>NW_027325360.1:23165135-25657635 GCF_036924035.1 Leuresthes tenuis | reverse complement strand
TTTTCGCATGCCCTAGTTTTCGTACGATTCGGTTTTCGATAACTTTTTTCGTCAAAATTGTCCCAGTTTTTGTACATCCGCTCGGTTTTCGTATCGTTGATAATGGTCCATACCAACCTTGTTCACCTGGCTGAGTGACTCTGCCACTCCGAAGGGATTCCCCTTCCAAACAATAACCTCTCCTCCTTCCTCTCCCCTTCTCGCCGTCTTCCATAGGCAACAAGAGTTTTCAAAAAAATGTAAAAGTGATGTTAAATGTTCATTTATCCATTTCATTAGACATTTATATTTAATTCTCATTGTTATCTGTACGTAAAACTATAGTTATTCTCTATTAAATGTGTTAATCTTTTTGGATGTTTGGAACGGCTTAATTGGATTTACATTATTTCTTATGGGAACTATTCAGTTTTCAGTTTTCGTACATTCGGTTTTCAACTTTTTTGAATGAATTAATCACAAAAACCGAGGTTCCACTGTATCTGCAGATCTGTTTTGCTGCATAAAAAGATTTGCTGCATGCCTTTAACTACATAAATGACCTTTGATATGTCTGTGGCTTCAAAACCAAAACCAAAAATTCAACTCACTGTGACAAAGTTCATTGGTACTGTTGACAGATGTGTTTTCATTCCAAAAAAATAAAGCTTAAATCTAACACTTCAGGGGTTATCATCTGAGGCCCATAAGAAAAAAACGATCAAGTGCTTTAAGTAAGAGTCCTCACTTTCTAGATCACTTGAAAAATTAAGCTTCCCTTTATAGCAAATATTACTAACTTATCTTGACTTTTCCAAACATTAAGTACTGTTGTTTAATTAAGATTGCAAAGCATCACGAATTATTCACTGAAATATCCAACCAACTACACTTGGGTACTGAGAACAACTTTGAGCTTAACAAATATAACTTTGTTGTGGTATAAAATAAATAAAAATCTAGTCAGCATGAGAATAAAATCGAAGCATTAATGATATATAAAATGAGAACAATAATTTATACTGAGATAACACCATTAGTTGAACACTGATACACCGCTGTGACTCACAGACCGATCCTCTCCCTCCACCCAGCTTGCTCACACCACAACAACATATACTGTATGCTGAGCCCTCACCAGGACATCTCTGCCATGAGAATGTAAGCTGCACATTTTACCAATGCTGACAACTCAGTCCACAGGTGAAAAGTGACCAAACTGTTGCAGTGCTCGTTTCTCATTTTATATACAAAACTCTGCACAGTCGTGTGGTTCCTTTGAGCCGATCTGAGATCTGTAAATCAGGATGTGGAGTGGACACCCTCCCAGCATCTCAGAACAGAAAGCATTGCTCATTTTCTCTGGGATGACTGGGAAACCTAATATGATATCTTTAGCAACGTTCGTGTTTGGCTGGGTTAATAATAACACATTTTCAGTGAAGTGACAAACTCGGAACACATAATCCTTCCTGCCTTACTCAGACTGTAATGTCACAATAAGCTGGAGCCTTTTCTTCTCCTCTTTGCCCTCGTGCTCTTTTCCTTCTCTGCTCGCATAACTATGACTATATCTTCTGATCTGCACGAAAAGAGACCAAATTACTTACAGTAGAAAAATGAATGGCTGATGTTTTGCAAAACCTATAGTTTACGAACAAGGACCCAGAGTTTCTCTTTGGATAAAGTCATGTGCATATGTAAACTAATTCAGATACTTTTTTTTCTCCAGTGTGTTTTGGAGCTGTTTTCATATTGTCTCTTGGGAGTCTTCTTGGGAGTATGTGTAGTAAATCATTAGATGAAGAAATTGAAAAACAAGAAATTCAGCAAAGGTGATGTATCTCAGTTTCTACGTGACCACAGCAGTATGCTGACATCATGGAGTTATTATCTGTGCTGGAATGTAGATCTGGTCCAGTAATTGCAGCCTATTGCTCTTGCACTCTGGATAAGAGCATCAGTTGAATACATATTTTCTAATGGTTTCTTAGCTAATTAAATATCACAGCCAAACTCATTTTCAGCCATGTTAACTTCCTCAGGAAATCTTATCTGAGAGAGATCATTTTGTCTTTGGAGGAGGCCTTCAGGCTACACAGCTTCATTATTTAGTTTGGCTTCCTGACTATGTTTCCCCTTTTATCCTCAACAGCACTATGGTGGATCTTGGCTTTGGACAGGAGCATAAAAACATCCGCCCATTTAAACAAACTGTTAACACATAGATGAGCTATCTCAGAGGGACAGACTTGAGCTGAGCACTGTGATTTAAGCTTGGGATGTTGGCAGTCCCATATCGAAACAAACAGAAAGCCACTTCTGTAGTCATGATGGAAAACAAGAGTAGGGTGGGAGTGAATACTTACCTGAAGGCAGCACACTATAAATTTGTTCATGAAATGCAAACAGTTTTGAAACATAATGGCCCACTGGTGTTTAAAATTTGATATGACGCCCTGTCGTGAGATAAAAATGCTGTTTGACTTCTTTGCCATCAACCTTTCCACATGATGCATCTAACTAATCTGTTTCCTTCCTTTGTTTCAGTAAGTGAAACAAACAGCACTACAGTTCCATTATGTCAAGCTACTTTTATGTGTCCTCACCTCCATTTTGGCTGGGGTGTATCTAGTGTCACTGCTGTGCCAACAACTCCCTTCAAACCTTTTAAAAATGTAGTTACCATAGCAAATAGCCAATTATCATTGCCATCAATATCTATATCAGTGATTGCAAGATCATATTGGTAATTCACAGAGCTTTAGCAGCAGCATGGGATTAAAAACAACATTACTCTGTAGTGTTTATGATAAGCGATGAGGTCTGACTCTTAATGCCTAACAAGGCAAAAAATTGTTCACTTGTTACAACTTCTGGCACTAATAGTCTAATGCAGTTAGTTCACACCACTATGACAGTATTATCTACAGTCACATTAGACAGCAGCAAAAGGAAAGTCACTGACAATATTTATCATCACCAACAATATGAGAAGCACAAGCATGGTTTTCTCTTCTGCCGTCACGGTCACTACAACGTCAGGCCTCTCTTCACTTGTCATCAAAATGGATACTGAACTGTAATATAACAAGGTATTTGGGCTGCAAATATACTGTGGATGCAATGACTGACCGTTTTGTTCTTCTTGGAGTAAGTCTTCTTAAGCAGCCTCTCATTCATTCTTTCCTGTTCTCGCTGAGCATGATGAAGGAAACCATTCTCCAGGGGATCCAACACTGGCTGAACATTCTCCTCTTCCTTCTGCAACTCTTCATCTTCATTCTTTTGCCGCTTTGCCACTTTTTTATCCTTCCACCGCTCCTTCTTCTCCTGTGTCTTCACAACTGCTGACTTCTTCTGCAGGCAGAGAAAGAGAGCTCATGAGCTAGATTATAAATACAGTAGGCCTGTCGATGCACACATAAATGAACAATAGAACTGTGCACAGTGATGATGAGTCACACATAACAGAAACCATGTCCTTGTTAATGGATATCATCTAACATGATACATGCAGTCCTTACTTTTGACATAAAAAACTCCCATCCAGTGACAGGCAGATCAATGCCAAACTCATGAGATTTCCTGCCTTCAGTGTCTTAAGTATTTTCTTAAAAACCTTGAAATGATTGTACACCAGGTGATGACATCCACGAAAAACGACATTTCACGCTGCCTTCAAACAAAAGCAAAGCGGACAGATCTTGATGGATAAATTGACAGGCAGGAGATGAATGTGATATAAAAAGGATGGAGGGTATGCCACAGCTGGCAAACAGTCAAGTGTGCGGCTTCCATTGCTTCTAGCTCACAAAAAGAAAGCAAACACTCAAGCAGAGAGCAGTGATGCTAACATTCCCCCTCCAAAGTCATCTTTAAAACTGTCAACGGGAGAACAATGCTTTACTGGAGCCCATAATCACTTTATAGCTCAGATATAATGAGCTTATGATATGAAGTGCTGCTTTAACGCACACTGGAGAAAATATAGTTGCTTTACATTTATATTATGACCAAGCAATTTCCCTCTTTAACTAATTATTCCTTTCACGCTTCAGCTACATCCTGTATTTAATCAGTGTTTGTTTATTGGAATTCAAATATCATCTATAAGTGCCTAGCATCTTAGTAGATTTTTCATCTCTTTCTAAAATGCATACCCTGTCTAATATAACACAGGCACAGACACAGACTGGTGTTTCAGTTACTGGAAGGTATTAAACGGGTCCTCACGCCTGGCAGTTGTTATTACTGTGCAGCACAAAAACAAATAATCCTTGATTCACCATTTCTTGTAAAAGAGCAACATGCCTTGTGCAGATGTCATAAATTATCATAATTACCACTGTCTGACTTTTGAAAACCCTGAAAACCTGCATCCAAATCATAATCATGAGCAAAAGCCTGCATTTTCTTTTTTTCTTAAAGCAGCAACACATCCAATTTTGGACTCTATATGCAACATAACACGTTGTATATAACATTGCTCTCACATATCAGTCAGTAAAAATCTGACTTCAAACATGTTATGTCAATGGATTAAATGCTATACTGATGAAATACTGTTGTCAACGTTATATCACATTCTTCATTCAGGAATTTTATGACATAGCCACAAATAATCATTCACACAATGCTGCAGTGTTAGTGTTCTGTAAATGACCAGTACCTGGTATATATAATTATCTAATGCAGACATGAGTCACTGGTTTCCAAAGGAGAGTGAGGACTATTACCTGGTTACTTGATTTCACAATAATTACAGAAATCATTCTCAAACTCTTTGCATGATCAACTATCAGTTAAAAGATATATTTTGTGCAAAAAAAGGCAATAAACAGGACAAAGCAAAGCATGAGAAGATGCTGTCTATGTATTTTGCTACTTTTAACAATTATTTTTCAAGCAGTTTGAGATGAACCATCTGATTGATAAGTTAACCTCTCAAGTTTAATCAATGATAGAAATGACAGACAGCTGTAACCCAGGTTAGATGTTGCCCCTCAGTGCTGGAAAACATTCCACGGATAAGCAAAACCACGACAACTGATTCTTTTTCAACACTCAGCGCTCAAAGAAAACCTAAAATCATTGTCAAAGCAGCAAGACTTCAGCATGCCAAGTAAGTCTGAAGTGGGTATCAGGTGTTTGAGTGGACTCACAGTAAGCAATGCCAGCTTGGGCACAGTGATGACATAATACATCAAGTCAACATTTCCACTCTGAACTTCTGTGATGAACTGCTATTCATACAGCGTATGAAAACCTTATTTTGATTGCAACTAAAATGCGCTTCCTTTTATTTTGTTAGCTTTTAACACAATGTGAACACACAAAAAGTGAGCTGAGGTCAAAGTGAGGTGACTTTGCACAGGCAGAGTATAGCCAACATGATATGGTGTAGCTTCTGACTCCATGGCTTGAAGCTGCGTGGATTTGAACCCACAGGACAACTTGTTTACAATCCAACATCTGTTTATAGCCAGCTGCACTCAGCCATAATGCAGCTCTGTGCTTCATATGAATAATCAAATTAACTGCTCTGAGGTTGGCAGATGGGTGGCACATTAGCCCTGTATCTGCTAATGAGTGACACCCCCTGTGACAAAAAGTTTCCATGTGTCAGACACTGAAAGCACAAATGAAAAGAATTGGTGGGATTCTGTACGGTAGCTGAAATGTGTCTTTGTTTACTTTGTGGAAGAATTCCCAGCTTCCCAGATGAAATATGTCTGTTCATAAGATGTTGTTGTCTTTAGTGTTGAGGAAAAATGACCATAACACTCTTTTAACACCGGGTATTTTTCTTAAAGGAAAAAAAAAAACTACCTCCATTCTGTGCAAATGAGAACAGGGCAGAACAAAAGATAAAGCTGTGTATCTAACATAGCAATTCTGGCCAGTATATTATTTGTCACATCATTCTTGTGAAACACACAAGAAATTTGACACCACTTTTCCAGCATGATTTAACATTATCTCACTGACCTCAAACAGCAGCACAAAGCAGCATTTCTCACATCATCTCACATCCCAGATGGTATCAATAGGCAACATGTCACACCATTTATTACCTGGAGAACCATCTTAAAGAGCTGTTACAACAGGGGATGTCTAAACAAGGTTTCATCTTCCCTTAAGGCAGAGCTGAACATCTAGTGTGACTGTCTATCAGTAATCATTAAGGCAGGCAAATGGATTGCATTTTCCTGTAGTTAATAATAGGAACATGCTTTTGTGAACAATCCAGCTATATGTAGTGGGATTAATTAAGACCTAATTTTCAAAGATATTACTTGCTAGCATTATGTAGAACATGGTGAATGTAGAACATGGTTGTCATCTCTTTTATTCAGCTGAGGTAGTAACAAACGGTGACACTAGGAGACACACTGACAATTTGAAACACTCAGTTTTGATTTTACTGAAAGGAGAATTGACATCATCTTTGTGGGTTTGGAAGAAAGTGGATCAGCCAAGGCTTTTTGATTGAATAATCTTATGAGATTAGGATTATTCATAATGAGGAAATTACAAATAATTATCAAATACCTAAAAGTAGATTTTCTTGTGTGTCTTAACACCTAATAATGCATTTAACTGTCAGAGAAAATTGTGGTACCAAATCTCTAATCACAAACTGTGTAAGTTGGGAGTAGGCTTTATACCAATAGCCTGAAAATATACTGGAAGAATCAAATTAAAATCTCTACAGACAAAAAGTTTAAACTGTCTTAATAAGTTAGTGATCTTTCAGTATTCTGGAAGGATACATTTCCTGGAAAATATGTTCAAGCTGTACAGATTTAATTTACAATTCTTGAATTCACATCTATTCACAGTGTAGCAAGCTACAATAATTGTGCAGCTAATCCGACTGTATTCCCCGACCCCCGTGCATTTTGCACACATACATTTAAAAATGGCATTGACACAATGAGAATATTTGGAGATATAAATGGGGTCAAGCCAGTACAACAGAATAACTTCTATTCAAATCCATCAGGCGCCATCACATCATCATATTATAACTTTACCTTATGTCTGACCTTATGTATAAGGACATGTTTTTCTTGCCTTTTTGTATTTTAAAAGGCCCCAGGAGTAAATAAATGAAAATCAGCTGCTCAAAACTCTCACTTTGTGGCTAATGCATTGTGGCAGTTTGAGTTGGTGCCTCCAGGGTGGTATGTGGAGCAGCTGCACCTCTAAAGACTTGCACCGCTTGTAACTGGAGACTCATTTGATAGCAAGAAAATAAATAAACTAAAGAGTTAGAAAAGTATCTTAACTAATTAATGTTTGGTAAAGCCCAAACGCCTCAGAGAACAATCCCAGAATCATCTGCACCTGTGCTCATTGTTGTCTGGAGTCTGCTTTGTTTTATCAGAAATAAACAGATCTGAATTATTTTTATGTGTTGTTTCCACTTACGCACAGTCAATAACTCTGACCCAGACCCAGGAAAAGAAGGGTAATTCCTCTCTGTTTCTGCCAGCAAAAGCTTATTTGTGATAGAATCTCTCGATGCCAAAGTCCAGAAAAAGGGAAGTTTTGCCTTTTATCAAAAGTTACTGAATTATTTCTACACATATGAGAGCAGCCTTCTCACATCTTGTATTATCAGAATGAATTTACAAATAAAAAGAAGAAACAAATATATCAGAACATTGTGTAAAATGTAAATCATGTCACAGGTCACAGGTTAAATAAGTGAAGTGGGTTTATGTATTTTGATGCTTTCTGTTAACACTCAGCATCTTCTTTCATTATTGTACTGCTGTCTTGTTTGATTTCTTGCCCATTATAAAGAAAATTGTTTTGTGTACACACAGCTTTTAATAACACCAAGTGGCCAAACGATGACTCTCTTCCATTTCATCCAGCTCAGCCTGGGGCAGAAACGTGACAGTGACCAAGCAGTGGTTAGGAAGTGGCTGCAAATATGATGAGCCGGGGGAAACACAACAGAAAATTGGAAAAGAGGAGACGATAAAGAGAATGGACGGAAAAGCAGAAAAAGAGAATGCAGTGATGAGGTGGGGGGTTGGGGTGGTCTCAGCCTGGAACAGGAGAGACCGCTCAACTAGTTTGACCCGACCACGTTACCCTGGCAACAGTATGAGAGAGCTTTGTTGCTGTTCCAGGCAACATGGGGAGTGGAGCGTGTGAGTGTGTGTGTAGGTACAAGTGCATAAAATCCAACACTGGTTTCCTTGCTGGCAACAATTAAGTGCATGGCTGTATGTAATTGTCCTGGGGCCTTGAGATCCACCGTGGAAGCATATTCACGTCTCAAAGGAGGGCTCATGCTTTCTGCACAGAGGAATGTCAGCACTCCTGAGGTTGTTGCAAAGGGTAAAGAGGTCTTCATGACACATGCATAAACCAGAGAGCAAAGAAGTTTCATAAATGGAGCCTGGAGTGCAGAAAAGTAGACAGGGTGTGGAAAGAGAGAGGCAGATAAAGACAAATGGTGGTGTCTAATGCACATCATCATGCTTTCTTCACTGCACTCTCTTCTTTCCAAGGCCAGTAATTATTCAGAAGACACAAAGAACTCTGCAGGGTACACCTCCCTTGACAGTAAGCAGTGCCACAGAGAGATTACAGGGCTGTCTTGAAAGTACCCCTCTGTTAGCTGAAGCAAACCTGTCAACTAGACATTTCAAAATAAAGTTTCACTCAGGGTAGATCAAGCGCTACAATAAGAGAACAAAAAAGTAGACTAGTATTTCACCTCTGTAATAAAAATAGTCAGCTAGCACGATGGTGTGTGGCAGTTACACCACAGACAGGTTGGCAATCTATTAAAGGGACAACATAAAACAAACGACACATGTCTGCTAACACTCACTCCTTGGACATGGACACTCCAACATACCCCGTACCCTGAGAGAACCCACACACGCACAGGGGGAACATGCAAACTCCACAGAAAGGCCCCAGCTGAGATTCGACCTAGTAATCTTCTTGCTGTGAGACCACTGCGAGCAAAAATAAATAAAGTACAGAAGGAAGACATAAACATGTTTCCAGAAATGTGGCAACGTTCTTCAAGGGAAGCGAAGACTGTAAGCTGGCAAATTCAGATAAAAAAAAACTTAAGAAATAAATCAAATAACTATATGCAACATGTTGTGTAAACCTCACAAAAATTAAGTTAAACCACTCAAAAGACAGAATTTATTCAGGTTTGCACACTGAATAATCCAACAGTAAGATTTGACCCCGACTGTCCCTAACAAATAAAGAAGATGAACTACAAATCACAACAATGATCAAACAAATTAGTTGGACCTATGACACAGGAGAAGAAATTCTTTTAACATACGGCGAAGTTTGACTTTACATGACAATTTTTCCAGTTCAACAGTGCACAGCACGTCCTTGTGGGCAACCATTCAACTTTCAGGAAGCTGATGTTCATCAGAAAAGCTACTTTCCAGTGAGGATCTGTCTGCATTGAGCTGTATTTTTTAATCATATTCAGGTCATTTGTTTCTTGTTTCTGTCGAGCAGCCCTAAGATGACACAGCCCTTTTGTGCTTCCGTTTATATGTAAGCAGCTATAAACAGCCATTTGTCGCACCACTTCAAAAGTGTTAAGCTCCCTTTAAGCTTGCCGAGGTGAGGTTGTGTAGATTTATAACTCTGTTGTTGGACTGATTCTGTACACATTATCACGGCTCATGGCTTGTCAAATAACTCTTGTCATGGTGTCGTCTCGATTGATTTAATCATGCAGCGCCCACTAGATTTTTGTGTTGTGCATGAGATGTGCCACAGAGACAGCAGAGTAAACACCTTCTGTCCATAGCTGCTGTCAGCTTCTGTACATCAAATGCCACTTGGATTAACTTACACCACAAACTGTTTGACACAGACTGCTTGTTTTTTCCAGGCATGTAATCACTTAACAAAACAGAAATGGGAAAACGTTTTGTGTCAAGGGGCTTGTCATGATGTGAAGCAAAAGGAGCACACATTTCTACAATGATCAATGTTGCATAATTGGCTTGCAGACAGATTAAATTAACTGCATCCTTTTAACCTTTCTTAGTCAATGTGGTATTTTTTCCTCTTCATTTGACTTCACTAAAGGCTTAATCCATTGTCAGAGTAAGAGTCTAAGTGCTACAGGACAGAAAGGGAATGAGGTCGGATTGCTGCGGCACTGCAGAAGCAACTTGCAAGCAGGCTTTCTACCTCACTTTGTCATTTCCTTCTCTCTTGGTATAACATACACTTGTCACCTTGTCAATCTTCTTGCTTTCTGTTTTGCATCGGCATACAAAATACTGGAACTGAAAGTAAAGATCTGGTGTATTTCGGATTAAAAAATTAAGAGAGCAATGTTCTTTGAGCCACTAGAATTCAGTTTTTCTTTCTATTCATTATTATGTTTCATAAACGACATCCATCTGCTGTATAAGATTTAAATCATTTATTCTTCGTGTTGCTATAAGCCAATGCATCACCGAACATCTCCACAAACATATGTGCTCAACTGGATAAAGCATATGCACAAATATAGTTTTTTGTATATGGAGTGAGTCAGTAATGTGCAATTTAAAATCCCTTTTCACACAGCAGTCACACCACACTGGTGCAAAAAAAGAAAAGAAAAAACAGGCATATTTGTTCAGTCACAACTGTTACCCTTTGCTTTTATACTGACCAAACATAATGTTTTTGCTTTCAATTAGCAAGCCAGCAGTGCTGCATGTCAACCGAGTGACAACAGTGTTGCTTGTTAGTGCTGCGTGTTCCGCCACGCTGACCATCACCTCAACACAAAACTCGATTTGGCTTTGAGACATATACCCCAATTCTGCCTCCGTACCTAAATAAGAACAGCAGCTCACAGTGAAAACACATCACCACTATGAACGGGCACTGTGAAAAGCACTGTTTCACCGCAACAGTACAGACCTCAAGGGTCACAGATAAATAATCCCCAAAAGGCAAATACATAGTCTTAATGCACTTTCAATGTTCATTGATAAATCAATGGTCCAATCATTTGTTCAATACTGGGGTTGGGAACTGTCGGCCTGGAGGAAACACTGCCTCCCACTTTAGCATCAGTCTTGGCAACTTCATACCTTTCCCTGATGATTGCAAGAGAGTTATATATCAATGTACACACAAATCAATACACTCATCACACACATATGTGCATATATATATATATATATATATATATATATACAAACTTGGAGTGGAGCTGCAGAAACCTCCAACTAAAGACCCTCTAATATAGTATATTGCTTTATAATGCACTCAGCGTGTGTATATGTGTATGTACCTATGCATATAAGGAAACAGCATACTGTTGTAAGGAATATATTTGTGAGTAATCAGCCCACATGTGCGAAGGCTGAATTAACTTCTGGTGTGACACCATCTGGCCAGCAGGTGCTGTGAGGAGACAAACTAGAGGAATGCAGCGATTACAGGGCTGTGTAGGAACGACAACAAACACAAGCTTTGAATCTGTTCAACTGCTCTGACAAACACTAAAGATACAGCACAGGGACACAGTCCAGATTTCGGGAAACTGATTGATATTCCTTCACTTCTCCACACACAGTAGCACATGTTCATACCATGTGGTAAATGTTTTCTGAGTTATTATCACTTTCACTTAGCGCTCACAGTATTCATCGCATGTGCATTCTTATATCACATTATGCGTAGTCGTATCATTGTCACTATTTTTCCTATATTATTTACACTTTCTGATACTTTTGTTAATCTTCATGCTTAATTCTTGCTTGACATATACTTCATATTCACACTAATACTGCAGCAAAAGTTCATTTTAAACATGATGAAGTGATTCAAAACAACAAAGTTTCACAGGATGACAGTCGCACAGTCATACATTTCAAGAGCTATTCTCTTTAACTACTAATCTATTAATGGAAAGTTAAGCATCAAATATGATATTTGTGATTCTAAGAAGAGAATAGTCGAGTGAACAATGTGTTCCTTGTGTTGATGTTGTCACTTCTCACTTAGAAGTGATTATAAAACATCATTTAAAGCAGATTGCTTTTTAAAAGGACATTTGTTATTTGCACCAATTTAAAAGAAAACTCCTGTCATGTTAACATTACATCACAGAAGACTTAAATGTTAATGTTGTGCCGTGCATCAACTGATGTGTCGGCTGAATTGGCTACTACCAACAGCGCTGTTTGTTTCAGCTGTCTAACTCACTTGCTCAGTCACAGCTGCTGATCACTTTACTGCTATTTCTCCAGCTACTGCTGATGCATTTCTCATTCCACTGCCAAAACATCATGCATCTACGGGCTCTGCATCTTCGTGGTTACTTACAGCTGGGTGTATTGATCTCTGGACACTCATATTTAATGTTGCCGGGCCATCAACCCAAAGAACATACATTTACATCTTAGCTGGACTGAGTTACTACTTCCTAACCACTCATTCAAGGTAGACCGACTTGTTGGAAAAACATCATGAATGTTTGATTTTTAAAGCAAAGTTTGCCTGTTGCTGATAGCACCGCTCTTATCTCCCTTATCTTTGTCTAGCGACAAATAAATTGAGCATTCAACAAGGAAGACGCTTTCTATGGAGGCTAATATGTCCTGTGAACCTCCCACTTATTGTCATAGGAAACTCCCTGATTTCTGCAACTCAGCTCACACATTTCAGCCCAAAATACAGCCTGGTGTCATTTCCCAGGTTTTTTCCTTTCCTCAAACCCTTCGGAGAGGGGAAGGGTTGCCTCGGCAACAGATATTCCCACTGATGGAAGAAAATAACCGATAAACTCCTGTAAATGTGTAATGCTGGGCTCACACTGTCAACAAATCAGCTGAACATATTTTCTGCACCAACTGTTGAGTATGTTCCTCATGGGTGAAACTGCTAAAAACACACCAGGGACATTAATGGCAAGCCTCTTCAGGAGGAGAAGAGAACAAGCTTTGAATTCTAACAAACATGTTTTTCTGTCCCCATTACTGACAGGCTTTTGACAGCTATTACACAGCTTACAAAAATGAGTTCCCATCTTACTGTTGACTGACCCAGAAGTGTTTTGACACAAGTTCAATTTTTTATCAGGTCCTGCTGTGAGCTGAACCGGTGTGAGGACTTGGCTTTATTTACACAGCAGGGGGCTGATAGAGGAGAGGAAAATCAGCCAGACACAACTGACAGGAAAGGAAAAACCTCAGATCTGCCAGTAGCCCGATATAGTATCACTTCAGTCAGAGCAGAACCTTATCTCCAAAAGGTAATACCCATCTTTTAAACACAGTCACCACACATTTCAAATTGATTTATAGACAAGTGGTGACTGATCTTCCTGAAACTATACATGCCAACCAATCCAAGCCTTAACCAAACAGAGAGGATTCTGTTCACATCAAAGCTTAGATGTCTGGTCTGAAGCTTGACTGCTTTGGTTTACTTAGATTTATCTTTTCTTTTTGGTTTTTGCCATAGCAGGTACCTGTTTAGCAGGAAAAAGCTCAGTAAAGCCAGGGTGCCATCCACGCAACAAACAGCTGTCGGACACAGTTACCCACTAGCTGTTGCACACAATAGCACAGCTTAAGAGCCGCGTTTCCCTCAGGAGTTGGAAGAGACCAAAACAGTCTCTAAAACCTAAACCGAATAAGAGTTTATATTGTTTTTCCTGTGGTTGTAATTCATTGAAGAATGAAGTCTGGTGAGCCCTTCATAAACTGCACACTTAAGTAACAACAATACAATATAGGCCACAGGAGTCAGATATTAACATTAGTCATATCAAAATAAGACATTTTTTATAAGACATTTTGACATTTCAAAGTTGCAAAAGAACAGATGTAACAAATTATAGTATGATGTCTTAATTCTGCTGTGTCCCAGTGAGCCACGATCGTGTGACAGAGAGCGAGGAAGTGAGCAAACCAAACCAAGATGAATTCCTGAGGGAACAGACCTATTATTTCACTCCCTTTTAAACTGATCTAATTACAAGCAAAACTGTTTGTTTTTATGAATATGCTGTGTAGGCTCTTAGAGGCAGAGTTGAATCTAACCATAGTACGTTAAATGGTCTGTGTTGAAAAAGTGATGCATGATGTCATCTGAACATGTACAGAATGTGTCACTTTTCAGATTCCTGTCAAAAGAGAAACCACGGTGATTTTTTTGACAGGGAAGAAGACGAGCAACTATCTAGAGAGTCTGGCAACATGTTGGAAGCAACAAAAACAAGTGTTACTTTGTGATACCAAAAGCAACCCCTAAGCACTTAGTCAGCTGTGATCTGATACTGTCACACACTACTTTTTTAGATGAGTGAGCGCAAACATTATTTGATTAGGGTGCTTTTATTCGGAACAACCGGCTTCATTATATTTACTAATTTCATTTTCCACCCCATACACGTGCAGAATCATATCTCAGCAGTTTACTGTCTTGTTTTTCTGTTTTCTTTTTTTTTTTGAACGCTCATCTTCTAGAGAAATACACCGCACATGTGAGCTCGTGTATACACTGTTTTTACTACAACTCTTGCTCTTCTTTCTTTCCATTCACCCCGTACATTAGTGCACAGTGCAGCGGTCTGATTATTTTTCCACAGAATAGACGATGTGAACAAATTATTCATTAGTGGGCACGTACAGGAAGAAGCTCTCTCTTTTCTTCGCTTTCTCTTCCTATCATGGACAAACAGCCACACGTGTCTGACAATTTAATTGGAAGTTTCTGTAATTTGTTGAAAAGGTTGCTAGATTTGATGCTAAGTGCTTTTTATGACTATACACACATGTATATAAATATCTATACATGTGTACAGTGGGAGTGAGAGGGCAGATGCACACACTGGAACGGCATTACAGAGGGACCAGTATATTACAGCATCAACATGTGTTCATAAATGCAACAATGACAACTGCTGTGAATATTACCTCTAAAATTAACTTTGAAAGCTGTATACTTCAACCCAAAAGGACCCATGGTGACACAGGTGGAAAAAATGATTAAAACTAAAAGAAATGTATATAAATGGGCTATATAACATATGTAATGTCACAGATCTTTGACATTACATATGTTGAACGAAGTTGAACTTTTTTTTCAGTGCTGTGATCTATGTGGCCCACTTAGTCTGTTTTTTAGGAAAACTGTGTCTGGGTTCTTATGGGTTAACTATTTCAGCTAATGTTAGCTTTGCAGACATTACTTTTTAGAGCTCTTAAAATGTGATGAATGTAAACTTGCTCTGGTTTAGTTTAGTTTCTTCCACTTGTCACAACAAGCAGCTGAATTTACCAAGAAAAAAAAATCCTTGGTCTAACCAAAATCTCACAGTGAGAAACTAGCCAGCAGTTGTACATTTAGCCGCTAACAGACTACATATACATTTTGGCTAATTAGACTATAAATGTCTGAATATGAGTTTATCAGTTATCAATAAATATGACTCCAAATTAATACTATTGTCCCTCCATACAAATCACGACCATAAGGCGCACATAAAAGTATTAGATTTTCTTCAAAATGTGCAGCGCGCCTTATAGTGCAGTGCGCCCTGTGTGTTGTTGTAAGGCGGACGTAGTAGAGAACACCATGAGAATGTTAAAGGGTGAAGTGGGAGCGTTGATTGTATATAAAAGAACAGGGGTGTGCGTTATGCAGAACATCTCTGTTTTAACAACCCTGAAAATGGCAAAGAGGCACGCTTATGAAGCACAGTTTAAACTGAAGGCCATCAGCTACGCGGAGGAACATGGGAATCGAGCAGCTGTGAGAGAATTTAAGATCAACGAATCGATGGTTCGCAATTCCGGGAGGCCTGACAAAGGAACTCCAACCGCTGGACATCGGTGTGAATCGACCGTTCAAAGTCAGACTGCGAGCGGCGTGGGAGCGATGGATGACTGATGGAGACCATAGTTTCACTAAGGGTGGAAGGCAACGCCGGGCAAGTTACGCCACAGCTTGTGAGTGGACTGTAGATGCTTGGGCTAACGTGTCTGCTAGCACTGTTGTTCAAGCTTTCGCAAAAGCCGGCATCATTTCCGAGGAGCCACACGGCTTTTACAGTGAAGACAGTGAACCTGACATGTTTGATGGAGATTTAGCACAGCTGTTCAATGCAGAAACAGAAGATGAAGACTTCGATGTGTTTGAGTTATGACGCACACTTGCTTGTTCAACCGTGTGTTTTAGATAAAGCACAAACAAACTCAGTTTTGCTCCCGATCTATTTTTAAATCCAAAAACTTGTATGCTTGTGTGGATTGTATATAAAACTCGCGCCCTATAATTAGGTGCGCCTTATGTGTGTTAAAAACACAGTAACGGCACACATAACTGAGACTGCGCCTTTTAGTACGGTGCGCCGTATGGTCGTGAAAATACGGTATAAATGTTCAGTTCTGCAGCTAATCATAAAATGATGAATAAAAATCTAAAATGAGAAAAACAACACGCCACACAAGTTGTTTAAAATTCTCTTACGAGCTAACTGCCTGCCTGATATTTGATTAAAACAACAGACTTTGTAGACAAGCTTTTTTTCTCCACCATAATAATTAGCTTATTGACCATTTATGTACATATTTTTAAGTTCCTGGGTAATATGAAGAATGAAAATAAATCAAGACAGGGTCTCCCTTTTCATACAAACTGTGTGTAGCATCCTTCACTCGCTGTGCTGGTTGTTACTGTTCGCTGTCCTTGTACTGCTTTGTGTCTGCACCACCGTTGACAAGACAAATCATTGTATATATCTAACAGTCCTTTTGACTGGAAGGCCGATTTTAAACTGCAGCTAGGAACTGCACTTAATAATGCAGTAAAAACTAACAGAGAACACGGGGGCAACTTGGAGCATGACAGGACTAACATATTAATCTTTCCATCAACATACACAAACACTCAAGCAGGAACACATGCTTATACCAGCCTCCTTCTCATCCCTCATCTGCCCGGTGCGGATCCTTGACCAAGGCTCTTGTTTGAAAAACCAGAGGTCAAACCGTAAAGCAATTACATGGGCAACTCATCAACCAAAGGCTGACAGCAATACAATTATCCTCAGGCAGCAGCAGCCTGCAGCAGTCAAGTGAGCAGGAGGAGAGGGCTGTTTTTTCCTCTGGACGTAACTGTGCTCACTGTATAATTGCACCCTGCCGAGTGCACTTTAATCCTTCATTTAACAGGTACAGAATCATACTGAAGATAACAGAAGGAAAGAAGTGAGAGGGAGCGGTTCATTAGGTCTTACAGTCTACAGTCTTATGTTTACAGCACTTCAGCGAGAGGAAGACACAGTAGGAGATATGGAAATTATGTCAGCAGAAAAGTCTCCCTGCAGCCAGGGCTAACAGTGCTGCCTGACCACTTACTTCTGAAGGATGCTAAAAATTTGTGGAAATGAGATAGGAATGTAGGACCTAAACCATCCCTTTAATTATGTCTTGACTAATAGGTCCAGACTGCTAAGGTCCTCCCATGCATCTTTCCTCACCTGCTCTCTAGAATTTCTACTTTCTATGTATGCTTATGCCATTGTTGCTGTCATTGACTTTTGTTTCCTTATTGGCATTACACGAATACAGTCATAATCAATTTGACTAATTTGTGATTTACATGCTTTGTAATGAATTGGACTCAATTAACTGGAATTGTTTTTTCACTGTTTAAAATGTCTTGTGAGCTCGCGTTTGATTTTGTAAACAGTCTGAATTCAATTATTAGAATGGAAATTCAGCAAGGTTCTTGCATCACTGATCTTTTTCATCACCAAGTTTTATGTGGCATATTCCAGTTAAGTTACGTTAAATAACACTCACTTTTTAAACTTTGTTTCAGCTTTCTTACTGCAACTTCTATCAATGATTTTGTTGCTTCACTTACCCGTTTCTCAATATTTATCTTTGCGAAAGTCTTCACTGTAGAATTAAAATGACAGGGATTCATCTCAATCTATAAAATTCCAATTACATTGAATTCCAGCAACAATTACGAGAAAGTTTTCTGATGAAGGGTTGCATCATGAGGCATTTGAGACATGAACATTCCTGTTTTCAACTCCTAGTCCCAAAAAACCTATCAACACTTTTATTTAACTACGTAATATGCTGCCTTCCAATTTGTTTGTTGTAAGAAAAATGATAAATCTCACAACAGGGACCATATTACAGGTGTCATTACACTTGAAACAACTGCATAGTAAGACAACATCGTGACTGAGCTGATTAATAAAACACCATGGCAGGATGGTGCATGGAAGTAACCAGGCAGCAACAAGTCGTTGGGAGAGAAGAATCATAGTCGTGAATTAAAAAATGCAAAAAACAAGGACAACCAACAAAAAACCCTCTGCTGCTGTGACACAAGCCCGTGCATCAGTCCTCCTCCACAAGCTGCCTTCCTTCAGGCAGTGACCTGCCAGTCACCCGGTGGGGCATGTAAGAACACAGCGCTGGTGACCGAGTCTGCAGAGTCCGGTGGGCCCGAAGCACGTCTCGTCAGCTACTCTGCCATCACAACTGCAGTGCCAAGAAGTTAGCATAGCAGTGAGGCGCTACATTGCTGAGCAGAGATGGTGGCATGTGTCTCAACTGGTAGTGAAAAGGCTGAACTGGCGGCGTTTGCATGATAGCTTTGTCAACATGCGGGATTAAAACCGATGAGGAGAATCTACGTGCACCTGTGAGTTTGAAGATGAAGGAAAAAGGAATCAGTCCCACCTTTGTTTATGTGCCACATCACATGCTGGGTACGCTGTCGTTGTGTGAATTTGTCTCAGTGTGTCTCATATTAACAATATTTATATGTGAGCCTTAGTCAGACCTGCTCGCACTCAGCAGGATCAAACAGCAGCAGAGGCTGCGCGCCTCTTGTCTCCCTGCTTTTCCTGTAATGAGGAGTGATCCATTCACCTCCCGTGGAGGAAGGACATGTTTATACAGCTCCTGCTCACAGACAGTGAGGAGAAAAACTGATTACAGAAGCACTCTGGTCAAATGTCAACATAACGCGGCATAAGTAGCAAAGAGACACACATCAAATGCTGCAGGAAGAGCGTGAACAGATGGCGAGCGCTTAGTGAATCAGGCAAAAACAAACAAACCTTTGAGTTTACAAATAAGAGAATTTCCTCTGTGCTGACCCTTGTTCAGCTCCTTTGGAGGATCTATTTTTTTTATAAAATGGGACGCTAAATCAAGCCAGTGCTTTCGTATCAGCTCTGACACGTATTTCAGAGCTTTGCGTCACCTTTCAATAAAAACAAAAAAAAAACCACCTCACAATTATAGAAACAGTGCAGCTGCCAACTCATCGGGCCCCCGTGAAACCCTGTGTGACAGGTGAGCAGGTTTGTTGCAGGAGCAATTCATTACAAGAGCCCCCCTCTGTGAAAATTAAGAGCAGAATCAGAACACGGGGCTAACTGTGATTCATCTTTCTATTCCAGCTATGCTCCAGGCATGATGAAATAATCACAGTCAAAAGGCACTCCTGCACAGCGGGGCATCAGGCAATCTGCATGCGCATGGCCACAAGACGTAATTAGCTAACACAAGAGGGAAGTGAGATTTGCTCACTCACTATACATGTGGGGTTAGAATGGACCCCACAGCCTGGTGCTCAATAAGTAAACGTAAATTTAACAAGATGTGTGATAGAAAAGCCAGTGAACACCCACCAGCACTCTTGACTGAAGTCATTGCAGGTCACAGGGTCACACAACTACTGCTTTGAAGGAAAGTCTGTCTAGAAATTCATGAAGTGGGAGATCAGAGAAAGAAAAGCTCGAAAGATTAGGGCAGTGAAGGCAAAACGGCGTAGAGATAGATGTACGAGAGCCCACCCAGCCAAAGGTGGAGTGTCTGGGCAGATGCCAGATCACAGGCAAACTAGGCACAGTGACAGTTCTATTCCCCTGCTGCCTCCAGCCAGCTGTCACTGCAGATAAACACAATGGGCTCCTCTTTCCAACAACAACACGCTGTAATCTGGAATTGACAGCTGACTCTGCCACACAACTCTGAGGGAGCTGAGGGAAAAGATGCTGTGAGTAAATGAACTAAAGGAAATACATTTTTTATTTGGATGCGTCTGAATGAGCAGATCAGTGGAAGGAAAGAGCACAAAAGAGATCACACAACAACTTTCAGGTGTGACGTAAAAAGTCTGAAGCAAAATGAGGATAAATTGAGCTGTTACACTGTGTTGCAAAAACAGACTCAGTTTTTTCTTTTATCTGTATAGCTTACAGCACAGGAGCCAGAGTAAGTGTGAGGACCGTCCCCAAATTCTGAGATCTTACAAGCCAGGCAAGATCCCTCAAGAGAGGGACTGTTACCCAAAAACTCCTCCACCAGTGACACCCATCTGGTGACATAAACTCAGGAGTTTGATCTTTCACACGAAAAGGCATCTCACAGAATCTCTTTAATCGGAGAAAAATGTGTCCTCAGCCTCCAAATCGCTCACTTTGCCAGATTCCGCTTCAGTCTTTCCACCGGGCATTACGAGGATCAGCGTGCTGTGTGCTAGTTGTGACTGTCTGTTTACGTTTTCACAGGGAAAGCTGGCAGCTCCAGCGTATCTGGGCCTGCCAATACAAGCCCAGGCCTCAGCTGACCCAGATTTGTGTGTCTTTACACAACAAAACATTTTACAGGCCCCATAAAAACAGTAATATCACACACACACACACACATAGTTAAGTTCATAGACCATTAAATGAAGTGCAACATATATCTTTGCTGACTCTCTAGCGGACTGCTCTAACCCTCATCCATTCTGTCACTCCTTGCCTCCCTTGGCCTGGTTAATGACACGAGGGCGTTGACTTTTAAGAGGTCTATTCCGCTCACGTCCAGTGACTTAATATTCAAACGGCCCTATAAACGAGGAATGCCGATCTTGTCCCCATTTTTCAGCCAACTAGCACCTAATTTTATCCCTATTAAATTCTGATGGAGTAATGCAACTCCCTGAGTCCCTCTTACAGCCAAGGAAGTCCCCCATTCATTGCAATCTGAGGCTTGTATCATAAATATTTCTATGGGCCACTCTTGCCAGATATTTACTACGCAGATGGATCCAGATTAGGTGTTCTGAATGTGTCTGTGCTTTCTTTCCACAGACCTTAGACTGCTCAGGGTACATGATAGGTGTGATTTGCCTCACATGGACTCACAGGCCTGCCTTTAATGGGAGGCTCCATTATAAGGCAACTGATATAACTATCTGTATCTCACAGAGAAGTTGTCTTAATATCTCTACACATGTTTCAACACATCAATCGTCATGCTTTATGTGGCTTTATCACTGATGGCAGCTGCAAGTGGAAAACTTATTTCATTAAGGTATTGTTTGCACAAGCACCGTGAGAGCTTTGAGCACATGTGTTCCAGACTCTTGAAACTATATAAGAAGTTAACGGAGACCGATTTACTGCTGAAGTTGCCAAGACATAAAACTGCCACGTGAGAAATGCAGGATTCCATCAGTGAAAAGGACAAAAGGATACTGATTGCATACAGCAAGAAATGTAAAGGTCTGACCTTCCTAAAAGTGCAGAAACAAGGCTACTGCTCCCTTTTACAACCAACCACTGCTGCTCAACAGGGATTTTTCTGCAGAGAGTAATGATAATAACTGACAATAACCCTGATAATAAACTCGCAATCGTCCAGCAAAAAGTTTTCTCTCCTCTTTAAAAACGATCAGAAGCAGCTGACATTATTGTATACTTTTCCATCTCTTGTTAAACTTGACTTAATCAGATATCCGGCAAAAAAACAAACAAACAAAAAAAATAGAACAAAAAAGAACAACAAATAAATTCAATTCCTGATCACAATGTGAATATTGCAAGTCTTACAGGGTCACATCAGCTTTCTGTAAATATCCCTGGGATGTGTATGTTTATTTCACGTGTCATGGCACAATACAGCCTCTACTGGCCCTCCCGCACCTAAGGAGGTCTAATCCAAGAGGAGAATCAGCTGTGGTATGACAGCTGGGGTTGAAGGTCACCACAAACCTGACTCAGTCGTGTTTGTGTTTGAGCACACGTCGCTGTCTGCTCGTGTGGATTCGCTACTATTGTCATTTGTCAACCGGTCTAAAAGGTAATTACTGTTTCTAAAAACTGACTCATTACAATATGGAGACAAATGGCTTGTCTGTTGTGCCTGAAACATTGACAGCATACAGCATAATAACAGACCATTTGTCATACCGGGTGCGTGTATGTAATTAAATGAAACCAGCATCATGTTGTTTTACTAACAGATGAAATAGATATTGATGTCTCTGTAAGTAGACGTAACCGTAGTGGGTCAGTATGCAAGATAGCCTTTACAACACATTAACAGGAAGCCAAACTGTCCTTCCTCAAACACTATCTACTATAGCAGCCATCATAGCTGCAGCTCCCTGACTCCATTCTAATAGACGTGTCCTCCTCTGCTCATGAAGTCCATGAATGTGCTGCTTGTCTGAAACACTGTGGTCATTTTGCCCGGGTGGTACAACAGCTGAGTGAAAATTACTGGCAGTCTGGAGAGGTGAGAGTGCCACTTGGGACTGGTGTTGAATTCAATAACATAATGCACAAAAATCCATTTGTGGAACTCGCCATTCATTGGCTCCAAGAAAAATATGTCAGGAATGCAGACAAAGTGTTGTTGTGTGGGAGCGTGGAATGCGTGTGTGTGCACACAATTGCATAAACGTATCCTCATGTGTGCTATATGCATATGTCAGCTTTCTGTGTGCCTTCATCTCCATCTTGCCTGCCAATCTGTCAGTCAGAGCTTATGTAGAAAGAGACCAATGCCTCTTTGTGTGGGTTGCAAGCATCTGCCCATCAATATCTTTTTCTCTCTGTATTTTTTTGTTTGTCTGTCTGCCAAGCTGCCAGTCAGAAGTGTGTGCAGATAGAGAGAAGCCATCTTTGTCAGTCGAAGGACTCCCCACAGAGAGAAGTGAGAAGCCCATCTATCTCAGTGGGTATTTGCGATTGCCGGTGGACTGATAAGATGCCCCTGGGGTGGCACACTCTGCTCTGACAGGCATGGATCTTACACTGCACTGATCAGCACTGTCTAGAAGCTTTATCTGGAACAAAAGTGGCCTTGTCAAAGCTCAACACCAGCATTAAACTAGCCGTGAAAAAACAGAGAGCGAGAGGAACTCTGGGGATGAAGCGGAAGAAACGTCTCAGGCTGAATATAATTACCTAGTTCAAACGATGCTGAATATGGTAAGTAGTAGTTATCTCTTCTACGACCTTCCCAGCCTGCACATTCCACTGTCATGAAAACTTAATAGAGAGAAAGCTGGGTAATCATGGTGTTCCAAGCAACAGTGTGATTCATGTGTAATGTAAACTATGAGCATGATTAATGCCAAACAGAAAAAACAACATTTCACAAAATAACATTTGTGTTTTATAAACACAAATGAATTTAATGCTAAGTGTTGTGAGAGAAGTATGAAAAAGAACAAGCTAAGCTTTGCTGCCTGCTGGTCCAGCCAGTTTCATAAAAAAAGAGCTTGGTTCAATGTGGGTTTAATGTTAATTAGCTCCCTAAGCAGAGCACTGAACAAACCTATTGCTTGTACTGAAGTTCAAAGCCTGCATGTTTGTGTCTTTGGTACTGTTTTCTATTCAAATCCGTGGGTCTAAAAATCTGAGCCCGACAGCTTTGTGAAGTTAAAAATGTACCCAAAAGCTTGGTGTTACGCTTAGGGCCAGAACTGCAGTAGCAACAACATTAACAACCAGCTGTATGGCATATGCAGTAAGTCAACTTGCTCATCCACTCAGCAGACACACAACATCTTTAGATTTAACTAACGATATGCAAAAACACAAGATCTGTGCAGCTCCCTTGAATTTGGAGAGAACAAAAACTATTCTTATGCTTTGACATTAAAACTTAAGACAGGCACAGTGGACACTAAACAGAAACCAAACCTCAAAGAATAACACACAAACCAAACCAGCTGCCCAAGCCAAACACGAGAGAAAAATGAGAGGTCCATTTTTTCTTTCAATGGGCACATTGCAATAAGTCCTGTAACGGTCATACGGGTCATTTGTTCTTACTCTTCAGTACAGCTCATAACAGCATCCTGTAAACTATTGCACCCACGAGCAGCAGGAGGAAAAATGACTCATATGAGCGTTTCCACACTTGACCAGACGTTACTCTTAAGTGTTTCTTTAAAGAAAGCAACAAAGTCCTCATAAGGAGGGAGAAGGCGTTGGGGAGGATGGAGCAGTCAGGCTCAGCACTTTCAATCATGGGTCTGTGTAACGTGAGCTCAAGACCAACATACCTGTAGTCATTAACAAGAAAAAACTTTTCTAAAACATCTTTTTTTACTTCCTGGTCGGATTTAGACAGTAACATTATGCGGTTAAGGTCTTAAATACATTCATTTTACAAACTGACCTCATCCTCACGGGTGCCATTTTACTGATTCGCTTCATGTAGAAATGTGTTACAACTAAACATCTCTTTCTGGTTTGTTTTTAAAAAAACAACTTCAAAACTACTAGTGTCGGGTTAGAGAACAATCACGGTTAAGGAAAAAAAAACATTTTTTTACAACACCGTATCTGCTAGCATGGACGAATGCCACATGGACACGTGTTGGGGAGGTGGACAGTCTTTCACATTGTGAATATTCTTTCATCAAAGCTAGTTTTGGCCATGTTTCCTCGACAGAAACAGCTTAATTTAATATTCACGCGATTAATCACGCGTGAGGGAAATTTTTAGAACTTGTCTGCGAGACGTTTTTATATCCCCTGTTGTGTACATTATCTTTAACACATTAACACAATAAAAACTTGAGAATGTACAAAAACTTTTTCAGAAAAATACATTGATTGACAAAAGTATGTAGAAAAGTGGGTCATTATGAAGTGAGTCTTGGTTGTTTATGAAATGTTGCTCCATAACCTGGTTGATGTTGTTGATACAGATTACTAACTGTATGTTACACTTAAACACCAACTGTTAACACAAAATGACAAAACGGATGCTTATTTCACATGTTTCCATTGACACTTCGCTGCTAAAGGCCTTAGTGGCATTTTATAGCACAGCTCATTGACTAATTAACACCTAATCCAATGGATTATCTCTCTTTTAAATATCAATTTAATTGGTAAATCTGAGTCATCTACTACTCACTGCCAGCCAAGCTGTTCGTGTTGTACATAAGCAAAAAGACACTTTCTGTACTTTTCTTCTTAAACAATAAGAAAACAGCAACATGTTCACGTAGAAACACCTTTATTTTATATTTCACGACAATTATCTTAAAAATCTGCAACTCATGTTGAAGAAGCATAGAAAGAGAGCAGGGAAATTAATCTGGATGGATCAGGCGCGTTAGAGACTGACATTTCTCATGATTGAATGGAGAAATAAGCTGTTGCACTAATAAGTCAGCATTAAATCGCATTACTCTGTCTGAGACAAAACAAACACTACACCAAAGCATGTAAAGAGTAGCATGTGTGTTTGGTGGAATGATCCTGAATGCTTATACAGTGATTGTTTTTCCATGACCACAATGCTGATGTTAACATTTAACACAGAGAATACTGTATAAATCTCTGCATACATGATGAAAACGAATATCCTGGTGCTGGGTAGCTGCATTTTACAGTGATGTGAAATAGAAAACACATCCTCTTTCAGTTCTAAAACTTTGTGCATCCAGATATAGATATATAATAAAATAATCCTCTATTCCTTATCAGGTCTTAAAATCAGGTCAATACATGCTCAAATGAAAAGAAAAAATATGGTATATTATAGTGACATATACATATGACATATTAGCGGTGGGTAACAAAATGCCAAGGAGGAACGACATCAGCAATGAGAAGGGCTTTGGACGGGTTATATGTCCATTAGGCGACATCCCAGCAAGTTTACCTCAAAGTCAGACTGTGTAATGCTCAGAAAAACTGCAAAAAAAACAACAACAAAGAGCTACATCTCAGACTCTACAAGCTTCAGTTATCACGTTAAATGTTAAAGTTCATGACAGTACAGTTAGAAAAAGACTGAACAAGTGTGGAATGTGTTTGGAAGGGTTGCAGGAGAAAGCCTCTTCTCAATAAAAAGAACATGGCAGCACAGCTTAGGTTTGTAAAGCTTAATCTGAGCAAACCACAAGACCTCTACAACAATGTCCTTTAGGCAGATAAGACCAAAGTAGAGATGTTTTGTAATAATCCACAGCACCATATTTGGTGAAAACCAAGCACAACATATCAGCACAAACATCTCATTCCAACCATCTGTTCGACAGTGAATAGTTGGACCAAACTGGGCCAGTTTGACTTCTTTTTCACATGGCTGTATTCGTGTGATACTGATGACCACAGGTGAGTCTTTTGTTTATTCTGACATTGCTATAACCATTAACTTTAACCACTTTAATTTGACTGTCCTACCTTGGGTTATGAAACTCGTGGCTTTAAACCTGTCTACAATAGAGGAAATAAATAAACAAAATAAAATAAAATAAAGGAGATTCATCACTGTGCAGACTGTTGTTCACCCTTTTATTCTTCTGCTCTAAAGCCAGAGTCTTTTTAAGGTAAACTACTGAACTCAGCAGCATTAAAACTGCATACACACAAAGAAGCCATTCAACTCTGAGCATGTGGTTCCCGTTTTTTTAAATTAAGAGACATGGCATTGAACGTTTTGGAGGATGACCCTTACAAGTGTCCTTTTGATTTATGTCAGACTTCGGCTCAGATGTACACACAGCTCATTGGGTCTGAAATCCATCAGTAACAGCTAGTGTAGTCTAAATACTGGCTTACGGACAAAAGCATCCTCCACTGATGTGCTGAGAGAGGAGAATCTTGGCTTTGAGGACAGATGGTGTGTATACTATATGCTGTATCATTAAGTAGAGCAGTATTTTTTGGGGTTACAAAAAAAAAGAAAAACACACAATAAACTTGCTACAGCAGCCTTAGCTCCTACATCCTTACCACTCTTAGCGACTCTTAATCTTACTGTTGTATCTCTTTTCTCAGTGAATAAAAATCATGTGAAATCATTACTGTATTATACAAATATGCAGTTCTTATCATAACCTCCTCTACTGTATGCACCGTAAGCATTCATTTCCATACATCTGGACAGACCCAAGGGCCTAATGTGTGAAGATAAACTTGCACTAACAGAAATAAGTGAAATTGGATAACTGTGGCCTATGATCGACAGTAGAGCACACACTTGCCATGATGTATTATTCAATTTCCAGGAGGAGATCAATAAACTAATCCACATTTAGCCATTTATCTTACTTCAAGTGGCCCCATGTGGCTGCAGAAAATGAGCCTTTTTCGTTAACGTTGACAGCAGACACAAAGAAAGCACACAATACTGAGCTGCTCTATGATAATAAAAAAAGCTGCATTGCATCAGCCCCACAGCTCGCTTGTTCAGAGCAGACTATCGTCAGTTTTACCGCTGATTACATCATTGAAGTTAGGGAGATTACACTGTTGTTTATGCTCCCGTCGCGGCACTACAAATGAGAGGCTTGCAAGCTTCCAGCTGTGTACCTAATAATGCAGTCTGTTTAGAATGCTCAACTCCTCCATCAACCAGCCTCTTACGTGTTTCAACAGCTAACAGCACACGGCTGGCGGTTTACATCAGGCACATGATGGTAGAAGCAAAGCCAATATGTTAAGTGACGGGTTCAGACACTGGCGTGGCGTGAAAAGCTTGGCGCAGCAAACAAGCCTTAAGAGTTTTCTCTGTCTAGGTTCAGGTGCATTGTGGGTCTTTTCTTTGTGTTGGTATCAAGGAGAGCAGTCTGCCATGACAGAAGATCATACAGACAGAGTAAAGACAAAATAATCAGAGCAACAGGCTGTGTAACCGAAAAGATCATCTAAAGGAAACACAATAGGCCTCCAGTACCCAAGAGTACATTAGCTGAAAATAGGCCACAGGCATTTCAGTCCATAAAGAGAAGAGAAATGAAAATCCTCCTGCAGCAAGGCAATAATGCAGCTTTAAATGACGACAAAAGGAATGAACAAAGTGCACAACTCTCTCTGAGTGTGCTCTAATCAGCGTTGCGTCAACATTGTTAAGATCTAGCAAGACTATTGAAATGCTTTGTTTGACACAACTTAAAAAGCAACCTATTCTGGCTTTAATATAATTTAATTACAGTACTCCCAGCACAGAGCTGGTATCCAAACTCTAAGTCTTGGCAGCAGACAGTCACTTAATGTGATTAATTGATGCAATTAGAATTTCTATATAAGAAAAGTAATTCAGCGATCATGATGGGGAATTTAGTACAGTCCAGGGGCATATCTCAAATAGCTTTGTTAGGGATCCAGTCTAAATAGCTTCAGAGATTCCGTTAGGGGACCGGAAAAAAAAAAATCTTTAGCACCTGAATTTCTATGGCAGTTTGCAAGAAAAAGCCAACTTTAACGATGCCTCTAACATCTCCAATGTCATGCATATTCAGGCAGAGCATGTAGCACAAAATCTATTAGTTTGCCTTTTCTGTGTCACAACTAAACTAATCTTTTGTTTCTAAAGAGCATCACGTGGCACAGATGTTCAGTGTGCAGATTATACCTGCATAATTCCATCAAAGATTAAAGCAAAATAAAAGTAGTAGTGAGGTGTGAGGTGAGGAAAAAAAGAAAAACTGTGGGTTTTGCTGGTGTCACATCAAGGACCGCCTCTGAAATATCTAACAGATGTCTTCATACAAATCCTCTCTTTGAAGATTTAGTGTAGCTGGGCTGCTGAACAAGCCCTTGTCTCTGGTTGCCTGGTGTTTGCTGCTCTCTGTGCCTGCCTGAGCTCAGCAGTATGAGCCAAGGCACACAACAACTTGAAAAATTAGCTATATCCCTGTCAGTGCTGTCACTGAATCTCACTGTGTTGGGACTGTGGTTGCCTCTAGTGTTGCTGCCTTTCTCACAATGCTTTTGCAATTTTTCACTACTCAGTGTCATTGCATGTGGCAGCTTTAGCTTGTTATGATCTGTGTGAACAGGGGTTCATATCATTTAAACAACTGATCTGAGGCATAAAAAAATTATTCTCTTAGGTGGGAAAAGAAATCACAGGATAGTTATTTAATTTCTGTTTTCAGCCAATGTTTTTGCCAAGCTAAACTAACAATCTGCTAATGCCAGCTTCACACTGAACAGACAGATGTGAAAGTGTATGTACCACTCTCACATCTGTCTGTTGCTCGGCCGCATCTGTCTATTTATAGCTGCCAATATAAATGAGATGAGTAAAATATATTCCCTCATCTAAATAATATTTGCAGCTTCTCTGTTCTTCTTCATCTTGTTCTAACTCCTTCATAAGCAATTCAAAGAGCAGGAATATTGTAGATTAGATGTGCGTGACTTAAACCCACATTACACACTGGTGAAAAAACATTTATACTCTCATGCAAATTTTCAGCGTCAATTTGGCCCCACATCAACATTCAGTCCCATGTGAGCGTCAATTGTCTCTTAAGTGAACTCAATATCCTGTGCACAAACAAATTTTCAACGAGGATGCTGCACTTGGGGCTGTTAAAAGCACCTCTCACTTTTTCATTTTTACCAACTGCAACATCTTACATGGATGCTCTGAAACTGTGTCGCAATTTAGGAGCAACAACTAAGAGAAAAAGAGACAAAATTGCTGGTCCTGCCCTGTGGGTCTGACCTCCGTAATCCAGTCAAAAACTGTAAAATGACCTAATTATCTCAGAAGCTGTGCTCCAATACTGTCTGCAGTAAAGAGTGGAATGCTATTCCTTTGTGTTGTGATATTTTGCTGGTTTGACCTCAGAAAGGTAGTAATTACTTAATTCCCATTCTCTGCATGTTGTAGCCTTCCAAAGGCACTGGCAGGTGTGTCTGCGTCCAAAAAACACATTTAAACACAAGCTTTAGGTGTAAAAACTGTACTACAATATGATGCTGCTAACTTTTAAAAGCCCACAGTAGTGAAAGTCAAGTTTTCTAACTTTTTAATATGTCCACAGGGTATGTCATAGACAGCACAAGCGCAATAAGCATACGGCGTCATTGGTCTAAGCATCTTTTCACTTGACTGTAAGAGCTGACAATTTGGAAGGTTTATCTAACATTATCCACATATTATCAGCTGTGTGTTAACATAATCAAGCCAAAGAGATGAGTGTTTGCATAGAGTTGAGGGCAAGAAGCTGCCTGCAAGTCAAGTGGTAAGGAAAAAGGTGGGAAAATACATCAGATTTTTAGGTACGAAGGAATTACTTTCATGAATACAACCTTAAGTCAATATGTAATCTTGATGAACCGAAGCAGGTTTTATGGATTAAATGAGAAAGAAACCATACGTTACTTTTTTTTTAATAAGCATCGTTTAAGTGTAAATGCATATCTACTTCAAAATCATAACTGGAAGCCAGTGTTATTCATGAGGCTTTGAGGAACAGATCAACTACCCCAGAAAACTGCCATGGATCACTTGACATGCAGTTTGCCTTCTGTCAGCTGAGTTTCCTGTGCAGACCTTTCAATTTCCCTTTACTTCAGCAAGCTCAGTAATGAGAAACCATGGCAAAAATCAATTGTGGGGTTCATAAATTCTTCTTACTAGAAAGCACAGTAAAATTGATTTTCATGTTTGTCTTCACAACTGTTAATTTTTTTTTAACGGACAGATTAATCAACTTGAATGTTTGGTTACAATCCAAAAGTGCCCCTGCTTTACTAGAAAAGGAAGCTGTTTCCGTCAGTAGGGGAAAATTCTTAGTTTTCTTTTTGTAATTCTCTTTTTTTTCAGATTTAGTTCTGTTGATATACAGTAAGCAGCTGGTGAGCTCATAACCCACTGGCTCACAGACGATGGACTTAATAGGGGATGGCAAACGGGGATTTTCTGTTTGAGATGTGTTTGGTGAATTCATTATCAAAGCTGGTCTGAACAACATGAAACCAAATATAGAGCAAGAATCACAGACAAGTGATCTCTTCTCAGTTAAAGAAAACAAATCATGTTCGTCTGTGCCACAGAAGGTTCTTTGGGGGGATTTTTAATACTGCAAGCTTGAAAATTACAGCATTTGCATGCTGTAAATCTCTGTTATTATTGGAAACAATGCAGTCTGCCAATTCATGTTGCAACTAGCAAATTCTTAAAGCAACTTGCATATTTTCTGTGGCTATCTAACTGTTTGATGTGGGTCATGAGGCTTTCGTGAGACTCCTGCAGCACAGAGAACTATCAGGCTTTCTCTTGAATTGGAGAAAGGCAGGAAATTGAGCTGCACCAGCTTTGAAGGTCTGAGATGAAAACTCAACAGCACAAGTTGTGTGTGATGTAACGGCTGTGCAGGGTACAAAGAGTAGACACTGACTGAAAAAAGCTTCAAAGAAGTCTGAATAACATCTTGTCTGAATAACAATAAAATTATGTCAAAAGGCTTGAGCTGAATCATTTCAGGAGTATTAAAAAAATATGTACCGAGTGTACGTCTCTCCCATTGCTTAAAGCTCTTGGTGTTTTCAGTGTGTGTGGAGCCTCAGCTATACGATGTTTCAACAAGCTGACTAACTCGCTGTCTCAAAGAGGCCTCAATCAAGAGGCAACAATAGCAACTGAAAGTCAACACCACCCCTACAATACTCCTCTTTCAAAGGAGTCTGCCATTAATTGGTGCACAGCACATTCCACCCTGGCAATTACACTCTTGCCTCCTGTCTCTTGCACCGCCTGGTTCAAAGAGCCAGGAAACGGAAGTCTTTCTGGTGCTAAAAGCAGAGCAATATCCTGACAATGTCTGGCCTCAACTGGTAAAAGCCTGCAATATTTTTCAGAAGAGGGAGAGGGGGTCGTTCAGTGCCAGAGAGACAGTAACTTGCAAGTATGAGAATGTACTGGAGGAGGGAACAAGGATAACACAGCATTGTGGTCTAGAGAAATCAATTCCAGCTGCTGAGGCCCCTCCTAGAGGGTCTGGACTTTTTGTTCAAAGCAAAACAAAATGACGATAAAAGAAAAAGTAGAGCAAAAAATTTAATATACACAACAATGATATAACTCTTCATGCTTGATAAATGGCCAGCTCACACCAGTGCAGCTAAGGTTCATCCTCACACATTCAGGCTCTCTACTGCTTGCCTTAAGGGCATCTGCCATTTCCCCGCATTGAAACCCCTCCATAAACTATAAAAAAAACAAATAACAGAAAAATGTGTTCACAGTGGTTGTGTTTTGCCTCAAGCAACAACATCCTATTTGGCAACAGGTCAAGGTGAGGTCAACACCGCTGACTGACAGACGTCTAACATGATCAACTAGAATCAAATCGTCTCTTCATATAAAATCCACACATGAACTTGAGAGCAGTTTGATAAATGCACTGAACTTAATAGTTTGCCAACAAAATGTTTAAAGGGTCATTTCCATTAATACCTTTCTCTGTGACAGAATTCTACCAAACCTAAAAACTTTTTACAGCCTAACCAATATGTGAGTGCAGTGCCTTCTACTGACAATTGATAGAAAACTTTAAAGTAGCACCAGAAAATTTGGTCAGTTTTTTGCTCTTTTTGCTCACCCCCTGTGGTTTTATGTTTATGCATTTAGCAGACGCTTTTATCCAAAGCCACTCACAAATGAGGATATAACATTACAGCTAACAATAAGCTACATAAAAGGAAACCACTAGTCAGAATCTGTCAGAGGTGACGGGGTGACAGTGTAGAGATAGCGTGCAGGCATAGAGGGAAGTACAGAAAGACAAAGTGCAGTAGAGGGGGTAGGGAAGTACAGGGTAAGTGCTCAGATAGGAGATGCTCTCTGAAGAGCTGGGTCTTCAAGAGTTTCTTGAAGATAGACAGGGACGCCCCTGTTCTGGAAGCGCTCCGAAGGTCATTCCACCATCGTGGAACAACATATGAAAAGAGTCAGGATTGTCTTAGGCGTGGTGTAGGAGCTGCTAGACGACAATCCTGGGACGAACGGAGGGACCGAGTTGTGACATAAGCCTTTGCAAGAGCATTCAAGTAGATGGGAGTCGTTCCATTAAAGACTTTGTAGGCTAACATCAGTGACTTGAATTTGATGCGGGCGGCTAAGGGCAGCCAGAGGAGTTCAATGAACAGAGGGGTAACGTGTGCTCTTTTCGGCTGATCGAAGACCGTGTTCTGGACCATCTGCAGCGGTTTCACAGCACAGGCTGGGAAATCAGTTAGGAGAGCATTGCTGTAGTCAAGGCGGGAGATGACCATAGCCACCAGGAGCTGGGTGGCATGTTGGGTTAGGCCGTATATTTCTTATGTTTAACAATGTTAAGCGGCATGATCGAGTGACAGAGGCAACATGATCTTTGAACGGTTAGTTGGGCATCAGTCATGACACCCAAGTTTCTAGCTACTTTTGATGGAGCAAGAGATAGGGTTTTGGGCTGTAGCACGACTGCCATAAAAACAAATGTCTGTGTGAGCCCTGGAAATGTATAGCTATACACATGAATTTGCTGTCATGTTGAAAAGGCCAGAAAGATGCTATCAAAAACCCACAAAAATGTCAAGCAACCATAAAGCAAAACGGCATGGTGTGGGGCTGGAAAGACCCTGAGATAAACCTAATGTACACTACTTTGACAGCAAATGATCAAAGTTAGCTCGCCAGGAAACATGGTTTGTTTGTTAGCATCTAAAAGCTAAGATATTACCCTCAGCTTTGGTGGCATCAACTAAGGGGTTAAAAGGTGTCTGAACATTAAGGTGACCAGACGTCCCCGACGTCAAAGCTGTCCCCGAAAATGTCCCCGATTTTGACACTGAATGGGGGAAAATGTGCGCAGACTCAAAGTAACACCAGTTATTACGGTAGCCATTTAACGCATCGCCAGGCGGCAAAAAGGAAAGAAAAGGAGACCAGCGGCGACGATAAATGGTATGTTGTGTATCAACTTATTTATTTTGTGTGAACTGGCTGTAGACTTGGCTGTGAGTGCGTGTGTGTGTGTGTGAAGTGATGTAAAATTAAAGTAAGTATGATTGTTTTTCTGAATTGAAGACCTAACGTAAAGTTATCAAAGGCAGTGAACGTTAACATTATGACACTGTTTTCATGTCTGTCATTAGTGAAGCTGTAACGTTAACATTAGCATGAGATTACCAGGTGATGACATGTTTTTTTTCGATTGCTACCTTTTTTGTAATAAAAGCTGGTTAAGATACAGAAAAGGTACTTGTCCCTGTTTTTCATTTCATAATGATGATATTTGATGTTTTTTCATTACTGCAATGAAAATGTCCCCAATTTTCATTTCAGAAATCTGGTCACATTACTGAACATGGCCAATATAGGTGGTAAACAAACAAAGTCAAAACCAAGTAAACGCTGGTGTTGCTCCGTACATTCTGAGTAACTATGAAGGTAATATAGAAGATGATAAAATGTCAGTGTTATGTTTGTAGAATGTTCTTGCTGCTCCCTTTTGGCCAGAAAAAAGGAAATTAGAGTGAAATATACTTTATCTATCCCAAAGGGAAATTATATCTAAGTTGTTTAAGAAATTTAAGTTGGAATTTTCTTTTCATGCTACTTTATTCTGCAATGTTCCCTCATGGTTTCCTGTGTTATGTAATTTGATGACCTGCGCAGGAATTTTTCTTTTTTTTCTTTTTTAATGAACAAAAGAAAGCTAATATCCTCACATATAAGTCTGTAGTATAACTAAAGCTGCTGAGATATAGGCGACTCTGTACTGCTGTAAAATACCAGACATCTACTTATGTTTCCTGTCTTTGTTACAGGACAAAGAGACGATCATGGAAAAAGTGCTTTGCAGGCCACTTGGGGCTTTTCAATCCACCGTAAACTCTGTTCCGTTTCCTTTGCTGCTCAAATCTCTAAGCCTTACCACATGTACTCTCATACCATACAAACCACTAAAGTCTCCTCTCATATTTGTCCAGCCACAGCTAATTTAATCTGGTCCTAATCTGTGCAGGGTGCAGCTCCTTTGCTCTAGCAGCATGTTAAAAAAGAGGAGCAAGCATCTTGTTGATCTGCCAAATGTCAGCGTCCAGTGGTTTATTACTAATTCCTATAGTTAGTGCATATTGATGGCGTGTGGCTCAGGGAGAGCACCATCCAAAACCAGCAACCAGGGACTAGAGCAGAGGAAATGAGGAGGGATTGATGGTAACTTCCTGCATCGCTCACTCTGCTCCTAAGGCAGCTGACAGCAGCTTCCTGTGGTTTTTTTGTCAGCCGCTGGGAGAAAGGGACAGACAGTAGGCGAGACAGAGGGCAAGTGAGACGGCTGCTGCCAAGTTGCTCCCATTGTTCAAGCAATTTTGGTCGCAGCCCAACACCAAGTCAGATTTAGTTTGGAAGAGAATTCAGAAACTGGCCTACTGTCGATACATTTTCATTCTCTGCTGATCTAATAATACAGATAAAGCAGAAATATTTTGTGCTAAAACAAAAAATATAATATGAAGGCAGTATTAAGAGTCTTCTAACTTTTTTATATCATAATCGTCATTATGACAACATTGAAATGTGTATTGAGTGGTGAGTCCCCTCTGGTAAAAAGATTAATTAAGGTATCATGAAGCTTATCAAACTCACCGATCTAACTCAGAACCTGCAGTAACTGGAGCCAGTAAATAAAGTCTGCTTTATTTCATTTAAACTGATTCATTTATCTGATTGTCATTTCAGGCAAGATTTTTTTTTAAACTGGTTTATTTTTTGTCTTCTAATCCAACAGAGGATGACTTTAATTATTTGTAAATGTTATAAATTAAAAATCCAATATGATATGAAGAATTTGAGAGACAATTTGAAAAAGAAGTCAAGTTGCATTTGAACTTGAATGTTGGATTGACAGTATCAGTAAATCTAGAAAACTGCAGAAGGAAATTACCTGCAAAAGGTTTCACAGTCTTCCAGAGTCATTAATCTTTAAGAAGTACTTTGTGCTATATTTCAGTGAGGGATACTAAGGAGCTGACAAGACACGCATAGCTTGTTTGTATAGTGTGAGAAGCAGACACACTCTGCAGGTTAAAATTTGCAGCTTTAACCTCTTTGTGCCTCTGTGGCTCTTGTGGTTTTTCAGCAAGTGAAAGAAGTAATTACATCTAAACAAAGTTAATGATCTTCACACATCTACTGAACTCTTTTTTTGTCATGTTCCAAGTGAAACAATTAAATAAGTGCTTTCAGATGAAAGATGGGAAACAGAAGAGATACACGATTCATATTCAAATACCTGCATACTTTGCTTTTAGTCTATGACGCATTTCTTTTTTTTTTTTTCTCTGAACTCTAAGCTTAACAGTTCTGCAACCCACATCCTTTTTTTCTTATCTGGATCAATTCTACCAATGTAACATCATACTTTATTCACACCAAGGTTGATAATATCTTGGACTATGCCTATGTTGCTGAAGGTGATCAATACCATTTACAATGCAAGCAATCAAGGCTAACAGTTCAAATTCATTTATGTGATGTTAATTGTGCAGTACAATGTGGCAAAAACATCAAAAAGGTTTTACTACGTATTCTCTCAACACATTACAGGTGCTCAAATTATCTTTGTGTTTTTGCAGTAACCTGCTATCTTAAATGTCTTGAGAACCTGCTGTCTAGTTTCTTTTGTACATCTGAAGATAGGGACCACAACGATTAAGCAGCTGGAAAAAGATAAATACCATCAAAACAGTGTTGCCATAAATCTTACCATCCACATTTAACACAATGAGCAAACTGTCCCAAAAAAACAATAAAGGAATGACAATTTAGCAGTCTTAATACTTCTGTTCAATCGCAACATAAAGCCCTGGCAGAGTTACCCCAGCACAGCGACAGAGAGCTAACTGATGGATTTGATGAAAATCAGTTTCTGTACAATGAGAGTGATAAGAAACTGAAGCAGATAAGATCTTATCAAAACCTACTGTGCAAGCGTTTCAGAAGGCAACGTGCCAGAGAGGGAAAAGTCATCCCTCATTAGTCTTCTTGTGAAAGCCACACATAGCACTGAGATAATTTAAAAACATGGCTTTAAATGCAAAGTGAGATTTCAGTAAATGTATCAGCAATGCCAGTGAGATGTAACCCCACCAAGAAAAATATTTACAAAAAGTTATTTGTCATGATGGAAAATGACAAATGGAAAATGTTCCTTCCTATTAGGCTCTTCTCTAAATCTCACTCAAAATAGAATTAACGACTCATTTCTTCAACATCTTACTTACACTGGGCTTTATTATAATTACTGCATATTTTACCCGCTAAATACACATGATGACATTGGCTATGAACTGCTGACTTTGCTGTGCTGCGTATAATCCCTTCAACTCTATAAATGTAGAGTCAATGTAATTAGGGGGTTATTTAACTGCACAATGTTGGCCTTAATTAGATTAAATAGGAAATATCATAACGGCAGGTTAAACTGGACTGGACTTGAGAACCATAAACTCAATTTAACAGAAGAAAAAAGCCTTAGAAAACAATAGTTTTCATTAGGTGCACATCATTGCTTCTAATTGTTAAACAATTATCAACATTACATCTTTCAAAGTACAGTAATATGAATGCCACCTTTGCACAGATGTGCGGTTTTGGGTGGTAAGCCCAAAAACAAGCCAGGTTTATAAACTGTCTGACAGACAGTTGTAGCTCGGAAAAGAACTTGGTAATGAAGTAATGAAAAGACTTTCACAAGCCACAATGTGACTTGGATCAGACGGAAGTTCAGGTCAAATCTGTTATCATTTTCAACATTGTAAAGCTATTAAAATAATTAGTCAGTAAAGATCTGCTGTGCCGTGGGACCATCCGTTTTCCTGTGTTAGAAAATTGTTGAAAGCATTCCCTCTCTCTCACTATTTCGGGGCGCACATAATGCCACTTTCATATGAATTACATTCAGACTTTGAACTTTGTGGTAAAATGTCCTTCCTAACTCGATGCTGTCTGAAATGTTGTCTCTGCCAGCTGAGCATGTAACTTAACTAGTTCTGCAAAGCCTGTCAGTCCTTAACAGCTTTCAAAATGGCAAGGCCAGCATTCTGGCAAATACAACAAACCAGCATACGTGAGGTCAAGAGATCACAGTCATTTCTATGAGTGACAGCTGCAGAGGCTCAGCTGGTGGTTGGGTCTATGTACCGCAGTGTAGCCAGCCCAGTCCAGCTCATTTTATTTGGAGAGCCTGAGAAAAGCCAGGCATTAAGAATAGCCCACTGTGACACACTCAGTTAATGGCTGGAAACATTTTATTATCCCAGCACAGCCAGCTTGAAGACAAGATCAGAGCCGCCACAAGAGTCCCCAAGGAGAACCCTTACCTCCTCCGCCCTCCTCTGCACCCCCAACAACCACGATAAAACCCTTCACACTACACACCAACAGCTGTGTTCGTTTTCTGCTCTTCCTTTTATGGCATTTTTAAACCAGTTTGATTTCTGTACTATAGAATTATTCTCCCTATGTGTCATTATATAAAGAAGGTTGTAAAACATATACAAAAAAACACAACACTTTCTGTGCCATAAATTTGACATTGTTGCATGTGGTTATTAAACTGTACTGTCACTGCATACTATAAAATCCCTATCATACTATTAAATTCTGATCTGGATCTTAACCGAGGATGAGTTACTACTGTACCTGCGCTGTTTCCTGCTGGACACGAGCTGCTAAATATCAAAATTACCCAAGTTACTGAAAATAAATCCCTGCTGTAGCTCTCTAGTTGAACCCAGCCTAAAAGAAAAGCAAAAATCTTCAACATGTTTTTTTTTACCTCAGCACAAAAGCATTAGTTACTGCAAGTTATCACATGCTCAAAGCCAGAGCATACTTCAACAGGTAAGTGACACACTGTATGATAAATCGTGTCTTGCTTCTGGCACCCATTTGAAACTTGTTGTTTAACCTTGTACAAGCAAACTGTTACAACAGTCAGGGTGATAATTTGAGTTTGACAGACAAATGCACTGACAGAGTGGCAGTGTTTCATTTAGTGTTTCATTTATTCTAAATAAGACAATATTTCCATTCCAGTACATGTTTTATATGAGTTGCATATTGGATATTCCATTCATATTGACATTTCCACCTTTATTTTATATTGTACCAAATCTTATCCAAACTTTGTGAAAGTAAACCTGCCTGAGCATCTCCTCCACTCAGCTTAGGTGTGTAATGCTTAAAATGAAAATATTTTATGCCATTACTTTTTCACATTTTCATTCTTTTGCCATGAAGCGAATGAATCTCAACCTCTTTTTTAAAAAAGGAAATCAATTCTTGTTTTCACTGCCCCAAGGAAGTGAAAAAAAAAGTCCATTGCTTTTTTTTCTCAGTGAGAACATTAAAGGGTTGATGGCATGCCCACATTATGTTCCACTATGCTACAGTGATATTTGCCTACATCCAAAGCCTGAATTGCATCCATAACTTCCAGTCTTCTAATAAAACTAGATGGTCCTTTTAGTTTAGTTCTTTCTTACATATACAACATAACTTCTGACAGCCGGTTCCACAGAAAAGGAGCTGGAAAACTAAAGGCTCTGCCTCCCATTCTAGTCCTAAAAATTCTGGGAACAACAAGTGGGCCAGAGTGCTGAGAGCAAATTGGTCTTGTGGGGTGACAAGGAATAATAAGCTCTTTAAGATAGGTAGTTGTTTGGCCATTAAGGGCTTTGTATGCAGTGAGAAGGATTTAAATTCTGTTCTCAAGAGAGCAAGGTATCAGGAAAAGAGTTAACTTTCTTGTGTACCTATTTAAAGATCTACTTTGGCATTTTAAAAGGCTGCGAAAGAACACTTCGTCCAGCTCATGTGCTACAAGTGTTAGTTTATCCTGAGGGAAAACATTGCCAATGCTGGGCTGGTTGGTTTAAGCATAGGGGAGGACAACATGTAGAAAATGTCTATTTTCTAGTGGAACAATGAAATACAGCCTCATAGTCAAATGTCAAATGCTTCTCTTTTGGCCAGAAAAGTTTTAAAAACAGTTGTTATTCATTCAGAGCGTGGGCTGTGTTCTCTTTCGGTGTGAAGAAACACTGAACATAAGACATATCTTGTTGCAGTGCTGTTGTATTAACTATCAGGAGACCATTTATTCATTGGTGAGTTGAATGTTTAATTTAAAACACAAGGACTCTATTATGCACCCTGTAGATCCAAGCTTATAAAACCAGTTCCACACAATAACTAATTTATGCCTGCACACCATATCTTTTTAAATATATGTATTTTTCACTGATTTATGGTAATACATATGTGAAATAAAATGACTTGACATATGCTGTAATTTTCATTTTCAGTTAAGAAAGACTCTATTGAAGCTAATGATTTGTCCACATGTATAAAAGCCTGTCTTATTTTCCATGTACAATGAGATGGAGCTTTTTACACTTAAACCATATGTGTGGGCTTATGTCAGGTTGCAGTTAGAACGGGCATTAAAGACTAAATTTACTGCAAGGAAGGTGGTTATTAATGATCCAAAATGATGACCCTAACATGTGGTTGTAGTGCATTTCCCCACAAAAGGTAAGTGTATATTTGCCAGCGTTCACAGCTGCAGGACTAGTACGCTGCACTGTATTATCAAACCAAAAAAGCATTGTCATAGAGCTTTTTCTATTTCTATTTTAGAAGCATAATCTACAAGCTTAATAAACTCTTTTATAGCAATTTTGCTGCACTCCATAGACACATAATTATTCCCAACGAGCAGGTTTGTTGAAATTGTTATTATTTAGATCCAGCCTGAGCAAAGCGGCCTTTGGTTTTTAAAAAGGTCAGCTCAGCAGGCATGGGATTAGCAAAATCCCTGAGCAGGACCTGAGTCTCTGAACCTGATGAGGGATGGCAAACCCTTTCACCACAAGACATTAAATATGCATTTGACTGAATCAGCAGGAAAAACAAATCAAAAGAAACTGGACGTATATTTGCAGATTAAGAGACTCGCCCTTAACAATCCAGGCAGTGCCGACTAAATATGTTTAAGTAACTGGAAAAAGTATCTCAGAGGAAGTGAAATGCACTGTGATTCAACGGAAAACTGTTCGCCTACATGTCAAATGAGACGCTGCCATACTCCAGAACAGTGTGCTCAATGAAACAAGACTGCCTGCCAATAATGGATATTAAAGAGCAAGAGAAGGTAAGGCAGAAAATAGTCTCTAGCTTTCATCTGATCACTTTTGAAAAAAATCTCTCTTGCTGGGGCTAACCGTCTGTTAAAGCAACACATTGATCACATACTTGATCAGAGGCTCTTGGTTTCTTTTTATAATGTACTGGGCATCCCTTTAATGTACAGGATAATTATTTAGATCTGGGTTTTGAATGATCATGACAGACGAGGATTAAAAAAAAAACTAAATTTCTGTTACAGTAAAAGTTTCACTAAGGCCTCCTGATCAAGTGCGCATATGTGAAGAGATGAGAAAGGGTTGCTAAGAGATTTTTCAGTGTAGGTAAGGGTTGTGACACAATAATGCAATGCGGCTTAAAGGAGAAACATTGAAGAGGTAGAAATCCATCAAATTAACCCAAAGAAGGAGAGATAGTCAAGTACATATCTGAAAAGACCTGCTTTAAGAAAGCGTAAAACTGAGAGTCACTGCTGAGCGATATTGAAGTATCAATAAAAGTTCACCCGCTTAAATATGGGAGGTTTAGCTGGAAAAACCTGAAAAAGACTTTTAAAAAGGATTTTAACACATTCTCTCAGAGATCCCACTTTGACTGAAACTGTGGAAAATGAAGAGATTGCTCCGTACTCAGACACTATTGGAATAAACACTGCCTGACAAGGTGTTTTCAAAATGTGAAAAGCTCCTAGAAAGTATGACCATATACTTGTGTCTTGGGTAAAGAAAACAACAAGAATTGTTAAACAAGAGATAAATATTTAAAGGAAATTGCTAGAGGCTGGTATACCAAGAAATGGCTTTAACAGGGGAGCAGAGGGGGAAATTACAATGGACATCTACAAAATGGAGAAGATAACTCGATAATAAACTGAAAGAATTTGTTTCATGCTGGGGAAATCAGTTAACTGCATTACACCCGACATACTGGAGTGTATTTTCACAGTTCAGAGCTTACTTTGTAAAGAAAAGATACCTCCCTAATTGTGCTTTGTTTATGACTTTGTTCTCTAATTTTCATGTCTAATATGAAAATAAAGATGCTATTTACACACAGCACATGAAACGTCTGGATGAGGTGTTAGAGGCTGAATGTCAGTAAAAAGTATGTTTTTCCAGGGAAGCTGTTTTTAAGGCAACAGTTCGTGACGAGCAGATCAACAGATCAATTTTTCAGAAGGAGTATGCTCTACAGGAAATAAAACATGCTTTGCAAAGGCAACATTTTCCACAACCACCCACCCCCTCCCCCTCAATTACTACATTCCAAAGAGGCTTCCTAAGAGCCCATCATATTGAGCAGAGCCAAGCTTTATTGTACATGGCACGGCCTGGAATGGAGCCATTGTGGGCTGCTGGGCGTATTCTCATTTCATCCAACTAAAAGGAAATCTTCCGGGCCGAGGCAGTAGAGCACAATCCGTGTTATCTCTCGAGGGACTGCAGTGGGGCAAGAGGGTCGGGCCGCGTGTTAATTGAACCCATTGCGAGTGTTATTGAGACAGGGAGAGTAAAAAAGAGAAACGGTGGAGAAAGCTTACATATAGCAGAGAAGATTGGTATTTGAGGTGGTTTTGGGGTATGTGTCGTGTGTCTGTTGTGGTTTCATAGAACCCAGCTGGCCCAGGGGCAAAACACATGTCTGGAGGAGTGGAGGATGGGAGAAAACCTTCAACAAGACACTGACCCTGTTCACGCTCCCTGGGGTGCACAATGTCATCTGGCCAAAGACACGCTGCATGTGTGATCACAGTAATTAAATAGAAGCAATTGGTCATGGGTCAGTGAACACTTCACATCCACGTGTGGACATAGAGAGGGGAGAGACTACATGCTACACGGATATTGTAAAGTAATGCACAAATTCCATAACAAAAAAAGTTTGGGAAAAAAAAATCAAATAATCTTTTCTTTTAACAACAGCTGGTAAACATCTGGGAACTCAGGAGACCAGTTGCTGGACCGTTGCGAGAGGAATGTCGTCCCACACTCAATACTGGATTCTAGCTGCTCAACAGTCCTGGATCTAATTTGCTGTATTTTGCATTTCATGAGACACCAAATATTTTCATCTGCTGAAAGGTTCGGACTGACAGACTGACAGGCAGCATAGTCCAATACCTAAACTCAACTTTACCAAGAAGCCATGCTATTGTAATAGATGCAGTATGTGGTTTAGCGTTGTCTTGCTTCCCTTAGAAAGACTTAGAAGGAAGTCTGATGGGAATGTGAATGCTATTAATGTTTTTCCAGCACCTTTCCAGGTGTGCAAGTTGCTAATTTCATAGGCACTAATGCACCTTCATACTATCAGAGATACAGGCTTTGGAAATGAGCACTGATAAAAAGCAATATGGTCCCTCTCCTCTTCAGTCCAGTTGATGCTACAGCCATGATTTCCCAAAAGAAAAAAAAAATTCAAATTTCTTCAAATGGCTTTTTAATTACACATCAGAGCTTTAACCTGCACATGTAGATGGCAGAGTGAACTGTGACAATGATTTCTAAGGGTACCCCTGAGTCCATACAGTGTTTTCGGTGACAGTATCATGCCCGTTTTAATGCAGTGCTGCTTCAGGGCCTGAAGACCACAGGCATCCAAAACGGTCCTTCACACACACAAATGTCTCCAGATTCCACTGAACCTGTTGATGATATTATTTTCTGTATAAGATGGAATATTCAAAGTTTTTGCAGTTTCACATTGTTGAACTTTATTCTGAGAACGTTCAACAATTTGTAGGTGCAGTTGTAGTTAGCTCTGCTAATCTTCATGTCTGAGAGACTTTGCCTCTCTAAGGTGCACTATTTTATCATATAACTGACCTGTTCCCAGTTAAGCTAATTAGATGTAACATTTTCCTCCAGCTGTTGCCTTTAGTTCCACTTCTTTTTCCAGCCCTTTTTTAAGCATCCATACTAACCTTTCTGAGACATGCTGCTGCCATTAAATTCAAGATGAGCTATTAGCTTTTAGTAAATAGTAAAATGTCTAACTTTCAACATCAGGTATATTTTCTGTTCTGGTTTGAATAAAATATTGGTTTATGGTATTTATTGGTAAATGATTGCGTGCCGTCATTTAAACTTTTTTCGCCCCTACTTTTTTGGAATCTGAGTTTTATCAAGTCTTTATTGGCTCCTGATTAGACATTGATGCCAAAAAATATCAATAATACCAAAAAATCCAAGGAAAACTGATTTAACTTATTTAACTTATTACTAAATAAAAAATTAAGCATAACAACTTAAAATGCTATATAATAAAAACAGATCAGCAGAAGGAAGGAAAGGAAGCTGAGGTAGATACCATGCCTCTGCATGGTGTTTACCAGCCTAATGCAGCACAAGACAGTTCCTCTTAGCTCTCAGACACTATCCTCAGCCTATAAACAACGTCCTAGGGAAACAGAAAAGCTGTGTTACACCCCATCTTACTCACTGCTGCCAGTCACCGCAGTGCTTGAGTGATTCTCTACTGGCTCTGACAAAAGACTTTAAAGCAAGTGTGCAAATCACTCCGACCCCCCTCCCTGTGTTTGCCAACAAAAGCCAATTGAGGCGGCCATAAATACTTACAGATACAAGCTTAACAAAAGAGCTTTTGCCTCTGCTGGCCTGCTGAAAATCTCTGCTCTATGAGAGTGCACTCAGTTGAAGGCATTTTTCTTCTCCAATCAACCTGGATGAGTGGGTGGTAAAAGAAAAATAATAACCTTTGCCGTGATGAGCCCAAAAAACAGAAGACATAATGCCACCGCAAATTTAGAGCTCTCAGATGCACTGTGATTATACAGAAACACAAAAATGGACTTTTATGCAAGGCAGTGTGGGGCTTTTGGACAATAGACTGCAGAGTTTACCATTAAAAAGACAAATGCCACTGCTGGCCTCTTGGCCCTAAATCATCAGGCCCAGAGAACAAAATGAGCCTTTCAGCGACTAACTCTGTAAAATTGATTATTGCTTTCTCTCTCAAGTGGTGCTACTGCTTTGTGACTTGCATATGACTTGGCAGGAAAAGGACAGCTGGCTCTCCATTCTGGTCCCTATTCACATGACTGGTGTCCCACAAAGAAGGCAGGCTGTGGGGTGGGAGTCTGGGCTAGAATTCACTCACAGTCCTGGACTCTGGGTTATGGAATAACTGAACGATCTTGAGTTTTAAGACAGCACAGTTAACAAGTCTCTGGTGGCTCACAGAAATAAAGCCTACATCGAATGCACATGATGGAATGACTGCGCAAATTTAAGTGTTACAGGAGTCTTCCTTCTAAAAATAAAATCCGGGTTTTATGTCTTCTTTTAACAGTTTTCCTCGGAGACAAAGCACAGCCTTGAGCCTTTGTTGAACCAGACTATATCAACATCTCAGTGTGAGCCAGCACACCAACTCATTAATGTCATCCAGGCAACTCAGATCTCATTACAGGTGATGTGATATTTCACCTCTTCACTGTCTCCGAGCACGTGCTAACAATCCCTTTAAAGTGAGGGGAAGCTTTATTGAGTATCTCCTCGAAAGGACTTAGTGAGGGGTGAAGAATGCACAAATTTACTGCCTTTAGTGAGCTTCAGCTGGCTTCACAGACCACTGAGGCTGTGCTCACAAATCAAATGCATGCTCGCAGTGCACTAAACAAGAGAGCAGTGTTCCTCCCGCCATGCAAAAGAACACAGCTTTTACATCAGTGACTAATCAGACCCACCAGCAAGAAAGATGAAAAAAGGAGCCTCTGTTATTACTAGAACAAGAAGACAAAGGCATCCGCTTGTTGCTCACGTTTGATATTTGTGTTCTCTTCGTATTTCACAAAATAATTGCAGTTCTTGTTGTTGAGCAGCATGTTGCTGCTTAGCCATGGGAGGCGGGAAATGAGTTGGAAGCCAGTCCTTTTAATTATCCTTCAAATGCTTCCTGCGCTCAGCAGATGTTGGGCTGCAGGGCAGGCAGCCGAGCAGCAGGGCTCCCTGACGCTGCACACACAAAGCAGGACATGGCTGCTGATTCCCCTGCATCTCTGACTGGGTGGTACTCTGTACTTTAAAGTATAATACTATGCATCTGCAATCTCTTTCCGCATTACCATCATCAACACTGATTTATTGCTTATTGCAGAGTTTTTTTCACCCACCGTTTCGCTGTTCACAGAATTCGATCGAAGTCTGCTGAAGGTGCGTCGAGTTACTGGTGGTCCAATTCTCTGGAGCAAACTGCCTACTGACCTGAGGTTGGTTACAGGTATGGCTGCATTAAAAACTGTCTTCAATGCACACACCTTCACTTAACAAATCTGTCTGTATGGTCACAAATGTGTATGTGATGTTGTGCGTGTGTGCATATTTGTGTCTACGGTTAGGTATATATATGTATGTTTGACTATGTTTATGCATTAATGGATTTATGTATTGCTTTGTCATGTTTTGTAGATGTCAATTATATTGGGTTTACACATTATGAAACGTGCTATAAATAGAGTTGTCATTGCTAAATTGCCAAAAACTGATTTGCAATGTGCAGCAGCTCAGAAATGCAGTTAAATCTGGGGAAGACATTTTTTTAAAGAGATTAAAGATTTATTTTAGATTCCAAAAAAGAACAAACATCTGTTCTTATAAAAAATTTGGCCTATTCTCTTGGCATTCCTGTGATTTCTTCTCCGACATGCAGCTTTTACCTCTGTTTGTTTGGCTTTGTCCACGATTTCTGAGTCACCTTTGCCCTTCACAAAAAATCTATCACCATCACCCTTGTGTCTTACGATTGTATGTCTAAGGTGAATTGTAAAAATGAAGCTAAACAAATCCATTAGGAAAAAGTGAAACTATAACAAAGACAAATTATTTCATCAACACACCACAAATTGCACTGAGTCTAATTTTCCATTAACTAACAGTCTAACATCCAATATGACAAACCTGCCAACATAAGCTATGAAAGCTACTTACTGCAGCCACTCAAATTTTATGAGCTGCTGTGACCTCCATTCTGGCAACAGGATCCACAACAGAACTCTTGTAATGATCTTCTAACACAGCCAAGTGCTGGTGCTCCTTCTGAAGACTCAACTTAATTTCCATTCAAGCTGTTGAAAATGATGCTTGTGTTGGCTGAATGGAGTAGATCTACCCACGCGGCAGCCTCCAAACATTAGGGACTTACCAGCTCCTGCTATGTGCACCCATATTATCTGTAACAGGTCAGCTGCCAAGGCTGGCTACCCATAATGGAGCTGGTAGATTAATATGTCCTGACATCCACTATTAGCTTGTGCACCCTCTGTACTTTGGCAATATAAAAAAGCATCTAAGCTAGAGAAAAAAAATTACTTCAGGAACAGTAGGTGAAACGCTATCAGCTGTGAAGTTCACAGGTATAGCATCTGTCATTCAGAGGATAAATACCACGCAGCTCACCTAGCACTTTGATATCTATTGTAACTTGGCTACTTCCTTACTTACTTATTGATCTCTCAAGGATAACTAAGGTTTATATTCATTATTCATCTCTAAATGGAAAGCCTGCTTTCTATTCTATTGTTGCCACATGTTTATGTCATCCAAAGATTGTCATACAATGACCAGATCATGAAGTAACTGACGCACTGGTTTTAGTTATTTAATCGTAATTGGGATAAGAATGGGATGGAGTATTGAGTATATCTATCCAAAGACTTTAATGGTGATTTATTTCCTGGAGAAGGGGCATCAGATAAACCCGACTGATTGATTCACACTTTATGAGAGGCTGCTTTGATAGAGCTGCTGCAGGCTCCCAAAGACAAATTGAGACACATGTCTTATCACCCTGCTGTGAATATGTGACGCAGTATTTGCTAATGATCTGACACTGTCTTAGAAGCCACCAGGCTCACATTAATCTTGGAACAAACATCACCCTGAGTGCAGGGACTTCAAATAGAGCGAATCAAGTCTGGAAGAAAGAGGAAAGAGGAAACAGTGAGCTGCTCAAAGCCTAATTTGAGCACGTATCTTTACTGCAAAAAAGACCATCAGGCTGGCATTTGGCTTTGGTTCTGTAAACATTCTTTAAACAGGTGGTGCTGAAAAATAATTCATTCTCATTATCCTGTTTTTGTTTCAAACTCATTTGCAAAATGACACCACTTTTAGTGCTTGAGATATGCTAAACGCTCTCCTTGTATCTCACTGCATTCAGTCAAACAATGCCACTTGTATTTAACACCTGCTTTGTTGAGGACCGTGTACAGTATGTGTGTGTGTGTGCATGTGAGTCAGTCAGCCAAGCAGTAGTAGCTCCCTGGAGCAGCGGGGAACTTAGGCAGCAGTATTTAGGTAAATCTGTCTATTACTAGGTCTGCCTTCCTGCAGCAAGTCCACAGGGACGCTGCTGACAATACACATGTGACCTGCTTGTTGAAGCATTCATCCATAGCTGGATAAACATACGCACACACATACACACAGATGCAGAGTAACTGAACCTCAACACACAAGCGCATATGCTTATAATGCAGTAGCATTGTAGGGAGCAGACATACAAAGGCATTTAAAAGTCTTACAGAATCACACAATATCTGAGAGAAAATAGATGCACGTTAAAAACTATTTCATATACTTGGAAAAAAGTAAAAATGTAATAGCTGCTGGAAATGTTCTCTCAATCAGCCCCGCATCAGCCACGGAGTACTAATTATCAACTACAAATTCATTACTTTCCAAAGACTTCTATATACTTAAATTCCCGTTGGCAGTGCCACATACACTGAAAATAAGGGGATTTTTTTAGCATCTAACTTCACTTTAGGCTTTTTTAAATTAAAATTTAAAAATAAAATTTTCTAATTGTTTTTAATAGTTTTTACCTGTGAGTGCCCAGTGGGGTATACAAAGAAGCCGTGTAAAGGGATTTAGAGGCACTACAAACGACACTAGCTATCGCACATTTCTCATGAATAATGGCATTCACTAGGGTGACTAAGCTATTTAAAGCTGCAGTTTAAGAAAGTCTGGTAGCTTGGACTATGATAATATCTTTGTATTGACAAGAACGGTGATATTCAATATAAAATACAACTATTGTGTTTAAAACACACATGCCTGTGAAATGAGACTGCGCTCTTTTCAGACTTTTTTTCACCACTCAGGATGCAAACAACAACAAATACGTTCTTAAATGACACGCAATGGCTTCAGAAAAGCAAGGCATAGTAAATTGCTACGAAGACAACAGCACAACAAAATCACATTCAAACAGACTTTGGCACAATTTGCGCCACCACTAACCTAAAAGGAAGAATAAGGATAATGCTGAAACAGCCCCGCTGGAAGCTTCTCCCAGTGCGAAGTCCCAAGCAAAGTATGCATAAAGTTGTAATTACACTGAGAGGGGGAGAAATTAGATGGAATAGGGATAGCCCTTTTAAAGCACACTTAGGACCATTCATTATTCTTGGGGCCTTGTACAGAGAATTTGTGGGATGTCCTACAAACCACTGTGGAGCCTCGTGAACTGCATGGTCGTCATATCTGCCTCTGACCACCTTCTCTGGGGCCTGTAATCAAATGAGGCACTGTGTGAATCATGCAACGTGATACACACTGTGCAACCAGAGGAGGAGCCAGCAGTTACAAGTACAATATGTTATACCATAACCATTATGGAAGTCCTTTGTGCAGCAATGCTGCACCAAAACCACAGACACTGTGGGCACCAGAGTCTGCTTCCATTTCTGAACACTGTACAAATCAAACACAACATTATCAATTATTTCACTTTATGAATAAAGCTATCTCAACTACAGCATTGTATTTCCAGGCAGCGAGCGAGGCTTCTAGCTTCCCCCCCTAATGCTGAATGACAGATAGAAAAAGCGGAGGAACGCTGAGGAGTCAATTTAGACCTGGAATGACATTTCAAACCACACTACTAAAATGTTAGAGAGAGGAAGAAAAAAGTCATCCAATCAGACACCAAACCAGGCTTTGAAAGCCTTTTCCAAAGAGTAGCAAGGGAGTTTTTCCTGAGATAGTGTTCAGCTGCTGAAAATGATGATATGTCTCGAAGAAATGTTACTATATGTGAGTACTGCCAATGCATTTTTCAGACTGGTAAGTCACTGAGTTTGAATTATGTGTTCATGCAGCATTTACACGTTAATTTATTAACAAATGCATGTGCTACTTTTTGCACCTCAGCTAGACAGCTGTATTCAAGCAACAAATAAACATACTGAAACTAATACTCCAAACATTTCCGCTTTCATTTCTTTGAAAGTGAGGATTTTCCCTGCTTTATCTGAGTACCAAATTAGTGCGCTGGTGACTGCACAGCTTTGCTAGCCTGTGCAAAGTCTAACTTTTCAGCACAAATGTAAGGGCAGAATCACTGTTGCTGGTGGATATGCAGAGCTGCATTCACAGTCCTTCACACTGAGCTGTAACCCAATACTTGACACTATCGTTCACCCCGAGCAGCATGGGCAGCACAGGAAATCTCCACCCCCCCCCCCCCCATACCCCACCATGCCTCTCCCATGAGCTACTCAGTTACAGCACAGCAGAGCTCTCCTGAGCCCTCACTGTAGCAGCTAGCAGTGAACTGTAACGCTCAAAACCCAATGGAGTGTGTGCACCCCATGGCACCAGGGAACACAAACATTTGCAGACATGTTCATGCCTCTATGCACAAAATATCAACACTTAAGCATGCACGCATTTCACATACTGCAACTGCTTAGTACACATGTAAAACGCATTGCTTTGTTTGCGCATGGGCGTCTAATCTTACAGCACTGCAGCCAACATAGCACATGCACACACACTTTCTGTGCTGAAACACATGTGGAGGGTAATGCGATTACATGGTTCTTTGACAAGAAAACACTTTCCTGTTCAGCTAAAACGCCAGCAGTGACACAGGAAAAGACAGAGAAAAACTCCATTAAAGAACAATAAACCGAGAGGAGACGAAGCACAAGGTCAGACAAGTATTTGTCACCTAGATTAAACAAATCCAGCTAGAAAGAGAGGGGGCAGCAGTTAAGATAATATTCCTGCCATTTCATGCCTGCTGCCGCCATCCAAACTCACTCTGTCAGCCTCTGAGTCACATTAATTATAAGGTGGGGAGACAAACTATTGACCTCCCCTCTTTTCTCAATAGCCTCTACTCACTGTGACACAGACAAGGACGCTCGGGGGGAAGAATGCAAGATGGCACAGTGGGGGGAGGGAGGGGGGGTAATTGTAGATGAAAGGGGAGAAAGTGCCAAAGAACAAGTGCAGAGATGAGGAAAGAATAATCTTTTTAACACTTCCCTGTTGTGGGAACAGTATAAGGAGAATGGTTGTTCTGAGCACTCAATGTGTCCCTTCAACTTGAACATGATTGCACAGTTTCAAGCTTCAAGGAAGTGCACAGAGGTCTTGACTGAAATGATCAGATAATGGATGAACACAAAGACACTCAAATTGGAGGAAAGAATTTGATCGTGTTAAGATTTTGGCAAAGTGTGAAGTTAATTTTTATACTTTGATCGTGCCCACATTTTTGCATTCACGTGAGAAACATCCTGCATGTTAAGTGATTAGTTTAAAAAAAAGGTTGTTTTTGTTTTGCGCCAGTGTATAAAAAAAATTCAAGATCTCAAAAATGAAATACTGTCTGCTCAAGATAAAGATGGCATCATTGAGTTAAATGAGTACATTTTGGATCAGAGAGTGCTCAAACACAGCTATGAGTCTGGTACTCAGCACCAGATTTTGATACCTTTCTGACAGCTCAGTCACTTTTCACATTTTTGAGTTCTGAGTGCTGCAGTACAAAGCTTTCACATATCTCGACTGTTGACATGAAGAGTTAAATTAAATTTTGCTGTTCAACCCCCCGCCACTTTGAATGAAACAGCATTGGAAAAGTGGGTCAGATGTGCAGCAGTGGCCGATTATGACACAATCTGCAGCTTATCAAGCACACATACTTATGAAAGATGTTAAAACTCTTATCGAAAGAACAGTAAAATATACTGTGTCATTATAACCTGCCAGTGCATTTTTTCCCATAGTTGATCAAAATACTAAGCCACCAAAAGAGCCACTCATTGCAAATTTAGAAGAAGAAATGTCCCAGCAGTGATAAAAAAAAAAGAAAATTCTGTCAAATCCAAGCAAAAAGTTCAAACTCCCGTACTTGTCACTTTCTTCTTGGTTGAAATTTAATTTGTAACGTGTTTTGTCGAATGTGGTTTAACTGCAAAGTCATTTTACAAAATGACAGTAATGATGTTGCTTACCTGCAGCTTGAAGTGCAGGAAAGAGAAATATGTTATTTCAAAACAGTTCCCTACCATGCTTGGGAACTGCTCCATAATGGTTCCTGCAACGTTAAAGCTTTCTAGCTTCATCTATTATCAAAAACATAATATACTCTGTATAATTTTAGAATGAATCAATTAATTTTCTGTATTAACAGTCAATCAGACAACTGTTCAACAGCTAAAACTTCCACCACAAAGGAAACTTCCCAAACTAGCAGTCCTCACTAAAAACACTGCTCTGGGCTGGGTAACAAAAAAACACCAACAGTAATGAAAATGTAACCAAGAGGCACAATAAAGATGTGATTAGGGCTGCCGCGATTATGAAATTTTAGAAGACAATTCTTTGTTTTACAAATAATTGTTATTAACGATTTAATTGTCTTTCTCTCCCCATTCTTATGCTACTAATATAAGCCTCCTAATAACATTCCGATTCGCCAACGTCTTACAAAGACAAACAGCACCAATAAAACCCAATGGAGCCAAAATCTTACAGTAACCAAAACAATGCTGTGAACAGCAATCTGCACACACAAACACATTCAACCAAAATGCCATTTATTTCAAATATTCAGAACATGTTAGCCTGAAATTTGGTAAATGAGGATCATATAAATCCCAAATTATCCTGAATATCATCTTTTGCTTAGACAGAGATGCCATAAGAGAGAGGTCTCCGGGTTGAATGTCTCAACATAAGTTTCCCAGTGCTAACATAAAATACTAATATAAAAAGCAATGAGCTTAATTCAAGATATTGCATAAAACTCTTTTTTCCACACACTAAAAGCAACATACTAGCTGCTGGGTTTATGTAATGAGGTGTTCTGCACCTGTTCCATATCTGCTAAGTGTAAGTGACTGGTTGCTGGGAAGCAAATTGCCCTTCAGGGATAATAAAGATTTACTCCAGGCTATTCTGCGCTATCACTGCTGCTCTGTTCCTACCACAGGCAGGAGGCGAACAGCATGGAGCAATATGACCCTTTCACCACATCAAATCCCGCAGTCCTTCCTCAAATAAAGGAAAGTTTAGGCACAGTACACAAATGTCAGTGTCTCCAGCTTCATTTCTACAATTTTACATTTTTTCTTCTTCTCATTTGTGTTTTGTTCTCTGATTATACAGTAATCCAATTTCCACACATGTATCATTAAAGAATGTTTTAATCTAACATATTAATCATTTTCATTCTATGTATAAACTGGGTGAGTTTTGTGCTAAACTGTTTTCAAGATTCTCAACTAATTTTTCAACATGCTGAAAAGATGTAAAACGGTTGTTGCATTAAAGCTTGTATAGCTGACATTATCGATCTTTAATTTTGCAAAATGAAAAAAATGAATTACGAACATTATTAGTTGAAATTCTCTATATGCCCAACACTTTATATATCTCAACACCTCACAATAAGTCATTGTCAATCAAACTCACATAAAAGTTAATCTTCCCTGAAACGTAGATCCTAATAAGTTGGACTGAGATGGTCGGACAAATGTCAGACAAGCCACAAGAGATCATTCAAAAATGCACAAATATGATAAAAAATATCCATGACTGTGAAGTAGAGAAGTAGCTATCCTATTATGTGAGCTATCATCATGTATGCTTTCTGTTACATAACAAACTCTGTTAGCATTTAATAATTCAGTCCCAATTTTGAAAAACTTGTTATACATAAGCTCATAGAAGAAACTTTCAAGAAACATACATTTGCTGTATCAGAGGGAAGAAAAAGCTAATAATTAATGAAAGAGGTGTGAGGGCTATCAAAAGCAGACTGCATCCTGGAGACGACCTGATTCATCCATAATAAGCAGAGTCAGTAATAGTGCAGGTGAGGATAATAGTTGGTTAGTTGGCTATTGAACCCCATAACTCAGACTCCAATAAATAGTGATCAAGATTTTTTTTAATTAATTTACATTTTCTATTTCTTAGAAAGAGTTGTGAAAGTCTAGTATCCAATCATCTGCTAAGTAGAATAGAAACTGTGTTAATACAGCCTAATGTTGGACAATCTGACACAAATGACAAACAATAAACAAGCTCAGTATAATTCGTCAGCCCTCTGGCAGAGGTTTTGTTGTCCACAGATAACTCATAGCTGTTATTACAATGCCTCTCGTTACAGTTTTCATTATTATTGGCTCTACATCTCCAAATTATCTTGGTCCATCAAATCTCTTCTACTAAGATTTCTATATGGGAATAATCCTTGATAAGTCAGGGCTGATTCCAGTTTTTCCAGTCTAACTAGCACACCAATTTGAGGAACAAAAATGTAAGGGATACATTTTAGAAGAGGAAAGGATGTTGATAGTGAAAGCACAAAATAACACGCAAACACATAAAGCTGTACTTATATAAACACACTCCTCAGGTTGGAAGTATTTTATTTTCCCAAACTCCTTAGCCATCTTACAGTACTATGTATGCTAGAGGTACTGGAACAGATAACACAGTTATTTTTGTAGTATGGTTTTGACAACGTTTCCATAAATCCCTGAAGTCATCCTTTTATGTCAACAAAAGAATAAGCTCAATTTACTTGCTGACTGATACAATAACATCAATATGCTGTTAGCCCACATTTCCCGTAAAATTTGCAGCTTGACTATGCTGAAGAGGACACAATTGTTAGAAGTGATTTATCTACTGCTATACTCCTCTTCTGCACTAGCTTTAAATATACTTGTGTTCAGTGAGGCAGACAGAAAAAGATTTATCCTTCGCTTTTCCTCCTCTTGTAGCAACACTGCACTATAGGAGCTGGGAGGAAGCAGCGGGATCAACAGTTCATCATGTTTGAATAAATGTCTTAAGGCATCCAGTCCCAGAGAGGCCTAAGCTCAATGACAAGAGCGCTGTATAGTATCTTTGCAGGTTAAGTCATTCACCATGAACCAAGCCTCGATTAAAGACTTAAAAGCAGAGGAAAAATGTGCTAAAAACATTTTTTTCTCTCTTAATACAAGCAGTACACGAGCAGACACATGTATGTTAGAGGCTGTTTGTTTGCCTGCCTTTATTTGTGCGTGCATGAGTGTGTTTGTGTATGAGAGTGCCTGAGTGTGAACACTGAAGTCAGGATGTCTGCTTTTAGCTAGCTGCTGCAGGCTGATTAGCTTTGACAGGCTGCCTCTCAGACCCACCACAAACACAGTAAAGAAACCAGGCAGCATTTCCAAAGCAGGAGAGTTTGCCCATGAAGCCTCCATGAGTCCCGAACCAGATGTGGGTCTTTCTGACAATGAACCGCTTAAAACTAATCTAAAATCACTGCACTGACTTTTAAAACGTCCAGGATCTCCTCACCAGATCCAGCAGGATGAATCTGTATAGTTTTTGTACTTTTCACAAATTGGAATGGAACCTACAGGCAGCTTTGTGGTCTTTTGGGTGGCCAAACCAGATTTTAATTTAACATGACATCTCATTTATGAATCTATCAAGCATAAGATAAAATCACTAGGGCTGAGGAATGCTAGCTCCCTTAAGAGACAAGTAGAACTTGTCTGATGCTTTTTTAGCTTTTGCCCAGTATCTTCAAGTGCTTCAACTGTTTCTTAAGATGTGCCTTTGCAGGGAATGGGCAGGTGGAGGTTGGCAATTTATCAATCATCTGCAGCTATTGTTACATGTCTAGATACAATAAATACCAGATGTCAGGTTAAGAATACAGTTGACAGGCAACTATGGCTGCAAGCCAAGCATGTACAGTACGTATGGTAATGCTTACGCAGCGTCTTCAAATATGTGCTTAAACAATCCAAATCTGCTGCTAGGTTTTACAGGAATCTCCAGAGACAGAGCACTGCAAGTTGTTTACTTTGTGCCACTTAGAAACATATATCAATGCCTGCTGATATATGTGTTATTCTACTCTACAGCAGAGCAGCAATAACACGAACATATCTACAGTAATACAGTCGGAAGGAGTCAGATAAGGCTATCATACAGCAAAGAAAAGCTGGATCTCTCAGTACTGTGCAACTTGACTCAATATATCCAGATATGACATTAGGTTGTACTCATAATAGGGCAATGAATGTGAACTTTGTGTGAAAGTTAAACATTTTCCATGATAACTTCAATTTAGTGCATCAGGTGGTGTCTCCAACAGATGCTGCTGTGTTATGAGCAGGTAAATGATCCAGTGCTAACAATGTAGCTGCTATGGTTGGCTGGTGCTCATAACACAGCCTTACAAATTAGATGGAGAAGAATGTAGTCTGCCTATGTGTCACAAGAACTCAATATGTTGTATGGGCTGTAAAACCTCCAGCAGCAAAATAAAGAGACATCAACAAGATGCCAACAAGAACATGGTGTGTTCCGTGGCCTTCTAAATATAGAGAGTGCAGCAATCAAAAGCGCAATAGTGAAGAGAAATATTAGAATCCTATTTCGGACATCTCACAGACAGTGGTGCTACTCTAAGTCTAACATTTTTAACAGCATATACTTCTATGAAGAACAGTTAAGAACAACAGGATGACTACCTGTACGGATGCTCCTGTCACAGCAAGGTAACTGCTGTGACAGGAGCAGCCTGGTGTACAAGTACAGATTAAATAACCACAACCAGCATTCAAACAGGTTGCTTTTGTGAGCAAGAGCTTCTCTCTCCCCTTCTGTCTTTTCACCCTCACTTTCCTCAGCTCTGACAAGCTTTCACTTGTGCTGGCTTTGAACAGAGACACCATTGTGCCTTCTACTGCCAACAATGCCAGCTGTTTTGCTTAAGGGGGTGAAAAACACACACTTGCTTACTTTCCCCTTTTTGTCTGGTATGGATTCCTGTCATGGATCTGGCTGCAAAGCTAGCAAAGCAGACTGGACTACTTAATGACATGAAGCCTAGAAGGCTGTGCAGCTGATAAAGCCCCACTTCCAGCTTGGGTGGTATTGGCCTACAGTTTGAAGTTCCTGTCAACACTTGGTCTAACAAATTGATGGTCTTATAACTGAAATCATCAAATAAAACATTCTTTTAATTGTTCACCAATACCAAAAATGATGAACCGGAATATCTTTAAACACAAATATGAACATGTACTAACAGCACTGACTTCAATGTTCCTGCCTGTAGCTATAGAGGCTTGAAGAAGTCTTTAAAGGTAAATGACCCTTAAATACATTTATAGGCTTCATAAATAATAAAGCAATGCACAGGCCACTTAATGACTGGAAGCTATTTGGATTAAAGGTTTGTTCTGACAGTCATAAAATACTGCCTCATGATGGTCTGTTCAACACTGGGAGAGAACTGATAAGCTGATGAGGGTGGTAAGATATAAAGATACCAATCAGAAATTTCATGCTCAAAATACTATTTGTACTTAATCAGTGTTAACTGAAGAGTATCTGATATACTCAATATGGATTGAACTGATTTTCTAACCATTGCACACTGAGACCAACACGCTTACATGCAAGCTTATTGATTGACTTGCTGATTAAATGTATAGGCGACTAACGGTTGATCTGCTCTGGATGGCAACAAGCTCTCACATGCGTATTTACACACACATACTTGGTTGTGAACTGCCAGTGAGTCTAACTGTTTTCCACCTTTTGCATTATTGTGCAAATTGAAACGCCAAGGAGAGCCATTTGCACACACACCAGGACTGCCAGGATGTGCATGGGTAGAGAGCAGGGGGTTGCCTTCATCTCTCTTTCGTTGTCTTGGCAAGCAGGAAGGGGAAATATGATTATCCAGCAGAGGGAATTGTTTCATCAGCACCTGGAGCAGATAAATGAAAATAGGAGGATTTATGCTCCCAGAACAAGCTTACCTTTGCTGCCAGGAAACAATTAAGGAGGAAGCTGGAATATGACACTCTTTCTTTCTCGTATAACCCTCTCTCTCCCTTATTGTGTATGTGTCTGTGTGTATATGGCTGCTCTCGCTGCTCCTTTCACACCTCCACACTTGAAGATCTGATGGCAAGCCATGGGGCAGGTCGACAAGAGGAGAAGGAAGGTATTCATTCCCACAATGTGTCTCATTAGGGAGCTGATAACAAAGCGTCTGGGAAGCGGTGTGATCTCATTTGACTCTGTGTTGGGGTGCAAGGGATGGATGCTCAACTCCCGCATATCTGCAGATAGACTAACGGTGCTTGTCCTGCCTGCCTGCTGATACCTCGGAGAACTAGAAATCTAAAGTGACGTGTGGTTCAGTTTTGAAAAGTTCCGCAAGGATAGATTTTGTTCTCTGTTCTTGGACAAATAAACATATATGCCCTTCACTCATCATGATGGGGCACTACTTAGCGTGTAAAAAGTTGCTGTGTCACATACTGTGTGGTAGGGGTGGGCGATATGACGATATTAAATCGTGAACGATTGTAACGTGAAGACGATTCGTAACGATCTGTCAAACTGCAGAGATTGTGGGATCGTCTAAGGCACATTCTATAAATTGCAGTTCTGTGCTGATGCACCAATGCACCAGATGTATTACGTCGTCAACCTGATCGACCAATCACAGCGAATTACGGGCAGTGACGCGCTTTCTTACCTGCCTCCTTGTTTGTGTGTGCAGCAGTAGCCGCATGGAGAGCCATGGCTGAAATCCAAACGGAGGAGTTGGTCGCTCAAAAAAATTCCACCTCCATTATATGGAACTGGTTTGGATTTTCCGCAGTTGATCAAGAGCAAGCAAATATAATTTGCAAAGTTTTCACAGAAACGGTTCGCATGTTGGGTGTCAACACGACGGAACTGTTCAATCACTTGAAGAGGAAGAATCCCAAACAGTATGCTGAGAGTCAAACAGCGAGGGGCCCGGCGGCACCGGCACCGCAGGCGGAGGCAGCAGCTAGCGTAGGCAGCAGCTAGCGTAGGCAGCAGCTAGCGTAGGCAGCAGCTAGCGTAGGCAGCAGCTAGCGTAAGCAGCGGCTAGCGTAAGCAGCGGCTAGCATAAGACCAAAACAGACAACATTAACACAGGCATTTGACAAAGGCACTTCAAGGTATGACAAGTCAAGCAAGCGATAGAAAGCGGTAACACAAGCAGTTACCTCTTATCTTGCAAAAGATATGGTGCCGTTCAAGACGGTAGAAAAGGAGGGGTTCGAACGCCTGCTTCAAGCTGCCAAGCCAAAAATACTTCTGCAACACTGTTTTTCATTTTTCAATTCAAGATTGTGATAAAATCAAAATCGTGATTTTATTTTAAAAAAAAATCGTGATATGATGTTTTTGCCATATCGTCCACCCCTACTGTGTGGTACTCTTGTGTGGTATTCTTGCAGTTCTCACTGATAGTGTGGTCTGGGATTATGTTTTGAGATATCATTACATTCTTGGATGATGAGTAATACACAACTGCCACAAAAATCCATCCAAGACTAGCAATGATTTTCATGCCCCTACTCTTGAATCTAACCTTTCATGTAGGTTACACACTACATACCAGAACTGAATGCTTGCCCTCTGAACCTGGTTTAGGCTCAGCTTAGCTCTGACTTGTATTCGCAATATTGACACAACCTTCATCCGTGGAATTATAAAGAAATTTAGAAATTAGGTTGAATATGTTCTATCTTTATTGCAAAATGAAACTCTGAAAAGCTATCACTTTTCAGTGCCTCTATTTATAAGTTTCATAATTAGTTTTACTTAAAAAAAATGATGACTTCCTTTTGTAGATAGTTGCACTCGTTTCATGTTTTTCTAAACTCTGAGGCAGGGAAAATATCTTCTTGTTAATAAATAGCTTCTATTAACAATACAGCTATATTTCAGTTTACTCGATTAAATGAAATACAACATTCACACACACTTCCTTAAAACACTGGCTGCCATGTTTACTTAAAGGTCATATTTGTATTATTGTATTATAAGTGTGTCGGTGATTATTGTTGCGTTTAAACTACTCGAGGCTAAAGCTGCTGCTGAGCTACGAAGCCGGGAGATGTGGAATGCAAACGGTAGCTTGGCAGAGCTCTGTTTATGTTCTCTCACTCTCACACGCTGCCTGTTTTCTTTATTGACTCAACAACTGGCCTTGTGCTCAGGCTCTGAGAATGTGTTTGTGTGTGTGTAAGTGTGAGTGTGTGTAATTGTGATCTCTTTCCACTCCTTTGGTAAAGCCCTGCTGTTTCTAAGGTGCGTGTCCTCGTTTCAGATGTAGTGACAAAGTGGCCCTTCTAAAATGAGCTGCACAGCCTGTTTGGAAAAACGGTGAGCAGATGCCTTTTATAGCCTTTGATCTATGGGTAAACAACCTGCGTATTAAAAGAAAAAAAAAGGAAGTACATGTAAGTTCCTTCTGGACAGAGATGGGGACAAATCAAATTCTAACTGTAGCTCTTTTTGGCAGATCTGCCATCCATATCACTCTGGGTGAAAGAGCTTAACTTGTCCTTGCAGATTTTACTGGAGTGTCTATGTTACATATGCCTTCCTATATATCCCATTACATTTCAAAAGCATTCTTCCTAAATGCTCTGCAGAGCGCAAAGCTCTTACATTGACTTTCATAGACTTTCTGAGGATTCATAAAGTGACCCTCTGAGCTGGCGTCAAGTCGAGACTGTTAAATAGTGATGACTTCAACAGAAGCATTATGACTACAATATGGTCACTGCAGGAACCTGAATTCTTCTAAGTTTAATAAGATCTTATACCTCCAAACAGCTGTTCATGAGAGCTTCTTCACTTTTGGTGGGTGTATTGCTGATAGTCCATGGATTTCAAGTCTCGTGTATCAAGTCATTTTAATATTTTAGCAACAAGTTACTTTTGGTTGAAATCTTGTCCTAAGACTAATACAATAATTTGTTCATATTTTCAGAGTAATTTCACTCACAGAAGAAGCACAGGAGCTGCCTGGACAATGGGACAAGTTTACATTTTAACCACCAGTGGCTTCTAGGTTATCAAGTTTTGTGAAACAATCTGTCATGGTGGATGCTTGCATAGACTGTTCATCACATCAAAAGTCATGCATTCAAACAGGTTATTTAAACATGAGGACAGGTGTGTCACTACGGCAAAATGAATTTGATGACATTGCACTGGATCCAACAGACTGTGTCTCTGATAATCATGATTCTAAAATAATCAGACTATTTTCCTGTTTGACCGGACCTAGGAGGTCAGCCCCACTGAGGGAAACAGACTTCTAACTGTCTTGACAACAGATAAAAATGTAAGAAATAAATTGGACTAAATTAAAAGAAAATCACTCCCTGTCATCACTTTTTGTCCATGGATTATTGTTGTTAGTTTCAGAGCCTCCTTTTGTGCGATCATGGACAGTAAACATGTATTTCTGCTAAAAAAAAGCCCTTTTCTGTAGCCTGGATGCCGCATCCTCAGAGAAAATTAGTGTGTATACCCGGGTGTAATGTCTGAACTGATGCAGAGCCAAGCTGGAACCAAATTAAACCCATGTCTACGGCTGAGTCATTTGATGCAGGACTGAATGCCAATTAAACATTTTCACACCGCACTCAGGAACCAGATGTTTGAGGGTGTTAGCAGGTTTTTTAACCAGTGTAAAAAGGGCTATAAACAACTGTTAACATTAAGTCAGTATTGCCATGGAGAGGGGGACACAGTAAGTAAGCTCCCTTCATTTCCATAACATCCTTTTTAACTTCTCTGTGACCTTCGTAGATCGCTAAACAAAATTTCAGGCTTCGTGGTTGGACAGATCAAGCCACAACAAATAACATTATTACTTTATACCTGACTTTTTGATCTAATCTTTAATTGAAGACCAATGGTGACTTTCAGGCTCATCTGAGCTGTGGAAATGCACATACTGTGAGTTGTCTAACACTTTTGGAAACTAACTTCTTCAAGCCCTGCCAACTCTGAACAACTCCTGTAGATGTTGTCCTCAATTATATACAATTTAAGCTATCTGCAATATTGATTAATGACCAGCACAGAAGCTATTAATTACTTGAGTCAGTCACAGTTAATTCAATATACAATTAGCTGAAGAGTACTGCATCTTAACAGACTTAAACAATTAGAATCTGTCCCGTGAGAGTGATGAAACTGAATACATATTGAATAATGTTGAAATGTGTCAAAACTGTCAAAACAAAACAATACTATGCTTTCAAAAGAATAATTCAATCAAAAGGATGCTGGGTCTTCTTTACAAGTCTTTTCATAAGTGGATTCCAATGACCAGCGATGTCAGAGTAATCATCCAGACACAGTGGCAAACTATTGTTCCTGTCTCTTACACTGTCAGCGATGACAAACCCCTCATCAACTCCACCTGCAAAGCAGTTATTCAGACTCCACAAGCAAAGTGTGGATGGCTGACAGTGTGCTTCATTCTGACAGGGGAACTAAGTGTGGCAGCTGAACCCAGAGTTGTCAGGCAAATGTCATCCAGACAGTGAATGGAGCAGAAGTGGCAGTGGGAAAGAGAGAAATTCCACATTGCATAACCAGTCTCTTATCTAAGCTCTATTATCTTGGCCATGACTTGTGCTGTGCCTGCCAAAGCTATCATACAAAACACTGAAGCAGCAATCCTTATTTGGCCTTGCCTGCACCCACACAGACACACAGAAAATGCTGTAAATACAATCAACGTACCAACAAACAAAGAGCTCTAATAAAATGCAGCCAAACATATCACTGCATAATATTTCAGACGGGGATTTGTGTGCTGAGCAACTGTTGTCAGCATCACTTGGCCTACAGTATACAGACAATTCCCCTCAGAGCTGGTATTGATAGCATTTTGGTTGCAGAGGAGCATGTTGAGAACTGTTAAGGCTATTTACCTTCTTACCAAGAGTGAGCTATTAAGAAAACATGCAGAATGACAATTTGTGCAATGTCACAAGTGTGTGAGTCACGCATCTGAAATGAGGCCCTCCTTCGAACTGCAGGATGATTTGTAAAGTGCATGTTGTTTTTGTGGACCTGAGATTTGTACCAGCATGATGTAGAGTCATCCCTTGGCCTTTAAAAGCCTTAAATTGTGTTATTTAAACTGTTGTAGAGATTTTTCACGTCCTGTCGTGGTTTCAATTGCTGTCCTCAGAAATATTTCAAGGTACTCTCTGGACCTAAAATACCTCATCCCCAACACCGTGACATCATCACTAAGCCAACTAAAACTCATTTTCATCTACTTTTGAAGCATTACAGCACAATCCCTGTGTGATTAAGGGATTTACAGTTCCCTGGTGTGCTTAGATGGTGATAGTAAGTAAATTAGTCCACAGCTGTAAAGTCATGTCAGTGGACAAACCAACAACTTTTTGCTTGGGTGTTTCTCTTTGTCTATTCTTAGTATTTAAGTTTGTGTGGATAGTTTTTAACGTGTTTTTCTATGGTGTGAGAACACAATTATTACAACTTTACACAGACTTTAACCCTTTAAAACCTTTATATATAAATGTAACTACAGTTTGAGTGAATGCTATATTGTGGAAATTGTGCCTTTTTTGCATCACACAGTTGCTTACTTCGTTATTTATTTAGTTTTTTTAACCTTTTACACCTTCTCAACACGGTAGCAACGCCACAGTCAACTGCAGGAAAGACACTGATAGCTCATAAGTAATTCATACAACCCACTTAAAAAATATCAAAGTATTTCTTTTAACTTTAGCCCACAAGCTTTTAAAAATGCGTCAAGAGTTTATTTGGTTACTTATTAATGATTCAATGCGTCTAAAGATGCACCTCAATGTCCTTTTACAATGAAGAGGAGCTTCTTTCACATGAAATGTACCTTTTTATTTGTTCTTCTTTTTATATATATTTATACAAGATTTAATTCCCCATTTTTCCTTGGTTTAATAAAGAAGTCAATTCAATCTCAGTGCCTAGCATCATTAACTAATTTTACTCATGGAATCGTTTACTTGGATTTTAATTTGGCTCAGAGAGAAAGTAGAACTGTTTCTGTAGAGAATATTCTGTTCACTCCGCGGCTCTAAGAACTTTAAACAGCTTGATATAAACACGTTCGGTGTACTACAACCATAGAGAATGTGTTCCTTATCTCTGTAACATATCACTGCAAAATTGTTCATGTCTGCGTGGAGCTGCGTCTCAGAATTGAAAAACTCAAGAAGACGGAGAAGACGGAGCTGAACTTGACTTGATCGGGACTGTGTGTCTAGTTGGCAGTATCAGAAATGTTTTTGAGCCCGTCAGTATGAATGGAAAGTGCATTACAAGTTAAAGGTGTTATTACCGTTAATGTTTCTACGATTCTGATGCATTAGTATAGCTGTTCAATAAAGATAACATTCAATTTGTTAGGTGAGTGTGATGTCACAGCCTGATACAGCACAATATAAATAGTTTATTTTTGTTTGATCTATTTTTTGGACAAAGGGACAGCCATTAATAGTAATCATGGACAAATTTATATTCAAAGTTTTACATTAGATGTACCAAACATTTTGTTTAAATCACATTTTGATCAATTATACTACTATGAGGATAGATCAGTCTCACTCTCCTGAACTTTCACCACAGAAAAAAAGGTTAAGAAGGTAATAATAACAAGCCTGCTGACAGCATTGATGGTGTTTTCTTAGAGGAACCCAGAAGCAGGGAGGCTGTCTTCATTTTACTGTCACAACAGTTTGCTCTGGCTCTGAACTGTTTAAAAAAATGTTTTCCCCCTTTTCTTTCACAAAGTGAGTGTTAACCTTGGTTTACAGGAGAGCTTTGCTGAAATCACTATTAATACTTCTCCCCCATTGCACACAACTCAGTAAGACCAGTCAACAGACCTTTGTGCTAAGTCTCCAAGGCTGGAAAAAATGACCTCGCCTCACACACAAACAAAGTGCTGAAAAGGGATTCAAATGATGTGAAGGCTGAAGCAAGCCAGGCTTTCAGAGCTCTCTCTTCGCTCTCTGTCAGCGTATGACACAACTGAAAAGGAAAACAGCCATTACTTAATGAGCCACTTAAAGGGTGCCCTCTCTATTTAGGTTTCATTATTTTTATTGTAAATCCTTCACAGCCCTCATGTGTTAGTCATTCATTCAGGGTGTCTGCGGCCAAGTACTACATCATATATCAACCAAAATCATAGGGCTGGAAAATACCTAATCTGAATGACAAATATGATTACTGAGAGGTTATCTCCAAATCAGTTCTGTTTCTCAAACTACTCAAAAAGAAATGTGTCGTGTTAACAATGTTTAATACCACGCATAAATCATGCAGGCGAGGAACTGGTGAGGGGTTGCGAAAGGCAAAAATGGGGGACAACTCAGTAGATGATAATTACCGGGGAAACCTTCAAACAGTGCAGCTCTTAATCCATTGCAGGCTCAGAGACAGCATCTTAATCACAGCATAATTACATCCTGTCATTCACCGCAATGAAAACACTGAGACAGGAAGATGGAAGACGGCTCAGGACGACAGGCAGGAAATGGATACATATGCCTACAACAAGCTACCCACGTGCTTTTATGTGCCACTTAATATGTGTCAGCTACGTTGTAGAGGCTCCATGTCTCAGCTGCTCCTCGGCAGCACCTGAAAACAAAGAGGCTCTTATTTCAAAGTGCTGCAGCATTCAGCCTGTGGAACGATTCCTCTAAACAGACAACTGACAGTGTTTAAGAAACAATTCAACAGAGAAATCAGGCATAACCTAAATACTTCCCACCCTTTTGGAAATGAGGAAAACACAAATAAATCTATGATTATTCAATCACAGAGAACTCTCTTTTCCTTATAACTTAGAAGTAACACTGATTTAGAAACTGTAAAGTACCAAAAGCTGGCAAAAAAATGTGCTCAGAGACTCTTCAACTACAAACATCTTAGCTGAGGGATATTTAAAGGTACTGTGGAGTTTTCATGTCAACAAACAGTGTTCCTTTATATTGTATGGATGTAAATGCATTGTTTATTAAAAATGAAATATGTGTGTATCCTTTAAGTTTGACAACTGTGTCATACCCAAGCTGATTTTGTGAATGTTTCTATCAGGAATTGCTGGCATGTTGCTTGCTAGCTTGGTGTGCTCATCTCTGCTTTCACTGGCACATTACTATGCTGTGTCACCGGCAGCTGTTGAGCTGAGGAATAACTTGAAACTGTCAGAATGTAGAGTTTATTTCATTGTATGTACAGTTGGTGTTTGGAGAAAACCAAACACAGCATATCAACACAAACACCTAATGCCATCTGTCAAGCATGTTAGTGGAGGGCTGATGATTTGGGCTCGTCTCTGCACATCTCATTCAGTCCACCATGGACTCCTGTATACCAGAACACTGAAGGGTTAAAAGTCAGGATAATTGTCAAACAGCTAAAGTTTGGCCCAAACTGGTTCATACAACCAGGTAAAGCTGAAAAATGAAAGAATCAAGGTATTGCAATAACCCGGTCAAAGTCAAAATGTTGTATTGGGACCTCAAGAGAGCGGTAAAAAAACGAATCCCAGCCAACCTCAATAAACTGAAGCAACTAGGTAAGAAAAATGGTCCCCTTCTGCTTCACAATGATGTGAGAAACATCACACAGAGAATGATAAGTTCAAGTTATTGCAGCTAAAGGTGGTTCTTCAAGCTATTGAATCGTGGAGTGTACTTTGTTTTTCACACACTCCAATAACAAGGTCAAAATCTGTTTTTAACGTAATACTTCATTTCGACTCACCAATGGGTGTCTTTTTAAAACTTAAAAAGACAAAAAACATTTAACATTTGGAGAGTTTGACACTGAAAATCTGTTTCTATTCCTAAAATCTTTAACAAAAGGCAGTAAATGATGATCAGTGCCAAATCGTGCTATCAAGTCTTCACTAGCATAATCAAATGTAAACTGATACCTCAGTTTATCATAGTTTAATAAAATATGGATTATCAGTGAACCTGTTCAGTAACTTCTGTTCAGTTTTAATTAAGTTAATTTAGTCATTTGTAGGATTTCTTACAGACAGTAAACTGAATTTCTAAGGGAAAATGACAGGTATTGTCATTTCTAACTGAATTTATATAGGCCAAGCACACAATCTAAAAATAATCTGAAGTTCAGTTGGTTAAAAAATGTTCACTTCTTGCAATTCCTAATTTTCTGATCAACATCATCACACTTCCACAACACACGAGAACCTTCCTTGGGTGGATATATTTAGGTCACTGGTCAATGGTTTTGACAGATGCTGGAGGTTGTGGAGGTTCAATGCTGAGTGTGTGTTTCTGTGTGTGAGAGAGAGCTAGAGAGGGGGAAGGCTTGTGAGTGTGACTGTGCATTTATCAACCATGCTGTTGCCTACAGCATGTGATAGTTAGAGAGAGCCAGGGCCTGGGGACATCCCACTGGCATTAAGAAAGCTCTCTCCGTGGGATGCGTCAGCCAATGAGCAGCGGAGCCTCGGGGGGCTGCCTTGTTAATTAAAGCCGGAGTTGTTTGTCAGTGCCGCCATATGATGCACAGCGCTATCACTGTCGGGGGAGAGTGAAAACACGAAGCAAGATTGCTGCAACCTCTGCAACAAATCTGCTGCCTCACCACGGAGGCAAAACATCTTACTAAAGCAAAGTCTGCTGTGGCTTCAGGTGTCAGTATCGGTTTGCTCCGTGTTATTGAAGTAGCAATCGACAGAGCAGAAACACAAGGCTGACCACGAGAAAAAGATGTGAAATTGTGGGATTTTCAAGACTATTTCAAATCTTTTCTAAACTGTTAATGTCAAGAAGGCATCACCTCCAGCTGATGATCACAGGGTGACAACAGAAGAGCTGCCAGGGTGCCTGTCTACTATCTTTGGAGCATTATTGTCTTACTTGAACTGTTGTCTTTGAGTGTAAGCTGTTAAAGAAGAATAATAGTTGAAAAGTGGTGCTAACAATAGTGTTGCTATTTTAGGTAACTATTTTTCTAACTGCTGCTCCGTTTGAGGACTCCATCACAGCACCTGATGAAATGTAACAACATATGCATGCATTGGTTGCCAACATACAGGCTGAAAAAATTAAGTCAAAGCTTCCCTAACAGCTACTGTCAAGTTCCCCTTAGGCAGGGGCCGTTCGATACCCATAATGCACACCAAAGCTGCTTCAATGACCAACAGCAGGTGATGATTACTGTATAAAAGTGCAGGAAAAAACAGCCATCCAGAAAAAAAAAGACAGACTGCAGAGCCCATCAACAACTTTGATGTATGAGCTTGTTTTTTCCAAAATCCCTGACCTATCGGCCTCTTGCCACTGGCACTGTTGTAATATCACTAAATCAACTAAACCCAAATCCCTATTAGAGTGAATTTAGAAACTCCTGCTACGGAATGAAAAACCCAAACAAATCTGTAAATTCGTGTAAAGCAGATGAACAGAAGGATTGTGGATTAACAATAAGGGATTTGCCACTCCGAAGTCACTCACACACCAAATGAGGCAAATCAAACATCTTATTAATACTGTGGCAGATGGATAATTGTGTCATTTTATTATCTGCTCACTTGTTTGATACCTACAGGGAGACTTCTGGCGGATTTAAGCCTTGACTGTAAATTATTTTACAGCACTGCTGTCAGGTGGAAACATTTTACTTCCAGAAGATTGGTTTTCCAGAAATGTATTCCCATGTTTTATAATTCAACTCTCTGATGTAAATTTCTTTCATTTGTCAGTTCTGCAGTTATTTCCACTGAGGCATCACTAAAAGAATAGAAATGCATTTTCCAAATACTTTCCATACAAAATGAACATACTACCGTTGCTGTACAGTTGTCCCTCCAAAAGCCCACAGTAGCAGACTGACTCTGCGTGAATCATCACTAAATCATCCCGAGCATTTTTCTAATCATGATAAGGTGCCTGCGACAAATCACCACAGCTGTGTGTGTATAGCCGATTTGCACAGGTAAGTAAGCGGCTTTCCGATGAGAAACCAGGGGATTCAAAGCAAATAAACACGACATAATCAAATGCGGCCGTAGCTGTAAATTGCTGTAGGCTGTAATGAAACAGGTTCCTGGGAGCAGGCTAACAGACTAAGCCTTCATCATGGGAGTTTGATCCTATCTGTGCATAGCTGGCATATCAACAATGCCAACTAACTGAGGGCGTTTAGAGTCATAGTGCTCTGGAGGAAACTTATAACCTCAGCTTATGAAGAGACAAAGGTTGCAGACATTCAAAAAATGAGTTTCCCAAACTTCACATGGATTTAAATGAAATATGTTTATTCTGAAATGCTTAAAATAAAAGGAAAATATATTAAAGAGCGATTATATACAAGTAAATACTGGTATTTTGCAAAGATGTCAAAATTGCCTGACATAAACGTAACGACACTGACCATCAGACACTTCAAAGAGGTTAAGAGGACCACATGCCAGCTCCTTTGAGGCTGTGCTGGCTTATCTGAGCATGATGCATCAGGTCAGAGCTATTCCCTGGCTGCTGTGTCCTCCTCATAATTGATGAGTAATTAGCGCAGGTAGTGTAGGTCATGAGCGCCACTCGACCACATAGTGAGTCGGTGAAAGCATGAGTCATAGCCAATGATGTGATGTTTCCAGAGGCTACGGGCTTTTAAGAGCGCATTCACTCTCAGTGGTGCAGCTTATTAACTGGAAACAAATGTTGTTATTGTTGTCACTTCCAGTAAACAGAATATGAAAGTTGTATTAAGTCAACACACTCAATTCATTTTCTATATGCACAAAAATCAAAGGGTAGCGCACACAAAAACTGTGCACGTCCCCTCTTTTAATTCTACCCAATCCACCAACATCCTTTAACAAGCACACTCCATTTGCATGCAAATCAGACCAATTACCAGCAAGTAGCTGGCATGCCACTATCATTTCACATAGAGCCATATCATGCCTCATTTGCTTAGCCTTGAAACATAAGCTTCTATGCAGAGCACACTGTTATTCTCTGTGTTCACTCAACATGGATTTAGCACTTGACTAAGACAACTATTATTGCTGGGAGATGTATAAAACAAAATATGGATAATTATCCAGCTTCTCCTCCCAATCCAACACAAAAAGGTAGCGTTTTTACTCTGATAAAACACGCAAGTGAAATTTATTCAAAGACTCAACGTCCACAGCAGCGTCGAGCATTACTGATATTCCACTTGTGAACTACACTGCATAACAACACCCACAAGAATGTTGCAACCAGTCATTAGGACACTGAGTTGATGGCAGTGGAGACACCAGTGTGCTGGCAGAGGAAACTGGTAAGAGGCACTTTGCTGCAGTGACATCTTCAAAGTGTTTCACAGTCAGCAGGTCAGCATTTGTCAGAAATGGCAGCCATGTAGCACAAAGAGCAGAAATACTCCCGCAATTCACATGCAACAACACAGGACAGTGTAGTCACACACATTTTATGCATATTCAGTAACATGTAACTAGTTTAAATATGGAGAAAAACTGCTGTAGCCTAACTGTGGAACTAACTTGGAGAATTATCCCACTTTTTGATCCAGTAATTTCCAACTAAATCATCAAAAAGGGCCTGTGAGAGGCTAACATAAATCAAATGGCATCACAATCATAGCTGTCCCAAACAGGTTGACGGGAACAGAACAGATGGGAGCCAGAGAACTGATTCTTAGTTTTTAGCGAGTAAATCTTGTCGTAAAGGGTGATATTTCAGGTCAGCATTCCAAACTTATACTGATGAAGCACCTTGTGGGAGGCAGGAGTCAATCATGGCTGGTTATTGCCAACGCTCAGCTTACATGGGAGGTTGTGATTGGATTTTGGTGTAAGCCATATTATGAACCGTGGGCTTCCAAATGGGGTTGCAGAGGACAACTTAGTTCTGTCTTTTAAAAGCAGCGATTCATATCAACAACAGCAGTGCTATTCCCAGAATGAGCAACTGGAAAAAAGAAAAAAAAATCAAGCTTGCCTTCCTTGTCAGTCTGCCTGTTTAATCCCACAGGGAGCAATGTTTTATTTGTCATTTGGAACATAATGAGATAAAGGAAACAAATAAAGGAGGAGGTCACAAGGGAACCTCCTTTCTGCCTGAAATCATCCTCTGACATCCAACATGCTGCAGAGTAATGACAGGAACAGACATATCAACATGTGGCATATCAGCCTGTAACAGATGAACGGTGCAGTAGGCAGTTTATCAAAGGGCAAAATGTCAAGAGCGCACTGATTACTCATAGTGAATCAGAATTTGAAACAACACAAGCCTCTGACACAAGTGACACAACAACACCTGTTTATTTTTCTCAACAAACCATATGCTCTCCATAATTAACTTCTCAGAAACAAAACTTCCGAGAGTAAATGATCTGAGCAGTGTGCTGCAGTAGCTGCCAAACACTTCCATGACAGGGGCTCCAAGCAGACACAACCCAGATGCTTGGCACCACAAAAACAAAAACATATACTGAGCTGCACAGCTGTCAATAGCCCTGATAATTAAGCCAATAATTGACCAGGAACACCTTGAAAGGATGTGAACCCGAGACACTCTAATCTCCACTATCAGCTGATTAAAAGAGCCATCCACACGCACTGTCTAATTAGCATCATCTCAACTAAATTAGTGACAAATTAGACCAGTCCTCTCGTTGCTGGCCTCAAAGACCTCCACTTTGACAACCGCTCCACTCATTAAGAACGCAGGCACACAAATATAACAGGTAATGATCAGCTCCTATTTACCTCCAGACGGTCCAGACTGATGAAACTGGCAATAGCAAATCCATCAATGATATCCTCCTCCTGTGAGCTGGACTCCCGTCTCTTCCGCCGAGGGGGGCGCGGGGCTCTGGTGGCGGCTGCGGGGTGCGGCGCCTTTTTACCGGACAGGGAGGCGGTGTCTCTCCCCGGACTGTGTCCCTCCCTGTCGGAGCAGGAGGAGTTGGGGTTGGGGCTGCGGGCGTCTCTGCTCCCTGCCTCCCGCAACCTCCGCACCCTCTCCCGCTTGGTCCGGCATCTCCGACCCTGCTTCAGTTTAGCATCCATGTAGAAAGCTTGCAATGTAAAAAAAAAAAAACAAACAAACAAAAAAACTGAAAATGTAACTCCACAGGACGTGCACGCCTACACGCTTGCTGCACCGTGTAATAACAAATAACACACGCTGGACCGAGAATCGTAGGCTGCGCTATAACGCGGAGATAGCGCTGTGTGTGTGCGTGTAAATAGCGGCGAAAATACAGCCTTTACACACTCAGTGACCTTGACTATAAACCTCCCCGATCTCCATTACGATAGGCAAATGTTCAAGTATCCCACACAGGCGGCAGAGAGAGCGAAGCGGCGCGGATCCCGCACGTTATTTTGTCACGAATCAGCACTACGTCGACGCGGTGTCCGTTAAAGCAGGTGCAAAACGGCGAAACAGTTCAAATCCACACATTACACTCGCTTTGTAACTTTTGTTGCAAGAGAATGAGAACAAGCGATGCAAAAGCCTGACCACGCAGCATACCGCAGACAGCGCAGAGAAATCATGTCGCTGGCCGTTGTTGTTTTCCACCACCCCAATCCATGATCCACGGCTGTCATACACAGAGCTCGGGATACTATCCGTCCGAAACAAAACGGACGTACAAGTATCGATTTTGGCTGTAGAATGAGTGAATAATCCCGTAGGCAACGCGTTGAGTTTTAAACCATATTCCTCTCTGCGCTCCAGGGGCAAAAGGATCCCAAGTCTGAGAGCTACTTATGCGCAATATCTCCTAAATGACCCGAACCGTCCGAATAAGCCAACCATCCAGTGTGTAATCAAACTCCATAAGGCGACGAAGCGGTCTCCTCAAGCTCTGATAATGTTGAGTTTCCCATAAATCCACTCCAGTCCGTCCCCTGACTGCTCAGTTGCTCAGTGGCTCATGGTATTTTCAATTCGCATAATAAGGCTTTGATAAGTGTCCTTAAAGCGACAGGAGTGATTAAAATCTCCTCTCCCCCTCCGCCCCCCTTTCACGTTCCCTTCATCCGAAATTAAGAGACGCAGTCAAGCTTCAGAGAACCCACATAACTGACGTATTTCCGCCACCTCTGCCCTACAATTTACCAAAGGAAGGAAGCTGGTGTAAAAAAATAGAAAAAGAAGAAAAAGCGGGGTTGGGGTTGAGGGAGGGGAGTTATTCTCTCTTTCTGTTGGGCATATTTTGTCACACATGGCACTTTTTTTATTGCCAGAGCTGATGCCACATCACGAGTTTCCCAGTGACAGTATATGCTGTCACTTGTAGGAAAATCCAGGACACACACAGACATACTTCCACGCATCAGTCATGTTCTGACAGCTTCTCCATCCTGTTGGATCTGACCATCATTCGCTCTAAATTCCCCAGCATACAACACAAATTGAGGAAAGCGTCATGAGCACACAGTAAATATTTGAAATATGGGATGGCATGCTTACCCTGCCCCCAGATTTTTAAAGCTTGGAGGTAGATTTGTGTGGTTCCCACTCTGCAGCATGGGGACTTGAAGGGGTCCCTCAGGGAATTCCAGGGAATCCTGTGTAAAGTAAAGCACAGCTTAATCTATCTGCCTTTCATCAGTAGGAATTAGGCTAATGACATTATATAATCACTGTATTGTGTAACAATTATTTCCATTACAGGTTTCCCTGCCCCTACTGGAACTCTAACTCCACCTACAGTGTTATAGACACTTTTGCAAAACTTCTTCTTCATATGCAAAAGTCATACAATAATTACTGTATCTGACCATAATACAAACATATTGACTGCAGGATAATCTTAAAGTTAAGTTTAAGTTTGAAAATCTATAATCCACCTAATTATTATTTAGACAGGATAATTGAAGGATTGCAGGTCAAGCTGATTTTCAGAGGAAAATATATTAACAATACTTCAGTTAGTAGTCAAGGAAGTAGTGCCTATTTTGTAAATGCCTGGTTACTATTTGCATGATGCTTTACTTAACTGGAAGTCTTTTCTCTTACTTTGTGTGTAAATAAAGTAAGCTTGCTACTATGGTTATTTGAACTTCATAAAGTTACTGTCATGTAGTTAAGGCAATTCAGATAATGTCAAATAATTGAATGGCTGAACAGTCACAGTTCCTTGCAGCACAATTCAACACTTGCCATTTATATATGTACACACACACATATATTTAGTTTGTAACCAGTTTGGAGAGCTCCTTGATTCTGTGCCTTGTTCAGTTGTGCCTTTTGTCAAGTTGAGTTGCTATGGGGATTTTAACTTAATAGACAAAAAGCTCCAAATATATATGATCAGGATGTATATATGTATATATATATATTTGGGGCTTTTTTTCAAGGTCACGGAGCTCTCCAAACATGTCACAAACTAAATTTGTACAGATTAAAGATGGCTAATAATCTGATATAAAAGACTCGGAATATTCCACTTAACACTGTTAAAACCATTATTAGACATAGAAAGAAAATGACACCACAATAAACCGGCCAAGACAGGGCAGCCCACTAAAACTTACCGACCTGGCAAGGAGGCCAATATTCATTGAGGTAACAACACAAGCAGTCAAAGTCTTTTGTTTGGAGTTTGGGGGAAGGTACTCTGTTCTGATGAGACAAAAACTGAATATTCTGGCTATCAAAATTAGGTCCATTACAACTAGGTCTGCTTTCAAAGTTAAACTTCAAACCATCTCATTTACACAAGCCCAGAATTAATAACTGTGTATGTGATTATTTTTCACGTGAACCTGAACCTTATTTTTCCTGTGTAAATTTGTTATGTGTGTGGTCTTATGTTCTCTTATAAGTGTGGTTCTCCAATACTTTGCCTTTGCTCAGCACATTGAGTTAACATGTAATGAAATGTTCTATATAAATGAAACTGCCATTGCCATGAAGGAAAATATTGCAGATGGTACAAATCCAACACCTGTCATTATCCAGAGGGCACCATCACCACACAGTAAAACTTGGTGGCGGTAGCATCATGCTGTGGGGTTAGATTTGAATGAATGGTGGATGATGCTTTAAATATAGGCAAATTTGTGTCTTTCAAAGAACTGAGACTTGCATAGAGGTTCATCTTTTAGCATAACAATGGCCCTAAGATACCGCTGAAGCAAAACTCAATCATTTCAAGGGGAAATATGTTTTTTTTAAAAAACAGACGTCAAACTGACTATGAATCTATGTTATGACTGTTATTGCTCTACACCAAAAGCAATTCAGTTTGGTTCCGTGTTAATGAAAGAGCAAAAATGCCAGTGGTTAGAAGCACAACTCTTTAGACATACCTCAAGAGCCTCACAGCTGTACTGCAAAAGATATCTTGAATTTGACGGGCAAAGATATGCTGCGAATACTTCAGTAAGGCGCTGTACCTAATATTTTACTTAGAGGCATGATCTTAATCATGCATCTACTCAACCTAGTTTTCCATAACCACATTCATCGCCTTACACCATACAATCCATAAAAGAAATGGTCACCAAAGCTGGTGCCAATGTACGAACAGGATGTAGACAAAAAAAGTAATGACACCAAGAGAATGTCTTTTTATTTCAGCAGTGTAGGGATTTGTGAATCTTACAGCTGTCTAATGTTCTAGTGCGAAATCTAGGAGTATTGATTTCTGTGGAGCTATAGTTTACAAAGGACATGGTGTGTTTGTGTGGCAATAGCAAATCAATTTGTGTGTTATTACTTGCTTTAGATGTCCCAGCTCTCAATTCCAAGTCGACAGCATATGTCCACTCTTAGAAACATTGTATCTCAGTGGAAAATAACCTAAAGCAAGAAGTACCTTGACCTCAGCGACATTAAATGGATCCTTATCGCAGCCATTGACCCAAAGAAAAACAATTCTTCCACTTATACGTCATAAAAGCATGACAGGCTCTCTGCTCAGCTTTCACAGCAGCCGGGGCTAAGCATTTCAAAGAGACTAGTGTTTGAGTGACTGCGATGTGGGAGCTCAGAGTCTGTAGCTATGGATTAGGCTCACAGCAAATAGTAGCATGGAAGAAACAGAGGTAATCTCTTTCCTCTTCTGCACGGCCCTCTCCCCATACCTGTTCTTCATTTTTTAATCTCCTTACTGAATTAGTTCTTTCAAAGCTGCTCAAACAGAGAAGGGTTTACTCACAGTGGTTACAGTGTTTTAAACACATAAAAATGATACCGTCTCCAGCTCTAGAAACGTTCTATAGATCAAACATGTATGTGCTATTCACCTGGTTATTTTCATCTTTCCTTTCATACCAGCTGCAAGAAAGACCAAGTTTAACATCTGATGCATATCATTTACACTTCAATATAGTCCCTTGCTTAATGCAGTTTGTGGTTTAATCAACAGCAGTACACTGTACTCTGGGTAATTAACCTAACAGAACTCTGTATTTGCATAAAATAAGTTTTGCTTTGCCGTTCAACACATTGCTTTGCAGAGATTTCCTGCTGTAATAGAAAATTGTTACAACTGAACCACCACACTGACTGAAAATATTTCATTCTGGCTCATCTCCAGCTTTTTCCTCACTGCTTCTTGCTCTATGAAGATCATATAATAAAAAAGAGGAGTCTTATAGGCAATACTTAATATCACACTGGCCAAATATAGTAATTTTTCATCATATGAGATCATAACCCGTAAGCCTCTGATATTAGGTGTTCATTGGTATTTCTTCCCATGCAGACCCATCTGCCTCTTCCTAATGACATAAGTAATTAGTCACACTGCCATCTTTCCTTCCAGTCTGATGTATGAGCGTGATTGCATTGGAACAGGTGGGAATTCTCTTTGATTTTTTTAATTCTTATACTTTACCATCTTTCCTATGATTTCAAAAGAGTTTTTGCAACTAGTTTTATTCAACATGTATCATGAGAGCAAGAGTTGTCCAATACGTAGAATGCATTTTTAACATGCTAATCATGTTGTACAGAACACCACTGCCTTTTGCAACAAGTATCTTCCCCATTTAATGGGTTTATACAGAATCACATTAAACAACAGTGATATTACCTGAAGACCCCATATGGCTCCGATCTCATGGCATCTATTTTGCACATTTTGAACCTCCGTTGAGATTTTCTGCACTACACTGCCAAGTCAAAAAAATAACAACAAAGGGGAACCCTGTGTGATGCAATTAACACAAAGGGGTCCTTGGCATTTGTATGACAACTTTAGAGTGAGAACAGGTTGAATGAATCTTCACTATGAGATTCCAAACTTAAAAAAACCTTGTTGACTTGTTCATACAACATTTCTGTTTTTACCATTTGAGAGGAAACAAGCACACTTGCCACTGTCTGGTACAAAAACTACTCGATGTATAGCTATGGAGTTAAGAACAGAATGTCAAGGAACTCTGGACAAATCCCATTGGTACTGATAACAGGTTGACATTTTTGGCTTTCAGCTAAATGAGCTGCATTTATATAGCACTTTTCTTGTCTTTTTGACCACTCAAAGTGCTTTAAAACTAAAAGTGACTTTCACCTATTCACATAATCTCATTAATACTCTATACAGACTGCAAGTAGTTTTTTTTTCCTTTATGTGACTCAAAGTTCAAAGTGATTATACTGTGCTTCTGAAAAATATATCTCAAAATGTATACAGTGTACATTTTTTGTACAGACATCCATGGTTAACATTCTGAATCCCTAACTTTTTTTGAGGCACCATCATGTTTGTTTAAATGACACATTTTAACAGGAATTGGTTACATTGCAAAGACATCTGGTTCAGGCACTCTTGCTCCCCGTTATGATTCATTTTGTGGTACTCTGTCTTCCAGTTGACCCTCTTCCGGTTGACATTTGATTGTAGACAGCTTGCACCCTGGTCATGTAGGATTAATAAGCATATGTTGTGCCAGCATGCTAAACTGTAGCGGTTACCATGTCAACTTTAGTGAATACTACCAACTCAAAGAAAGAACGTACATATGTACAACTTTGCAGTTAAGCCGGGACGTCTGCAAAATGTCTTTCTTGTTACTGAGTGGAAAGTCTCAAATTCACAGTTTTTCTGACAATTTATCCCAGTATTTTCACCTAAATTGTTTGCCATTGTTTGTTTAACTGCGAACAGCATGCACTTCTTTTTAATCCATCAGAAACTCTAGCTGCAGTGACCACCAGCTGTTTTGAATATGGAGCCGTTGGATTGCTGCCCTCGCTGTCAGTGAGGAATCACTGTGAGAGAAAACATAAGTCTGTGGTTTTATGCCTATAGGGCTTTCGACTGCCTCTGTGACACATCATGGAGTAATTCACTAGTTTGGTGGCAATTTACAAGCGGACTCAACAAGAAACTCGCCTGGGGGCCTCGAGCAACAAGCTCTCGCTCGAGAAACCATGGCCGGCCAGAGGATGGCTGAAGCCCGGTCCTGCAAAACATTTACCTGCTTTCTCTTCAGAAAGAGCTTACACATCCTCCCTGCCAGAAAGCCTCGTTACACTTTCTCTTCATATCTTCCCCTGTCTTGTCTATTTCTCTTTCTCACCCTCTTCATCTCTCCGATTTTCATGTTATCTGCACAGCCTGTGTTACTCAGATCTATCACAGAGCCACTGCTCCATATTTCTGCTTCAAAGACAACAGCTGTTTGTTTCATGTTGAACACAGACTTTTATTTATAGACTGGCAGACTTAGCATCAGCCTGTGAGGAACTGCATGCGTAAAGTAAACATGGACAAAGCCGTCAAGTAATAATATATCTTTACAGTGTCGTCTGTCACTGGAAGTCAAATGGGTGTCACCAACTTCAATAAGTCAAGCAACAACACAAGTTGAGTCAAGAAACTGATGGCAAAAGCAGTGAGGTGTCAATAATTTAACTGAGAAAGTTGTAAATCTAAGTGCCTTTGGATATTTCATACCACTGGGGAGCAAAGTTTAATCAAACAGAACGACTGGCCTTGAGCTGTGTGGGTGAGAGAGCTGGATTTATTGGAACCTCTTGAACAGGCACTATGGCTTTTATTACAGGCATCATTCAAGGCGGAATTAGAATGCGACCAGCTATTTTAGTGAAATAAATTGAGCTAAGAGATTGATGTGGATAAATGTCATGTTAAATGTCACCATTAAAAACTATGCTTCCTTTTTTTTTTCACACTGACAATCCCTCAGCTAAGAATTCCCACTGCCTCCTTCTTTTGGTTGCAGGCATTGCTCAACATTTTGAGAAAAATGCCACAATGGTTTTTATTGATCCTTGATGTCTAGTGCCCTCTCTGCTGCAAAAGCAACAAAGCTCTCTCCCTTTCCAGATCACCAATCGCAGATGTTGTGACAGCACATTTGTCATGAAAGACTCAAAAGCCAATCAATATTTCTGCACATCCATGCTTCATTTTCTGTCAGTTGCTGTGAAGATAAAGTTAAGATCTTATTTGAGTTCATCGGTAAGACAACTCTGCTCACATCTTGTGGCATCTCCACTTCACCGGCATTATCATTTTATATCTAGTTTTTAAGTTTATGAACGTGTGTGGGGCAAACCCAGTCTCCCCAGTGGTGCAGTCCATGTGTCACTTCCACCGATGCGGGATTCAAGTCTTCTGATGACCAAGTATTACTTGCCATCAATGTAGCAATTTCTGCATGAGGTTTGTTTTCAAGATCTCATTGAGGTCAACTAATGTCAATAATCAAAATTCTCTCAATCTGTCTGGACCCAAGTTATTTCAGTACCTTTTGTAGTATCAAAACCCAAATGATGCACCAAAGAAGGTAGCAAAATTTAGAAATTTCTAAATTTTATATTAAGTTCTTAAAGGTTAGTGCATTTAATTAAGCAGAACAGAATAGAATTGGTTGTTTAAGATATTGATTGCATAATGCATGACAGGTTGTTCCAGTGATTAGATGGCTATGTAACTTGTAGATCAGCTGTATCCCAACTGGAGTAGCAGAAAATAATCTGTGTAACAATCACTGTTTTTCTGCCTGACACCAGTAGACATACTCATATGTTAGTGAATTATTTGAGCAAAGATAAAGAGTGACAAGGTGAGAAGTGTTTTCTTTTACATGCAACAACTCTTTTCTCTGGTGTTTAGTGAAACACAGAGAAGTATTCACAGTGGCCATGCTGCAATTAGCACCCTTGCCACCAATCTCCACTGCAGTGATCACGTGCACCAAGTCCCCAAACAGCCTCCTCTCCAAACCTCCTCCTTAGTACACAAAGCCCTTTCTCCCCCCCTTTAAACACTGCTTCAGTTTCACTCTTGGCTTCTCAAACATACAGCCATGTGGTATTGCACCCTGTAACTGAAAGAGAGTAACAAAACGAGAGAAAGAGAGAGACCTATCTCAGCTCGTTTCCCACACATATCTGCAGCTCTGCAGTATAATGAGCACAATGTTAACAGAGCATAAACACTGAAAGCAGCATAAAGAGGTTGATGGCATGCCGCAGTCAAAACTGTCTGTGTTTTGTATAATGAAGGAACTGAGATGTGAGACCATTTCCACTTATGTGGTCTAAAGCACATATGATCAAGAAGTTGTGGCCAGTTTTGATGTTTTGATAAATCATACCATCTCAGCTTATTATGTTATAAAGTGCTGCACATTTACAAATTAAACATGCAAAGAAAATAGGCAAATTCATGCAAAATTAGATGCTGAATAGTGAAAGACAAACATGTCCAAACAAAACATGGCAACCCAAACTCATGGCAGAAAATATTATTGCTACTCTAGTTCACACCGCAAATATGGTGCATATTCACAAAACTGCTAAACACTTAATTTTGTTCACGAGGAGATGCAACGTTTACACCCACCCACATTCTACCTATGTCATGACTTTCAACTGCAACTGTGTTTCTGTGTATGATGTGAGTTGCCAGTGACATTATGCGACATGCACGCCCATTGTACAATGTTAATTTGGTTGTTTGTATGAAGTTAGGATGGCGGTTGGTAACTTTTGTACAATGGATCATCAAGCTCAAGACCCATCTGACACAAAGCTTTATCATATGTAAAGCAAATTCTTTCACTTTTCTAACCCTCTCTGTCTTACAAATGGTTAAAGTTAGGAGTTTATAAAACAGAGCTTGAATTTGTGCAAATGGCCTGGTTTGGATGCTCCCTAATACATAGATATGATTGGAAAATCAGAAGCTTATAGACAAGAATAGCAAAGAATTACTGTAATGTCACATCACAGACACGATCGCCTTAGATTTTAGGTTGGAGTGGGGGATGGTCAACAAACTAAACAAGAAACAAGTTGGACAAAAATATTGGTAAAATTAGTAAGATTTACAGGAAAACCAATGGAAGAACAAAGAAATGAGCATTGTGTTGGACCACAGCATCTTTTTTGTGTCCTCACTGTTGTTCATTGAACCGATGATGATCAATTTAGAGCAGCTTGGTTGAGGCACATATAGCGGAAAATCTAATGATCTAGACAGAGAAATACATGAAAAGTTACATCTGATTTAGGTGAAATCTCTTAGTTGAAGAAAAAGCTTTTTGTTACATCTTGATCAAGGGTGATGTCGACATTTTTAGCAGTTAACCGTAAAGAACTGATAAGCAACGGTTAAATTCCTCAATTCTGAGCATAGTTTATATAAACAAGTCCATAGAGGAAATAAATAATTCAACACCATGTCAAAGATTTCACTGTATAACTTGCAAGCATTCAATCATAAGCATCAGAGTACAATGCACGGGACACAAGTAACCAATGACATATTACTTTTAATCTTTGATGCCAGTAACTGATGCTCTGTAGAGCACAACAGACAACAGCTACTCTGCAACTTTACTAAAAGCCCCACAATAAGTCGAAAAAAATCACCATAGTTTCCAGTAATTTGAGCAGCACTGATATGCGCTATCTCAAGTCTTATAACGGCTCATACATTTTAACAGCAGCTGAGAGGTTTGTGGAATAACAAACCAGGAGGAGACTAGAAAATCAACGAGTGGCAGATTGAAAGTTAAAAGGCTGTAAAATTAGCTTGTGTTCACATAAAGAAAGGCTGTGAGCGGGTGCATTGTACTCCCCTTCTTAGAACGGTCCCCTGGCCTTCACAAGGCTCTTGATTAGCAAATAGCAGCCCCCGAGATAAAACACACTCATTGACACAGGCTGGATTTGCATGTAAAGCAACTTGCAGCTTTTTATGCATGCATCTACACCCAGCAAATAAGAGAACGGGATGTTAGGGAAAGCTGCAATACATACAGTTCTGCGGCTGCATAGTTTTACCCTATGGCCTTTACTGCTGTGTGTGACCAGACAAGATGTGTATATGAAAAGGTTTTTAAGAGGTACCTCAAAAAGATCTGCATAAAGTGTGAGGCACTGTGAGTGAATATATGGATATTTGGTTTATAAATGAAGACATGCAGCCCAGCATATTACTTTCATATGAGAACAGCAGTCGCTTCTGGAGTTCATCCCTTGTAAAGAGTTAGTTAAACATAATTTATGACTTGGATCATAAGTTATTCAGCAACGTGCTGATTAATTATGTAAGTCCGAAATGTAATATCTCTGATTATGTGTGACAGTACATTTTCATCGTTACAGATGGAGGGAGTTTCTACCAGCCAGTTTATGTTAAGCAGCTTTCTTTTGTAAATTGATATAGGCGCATTTGGGCAAATATGAAAAAGTGTTTATCCCCTTGCTTGATGGCATAACACTGGGGGATTTTCTTCAGTAGTACAATGCATGCATCCATTAAAATCATTAGTTCAAGGCCAGCACTTAATCCCCTGTGAAAAATAGAGGATCCAGACTGTAGAAGATAAGCATATTTTGTTCTACTTCCATTTAAGAGTAAATGCCACTTCTTTTCAGATGATTGAATCTCATTTGTGAAGAGTACTCAATTTGTAGCTCTGCAGCAACGTATAAGTCACTCTGTAATAAAACCCAATGCTGGAAGGAATATGATCAAAAGCTTTCATCCATTTTCCATTCTTGTTTAACTCTTCCTTTAACTCTTTGGTATGACAGCGTCCCATTTAGGTGAAAAAAAACATCTTATTCAGTATTATATAACACAGATGTGAGTCATGTTGTGTAGTCAGAATAAAAAAGCAAATACCAAATTAAGTTATATGTGTATTCTGTACTTACAGCAAGAAATCTGCCAAGCCCATTTGGTGTGTTAATGTACTAATGATACTGTTACCTAGTCATTAAAAACATACACAAAGTAAAAGAACACCCTTTTTCAGCTCTATGATTTTATGTATCAGAACACTGGAAAAATCATCTAGTCCTTATCAGGTCTTAAAATTGGGTAAATACAACTTCAGATAAACAACAATGTATGGCATATGACATAATAAATTGGGTTTGGGTAAGGATTAACAAAAATGAAGCCTAACTGTGGAAGCTGACTAAAATGCTAAGACCCCCCTTATTGTCCACATCTGATATACAGCCAGATGGTGCTAATCCAGTGCGCTTGATTATCTGATCATTAACACAAATGTGAGCACTTCTGTAAAAGCAGAAATATTGGCAGTTTGCTTGTATGGTGCATTCAGGTGTGTGATGACACAATGCCAAGGTAGAAAGACATCAGCAATGATCTTAGAGAAACAACTGTTGCTTCTAATCATCTGAACAAACTACAAAACATCTGGAATAATGTCATTTGGGCAGCCGAGACCAGAGTGGATATAAATGGTCATAATAGTGCCATCTCCAGCAAACACCTCATACTAAAGTTCAGATCGCAGCCTCACTGAAATGCTTTGCCAGGACCTCAATAGAGCTGTGCATAAACAAATGTTTGCAAACCTCAATGAACTGAAGCAGCATTGTAGAGAAGAGTGGGCCAAACTCCTCCAAAATGATAATAACCAATATCATCACGCAGGAATGGATTACTTGAAGTTATAGCAGCTTATTGTGGCTGTACATGCAGTGCACATGATCCACAGTATCCTTTTTTATTGTCATTTAGTGAATTGCTGTCTCCGCCGAGCTGTCTCCTTGCTGATATGTGGTCAATCTATCAGAGATTTCTGCTGGGAGGAAATGATGAGGGGAGGAAGAGCAAAAAGAATCAAGTTAGTCTTCGCTGCTGCCCAACAAGATCTTTGTTGCTACGGCTCCCCAGGGATCACTCATATGTCCAAAACCCTTGGAAGACTTCGCAGACTTAAGCGATTATGTGGGTATGTATCCCTTTGAGTATTTGCTCACAGACTGACATATGATAAAGCTTCAAATCTTTGTCTCGGTAGCTCACAGACTACCCGCAGAGCAGCAAAGTGTCTCATGAAATGTGATTGTTTTGATAAGAATTTTCTAAATGCAAGGAATTTACTGCCTGTTGTGGAATCCATATTGAACTAATAGTTGAGATCTTCTTTTATGTACATATTTCTATGTGATTAAAGTTTACTTAAATTGCAAAATCAGTACTGGGCTAGCTTTTAGTGTGTGTTCCCAAGAAAGACGTGTAGCCGTTCCATAAAACTCCACCAAACAAAACTAGCCTCATAGTCAGTCATCGAGTCCAGTTCAACAATATGAGGACAGCGATACTTCCATTCAGTTGATTTCCAGGTGGTAGCCAGGCTGACAGTTCTGGGCTGTTCCGCTGCAGGCTCTGCTCACTGATCTGCCTCTCCTGAGATATATTTCAGTTCCAAGCAAGAGATCAGCCATGGAGATGACAGAGAAATAATTTTCTCCACTTTCTTCTACTCCTTTTCCCCTCAAAAGAAGCACCTGTGTGCTTGTGAGACAAAGATCCAACTTTTATCCAAGCGTAAGCGAAAACAGGCAGACATGTATTCATACGCAGAGCAAATGCTTTCACGCATGCTGTCCCTGCAATGCATACTTTCTCATCCCGCTGTGCCTAAAGGAGTTCTCACAATTTGTACAAGATGAGAGGTTGAGAAGGAGGGAAAAGAAGCGGCAAACTGACAGAGTGAGAGAGAGAGCGGCAGAGACAGATTGGATTTATTCTCCACCTCGCTTCACTTCTCCCTGGCGCCCAGAGGCTTCTCCAAAGCTTTTAGTAAGAAAACAAGCAGCTGCGTGATGGATCAAACAGCAGAAGCAGCCACTTCCCAGCCTACCCAGCAGACTTGTAGCTTTGATATTTCAGTCATTAACACTGCTTGTGTGTGGGTTTTATACACAGTTGGGTGAATGAATACTCTTTCCTTTGCCCTTGTCCTTCTTCCACCTTCATACCTCAACCATCTTATACACCTCCCTCGGTCATCCCTTGTCTCTTTGTCACTGTGTCCCAGCCACTGATTTTCAGTAAAGCTTACTGTTGTTCCACACTTTGGTGTTGGCCAGAGGATGAACTGTAATTACTGGCAGGCCTGTGGGCAGAAGGCAAAACTGGCTTTCAGTCACTTTGTATGAGTCTGTCTGAACTAACATATAATTGAACCCACTCACTTCTCCCTTCTCTCTTTCCCAAGGCTTGTTGTGACATGAACTTCTTTCAAAGCACAAATCTAAGGAGATGTGACAGACTATGGTGTTCATTGTCAGATTAATAAGTTGAGACTTAATCATTTTTCTCCCAAATATTTTTGATTATTCCAACTTGAATGTCAAATGTTATCATCTTTGTATAATATAAGATCAACAGAAGTAAAAGAGGCAACTGGAGAAATTAGAAAATGACCGCAGGCATCTGTCAAACATCCATGTTTCTTTTAGTTGAGATCTCAAATTCTATTCAGACTGAAGGGTGGTGTCATGTTGAAATGTGTGTTGGAATTCATATTTGGTGTGCAATTCAGTACAAACCATGCCTTAATCTTATGATAAAGTCTGACATGCCGAAGTTCAGTTTTTGAATGAATATCGACTCATTTTCAGTTGTGGCGTGGTTATGATATTAACAAAACGATCCATCTGGAGCCTGCAAGACCTCAGTTTACAGCCACTTCAAGTTAAGCCTCCTTCAAAGTACAGTCACAAACTGTCTGTGCATAAATGGGCCCACTTTATATAACACTGTCTTCTTTCACATAGGTGCTCTATGTAACACTTCAAGGGCATTCTGGCTGTTATCTATTCATATTTCTATTTAATTAGCTACTACGATGAAGGAAAAACTTTGAAGGAACAATTTACTTTGAAGAATGAAAAGAGATGTTGAATGAGCATTCAAAACAAAGAACTTGCATAAAGACTGAAGTGTATAATTATTGACTGATCAAGCTGTGGCCAACAGCTGCTGGACTTCCTCCCCGGATGTTCTCACAGCATGAATCTTTCGTGTCTTATTCAATTGTCAGTTACTGAGGGAAAGCAGTGTCTTACTTCGCTGAACAAATTATCCAAGTAATGAGATAGCTTTGTATTTTGTGACACATTTCTAATGTAGCTGGACTTGCGATTTAGCGAGTTGAGAAGATAACAAATTCCCACAAAATCCATGTTAATATTTGAAAATGACACCATCACCATGCGGTTATGTGTAATTTTGTCAACTTCAAGTGAGGTCAGGGCTTGCAGTCCACAGATGACCCCTCTCATGAGCATGAAAACATTAAAGTCATATTTGAACAATATTAGGAAATCCAGTATTCCATTGATCAGAATAAAGTAAATCCTTGGCAATCGCATAATGTCTGTGTATGATCAAATGTAACACCTTAAAACTAAAGTATGAAGCTGCAACCTTTATCAGCCAAACATCTGCTTGCTGTGAATTCCCCAGCAGAATTACAGGCGCTACTCAAGCATGGACTTTTCATACTTGCCATTGCCAGTGAGCCCTGATCGCCTTGTGCAGTCACACTTGAAAATGAAGAAATTTCAGGGCTTCAGGGCTGCATGTGTGAAAACAGCTTAACTGTATGTTACTGTATAGAAGGGCAGCAGCTGTCAAACCATGCAGAAGTGTGTGGCAAATCTTATTCAGAACATCTATGACACTCTGGACTAATTTCCAGTTTCTTGATAAAATCATGACCAGGTGCTGGGTTGCATCAGTAAGTTTCTAATTTCATACAGCCTCAATAGGCCAGGTCTGAGCACTGGTTTAATTCCAGCACTAAGTGAGCATTTTCATACATTTCATATTGGCTTTAGAACAGTAGTCTTTCAAGTATTCAGTCAGCTGACAGGTTATTTACATCTTGCATCAAAACACAATTTTAGTATTGCCTGACCAGAAACAGTCATAAACTGCAGGTTGCTGTTTGCATAATACTGTTTTATGTTAATTGCAGAATTCTACATGCCCTTTCATCTTGCTTTTTCTTGTGTAGCTATTTTACTGAACCTGTGATGGGTGAGTTTTGTTATATGTGTGGTTCTTTCATACTTTGTTCATGTAATGAAATATGCTTTATATAAATATAAATAAAACTGCCATTGCCATTAACAACAATCTTAATTTGTTTTTGCCTTGTTTTCTTTTATGTTTAAAATACCTTGGTGTAGCATCTGCTGATATAAACGAACCACATGAGGCTTTTGCTATCAAAAAAATATTTTTCAACTTCACTCTTTATGTGGCAAGTTTCAAAACATACTGCGCAAGCTCATGTACATTATGTACAAGTATCTCTATAGCAATGCAGTGCTTCATGCTTATTAACTTCAGCATGTAGGAGCTGTCTAATACAATCATTTCATATGTCCATGTCAAGGTGAGATTTTCTGCAGTTTTGCTGTATTTATATGTAGCATGGCACCATTGTTGTACGAGTGTATTGACACGCATGCAGGTTTGGAGCCAGTTTAACTGATGATATGAGACACTGCGACTTGTCAGCTTTAATGAAGCCATTTACTGCTGTTTATTCTGTCCCATGTGCTTTGATATGCATCTATTTTCAAAGTATTGATGTTACAGGCAACATATGCATGCCTCCTCAGCTGGCACAGAGAAATTTATGAATGGGTAATTGACTCTTTCCACAGAAACGGGTCCATGATTAAATATTGAACTACATGCTGATAGTGAAATAACCTCATCACAGCCCTGATGCTCCTGACTGAAGCCAAGTATCTTTGTCATGGGGTCTGGAAATTCAGATGTGACTCATACTGCACAAGTGGCATGCTCAAAGGCAATAAGACAGACCTTGTTTCAACCTAATTACACCAAACGTCACCTCATCAACGATCCCATATAAAGATTAGCTACAAGGCAACAATTGGAGAGTAACAACCCACTGAAAATTGCCTTGTACCATCTGAACCTCTTGCTCTCTTTATTGCTTCCTCTCTAGAGCTCTCTTTAGTTAGGAAGAACATTTGCACTTAGGGTCAGCCTCTTCACATCCTGCGTTTCCAAAGAGCTTAATGAGACTCATGCTGTGACTGCTGGAACCTTATTGATCCCCCCCTCCTCAAGTGGACTTTATGCACTAAATTTAGTTTAGCGCTGAGGGCTGTCATCAATAATAGATTTATGGGTAAAAGGGGGCGAAGGAATCATCACTGATTGATTTCAGAGAATGTGTGTATGGGGGAAAGAGAAAGGAGAAAATAGATTGACCAGATTTATTCAAATGTTTCAAAACATGTGTACATCCTGTGTAGATATAGTATAATGGTAGTATAATGCTTTAACCCAGCAGCTTTGGATGCTGAACATCCGGTGAAAGATAACAAAGATTTACATAAAAGCACCAAAGTGAGGTAAATAGTGGGCAAAAGCCTGTGAAAAGCTGCATGAGCAACAGGGTTATGTAAGGCTGCATACAAACCCAGCACGTCTGAGATATCTGACACTGCAGTGTGCAAACACATGGGACACAGCTCCAGTGACTGAATAGGCACATTTCCATTTTAAAGAAATCACAAGAACACCAGTGGTGGGAGAAGAATCTAAATGCCTTACTTATGTTAATGTAAGACTGTTCTGTTAAAAGTTTAGTCCTGAAACCAAAATAAAATAACCAAATTAAAATATAGATAAACTGCATTATAGTGCTTGTGATGCAGAATGGCCCTTTTCAGGAATATTCTTTAACATTAATGAATCAGTAACTGGCACAAGCTGTCACTATCACTTGAAGCTGGAGCATAAATGTACCATCTCCAAATGTGGGAGTTGATTTCAATTTTAGATATAAACAACCAATATGTACAAAACAAATAGTATCACCAGCTTCTCCAAAACATTGAGGAGCCAAATTGGAAAGTAGTATGACATGATTCAGGTTCTTTAGTATAGTAAAGATACATCAAACTTAATTTCACATACAGGGTTCATGTAAATGTTCTCTCCTGAATGTTCTTTCCTCAAACATATTTGTAGAACAACTTAAATCAAAAGAAAGGAGCACATTTTGATACACATGGTGAAAATTAATGCATGAGAAATTATGATAAGGAAAAAAGAAGATCCTCCTAAAATAAGAAGAATTATTCAGGCAGGTGGCATGCATTTAAATCATTTCCTCTGAGTTTTGGAGTTGCAGCCCTTTGCTGATTTCTTTAATGAGCTCATTTAAAAACAAAAGTCTTTTGTTGATCAGAAAATAATGTGAAATTGACTGGTGTGATAGCAAACTGCCAATCACTGTATTCTGTATAATTTTATAGGAAAAATTCCAAGATGTCCTGCTAAACTTTCAAAAATATTATCTTCTTTACTGTTTGAAGGAGCGTCATTTAAGTCTGACTCAAAAAGAACAAAAACATCTACTGGACAATCGTCAAGGCTACCTCATAAATGTCCAGAAAATAAGGTCCAAAAGGAACTACATGCCTATAATGTTCAGTGTTCTGAAAATAACTGGGCTAAATTCTAAGCCTCTGGTCCTGCTAACCTAAGTTGACCTTATAGTAATGACTAATGAATGATAGTGCGCTGACTAATGAATACTAACCTGTAACACTCCATTGTGCACAATTTAGACCAATGGGAATGTAAAGAAATTATAAGCCACTATTCAGAAAAAGTGTAAGTGATTAATCAAATCACAGAACTAAACATATACTTCGGAGGACAATAATGCTGTTGGCTGACATAAATGCATTCTTAGTAAAGGCTGATTTATTGCATATGGTTTGACTTGTTTAATTCCTCCTTACATATAACATATTAAGCAAATCCTGAATCCTGATAAACTGGTTTAAGGTGGGGGATGTAGTTGTTGAAGTGGATCTTGTTTGGATTGGATCCGGCCGCTGTGCCACAGGGTGCAGCTGTAATGACAGGCCTTTCAGTAACCACACAACCACACCGGGCATGGCTCATCACAAACAGCAGCCCTACAGGGGAATTATGTGGAGCGACCTGGCACCACAGCACTAGATTTTCCAGCAGACTGCCTCCTGGGTTGTGTTGACAGTGAGTAAGCCTTGAATTTACTCTGCCAGTCGATAAATCCCCCCCCCACCAAACCAATGGGAATTAATGGATCATTGGAAGCGCTCTTTTCTTCCTGTATGCTGCACTTGTTTTATGTTATGTGCGGCTGTGGTTATTGTGTTGTGTGTTCATCCATTCCATCCAGCATCCAGTCATTTATAAATGCATGATTTAAAAAACAAATAAACAGCGGTATGTAATGGCACTGTTGAGGCTCACAGAGAACACTGTCTGTCGCAAAGACATCCACACCAAAATGTGTGTATGCTCTTGTGAGTGGCTTTTTATGTGTTAGGTGTATGAGAGAGCTGTTGGATCAAAGTGTCAAACCAATCCACAGTGCAGCACAGAAGGGGGTGATTGGTGCTTGTGCTTCCTAATCAGCCCCCTGTGCAAGAAGCCAGTGGCTTTGTCCCCTCTGCTGGCAGAGATAATATGAACATGCAGTTGTGGCATTTTAACTGAAAATAATGAGCTGACTTGTCAGGATTATTAATCAAAGGAACTCCCAGAAAGCAGAGTCTTCTGTAAGTATTGTGGGGAGTATTCAAGAGTCGTATTCAAGAGTCGTATTCAAGAGTCGTATTCAAGAGTCGTACTCAAGAGTCGTATTCAAGAGTCGTATTCAAGTGTCGCATATCTGATTTAAATACTGATGACATTATAAGCTGATGCCCCCAAAGTTCAGACAGTTAGCCAGTTATGTCTGTATTGATATTCAGAAGTAACCGAATTTCCAGCTGACATCACAGACCTCACATATCTGAAACAGCTTGCTTACCTGCCATTCACTAATATACTGTATCATGCCACCTATAAAACTGCAGTTCTCCTCTGAAATGCAAGTATTAGCTCAGACAGAAGAGAACAACAGAGTACAATAAGTCTTTAAGACACTAAACTAACTCCATGGGGAGTACATTTATCTTCATCTTTTTTGCTTTATTAGGCCATCTAATTGCACTTTGTGACTCTTGGTGACTCTTTATGTTGTAATAAATCAAAACAAACCAAAGAACATCGTCAGTTACTTCCATGCAAACGGCAGCCCAACATCCTGTTTCAACAGGAAATGCATTAACCGCTATGTTGTCTCTGATCTAATCTTAGACATGTGCAAAGGCTGTGCATTGTTTGCTTCTTTCACATCTGATAAACTTTGATCGATAAATTTGAATCCATCCCTAGTCTCCTCATTTGATCTTTTATGGAAACATTTATTTGATATTGTACTAATTATATTTTAAAATTGATTAATGATCACGGTGTTCAATTCCTACATACATCTATATTGCTTCTTTCTCAACAAATGGATTCCACTCATCAGTTGAAGGCTGCTGCAGACCATACGCTGGTCTTTCTCATGTTATTGGTACGTTGTGTTAAAATAAAAAATGTCACCACAGAGATCTTACAGTTAAATACCCAAACATTAATTATTCTCATTTGGATTCTGAATCATAACTTTTAACTGATAAATTGTGCATGGACCATTAATCCTGTTTCAGTGCATCATCTGTCTCTACAGTCATGACTAACGAACCAACACAGACCCCTGCTGGTCCCCGGAGGGGTACGGATGGTGGGGGGGTGTAGCCAGTCCAGGACTGCAGCAGGGCTGGCTGCACTTGTCAGCTAGCTGTGTTCAAGTGTCAGCTCAGTTCCCCGGATCAGCTTGCTTTTCAATGGCACCACCTCCCTTTTAATCCCTGCCTGTCATTCCATTGCATTCACAGCCCAGGCCCTCCCCTGCACCCTCAGCATAACAGACTTCTCAGTGTGCTCACACACCTCTCTTCCTCTCACTCCTTCTCTCATTTTTCTGCCTTGCTTCATGTAGGTTATTTCGCTTGTGTTTAATCGTGTTTCATTGTTGAATCACCTCAATATACTGTATCACAAGAAGAAGCAGCATTAGAAACAACATCACATTCAACAAAATACATAAATTATATTTACATTTTTAATCAACGTTCAGTGAACTCTAGGGTTTCACACTGTTCCCGCCTTTTCACTCTGCTGTTCTTAATTTACTTAAGTCTCCCTTATGTTACTATTTGTCATGCTGATAAAAGCACAAAGCAGTTTTAGTTGCGAAAATATGATAGAATTTCACAACGTTTCTCTCTATCTCATTGTCTCTCTAGTATGGTAATGTGCATTCCTTCCTCAGCTCAGCTGCCATGACAACTCCTGGGTTTTCCTTCCCATGCAGGACTGGAGGGACTTATATGTCCCACACTGCAGAAGACAACACAGACACCTAAGCTGAGCAACAAGGGTCCTCCCATGTTCGACACGGGAGCCCTTATAGAATGAATGCAGAGGAATTTCTCTGTGCAGTACAGAATGAGATGTGTAACCCCTCACAAGCTGATTTTCATGTTGTTTTTTCACAATGGGAGCATCAGTCTATAGATATTTCTCACAGAGGGATCTACATTGTTATGAGCATTACTTCTCTTTATGTTTAAAGTGTACAAATTAAATCAAAATATCATCCACAGTTTAGTGTCTCTGGATGTACAGTAAAGTGTCACGATCCATGCAGAAATACAATATTTACAGAATTTACAGCAGCAAAGTTTTTCTTTTTTATGAGCTTATGTTATCCTGTGCTCTGTGTGCTCATAATTTGGTCATTTATTAACTTTTGCAAAACTGATCATGGCATTTTTCTAATTTTATTTGGGACTGATTTGTAGTACATAAAACAGATGAGAAGCAATCTCTTCCAAGAGCATGTTCATGTGCAAGTAGGTTCTTATACCCAAAGAACAGAAAACACATGATAAACAAGAATATCTATTCAAAAATGGCAGAAAACACTTAAGAGCAAACAGTAGCCTGGTTTTGAATGTACCGGCATTTAAAGGTTAAAGGTTGACTAAACAGCTTTTTCAGTTCCGTTCCAAACACTGCATTCAGACTTTGTCCCTTCTCAGCTGGCCCACAAGTTACAGTAGCAGCCCTTTTCAGAGAGTTAAAGAAAGACAGACTGCCTCACATAAAAACTGTGAACGGAAAAAGTAAAGCATAATTGACTTTTTATTTCACAGCAGTTAGATTTTAAAGCAGAAAGGAACATGTCAACACCTCGGCGCACCTTCCTATAACATCCAGCTCATGCTTATGTACCTGTTCTGGTGATGGGGTGTGAGGGTTTGTGTGTGTGTAGCACACACATACAAAGACAGAAGGAGGAGGGAGCTGATTGGCTGGTGTCTACCCACGCACAGCAAAATACAAAGAAACAGGTGTCATACAAATGTTGGGATGTAACTGCGGAGAAATACAACACCACATTCTTCTAGTAAGACATAAGAGAAAACTCTGGGATTACATCTGTATGTGTCAACAGGTTGTTTTTCTTGAAGAATATCCTGCTTAACCTTGTCATCATTTTGTGAAACAATACATGCAATGAGCTTTTTTTGTAATCTTCAAAGTGCACTTAACCTTGAGTGTGTAGTATATATTTCTTTTTCTTGTTAGGAGAACAGCATTTGTTTAAAACTTGTGCTGACTCTGTGTTTTCAAGTGCACAGTATAACAGACAGCTCAGGCTGCTTCAATAAAGCACAAGTAAAAATACTCTGAACTATTGACAGGTAAATGAGAACCACAACGTGTGTGTAAAGTTTGTATTGTTGGCAGCTTTGTTTGGGGAAGGTTCAATAAGTCCATTGGTTTGTATTCCCAGCTGGCCTGGCAACTCCATTAGCCATTTAAGAGCTTCAGCAGTGTTGGCTGATGGCTGATTTAGTCAATGTTGCTTCAGAGAGCTCTGTCAGTGTGACAAGGTGACTGTGGCTGAAAACAGAATGGGATTGACCTTTGAACCTCCAGCTATTCGACCATGATAAAATGCTGACACATTGGACTTCTACCCCCCTGAGTATCTGTGTCTCTCTTCCTTCCACTCAGTCCAACCCCCAGTATTATTTACTTTCTTTTAGGAGAGAGCTAATTAAATCGCACACCATAAACACACCACTACTAACTTATGTGCTTCTCTCTGTATACATATCGTAAAAATACACCCCACGCAGTTGGAAGCAATGCCTACTGTTGTCTACAAAAGACATTAAGAGCTGTATCTGAACTTTGATTCCATGTTTATAAAAGCTTGCAACCTATGAATATTTTTGGCTTTGTGCTGCAATTTGAATAAAGCAAGAGGGGATTCTTGGCGGGGTGATTTCACTGTGATTAACAGCAGTGCACATGGTTTACCGCTGCCTTCACCAGAGGGAATTAACTCTTAATATTTACAATGAGGCCAGTGCAGAGCACTTGGCAGCAGCTCTGGGGTCTCCAGTGCCAGAAACATGTATGAAACCCAGAGTCATTCTTAGGGCATCACACTTCTGCCTTCCATCCAGCAATTTGCATACATGCTATCTTTACCTTACTATCAGCTGTTTTGTTTGTGGCAAATATTGCAAAGATCTATGAGCAGCAGTTTTACAGATGGTAGTGCTGTTGGCGCTGTGAAACTACATAATTAGAACTCCATTTTAAATAGCAGTCTTGTAAACTAAAGCTGGAGAGTTGTCGGTACAGTGAAGAAAGCCCTGCCTCCCTCTACTTCATATTGAGTTTCAAAAACAGTTTTCTTTTTAGATGGGGACATAATGAGCTAATGATGAGATATGATGTTTACAGAAACACTGGCGCAGCAATCCAGCATATAGTAAATGTGGATTGCTGCAGAGATTTGTCAGTAAATGCTTTTGGACTCAGCACACTGATAATATACTGCTGCTCATAAAATAGTTACTACATTTGTCAGAGACTGGAAAATCATTAAATGAAGCATCCAACTCTCCAAGTTGGCTGAAGTGGCTACAGCTGCATTCAAAAAGCAATCCTCTTTCATAACTGTCTAATGCTGAGTTCACACTGTCAGTGGCAGGGAGAATTTAACCAGTTGTGACACAAAGTACTCTTCACTGCAGTGTTGTACTAACTGTAGGTGATGTTTACAGTAAGGTACAGGAGAGCGAATGAAAATGATGGGGAAGATTCACATGTTTATCTTGTTATTGGAAAACCCAAGATAGGAGCTTCAAACATCACTGGCAGCCAGTCTCCGTTCAGAATGGGGTGACAGCAATACTTCTTTATAGTGCAGAAATGAGGTGGTATCACAAAAGAAAATTCAAAGTATTATAAACCTGATCCGTCACAAGTTATATCTAAGTTGAAAAGTCAAAGGACCCAAAGGACAGAAACATTTGCAACAAAGTGCCATAATACAATACATAGGCATGTTACGATTTTAAAGATTAACATGGATTTACAAAAACTATGGTGACTTGAAATGAAGCTATTTCTGTTCTCTATTCATATGTAGATAGGTCTGGAGTGATTCCAGCTTTCTAAAATCAATAAACACACAAAAAAAACATTGTCAATATAAGGGTTATAACAGTGCACTGAAAATCAGAATGGCTATTATTAATTCAGTTGTTGGAATTAATTGTGACAATGTTTACTGATGCTGTAACACTGAGACATACTTGAGATAATGTGTTCTTTTTTCTTTGAGTTTCTTTGAGTTCTTGTATGTTGGCTGTTGTAATACTTCTGTAACCTAACTGTGAAGTCAGCTCGAGTTTTCAGAAGAATTTTACTTTACCTGCTGTGGTTGGATGTTATTTGATGTTTATGTGAAACTGGTTATTCCACAAATAACGATTTGACAGAAACACAATACTTTTTATTAATATCGACTAGTGAGAATCACTATACATTTCTTTCCCTCAATTGTAGCCATATCTTGGCCATCAAGAAATGAGAGGGGAATAAATTATTTTAAACTAATAAGGGGCATATAATTATTCCACACAAATTGTGATATCAAAGCTGGTAAGCAACCTAACAGTGGAAAATTAAGCATTATCATTATGTGTTGGCATTTTGTGTTAATACCCATTAAATTGTTATCTTCAGTGTTATATTATATGTGTAATTAGCGGCTCAACATGTTGTGAATATTGCAAAATGTGAAAACTAGCATATCAGCTTCATTCAAATGTTATGATTTCCAATCTAGCATGAAACAACCAACCAGCACGCAGCCAAAGAGTGCCAGTGACGTCTGAAATAATGAGACACATTAAACCTGTTTTCATGTAATGTGAAAGTGAATATTTAAAGTTCGGGTCCATTTAGAATCACCAGTGAATGTATGTCTTTCGACTGTTGGACAAAACTGGACCACCCATAGAATACCCATAGGTTCACAGAGAGAAAACACTGACCCCTGCAAGCCACCAAGCATTAAACCAGAACCATGTCACTCGGATGCAAACTTACTAACCATTCATGGAGTCCCTTCCAATAATAATTCTATGTTTCGCTTGGAAAATGAAGCCCATTGTGAATTTCTTTTAAATCTCTCATTGTGAACAATCAATAAAGCAGCACGAGTGACTGCTGGTTAAAAATACCCTTGTTCGTATCATGTAATACACAGTCTCTCAATGTCTATTGTTCAGACCACCACTGGTGCTGAAAAATAGCACCCTGTAGAAAAGTACAGCCATACTGGGCATATTGTATATGAAGTGTAATAAACGTCAGCTAAAGATCCATTAAAATGCAGCCTGGCTGGCTGACCAACCTGATCTTAATTCACTGCGTAAAGGGAACATGTGCTTAAATGTGCAGACTTAAAGCATGAGTCTGCCTCACCACTTTTCTCATGCTTTCTTAAACTTAATACTGGAAAACAGCTCCCGAAGCGCTTCATCATTCATTCCTCTGGACAGTATAATTGGTGTGGTAGGGAATGTGCACACTTTTCATGGCCTGTGATCCCCATTAAAGCTCAAAATGACACCAGCTCTGTCGTCCATGCTCTCAGAACGTGCAACAGCTGAATCAGGGAGAGTGAGAGGAAATATAAGGTGTAAATCAAAGAGCTGTGCTCTTGCAGGGAGATATGCTAATCAGAGCAAATGATGACATTAGCAAAACACACAGGGTTTATTCGGCTGTGGTGGAGGTGAGCAAGGGTGGGGGATGTTCTTCTGTTTGGTATACGAGTGACTTATGCCTGCAAATTTCATGAATCTTAATTGAAATCAAACAGCTTTATTTCAAAAGCGCAAGTGCCAACACATTCTCATTCTCAACTTATCACATAGTCTCTTTATCAAGCGTCTTTCACATCAGCTTTCAATGCATGGAGTATCCCTTTATCATCCATTTTTGCCACATAGGAAACTGCTCTACTGCATATTGCCAGTTATCATTCTGCAGTGGTTAGGAGCCAGCTGCGCCAGTCAAATAGTAGACAGGATAGTGTCACAGTGCAAGCTAATGAAGAACTAATACAAATTGCATGAGGAGTTGGAAAGGAGAAGAGGCATAGACAACGGACTCCCAAGCAGGTGACACGTATTAGAGTTCAACTTTGAGGGAGATATATTTCACTTCCTCTTTTTCCTGCTCTTTTTTTTATGTCTATTAGTTTTTATTTTGTCCTGTTTTGCTCTACTACCGTACTCCGCATTAAAAGTTAATTAAAATTTGGTTAAAGTTAGGAGAACATTACACTTAGAATATAAAAACACCACAAGTTTTGGGAACTTTTTTATCCAATAATGAATACTTTATTAGTTTCAGAACCCCTGCTTGTTCTGAAAAAAAAAACACTTTGGGCATACCCCTTGCATTAAAATCTCACACAGCGGGCTCCCAACCAAACAGCAGTATGTGATGATTTTATAGTGATAACTTGTTGTGCAAGGATTATTGATGAATGATACATGAATTGTAACTTGTGCCATAACATCATTGATTTTCAAAGCAGTATTTACCATAATGGTAACAATGTGTAAGAACATGTTTATTTTTCTATTTTTTGTAGCATTCTATCCTTAAAGTGTTCCTTCAGACTGCAGAAAATAATATTTATACAAAGGACAGTCCTTCCAAAGGGACAGTAGATAAAAATGTCACATTGTAGTCACAAATGTAGTTTATACTCACGGTTAGACACACTCTAACCCTGTTGTTGTTCGGATGTGAGATGCTTCCTTTTCAAAGGGATAGCATATAGACATCTATAGCTTATTTCAGTAAGATTCTGGACAAGGATTGAAATTGAGGAAAATACTTTACAGAAAAAAGCAATTCTCTCAATAGATCCCAAGTATGCCTGTACAGGAGGTCTGGACCAGCTCCTCGTCTATGGTCTGAGTTACCATAGAGCATCCCCCTATTAGTAAAACTAAGACTAATCTAAGACGGTGGCAAAGAGTTGCGCCTACCCTGCCTCCTCTGATGTGCCACCCAACTGAGTGACCCTATTAAATTGGACTTTGGCAACAGTCACACCCATTAACTAAAGCTCTACTCTTATTGATCAGGAGTTATTTAATAGCCTAGATAGAGACTTGAAGAAACTTGCTTTAATATATCAGCTGGAGCAACCCTAACCCTCTTACGAACCATGAATTCTAAACATTTAACAGTACACCACTTTACCTTTTATTATTTTGCTAGATTCAAAGAATGAAGGTCCACAGTTTAGACTATAACTGCGGGATTAACAATTAGTACTTTATAAGGGTTAAAGTATACAGTTAAAATGATATTCAATAGTTTGTCAATTGAAAAATTCAGTTCATAAAAAATCCCAAATTCACTTTTCTGATAATCTTCTCCTATACACTTAAGAGCTGACACTATTTGGTCCCAGAATGGTTGAAGGGTGAGGGGTGCTGAACAGTCCTGGTCAAGGATTGCAAAGTCCTCCTCATGTTGTTGGAATATATATCCTCTTCATGGATTAGAGCTCCTCAACAAAGACTTATACTCCATCACAATATTCTATATCCACAACAGCAAAGTGAGCATGAAAGCTCCTGATAAATCCAATTGTAATCCACAATTAGTTGGTAAATGGGTAATCCTTCATTCACTCCAGGTATAGAATAATCAAACAGCAAGTTTCTTCTGAAGCCATCCCAGCAGGTCCGAGTTGCTCACACTTCTGTCGCATGAAGAACTAACAAAAAAAAAAAAAAAACCTCTGCTCATTATTTCTCTTTATAACTTTTCTTTACCCCCTTCTCTCTCCCTCTCCATTACCATCCCATTCATCACTTTCGTCAGGCCATCTGTTATTACTTTACTTAGAGGGCCGGACATCATGCCTTGCTCAATACATCCTGTTTTTTTGTGTACTGGAAAGTCACAAGACGATGATCATTACTTATTTCATACAGTGTACATAACATTCTGGCCACAGCTCTTACAAAACAGTTGATCTTTCTCCCAGACCAACCATACTTTTACATTCTTATTCTCATTCTTTAATCAAAGTGTGTAAAAATCATTAATACATGAATGACATGGTTAACGTAGATAACATAGACTGTGTACTTATAGTGCAATAGAACATTATGATATGAAGTCCTTATGCATGGAGTGTGTGTGCGGGGATCTCAACTCTCTTGACAGAATGTGGATAGCAGGAATCTTCTGAACAGTAATTACCTGGGGAGCTTCAGGCTGCAGCTATGTGGCACTCTGAAAACATGAACGAAAAAGAAATCCATGAAGAATCTTTCTCAGCTCAGTCAGAGTGAAGCAGAGACGACAGCTTTGATGATGATTAAGATGATAAATCAGAGCACTTCATGAGTGCGAGCGACAAGAAAGGAGTTTAGCACATCTATTATTCTTGCAGATCCAAGAACTATCGCAGTCCATTCTCTTTTTAACACTGTGCTGAGTTTCTCCTTTCTTCCATTACACCCAGTTCCTCAAAGTGCTCCTTAACCAACTACATGGCTTTACAGTTGTAACCACAAGGCTCTTTACTAGGAGCAGAGAATACTGCCTTTAGAATGTTGCACTGGTGAGTGACAGGTGAACATGAACTTGTGTTTAAGGTAGTTGTATATGACAGGATACCAGCTACTTCGGTCCAGATTCTAACAGTGAGAAAAGCGCTCATGGAAATGAATATTTTGAGTTACAGTATGTCGCTAAAACAAATATCAAGTGTACTGAGAAGATTAAAATATGTTTTTAACAATTTGAACATTTTTGTTCTGCATAACCTATTATTATTATTATTATCATCATTATTATTATTACATGTGTCTGGTTCATTTGTGAGAGTCATGTTCTTTGACTTCTCCAGTGTCTTCAACACTGTATGGTCTCCCATACTGAGAGACAAGCTTTTAGGTATGGGTGTGACCCCCTCCCTGACATCGTGGATCATAGACTATCTGACTGCCAGACCACAATATGTAAAGACTGGGAGATGTGTTTCTGTAATGGGACTCCACAGGGTACTGTTTTTGCTTCTTTTCTTTTCACCCTCCACACATTGGACTTTAGATATATGCAGAAGTAGTTTGATTATGCAGCTATTGTGGCATGTGTGCATGGTGGACAGGAGGGGGAGTACAGGAACCTTGTGGAGGCCTTTACTGACTGGACCAAAAAGAACTGTCTTCTCCTGAATACCACCAAACTAGTGGTGGATTTCAGGAAATCTAAAACACCATGCCTATCAGTCTGCATTGAGGAAGAGGAGATAGAGACTATGCAGTCCTACATATACCTGAAGGTGGTACTGCACAATAAAGTGGTCTGCCAACATAGATACGGTGTACAGGAAGAAACAACATTTCTTCTTCTCTTGCTCAGCTCTTCAATGTCTGCAGTGACATGATGTGCATGTTTTATCACTCTATCATTGAGAGTGCACTGATCCATGCTGTTGTCTGCTAGGGGAGTCAGACACAAACACAAACTGTAGGTGCCTGGACAAACTGGTGAAAAAGGCCAGTTCTGTGGTAGGCAGAGGGCTAGACCCTCTCAGGGATTCTTTGATGGTGAACAATAAATATCCTCTCCACAGCATCCTGGCAGGACAGAGGAGCAGCTGCAGTGAGAAGCTCATCTCACCACGCTGCAGGACTGAGAGGTTCAGGAGGTCCTCTGTCTCCACAGCCATAAGGCTTTTTAACAGTGACTGCTGATAGTTTCTTCCCATATATTCCATCCATTCATTTTCTATACCGTCAATCCGTTAATCGGGTAGCGGGTGGGCTGGAGCCTATCCCAGCAGTCATCGGGCGAAAGGCGGGGTACACCCTGGACAGGTCGCCAGTTCCCATATATATTCCCATTTTATTTAATTTATTATCATTTTTGTTGTAATATACAATCATTGTAAATATTTTAATTGAGCCACATGACAAAACGGAAGATGAATCAAGTATTTTTCTATTTCTATTGAACATGAGTATTCCTTAATAGGAATTTGGATATCAGCAGCATAAAAAACCCACAATACCTAGGGTAGAAAACATGTAGGTCAAATGCATGATATCAGTTAAAAATCTAATCTATTCTACCGCAATTACATGTTTTATTCTACTGACTCGTAGAGGACTTTTTTGAAATATACCTTTACCTTTACAAAGTGACCACTTGCTGGATGTCATCTCTTACACATATCCACAGAGATGCATTATAAACTGGATGGGTCTACTGATATACTAATCAGGACAGCTCTCCATAAGAGACCATTTACAGCAAAGAAAATTTGCAAATAAATTTTGTCCAATGGAGAAAAACAACAGAGAAGTCTTACATACTATAAAAACTATTTTTGGAAATATTTGCTCCACTCAACTGATCTCCAGCCCCCGCAGCTGCTGAAGAGTATTGAACTGTTTTGTAAATGGCTTATGATTTAATTGGTGATGTTGAAATGACTATTAAAATATTGAATAGACTGCAGCATGTGACAGTTTCTTTGTGGTGAATGTGCGAAGAGAGATACCAATGCTGACACATCTTTAGGAGGAAGCAAGATACCCAACATAAAATCCAACTGTATCTTTATAGACAGATTTATATCAGAGCAAATATGGAAAAAAAAAGTATATCAAAATGCTTCAACTATTTTGATTTAAATCTTGACCGTTTTATAACCCTTTTTCTTCATTTGGAGTCATTTCTTGGTGGATTGTTAGTGTACTTTGAAAGATGGTGTTATTTTTGAAAGTTCTGCCTATGGGTCAACTTTAGCTTTTGCCTTCACACTCTTTGGTTTGTTGCAGAATTCATTGTTGAATCAATGAATGCAGGCTCTCAAGTAGCTGAGACAACAAGTAACCCCAAACAAAAAGCATTTCAACAATTGTCTTTGGTCTCCATAATACATGTAAGCTGTTACTGCAGCTACGACTGAGTTGGTTTAAACTCTTCAAGGCTAGGTAACAATAAAAGAAAATCTTTTACATTGTTGCCCCTTCACATTGAAAAAAAACAAAACTTTAGCTTTAAAGTGAGATGTCATGGAGACTTGACAGACAAGCGATATGCAATGCAATAAGTTTACGGCTAGGCTGAAGTGTCTGAAGTATGACAGGTTTCAAAAGTCCCTGCGAAAGGATGGCCAACAATCTAGTCCTGCTGTCTGGATCCAAGTTTGGAATGGATAAAATACAAATAAAAATGCTAACTATTTGCTCAGCAACTGTGGAACTCCAGACACAAAACCCACACTCAACCAAGCTGCAATGAGAAGCTTGGACAAATATGAGAGTTATTTTTCTCATAAAAATGACAGAAAAAGGAGGATGGTGGATATGCCTCCTTGAAATGCAGAGATATGGAAAGCATATCAGTAATAAAAAAAATACGGGGCTTCAGCGTTTACTGAGGGAAAAAGTAACAGAACTATACTTGATCTGAGTGGTGCAGGTTTCATTCTTCTTTCAGTAATGATGAATACGCATACACATGCACAGTAACAGCAACGGTTACACTTTATGACATATCTTATCAACGTTCAGCCATCTCTTTTTAACTTGAACTAATAAACTTTTTAATTCTGCCATTATCTAAAGTCCTCCTCTTTTGTAAAGAAACCTTTTAAAGCCGCTAAGTGCTGTCATAGGCACAGATATTCTAAACTCCTTTATCTCACAATACTTAATACAACATAATTATCTTGCTATCTCAAGATAAGCGCTATCCTTGTGATCCCTCATCATGGATGCAACCACTTAGAATTGCCTCTGCCAGGCAGTGTACAGCCAATCTCAGCCACAGGCGTGGCAGAGAATTGGCTGGTAAGTGCCCATGCATGAGTCACGCGGGCTTTGTAAGCAGCTGTATCTGTAATTGCCTTGTCATCTGGAGATAGCAAACTTTTTAGAAGCTGTTAAAAGAATATCTTGCCAGAAATATATATATGTGAGTTTATGGGCATGACCTCTCAAAAACACAGACTCAGATTTTTCAAGTGTGCCAGTTATGATTATCATGTGATTGTTTCTCATTGATATTATATCTAAATTGATGAGGTTACCCTCAAACCTTTTGTCACACCTCAAAAGCCCACACTCACAGACATTTTTATTTTAACAAAGAGTCAGCTTGTAGTTTTCACTCACTGCCAACAAATAGAGTAGTTTAAGGCTGGGTACATAGTTTCCATGAACATGCAGGGGAAGCTTTGGTAAAGATGATTCAAAATGTATTATGTATGGAGCCGCCTGTGCATACCAATTCAGTCTCTGCAGACGCACATACTACTCAATTGATACTAGTTTTTGGGTCAGTCAACAGTAGAGCTGTGAATAACTGCAATCCTCATGTAAACTCTGTTTTCGAATCAAGCATGTATGTCGTCCTTGTGCTTTTGTGGGGATCATGTTTTTTTTTAATGAAGAATGATCCAAGCTCATGCGCAGTTGTCGTGTTCTGTCTGTGCAGTTTGGGCTGCAGTTGCCCGAGAAGGGACCCAGTGGAACCCCAAGGACTGTAGAACTACCTTAAAGTGACATAGCTACGAGATGAACGCGCCAATAAAAAGACAACTTACGTCAATGTGAATTTTTTCTCAGCTGATGTCAGCATATAGAAGTTGATAAATTTGTTTGCAGAATTTTATCAATGACCAGAGTGAGTGCCTGTGCTGTATAGTTTCTTTTATTGAATATCAACAGTGAATATTTCTAAACATGTGTGGGTTGCTTCTTCTTGAATAAAGTCCTAAATTGTTTCAACAAAAATAAATAATTTATGTTCTTCTTATTTAAAATTTTGAGCTTGGTTGTGGTACAAAAAGACTTGCATCTGCAGCATAAACAGAACAGGAAGTGTAAGAGTGAAAAACATTTTGAGAAATACCGACCCATTGATAAAGCATATCAAATACTGCTCAAGAACTTAGGTGCGAGTTGGGAGCATTCATGATCCTATACAATTTGTATAATTAATATGATTAATCAACTAGATGATACTTGATTAGCATTCACCTTTCTGTAAGCCGTCCCTCTCAGACATAGTGCTCCTCTTAGGGGCCTCGTGCAAGAGTTGCTGAGGCTGCAGCGATGAAGCAGCAGGCCCCTGACGGCAGCAGCCAGCAGCCATTACAGACCTGGTGTTGTGTGAACAAATCTGCAAAGGGAGAGAGCATCTGTGCCTGTGAATGTGTTTATGACTGTCCTTGGTAGGTCTGAGTGTTTGTGCTCATGTTTGTGTGTGTGATCATCTTCAGGCTACAGCTGACCGTTCTCTTCATAATAGACCAGCTCCCAGTCCTCTTTGCCTCGTTGACCTAAGTGATCACTTATAGCTGTCTTGCTAGTGCATGGGGATTTGATTAATGGTGTTTAGATAGACTGCCTTGGTGGGTTTACTCCACTTCATCATGTGCCAGAGGAAAGTTTATTAAGCAAGAGGAAAATACAAGTCTAATAGTTCTGCTTTATTTCCTGAAGCTGTCTTAGTGAAAGTACTGACAAAGCAGATTTAATATTCATAATTGAAAGGTAAATATAAGAATGTTGGGTTTGAATTATCTTGAGGAAGAAAATGTTCCACTCAATTGTGGTAAAATGTGCTTGTTCAATCTATTTTCAAATGAAGATAAAACAAATACAATAAGCCTCTGGAGTATTTCCCCCCTTTTTGTATTGAGGTTAGTGGTTCATCTTGACTTGTAAACAATCCTTAATGACAACTTTGTTATTAAAAGACTGACGTAATGATCTGTTAATCGTCAACTATTGTTTCTATAAGAAATGTGTCTGCTCTTGATGTAGACAATAACATATGGCTGACAGAATGGTCACAGATAAGAAGCATCAGAACAGTTATTTTGCTCTGTGAGGAGTTAAGCTCCTAAGGTGAAATATATGCAGCTTTGCACTGCACACCTGTGGCGTTGGAAGGTAATTCTCCCTGGAACACAAGCTATCAACGTCTCCCTGAAATATTTATTTCAACATAAATTAATCAATTTAGATTAATATAATGCTTGGTTTGACAGCCACGCCTGCTTGCTGTACTTGCATGTGGGGCTTGATTGAAATTATCACCTGCAGCAGTCTCAAAAGACACATCAGTCATGAATCAGTGTGCCTGAAACTGTGTAACAACCCCCATTTAAGATGTGCCATCACCTCAAGTGAAAGAACAAATTACAAGATAAGATGATGTACTGTGTAGGAGACATGCTTTAACTTTGCAAAGAGCTATAGAAGAGCAGCAAGCCAAGGAGACATATAAAACTTGCCTGGTATGTTTTGGTTGGGCTTGTCCGAGAAGCAGATGGAGAAAACCATTTTAGTAAATTGTGCTTGGACATACAAGCAGATATGTGTTGGGCCAGGTCAGATAAGAATAGTCATACATCCCCATTCACTGAATGAGGAAAAATGTATTGTAATACCACAGCCACTTTATGACCATTAGAGATTTGGTCCTTGCAAAAAACTTTTAAATGTATCATTTTGAGGTACAAAAATGAGTTTTAGGGGTTTGGGACTTTAAATAAATCTGGAGTGTAGATCAAATCTGAAGTTTTCATGAAGATGTTTCAAAGTTGTCTTGATTAATTTGCATTTAATATCTTGATTTGGATATTTATTACATAGTCTGGCCTCTGCTCTGTAAGAAATCATCTTGGGCAATGACAATGACAATGACAATTGCAAGAAACCTTACTTTTGAGACCAACATGTTGAAAGGGACTCTTAAATCTATGGCAAGTACTTCCCTGCAACTATCATTTTCACTGAGTAGAAATTGTACCTCAGCCAATAGTTTGAAAACAATGCCATTGGAAGAGTAAGAGGCTACTAAAAAGCTAAAATTTCTTAATGCAGTTCATACTGTTTCTACATGCCAATGTTTTATGGACTATAACACAGAGGTATTATCAATGCCACAATAGCAGTACAGCTCTTTGTTACAAATGTGATAAAGATAAATTCCTGCCTAAATATGATAATTCCCAACAAATAACATTACAGTGAGTCAGACACTTTCTTATCATGCTAAGGAATTACACAATGTTCATTTTTACGTCAACAGCCACAGTGTAGGATAGATCACTTCCCCTTTCACAGTCTGCCTTTGGATTTTTTGTCATATGATAGATTCTTGGCTCTTGATACCTGTTTAGCAAGTGTTGCACAATGCCAACAGTGACAGAAATGGAGATACAGAGTTATTCCAGGACACTGAGAATATGTAAGACTATTATAATATGGAGCAATAGGCCGTCTGCCCCACTCATCGCCTTTCACTTCCATTATTCTCGACTGATAAATGACTCTTGCAGCTGCCCCTGATAAGAGACTTCCCTTCCGTTTCACCAGCTCTCAATTCAAGGCTTTACACTTAGAGTATAAAAGATCCTCTGGTAACAGAGTTAGTGACTTATGGTTTGCTATCAAGGAATAGGGCTACGACCACATGCACTGTTCTTAAGAGGGTGTTGATAAAAACCCCCAGGGGTTGGGGGAACAGTTGGGAGTGTGGGGCTTCAGAGCTTCCATGGAATCACTTGTGTGTGCATCACTAACAGTGACATTTCTTAATGCAAAGGCCTAAATCTTGAAAAATATAACTAGATAAAGGATGTTAAACTGTGAGTCAATGGATGTCCTTTTACAGACTGTGCAAAACTCGAATTTGCAAACCTTCAGCAACATTCTGAATATGCCTTTGGTCAAACCATGCAGCTCATTATCATGAAATATTTCTATATCCGTTACAAATAATGAACTTACGGTGAGAACTATCAAATTAACATGCACCACCAAGCCATCCATAATATAAGATGTTCTGACTTATTCAAATCATGCTAGCATGCTCGATTTAACTGGAACTTTAGCTTGCCAGCTAGCATAATGTTAGTGTAGCGGTTGATGGAACATCAGTACAGTCACTTATGAAATAACTACTCATTTCAGTTTCCCATTTCCCTCCCTACTTTACTATCAATCTAATGGTAGGATGTAAAATCAATATGTGAGCTTATAGTAGCAAATTTTTGGATATTTGCGAAAACATAAGTTGCATTTTGAGCTGGTCTTTATGATTGTGTCATGTTTATATTTCAGTTGTTCATGTTGAATTGTTAAATATCAATGTATAGGAAGCCAGTGTGTGTTGAAACAGTTGTCTTGCTGCTTGATATTGAGAATGCCTCAAAGCTCACAAAAATATATTTTGTGGGAGATTGGATCTTTTGGGAGGGAGCTACACTGGACACTAGGCACAGATACAGTGTTCTGCTCTAAAACAACAAATAGCAGTGTAAACATCGATTTAGTCTGCTGTTAAGAGCTTATTTTGCTAAACTAAAGTCTCACAAAGTTTCTGTCATGCCTGGATTATTATCAGTATCAAGAGAAGGGATTGACAGGAAGAAGTACATGTGTGAAAGAGGTTACATTTCTCAACCTAAAAAGAAGATATCCTTCGGTGCTTTGCAAGCTCAGTTACTGGGTTGTTCTACGACTTTCTGCTCTTTTTTCCACTCTGGAAAAAATTGGGGATTATCGCAGAAAAGATCCATTCTTCCAAGCTGAATTAGAGAGTAATGATGCAATCGAGGCTGCTGACTAACCCTGATCTAATTTTCACTCTCCCCAAGAAAACCTTTGTATATAAAAACTTGAGCAGTACAAAAAGAGCCCTCTCCAAGTTATGAACCCCACAGCAAATAAATCAAGCAGCAAAGTATGATGAAAGGGTATTGAGTATGGGCACACAATTTATTTGAACCAGGCTTCCTTCAAAAGGCACAGCAAGCTCCTTGCAGGGTGACTCACTGGTAATCGAGGATAGAAGGCACGTCAGCGACAGCCTGTATCTGCGCTGTCACATCCCATCGCACAGACAATGTATCACTCCATTCATAATACAACCAGGCTTTGATGTGCCTGAATACACCCAGTTACACCATCCTCTTTTAAGTTGGTAAGTGGGTGGATCATGCTAATCTGTACATCTACATGGTTCCCTTCTCAGTGATCAAGCACGCTGACTCCAAATAAGTGCTGCAGGGCCAAAAGTGTGTTTGGCAGAGGAAGGGCAGGGATTTATGAGGCATAATTGCTGTTAATAACCTTAGGGCTTGCAAGTTAGTTTTTTTCAACACTGCTTATGTAAATGTTATCTTACAGCCTGCAGTAATTTAAATAGTTCTACAGTAGCACAGTTTTGTGCAGATGTGTTAAGAAGAAAAGCTTTGTGGAATAAAATTAATGTGCAACGAAAAGATGCCCTCACTGTGGGCAGAAAGAAAATATAAACCCTTGAAGGGAAAATGATCAGCTCCAAGTCTTTAGTCTTTTTCAAAGGAGAGTAAGGCACCAGTCCTATTGTGTAGGATGAATTTCAATGATTTGCACATTTTTTAATCAACAACAAAACAAAACTGATCAAATCTGTGTCGCAGGTGGAAAGGCTAACTGAGCTGATCATGATGAGCAGTGGCTGAGCTGATTGGGGTATATCTACAAACCCCCCATGTCATGGTTGCTGCAGACACACAGTAGTGAAATAATTGGCATTCATTTACTGCTTACGTTTCTCCTGCTTAGCCAGTATCAAGCAATCGCATGGCTGACAGACGCAGCCATGCGATTGTGTAGAAATTTATTTTATTTTGTAGCTGTAATATTGCAGCTCTGAACCAGATCATGTGTAGGAATGGTCAAAGGCTTTGCTAAGTCAAGTAAAGAGGTGAAAACATGTCCAGGAGAAAATGTGAACCCATATTTATCTTCCTCGAAAACAATTAGGGTTCTTATATGTCACAAATAAAGTATTTGTGCCTTACTAGTCTGGCTCTGTGCCACTCAAACAGTAAAATGTAATATACACTATGTCCCTCCCAACTGCCCATCAATTCATTGTACAGAAATCATCTCATTGTATGTGCGTACGTTTCAAGTTTGTAGCTAGTTGTTATATCAAGTGAAGACAAGAGTGCAAAAAAAATTAAACTTTTACTGGATAAAGGTTACTGTTTAGACTGGATGTCATTATGATATATTCCCTTATTTTCACTGTAAATTCAGACATGCTTTGTTGTCTAGCCAAAATCCAGACAAAGATCGATAGCCTCTGTCGTCTTCTCATTCTTACTTGAACATGTGGGATGTATGAAGATTGAGCTAATTAGCGATACATACAAGACTCATCCCCCTGCCCACCATTGATTTTAGCTAATCAAGAGCTCATTGTTAGAGTGTGGTTTGCCTCAAATGATCTCAACTGACTTAACTCAATTAGGCTGTGTATAAACCTTCCTGAGGCTGACGCCTCTCTTTGTTAGGATGACAGTGATGACAAGGAGAATCGTATGAGAAATATTGATGAAAAACAATAATTAATATGTCAGCAGCAGAATAGGAAATGGGAAATGCCACACTACTGCTGACCGTGGGATGTGAGTCCGGATATCAGGATCAACAGAATTTGACGAGATATTTTGTAAAAAGAAAAACAGAAGCTGAACCCAAACTTAACTAGTTTCAGGATCATTGATGCAACTAGTTTCAGTCTGTCTAAATTTAGTTGTACCAGCCAGTACTCCTGAAACGGTTATTTCTGATGTTTGTTCATACCCTTAAATACAACTCATAATTAAATCATATGAAGTACTGCCCCTTCAAATGGCATGAGAGAAATGTGCCACTCTGAAGCTCTTCCACAATAAGATTGATGTCATTGTGAAGTCCATCGTTTAACAATTTAGAAAGTCTGTGAAAAGAGGAAGTGGGGTGGATGGATGGAACAGCAAAGTGCTGCGCTTTCAACCATGGGCCTTTGTGAGATGTGGAATTGAGACCAACATTTTTTCTGTCAGTGGCACAGCAACAATTTACTGAAACACTTTTCTCACTTCCTGGTTAGACTTAGACAAAAAACTTTATCACTTCCCAGTGGGCTTTAGGCGACAAAATCACTTGGTTAGCGTTAGAAATAAAAACTGCTTCATAATAGCTCATGGTTAGGGCTAAAAAGTATATGAGACCACTGGGTGTCTCATATTTTTCGAACGTAAACAGTGCAATTCTATCTATATGCATGAAAAAACAGCACATTTTGGGAAGGTGAAACATCTTAGTTGTTGCCATCTTTTGCTAAATAACTCAAAACTAACCTGCTTTAATGCTCTTCTCTCCTTTTTAGTCACTGATTGGACAATCTATTCTATGGCATACTTCAGTTTTGCTGTTTCATTTTAAACAGCCAGGTGTTTCCATTAATTGGTTTGAAGCAAATAAACTAGGCTGCATAGTGTTGGCAGTGGGAGTTTAGTTTGACTCCATTGCTGCTTGTAATTCAGTAGCAGAAGTTGTTGTTTTGACCAGAAATGAACCTTGTGGGTGAAGAAACAAATAACTGCAGTGGGTATCTACAAGAGGAAAGAGGAGAGAGTTCTTTTTCAGAGATGACTTGAATCGCTGTGAATATCTGGAATATTAAAGCATATCTTGGAAGATGTCAGTCAGTGACGTGAGTTTGGCTGCTGAGTCACATCAGTTCAATCTTTGTCCGATCCGAGGTAAGTCAAACAGATGTTTCTATTCCCCTAATGTTGGGAATTAGAAATAATTCAAAATTTCTATTACAAAGGTTGTCTGAGCTGTTATTATTATTAAAGCAAAAAACAAAAAATCTTTTCAGGAATTAGAATAAAAAGATAAACAAATGGAGTAATGTTGGTATGAAAACACAAAGCAGAGCCAGACAAAAGCCCTCCCTCCCATCATCAGCAAATATATAGCCACATTTGTCTCTATATAAAACAATAACAACCAGCCAGCCAGTAGTTGTTAATTTCCTCTTCGCTTCAATTGACTCTGTAAGCTTTTTCCCCTCTTGGAGACTGCAGCAGCTGCTCTACAGGTGAAAGCAGGAGGAAATAGATACAGAAAGAAAAGAAAAGAGAAGATAGAGCCAACGGCAAAAAAGCAATTGAGGACTTGACTTCCGCAAAACCCTGGAAGAAGTTAATCTAGACTGCTGTGGGAGTTTTCATTAGCTTGGCAATCTGTTCCTGCAGTGAACATGTTAGCTAAGTTCTATTATATAACTATTAGCTCTGGGACTTTGAGTCACACAAGGAATAAATATGGGTATGTTTCACTATACCAGCAACTTTCCTAAATCTTAACATCCTCCTGACCTGAGAAGTGCTTCACAGTTCCAGGGAAGGGAAATGCTGTCTAAAGGAAACTTGTGTTCTGAGCCTTTGTTTAAGTAAGACAAATAAAGGTAGCCATATACAGTCCATTCCAAGCCTAAAGTTAAAGGTGCAAAATGTAAAAACACAAGAACTTAAAACTTTTGTAACATAATTCTTCTTTTCGTAGCAGCTACAACTTCAAGTCTCTTTTAATATGCCTCTGTAAATTTGACACATAGCCATAAGAGTTTTGGCTTATTTCTGAAGACAAAACTGCTGTCAGTTTCATCTCAGATTCTTAGTCAGATGGAAAACATAAAAAAATATGTTTTTCTTTAATTCAACTACTTTGTGAAGTGTACAGCTTAAAGTGGTCCAGAGGACAGACACGCTAATATCTGTAGGCAGGGCAGAGAAAACTATAGTTTGTCATTCTCATCATAACCTGAGACCTGAGCTGTTTCACTCCATTTCTAGTATCTAGCATAAGTGATCATTCAGGACCTGGATCTTAGTCACAGGTCTTAGTCATTGTTGTTTAACACTTTTCACGATTAGCTGGCTTCAGTGTGATTCTGGAATTTATGCTAATCATTGTGCTGGGCTCACTGTAGCAGCACAAAGGAATTTATTCTATGCCTCATCTAAAACACAAATTTGTGTGGCTAAATGCCACATTCTCAGGTTCTTGCCGTATGAGATCATCACACATCGTTCCACTAAAGTGGAACCTCTTACATAGCAGCACTGTGGGTAAAACTATCTCAACCTTTCATTTTTTGGTCTTTTAATCCAGATTCGTAAAACATAGCGAGCTCTCAATGGAGGGGAGTGTGAACTCTTATGATAGCAGAAACCAGAGAAAGCCCAGTGAAGAATTATAATCAGTTCTTTTTAACAGAAAAGTCATCCAGCACTGTGGTATACTCCTGATCCTTGGCAACTTTTAATTAGTGTTTGTCCTTCAAGCCTGTGTTCCTCACAGCTATTAAGGCCCTAAAGCCCTTTGCAAATTAATTATAAAAGACTAGGCAATCAGAGTAATTCAATTTGGCTCTAGGAACCAAGCCTGGTCTTTGACCTAACTCAAGTGCTCCTTTTTTGTACATAGAACTTTTTTTTTTTCAGACGAAATGTCTTCATATCATGTCATTATTAACCACAGGTTTCTATACTCATATAGTAATTTTCCTGGTGTGTTTATATATTCTCATAATTTGCTGAGAACATGAACACACCAGGAAAATTACTATATGAATGCATCAATACTAAAGTACAATAGTGATGCAGTAAAAGCAAAGTCAGTTTGATGCTTTTACTCTTAAAACACGTCTTCTCAATAAATCCCATGAAATTAAATTAAACAATGAATCAGTGCTGATGTACAGAGCCTGTATAGCTAAAGTTTGATTCAACATTTTCTCTAATTAGTATAAACATGTATGCCATCATTTGCTATGCATTTTCCATGGCTTAAAACAGAATCCATTTTGTTTCTAATGCCATACTTTAATATATACACGTGTGTATGTGTATACTAAATTCCACTGCATCACTATTGTACTGTAGTATTGATGCATTCATATACAAATGACAAAAAGCAGGTGTTAGGGTTAATGCACGTGTTAGTGATTCATCTACGTGAATGAGTGTTCTCATGTGCTAATGGATTTCATTAACCATGTGCATCTTACTTTCAGTACTTTTTTGGGGTAAAACTGAACATGTTTTTTTTTTATAGCTTGGTTAATGTGTGTGACTTATGAGAGTGTGGTTCAACTGTTTTTTGTGAACATGTTCTGGTCTGCACAGGTTACACATGGAGAACTGCTCTTACAGCAGAAAAACAGGATATCTTGCTTAGATTATACTTAGGTATACACTAACTTAACATAAACAGGTTTCAACACCTGCACAAAAACAAAACAAAACAAAAACGAACAGCATAGGAGCAGCTGGATTCCTTCAACCAGCGCTAACCATACAGATCAAATTCATTGCAGTGCTTCCAGCTTGGCTCACCAATAACTGGACCAATCCTTTATATCATGGGTTGTGGTAATCTGACACCCAACTGGCAGTGGCATAGCAAGCATGTACACAGTTAAGCTTCGAGCTACTAAACTTAAACTGATGTATTGCTTTTTTCATGAATTTGTTTTTGTGGTGGAGATCATGTTTTATTGGTTGGGTTGATGTTCTTACATGGAGACATTGAGAGGTACCTGAAAATACTCTTGCTTCTCACATGTTTTTTGTCTTGAACTACATCGTGTGAAGCCTACACACACAAACACAGAGACAACACAAAGACATCAACACATTCTCTGAAGTGTGAGCCAGACATGCTTGCTCACACGCGATCACGCTCTATTTCACAAATACTTGCAGATTCACTTATTTAGTTTTGTTTTCAGTTAGCTTGTGCATGCTGTGATTTTACTTAATTAATTTAGTTGATTAATATTTTGCCTGTGTTTGTTGGTCTGGGAAATATTGCATAAAAAAGTACATGCTGTAAACCTCTGATAGTCAGAGCTAAAAATTCATCCAAAAATCTGATTATTCTCTCATGAGACTGATTTTACACATCTAACCAGAATATCCCTTTAAATCCTAATATTAAGTGGTCGAGAACTGAATACTTCATTTGGATTCATCGTATGTGGATTTGAAATATCTGTAGGAATTTTCCTATCGAACCATCCAATGTTGTCAAAGATTTCACAAAAAACAAAAATGCCTAAGAGACACCAAAGAAGTCCCAAAACAATAAAAGTCGGTGAGATACATCTACTGGGGACTCCATGTTAAACATGCAGCCAATGTGATCAGAAATATTTAAGTTTGGACAAACATTATGGCTGTCCTACAGGTAATCTGATGGAACGAATCATGCATTGATTACATGCATTTTTGCAGGAGAATAAGGAGAAGTTTGATACTTAAAGCACCGATTTAACAGGATCTGATCAGTTACTCTAGTTTACCTACAGACTGTGGGTCTACTTGATTTTGAGCTGCAGCTGGAAGTATGCTAGACTACAACTAAAAGTATCCTATAGCATGCACAATCTTTTGTGTCTGGAGTTAATCGAAGAGTATTTATATCAGAAATAAAGTACTGTTTGGAAACAATTTTTGACAGAAACAAGTGACAGTAGGCTGTTTAAAAGCAGACCAATGCATTCACTAGTCACTGAAAAAGTAACACAATTCAGGCAGATCATTTTAAGGTGGAGTGTTGGCAAAATCTTGATCTCAGGATCACCCATCACTGACTAATTCCCCACCGGAGCCACACTGCACACCCAGCAGCACAGTGGATATCCCAGGAACGTAAGAGTTAAAGTAGGCCAATTACACTGTGGGGATCAGCTGGTCTGAGTTCAAGTTGTAGAAAGGAGGCCAGGATGAGCAGCTATTCTTCTGCACAGCCTGTCTGGCATATCTGTAACATCAGAACCACAGACCTGGAATTCTCACCACCCCATAGAGTCCTGTTCTAGATATGTCACTTAATAATCTGCAGTGCCAGGAAGGTCCCTGTAGCAGAATGGTCTGCCTCACTTTCTTTGTAATACAAAATGTGAAATAACTGAAATGGTGGGTAACTGATCAATACTAATGCTTTTTTGCTTCAGTATTTCTTTGGTAGCTTTTAAATCTCAACTTTCACTCCCTGTTCGGTGATGAGAGACATAGCTATATGTGATGCCAAGATTTTTATACTATTCAGCAAAGGATAAAAGCTTTCTGTCTCCTTTTTCATAAATGGCACCAAGATTTTGTAGCAAATTTTAGCTTAGTCATGCACTTCAGTTCTATTCAATTCTTGATTTTTCTTCTCTCTCTCGTGTCAGGCTCTTATTCTGGTCATATACCATGGGTCACAACTGCATTTACAATTCAATAATGAGTGGCCTGTCAAGTCACACAATGGCTGTCTTGTTCTGTAAAAAAAAACAAAAAGAAACTGTTTTCTCCTGCAAAAGTTGTCAGTGCTCTGCTTGTAAACTCTTACCGTGAGAGTGAAAAGGTTTTTCCATATAATACATCACATAAAGGACTAGTTATAGACTCTTTTATGATGTTTATGCTCACTATTGAATTGCATAGGACTCTTCTACAACGTGGTGTTGTTCTATCTCAAATACTAGCTTCATATTGCCTCAGAGGTGTTAGAAGTGCAGTGTATAAGCTGGGAAAACTCACATATTCCAGTTGTACATAATCAACTTTCTACTCTCTACTTATATTGGTGTAGTTATGTAAAATACTATGAAAGGGATTTTTTTCTTAATTTTGATACAAGTAGGTGTCTGACTTCATTGATACCAATGCCATTATGGTTGTGGCTTACTCATGAACTTCTTTATCAATTCCAACATTTTTCTTCTCGACTCAGTACGTGTAAAGAGGACTGACCGACTGTGCAGTGTGTGAACTCATCTTGTTGCATTAAATGATGTTTGTAAGTTCACATTCTTGCAGAATGTTTTTGTTCTTCTTTTTAGAGGTGAGAAGATATTATCTTCAACGGCTACAGTGAGCACTGACTGCTTTTTCTGTTTGTTTGATGCAAATATAATTCAAAACAGTCTGTGTCGCTTTTGACAGAAAAAAGATTGAAAGTCGCGCCCATGTGTCAATAAAACAGGTGGAGCACATTCATTTAATCAACTACACAATTGCAAGTGGTTGATTTACTGGTGCTTTAATGATGTAGAAGTGACATTGACCAGATTATTCATCCCCACATTCACATAGTCGGCACTCTTCTTTAGTAATATTCCCGTCCTGCTTTGACTGCAGCAGCTTTGTCCAGCCTGTTAGAAACATGATGACTGACTGGCCAGCTGCTCCCAACTCCACCTGTTTAACATTAATGTGCATGGATCCCGAATCAAAAAACCTGGGTTGACTTATGGGGTCAATTACCAGTGGAGAAGTAACATTTAGCAAGAAGTTCATTTTCAGAGTTAGTTAATACAGAACAATTAAAGATGTCCCATATATGTTAAGTCTGCTTTGTAGTAAAAGTTCCTTGCTTTCTGGTATTCAATATCCTCCCACAGTTTATTGTGAAAACACAAGGTTTTCCTTTGTTCCTCATCTTTATTTAGTTGTGTAATTACCTTGTTCTGTCAAGTTCTGCCACTCACTGTTTGTGCCCTTTGAATTGATGTAATCTGGACCCACTTGTCCTACTTGTTAGCCCGCATTTCAGTCCTCTCCCCTCACACAACTACACCACCCCCATGACACAATCTTATATTCTGCAAATTAGAGAAACTGTCGTTTGTGTCATGATAGATTGATGAGATCTAAAATGGACAAGCAACAAAATGCCATTGCTTGATAAAGTGCACTGGTATAGATGTTGTCAGCATCATGGACATTTACATTTTCTGTAGTAGAGTGGTTGTACTAAATCTTCTTTTTTATGTAGCTGAGGAAACTGTTAATGCGGAGAACATCTTACATAATATATTAGGATATATGATACAACTGGTGAATGGCAATTGACGGCTAATGAATGCACTTTTTTATATGATGATGCACTTGGTATATGGACAGATCAAGTAGGAAGAATGTGAGCATACGTGTTTGTATGCAAACCTGCTGCTCTTATGGAAATAATAAAGCTATGGTTGACTCTGTGATTATATTACCCCCTAAATTGATAATTATAGAGTAAATTACATTCACACAGAATACAAAGTAGATCTTTTCCATATAATCCAAACTCATTACACAGGAGATTTGTTATGTCCTCTTAAAGATTCTGTATGTGGAAATAAGTGAGGAAGATAAAAACAGTAGAGATCATTTTTTTGCAGTGTGAGATCATTTTTTGGTTGTGCCTCTTCTCATGTCTGTTTCACGCCCATGGGAAGAGGTAGTTGTTGGATTGCAGAAAATATATGTGTATATTGCAGGGCCCGGAGGTCAGTGTGGTAAACAATACTCCCCGTGATAAATCCTGCTGTCTGTTCTCTGTGTGAGCCTCGCTCTTTTGATTTATTTCTTCAGAGAGCACGAGGAGAAGGCAAAGAGAACACACAGATAAATAATTCAGAGGGACATTAACATCAAAGAGGGCCGCAGGGAAACAAAAACACGGCCATTTGGGTCGATGTGCCGTTTCGGATTAAACCAGACTTGTGTGCATGTCTGTGGGCCACTTAGTTTGGCTTTGCCAACACTGCAAGGCAGGTGGACTTTTAGGCATGTGTGCTCACACACAAACTCGATCACCTTCTCTGTTTCACTACTGGAGATAAGGCTACAGATCAGAGAGGAAAGCGGGACTAATTGATGCTAATGTTTTTGCATTACTTCAGTTGCAGCCACTTATTCCCAGAAGGCACCAGGGTACTCACACACCCACAACACTTGTGCTGGTGATAAATAAGGAAAATGATCCCCCTGGTCAGCAGAACTGTGTGGTGGCAATGTCCCATCATTCTCATCCAGAGCAGCACACTAGTTCTCTTGGCTATGTAGGGATTTCTTCTTGATACTTTCCTTCCCCAAGTATCCGATTGTTGCTTTTGTGTGAGCCTTAAAAATTAGGCCTATGGAAAACAAAAAAAAATTAAGGCTGCTTGAGTCAAAATTATGCCATTCCTTGTTTTTTTTAAAAATCACTAAATGAAGTCTGTGATGAAAAGCAGAAGAGTTGGATGACTGATGCATTATTCATCCTTGCACACTGCTGCTTGATTCCTAACAAATACATTTAACAGATTTCACCCATGGTTGAAGGAAACACTTAATGGAGGCAGCTTTAAGGGGTGGAGTGTGTCTTTCACCTACACACATTAAGCTTGAGTTAAAGCAAAGGGCAATGCTTTGTCAGTATGCAAAGGAATTTGTAAACATGACTAGCAACCTGCTGATTGACTGTTAAGCAATTGGAAGCAAGACCTATGCTATTTTTCGGGCCCATATTTTCAAGTTACATGCAATATGGGCAATAAAAAATATGTTACAAATGGGCCACTGAGAGATTAGTTGCTGACCCATGAAGACCAACTTTATTGGAGTAATGAATCTAGGAACTTACTCTATAGATTTGTAGACACGCACACACACATACACACACACACACAGAGCACCTGGTTGGCAGCTTGTGTTGAAGGCAGTGTTTGGTCTAGATATGACTAGCAACAGCAGCTGGTCTCCGTCTAAATCTGAGACAGAGTTTTCTGGGCGTCTTTAGAAAGTGTCATGGAACAGCTATTTATTCACCCACAGTGAAGCTGCTCATCTTTGGCCGGACGGCTGGCATTCAGTTAATAATCACACTCTGACTGTTGCATTTTGCAAATTTTGCAAATTGTACACAACTGAGTTAATCAAAAGCAGACGAACACACATAGAAAATGTGGTTGGGCATTGAATCAATCATATGTGGTTGGACATTGAATCACTGCGCGCATATGCTCAACTAGACTGTGATGGGCCAAGGTGCTCCACACACTCCAAAGTTTCATCTTTATAAATGTAAAATCAGTAAAGTGTAAATGCATATCAACACAGCCAAATTTCCAATAAAGCTCTCATTCTTATACTTTTCTGTTTCTTATGTCAGACGGCCTAATGCGTTAGAGATTTTGATTGAAAATCAGCTCAATAAGATTACATGTCAAGCTGAGGCCACTGAAAGCATTTTCAGACTATCACTCTACTCCAATAAAATCCTGATTTTATAACTGCAGCACTCAAGTAATTTCATGATAATTTCAGTGCAGGTAATTCAGCTATAACATGTTCTATCTTTTCCCACAGAAAAATTTAGAAACGAAAGAATGTCATGAAGGTTTTATTACACAGACTTCTGACAAACTTAGGTCAATGAAACAACTTCACTCACATGTGTACTGAGACAAGGACAGTAGTCCATTAAAATGGCTGAGTCAAGCCATGGGAGTAGCTTAATTAATATGTGCATATAACTGCGCTGACTGCGACAAAGTATACAAAGATATTCCAGCAGGATGTTAAATAGCAAAAACTGAAAAATGCAACGCAGGGGTAAGCATGGATTGTTTCCTTTATATATGCTAAAATAGAAATAAATGTAAAAATCAGACAGACAGAAAACCAAATCAGTACTGATCTACTAGGAAACCAAACACACCTCATCATTTGCAGTGGATGACTCTGTTTACCTCATATCGGATTTAGGATTCATGACCAGTGCCTCAGTGCTGTATTTGGCACATTGTTTGTCGTTGAGTTTATGTTACCATTTGCTAGTCTCTCTCACTGACTGCTTCCTAATGAGTTTTCTTTGTCAGTCTGAGTATGTGCAGCGAGCTGAAGGCAGGTGTGATTGGCTCCCCTGACACTGCAGAGTGCCAGCTTCTCCATGCAGTGCATGCAGACAAAGTCCCTGCATCAATCAGCTTGACTGACAAGTCTGCAACCTCACGGGAGGGAAGCAAGGTGTCACAGTGCTCAGCTCTCAGCATAATGTAAGGCCATGCTGTCTCTCTTATACATAGCAAAGGTTCACTGTAGTAACTATTTTTCTTTTTAAACACGATCAAACATAAAGTTTACCTTTAAAAATATCTTTACTGGAGTGCCTCATGTACATTCTAGGCTTGCTATTGCCCTGAAAAGTGTTGTGACTTATCAAAAGTTCACGGACAGTATTCTGCTTCACTCACACATCAGTGCAAAAAATTCTTACATTTGATACTTCAGACTCAGCAGAAAAGGAGTAATAGGTGTTTGTCTGCACATCTTAAAACTAGCAGGGTCACAGTTCAGGGATGAAAATTGTGAAAAGGCAACATATCTCACAGTTTACTGTCGGGCCGCGATACAAATGGAATCATAGCCTATGAATTATAAAATGTGTAAGAGCTTGTAGATATTTGGAACCCTGTATTTTATGTGACATGAAGATGTGACCATGCACAGTACTTCTAATACTAATCACGTACTTTTAACTCCAAATCCCAATCATTCACAGGTGAGAGTGCAGGAAAACAGAGTTTCCAGAGGAAGGGAAGTAGAAAAACTCAAGGAAAATCACCAATCATTTGCATGAAATTATGTGGATCAGAGTCCTCCACAATCTTATTTGTTCTTACAGTACCTGTGGCCAAATGAACACTGGTAAGACATGCAAAGTGGAGGTTATCCTATAGGAACCAGATGCAGATGAAACACATTGACGTGCTGGTGAATTCAGACTACCTCCTTACTAACATTAATCATGGATCGTTTATCCAAGCAGGCTTCTTGAGGTTATAAGAGCAACTGCAGGCAAAGTGTGGAAAAGACGCTTATTAAGAAACAATATTGCATTTTTGACAAACAATGATACCATGATTGTTTTACAGGTCTAACCAAGTAGTTTGGATTTTTGACCCTAAAAAAGTGATATTATTGCCTAAACACAGCTAGCAAGGGACAAAAGGACCGTAGTACATTTTTGTGGTGTTGTTTACTCAGTGTACCCTGGAAAGCTAAAATCATTTAGCTAAGGCAATCAACAAAATAGCATAGATTGTTTGTATTTTAGCTCTGATCACTGCCTAAACCCCGGCAAAAACTGACAAAAGTGTATAGATAGAACATATGTTGGTTTCAATCTGACGTCAAAAAAAGCTTGAAGAAAGTGCTGCGCTAAAGAGCACCATCCACCACCCCTCGTTTCCCCTCATGAGGACTTTTGGTTGCTTGTTAAACAAAAGACTTGTTGTCAGCTCTGATGAGGAAACACTCATATGAGTCATATTTCCCTTCTGGCACTATGGGTAGTACTTAACAGGATGCCTCTATGAGCTTTATTGAAGGGTTTGAACAAGCGACCAGTGTGATTGTTTTATTTGAAGAACTTGTTGAAGAAAAAACAATATTTTCTTATCTGGGTGTTGAACTCCCATGGTCCCATGGTTGACAAGAATTCATGTTTCGTGGCTGATGCATTTTGATTGGACGACTTGTATGACAAATCTAAACTTGAGCTGCATGTGTTAAGGGAATAGAGTGAGGAAAACAGTAACTGTAATACTAGCATGTGATAGTAACTGTACAATGTCTAAATGGTTATTGTGAAACTTCAGTGTTTTGAGCGGTAGACCAACATAATATAGAACACACTGTTTAGACATGCAGTAGGCTTTATTCTAAATATTATATTATATCTTTCTGGACTTTGATCTTGTAAGAATAATATTAATGATAATGATAATTTGCCTGCCCTCTGCCACTCTCTGACTTTGATGCTGACCTACGTGAGATTTCAAACATCCCACTATTTCCTCCTTCCCTACCATTTACAGTGTCCTTTCTGCAGGATGCAATAAACTCTTTGCCTTTACCTCACTGTTTAATTTTTACAGTCTTTTCCCTGTGACTCTGTGGCATAAAACCATTGTGCAGAGTTTAAAAGCCCAATCCACTGGGAAAATTGATCATTATTCCAATACATATGATGACAACTCTCTCCATTTAAAGGGCAGTTTGACTGGATTATCTAACCATATGATGGTTATTGAATTAGTGACTCAGTAAGCTTGTAAAGTTTTAGTTTAAAGTATAATGGTTAAGTAAATTTTACTGGAATGTCGGCTGTTAGTCAAGAAGTCCCCTCGATCCAGTAAAATCATCACATTTCTAGAAAAACTTTCCAGGGTAACTGCACTGTCTCTATCATGCCAACCATAATAACATCACTACAACTCTGCTGTTAGGCTCAGTGGAAACTTCAGATTTCTGATATGATTCGGTTTAGTGGGAAAAAAAATATTTCCAGGTGGATTCTCCAAATAAAACAAGATTATTCTGTGTTTCTATTCAACTGTCAAGCTAATTTGAGGCAGCATTTTGAAACCTTGCCTCAAATTAAACTAGATCAGAAAAGCTTTGTAGTTTTGAACAAATAAGCTCAGCAATACATCTATGGTGTGCATGTTTTTGATAGGCAGAATCAGAATCTAACTATTAACAAACATGAACAAAGATACAATTAAAACCAGTCACCTGAGCAATGTACAACAGAACAAGTGGAGAGGTTCGTATGAATTGGTCTCAATTAGTATGTTATATTTACTCTCCCCTGTCATTTAATATTGGCCATATCTGTACTCTGAAGGCAGCTGATTTTTCATATAATCCCTCATGTGAGCAGACATTAGGTTTTCTTCTTTTTTTCCATCAGACCTTTCCATAATGTGCTACTTGACGACCGTGTCACCATGATTCAATTCCATGGGTTTCTCTCCTTTTAAAGTACTGCAGACACAATGGCAACAAAGGCATTGCGTCACACTTTATGTGCAGCAGACTGTGTGAGTGAGTTGTAACCACTTCAAATCTTCATTTTCAAAAGGCAACAATTTCTCAGTAAATATTGTGATGATAAGGATTAACAGACCCATCCTCTCTGTTTTAGGATTATTGTGATGTGGTTTGAGAAGATGCCTAGAATGCTGATGGTATTATGGGTGACAGATTTGCAAGGATAATCTCCTCTATGGGTTTAACAACAATTTGTAGAATGACTTATCTTTTTATCCCATGGAATTAAAGGCTACTGGAGGAGTTACAGAGCACCAACACAATTAATGGCTGATTGATGGTGATGATCACTGTTCAGAGAGGTACTTAAAAGCCTGATAATTATTTCTGAGACAAGCAAACTAAAAATCTTGAGTGAAGAATATTTCGCTGCGGCTGAACCACCCACCAAAGATTTCAAATTCTGTTTTTCATCTGTTGGCAGCAAAGGAATTTAAAAAAAAGAAGATTAAATTGGCTTGAGCTTACAATCGATGTAAAATCTATAAAGGGTTACGTATAGTTAATAATCTAACATTTCTTTCTGTTTTCTTCTAAAAACCTCTACAGCCCCTGCCTATGTTTCTCTAGCACTGTCTTTCACAAATACACAAACACTGCAGCACAGTCTATGTGTTATAGTTTCTCGTTCTTATGCCTTGCATCACATGTTTTGCCTGACATGTATTAAAACATACAGTGTCTGTAAATGAATTTAATCTACAAAAGAAGAAATACATAAGAATACAAATCATTCTTTGGACAATCCGCAAAAAAAGTTTGGATGCCTCATAAGAATAAAATAAAGACAGAATACAATCATTTGCAAATCTTATGAACCAATATTCTACTAACAATAAAACATGAATACATATCAAATACTGAAAGTGAGACATTTTCGCAGAAGTGTTGCTGCCATCACATTCAAATTGAGCTAAGACTTTTCTTGAAATCGTAAATTCTGAAAGCGTTTTGACGTTTTTTCATGTTTTGTTGTGAATAAAATATTGTATAAGGAGAATTTCAAATGACTGCATCATGTTTGAAATCATATCTTACACAGCATCTCAACCTTTTTGGAAATTAGGGTTGTAAGCAACTCGATGACTGAACTACAGTGCAGTGTGTACTTTCAACTGGGTATCGCTAAATAAGGATGGAAAACACTCACTGCACTATAACTATGCATTATTTAAGCAGCAGAATTATTCATTGTTAAGCAAAATTAGATAGGACATCAAGATTACAGCCCTAAATTGCACAGCTAACATCACCTGAGCACAAAATCAGTACAAAATGGATGCAAATGTAAACTAAGAGGAGGATTTCAATTACATTTATTTAGTTTACAACTGAATTTCTTCCCCTGTCTCATTTATTGCTTTAGCCAATAATCCATGACAGTGTTACACCTAGCCCTTCATCACAAAGCCACATGAAATCCTTTAGTCTGCTCTGAATATGTTATGACCTTTCTTTCAGGTCCTTGTAGAGTACCACAGGCAAGGCTAGCTGCTGCAAGGCTTTGGCAGCAATCAATACTAATCAATTTGCCAGTCTGTTAGCTCATAACAAGGTAAGAACCCACTGCTCGGAAAAATATGGCTTCCAGACCTCTTTAATTTGTTATAATAGGAGGGTAGAGGAAGCAAACCTGATTATCTGGCTCTTGGTTCCTAATGCTTCATGTGTGGCAGATACAATTCAAAGCCAAGCAGGGTTATTTAAAGAGACCCACTGTGGTTTTCTGTTTTATTCTGTCAGCTAGATTCGATTTGGAAATTTGACCATTACTAATCACATTTTTTGGGCCAGTCGAGTTCTGATGTGTATGAATGTGTTCCCGAGCATCTTTGAGAAAAAATAAAACAAAAACATTGAGCAAGTCCACCATACGTGTGGAAATAATCTGTCACAATCAAAGTATTGAAAAACTGCCACTGAAATCTGGTATCAAATTAGTCAAGGAAAAAATACATTATGTAGTGAATAATCATTCTGAAGCATGTTGTTAAGCTATTAAAGTCTTGTTGGCTGGTAAAATGAATTATAAAGGCAGAGGCAATCCCTCAGATTGGGTCAGTAGGCCCTGACTAGTTTCAGCCCTTTCAAATTGAAGTGACTAACTGGATGTATGGGTCTTAGCTGGGTTTCTTAGCCTATCACTTCACCCCTTCAACACTCTAGACCTCTGCTGGAGCTGCTGAACAGAGGGCCATTAATCAAACCCCAAAGGTCAGGAGCTAAACCCAATTTACCCGTACACTCTTCTTGTCGCTCAAAAGAGTAATGAATATGTTGGTGGCAAACCAGGAGCAGCCCAGCTGAGAAACAGTTTGGAGGGATTTAGTCTTTGAGAAAAATGTAACACGGTTCATCTGCAGTCGAGTTAGTCCCAGGAGGGAGAGAGGCAGGCTTATTCTGCAGCTTTTCACACTGTTTTCTTTGTGCTTCTTATAACACAGAAAAGAACTGTGAATACAAAGTAAATATAAACACGTTGGGATTTTGGTTTAAAGTTCCAAAAGCATAAAACCACACTGTGAAGTCTGGAGGCTTAAATATTCAACAAAAGCAGATAGAATGCAACAAACTGCTTGTTTTGTTGTTATATGAGATCAGAAAAAGGAACTGACATGTTTAATATGAATGACTTATCTTTTATGCATGCATTAAGCAAATGTCTTTTACTCTCACTTGCCTCTGCATTAGCAACCTGACTGTAGATATATTTGAAAAAGTGCATAATGTTAGACTATACGTAGTTCAAAGGTTTGGGCCTGATTGTGCCTCTTACACTTTATCCCCTTTAAAACATGAAATATAAGTGTCATATACTCCCTGATTATAAGGGCAGTTCTTTAACTTTTTGCTTACTTACAGCAGTTTTCGGGGGGCTTTCATGTAAACTTTTTCCACATTACAAATAATCTTAATACTGCAAGTGGTCTGTGAATGTCAAATTTGGTTACACTACACTGTGTGTTTTCCAGTATGCTCTCAATTTATTGAATCTCAAAGGAAAAGATGCCACGTCATTGTGAAAATTCACCCTTAGGTAGAGACTGCAAAATGATACCCAAGTTCAACAAGTGCATTCAACAAAACCATGACAGAAAAACAGATGGACAGATGATAATAAATCAGTGTGAGTCTCTCCAAGATAATCCATGAAAAGCAAAGTGGGGCAAGCAGGTGAGTATTGTAGATCTTAGGACAAACAAAGACTACAAAGACCAGCTGTGATCCCTCAATAGTCTTTTACTAAGCTTGAAGTTTAGCCTCACAAGTAAAGTAGACTGAAAAACTGGCAATGAATGGAGAGAAGAGGCAAGATGTGGTCAGAGTGATTTTCAACCAGAGTAGCGCAGCTTGCTGGGCTACTCTGAGACAAAAACACTGAGAGGCGTGCAAAACCCAAAACAGCTGAGTGACAATCAGTCACTGAAACCTGCTGTAAGGTATGGGGAAGAGGCACAACTACTTTCTGCCCATCCCTGAAACTCCTAGCTACCTGTAGCTGCCTATGTTTGCTGATTGAGATGTATGTTGTATTAACTTACTGTGTTATTGCATCCTTTGGAAGAAGCAGTGATCTCCCAGAACAGTATTAATGGGCCCTTTTCACCCATTCCAGGTATTCTCAGCACACATAGTGTCATTATATGTCTTGCACATCTTTTTTGTGTTTTCGGTGCATTTATTAATTGCGAAAGCAAAATGTTTTACATTTTTTGATAAATAACTATTGTTATTCAAACGTAATTCACACTTTTTACATGGCCATAGATGTCCCTGTGTCCTCTTGCTTGTCCTTCAAATGTCTGTTTGCCATGTGTCTGCAGTGTTCTATCACTTCCGTCAGCTTCCTCTCAGTAGAGAGAATCCAATGACTTTCCCCTCATCCATAATTGAGAGGCCATGCTAGGTGCCTGGAGAGCTGAAATGAATTAGCTGGAGGTATTAATAGGCATCTAAAAATACTGCGCAAAGTTTATTTCCAGGGGCCCTCAGTGGCAAGGTCTTCCTGCCATTAGTGGTGTTCAAAATTGTTGGAAAGTGCAATCCTCGATAAGGAATAATATCAGCAGTCAAGGAAGAACTTGAATGCCAGATGCCATGTGTAACAAAACCCCATTAATGAAAAATATTAGTTTGAGATAAATGCAAATTTTCAAGCCATAGAGTAAATTACAATTGGAGTGACACTGAATCTTTTGAGAAATACAAGTATTATCATGGTTTAAAAATTTATTTCAGTTGTGTTACTCTTTTTGCCTCTGTTCACATAAAACTCCCTTTAATTAACTCACTTCCCTTCAACCACAGTTCTACAGTCTACCTCACAATCAAATACCACCCACTCAGTCTGATAGAAACACAAGAAGATCATCAGGATAATGCAGCTGACTTGAAGTATTAAGAGGCAGACACATTTCAACTCTAATGATCTAAATGAACTCATCACTGTCTTTGAATGCCTTGGCTGACCTGTTGTAATTACACCTTTCAGTAGCCATTAGCAGGGATAGCCTCCTAGCACTGCTGGATTGATCCAGTGTTGATGGGAGTGCTGTTAACAACACTGTAGAGGAGCAACATATCCAGATGGCTTATAAGGGCAGGTTATTCAGGCAAGGGGAATGATAAGAAAGGTAATAGCTCTGACCTACACTGAACATTTTAACTATGCAAACATCATACTAAAATTATCGTTCAACTATTAACCTGTAGCCTTATAGACAATAATGTATCTTTAATTGTTGTACATATCCAGGAAAAGGATTTGCCTAATTGCTGTTTTTATTCTTTTAAATTCCCACTCTGTCAGTTGTTAATCCCTTCAAAAACTAATTTGTGTTACTCATAATTGTACATTTTTTAAAATGGCTTGGGACAGACTATGCAAATCTGCTGCACTCCCATCTCACCCTTCCAGCAGCTGACACTGTCATTTTTTTCAGTTTAGTCTATGCTCTGTTTTGAAGTTCTACCACTGATCAAATCCAACCTTAAATCATTCAACAAGAGAGCGATGTCAAGAAGAGGAGGATAAATTAAATAAGTTCACAAGCAAGTGAAGGTATCGGACTATTAATGTGTTCACTTTCTACGGCTTTCAACAATATTAGAAAGACACTGCTCACCAGCAGTAAACTTCAAGCTCAAGGCTTGTAGCTGAGCAAATGTCACCTACTGCTAAAGGTATCAAGATCAATGGGGATCCCTCAGTTGGTAGCTGCTCATTCAAATAAGAGTTAGCTTGGCTATCTTGGCTGGCTTGCAATTAAGGAGTATCTGGCAAGTTCACCTGAGAGCTAATTTGGGTGACTCAAAAGTTCACAGCAAATCAACCTCCATGTTAGTTCTTGACCTTCAAGCTCTTGGCCAAGCTTCTCGACCAGCTCCAGGCTCCCACGGCCTGCTGAGCCGTCTGAGAACAGTGGCCATCTCCATCTAGCTTGTGCTCACTTCTTTTAGCTTGCTAGCTTCTCGTTTCACCAGCCCTGCCCAACAGGTAGTCAGGTTTGTTTCCTGAAAACAGTCTACATAGAACATATGGACTGTCTGACTTTGCCTGTCTGAGAATGCAGATTGTCAAAATTCATGTTAGAATTCTGAGACCACAGCCATTTAATAAGGTTAAAAAACTTTTAGCAGAATGGAACTTTAAATTGTTACTCTAAAGCTAAAAGCTTTGTGTTTCTTAATAATTCAATTCATCTTGTTTTTAAGAAGAGTTACTCCCATCCCTTCAAAACATATGACCTATGTTTTAACAATAGTTGACTGATAGCAGAGGTTTTACAGTCATATCAGTTTCAACAGCCACACAAGCAGTTAACAAGATGAAGGTAAAATTAAGCAGTGACATTTTTAGCTGCTGCTTTAGATCCTCTCTGACTTTAGCACAACCTACAACAGTGATATGCACTAAACTGAGATGACACGATACTAAGTGCTGTGACTTGCAGTACTGTGAGCAAATTGCGTTATTGTTTTCACAAATATGTATTTTTATTTTTTCCACATTTTTGTAATTATTTTTTGGTTTTTTTAAGCTTGTGAAAGAATGTAAAATGCTTGACATTACCACTATAATACCTCTTGAGCAAATACGGTATATAGGGGATGATTTAGATAGTGATCACAGACTGTGAATTTTTTTAATGACATTGTTCTTTTATTTTTATAAGGTCTGAAAGTTACCTTACTAATGGACGCCTTTGATGTGGCCATTAGTGTGTGAATGTGTGTGAGAGAAAAAGCATTGAGTAGCATGTTATACTGCCTAGACTTAGAAACGCTGTCTGTATGTATGAGTGAATGTGGCTTGTGGTGTAAAAGCAGTCAACTAGACAAGAGCTCTGTCATCTCCTAATTAGCTTAAGTCTTGGTTTTCTCATTTTTCTCTTGCTTTTGTAAAGTTCCTGTTTCTTTTTTACTTCCTCTATCATTTTGAAATGATTTCATCTTGTGCACCCCTGTTAGTTTTGCTTACTGTGTTTGTTTCACACCTGTTCTTAGTTCTGCTGATTTCCACCACGCACACCTGTTTGTATTTTTACTTTCTGGGTTCCCTTGTCACCTGCCAGATCTTAGTAGTTGTTTCCTCATACCAGTTACCAGTGTTGTCCTCCATCTCTGCTATGTTCTCTTTTGTTTGGAGTTTAGTTTAGGGTTTCTTCTTTTTTTTTCTTTCTGAATTAAAGTTTGAGTCATTATCTGCTTTCCACCTTCCAATAAACCATAAATGCATAAATGTATTCAGACCATCAAGTATAGCAACATGCTGTGCATTCACTGAAGCTGGATGCACAGCCTCGCTGCTAATCTGCTTTTTCTGATGGGGGGGGGTTGTTACTTTGTATCAATTGGGTGTTTATTTCCACTTAGTATAACAATTATTCTGGAAGCTGGGGCCACCGAGACACTCAATAGCTGATTACAAGTACCCTCTGTCAGCATGCATTTGTTAGGTATGAATGTCATTTTTCCTGACTGATATAGTGAGATGGATAACTTTTTCCAGAAGCTTTTGGACTGCACAAACTAGAGCAACACTCTGTCTATCTCTACAAATAGAAGTATAAAAGCCCAAACAGGGACCATGTTCTCTGCGTCCCTGAGAAGTAAACTACTGTACTATCACTCCACCAAAAACATAAAAAACAACAGTTTTTATGAGAGCTCACAACTCTGACAGATTTGGGAGGAAAGTTCCCACAGCCATCAAGAACAATATTTCAAGGCAGTTCCCAATCCTTATGGAGTTGTTCAGAGTTCGAATGAGATTTCACAGAGCTGAGCGCATATTCCAATTAATTCCCTGGTTGCTGCAAAACTCTTTACAATGGAGCTAGTATGATACTAAAAGGCGCAGAGAAGCTGTCCAAAATAATATCCACAGTTTGTCATAAATCATGAGTGTCATCGACGTGTTGTAATATAACACGAGACATTTATAGGTGTTGACAGCCTTGCTTATAATCAATACAGTCAGCTATATAAATGACCTCTTTCTACAAACAGCTATAAGATGGTGTGAGTGTGGTGATAATTTTGATACATGATTTTGACTTTGTTTTAGCTTTAATGCCTGCTTGAAGCAAAATGATAAATCAAAGGGAAATTTGAATGTAAATTAACATGCATACCCTCAGCAAATATATTGATTAATAAGTTACTTGATGCTCAAGTGCTGTTGATGAAAGGTAATGTGATCTAGGATATCCACAGCTTTTGTGCAAGAGGAATGTAACCCTTAAGTATCTTACCTTTTCCTTAAAAAGCAAATATTACAGGTAGATATACAATATTATGTTACTGCAATTATGCTTATTAGAGCAGCAGGTCAAGCAGCTGAATAAATTTCTCTAGATATTTTTCATGATATTCTAATTTTCATAATCCCAAAGACCAAATGAATTTCTATTTGGCAGAAAATGATACAATATCAACAGACATCTTTCGGAACATTTAAAAAAAACTTTCCTTTTTGCTACTCTTGAGAAAGATTAACTGATGTCAAACTAAACTCAATCCTCCACAGTGAAAATGAAAACTAAGTTTTTGGAGTGTTCTGTAAGTCATGTATGAGACCTGTGTGGATTCTACAGCATGCCAACATCTGCTGAATGTCTGAATAAAAACAAAGCCAAAAGACTGAGAGAATTTTCCAAACATCTGCGAGACAGGATTGTGTCAAGTCGCAGATCTTGAGTAGCGTACAGTAACCACCCCCATTCTAAAAGGGAAGAAGTCTGGAAACAACAGACCATATTGATCTGGTTGCTGTGCCAACTTAAAGGCCTTGGGCTGACAGGGTAAAAAGAGCCAAATTGTCAGTTTAATAAAGATCCAGAATTTCTTTGTAGAGAGGAAAGAACTTAACAGGAGGACAACCACTGTTGTTGCAGCATGGCACCGGTTCGGACCTTATGATAAAGTGTTGCCAGACAGAAGTCATTTTTCACTAAAGGGAAAGTGACAGCCTGCTGGGAGTTTGTCAAAAAACACCTAAACAACTGTCACACCATCTGCAACAAAATTCTCTGACCTGATTAAAAGAAGTCTTTAATCAAGACTTATTTTGCCAATAATCCCATTTCACCATGATCTGATGTTGATTGTATTCATTTTGTTATCTACATATAACATATATCTACATATAACAATAGCATATTTAAATAGTTAAAAGTTCATACTGCAGCAATATAATTCCCCTTTGGGGATTAATAAAGTGTTTTCAATGTAATTTAACTGAATTGAGCTGATTTTAATCTACAATAAAACAGAGTCGGAAACCTGAATTTGAAGGTGTTAAAATGGCTGTATACTGATGCTCTGCGTGTAGCCTGATTGAGTTTAGACATTCCTGCCAAGAAGAATGAGGGAAAAATGTCAAAAACAAACATGTGCCAAGTTTGCTGGATTATTCCCAAGAGGACTTTAAGTGGCCATTGCTGCCAAAGAGGCTTTGACCAAAAACAACATAACCCCCCCCAAAAAAAAAACTCCAAACAAACAGTTATTGCTTTTGATATGACAGAGAATTGTGTGTAGCTTGACAAAATGAATCTATATCAGGATAAGTCTGAAACAACATAGGGAAAACCTGAAAATGTATTGTTGTTATCCATTCATTATCATTTAAAAGTTATGTAATGAGTGCCTCTTTTGCACTTAAGAAAGTGAAATAGAAAATCAAAATGTTGGATTTTTTTTTAACTGGATTTCTTGTCAGAAACATGAATTAGGAAAAACTTGTTCCTTTACTTTTTAAATGATCAATCAAAATGAAATGTTCTTCGCTGTGGTCAAAAGGGGCAGACTGATCTTTTGAAAATGCTTTGTTTTCATTTTCTATTTAGACAATTAAAAGCAGGACGACAGGACATAAAGGGATAAACTTAAATTTTTTCATATTTATTAAAGGTGGAACAAGATTACAGAGCCTCAGAGAGGACATTTACAACAAAATATATTGTTTGGCACCAAGTTCTATGACATCCAGTGACCAAGATTTGGCCCTTTTGACCCTGTAAAAAGAAGAAAAGCCTTGTGTTTAAATTTTTGATTGATTGTTTTCAAAATGAAATGAAAATCAAATAATCTCTCATTTTTGTTTTTTTCATTTCCATTTATTCATTCACAAGTCTATACTCTGAAAGAGGACTAAACAATTCATTTTGACAATATTACATTGTTCATGTGTCATGATCAATATCGTCACATTAAATCTCTCATCTCTCTGTTTTACACTGTTCCTCCAATGTTACTAAAGTACAAACAGGTCAAGAGGATAGGTTTACAAATAATCAACCAAGCCTGGGGTGTCTTAAAATGACCTGTCCATAATATACAGTACTTCAGCCATCAATATACCAATATTGCAAATATGTAAACATTCATACAAAATCAGAAATAGCTGGAGGTGGATCAGCTCTCCAAGCACTATTCTAAGCAATTTCTTATGCTGCCAAAATTAATCCACCATGCCTTCCTTCTCACTTAACTAAATCTGTCAACTCCCTTACAATGTGTTGACAGACCCCCTCAATCAGCATCATTCGATTATCAATTCTCATTTTGCAAGCTACGGCTAAGCTCGTTTTAGATTTAGATCCTAGACTTCAAGCAGCCATAGATCACCTGTCACTTGTCAGAGCTCCGTGGCAGAAAAGGACAGAAAGCCTTCAGTGACTTTGGGCGGCCTGCCAACAATGGCAGATATACGACTTCATTATTAGTGGTGGAATTGGTACTTATAATGGAAGTGACAGCACCAAAGTACCTTCTGCATGATTGCATCGTGCTCCTGGATGTTTTGGTGGGTGGTAATTGTGTAAACTCCTAGAAATAACAAAGCTTTGAGTCACTGTGTAAAATATCTCAATATCAAAGTAGATAAATACAAATCTATGAAATTATATCTGTGTGCTTTAACTCTTTCATAGATAGATCTATTCATAGATCTAGTGAAAGCTTAATGCAGATACTTGGTCTCTGCTTGGTTTGCACACAAACTGTAAGCGTGTGTCTGAAATCAGTGTGACAAACACCATGATTGACTCATATGAATTCATATGAAATCTAAAATTAGGACAGCCATATCACTCAAATAACATGCAGTATTATGATTTTTAAGAAGCACTTATAGGTAAATAAACTAGCAAAACATGCATTTTTCTTTCTCATGATTACATAAAAACATAGAAACACCTTTGCTCTCTCTCCAGTAATGTTACAATTGAGGAAATGTAATTTCATTTTTGTGACAGGCTGGAGTGGAATGAGCAGCCTCTATCATCCTCTGTCACTCATTGAACCTGATGGGCATGTCACTCTCTTCTGGCCTCTCTTTCTCCCTCAACTCCCCACCTGACAGACAGCCCTGCAGTTCTATTACCCCCAGCTGTAATTTCATGTCAGCTGACAGGAAAAAGATGTATTTACAAATTTAACATGCAGTCTTGACAGCTAAGCTGCAGCCGACAGCTTCGCTGAACCTGCAGACAGATAGAATGGGGAGGAAATGTTTCAGCATTGATTTTGACTCAGCTTAATTGAGATATTTATACAAATCCAAACTGTTTTGCACTTCACAGAATGACTACTGCTAGTTTCTGCCCTGTAGCTCTAAATGTAAATTTGCAGCAAGCATTCCACTGAGTGATAGAGAGGCTATTGTAGGCTCTCTAAACGCAGGATCAGTTTGGTTTTGTGTACGATCCAACCCCTAATGTAAAAAAAGAGTGACTGTGGTCAGATATTAAATTATTCCAGCAGTTTGGGTGAAGCCCACCCACATGAAAATGCTGCAGTAACCCTCCAGGGTACGCCCCTCTGAGAGCATTAAAAACCTTCTCCATGTCACTGGACCTTTTTTTTTTTTTTTGCTTAGAATTTGCACAAAAAAAAAAGAAGAAAAAAAAACTTAATCCTGTCGCATAATCTCAACCCCAATACGGTTAAAAGCCATCTTCCCCGTGAAGCACGTTTCAATAGGGAATTAGAAAAATTGCCATTTTCTTGAAAGGCACTGTGTCATGATTTGCGTAGAGTGTTTGTCAAGTTCAAGGGAAGAGGTAAGTGGGGGACGAAGCATGAGGAAAAAACATGTCAACTCCAAATCCATTCCGTCCATTGATATATGTACGGTAGGCTTAACAGAGATTTAAATAATTCAAAGTGCTTGGATTGCCAAAGCTCCATAATCAGCTTGTGAGCTCAAGGAAGCAGCACGATAGAGTGTAAAGCAACATACAGGGAGACTGACTGCTCAGTGCACATGAATAATTAAGCTGAAATGAGGGTGCTGTTTTGGAGGGAGAGCCCCATTTGTTGACAGATCTGAGGTCAGCTCATAGTATTTCTATCTGGACATGCCGCTTCACGTGACTGGCTGCATAAGGCTCTGTGAAATGTGGATGTGGAGATGCTGTTATGTGTAATGTTGTGTCAGTAATGTAGCATGTTGTCAGCAAAAATATAGCCCCAAAATAAAGCTGAGCATCTTGTTTGGGGTTTATGTCTCCATATGGGTTGTATTAGTGGAAACTCGGTAGATTATCACAGATGGAGTTGTTTAACACCTTATTAGTCAATAGGACATACTGTGTTTACCGTGTTGGCCACTGCTGCAGTCATTCTGCACTTTAATACACCAGCAGTTTATAGTAAATTGTAGATGTTAGGCAGCTAACACCAAACCGTAACTTTCTTCCAGTCCAGACCTCAGTTTGATGTGAAGAATGTGGAATATTTGTGTTATTGAAACTTTTCTGGGCCTTTCAAACTCCTCCATTTCATGTTAAAGTGAAGAGATGACATTTTTTCAGGCATCTTTTTTCCTGCCATGTCACATTTGAAGCAAACGTGCCAGAAAACAGGTATAGTAAACAGCAAGAAGTATCATGGAACTCAGTGGCACTACTACAGTATAGTGGTGACTATAGTGGTGGTCTTTAGTGGGTTGGATGTGCAAAAGGTTTGTTGGAGTAATATAAAACAAACAAGAAAAAATATATTTTGGTGCAGAATCTGGTTAAATATTTAAACCAATAAGACAGTATTATATACCAAAAATTACAACATTGAACAGCCATTTATGTCAATAGCTGCATGTGTCAAGTTTTGTCTTTGACATGACTGAGAGTTGCAGCAAGGAGGAGGAGCTGCACATTATATTCAATGTACAAGAGAAAAAGAAAGACAGCCTGGAACTGCCAAAAACATTGATAATAATAGTAATAATAATTATAAAAATAAAGCTGACACTTAACCCTACTGTAGTTTTCAGGACTGTAACTTCAGCTTGTGACCAATCACTTTCAAAACAATGGCTACAGATGTCTTTTTGATAATGGAAGATTAAACATCTGGAGTGCTGAGACATGACAACAAGTTAATCAGTCAGTAGGCCAGAGCGTGTATGACATCCCCAAAGGCATGTCCCTGTCCTCCCCTTCCCAGATCAACGCCAGAGGTCCATTATTATGCAGCAGCAGCAACAGTGGTGACACCAGCTATGCGACCTCCACATGGATGCATGCAGCTGACCACACACTGCACAAAACACAAATCCAGCTGTACCTATGGCATTCCATTTAACAAGAGGCAAAACAGCCCTTTTTTGTAGTCAGCTGTGATGGAGGTGACAGATAGAATCTGACATTCACCGAGACGTGTTTGGAAAGGCAGTTTGTTTAGAGGAGATAAAATTGCACAAAGATTTTTTTTAAAATGTGTCAAATTATCGACAATATTCACTCACAGATCTGCAACAGATACGCTGGAACTTTGAAAGGAAGACTTGACATACTGTGACGTGCACCCAGAATAATGATTGTTAACAATGATGAATACGCATGTAAGCATCAAGCAGCATGTTCTCTTTGCATCACTGACAATATTTTCTGTGCTGTTATTTCACAAATCGTGGAATTTGAACAAGTCATTACACTTTCAGTCACCTCATTTGGCACTGAAGCACATTTGCAGATTATGTTCATACCAAATTAGAGCTGGGAGAGAAAAATTAGGTCTGACATTCAGCTAAAACACTTGCAACCCTAATTATGTGGGCATACGAGAATGATTTACATGTTGTCTTGGTTCTTTCACTTTATATCAAAATTTCAGCAAAACCATTCTCTGCATCGTAAAGACACGGCCTTGTACATTTGATCACTAAACTAAGCTTTCTGCATTTTAAAAGATCTTGATGTATCCTGTTTTTCATGATAGGATAAAGCTAGACCTCGTTTATCAAGGTAAAAACGAGTGAAAAATGCACGCAATTTGGTTTCTTTCAGATTGCCATTTGCCTCACTGCACAAAAACAGATGTAGTCCTTATCTGTCTAAATTCAGAGACATGTAACTAACTTCTCAAGTTTCAAAGAGATGACAGGATGCCTGATATCATGCAAAAAGATGGTGCAATACATATAGTAAGGAGTACTAGCATAAACACATTGTTACTTAGATTGAGCAGGCTGAAAATGTAAAAATTCCTCTTATGTCACTAAATGTTTTATCAGAACATAGCTGATATTCTACAAAGACTTCGCAGAGCATGAAAATGCTTTTCCTGACAGCAACAGTTGTCTCAAACTGTAAATATCTGAGAACAAGAAGCCAGGGTGCCAGCAAGATACAAGCTGAACAGTCTGGAACTGAGTAATGCAGTAACTCCAGTAAAGTACACAGTGCACATATTGGATGTATAACTCTTTACTTCACACATACATAGTGCATTTTTTATTATTACATTTTAATGGACATTCCCCTGTGTAGCCATGGACTTATAAAGCATATTCCTTACTACAGGTGTTACGCTTCAGGATCATCAGCTCTAACTCCTCTGGAATACATCCTTTTTCTCATTTATATTTCTGCTGATTAATCTTTGAAGCATACAAACCAGTTCATTGTGGAATTAGTCTCTTTGACATTGTATGTGATCTTGGCACTGCATTATCTTTTTGTTGCTTGTTTTCAATACAACAAGTCATTATTTGATGATGCTGCCGGTAGAGTAGATACTGTTTCTGTGTTACGGTTGGTTCAAGTTAATTGTGTTTTGAATTGGGTGTAATTATCTTTGAGATATTTCAAGGAACCCATTCATCTTGTCTAGTTTTAGGGAGACAAGGGCTTCACTCAGGAGCCAGGAAAAGGGGAGAGGCTTTAGTGTGTGCCTGGTGGTTGGACCTTTTCCCAAACAAGCTACATGTGTAGTAATTTAACAATTAAGGTTATGAAATATGAATTTTTTTTATAGCCATGCTACATCCCCTAGTTTTTTTCTATTGTCCTATTCTCATGTCACATGATCTCTGAGTAATTAATCTGTGCAGACAAAAAAACGCCCCAAAATTCCTAAAGAAGTTGGATGACAGTTCCCCAGACTTTTCACACGAGACAAAGCTTTTCATCTTGTCACTGGTGGTTTCCTTAGACATGCAATTTTATTCCTGAAAATACTCACAGTTTTATGCATCCGGCCTCTGTGTCATCATGGGACATTGCGATGGTTTGTGAAAAATGTGCAGGCTGTGTAAATCATGTATTTAATACTATGCAACGATGCTTTGCCTAACCTTCACAAGGCATTTTATTACATAACTTTTAGCAGGTATTTAATTTTCTATGACATGGAGGTAAAAAAAAGAGTAAAATGAGAAAAAGAGACAAGATGTACCACAGAGTGAAACGCTAATATCAAAGGTTTATCAAAAGGAGAAAACAAGTCTCCTGTTTGACTAAGTTCTATCAGGTGACAGCCAATTTGTTAGATGGCCATCTGCCATCCCACCTACCACCCTATATGAGTCTGTTTGTTGGCTGATGAAACTGACGGTTGCACATAAGTAAAATATTAACTAAAAGCAATAAAAGTAAATAGCTGCATAAGGAATGCAAATACTTTACATAATTGGGGCTTTCAGGAACTAAAAATGAAAGCATATTCTCCCCACGACTGTGTGAAAACAGTAGATGATTATTTTCATCAATTACTGTAAAACTATAGAGGAGTCAGCTTACATAATTAAATATTTTGATATGAAATTGGGAAAGTTATGTAGCAAATATAGTAAGAAATCACTGGAGGGAAAACACTCAGACTTGATTATCTGATTGTATCTGTTGAGAGTAGAAAATATACAAAGTAAAGCCAAACTAAATATTTGCTACTCGCATTAAATTTCATCGCAGCTGTTTCTGCTTCCATTGCAGCTCTGCACTAAGAAGTTTTAGAAATGATAAAAAGTTGAATGTGGAGACAGACACATGGATGGACACATGGATGAATTCCTTCATGTGTTCTTCATTGTGCCCCACAGTATACTGTAACTCCAGTATTTGCTGACTGTGTGCTGTAACTGGCACAATACAGATTGTTCATTGAGCATGAGTCAGAGACAAATCCTGGCATACTTCTTGCCCCTCTTTCTTGCCATGATGTCAGCACAGCACAGCCAATCAGCTGGACCTAGTCTTTGAGGCTCCATCTTATTTTATTTTTTTATTTTTGGCTCAGACACATTCTTGCACTATAGTTTTCATATGTACAACACAAATGTATGGAATCTAGTAAGTTGTAAATGTTTCACAAGTCTAATTTATAAGATGCTCAATATGAGGCTTTTCAGAAGAAACAACACAAGGCACTGCTGTGAGACCCAGAGCAGCTCTCCAGCCAGCATATCATCAAGCCTGCAACAAACTGATGGGACCTTCAGGCGTTTCTGCCCCACTATAACACATTCTCTTAGCCATCCTTTTGGTAGCTGCTAATAACCTTTTGGGGGAACTGCAGTTAAATAATGAAGGGTTGCAAAGCCTCTGCTTGTGACAAAAGTTGTTGCTGGAAGAAATTGGATTTGAAAGCTGCAGTCAACTCATTTCTCCTACTTGAAAGCAATATAGGCATTCATCCATGTTGAAACACTGCTTCACTCCATTTTTAAAAACACTGAATTACTGTCTACAATTTATATTTAACATGGATGGTTTCTCTAACAACTGCCATATTGTCTGTGCTAGCTCTTATTATCTCCTGTGCACAAATAATCAGTTATGATATGGAATCAGTTAAAATTAGTTGGAAATAACTAATTCTGAGGTTTTGAGGTGGTCCTTTAACATTTTTCAACATAGCTAATTCTCATGTAAAATAATGTAATGTAAAATAAGTGAGCACAACCCTTTTTCCACCATACTGCTGTTTTAAAAGATGAGAATGTGGTGAGGATTAGTTCTTCGGGGGACCTGTTCTGACTAGCTGTTAACTAAGCTCCCCTATCAGAATTATTCCCAGATTCTCCAAACATAAAGCACTCAGAGCTTTGTCTACTGTATCCAAGACAGTGACTACTCATAAATACAGCATTTGCAAGAGCATACCTAAAATCAAAAAAATTGGAAAAATAAAGAAAAGAAGAAAAATAATCCATTTTAATGCTTAGTATGTGGAGGAACATTTTCTTGGCTGATGTGGAAACATGAGATATGTGTATAGCAGCGTGATACTTTTACTTATTTACTCATTTATATATTCACTGTCTGTTTGAATGGTGGTCTTTTCGTCGTAATTTTTTATCCTTCTCCCCTGCAATAGTTCATGGAAAATTACAGCGGCTAGTAGTTTGCCTCCACGATCCATTTCCTTATACTTGCACAACAGGAGTGGAACGAAAAACACATGGGAAATTAATTTAAAAATTCTGCTGTATTCGAATCAAAACCTGTTGAAGGTTGTTGAAAACAAAGCCTGCGCTGTAGAAAAGGACTGCTGAGCAGCACTGAAAGTGTAGTTGCTGGTCAATGACACAAAAAAGTACTTTAGAAAAAAAAGTTTACTGGATTATATATAAATGAATCTAATCTATGTTTAAACTGTAAGATTTCTTCCTTTATACTCTTCAATTCCAACATGAACTTAAAGCATAGCTTTTTTTCTCTCAGGCATTCTATTGCATTTTCAGAGCAAAGTCCATGTGAATTTTTTTTTTTAGTTTAACTTAATGTAGACCTAATGCGAGCTCTGCTCCATCTATACTTGAAAGCACATACTCGTCAAAAAAATTGCAGCTGACAAGATTATAGTCAGACTCAATCAGTGTTGTGATAAATGGTAAGAAAATAGATGTTAAGTTGAAAGAGTTATGCTCACAGACAGAACCTTACCTGCACAGAAGATTCACCTCCTCCCTGCATTCATTATGGATGAGGTCCTCTTGGTGCTTTCATGATAGCCTCTTTCATCCCTACAGAGACTAAAGAACTTTGAACTCCCTTCTTTCTGAGCATTAAATGTGCTATGCAGTAACAAAAGCATGCTGCCTCTCTGGCCTATACATGAACACAGGTGGATTTTTTTCCTGGCAGTTTACAGAACACGCTGCTATGTGTGTAAATGTGTGTTCAGCAGTTCTTAATTAATGAAAGCCCCGAGGATATATACTGTGTTATGCATGAGCATAAAACAGAACTATGAATACATTATCCTGTATCTTAAAGCCACACTTTGCATAGTAGCCAGAAATGCCGACATACTCTCTCTCTCTCTCTCTCTCTCTCTCTCTCTCTCTCTCTCTCTCTCTCTCTCTCTCTCTCTCATAGACACACACACACAGACACACACACGCAAACACTTACGGAAAAATTTATAGATAACAGAACTCAGTCTGCTTTTGAAAAATGGGCAAGTAGAGTTAAGTGCGGCTTTTCAGGGAATGATTCCTTGAGTCTGTGCTCCTTATGTTGGTGGTTGTAAACTGTTCCTTCTACTGCAAAGTCAACATCCAGCTTCAGTCTGTGAGCTGTAAGTCTGTCAGAGGCGGCCTGAATTATGACTCTCCTTGGACCACCTGGGAGCTGAATCCAGAATAAGTGCTGATGTTTGTGTTGCAGCTGGAGAGTGCTCTAGCTTTTGTTCCAGTCAAGGCACCATCATGGTGTTCCCCCTTTTCATTTTCATCTGCTCTTCATCCCACTCTGGACAAAGTGTGGACAAGAAATGCACATCAGACTTGATAGGAGCAGCTGATGAATCCATAAGGCAATTACTGCTCCACCAAAACCCTCAAACCTTCAAGTACTCATTTTATCCTTGTTGAATTCCTCCTCGGTTTCCACCCACTGAAGTTTGTCTGGATTATGGATTCATAAAAGGTCATTTGAGCTGATTTTGAAATGGTTATTAATACATTTGTGAGGAATATTTTTCCTCATACATCAAAGGGAAGACTTTCACTCAATCTAATGCATTCCTATGCTTCCACATTTAAATAAGAATAGGAGGTTAGTAGGAATTAAACAGGAGTTATTGTTTTTAGTTATTATCACCATTTACTATTGCTTTTTATACCTTTAAGTCATATAAGTGACCAGATTTGGAGCATATTGTCCGTGCATGTTTATGTGAAGGCAGGAAATCCTCCTGGAACTTAATTTCCAAAGCTGACGCAATGGTTGTTCAGGAAATATGAAATAAAAACAGCTTCAAATTAATTTTGTTTGACACCCAAAAACAAAATGCCAATATAATATAAGATGGACTACTATATATATAGAAATAGAAATAGAAAAATACTTTATTCATCCCCCAGTGGGGGAAATTCAAATTAGTCGAGTAGCTCAAAAAATTATAAATATAAATATTTATAATACATACATGATGATATAAAAAGGATCCAGTGACATGATCATCTGGATGACATTTTCATACATGCCTACAGGCTCTCCCTCTACCATATTACACTCTTAGACACTGTACACACAAACAGGATGGAGATTTTTACTGATTCTGACTGTTACGTTTGTGTGGACTGAAAAAATGGTTTTGAATCATAATGTTAGATTACTCCATGGTCTGATTCCAGAATTTGGTTCACTATGTTGACATGGCAACAACAATAAGTAAGATAATACTGATGTTTACCTTCTTAACAGCACATAAACTACATGTTTGCACATTAATCTTTAGTTAAAGATTGTATATGTAGAATGCGCAGAATATTGACATCTTGTGGCTCAAGAGTGTAGTTGCAACAACATAAAAATAATTCCAGCAGTTGGGTTGCCAGGTTCGTTGTCGAAGCATCGCAAAGTGCTCAGCCTGCACACAAACGGTAATACTGTAGCAGACAGTTTTGAAAGACATCGGTAGGTCAAAGCTGCGTGCAGTAGGCCACAACTATATTAGCGGGGACTAACCCGGCTCTGGCCGAGCCACGGCGTCCTCTGGCTATCTGCGGCGAAGAAGAGAGGTCACTAACACTTACACTAAACACTAACAGCCCCAAACGGTCCAAAGATGTAAACAAATGGCACACGTGACCTAACTGTTCTGTCATTGGTCGATAATCTGGACGGGAAGGAGGAATTTGCACGAAATAAACAAACATGGGGCATCAGTAACGTGTGTGAATACTTTTTTTTTGTTGCATTTCTCCTTCTCTTTGACAAAAATACACGCAATACACAACAAATAATGTAACAATCACTAGGCTGTATAACAATTTAACAATCAAAAATATAGATACAGGAATATAACAACAACCGCTCGCTGTCCTAGCTTTAACTCAATGTGGCTCACCACTAACGGCTGCAACGGCCTATGAATGCCTTTTGTTGGTCAGTACAAGTGGTGTTTGCAGATAGCTGTCACTGTGGAACTTATGGTTGTATTTTGTGTTTCTACATGTATGGAATATTTTTTGCAAACATATATAATTTTTTGCAAATGTACACATCCTGGAGAGTTATGGTGTGGAGAAGCCCCAAGACAAGCGTACCACCCAGACTGTTGCAAGCCCAGAGTGAAGCATGGGGGTGGATCAGTCATGGTATGGGCTGCCATATCATGGCATTCCCTTGGCCCAATACTTGTGCTAGATGGGCGCGTCACTGCCAAGGACTACCGAACCATTCTGGAGGACCATGTGCATCCAGTGGTTGAAACATTGTATCCTGAAGGCGGTGCCGTGTATCAGGATGACAATGCACCAATACACAAAGCAAGACTGGTGAAAGATTGGTTTGATGAACATGAAAGTGAAGTTGAACATCTCCCTTGACCTGCACAGTCACCAAATCTAATTATTATTGAGCCCCTTTGGGGTATTTTGGAGGAGCGACCACCAGTATCACGTAGTGACCTGTCCACTATCCTGCAAGAAGAATGGCTTAAAATCCCTCTGACCGCTGTGCAGGACTTGTATATATCATTCCCAAGATGAATTGACGCTGTACTGGCCGCAAAAGGAGGCCCTACACCATACTAATAAATGATTGTGGTTTCAGTTTCAGTTTCATTGTCCAACCCCTGTATGGTTACTTTTCTTTCTTTCTATACCCTAGTTGTTTCTTATATGCTTGCTTGTTTCGCTCACCTGGAAACAAAGAAGAGCCAAGGTCTAAAGTCAAACAAGTTAAATGATTCGAATATTCGAAATTGATCATAGGTGTAGAAATTCTTTTAATTTTCACATCCTCAAAATTAAGTCTGAATAAAAAGGTAATTCTATTAATTTACACTTTTGATTCACTGCTCACAAGTAAATAAAGTGTCCGCTTAGATAAAAAGGATAAAAATGGATTTAGATAAGCAATATTTAGGAATATTTTACTTAAAAAATGGCCTCAATGGAAATCACAAGGAGGATGCGATTCATCACTGTGATCATAAAGAAAAAGTAGCTCTGTAGTATGTGCATGTGTGTGTGGTTTGCCTGTAATTCATTCATTTATTTTTTCTGATGTAGGTGTGTGAAGTGTTCATTTGTTTGGATGAAACCGATGCATATGTAACACATGACATGAGCAAACATTCAACATCAAAGATGTCCTCTGAATACATAATATTATATGTGTAAAGCCTTCTCTTTTCTCCGCATTTGAGACTATCACTTTGAACAATTTCAAATATGAATCATACAAAAAGAATTCTAATTAGAGCCGCAATGATCCTATTAATTAACTTCATCCTGAAAGAGGCGGAGAGAATATCTAATTTGCAGCTCGGTAGGATCTTGAAAGGATTTCTTCTAATGATCTAGCATTTTTATAGAAAATTTTATAGAAAATTTGTCTCTGCAAACATTTTCGATCTAGAATAGGACCATCATTGCTCCGGCTTACATAGGTTATTCATAAAAAGGATCAGTGTGTATGAGCCTCACAAGGGTCTCCGGGTTAATTGGCATTTCAAAGACTTCTATGTAGCCAGAGGGAGTTTACCAGCTCATGAATGCCCTTTTTCAATAAAGTTTTCTAAAGAAACACCTTGAGGGAGCACAGTGTTAAACCTCAATGATACAAGTCAGTGATTTGAAGGTTGCTGAAACACTTATTTTTCTTTATTAGATTTAATCTATTGAGCTATTGCTGCACAAATTGATTTTTAATCAAAAGAAAACATTTTCATTGATGGCAAATGAAAATGTAATTAATAGCTAATAAAGTAATATGAATTGAAAAGACAAGACTTCTTTAAATCATACAATTAAGGTTTGGACTTCATACACAAAACAAAATAAATCCAAAAAAATGGTCAGTTGTACAAATGTAAAGTACACAGCACATCCTTGATGAGCCGGCATATACGGTTACACGCCACCATTCTGACATCCCACCATTCCAACATGGGCCTCCGACACTTTTTTCGTCCTATGGTCGGAATGGCGGGATGTTTTATTTTTTATAAACATCCCACCATTCCAACAATTCCTTTAATAGCCCATTAAAGCCTTTTTTTTTTTTTTAGAGGAACTCCACAACCTCGCAAAACCAATTATAATAAATTATCAAAATCCCCTGAAATTTCAAATAATAAAATATAGGTATTAATGTAAATCGGGCAAGTCTGAAACATGTTAGATTAAGCAGAAATACAGTGTCAGTGACCTGCCACAGCAGCCAGCCCATGCGTCTTTTGCACGCTGGCATCATATGCAAAATGAATAATTGCAATTACAGACATCAATGACAGCTCACTTGTGTTGGACGTCCCGGTGCAGCAAATAAAACCAGTTTCATATATTAGGCTACCCAAAATGTATTATTATTATTTTAATAGTTTATTAGTATCATTAATTTGCTTTTGGAGTGCCTTTTGAAAATGACCACAGACTCATGATATTGTCAGGATTTGACGGTATCCGACACACCTACATGACAGCTGTTACACACACACACCAGATTTATAGTGAATAGTCCTGGATGGATCCTGAGTGCCATCATCTTTTATTTTTATTTTTAAAATCCGAAATAAGCCCACATCCACCTGATCCTCCCCTCTGACTGTAGATTTGACCTTTAAATTATCATTCAGTATCAATTTAATATCATCATAAGCTGAAGAATAACAGGCAGAGAGAGCAAGGGAGAGGCTTTAATTACACTTTTAAAGACTGTATCACATCTGTACAGATGTCTTACAACATGTAAAATGCATGAACAGAAAGAAGGGACTTTCCTTATATGGAAAGCCTGGTCGGAATGGTGGGATGTCGGAATAGTGGGATGTTGGAATGGGTGTTGTCGCCCGGCATTACTGAGCTAGCTAAGGATGTGGGAAAGAAAAGTCAACACACATAATCACATTTCTCTTTTTGTAGATTTAAAAGTGATTCACAACTTTGACATTTCTTTAAAATATGTTTTGTCTGTTTGGAAAAGTTAAAGTGTGAGTAAATCAAATGTGCATATGTGCATTAAATGTGTGAGACAATAGTTGCTTTTAACGTGAAAAGACAGAGAGCTGTGTTGATTTGTGGAGTTTGATTATTAAACAGAGGCAGCCTGAAATGAGGGCTCAAAGACACAGTGAGTAAGTATTCAAGGTGAGCGTTCATTTCGTGATGGGCAAAAATGAAATGCTGCACATCAGCTCAGATAATCAGATTTATGCTCAATGGATTGAAGGGCCAAGTTAACGACCTCATACTGCGGTTGTTATGGGACTGTATGTGCATGCATAAATTTACTGAGTTACACAGACAAATTACTTCTAATGAGGAGCGAAAGCCAAAGCGCTGAGGTGTGAGGGCTGCAAACATTCTCAGAGAAGTGAAGTTAAAGCCACAGGGATGAAAAGTTTTCACTGCATTTTTTGCCAGGTAGTTTTAGAAGCTTTAACCAGAAAGAATGCATTGCTTTGGCAGCTTGTCCTACATAGACTAAGTCTGTCCCCCTCCTAAAAGTGTCCATACTGTGCAGGTTGGTTGCATTGCTGGCAGGACACGCCCACGAGGTGAAAATGTAGGTCGTCGACAGCTGGAACGTTACAGCAGTATTTAATGACTGCAGTACAAGTTTGTGAGTTTGAATTCCCCTTCGTATGCCCCATTTAATTCTACGTCACTTCAGACACACACAGCGGTAAGGGTGGAGGACCCAAGAGCAGGCTCATTAGCGGAGGGCTAGCAGATGGGGGCAAATAAAGGCTTTATTTAAAAAGTAACACAAAATGCTGCAGAGGCAGAATATCTGAGGAACTTAGAAATAAAACAAACTCGAAACAGAGGGTTGGCTGACGTGGGGGATATATGATGAAAAATGTTACGAGGATCTGGCAACGGACAAAGGAAACCAAGGAGTATTTATAGTGATGGAGCAGATAACTAACAAAAGGCGGGTGGTGGTGATTTGCTAAATGAATCCAGGAGTGAAACAAGAACAGGAAGTACAGAACAGAAAACACAAGGGGCCACGCTCTACAAAATAAAACAGGAAACAAAACAGACTACAATACCAACTAAACCAGAACAAGAGAGCTTCAAAAGCGGACCAAAAAATGGATAAAAAACAAAAAAGAACCCAGACCTGAACTTAACAAAGCCTATGACAGAAATCAGAATAACTAAATACAGAATAAAAAATATAGACTATGACCGTCTGTTGCATTGCATTTATCTAAATATTGCAGGCTCTTCCACAACTGATAGCTTGAAATCCATAGCTTTTAAAAGAAAACATTAGTTATTAAAATCACTTTTCTGTAGTGGAAGGATCTGGTTGTCTGCATTATTTGCTGCTGCTCTCCCTGCTTTAGGCATTCCAAGTTGACAAGTGGAATGGTAGGAAGGTCCAAGAACAGACCCATACTACCAAATACAAACTACTATGGATGAATATTATACTTGCAGTTTTTTTAAATGATTTTTTTCAGAAAAAGAGTACTCACTTAACTGCAGTATAATTATACTGAAATATAATCTTATCTTGTGAAAACCTTTAAATGGTCAAATTTCCTTTCGCAGCAGTAACCTGAGGACAATTTTTTTGGCAGCATCTCTGATACAAATAGACAAGAACCACACAAGGTTCGAAAGAAATTCAAAACCACTCTTCCTGAAAAACTGGGGAATAAGTTTCTTCTCTGATCATGCCAAGTTTTAAAGCTCCAAAGACAGTAAAGAAATACCATATCAACATGCTACATACACCAAACATACCCACAGGGATGGTTGTTTAGGTGTCTTCTTTCTGGGATATTTTTCATGTAATGAAGCATTGCACATCTTTTTGTCAGTCATAAACATTTCTATTTAAGGATATACAAATATCTGAATAAATATGTAAACAATGGCAGTTTTATGATTTTGCTCTGATGAATGCAAACTCTTAAAACCTTACAATGCTGGTCCTTTTTTATAGTTTTCTGTCAAATCCTGTAAAATTTCTGTTCTGAGAAATGTAACAGTTTAATGCCTGGTCGAATGAACTAATCACATTTTAATGAAATCAGTTCCTGGATCTGCTGCTGCTCCAGTGACAGGGGAGTCAGAAGCGTTGGAGGAGAAATGTAGGCTAGCATCCACTTTTTCTGAGTCACTCTCCATTCTTGTTTTGTCCTGACATGCCTACCAATGATTTCTCCTTTACAACATTATATCTTAATTCTATCGTAGGTGGCTTACACCAACAGAGTGACATCAACAGCCCACGTGCACACTTCCTATTCTCTCCTCAGCAGTCCTCCCTCTGTTCTGCTCTCTGCAGTCTCTGTGGTCTGTTTAATGAGCTCACTCCGAGCTGTGTTTAAGCTCATTAACCTTTGTGGGTGGTGAGTCCCACTGAGAGGGAAAGTCATTGATACACAGACACAGATTTAGAGAGGGAGATTTTACTTTTTCACCTCAAACACATGGTGACCTAAAACTGTTATCATTACACAGCTTACACTTATTTGGTTAATAGCTGAAAAATACAAGGAATTCTTTAAAAGTGTGAATATGGACTGCTTTACAATATGGTGGGTGAAAACCAATTCAAATTATTCATTTGGCATGGGAGAGAACTGATATTACCCAACAAATCTTACTAAGATCACAAGCTTTGCTCAAAGACATTTTTATTATGAGGTATCATAAGAATGGTATCTTATGAGGGAAAATCTCACATTTGAGGTCATATTTGAATTTTCACTCAACTGCATTGCCTTAGTCACTGTTGCTACATCTGTCAAGCTTGCTCTTACATGACACATGCTCTTTTCTGTCTTTAATTAATTTTATAGGTGGATTTACAGCCTGAAATATTTACAAGCTTTGATAATTGTAGGTCCTTCATTTAAATTTGGACAAAAGGGAACTTTTTGTAACCGAGATCACCATCACCAGTTGATGACATAGAAATAAGGAATAGCATTGCTAATATATCGAAGAGATGGACGTAAGACAGTAATTGAACCAAAATCAAAAGACTGTTTATTCTCATGAAAGTGTGGTTTTACTTATGCTGGTCTTTCAGAATAAGAACTAATCTACTGAACCTAATGATAAACTGTAAAAAGAGTTTGGCAAAAATGTTTTCTCCAAACAAATAAATGTAAGAAGTCACAAAAGGTATCCATGTTTATTCTTTTCTTTTCCATAAAATGTTGCAGTTAGCTAAAGATTTGGTCGAAATTCTTGACGGAAGCACCAGCTGATGGGGGTTAATCTGAGGGTATTCTTAAGGTGACCTCAGTGTTGTTATGGATATACACACATTTGTGCATCTGCAAATGAGACAAATACTTGACATTTGAAAAGAAAAATATTTGTAGACAAAGAGAAGGCCTATTATTGACTTCATTAGACAGACAAAATCTGATCTGCACTGAAAACCAATTTCTTTGGAAAAGGAAGAGTAAATAATAGTGCATAATTATAACGTAACATGACGTTTAGAGTAAGTGTGCTTTCCTGTGTATAACCATCAATTATACAAGAAGTGATATCAGGCTGCCACTAAAGTAAGAATTAAACTGATAAAGTCAAATTAATAAAAATGGAACTGTCTCAATAATTACATCAAAGGGGAATTAGTTAGGATATTAAATATACAGTATGTTTGTATTTACAAGGTGGAGATAGACATCAGTATGTTGCCCAAAGAATTGGATGACATACTGATGTTTACTTCTACTTCTGGTTTGTCGTTCACTGTCATATTTTGCCATCACAATGTTAGTATTTTAGCAGCAAGACGCACCGCAAAGTAAAATTTATAAACCTGACTGGATGACAAATGACCCTCAATGATCCCCTTATATCTTATGAATGAAGACAACATTTTATAAAAGAGCCTTGTGAAGAGTGTTTATGAAGTTTTCTTTCTGGTTGGCAAAAGCTACTCTGTTTGTTGCAGCCATGCATGATATTGCCTCTACCAGCCCCTACTGATGAAACCACAGTTTAGTTTACTCTCTCTAAACCAGATTAAACACCTGCAAATTTTCACTGAAGGAGCATTAAGGTATGCTTCAAATTCACTTGACAGCTGGATAAAGATATAGCTAAAGAGGGACATTACATTCTGTGCAAACAGAGCAAACGATGAATGCCTCACAGTGAAAATGTGGGAGATTGTGTAAGACTGCTGTGACCCCATCAGTGCAGATGATTGCAGGGTTTCCCCCTTTGTTGGTCAAAGTGTAAAAACACAAAACTCAACATGTATGTGTGTACCTGTATACCTCAGTTTAGATGTGATTTAGATTATATTGTGTGTAGTCTGACGTTTGCCTTTTTAACTCTCAGAGCATAGCTCTCTAAGACTCTAAACAAATTCATATTGACACATCTACGAACATCAGGTTATCTATGTGCTCACACAAAAGTAGTAAAAGCACTAGCTGCAGCTCTGACATCACATGCTCCATTACAGCTGGCACCATGCCCTGTTTTAGAGCCTCACAGCATTCTCCCAGCACACCAGGCCAAACAGAAATAGGAACCACTTTTCACTCTTGAACTTTGACCTCGGTCGTAGCAGCCAAACAGAAGCTACTTCTCAATTCTTTGTATCAAACATTAGCTGAACTTTTTTCAAATACTAGAGTAGATTGCTTAATATTCTAATCAAGCACTATGTAAAGTTTTCATACACATTTTTTGCAGAGCTTTTACAAGGCAACAATAAATTCTGCTGTCACATTTTATCTTCACTGTCCTCTTCATGTCAAATTAGCAAGTACTGTAGTTGTATTGTTTGATGGTATTGTGAGGAAAATAAATTGCATACATATGAAAGGAGTACACAGACTGACAGTCCTGTGGTGAGAAAAGATATCTTTCCCTTCACTCTCCTGTGGGACTTGTGGTTTTGATGCTTGCATGTTTGTTCAAGAAAGCCCGGTTGTTTCCATCCGTCTGTCTATTTCTGATTATCTTTTACAGCCACTGCTCCCCAGGGAGGCAGCCGTCATACTGTTGCTCCCTGTAGCAGATGCTCTTCTCCTGCTGTAATCTATCTGCTGCTGAGCCAATATTATTAGACACTGATTTTTACAGGGGGTGGGGTTGTGAGTGGTGGTGGTGGGGGGGTTGTATTCTTTGCAGCTCTTCACAGCTCAGTTCACTTATTCCATGGAAGAAAAGGTTAAGAGCGAGAGAGACTAGAGTAGAGGATTAGTGCTGTGAGAATTGCTTTTTATTACTGTTAAGGTCACAGCCATATTTAAAATCCATGAGAGCGGTGTCCGTGGATATGTGGCCAGCTGGGAGAACACGTCTCAGCGCTGCGCTGCAGAATCAGCTCTGACTTTGATTTGATTAAAGAGACACTGTGAGGCTTCTTATGAATATGAGATAACCACACAGGAGCAGGAGATAACCACAACAATGGTATCAGCAATCACTGGAAATCAAAGTGTATCTATGCGGAGTGGAGCAAAGAGCCTCTTTGTGCTGCGTGATATAATGATATGAAAAGGATTACATCATCATTTAGGACGTTGGTAGGGAGGGTGATGGAAAGAGAAGACTTGGACTGCCACCTGGTGTTCATCTCACTAAGTACAATGTCTTCTGATCGGAAACCAACCATTCTGGAAGAAAGCTCCCTGCAAGTATATGTTTTCCTAGATGCTCTGAGATAAAAGTAAAGATTCCTATGCACTAGTAAAAGTGTCAGCCATTGTTTTTCATGAGTAAGATAAATTGTGTTTTCCTGACATCCATGCATTCTCGTTCCTGACTGAAGTGTTGCCATTGATGCTATTTAACAGCTGCGTGGTGCTTGCAGAGCTGCAGTACAATGACACACAGGATTGTATTTAGTGCTTGTCATTACTTGGGGATTAGGACTCCTCTTTCAAGTCAACAGATCCCCAAAGAGTCTGCAATGTGCAGTCGCGAGGGAGCCATTAGGCCTCGCCTGGCAATGAGGTTGCAACATGTTCTCACATATTTTCAGCACAGCAAATGTGTTTGTGTTTGTTTGCAGTCAAATTGGGAGCAAATCTCAGAAGCACTTCTTAATGGCACTTGTAAACTAATAGCAAAATGGCTTAAAAGCCTCTGCTGTTACCTCAGTGTGAGTCTGTGAGAGGCACTCTGCCAGAGCAGCATAAGGGCTGTTTATCCACTACCAACTAATCACTTGGCTCCTGTGGTAATTCAGATTTTCACTTATCAATTATCTTAAAAAACAGCATGAGCAGTGTGTTATATCAATGACACGTGGTAACTGAGATTTGTTTTATGTTATTGGCAGAAACCCACAGCTGATACATTTCTCAGGACTTGCACAACAAAAAGTCTCAAACTGTTTGATTTTTTTTCAAATGACTTTCTCAGCAAAAGGTTTTGGGATCCCTTGGCACTCTGGTTACATTCATACCCCTTCACACTTTTGCAGCTTGTAAAGTCCAGTATCTCAATGCTGAGAAGCTAAAACAAATAGACATGTGACCTTTGTTGGGGACAATCAGCAGCATCTGAAAGCCATTGTCAGAAGGGCTCACTGGCAGACGAGTTTTGGTTTTACTTGTCCGAGCTTTGACATATCTCTGTTCAGGAAAGAAATGGCACTGCGATAGAAAGATACTTCCCTGTGTCGCTCTGCATCCTGCATGAACCACAGACTATATGAAGTGTGCACTGCTTTCTACTAAAGACATACTCCTCAGGACACACTGAAGCTGATTATCCAGAACAAGTAGCCATGATGAGTTTCTGTAGAATTTGACTAATTCTTGTCATAATTGCTGTGAGCATCAGACATATTTCATGTGACTAACATTGTATTTGAACATAACTCACAACTTCAAAACAATTTGATTGAATGCTGTATATTTATTAATTTGATTTATTTTGTCCACTAATTTGAACTGAGCCTTTTCTGTGTTCACTTTTCTGTGCCAGTAAAAGCGCCAGCCAAAATGCTCGTGATGAATTTGTTGTGCAGTCTTATTTTGGATGTTAAACCTATGTTCAGACTAGCAACATTTCATATCTAGTGAGTGCGCCTTGCATTGAACCTTGGCTAAAATGTAACAGCAAATCATTTTTAAAACACAAGAGTGGGTTTGAAGTGATTTTCATCACTTCAGAATGTATTTCGAAGCACTTGCTGGTTGAGAGATCCCAGCAGCAGCATAAACTATGTCATCCTCGACCTGCCATGCTGCTCATTCTCGAGGAAAATGTAGCAGAACTAATAACTCCTAATATTAGTACAATCATTCACAGCGGCTAACTGCCAGCACTGAAAAGTCCACAAGCTGAGATATTTCATCCCTGCTTTGTAATTTCACAGCCGCCTTGCAAATGCTGCTTATGATCTCATTTCAGTTGCTAATGTATTCCTGTTTTTCCAACTCGCTTTGTTCTCCGGGTGGAAAGTGTTTAGTGTGCCAAAGTAATGATTTTTGAAATGTGGTGTTTACAGGCTTGAAAAGCATATTGAGGGAGGCCTTGAAGCTGTATGTAAATTTAATTAGGTTTTCAATCTTGCTTGGTGATGTCTGCCCCCGTTTAAATCTGGACACCCTAATAAAGATGATCGCCTCATAATTCATATCTTACTGGAGACAAAACTGCAAATTAAAGAAATTATCTGTATGTAGTGTATTCAACTCTTTAAATTTTACTTCAAGGTGTGACTCATATCATTGTTCTTTTAGACTTTTAATATGAGATTAATTCCTTTTGTTCTAATAATGAAATATGTGTCAAAAAACATTTTTTCACCTAGAAAAAAAGCTTGTTTCAGTAACAGATGGTGGGTCGAAGTCACGGGGCAAAGCTTAACAATTATTTTAGCAGTTTAAACAGTCAGCTTTTACAAAACAGTTGCTGCAGCATAGATTTTAAGTTTTTGTAGCTTTGAAACAGTGTGGTGAAAACGTAGAGAAAAGAAATACTAGATAATACAGACAGACAAGTTCAGAAGAGTATACTCAGTCACACCATAAAGGCAGGCAATGCTAAAATTGTTATTCAGGTCAAGTACTGTGCTATGCTACTGAATGAGCACATTTTAATAGCACTGGATCCCTGCGGCAACAAACTCTATTCACATTCCAAACACAGCCCTTACATTTACTGACCTTGAAGAGTCTTGTTTAAACAAATTGAAATTAAATGGCAAAGAGGAAGAAAATCATCCCCTGGTTTAATTTACCTTCATGAAGAAAAACAGATCACAAGGAAGAATATTGCTTTGCCCACAACTGAGATAATGAGCATTATATCACTGACATGACTGCTTACGTATTCATTTCATAGTCACGCCAAAGAGCCCTGACCTGTAAAACCAAGAAGAAAAACAACATCTCCCATCTGTTAACTTGTAGAAGATGTTCTCTGGACTGTTATGATTTGTGGTCTTTGGGTTTAGTGTCTATAAACGTAGCTGTAATGGAACTGGTTTGGTGGCAGACACAGTGGAAAAGGGGTAGGGGACAGCATCTCCAGAGCTGCCTGTAAAAGCCTGGGTCCCCAGGGTCCTCTATATGTCACCCAGCTCTGCATGTCTGAGCAGGCTGCTGCACACACAGGCCAACCTTTTGAAATGTCAGCGTGATAAAACCAATGGATTCAATGCGCTGGGCCTGGTGGTGTCAAATGCCATTAGTTTTAATCCTATTTGTGGTGAAATTGCTCTTGAAAGGTAAAAGGATCTATAACTGTCTATGGCCCTGGGCTGGCCACTGTAAATCTCACTGTGTGCTGATGACTCCTCTCCTCAGCTTTATAGGGCTGAAATGAAAGTGTCTACATGCTTTGTGGAGACTCTGTGTCCCAGCGAACTCCTGCCTAAATAATAGAGCCATCGTGGTTGTGGGAGGCCATGTATATCACTGCCCAGTAGTGTTTTCCAGCTGTTGAGAAAAGAGCTGTCCTTTCCACTCTGTCGCTCACCCTCTGTTAGGGGCAGCAGAGCACTGGGATTCAGCGGTGCAGTAATGACTCTATATGCTGTGATTTGCTGTAGTCCCTTTAAATCCAAAGTACAGCTGGTCATTTCTATTTGCTCCTTGTTATAATTGGCTTTATTCTTAGACATTATAAATTCATATTCTGTATTTTACTAAATAACCTATGTTCCTAGCTGGTACTTTTCCACTTTGCTCATACTGCACAACAGATGACCTTAAATGGTCCAAGACCTTAGAAGGACATAAACAACTGTGTCAGACAAAACATCTCTATTAGGGCAGATAGGTCTGGTACATCGGGTACACGCCTAAAACAGCACTCACACACACACACATTGTTTATCACATCCAAAGAACACAACAAGGACAGCAGCTGGCCTGAGCATGTCACTCAAAACTGACCAATTATACTCTGAGTGTGAAAACAACTTCTGTGAGATAAAGCTGAATATAAATATGACATGGTTCCGGATAACGGGGCTCGGCCTGACGGATTTCCTGCGGGAGCTCTGGCACTCCGAGTCCAGCGCTGCAATATACTTTACTTGTGACCACTAATAAATACTTTTTTAATAAATGATTTCTCCAGCTTGTTCTTGGGCTTCCAATGAAAAAATTGGGCTAACATCCTTCAGTAAGAAGTGTAAGTGTAGTAATATAAGTATACAGATGAGATAGTTGGATAAAAAGATACAATCATGGAAGCATTAGAGCAGCCCTTAATGCCTTAAAAGTGTTTTTGAGGTAAATGTATACATATTGAATTTTCATTTCAACCATTTTGAGTGATTTGGATAACTTAACAAATAGAATCAAATAAATCATTTGAGAATAATTTGTAAGATAGGGAAAAGTCAACTTTCAGAAAAAAAAACATTTATTGCTACTTAAAATGTCTAGAATTCTAATCAGATGTGCAACATCAGCTATTGAAAATAGGAAAGTTCATTCAAGCCTCAGACATTCAGTTTGGTTTATTCTTGATTGTTGTATTAGCAAGATGAAACATGAAGCTCTCTCTGAGGCCTTCAAGAGTGGACCACAAAATGATTAAACAAGTATGTCACGTGCTTAGTAATGAGTTCTATTATTTATTTTATGTGGAGATTCATTTTACCATGTATAAGACATTATCAGTTAGTTTCAGGAAGCAATTTTCAAATCAAAAGTATTAGAAACTGTTTCTGAACCAAAGCATTTTGCTGCTTTGAAGTTAAAGCCTTGAATTGGATTTTAGAAACATATTGGTTGAACAGAAAGACAGTGTATAATCATAACGTGAGTCTGAATAGTCTTGTCTTTATTGGTATAGATGACGCAAAAGCTGGTGTTTACAACTAGTTAAACTAAGAGTTGTCTTTTATTTTTTAGTTTATTATGAAGTAAAAGAGCAAAATGGGCTCATGTGGAGTAATGGAGTGTTAAAATATAACATTTCTGTTAATTGAAGATAATATGAAATCAGATCTAATTCTACACTTCTGTGCCAATAAACAGCAGCAGAAGAAGAGGTACAATAGAGTGTCAAACCTCAAACAACTTTGAATGTGGGATATATGACATATCTGTTCATTAAAAATTTTTAATCAAAGCTGAATGGAAGCAATTAATGATGGTCTTTTAAATGATGCTAACAAGCTTAAATGATTAGGAATGTGTGATAATAATGACAGTCCTAATCCAACTAAATGTAAATAGTGGTAAAGCTTTCCATTACATACAAGGATATGTCTAATAAAGTATAAAGTAGCAACAACAAGTGTCTGGTTACACTGCGCTGTGTCTGGACCACTTCCTTTTTGAAACAGAGTATGATGGTTGGGTGCTGCTTTCTACTTCCTTATTCTGAGACAGTTGCGGTTTCCGGTGTGAATCAGACAATGGGGCTTTATGACTGTGGTCATTGCAGACTCTGAGTAATAACAGCTCTCTTTTATTTAGGGGCATCTGTTGACAGCCCCTGATGAAAAGCCCTGATCTGTGTCCCTACTACTGCTTGGTTTTATTGATGTTGGTCAATGTGCTGTTCTTATTGTAGGGCCTCTAGATTAGGTTCCTTCTCACCCAAGCCCCATAAATGCAAAAGTAAATTATTTTTGCAACAACAAAAAAAAAGTTTTGTCTTTTTGCCCTCTCTATTTGCTGCTGCTGACCACTAACCAAACCGCCCACTTCACATAACAGAGAGCACCGCAGCTGCTGACTCTGCTGTGCTGCCAACCTTATCATCGTAGACAATCACAAGAGGTTGCTTGTTTGTGTTTCCATGCCATCTCCTGGAGGTCGTGACTGCAGTTGAGCTGAGGCAAAAGTAGTATCAGGAAATATAAGCTGAAATCATTACCGACTGGTACAGACAGCGTCCCGTGGGTCTAGGTGGACCTCTCCCTGTGTTTGTGTGGTTGCTAGTGCCATTTACGTGTCTCTATGTGTCAGCGACTGTTTAATGTGAGCCAAACATGAAGGGCCAATGTGAGGACAGACGACAGTCGCAGGCCACAAGCGCACACTGCCGTGTCACAGTAGCGTACCTCAAACCCTTGTAATATGAAATATCAAGGGGAAATCTCTGAACACCAGATGGTCACTCTGTGGCCTCATATTGCTGCCGTGAGCTCCCAGTTTTTGGATGCTGATGAGATTGTGCCCAAGTGAGCTTCTCTGGCAGATATTCCTGTACAGCAGAAAATGCATTGGAGGAAATTTCCACCATCCAAAAATGTTAATGTAGGCCTGTATTGGCACATACACCACACAGCAAAAGCTTTACAAAAGTACATGGACTCAGCAGTTACAGCCCCGGATGAGCCCAGTCACATTTGCATTGTTAGCGAGCCATTACTCCTCCTAGAAGGCAAAAGGAAAACATCCTTTCACCTCGATGGCATGTAAATGAGTTGTGAAATAATGTCGTTTTTTTCTGGTCAGTTAAACAAACAGCTATTGAATAAAACAGAGAGAATGTCACTGGACCTAATCTCATTTAAACCAAAGTCATTCAGATTGCAGTGTCACATACATTCAAATTCAACAACTCATGAAAGCAAATCTATATTACAGGACACTGAATAAAACATTTCTGCAGAAGCATGTTGTGGGTGGAAGGAGTCGGGAGGGACTGTGTGCACTCAGAGGTGGGGGTGCACCGCAGATACTAATTGGGGCTTTTTGGTGCGGCTCAGAATGAAAGAAATACATCCACAATCCATCACATAACTTCCACACATGCTCAGAGAAATGCGAAGAACAGAGATATCATTACCTACTACTTGGGTTTTGTTTTACAGATTCAACCATTCGAAAGTTTATCAAAGGGACTTTGGCAGTCATTTTGGTATCATATTTGCCACAGACAGCTCATACTTAAGTTACAAATCAAAGTGTGAAGAAAACACAAATTTGATATTTTTAACATTAATTCAGTATGTGTCATTTTAAGCCTCGTCTTTAATCACGAAAGGAAAAGATCAAATTATGAATGTGGATGGTTGTTTTATCCTTCCAAAAAGTCCTAAACCAGCACATTTGAAAGTTGTACTTTTAAATTGGGCGTAAAAATATACTCCTCTAAATGGCATATTTGGTCAAAAAACGTAAAAAAACAAATGTATTTATCTCAAATATCTGTGAGATAAACCAGACCCACTAAGTTGCACTCATGAGCCCAGTAGTCTACTCACCTCAGAGGGTTCTTTGTAACACACATTTGAAAGCGTCTTCCTGCTATATCAAATCTGATTATCTGCAAGTAATTAATGATTTATCAAATCCTCCCTACTTGAGGCAGCGAAATTGTGTCCATGGACTGTACTGTCAAAATCGATTGAGCTTCAATTAAGCCTCTAAGAAATAGAACATTTAATTAAATGAAAACTAGACCTTGGCCACAAAGGGTGGGGAATTTTACAAAATATACCCATTTTCATTTGGTATTTAGCATTTTAAATGGCACCTTTTTATAGGGCTTGTGCAGTAAAGCACAAACACCCTATGTTTTAAACAGAAACATTTGAAGGGGCAGTGCCATATTTCACTGACCCAGAAGCGGGCCAGCAGTATTTGCACATTATCAGGTCTTCTACTACTTAACCTCAGGAAGTAACGATCAACTGATCAGCCCATCCAATGAAGGCAACCTCACACAGTGAGTATTTGTTTTTCTGAGAAACAAAAAAAAAAGGAAAATGACTTGCAGCAAGCCACTGAATGGGATGCACCCCAGAGGGGATTTGGAGGATTGGACATACCTGGACTATGCCACTGGGCTTTTGGTATGGATGTGAACACCACAAAGTCTGTGGAAATTGCATCAAAATAAAACAGAAGGCCAGCATATTGTGTAATTTTTCAAAATGTTTCATTCAATGTTTCAATATGCTCAGGTAAAAGTAATGTTACACCTTGTAAAAGCCATCATGATAATTTATTATTAACAATCATAATTTGTACGTGAATCATTTGGTCTGTGCTTGCAGAAGTGGCCCCAATAAAAAAATTTCTTCAAGGCAAGGGAGGTCAAATTACACAGAGGAGGCTGAATGCACAAGATAAGCCTTCTATATCAGCACATTTCACAAAGGGGGGAAAAAGAAGAGAAAAAATAAATCAGCCATAGTCAGCAGGGGGCAGCATCAATCCATCCTGTGTATCCCCCATCCTAACATTAGCCACCTCATTATTCACTTCTGCTTTATGAGCTCTCCCATCATCATGCAACAGTGATCAGACTCCTGAGCATGGCTGTCCTCAGGCATTGTCTGAAATATTGCATCATAACTTGGGTTTCACTTGAATGACCAAACGAGGGATAACTGAGAAGATCTGGAATCCCTGTGAGAGATGATTCGCTGGAACATTACATTTAAGGTGGGTGGTAAGCCGGGATGCAAGGCCAGAAAGAGAGCTGTGAAACAAAAAACAATAGACTCTGCTCACTTACAGAATCAGGGCAAAAATCTTTTTTGTATGACTAATTGTTAAACCTGCCAGCCAGAGACTGGAAAATAACCCTTTCAAGACAGTATTAATACCTAACTGTTTCCCAGTGCCTCACTATAAAATCTTTGATTCAGTTATGTGCAGAATTGATCAGTCAAACTGTTTTCTCGATTAAAAGCTTTTTAATGGACACCGTAAGACCTGTAGGATTGTTCTGTTGCTCCTAAGAATGGAGTAGTTTACTGCCTGAATGCCTGTGATGGGGAGGTGAAAAGGGTGGAAACAGCACCCAAACATTTGGAATTGAAAAGAGACAGAAAAAAAATCTGCTTTATGTGAAAAATAAAACATTTGAGTCAGAAGAGTTTTTTAAATCAACACATGTAAAAATCTCCTCTTGCTTAATCAAGGTGCATGACAAAGACTATTTTTATCTACTTCGAATAAGCAACACCAAAGCTGGATATCAAATCTCTCTCAACTTAACAGTAGCACAGTCTCATTTATCTTACTGATAGGAATCAAAAGCAAGAGAGAAGCTAAAAACCACAGTCTATCTTTATCTGCCTTGTTCCATTAAAATAAACAATGCACAGTTCTAAAGTCTTTCTTTTCTTTTTTTCTGTTTGCATGGCCTGAAATCCAGAGTTGTGATCTCAGAGAGAATGCCCTAAGGTTAAGTGAAGGGTTTAAAACAATGCTTCACTTAAAAAGCTGTATGTCTGCATTCTTCAGGAGATGCATGTATACTGACCTTAGACCTATGTGTTCCTTTGCGGGGAATTTTAGTGTTCTTGGCTGTGGAGAAGCAGCAGTTTATGTTGAGCCTGAGGTCGGATCAGACTCAGAGGAGGAGAGGTGAATTCATCAGCCCCCGCAGAGGCTGTAAGGCACTCCAGCCTTATCCATCACTAACCAGCCCTGCTGCTTTACCACAAGATGAACAGGGAAGGGGACAAAAGGAGAACATGGAGGATAAAGGCATGGGCTCAATAATACTGTACAGAGCAAACTTTGTTCTTTTAAATGATTCCAACTGCTCTGACTAAGCAACAATAGTCAATATCATAAAATGTGAAAAAAAAATTCTTGTCAGGACATAGAACTTTCACGTGTCAAAGCAAATCATCATTGTGATGGTATGCGTGTCTCCAGAGAGGCAACAAGATTAAATTCTGTCTGGTGTATTAGACACATCTCTTGCTTGTTGAGGCAGGCTATATTTCAGGTTTCATAGACTGAAAAGACACCCAAATGTATGATGAATATGAATCTATACTCACACAATATACACTAAAATATAATTGCAAGCTGTGATCAGGGGACCATCAGGGTGCAATCATCATTAAAGTTTGATCATGTTAAAAGTATGTCTATGTGCACAGAGAAAAATTGCATTTTTGTATTTCTGCAGTGCCACCAAGTCGTCAAAGGATGCATTTTTCTGGAGGGAGTCGCCTCCTGTTGGAAAATATATTTGTATAGGACACACAGTAAAGACACTTCAGTGACAGTCATAGTTTTCATACCGCAGACTTACATCATAGTTGAGTACAACTACAGTTCGAGTCATTAAGAATTCTGCTTTCCATCACTTTAATCTCACGATGCTTATGAATAGTATTTAGAAGACACAAGGGTGGGTCTATTTGATCCCACCCCATATTTGGTTTTAATAGATGTAATCTGCTTAGATATGACCCTACTTACTGTTTAGAACGTCTTCAATCTGCTGTGAACCATTTTCAAAGAGAGATAACTTCTGTGAGGCTTGGTCTGCAGAAAATATCGGACTGTTCTTTTAACGACGAGGGTAAAAAAGGCCTGTGAAGTGTTTGAAAAAAAATGTGACAATTGTTTGGATGCCTTTTAACTTGGCTTGATCAAAATAATCTGACAGTATGATACAGTGTCATTCTGCATTTAAAAGGTGTCAGTAACACATTTCTAGCCCTCATAAACTCATATACTCAAGCACCACAGCTGTCAGATGGATTAGTGATTATGTGTTCGTATGGAGATTTGGACAGAGAAGGGTCTGCAGTCCTCATTTTTCAGAAAGGATTTTTACAAATTTGACCCTTAAAGTGTCTGGTATTGTAAATAAACTTTTTTTTTTTTTCTGAGAGGCACTGCAAGCATCACCAGGCATAACCAATGAGTTTAGTTTTTTATCACATTCTGGCTGAGAGGGGCAAAGTGACACGGAGTGGAGACTTTACTGATTTGTGTCTCTCCTCTGCTTTCAAATTTGACTCAAAAAACAGCTGCATTTGCCACTAAACTTATCATGAAGTATGGAATATTCCAGACATTATCTGTATGTGAGGGCATGCCAGTAAGTTTTCTCTCTGTCCTACTCTCATTCACAATTCATGCTGTCTGGAAAAAAAAACGTGCAGCGCCGCCAGCAGCCTGGCTGCGAACCGGCTGTATTTTCATGCTGTGTCCAATATTTCTGTGGGAAAACACTGTCTGTGGCTCCAAGATCAAAAAGCCGACAGAAACCATGCTTTTCCTGTAGTGGTTGCACACCAGACCACTCACACAGCTGAATTCTCAGAGATGAATCCTGGACAGACTGTTCAGACAGACCTACACAGTTATTGCTGGTGTGTTGCTCAAAATGAACTCAGTGCCAGCGTTTGCTGCATCTAATGTGAAAAGCTCATGATTCTGGAGCTGATTGAGTTGGCAACCATGATCATTGTTTTATTGCTGTTTGTTCTTTACAATATGAGTGTAGCAGTATATGTTTTGCAGAGTCAGAGGAGACTTTCAAAACTCACTAAATATTCAATGATGTTATGGTCATTTGTGTCAGTGTGAATTTTGTTTTGGCTTATTTCCTCCGTAGTTATCCACAGGGATACAGTATCCTCTGGGTCTGATGGACTCCACAGTCTTTTCCATGTGACTTTCTTCACCACAGGTAGAACTGATAGCTAACAGCTGACCAATCCTACCTCCTTCAGTCATACGGGAAGTGGACCACATGTCTCTGCAGGGCCCATCAACATATCAGTTGTCATTCACAGCAGGACAGGCAGTGAGAACAGGGCAGAGAGCTGCAGGGTGATTAAAAGACTCAGCTTGGCATCACTGAACTCTCTGCCTCCATGCTGGAGAGAGGCTTACACTGAGCTGATGGGTTTTGGGGAGATGGGAACGGGGGGAATGAAAAGAAGCTAGAGAAAAATATTCTGTGTACATCTGGTGTTTGTATAATTGTACATAGTTTTTGCCACAGTGTTAGTTGTCAAGGCATATTGTCTGGGTATTGTCACACTTTTACATACTGAAATTAATAACAGGCTACAGGAAGTATTGCATCAAACATTTGAAAGAAATTATAGAAATTGAAACAAAATCAGGAGCACACCACTAGTTGTGAGTCAAAAAATAAATAAAAGGTCAAAAAAGCTGTCAGGTGCCCAGTTCAGGAAAATAAAGAAATAATAAGAAGAGAAAAGGACATAAGATAAAGGTATACACTATGCCATCATGTCAGTGTCTCTGAGTATTATGCATGCAATGAAACAGACAGCAATAGCCTAATGTGAATTAGTGCATTTATTAGCCTCTTGCTAATAATAGCTAGAAGTAGCAACATTAGCTATGTTATGCTACTACTTTTATACATTGATTTCATTATGAAGCTCTGATAAAGACAGTGTGTGGCCAAAAACTATTGGCTTTATTTCATTAGCTCCACTATGAGCTAGCTGTTTACATTAAAGCTTAAAAGCTATAGAATTTTTCATTATAAATGATAAAAAAGAGTGCCCCTGTCTCTGCCTTGCTCTCAGAATTGGTCTCAGAACTGAAGTAAGTGTCGCTGAGGTTTTTCAAAAGTTTTCCAAAGCTGAAGCATATTAAAACTTACCTGCGGTATACCATGTCACAGGAGCGTCTGACTGGCCTTGCCATCATCAGCATTAATCAAACATTGTTTAAAAAAAGAAGCAGTTCATCATATTATTTAGCACTGGTAATTATTTGAAAAAAGCAGTAGTTTGTGTGTGTGTGTGTGTGTGTGTGTGTGTGTGTGTGTGTGTGTGTGTGTGTGTGTGTGTGTGTGTGTGTGTGTGTGTGTGTGTGCGTGTGTGTGTGCATGTGCGTGGCGGGGGGACGCAGAGGTGGGTGTTCGCCCAGGGCGCACAACAAGCCAGGACCGCCCATGCTTACATGCATGGGAGGAAGCCAGAGCGCCCAGAGAGAACCCACACATACACAGGGATTTATATACGTATAAAACCCCTCCACATTCCACATTTAAAAGTGGGGAATAACAATGTTATTTATTGCCAAAGGCGAAAGTGGGAAAATTGAAGTTAAATAAAGTGAATTTAATCTGTAAAGATCTCATTCAGCCAACATCTATAGACCGATCAAACTCTCTCCACAAGTGTCTGATTGAGAATGTTATTTACTAATTAATCAGGTTAATAACTTGGAATGGTACAAAAGTTTGGACACACCTACTAAATCAAAATAAATGGATAGCTGTGTCCAAAGCTTTGGCTGCGCACATAGATTAAAAATGACACACACAGAGTTTGATTTTTGTATGTCTCTCCACACTCATGTAGATGATGTGTCTGAGTGACTGTCTTTGGTTGTGAGGTCTCTGAATTTGTTTGGTTTTCGCATTTGTCTGAGTGTGGGAGGAAAAACGATCAGACCTTTTGATCTGAGGGAGGCAAACACTAGATCACACTCTCCTTTTCAAATCTCTGGCATTCTCTCATTCTCTTTTTATTCTGCTGTCTCCAGAGAGAGGATGTGCTTAGAATATGGTGACATCCGACCAGAGACAATCTGTACAAAACACACTGTCTGTCGGGTTATATTTCTGCAATACATACCCGTGTCTGAACCTCTGAGCTGTACTCACAGCACTTTTCCAGCATAGCCAAAGAGAGATTGAGAAAGAACAAGCTGTCTCGGTCTTGCCTATCATGTCAAATACAACATAAAAGGTAGCCTTAAAGGAACCCATATTTACAGGAATGTTTCATTCGTTGGTTTTCATTTGTATTTTTATTTCTTTTAAGTTGTGCTTTTTTTTTCTTCTTAAAGCGAGTTCATGTTAATCAGCAGGTTAGTACTGGGCCTATTCTGCTTGACTTAAAACATGTCTGTACAAGACATTCAAGAATAATTGATTCTAAAAGAAATCCATGAAGATCTCTTTTTGTTTTTACTCACATATGGTCAAAGTAACTGGTTTTGATTGTTCCTTATTCTATGCCTTCTCTATTTATTACAGTCAAGTATAACATAGCCTACGCCACCACCTTCTGCAGAAGCAGACCAGTTAAGGCAAGTGTGCTTTCAGAAAGTAGAGTAACGTTTTTCTGTCCTTCAATGGTTACAAAGCTAAATGAAACAATGCAAAAATACAATAGAATACAACAAATGAGTTGTATATTCAATTAAACTGTGCTTTGGTCATATACGAAGAGAAGCACTTATCTTAACAGGGCTGGAATGAATCTGTACAGCAATATTAGATTAAAAGTTCAAAACTATCTCAAAGCAGCAATGACAACAAAGATTAGGCTAACAGCAATTTAACTGCACTGCCAGGAGCCTGGTAATATGATGATATACTGCCAGGAGTGGTAAAGAACACCACAGCATCAAGACAAAGCTGTTATGTACAGCCATACAGGATACCGCACTGCAGTCCATAATGTAAAGGAACAGATAGACATGTATTTGCAGTTAAGGGTAAAATACTTAAAATTCTTGATCATTTCTCAGAGGTATGGAAATCCAAGCATTCTCCTCAGTTTTGATTCCAGTGATTTGTAAGGGAGCTCACACAACAATGCTGAGTGAATTTCTATCTACAGTGGTGCAGATGAAGTGCTATAATGTTATGCAGCACATCAGTGTCGACATGATGGGAAAGTGAAAAAGTTGCCAAGAAGAATTTGCAGAAGTAATCCTCCCTTCAGTCTCCTCAAGGATTAATGCTGTCTCAGAAATTCTGTGCCCCCCCCCATAAGACAGGACATGTTGAGAGAGCCTTAAAATGAGGAACTTGACAGAAGGGACCTACTCCACCTGGAAAAGATGCAAATGGAAATTAGGATATTTTTGGCAAGATTTTGGGCAAGGTTGTGGATTCCTTCCAAACAATGGAAGCTCCTTATATGCTGCTGTGAAAGGTGCTATCCGGTAAAATGGTTGCAATATGTGCAAGTACAAATTATATATATATCTCCAAATAGGGATATTATTATATACCTGCATTGTTGATAATAATAATGAATAATAATGAATTAGACATAAATGTCTTCTAAAAACACACACACACACGCAACAATAATGTGATTTCATCTCAGATGGAATATTCTGCGCTGATTGGTTTTGTATTGTGAAAATCTGAAACTGTTGGTTTAAGTGTAGGTTGAATTCCAAACATGTCAAATACAAACATATCCGATCGGGCTTCTTGTTCTAATTGATAAGCTGTAACTTACCCAAAATGATCTAATCAAGGCCACATTTCACCTTTTTGTTAATCAGAGGATACATGGTGTAAAACAACTGAGAAGCTAAAAGAAAACAGAAGAATAAGATTGAAGTTTTGTAGCCCTTTTATCTGCTCTAATTAATCGAGTCTAATGTTTCCTGCCAACAGAGTACATTCTTTATTCATTAGTGTTTGGTTAGGGAGGAGAACAGGATATAATTTAAAAATGAAAGGTTGTTACATTACTGAGGGGTATTAAACCATGATTGGGTGATCTCTTCAACACTGTAGGTGGCTATTTTTGTTGGAATTTGCATATTAAAAAGACTATTTTCTTCACAACTGGATATTTGCATTTAGGTGAGACTCACAAAAAACTTTGAAACACAATATTTGTCAAAGTGTCCAAAAGTGTCACAATAAAGGGAAAATTGTGAGAAAAAAATCATTTTGCTCCTTGTTGTTTTGTTTAAAGCATCATTCTTGTGGCATGATGCCATCCTGTAACCACATGATTACTAATATTAAAGCTAAACAAAGTCTTTCTTAAGCGTAACCATGCTTTTATTATTCACAACTAAACTTAGACATGTATATTTTTATACCTGACCCCGAACAGCCAAGTGATAGGGTTTTTTTAATTCTATTTTTTATGGGACTCAAACTTGACTGAGGCCACAAATCATTTTTGATCATGCATGACAATTGTCAAAATTTTAAAATCCAGATGTTGACATGCAATGATTTGAAGCCAGAAAGTAAAGTTTGGTGAAGATGCCTGAGCTTTGACGGTGAAAGTGCTGTGTACGAATGTAGCTATTTCCCATTCTGAAGTGAAACTGTGTTTCTTTGCACCAGATGAATGATATGAATGCGTTCAGGATATCAACTCTATGACTCTGCACGATAACCTGCTCTATTTACACTTTAGCTCCACTGGACTTTGAACTAAGGTGCTGGCAGGGTGAAGTCCATGTTCTCAGAAGCATCTCCTTTGGGTAATTCTAAAATGTTTAAGAGCTGCAGTACTTCGCTAGTCCTTCATATCACTGATCTGTTGTGATATTAAGGAGCATAATATGATCTCAGACACCACATTTTGTATTAAGTAGAAGAACATCTTAGTCTGAGCTGTCACTTCTCAACACTGTGATAAGCATCCTTGGTAGTAATAACACTGACGAAAGTAACTGAAAATAATGATTTAAAGTTTGAGTGTGCCTCAGTGAAGATTATATTCAGTCAGCTTTTAAACTCATGGAGACCATTTTGACAGCAGACAAGTGCAATGCAAGGAGAACAGCTGTAAGAAATTGTAAAAGTCTTTTCGTTTCCAATTGAGAATAAAATTGTTTAAAGAAGTGACACAAAGTTTCCAGTGATCATCACCTCATTATTATCTTTAGCCTAAAAAGCTTTTCTTTCCAAATAAATTGAAAATAAATCCCAGCCTTGTTGGGGGAATGAAACAGTAATGCTTTTTCTTTTTGCAGCTCATTACGGGTAAAAAGACAAGGCCAGTTTATTATCTTTTAAAGACTTAAAAGTTTTCCAACACTGACAAGTGGTTTTTAAGTTGATAATAAAAAAAAGAAAACATTCATCAACAGGAAAGTAGAAGGCCATTCATTGCATAGTTTAGAAAATTTCATAAAGTATTCTGTACAAAAATCCTACTGACATCACATCTGACATATGACATTTTTCTATTTTAGTTTTAGTTTATTTTGGAAATGTTTTTATAGGCTGTGATTGTGTTATTCACTTTGTTTTATGACCACGGGTGTGACAATAATTAAAAAAGAGAAGAAGATCAAAAAGGCATCAACCAGCATTATAAACCCAAAATTATTTTTTGTTTTGTTTGGTTTGGTTTGGTTTGTTTGGTTTTCTCAATCCTGCAGGTATAGATGTCCTTAAGCCAACTTCCTTCCATGCAACAATCCTTTTTAACCTTGCAGTGGAAGTTTGCTTTCATGTCTCTGCCCTTAGCTTTTCTATCACTTGTTTTGATTTTACTGCTCTCAGTTTTTGCCTGTTGTAAAATGCTTTCTATAGCAATTGTGTTTGAAGAAAACTATTTTCATAATTTTAATTATTTAGCTGTGCTCATCTGAAACATTAATCTTCTCTACAGGTTTTGGAAGCCACAACAGATCTACAAAGTGTCCTGCCGCAAAATTCTTCCAGCTACACTCAGTCTAAGAAACTGATAAGATGTGCGGAGCCACTGTCTGAAAGCTGACCTGGACACAAGTTCACTTAATGCCCCATAATCATGAAAAAATAAGGGTACTGTGTACTAGAGGGCTGCATTGGGACCCAACTCAAATCTCGCGGGAGCGGGCGGTATGAACTTTGCTGTGGGCGGGCGCGGGCTGCTAAAAAAAAAACCACGGGATCGGGATGCAGTGTTGCCAGGTCACGTGTATGATAATTATCGTATTTGTATGATAATTTTGCCCTGTGTACGATGTATGATCAATAATCCCAAAAAAGGAAAAATATACGATAATTTGACCATTCTGTGAATGTGTGGTTGTAATCGGTTGTAATCAGCCTGTCGCAACTGTCTGTCGGATTTCCATTTCCATGTGACAAGTTTCAAGCCAATCGTGCTTTTCTATGTGAGCTACGAGTGACGTCCATGCGTTTGCCTCAGAGGTTCCTAATAGTAGGTGGCTTCCAGGCCTCTATATTATTTGGCTCATTAGTTCCCACTCGTCATTGTTTATGGAGGACATTTAGCCTAACGCAACTACTCATGCAATGCCATGAGTGCCTGTTAGATGCTATTCAACACTAGAGTGACTATAGCGCATCAATAGACTTGTTATTTTAGTTATGACAGGTGTACGATAATTTCGCTCAAAATAAGACAATTTTATGTCTTTGATACAATAATACTACATTTCCCACCTGGCAACACTGTCGGGATGTATCCTAGTGACAGGATGTCAATAAATGATGTGGAAAGGAAGCTCAAAGAAGGGCTTTACAGCACAAAGACAAAGCAAGGCAAGTCTGACATTTGGAGAATTTTCTCAATTGTCCATGAATCTCTTTATTAATAGCCTATAAAATGACGTGTTTTCTCCTGCGGGACGGGGGAAGACACAAAATCAATGCATTTCTATTAATGTGCGGGCATAAATTCTCAAAGTTTTGCGGGAGCGGGCGGGAATGTAAAACACACGTTGCTGGCGCGGGCGGGAATGTAACACACACGTTGCGGGTGCGGGCGGGAATGTAACACACACGTTGCGAGTGCGGGTGGGAATGTAACACACACGTTGCGAGTGCGGGCGGGAATGTAACACACACGTTGCGAGTACGGGCGGGAATGTGACACCCAAGTTGCGGGAGCGGGCGGGAATGTAACACACACGTTGCGAGTGCGGGCGGGAATATAACACACAAGTTGCGGGAGCGGGCGGGAATGTAACACACACTTTGCGTGTGCGAGCGGGAATGTAACACAAGTTGCATGTGCGGGCTGGAATGTAACACACACGTTGCGAGTGCGGGCGGGAATATAACACACAAGTTGCGGGAGCGGGCGGGAATGTAACACACACATAGCGGGAGCGGGCGGGAATGTAACACACACGTTGCGGGTGCGGGCGGGAATGTAACACACACATAGCGGGAGCGGGCGGGAATGTAACACACACTTTGCGGGTGCGGGCGGGAATGTAACACACACGTTGCGTGAGCGGACGGGAATGTAACACACAGGTTGTGGGTGCGGGCAGGAATGTAACACACACGTTGCGAGTGCGGGCGGGAATATAACACACAAGTTGCGGGAGCGGGCGGGAATGTAGCACACTCGTTGCGAGTGCGGGCGGGAATGTAACACACACATAGCGGGAGCGGGCGGGAATGTAACACACACGTTGCGGGTGCGGGCGGGAATGTAACACACGTTGCGTGAGCGGACGGGAATGTAACACACAGGTTGTGGGTGCGGGCGGGAATGTAACACACACATTGCGAGTACGGGCGGGAATGTGACACCCAAGTTGCGGGAGCGGGCGGGAATATAACACACACGTTGCGAGTGCGGGCGGGAATGTAACACACAAGTTGCGGGAGCGGGCGGGAATGTAACACACAAGTTGCGGGAGCGGGCGGGAATGTAACACACACGTTGCGGGTGCGAGCGGGAATGTAACACAAGTTGCATGTGCGGGCTGGAATGTAACACACACGTTGCGAGTGCGGGCGGGAATGTAACACACACATAGCGGGAGCGGGCGGGAATGTAACACACACGTTGCGGTTGCGGGCGGGAGTGTAACACAAGTTGCATGTGCGGGCTGGAATGTAACACACACGTTGCGAATGCGGGCGGGAATGTAACACACACATAGCGGGAGCGGGCAGGAATGTAACACACGTTGTGGGAGCGGGCGGGAGTGTAACACACACGTTGCGGGTGCATGTGGAAATGTAACACACACGTTGCGAGTGCAGGCGGGAATGTAACACACGTTGCGGGAGCGGGCGGGAATGTAACACACACGTTGCGAGTGTGGGCGGGAATGTAACACACACGTTGCGGGTGCGGGCGGGAATGTAACACACACGTTGCGGGTGCGGGCTAGAATGTAACACACACGTTGTGAGAGTGGGCGGGAATGTAACACACACATTGCGGGAGCGGGCGGGAATGTAACACACACGTTGCTGGTGCGGGCGGGAATGTAACACACACGTTGCGGGTGCGGGCGGGAATGTAACACAAGTTGCCTGTGCGGGCTGGAATGTAACAAACACGTTGCGGGTGCGGGCGGGAATGTAACACACGTTGCGGGAGCGGGCGGGAATGTAACACACACGTTGCGGGTGCGGGCGGGAATGTAACACAAGTTGCATGTGCGGGCTGGAATGTAACACACACGTTGCGAATGCGGGCTGGAATGTAACACACACATAGCGGGAGCGGGCGGGAATGTAACACACGTTGCGGGAGCGGGCGGGAGTGTAACACACACGTTGCGGGTGCATGTGGAAATGTAACACACACGTTGCGAGTGCGGGCGGGAATGTAACACACACGTTGCTGGTGCGGGCGGGAATGTAACACACGTTGCGGGTGCGGGCGGGAATGTAACACACACGTTGCGGGAGCGGGCGGGAGTGTAACACACATGTTGCGGGTGCATGTGGAAATGTAACACACACGTTGCGAGTGCGGGCGGGAATGTAACACACACGTTGCTGGTGCGGGCGGGAATGTAACACACGTTGCGGGTGCGGGCGGGAATGTAACACACACGTTGCGGGAGCGGGCGGGAGTGTAACACACACGTTGCGGGTGCATGTGGAAATGTAACTCACGTTGTGGGTGCGGGCGGGAATGTAAAACACAAGTTGCGGGAGCGGGCGGGAATGTAACACAAGTTGCATGTGCGGGCTGGAATATAACACACACGTTGCGAGTGCGGGCGGAAATGTAACACACACATAGCGGGAGCGGGCGGGAATGTAACACACACGTTGCGGGTGCGAGCGGGAATGTAACACAAGTTGCATGTGCGGGCGGTAATGTAACACACACGTTGCGAGTACGGGCGGGAATATAACACACACGTTGCGAGTGCGGGCGGGAGTGTAACACACACGTTGCGGGAGCGGGCCGGAATGTAACACACACGTTGCGGGTGGGAATGTAACACACACGTTGCGAGTGCGGGCGGGAATGTAACACACACGTTGCGGGTGGGAATGTAACACACACGTTGCGGGTGGGAATGTAACACACACGTTGCGGGAGCGGGCGGGAATGTAACACACACGTTGTGGGTGGGAATGTAACACACACGTTGCGAGTGCGGGCGGGAATGTAACACACACGTTGCGGGTGGGAATGTAACACACACGTTGCGGGAGCGGGCGGGAATGTAACACACACGTTGCGGGTGGGAATGTAACACAAGTTGCATGTGCGGACGGGAGTGTAACACACACATTGCGGGTGGGAATGTAACACACACGTTGCGGGTGGGAATGTAACACACACATTGCGGGCGGGAATATAACACACACGTTGCGAGTGCGGGCGGGAATGTAACACACACGTTGCGGGTGGGAATGTAACACACACGTTGCGGGAGCGGGCGGGAATGTAACACACAAGTTGGCTGAATGCTACATGGAACATAAAAACCAGCTAGCACAAGAAACAAAGCCGTCACAGCTAACTGGTGAACATTCCTTACAAGATGCCAATCTCATCTTAGCATGCAATATGGCAAGACATGATTCCATTGATGAGTAACTTGATGAGGGTGCCTGTTTACTAATAAAAATTATGTGTACATGTCCTGTTTTGAACCCCCCACCCATGCTGAAAGTAAAAAACAGAGGTTGTATTTGTCCTTGAAAATGGGGGATGTATGACCCACAATGTCACAATCTGATTGCCACAATAACAGCCTCCCATGGTGCACTGCTCAGTCATGCATGAGGCCATGAAGGACATAGTTAGTTGGGGTCAAGATGGAGGAATGTTGAATAAACAATCAGGTGTCACAGGACTTTCCTGCAAATCAACAAATCTTTATTTGGCGCATGGCTTCAACTCCCTGCTCTTCGTCATCTCCACAGCCGAGACTGAACCAGCAGGAGGCACAGTATTTTAATGATCCGGGGACAGTGAAATTTAAAAAGAATTGTTTTCTCTACTTCCTATCATTTTCTTGGAGCTTACGAGTTTCGCAGTGATTGAATTCTGATGTGAATAGATTTACAATTGTGGCATTATGGAAGCCTATTGAAGATCTCTTTTTTCCACTTTCTTTGTCTCTAGTGTTTGCCTTTCCCCTTTCGTAAGCATAATGAAACGCAGATGCGTTTGGTAGAATTTGGTCACTTGGTAGAGTGAAGAGAAGATGGAACAAGCACTGTTGTGTGCCTTTAAGATTCCAAATCAAATATCACCTTAACCCTTACACAAATTGATTCTTTAACCCTCAAGTCAGCATGGCTTGAAACTTGAATTATGCTACTGATAGGTTGGAAAATGCCTGAGAACAATTCATTTTCATCAGGACAAAGAATGTGGCTTTCCTTCACTCGCTCAGCACATAGATGGTTTCTTTTAGCCTGAAATGTTCCTGATAGTCAGCTCCTGAACAGTGAAGGAAATTGGATTTCATTTGTCACGCACACAAACCTCTGCCACCTCTAATCCAGTGGCGGCTTCTGCGGTCATCCCCCAATAGGCCAAGAAAAACAACTTCCTCACCACATCAGTTAACTGGAGTTTATTCAGTAGTATGATGGTATGTGTGGAATGACCGACTGACCTGCTTCTGACAGAGCTTTATCAGCAGGAAGGGATACTGAGGTGCACTGAGACGATACCGGGGGGGGGGTCATAACAGCAGTGGTGTTTGGTGTGGTGATGAAGGAAGGACCCTGATGCAGATATTTCCAAAAGAAAACTGGATTTATTCCACAGACAAAACTAACAAAAAGCACAGCTGAGCCAGAATACAAAAATCTAAACTAAACCTGACAAAAAAAAAAAAACTTGACAAAACAAAAAAAAAAACCTGACATTAACATGGACACGAGGACAAACCTGAAGCAGCACACGCATGACGGTGGCATGGATGATGGTGAGGACCTGGCAATGGACCCTGAGAAAACCTGGAGACTACATGCTGACGGGAGGTGATTGGTGAGTGAAGGCAGCTGAGGGAAAAGCACAGGTGACTTGAATGAGGCTGATGGCAGGGCAGCAGAGAGACTGAGGAAAACAGTGGAGACACGGCTAAACTAAAGACTAGACAGGAACATGAAACATGAAAAAATTAACAGGGAGGGGTTGAAGAGCACCAACATATTGTCACTTTTGCCACAGGAGACATCATTGTAACTGTGCAGAAGTCCTGTTTAGTTTACCATATTCTGAAGTTTATTAAATAACTGGAATAAAAACAGCCCATAAATCAATTGCTGCAGCTTTAAACTATGATGTAATGCCAATAATACACAAACATCGCTATAGGTAAAAACATTCTCCAGCAGCTTCATACCATTGATTGTTATTGATAGTATTAAGATATATACTAATATTCACCACATGGCAAGAGCGTTTCTAAATGAAGGATTCTTATGACCTTCTGAGAAAGCAGATGAGGCTTTCACACTGCATAATTTATAAAAGCAATTTTTTATACTTATACCTGCACCAAAATGTTGTAGATCTTCTACAAGTCTGTAGAGTGCAATCTGCTTTGCAGCCATCTGTTGGGCAGCAGCATCAGAGCTAGTGACTCAAAGAAGGCTGGCTCTGTGCTGGGGACTGCTCTGGAGCCTGTGGGCCTGAGTGGAAAAGGAGGAATGCTGCACAAGTTGGTGAACATAGAGATCAGCACTGTGTTGAAACAACAGAGTGTGATCAGTCTGAGGCTTCTTTAGTGCAGCTGCAATACAGAAAGAAAGAAATACAGCAGCAATAACTGCTGCTAATAAATGCTTATCATGGATGCTTGAAAAAAATACTGCAGAAATGTAATCTCCCTTTGGTATAACTAAAAAATTTACTCTTTACTGCCAACAGATTTTAGTTTTTGGGTGTTTGATCTTCTAAGCAGGGCTGGCCGATGTACAAAATAGATTTGATTTATCTGACTTTCAGTAAGTAGAGATCAAATGAAAGGGGTTGAGATGAATTTATTGGTGAACAATACTTAGATGAAGTAGTAGTAGAAAATGAAAGTAGGAAGACCACGGGACCAAAGCACTAACGTCAAAATTAATGCGGAAGGTTTGACAGGCTAGGATAGAAGGAGTGGAAGATAAGCAGTGGAAAAGCCTGACTGCTAAGAAAAATTTAACAAAATGTATCACATTTCTCTTATTGGACTTTCACTAAAGCTGCGATTTGCTCTAGAAATATTTGCAAAATCCATAATAGCACAATAGAGATATTTTCACCCTCTGCTGTCTCCAAACAACACAAACAGTGGTGAGAGAACTCCTCTTTCATGTAACTGTCATCGTTTCTTTGGAAGCATTGTGGAAGTGTCAAAACGTTTTTATTCCAATACGCATTGTAATACAGATGTGGATAAGTCAATTAAACAATATCTCATGTGAACAAAAAGAGGAAGAACAAGAAAGCATTTTCTAACCCTAGAAAGGCACTCGGGTTTGCTATTGTCAATACAACCCTAGTTACATTTATCAATAATACTTATTTATAGAAATATTTCTATTGAAATAAAACAAGGCTGAGATTTACCAGTAGGGATTCAGGTTAACAAAGGCTGGAGGCATATCAACACTAACACCAGATCACATGTGCATCACATTCTCAGGTACACAGTGGTGTCACCATAACCAGGACATGCAAGACACTACACAACACGCTGGAGGGAGAAAGGCCCAACCATCACCAAGCTGTCAGCTCCTGAGAAGAAAATACACTCAATAAAGAGAATCGAAAAGCACCTTATAGCTGTTGATCAATTATAAACACTCTGGAAATCAAGATCTAGCAAAAAACATACTTAAAAAATATTCACAAATTTAGACTAATCCTGAAAAGTAGATAAATTAAACCACAAAACAATCAGAATTTGTAGCAGACATACTTTTTGAGTATGTTGTTTAATTTCAGTTATGTCTCCCCTGTCACACATCTGTATGGGCTTACTCATGCCAAACAGTACATCACCTGTGGCAGTCTGCCCCCAAAATAAACCACAGGTCAACTATGTAATCAGTATGTCTTGTGCACTGATTAAGAACCACAAAGTTGGATTATGGAGCAGGTTGCAATGAACATACCAAAACTAGAAGCAAATTTGAACTAAAGAAAAAGCAAAAGCATTGCAAAAGAAATAAAGTCAAAAGGCAAAACACAAAGGGCAAAACAGCAGGGGTCCTGCAACCTGCAACAGAGCAGTAGCAGTGTTAGCAGTGGTCACGTCCCTGTAAAGCTCGTAAATATCAAACCAGGCTTAGAATCCCTGTGATGCATGAAACAACATATTAGCATAGTCCAACAAGATGAGAATGTCAGGTGGACCCCATACTGAGCTGATAGAAATACATGAATGTCCACATTATGCAAATGTTACACAGCAGCTACAAGAACTGAAATGTAGAGGAGATTCATACCTGTATAGAATAGTCCAAGTCAGGTAAGAAGGTGTACAGTCAACACCAGAGAATAGCATGTTAGGGATACTGACGGCTGTCTACCTTTGATACAATACAGTCTGAGATGCAGCTGACTGGATCAGCAATTAACAGGAACCTAAAATGCCTGTTCTGCTATGGATACAGTGATAGAACATAACTGACAGTTTGCAGCAGACTCAACCTTCTTTTAATGAAATGTGGAAGCAATATTTTACTAATGTTACTGTGATATGTTGGGTGATATGGTGAGAAATCGGCCAAGAATTCATTAAACCCTCTGTATCCACTACAGAGAATCCCTGTTCACCATCAGAAATGAACCATGCTCTGTAAAAATGGTGCCATGATTAAGCGGTACATTTACACATCCCATATACCTGGAGAGAAATCTGGAGTGAATGCTTTGGACATTTGCATTCTCAGATGCCTGCCCTCCTGTTGTATGGGCTTGAGCTGACATTAGGTCTGTGACTGGGTCTACACTCCACAAGTCACCAGTCGAATGCGGGACCATACGAAAAGACAGACAACCTCACATAGTCACACTCACACCTTCCAACAGTTCACATGAAATAACATCTGATATTTGACATCATGTCTTCAACTCTTCACCAACATAGACAATGCATATTGCAACAATCATGTAACTTTTTTGCATATATTCTTTGTGGTTTTACAGAGTTGCCTCCCTTTATTTCTGCTTTAAGAGGAAATAAAATATACAGGAGTTATGCTGTTGGTGGAAAGTGGAACACCTTGAGAAATCCCACTCATGCACAGAGATGACAACTAGAACAATGTGCTGCCTAGTGTGCACGTTTAACTAATGTGACTTTATTAAAAACTGAACACAACTGTCATTTCGTTGTCTTTCCAAGTACATTTATTATTCATAAACTTCATTATTCATTTGAAACTAACTGCATTCTCTCATTTCATGGTGCAACTTTGGGAAACAGCAGGTGAATTATGCAGTCAGAGGCAGTGGCTGGAATGTCAACCTGATTTCCCAGTGGTTTGCGGAGCTGTGGCCTGGTGGCCGAACATCCTGTCTCACACTGCCAGGCTGCTGTGAAGTGGCCACTGTGTTTGTCACCATCTGTCTACACCTGTCAGACATGTTGTCTTTTATATCAAGCTCCTATCATCAGGTTAGAATGTGTGAGTGTGTGCACCCATGTGTGTCAACATCAGAGTGTGCAAGCGCGACCTGTTTTATTGATTTTCTATGTGTCTGCACACACAGTTTCCCGAGAGTGACCCATCAGTCCCAGACATGGACTTTGAGAATTGCGCCTTGATTTTGGAGTCCTCAGTCTCTGTGACACAAGTTGTGAGCTCGCCAGTCACACCCCCTACTCACACATCACACACATTCACAAACTATTAGGGGCTCCAGAGAATAAAGTGTGATGTACATGACTTTTTCTGTTAAAATACACTCTCACATACACATGCACATGCACATGCAAACATACACACACAAGTCACTGCTGGAGCATTAAAAGTAGAAGAAAGGGGACTTGAAGGTATACTGTAACCTTTTTTCAAAGAAATAAAAAATAAAAACAAAAAATAATCAAATCAGAATGATCAGAGGACCACCCTGCAGTATGACTGCTGCTACACCTTATGTCTCCTCACCAACCAATAGGAACATAGCATGCACTGTTCACCACAAAACAAAACAGACGTAAGTAGTATAGATGGAAGTCACACAAACTAAACTAGTAGAATTCAGTTAAAGACATAAATCGGTTGCGTTGTGGCCATAGAAGTCTTGTCTGTATGAAGGATATACACGGTTGCAAATTTAAAACATCACTTTTAACAATTCTAATAAAAGGCCCGCAAATCTTTTTGTTTTTTTTTCTCAAGTTTTGTCTGCTATTGGATAGAAAAAGTGTTTAGAGGTCTGGTCATCTGGCCTTGAACTCACTCGAATGTTCTGAAATTGTTGGGGGTATGCCTGTTGCATTGTTCAGGGACAGGTGTGAATGGGACAGGTGCGAATGGTCTTGAATGTGGGGTGATGCAGGTGTTCCTTTTAGTATGATAAACAACTTGACTGTGTCAGAGATGGAAAAGAAGGACAAACTCTAAAAACTCAGACCATGGCTGAATTAATTCAGGGAGAAATGCCTGCAGGTACCTCCGGACAGTTCTGCTCCCAACTATGCCCAACGTTGCAAATTTACAACATTTCCCTAAAAACAATGTAAAAAATCTATATCAGAGGCCTCCTAAAACAATATCTGAGAGATCAAAAAAAATGTTGCTCATTTTTTTCTCACAGGGTTAAAAGAGAGTTAAGTGAGCTTAAAAGTGAGCAGAAAACAGTGATCACCTGTGATCAACCATAATAAACACTGTAGTAAACATGAAAGTCATTTTTCAGTCCTTCAGCTCATAGAATTTACTAACGTGACACTTAGAATGGATGTTGCTCTTGTTGGATGCAGCCCACTATGATTCAGCAGTTATCAACCTTTGTACAGTCTGCAGGCATCAACATGGTGTCATACACGCACAATGTGGTCTCCTGTGAACCTTTAAGACAACAAAAATCGCACGTGTAGCTACCCAAGAACTAAGCTGGAACCTGCCAAAATGGATTGTAATCTTCTGAATATTATGAGATGTCTGTAGTTTTGTCATGTTTTATGTTCCTGATAAGTCTTTAGTTTTTGTCATGTTTTCCTCAGTCTCTCTCCTGCCCTGCCATCAGCCTCATTCACATCACCTGTGTTTTTCCCCTCAGCTGCCTTCACTCAATAATCACTCCTCAGTATTTACTCTCAAGGTTGTTGTTTTTTTGCCCATTGCCAAATCCTCACCATCATCTATGCCATCATCACTCATGTGTATCAGGTTCTTTTTCAGATTTTCACAGTCATAGTCAGGTTTTTTTTTTTTCTCATAGTTTAGTTTTTTTTTTTTATTCTGGCTCAGCTGCACTTTTTGTTTGGATTATTTTGGAATAAATCAAGTGTTTTCTTTGAAATATCTGCATCCTTGTCCTTCCTCTCCACCATGTCACACACAACCTTGGTGACAATATCCAGCTATGCAATGTAAAAATAGCTTAGAAATAACAATGAATTACTTCTTATGGAAGCTGAGAGGCAATGCTTGAGATCTCAAGATAAAGCTTGTTTAATTGTGATAATTGGTTCATTATGTAATTATCTCAATAGTAAGCCTTGTTTTCTTAAGACAACAGTTTAAAATATTGTGTTAGTTTGACCTAGTAATGTCAGTTTTCCCGCTCACGGTAAATGATGGGATCACCTGAAGGAGCTACTGGCTGAAGTGGAGCGAGTTGGTCAAATTCTTATCTATGACAGCGGACATCGCTGTTTGGCTATATAGCAGACATTTTAGAGCGGCAAACAGAGTTATGCAGACTTGATCTAATAGATCCTCCCCAACTGTTATGACAGTGATAATGAATAATGAAATTAGGCGTTTACATTTGCCATTTTTAAAAAATTTAAAACATTTTAAAAAATGTAACCTCATATTGTATCCTCAAGAAACCTTAACAGTTTATTAAATGTTGTGATCTTGAGATTGTTTTCTCAAGTGACATTTCTTGATAAAATTAGACCCATTAAATTATTATCATGTGAAAATTAGTATTATTTCAAGGTAAGAGAAGTTCAATTTGTGATCTTGACATAACTGCTTCAAAATGAATAAATGCAGGCTTAGATAGTTTTGGTTTCTGTACTTCTCTTTATTTAATTCTTCAGATAATAAAAGGTTAAATCTGAAAGTCAGCTGACTGAGAAACATCTTTACATGGTGCTGAAGAAGAGTCTTGAGATTCATGTTTTGTCCTGTCCGTATCGTGTAGCAAAAATATAAAAAACCTCCGTTTGAGTTTTTAGGAAACCAACAAGAGAAGATTTTTCACCACAGAAGCAGGGCGTTTGAGCAGACTGCCTTTGTCTGTAGTTTGCAGAATTGGTGTCATGCTTGATGCTGTGACAAATCTTCTATCACCTCTTGAATCTATAATGGATTCACTACAGCAAAGGAAATAGAAAGACTGAAAGGAGCTACCAAGAGGGCCAATCCTGTAAATGTTTGTGGCAAGTCCTGCACCATTGTTCCTGCAGAGGACAGAGAGCTTCTGCACCCACCTTCACATTGTTGTTCTGCCTCACACAAACTGCACATATACATCCATGCACACACCAAATTTTGGACCGTCATTAATAATACACCCACAGAGGCCACAGGGTGTAAACCGTTTCTATTTTTCATGTCACATACATAATAGATCCCACAAACCAGAATGATATGCCCCCCCACCCCCAACAAAAAAAAAAAAAAGCAAAAGCAAGAAAATTATGTTTTGGAGTTGGTATCGATTTGATTTGCTTGGATTTCCCCATTTCATCACTTGCTATGATTACTCAAGTGATTTATTGCATCTTTACATGTCAGCAAATTTTCTCAAGTGACTGGAACACAAGAGATATGAGAAATGGCACCCACCTGAAGAAAAGGGCCAGGTTAAAGTCAGAGTTAAATTTACATAGTTTACATATACATAGATGTAAAGAAATTATTGTAGAGTTTGTTATAGTATCCTACTATAGTACATGCCTTATAATCAGTTCCTCAAAATGGTTATAATTACATTTTAATCTTTAAAATATTACAACAACAATGCAGGAAAAAAAAAACTAAGTCTGGAGATCAGGGAGGTGGACGGGTTTGTACCATGTCAGTCTATCACGCAGTTCAGGCTCCTCATGGCAAAGAGTTGTAGATAAAATCAGGCAATGTGTAGCGACAATTGTGCTCTTTCCCTGTTTAAATGGTTTGGTAAAAATGTAATAATAATAATTGTAATAAATCAAAGTTCTTTTTTTCTGTCATATAGAAACCTAAAACACAAGCAGAACAACACAAGATCCACAGTGACAGCTAACTTTATATACATAGTGTACAAATGGTAATGATGGTCTTATCATTGTTCAAACCACTTTTAATGACCACCTAAAGGCCGTACATGTTATATCCCCTTCTATGCCAAAGACTACTACCAACTAGAGGTCTGATTGAATCTCGTCAACTTGAGGTTGGTGGCTGGTTTTGTGTTGGATTACATTGAAGTCTGTAGCTCATTCCCGTGCCTCTATTCTTCTATATAGTCAGATAATAACTTAACATTTGTGTGCAAACATCTAAAAAGGGCTGTTAATAAGGTTAGCACCATCAGTGCGCTAGCCCAGCATGATCTTGCTTGTGTCTCTCGTTGCCATGTCAACAAAGGGAAATTTAGTGCATATTCAGATGTCAGACCAAGGGGATAACTATGCACAGTTTGGACAATGCAAGCCAAAACCACTTGTGTTGCAGTCCCTACAGAAACGTTACTGTTGGAGTCAGTGAAAATCATGTGGACGAAAAGCATAGAATTATCTGCAGTCATGCTGATGCTGTGTGAACTACTGGCATTGTGCACAGATTAAATCACTGGATTCAGGGCCTTCATTACGTAAGTCTATGTTGTTGTTTTTACTCAAGAACTGAAATGAAGCACCATAAAGTTACTCGAACCTAACTTAAATGTATTTATCATCAGTATAAATGTATTTTTATGTCAGATGTTCAACCAATTTTACATTAAGCATAAAGACAGGTAAAAGAAATGAGGGGGGCTTCGAATCCAACAAAATGGCACAATGTAAAATGTCTCTTAAGTGTAGCTATCGTTACCTCCATATAATCTTGTGCTCTACATATCAAGCACTGTCCCTATACACAAACAAAGTGACAGGATTATAAGAAGTGAATTTTCTGTCTTTTGACAAAGTGAAGATTCTGATTCATCCTTTGTTTGTAGTTCACTTCTAGCTGAAAAAAATTGATTTGATAGAAGAGCGAAAGATCAATCACAAAGTTGAGAAATACGACACAGTGGTTGTGCTTCTGCAATACATATAAAACAAGTTATATCCCTCTGAATCCTCTGACTTGTGGTCAAAGCTCAGTTTGTCATCAATAAGCATGCCAACTATTCGCATCTGTTAAGCTTCTCCGCTGCTTGGCTTCCAATAACGCTGCCATTTAAAATCGATCGACACACTGAGATGGTAAGCTGCAGAAATGAATTCTCACTCCACTGAACAAAGTTCACCAGAGGGATTCAGGTTGTCCATTTGTCCCATGTCAGAATATTTCTCAGAGGATAATCTGCTCTCTGCCATCAGCAGGGTTGTAGTGTAGGTTTGTGAAACTCGACTCAGGGATTTCTTTAAGCTTCTAAGTGTTTATGAGAAAACTGTGCACCTGGTTATAAAATGATGACATATGAGACAAAGATGCGCAAGGATGAGACAATCAAAGACAACCAGTGACCAAATGATTTATGTCTGACACATTAGTCATCCCCATCACTCATGTTATTGCTTTGCACATATGTTTATTGTCAATTAAGTTTTTCTGCAGTAATGAAAAAGAGAGGATGAAGAAACGTTTAAGGAACAAAGCGATTGAGATAATTTTGAAAACAAGGTGGAATAATTTAGACACATTAGTGTCATTAACAAGAAAAATTGTTATCTGTCTTCAGGTGACTGAAAGCTTTCATGTGTAACAGGCAAAAAACTTATCAGCTTCTGATGTCATGAAATACATTTTATTTGGACAAGCTGAAAGTTGAAGTCATAATTTGACATTCTGAGAACTCTGATCAGTCATTTTCTGGAGTCTATTATTTCAAAGGAGGCATTATAATTTGTTAATTAGTAAAGTTTAAGAAGTGGCAGCTCTCAAGCAATTGTTTATTTTTCCATCTGTAAAACTAGAAAACTGGAATCAGCACATGCTGTATCAGTGAAGCACTGCTTTAGTTACTTCTCTAACACTGAATTGAATATTAAAAACGCTAAGTTCAGGTAGACCGGGGGAAGCTCTTGACATTTCATTAAAAGCAGTAAGCTGCACTCAGCTTCTGCCTGCTGTGAACTGGCAGTGAGAGCAGGTGGTGAAAAATTGAATAAATGATGGAGCTCTTCATGTTGTAGGTGGAACTTCATTTCTAGATCTTGTTGACTGAATAAAGTATTTGTGATGATATAGCAAGACTTTGTATGAGAGAAACGATACCAGAGAGAATTACGCTTTCCCCATCGCTAATCGTTAACATGTTGCTTATCATACATCAGTTCAGAGCCAACAGTCTTTTCATTTGGTGGTTTTGATTTTTCTGAGTGATAACTTGCTTGTTTTTTTTTATAAGCTGAGTAAAAATGTATCATAGTTTTGTGAACAACACCAAATGAAAGGACCTTGTATTAATGAATTAATTAAAAGTTGACAGCTCGGAGATTATCAATTCTAGATTCCTTCTCAACAATGTGAGAATGCTAACCCATGCTACTGGATTGTGGAGTTTCTTATTTTTGACATACTGATTGCATTTTGCCACAGTTTCTAACAAATCATGTTAACACTACGCAATATGTCATGCATTGCTGTTCAACTTAGGTCAGATGGCCAGATAGCTTTTTTTCAAATGTTTTGACATTTCAGAATATTTTCAAATGACTCTTCAATAATACTTTAACCATTTTTTCCAGCTTAAATGTCAATTAATGATGAAGTTAATACAGTTTTGCTTTAGATAGCTGCGCCAAGTTATAAAAGCAATGCATGGATGCATTATGCACTGATAAAAAAAGATCCTGATATCATTTGTCCAACATTAAGTCATGTCAAATAAATTAAGTTGTTCATATATTTTATCAAATATAGGAGTAAATTAGTTTATTTTCTATTTTCCATGTTTTTATTCTTGAGTATCATCTGAAAACAATAGCCTCAGGAAAGGTAGTGGTGTTTTAATGCCTTATGTAACATGGTTAAGAGCACATCTGCACATCTCATTGACTATAATTCTCTGTAGATTAATGCTGATGGTGTCTCTTTCACCCAGCTCTTTGTGGTACTGTTTACATCTCTGTGTGCTGAATGGACACCTGCCATCCAGCTGAATCTGCAGTCTGGCACTTAAAGTCTTTATCACCACCTTTCCCCTGTAATATTTAGCAGCTTGGAGCTATTAGTTTACAACTCCTCATCCAATAAAGCCCATAAAACAAACCAATCAAAAGTCCAACACAACACTGAGGCTTATGGAAATCCATTGGCTTGGCTGGGTTATTGATTTCATCCTCCAGAGCGAAGGTCTGTCATGGCTTTACCAAAAAGACACATCTATACAGGTGGAAAAAAAGAATAGATTTTTTTTAAAGGGCTGTTTATCTCTTTAAGCGTTGTAAATTACCTGCAGATTATAATCTCATAACAGGTCCCAGGAGTGTGTGGGCCTGAAGTGATCAGGGTTTGGACAGTTTGGGACCCTTTTATGTTGAAGATTCTGAATTTAAAAAAATGTCATCAGCAACGGTAACAGATAAACCAGAATAGAGTCACCTTGTAAAAATTTAGCTTGTTAACAACAATCTACTGTATGGCTGGGTTTACATTGCTACTAGTGTGTTATGACTGGCTATTGCTTTTATGTGATAACAGGAAATTGGAATTGTTGGAAGCATGTTGTGCTCTTACTCACAGGGGCCACTGTATGGGCAAATACCCATTTGCATGAAATTAATATTTGGATGGAGAAGAAAATGGCTGAACACTCAACTTAAACTCATTAGCAAGGGACATTTGTTCCCCAGTTATCAAGGAATTCTGGGCTGCTTTTCATTATGCATTCTCTCTTAATGCCTCAAGCCTCTATTTGGTTTGATAACAGCATTTAACTGCTGGAGATGGGGAGACCGTTGAAAGAAATGACACTGCTTCTAGCAATGTGCTTTGGTGTTTGGTGCATAAGAAAAATGGCTTTGTTTCTGAACAACAGAAATTAATTCAAAGTTGTTAAATGGAAAATCTTTTAAAAGAATTATAGGAGCAGTTATAGGAGATTTTAAAACCCCTGTTTACCTAGTTTGCTTCTATAACAAGGCTTTATGATTCCATAATTATTTAAGTGGACTTAGTCATGCTTCAATGACATGCATTAGTTAATTAGCATTGTATAAAATAAAAAGTTTGAGAACTGTTGCTTTTCCTCCTCCAACACATGAGTTTTGTGGAGAGCTGAGGTGCCTTTGCATGCAAGTATAAATGGATCTTTGATATAGTTTGACAAATGTCTTGGCAGGCAGCACCCACATGTTCCCAGCACATTCCCATAAGGACAATGTCAGTGTGAGAAAAAGCAAAGTGTTAGACAAAGAAAACCATCTCTTTGCAGCCTTTGATACTCGGTGAATCGATCAAGGGCAACACAGCCTGCATTTGGTTTTGGCGGTACTCTTGTCCACAGATCAATATTTATCTGCTTATGATGCTTTGAAAACAGCATTTTAACTTGGTGGTTCCTGTGGCCAAGGACACACTCAATCCATTTAGCAGTTATATTCACTCAAAATCAAATCACACATTAGCTGTCTCCTGAATGTTTATCTGCCATACTTCATTGTATCTGAATTAAAAAGCTGAATGCAGTATGTTCTTGAAATTCTGTCAAATATTCTTTTAATGCAGAGAAAAGGCTTTAATCATAAGGTGAAATAGATCTGTGGAAAAGCTGTAATCAGAAGGTTTTATGTTGTGTTAAATTGAACTTTGACTGAACTGATTGAACTTTGAAGTACAAGTTCACCCCGCTAACCATTAGCTAGTGGATTTTACAATGTTAAAGGACACACAGACTTTCAAGGGAAATTTGTCAAGTGTCACACTCACCCTTATCTCAGTCAAATCAAACTTTACATACATTTCTTTTCCTATTGATTGATTAATGTTATGGTTGGGGCCTACGTTTTATCCATCTCTGAAGAGAAAGTAAGTCACAGAAAGGCTTGATACCAGCACTAACCTTTCTCTATGAGAGGAGGCACAAACCTGAGCACAAATGGTGATGGATAAACACAAAAATATATAGACTCCAGGGAACTTTCATTGTGACTTGTGCTGCTAAGCTATAAGTAAAATATTTGTAATCTTCAAAAAAAATTGAAAAACTGTTGGTTTCCTTAGTTAGGCAGTTTTTAAAATTGGCTCTGTATGTATATTGGTCAAATTTGGGAATTTAAATTTGATGGGATTACAACTGTATTACAGTGAATTGGACTCTCATTGGCTTGAATTGGATTGTATCTTTGAAGTGCCCTGAGATAACATTTGTTGTGATTTGGCGCTATATAAAAACTGATTTGAAATTTAATTGAATTGGATAATCTTTACTATTACAACTGTGTTGGTCTTTCTGGTATGTCCAGGTCCTTCCTCTGTATTTTCATTATGTGATTTCATTATGTGTTTACGAGAAACTGAATTAAAGAAAGATCTTTAAAAAAAATAAATAAATAAAGTCTTAACTCTTTAACATGAGCATGAGCTTCTGTGAGCTTTAATATTGCCTTTTCATTCTCATTCCCTGTTTATATTCCCTGTAAGGCTTTGTTAAGTAAATCATGTTTTTTTTTTAATCATTTCATGTCCTGTATTCTTCTCTCACAGTTTCTCTAGTCTGTGCTATCACAACAATTTTTGTTTAATTTGATTAAAAATGGATACGTTTCTGTTACCTTTGTGTCTTCTCTCTACCTGCACATGGGTCCTCATCTCCTACATACACCATAACTTGTTCAGTCTTGTGGCTTCAGAGTGGGAAGCTGTTGTTGTTTGCAGATAAAATCTTTTAATATCCTCCTTTATATACATTTAGTTTGTTAGTTGATAAATGTTAGGCAGTGAGCAGCAGGATCAGCTCCTGAACTGCAAGACCTTTTTAGGAAATGTGCATTCTTCATCATCAAGCTGTAATTGCACTTACGGCACTTCCTTGGATTTGTTCTGGGTCGTTTTCCACTTTGCTGAAGCTACTCTTCAGTATCTTTCACTGGCAGATAGGAACAGTCAACTCCCACTCTCCAAATGGTCATATGCTTGGATTATGTTGACCACAAGTAAACATTAAAATGTAATCCATTTTCTTTTCTAGGAATCCTGCTCACTCATTAGCTGGCTGGGCGGAGCTCACGTACTGCAGAACAAAAAGATCCCAGCAGAGATGCTTCTCTTACAGAATGCATTTATGTGAAAATATTCTACAACCCGAGGCAACCTCAGAGGAAGAGCTAGTAAACCCTTGGGACTTTTCTATCAGCAAGAAACACCACGGGGTTGAAAAAAGCATCTGCACTGTTCTGTCTGATTACCTGCCATGGGTGGTATCTCTGAACATTGTTCTCTTAAAGGTAAAATCCCATAGTTTTCTGGTGCTACTCACTCTATACATCCAGTTTATCAACACTGACCATATTGGGTATAACTCATAGTTAATCAGCTTAAAAGAGACTGCAGCAACATCAAGGTTGTCAGCCTTAGAAAGGGCCCGTGTGAAATTCAATTGGATGAGATGAGTTGCGACAGTTGATATAGAGAGCTGTTGTGCTGATGAAATGGATTCATTGTGACGGCTCAGGATAATAAGCTTTACTCAATCAGCTTGAGAGGGTATCCAACTGCTGTCTCAATTTCTACCTATTTGACTGGCAGGGGGCGGGGGTCTATCAGGGGCAGACAGGACAGACATTGTCAGATACACTGTCCTGCTTTACCCTTGATGAAATTAAAAAAACACTTCAGCATGCTCCGCTCCGCATTGGGACATTTTAGGGGACAGTCCCAAGTATTTGGTCACTAAAGAGCCATCTTTTCTCAGAAATCAATTAATATTGAACTGACAGTTGTCGTATGTAACAAATGCCACCTTAAAATCAAAACAGCTTTTGCCAGATATGAGAAAGTTTACAGTTTTACCATCATGTCCACAAATCAGACATTTGGAAAACTATGGAAAGCATTCCACTGACCTGGCTTAGTGCACACCATGAATTCTTCCCTGGATTTATTACTGATAACCTATTATTGCTTGTTCTTTTTAGAGGACTAGCTTTGAATCATAAATTGTGTTTAAAAAATGTTTAATTTTTTGTAATGTGTCTCTAAGCAGAATATTTATTTGGGGGAAAAAACAGCAGTTTTTAGACTAATTTATTTCACAGCATAGTACATAGTACAGTACAGTCTATAACTATGCTATGAGTCTTTGACCCTTACACCATTCCTTAAAATCTTGTAAAATTCTGAATGTTTTCTTTTTACTTCTGCATACATTTTTATTCAAGTGTGTTCTTGTAATACGTTGACCAAAATTTGATTAAAAAACAGTAAGCTTATAAATCCAAAAGGTTTTTCATAAAAACGCGGTTAGATTATTTGGGAGAAGAAAAATATCCGTTTATGATCCTGTGGCATTTTTTTTCAATTCATTCCATTTAAATAATGTGCAGTTAATACCAATATGTAGGACACTCACTTTGGTGTTTGGCCTAACAGTCAGTCAGCAGTTTGCGGCCCACTGTGGGTGCACAGGATTAGCAACAAATACAATAATGGTTAGAATGTCCCAGAGCCACAGTGCTGTGACAGTTATCTCAGAGAAAAGACAATGACAAACATCAAAATCCCCTATGAAAGAAACTGATGTCTCATGTGGAAGATGCAGCTGCATCCCAAGTGAATACAGTGTGAAGCACAACTGATTCTACTGGGAGGAGGTAAAACTCACTGTTTCTGGTGCACCATCCTTTGAACAAAATGCTTTAATGGTATAAACCACATGTGTAGCTTTGCTAAACAAATTAATATCTGTGTTTTGTTAGCATGAAACATGTAACTGGACTCGCATATTTTTTTCTGCTCAAGGGGCTTATATCAAAGTCAGATAACTTGGCAGGACCACAAAAAAGTCACACAGTGACAGTTTGAAGGTCTGTTTAATTCTAAGCAGGAAGTAGCAAAAGCTCTAAACCCTTGTGAACTTCAGCCACAGCATTTATCTTTATTATTACTGACACTACAGGTATTGAAACTTTTGATATCTGACAGAATATAGTCACTTTGTGTCTCTGTTGTTGTTTGTTTCTCTGTGGATGCTTCCTTGGTTGCCTTGTATCTTCCTGTGGTCATTTTACAGCAGCTTGAAGTATTTTTGCATCACTTGAGTGGCTTTGCTTTTTCTGACATACTTCTGTTTTGTAGCCTTTGCTGTTGCTTTGTTTCTTGTTGATGCTCTATCTTCAGTTGCTTACACAGAGAGAGGCCTTAACACAAGAGCAATGACAAATCACCAAATTGTATTTGTGGTGGATTGAGGTTTGCAGGGGGCAACCGTGGTGGCCAATCAATCCACACCTCTGTTTCTCCATAATGTACATTGTTCTTTTGTTGATGTACGAATAATCAGTCTGAGATCTAATCATTTCCAAATAGTGGTTATCTCCCCATGACACATCTCTTATCCATAGTGCAACACATCAAAATTAATCAAGCTTTAATTTGAGAGAGAGATTTTGAGATAATCTAATTCTAACTAAGCAATTCATGCTGAGATAAATGGTGCATCTGCTACATGGAAAAATATCACAGATTAAGAAGCGTTTCTTTTGCTTTTACTGCTGCTTCTGAAGTATTTTGTTTGCTGACAGTGGTAGCTGCAAACAATTACCCTCTAAACATCCTACAGTCCACAGAGATGTAGCAGTGCTGTACCAGTCATTTATCCTTCCTGCCAGGGGGTTATATTTGATTTTTCTACAATTTTTCAGCGTGTGCACAATGTAATGCAAACTGGGGGAGAAGCTGTATGTGCATAGAATATAGGGCACGCAGTTAATTAATCCACTTTTCATGTTTTAGGAATGCATCACAGTGGCTCACATTGTTTTATTATGGAAGGGTAAGCTTATTATAAATGTGTTTTGATGTTTCTATATCCTGGTGTGATGAACTACAGTGCGGGTGTTATCACCGCACTGTGCAGCAGAAGTTAGAGGGTAACAACTCAAGGAAATTAAATTAGTGGAGAGCCATAAATATCTTGCAACACTGTTGATGGCACTACATGATTTTTTGCCAAATGGTAGATGAACTCCCATAATGTCTGTGGTGAAATGAAAACCTTATTCAATAAGGTTTAATAAATCATTTATGCTAACACTCTATTAAAGCCTGGTTTGGCCTCCTCCGCTTTTCACAATAAAATGTGTTTAATGGAAAGAGCCAGCGCGGTAAGATGTGAGAACCTAGCAAAGGCCTCATAGAAGATTTTTTTTTCTGTTACACACTTCTTCTGTATTTTATACTTCTATTGGTTTTGATTTACGATTTAAATCAAAACCAATTGAGCCTGATCTTTTCAAGGTCGAACTCATGCAAGTAGTTAACGTGCTTTGTGTTAAAATAGGGTCACTTACTGTGATTTCCATTTTGAATTATATCTGCAAATGCAATTTTGGACCGTATTTCAGAATTTGATTAAATACAATTCAGGTTGATGGAACTCTTTGTTCTTTTATGCAGCTTTCCACATAAATGCTTTTTCAGGTGCGTGTTGAACACATCTGAACATGTACCAATCACCACTGGCCTGTTCTGTTCTTTGCAGCCGTGAGCCGGGGGTGGACATCAAGGGCAAGAATTCAGACAGAGACTATGTTGGAGAACTGAGCCAGACAACACAAGATGCACATTTGTACACTGAGTACAGCTGTGAATCATTTTCATTCCTTCAGTTTCAACATCTGTTACATTTACAGAATATACCTGTTATTACTTCATTTTGTTTTTTTAGCTGACACAAAAGGCATCTAATCTGGTTGGGTCAAAATTGCTCAGACTTCAGAGCAGTTCTGTTTTCTCTGTAAGAGTTGGTAAGAATGGTTCCATTTGAGATGTGCAGAAAACAATCACAATGGCACAGTCAAAAAAAAAAAAAAAACAAACAAAAAGAAAACTTAGGTTTCTTCCAATAGCTGTGATTGGAAAATGTCGGCAATGCTGGGAATGAAAGCTGCCTCAACGTTAGCTGATCCTGAGTAAAATTGCTGTTTAACTAAAAGAAGGGGTTAAGAATGAAATATTAGCTATGTAAAGCTTACATGGTCTTTATCAAGCCTATAGTGTAGAATAAGGCCCGCTAGCTCAGATGGTAAACACCATCACTAAAGTAAAGAAAGTGATGAAAGTAACAAGCTACTCTTTTAATCATTTGGTTACCATAATGATGGGTCTCAGCCATTACCTTTGTGAAGAGGTTCATTAAGTCAGAAGGGCTGAAATCAGGTTTTACTGATGATAACAGATGGATTCGTTTTGCCTACCAAAACAATACGCAGAATGAAAGTGAAAGTAAATGTTATTTGCCTTAAAAGTGAGTGAACTGAAAATAACAAGAAATAAATAATAGTTCCACTCAGGACATGAACCAGGGTCTCATAATCTGACACATCTCTGCTGCCACCCTCCCTGCCTCCAAAAATAGGAATTTGTTGGTCTTTACACAACCTAATTTAAATAAGTATTATGTGGACACTATGACAAAGCCTCTAACTGACCTTCTTTGCCAGTATTATTTGTTAATCCCTTCGTACAAATCACAAGCAAGATGAACTCTATTATCCCATAGAGAAAAAAAAAATCTCACTGAGCAGCTTTGATGCTGTGTATAAAGAGAATGGTACCTATGGCACATCTGTGTTATTTCTTTGCATTTCAAGCTTTTTTTTATGTCAGTTTATGCCATTAAAATGAGTCGAATGCAGGTTTTATGTTTATTTATGCATTTGGCAGACGCTTTTATCCAAAGCAACTTACACGTAGGCAGATATGGTACGGGGGTCTTACCTAAGGACCCCTACTGGAGGTAGTACCTTTCATGCAGGGAATTTGAACCCAGGTCTCCCACACAAAAAGGTGGCAATTATTTCACAACACTATCCAGTCTATTCGTTTTAATTTGTGAGATAATATGGTGTAAAATACATACAAAAATCATGATATAACTGTGCTATTTCATGTGACTTGACTGAATAGTAATATTTAGATAATGACAACGTGTAGCCAACACCACAAATGCTCACTGTGACATTAACTGAACCTTTCTCGCAGACTGATTTGTTTCCCAGCTTTTTCAGTCATTGTATGTTTGCAGGTTGGAAAACCTGTAAAAACAAAGAGTATAGCTAAGTGCAGTGTGGATTTCCATCAGTCACCAGTGGAAAAAAAAGAGATAATTTTACCTTTTCTTTGAGTGTAACAAAGAATAATGACAGATTTAAGAAGGGATATATTATACTTGTAAGGGATAAATTATACTTTTCTAACTGGATTTATATCAAACAAAATGTACATCAGTTGTACCATCATCCAACAGTGATAAATAGAATATATATTCCGTTTGTCTGAAGCAGCCTGTCTTCAGTTTTTCATGCATACTGCTCAGTGGATTAGTTTGAGTAAAGAAAACTGATATTATCTTTGATTATTAGACATTGTTTTAAAATTATATTCTTATCTACTGTAGATTAAACAAGGTTCCAGCACCTGAAGCATGCACCGACGGCCAAAATCTATCTAGATCTTTCAGTATAGATTTAGCTCCCTTTTTAATATGCGTCAATGTAATTGTGCACAGAAACACACACAAGACCTCCACCATATCACTTAGCCCACCTCCTTAGTGGATGCTTGAGAACAAGACAGCTGTTGTCAAAGGATGAGACTGTGCAACAAAAACATTTACTCTATGAGAAAGTGGGGAATAATTACCTGCGTGTGGCTTGAAATGGAACAGTTGAATGGTGCACAGATTAGAGAGCATCCTCTAGTGCCCATTAATCAAACACACTGGAATTAACTTTCAATTGACTTTCTTACCCTTTCGCATAAAATAAATGCCATGGCTGAAAAATGGTGTATGCATGCAATCTCTACTTCAAACACAGTTTATCACACCGGTCGAGGGAAAAAGAAAAAAAGAAACAAGGGAGAATCTTCAATTTTAATTTTGTTAAAAACCAATAAAACTGAATGGAGCCCCAGTGGTGCTCTCAATTTGTGAGATCTCTCCATAACTATGGAAAGCAAGTTAGTTGATTCAGGACTGGGGAAGTTTCAGCAGCGGTACATTCTGATTGAATGACATTGAGTCATTATGCTAATTTGATTTATCATGTTATCAAAGTCATTCTTTAAACCTTTTTAGGATGCTGCATATTTAAGAAAAAAAGAGAACTTTTGTATTTTTATGGCAACATTATTAACATTCGCAAAAATGTTTTGATGAACAGTTAATTAATTTGTATAAATATTCTTACTTTTTTTCACCAAATCAACAAAGGTGTTAAACCTCTATAAGTTTATTATCAGTTTATCATTTTATGTTCTCTGCTTAACAGACAGGGAGGCATTAAAGCAGTTTCACATTTTGGAAATGCCATTAATTTTTCTTTCTTGCTGAGAGTTAAATAAGCAGATCAATATGTCTAACATGCTTATGGCCACAGACTGAGCTGGAGAGTTCAACTTAGCTTAAAGCAAGGAACAAGGAGAACAGTCAGACCATTTGTTTTCAAAATCTGAATAATATGCAATATTTTACCCCTTTCTCTTTACATAGTATAGACTAATGGATATATGAGGCACTGTGGCTGGCAACAGTCTGTTAACATGTTAATGTTGTACCCTTTCCTTTCTTCTGCCTTTTCATCCGTAGGTTTTGAACATGATTTAATTAACTAAAGTTGTTTATTCAAGAGACATTTATTGTCTCCATAACTAAGCTATCTGACATTATGGAAGTTTGCATCCACAGTTTATTCAGAAAGCAGTATTTGTGCTGTACGGGAGGTGGCCCTGTCCCGTTACTGTTTTTCTTTTCAGTAAACAGTTTAAAAAAAAAAAAATCTAATTACAAAAATGCCAAAAGCTTCCATAACATTTGCCATTTTGGTCCACAAAGACACTGCACAAACTTCAAACTTATACCAGTGAAAGTAGCACTGAAATAAATTTGATTATGCAAAATGTTGCTATCTTAACTGCTTGTCTGACCGAACAATCACTGGTAACAAACAAAATGTCATGTATTTTTATAAGCAGGTTTCACTATGCATGTTTTCTGAGTTATGGAATGGTGTCAAACATCTCATATAATTCTCTGCACGATGATGAATGTGTATATTTCTCAAACTGTCAAGCAGTACCTTTGAGATATAATTTGAAATGCAAATGCAGGGTATCAGAACAGAGCCTAATGATTGCCATGGTACATTATTCAATGACCTGGAAGCTCCTGCTGGAGAAAATAACACAGTACCTGCTGCACAGAAACATTGGACTTGAGTTGGAGGCACATAGACAGCATTTAATTTTTTGCTGTTTGATTATGGAGGTTTTAAGATGCAGCGCTTAATGTCGTTAAATCACTGCACAGGATAATGACGTAAAAGGCTTACTCTGGAGTAAAATATCAACACAGAAAAACTAGAATATATTATTCTATTGGAGTGCACTTGCAACAGACCAGCTTTGTTTCTCTCTATAATGATATAATAACATAATAATAATAATGATTTATCTATATTTATATTTAGGTACTGTATTGCCGTGAGATGAGATGTACTAGTATTTGGTTCTGCATAAACAAAATTTAATTGAATTTACTTTAAACTGGAGCAAAACCAAACTACTTTTTAAGTCCAGAATGCAATGTGAAATGCATGAGCTATAATCTGTTGTGATCCTGGCTGGTTGATGGCTGCTTGATGGATCACAGTGTACCATCATAGATCACTATCTGGCTGCATTTTCATTATGGTTACTGTCATAGACCACAATTTTGTTATGCTAAAAAAACATCAGTGACTTTCAAAGCCATAAGCACATGCAGTCAGCTCTGGTGTGTGTTGTGATTTCATGATATGCACATTATTGATCTGGTGCTGTGTCATGGGGACAGGTTTCCTCACATTAATGCTTCTGAGAAAAAACAAATACACAGAACCCTGATCTACAGCTGCATGATGTGCTGATGGAGGGGTCCTTGGTGGAGAGTGGTCGAAAAAACCCTCTGTCCCCGACCCCCCCCACCCCCACCCCCACCCCCACCAATCCTACCCCCAACCTGTTTCTCTGTTTCTGTCGTTCCACCTTCTAATCAGCCATCAGAGATTGTGTGTTTCTTTGCGATGACCCATAGAACTCTGCAACTGCTTTGACCTCAGTCGCTGCAATCCCCTGCGGCTCTTCCTCACTCACCTCAGCCACTACACAGCCTAATATTTTACTCCCCTCCTCCCCTCCTTATTACACCACCCACATGCCCTCTTCAATGGCAGAGCCGCATAATTATTTTCTCTGGGAGACATCCCGCTTGTATGCATCTCTATCTTTAATTACAATCATGCAAAAAGGGAGCTTGAACAGAAGGGACCAGACAGTCAGCTTTGATGTTGCTCTTGGCCCTCCACTTTTTAGCTTTCTCATATCCTGGCAAATGGCAGAATGCTTATGTCCACCCCATGCTTGCCACACAGCCTCACAGTCTCTGACAGAGATGTCAGATATAAGCACAGTATCCACAGCAGATTGTTAGAGCTTGGACCTGGGACGGTTGGTTTTCGAGCGGTCACCTCAGCTTAACAGGGCCAGTGTGTTATTCTGCTCCGAAAAGAAAAATCTTGTCTGGCCATCTGCACGGTTTGATCACAGCTGCCAACAATGGCTATGTTTTTGTGTAGGAAATACTGCCAGCAGGGATTTGAATGTGTGTAAAAACAGTGTGGGCATTGGTTAGCTTCTGCTCTATGTTTTGAGGAATTTCTTTTTCTTCTGCATAAACTTTGTGTATACCAAGTTGTATGCTAGTGAGTTTATGGGGCAAACAGACATTTCAACATTCTGTTTCACCCAGGATTGTGTTTCTGTGTACATAAGACACATGCACAGATTGGCTTTAGATGAAAAAATCTAAAGCCAGACTGAGTCTCCCCACATGTTAATATCTTTTACACCATTCACGCAGGCACATTTTTGCACCTGCATTGATGCGTGCCTTTTTTTGTGTGTGAATATTTGTAGTGACTGATTAGCTGTTGGATCTGTGATTGCTGTTATGAGCCTGTGATCAGAACATTGGCTGAGGTGTTGGCTGCTGCTTCTTTTGCTCACAAATGGACAAGAAATTGACTTGACTCAGCCGCTTTGAGACTACCACCTCTCAGAGTCCAAATGATGCCCTGAACTCATCCCAGTTTACTCTTTGTTTTGTAAATAAAGGCTCAGAAGAAATGCAATTTGTATTATCTTAAATTAGCATGAAAACTGCACGTAGAAAACGGATGGCACATCCTTGTAGCTGGAACTGTTTTATTAACAACCTAGAATTTGTCGGAGGTGGTTGTGTTCCATCTTGTTAGAGGTGCAATTGCAAACACCATTGTACAGGTGTTGATTTAAAGTGAGCAAAGAATAATACATCACGTACTTAGAGCACACAGCTGTTTGTTTAAATATGATGCTCAACTTTTGTGCGTTATGTTGGATATAGATTCATATGTTATTGTTTTCCAAAGTCACAATATCGTCATGATTGCTGATCTTGACCTTTGCTTCCTGTTTTGGTTTGCTTTCTCCCTTGTTCCACACCAAGTTTGAGTTAGTGTGAAAACTACACACACATGCTTTGTGTTAGTCATCACTTCCCTCACTATATTTACAACCAAATAGAACTCTGTGCAGTACATTTTTTCAATTATCATTTTTATCTATATTTCAAATCCTGTTCTTATCTGCTCTTGATTGATTTATGACCATTACTATCTGCGTCACAATAAGGCTAACATATGCCCAGTCTCAGTCCAGTTCAGCCCTTATCTCTGACTAAGTAATAATAAAGGTGCTGCTATTGGTAGCAACAAAATGCAGACGCAATACTGAAAGATATCAGATTCTTGTCATTGTTTGTCTGCCTAACAAATGTATTTTCTTTTAATGTTCTGTGTCAAACCAAGTTATATTTATGTCTCATGTTGGATTAATCATGGATCTATAACAAACACTAACTTACTCTATTGATACACCAGCAAATTCTGTGATATGTGATGTTAAATTAGAGCATTTATAAAGACAGCCCAATGGCTTTAAAAAGGGCATATATAGTTGTTAGCAGTACATTGTTATATTGTGGTATACCTCCATGCTTCTTTAGACTTGGGGCCTCCAGACCAAATTTACCATAGTGGGACCATATGGGAGAAGCAAAATTATACTTTTATAATTTTTTTAAGTGCAATGTCTAGTGGTGTTTGTGTGCACTGAAACTTGTTGTTCAAGACCTGTAAAGAGTCAAATGTGAGTGGGCAAACTGATTAGAATCCTGTGTCAGGTTCCTGGTAATTTTAGTGATGACTGTGGTGTTTTCTTTTGTGTGTGTACTGGTTGAATCTAATCTCACTATAACTACTGTGACCTCAGTGACTCACATCAACACAACATTCTACAGTCCATCACATTATTATTAGGGTTTGTGGTTTTTCTGTTTTAATTAGTGACTTTGGGTTATATTTCCTTGTCTTGGTTTTTGCTGTGTTTTGTCTGATTCTGTTGTCTTGTTTGTGTTCTTTATATTTTGCAGTTAGAGGTTTGAAATAGGATTAATTCTGTTTGTATTAGTCTATACTTGATGTGCCTTTTTGTTTCTACTCTCCTATGATTTGCTTTGGTTGTTGTTCTTTCCTCTTAAAGGCTTTAGCGTTGACAGCTTTTGGGAGCATTTCGACAGCATTCCTGTATTCTTCAGATAATCCATCAATAACAGTTTTTCTCAGTATGACAGACACCCCATTGTCTCATGCAGAAATGAAATACATACACTGGAGGAATGTTTACAAACCATGGAATATCAATCAGTCAGCAAACAAGTTGGTGGTGTCAGCAGAGTAATGGATTTTTTACTTGAGAAATAGTCCATAGCTGCTACACACGGGGATTTAAAACAATAATTTTTCCAGCATAATGACTGGGTAATATGGATAGTCCATTTACCTTTGATTAGTTTTTTTTTTGTGATGCAGGGATTCATTCCCTTGACGCCCTGTTTCATTATTCTTTCTAATTACCTGCACCGATTCGCCCATCAAGCATCGGTACACTGGCAAGATATAATTGCTTCTGCCATAAATCAAGAAACATTTTGGGGCATAACAAGAGCGCCTAATACAAACACACTGAGAAACCAGAGTTATGTACTTTTTCACAAATCCTATCATTCATTTTGACATTTTGATAGTTCCTGTTCTCCGACTCCAGCTGAGTGTTTTTGTTAGTTTTATTCTGATATTCCTGTCATTGATTACTTGACAACAAGTGTGTAGACTCCATGCCTGCTGATTTTTCCATGTCATTCAAAGGGTCAAGATTTGCCTTTTTCCCACTTGAGTAAAGAGCACTTCACATATGTGATTGGGATGCCCCTGAGTGGGGAATGGCAGATAAAAGCCACAGATGTCCACCAAGGTTAAGAGCGCGTTGTGTATTAATGAGGCCTCTGCTCTGATAAACATTCAGCTGCCAGCTCCAAGTGTTGCCTCATCTCTGTTATGCAAAAATCTGTAAACATGTGCAAGCTTAGCCCAAAGCTGAACAGCACTAATTCATATCCGCAGGGTTATCATTCTAATTTAGTTAAGGCATTAGCCAAATCAACATCTCCCACAGCAGCGCAGTGGGGAGAAGTGCCCAGAGGTGGTATGTGGCTGAGCTAAGTTAAGGCAGACAGAACTGGGGCTTAGCTGTTAGCCTCAGGGTCAAAGTGATAATGTATGAACTTAGCTCTGGCAGGCAAGCAGGCAGCACTACATTAGTGACCAACGAGTGTCTTTGTGCAGTTGCTTTATACTGAAAGCAAGGCAGCAAGCTTGCATATCAGCCGATCAAGATAAACACACATTATTTGCTGTGCTACATCACAACCTAGCGCTCTCACTTAATCAGATTTGTCACTTGTTTGTTTCTCTCTTTTCACAGTGGTCACATTGACCTTGTTGTAGCTTGCAGTATATTAGATCCTTTGTGATTATGCTAAAATCTTACATAGTAATCACCATGAATACAAATGAGAAGAGCTTTTTTCCCACACAGATCGAAGAAGAAGATTAAGTTTTATTAATGCAAGGTCGAGTTTACTGTTTGGGCTTAATTATTTACTCTGATTTGTGCTCAGTACACAATTTTTAAAACTTTGCCTCCATAACATTAAAAAAACTATATTGTATGCACATTTATAAGGACAGACAACATTCTGAACCACATACTGTTGAATATTGAATTATGGATGAGAGAGGGTGGGACCTAACTGACCACTTCCATACAGTGTAAAATTATAAGGCAGTTGAAACCACTTCAAGTCTGAAGAGTAAATAAGAGGTACAGGGACCAACCAGTCAAACCTTTTCAATTTAAAGACTAACTAGTGTTACACGAAGTCGGCAAGAAATTGCACCATCAAATGTATCCAAGCACTCCATTGTTTAGCTAGCCAACACCTGAATCAAAGATTACAAATAATCAATCACCTGGATTTAATCTTATTAAAATCCTCCTTCTCAAACTGAAATGTACAGTTAGGGAAGACAGCACACCTCTTTGATCAGCTTTTAGGACACTGAATCATGAAACTGAATCCCTCATAAATGATGACAATGGGGGACACATAGATTACCTTTCTCAGCTGGGATAGTAATACTGCAAAACCTTAGATCAAGAGAAACGTTGTTCCGTTGACTTATACAAAGTGGTTTGGTGTTTTTTGTTACATTTCTTTGATCTTCAGTCATTGATTGGTTAGGTTTAGGCAAACAAACTTATTGGTTAGATTTAGAGAAATATCTGTTTGGACAGCCTGATGTTGCCTGGAAAACACTAATCGAACTTCTGCTCTCCTCTGAATCAACAAATCTCTGACTTTTTCAGAGAAGTGGTGGTGGTCATACCCACTGCCCGGGGGTCAGCTTTGCCTCCCTGGTTATCAAGTCGGTGGAGGGGAAATGTGTTTTCTTAGGTAGTAGCATGTCACTTTAGAGTCACATGGCTTTATTAAATTATGCTGTGTTCATACTTGTGCTCATGTTCTATTTTTAAGATCACCCTCCATTGCGTGTTAAAATAAATATAAAGACATTTCAAAATTATCTCTGTAATGTGGTTGCCTAGCAAATCATGCCCCCTATATTTGCTTTATAACAGTCCACACTGATATATATCTTAGAGAGATACGAAACTCACTTTTCCTTATGCAAACATTGAGGTGTACTGTTCAATAAGCGTTTGGATTGACTGACAGCATTATATTTGTTTAACATTTATCTTAATAAAAGCAGTTTGTCTGATAATTCTGCATACAGTGTACTTTAGTATTACAGAAACAAGTTTTTTCTGTCATTTAGTTCTATAAAGACACTACATTCGATGTCATTGTACATTCTTTTTTCTGTTGGTAGGGCATGTATTTTGCTGAAACGTGGATGAGATATTGAACACAGCAGGGTTGCTACCAACGGCCAAAAAAAGACAAGTTATTTTGATAACTTGTAATGCTGTGGAAGTGTGTGATCTGTTGACTTCTAGATGTGGTTACTCTATAACACCTTATCTGAATACATTCACTCAGCTCTGTCGCGTTCATCTCTTTTGAACCAAACAGAAAAAGGCAGCTTTAGCTTGAAAGAATCACTGAAGTGTAAATAGTCTTTAACACAGGACTGCACTAGAAAAGGACAATATAATTGCAATCCATTTACTATGTAACTCGGTCTGCCGCAACATCCAGAAAAAGTATTACATGTGGACACGAATTCCTCTCTGATGGACAGAGGGACCGTGAACACATGCTCTGTGGTCAGATAATTCCAGGTTTCAGCTGCTTTGGTTAAAAAGAAGACAAGGTCCGATTTTGTAGAAAGATTTTTTTTTTAAGTTGAAAAGCCTAGATCTGTGATGTAATGGGTGTCCATGGATGATAGGAGGTTATTTCTCTGTGTGTGAGTGTGTGTGTGTGTGTGTGTGTGTGTGTGTGTGTGTGTGTGTGTGTGTGTGTGTGTGTGTGTGTGTGTGTGTGTGTGTGTGTGTTTGCTCAACTGGCCTGCCTGTAGTCCAGATCTGTGTCTCACTAAAAGATGCATGATGCGTTATGAGGAGGAGAGTCAGACAACAACAACCACAGACTGTTGAGCAGCTGAAATCTTGTAGTTCAGCAAGAATGGATACAAACTGTCCTTGCGAAGCTGCAACAATAAGTATCCTCAGTTGCCAAGCAATGGAAAGTGTAATTAAAAGGAAGGCTGATATAAATCAGTAGTAAACATGCCCTTTCCCAGCTTTTTTTTTTTAGTGTGTTGATGGAATCAAATTCTAGAATAGTTTAAATTTTCTAAATACAATGAAGTTGGTCAGTAAACCTACGTCTCTTAAATAAATGTTGAAAAAGATTAAGACACTAATTTAAATATTTTATTGCATTATAGAAAATGTCCTCACTTTTATGGAAATTGGGTTTGTATTATCAAAGCACCAACGGCCAGTGACCGATTATTTGATTGATTCATGCAGAATATTTCACTCTCTGTACCTGGTAGTTAATGTGGAAGCAGATACTTCATGTTTTCTGCGAACACAGATTAGATGAATATGTAAATGTACCTGGCTGCCTTACAGCAGTGCTACATACACACATTTCTGCCTGGCCTCTGTTCTCCCACTGAGTATGTTCAAGAGGCAACACTGAGTGGGATGACTAAGGAGCAGCTGGCAGTGACCCAGGTTAATATGGTTAAAACACTTGAGTGCCACTGTTTGCAGTCACAGAGACATACAGGGTGCTGAATGCAAAAAGCAGAACAGAAGTCCATGGAGGATGTGACACTGTAGCTGCTGCATAAGCAGCTGCACTGAGGTCTGCTCTGGGGCTGAGGTGGCTGTAACTGTAATTTCCCCACAGTCTGTTTTTGCAGACCTTGAATCAAATCAGCAACTTTTGTAAAGAGACTCATGTTCCGCAGGAATTCTAATTAGACACTACATATACACAAAGCAAATTCATTTTCAATATGCTTGTTACACAGAGCTGGGAAATATGGGACATGGAGAGCTGGAATCAAAAGTGTTCTTTCTTTAAAGTGTTCTTTCTTTAAAAGAACAAAGAGGAATGATTTAAGGAAAACTGCTTGTCATACAGAGAAAAGTTAGGTCACAGAATAAGCATTTTTGTTTTTTGAATTGTTGACAAATGCACTCTGCAGGGGCTTTGTAGCACAGACAATATGAACCATCAGACCTCTGAGTACTCTTCAAAACAAATCTCTGTGAAGAAGAACAATAAAAGCTCTTGATTCTGCTCTCAGGAAACAAGAACTCTTATAATCTTGAGGATACGTACCATCAAAGCACTGCAAAGGCACCATTCATTGCAGATGTCTTCTTATAAATAAGTCTGCTACAAAGGTTTTAAGGTTCCGGTAACCATTTGATTAAAGTAAAGCAGCAAGCAAACTGACAAAGGTACACCTCCAGTCCTCTGGTGGCTGTGAAGTGGGCTCAAAGTGCTTTGGGCAGCTAGTAATACATTTAACTTCACCCAGTCAAGTACATGGAAATACTGAAGCTCTTTTGTATATGTTCCAACAAAGCAATAATTATTTTGGAATTGGAGATTAGTGCCTGGCCATGACAGGAGGTAGGCTGCAATGGAAAGTAATTAAAAAAAGCTGATGGTGCAAATCAGATGTCCTAAATATACTGCGTTTGAGGCTGATAGTAATGTAGGCTACATAATCTGTGAATTTTCTAATGATAAAAGGTGAGTGTATCTCTTTTAAATCCTTAAATAAAAGCTGTCTCCCTGGCGATGTTTTATGAAAATAGGCCATGCACTGTGTGCAGCATGTTTGCTCTATTATGATAGGGAGTTTCAGATCTAGTCAAGCATGTGATTTGTCAGATGATCATTGTACTTTTAAAGCTGACCATGCATGTACGCAAGGGCAGAAAATGTTAACCTATACGTATTACGGATAAGATAATCTCTTACCACAACTCTCACATTTTCACAGTTTACTAACTGACAGCGCTACCCTGCCGAGTCGAAGTATTTGCTGCTGTCATACTTGTGCTGTTTATTAATCCAGCCAGCCCAACAAAGCCGCTGAATATTCATGATAGTGCCTCCAAACGTCAGGACGCAGCGGCGGCTCTTTCTCTCTGACCGAGAGAGGAGAAACGGAATGCCAGAGCCAGGTCGCAACTCTCCCACCAGCAGAGCGACAGCATCGTTTGACTGCATTTTAGGGACAAATCTGCCCCCGACTCATCTTACATTGCGACAAGGAAAGCAGCGATGGACTGACGGGAGGAGAGACGAAGGGAGAGAGAAAGGGGGCAAGAAAAGAGGGAGGGGGGGGGGGGGGGATAGTGAAACACCGCCTCTTTTTTTAAGCGAGCTCATATTTGTGGACGCTCCTCGGGTTCATATTTGCAGAGCGGGACGGATCAAGTAGCCACAGCGTCTCTGTCAAAGGAGATGGGACAGAAAAGCAGTGATAGTAGGAAGATGCTTCACAACAAGCGGTTATAGCAGCGCATCTCCTGTAAAATGGACGAGACATACTGGGATTAAAGAACTGGCGACTAACCACGTTTAAGGGAAGAGATGTTTAGTAACTGTCGGAAGCTGTTCGGGAGGATGATGATGCCTTTTCAAGCGTCATTTTCTCGCTTGTAATATGTAGCTGAAGCAACGAGGGAGCAAGTAAAGCTGTTTCTCGGCTAATGAAGCCCGTAAATGCATCCTTTACCAGCTGGAGCGGAGCATTGTGGACGGCAGCAACCTTTCCCAGCTCTAACTTCCACGATGCCCTGCTACGAAGTGAGCGCTGTCTCCTGAGCTGTCCGTGGTGCTGAACAGACCAGTCCGCTCCACGGGTCTACCGTCTCTGCATCGAACAACAAACAAACAAAAAATAATAATAATCACCCATCATACAACAGACAGCAAGGCAACCACACGTGGACAGCTGCTGGGCTTGACTGAGTCAGCCAGACAATAGTCTCTTTCATGGCTGTGGCACGCAAAATTAAAACTTTGCTGACCGTCAACATCTTGGTGTTTGTGGGGATTATTCTGTTCTCGGTGTACTGCAGGATCCAGGACCGATCCGAGGAGCTCATTCAGATAGGACGTATTTCTGACCAGAGGCTGCGAGCCAGGAATGGAAAAGTTTCCAACTTGGTGGACAGGCAGTCTATTCTTCAGCGACTAGAGAGGCTGGAGGATGTAGTCTACAATCAGTTAAACGGTAGGATATGGCTCGTCGTTTCTTCGTGGTCTGAAAAGTGGCTAAATTGCCCTTGACATTTAAGAAGATGACCACTGTAAATAAATCATGTTATAAATAGCATATAGACAGTCTGCAGTGTGAAATGCGTGATGCACTCAGGTGAGTTTGTTCTCAGACCTGGACCATGACTCATGCATCCTTTTCTTTCAGTTTGCAGCTTGGTAGGGCACTAAAGAAAAAGTCAGCCTTTCACACAAGAAACATGTCAAACGTGTTGGTGAATGAGGGTCTGCTTCCTTGAACTTTCTTGTTAAGAGGCTAATGAACCAGGGTGATGCTTTATAGTGCATTACCTTCTGTGTGCTTACGTTGTCTCTTTAGTCAGATTTTACTGGGCTATATTCTTTAACAGCCTTTCAGATTCTGACATCCCCCATCCCATAAATGACTTGTTGTAAACTTCACATGAACCTGCACTGCAAATATTTGTATCTGTGCTTCTCTACACATTATATTCTTCTTTAGTAAAAGTCTGCATGTCTGCAGCAGCTTGTGAAACACGAGATTTAACAAGCAGGCTGAGTTTTGAGGAAAAGTCTAATGGCTCTGCAACAGTAAGACAGACTTGAAGGCCTGTGAACATTTTGTGATCTGTTCCTCTCAGCAGAGCCATTCTTTAAAGTCAGCAAATATCTGACTTTGCCTTACGCACATCCTCACAGTGACGGCTAATGATAAAGACAGTTTGGTTTTTATTCACAGATGCCAGAGGCTTCAGACGCCTCATAATGAAAACGTAGAAAGGCTCAAAGTTAATGTTAAAGCAACAGGCTTAAGGTAAATTCATTAAATGAACGACATCTGTGACTGAAAGTTTAATTAGAATTGACATTTAGTCAGACAATTATTTTCTCAATTAATTAATGAATGGTTTAGGAATAATTTTCTAGATCCAGATATTCTATACTACTTACTAACATCTATGTTAGGAAAATCAATCAATAGACAATTTTCTGCCATATTTTGTATCTACTAATGTTGGTTACAGCTCTCAGCAGCATACATTCTTGTGGAGGTGACTCCAAGCCAAAAAAAAACGATTGCCAAGGCATAAAGAATTTATTTCACTCGTGGCAAAAAGAGTGGACAGCAAATAACGTTTCCCCCTTCCGACTTTTGTTCAGATCACTGTTGGGATGAAAGAAAAACATTTCTTGAATTAAAAGTGTGTTTTTCCACTGCCATCTTTCACAGAATACTGATGCCAGAAAGAACGTTCACAAACTTGTGACTGCCATACAAACGTTTTATCGCTTGCACATAAAATCACGCAGAGATTCTATAGCATGTTGGAAGGCATTAGCAGGAGTTGACGGCATTTCGTAAGTACATTACAGTTAAAATTGGTCAGAACCTGTTCTTTACAGGCATTCAGACACTTATTCACATTGATCCATCAAATGTTTCCTTTTCAAAAGCTTAAACATCTTGTTTTCAAGCAAAATAATGCAAAGACATCATAGGGGATTTGTTGCCAGTTTGTAAGGTGTTACAGAGCATGCTCGTCAGTTAGCAAAGTTGGGCTGTGCAGGAGGAGACACTGTCTGCTTGTGTTATATTTCATGTTTGTCACCAATAGAGGTCATGGATCTTGTAATATCCATTTCATAATTCAGGCCCCAGTAAGCTGTTAAATTCAAGAATCATTCAGAAAAGCAAGCAAAAACATTTAATTAATAAAGATGAATAATCTCACACTAACTTAATTTTGAAAGTTCCATAGTAAAGGACTTGACAGTGCATTTGACTCTGTTTCTTGGTAGGACTTTTTATGGCTTAGTTGCCTCCAAAACGTTGCGACTGCGGACTGTTTCTGCATGATCTTGTTATTATGCTGGAGCCTCAGCAGCTATTTGAGGGTCACTCTGTCACTTTGAGTTATGTTTGGCATCTGGCATCTATCCAACAGCCACTGCCTTTCAAAGCGTACAATGCATCCTCTTAGTCACTAGCTTCATATGAAGACAGTGCAAGTATATCAGTAAACCACATTACAGTATTACTGTTGTGGGAAAAAAACACACCATGTCTGCACAGCTCTCATGGACTAAAAAGAAAATATGTATGTGAGATCATGCAGTGAGCTTAACCCATCTGAGAGTGTTTGTGAGTAATAGTACATTCCTTATATACAATGTATCTGACTTTTCCCCCTGAGTGTTGGCTGGAAGGTATTCACTTCCTCTAAGGCTAGACTTACACAGTCCACAGAGTCAGCTTCATTAATTATTCTCAGAACTGACTCTCCCTCTGCAGCATGGTTGAATCCAAGTAGCTGAGGCATGGTCTCCCACAAGTGCAGAATGTAACAGTCAGTTTCAGAGTGAAGAGAGGAACAGGCCACAAACTAAGTGCAAAGCTGGCACAGTTTCCTGCCTTCCAGTTATCAAATGAAGATACAAAAAAAATAAAAGTACTTTGGATCCTGGAGTGAGTCCCTGAAAGCTGTTCAGAAAGATGTGATACATGTTTGATGAATTCGATTTATACTGAATGATTTCATTCAGTTTCAGGCCATTATGCTGAATTGCAAAAAGAGCTTCACATAAGTCCCTAAATTTGTTCTTTCAACAAATCAGTATTCAGTGTGACTCTGATAAATTCAAATGTACAGTTTGCAAACAGTCTTTTTCCACACATTGATCAAATCAATCAAATCAGATTTTATTTATATGGCACCTTTCATATTTAAAAAGCAACACAAAGAGAGACACAGAGACATATAGACACACACACCCAGACATACGCACGCATACATGCACACACAAACACACAAGCTCAGACCCACACCTATAGACAGAGATATGGCCGGGCACCGAGACCTAAGGCAAGGAAAAAGCCACCCTTGGGGGCGACCACACTGAGAGGGCTCCCGGCCCACGACTACAGGGAGTGCCGCTACAGAGACGACCTCAATCCTGGCAGACAAGAGGCCTCACACCTATGTGCAGAGTCCTCCAGCCGCCCGGGCCAGATCACTACACAGGACAGCACCCCCGTCAGTGGACCAAAAGCAGCTCCCAGTGTGGAAGGCCCGCTTGAGGAAACACTGGAGCTAAAAACTGAAAAACTAAAGCAGTAAAATAAGATAAAAAGGTGTAAAATGAACAAAATAGATTTAATGCTTTTCAGCTTGTGTAGTTAAAATATCTAACTAAAACATGTAGTTAAAACATATAATCAAAATGGTATAGAACAGAAATATGATAAAAAGTTTGATTAAAATGAATAAAGGAAATCAATAAAATCAAATAAAAGCCTGATTAAAAAGGTCAGTCTTGAGCCTCTTTTTAAAAACATCAACAGTCTCTGCAGCCCTGAGGTTCTTCAACAGGCTGTTCCACAATCGGGGCCAATCACAAAAGCCGCCTCCCCGTGTGTTTTCAATCGAACACGTGGTATGGTTAAAAGGCCAGTGCCGGAAGACCTCAGTTGATATGATAAAAGTAAGTCCGATAGATAAGAAGGCTCAAGACCGTTAAGACTTCTAAAAACAAGTAAAAAAACCTTAAAATTGATCCTGAAGTGCACAGGGAGCCATTGGAACGATTTTAAAACCATGATAATATATATTTAAAAAACAGTGTGGGAATTGGGTCTAAAAGGCAAGTTGTAGGGTTTACCTGGGAGTAGACTTGATCAAGTGTCCTCACATCAACCAGGGCAAAACTCTCCAGTGTTTCCTCAGGTAAAGGGAATGAGCCAGGTGTGGTGACGGCTAAAAAATGTTGAGATAAAAGACTGGATCTGATGCCATCAATTTTACTTCCGAAGTGGTCTACGAAGTCCTCACAGAGATGATGTTGATGTTGTTTTGTGGGCTCTACTAAAATTACTGTTTGTTAAAAGATCAATGGTGGAGAAGAGGAATTAAGGATTGTTTTTATGGTCAGAGGTTAGTTTAAATGGGAGATTCTTGCCTGTTTGATTGCATTATTTTAGGTTTTGAGTTGTTGGTGTAAAATTTGATAGTGAACTGTTAGTTTTGATTTTCTCCATCTCTTTTCAGCACTCCAGCAGTTTCTTTTAAGTTTCTTCATTTCCTCATTTCTCCATGGCGGTATAGGTTTTTTTCTTGATTGTTTTGATTAAAAGAGGAGCCACTGAGTCCAACGTTGACTTAAGGTTGCTGTTTAAATTGTCAACAACAAAATCACAAGGTGCTGGTAAAATCTCTGCAGGAGTGCTCTGTAAAATCTGGATAAAATATGCAGCCATTTCAGAAGTTAGGTATTGTTTTCTCACCGTTCTCACTGGGGCCTCCCACTGATTAAAACTGATGATGTTAAAAAACACACAGGAGTGGTCAGACACAGCCAGGTCCACAACAGAGGACACATCCACGGACAGGCCATAGGTTATGTCCAGGTCCAGGGTGTGTCCTCTGCTGTGGGTCAGCTGTGCGACATGCTGTTTAAAATCCAAGCAGTTCAAGAGGTCTAAAAATTCTCTGGATACTGGGTCCGAGGTGTTGTTAACGTGTAGAATAAAATCACCAGTTATTAAAATCCTGTTGTAGGTTGTGTGAATAACTGATAGCAGTTCAGAGAATTCACTGATAAAAGAATGATGAGTAGCTGTTAAAATGAACTTTGTTTGAGGACATTGTGGTTTGTTATATTGATGCAGTTCCTCCTCCTTTCTTGTCCCCCCCCCCCCAGTAGAAAATAGAAAGTAAAAATTTGGTGGGGAAGCCTCAGTGAGAACAGCAGGTGCATCGGTGCCATTGACAGTCAGGAATTTTTTATTTTTTTTTAAGAAAGGCAGTCAACCACATCTGTGCAATTTATCTTGAACAGAGGCAGTTGTGCATGGAAACATTTGCTTGTTGTCACAATTTCTCCGCGATTTGTCTCAAGCAGGTTAATAGCATACTTCATCATATCCTCATACTGCAGGTGACCATCCTTTCCTACATCATGCACAGACCACAAATCGTATTCTATGGCTATAGGGAATAACTACTGTGAGAGGAGGACTCAATGCGCCAATAACTATTACCATGTCCAGGAGCAATATGAAGTAATTGCCCATTCCCTCTGTTGTTTATTGCTTACAAACGGCATGCCACGGGAGCTGTGGCAGGGTCCAATTAGATTTGAAGGACATAAATAAGTCAGAAAATCCTTCTTTTATAGTTGTCTGATGGACGATCACTGAACTACCAATGAGTAAACAATGGTCAAGCTTTTTCAGAAGCCCCATTCTGCACAGAAATGAGCAACGTGAGGGTTATCAGCAGCTCTGCTCCACTGTTGATGCCATCAGCCTTGGAATAATGAGATGAGGGGGGTTTAGGGTTGTTAACAAGCTTATGGAGCACTGTTTTGACCCTAAAGTACCGTATTAGAATCTGTAAATACCTCTTCACTGATACTTACCTGCTGAAGCCTTGAGAGGCTGAGGGCCCTAAATGAACACTGTGCACAGATAAGATAAGATGCCATTATTTAGAAAGTGATGGAGATGCATATTGTTAACATTGTTAAAGATTTCATATGGAAGTTTAAACTCAACATATGTAAACTAATTCAATCTTTGCTAACCCCATGTTCCCTGTAAAGTATTAAACTACAACATATCTTTGGTGTAGTGTTTATCATTTGGAGCAACAAAGAGGCCGTGAAACTGCCAAACTTCATTTGTAGTTCATATTGAAGTTGCACACGTTTTTAGAGCATAAGTGGATTATTCAGACATTTCTGATATGCATGCTCGTCGTTGATTTTACAGTTTCTTCCTGCAGTAATACATACTGCATACTGTGTTGTTTTGCTTTTTGTTGTAGGTGGTATAAAATACAGCAAGTGTTTGGTTTTTCCTTTTCTTTAAATTCAGTGGTTGAGTCATTTTGACTAGAATAAACTCCTGAAAACTATTATGCCTCAAAGGTGTTGAGACATGTCATCACACCTTTGCCACATTTTTCAAACTAGAGTTAGGGTAGACATAGTTAGATCAATGTGCATTGATCGTTTATTAAAAGGTAGGTTTCTATGATTTTATGAGCATGGGCATCACAGGAAGAGCACACTCCTGGTTTGAATCATACCTCACTGGTCGGTCATTCAAAGTATCCTGGCTTGGTCACACTTCTGCAGCGCCTCGCCACAGGGGTTCCCCAAGGTTCAGTACTGGGACCTCTTTATTTGCCATAAACACCACCTCACTGGGCCAGATCATCCGATCACATGGCTTCTCATACCAATGCTATGCTGATGATACCCAGCTCTATCTGCCATTCCCACCTGACAACCACATGGTCTCAGCACAAATCTCAGACTGACATATCAATGACATATGGATGAAAGTCTATCATCTCCAACTTAACCTCCCTAAAACTGAACTGCTTATTTTCCCAGCCAAACCAACCATACACCACAGCATCTGCATCCAAACTGATTCCCCATCTCTTGCTAAATCAAAGGTAGCTAGAAACTTGTGTGTCATGATTGACGACCAACTAACCTTTAAAGATCACGTTACCTCTGTTGCTCGTTCATGCCGCTTTGCATTGCTAAACATAGAAAAGATCAGACCATACCTAACCCAACATGCCATCCAGCTTCTGTTGCAGGCTATGGTCATCTCCCACCTTGACTACTGCAATGCTTTCCTAACTGGAAAACCTCTGTGAAACCTCTGCAGATGGTCCAGAACGCAGCGGGGCGTCTGGTCTTCGATCAGCCTAAAAGAACACACATCACCCCTCTGTTCATTGAACTCCTCTGGCTACCCTTAGCTGCCCGCATCAAATTCAAGTCACTGTTGTTAGCCTACAAAGTGCTTAATGGAACTGCTCCCATTTATTTGAATCCTCTTGCAAAGGCTTATGTCACAACTCGGTCCCTCCGTTCGTCCCAGGATTGTCGTCTAGCAGTGCCTACACCACGCCTAAGACAATCCTGACTCTTTTCATATGTTGTTCCACGATGATGGAATGACCTATCCAGCACTACCAGAACAGGTCTATCTTCAAGAAACTCTTGAAAACCCAGCTTTTCAGAGAGCATCTCCTATCCTAACTTACCTTGTACTTCCCTACCCCCTCTTTCTCTGCACTTTATCTTTCTGTACTTTCCTCTATGCCTGCACGCTATCTCTACTCTGTCATCTCTGACAGAGTCTGACTAGTGGTTTCCTTCTATGTAGTTTATTGTTAGCTTTTTTATATAGCTTGTTATATCTTAATTTGTAATTTTGGATAAAAGTGTCTGCTAAATGCATAAACATAAATAAAGGCTTCACGATCACTGTTTTGTGTTAATGACTTGCTTCCACTCTATTAACAGTCAACTAACTACTGTCACTGGAGATGCAAAAAGTGTCCCATGCCAGCAATTTTTTAAACTAAGGGCAAACACTGCCTTGGATTAAATAGATAAACTGGCATGAATTTTGTTTTACAGACTCAGGTTCAATGCAAATGTCAGACTATTGCTTCTTCGCTTTTGCTTTAACTTGCTGCTCCAGTTTCCACAACAAAACTAATTGGTTAGGAAGTGCTGGAAAAGGTCTTCAGAGCAGTTATCTATGGATATTTTAGAGCAAACCCACCAATGTGCATGTAACAAAAAATCTGCAATTTGTCAAAGTAAAACTACGTGTTTGATCCTATCGGCTGCTAAGTTACAATCATTATTACAAAACCATTATTTAGCATGATCTGTTGTAGATGATGAAGGTAGAACTAGTTTGAACTATTTCATATACTGTTTTTTTATGAATAATGATAGGTAAATGGATTGACAAGTGTTTACTAAGAGGGGAGAAAAACAAAGCTAATATGAACAGAACTTTTTTAATTGAATATTATGCCTGGTTTCATAAAAGAAAATTGCAGTCTGCAGCATTAGTCAGTTTGCTTTCTCTTTTCTGCTGCTTACTTAACTTGACTTGACTTGAACTATGACAAAGACTATGAACATGAACCACTAACAAGACCAACCTGACAAACATGAATGACGGTGAGGATCTGGCAAAGTGCAAGGGAAACCTGGAAACTAAATACTGAAAGGAGGCGATTAGTGGTGAAGTGCAGCTGAGGGGGAAAGCACAGGTGAAGTGAGTGAAGCTGATGACCAAGAGGGACTGAGAGAAAACATGGCAAAAACTAATCACTAAACACATAACCTAAAACATGAAGACAAAAATTATAGCCATGACATATGAAACATCATGGATTGGGGCTTTAAACAGAGAGAAAAACCTGAAAAGTCTTCGTTTGAAATTGAATGTCAATAGTTTGACAGTTGTCTCCTTAATGACTTTGAACTAAGAGACAAATGTTTCTTGTCAATGTTGTTGTTTCCAAAAGGAAAATTTGGCAGTGGGGCTTTTTTTTGCAGATCCCTGAATACATCCATATAGATAGAAAAAAATTTAATAATTTTCATTTGAAACTGCAGCTAAACTTTAATTGGGTTAGACTTACATTCAACAACCTGACCCTCTTTTCACTGACTGCATTTAACTTTTGCATTTTCTCACTCGAAGCAAAAAAATCCTCTAAAAATAAGTTTTTCAAAAACCAGATATTGCTGTTAGTAAATGAGTGTGCTACTATTTAGTTTACTCTTCTGACCAGTGCAAGATGTATGCTTTTTTTGATCGTGCCTGTTGTCCCACAGCTCATGGTCACACTGAGCTTCCTGTCATCAGCCATGCGTGTAACTCCCATCCCTCTCCTTGTGCGTAGGTGCTGATGGGATGGTAGCCTCAAAGGCCCAGCTGCAGCACCAGATATGCTTCTTATCTATAATGCCCAATTATGGCAAAGAAACTAACGCTGTTTATATGCTAAGCCTGCTGGGGCAAAGGCTTGATGAGAAAGAAGAAATGTCACACTCACTGTCTCCATGCTGACACTCGCTTGAAGCTTGGACTGTATCTTAATGATACATATCAAGGTGTGCGTGTTTGTTGTGTAGTGTGTGTGATGGTGGTGTCTGCAGGAACACCATATCTCAGAGTGCTAAAGCCTGATGAAATGAAATATATTCTAATAAGAATATGCAGATGAGATGCTGGTTGACAACACAGCTTCAAAAAAAAAGAGATGAAAATCAATTCTGCTCAGCCTTGAAGAATCATGATAATGAATTCGGTGGCTCACCTGACAATCAGCAGGCAGCCACAGACAATAATGTCAATTTCATATGGAGTGAGCATTCTTCTTATTTATGCTGTTGGCATAGAGTCATGCAGTGATTACATTACCAAAAGGTATTGGTGACATCTAACAACAGAGGGGGATGTGCTTGTTTGCAAGACAGGATAACTAATTATGTGGATACTGTTTCATTTAAGTGTCACACTTTGATTGCTTATCCTTTTTTTTCCTTTTTTTAAAACGTGTCTTGACAAAATTATACTATTGCTTATCAGTACAGGTTTGCAACCCATACTATAGATGTTAGCAAATTTAAATTCAATATCTCACCCAATCTTGTTTTCATACCAGTCTATCAGCTTTTTAAGTGCACATTCTTTTCATTCATGTGTAGTCAAAGCATACTGATGCCTACTGGTTCTGCATTAATTTTGGTGCTGACACGTCGCCTAAGTAACCAACAAAATGGTATAAAGTAGAATTGCAATATTGTTATGAAAGAATAGATTTGAACCAAACCATTGTGTTCTCCTAGCCTTACTCAGACACTTGTAATTCCTAACCTTTCAGTGCCTATAGCTAACCAGCAAACAATGTTGCTTGACAAAATTTTTCTTCTAATGAGCAAACAGCAATTAAGACCTTCAGAAAAAAGTGATGAAGTGAAATGAACAAGAACAACTGGGAGCAATGACAACATGACTTTCTATTTGTGGAATGTGGACAAATAAGCTGTACATCAATCCCATATTAAATCTTGACGTGATAATAGACCAAATCCCACATGCTACACTAGGGATTGTCCTAAAATGAACAATTTAGGATTCTGTGTGAATATGAGTGTGAAATTGCTTTATTCACAGTGTGTAAAGCAAATTAAGCAATATGTTGTAATTCATACGTAGAGTTAAAGTGGCATGAAAGAGCAACTAGACAGAGAATATTTGTTAAATGAACTGACACATATTGCACCAATGCATTTATACTCTTGTCAGCCTGATGTAAACAGCGACGAAGACAATTGCTATCCAGTAAATGAGTTAGATTTTAGTAAAGACAATGGTCAGTTAGGTCTTTAATTGAATATATTTTTTACTTGCTTCCTGTCTACAGTTTGAACTCCATGCAAAATTTGGCTTTCATATCATAGTGAATACAGATTGTTCACAAACATCCCAAAGGTGTAGAAAATTAACCTCTGCTCTGCGCTCTAAATTTGCTCTACATTGCAGGCTCTTGCATTTTTGGAAATCTTTGGAAAAGAAACAATGTAATTTTTTAGATATAATTTAGGTTTCCAGTGCTGTAGTTTCCTAATCACACTTGCCATCCTCTTGATGTGCCTGCAGCTGTTATGAGTGGCAGTGCTCGACTTAATGCAGCTCTTCTCTCGGATTTCAATATTTCTTAGATTTGTTTTGGCTCTTGAAGGTTTTAAACCAACAAGTTATTTTCTTCCTCTTCAAGAGATTACTGAATCCCCCACCTCCCCTCAACATCAATGTTCAGATCTCTGCTGAATCACTCTGGACACATATGAATCCACTCTTGCTGTTAAATATTCCACTCAAAATTGGGTCTTCTCTATTTTTTTTTCGAATTGTTTTTGTTATACAAAGAAATCAGACACATTCTAAGGGTTGTCTGTATTGTCAGAAATGGATTGTCAGAAAAAAGCACAGATGCATACTTTGACACAATGAGATTCATATTGTTGCTTGATGTTACATTCAGTTAACTGTTTGGATAGGAATGAAGCCTCAGTGGACAAAACAGATGCTTGGTAGTAATTGCTTCACATTGAAATGATGAGGAGCCACAGTGCTGTGTGGGGTGTGACTTAAATCGGAAGCAGTGAAAGCAGACGTGCACCATAGGAAATATATGGTAATCTGAAGTTTTATTCAAATTTCTATCAGCACACACTGCGTCTCTTCTTCACTTTGTCCTGCCACAATGTAACAGCCTCAGCACAGGTCTTGAGTTATTGTCCCCTGTTTTCAACCATAACATAACAGCCGACTTGCTTGATGCTACAAAGTGCCTGAAAGGATCATGGGTACATGCATTTTTAACGTCCGCGGTTACAATGGGAATAGAGCTCTTAATCCTCAGTGTAGCTGTTGCTGGTGGGATGCACTACCTGCAGCCAAACTCTGTCTTTGTAAGCAATGTACTTGTTTTGTAAGAAATGTTGCTGTGTAAGAGAGGTATTTTGGTGTTTCTATTGATGAATTTCCTCTTTATTTTTTTTTTCAATTTCTTTACCCAGAATAAAAGAAAAAAGGAGGAATCAAAGCCAAGCAGAGCACTTTCACAACCTCAACTGACCTATCAAGCATCATCACAACAGGGTTTTATCAGCAGCCACATCAGAAAAGAAACATGCAGAATTTTTTTTAAATAAACCAAACGTTTACAGTGATAGCCTGTAAACAACATCAGTTTAGAGGCTGTGCAGATTTCACATCACAGTTGTAATCTAATATTATGCAAATCTATACTGAATCTTAAAACTTGTGATGGAGGTCTCATCCCATCCTGGAGTTTTAGTCAATCAGAAGCAGTGAGAGAGAGGGGGTAGAATTACTCAGCCACCGGAGAACACAGCTGGCAGGCATTGTCCAGCTTCCAAGACACACGCAGAGACAGCAAAGCCCTCCGAACTCGACTCTCAGAGTATCTGTTGTATTGTGCCACATGGGCAGCTATGCCAGATGGCTAGTGCATGATGTGAACTCCACCCTTACTTGACAAAATGCCACTGCATTGGCTGGTGCAGAGCACGCTAAATCCCTCCTTTTGGGAGAAGCCAGTTTGCAACCATTCAGCTCCAATTACAAATCTTCAGTAGCACCCGAGGATTTGAGGCCACCCAAATATGGTGATTACTCAACAGTTCCTAGAGGGGTGAAGCTCAGTGCTGAGCTCTTCATTGGTATGCTCTGTTTACTTACTGTCTGTGAGTCCATCTGTTGATGTGGAGAACAGACGAAGTTTGATTATTCTGTGGAGGCCACACGGGAAGCTTGGCTCACATAACAATGATCTGACATTATCTTGCAGTTTCGTGGCATTTTAAATCGCGAGCTGTGGTGAAGGCTAGTGGTACAAATTACATCATGCTCTGGTGACAAAATGTTAGAAGTTTAGGCACTAAACAAACCCCAGATATATATATATTTTTCAAGGATTTTTTTCTTTTTGTACGCTACATAGAAGTTAAAGGTTTTCTTCAATATATGATTTAATTTTCAATGAATCAGCTTTAGAGATTATTTGGCAATATTGAGAAATTGCAGATATTCACATCATGTGTGGAAATGAGATAATCACTCTACATGGTGTTCTTTTTTATTGTTTTTTTTTACTGGCCAAAATTCACATTTCCTTTAAATGAGTCAGTACAGTATTACCTCAGGGAAGTTCAGTTTAGAGTTCATTTAGTTCCAAAAAGGCATTTTCTGCACAACTCTTATTGGTCTAGTAATGGGTGGAAGATAGATACTTCTACAGAAAACTGTCGTCTTTTCCTCAAGACAGTCTATTTGGAAAAGGAAGACCTGCGTCCAAGGGGTCCCAATCATTCTCCAGTACAGTACATATTGAATATAGTACCAAACAAACAAAATCAATTGAGTTTAACCTCTTTCACCCTGGAGCCTACAGTCCTTGTCCTTGGTTTACCAGTTTTCTTGTCCTGTTTTTCTAAAGGTGAAATGTTTTCTTTTTCATTAAATCTCACTATAGTGTAAGTTAGTTTGCATATCTGAATACTCCTAAATTCATAGTGTCTTCAGTACAATGTTGTTTGACCTTACATTTTGTGAAGGTCTTAGCAGCTGAGATTGAGGCTGTTTTTTGTGGGAAAGGCCTAAAGTTAACTGCAGGACAGTGACGGTGGGCATATTTGCAAGATATTATTTAGTAGCATTCAGATTAAGAACATGTTCCTCCCAAGAATGTTTTTTCTACCTCAGAGCTTTAAAACTTTTGAACGTCAATTTGTCCTAAAATCCAAACAAACCATTTGCAAAGTAATTTTCTCAAAAACTGCTATTATTGTTTACATCCACACTATTGCTATTTATCAGTGATTTGAACCAATTGGAGGCACACTCATAAAACCATTAATCCACATTGAACCTTTCTGAATTAAACAGAACAACAGCAACAAGTTTCAAATGAGTTAAAAAATTAATTTCAAGAGGGAAATACAGACTTAGTTTATCTATTAAGCTTTTGCTTGTTTTCTTTATATCTTTTAGATCTTATTTCCTACATTAGACAGTATTTAATTGGACTGGCATCTGTGCAACCTTAAAACAAAATCTACTTTAAGAGGTTTTTCTTTTAGTCTTCACGTATTTTGAGGAAGTAAAGTGCAAATGTTTTGGAAGATTAGATGACTTAAAACACTGATTTCACTGAAGTCCTGCTTAACCCATCATGACCCTATGTGTCATTTTACCTTTCAGGCCTAGAAAAACATGCACATTGCATCAACATTTTCAAGTCACTAGATTAGTTTCTGCAGAGGCTGAGAAATAAAAAAAAAAGCGTCACCAGACATTTTTAGGTATTAAAAACAAAAACTCAGATTTCAGAAGTGTGTGTTTTGAGGAAGGCTTCAGGTCTGAATTTGTAAATGCAGGATCTTCCAAAACCCGGCAGCTGGTTTTGAAGTTGTATTACTGCTGCAACCAGTAAAATGTCTCAGAGATGAACATTGTCAGAGAAGCTAATACTTAAAGGCTCATTTTCTAAACTGCTTTACACACTGATGAATGCCGAACACCATAGGATGCTGCATATGGATTGAGTTCTGGGCAATTAGTGTCCCAACAAGACAGCAGTGTTAACAAATGTTAACAACTGAGTGACAACCAGGAGACAGAATATTGAGAGGCAAAACAGTAGATCTCCAAAGGATCCTTGGTGGTGTCAACATGATCATCCTGGAGAATCTACCTCATTACAATATGTTATGGTATAAGAAGTAGAATTTGTCATCATGTTCAAGTTGAAGAATGCACCATTCCATAGGGCACAAATATAAACTCCCTGCCTCTTGCCCAGTCATAATTGGGACTAGATCGATGTATACAGTATCATCCATCCATTTTCTATACCGTCAATCCGTCGGTCGGGTAGCGGGTGGGCTGGAGCCTATCCCAGCAGTCATCGGGCGAAAGGCGGGGTACACCCTGGACAGGTCGCCAGTCGTATACAGTATCAGATACCTGAATATAAAACTTGAGTGTGGACACTCATATTGGAATCCTTGTGGCTTTTTGCTTGTACTTTTTGCTTCACTACAAGCAATAAGTGCTGAAACAATTAAAGCTGTCCATCTAGCTTTTCTTCCTCTAAATCTTTTCCCTCCCTCCATCCATTTTCTATACCCACTTAATCCAGCGGTCAGGCTGGAGCCTATCCCAGCGGTCACCAGGCAGGAGGTGGGGTACACCCTGGACAGGTTGCCAATCCATCACAGGGCCACACAGAGACCAACAACCGTGCACGCTCACACTTACTCCTGAGGACAATTTTAGAGTCACCAATTAACCTAACATGCATGTTTTGGGACGGTGGGAGGAAGCCAGAGTACTCGGAGAGAACCCACACATACATGGGGAGAACATGCAAACTACATACAGAAAGGCCCCAGGTGGGGATTGAACCTCTTGCTGTGAGGCAATGGTGCTAACCACCACACCACCATGCAGCCTAAATCTTTTCCCATATAGATAAATGTGCAAGACACCTTTAGTTATGATTATCAGCCATCAAATCTGATTTGTAATGAATCGGAATGGAGTCAGAATTGAAAAATGTGGTTGGTAATGTGATCACAGCCTATGGTGAATGTAAAACGTTAAACTAAAGAACTGAGCCTAAACTGAAATGACTAATTTCATAACCAGAGACAGTATGTAACTTACAGCTATGCACTATAAATTCTCTCTGGTCGCTATTGTAGTGTTGTCCCTATGTGTCCCTCAGCCTCTGCTCATGTTTGTGGCGTCTGTGGCCCTGTGGGTGTTTTGCAGCTTTTTTATTGACAGGCAGTGTAATGATGCCCTATGGATGAGCTCTAATGGGTCTTGGTGCTGCCATACACCAGCTCGTCACAATACTAGAGAGTGTCAGTAAGCTGTCCTTCTGCATGGCCTCTCATCTTACCTGTCTCTCCCCTGTTTTCTGGTAGTCTGCTTGAGCCCTTGGCCATCTACATCTGTATAACTGTCTTTCTGGTGTGTCATCTTTTTGACAGGTTTAGCAAAGCCCATGGGACTGGTGGAGGGACCTGGGGGCCTTGGCCAGGGGGGAGCTCCTGCCACTCTGGGAGAGGAGAGTCATGATGCAGAGGGAAAGTATGAGGAGTACGGCTACAATGCTCAGCTCAGTGACCGCATTTCCCTTGACAGGAGCATCCCTGACTACAGGCCTAAAAAGTATGTGAGAATCTTGCTTTTTTTCCTGTTATGTAAATTGTTCTTCAAACTGGTGTTCTACACATGTCTTTTCATCTTTCTTGCGGGCTTGTGTAAAAACCTAAAGGGGTACTAACTGGAAGGTTTGCTAGTATAGTCCCAGTAGTTGTTTTTTATTTTGTGAAGTCACACAAAGTTCAAAGCTTTGACAAGTTAACTATGTAGGTTCAGATCATACAGATCCCATTATTCTCACACCAGCTAGTAGATGTATGAACCAGCATTCTTTTACACTTGATATTTCTCACTTCTGATGTTGCACTGCTCTGTCCTGTCTGTATTTGTGTCAGTCTCCTCTATTAACACATAAAAATGATCAGTAGTGAAGTAGCTTTTTACTATGTGAGAAAATGGAGGTGTGGTGTGAATTGGACTCTAAAAGAGGGTGTTGGCAGCCCTTTTAGTCACCTTAGACTGTACAAGCTAATATCACCATATCATTCAATACAGTCTCCTAGCAGTCCATGAAGCTATCATAAAACAAAATCTATCGATTCTACTAACTTCTCAATTTACATAGACATGTAAATGATAACCACAGGACTACAATATAATCATCCGTGGAGCACTCAGTATCACATTCTGCTGCTTTGTCAGAACCCTCAACTCAATACAAAATGTAAACTTGACAAGGTAAACAAATGAAGTCTTGCATTTCTGCATCTTTTTATGATACTTTTCCCAATCCCAAACACACACCATAAGTGCCTAAAGAAATGACCAATGAATTAAACAAACAAGTGGGGAAAAGCACCTGTTCCAGAGTGGTTTCACATGGGTTTTATGTTTATGAAAGCAAGTCTCATGCTTTTAAAGTTCCATGACTTTCCATCATCAAAAGACACTTTGTCTGAATCCCAGGGATGCCAGGGACAAAAAGTTAGGATTTAAGGTCTTCGACATGAGAATTTGTTGGTCTCACGATATTCCAAGAAACTGTTACAAACATGTGTTTATCACTTTTAACAAAATAAAACAGGGAAACTAAGAAGCTGGAGAGTGTAATGGTGGAGTTACTTACATGATTGTAAAACAGGAAGTAAAGGTTATCTCCTGTTTGATCCAGCACTTTTTTGCACTTTCACCTGCAACTGTTAGGAATCACATTTTTCTAGCTTACCAGATTCAATTGAAAAAAAGTGTTTAATAAAGAAACCTGAAAGAGATGTCACCAAAAAATGCATTATTTGTGACACAGATATACACCAAATAATTCACAGTATAGTGATAATAATGATGATAATAATATCAGATTTAGAAATTAAATTATGTTTTCGAGGTACAGTTGTTCCTCTTGATGACCTTTTTAACAGTGACATTTGCTGATACTTTCATCCGCTTCCATCTATTACAAGACAGGGGATCTTAGAAACTGTAAAATTCCTTTGAGAATTTCCGCATGTCTTCTAGTTCAATACTTTTCATCTTTCACATCTGACTTATTGTCTGTCTCTACTTAATCCCTCCTCCTCTCTTCTGTCACTGTAGTTCAGGCAGTTTGGCCGCAGGGTATTTTAGGGACTTGTCCATGTGGAATAGCACAAAAGCAAATTACTTTAGACATGCCCAATCCCAACATGAAAGGATTTTGAAAAGAGGGAGGTGATAGTTGAGCTGTTTTTAATGTTGCAATGAAAGGAATGTGTTTCTTCTTTTTTTTTTCTTGAATAAAAGAGTCCCAGCTTACATCCAGTGAGCAGCAGTAATAGTCCTTTTTCTAAGAAATGTTACATTTAAAATGTGAACTACAGCAGTGAGGGCTACAGGGGTTTGGGGATAATCAGGGCTGCCAGTGGCGTTTATATTACACCGTGTCAAAGAACAATGGCAACAGGCAGAGGCACTGAAAGGAAATCTGACAGCCAAGAGAGGTTTCTGCAGGCTTTAGAGGGGATAACAATTCATTTCATCCATGCTGCTTTGTTCTGAGCTCTTTGTCACACCCAGAAAATTAGACAAGATTGGAATGGGGGGAAGGAGAGATTTGCTAATTAATAAAGTCAGCCAAGAGTGTTTCAGTAATGAAAGGGGTTTCAGGAAATTCCCATTTCTTAAACAGAAAAGGAAGTAAATAAAACTAAAGAGTTAGCATTGCTCAGGTGTTTTCTAATTCTAAATAATGCCAGCTTGTGTATTTGTGTCTGGATTTTGTGCTGTTGTGACCAGATCCTTTGGCTTATCTCCACTGACTTTTATACAGTGGAATACATCTTCCATCTGTCTAACCTTTAATCCATCATTCTTTAATTTTCTAATGTAAATGATGATTTTTTTTTTGGGACAAATAAACTGACATGCAGCACATTTTGTTTGGTTATTAGAAATTCAATCAGCACATAGGAAACTTGTTTGTGTTTTTTTTTCTTTGTGTCACCAAAGCAGATTTTTTTTAACAAAATAAACATCAAAACAAAACTCTCAAAAATAAAAATAATATTTTTTCTATCATGTTGTGGCACTACATCCCGTGGACCTTTTGGATGATTTATAGCCTGACCTTTTCTGGTGGGTCTGTCCTTAAATGTGTGCTATGAGGTGAGATTAATGGGTTAGCCACATATGTTGAGCCTAAAGTCAGAGGTTTTGGTGTCATGAAGGTGGCTTATTATTTTTAAACTGGCTAGAGTATCATAGTAACCTATACTGTTGTAGTTCATGTTCAGTGTTTCAGAATAAATTAGCCCGATCTCAAAGAAAATATGTTGCCCCTTTATGTTCTCAGAAACCTAAAACATGTCACAGTAGTGAAACTACTGTCAAAGTACTTGTGTTTGTTTGGACAAATCCCCACTCCCACAATTGTTAATGAACTGAATCTTGATTGTTTACACCTGGTTCTCGTCACCCTATCAGCCACTGTTTCAGCTGTATCCTCTTTTCTTTTTACACATTTACAAATACATACACACACATAAAACAATAAAAACAAGCAAAAATAATAAAATGATAATAAACATTTATCAACATTAACTTCTATCAGCTGTGTCTTGATATTAGCTCATTGCCAGTTTATCTGTTTTAACTCTGGTTGCTTCCCCCGTGTGACTTTGGTTTCTCTGCTTGGATTGCTGTTTTCTTGGACTTTGAACAATTAATTTGTTTGTTAGTTTTTAATAAGTTCTGTTGAAGGGGAAATCCAGTATTTTTAAACCTAGACCTTATTTCTGGCATGAAATACGTTTATCTACTCACCGAGAACAGTTTGGCAAAAGCCGGTGTCCATGAGAAGCTATTCAGATAACTCGCGTTCAGTGTATATCCATATAACGGAGTGAACAGGGCAGGGACGATGCAGCCTCTAAATAAGGCATTATCTGTCTTTATATTAGAAGAATAAATGAACGAACGTGTACTATAGCTCTGTCAGCTCATAGGTGCTGTTATGTGGCTACTTGCGGCTATAGGAGAGCTAACGGAGGTATTTCTACACAGGCACTCTACTGGGACCACTTCATCCGGTAAAATGATGACAGATAATGCCTTATTTAAAGGCTGCATCGTTCCTGCCCTGTTCACTCCGTTATATGGATATACGTTGATCACGAGTTATCTGAATAGCTTCCGAAGGACGCCGAGTTTCACCAGACTGTTCTCAATGAGTAGATATGTTCTGCATTTAGGCCCTTCTTCCGACCTGTATACAATATTTACTTAAAATAGTATTGATAACTAATACAGAAGCAAACGTATGTAATTGTGAAGGTTTGATAAAATATTAGCCATTTTCACACATGCACTGGTATCCTGAAATATTCTAAAGATGTCTGGCATGTGAGAAGGCAAATATCCATGTCATTCTCTTTGGACATCTTGGGGAAATTTTCCCTGAACCTCCTAGTAAAATCTCTGGAACATCAACTGGTGAGACAATGTACGAACATGGCAGCAAATATTCCGGAGTATTTACTGCCTGTGTGCCAGTTGGTGTGCGTGCTGATAAGAGTTTCTCCATCATTCTCCTTTCTGCTGACATCTGTGCAGCTTTCTCCTTGCTCCTGACTATTCTTAATACATACACATACATGCAGTATTGATGGCAACACAACAGGGAGCTTCAATCTTAATGTGTTGTAAGAAAAACAGTGATCTCCACAGCCTAGTTTCTGCATCTGGTACTGCCTCCTGTACACTGTAGACAGATGCTCCCAGCATAACCTCTCCCTCGCATTTCAACCCATTAGAGCGCATCTCTAGATGAAAGTGTGAAGAGCAACTGCGGAAAAAGTCCGGACCAAAAACCCCCTTCTCCTGTGTCAAAGTTCACTGCTTTGTTGACGGATCCATCCACCTCCACATCCTCCCTACATGGACTATGTGGCTCAATGACTACTTCACCTCCTGTGCTCCCACCACACAGTAGTTACTATGACTGCTTCAGGATACTGTTTCAGTCAATTCAAAGTGCATCAGCCACTGGGTCTCATCGGAGAATCTCTTATGTCAACAGATTAAGTATCAAGTATTAGTGAAGGAACAGAATTACCATTTACCATTATTATATACCAGTAAATATAATATAATATACCACAGTAGTTTATCTTGCCTTGATCTCCTGCTTCAGAGTTTGTTGAGCTTTTCACAAATCACCATTGCTTCATTCAGAATTAACACTGCATTCACAACATCATGACAATCCTTAAAGGTATAATGTTTTTTGTCTTTATCATTGTTTTTTTAATCACGCATACAACTTAGTAGTTGCAAGAAAAGCTTTCTCTCACTCTTATCAGCTTCTTCGAGGTCTCTCTGGGGCTTTCCAATATCATCCTCAGCAGCACCCAATAGTTTAATATCACCTTCAGGCTCTGGCATTTTCTGGTCTAATAAGTCTAACACTATCTATCACTATCTCATCTTCATTCCACAGTGGTTACAGCTTTGCCTCAGAAAGCAATTTTTTTTTTTTTTAGAATCTAAAGTCACATCAGAACAGTTTCTACCAAAGTGCATGCAGTGCTGCTGTGTTGACACATTGCTGACATCTGTTATATTAATGTATTTTAGTTATTCCAGGTTTCTGCTGATTTTTAACAGTAGAACTTGATGTCTATGGTGAATGGACTTGGAATCTTATTGTTTAATAACATTTTTGCATATGAAACCTGCTCACAAATGAAGCAGAAATTAGAATGAAAAGCTAATTTGACTCAAAGAATGTAGGTATATATATATATATATATATATATATATATATAAGTGAGCCAGACACCTCGTGTCTAATGGGATTCTAATTGAACAGTTGAACAGGAGAGCAGAGAGGTTCATGATGAGTACAGAGAGGCAAAGTCCATTGCCATGGCGGAAAAATCCACACATTGTCAAGCCCCTCCCTTTTTCAACCTGCCTTGCAGCAAAACCAATTCATGATAATAACTGCTGCAATTGAGTCTTGCACAAAAGTCTTTCATCCTCATTCACCACCTGCTAGGCTGTATTTCTTTAATCTGCCCTTCACTTCTGTAAGTGACATTCTTAACTTGGATACAAAAGGTCCCTGAGTAGGATCCATATTGTTGTGATTCTGGGCCTGGCATTGGATGTTCTTTCAAGGCTTATACAGGACGATATTGGCTCATTTGGATGAGAAGGGGAAAAACAATAAAGGCGGGAAGGCTGGTGGGATTACGAATGCCCACAAACCAAACAAGAAGATTTAAAATGTAACTTGTGTCACTCAGAAATAGAAAAATGCAATTCGAAACATAAAACCTGCTTTTCACCTTTTGGTTCTCCTTCTTCAAGAGGATTCCTATTCAATTACTTTTAATCTCACCTCTATCTCCATTGCCACTTTTCTGAAGATTTTGTTTCTGTTTTGTCAAAATAGCAGTTAAATCCAAAACTGTATTGAAGAACAACGCATGCTCTGCTCCCCTGAAGACCCCTCGTCTGTGTTTGTCTGCCTGTGGGAAGGTGATAACCAGAAAAAGAGGTTGAGGAAACAAGCTTACCTCATCTCCTAAGAGCCTGATACTGCAGAATGGGATCATAAGGTCTCAGCGGTGCAGAAACTCCTGCTGCATATTGTTGCTCTTTCCAGTTTCAGAGTTTATCTCTTGGAGCGGGAGAGGGTGTTGGGGGAGGGGGAGGTGACAAGGAAACGGTTATCTTTCAGGGAGAAGTGCTCACAGATTGGAAAGTTGCTTTGGTGGTGCCTGCACTGCACAGGTTATGGGAGGTTAATGTGAAATTTTACAGCAAATAAGAGCGGCCAGCGGGGGGAAGAGTCAGACAGTGTTGCCGGGGCTGCAGGCTGCGGGAGGAGGAGAAAGGGGGAGGTGTGATAGGAATACATCTTAATCTAGCACTCTGTTTCTGTCAAAGCTTGTTCCGGATCAAATTATGAGAGCTGGCCAGTGAGCTCAGTCCCATTACTAACAGATGAGTCGATCGCTCATCCTGTTATGGCTTTACAAGGCTTCCCCGCTACTGTAGACAGGTACAAATTTAAGGTTGAGTGATGCTCTAAATTGGATCCCATAACTAGGGCAATGGAACTACAATATCACTTTATGATCTCAACACTGAAATCCACTCTCGCACCACTTCTCAACTTGTAGCAATTCAGGCTTTCTGCTCGCGGTGACATTTTAAAGACATCACTCTGGTAATATTCATCAAACACAACCTCCCCTTCAGTTGTATAACTGAACAGCAATGAAATATATATTACTTTGTTTTTACACAGTTGCCATGTCATGACTCTGTCTTTGCAAAGAGGAGCTGTGGTGCAAAAAATCCCCTCTGAAACTCGCTGCCAGATTTGTCATTGTATTTATAGACCTGGCAAGTTTGATTGAGAGAGGCAATAGAGAAAGCTCTGAGAGGGAACACAGAGTTGCTGAGGGAAAACATAAACGAACGGGGAAAGACTGAAACGATACAGCGTAGAGGGATATCAATCAAAACACATGCATTTTATTCCAACGAACAGAGCAGGAGAGCAGAACTTAAAGTATAGGTAAATGGACGCGGTGTCTTCCATCAAAAGCCCTCACTGTGGTTTAGTTTTCCTTTTATTAGCTCTGCTGTCAAATGCATGTGGGCTGTGGTAATAGAAGTGATTGATAACAAAGCATGAAATTAAGCTTTTCCTCTTCAGAGCTGCAAACACTTGCCAGTGAGCGGAGGCTTACAGATTATCATTACCACACATGAAGAGAAGTCAATATTTGGCTACAGCATCTTGTAAGGAATCATATAAGTGTGGTTGAGTAATTCTCAATAAATCACCTCACTGTAAAGGCCTTCAGTACAGCAAAATACTGAAATATTTTCAGATCAAAAAGGAGGGGCCCAAGATTAGATAGTTCTGTTTGATAGTTCTAGTCATGTTTGAGTAATAATCATTAATTCTGAATATATATCGTGTGGATTTTAACTCATAATCATCGTGTAACTCATAATCATACATAAGAGCCCTCAGTTTACCATTCCAGCTAGAGGTAATTCTTGATTCACATTATCAAACACAGCGATAGGGTTTGATTAAACTGGGCGTGACATTTTTAACAGTTCCTTATGCACAAACTTTAGCTTGAATGACGTATTTGTCTCTTCCACTTCCAAATAAAATGTGCACACATATATGCAAACTCTGGCCAGTGCATATGAATATTTTTGAGATGGGAGATTTGAGATGCATATATGGGGTAGTGAGCTGAATTCATTTCATCTTTAATCAGCACTGTCTCATTAAACTCCCAAACCCCGAGGCACAGAGGAGAGGCTGGACTGACACTCAGTCAAATGTGAAACTGCAGCTGCTTAAATGTGGGATGACACGGGATGTAAGATGATTCAGGAAGTATGTCTCATCTTTCCATGATATTGAGCTATTGAGGCAAACTGATTAAATGATCAGCCCAGTTTTAAAAATGCAGCATCATGCTTGGTATTCTTAAAGACTTGAAGAACCTGCACATCATAGAGTTTTCAGTATATTCTCGAAATGCATATATGCCACCAAATATGTTTTTATTTGTCATCTAATTTCTGATGGTAAAATTGCTACAGCAAACAGACATGCACTCAAAATGTGACAGCTCTTACACTATCATCAGCTTCATATCTTCATTATGAGTCTAAATTCAAACACAAGCTGTTTCCATATGTAAATAACTAGTGTTTACTTGTGAAACTTCTCTTTGGACATGATTTTCAGGATAGGGATTCCACTGACACTGTTAGAGGAAAATGACCACAAATACTTCCTGGCCTGCATGCACTGCAATGTCTGTGTCAGATAACCTATTTACTTTTTCATCTTCTCAGTGTCAGTTCTTAACATGATCATTGTCAGGAGTCACCAGTTAGCAAACAAACTGTTTGATTCATGAGGTGTGTTGCATTGAGCATTTCTGGTTCAGTTTTAGCTCATAGAAGGCAGAATATAACTCTTTATCTTCATGCACACATTTCCAGGTGGGCTGTGAATTATAAAAGAAAATTTTTTTTTTACTTTAGGATGGCTAACTTAGCTTAACTCGTATCCTGACTTTCATCCTCTCTTTTTGGGGTCAATCACTTTACTTGCAGCAAATTTGATCCAGCTGCTCTGGGTGGCTGATTGGAGGACACTAGGGACAGAGATGGTCTGAGGGTCTTCAGCACTTAAGTCAATCCCCTTCCCTGCTCTCTATCTTTTCTTATATTGACTAATGTATCTCTCCTTTAAGCAATCATGCTTCATCCATAAAAAGATAGGAAAGATGGACAGAAACTCAATGCAAAATGAATGCTAATATACTATACTATACTATACTATACTATACTATACTATACTATACTATACTATACTATACTATACTATACTATACTATACTACTATACTATATATTCTATACTTCCACAATTTTTATTTTGTTTATCATTATCATTGGTTTTCAACATGTTCTCCCTACAGACATCTAAGTGGATGTCAGGTTTATGCACCCGACCAAACATAGTTATGTTGTAGAATGAGCAGCTCTTTCATTTTAATGGGCGCTTATTCTCTGACATGTTTATTACTTGATAAGATAATATTGTGATTATAGCAAGTGATCCACAATAAAGGCTTGAAAAGTAATTAGGTTTAAAATCAGAACCACTATTGAAAAAAAAGTCACTCTTTAATGCTGGTTCCGCTTGAGGCTTTGTAAGTGGTTCCTTATTACCTCCATTTAATTCACGTGTGAGCTAGCAAAACGTCTGTCTGAAACTAAACTTCCACTTTTAAATTTACTTTTCAGTTACAGTTCGTTTGAACAGAGTCCAGGGGCAGCACACAAATTGCAGTTAAAGTTCAGGCCTTTAATCAACACTTCACACTGGCCAAGTGTGCCCTGGTCAGTATATAAGCAGATTTGCACAGTATAAGAATCAAAGTGAAGAAAATTAATCTACAAATATTCCTTCCCATCTTTATTCTGATATGAAAAACATTTACCATATAATTTCACAAGCAATTGTGATGCCATCTGTTGTGTGATCCTACATAACTGCTGGTTCCTACTTAACTAACGCTCATTGTAGAAGGTGGGAAATGCCTTACGCCAGCCTGCCACACACACATTCACATTTACCCACACAAACCAGTGAATGCACAGCACCAGGAAGGCTCCACTTGATGAGGGAAGGAGGATGTAACTTTAGCACCATACTGAGATCCATCTGCTGTTGGCGTCCCCCTGCGGCCTGACCCCATGGATGCTACTGACATCCCAGTTCTCAGGGGTGTCTGGGTGCCAAGCACCGGTAGAGTTCAGATGGCTCACAGCAAGATAGGAAGAGCACCTAATGTGTTATATTTGTACGAAGAGGAATAGCAATGCTAGATTTTGTACTTCCTGTTTTCATGTAATAACAGATGCCAAGGGCTGAACAGGATTTAACTTAATGGATGTCAGATTTGTTTACACAAAACTTTATATCAATTCTCAACAGAACAGTCTAAGTGTTTCATTCTCTTGTAAACAATTCAGCCACGATAAAAATAGTCACCTCATTATTCCTACATGATAACTCAACCTATTGAGAAGTGAATTAGAAAATATGGAGAAACAAAGAGAGATGAGATTGAAAACATTTTTCAGCTGAAATGTTCATAGCCTAATTAGCATGATGGCAGCTGTGTGTTCACAGTTGTTATTGGTATCAGCTGAAGGCTTGGGTCCAGTCAATGTGTCAGGGTTTTTTTTCTGGGTTTTTTGTCTTCGAAGCGTCAGTATGTCTCTGAGAAAATGTTGTATTTTTCTGTAACTGACAGGGAAGTTTGGCAGACATGAAAACAAATACTTTCAGCTGAGAAGAGTGGCAGTGTTTTTTGATTGAATATGTGAGCCAAGTTGATGTGCTATATATATTTGAGTGTAGCAGTGTACAGTTATTGTATTAATTGGGTCAGTTTAAGTGACAACTTAATTCCAATCATAGACATACAAAAAAGGTTGCCATGGAACCCATGTATGAGAGCAAAATGTGGAGGCAGAAGAGACGAAGATGAATAGGGAGAGAGCTCTCAGTTTATGAAGGAAGAAATTAGGCTGAATATTACAGTATGTAAAGGAGGATGTTGAACACATTTAAGCTATACGTTCACATTACCAGCCACATTGTGCTATTCCAATTCAATACACATCAGATTTGATGGCTTAAAATCACAACTACAGTTGTCTTTCAAATGATTTATTGTGAAAGCAACTTGCAAATGATACTGCCTTTTTTGCATGCAGCAACTACAGTAAACTGCATATTTGTGAGACCACTCTGGAGATTAGATGGAGACACACAACCAATTCTAAAATGGATGCTACGGTAGCAAATTGGTGGATGACATTCAGTTCTACAGGATAGCAAACCTTTATCCAGCTACATCGAAAAATATTCAGAAGGACAAGAAAAGATAGACTGCTGTTTTAGAAGCTATTACGGGCAGTATTGAAGTAGTTCTGCAGGTTTATGACTACCACGCTCGGTATGTGCATGCAAGGAAAAAGCTACTTGAAATCCAATACAAGTGATCTCACTCCTGTTGCATTGCCACATATCAGATACTGTATATTACTGATTTCATACCATATTGCAAAGAATTAGAATTGATCAAATTTTTTTGTCCACTCAGCCCTAAGGAAAAGATATATATCCATAAAGAGACAAACACATATATCAGACACGAGTCACATTAACTAAAACATTCTTATTTGCGTGCTCTTTATAGTGCTATTCTGTCTGGTTTTGTGTATTTTTCTTCGTTGTGATCATAGCTTGCCTTATCTTTACATGGAATTTAGAGAAACCTGTTAATTAATTTCCATGTAATGATTCTGGGATTATCTTTCTTTGTGACTGTGTTTATTGAAGCTTGTTTCTTTTCCATACCAGGACACTGCCTGCCATCTTTTTGCCAGCTCTATATCAAATTTTCAGACTTTCATATTGCGTCATCCGGTTAAATAAAATGCATCCATTTGTTTGGTTTGTGACCTTGATACCCTCAAAATGACTGACATCCCTGTCAGACTTGATTGTATGTGATGCCAATAAATGTTTGCGTGCTAACACAGTAAACTATGGTGGCAAAAATATTTAGGTTATACCTGAAGCATTGGGGGCATGTTAGCTCTTAGCCTAAATGCTAACATACTCAGAGCATAACAAATGACAAGCCACTGTCACAGCACTGCCTTTGCAAATAAGACCATTTCACGAAAACGCCTACACTCCATCTTTTTGGAATAGCAAGAATTTTCAAGGTAGCTCCAGCACATGTCAAACCCAAGCAAAAATAGACTCTGCTTGGCTCCACAGAAACATGTCTTTATTATGGAAGCTATACTGAAGCCGTTGTCTCTATATAATGCAGCACAATCCAACTTGGGAACTGCAGCCTTAGCATCAAATGGGCCTTCAAATAAAATTGTACAAAGTGTGCTATTTTTATCTTGTTAGCTGGTACACAGAGAAACAGTGGTTTAGGATTTATGCTTATGCTTTTTAATTATAAGGCTGTTTGCACCATGGGAATAGCATGTGTTAATAAACATTTTACACACTGTGATGAGATGCAACCAGCAGAAGGAAACATCAGGGCTTGTTTCTCAACGGGGACATCTCATCTGTTTATGTGCACACTTCGCCTTGTTTACTGCAGGTGTGTCATTTCCAATGCCCTGCTTTGCATGTCCTCACTACTACACCTAAACAGGGCCATGGTTGATGATCTCAGCCTGGTCAAAATGTTTGCATGCTGTATATGGCTTGTAGTAGATGAAAAGTAACATTTGTAAGGTGGCTCCAGAAGGACAAATAGTATCAATGGAGGATGCAACTCTATACCCAGCTCCTAACTGTCTCTTGGTTGTAGTCCTATCTTTACTATATGGTCATGAAAGCAGTAAGTGTCAAACAGATTTTTTTCACCACAGTGATGTTAACTGACGTAACAAAATGTTGAAATGTTGAGCATGGAAATGCTCAGGTATATTAAAGACTGTTCCTTTAGTTTATCTGTTGCTGATTCACTGTCATGGTTTACTGGGACGTTAATGGGAACTTACACTCTACACACCTGGCTACATTATATTTTTAATTTCACGTGCTCTTTTCCCACTGTGACTGCTCAAATGAAATACTACAAAGAAAAATGACACATTTTGAATCACTTTGGCACTGACTAATATTCTTAAATTTATCTCATCAGGTGTAAGCAGCTGACTTATCCAGAGAACCTTTCTCAGATCTCAGTGGTCTTCATCTTTGTGAATGAGGCGCTGTCGGTGATCCTGCGCTCTGTCCACAGCGTAGTCAACCACACACCAGCACACCTGCTCAAGGAGATCATCCTTGTGGACGACAACAGCGACAGTGGTAAGACATTTAATGGCTTCATTAATGGGGTGGAAATATTAAAAAGACTCCCCACTTCCACATCCTTTTCAGAAATTGCTTTCAGGTGCCATCAGCAGCCTTTAACGTCTGGTCTTTGATACACTCTGCTTGACACTAAATGACAGTAGAACCTGAGACTTTGCCAGACACAGTGAAGGTCTTTCTGACCTTTTTCTTATTCAGTTATCTCTTGTCTTCCATCAGATTCTAGATCATAAAACCTGCTGTTTCACATTGTCGAATAAACTGAATGAGCTCTGCTTTTGTCTTCTCTGATAGAATGCAAACTAAGGGATCATCCACAAATTATTTAGTATGATGATTGGGCATGTTTTAGTATTTATGTATGTGTGCGATAGTTTTACATGTGTTTGGTTTTGTGAGTGACAGTTGAAGGGATGGAGAACCCCTGAGGGCAGACATTTGATCACTGGAGTTTGAAATAGATTTAAAAAGAGGAAGCAAGGTGATGGGATTTGTCTCATCCTTATTTAAACCGCCGCATATGACTGTCTCCATAGTGATGTAGGCAAATCCTTCAGTTCTTCTATGCTGCTGACAATGCTTACTTCCACATCCCAAAAGATTTCCTGTTTGGAGAGAGAGGGACAGTGAAGTAGATAACAGACCACATTTGGCCCCTCTTCACTTGGCACAGAGTAGCAAACCTACCTCCCTCAGGCTGGCAGAGGAAAAGGGTGCATAAATAACATACTGAAAGAAGGCAGCGCAGGAGTCACCACTGGCTCATCTCTGCTCCCCACTGGGGCTCTAACTGCCTTCCATTAAAGAGAGAGCTGTTAAAAGCCAGTGAGCAGACCGAAATGGAAACCGACCTCCTCTCCTCATTATATCAATCTACCCCTCACATATAACTCTTTTTCTGAAATGGATGAAATGGATTTTTTTAAAGAAAAACTCTATTTTCAATCTGAGGGCTGTAGTATGTGCAGCATTCAATTCGTTTTTTTTTAATAATACAACTCTCCTCCTTTCCATGAACTGTTATTGTTGCAAAAGTACTGTGACACTGAAGGACAATTTAGATCCTCTTCTGGTTTTTATGTCTAGTTTAAAAAAAGATGGCAATGGCTAAATGCCAAATGTGAGGCCTTACAACAGCCGTTCTAAAATCAATGAGGGACTTTACAGTAGCAGTTTGCTTGCATGTGAATCTACCCAACGGTGTGTCAGTGGTGGGTTGGCTCCAGTAAGTAGCATCTTTGCAAAAGTTAGCAAAAAACAAAGAATACACCACAAATATTTCTCTACTCAACCAGTCAATTTGATAAAATGTTGTAATTCTATTACAATAAATAGTTTCCACATTGGTATGTTCTTAAATTGCAGCCATCTCTCATAATACAACAGCTTTGCGGTTACAAACTTTTTTACCTTGCTTCCATCTGTCTAACGGTTAGAGTTAGGAATCTACAAGTACATTGTCAGGGTTGGTATCAATGTTGGAATCAATGTACATGGTTAGGTTTAGACCAAGGGAAAAAAATACAGCTTTAGAAAAGTACACCTTATCACAGACAGCACAGTTTGGTGTTCATTGGTTGTGGTTGCCATCCTCTAATGAATGCTACCCTACACAAGTCAACAACCTACAACAATGCCTTTACCCCTTGTTTTTAAGCCTGGATTACATACTGGACATGTGGACAAACACTCCTATTTCACCTTTTCTGGTGAGACTGGGCTGCCCAATACATGTACGCTCTTGTTCCATATGTTTATAGAGGTATACATGCAAATTCAATTCAGAGCAACTCACTGAGTTTTTGACAACTAGACATAGATTTATGTTATATGGCTCTTGGTTAAATTGGAATTGTGAGTACTGAAATATTATAACTTCTGATTAATAAAACCACTTTACTTCTTCCTATCTCAGAAGGTTTTGCCCATGCCTCGGGGAAAGAAGAAAATGTTCAGTGAAAGTATTTGTGAGCAAGAAGAAGCTGTGCTCTTTATTGGTTTTATTGCTCAGGGACACTTTAAAGCAGTAATGATTCATATTTTTGTCAGCAAAGGAAAATATGTCTTTGTGTAATATGCATTTAAAGCTTTCATTATGAGCAAAAATTCAGTCTCTCAGATCTTTTTGTTTTCTGGCCTCATTTTCATTATTTTAGTTCACTGTCACAGCAAAGGAAAATAGATCATGCTACTTTCAAGTGTCAAATTTAGATTTAAATTTCCAGTGTGTACAGTTTAGCGAGATCAGATGACACAAATTCTATGTGATATGAACAATGTCACCTATACTTTCACATGGATTTCAGACTTACATGAACCAACCAGTTACATCTTCAAACAATGCATATCCTTTCAATTTGCTCCTGTTTTTGGTGATCACCGAAGCTTCTATAACTTGTATAGTATGGGAGTTTTGAGGCAGTGGGTATTAATCTACAATTTAACGATCAGTGTCCCAAAATCCAACAAACTGCTCCTTTAGCATGCAATAAAAATGAGAACATTTGTGTCCAGTTCACTAACGTAGCAGTAAATAACTGAAAGTTGTTTTCCCTGCTCATTTATATCATGCATTTTTGAGAAAAGGTAACTTACAGGTCATTATCACATTTGTCTGCCCAGACTCAACATGTACAGATGTGTGAACTGATTCTTGGAGGCTGCTCTGCCTTGATATAAGACCATTAAATGTGGGCTGAGCCCCTTGACCTTTCCGTGATGGATCTGTATGTCTTCCCTCATTTAAACAGGGCTCAGTGAGACGCACGGCAAGGTGGTTTACTCACAGGAAGCATGTTTGCCTTGTCACTGTGACACATTTCCTTTTCTGGGACAGCCAATGGCATTTGTTGGTGGCCAAGAGGTTTATTCACAACAACAGTTGCAGAAAGCCTGACTAAAACTTGCACTCCAACTAATGAGCTTTGCCTTTATGTGTCAACCAGGGTGACTCCAGGTTATTGTTGTACATAATATTAAAGCAATGAAAGGCTTAATGAACCCTACATGATTCAATTTCAGCAAATACTACCACCAAATTGATAACTTAATGATTCATATAATGAAAACAGTATATAAACTGAGCACCAGTTGTATTATTATCAAGAGATGATGAATAACTCAAACATTGCATACAATAAATCTGATTAAGCCTCTGAATATATTATTACTCATTAATCCAGAACAGGAAATTAGTCTAACATACAGTTAAACAAAATAGGATAAAGAAAATACCATCGTTCAATGATTTTCATTTATTTCCTTTTCAGCTAACTTTTATGAAAGTGTGACTAATTCTTCATTTGTTAGGACTAATTAATGAAGAGAGGAGTATTTAAGTAAATGAAGACACTCAGTATTCGCACAGCAAAATCTGTGTATACAATATGTTCACACCTAAACAGATCTCTCTGCAAAATGTTAAATAAAACAACACAAATAGGCTAATCTAAATAATTTATCCCTACATATAAATTGAAAGAATCACATGAAATGTTGTATTTTAAAGATTACATGTTCAATAAGAAGTGATTGCCAGCAGCACTCTAAAAGAAGGTTTGGACAGGAACATATTTACCACTCTATTGCATCAGCTCCTCTTGTAATAACATTAGCATTATAAAGAATTTCACCATGAAACACTGGCAGCAGACACACCATAATTTACAAGGCTGTCCTCCCAGAAATGATCCCATGGGCGTTTGTTCATCCAGGCAGAACAACTTATAATTATGTTCAAAGACTATGCACAGAATATTCTTTGAACAAATATTGCATTCAAAGTCTAAAAAATGTGTCCATTAAGGCTACAGTAGCATATTACGAAGGATATATTGGGCTTTTTTAAACCCTAACCAAGTAGTTTTGATTTCTAAACCTTTTCGCCCACTGGTTGTGGTTAGACTTTTCCTGTTCTCCTTCTATCGGCAGCTTGAGTCATGAATGGCTTATCCAATTTCCCACACTTGAAGCCTTAACAAATGCATTTTGATCCAGTGTGCCTTGATTTAGGACATTTTGAAATAGATGCCACCAGAAACTTCAATCAAGTCTGTAACATCCTCCCATCCCACTTTCTCCCATGAGCACAACACACAGCGTAGCGAACCCTGAGTCACACATGCCGGCCCATTGATTACCTTTGGCTTCCAGTAGACTGATTGAAGGACAGGTTTTCAATGTCTTATCAAATAATTTTTTTGCCTAAACCAAGCCAAGGAAGGGACAAAGTTTTGCCATTGTGTGTTGTTGCATTTACATCTGACCAAGGCAACCAATAAAATAGTGAATAAAATAAAATAAGTGCATTGAAAAACAAAACAAAAGTATTCATTTAACTACGTGTCAATACCCTTATTTATTTACTTTGCCATTTAATTTGATTCATTATTTATTTTACATATATATATATATTTCTGTATTAATATTTCAATTCATTTGTTTATATTTCCTTCATATTGCTGAACTATTTTATCTATTGTATTCCATTTTACAATGTATTTCTTTATTATATCATATGCAATCAATAGATGTATATGTAACTTTGTATTATTTCCACTCTACCTTCTCAGTGCCTATTCATTTCCCCAACTGTCTATGCTTTTGTGTTCTCTGTTTTCGCATCCCTGAGTGCATTTCTACTCTATGGAACAAATGACAGGCCTGTCTTTCAAGGTGTTGTCATGGGAGCTCTGTTTCACAACACAGCCACAAAGATCAGGGGCCTCGTATTTTTATGCAAAATTCATTGTGTAAAAGAATGAAAGTGGTGTTACACTGTACATACTGAGCCACAAAGTCTTGAGCAGTTGAAAAATGGACAAACCATCCCACAAACTCTGAATCTTTCAGTTACCAGTGATGATACACTTCTTGATACACTTCTTTACAGAAGTGCTTTCTAATACAAATAACCTCACACCTCCAGATACTGTGCTATGACTAATCATAATTTATGTAAGCAGAATGTAGATTAAGTTTAAAACCCACCTGGGGTCATCTTTTGTGATTATCATTTACTTATGTTGTAACATTTTATTACAACATGTTTCACAAACTTCCCCGTGATGGATTGACAACCCGTCATGGGTGTATTCTGCCATTCATGCACTAAAAACCTGCTTAACATTACTTCACACAGCTGACATGCCATAAACTGGAGAGATCTCTGTTTATGCAAACGGACCATATGATGGCATGCTGGGGCTGCACAATTTTCCAAGGTGCACAGAAGGTGAAGTGCACAGATCCATCTGAGAAGGAAACCCCACGACAAATGCATCATTTGGATGTGATACACAATTTGAAAAAAACACAGCGAGAAGCAGCGGGACCCTGCTGGTGCCATAGTTAGATGGTGTGAAGAAGCTGAGCATACTCTGATAGTTGCTTCTTGCCTCTTGCTCTTTAGGTCTCCAATTGGTGTATCAATAAACACATGTACATTGTACTATTGTATTTATCGTGCTTACTGTATGGAAATTAGATTTTTATATGTAGCGTAGCAGCCATTCTTTGTTCATTTGCCGTCAGCCACACCGCTGATGTGACCTCTTCTTTATATGTACTTGTCAGACCACTTTTCTTTTTATAATTTCTGCATGTGTGGATTTCTTCAAGCAGGATGCATTATCTGCCAGGTTGACACTCTGCCTCTCCATCCTTTTCTGTTTGTTACTGATGTAGAGGATAAACAACTAAATAATGCATTTTTTTTCTGGCTTTTTACTTTTGTGATCATAACTTTGATGTCACATTCTGTGAACTTTCTATTCTGGTTACAGTTTGGTATTCATTTTCTTTTTGGAAGAACAAAGACAGGATTGCTGTCTTGTGCTTCATAAAGGATTTATAAAGGATACTCTCTGTAAGTAGGAAACAGGGTTTATAAAGATTTATAATGGAACGATGCACCGGAACAGGTTTTGTGCAGTTTTATACATGTGGGAATTTCTTGCCATAAATACTGCCCCACAGCCCAGAAGGGAGCAAGGTTGATGGTGCTTGCAGTTAGCTTAACCTGCTGTCAAAACAATGGCCAAGAAGCAGTCAGCTGTGTAATGTAGCTTTACTTTCATTCTGAGAACATACCTTAAGCAGATCAGTCAGTGACCGAGAGAACACAAACTATCACAATCTGTGACAAACTATTTCTATTGGGATTTCGGAACAGGAAGTACCGTTTTTGCCACTTTCAAATTTAAGTGAAATGCAAACTCTACACTTTGATGATCAACCGATAGGTTGCATTTGCATTATGAAGCAGAAATGCTTTATATACATAAAAGTTTTTAAGAAAATGAGACATATGAGAAATATATAAAGGAAACGTGAAAATAAATGTGGTGTAGATGGAAAATATAGGATGAAATGGCAAACAACTAATATAAGAGAAATAAGTATATCTATAGATATAATGAGTTACAAAAGTTAAATGAAAAAATTATTTTAATATTCAAATTAAACACAGAGATAAATAAACTAGAGTAACTGGAGTAACATTTACAAACAGGGAAGTCACTAAAACATCTCTTCTCTTTGTAGTTGAAAAGGAATCTAATGTGCAGATTTCAAATTCAGTGTCATCATTAATATCAATGAACTTATGCAATAACATACTGCTGAAATAAGCAAGAGCTTCCCTGACAAACATGTTGTCAGGATGACAACTCTAGAACTTGTATATATTTCTCAGCATTATCACTGCCATAAAGAGCAGAAACAAGAAATAATGTCATTCAGGGATGTGACTATAATGTTGATGGAGTAAAGTTGAAAATCAGAGGTAATGACATTAAGAGCTGGTTTAGGCCAGTGAAGACTAAAACATAAACCATCATATAATTCTACTATTTCCAGCAAATACAGAAGAATCCTCTGACTAAATGTTTCCTGCTTAGAGAGAATAATTCTGCTGTAACACAGTGCTTCAGTGTTACTCCTGAGAGGCTACACCAGGATGAGATGTATCAGTCTCGCTTCTCCTAATATTGAATTGAATCACATTACATGGTGAGCCAATTTTCAGGTATGGTAACTTTACTACTTTGACCATGATCGATGAAACCAATCAATATTTAACTTGTTTCGAGATCAGTGTCTGAGACAAGTCCACCCACTGAAAAGTGTTGCTTCTGCTTTATAGCAAAAGTAAGTGTTTTTCCTTTGAGGAGATCATTTTGCAGTAGACAAAATACATAACTACCAGCTGTGCTAAGGGTAATTCTTTGGCCTGGAAAAGTCCTGCGGGTTAATTTGGAAAAACAAGACACTGGCAGTGAGTCGGTAGCCTCCACAGCTGCACAAACATGAATTCTAAGGCTTTAAATTGTTCATTCACTTCCTGCCATCTATTCGATACTTATCAGAATCCATAGTTCTTTGTGTTCTCAGGCGAGACACTCCTTGTACAGTCTAGTAAAGATTCATGTGAATTCATTCTATTTTTCCTCTTTGTTACACAGTCAGTCCTGTAACGAAAATTCCCTGCTCCATAATTCTCCTCTTGTGGAATAAGTCCAACATTGTATTTGCTATGATCAGAGGGAGCATCATAACTTTTCTCGTTCCCAGTGAATCCCAGTAATTATTACACTCTAATGGCTTTTATGGTATTGTTGCTGTAGGGTAGGTTGATGATTAAAGAGTCTCAATGTATAGATGCAGAATCTGCAAAGAGCACAAACAGAGCTACACACAGAGGTGCTTGCTATTTTTAGGGTGGCATAATGCAGCTTCTAACAGTGGGATGATCCACATGAGATGAACTAATAATCCATCGTTGTGTGTGACGTTCCTCATTAAATGTCCACAATGTGCTCATTTATAACCAGAATTGCCTGATTCTTCAAGTACAAAAAGGAGATGAAAACGAAAAGGCTTGTTAATTTTCTTTTTGCCTTTCTTTGAGTTTGTACCCCCCCGTGTGTGGAAAAGGTTTGGATTCCAAATAAACTGTGAGGATCGATTGCTCTAACATTAGGCAGACGTGGAACAAGCTAACGCTTTCATTTAAAAGTGCCGGAACACTGTAATCACAATGTTAATGTTTTTTTAAAAATTTTATATTTTTTGCAAGAGAAATGTTAAATATGACAGACATAGCAATTAAGTTTAGCTATCTCACACTGAGGCATAACTGTGCAAATAGCGTTTTGCTGTTGGCAGCCCTTCCTTTTTAATTCTTTAGAATACAGGGAAGTGTGACACCACGTACTTTGTACTTAGCACGTAGTCATCCTGCTGCCCAGTTGTTCAGGTTAAACATGAGAGTGCCACCTGAAGAGAAAAAATCGTCAGATAGAAAAAAGTTCCATTTAGAGTTAAATGCAAACACTTGTTTGATTCAGGGGTCAATGCTGCTAAATTCACCCTCTCTCCCTGCTGCAGGCACTATGATATATTAAGACCTTCAGATAGAAAAAGACTCCTGACAATGCTTCCACTCACTGCGTCTCCTCAATCACACAGACGGGGGATTAGACTGCCATTTTTTTTTTTTTTTATACCTTCACTGGCTGATTTATGTTGTGAACCAAAGTCAGCAGCGAGGTGTGGATGCTGTTCAGAGCCAGTGTCCCACAAGCGTCCTTATTAATCTCTCCTTCAGAAAGTGGAACGCTCAGCAGTAACCCAGAGAAGAAGCTCAAACAACTATCAATCCTCCAATGAAACACAGACTGCAATTTGCACATCTTGCTATATACCCGACAAACTGAGTTTCCAGTGAAGACTGCCAGCTTCATCTGCGAGAGCGGAGGAACAGGGATGTTATAATTCATCTGAAATAAATATGTTAGCAGAGAAATGCATGAGACAGGGACCGTACAGTGTTCGTTCTTTAGGACCTCCAGCACAGGCTCTCTTCAGTCCCAATAAGGAAGGTTTTGGATTCATTTGCAGAGCAAAAATAAAGTGATGGTGATTCAACCAGCAAATGACTGTTGTGTTTCCAAAAACATCATTCATACAGGCCAGTCCTGACATCACTTTGGCTGTAAACATCTCACTTCTTGACAGCTGTGGGTGTTGAATATCATTTTCAGATATTAGTATACTTTTTAAAATTATTGCTAAAGAAGTGTCAATTTCAGAGTCTAGATCAACTGAAAAGGCTCTCTTCTGTATGTAATGGACCTAGATACAAGTCTGTAAATATAAATCCTTGACAAAAGGCTGTTTACCCTTTTTTTTTTTAAATGGACTTGTAGTTAAGGGTGGATATAAGGAAATCTTTTATTCTGCCACTGTAAATGCACACTTTTAGCTTGATTTAGCACTGTAATCATCTAGTGAATCTATTCTCAATTTTCTGCTCACAGCTTTTGTTGGTATGATGTTATGAAAATGTGTGGCAAGCATCATAGTCAATTATTGCTGATGAGTCAATGAGTGTTTTCCTGTTGAGGCTCACCTACAGCTTTTGTACCATCATTTTCTCCTGAAATGCAACATTTCTTCATTTCATTTGCTACACACAAAGGTTGAGACGACGTGAACAAGACTGAATGGTCACTCATTTTACTCAGATTCACACAGTTCAAACAGATTGTGTAAATAAAGTTATTCATTACCTCTGAGTCAAAAATTGACCAAGCCTCATGGCAAAACGTGAATTGAACTGAAATAGATACGAAATCTGTGATTTGTGTGCAGAAACCTTATTTTGGTGCTTATTTTTGTGCTACTGAACCCAACTTTAACTCTACAGAGTAACACAGTGAAGTAGTCATGAAAAAGTCCACATTTGGGAGTTGCAGGGGTGGGAAAGAGGCTCTACACACTTGACTGGCAAGTAGCATTGGCAAGTTTGAGTTCTGTCTTGACTACCAGCACCTTCACATAACTTTACTTTAAGATGTTGTTTTTTCATTCAGATGGGGTTTTGCTGGTCATTCAATTGCTGTTTTATTCTTACACATGACGAACTGTCCTACTTAGTTAAAGTCGGATTTTAAAAACAAGACAAGATCAATATTAGGAAAAATCATGACTTGCATTAAAAATGACCCTGCATCAGATATCCTTTTCCTAGATTGCTAAATATATATTCATATCATATGTGTAAATAAATATACATACATATGATATACTTTTTAACTGTTATTATATAATTCCACATTGGTCACCAAAACCATCATTACATGTTATTTTGATGATTGAATACATCTTTAATTTGGTGATTCTATAGTAAAGAAGAGTATTTATAGTATCAAATCAACCATCACTTATTTATATACTGACTTAGAGCTTCATTTAAATCTCTTTCTGTTTGCTGCTGGCAATATTCCTCATCAGATGCAAGTGGCATAATAAACATCCATCCACAGATACAGCGTGCAGAGACACTCGCTAACCACTGGTGTTGTTTAGAGATATAACTGAGGCTTTTCAGAGCATATTTGCTGCAGTGAGCTTGCTTCTGCTGTATTATTCACTCCATAAGGCCTTCTGAGAGTGACATCCATATCCATATGATAACCATTAGCATAGTCTCATTTACACTGATACAATAGATACAATAGCTTTTTATGTGTTAACTTCACATCCAAACTACCCAAAATCTACACCTTGAATTGAATCACCCTCTCAGAGCAATATTTTATTAAAGATTGATGAATGAAGGCTCGCTCCTAATTTTTTCTTTTCTGATTGGAACTGACTGTTTTTTTTACATAAAGTTAACATCAATATATAGCAGTCACATGTGTTCTGAGTGATTGGTCACATAAGAATGCTCAGAAAGCCCATCCTTAGTTAACAACGGTTTTACTATACTGACACCATCATGTGACCATGCAATGTTTCCCCATCAAAAAGTTACTCAATAAGCACTGTTCTAATGGAAATTTGAGGCACAGACTTATATTTATTGCAACTGAACAGTCGCTCCAGGTTGAGTCTCTGCTTAGTAGATCAAATCCACTTGCTTTTGTTTTGCGAACTGTTCAATGGAAGGATTCCAACCAAGGGAATCTGACCTTTTTATAACAGAATTGACAGTGTTAGCACAAGCTGTTTGCTGCAACAAGCTTGGATTGCAACTACGTTAGTTTATAGAACAGATTCGTGGTGAGGCGTATAGGAGCTAAATTAAATTCTTGACTTCTCTGATGTTGACTTAGCAGGGTCACAACATTTAACTGTTCACACTTCATACTCTTACAGGGATGCAGGGTGTGTCCATTTCTGATCAGTGTAAAGTTTACAATAAATAAGGTGTGTATGTGTGTGTTTGTGAAGATTATGGGCCTCTTTAAAACTGGGCTGAGTAACCAAACTTAATTAAACAAATGATTGATAACTTATAATATAATAAACTTCAGATAGCATGTCATCCACTGGCTGTGTGCACTTATTTGTCAAAATATAAACAGTTTTTTGTCATAGTCTTAGAATTTTTAGAAAATGTATTAGTTATGCTGAAACCACAACATTTCCTGCGGCTATCTTGTTATTTTTCCCACAGTCATTAACAGGAAGAATTTTGTTATATGCTTTTTTCCAGTGGAGCTGAAATTCAACTTGGACCAGTATGTGAACAAACGCTACCCGGGCCTGGTAAAGATTGTGAGGAACAGCAGGCGGGAAGGCTTGATCCGAGCTAGAATACACGGCTGGAACGCAGCCACGGCTCCTGTTGTCGGATTCTTTGATGCTCACGTCGAGTTCAACACGGGCTGGTAAGAAAGGGTCATGTTTAACAGGAGAAACTGTGAGCTCTTTCTCAGTCCTTTCTCACCTTTGCTTTTGAGCTCTGCTTCTTTATGTTTTAACTACAGGGAGAGGTCATGTTATACTGTTATTCTTTAGCTATGAAGTTTTGTCTGATCTAAGCATTTTCATCTACCGTACAGGTATGCCAAGTTTTAACAGAGACAGCACTTTTCAGCAGAATGACCCATATTATTGGGAAGGATTTATTGCTAGTAAGCATTTTTTTCTTGCATGTCCGTTTTAGATTATAAACACCTGGCTTTGATTAACATAAAAATGCATCCCAATTGAAATAACACAACTTTATTTTATCTGTTGGCTTTGGGCTCATTTTTTCAATTTGAAATTGCTTCTGGGGGTCACAGTCCTGCTTAAGCTTAACTGCAAACAAGTCGCTCAAATAGATGTAATTGGCACCTAATTAGAACCAGTCATGCTGTCAGTATTTGAAGAAGAAGTGTAGCCTTTGTTCCCTAGGAAGATGCCTGAGAGGCAATAGTTGGATACAGGGGGATGAAGTAAGAAGTGCTGGGATGGAGGAGGACAGCAAAGAGAGACGGTTGGGTTGTAAATTGGCAACAGTGTTTCTGGATGCAATAAAGCCTTTCTGGCTAGATAAATGTGAGAAATTAAAAAAAAATTGCCACTTCTTCTCTCTACAATCAACAGAACCTCTTCTTTAGTGTGATAGGATATTGACCAAAAATCCAAAACAGCCTTTGTGTAAGTAAGACCTTGGCTCAAACGTTTCACCAAATAATCCAGACTGAAGACAGGACATGTATGTAGGGTTTTTTAAAAACTCTTATATGTTCGTAAGAATTTTCACCTGGTTTTCTTGGAGTTTACAATAACTCCTAACTCATGTGTTACTATTTCACCGTACCTCTTGGTCTGATACTGTAAAGGTTTTGTTATGGCCGGAGACTGAATGTGATGAGCTGACAGTCTCAAGTGGGCTTATGAAATGGCTAAGAGAGTTATTCACATTTTTCTTTCTCTCCTCCTATTTAGATTACAATGGGCTGGATGAATTATTAAGGCCCTTTTCTTTTCATTGTTCACAATCATGTGGGAGCCTTCAGATTTGATATGACCACCAATGGATTATACTGTGATGCATTTCTGACACATACTTACTCTACATAACCAGTAACGTACTGAGACAATTTTATTCTATTTAAACTCCTTTTTTTCTTTTTTGGTGGATTCATATAACAATCATTATTTATGTATGATTTGATTATGTCAAATACATGTCTGAAAAATGTTATTAAGCCCTGTGGCACCCTCTTATTATGGCTACTGGTTTACTCAGTTCCTGAAGTCTCACCCCAGCAGTTATCAAACTGCACTTAAAACTGTGTTTGTGTGTGTTTTTTACAACAAATTTACAATTTGAGCTCTTTGGCACCAAAAATTTTTAGAAAGGTTTTTGGTTATGTCCACTTCTCCACCTGTCAGTAGATGACATTGGCTTACCTGCCTTGTCCAACCCTTTGCTTTTTCTGAAATATTTTAGAAGATTGTATACAAGTGAAAATGAACAACTATAAGTAAAACAGTAAATGGACTGTACTTAAATAGTGCTTTTCCAGCTTTTCCAAGCTGACCACCCAAAGTGCTTTTACACTACAAGACACATTTACCATTCACACACACACATACAGCGTGTCTTAGTCTATACAGTGTTACAGGCTACATAGTGCATTTTTCTCTATCACACATATTCACACACCGATGTACGCATCTGTAGGCAATATGAGGTTCAGTGTCTTGCCCAAGTACACTTCGACATGTGGTCCAGGGATCGAACATTCCATTTGGCAGATGACTGCTCTTCCTCCTAAGCTACAGCCGCTCCATCTTGTGGCTTATGTTATGGCTTATGTGAAACTTTTGATAGTGCTATCACACCTTGCAAACTTTGTTCTTGGCTCTGACCTTTTTTCACAATCATTCCAAAAAAACACATTTTGCTTCAGTTTCTTAGCCAACCTCAGGCTTAGTTTTAAAAAGCTTCAGGATTTTTCATCTATATGAAAATGTTAAAATGTGCAATGAAACCTTTTATTTCTCTGCCTCTGCTTGCACATAAGAAAAGAGAAAATTACATGCAATGCATTAAAAAAACGCATGCTCAAAATTACACAAACCTATTTGTAGGTTTATTTTTTATGCAAGCTTCAATACAAATACTATGTTAATACAATCAGGCAAGCTGATAGTTAATAAGATGCACAGATGAAATTAAAGCACTAAAGGACAGAGTGAGCTTGACCTTGAAAAAAAAATAACAAACTTTAATATACAACTAGAGATTAGTCAGCAACCAAACAGTGATCTCATGACCTTTGCAGAGAGATGTTTTGATGAACTTTCAGTACGGTCTCTCAGCTGGCTGTGCATGGTTTGAATTTGAACTACAGGCCCAGAGGCAGCTAAAGGCAGGTCACCCAGCCAACAAGCAGCACTCAGGCAAAAAGCTGCATCATTGCCTCTAGGTGCATTACAGATGATAATTGATACCCTTGTGGTTCCCTCATCTGTTTCCCCATCTGTTCTTATCCAAAAATAGAAGCGCCTTTCCTGCCCCTGTATAACTCCTCTCACCTCCGCACAGGTTCCTGGCTTCTCAGTAACGGTGCCAGCCCCTCTCCTCCTTCCTTTACTGTACAGGCTGGGGCTTTAGCTCACCTGCTGTCCAACACACACACTCTATGCCTCACACGCTCACATATCATTCTTATCTGCTTTTGACAACGTTCATCCATAGTTTTTTTTTTTTTCCCTTCAGATCCTCTTTGGTGTGAGGTGGGATTTACAGTAGTCAATAAAAAGTAGAGTAGTACTGCTGTGATTTTTCTTCAAGTAGTTGCTGAGTAGAGGTATATAGTGATGGAGAAGATGATAGACATCTCAAAGCTTGTTCAAGCTTCTTAGGTATCTATGTGTGCATATGTGTGTGTGCGTGCACATTTATTATCTAATTCCTGCCTTCAAACATTCTGCTCCCCAGTATTCCGATAAATTTACTTGTGTTATCCACACTTTCTATTTGTTAGAATGGAAAGAATACCAATTCATCATGATATGATTATTCACCATGGCGTATACAGTGATAAGTGAGATGGATGGTTGCTGTAGATGCTGTGGTGAATCTCCCTCAATGACCTTGCACACACCGCCTGTGCATACTGAGCTGGAGCCAGCACTGCCAGCTCTCTGCTGCAGCACTGTGATTCATTGGCATGGTCTTCCCCCTGAGGGGCTATACATTTGCAACTGAAATGCTTTGCTAGTTCACATTATTGTTAAAGCAAACATAATTGTATCATGCTGTACAGTGCACTTGAAAGCAGTATTCCATTCCTCTCACACCACGTTGGTTTATGAGAATGTAAGAGGCAAGATGAGTGATAGAGTCTGATTTCCATGCCTTTTCTTTAGTTTAATTTGAAGAAATTAAATTGCTGCTTATCAGTAATGTGGTATTTCGTCAACTATATGTTCAGTCCATCCCCGCTAAGACTTTAACCACCCAAATGCAGTGGGAAGTGGTTGTCCATTGTGATCCCAACAACACCCATTTATTTCTGCATGCTGTAAATAAACAGGACTGATAGCTGGGAATAGGGGTGTGTTGTAATTTGGGCTGGCTGCATGCTAAACCCAAACACACAGTTGCAGAGAGGAGGTACTGGGAAATTAACAGAATTTTTTGGTCTCAGTCGTGGGTTGTTAGCAATTAATGATTATCAGAGTAACAGTTGCTCCATGCTGAGTGCATGATGAAGATAAGATTGTGTTTGCAGGGAGTTTTTAATGAAAGACTTGCTTCAGCTCTTTCATGAATGTTGAATGCTCTATTGCTATGTGACCTGCAGTGGATATCTGAGAATAAAACCCACTGGTATTCATAAAACTGAGAAACTGATTAAACAGTCCTCCTGTCATTACTGAATATGTAATATTTGTCATATTAATGATATATATTGCATCTTTGTTAATATCATAGAATTCTATCCCTAACTCTGTCTCCTTATTATCACAAGGCACAGTAGTATTATCATAAATGTATTTGTTGTTTTTTCATCTCTCACAGCATCTGGCAGTGACATAATAGATGTAATTTAGGAAGGCTGTGGTCACACTGAAAGCTTCAGAGCACCAACCAGGCAGACCTCCAAAATCATAGAATATACATGGATTTATGCTCCTTTTACATTTATATTATATCAACCACACCCTGAGCAAATTAGTTTAAAAGTAGAGGGGAATCTCACATTATGCCATTAGATACCGTTCCAGTTTATGCCACTGCTGCGTACCATGTATATCAAGTAAGATCAGAGGCCTTAATGAATGGAAATTCTCTAAGACTACCTTTACCTTCTTGAAATTCTGAATCATCTATTGGAGACAAAAGACTGGCAACCATTGATATGTGCTATGTGCATGTCTGAGCTGCTCTGTGAAACTTCCAGGCAAAAGGACAGTGGGTGGGCATACTTGTAATCATTTAATGTACTTAAAAATGGTTAAAGGCACTTTCAGGACCAGACGCCTCACCGTGCATGTCCAACAAATGCAAATGATCACGGTAAGATTTAATTTCAATATAAACTGTCTAAACTAGTCAGTGTCAGCTAAGGTGTTGCCTCTGTATTAACGAACCAGTTGTTTTACATACATTTCAAACAATATCATGCATATAATACATATTAAAAATATTATAACCCCAATTCCAAAAAAGTTGGGAAGCTGTGCAAGATATAAATGTAAACAGACTACAGTGATTTTCCAATCTCATAAATCAATGTTTTTTACACAGTACAATGTGGAAAACAAGCTAAATGTAAAAAATATTAATTTTTTTCATTTCATCCAAAATGACAGTTTATCTTAAATCTCATGGCAGCAATATGTGCCACAAAATTTGGGACTGGGCAACAAAAGACTGGAAAAAATAAGGTTTTAAAAAGGAAGAAAGAAAGCTAGAGGAACACGTTTTTCCTCTCAGTTTGACAAGTAAACGATTTATGAATGTGCTTTTTCAACACATACAGCTATCTAATGTCAGATAACATTTCAGTCAGTCGTTAGGAATCGAGTTATTGACTGAAGCGTGTCTGACGCTGTGGACTGTATGAGTAAAGACATTCTGTTGCTTCTTACTTTCTCTGATCACTATACACAGAAGTATGGCTGAATTTACTGAACAGACATTGCCATTAAGTTACTTGAAAAGTTTGTCAGATGACGCTGAGATTAAAACTGAGACTGAGTTGACACATGGTTTTAATAGACAAAAATATTCAAAGAAGTGCCTGGGCCCATTTCAGGCAAGTTAGATGTATTTGTGCAGAAGTAATCTGATTTGATGTGTTAGTTTCAAACTTAAATTTTCACATTTCACATCTTAAAAGTCCCACTATTTTAGTGGGACTAAAACAATAATACATTTCTCTTTTTAGTCTCATGTAAATATTTTTTTTGTACATTGATGTAGAGTTAAAGTTTGTGCGAAATAAATCCAAAGCTTTCAAAACACTTAATTTGAGGGAAAGTAACTGCTGAAAATATTCGAAAAGACTTACAGGAATTTGTGTTGAATTACGGAGTTGGAAAATTACAAAATTTTTGCTGTCAACATTTTTAAGGCATGTCAGAAATCATGACTTGATAACCATACATTCAAGATTCCTGGCTTATGCTTCAGTGATCTAATTAGCTGAAGCATTAGCATGTGAGTAGCTAACTCAAAGCACTCACTCAGTGAGCTGGAGTTCTGCTTCGTGAGACTACACACATACAGAATTGAGATACTTGAGTTATGCTTAATTAATTGATTTTATGAAAAGCAACACTGACAGCTGATGATTTCCATCACCAGCACCTGCCTTTGAAGTGAACATTTTCTAACTGGTAGTTTTGCAAAACATTGACTGGCGACAGCAGGGATTAAACTGTTGTAATTGGCAAACAGAGCTGAACAAATATTCTCCCTCCACAGCCTCCATCCTTCTCTCCTGCCAACACCTGATGCTGCATATATTTTTGCAGTATATGCCTGCCAGTGAGTGTAAATTGCCTGGTGTGTTTTAAAAAAAAATACTGCTCGTAACTTAGTCCAAAGATGGAATGTAACCAAATTATTTATCTACACCGTGCGTTCGAGACTTCATGAATAACGCAATAGTATTGGATAAAACAAACTCTCCTTTTATTAATATGTTTTGATATATGTGAGATGAACTTACTGCATATATATATTAGCAGATATTTGTTAATGCTTTACATGAATAGTCTTCGATCAAAGCACAGCTCATCGAACTCTCCATACAGTGCTCTGTTAAAGTTCTCCCATACAGTATACATCAGTATAACTCAATTTGCTTTGCTATTCTTGTACTTTCTCTCACATCAAATTCTTTGCACCAAAATTCCATTCTTCCTGTATCGGTAGTTCATTTGTTTTGCAGCATTAAGTCCAGTGCAGAACTAAAGACGATCTTATTTTAGGCACTGAAGGCACTGCTGCTCTTGAGGCATAATTCTGAGTGCAGATAGATCAAATTATATGATGATTCCCAACTTATTGATTAATTCATCTGGAAAATTTTGATTAAAAAATTAATTCTGAAATGACAGAGCTTCAGAGTCATCTCTGCACACAGGGAGAACCGATACTGAGGAATCTTCTGAGGTTGTGTCAAATCAGGTAGCTGCAAATGAAGATTGTAGAAAATATTAGTCATCGCAACAAACCTCTCTGTTTAATATCAAATTTTGTATGTACATATATATATATATATATATATATATATATATATATATATAGAGAGAGAGAGAGAGAGAGAGAGAGAGAGAGAGAGAGAGAGAGAATATGGTCTGTTCATTATCATGGAGATGAAATTGCACAAGCAGGAAGAGAGATGACACAGGACACAGAGACTGCTAGTTGTGATGGGGTTTATGAGTGTTCCCAGACACTGGGAGATGAATAGAACAGGTGTGATGACAGGGTGATCTGCTCAAGGTTAGGGAGTTTAGGGAAAGTTCACGAAGCAGCAACACCTTAGCATGTCACACTAACCCAGTCAGGGACACTGCTCCCTTTGCTATTCAGTTTTTAAAGCTACATGAAACCCTTTGTTGCGTTCTACATACTGCATGATGGCCTTTGGTCAGCAAGGTGTACTCATACTGTCTTCAGTTAGAAAACAAATTGAGTTAAATGGCTATTTAACAGATGGCTGTTAGTCAAACTGTCAGGTGTTTTTCATTGCTTTGGTTTAGATTATCCAGTTGATATTATTACAGCATCAAGATTTAACTAAATGTGCAGAGATCTAGTTTGTTTTGTTCACCATGTTTAGTTTTTATTCTCACAGACTAGATTTATTTGGTTTTAGTTTCCAAAACACCGACATTACTATAAAATAAGTGTCATCGTAAAGCAGGTCAACCTCAAAAACCAAAATCTGTTATTACACAGGCTTTCTGGGGAAGCATAATGTTATAGTGCATGCTGTTAAACACTAAAGAGTCCAATGCCTGTTAGCCTTGCTGCCACTTTGGCAAATTGGCCACTCAAGTTACCAAGATAAATAAAGGGAATAATATATATCAAGTCAAGTAAATTTTATTTACATAGCACATTTCATGTATATATATATATATATAGCTCGAATGGTATTTTTGTCCAACCTAATCAACTGAGGTCATCCATGAAACTGCTGACAGCATGTCATTCATACATTCTGTAATGGTTTTATGAATTTAAAACTTCCCAACAGCATTTAGTATCAGTAAATATTTGATATGAGAAACTTAGTGAACTATTTCTTGTGTATATAGTGTAATCTGAGTGGGACCATGTGAATGGATCAAGCAATGGAAACAATAAGAAACATATATATTTGGATGCACATATTTAGGGAGGTACAGTTATTCCTTCCAGAGAAAACAAAGCTGTTCCCCTCTATCTAATTATTACCCCAACCAAATTAAAGTAAATAACATAATAGACGCAAAACAAAGCATTTTTCAAATTTTGATGTCTCAAGACTCCTCCCTCATTAGTTTGGTTCCCCATCTACCATCCCACACTAGTACTTATGCGTAACTGCAGTTGCTTTGGTACAGCACTGACTTAACTTGATACATGATGGTCTTTAAGCAATTTGTGCTTGTTAGAAATCTTGTCTGACTTATGCCTGCACTGCAGAATATAGCCATGCTACATAACATTAAAACATGCTGAAGCTGCTCTCCTCTGACTGCACCAGCCGGGATCCTGCTCAGTGACAAGACAACTCTGCCATGATTGGCTGAAACCTTCACTGATATGTGCCCCATGTGATACATTTTTACTGCTGTGTCTTCAGATCCATTTCTGCTGTGGTTATCTTTCCCACACAGGATGTAATGCATCTAGTTCTCCCCTCAGGCAGCTCATTCTCTCTATATATGGGCACTAAGCACTAGTTTTTATTTACAGCCAGAAAGCTGTCAGAACTTTTTAGTTCACAAGTTACTATTCAGTTACTGGAAAACAAGTCTTTGATTCTTTAACAGATGAAAACTTATCTTAGATGGAACCCCTGTCCACACAGTGTCTCAGTGGTGGGAATTATAAGAATGTGACGCATCAAAAGCACTGAACTACTTCCAGGAGGAAGTGAAACACTTCCTTGCACAGAGCAAACTACATTTAAACACCAACAAAAATGACCCAACACCTAAAGAAAAGAGGCATAGAGTTTCATGAAGGTCACCTGTGTTCAGCTGCACATCCCAAAGCCTGAGTATGTCAGTTTCCAAGCAAGCACAAAAGACACATGAAAACCTACTCGTCTGTAATGTTTGTTTGCCTTATTATGACCAAATTATAGAAATAACTCATCTTTATAGCAGTTAATGACCTTAGAGTAAATATAGAGAGCCTCATTGGTCAGCCTCTCAGAATAGTGTCTGCACTACTTTTACTAATCTCTCTTAAGTTATTAAATCATGGCTTACTCTAAGTAGCACCTCATTTTTAACTGATGTCCCCCCCATACAGTTAAATTTAGATTTCCTTTGTAGTCTCTGTCCTCTACCTTCATATGATAAGAAGTCATTTTGCTTTTGGGAGATAAATGCTTTTCGCTTTTTGAAGCGAAGTAGATGGGGGACAGTGGGAGTAGGACAAGAATCAGGGCAAAGACAGAGAAATTAGTCAGTGGGTGGGGAGATTAAAAAAAAAAAGTTGGGCTGTAGGAGTTTTCTTGAGAGATGCATTTATTATGCTATGATTGCAGCCTATTTTTTTAATTTTTTTTATAGATGTAGAAATATATCATGTGAGGATTTGCATGTTTGAAGATTTTGCAAATGTCGTTGGTGCCAGGAGCATTTGTGTCATTCTGGGATTGGTGAAAAAACAAGATGCAGGCAGTTAATATAAGCAATCATTTGAAGCAGCACAAGGGAAACTTTTTAAGTTAAAAGATAGGTTGGTGATTATCTTTAAGGGTGTCAAATCTACTGAGTGGTTCAGAGCTTTGGTTTGTGAAGGTGTCTGTCGTTAGAGATGAGGGTAAATCTATACACCCCTTGATAATTGTAAACATTGGCTTTTCAGGAAATAATTTACTCTCCTCAGGCAAGGAAGAGAATATAGCCTAACACAATCCTGCCCTTGTGTTTAATGGAGCTGAGAGGCAGTGGGTTTCGGTTAAAATGAGGAGAGAACACTGATAGAAACTGATTTATTTGCTTAAAATTCTTGTTTTAATAGGAAAAAACACAACTTGTAGGTTTGAATGCATTTTAGTCAGTTATTTAATCTGACAACCCGCCGGAGAAGTTATAGCTGGAAAGAGCAGGAGCAGGGAAGGCCCTTTCAACAAATAGAAATAGGAATGCCTGGAAGAATGCTGGATGATCCGTTTGTCTGTTACCATTTTAGCTTCAATCAGATCAACTCAGTGGAGCGAGTTTTTAAAATGAACTTGCTCTAGTCATTTGGGAGAACAAAAATATCTTTTCCACAGAGAAATGCCTTCTTTTTTCCTTTACTCTTCAACAAAGTAATACTTCTCAATATAGAAAGCTGATTGGTCACAAACATTTAACATCAAGCCTGAAAAAACTGGATTGTCTTATCATCTTGCACATCTCTCGAGGATCCAATTGCCTTACACATTAATAAGTGACTTCCTGTAGTCCAAGATTTGGCATTTTATCTTGCCATAAAACCCCTTGGTTTTAAATAGTTGTACCTTTGGCCAAATAAGAGCCATTCTTAAACTTACTCTTAAACTCCAGAATTTTGTGTGAGTAGGCGTTTTCTTTTTGGTGTAAGCCAGTCTGACAAGCAAAACTTCTCACACCACTAAAGTTACAACTTCTCGCACTTAGTTTTACGATGAACAGTCTTCCCAGGAGCACTGTAAGTCTGTCTTTTTCACCGGGTGTGTTTTGCCTCATCAGATTAAATTTCTTATCAAGTCTCCTCAGGGGAAAAGTGTCACTTTTTGACATTTTGTTTTCACGAGCAGGGGATATAAAATGTATTTTAATTTGTTGTTCCTCGGAAAATTCATTTTGCAAAAACCTTTGCATCATGAACAGTCAAGGAAAGTGAATCCTGGAAATTGTTTTGAATGTTGAATAAATGCTGATTTGACAGACTGCACTGCCGCTGAAAACACATCCAAATTCAGAGGTAGTGAAAGTTCCAGTTATCCGTAGCTGCTCCTGACATTACTTTCTGGTCCTTGACTAAATAACTTTCTGTTCAGTATGTTTAGGAAATATTTTAGTTGATTTCCTGTAAATACACATTCACAGCTTTCACTTTAAATTAACAGCTACATTAATCATTGAGCCTGTCTTGACCAATATTGTTGCAATATTCATAGTCCAAAACGCTACAGGGCAGAATGAAAATTGCCATGGTTTTATTATTTGCCTAGTAGCGTACTTCTTGACTCTCACTCTCTTTAATCATCTTCTGGACATGTGTAATGAAGCACCTGCATATGTAATTCAGAAAGTCAGCTCTCTACTCTGTTTTTTTTTCTTTTCTAAAGGGCTGAACCTATTCTGACCAGAATGAAGGAGGACCACACCCGCATTATCCTACCTGCCATAGACAACATCAAATACAACAACTTTGAGGTGCAGCAGTATGCCAACGCTGCCCACGGATACAACTGGGGTTTGTGGTGTATGTACATCATCCCTCCACAGGAGTGGCTGGACAAGGGGGATGAGACAGCCCCTATCAGGTGAGTGTATCAGCTGGTGACCAGCATCCATTATAGATTAGGATGTTTGATGAAATATGGATGGCTTTTGGATATGACTTATTCATGTATGGAGCCATCAAACTCAGGTGCTCTATAATGTGGTGCGCACACAAATAAAACCTGCCTGTGGTAAACTGTCTAATTAACATGATGAATATCTTCATTTCAATGCAGAATCACAAGGCCATGGCGATGTGGTGTGATTAGTATAATTGTGTGTTGAATATGAGCAGGTTATTTCATTACACCCCCTCTGATTGGATGATGGCACAAGCTTGTATTATGTTTCTAAATAACAGAGAACTGGTAAAAAATAAGACTGAAATGAAAAAGTGTTGAGGTTGATATTAAATGGTCTTTATGTTCCAGGCTAGGCACACTATTGTGTCACTAACTAAAAAGTCCAACTTATTATGGGAGCATGAGCTGACAATGTTTTGCTTTGCCTGTAACACTTTGACACATACAGTAACTTTCTAAAGATTCATTTTGAATTAAAGAGCTCATATTATACTCATTTACAAGTTGTTCTTGGTTACTTGATTTGATAAACTAACGTTTTTTCATGCTGTATGTTGCAGTAGCACCTCATGTGGCCTACTGCCTACTGTCCAAAATAATCAGTAGCTTCTGTCTACTTGAGGTTCTCCTCCTGAAAGGTCTAAGGCAGGGCTGTCAAACTCCAGTCATCGAGGGTCACTGTCCTGCAGGTTTTAGATATTTCCCTGCTTCGACACACCTGATTCAAATCAGGGCATCATTAGCAGGCTTATGCAGAATTTAGCAATCTTTTGAATAGATCTACTTAATCTGAATCAGTTGTGTTGAAGCAGAGAAACATCTAAAACCTACAGGACAGCGGCCCTCGAGGACCACTAATGCACTAATGCATTTCAGGTATTCAACACGACTTTTCTGTTGTGTTGCATGAGTCCACATTACAATTGTTGTACATGGTATGATATGATTCAGGGATGATTAACATTTCAAGAGAACAAATTTTTTTGTTTAGATTCAATTGGGCTCGATCCTGTCTGATGTAGGTTTTAATACTTATTTAACACAGATCAAATTTTTAACTGGGAAATTAGCAGAAGTTGTTTTCTATGTATGAGGCAAATAATAAACTAGATTAAGTGAATTTGATTTAATGCATTTTATCAATTCAGCTGAAAAAAACAGATGTGGAATTGAACTTTACTGTTCAATCCTCTTAATCTAGTTTTTAAACTCAAGCTTAAAAAACACAGACTTACATTTTCAGAACTGATTGTAACAACTACAGACAATTGCGGTCCAAAGTCAAAAGTGATCTAAAAAATTATGTAAAGAATCAATAAGGTAAGAATTGAAGTATTTAAAGTATATAAATTCAGCCAAGCCAAAAATCTGGTCAGTAAGGATTTAAATGATTTGCTTTAAGATTTGAGGGCGTTTGATGGTTAATGTGAGCTTCAAAGGCCTGCTACACCAAAAGTCAAGAGCAAGCATGAAATGTATTTTGGGTCATGCTTTAAAACTGATCAGCAACTACTTCCTGAAGGGCCTCTATCATTTTAAACACTTCAACAGTCTTGCATACTTTTGCATTTTGACCATGGGCAACAGAAATTGAATTCCTAACCAGTTTCATCACTTTGCAGTAATACTTTCATTTGATACAAGGTGTCACATACAAAGAATATGGTGACAGTTTTTACTGTGGCCATAAATATAGGATGTCTTCTGAAAGGTCTTTGAAAATAATTTATTACAGAGTAACAGCTGCTACACCTGTGACAGGAGAACAACAAAAGAAGAGTGACAGATATTGCATAGTCTGTTCCTTTTTTCCCATTGACATTATGCTGCCAATGTGCAGATCGCCTGAGGGGCCGGCTGAAGTGTGTCGGTTGTGTGGATTTCTATTGGAAATCATTGCCCAGCTTGTTTCCTCAAGGCTTGTCACCATCAACAGCTGAGGCACTGACACCCTCAGAGCTGTGTCTCAAAGCCTTTTGCAGCTGTTTGGATAGATTCAAAAACAAAGATAGTGAAAGGGTACACGACTGCAGAAAACTGTCGCATTCTTAACGTAGAGAGGATTCCAGTTATTTTGGAAATGTAGCAAATATAGGTTTCTGAGGCAACTAGTATCATTATTGACAGGACAGAATAGAGAGATAAAGTGGAAATGGCCACCAGCTGGTATGGAGAAATGTGAACTCTTCGGCCTAATCAAATGAAGAGCATTTTAAAAGTAGAAAGTTGTGTATCTGGAACATTACTAACCTAAAGATGACTAAAGAATTTGGTTAAAATCAGTCTTGAAAACATGAATAATTAAGAGATACACAATAAATGGATACTTAACTACAAATGTATTAATGTATTATGATATCACCTTGTGCTTTTCGTAACAAGAGCAGTTTCTTTATTTGCGAGACGAGTGAGCATCTTCAAGTATTTATCTTGCTTATTTTGTATGTATTAAATGTTCATACTGCAAAGGATACAGAAGACAAGGGGTGAAAGAGGCAGATGAGCCCTGCGGGATGACCATCTGCACTCTGAAAATAACTGAACCTTGTAACATTATATGAGAAAACCAGAGAGAAATTTCACCATTAATCTGTCATATGATATTTAGTTATTTTTGCTTTTGATTAATCTTAAAAGTGAGATCTCTGTATTGCCTTTATGCAGGTATCATAACACCTCTGCAGAAAAAGGAAAAGACGCGAGGTGATTTTTAAAGTAAATTTAGATGTATGATATTAAGCTTTATTTTCAGCATTTTAGCAGGAACAGCTGGCTCTAATTAATCACGTAATTGGCCTTAGTTAATTGGCTTTAGTTGGGGAATTACTTTAATATTGTTTGATGCACACCAGACAAATTAGACTAGCTCTAAAGTTTGCCATAAATTACACCCTCCCCCCACTTAAATATGCCGTTATATAAGCATCTAGAACAGACCCTAATCATTGTTAGGACATTTCTTTCATGCATACATACCACACATGTTGTGGCAAAAATAAATCACACACAAAACTGGCATGAAGTGCATTTTGACCAACAGCCCCCAAAACTTAATGGCCCAGGGCTTTTTTCCAGGAGCTAAAAGATTACTTCACCCCTGGGTCTGTTGCATTCCCACTGAGCTCTAAGGTTCAGGATAGATTAAGCAATTAAGTCCGCTCAGTTCCAATCCGAACAATCGTAATGTCGGTACTGCCAGACTAAGCAGCAAAACCAGGAGGAGTGCTTCGGCTGCCTTAGTTCAAAATCTGTCCATGTTGCACACGGTTGTGGGGATTTGGGTGTTGGGCCGTGAGGAAAAGAACAATAACAAAGCAAAATCACCATTTGCTGTCACAAGCATGGCTGCCTCTGTTGTCCACTGCCTCTCTGCGGATTAAATCTCTCCATGTTACACACTTTTATGAAGATTTACAAATTTCTGTACAGTTTTGGATGTTTTTATTTATGTCTTAGAAAATAACTGCTGTGAAAGAGATTAATATCCTATTAGTCTGATTTCATGGTTTTCTTGTCACAATCAGAGCAACCTCTAAATCTGGAGCTACTCAACCACCACAGGTTGCAAACCATGCTGTGTCTTCTCAGCTGTCTTTCACTCCAAGGTAGAAACACAAGAACGTGCTCGTCAGCTCCACTTGAATTCTGTTAGTGTAACACATTTCTACAGAGCTTTAGGTGTTTTATTTCTGCCTTGGAGCAAAACCACTGTCAATCAAGGAGAAATTAATGTTTTATTGCTCCTTGCTCACTCTGTAGCTCCCAAAATAAATCTCTGAGTTTGAATGTTGGTTTTACAGTTACAACTATTCCTGCAGTAAAACCTAACGTGAACAGATTTTATAACTAATTGTGGATGTTAAAACAGAGATGACTGAGACACAAAGGAAGTAAAATGGAAACAGAATGCTGGAATTATTAGACCAATCAGAAATAATCAACTCCACAACTCCACTGCAAAGATTTAAGGAAGACTCAAAAGTTCTACCCCCTACCAGGGCTCATTTTGGGGCAGAAATAAAAGGGAAAGGGCTGAGGAAAGAACCCCCTAATAGACACTGGTTTCTGAAAAATGTTCCTGCGGTGGAAGTGTGGCAACACACAGAGGTTTTGAGGTTTTAGTCTCATTGTCACATGCCTCCGACCTGAGTCTGTGCTAGAACACAGAAACAGTACTTACAACACCAGGAAGCTTTTTCCCAAGCAAACTCACAAAAAGATTTGCACAAACTTTGTGTTGTACAGAAAGCCAAGGTAAGTCACTTGTCAAGAGAAGAGAAGAGATGAAACGAACAAGGCAGAATATGTGCTCTGCCGCTCTGTTTTATCTACACAGCCAGTGCACATAATGGCACTTGAAAGCCTTCCTGTCACCCACTTATGATTTAAACAAGACTATGTGTAGCTACAGTATGTCAGGAAGTAAAAGTATATTTCACCAAGCATGAATAATTATAGCGCCTTCTCAATTTTGAAGTAAGCTGTCTGTAACTACATCTATAAGTAAGTAATCACAATGAAGCAAAGAGAAGAGTGTTCAAAGTTTTTCTTATGCCTTTGCATCATAATTTCTTTAAAGTGTATAAATTTGAGGTCCTTAACACAGCACATTTAACATGTAAAACTAATGTCAAGCTTTAAAGCCATCTACAGCTTCTGAGAAAAATGCCTGAAAAAGCTTTCCCACGTAATGGTTCAGGGAGGTTTGCAGCCCTGCGTCAGCTTCATTTATCTACTGATCGAGACTTTTCAAAATACCACTCAAAAGTAATGGTCCGCATGGTGTTTTATGAGGTTTAAACCTAAAATCACCTTTCTCTTTTCCTCGTACACTGTATGCCTCAGAGTTTTAATACAAAGTCAATAAATCACAACGTAGCTCCAGAGCACTTAAAAGTACGAACTGCTGCTGTGTTTCTCAAAAAGAAGCTGCAGGGCATTTGCCTTTTGTGTATGGGAGGTTTTTGTGTGTGTAATAACATGTATGGTGAATGTACTACAGGCTTTAGGCTAGAAAGATGAATTAAGCTGCTCATTGCTTGATGCACAAAAATAATCCTGCTCTGGACCAAGTATAAGGGTTGCATCCTAAGCACTTAAGACCTGACTAGATGACAGCAATGAACAGAAGAAAAGCTCAGCTTCAGCTCATTATTTTGGCCTTGTTGCTTGAAAGTTACACAAATCCTTAATTCCTTCATTAGTTAACAGTCATTTTCCAGAAGAAAAGAAGCGAATAAACACACAGTACACTACCTGGCCGAGACCAAACAGAAAAAGAGCTTGTTCGTTGTTCAAGCACATAGTTTTTTTAGTGATTCAACTGTAAGGAAATCCTCTTTTACCACCAATGCACCATCTTTTCCTCTTTACTGCTGTGAAGGAACACATTTGTTAGACAGCAGCTAAACGAAGGACACTTGACCTTTGTGATGTGCATGTGACAAATAACAGCCTTTTTTTTTCAGTGTGGGCGCACACGTCATCATGAGTAAACGTCCCAAATCTCAGCCTGAAGAAGAGTCGTGGCCTTGCTTGAACTGTCCAGCTCAAAACCTAAAACCTGTTTTTACTTGTGGGAAGTTAACCCAAATCAAAGAGCACTTATGTATACACGAGCAAAGCGGACATTTCTTGCAAATTAGCATGAATCATTTTTCCCTCCCAGTTTAAGAGATACAGAAGGCTAAATGTAAATAGTTATCTTCTTTGCGCTTTAAAATAAACTTTTCTCTGAATTAACTTGTTTTTCTGTGTTAACTATGCATAAGAAAAAGACTTTACTTGAATTTTTTCCTGCAGTCACTGTCTGTTTTTCTTAATGTATACTAAAGTAAAACTAAACTCTATACTAAATATATGGAAACAGAGTCTCCGTGGTGCATACATATATACATGTGTTGGCTTATATGTATCTATTTTTTGGCTAAATTGAAAAAAAAAATCTGTTTCTCTGCTTATCCAGAACTCCAGCAATGATTGGGTGCTCCTTTGTGGTAGATCGGGAATATTTTGGTGAGATTGGTCTACTGGATCCTGGCATGGAGGTCTATGGAGGAGAGAACATCGAGCTGGGCATGCGGGTAAGGCCACAATATAGTCAGTAAATTCTCAGCTGCTAAAATACATATTGAATAGAATGAGATTTTGATAAAGAATTTGAGAACGTCTACTCTTTTCTTCTGTAGACAATGATACACCGTGTATTGTCACTGTGTTCAGAGATTAAAAAAAAGAAATCATTCAGAGAACTGCATGGTAGAGAAATTTAATTTTAACGCGACTTTCATTCAATGCTGCATGATTTTTGTTTGAGAGCTTGTATGCCAGGCCACTGAAAATGCAATAATTACAAATTCAGACTTTTGGAGGGTAATGCTTAGATGAACAGTCTTGTTTAGACTGATTGGCAAAATCTATTTTCAGACTTTTGCACGGCTCATGATGGAGTTTTTTTATGTTCCCCAGCTGGTGGGATAAGCTTAAGATACAAAACCCAGGGGCGTCAACAGAAGCCATGATTAAACTTTGCAGTTTTCTTAGATTGAAGTAGAGAAAAAAAACCTCCCCCAATGCAAATCTTCAGCCAACCCGAAGGCTCTTAAGCCTGTATACGGAAAATGTAAATTTCTTTTACTGCTGCTTTGAGTTGAATTTAACGCTTCATGCGACCGAAGGGCTTGCTGAAGAATTGGTTAGCGTTTAAATTCAGAAAATGTTTCTCTCCAGCCGTGTGGAACCATTCTGAATCTAAACGCACTCCTTGAGCTTATTGGAATGAGAAATGCTTGAAAGATCCCACTCTTCATTTAACGTCGTCCCCACGTTCATTTTGAAATCTTGAAATATCTTCAACAACACTTTGGCTCCCTTTGCAGAAAGCACTTGAGCGGAGGCTGGAGAATGGATCTTGGTTTACAAATTGCTGCAGTGCTTTATTGAAGCCAGAGACATTTATGGTTGTTGATGACCATTTCAAAGCCTCCTATTATTCCACATTGAGTAGCTTTCCTACCTATATAAATAGCGTGTTTTTTTTTTTTACTGCCAGGTACAGTAATGAGACAATCATCCTCTGTTACCATAGAGTGATAACTCAGCAAACTCTATTACGTCTCAACAACCAGTGGCCTCCCCTAAGGTTACACAGTGTTTTGTCATTCATTGAAGTTGCTTATAGGGACCTAACAAACCATGCTGCTGTGTTGGATGAGGTTTGTAGCCGAGATCAATTCAGCTACAGCAGCTAAATAAACCTGGGACAAGTCTATTGAACTGTGTGAAATAGTGTAACAGTGAGCTGATTTTGGCTCTCACACATACAAGCTCCTGATTGAATATCTTTTCTTTCAAAAGATTATTTATTTGCAGTGTTTTGAGTCATGAATTGAAGACAATATCCCACTCTCTCTGCAAACACAATGCAATTATCCCTACTCCTGTTTGGCATGTCTGTCCGGAAATTAAATACATGCTACATTTAAAAAAGGGAGCCATTCAGCACATGCACAAGCCTGAATACAATACCATCAACAACCAGCTTCAACCATTCACAATATACAAGCGCTAATGGAATGGAGTCAGGCTTCTGGCGAGTGGACTGCAATTACTCCTCCAAGACTACTCAGGCAGCTCATTGTAGTGAGCTGAAGAGTTGCCATTTGGGATAGGTTTGATTGACATGAACATGTTTAACAATTAGCCAGGGCAACTCACAATACCCGAGTCTGCCCAGTATAATTTGACTGAAGCGAGTAAACGAAAGGCAAGGTTCACATGAAAGGTTATTGCATGTTTATTTGTGAGTTGTGGACCCTGCTGGCTCGATCTGCGTAAAAAGGCTTCCAGGATGCAAAGAACTGGCCTCTTGTGTAAGCAAGGAGGCCCAGATGTGCAGCAGCTGATTATGCAGTGCCTAGCACTTCATGTAATGTTATTTCAGTGAGGAAAAGAATAGAATAAAGCTAGTGGATGGAATAATTGATCAAAGATCTGACTGAATTTTTCTTTTGGACCAGCATTAAGTAGTTCATAAAGCAGATCTTAGATGAATAGAAATGGGACTAAATATGTAGCGACTGCCAAAAGACGCTCCCTGCATCATGAAGTAAGGGATAGATACATGTACACCCACACTGTGACATCTGGATAGATTTCAAGCTTTGTTATCATTAAAGAAAGGACATGTGATGACCAACTGATGTTGCTTAACATGTAGAAGAATCTTCATTACCAGCCTTTACAAGCAACAAAGAAACTGGTTACCTTTGTATAGTGTTGTAAACGGCTTGTCTACAAATGCTTCTTACTGCGAGGGTCGATTTGCAAACAGAGAAAATGTCTTGGGACAGAAATGATGAATTCTGCCAGAAGTGTCAATATGAGTTTATCTTGTAATGTGTCTCCCACCCCTCCTGCCTTGTGGACTCTTTGCTGATAGAGCATCTCAGGAGACTATAGCATTGCCTTTCATTTCAAAGTTTCTCTGTAATACTGTGATACATCTGTCTGCAAATATATTACTACATCAAATGTGCCACTGGGTCACACCTGCAGTTGCTAGAACCACTAAAGCAAATTGTGAAACGTGTCTACATACATGTAGAATACGGTTTCAGGCTTTTTTAGATTTAAAAGTGAGCACATTGGCCAAAGAGAATTATTGTGTTTGCAAACCATCAATGCTTTTTGGGCAATCATATTGTTTTATTTTAATCAAGGTTGTGATATTGGATAACACCTCAGTTTCATTTCAGGTCTACATTACACAAATTCACAGACCTTCGAAAGCATTTTAGGAATGTCATAAAAAGTAAGGTGAAAGAGTGATGCATGCAACATGAAATGAACTAAACTACAGCAACATTGGCCTAAAGGCAAAATTTAGACAGGTAGTACGTCAGTCCAACACTGCATGATTATCTTTGTGTTTGGAAGTTCTCACCTCACCTTTGTATGTTCCTATTTATGATATACAATTGAAATAGATCTCTAAATAGAGCAATTTTTCAAGCTGTTTGTTGCTGACAAAAGTTCTGAGCGTAATAACAGCATGGGCTGGTATTGAATAGAAGTAGATGTGTTAGCAGATACAAATCTACTAATTAGGATGTCTTATGGATAGCAAGAAAAATGTATTGGACAATATTAAAGTATTTATGTTAAAGTGCAGCACAACTCCGAACACTGTCATTCCATTTTAAATAACCGCTGTATGAAATACCTCTAATTAAAGTCTTGGCTTTTCTCTCACATCCTAATTTAATGCAATTCTGACACAACTTTTTATGGCTTGCACACATTTCACTCAAACATTCTTGCTGTTTAACCAAATTACAATGGTTATCATTTCCCCACCAAAAGAACTAATCTGAGTTTGGATCAGTTCACACAGAAGCTAATATAGCCATCACGAAACCATCCAAGCTGTTTTACAAAGTCTCTCTCACTTTTACAAAAGTCTGATGAATCATTCCAAGTGTGATCTTACGGGGTCTCTCTTGATAACATTTAATCAACTCTCCTGGAACTCTTTTCAGAGGTAATGAAGTATTTTTCTTTTCCCTTTGAAGCCCTGTCTCCATAACCACCTGGGCCGGGCCTTCAGGCATCTGGTCATAATCTCCCTGTAGTGAGGAGAATGAAGCTAATTAAAGTCTAGCAGAAACAGCAGCTAAGCAGGAGTAGGACATACTTCCACTTCACTTGGGCCTTACATCATCCCAGACAGAGCTATTACAGTGTGATGGCAGTTTACACTTAAATACTTATATATATTTATGATCTTTAATGTAGGTTGGCTTTTTCTTAAATTCTTTGTAATATACACGAGGGGGGGAATGTTCCATTCTATGGTTGTTAGTTCATTTACATTGATATCAAAAGTAAAACCTGCCACACTATTGGGTCCTTGGATGATTTGTCGGTTTGTTATTGGAATAAATCCAAAGTAGCAAATTAAAAACTAGTTGAATATAAGATTTTCTCTATTCCTCACTAAGTGCAGAAATGATCATACAAATGTATTTCTCCATTTCTTATTAATTAATGCAAAAACAAAATTGGCAATGACAGAAAGAGAATACAAGAAAAAACAGTTTTAGAACATGTTTTACATGTTCTCCTTGTGTCTTTCCATCCATTTTCTCTGGTTTCTCTGGCTTCCTCCCGCTGTTCAGAGCGTGCATGTTAGATGAATCTGTGATTTTGTATTAACTCTAGGTGTGATTGTCAGCTTGTGTGGTTGTTTGTCTTGCTTGTTTTCTGAGTTATTTGATTCTGAGCCCTGTGATGGATTGACAATTCATCCTCTTGCTCTGTGACAGTTGGGACAAGCTCCAGTCCCCCTATAACCTTTAAAAGGACGAAGCAGGTACAGAAAATGGATTGATAGGACTCTTAAAAAAGGAGAGTAAAAGAGTTATGATGTAGCTGACAAATCAAGCTGAGGAATATTGATGCATAACAAATAATACACAATATCTACAGTATAAAACTGAGCTCAGAATAATTAATAGCTGTGAATAACTTGTCAAGTTAATATGCTACTGATTCCACGAGACAAAATGCATCCAGGTTGGATATTCAAGGGGAACTGGAGGTAACAAAGAAACTGCAGGTTTTTCATAACTCAGAGAAAAGACATGCCAATGCCAATGAAAGGTCCTTTCATCAAACCAGAGTTACATTCTTTTTCAGTGAGTCTTATAAATAACCAGAAAGCTCTCTTGTTTCTGCATAAAGCAGTGATAAGCACTATAAGCACTTGTCGCTCATTTTGTGCTAGACTGTGGAAAAATTCCACTGTGAAGATTGACGGCTGGCCATACAATAGCCGTTATCCACTCTCTTTTCCTCATTCCAGACCAGTTCAATCACTTCCAAGGGTACCCAAGAGCCTTTTTAGTCTCATTATGAAGAATCATGTCATAAGCTGGTGACAAAAAGGGAAAAAGACTTCAGATTTTGTTTGAAGCTACATCCACATTTAGAGTCCCATATGTGATATTCCTTACATCATATTCAAATCTCGATTTTAAAAAACAATTTGATGACAAGGAAGGAAACTATGAAGGCTGAATGCTACAGATCATTAAAGTACTTACAAAAAAGGTTGAAACAAGCAATATTCCACTGTGTGTGGTGCTCTGTTTGTTTAAATCTAAACTTCTTTTTTGTAGACATACTCGCAAACTTGAAAAAACACAATCACAAAAGGTGTAGAGCTTCAGAAGTGACTTGGTTGGCTTTCATTTTACAGGAAATACATCACCACCACTGTGTGCATATATACAGCCATGGCCACTTCAAAAGCTTACCTAAACAAGACACTCAGAGATCTGCGTGATGTGGACATCTATCTTTAGATAAAAGTCATCTTTATTGAGAAAACATTCAAATATACTAACAGTGCAAAATTAGCGTTCCAAAAAAAGGACAAGATTAGACAGTATAAATGAATTGATACTTCATCTTACAATATGAAACATTTTTAATTTCAAAATTCCAATGAAGTCGATGTAACCTTAATTATTTTGTATTTCTGTTTGATACGTGCAGCAAGTGGAATAAAGTTCACAGTGCCTCATATTTATCAAGGCCCCTAGTTGATTAAAACTCCATCAGACATGGGCATATGCTTTTATTGATAGATTAAATCATTACTAACTTAACCCCCTTTATTAAGACCTATCAGCGCTGTGTGTTTTGGGAGGATCAAATCCATAGTTCTCTATTTTAATACAAAGGCTAACTGTGAGATGACAGCCAACATTATATAAGATATATAACAGCATAAACTAATCTAACTTTAAAGAAAAAAATCCTTTTCTCTTATGCTCATGTTCTAAAGGCAAAAAGATTTGATAAAAATAATAGAAAATCTCACAAAATGCTAAAAGGAAGATCTGCTGATATTTAAAATTGTGCAGAGTCAAATAATAATCACTGTGAGGCAATAGATGTAGAAAAAGAGCAAGGCGGGCAAATGAGATTGCATATGCTCTTCAGTCAGATTTCTGTGCTGCTTCAATGCTGTAGATCTTTACAGTTATGCTGGGCTGCTACATCTGTTCCTGAAGTGTCAAATTAATTTAACCTCTGAACAGCCCCCAAATCGCTCGCCCTATTTATGCTAGTTTAAAGTCCTTTAGGATTAGGCTTGGAGGTAAAAGAAAAAATATTCTTTCAATCTATTACAGAAAGCATGAGCACCATAATAAAATCTGTTCCTGCTTACTGGCACATCCATCCATCCACTTTCTATACCTGCTTGGTCTAATTCAGGGTCAAATGGGAGGATGGAGCCTATCCCAGCTGCCACTGGGCAGGGTACATTCTGGACAGGTCTCCAGTCTCTCACAAGGCCACAAACAGATACACAACCATGCACACATTCCTTGGGTCATGTTTTTTGGATGGTGGGGGGAAACCGGTGTATCTGGAGAGAACCCAAGGGGAGAACATGCAAACTCCACACAGAAAAGCCCCAGCTGGGATTTGAACCAGGAACCCTCTTTTTAAAACCAAAAATTGCTAAGACTTTAAAATTTCTGTTATGTAAAATTAAGATTGAAATGCATTGTACCACTAATAAGCAATCACTAAAGAAATATACTCACAAGAAAATGGAGTAACGCCCTTATGCCACATTGAAAATCAATATTTGCTGCATAAAATGAAAGTGGCAATATTCACTCCACGAAACATTTGTAGCCTATATGTTCAGTCATCGAACAATTGCTTTTCTCATCCTAACAGGCTGAGCTTACCTTCTCCATCCTGAAATAAAATCCCAGCATATTGTCCTTTCACTGGTACCCTGGCTTGTCAAATGAAGTGATGCCAGGAAATTAAGCAGCTAAAGAAACATTGTTCCTATTCCAGTGCATGCTTTTGCTTTTGGGGCTTTGCTTTGCATTTGTATTTTTAGTCCCAGTAGACATTTTACAAAATTTAAACAATGCGTGGTCTGCTCCATTCGGAAAGTTGCAAAACATTTAGAACACTGTGGCTTTTGAGTGACAGCAGAGAAAGTGCTAATCTCTGCTTTGTGATTTAGACCTTTTCCACACTGTTCAAAACTATATCTAATCTAAATAATGCACTGTTATATACTCATTCAGGTCCTGTGTTTCTTCTGTTAGTGCCAGCTTTTGATTTTGGTATTCCAAAAGAAAAGATGTTGAAATGACTCCCTTCTATTCACCAGTCGTAACTACTTGTATTACAACTTATGCTATACATGCCACAGGTTGTTCCAAATAAACTTTTCTTAATAAAGTTGCCTCTTCCTCTCATATCACAATCCTTGTTTTTTAATAGCCAGTTTGCGTAGACAAAGTAGGATGATAATTAATGAATACAGTCAAGATGAGCTGGTAATCATTATTTCAAGGGACATGATGACAGGTGCAGCTTCAAAACAGTTGGTAGATTGAGTCACATGTCACTTTTGTTTTATTCTGAACAGCTGTAACTCTGATATAAAAACAGAACATGGACATTTTAACACAGCTGACTGCCTCACAAGCCATCTGGATTTGTAGATACAAATGGTTTTAAAAGGAGCTGAAACTCTCCAGATGTGTTAGTTTGTTAAATGTAGGATGATGAAACGCGTATTATGATATTAACCACTACGTATCTGATTTTACGATACAACTTTGATTTAACGCCAAGTTTTTTATTTTGGTCTGGTCCATTGGTATAAATGCAGAGAGCTCTCTACTAGAAATTAAAATGTTTATCTCTCTATATTCATTTCTTTACTATTCTAAAATAATCTACTCATGAACTTTCTCTGGAAGGAGGTATTGTTGAAAAAAGGTCACGTGCTGGTAAGCAAGTCAAAGACAGTTATGCTCTAAGAAAGCCCAGCTCTTTTGAAAACAGCAACTCTATCTCAATTCATAACATATATCCATCCATCCATTTTCTATACCGACAGTCCGTTAATCAGGTAGCGGGTGGGCTGGAGCCTATCCCAGCAGTCATCGGGCGAAAGGCGGGGTGCACCCTGGACAGGTCGCCAGTCCATCACAGGGCCACATAGAGACAAACGAGACAAACCATGCACGCTCACACTCACTCCTACGGACAATTTGGAGTCACCAATTAACCTGACATGCATGTTTTTGGATGGTGGGAGGAAGCCGGAGTACCCGGAGAGAACCCACGCATACATGGAGAGAACATGCAGACTCCACACAGAAAGGCCCCAGGCAGGGATTAAACCTGGAACCCTCTTGCTGTGAGGTGACGGTGCTAACCACCACACCACCGTGCAGCCCATAACATATATCAATAGAGTTATTTTGTAAAATTATTTTTTGAAAAATTTTTTTTTTATCAGACCGTTGGTCAATATTTTCAACATGCTGGGATATTTAGATCACACAGATAGTAGCTTGAACGTGTGTTCCATACCACGGACAGGATGAATCTCAGTTGTGCTTGAATTAGACTCCACCTCCAAGCTGCAGCCCTCTGCAGCGAAAGCAGTCACCTTGAAAAGGACATGAGCATCGTTATGAGTGGCAGCCATCTGTGGACAGCAGCCATTCTGGCACTTTCAAAATCAACAGCGTGTTCATGTCTATCAAACTGCAAATGACAGTGGGCACTCACCATATGGGAGCCTTTTTCAACAAACTGAGTCATTCCAAAGCTGAGAACCTATTTAAAACCTCTGAGGGAGGCTAATGTTACACTTTAGCAAATGGAAGATGATAAATGTGAAGAATTACTGGATAAATGCCACAATGAGGAAAGTTGGGCAAGACCCAATATACCAACCGATCTGGTGCTTCCATATGGTGCAGCTACTTTCTTCTCAAAATAAAGAAGGTAAATTTAGGAGTTGTGAGTGGATGCTAGTTTACATTTGGCAGTCTTGATCTTGATTTCGTTTGGGAATGTTGGAAGTTGTTGTCAACACTTCTCTTTTTGCACAGACTGTAGCATCCCAATTACAGGACTTGAAGAGCTATAACATGTGAACATCCTTCTGTTCTACATCAATACAGTCAACAGAACAGTAACAATAGCATTGAATATTGATCCAGGGTTTGTCTCTTTCAATGCCTGCATTATTTAGCGGCTGAATCAATGTGTTCAAGCTTAATGGACTCAGGTTTACTTACTCCATTGTTCATTAATGTAGTTTCAATGTGAATCTGTGTTGCAGACAAAGACAAACGAGAATAGATGCAACTGTAAAAGACTCAGTATTGTTTGAAGAATTACTGCAGCTGCCGAAGGCATTACTGCCAACATATGGCAAATTGAAACTGCACTGCATATGCTTTGCGGCGTGGTGAAATTTATCTCAGGGTTTGCATCAAATCCGTTACATCACATTACAAACATGCTAATGATTTGCATTTATGCATCAGTGTGTGCTATGTATGCAAAAATGACAACATATATTAGCTTGTTGTCTCGTCACGTTCTGCTGATCCAGGCAATATGCATGATTTACATCACAACATATTGGATTTGAGAAGCGTTCTTTGCTATTTGATTAAGGCATGTAACATACTGCACCGTCTGGAACTTCCAGAGCATAAGTGTACCCCAGAGAGTTTGGTGCCATTTTGGTGATCAGGGCCAGAGGAGAAGATAATTAGACAAGGCTTGTCATTTTAACTGTTATTGATGAGAATCATAAACTTGATCAAAAACCTCTTTCAAGAGTGACTGCAGATACTCCCTCTTAAATTTGAAGAATTCATGTTAAAAGCACTTCACATGACATGCATTTCACATACTTCCACCATTCGAGACAACTGACACTTAGAGAGACATACTCTCTTTGTAGACTGTATCGTGTAATATACTAACACTTCACAAATAGACCAGCCCAGTCATTCTCAGAGCATTAGTTAATCTGTCCACGCAGTTGCATCTGTTGGATGTCCAGGACTCTGGCTGAAAACTTAAAATGATCTGACAAGGCCAAAGTATTTGAAGAGTACTAGCTTGCAATGATTAGGTTGCACCAGCATATTGGCAGGAATATCAAAGACGGAGGGCAGCGACTGGGTGGAATTAGCTTTTGACTCACACAGTTAAAAGGGCCTCTACATCCATCACTCTCTCCATCAACACACTCTATACTATAGATGTATGTACTGAAAAGGAAGGAAAAATGTATGAAAGAGGTATGTCAAAAGAAGTAAGAAGAATGAAATGAAGTGATGGACCTTAGGGACTCAGGCTCTTTTCCAGCCAACAGAGGAGGGAGCCCTCAGTTCCCAACACTTTGAAGCATCACTCATCTTGACACCAGATTTTAGAGGACAAGAAAGGATTATATGAGCATGTTGGCGTTTCTGTCCAAAAAGATTACTCTAACGCAAATCGTCAGCAGTTTATGAGCAGGTGAAGATAGGAACAAAGAGTCTTAGTCTGATAAGCAAAACATTGAAAAGTATGATTTTTTTTTTTTTTAAGTGTGGGTTGTGTAAAGTATTTATCGGTGTCAGTATATTACCTGAAGTAGACATAGAATTTAATACTGAGATGCTATGTAATAAGATAGAAACACATAGCTACCAAACATAATTACCTGAGAAGAACTGTTGATAATGCAAGAGTTATGTAATGTAAGAGTAGTGGTTCTGTGCTGACTGATAAGTTTAATATGTTAACTGAACACAGGGTGTCCATGAATGCCTTGGGCCAGTTCTTCACTTCTCATCAGTATGTCCTGATAACTCAACATCTGACATATAAGGTCCTGTGAGACTTCCAGATCCAGATTAACTAGTGGCTAACTGAACATTGTGGTGTCTCTCAATCTGGACAAAGCAGCAGTGATATATGTAGCAATCACAAGTGACTGCAACATCATATGAGATGCTTGAAAAATACTTTGGGCTGAAACAGGAAATTATGAAGATGTAGGAAGTGAAGGCAACTCAGTGTCACTGAGGGCTGTGATCCAAAAACATCAGAGATCTCCAGCAGTCCCAGGAACAGCTAAGCTAAGGTAGAGGTCCCGAGCTAGAAAGAGCAAAATAATTTCTTAATGAGAAGATATAAATGCACACTCTGGTTAGCTTACACCCCAATCAGCATTTTATGACATGTCTTTGAAACCTTGCAATATCATCCTGCAAAATGTCATCTCTTGACTTTAGAAAATGCAGAGAGGGGAGCTTTCAATTAAAAATGGGGTGTGTAGAATTCCCCAGATGCAACTGAGGGCACACAATTTATATCAAGAGGATACAGTAAATGTGCGGCTGATGTTCTTCCCAGGTTAATTGGAAAAATTTCCATTTTAACTTCAGTAAAGTTCTGCACACAGGTCTACATTGTAATCCACTTAGCAGTCAAAGTTAATAAATGATAATTACATGGTATGCTGGCAAGAGGAGCCAGGGATTGAATAAGCAACCTTGTGATTAGGAGAAAACTGGGATGGTACGCAAATATTTTTGGTTTTTAGAAGCTGAATAGGGTACTTATTTTGACTGTGTACTCATGTGGAGCTTCTTGATTAATGCAAGTGCACAGTCCTTTCCGAATGCATTAGTTACACTTCAATATGACAGTGTGTCCAGTATTTGAAATGTTATTTGTCTGCAAACCAAATCTAGTATTGAATATTTACAAAATGAAAATGTATAGCTGTTGAGTTTTAAGTAGTTATGGTGATTTTTTTTCTTAAATACATGGAAAACAGATTTTATGGAGTTGCTCTAAGTTGCCATTATTCCATCTAGCTGAGCAAAATATTGAATAATTAAGGCTGTTTTGAAATTAAAATGATCATTTATATTGAATGAAGTCCTAGTGTCTGTACAATAATTATTACACAGCAGTAATTAACTTTCACTAGAGAAACTGAAGCATTTTCAGTTTGTTTTGTGAAGTAATAGCAAGTAGCAGGTAGACTGTCCAGCTGATGGGACAAGTGAACACAGAAAAAAAATCTTAACTCTTACATTTTCTTTTTTGTTTTTCTAATATCAGTAGGTTATATGCCACATAATTTAAATGCCAGTAAATGTGAGTCGCTATAGCACACAACCGTTTGGTAAGAGCTGTACCCTTGTAAAGAGATATATGGTAATATTACATTGAGGAACACAACAAACCTGAACTTTCAATACATTTCTCAATAAAAATGTATGTTCATCTAGAATATCAAAAGCACTATAATATGAAGAGGTTTTTAAGCCTAAAAATGTCACCCAAGAAGAGGAAACCTAAACTAGAGACACAGATGTCTATGTTTGTGTTGCTGAAAGTGGCACAAAGCTGTGTCCTCTTTGTAAAAACATCAATACACCCAGTGGGACAGTTAGTAGCTAATAGATAATCTCAGTTATGTTCAAAATCTCATTACATTCGCACATTTCTTGACACCTGCCAGTATCTGTTTGTAGCTGAGCGGCATCAGTCATGGGCAGTAAATGGCCGAGGCAAGTAGAGATGAACTCCGACTGACCCGTGACTGCTGCTGCGACACTCATCTGGGCTATCTGCGAAGTCTCTGTTCATCACTGGACGATAGCTTTTCTCCCTGCCTGTCAAACGTGTCAGCTGTCTTGTTAGATGAGGCATCGCATGAAGTCTGCATGAGCTCCGTGCAACCTTTCATCATCGTATTCCATGTTCTTATGTGCTCACTGGTTCCTTCGGCCCTTTTCTACTTTCCTTTTTGACCATTAAGATTCAAATGGGTAATGTCTTCCCTGCAGTTACCGAAAAGGTTTGCACTGCTGGCACTGAAAATGAGCAGCCTTGATCAAGTGTTTTTGAACCTTGCTCTTGCACTTACATATTTGTGAATTAATACCTTTACATTTTTACCTTTAACTGTAGTTAGTTTTAGCAGCAGATGACAGTGGCAGTAACAGCAGGCATATCGAGTGTTCATATATCATGCTGTGTTACAGCATGCCCAGCGGCCCAGCCTTGCAGAATATGCATGACATGTTTGTCTGCCAAACACCTGCTGAGAACCAATTGAGCCTGGTAGTTTGAAGCCTCAGGCAGCAGGTGGTTTGAACAGCTTTGACTAGTTTGCATGTGTCACTACTGAAAAGTTTATCAAGTCCTTGAGGAATTCCAACCAAAGCAAACTGATCATACCCCTTCTGTACTATTTTCAAACAGTTGCGATTTCTACCTGCATGAGAATATTTTGTCACAAAAATGTAGTTAATGTAAGTAGTTGAATCCAGCACCAGTCTGCGCCCTCATCATGAGCCTGTACATGCTATATTTTCCCCGTTTATCGGCTGTGTAATGGTGCCGATTGAAGCCTGTTTACTGCTGGTAATAGCTTTTATGCTGATGTTTTCTGTAGCCTCGTGCTGCTTATTAGGCAAATGGTCCAGGTGCAATTAACTAACTGCATGTACAGAGACAATTAAATTAGATTAGCTATTACATTAGCCCTACATCAAAGATCTCTATGTTAAGTGCTTCCACTTAATGATGCAGGCTGCAATTTCATGAAAGGTCACCTCCAAATGGACACAAATACAGTCCTGAGGACCAGTGAGTGGGATGATATATGAGGCGTTAGATAAAAGCTATTTTATTTGATATTTAGATTTTGTTGAATTTTCATCATTTTAGAACATTTATAAGCACAGTCTCTTAACTGTAACATTTCATCCACCTCTTGAAGATCTAGGTCCTCTGTAAGATCCATTGTCTGTTCATACAAAATGCCAGACATCACCTGTCCTGTGAAAAACAAAAGATTTGAAGGGACTGGGTTATGTTTTTTCATTAGGAAAGCGGTTTTGAAATGTAACAAACAGTTCTAGCCAGTCTGTTGAGTACCACCTGCTTTTCCTCCACATCATCTGACCAGTTATTCTGTCATGTGTGAGGAAAGGTTTAATCAGCACTGATGATCCTCGAGAGCAGAGGTGACTCCCTGCAGATGTCTTTACCAGGTTATTTCCTGTTAAATTAAGTAACAAATGTACCTTTGCCTCCCCTAATCTCTCCCCTGGTTCTATAGTCAGCAATGGATGATTAGCCTTCCACATCACTAGACGGTCTTTAAATGTGAAGAATGAATGTCACATCGTAACCAGATATCTGTTGCATTGACACAGTCCATTAGCTCTGTTACATGTTCAAGTGAACAGAGAAGTCCTTTCAATTATGTTCAGAACAGAAGTCAAATCCAAAACAACTAAATCAAAATATACATCTTCCTCAGTTATTTCAATAAAAAGAAGCAAAAAAAGGACATATGGTCTAAAAAACACCATTAGATTGATAAGTACTAACAGGGGGCTGTTTAATTTTTTACTTTTTTTAAAAATAGCCAACTCATGCCCCTAATAACCCCTTAGTGTTATGACACAGAGCTGTACACAAGATAAAACTATGCTTCAGGAGATTAGATGTAGTTTACGGAATCCATAACTGCTACTCTGTAAAGCCTTATTGTGTACTTCTAAAAGTATGATACTGTATCCAGTAACACTCCACAAAGTTTATTGTGAAGCAGAGAAACTGCTGTCGGTTTCACAAGCCCAGTTAGCTGACAGGTTTCTGCCCTTCTGGAAATGGTTGAGGAAATATTGATCTGCAATTCGCTGTTAGTGCCAACTGCTAACCACAATTACGCATATACAGTTATCTATAAGTGCTCCACACACACACATGCGTAAGCACACATTGTGTTAACACACATAGATATCTTCACATTTTCTCTCACACACACAATCTATTGATTTTACACAGGAAACATGGATAAAGGAACCGGAGAAAATCAGCATATATAAAGAGTTTCTCGAGGTGATGAGTGGGATCTGTAGGGACTAAAAGCCAATAAATGTGTGTTGCACATACACCCACACAAAGACACCAATCATGAAGGCTGGTGGGTTAAAAACTACTTGTCATGGGGCAACGGCAAGGCAGGTAAAGCCGACTCTAAATCACAGAGGATTTTTTTTTAAGGCTAAGGTCATTGCGGTTGATCAGCAGTGAAGATGAGAGGTTAGCCAGTCAAGAGTTTTTTGAGCTAAGGTTGGAGCCAGCAGACTGCTTCACCACTGATACAAATGAAGCAACAGGGGCTTTCAGGGACAGAGTAACAGTCGGACGCGTTTATTAACGCACAATTAGACAAGCTTTCATACGCCCCTTGAGCTTTACAGAAACATGTAAATTAAGTGGGACTTGTTAGAGAGTGTGGCTCATTTATGCTGCACACTGATGGCTCAAGGCCCACAGTTTCAAAAATCTCATCTGCTCATAAATTGATGAAATTTACTTTGGCGAATTGATTTTTTATTTTTTTGTCTTTTTTGTGTGTCTTATCTGAACAGTGTTGACAGTAAAACCGTATTAAAGTCGAATTATGTTTCTGACGTCCTTTGATCTCAACCTGTTCATAACATACTCAAATATGGAAGATAATTATGCACAGACTTGGAAATACAGATAATGAAACAATATTTGATGATCAATCACTGGACATATTGTTTGTGAATTGAAAAGACACCTTCCTCACTCAAGGATTCTCATTACTTCAACACTATAACTGAAATTACAAAAAGGTACTACACCTGATGTATCTTGTTCTTCTGTGCCATATAGCCCAGCTGTTGTAGCTTTAAGAAAACATATTAATTAGTCCTAGTTTCCCTGTTTTACATGTTCCCTTGTTAAAATGAAAGTGGGAACTTTATAGCAGTTTATTCTGAGTCTGTATGTTTTTGTATTTTGGTTTATTAGTTCCTATGTTATGTTCTGTACTCTAGTTCATTTCTGTCAGTCTTCTTATACATCTTCTTGTATATCAGGTTCCTTACTTCCTGTTTCATTTTGTTGAGCTTCCCCCTTGAGCATTCTGTTGAGTTTACTTCCACTCTTGTTTCACACCAGATTTTCAGTGTCTGATTGCCACACCTGATCCTCATTTGTTCTCACCTCCAGAGTATATATCCTCCAGGTTTTCCTTTGTTCTGTGCTAGGCCATTGTTTTTGTCATGTTTTGTCAGTGGTCTGCCGCTTTTTTTGGTCAGTCTGTCAATAAGTCATTCCTCTTTGTTCAGTTCAGTGCTCCAGCAGCGCTTTCAGTTTTTCTTATTAAAAGACCATCTGCCAGTTTTCACCTCTCTTTACAGTCTTGCATTTGGGTTCTAAGTTAAATTCAGATCATGGCGTAGTCAGTTCCACATCCTGCCTTTTAGCCAGAAATACTCACCAAATATGTGTAGAGAACTACCAAAAATTGTAATAATTCACTACTTCCAATAATCCCCAAAAGATTTAGACTAGTTTTGAATTACTTTTCTTTTCCAAAATGGAAAAAAGCTCTTTTAACAGCATTTTTTATTAGAAATTTGATAAGAATATTTGTCAAATACAAAAGTACAGCACAGATTTAACAGCCAGTCTTATTATTTAAGATTAATATTGTAATTAACCTTAGATTTGCACAGTGAGTAGCACAGTCATTATATACTAATGAACTATTCATTTTTTGAACCCTGATTATATGACAATTGCCTAGCCTTGGTCACCTGATACATCCATAGCTCAGCATGAAAGGGTGGTCCTCTTACAATCATAAGGTCAGTGATTTGATCCCATGCTTCCTACTCCCCATGTTGAAGTTGGCTAAAATGTACTGCTTGTTCTAAGTGATGTTTTAAGTGATCAGCGAGACAAGAAACGCTCTAAATACAGTCCATTTACCCTTACAATTTTTGACCTCATAAAACCTAAAAGTGCCTGGTTAGTGTTTCAGTGATAAATTGGAGACAGTGGCATTCTCACAGTGCCAACATCTGCTGATTGAGTTTTTTTAAGGTTGTAATGTGGGGCAGTGAACAGAGCAAAGTCCTGTAGTTCTGTTTTAGCCTTTTGAAGGAAAGAAAGCTCCAAACATGACTATTGTGGGCATGCCTTATACCAGAGGCTGTTTTTACTTCCAGGTCCTTAAATCAACACAGCAATTGTAACACAGGCATATTTATTTTCTTTTTTTTCTGCATTTAATTGAAAAAATGGTTCTCCAGCAGTACTCTCCTCAAACGCCATTAAGTAGGTATCATTTTGGGGTGAGGAAAAAGCTAATGGATGAGAACATCTGTCACACATTGTGGTGATCATCATTAGGAGACGGTGGGTGGTGGTGGCGGCGGCAGTTTGTACGGTAGGAGGGACATTACCATATGCTGTGGCATCCTGGTTTCATGTCAGAATGTGACTGCTGGGCCACCTTCCCACAGCATGGCATACATTTGCAGATATCCAGATTGTTTTTACAAAGGCAGTCATTATTTTTGCTGATGGATGTTTTTTTTCTTTATTTTTTCTTCCTTTTTTTTTTTTTTTTTACAATGTTTTGAGAAATTCCCTTTTCATTCCAATGCAACTGCCTGACTATTTTGTGTAGTTGGGTTCGCAAAATCTCTGCAGTCAGTCACTACTTACTGCTGTGACTGATGTTGTTAAAGATGACATTTATTTAGTGCTTGGTTTTCATACATAAGTCCCTGTGCTACAGGCACAGCACTCAAGGTATCAGGGCTTCCTGCTTACCATTTGTAACCACTGCACTTTGTGCAGATTGGATCAGTTTGGCGTTCATGTGTATTTGCTGTAGCTCTTTTCTCTCCATCTTATATATATATATATATATACATATATATAGACGTGCCTTGTGTATATATATATATATATATATATATATACACACATATATATACTGAATATGCTTGTTTGACCTTTTTCCTGCAGTGTTAAGATTTGCTCTTAGTTGTGAGAACATATGAATATAAAATCTAAAATATCAAATTTGTCCACTTGCTACAATTTTGTGCGAGATTGCGTCACTGTATTAACAAAGTCAAAAAATGAATGTATTTACTTTTAGTAAATGGTTTTGTCACTCCTTTTATTTGTTGAAAAGATTTACACAATGAAGTCAAACAATTTCACAGATATGGCTGATCATTGACCGATTGGCTTACCGGCAGCTATTTTTGCTAATTTTTTCAAATTTATCAAATAGATTTCTGAAGTAGTTTACTGACTAGGTAAATTGCAAGAAACGTGAGATATGACATTTTGAAAGAAAATAAATCAGAGAAAAGTATCATCAAACAGGAAATAGATAGAAAGGTGTGATTTCGGGCGGGCCTTTCTTTAGCTTAACAAGGAGATTGAGGCTTCAAAAGAGTAACCCACAAACCTGTGGTTCCCCTACATCGTAGTTTTTTTTTAATGAAACCAGAATTATCTATTAATTCTTATATTTCTTGTATGATTTGACTCCACTTGTATTCCCCATAGGTTTATCTGTATTCAAAAAGGCCATTGAACTCCAGCGCAAAGCCCTTTGATTTAAACTAACTTTCCTTCTTTCTGCTCTCTAGGTGTGGCAGTGTGGAGGAAGCATGGAAGTCTTGCCATGTGCCAGAGTGGCCCATATTGAGCGTACCAAGAAACCCTACAACAATGACATAGATTATTATGCTAAGCGCAATGCCCTGCGGGCAGCCGAGGTGTGGATGGATGAATACAAATCTCACGTCTACATGGCCTGGAATATTCCCATGAATGTAAGAATTTCTCTGTCTTAGATCACTCCCTCTCTCAATCCCTTGAGCTCCTTTTGCCCCCTTTCCTCACATCTCACTTTCTCATTCAGACTTGCAGCCCATGTCTCCAGAGACAGTAGTCAATAGAAACTCGAAATTCAGATTTCATCCCACTTGACCTTCACACTGGCAATAGGCAGAGCGAGGAAGCATTTGAATCTCAGTCCAATCAGAGAGCGGTACACCACGCGAAGGAGACGTGCCTTGTGTTTAATCAAAATTTTCATGCACATCACTTTAGCTTAATTGCTTTCAAGGGTCTTTTGAGATGAGTTGCAAAATAGTAAACAGCTGCTTTTATCATTAAATAGCTTAATATTGAATGCTAATTTCCTCCTTAGTCACTCAGAATGAGATGACTGTCAATGAAGGACATCAGCGAAGGCCTCTTGATGCTGTAAGAAACAACACACTGATGTTGCCAACAAAATAATAACCAATGTGGTAGCCACACACAGTTCTGATATGCTGCTGATACCTGCATGCCATCGTAAATAATGCCTAAAAGACCGTTATCAGAGAACTCTGTGCCAGCCGGCTAAATGCTGCATGTGTGCAGCATGGAGGAGGGGTGCCATGATGAGGTGGTGGAAGGTGAGAAAGTGACCATTCCTTGAGTGTTATTACAAACACAATGACATGTTATTACCCCAACTGTCCAGTGGTGCAGAGTTATTTTGTGTACAGTAAAGACTTAATCCCCTCTAAACCCACCCATACACACTCACAGATTCTTGCTATTGTCTAAGGTGCCTGCTGAGAACAAAATTACTTTGGATGGGGGAGGTTTTGTGATTCTTCACAGTGGGCAGCCCCAAGTCCAAATGCCAAACAACCTCACGCTAAAATTGAATGCATTTGTTAGTGTTACTTTGTGATCGGACCAAGAGAAGTGGAGAATTCTGGTTTGAATTAGTTTTTGAAACATTTGGGATTCAAGTTAAACAGCTGATGATGGAAAAGATTTTGCCTGGAAACAGTGTCTGGTAATGAATCCAAAGGTCTACAGACACAGACACATCTACACAAACTTTTTTATACAGATTCTTTTGATATGCATATAGTGGCTATTAGCTGTGACTATACATAATTAGTTTATTTGTGTACATTAGTGCACTGTATATGCACATACAAATATTGTGTGCGTATATGTGTGTGTGAGCATCAGAGTAAGGCTTTAGGCACCACAGCTATTAGGCATTCCCCCAATCAATCTGGGAAACGTCCTCCATAATGCAGGCATGGCTGTGAGGGCTCATAATTAAGCAGCTGATTAGAATTTGCTCAGCACAGATCATGTCTAATGAAGGAACAATGAAGGTCCCACATGACAGGTGCATCTATCCATCTCTTAACTAAATGCTAATTGCGTCCTCTCAGCACCTGAACACTCTTGCATCTTCTATTTCTCCAGAAGCTTGCACTCCAGAAAGTGAAGTGCCTGCTGTCATTTCTCTGTTTTTTTTTTCTCTCATCTTTGTTTTGTATCATTTGTTGACAGAATCCGGGGGTTGATTTTGGGGATGTCTCGGAGCGCTTGGCCTTAAGGAAAAGGCTGCAGTGTCGGAGTTTTCGCTGGTACCTTGAACACGTCTACCCAGAAATGCGGATCTACAACAACACCATCACATATGGCGAGGTGAGAGAAGTACTTTATGAAAGGAAATACACTGCACATTAATTTAGACACCATCATTCTTTTGCTACAGCAGAGTTGAGCTGTGTTTAAAGAGTATGCAAATGCTGAGGCAGGTAATTCGATTCCCAAATCATGAATGTAAAAATAGAGAACATTTTTTTGAAGGGGTGAATTATTTGAACATTTTGCCTACAAGTCACATCTCTCTGAAAAAGTTATCATCTTTAGTTTGAATAGCATTTCTTTTAAAGAAAGGAGAGATCTAATCATGCATGATTTGTGCAGATAAAGTGCCAGAGACTATCACTGTGACCCTCTCTATCAAACACCCTTACACATGAATGAAGAGAAAATGACTTCACTGTAGCTGGTCTGGGGTAAATGTATAACTTTGTTACAGCATTGCAACATCACCACACAGTATTAGATGTAATTTCCTTTTAATGAGATTCATATAAACACTTATTTGTTTTCCATTCCAACTTGATTGCTTTGGGCTTGGCTGTACACTCTGCACAGTGGGGGAGGAAAAACAGGCTCAAGGCAGTTCTTCAGCTGAGCACACTCCTGAGTCATACACTATTTGGAGACTTGCTGAAATGCACCATTTTTTCCTCATATCAATTTAAATAATGGAAAAAAAACAGGAAATTTAGAAAGCCTTGCATGTCAGCAACATCAGAATTGACCTCAGAATTGAATTCATAAAAGATGTGTAAAGATGTGTAAATTTACACATTTAGATTTACCCTGCTGAATGTTTTGGCTCTCGTATGCAGCTAATGGATTCCTCAGAGTGGCATCCACTTAAGTAGTACTATTTGAGATTGGTTGACAAGCTGGGAAGCGGTTGCCTTGTGTTGCCACACAGCTACTGCAGCAGAAGTGAGACTCATCTGTCACTGAGCATCAGCGCTTCGCTCAGCCATGCTGACCAGACCGGCCAAGTGGAACCATCCCTGACAACAGCACATGATAGATATGTCACAACCTGGAAATGAAGCCATATGCATTCAAATCACACAGAACTGAAGCTCATGTTCTATGCACACTATCCTCTGGCCTAGAGGAGAGGTAGAAACAGAACAGTGACTGGTCACTGCATGAGGATATCCTATCAAGGCCAAGGTCACTTTTAGATAATGAAAAAAAACCTCTGTTAGGTGAACAAACCATAATGGATCAACAGGACATAATGCAACTTGCACTGAGGAAAATAGATATTACCAAAATCAAGGGGCAAGAGAAATCTGTTATTAGGAACAAGTCATTGATTTGCCACCACCAACTTATTCATATGTACAACAGACTAATATCTCTGATGGTTTACATGTTTGTGGTAAACTAAAACTTTAAAAAATAATGCAAACTAAATTTAGTCTGGCTTAATTACATTTGACCGTTGTCATGAACAAATGCACATGAAACATTCTTATTGTATAAAAATGTATTTTCAATATGAATTTTTTCAGGTCAGCTTTTGGGCTTCTTCTTTCATCCAAAGCAACATTAAAGAATAGTTCTTCCTTGGAATGTCAACATAAAGTAGTTTGACAATAACTCCCCAATGGTCAAATTAAAATGCGCCCTTGATCACAAATACCATTTTCCTCATGAATGTGTACTATTCTGCCATCCTCTATAACCTTGTTGAAACGTCTGCTTTCTCTGCTTATAAAATAGCCTCAAATAAAGCCCTCAATAAAAGGGGAAAGGCCACTTGCTGGGAATTAGAAACAGGCTAACAATGCATTCAAAGCCTTCCACATTTCTACATCCAGCAACTACAAAACAATATTAATTGATTTTAGTTTCTGTCCCAAATTCCATTTGCCTCTGATGTAAGTTCTCCTGATGGAAATGTTTACCCTTACAAATTCTGAACATTTCTGCACACGCTAGCTGCTAACTCCACCTGCTGTGCTGAGGTAGATGGCTCAAGTGGTTTTAATGAAGTCTTTTTGCCTAAGACCTGCTTCTGGAGATAAAGCTGTTCAGAGTGGTGAGAGTGAATCATAATGTTTAAGCGAAGCGAGTCCTTCACATATTCAGTCAATTGAGCCTTAATTGGATGTACAGCACCTTTGAAATCACAGCACCCTCATGCCTTTCTTTCAGGTGAGAAACAGCAAGGCCAGTGGTTACTGCCTGGACCAGGGCTCGGAAGATGACGACAAAGCCATTCTCTATCCCTGTCACGGCATGTCCTCCCAGGTCAGACCAAACTTATCAGCTCTTAGTGTGTCCACATTGACTGCTGTTCATTAAGCAGCAATTAAATCCATAATGGATTTAGTTAACCAGTTAGTGCATCTGACAAAATGTCCCTTATAAAAGTTGTATTCTTTTAATACAAAATCAATTAACAAATTTGAATACTTAGTATCAGATTTAAGAATTATTATTTGAATTATAACACTGCAGGACTCCCCTCAAGATGATAAAGTACAACTCTCCTCTTTATTCTTCATACAAGTTTAATCAAAATTCACAGAAAGAATGGTGGAAAGAGGATTTTTGTTTTTGCAGAGCTAAAGACTACCACACAGATCTGTTGGAGCTATTAACTGATGAAGGAGGTGGATCTAATTTTAACAAGAATGCTGGAGGGAAATATAACAAAACTTAAGATGAGTTTGCTCATTAGTTTTAAAGGAATACAAACACTTCCATGACAATTTATTTTTTAAGTTGACGTTGCGCTGAACTGTGTAGAAGTCATAATGGTCACCAAATTGTGTGTGCTTAAGTTTGCCAGGGGATAGGAGAGGAGCCTCTAAAAGCACAGTATTGATGCTAAATGATGTTTTAACCTTTTGTCAACAAACACAGAAAATTCTTGAAAAGATTTGTTTTAAGACATTTTTCTGAAAATTTCCCTTTTGATGCTGATGGAGGCTGCACGGTGGTGTGGTGGTTAGCACCGTCACCTCACAGCAAGAGGGTTCCAGGTTCAATCCCTGCCTGGGGCCTTTCTGTGTGGAGTTTGCCTGTTCTCCCCGTGTATGCGTAGGTTCTCTCCGGGTACTCCGGCTTCCTCCCACCATCCAAAAACATGCATGTCAGGTTAATTAGTGACTCCAAATTGTCCTTAGGAGTGAGTGTGAGCGTGCATGGTTGTTTGTCTCGTTTGTCTCCCACCCGCTACCCGATTAACGGACTGTCGGTATAGAAGATGGATCAGTGCCTTTTGCATTTATTGCCTGTTCTGCATGAGTGAGGAAAGGCCAGGTTCTTAAACTAATGTCAAACTGGCTTATTTGCAAAAGTTAGGGTTTGAAAACTAGAAGCCCAGACAAATCTGTAGGGTTTATAGGAGTACCTCTCAAAAACATTTTTTGTAGCGTTTGAGTCCGAACATCAACAACACTCAACACACATCTTTGAAGATGGCTAAGTTCCCACGCTGTCAGTCCAGACATTATGTTTCGTGAGAGAATAGGATACTTTTCAAATAGGCATTTGTTGGAGCACGCACCTCGTGATCGTCAGTGAAAATTGATTCTACTTTGAATAATTATTTATTAATCCCAACACAGAACTTGGTAATTAGATTTTTTCAGAGTTCCTGGAGAACTTGCCACAGTTCATCTGTGTATTGAGCCTGTATGTGCTTCTCCTGTCTCTTCACATTGTCCCAAACAGAGACCATAGTATTGAAATCAGACCCCTGTAAGCCCATCTGTTACAGAGCATTTCTTTCATCTTTTTGCTGAGCATGGTTCTTGAAATCGCTGCTGAATATTTTGGGTCATTGTCACACGGCAGAATTAATGAATTTAGAGCCAAACAGAAACCTCCCTAATGGTACAGCATGATGAATGAGATTCAGAACGTCTTGAGAGCCAAAATTTGTCACGCTGACAATCTGTGTGCAGGAGTATTATTACTAATATCGCTTAGGCAAATAGGTCTAGTGTTTGTCCTGCTTGACATATGCAGGGGAGGAGAAGCAAACAAATGCATGCAAGCAAAATTGTAGGGTATGAAATGAGGTTGAAACGCACATTGATGATATGTCAGATATGTTTTATTTTAAACATCTGCACTGCTGACAGTACATGTGCATTTAAAATTAAAGTATAAAATGACAGATTGCAGAATGCAGTTGGATATATAGTGTTGGGCTCACATGATCAAAAAAGGTGCAGCAAAAATGTTTATTTAATAATCTTCTTTTCTTACTATTGAAAATGTAGTGCCGAAGTTAGTCAGTATGTTTAGCAGAAGGAGTCTTAGTGATTTGCTTCTCTTTTCTTTATCATTAAGAAAGAGCAGAATGAAAGGCTCCATGACACTTACTGTTATACTAAATCCCAAAATGAATCATGATCATTTTAAATATGGTGAGGATGTGAAGGACAGGCTAAAAACTGAAATCCACCGAGATGATAGAGCATGTAATTATGAGTATACAGTGGGATGCTGCTGAAAAATGAATGTATTTGCTAAGCACAACCTCCTCTTCAACAGATACCTGAGCAAATGGCACTGTGGGAGGGAGGCCATTGTTGTGATTTGTACTTGTTTTTTTGTGAAATCAAAGCCAGTACTGGAAACAGTCATGCAAATGCAATTCATGCATCGTTTTTCTTTTATGTTCCCAACTTTCCTAACTACTGTATTCGCTTGTGAGTGACATGTTCATTATCTGTTATTTGATGGAGTATTATAAGGATGCCAGCACCTCCTTTTTAGACAGTTCTGTGTGCCCTTTTTATCTGCATCCCCGGAGGATATAAACAAATGGAGATGAACTTTCTTTGTCTTTGTATCATTAGATTACAGTGATGACCGACATTACTGAGAGTGGGCCAAATTCAATTTGTGGAACAGTGTGATTTTGTATTCCTTTTTGCTTTTGTTCCATTTATTTATGAAAAAAATGTGGAGAATAAATCTTCCTTCTCCTGAGCAATGAGAACATCTGCCAGCTCACCCTTTAGAGATCAAGATCACAGCTCACCTTTGTCCAGTAGTACGTTGTGATGAAAGCCTGTGGAAGAGCCTGCATGAAGCTTGAAAAATTATTGAACATTATGCACACTTAGCAATTGTCTGTTCAAGCAAATTGTGAATTTTTCTCTGGGATTTCTTGTAGTCATGGTTTGAGTTTAGGTCTTATTATCCTACAGAACAGCTAAATGTTGAGTCATAATATATACAGGCAGAGGTGTTTTGGGTATTTTGATTTTGCAAGACTCCAGCGTCATTTGTATGCAGTTTAATTAAAGTAACCACAGAGAATCACCTTTCAGCAGAAAAAATTAATTATATCAAAATGGAAAGTAAAGAACCTTAAAACGTGCACAGAAAACAATTCACATTAATTATGTTTTGACTCTATCAGCTGAGATCACTATTAACACAATATTGATTTTTCAGTGTTCATAACACCCCTTGTACAGCCATTACCAGAGTCATAGATGGCCTATTGCTGACCACAAATTTTTGTCCTTTTAGAAATAAGTGCAACCTTAAATATCATTTCTCTTACGTCTCTAACATTATATAGAGACCTGATTTGGTCTCTTACTTTACCCATATATCTCTCCAACAGAACGTTTTCCATTACTGTAAATAATCGTACTTTCTCAATGGCTCTGCTGAGTTGTATTTGTTCCCCAAGGGTCAGTCCTGGGCTCCCTTCTGTTCTCTCTGTGTATGTTGACTTTTGGCCATCTTATTCAAGATCATAATGTAAATTACCATTTTTATGCTGATGACACTTAGTGCGTCACAATCTGTATTTTGTGTTTTGTCTAGTCTCAGTCTTGCCATTTCCTCACCTTCTTCCTCAGTTCCCTCCTGCCTGGTCATCAGCTCCACTCTTTTCACCTGTGCTTTTGTCAGTTTTTGGAATAAATCTAGTTTTACCTTTAGCCCTCACAGATCCAAGTAGTCTTGGAAATCTCACACTTGTCTCTCTGTAAGAACCCTGAATGGCCCAAAATTTCCTTAAATTCAAGACAGTAACTTGGAGGTATTTTTGTTTGGTCCTCCTAAATCTAACAGCTCTGTTACTAGTCTGTTAGAAAATACCTGTCTGTAAGGAGTAATATTAGATTCCAGCTTCAATTTTTGAAGCTGCAGTTAAACATGTTTAGTTATTTTTTTTAAGTTTAAGAGAATTAAAAAAAATTGGTTTTGTCTTTCAGCAGCAGACTAGCAAAAAGTATGCTAATGCACCCTATTCAGATGCCAGTCAGAGCTCCCTCCACCATCACCCATTTGTCCTAAATGCTGCTGTTAGACTCATTACTGGGGCTAGGAGGCATGAACACACCACCCTGAGCTCGCATTTCTTCACTGGTTTTCATATTAATTTAAAATGTTTCTGCTTACATTTAAAGCTTTGGATCATTTTGCCTATCTTTTTGAACCTTTTCCAGTATTTCAGTGTTGCCTTTTTTTGAAAAATGCTTTAGCTGAACACTGGACTCATTGTCTCTTTTGCTGTGTGATTGCTTCATGCATTTAGTTTGGCCATAACAAAATGTCCCTGAGACTGTAAGGGAGCTCATAAATCTCTATACTTGTAAGCATCTGAAGGAATTTCACTCGAATTCTCATGCTGCTCTGCTCTGATCAAATGTGCTCAGTTCAACGCTGAGGCAATGCCAAGCTCCTTATAAGACATTCTCTGGAATACATTGCATAAGTTCAGGTGGGAGGTAGAAGAAAAGTCACTACCAAATCCAGTGTACAAACCCTCCATCTTATATTCACAATGTTGCCATGAAAACAAGAGTTGCATTTGAAACTTGTGATTGGTTTGACCTCCAAAAAGTGATGGCAAAACTTTTATAACAGCTTTAAGGTAATGGACCGTCTAATGTTAATTGACTTGGCACAATCATTTCCTTGTGCTAATTATTTGTTATGTTCTCATTTTAAATCTATTGGCATATAAAATACTTGCCATACTGAGCTGTAAATGGGTATTAGTGTGGATTAGTAGGGTGTGCATTTGGCCAACAATAGTTAACACCTTGGTAAAATCTACTTGGAGCATTTCAACCTCAAGAGACACAAGACATCAAGAATTCCTAGTGAAACTGCCCATTATGACCTTTAGATTGTCGCCTTGTGAGTTGCGCATCAAAATGAGTTCGTAATCTGTTTATGTAAATATCTATCCTTACACAAGATATTTAATTTGTTCTGCACCCTTGTGAGCAGCCCATTAGCTTGAGTAAACCTTGAGAACTAGAACAAAATTACCTAGAAATTTTACCTAGAAATTGTTTCTAATTTCAATTTTAAAAACTGGATCTAAATTATATTTTCTGGCACTTTTATAGAAATCCTTCAAACAACTGAACACTATTTTTTTGTTTTTGTCTTTTTATAAACTTTTTAAATTCTCTATTATTTGTAAGGTTAACTAAGAAATATATTTCATATATATACACTGTAAAGAGAAGTCCAGTAAGTGAGATGGCCTGGGATTGCATCACCTGAAGCTCAAATGGAATGATGGATGAACTTTCTTGGCATGATGTTCCCTTCATTATAATGGGTCCTCCATGTTCCCTTGTTCTAGCACTAGGGATAACAATTACAGTCCAATCTGTTTTGAGGCATTTATTAAATCAAAAGAGAGTAATTACAATATACATAAGCTTGAAATTGTTCAGATTTACCCTGAGACATAGTGATGAACTGGTGGAGGATGTGAGTTAGGGTTGTGTGTGGATGCAAGGAGGAGTTTTGAGGGGTTATGGTGTTGGATAGACAACAACATCAGGTTTGATGTATGTCAAATAAATATTGAATTGAGGAGCAGTAGACACATGCTCTCTGAGCTCATGTTTCAGAACCTTGTTTGCCCACTAAAGCACATTTCCCACATTTGGTTCCCACTGATGTTCTTCAAATGTTGCAGTGTTTATGCCTTGAAGCTATGTTTCCTACAACATTGCCTGAGCCCAGCAGTGTAACACACTTTTTAACTTTGTGTTGCAGCTCGCCCGCTATTCAACTGAAGGCCTTCTCCAGCTTGGACCCTTGGGGTCAACCACCTTCCTGCCTGACACAAAATGCCTCATTGATGATGGCAGAGGACGTACTCCCAGTCTGAAAAAATGTGATGTTGTGACAAGGATTTCGCAAAGGCTTTGGGACTTTACACAGGTGAGAATAAAGTTCTGGTGCTATCTCACTGATCATCTTTAAACAATGGCAAAATGTTACAGAGTGAATGCCAAAGCTGACATCAGAATATATTTTTCCTCAGCATTCCTGTTTGCATTTGGTCTTATTTTTATGGATTTTTGTTGCAGAATGGGCCGATCATCAACAGAGACACAGGCCGTTGCTTGGAGGTAGAAATGTCTAAAGATGCCAACTTTGGCCTTCGCCTGGTGGTCCAGAGATGCTCCGGTCAGAAGTGGATGATACGAAACTGGATTAAGCATCTCAGGCACTGAGGAAACCTCAAAGGAAGTTTTGGTAGCATTTCAAGTTGTAATTGGCTTTCAGACTGTGGGCAGTTCAGAGAGGAGCAAGAATTGGTGGTGCGTTTGTGTGTGGTAACTCACAATAGAGACTGCAAAGCACACTGAGCTCCCCTCAAGCCTTAGAGCTTTGCCAACACTCAGTCTTAAAGAAAAATATGATCAATTAATTTGTTCCACTGAGCAACGCGTTTACACTGGACCTTAAGGCGAGCTGCACTGTTTGACATGCCCTACATTTCTGACTTTCAACTACATGTACAGAACACTTCACCTGAATGCAGTGTTTCCACTATAAAAAAAAGTCTCAGATCACTTGAGATAAAGTGGCGTATGGGTACATATGTGTCTATTGACTTTTCTTGGATTTAAGCAAATAAGGAGAGATAATTGTTGTCAATGGCCACATCAAAGTTATTCTTTCTGACGGCGATGTGAGGAAATAACTTGGGGCATTATGTGCTGCCCTGGTAAAATGTGTAATAGGCTTTAAAGGGGCTCCCCATCCTCTGGATTTGAGGCATTTCACACACACTCACTCAAATCACCACGTTTATTATTTTCTTTGGACTGTATTGCTCAATGTGGACAAGAGCAATCATGTGCCTTTTTTTTCCTTAATTTTCTGCTTCATCTGACCAGGGAATGTCAGCCCCAAGCATGTATAAAGATATTTGAAAATAAATTATAAACAATGTACAAAACAGTCTGACTATAGTAATATATTGAAAAAGTGGAAAATTGATATCTGTCCTCTGATAACGTTTAGGATATTAAAATAATTTTTATGAGGTGCCTGTCTGTCTTTCTCTTTCTTTTCTTAATCAGATCTGCAAATCTGTTGTCAGCATTCGCTCCTTTGCTGTTACATAAAAACACACAATTGTTCAGCCAGCTGCTAATAACGCTAGAACAGTTACTTGTCTTTTGATGTGCCTGTTCTTACAAAAAACTCCAGCCTCCATCAGGTTTCTGGCCCTGTGAACTGTAATTGTTCCAACCCACCAACTGGAAAACGGGTTTGCAGAAAGAAAGTTTAGCAATGATTGTGCTCGCAAAGCTTTTTTCCTTTTTTTTTACTCCAAGTAAAAGCAAAATTGTGATTGACTTAGTCTTTACATGCTTTTAAAGAATCTATTTGTGTTTACCTCTAAATATCAAAGCATGCTCCTTTTAAACCTGCTTTGAATCTATTTCAATGAAAGTATCAGTGTATGCTGTGGAGAAAAGGTCTGCCATCTACTGTGTTTGAAATATTCTTTTCACAGTTCTACTGACAAAACCTCTCTGCTTTTAAATAGACTTGTTATTATGGACCGCAAGACAAAAGCCATAAAGTGCTACGAATCAAACACATTTGTTGGACTTGGATTCCGTGTGTGTCCAGTCTTGTTCTCCACTATCCTTCAGCATGGATATACATTTTAGGCTGCAATGGAAAGTGAAAATTCCCTTTTACTGGGGTTAGCCATGCTTTTCAACCTGCCTGTTCCAAAGGCCCTTTTTAATTTGGTTTCCAGCTGGTTTACCCTGAGAGATTGCCTGCTCTTGCCATCGCGTCATGCTTCTTCAGCTCTAATCATTTCATATGAGCAATGCATCATCTATGTGTCCTCTAAACAAAGACTGCTCCTGCCCTCTCAAAGTAATATCTTATTCTGGTCTCCGACAAGGTTTACAAACACACTGACAGGGCAATGTCTCACAGCCCTTTTGTAAGGAAAAAGCATGAACCGGGAAATTATTCCAACAAAATGGGTTTCTCTGGACTTAACACCTGGACAATAATGTTACAATACCTGTCAGAATGAGTGGATTCAGAAGGTTACAGCTCTGTGTCCCACAGGCTCACCTGCTGAGTCCATTTACAACATGCTGTGAACTGCGGTAAAGACAGCAGAAATTGAGAGATACGGTATTGTATGGGGCTGGGTTTTTCAACTGCTTTGTATGCATGACTGTACATGGCCAAAGAAACAAATGTCTTCATGCAAAAATGATAATACGCTTTATATAGGCGCTAGGATTGTGGTTTACAAATAGAATCTTTTAAATATCAGAAAACTATTTTTGCAGATTAAGTGTTCTGCACGATAACCTTTACTAAATATGGAAAATATGGATCCATACTGATGAAGAATAACCTTGCACGATAACAGTCATTCTTGTAATACAAGCCTCTGTTTTGCATGAAGAAGTCAACATGAGTGACAAGTTTTCATTCTTAAAGATTAAAGTTTGGGTGGATTATAATTTCTAATTAGGGCCACAAAAGAAAGTTAGGAAAGATTAACGCTGTTGTGCAAAAAACAATTGTCTTGTCACAGGTACAGTAGCATAATTGCACTTGCACTTCCTTTGTGTGTATACATAACAGAACAGGACACTGAGGCAGTAGTGGGTTTGTCGCAGCAGGTGAAAGGGAGAGTGTTAGGCTAGATTAGGGGTTTCATTTTCCCCTCCGAGTGGATGACAGAAAGAGACAGTGAGTGATTAGCTGGTGGAGGATGGGATGGTATGGCTGGGGTGCATGTGTGTGTGTGTCATTGGGCTGGAGGGGGGCTGTGTTGTTGGGAGTTGGATGGGGTTGGATGAACAAGGACACCAGATCTGTTTCCTGAGCCCAGACTCTCATTCTTTTTCATTATGATGCTGACAATCCTTTTTTTATGCCTGGGCTGCTGCCAAGAGGGATAGGTGACTCCAGTATTCAGACAGCTGTAAACTGGGGGTGAGGAGCTGGTGAGTTTCCTCTCGGCAGATACTGCTTCCCTGGATCAGCAGTAGGCAACCTGAAAAAAAGTGCTCCAAAACGCAATATTTCTATTGCGGAACCACCCGATACTTCCCTGAATCCCCATTAATTAACAATGTTTACATATATATATGCATAACTATGAGAGAGCCAGGAGAAGTTAATCCATCTGCGTTGAAACTGCCTGCAGTTACTGCTAGTGTGCTACTGTTTGGAAAGCTAAGAATCTGGACAGAGTGCAAAGGTGCAAAGGTTGAGTAGCAGATGAACACTCCTGTGTAATCATCTGTTAGATTTGTCTTAGATATCATGGGCCTGCATTGCAGATGTTTTCTTTGCAGGTAATCATTAAGTTCTTTCAAAAACTTTTTATTAGCATCAGTATGACCTTTTCGCCTTTGTCCTCTTAAATCAATCTCGAAGGATAATTAAGAAAAAAAGAAAAAAAACTCATATTTCCCTGCTGTCTGGATAACAGCCAACTTTATGGTAACTGCCAGTGGGTCATTCCAGCATAATTTAATGTCATGCAGTTTATGAGACCTTCTTAAGATGAGATGATAATTTTTCTTTACAGTAATTCAGCTCCTTTATTAGTCCTCATCAGAGGCAGCCAATCTTCGCTCTATTCTGGGCTTACATAACAGGAAGGACTTGTCATATTAAACTCCTTCTCAATGTAATACCTATTTGATTACGAAGTATTTAAATAGATACAAAATTAGAATAGAAATGAACACTTCAACTAACTCTACATGTGTGAGAGCAGCTTTGGACGCTAATTATTCTACTGAAAAATAACTTTTGATGCTGAAAAGATTTTAAAAGAATTTTTCAACCTATAATTTCAACAAAATTCTGTTGTTTTTTTTTGCAAAATACAAATACTTCCTTTTCTCTCTCAGAGGAGTAAGATGATGAAACAGACGCTACTGTATCTCATTTACTGTATCTCACAGAATATCTGATAGCTGCCTGACAACTGCAGATGACAACACGAGTGGGGAGTCATAGAGCAAGAACTATAACAAGAAATAACAGCAATATTTTCACCTATCACAGCCCAGTCTGATAGATAAATGTGAAATAGTAACATGTATGAAAAATATAGATTTATGCTCATGAAGAAGAAATCCAGCTTGACTTTCAAAATAATTCATTTCAGAAGAATGTGTGGTGTGTGTGTGTGTGTGTGTGTGGGTGTGGGTGTGTGTGTGTGTGTGTGTGTGCGTGTGTGTGTGTGTGTGTGTGTGTGTGTGTGTGTGTGTGTTTTAAATTGTCTCTTGTGTTTTTTTGTGTGTTTGTGTAGCACAGTGGGTGGGATTCGGCAGCCAGTAATCCAGGAAAAAGATATTTTGATACCAAACATCATTAGAAGGTCAGTTTTATTGCAAGCCAAAACATTTTCCTCACCATAACCATCTCTTTTTAAGTACCTAACATTAACAATGTCAACATGTAAAATCAACAATGAAAAAATCAGTGAAAGCACAAGGAAAGGCTTCAGTGGTCAGGACACAACTTGATCTTGACTCTCCTACTTGGCAGACAGATGATTAGTATCATCCCCATCCCTTTGACTTCTGACTTTTTCACCTCATAAATGCTATACAACAGTTAAAATCTGGCTATTTGACAGATTGCTGCAACAGTGTATTGCTCTACGGGGTTATTTTCTTGTTCAGTGACATTAAAAAAGCAGCCAAAATCGTGTCATTTGTTTCTGTGGATTTAATTTCATTCATTTATGTGACTTTGTTGCAGAGAAACTGGGCTGCCCGTTATCATTACTATAGGGACAGGAAGGAAACCACACAGAAAAGGTGCTTTTCTCTTTTTCAGTTATTATCAGTATATGTCTTGCACACACAGAATCCAATTACCTTTTAGGCTATTTGGTTCCTTCAAGGTGGAGAGCTGTGTGTTGATGTATAGCAGCTGATGTAGTCACTGAACAGTTGTTTTGAGCATTGCTATAACTGTCATATTAAATCAAGTGTTGGATATGAATACCAGTCTCAACTCAAGCCATAAAAATAGCTTAAGCTGTTTTGAAATATTTTGACATAGCTATAAGCTTCAGCTTAAGCTTGTGACTTTAGCAGAAGGGGAACCTTTGGCTACAATCAGTAATTAACACCAGCGTTAGCTTTTTTACTTTTGCAGTGAACATTAAAAAAGGTTTTATTTTACTTTTGTCAGAAGATTTGCAAGGCAAGGCAAGTCCCTCTGAACTAGAGCTGAATAGTCAAGAGTTAATATGTATAAGTGACAAGAGTAGTTACAATGTAGTTTTTCTTGACAAACCTTAAACTATCAACCATTCAGACTAGCTTTAAAAAAAAAACTCTTCACCATACCTGACAACATTTAGATTTCAGAACTGTTTTAATTCAATTTACCTTATTTCTATACTACTATATCTTGTTCTATTTCATTTGTATTATATATATATATATATAGTAGGTGGCGGCTGTCGCCCATCAATCGGAAGGTCGGTGGTTCAACTCTGGCTTCCCCGGGCTACATGTCCTTGGGCAAGACACTGAACCCCACGTTGCCTCCCAGTGTATCACTGGGGTATGAATGTGTGTATGAATGATTAGAAAAAGCACGTAGTTAAGTATCTTAAGACGTCCTGTATGAATGTGTGTGAGTGGGGTGAATGCGGTGAATGCGGCATGTAGTGAAGCGCTTTGAGGGGTCAGTTAGACTAGAAAAGCGCTATACAAGTAGACTGTGCGTGGACTGTGTCGCAGAGCACAGGAGCTTAAGTGGTGTCACCAACAGAAAAGCAGCCAGCTGATTCATTCACTATGCATGTACTATGTGAATTGTGTGTGATAACAATGTCACAAACAGTCAGGCAACTTTGGTAACTTAATTTAGTTTTGGTGGATTTACTGGAAATTTCTCAGGGGAAAGGCTTGGCCACCAGGTTCTGGTTTAGTTTTGTATCCTGGTTTTCTTGTTTCTAGTCTGTTTATGACTTTTCTCTTGTCATTTCCTGTTTCCCTCAGTTCCCTGTCAGTCACCAGTTCTACTCCCATCGCCCATGCTAATTCACCTCAGGTGTTGTATATCACCAATCATCCTCTCCACAGTATTTAGTCTCCAGGTTTCTTCTGTCTTTGTCAGATCCTCGCTGTCTTCACTGACCATGGTTTTCCTTCCGAGTTTTGTATAGTTTAGTTTTGTTAGTTCTCTAGGGCATTTTCAAGTTTTTTCCAGCATTGCTGTGATTTTTATTTTCTACAATAAACCTTTGACTTTACCTCTGGCTCCTGTCCGTGTCTGCATCTGGGTCCTGCTCCTTCGCCTCCACCGCCCAAAACCGTGACACCCCTGAGACCAATTTGCCATGGGAGACCCTATCAAGGGCTAATGCCCCTGTCAACACAGCTCTTTGGATCATGGGTGTACTCAAACCAATCTTCCACATTAAGGTGGTGATTCTACGGAGGGGGATTCAGGAGGAGCAGTGTGGTTTTCGCCCAGGTCTTGGAACAGTGGAGCAGATCTTTACCCTTGCAGAGTTACTGAGGGGCTGATGAGAGTTGGAGTATCCGATCTATATTTTATGGATTTGGAAAAGGCTTACAACCAGTATGTATATAGATTCCAACCATTTTCTTGTGGAATCAGGATGAGAGAACCATCCTTTTAAAAAGCAACTTTCATGTGTACCATAGAGAACACAGTAGCAAGGGCCAAAGAGGCTAAAAAAAAGTCATCCAAAGAGTAACAGGAAAGAAGTTGTGCTTCCGTCACTTCCACAGCGCTATCAGCAGTTCACTGAACAAAACTTTTTCTAAACCCACCACTTTCATGTTTGACTTCTGGGATATTATTGACGGCCAAAAGCAAGATCAAACTTCTTGCAGAGAAGTTTATGTCTTTGTCTTCAGGAGTCTTGCTTTTGGGTAGTAGGTGCAGTTTCCTAATCAACAATAATTGCTTTATTCTGTCAATAGTGGAAAGAGGCGATGTAGACCTCAGACATTTATGCTGTACAAGCTGTTGGAGTGAGAGAGAAAGGAGAGAGGGTACGTGCTTGAACAGCTTGTGGATCTTATAATGAGATCTCCAGAGATTAGCAGCAAAGTATCTCCAAGACACAATTAGACCCAGTGTTGCTCTACCTTCCAGTTAGAATGGTATATTCAGCATTGAGGTGTTATGTGTACATGAAGGGCTAAATGTGTGTATGCATGTTGTGGAATCACCTTCTGGCATGTTTGATTTTTTTTTCTTTTCTTTACATATGCGAGCATTTCACCAAATAATGGACTGTTTTTGGAAAGAACACTTTTGTATCCCCAAGTAATAACCTGCCTTGTCTGATTGAACTGTATAGTGTCGTGGGTGATTTCATGGGTGATTTTCTCTGTTAGGTCAAACCCTGTTTCAAAGCACCAGGCTGGTTTGTAAGCGTGGAGAGGAAGCAGCTTTTCAGCAGGGTCTCTGGTCCAATGGTTTGGACTGCAGTGGTCCCTACTGCTCAAACAAATTCAGCTGAGAAAGAAACTGCTCCAGGGTGCAAAAATCACTCCTCTCCCATATAAACATCAACAGATGCCTTTAGGCCTTGATCTAAAAAACAAAAATCATTGAAAAACATGTTCAATCTGTGTAGTGTGACTACTACAGTTAATATGATAGAAGTTAAAGGGATAGTTATTAAAAGAAATTAGGGGAGGAACAACCATTATAGTATTGTTCCAACCATTAACAGGTTAAAAAAAAGAGAATAAGTTGCATTAAGTGGCAACAGAGTGTGCCAAGCAATGTATGACCTTTTAAACACCAGCAGAAATTCCATCAATATTAATAAACCGTGTCTTCCCCTGAAGAAGTACCTGGTAAGAAAGCTTTACCTGTGGATATACCACCACAAGCTCAGGCTAAAAAAAAACAGAAGCAACTTGGCAAACGAAACATACTTTATCGATCTGCAGCCTTCCCTAATTCTCAAGTCAACACAAAAATGCTCACAGTTTTGTACATTTTCAGCCTGAGCAGGAGGAGAGATGCAAAGAGAGACAAACTTTCCAAATAATGCCTACTGTTCCTTTAAACTGTCAGCATTTAACATAATGTATATACAGAGAGTGTAAGCCCTGTTTCTGAAAATTTTTTAAAATGCTGATTAGTTTCTAAAAAGCATTGTGAATTTCATTTTGCAGCATTGCTTACCCAAAACTGTAGAAAAATCTGACAAAACAACTGACGAAATAACCAAACAAATGGGATTGCTTATAGAAACTATTGCATATAGACTGTGTATGAAAGATTGGATGTAGCCACCAAAAATCACTCACTGCTTTGAGAAAAACATTTCTAAGGCCTGCAGTTTGTCATTTGGTTGTCACGATCTTGGCTTTTCAGAGCCAGAACTGACGTTTAAGGGTTAGACCTGACTAAAAAAAGATGAGGACAAAATGCACTCACTCAAAGTGGCTGTAAACATATTCATTCCTGGCAAAGCCTTATTTTTTCTTTTTCCCTTTTATGTGCACCTGCAACTCATCTACACAGAGGAGAAAATGCTTTAGAAAATGGGTGTACAGAAACTGGATATTTTTCACTTGCCTTCCTTGTCATTTTCCATTCAAAATGTCCGGACAAAATCTACCAATGATTGCAGTTTTAAATCCCAAAGTCAATGTTGTTGCCTTTTTACTTTGCCACTTTATGAACAGAGTACAGTATCATGCAAAAGTCTTAAGCCACCTCGCATTTCATTATAATTTTCTTTCAAGGAGTCAGGCTTTTGTGTAACCTTTTAAAATGATTTAGAGTAATAGTTCACGGGCTGTTTGGAGGTCTTTCAAAATTTTCCTTGGACTTTGGCTGCTTTTTCAGTCCAGTCCTCATACCATGTACCATTTTCAGAATGTGTTTTTTTCTTTGTTTGGCTTAACACTGACTAGTGAATTATTTAAGCATAAAAAAGACAACTAACTCAAGGGATGAACCAGTGTTGTTTCTACACATAACAGACAACTTAGCAAAGAATTTTAAATTGTATCTTTTGGAACTTTGTTAATAGCAGCCTGGTTCAAAGACACACCCATGGTTCCCATTTCTTACATTGCATCTATGAAAAATGTCAAAGATAACGCAATGAAACCCACAAAAGGATTCACAAAGAAACATTAGCTGAAATTTTGGCATTTCTCAGAGTGGTGTGCAGTATGTCTTTGTATTTTCAAAGAAACTGGACAAGTGGAGGACAAAAGTAAAATAACCACAACACAAAGTACAATGACCATAACGTAAAATGATCACAATAACAATTTCCAACTTTGATAGGTCTAAAATCCCTTGACAAAGGCAAGTGATTGACAGCAACTTTAAGTGTTGAAAAAAGTACAAAAAATGTTGCCACAAGATAACAGAAATCTTGTTTTACAGAATTCATTTCTCTTTTTCTCAAAGCAGCACATTAAATGTGGAGTGAACACGACTCTTATATAATCCTCCTCTATTATTTGGGTTTGTGCAATGCAAGGTTATGGGAACAGCTTGCACAGCTGACCACATTTACACACACATGCACTATCGCCACCACCCGGTATGTGGGGCCCACAGGGCTGCTTTATGCTAATAAACTCCATCAAGGTCAGTCAGTCTTTTTTGCTGCTTCCACATCGGCATGTTCTTTCCACGCTGTAGACAATGATGACTTTAATGGCACTATTTTCCAGAACGGCGCAATGACTTGAGGGGGCATGTATTACCCATAACAGCATTTGAGGTTATTTGCCACAACAAGGTTCTCTCTGAACTTCATTTGAGCAAAAAACTCTCAATATGGGTTTCCTGCTCTGGTTTCTGGCAAGGACAAAAGCTTTTCAAGGTTATGAGTTCTGCATGCTGCAAAGTGATACATGCTGAAATACTGTTTGGGATTAAAATAAGTTCAGGACAGTTTGAAGTAGCATACTGGGTGATAAATTCAGTGTTCTGGTGTTCTTTTTTTTCTAACTGTGGTGATAGGGGAAGCACAATAAGAGTAATGATCAAAAAATGCAGTCCGATTTTGCCAGGAGGGATTATTGGGATTGTTGTTTTTATGTTTTGGGCCTAAAAATCCTTTCAGTGACACATAGTGCGAAACAGAGTGCCGTTTCTGTGGTTTTAGCAAATAATGTAAACACAAAAGAACAAAAGAGACCAAAGGCTTAACAACCCTTCCACTGGATGCTGCGCAGTTTGACTTAATTCCCTCTAGCAAAGAGAAGTGAATGTCAACATGTCCTTGCAACTGCAGTATACATGCAGGCAGCTACATATATGAGTCTCTACATATATGAGTCTGACATCCAAAATAGAACCACAAAGGACATTGTACAGGCAGACATAACCTCTGAGGATATCTGAAACCTTCTGAGCGATGGATTCCTGCTACCTTATGGGGCTCTTTGCCAATTACAGCATCACTAAACTAGTAGCTAGTTTGGATCTTTTATGCTGCCATTGCAACTCATGTGACTTCTACCCCTCAAGTGACTTTGGACTTTACTTTTTAGAATGCAGAACTTTCACAGATCTGTAGGGCTGAGAATGATGATGGATGATCTGACATTCGGTTCAAATATGGTCTGCTCAGTCTAACCCTGCAGCAAATGTGATAATTGAATTAGAAAGAAATCTGTCAAAGTTTGCCGTAAGTTTTAAAAAACAGAAATAAGGATACTGTGCAGACTTTAGAATATTAGGCATCCAGCTGAAAAGGCATTCAGACTTTAGGCTCATTAGAGCCAAGTAAATTGTATGTTAAAAGGTTGTGGTGTTTGTTTAATAAGCTTTGATTTTTAGGTAGTGACACTTTATCGATGACTGTGACTGAAAAGGGAAAGAGCAAATTTAAATATCTTTATAATTGAATTATGTTAAAGATTTTTTTCAAATTAGTGAAAAGAAGGTGGAAAACTTTAACCTGACTAAAATGTAACTGATGGAATTATGTGAACGATCAGCTGGCCATCGGCGCATTTTAGATGTTTTCAGTCTTAGTGGAGTTTCTCCCCAAATACTCTAATTATTCAGACTAATTAACCTTTGATAGAAACAGAGACTGGCTTGGCTCTTGGGCCAGTTTAAATTTTCACTGTGAGTAGAAGAACTTTTTTATGGATGTATAAACAATTCTGATTTGGATTGTCCAGTAATGGTTCTCACAGGAAAACTATCATAGTGTCATAGTATCATAGTGTTCACTGTTTTACATTAATGGGCTAGCTTCATCAGCTATCATCTCACATCTTGTTCCCTATTCAACTTGATAATTTAGTCCGCAGTTGCCATTACATAGCCCATAATTTGTTCACAAAAACCTTGCTCTTGATGTATATACAATGACATGAAATACATAGTAAAGTCTGAAAATATTTACTGTTTGTCAAACATTTGTTAAGCAGTATAAATTGGTTTTGAATCTGTATGTATTCAAGGTTTGTCAACTTTAGAGCTTTATGAGATTGTAATAACTGGTCTTGGTTAAAGCCACATTAGGGCTTGTTAAAAAAAAAGGTTGATTTTCATTGAAATAGACGTTACAGATGAATGGTTCCATCATCTTTATTTCTTTTCCAAAAATGCTTTTCGAGGTGTCAATGGTCTATTAATTGTTCTCTCAATATGATCAGGTTCAACTGTCACTGCGTTAAGACGTTGCTTACCTGTAATACCTTGCAGTATGACAACATGCAAAGATCATTAACATGACACGAGAAAAAAGAAATCATTGTGTTAGCCAGACAAAAAACAGACTTTTAAAATGCATGTTAACATCAATCCATTTCTATACCCACTTAATCTAATTCAGGGCTGCGAGAGAGCTGGAGGGTATCCAAGTTGTCATTGGGTGAAAAGTGGTGCACATCCTCCAAAGTTCCATCTTGTTTCCATCTTTTAGTGAAAACGTTTAAGTGCATGTGTATATCATTACATTAGAATTAGCCTGCTGAACACACCAGAAAGTGCGATTAGAATCCAGACACTCTGTTCTGAATTTTATAACTGTCATCTGTAATTTTATATCTGTCTGACAAAAAACATCATACAATTAACTTTAAGACAACCTGAAGTATGAAGAATATCTTGAATGTTTTCTTAAACAGTCCACAGCATATTTTGGATATGTTTTAGTCAATAACTCATTTCCTTCCATATATACAGGAACAAGGACAGTGGTCCAATCAACTGGCCAAATCGAGCTGTAAAAAACATCAACTGTGGATTCCTTGTACTTTTCTACTTCGCTTTCACTAATGAATGGTTAGGTTTAGGAGTTAAAAGGATGGTTATCATTAGATAAATACACATGTTTGGAGCTTATATGTTTAAGTAGTCAGGGGTCGCTGTTACAGTAATGTGACATGGACCTTCTCAAAAAACAACCTTTGCATACATTGCCATCTCTTGATTTTCAAACATGATTTATGACAAAACTACTTTTTAGACATTTGGACCAATGTACATATGTTTCTTTGTTAAACTGGGTTATAAACTCTCATGGCAAAGCATACAGGTTGTTATTTTTAGAATCTATAAGTTCACAGTGAGTGTGAGAGTATATAATTTCAATAGTCTTGAAAAAAAGATAACGCAGTGTGGACTTAACTGTGAGCTCAGTTACAAAATGGTATAATTTCTGTTATTCAGAAATATCTACAAGAGTGATCAGCAAGTGTGAAATTATCATTATTGTCCTGAAAACAATTGCTTTATGCAAATTAGTTTCTTTCATTTTTCCCATTGAATTCCATTGCTTATTGAGTTTTACATCCCCCTCTGTTTGGTGGGAAACATCAGTTGCAACCTGGATTACCCTAAAGCTACTAAAGATTTATTGGGAAAATGGGAGCCATTAAAAGGTAAGAATTACTTATTCAACAACCAGAGAATTGTAAACATTTCATGGACTGGTATTTTTTCCTATGAATATGGTAAGTGACAGAGTAAATGTAAGTCACTATATGTGCACTAATGAGTCAAGGTCAGTCAGCAAGTCTGAATCCACAACACAGTGAGTTAGCTGACAGTGTTCAGAAGAAAGGATCTTCCAGCTAATCTTGTAACAGAAACCCTTAAAAAAGAACAAATACAAGTTGGAAGTGTAGCGGTGCAGCTGTAAGATAAATGAATACATTCATTGATGGCATGCTCGTCGCTGTCTGAAAGAACAGAGGAGCGAGCTGTAATTTGAATTTGCTTTGTGTTTTCTGAAATGGAACCATGACTGATTTTCAGGCATTTTTTTGCCAAAACCAATCATAGAACTGGAAATAACAGACACCCCCCACCCCACCCCACCCCCATCCCATTAACCTGAAATCCTAGCCAATCAGCCTGTTCGCTGCCTTCACTGCACAACCAGAGGATGTCATCTCTTTATGTAGTTTGATGATCAGCAAAACCTACTGATGCAGGTCATCTGGAGGTGGTGCAAAAAAGGAGGCAGCTAATTGAATTGTCACTAGAGCTCTGCTGTGCCATACTGCACTGCCTATTCACTGGCTGCCCTCCAGGCCTCTAATAACACGGATGGATGGAATCAGTCTTACCATGCAGTGATGTAGTAATGGGACATTCAAACATTCATGCACAACAGCGTACGGTGAGCTGATAGGAGTTAAAAAGTATTCCAGTAGAGTGGATGCCACTGACCCAGGGAGTTGACCGATCATGTATTACCTTCTCAACCAAAAAACTGAAGTTGTTTTTATTTTTGAAATCTTGTATTCTCACCTTGAATTTGTTTTGCTGTACATTCCTGGTTAGGGCCTTATCTCCTCAACTTATCGCTGTCAACCCTCACAGATAAAGGCGATGTTATCAAACACTTTATTGTACCTGTCCACAGGGTTTCAACCCATCCAGAGAGTTATGGAAACATGATAAGAAGCATGTTCCCTGACTTCTTTGTTGCTTTTCAACAATCTTTTCAACAATGTAAAGCCCCATCTCTCTGAGAGGCTCAAAGTAATGTTCTCTGCCTGATTCACCTTGAGGTCAGACCACCTCCATATTCTCTCTGATGGCTCTCCTACTCTGCACCGCACCAGTCAGTACAGAGGAGGAGAGCAGGAGTTTGATGTAGAACTTTGAGTAGTTCTTCCTTTTGGTACCTGAAATATTCTTCTTTCTAAGGAGGGTTTTAAGTGAGCACACATAATTTTCCTTATGTACAGACTGTAAGCACTGTGATAGCCAATGAGGACACGTCTGAAGTGCCATAAAGGGTACTGTTGCTGCAGTGTGTTGTTTTTGGAAACTAGTTCGAAGCTGCACATATTCCTTGTTTACATGCAAGTTACTTCTCATTCAGACCTTTGTCTAAGAAGAGGAAGGTGGTTCAGTAATGCCTTCCATTTTAGTATGTTATCATTAACTAAACAGATTTTAGTATTTAACTTCAAACGTACTTTAGCTACGTAGCTCCTATCTTCATCCTGAATGCATATTACTCTATGTTACTGTACTTTAGATGGACTTTTTTTAATTTGGTGACTTAATTATGCATCTTTCTTATATGTAGATTTGTCATGCTGCTTTTTTAAGTTGTTTTACTAATTTGGTGGTAACCAGTGTTACAGTTTGAAGTCTCTATGAACAAAATTAGATGTTAAAGCAGTTTTATGTCTTGCAGTCCACATGAACACCAGTATATACCTATCAACATTTTAAAAGATAAAGTAGTTTTTTAGGTCATCTTTAAATTGTTTTAGAGTTTGTAATTTCCTGGAACATTATTAAAAAATAATAAATACACTTAAGGTTATGTGCTAACTTAGAATCCAGTTAAATACTTCTTCATTATTTTACATAAAGATTTTAATTTAAGCAGACCTGAAGCAAAACAAGCAGAGAGGGCTTTTTCCAGAGACCTTGCCCCACAAGTTCTGCATCCATATGCAAAGCTTGAGGCTTCAATACCCCAGTTCACATCTGAATGCATGATATCATGCTTGTCCACTTCTTACAAACATTCACAAACGTAGTTGGTAATAACAAAAAGAGAGACAAAGAGAGAGAGAGCTCTTGCACTTGCACCTCTGCTTTGACTTCACAACCCAAATTGAAGCTCAATTTTTTTTTGTTCTCGCTTTAATTAAGCAGACTAAACAGGTTAAACTGACTCTGGGTTTTTTAAGCACGGTGGCCAAAACGTTTTAGTTGGTCTGGTTGGTCTCCGTAACCCCACCCCTCGCCGCACATGTAAGTGGTTTCCACACAGATGAGCTTCAGTATCTCTGGAGTAATGCTCTGAGGACTAACCAAAGTCGTACTCTTTGGGAATTTAACAGATTAATTTGTTCACAAAGATAAAATCAAGCCTTTAAATGTGAAGCACTCAATATTCTTTAACCTCAAATGTTACATCTATGGGATATACTGACATTTAGTCAAAAAGGCAAAGGGCCCACTCAAGAGCCAGTATTTGATTTGTCCCCTCTTGACAAACTGTGTCTTTGGGTTTAAATTGCTTTTTAAGTTAAAGATGACTCATTCATTGATATTTAATTGATTCTATGCTATTCCAAGCATATTAATGAATATCATTTTGCTATTTTGCCAGTAGTCACCCTAAATATGACTAGGGGCGGCTGTAGCTGTAGAGGAAGAGCAATCGCCCACCAATCAGAAGGTCGGTGGTATGAATGTGTATGAATGATTAGAAAAAGCACGTAGTTAAGTAGTTAAGACGTGCTGTATGAATGTGTGTGAGTGGGGTGAATGCGGCATGTAGTGAAGCGCTTTGAGTGGTCAGTTAGACTAGAAAAGCGCTATACAAGTACAAGTCCATTTACCATTTACCAAATATGACAAACTAGAGCTTTAATGCAGCAACAAAAAAATGATTTGCTCATATCTTGTAAATCTTGCCCGTGAATTCTGTGTTGTGACAGCTATTATTAAGTTTTTCCAGAGACAGTGAGCTCTACATGCAGCTCAAAGAGCTGGAAAAGAACAAGCCTACCTTTAGTAAAACTCAGTGGAACATGTATTTTGCTATGGGCTTGCTTTTGCACACTATGGCAGTGGAGGAATTAAATGCATGAACAGGAATAATGAAATTCTAAGTTAACCAAGGAACTTTTAGAGGATATTTTTCAGCTTTTGGGTTAGATAACACACAATCCTATGTGCACATGCTTTAGCACAAAATAATGGCAAAAAAGGAAAGGATAGACTGCTTAAAGCCACACATATTAGTGAAAGACTGAAAAGAGTGAAAGTTTTATGATGTCTGACATTTATAGGCAGATGATTTTCTGCAACAATTTCACAGTTACTCAAGTTTTGCTCTGTTAATGTTTCTCTTTCGTTGTATAACCTTGCATGTTTCAACAAAAGATTCCAACAAAATGCTCACTAAATCGATAAACTGACATTCATTAGATGTACTGATTCAGACCAGTATTATATGTTAATATGTGCATGATTTGAGTCCAGATAATCCAAGTATGTATAAGCACTAAACACCATGGACACACACCAGAACACAAAGTTCTCCTAATTATATACACATGATTGAAATGTGTTTACTTGATTGCAAGTATTTACAAGTGGTATATGGAAAAAGCAGTGCACAAGACTGAGATGTTGACTTCATCTTGGAATTGTTTATCATTGCAAATGTGAAAAGTAGCAAAAGAAGAAGAGAGTAATGCAAATGTCAATCCTCTTCAGGCTACTAGGAGCTTTGTTTAAATGCCAATCAGAGACTGGCTGAGTGGGAAATGGAAATTAAAGCTTAGTGAACAATTCTCAGCAGATGTGACTCATCTCAGAAGTGAATTTGAAATGTGTAATCAAATATTCATTCTGACAGGTTCCTGTCTGATTTATTTTTCTTTTATCCCAAAGAAGAGCATGGGGTAAATGAGTGTCTGGGACTGTGTATTTGTTTGTTTGTGAGTCCTCCAACTTCTTTTGTGTTCATTCGCTAGATTGTTGAAAAGGTGAGTATTATTAAATATATAAATGGCCGATATAAATGAAGGCAGCCGCTGATGCCCTTCATGGGTTCTTAAAGGGGATACTTGCACAACTTAAATGACTACGCTAGTCCATACTCCTGCCAAGAAGGACATCGAGTCTACAGTTTTCTTAAAAAATGTACTCAGCGTCTTGTGAGAGAAATTCCAAAGAGTAGTCCTGCAAATTGAGGGGCCATCTGTTAAAGGTTGTTCCTGGAAAAAAGAAGAGCTTGTGTCTTACTCGATAACCTTCGCAATCAGCGCATCAGTCACTGTATTCGGAGGAATTGGTGTATAACATATATCACTTGCATCCCCTCTTTGTCACAGATGATTATCATCAGTGGAAAGCATAAAGTGAACAGTGATTAGAACTGAAATGTACCCGTTTATTACCTGTGCTTTCTTGAGTAGATTGAGTATAAATTGAGTATATTTCAAGGATGCACAGTACTGCGAATATCATACTATTCCACAATGCTAGCTTATGAAAAATATATATCCATCAAAGCTGGTAATTTGAGTATGTCTGCCTTAATAGCAAAAATAAATTTTGGTTCTCAGAACACCAGAGCTGTTTCAGACACATAATAGGATGTGGGCAAGCTTTATTAACTTTATGAACTTAACTTTATGAATGTAAATATGTTTTCTTCAGTATTCACCACTCCATCCAATGCACGAAACGCAACTGAGAGCTGCTGAAAGTGTGAATGGCTTCATCTTTTCTGCAATCACATGCATATGTTTTTGATTTGCAATTATTAGTTTTTCTGTGGTGACACTCATGTGTTAACTGCTTACTCCATATGTTGACAACCAACAGGAATAATCATTTTGAGCATCATAGGGCAAGAAAGCATGGAATTTCATAGATCTACTCAATGTATGCATGAGCCCTTGATCTCCCACGTGATTTTATTACAAAGAAAGGACCTGATTTGCTGTAAAACCATCACACTCTGACACGGGAGACTCCCACTTGCAAATTTGCTGTCAACTATTACTTTATTATGATTTATATGTGAGATGATATACAGTAAACTGAGACTATACTGTTTGTATCAACATAGTTTGATGTTGCATAAGATACCTGGTTTTCTCTGTAAAGATGGGTCAACATTTGGATCTCTCTTTCTCACAGCACAGCCCACCTTCACTGTTCCCTTGTGTCTACGAGCAGAACAAGTGAGCTGCCGACTTGCCCACAACTTTTCCTCTTTGATGCCATCTTTGAAACTTTGTGGCAACATTTTTAAAGACTACAAATCCATGAACATTTCAGACAAACCGTAGCTACTTATTACTGAGGAGTTTCTTTGAGACTTTTTCTCTGATATCGCTCTAAGCATCTGTCCTGCCTGAGCTTGTGAAGTCACCCACATTCAGAGTTCAAATGTTTAGTATTTAAATATTTGATTGGAATACCTATTACAAAATTATACATTTATGCATTGCCATCCTGTCGAATGCCACAGTATGAATTTTGGTTCATATTTCGCTGCCCTACTGTGTACTGACTCACAAGAGAAAATGGCTCACACAGCTAGACGATGAAACCATGCAGACAAAAGAATGATGTAAGAGAACAAAGTCAATTTTTGGGGAATTTCCCATTCAAGTTCTGACCATAATTTATAACAAAAAGGAGCAACGGAATTACAACATTATGGAACATTAGATCATTTTCCTGACTGTATGGGCAACAATATTTTGGTATCATTTGTTTCATTGGTTTTTAAGGTGGTCATTTTTTGCAGAAATACATTTGTTCCTGAAGAGTTCAACAACTATCAAGTTGCACACTAATGTTGTCTGCAGATTATAGAGGCAAATACCACCTCCATCTGACTTTTAAATGATTCCAGCTAAGGCAAGGGTATGTGTAAGTAAGTGAGCATTTCTGGTGTTTGATGAGCCACATAGACAGCTGAGTGTGTAGCCACAATTCAGTATGTATAAACATAGGATATGCTTCAGGAATGACACTATTTTAAATAGTATAATCATTTGAATAGGTGTGATACAAATTGAATCAGTGCAGTCTACAGTTCTTATTATTTGTCTAAAGTAGATATCCTTGTGCTGCTGTTTGTCTAAGGTTATATTTATCTAACTGTAAGACCTGTTAAGTGCCAGATGTCCATATAGATAAAGCCTTTAAATTCAAAGGTGTACTTCCTTTTACATGACTATAGAAACAACACATGCCCTGAAGTTAGACTTGTCAGTCCCAAAGTTTTCCTCTTCTAATGCAAGTTTTTATTGTGTATTTTACTCTAAATGGGACAACAATCTGTGGGATTTGCATTTAAGGGAAGAAGTTGAACTAGTTCCTGAGGAAAATATCCTTTTATCCGACCCAGAGGCCACAGTCATCTTTTAGATGCATTCTGTGGGTTTAACTCAGACATATAAATGGCAAAACAGCCATTATTTTGATTGTACTCTAGAAAGAACATTCATTCATTAGTGTGGTCCCTCCTGATAATTAAGTTGAACTTTGATGCTTTAGATATTCATGAAATTAGTATATAAAGTATAACAGCTTCACTCCCATCATTTACACGGCAAAGTTTATTTTCTATCAGATTTACCTCACTAATCCTGGTTTTCATGAACTGGCTGGGGTGAAGAAAATTTTGGACATTTCATCCAATCAAAAGGGATTTATGGTTTGTTTGTTTCAAGATTTGGAAAATAGTGCCAACTGATAACCACAAATCGAGGCATCGGATGATATTGCCTCAAAACGATTCTCTTCTGTTTTTGCTCTTGGAAAATGCACTTGCTGACCTCGGTGATCAATTGGTTTTTATTCTTATGTCATATTTGTGCACTATTTTCTATTGGTAGGATTAATCATGCAGAACACTGTCATTTGCAAAAACGAGCACAAATTCAGAAAACAAAAAAGTCCAGATGGGTCATATCATCTGCAAACACATGGCTGATACAATCACTATACTGGGGAGGTGAAATTCCTTTTTTTACTTCAATAGGTCGTGCTAAAGTAGTGACCAATCTACTTTGTAGCTTTTCTGAATAGATTGTCTTGAACAAAGAGCCAAACTGATCTCTTTACAATAAAAATCCATTCATACACACTGACACGTCAATAGCAGCAATTTGTCTGGTTTGTCTGACATACAGATGCCTTCAACACAAAATCTGCAGTTCTATCACATACAGACAAGGGAACAGATTTCAGTATTTTCCATAGATGGGCACCTTTTTTCTGTGTGATTTATGATTTGAAGCACAATTTACCCCAAAGGAATATTTTAAAAGAAGAACATGGTCCTGTCCATAACATTTATTGTAAAATCTTAAATGACTTAGGGAGTCTATGTTAAAAGAGAAATAAAGATAGATAACACTGAGGTTTTCAAAGTGAATAAATACTTTGTTTCAATAGAATAGCAACAGTTTCTCTGAAATAAACTCAGTACTCTGTTTCATCTGAGCAATTTACTGCTGTTTGTTTTAATCCCTATGATCCCAACAGCTTTCTCTTCATAGAATAACCTATTAATATTTTAGTGAACAGGCTACTCAGACAGGGTGGGTCTAGGGAAACGAGTATCAGTCTTTGGTCATTCCATCAACTCTTTTCAAGAAATTGTGAGGGAACATTTCTTATTCCTGTCCAGAAAAAAAAAAAAAAACAGAACGTTATGTCTCTTAAGCTCATTTCTGGATTAACTTTGATCTGGTAATTTTTCATCCAACATCAAGCCACATTTGAACTTTGACTAATAATTAATTGACTTTTATTACTGAATATTTTAAAATTGATTATAGGTTCCTTTAGTGTCAGGTTTACTTTGTGTTTAGTGCTATTATGATGGTTGATGACAAAATGAAGAAATACATAAACAGGTTTTAGAAGACAACTGTAATTTTTTTCTCCTGCTGAAATGACTGCTTTTTACGCCACTGTTTTGTGCATTTTTAAGTTATAAGTCAGCTTTTCCCTAAGGCAAGGAGTTTTCTATACTGGAATCTTAATTTAGCAAATAAATCAAATCCAATTTATTTATTTTTTTAATTAAGGGATGGATGCCCCCATTTTTCTACTTGGATGGAACAACAGACATATTGCCAAGCAGGGACAGAAGATTTACTGTAGGATGACATCAAACAGCTGATATCTAGCTCTGCCTCAACATCAGCCTACATCTTGGCACAGTGCCTACATACTGTATACCCTCTCTGCCCATTCACCAGACCTCTCAATGTTATTCACCATTGTGTATCGACAGCATTTAGATTGCTTTCCATGCTTGATTGATGACAAGGTGAAACAAGTGCACTCTATTCACTCTCTAAGAGAACTCTATCTCTTGTGAAAGAGTCTCCATAATTTATGCAGGTTGCTCTATAGAATCTGTGTTGTTCCATAAGTCCCCCTTTCTTGAATAGCTGAGACACTCTCCTTGTTGGTTTCTTTAGTGTATTTTTGGCCTCAAGGCACTTTTTTAAAACAGGAGCACTCGACCTATTTTCCATGTTCCAGTTTGAGGTGTGAGTAAGTGAGCCAGCAGTTCTATGGTTGCCAAATTAGGCTCTCCTGACCTGCTGGCAAACCATCAATGAAGACTATCTATTAGTGGCAAATTCTATTAATGGAATCAATAACTTTTTGTGCATGTACAGTGATGACAGCTTCTCTGAAAACAGTTGAATGTACAGATAATTAATTGTCTCCCGTTGAAATAACATGTAAAGTGATGGTATTTTTAATTTAGGATCCTTGGGTCATTAATCTTTCCAAGATGCTGCTTGGTGCCTGAGGCCATGTTGTTTTCTGTTTATTTGTTCCTGTATCACTATACATTGCTTTCATGCTTTGTCTCCTCATGTTTTCCCCTTTTGATAGGAAGCAAACCATATCCAGGACACACACACTCCCAACTACTCAAAGCATGTAGTTATGTGAAATGCACTGTTCTACATGAAGCCTCCCAGAGCTCTCAATTCTGTTCATGCGTGGAGAGTAAGTAGGACACATTTATAAACATGCAGACACACACAAAAACTGCTGACTAAAGAGTTTTGTACTGAAGTTCATAGCAAAGTCTTATTTGGTCACCCTTTTTTCACCGGCAAAACTGTATCTGTATCTTATGCCAAGCATTTGATCTGTGGGCTCCAGAACAAGAATCGAGGTCCCCTGGGTTTGACAGTGACAGGCCTGCAAAGCCCAATGGACTGAGCATCAGCTGCTGCTCTCAGAAAAGAGCCATTCTGTCTCTAAAGCTACCCAAAGGGCTGTATGCACTGTCAGGAGGAACAAAAGCATTGCACTGTGCTAACCATGTGGATCCCATAGGTGGAAATCACAGCGATGACATGGGTGTCGAGTAAAATGTTGCTTTAATTATTAAATGTTCATCAATAATTATATATATCACCAAAAAGAAAAAAAAAGTGCACTGCAACGCTATTCAAATAACCCACTGAAAACTGGTTACTTATAAAAAGTGCTATTTAAGAATGCAGTGTTAAGGGCTGAGGTTGTACTTCAAAGACATTGAGGTCATCCATCCATCCATTTTCAGAGTGAAAAGAACACAACTTGAAGCCCTTTCTGTGATCTATCAAATCTATAGTTTATGAATGAAAATTTTGCCAACATTTCTGTTTTAATTAAGGTGAGAGGCGCAAAAGTGGCACATTTGGCACACTTTTGTTGGTGGCAGATGTAATGATTTAAACCATTTTTGTCTGTAGGTAGAGTATAGACCTACAGCCAGCAAGTAGTTCTCTCTTCAAATCTCTTTTTAAATACCTCACTTAATTTTTTGGGGATGCCTTGATCCATCATTGATCATTGATCCATGATGCCATCATTAGATGAATTAAACAAAACTGAGAAGCATACGCAACTTTTTTCAGTTGGGTAGACAAAAGGCTTTTATTTTTCTTATGAGTTGGGCTCCCTCAGCCGTGGCACATCACTCTGAGCATGACACCTTCATCATATATTACACACAGGCAGCCTGATGGCACCAACATTAGCCTGGGGTTGGCAGTGGGTGGTTTGGGGAATCTTACATTGGTTGGCTGCACATGGAACTATATTGATTACCACTCATGTTTCTTTTGAGTCAATCTCCATCACCTGTTGGCTATTTACTCCATTATAGCCATCAGAGATGACAGATGATGGAGACAGCTGGCTGCATGTAGGAGGCTTATCTAAGGCACTGCAGAAATTCCTTCAGGAGATTTAGCATTGTCTCCATCACCACCAGGATTGATAAATGAAGGGAGGCACATCACTGTCACTGGCTGCAACCCACAATTCTCAACCCAAACCTTCCGCTATATACCGCCTTGGGGATCCAGAGACAACAACATTTACTTTGGCTGGTTAAAACACCTGCCAAACAGCTTGGGTTCAAGCTAGTCAGGTGATATGTTGTTTTTTATTTCTTTTGTATACTGCTTAACCATTACTGTGATGGACTGGCGACATGTCCAGGGTGTACTCTACCTCCCGCCCAAAGACAGCTGATATAGGCTCCAGCCCCCCCACAAGTTAAATTAAGCATATATAGAAAATAGATGGATGTTTAACCATTAATACAAAATATTACAGTGTACCCCTATATATGTAGTGAGACAACATTTTTACCTTGTTGGTTCGGTCACTGCAACCCTTAAATCCAACCCCTGGTACTCAAACCCCTGGTATCACTTGACAGCCAATGTATCAAGTCTTTCTCAAGGCGAATCTGACATGCTACATTTTTTATGTTAATCAAACTCCAAAGATGATTAATGTCTTTTCATACTTCTTAATGTGCGCTTTGACAGGGTATCATAACCTTATATTTTAGCCATTATCCAAAATCCCCACCCTCCTGCCAGCGCCAACGTTGCATATTTATTCTCCAACATAATCTAACTTTTGATTGTTCCTCAACAGGCCTGGAGATGCTGGTTTGAGGCTCTGTGGGGAGCGGAATTCACTCAGCTGGTGTCAGCCAGATTCATTTTTCCTCCCAGAAATGGAGCTCGGTCAGTGCTCAGCTCAGCCTAAACCCCCTAGTGCTTTCGCCAATCTATCAAGTCCATCAGTGTTTCATGTAGCCTGGAGGACACTGGCTGACAGCCCGAATGAGCTCACTCTTCCCCCTCCTCGTCCTCTCTCTCCGCCATTGCCATCTCTCCTTGTGCATAGGCCTGTCTATGCTCAGTGGCTGTCTGGACTTCCCCTTTTTAGCTAGACTGTCGATTTATGTTTTAGTTGAAAAATCTCATCACTTTACAGCTCTCTGTGAGAGCAAAACGTAAAGCAAGGAAACAACAGCATTACCTTCATCACAACCTTTTGAAAAATTAGCTAGAAATACTATAGTGGGAAGGGCCATATAAAAGTAGCAGAGCTAAGTACAATGCTTCCCTAATCCAGTTCCTGGTATGGATCACTGTTGCATGTTAAAACCTTTTTTCCTATCACCATATTTCTGGTCTGTATTCATGCTATCCTCTATCAGTCAACTACCGGCTATGACTATTTAGTATAAGCAATGGCTGAAAAAAACTGAATAGCTGAGAGCTGAAATTTGCCATGGCTTAATTTTTTTAGCCAACTATGAACAGGACAAAGAAGGTGTAAACATAACAATGACACATTAGCATCCCGATATGTTTAACATGTTAGCAACTACGTTTTTATTCAAACAGTAGGTATAACAAAAGCTGTTATCTGCAAGGTCGTGTACGTTTTTGTTCTGCGCCATTTTCTGACGCTGTGACTTACTTTGCTACAGTTAGCTTGCTGTTAATGTTTTTGTATTGGAAATTAATCTGGTGAAAAACAGGTGCAACACAAAATATTTCCCCTCATGGAAAAGCTAAGCACAACATTTCTTGATTTTAACAAACAAAAGCTAGATCATTCAAGATATCATATTATGTGTGTGGGGGATTAAAAATGACTGCTTGGTCATTAAGCCCGAAATCCATACCAGAGGGAGACACACTGCTCCTGCACCCCCAGAAATATGTTTTCAGGGGTCCAGATTATCTTTCCTTGGTTGTCAACACGACCATGGCATTCATGTTTGCATGATGGGAACTTTAATGTTTTTTTTATGACGATTGGAAGAAGTACCCCCTGTTTTCTGTGAGAGCTGCAGGTGATCATAGTTCACAGAACTCAGTTCATCATTATTATTCAGCTTATTTTGGAATTCCCTTTTTTTGATGAAGCAGCTTTTTTTTTCAGTTAGAGTAACAAGAAACATTGCAGTGACCACAAATGGATGGCTTGTCTTTACAAGAAAGATAGAAGCCCTTGATGCTAGAGCTGTAAGTGCCACATTTTAACCCAACAGAGATGGAAAAAAGAATAATCCTCTGTTCAAAATCTCTGTGCTATGAACTTCCAGAAGCAGCATACTTCTGACGCAACTTCTGGACAAAATTTCATTTCATGTGATTCTTCAAACAAGCTTGTTTTTCGGGGGGGTGCCCTTATATGGTACAATGAAGACCCTGTTTTGTATCCTGATGCTTGTGATGTTTGGTTGGCTGCTGAGCTTTAAAGGAACAAATTTACACAGACTGTGATTACACTAAAAAAGGGTTGCCACAGTGAAAAGTGCTTATGATCATGTACTTGGTCCAAAATCAGGAAGTGGATTGGGGCTATTCTAAGAGGTCCTTGCACTCCTTCTCTATCTGTTGTTCCTTAGGTGTTGCATTGAAGTTTTTCAAGGAATATTGACCACTTGCACTGTTATGTCAACAATATAGTCAATATAGGTGACTTTTAAAAAAAAAAAAATTACCCAGACCAAAAGGAGACTTAACAACGCATATCAATCTGATTTGAACTGTTAGACTTGAATGTTTCATTACAATCTTTAGGCCAGTTAAAGATAATAGTTTATTAAGCTTATTAAGATCTAGTTTCTTGCTACAGTGAATGTAAGACTACTGCTTGCTATGCGCTTTAACAAACTCTGGTGCTTTAGCGAAAGATACTATACTTGACAAACAATTTGAATTGAGTACTGAATGCCAGTCGTATAAATCTACTCATAAACAGATGATATTAGGGTCAGGAATACCCACTTTTACCAACTTGACCTGCCTTGAGCACTACTTCAATGCCAAACTAGTGGATACAAAATCATTGAATTGGATAGAATCAATTTACTGTCTTGTGTGTAAATTGTACCAATGTGAAATTAGTTAAACCAGCCCAAATAAAATGAAGCAGACGCAACCCGAGTAAATGGCTTAAATCAACCCTAATGGATTAAGTAGACCCAATACCAGTTTGTTAGGCTTGAATAACACAAACGATTGATGATGAAATAAAGCTATTTAAATGAGGTCACATTCCTTTTTAGAGCTTTGCAGAGTCATAAGAAGGTTTTTTTTTTTATTATTATTATTGTTTCTGAGCTACCATACAAACAATCTTGACCTGGGGATGTTACCAATCATACACATTCACTCATGGCAGAACACAGTCTCCATCTATACTGTAACTATTAGCAGCAGAATCACAGCATAGCTTGTGAGAGTTAAAGTCAAAGCTTGGCAAAAATAGGTTACAGTAACAAGGACATTGGTTTGAATTTGTTCACTAGTTCAATAATTCCTAAGCTCATCCATCTTATACTTCATTGATTATGTAGAACCAACAAAATTAATCCTTTAATAAACACAAATTAGATACATTTATGTTGTACAAGAGCATCTCTATTGAGTCAATCAAACAGAGCCAAACAACTTGATTGACTTGATAGAAATGTGCTTTTGTAACATGAATGGATTAAGTTTATGTGTGTTAAATGCACTCAAATAGTTCACTAAGGCACATGTTTGATTCACTATATATGCTTGTCAACATAATTCATTGGTTCAGTACATGTTGTTCAAGTTCATTTGACTCTGTTTCAATTTACCGGTATGTAGAACCAACAAGAATGAATTAATTAACAGACCTAAACTCAATCAAATTAGCGATGCAAACATAATTGTATTTATTCAATCTGATATGTGCCTTTATGTTATCCATCAAATTTTTCAAAGATGTCGGATTACCAAAAATTAAAATGCACCATGAGATCTAACATCTGAAAATATTTTTGGATTTTAAGAAAGGAAGGGGCATTGGATAAAAGTTTGTCCAACAACAAATAGGTAAGATCTGAACCCTCATCTGGTGAGACGTCATATTCAACCCTGATGCTAATACAGCTAGCACAAGCAATAACAACATCAACAAACAAGATAAAGATACTAACATTAAAGACTATTTCCAACCACAGCTGAGCCACAACTTGGTAGAGTCAATGATTACTACAGAATCTATTGCCCAATTTCTGGCTAAAGATTTAAAGCTAAGTTAAAAGTGATGGAGTGACAAAGACATGTGTCAACAGGGAACATGGAAAAGTATACGGAAGCATAGCACAGATCCAGTGGGTAAGCTGATGTGAACATATCGAAATAGTGCAAAAAGATCCAAGAGTTATTTTCAAACTGGCTGACAGATAACAGGCTGGCGGGCAGGCAGGTTGACTAACTGACAGGCAGGACTGACAGATTGGTTGGAGCTGAAATCAAGAACGAGGAAGGAAGACAGGGAGGATTAGACAGGCCAGAGATCAAAAAGGCAAAAATCCAAAATTTCACTGAGTACAAATGGCAGCCGTGACTGTTGTTACTGGACTGGTGTAAACAAGAGTCTGGCGAGGAGAGAAAGAATTACCAGCATATGTGGCAGGATAATGAGCAGGGTGTCAGAGACCAACTCTACAGCAAACAGAAAGACAAGGGAAAACAGACAGGTGCATATGAGGAAAAAAAGCAAATCCAGCAAATAGCTAGGAGCATGACATATGACATGCTCTCAGGAGGATGAACTAGGATGAAGTTGGTAACATTTTAATAATCATGTGCCTTTTCATTGCACCTATTTGATTGTTTCCAATCTGTTTATTTGTCTCCACAAGCTACGGAGCAAATTAAGAATCCATCTGGAGAACCTTTAGTATTCATCTGATGAATTTTGTATATCACATTACTTTTTTCTTGTTTTTTGTCTCCAGCAATTCTTGAGGGAAATGTCTGGCTCAACAGTTTCTAACTAAACTCGTGGGATTATGTCTCTTTCTGCTGTAACCGCAGTCTGCAAATATGCTCCCAGGTCTGAAATCTATCTATTTAATGAACTGGAGAGCTGAGATATGATACTCCATGAAAATAGCCCAAGCACTCCTCTTCTCAGGTAGTTGTTTTCCAAAGAGCAGCATATTCTTCTTCCTCTCCCTTTAAAGGCTCGATGCTCACTCATCATGACTATCAAGGGCAGCTTTTAACATGGTCCAATGTTAAATCAGTATTCCTGTACTTAAGACACTCATGTGCTTTCTTGTCTCTTGAACAACTCTAAAGTTAACTGAGGGCACTTTTTCCAAATACTTAACTGTAATTAAGAGTAAAATTAGACCACCAAATAATTTACATTTCACGATCTGATTTTAACAATTAAAACATTAAAGGGACTAAACAGCAATATTTACATGTTTAAGCTAATTTATATACAGAATTTGTGGTTTTTCATTAATGTTTTCTTCTATTAATCTCAGCTTTAGCTCTCCTAAAGGTATATCAGTATTTGTTTAAATGAATTACTGTGATTGGACAAGAATAAAAAGAAAAACAGAAGCAACACAATTCATTTTAACTTAAAGAGAGATTTTTTTGTGCTTTGGAGCATATTTTGGGCACAGCTGGCATTGTGCTGTTCTTCTCTCCTCTCCAGTGAAGTTTGTCGTAATTAGTTCCAATCAACACAATTCTCCAATCAACACTTGCCATCACTGAGTAATTGTTAGTGAACAATTAACAATAAAAAATGAGCACATTTTCACACCAGAAAGGAAAAATGTTATCAATTAATATGATGGTTAAATATTCTTTTACTTATCCATGCCTGAAATGATCTTTGAGGACAAAAGCTTTCAACTAAATGTATCTGCAGAGTTGGACGTACAGCATGTCCCTTAGTGAAGTGCCGTTCGGCTTTCTAGGTTCTCTGCACTGAGCAGATGAACCCGTTATGTCTGCGCAGAGAAAAAACAGGAGGTGGACTCCTTTTTCTGCTGGCACTATAAATGTTTTTTTTTCTTTTTCTTTTCTTTAATGCCAGCTGTATTTAACCTGTGTCACAGAAGAAGGGCAAACTGCACAGAGCACTTTCATGACTGCTCTCCTTTCAGCACAGCCAGAGTCTTTTTCTTTTATTTCTCCTTTCATCATCGGTCAGAGAGCTGCTTTGCTTACACTATTTGAACTGCCGAAGATTACTGACTCATTACTGACTGCCTCTCACTTGTGGGATTTTCTCTCCAATGTGTGTGCTTCGTATGCTTTGATAATTTGCTTTTGATATACAATACAAAGTAAGAAACATCAACACAGTTTGCAGTGTATAATTTGAATGTCAGTGCAGTATACTGGGAGAGCTACCCACCTGCTGTCGCTTTGTTTTTAACTTACAGACATGAAAATAGTTTAGATCATTAAAAAACTGCCACCAATAAAGGAAATAAGCCTTTTTCTTAAACGCACCACTGTTTTCCCTCTCACCAAATACAAAGATTAAAACTGAACTACTGGCATGTGTTTAATTAGAAAAGTACAGTTTTTATGGATCATGTTCACGTTCCCTCATCTTTTCACCCTTAAGATAAAAAGGAAAAAAAGATGGTGAGATGACCCAAATGTGTCTGTGGTACAATCTCAGCCCCTCACACTGCCTCCTTACATGAGACTTTCTTATACCTTGTGAATTACTCATGGAAGGATCCTTACATCTCACTGCACTGCAGGACTGAGAGGTTCGGGAGGTCTTGTGTCCCCACAGCCATAAGGCTTTTTAACAGTGACTGCTGACTGTTCTCCTCACATTTATTTTTTTTTTCCATTGTAAATATCTTAATTGAGCTACACGACAATTTGAATTTCCCCCACAGGGAATGAATAAAGAATTTTTCTACTCTATTCTATTTCTATTATAGGGCAGCATAGTGGCTTACAGGTAACCATGGAAACTCAGCTGCAATGGACAGTGATGATGATCAACAGCATGAAACCAAGGCATGAATGTTTTTTTCCTTTTCTGAATCAACACAGGGTGCATAAAGACCCTTTCTAACAGTCAAATTTGCAAAGGATTTGTTGATGTTTGAGGTCCCATTTTCATATGGTCAGACATCGTCCAACAGTTATGGCAGCATCCCAGTAGGAGCTGCAGTATTGGCCGATGGGAAGTGAAAAAGAGCTTTTTGAAGATTGAATATTATTTATGCCGTCAAACATCATTTCTAAATGATTTGTGGAAGTGTTTCAGTGTTGGTGGATATATTTTTTCCAACAAGGGCTGAATAGTATACATAGTGACGGTTCTCTCTGAAGGTGTCCACTCAGCAGGCTTCTCTTTATCTGCACACTGAATGTGTTCCCCTTTGTTTATTCATTCATTTCCATGTGGCCAAGAGCTGTCACTTTGATGAAGTGGTGCTGTAACTGGCCAATTGTTTTCACTTGATAGGACAAGTCTCAAATGCTCTGAACTTAAACATCCTGCTTGTCAGGAGGGCTTTGCCATTCCCATGCTTTTTAGAAGCCAACATGAGGGCTGCTGTCAATTTCATCCGCACCGGCTACCGCACCTGATTTCCCTGGGGTTTTTCTAATAAGAGTCTACCAGAGGAATTTGAGCTGTTTGCCTCAATTTCATCCCCACTGCACAGAATGCTGCATTCCAGAAGGAGTTTAGGAGGAGTGTTGTCGAGCTTTTTACTTTAGTGGTGAGGATGTAACTGGTGGATATGAGGAGGTGGTGAGGTCTTGGAGCTGCTGATTCAGTTTGACTCTTGACGCAGAGACCGAACTTGACTGGTTTGGACCAGTGTAGCTGGAAAAACTTTTCATATTAGGTGCTTTGCACCAAATAATTTTATCAAAAGTTTCATCCCCTGCATGAAAAGGTATTACCTCCAGTAGGGGTCCTTAGGCAAGACCCCCTTATCCTATCTGCCTACCTGTAAGTTGCTTTGGATAAAAGCGTCTGCCAAATGCATAAACATAAACAAAAGTTTGCCATTTGTGATGATATTTCAAGAAATCTTAATACTTTCTGTAAGCATGAAAGAGCCGGTTACTCTTTCATACCCTGCAAAGTGAAAATAAGCTATGTACACTATCATAATACTTTTAAAATGTAGGACTTTTCTAAACAACTTAGGGCAAGAAAAACATGGGTGCTACTGTAGTCCAGAAATATCCATTACCCAATGCAGGCCACTCTGTGTTGCGACAATCTTACCCATGTTGCTGTTGAATTGGATTCCAGTTTAATACGACAAACTCATCGGTGTAAACTATGCAAGGTCACTACTCGCATAAAAAATATTACTATTGACAAAGGAGAAACAAGGAGTGAAGGTCAGCACGTAAATATCGAACTGGAAGAGTCAAGTCATGTCAAGAGATGTCAAGTTAAATTTTAGCATTAAACTAGGCCTATCTCACCCTGCCAACTCCCTAATGTGTGATGACAGATACAATGAAGACTTATGATGACATGTGGTGTCACATTTTCAGTTTGGAAGTTGGAGAAATAAGTGTTATAATATGTTATAATAATCCAAACATAATGACAGTTGAGTATCTTTATAGCTGTGTCTCAAGGCTGTAGAAAATCACTTTATATTGAAAGGATTACTTAAAACGTAGCTAAATTTAGCTAATGTAGTAGCTGATGTTTGTTACAGTATGTTGAGCTGCATCTGATTGAACATTATGTTTTGATTTCTCACATTTGCTTTTGTATTTGCACATTCCTTGCACATTTTTTCACTGTTAAAATGTGTCTTCTTCACGTTGTCACCGTTAACAATGAAGTGTTTTGTTCTGATGAAACTGGGTCCCACCATCAACCTCACAGGTGTTGACTATACTGACACTCTGTCTACAACTGCCATCATAATCAGCCAGCTGTCAAACTGCACCCGTTATATATTTCAAAACAGCTCAAATCTGCAGAATATTTTAGCATGAATTTCCACTCCAGTGAAACAAAACAAAAAAACAAACAAAAATTTATAGAGGTCAGAAATCAGCCAAATATCTATTCGTGGATTCATGTGCCATTGGGAATGTATAGTCTTCTCACTTGTCTCAGGGGATGGAGGGGAAGAAGAAAACAAATTATCAAGCTCTTTTTTTCACCTTTTTTTGTGTATTGTTGGTGCATCAGTAACCATGGTGAGGCCTGCAGAGTTGAGTCTGGAGCTGCAGCTATAATCATCTTCCTCTGGCAGTTGCGGTGGGTTGTCGACTTGCTCGAGTTACTTTGGCAGAATGAACAAAGAGTGCGGGAGGCCCAAGGTACCCTCGGCATCTTGTGAGATTCCATTGCTGACCAGTCTCATGCAGACATCCTTAGTCTGTTCATTCCTCTATCCGTAAGCCAAATGAGCATTCCAGTTGAAAAGAAAATGCAGTGGTTTATTGGTCAACCATATGATAATGTTGTTTAAAAATGTAAATCAATTCTCCTTCTAACCAGCAGAAATCTGTTCATCAAAAGAAATATCTTAATAGAATAAAAAAATCCATTATTTTCAATAATCATGGACTTTAATTGAGGTATTTCTCATCAATTCAACCCCTTAAAATCATTGAGAAGGTAGAATAATTTAGTTTTTAGCCCACAATAAAATGGACTAAAAAGTCAGTCTGCACAGCACATTTAAAAGGCATGATACTCAAGTGAGTGGCCTGGTTCCCACACTTGTTTTTTCTTTTTTTTTATTTAAATTATATCCAATGTATTCCTGAAAACAGACAAAGAAGTGATCCACACCAAAACGAATCCTTATCCTCTCCTGCCAGGGGTAGTATTTCCTCCCAGGACTGAAAGGTAGTTAACTGTTAAGTGTGACCAACAATTACCTTCGTGTTTAACAGCTTCCCTTGAGAAGGTAAAAGATAGATGAACTGTATATATTGCACAGCACAAAGTTACCGCTCACTATAGATTTCTATCTCATTCTTCCAAACAGTTGCCACTCTGTCTTGTTTCTCAAAAATATGCAGCTTTGGCCAGTAAATGTTTTATTTCAGTAAGGGGACAGTGCAGGTTTACAGGAAGATGGATGGATTTTTCTGCTCCCACCTGTTTGACAGTGGTTGTTTGGGCAAGGTGCGAGGTGTTGTGGGAGTGTGAAGCCTCAGCTGCTCTTTGCAGATACACAAGCCTGGGCTTTCATGCCCAGACCCATCAAAATGGCCCCGTCAGGCTGCTATCTCCTGGGACTCAGTGCTGCAGTATAGGAGGATTAAAGCTTTTTATGAAGCATTTTCGCAGCCAAAGGTGTGCGCAATAGCAGCTTGTGTGCCATTTTCCACAACAAAGGTGAACTTAACTGCACTGGATAGTAAAAGCTGGGGCGGTGCAGAATGGAATTTCTGCATCCAATTGCATCCAAATTAATTGGACTATCAAGGGACAGAGGCTTTTGGGGAGGGAGGGGGAGGGGGGGGGGGGTTAACCTATTGTTCAACATCCAGTTAATTATGCTCACAGAGAGGTGTAGTAAACTGGGCCAGATTATACTCTTCTGTTGACTGTTCTATTGTTTTGTTGATGTTGATGTTTGTTTGAAGTTGATGCAGGAGTTGTGAGACTTAAGGACACATACCAACTGAAACCTGTGTGCGCATTAAATCAACTGCATTCCAGTTTTTACATTTCAAATCTTCTGTTTGTTTATCTGCAGTGCTTCACTGATGAAAATGCACGGTCAAGATACGGTACAAGCTGTAACAGCATCATCAAATTTAGCTGACAGTCTGTGACAATTAACAATCCCTTTGGCCCATGTGTGATAAATTGCATGTAGAAGAGGGCCATTTGTTATAGTCTTATCTTTGAGGCTGCTGTTAAGAAGACTGAATTATTCATTATCAGACAGTGCTGGAAAAGAGTGGAAACCAAACAAAGATTATGGTTTCAGATATGCTACCTCACACCGGGGTTCATTTGCATGCAGTCTACCTGAGGACATACTGGTGTGTTTGGTAACCATTTGTGTAGATGTTCCCAAGAAGAAAAAAAAAATCTGCTCAAACTGATTATGGGGCCAAAATCTGATAAATTCAGTCTCTGTTGCCATGGTTTTGAGACAAACCAGATCATTTTAAATCCATGAACTGAAGAATAGTTTATGTGATTTTTCTGGTGGTTGAAGTGTTGTACACAACATAAATAAACCCCTCTAAAAAAATTAATCTTCAAACTACACATCCTACTACTAAGAACCACCGAACAATAAAGTGTAATTGCTAGTGCAACATCTGTTCACTCCTTTTTGTTATGACTGGTGGTCCCGATGAGCTCATATAGATGCTGTCCGTGACTCAGCTGTGTGGAGGCTCTGCCATCTAGCGGTTCTCTACAAACATGCGAGCAGGAACTGAGGTACTTGTTCCTATCCGAACCACAAAATGCGTTGCACCTTCAATGCAGTTTACTTACGTTGCTTTAATTTCGTTGCCCATTTCCATTTGAGTAAGTATGGCTGTTTTATTTAATAATCCAGTAAATGATGTCACATATTTATGCGCCAGCATTCAGAGGAGGGGTTAAAATTATGTAATTAGCCGAGAGGCAAAAATGACACGATGTTAAGGAGGTAGTTTCGGGGTATTTTGGGGCAGCTAGGAGCACCATTAGCTTAGCGGAAGATGCTAACGTGCCAGGGTCCTCTTTGGTAGCACAAATAATGGACGTAACTGCCATTAAAAAAGGCGACATTGCGTCTGTATGTTTCTGACCCTCTGCATCTGGCAAAGGAGCAAATACTACAAACTCTTCAAGTGGAAGCCTTTTAGCTTTTGAGTTGGAGAGCTCATAACGCCTGATCGTGTTTCATTTATTTTTTTTAAGTAAAGCTGCTGAATTTATGTCTCTGCCTCAAACCTATTTTTTACTATTTATGATTGACCACTCATAACAACTCTTTCATTCGTCATGTATTCTATATAACTTATGAGAGTGAAACTTCGGTTCACCTTAGGCACTGCCATTAATGCTATTCTTAAACATTTTGCCCAAAAACCCCACTGCAGTCAAATCTAGTCTTTATACTTAGCGTCAGACATTAGCAGGCTGTTAGATTAACTGCTATTTGTGACTCTTATGAGCAACATCTAATGTAACTGTACCACATCATTTTATTGTTGTTGCTGTTTCCCAACTCTTCATTCAGCCAATGGACTGACATCAACCAGCAGAGATGCTTCTAAAAGATCTTCCCAGAGAGGCCCTGATGCGGCCATTGTCCAGGAATGAAGTGCTTGGCATGTTGGTGAGGCTGACCGTCTTTGGCGCAGCTACATACTACAGTATCAAATGGGTGGTTGAAGCAATGGACCCTACTTCTAAACAGAAAAATCAAGCCAAGAAAAGGGTTTGTAGATGCTTCAATACTATCAGCTCAAGTTGGATGGTGCTTTGCAAAATGTCGTGTCTGTAATCCTCTCGTGCCTTCATCGGGGTTTGCGTGTTTCGACTCTCCAGGCAGAACAGCTGATGAAGAGGATCGGTGTCGAGGGGGTCAAACTAACAGAGTATGAGATGAATATTGCATCTCACCTCGTTGATCCACACACTATGAAGGTAAGTGTTGTAGTCCTTGGTCTTTGTCATTTTTATGATTTCCCTGACGAGAAAGAGATAAATGTTTTCATTTCACCTTACTCTACCATTTGCAGGTGTCCTGGAGAGATATAGCAGGTCTGGATGAAATCATAAACGAACTGCAAGACACAGTTATCCTACCCTTTCAGAAGAGACATCTTTTACCCGGATCAAAACTCTTCCAGCCACCTAAAGGTACCACAGTATATGATTTGCTTAAATCTAATATAAATTGAAGGCTGGAATAAAACCAGATATGATCAACCTTCTGAAGGCTTTTGTGAAGGATGAAAAATCTGATTTTATTTTGGATTCAGTTATTCCAGCGGGTTTTAGGATAATGTTTTCTTATCGGATACACACAGGAAATGAATCTTTCACTATTCAGACTTGCAGCCATAGTTCAAGGGTTTGCAAATTTCACTTTATGTTTCGGCTCAGTTTCTTTTTGGACTCGGATTCTGTTCTAATGCTAGTGCAAATTATGTTCAGCACTTTCAAGGCGTTGCACAGTTTGTTCACTGTATAAGAACTGAAACTCCTTTCTGAAGACTGATCTCAGACTAAAAGTGTCCACAGTCCTCACTTACAGCCTGTATTCAATCACAACTTCTAAGATCTTATGTACAATAATTGTATTTTATCATTTTATGAAGAAAAAGGAGTTGTACAAAAAAAGCTTATGTATATTTCTCCTTTTCTCAGGAAAACTATAACACAATCACTAGAAAAATAAAGTTTTGCCTTCAGATAGAGTTTTAGTGAAACACGTGTTAAAAGCAGAAAAGAAAAATCGAAGTCATTTCTCAGTCATGTTCTATGACCCAGCGGCAGTTTGGATGAGGGATGTGTTAAGTAGTTTTTAGACTGTAACCATGATGAAGCAGTTGGGTAAGAGCCATGGTCAGTCTGCACTGCGGCCTGTCAGTTTTTAATAACTTCTGGAAGTTCTTATAATTCTCTTCAGTTAGGTTTTTTTAGCTATTCTTATTATTGTTGAAAGCCATCCAGTCAATTATGCTTCCATCTCGAACGATATGCCAAAAGAGATTCGGAGGAGATTTATCTACTTGGGAGTGTGACAGCGGAGCGTCACTTGTGAGGGATACTTTGTTGTCTGCAGAGAGGTTTTACTGTTTGGCTCAAAGCTTTCCACTAAGCCTCAGGATGTCTCAGCCTCCAAAATTAGCTGCTTTGGGAATCCAGCTCCACTCCTAGACTTGAGGAATTGTTTGTATCGCACAACTTTTGAAGATAATCGCTATGGGAACAGATTGGTTGAGCAGTGCCAGATTTTTTTTATGTCTTTATGTTCGCCAGAGAAGACGAAGCTGAAGAGAAATAATCCAACCACATGTGCTGGTAATGTTTTATGTGAGTGAGGTCTGAACAAGAAAATTGTGAGTTAAAAAGAAAATCATTTTTTGTTTGTTTTTTTCTTTCTTCGGTCTTTTCTTTTTTTTTCTTTTCTTTTTTTTGTCCTTCCAGGTGTTTTACTGTTCGGTCCACCGGGATGCGGAAAGACCATGATTGCCAAGGCAACAGCCAAGGCCTCAGGATGCAAGTTTATCAACCTTCAGGCCTCCACGCTGACAGATATGTGGTACGGTGAATCCCAGAAGCTGACTGCTGCAGTCTTCTCTTTAGCTGTCAAAATTCAGCCTTGTATCATCTTCATTGATGAGATTGGTGAGTTTCTCTAACAATCTCTCACATCAACTGTTTTCTAGTAAGATTCAAATTTTTTTTTTTTTTTCTCTTTGTAAAATGGTATTTTGGTGTCTGGATCTTTATTCTTATAAGATGAAATAATATAACATTTTTAAAAAATCAAGTGTTTTCCCTGTTAGTAACATCTTACTGCGGGAGGAAATCATCGGGAACAGCGTGGAACCCAGAATAATGCCGTTCCTCGCAGAGAAAGACTTTTTTAGTGTGCTAATCCCTCTATCACCTCAACTAAATAAAGGCAGGACAGGGATTTTGAAAGTTGTGCAATGTGAGCACTCTATTAAAGACAGAATTACTGATATTAAAGCATGTTGGTGCTGCCAAAAATGTAGCTGTTGTTTATTATCTGATGGGCATTACAGGTCAGCCTCGGTTCCGCTGTGTGACGTGTAAATAAAACCAGAATGCAAATCTTCTAAACTAATATTTTATTCCCAATAGAACATAGAGAATCTTATCAAATGTTGGAAGTGACATTTCATTAGTTGATGAAAACTATTAGCTCATCTAGTTTGATTGATTGAAGCACCTTAAAAAACTTGTGCTAAGGGCCACAAAAGGCTGGTAAAGTAAATGGTTCTATAAAGAATAGTTGGCGGAGCGTGTTGCAGTTAATAAAGTTAACAAGGCAACAGGTCAGTTACATGAGTGGATTTAAAAATTGCACTGAAGTCAAAGATTAAAGTGCTTCAACAGTCTACAAAAATCTATCGACAAACTGTGCAGCAGTTGTTGTGTGCGTCTCAAAAAGCTCCTGCTGTAGCTCGAGCAGGCCCAGTCACATGGGTACATTATCTGTACTCACTCTTCATGCTTTGATTTCACTGCTCGCCTCCTGTATGTTAGAGTCATTTCTGAGAAATCGCTCCAGCCTGGATCATGAGGCCACAGCCATGATGAAAGCCCAGTTTATGAGCCTGTGGGATGGACTGGACACCTCTACAACTACCCAGGTAACACAATCAGAGGGCCTTCTCCAGTTGTAAAGTGCCAACCAGATTAAACACATTTGACATGCAGCGGGTTGTAATTCATGAAATTTTAGGTGATGGTGATGGGAGCTACAAACAGGCCACAGGATGTAGATCCAGCTATTCTGCGCCGGATGCCCGCCACTTTTCACATTGGCCTGCCAGTAAGACATGTACACGTACACTATTAACATAGACTCAGTCTAAACCATAGCACAAAATACACACAGCGTATCATAGTTTGTAACAATCACAATACTGTTTGATCAAGAGTGAACTGGAATAAGAATAGATGACTGTCCTTTGCTTTTTCATAAATCTACATAGTGATTTGTAGTGATTTATTTGAAATTACATTTAGACGGTGATTAGATATCAGCTAACCCATCATTTCTTTTCTTGGATCTCATGTTATGGAATAACATAAAAAAACAACCACTGTTTTTTCTGTCTTTCTGCAGAACATGAGGCAAAGACAAGACATCCTGAGGCTGATTTTAGCAGGAGAAAATGTAAGATGGGGTTTCTTCTCATGCTTGTCAACTGTGGGGTGATTTATTTAACTCGCTGCTCTCTTGACTCATTCTCTGGAGTCACACCTGTATTTTTTCTGTCACCACCTTTGAACCGTTGGCGCTTGACTGGCAGCAACAAACACAGGGCAAAGACTAGTGAAAGCTAAATTCTATGTATTTGTCTCACAAAGCACATCTGTCTTTTTTCACAGCTGAGTAATGCCATTAATCTGAAGGAGATTGCAGAGAAGACAGACGGCTACTCTGGCAGTGACCTCAGAGAGCTTTGCCGCGATGCAGCCATGTATCGTGTCCGGGACTACGTCCGCAGGGAGCAAATGAGGCAGATAGCGCAGCAGCTACAGGACTGCCTCGAAGAGGAAAAGTAGGACACATTTTCAAGTTTTGTCAGCCCTCGTTTCTGATTGCATGTCACAAATGCTCAGATTAGTGTGGGTTTTCTGAAGCAGAGAGCAGTGCTTGTTTTTATTATGTGAATCCAGTTAGATTACTTTTCCATTTGACCATTCCAACAAAGCCTTTTGATTATATCTGCAAATGCTCAAGCTTTTGAAACTGTCCACTAGGCAAGTGGATACTTAGTGGCTTACATTGGTCCTATTTCGTTGTTTCACATCCTGTACTTTAGAATCAAAGGAGGGGTAAATTTGATTTACACAACATGATACAACAACCTTTAAGATGCAAATAGTTTTTTTTATTGAGAAGCGAATAAGGTAACCCAGTCATGGGTGGGCCACAAGCCAGTGTAGTCCCACTCCCAAGCCTGAACAAATGGGGAGGATGGCATCAGGAACGGCATCCGGCGTAAAATCTTGGCCAAATCAAACAAACAGATCATAAAGAATGAGATAAGTGAGACAGAGGTGAGGTGTGCGGCAGGAGTGACAGATGGGATCAGGGTGGGGGGGTGGGTTTAGATGAGGGATCGGTTTTGAGCCCCTTCTTGTTTGCAATGGTGATGGACAGGCTGACAGATGAGGTCAGGCAGGAGTCTTCATGGACTTTGATGTTTGCAGACAATACTGTGATCTGTAGTTAGAGCAGGGAGCAGGTGGAAGAGAGCCTGGAAAGGTGGAGGTAAGCTCTGGAGAGAAGAGGAATGAGAGTCAGTTGAAGCAAGACAGAATACATGTGTGTGAATGAGAGGGAGACGGGTGGAAGGGTGGTGAAGGTGGATGAGTTTAAATACCTGGGGTCAGCCGATGAAGGGAACGGAACGTGCACAAGAGAGGTGAAGAAGAGAGTGCAGGCAGCGTGGAGTGGGTGGAGACGAGTGTCGGGGGTGATTTGTCACAGAAGGATAGCAGCAAGAGTGAAAGGGAAGGTTTATAAGATGGTAGTGAGACCTGCTGTGATGTTTGGTTCGGAGACGGTGGCACTGACAGAAAGGCCGAGCTGGAAGTGGCAGGCTGAGGACGTTAAGGTTTCAGGTTGACACAAAGTAAGAGAGGCCAAAGGACAAATGATGTTCAGATGTAGCTGCCAGGCCTGAGGAAAAGAGGAAGACCTCAGAGGGGGTCCGTGGGTGTCATGCAGAGGCTTGGTGTGACAGAGGAGGATGATTGAGACGGAGACAGATGATTTGCTGTGGCGACCCTTAAAGGAAGCAGCTTAAAGAAGAAGTGAAGCAAACAAGGAATAATGGAAAATTAGAAAGAACTACTCACCCCACTTCTTTGTAGAGCAATCACAGCTGCACACCTCATGGGTGTCTCTATGAACTCGGCACTTGGAGCCAGTGGTATTTGCTTCACTGTTGGGAGGATGTCCTGAGAGTCATGGGGGAGACATGTTGTTTTCCTCGATAGAAAAAAAAGTTCAGTTTCAGTCTCATCTGACCGGAGAACCTTCTCCACATGCTTTTTGATCAATTCTAAAGATCCTTTTCTTGTTTTTTTCTGTATGCAGTGGCTTTTTTCCTGCCACTCTGCCGTAGGATTATTTTAATCTCGTGACCTCTGAAGGTAACACTGGATCTTGGGGCCTCGTAGCAAAGGGGGAGAATACACATGCATGCACAACTTTTCTTATTTTTTTTATTTTTTTTAGGTACTTGTTTTCTTTTTTTATTTCACTGCATCAATAAGCCAAAAAAAACCAAGGCAGGACACATCTCTTTATGTGACGCACATCATACGTAAAGGTAATTCAGTGCTTTTTCATCAAGAATGATGTGGGAGAACAGATTAAAACCTTTGGATAACTAGTTGAAATTCTGTTGATAGAAAAATGCTGATTAATATCAGCAACTCTACAGACATGTTTAATAAAGGTATTGGCAAGTTTAGATTTTATCTATCAAACAGTGGTGTACTGATTTAAACCAGTGTGGGGGGGAAATAATGAGTCTTTACCACAGTTCCTTCACAGTTGGTGAAGGAGCTTTTCAACATCCTCCTTGGACTTAATATTCCTCACTTCAACTGCGTTCAAGATGATTTTATCCCAGCTCTGATGGGGCCACTGAAGTTTAGACTCACACCAATGTCCCCAGCAGGATTTTTAGCTTTTACTCGCTGGCTGAGCCCTTACCTTCCATCCTCATAGATGTTTGTGTACATATGCATTATATATTTCAGCCTTCTCTTTATGAAGTTCAGATAGATTATTTCTGATACTGACCATGTACCCCCTGCCTTCTAAGTACATTCTGAGCCACATAATATCTTTTTCTGATTTCTGCTCCAATTTTTAGAGGCTATGTAGAATAAAATTTGTGATCCAAATTATTGAATGCTTTGCTAAGATCTAGCAACAAGAACTGTTGGACTGCTGGGATGTTAGCGTAAACCCGTAGAAAATCTTTCAACGATGTCATTTGTCTGCACCACGTTTCTGATTTTGATCTCCTTTCCATCTCCTTTACCTTTCCATTTTTACGCAAGACCAATATCACAAAACATGGATCACGATATTAATTAACATTAACATTAAAAGGTCCCTTCTACAAATGCAGCTACCAAAGTCCCACAGTTCTGTGTCTCGTTTAAAAAGGTGGATCTAGTTAAGATTTTTTATTTTTTTTGACAGGACAGAAAAGGCTAATTGAAAGCTTTTATAGAAATATCTTTGTAACCTTGTCCTCAGCTGTTGCTAAGCAACTCTTGAAACCCCTATAAGAGCAAGGGACTACTGCTGGAAAAAAAATTATTTTCTTTTTCTTTTAGAGCTCTGTGCAACAGAAAAGAAGAAAAAAAAAAGATCCATTATGATACAAAGCGGCACCATGTGGTGTCAAATAGTTATTCAGGGCCAGAAGTCAATGCAGGCTTCATGTAGTTGTCAGTCACCAGCGCGTTGAGATTGGAAAAACTGCACGTCAGAAAGGTTGTTCGTGTCATCAGCAGAATCATTCAGATCAACACTGGACCATCTGTGCTGCACACGAGTCACGAAGTCCTACGTATTCATGTGCAAGGAAGCATGGACAAATATTGGCATATGTTGTATATCCTGAAGACGCTGTGTGTGTCCCAAATTCATACATTGTATTCATTCTAAGTAGGTGGGGGATACAGTGTATTTTTGGTAGAATTATGACATAACAAGCCTTCCCCACAAAGCCAGACAAGTTAGAAAGGAGATGCTAACAGCTGGTTGCTCACACACTCGTATATATCTGTATGTATGTATAGTGTGGAACTGGGACACGGGCTCTATGCTTGACCTCCGACCTTTTGTTTCCCGATCTCCAGGCCTGTGGACGAGGAGCGACTGCGGCCAGTCACTCAGCTGGACCTCCTCTTCGGCTTGGACAAGATGAAGGAGTCCAAGCAGGCCACAGCCTACATGTCAACCAGCGTACCAGAGGTTCCGCTGGACTGAACCCTGACGGGAAGCGCTCTCCTCTCCTTTTTGTTCACAGTGTGCTTCAACTCACCAAGCAGAGACTCGTGATGAGAGGCCAGCAGACTTAAACTTAATAGAGTTCATCTGAGCATGCCCCCTTTCAGCACAGACCCATTTACATGTGTACAGGTGCGATATATTAGAAATCTACTGTGACTGGCTGCTGACTCGTAGGAAAACCGTCAGTGTTACGCACCAGAGCATCATCGCTGTCTGCTTGGAGGCGCACGAAGCAGTTCTGAATATTTCCTGTTTGGACAACTTAGCTAACTGCTACGAGGTTTCATGATCGTGACTTTGGAGACTCTGCTCTTCTGATTAGTTGAACCACTTTTCTTTGCAGACTGACGTACGGATCCACTTTTTCTCCTCTGCATTGACTAAATCATATTCGTGTTGTCGGGCACTGCAGAGGAAACGATTTGGCGCATCCTGGTGCTCTCAGGGCTCACATGAAATTTTCTGAAATAGTTGGATGATACCAACATACTCGAATCTAGCATGAACTATTTCAGTTTTATGAATGTTGCTATCAAATTAACTCGTTTAGATGTTGTTGTTTTTCTTATTTATTTTTATTTAATGTTGTGTCATCAGTATTTTTTTTTCCAGGGTTGAACAGCACTTTTTTCTTCTGTTTATTTGATTATTTGACTTCTGAATCCTGGTGTCTCCATAATGTATATTCTACTACTAAATTATGTAAAAAATACATCGAACTGTTGCATCACAGCACAGTAAAGTGCTGATACTTTAGTTTAGACTTGTCTATGTAGATTTGTGACACATCTTCGTGTTAAAATCGTGCCGGTGTACTTTTCATCAGTTTTCAATGTTGTATTTATTTCGCCATCAGCAGCGAGTCTGTTTTTTTTGTTCTTTTTTTTATCACTAGTTTTTTGTGATTAACGCTTCATGTCATGTGCTGTGCATCAATCAGTCAGTGACAGCAGTTGTCACTGCAGCACATATCAAGTCAGTTTGTTTTAAATTTCTCTTTGAAGGAAGGCTGCCTGTCAGAAGTTGTAATGAGCTGTTTTTAGCCTGTTTTTTTTGTGTTTTTTTTTTGGCATATGCTCACATCATGTGCACTGTAATCTATTGTGGGCGTCATGCGGGCATTTCTCCCACACACGGCTGAGCAAGCTTGGGCGTGTTTGTCATTGGACCATGTGGTGGCACTGTGGCTTCACCATACTGTTACTGATGCAGTTGTTACAAACCGCTCTGATTTAGAGCCTTTTTAATTGCATTATGGTGAAAAAATGAGAACGTGCATACTGTGTTGTTTCTGCTCTATTGGATTATCTAGTAATGCTTAGACATCCGTTACTCTTCATTAGTGTAGCTGAGGTGACCGTTAAAGGTCAGGATGTTGCCATGTAATCCAGTGCTGCTTGCAGGTCGAAATGACCTTCTTTGGAGAAAGGTAAAGCCTGTGTAAATGTGTTCTCTCGCTGATCAGGTCCTTCATTCTGTCATCAGACTTTGTCTATTTGTAGTTGTTACCCATACGGTCAAAAATGTGTATGCATTGAATGTGAAATAGTACTGTTAAGCATATTTAATAAACTGAACCTTAATTTGCATCCAGCTTTTTTTATTTCAGTACAGTTTTCTGCCTGTTTGTCCTTGTTTCTTTTCTTTTTTCATATTTTAAAATATATCTCCTCAAAGATGAAGTCCTCATAACAGTCAAATTCGTCAGTGTTTATTGTGGGTTTTGTCTCTGTTTGCAAACAAATTGTAATAAGTTATGAATGCAGGGAGATACAGAGTCTGCAAAATATTGAATATTTTAATAGATAGGCCTCCATAAATCCAATGAACTAATGTAATTTGCAGTGTTATATTGTAATAGTCACGCAGTGCTGGTATTTCTGACATCCAATTATGAATTGTGAATACCAATGGCTTGTGACACCCCTACTTATTTACTCAAAGTGTGGAATGTTGCCTGAGTTAGTTTATTTGTTTTTGATCTGTAGAACATGAGCTATATCATTTGGAAGCCTGAATTTCCGTTTACCGTTTTTAAATTCCACAGCTGCTGCTGTCAGTTTCTGAACTCATAAGGGATTTCTTAATAAGCCATAATTGGCCATAATCAGCTTTTACTACTTTCTAACGGAAGCCTTGCATCATGAATAGGTCCAATTCTCAGGACTTACTTTAAATATCGGCGTTTAAGGGGTAGCTGATCAAAATCTGAATACCACATACCAGTATATAGATGTTTATACAGATATAAATAGATGGAGACAGAAGACAGGTTTTACTCATGCATGATTCACTGGTCATTTTCCGACTACATCATAGCCAGGTATGAATCATCCCAGTTAACTTGTCATTCATATCAGTGCTTGATAAGGGCTTTAAAGAGTAAGCTCTTCATCATTTTGTCATCAGCAGATTCAGGGAACTGTTGATCTTTATGTTGGTTTCATACTGCTGCTCATCACCGGATGTATTGACACATGCTGATAATAATCCAAACCCTGACTTTTTCTAGAGGGGCAGTGTGATGTCATTTCTTGATATCGAATTCAATTCAATTCAGCCAAATTACAACAAATGTCATCTCAAGGCACTTCAATAATACAGTCCAATTCAAGCCAATTGGAGTTCAATTCATTGTAATCATAATCCAATCAAATACAAATAATTAAATTCAAAATCAGCCACACATACAGAGCCAATTCAAAAACAATTTCCTAGCTAAGGAAACGAATAGATTGCACTGAAACTTCTCCTCGGTCCAATCTCCCGTCCTGAGCGTGCATGAGGTGACTGTGGAGAGAAACAACTCCCTTTTAACAGGAAGAAACATCTGGCAGAACCAGACTCAGGAAGGGTGGCCATCCGCCTCGACCAGCTGGGGTTGGAGAGGACAAAAAAGAGGAGGGGGAGGGGGGACACCATAACACCATAACACAACTCAGAGAAACACAAGTTAATGACAACAATAATGCCAAATGCTGTGAAACCTCGTCCAGATCAGGTTGTCTTCAAGGTCTTTTTAGGAGTTATTCTAAAAATATTGCTTTTGTACAAGCGGAACTAATACCATTAACATCAATCTCAGCTTTATTTAAGGATTTCTGTGATAGTAAATGTTGGCATTTGATAGGAAAGATTGTAGGTGGTTACTGAAAATGTTAAACAGCTTCATTATATCCCGCACTCTTTATTTGTTGGATTTTGGTCTATGGTCATCTTAAGACCAGCACAGTGGCGTTAGCTTTGCTGAATTGCTGTGCAGAGGCAATATGTGTGCATCCCACAGTCGCCTCGTGCTTGCTCAGGATGGGAGATTGGATCGAAGTGAAGTTTCGCTGCAGTCTGTTGGTTTCCTTAGCTAGGCTGCTTTCTTTCAATTGGCTCTGTATGTAAGAACTGGACTAATTTTGAATTGAATTAACTGCATTATAACTGGATTACGATGAATTGGATTCTATTTTTTTTCCCTTGTCCTGTCCAGCATTATGGCAGGAGAATTGTAATCTGAATACAGTTTTATGCCAAACATATATGCTTTGCCAAAGGAGGCTTTATGAATGTAAAGCTCCCCTTGTTTCCAAAGTACTGCTTATTTATTTATTTTTGTTACAATACTTTACATGTCATAGTGCCGGACCTGACAGGGGGACAGGGAAAGAGGGAGAGCAAAGAAAAAGAAACAGGAAAGAAATAGAAATAAACTATCGGAGATTGAATTGGATTCTAACTGACTTGAATTGGATTGTACAGAATGGCCGTAAGTACTACATTTTGTGTAATCCATAGTTAGATTTGTTCAAAAAGTTTGGAATGGCTCGAAAAGTGAAGGCAGGAAAGTTGAACTACACTGAACTACAGTCAAATGTATACTGCTGATGATATGAGCTCAATACGATGGCCAGCAAATGTTTTAGCTCATGACTTACCAGCACCCTAGAAAGCCTTGAAACGTCTGTTGTGCTTTTATTTATAGAGAACATGTTTGAGGGCTTTATGAGTACACTCTTGTTTTCTCACTCCCTTCTTGGTTGATATTTATGACATTACATGACATTCCCATCAGGGAAATACTGTGTGAAATGACATCCCAGATTCTGTCTGTTGGTATGTAATTGTGTTCATAGTTTATGTAGTGAGGGCCTGGGACTGGAAAGCAACAATCTTTTTCTAAACATAAATTATGACTTCACTATGTTGACCTTTCTCTTCTCTGCGCATGCCAGTACAAGGCTCTAGAAAGCATGACGATTGAGGTAAACTTTACTTTCACGCAGCAGTGTTTTGTACATGGTCATTACATGCCCTTTCATCTTACATCTCAAAGACTGTGTGTTTTAGAAATTGGTGTATTTCAGTGAAAAGATAATAACAACAGGCTGAATGTGCACATGAATGTTGCTTCCTGGGATGTGGATAGTAGGTACCATGATATTCACAATGTGGTCTTTAATGAGGCAAATTTTGAGGCAAGTGTTTTCCTCCTACTAAGTTCTGTTAGGATGCTTGTTTGAGCTTAGACTCATTAATTAGTAATTCATAAAGCCATTGATTAATTATTCATGAAAAGGGAGTCAAAGTGAAAGCCTCCATTCTGGCTCTTTTCAATCAGAGGACAGCTCTGATTTTAGGTCGATAAAAGCCATGGAAAGAAGCTCTCCCCCGCAGCACAGCTGGTTGGAGATGCCAGACTTCCCACAGAGAGGAGAGCTCTGATACATTCACTTTCTCTGTCAATGCAGCAGCTCTCAGAGCTGTTCTGATGGTCTCAACCTTTATCCCTCCGAGAGCAGTGGTGAAGAGTGTGTATAATGGCCCCACTCTGTTTTTGTCCTCTGAAAGCTTCACGGCCATTGGACATGATCGAGCGAGCCCGGTGAAATCAGCGGCAGCTGTTATCCCTGCCACGTTTCTCAGCAGGATATCCTGTTCCCTGCTGATGCTTAGGGGTTTTATAGCTGGAGTGGGTAACTCACAAAGCCATATTTCATAAGCGTACTGTCTGAATAGCAGATCAGGCTCACAGTAGCAAATTGGATTCAATCAATGCTGGAAAGAAGCCACAGAAGAGTTCATTTGTAATGGTGAGTATCTCTCGCTTATAAGACCATTCAGTACCTACTTACAGTCATGTGAAAAAAGAAGTATCTTCGCTTTTAGTTCTAAGGTTTAAGATATAAGATATAACATAATTGTTTTTTAAAAATCTGGTCCATAAAGCCTCAGCTGAACAACAGCTCATGACATATTACAGCTTGTCATCTTTTATTTTACACAAAAAATGAAGTCAACCCTTAATGCTTCCATATTAATCAAGGGAGTAATTAGCAACCAGGTGCTGCCGATCAACTGCTCTTGATTGGGGTTGAAAAGGGGCGGAAAATTTCCAGAAACTTTCCACAGGAACTTTAGCTGGTGAGCTTTGAAAATATTCCAATTTGGATAATTTACACATTAAAAAAATAAACCTTTCCATCAACATCAGCTGGTGTGAAATTTCTCCACATATCAGATGGCGTACATGCCATTTTTCTGTTAAATAAGATGAGCAAAAAACATTAATGCAATGCACTGATGTATAGATAGTGAGCTGAAGTAATGGATTACTCTTCAAAATATTTGACTGATGTATAAAAATTTGTATGGTTACAAAAAAACTGTCAAGCAGGAGTCAGAAGAAACAGCATCACATTTGAGGTAGCTAGCACCATAAGATTTTTAATTAAATGGTGCTAGCAAGCTTATATTTCGCACATCTGAATTATCAATTAGCTAGCTACTGTATGAATACATTTTGATTTAATAACTGCTAGTTAAGCTTTAGATCAAATATATCTATCTCATAGTATCAAAGGTCACTCGACTTTGTGTAGTCTTTGGGCTTAAGTTCAGAATTCTAGAAATAATTTGTGTGTGTGATCCACAACGCAGTGTGCTATGTGCCCGCCCAACATTATGCTGCAACATATTTTTTTACCAACTATATTTAAGTTCCCAACCTTCAATTTTGAAAATTTCCAGTTTATTCCTGTTAATTGCCATAAATTGTTGTTAATTCCCTTGGAAATTTCCCAGCTTTGAAAAATGGCCTCAGTTAACATGTTAAAGACTGAAAATGTATGGCTTGTTTGGAAGGGTGGCAGGAGAAAGCCCCTTCTTTCTAAAAAGAACATGGCAACACAGCTAAGGTTTGTAAAATTGCTTCTAAACAAACAACAAGACTTCTGGATAGATGAGATCAAAAGTAAGGTGTTTAGCCATGTGCACAGAACCAAATTTGATGAAAACCAAATACAGCATTTCAACACCTCATACCGACTGTCAAGCATCATTTGGTCTGTTTTGCAGCCACAGAACCTTTGAATCATCCATGAACTCCTCTATATATCAAAAGTATTTTAAAGTCAAATGTGAGGCTCTGTCTAACATCTGTAACTTGCCATAAATTAGGTTTTGCAAAGAGAACACTGCACCCAAGCACATCAGCAAATCAACAACCTCAGCATTTGTGCATAAATAAACACCAAAAGAACTCAATTAATTGAAGCAGCATTGTAGAGAGGGCCAAAATTATTTCACAATGATGTGAAGGACTGATGGTGTCATAGATAAACAAAGTACTTTTAAGTTCTTGAACATTATATTATGTGCCATATTTTATTATTCATCTGAGACTGTATTTACCTGATTTTTTCTTTCCCTGATTTTTTTTTTTTCCCTGATTTTAAGGCCTGGTAAGAATCAGGGGATTTTTCATTCTTTCCTACCTTAAAACATAGAACTGAAAAGAAAGGAAGAAAAATATATTAGGTTTACTGTCAAGGTGTTTTCAACCTTCCAACAGTCACACTTAGACTTACTTTGTGACCAAACACTTCATAATTTAGCACACGTAAATCTTTAGCAGAAGGGAAAAAAATCATCCTATAGATGCTGTAATTATTTCTGATCTTGCCAAGTTGTCCATCGAGGGGCGGAGTGGGAGGGGCTGGCCGGTGAGCTCAAGAGAACCAGCCTGCAGACTGTCCTGCCCAACCGTGTAAAGTTCATGAGCATTGAGTTAAAAATTATGTCAATCAAGCATGTTCCCGTGAAAATCTATACCAGAAAGTAGTCCAAACAATTTATATATATATATATAGCTCACTCATGGTTGCTGGAGAGTCAAACTCACTCTCATTAATCCAGCCTACTGATTTTTGTTTAGCCTCCTATTTTGATCTAATTCTAATTCTTTGATCCTTTTTATTCAGACGTTACACTTTATTGTCAATTGTGTGATTTTGCCTTCTACCATCCAGTGGTCATATTTCCATTAAGTCCATATATTTTGTTTGTGTAGTTGATATATGGGAGGTGGATGGGATGGGTTGGGCCAGTTGTGGGCTCGTTGTGGGCCGGTGGTGGGCCGGTGCAGTCAGAATTGTCCCGGTGGATTTTTGTGTCACACTCCGCCTCTGTGTCCATCCATCTTTAAATCTTTATCTTGTGTATTGTTTTTGCTTGTGTAGCAAAACCTACTTTTAACCGTAAAATTGGTCATTGACCAGTTGTGTGGGATGTAGCGAACTCAAGTGTGGAATTTAATACAAACTTAAGATTTTAAATGACTGCAACATTCTTTTGTGGGGATGGTCAGTGTGGAAATACCAGATGGTGGATTCTACATCAAAGAAGAGAAATTTACAACCACCTTTGCCCACAAAAGCATTTTGGGGGAGTTTTCTCATCCCCTCTTTCCACAGACCTGTGCCATAAATTTAGATAAATGCACTAATAGCTTAGTGCTAACTAAGCTGAACAAACAACGGACCCTCTCAGGAGAGTATTGGGGAAAACCAGAACAGGACCCCTCCGACCATATATGGTTCAAAGTAAACAATGGTGACAGTTTGCCCTGACTCTGACTCAAGCCAGAGACAGTCGCTGCATGGACCTCTCAAAGGATCTCACCCTGAATCACTTTTTAGCTGAATCTTGAAACTGTATTAAATGTGCTTTGTATCTTTGTACAAGTTTGTACATTATTATTTTGGAAAATTACTAATCAGCTTATGGAGCCACATTGCCCCCGAGTGGTTCATAGTACTGAATAGTTAAATCCAAAATTAAGTCAACAACTTGCATATGACCTGTGACATTTATATGAAATAATGCAACTATTAACCAATGCTTCAGCTGTTTCTTATTGTATTCTGTGTTTAACACAGATAACAACAACTATAACACAAATAACATTGGTTGGTTCGTTATTCATACGTCATAACTTTACAGATATCCATCTGAATTTTGAGACTCATAACCATCATGTTATGTTATGTTATGTTGTTTTTGATGTCTTTATATCCTAAGTTTATGCTATATCTTTACCCTTTATATCTTAACAAGTTATGGTGTTTTTATCCTCCGAACAAATGTTTATGAGACGGAGGAATGCAGGAGTCGAATAGCTTTGAGGCAAACCTCCTTGCAGGTCGCCTTACAAAATACGCCCAGGCAGACGTCACAACAGTTTCAGGCATACCATTGGCTGAAAGTGTAGCGTAGGCCTACGTCATGCCCCGCCTCCACGAATCAAACTCCGGAACCCGCGAGGAAAAGTTAATTATTGTCCGGTTATGGCATAAGAGTTATTGCCCAGTTCGCATAGGTTTTTGAATAGAACATGGAAGAAGAAGGTCCGAAGAAAGACAGAAAGAGAAGAATGTAGTAGAAAGATAAATTTTGCGTTTTTGTTCGTCCGTCATACCGTTATCTCTCTATAGCGCGTTTTAAACTCTGCTGCTGCAGCATCCTCACCTATTTTTGATCACCAAAAAGGAGCCAGCGTTAAACTTGTCAACCTTTTTGTCAACCTTTGGTGAATTTAAGTTCACCTCATCAGAGTTGGTCAGCAACCAAAACCAACTCCACCCTTGGACAGTTTTATCATTATTTGCTGTGAATTCAGACAAACCACCCGTTCGTCTTCAAGCCACCAGAAGGAAGGCTTATTCTCCGGCGCAGGAACGCGACCGGTCCAGTCCCTGCAAGTCAACCACAACGAAGGCCGCGAGACGCGGAACCGAGAGAGACCCAGTGGGACCCGCTGGCGATGACCTGTGGTTCGGAGCTGACCTAACCGTAAGATCTGCCCTGTTCTTACATTTCAGACGGTATGCGGTGGGTGTCGAGAGAATTCGCTGTTAAAATGATAAATCAACCCAAGTTGTTAGCTTTTAAATTCAAATAGTAGCACAACGCGACTATTTGAATGATTCCTTATTTCCATCCATCCCCTCCCCTTAGTTCTTTTCAATTCACTAAGTGTTTCTTATATAATCATCCATATTCAAAGCATTTCTCCTGTTGTCTTAAGGTTCATGTCTTTGGTCATATCATTGTAATAAATGGTTCATATATATACATATATAAAATCAACCGGTTTTTGTGTATGTGTTCTTTACTTATGTGTGAGTCCAACAAAACGAGAATTCACGAGTAGCGACAATATGAGACTGGAATTTATTAGTTATTAATTAATAATTGATTGTTAATGTAACATACCAGAATCGTAAGATTCTGTCTTTTCCTTCGATTGAAGGTGGTGCCCTAAAACGAGGTTAAATAAGGCTTATTCAGATAGTGAGAACTTTCGGATAAATCCTTATATCTTATCACATCACGCTTCGTGTGTCCGCTATAAATATATATTGTTGGTGCCTTGTGTGCCGGCGATATATGATTTGGCTACAGGGACATCGAAATCAATCAAGGGGTCAGTGTTTCAGGGTTATTACATTTTCAACGTTACAACAGGATTGTTGCTGTAAAGCTGAATATTCACGCTCCTGTTGATTTTGGCTTTCTTTACATCACTGGATAGACACATTTAAATGCAGAGGGAACTTTTACACCAGATGTGCCTAGTTAGACACATAACAACTTTGTCATTATTTTAAGATGATGAAATGAGTGCTTTTATCAGTCGGACAAAAGGTTATTTTCCATTTATATGCAATCATCTTAAAAAAGGTATGTAGTGCACCTTCACAAGCAGCTATTCAGGAGACATATTAAACACAAAGTATCCTCAATTCTTTCTGCCTATTGCCAGAGATTCATAAGCTATTTCTAAATAAGAGTACCTGATCGTCAAAGTAATTTGAACTAACCTGGTATTTTGTGATATTAAAAAGATTTTTTCACTTTTTTCCCCTCAAGGAGTAAGATGAAAGAACAGAACCAGGCTAGCTTAACCCATCACCCAAACTAAATCCCCCAGTTCCAGAATTTATGCTAAATCACATTAGCATTAAGATGGATTTTTTTTAAAGGCTGACAAATGTCTCATCCAGCTCTCAGCAAGAAAGCAAATAAACGACATTCTCAACATGCTGAATTCAATTAAATATTCTTGTTTTATTGCTAAATTATGTAAATAGTCACAATCTCATTGTTTGGTTGTTGTTGTTTTTTTGTTGTATAAGCTGTTTAGGTCTTGTTGCAGCTGTAGAGGTTAATCATTTATCGTTTCACAATTTCCTTTAGATGAAAAACTGCTTTCCAAATACATTTACTGTTTTTGATCGCTCTGGTTAAGCATCCAAGAGTTAACATCCAAGAGTATATCCCTTATCTACATGGTCTATAGAGCACGCTCAGCCAGTCTTTTATGTCTGTCTCAGCTGGGTGAATAGGTCTGACCCTACATCAGCCTCCCAGAGCGATCTCTGCTGGAGCTGGCACTAGAAATGAACACGGTGATGGTGCTTTTCATTATTTGTATGACAGTATGATGGAAAAAGCCACTGACATAATGTCAAGGAGCGACTCTCATCCTTAACCAGGATGCTTTACAGCAGTGGCAATAACAGTGATATTCAGTTGACATCATGTTAAAAACAACTTCACAAATCACCTGAGGTCGATGTACTTGTTTTATACTTTATGACCTGTATGTTAGGGTTGGTTTTATTGATGTTTTAAAAAAGAAAAAAGAAATCGCCATGACAGCACCCATGACAAACTATATCAGTGTTCCTCATCTCTGATCTTCAGAGACTACTGTCCTGTGTCTGTTTAAGATGGAGGATGAGAAGCATTTCATTTAAATCAGGTTTTTTGGTGCAATGAATCATCTAAAACATGAAGGACAGAGGCACAGAGCGCTGGAGCTGAGGAAAACAGCTGTAAGTGGTCACGAAAGCAAATAAAATGTCACATCTGGAGTGTGTGTTAAGTCAGTCTCTATTGAGTTCAAATTTAGGTGCCAATTTGAATTTAGATGCCATCGTAATGTCTGTAAAATTAAAAACAAAATTAGCATTTTTCTCCATTTTGCTCCTGAAATCTACGTAGATACTTATCAGTATAAACACCTAGAATTGCTCCAACCTCATCTTTTCTCCAGTTGCAGGCTGTGTTAAAGACTCTCAGGTATAAGACTGCACAATGGGACATAAAATTACATGACCAGCTGACATCTCACTCATTTCTGACAAAAATCTGCAGGCTTATTGTTTTTCGCAATTATTCCAAGTATTAAATGGAACAACCTTTAATCTCTTTTTGAAACATCATCAGTTTTAAAAACTTTGAGGCGAAAAATTAACTTCTACTTAATGAGCAAAGCAAGCACATGCGGCGTGGACTTGGAGTGAAACTAAAAGGCAGAGCTTGGTAATTGTCTGACTTGGTGGTGCTTTGAGCTGTAAATTGCACACTGCAGCAACATCATTCTTTGAAGTTTTGTTGGACAGCCTTCTGTGTTGAAACTTTGAAACACTTTGCATTTGTAGTGATACTTCTGTTTATCAGCCAGAAACACCAGCTGTGTCTTTATCAATTTGGAGGTGGCTAAAAATTCAAATCAGTGCAGCAGTACCTTTTTTTTCCCTGACTGATTTCAGTGTCAATTTAGAGTTTAATAGAACCTCTAGCCCTAAGGAATTAATAATTTTGTGGTTTAAGGCAACAAGAACTACCCTGAGCTCTAAGAGTCCACTTTTTTTCCTTTCACTTCTTTGCTTCACACCTAACTAGGTGGAGAGCCAGTTCAGAAAAGAGGCTGCTCCATTAATAGGTGTAATTCGAGTGTCTGAGTGCTGCAGCACACCATATGAAAGGTAATCACAAGGTCTGTGGTCTATCAGAAATGGTGTTAAGAGAGGGGTCAGCTCTTAGGGCGTTCTGCTGCTGTTATTGAACATCCCTCCCCAGACCTACAGAACTTCAGAACCAGAGGCACAGCTCATCTTTTCCATGAGAATATGTTTTATTTGCATGTGCAGGACTCACATATCAAGTTGTACTGCAGTAAAAGCCTTGATTGTTGTTCAGTATAAAACCCCATATCAGAAAAAGTTGGCATGGTATATCCATCCATTTTCTACACCGTCAATCCGTCGGTTGGGTTGCAGGGGTCTGGAGTCTATCCCAGCAGTCATTGGGCAAAAGGCAGGGTACACTCTGGAGAGGTTGCCAGTCCATCATGGGGCCACACAGAGACAAACAACCACACACACTCACAAGGACAATTTAGAGTCACCAATTAACCTGACATGCATGTTTTGGGACAGTGGGAGGAAGCTGGAGTACCCGGAGAGAACCCATGCATACATGGGGAGAACATGCAAACTCCACACAGAAAGGCCCCAGGTAGGGATTGAACCTGGAGCCCTCTTGCTGTGAGGCAATGGTGCTACCCACCACACCACATGGTATAGAAAATGCAAAAAAGCAGATGAAAAACATCAAGATTTCTGAGCAACATCGTGTTACTATTCATCAGTTATTGCTTTCCGGGACTGCAACACATTCCAAAAAATGTTAGGACACTAAAACTTTTATAATAACGTTGCCGTTCTTCTCACAACACTTCTGGCATGTTCTGGCATTGAGAATACCAAGCAAGGAAGCATTTTGTAACAGTTTGTGGTGTGGGGAGGACCTATGTGCAGCATTGGGGGCAAGAAAACATGCATTTACTTCTCAAACACTGAACAGTACCAACTGAAGGGCATGAAAACTGAACAGAACAGAGCTAGTAGCAAAGACTTTCTGGCAGACAGCAACAGAAATCCAATATGCATAGAGGGAGGTGATGATTAATGGAGAACAGGTGTGTGGTGAGAACAGAGGAGTGATGCCATTGTTGTGCCCTTAAAATAAGCAGAGTAATGAGGGAAGATGAATGAAAACACACCACACTCATTCTTCAATTCACTCATAAGTAATAAGTGAGGTAGAGAGGCGTGCTTCCCCCTGTTGGAGCCTTAAGGCATTACCACTCGATTGACGCACAATCAACCTGCAACTGTTAACGACAACATAACTTCTACTTGTACTATTTTTTTTTAAAAATTGTTTAATATTTGTATTTGTAAATTATAACAATCAACAGGACAACAATAACCAGAATTATTACTATGAAACTATAGAACAATGTATACCTACAAAAGCAATTCCATTGTTTTGGTAAATCAAAATGATGAAGTATCACATAATCAGGTGAACTCGAAACAGGTGTGGAGCAGGTAATCAAAGTACGAGACTAACAGAGCTGAGCAGGACCAAAACAACTTACAAAAAACAGAACAGACTTAACTGGGACAGTAAATAGTATTACCCAAAAGTCTACCAAGCCACAGCTGAACCCACATATAGCTAAATTCTGTGGATATTGTGTCCCATCCTTCCTGTAAGCATGTCTGTGGTGTGCAACCGTCAGGGATTGTCAAGCATTTTCTGTTTGCGTCAACTTAATGCTCCAGCCAGGCAAATCCAGCTTTAAAACCTTTAAGCCATCCTCTTCCACAGCTGTCTTTGTTATGTGTGCAGAATGTGCTTTTGTATCGTCTTGTTGAAAACTGTATGGATGTTCCTGGAAAACATGCATTCGTGAAGAAACCCCGTTGCTCTAAAAGCTCAATGAACTTTTGAATGACGTTCCTTAATAAAGTGCCTGCTGGAGAGGTCGGAGACAAATGAAGCAAAGATGAAGAGACAAAACATGAAATCTTTGACAACACTCCTTTCTGACTTCAGAAAGATTTACAGTTTGCCTAAATCTGATTCATGTGGGTTACTTTCACACACAGTGACGCATTTTGGACTGCAGAACACACCTGCAGCATTTCAGTATTTTATGAATGAGGCTGTTGGTCATTTTGAAGGCTTTGCAGTGTACTTGGGTGACGTTGTGGCCTATTCAGGCACTTGGGCCTCTCATACAGCAAGAATAAAGGCTTTGCTCAACCGTTTATGTGAAGGACGTCTTATAGTGAATTTGGCAAAATGTGAGTTCACTCAAGAAACTGTGACATACCTTGGTTATCAGGTGGGAGAGGGAAAAGTGCATCCCCTGCAAACAAAGGTGGAGGCGATCAGTACTCACCACCAGCAACAAAAGACGCAGACCTTCTCCTTGGACTCCTGTGGTGTGTGTTTATTTTTTTGTGTTGCAGGACACTAGGTGATATGTGATGGTGGCATGTGGAGACAGCTGGGCAGTGTCTCCAAGTTATAAAAGATCCACCTTTTCCTGGCAGTGCTTCTATTATCAAGGCCACTCTGTGCCCTGTGTTTCAAGTCTTTGTATTCTTTTAGTTTAATTTAGGTTAACTTGGTTGGATGTACTGTGATGGACTGGCGACCCGTCCAGGGTGTGCCCCGCCTCTCGCCCGATGACTGCTGGGATGGGCTCCAGCCACCCGCTACCCGACCGACGGTATAGAAAATGGATGGATGGATGGTTGGATGTATTCCTATCTCAATGACATTTTTTTAAGTGTTTAAAATCATTTGGTTTTATTAATTAAAAATCATGCCTTTCACTAACTCGTGTCTTCCCTTTATCTAAGCCGGGCCATAACAGTACTGTCTGCAAAGAAGTAAGAGTCCTAAGTGTATGAATGTGGAACTGAATCTGTGTAGATTCTACCGAACTCTTTCTATATTCAGTCAGTTTATGATTTAAAAATTAAGTTTATTTCCTGAATTTTTTAAATAGCAAACATTTAGTAAACACTGCTGTTTTCTTATGTAAGATACTCTATAACAAATATCTATCTGATCACATGATATGGATTTCTAAAGGTGGAACTTGGGTCCCCAAAGGTTGTGCAGTTACATAGTTTGTGAAGCAGTGTTTTTTGTTTGTGTTTTCTCAATCGCAGCCGTAGATCATTGGTTATGAAATTTTTCACCCAATTATCTATTCATCTAACAAATCTCCCTGTCTTTTAAACTGTCTGTAATAAGATATATATTGAATCTAAGAAAACTCCCTGTATACAACCTGCAAAAGTGCAAGACACCTTAAGATGGCCTGAATCAGGAGAGGCTCTAGGTTTCTACATCATAGACTTTGTCAGCCAGTCATTCAAATAAGATCACACTATCGAATATGTCATTCAGTATTTCTCCTGTTTTCAATCAAGCAAACTGGGTCAAATAATCATTGAAATTGTACTTTAGCAACCTGAGTTACTGTGTTGCACATAGAATAAGGCCATAGTTGTAGTGTATTTTGTGACAAATGTCCAGGCCAGTCATGCATAGATTTCTATTTTACGAACACCTGCATGTTTTAAGTGTTTTTTTTTTTTTAAATGATATTCATTCAAGACTTTGTGTTTTTCCATGAACACGCTGATCTCTAACTGGGGGACATTAACACTTGTGCTCATGCCTCTCTGAATGATTTAATCACATCTTTGCTGTTGCTTATTGAATATTTCCTTCCTTTCTCATATTCAGCCTTTCTTCTTCATCCAGATTTCATAGAGTAGAAAGAAGGTGTAGAAAAACAATGAAACGTGCAATAAGAATAACGGACAGCCTCTGCCAGGCCTGTGTGACACACGCGTTCCAGAGTCACGTCAAAAGGTGGCTGGTGGTGCAGCTCGCTATGCAAATTTGAGCAAGGACAAAAGCAGAGCACGCAAAGCAGCGGAAATGGGATAATGATCACCAATTAATCATGCACTGGGGTCATGTGGCTCCTTTCTTCAGTACTCACATAGGAGCAAGAGGGTATGACTCACTTCCCACTGAAGGCTCCTTGAGGAAGGCATCCATATGAAGAGAGATATTGGTGCCTCAGTAAGAAACATTTGTAAGTCTCAGCCAGTGTTGCAAATGTGTGAGCAGGTCTGGAAAAAGGGGGGTATTTATGCAAGCCCACTCAATTATTAACTAACCCACACGTATTTGAGGGTTATTGTCTGCTACATGTTTATTTGACACAGAAGTTCACACTAAACAGAATATTGAATAAATTGAGTACAAAACCACAGATTCAGAGTAAGCAGTGGGCAAATTGGTCCCTGTAAATAAATGGCATCAGTGTTTGCTTCAACACGTATCACTCAATTTTCAGAGCCTGGGACCATTTAAAGGAAAATGTTGATTTTACTATCTTTTTCTTTTTTGAAATTACGAAACCTTTTACTCTACAGCCATCTTTACGGTCCTTCTCCCACCAGAGTAAACAGTCTGTGGCCTTGTAATGGTGCAAATTCTCACAATCAAGCTGTTAAACAGCTGGATATCTTTAACAATCTCTGAGCAGGGATTTTTTTAAAGTTTGCAAAAGCAAAAATTGACAAAATTTGGGGAATTCTGAATTTGTCCCTCCAAAAAAGAAAAGAAAAAAGAATAGATAAATAGATTAAAAAACGAATTATATCAAAATTACCATAACTTCCATAACTTTGTGTATATATATAGGATATGTATCAATGGGCCAAAACCAGGACTTGAACTCAGATTGGTTCCGTCAAGGGGGCTTTTAACCTCCACATGGGGCACCTGAATGATAAGTTGAGCTGACTACCACCCTGGTCTTTTGGAATTTCAAAATTGGAAATCTTTCCCCCTGTTATATTTGGGAATCAGCCCAGACTCATTTTGTGATAGAGGTACATGATGTGTTAGAGTTATTAGCTGGTACCTCCATTCATTATGGAAAGCAGCCTGATGGGGGTTGGCAGGGGGTGCCCAAGGACACATACACAGATACACACACATGCTCACATCCCTTTTAGCAATAACACAGAAGATTAGCAGAACATTAAATAGTCATTGTTAAATTCCACCTTCATTTTCAGCTCAAATCCATATTTATCGTTTTCATCTGTTTAAGCAGTTATTTTTGTGATGGTTTCGTATTAAACATCTATCATGTTTTCATAATGCTGCTATCTGTCTTTCATACTCCTGACAAAGTGTCTTTTTAAGTCTTATCTTTAACCAAAAAAAAAAGAAAGAAAAGTTAAGTCAATGTGGAATTGCCTTAAACCTGCATTTTTTTCATAATGCTCAAAACAGGACAACTTCTGTGGTCTGAGAAAGTGGTCAGACTGTACAGATTACTCTGCAACTCCATTTATAATTTTATTTTCAGTTCATGGTCTTATTTGATAATTCCAAGTCTTTGTAAATATAGTATAATTTTCATTTATGAACTCGTTTGAAATCAATGACCGGTAGTTTATAAAACGGGGTATGCTTGTAACCTTGTGATTAACACATTGCAGTTAAATGGATGAATATCATGTCTGTGGGTTTTTAGTCAGACCCACCCCCTCCTTCCCCCTCACTGTCATGTTTGAAAAAAATGGTGAAAGCAAAAGTCTTAAACATTCACAGCCCAACTGAAGACCTCAAGGTATGCAGGTTCAACTCTTATAATGTAAAATATTCTTGTTATACACTTTTGAATCCACGATCATATCCCTAATAAAAGAACTGAATGAGACATTTCCATATCATGTCATGTTCTGTTTATGTTTTGTCACTCGGCACATGTTGCTCGGATAGAAAAAAAGGTTCATCGTATTGTTTCCAGATGCATTGTTGGTCTGTGCCCGCTGATAAGGCCCATGGAAATTGAAAATTATCTAAGAGAGCACATTTGTCTTGCAGTGACAGGCTGCTGCTTGGCAGATAAACAGTGCCTAAAAGGTTCTGAACTATCCCACAGTGTCCTTCGTCATTATGATATTACTTCCCCTTACAATTAATTGTCTTTAAAATGAAAAAAAAAGAAAAAGATATTTCAGTTTTACATGTGTTTCATAGAAACTGTGTGTGTGTGTGTGTGTGTGTGTGTGAATATGCCTCTTTGACAGGCTATGTGGTGGCTGTGGTCAACACTTTCACATTCAAAATAGCAAGAATGAAACCACCAATAGAGGGAGAAAACTGAAATTTATAGGATTAGTCATCTTTGCATAGTGTTTTGACTTTGTGCCACCAGAGGGAAAGATCCGTTCTGACAAACGCCTTATTGTCAACAAACTGAGCTCCTCAGCAGCTTTGAGTAAACAAGGCTTTGTGTCCAGAGCATCAGAATGAGTTCAAAGGAGTAGCACTGAATCCCATCATGCATATCAAAGCTGTTTGCAATCTCTCCCATCTTTGGCATTAACTTTCAGAAGTGCAGTTGATTACACTTGTATACAGTCATTTAATCCGATAAATATAACTGGGCTGCATAAGAAGGAAGATTTCTGAAACAACTTTGGAAGAGGGATGGTCCACAAATGAATATTCAAGTAGGCACTTGAAGGGGATTTTAGTTTAAAAGGCTTTAAAAGCAGCTCATCAGCAGTTGTTTATGACATTAGTTATTAAATATGTGTTCACTATCATTTGCAAATGTTTGCTACTATACATCAATGTAAATGTTGAAACTCTCATGATACATCAGCAGTGATTTCAGCAAGCTCTGAAATTGCTCTGAGCATGTGAAACGCTTCCATTACTCTGACAGGCATGTACAAAATCTGTGTTTTGTGTATTATTAAGGTAAAAGGTTTTATAAAGATTGGGCACTGTGCCTCATTAGCATTAGGAAGGCTATTGCTTTTTAAAATGTAATGAGAAAGACATTAAAAAAGATGTACCGTGATGATGGGAGATACTGTGTACATTTGCAGCAGGAATTCATACAATCTACACCCACAGTAACAGCTATGTTAAGATGTACAGAGCCTTGTGATAATAATGTCCCTCTGTGATATTTTTCTTATTTTGTTGCCTTACAGCCTGGAATTACAATGGATACATGTCTGGATTTTATGTAATGGACCAGTGTAAAATATTTCAAATTGGTGAAGTGAAATTAAAAGAAAAAATGTTTAAAACATTCCAGAAATGTAGTGTGTGTATACTGTCTGTATAATGAATACTGTTATTATATATATGCACCTGTTGTGAAAGCAAGGAGGACCATGAAGACCAAAGAGTTCACCAAACAGGTCAGCAGGAAAATTCTGGAGAAGCACAAATTAAAGGCAGCTACAGTGTCTGCTTATGCCGTCTTATGTGTTCACTACAAGCCACACAGGAATCTCATGGTTAAGACCTCATATCTGTGTGTAAGGCTGTATGATGATGACACCTGTTGAATCGTTGTTGACCACGACTGTGAGGAGCAACGCATATTTTAAGTGTCACTCTCATGTAAAGAAAACTTTATGGACTGAAGGGCTGAAAAATGGCTGCCCTTTTTACTGGGTTGTGACAGTTTTTCCACGTTCAGTTGTTTTCTACTCATTTAGAAGTGTTGATATCTCCGCTGTTTCATTCCATGCTGTATCTCTTTTTGTATAGTCGTGGGGTTAGTCCGGGTTAAAGTTAGCCCAAATAAACTCAGTCCATTCAGGGACCAAAATACTATCATATGTAACCTAGATTTTGGACTCCTTTTAATAGCTTATTACAAAACCCTTTGTGTGTATTCAATTTTTCAAACATTTATTTAGGTTATGTGGGCATGTAAGAATAGTGATGATAAATGTAAAGGTGGGACATTACAAAATTGTCATGTTCTTCTCGAGGGTTCTCACAGTACATTTTGCCTTACTAATGGAAACCTGTCCTTTGATGTGAGTTATTCACATCGCAAGAAAATGTAATATCTCAAATGAATCATGATCTATGCTGAGATCACAGTTTGTTCAAAGGTAAGCTCGAGCCTGGAACAGCAAATGAAACCCAAAAGGTTCACTTCAGCTGATTTGGGCCAAGCACTCACATTTTCAATTCCGTGTGCAGTATTTGGGCAGAGAGCATAACATCCAAGCAATTAAGTTCCAGCCTGTGAAATAATTACTCATCCTTTAAAACACCTATCTTCTTGTATTAATACAGCTGAGCATTAATGGGGTAAACTAAATGGATAGTTATGACTGATCAACGACAGAAATAGCTGCTTCAATTTCATGAAATTTGTTTGACCATCTTGGAAGCTACTGTGGTTAATGACTAGCCGGGTCTTTGCTCTGGATCAAGATATATCTCATATTTTTGTTATACAGGCATAAATTTATTCTTTCATCATTGTTAAAAATAGATGACATTATTTATACAATGTCTTTATATTGAAAAGCCTAAAATTTCCGAGAGGCCAAAGAGATCTTTTCCGGGCCTGTGTCAGGAAACTTTCAGTGTACTGATTTAGTCTGATTTAGTCTTATGTCTTGGCTGACCCGCCTCTGCAGCATCGCGTGGACATCGGGGACAGTGCCTCTGGACTGGCAGATTGGGGTGGTGGTCCCCCTCTTTAAAAAGGGGGACCGGAGGGTGTGTTCCAACTATAGGGATATCACACTCCTCAGCCTCCCTGATAAGGTCTATTCGGGGGTATTGGAGAGGAGGATCCGTCGGATAATCGAGCCTCGAATTCAGGAGATGCAGTGTGGCTTTCGTCCTGGCCGTGGAACAGTGGACCCTCGGCAGGATCCTGGAGGGTGCATGGGAGTTCGCCCAACCAGTCTACATGTGTTTTGTGGACTTGGAGAAAGCGTTCGACCGTGTCCCTCATGGAGTCCTGTGGGGGGTGCTCCGGGAATATGGAGTGCCGGACCCCTTGATAGGGGCCGTTCAGTCTCTGTATGACCGGTGTCAGAGTTTGGTCCGCATTGCCGGCAGTAAGTCGGATACGTTTCCGGTGCGAGTTGGACTCCGTCAGGGCTGCCCTTTGTCACCGATTCTGTTCCTAACTTTATGGACAGACTTTCTAGGCGGAGCCAGGGCGTTGAGGGTGTCCGATTTGGCGACCTCAGAATCGGGTCTCTGCTTTTTGCAGATGATGCGGTTCTGTTAGCGTCGTCAGGCCGTGACCTTCAGCTCTCACTGGAGCGATTCGAAGCGGCTGGGATGAGAATCAGCGCCTCCAAATCCGAGACTATGGTTCTCAGCCGGAAAAGGGTGGAATGCTCTCTCCGGGTCGGGAATGAGATCCTTCCCCAAGTGGAGGAGTTCAAGTATCTCGGGGTCTTGTTCACAGTGAGGGACGAATGGAGCGTGAGATTGACGGGCGGATCGGTGCGGCGTCTGCAGTGTTGCGGGCTCTGCACCGACCCGTCGTTGTGAAGAGGGAGCTGAGCCAGAAGGCAAAGCTCTCTATTTACTGGTCAATCTACGTTCCCATCCTCACCTATGGTCACGAGTTGTGGGTAGTGACCGAAAGAACGAGATCGCGAATACAAGCGGCCGAAATGGGTTTCCTCCGCAGGGTGTCTGGGCTCTCCCTTAGAGATAGGGTGAGAAGCTCAGTCATCCGGGAGGGGCTCGGAGTAGAACCGCTGCTCCTCCGCATTGAGAGGAGTCAGATGAGGTGGCTCGGGCATCTGGTTAGGATGCCCCCTGGACGCCTCCCTGGGGAGGTGTTCCGGGCACGTCCCACTGGGAGGAGACCCCGGGGGAGACCCAGGACACGTTGGAGAGACTATGTCTCTCGACTGGCCTGGGAACGCCTCGGGGTCCCCCCGGAAGAGCTGGAGGAAGTGGCTGGGGACAGGGACGTCTGGGTTTCTCTGCTCAAGCTGCTGCCCCCGCGACCCGACCCCCAGATAAGCGGCAGATGATGGATGGATGGATGATTTAGTCTGCCATCGATCTGACTCTGTGGGAGGTCAGGCAGCCGAACCATGACCCTGCACTTAGGTCTCAGCAGAAGTGTGAGCAATTTTAGAATCATCCATTGTGTCAATCGCATTTCTACTCTGTGTTTTTGCATGCAAACGGTTCAAAAGCAGGATCAATACAAGCTGGAGCTGATGATGAGTCACTCATATCGACTACAGAAAGACGCATGAAAAAAAAAAAATATCCTTGGACTCCCTGAGAAGTGACAACTATCACACCGCCTGCAGCGACAGCGCTGCATGCTGCTGGACAGCTAATTTAAAGCAGCCCTAAAGCCAGTGGTGGTGTATCAATTGCCAGGATATGCAGTAAACACAGATATGTCATTATCTGCTGCCGGCTGCTCAGTTCTCTCATAAGTTAATTTTTACAACTTTCCCACAAAGCAGACCACAGATACAATGTGAGCATCATACAAGAAGACTCTGCTAGCTGAGTTGACGCTTGACAGCTGGTCCGTCCAGCAGTTTGTGGTGTGAAGACACTACAGTATTATGGCAGCATGTTGTTGACAACCGAATGTGCTACGCCAACCGCAAGTAAAAGCTTAATGCATAAAAGAAATAGTCATGTTTAGATTATAGCTAAGCACACATAGAAGTCCTCTGGCAGAGGAATTGAATACCTATGACTATACTCTGTGAGTAGTATGTAGTCTGTACTGCTTTTGAGTGATGAATCACATTGGGGTCCTGGGAGCGTTGTGACTGCCACCTTTCTGAAGCCTGACATTATTTTAACCTCTGTGGCTCAGCACAGGCTGTTACTGCCCTGCTTGACATTCTAATGTGGAACAAACACCCAGAAGCACTGGCTCTTCCTCTTCAGTGAAACCTGTTTTTGTCGATATCTTTTTCCCTCCCCCTTTGTATCTTACTTGTTGTGACTTTGATTGTTTTAATCTGCTGCCCTACATCTCTACTAAGCTGTCGAGGGAAGGTGTTTCAGCTTTCTGCAGATACATTTTACAGTACAGTGCAGTCAGATACTAGCACGATTATAAACATCAAGTATGCTGTGATGATATCATCTGTGAATAACTGGAATAACTGAGATTATCACACTATCAGGCCGGGCCACAGATAAAATGCAGTCTTTAACCTATGGGATAAATATATTCTCAGTAAACAATGACAGATCAACAGAGCTAACCGTGTAACCTGCACTAATGGAGTTGTTATGTCCCGTTTTCTCATAGTGGTAAAAATGGAAAAGGTGATCATAGATTTACTGGAAATTAGTGATCAACCGACACAGGTTTTTTAAGGCCCATGCCGATACCTATTATTTTGACATCAGTCTTAACCGATCCCTGATATGTGATACCGATTTTTTATTGGGCCGACTCTTGAACTCGATATTTGTTTTTCTCCCTCCATTTACATGATAAAAATGACACAATGATAACAAATGTTAGAATTAAATAACAAAAGTCTCAATTTAAATAAAAAAAAAAACATTTATTAACAAAAAAACAAAACATATTAACAGTAGCAAACAATGTAGAACATTTAAATATATAACAATAGAAATAAACTATCTTAATTCTTAAATGTTTGTGCACTTTACATAGCAAGCATGAGGCCTTTGTAGTGCAAATGACCTTCCTGAGAAGATTTGTTACAACAGTAAAACAACAAAAAAAGAAAGAAATAAAAAGAAAGAAAGAAAGAAAGAAAGAAATGTGAACAATCTGAACCTGAGCGTGTTTTACACCAAATGACCTTCCTGACATTTGTTAACAGTAATACAACAAAAAAATTTTTTTTTAAAGAAATATGAACAATCGCTAATGCGCTAATTGATTGGCAAACGCACGCACGTATTGGTCGATGGCGATACAAATAAAAAATGCAAATATCGGCCCAATATATCGGCCGGCAGATGTATCGGTTGACCTCTACTGGAAATATCGAGGAACTGACTTTTATTGTCAGTTCAATGGCAACTTTATAAAATGATGTGTATCTCTATAGCCATTTGTGAGTGCACAACTAATTTTCTGTTTTCTTTAATGTACATACATGTGCTGTTTGTCACACAAAAAGAAAGGCTCTTAATCAAAGTTAATGAATAGGAAAAACACTCTCAAGCTTTAGGTTTAAACATGAGGTACTAAGGAACAATAAACACGTCCAAATAATTATATTTTTGTTCAATTATTTTCAAAGCAACAGTGCATTTGTTTTATCAATATTATTATCATTTGCGGATACATGCTTTGAATGTCTTTTTCTTTGTAGTGCCTTCCAAAATTCAACCAGAAGATCAAAAAGTGTTTTCTAATTATGTTCTGCAAGCAGTCTCACTATATAAAACATATGGATACAAAAATAAGCATTTGTGCATTGGTTCATGTGGCAGTGATGATTCAGAATGACAGACCCGTGTCAGATTTTGTCACTTGCTGTTCACTTGTGTCTAATGCTGGAGAAAGTACAACTTCAATTACAGCCTTATATTTACTGTGTTCAGGGAAAAAAAGCAGCCCAGCTCTCATGTTTTACATTTATTGCTTTCATTTATAGCTTCGTTAAATTAGGGCATGTATCTACCTGGTTAGCTTACAGAAAACATGATTTGGGCCAACACAGGCAGAGAGTGAACTTTTTCTAAAGCAAATGTATATAGGCATCAGCGTGATGAGTAGGGCTGGCACAATATAAGATCTTGACCACAAGATTATTAATGCTTTTATGATATTAGAAATACTCAATAAACTTGTATCAATAAAAATGTATAATTCACCATATTTTTTTTTTATTTTTATTGCTTGGTAATTGAGTGACACTCCAAATAGGAGATAAACCTCAATCTCCCTATAATAATTTTCTATTTCATCAATTGAAATAAACCCTGGACACCCTGGACAGGTCACCAGTCCATCACACTCAGTCCTAGAGACAATTTGGAATAACCAATAAACATAACATGCAAGAGAACCAACATATACACAGGGAGGAATATGCAACCTCCATACAAAGGCCCCAGCCAGGATTTGAACCAGGAACCTTCTTGCTGTGAGGCAACAGTGCTAACCACTGGAAGCAGACAGGTTGACAGACTAAAAATTTTGTGGCTCATAGAAGCTAAGCAACCATTATCTCAAATATGTGATTAACCTCTCTAGTAGCACATTGCAGCACATAGCGGTGCTGTGTAAGGTGAGGAATTAAGTGCCAGTCCACAGAAAAACAATGCAAACTGTCAATTAGTAGCCCTCCTATGATAAATAAATTGCACAGATTCCTTCATTCATCTGATAAAATGTTAATTTCAGAGAAGTCCAGAATGGGTGGCAGAATGAGAGGTGGCTGATAACAATCTGGCTCCATTTCCAGCTTGATTTACTGACATTTATAATAAACTTGTCTCTGATGTACTGTCCACAAGCATTCAGCAAGGATTTTTTCATCCAAGACTTTTCAGACTTTATGATGTGATTAATTTGAAATATGATTGGTTTCTGATTGTTGGTCATTTTGAAATCTATGTCTATTCTGTGTCCAGACCCTTGGTCAAAGTCTTTTTTGATTTGTTGACTCTTAACCTCACTATCGGTGGCTGGACGGACTCATGAAAAGGGACACTCTCTGGACCTTGTGCTGTCCTTTACATTAGATTTTTAATTTGTCTTTCCCCTTTCCTTCTGCCTTGGATCCAGGTGTTTCTCCTGTATGCCCTGTTGTTTCAAAGAATTTTGAGCAGGTGTTGCACAAGGCCATCTCATTGCCCAAGTGCCCCATCTCATCTATTTAAGAATGTTTCTCATTTCTTTGGGCCATGATTTGTGGATTTGTGGTCCTTTCTGATGTCTGGCTGTGTTCCAGCTGCTTTCAAACATGCTTTGCTACCGCCTCTCATCAAAAAGTCTAATCTGGATTCTACTGTTCTTTCAATTTTAGGTCTATTTCTAAGCTCCTTTGTCTTGCAAAAGGTAATGTATCATCAATTGCAGACATCACCTGACTTAAATTATATTCTGAGACGTTTCAATTGGGTTTCAAGTAACAGTCGATTCTGGTTACTCTGCACTCCTGGTGCTTTTGGACCTGACTGCTGCCTTCGCCGCGGCAGATCACAACACTCTTTTATCAAATCTTGACTTGTGTGTCAGCATTTAAGGTACAACCCTAAAATGGTTATTGTGTTATTTTTCAAATAGGAGTTTGTTTGACAGTTTGGCTCGGTATTCCTCAAATGTGGGGCACCTCAAGACTCCATTCTGGGCCCTGTTCACCTATCATTACAAGTGCTTCCTCTGGGGTTCATTTTTAAAAAGCATGAAATCTCTTTTCATTGTTTTGCAGATTATATGCTGACCAATCTTCCGATTAAAACTAAGAGCTATGCATCTACCCAGGCTCTGAAAAACTGTCTTAGAGATGCACAATCATGGATGGAGTTAAATTTCCTGAATCTGAACCAAAACAAAACAGAATTGATTTGGGCAACCTTTTAGACAGTGCCATTGGCCCACTACATTCGTACTGTCACCCGGTTGCAAAGAATCTTGGCATGATCTTTGACTGTGCCTTTAAACTTGACAAACAGATTTGTTCAATAATATAGACTAGCTTTTTTTTTCAAATAAGACTCCTCGGTAAGGTAAAAGCCTAAAAGCCTACATCCCTTTATTTGACTTTGACAGAGTAATTCATGCTTTTTTTGCTTCTCGTTTAGATCATTGTAACTTTTTGTGTGTTGGTGCAGACCAATGATCACTGCACAAAGTGCAACAGTTCACCTTCCAGTGGAAAAGATCACATGAGTGATCACATGACACCTGTCGTAGCCTGTCTACACTGGCTTCCAGTCCACACTGGCTTCCAGTCCTCTACAGGATCCAGTTAAAAATTTCATTGCTTGTTTTTTTCTTGTCTTTTTTTGGCATAGCGCCACCCTACTTTTCTGAGGTCTATGAATCAATTGCTTTTGGATAAAAGGAAGAGGTGTTAGACACTTTTTGGTTGTGGCTCCATATCTGTGGAACTGCCTACATGTTCACATCAGAGTAGCTCAGACCCTCATTTTAAAACTTTGCTTAAAACCTATTGCTTCATGCTGGCTTTTAGACCTGATTGAGTGGCAAATCTAGGCTTTTATCATGCAAGCATTGTTTCTTTTAACTAATATATTGCTGCTATAGCGACTGTTAATTATATTAATTTTCGTTCAGCTTTTAAATGTGCTGTAGAAACAAAAGAATCTGATCACCCATAGATAAATGAATGAATCTCCATCTTTTTTTATAGAAGCTGTGGTGTCATCACCACTGCCAGGGTTAGATAGTGGAGCAGAAGGACAAGGTTATCAGTTCATAACTTCAACACTTACATGTCTCCACTACGTAACATGACGTTAAGAAGCCATTTCATGCACTGCTGTGACTGCGTGTTTGCCTTCGATGATACAAAAATGTGCTACCCACATTCGTCTCACAAATTGTTAAAAGAAAAGGATTTGATGACAATCCAAAGAGCTGAAATTGTAGGCCGTTGGACCTCTATTATTTCCTTCTATGTCTGATCGTTTTGGGGTAAAAAAAAAAAAGAAAAGGATCTGTGTTATAAAGCTTTTTCATTGCGCAGTCCTTCACTGTTCAATACAAAAAAAATGGAAGTCTATTTACTGCAGAAGTTGGAGATTTGATTAAAATGTGGCTATCACAAAACAACAATGGGAAATAATGGGAAATGAAAGGGAACAAATAAATAAAGGCATTAATGTCATAGCAGGTTGTTGAGAAATTACCATCCTGTCACCGAGCTGCTCTCTGATCAGGTAGACTCCTGTTTTTTTGACAAAATTAAAATTAAAAAAAACATTTGAATCTGCATGCTGAGCTATAGCTGGAAGGCCTTTAGAGTAACTTTTCTGTAGTGTGTTTTCTCTGCACAGCCTGCCCTGACAGTAATTACAGCCATGAATGCGTGTGTGTGTGTGTGTGTGTGTGTGTGTGTGTGTGTGTGTGTGTGTGTGTGTGTGTGTGTGTGTGTGTGTGTGTGTGTGTGTGTGTGTGTGTATCTGTGATTGTGCTTGTTTGCACAGCATGGAGAGAGTGGGACTGGCAGCTCAGATAGCCTCAGGAAAGGCCCCTTGGAGAGAGTTGTGGGTGCCGGGTCATGCCACTGCAGAGGTGACCTTTTCAATAAAAGCCATTTCTCTTTCAGAAGTCCAGGTGACCGCACAATTACATTTTTGTGAAAAGAAACTCAAATTGTGAATACATCCAACTGTAGAAATTATTTTCTCAACTTGTTTTAGTGTTGACTGACTGTATGTCATTCAAACATTTTTTTTTCTATCACTGCTCCCTCATTTTCAAAGATTGAAAAATAGCTATATTTCTCAACAAGTGTTGTTGTGCAAACCTGCGCTTTAGGCTTCAACATACTTTCTTTTTCATTTAATCCAACAGTTCCTCTGGCTGCAGCTATAGGCTTTTAGATGTAAGTTACATTGACAGCCAAGAGGACATCGGTTGCTTATCCAAACATGCACTAACATGCCAACTATGCTAATCCAAATAGTTTCTTCAGTGGTGACACAGCTTTATCTATTTGCGTGAATTTATGAAACTGAAGTCAACTGCAGTTGAGTCAACCTCTTGGTTTGACAGCAGTGGTCCCATGAATTGCACATCCAGGGAATGCACAGGGGGGACATACATGGCAACCTGTTATAGATTCAACTTGACAGCTAATGCTGAGTCTACATATGGACCTGGAGTACATGTCCGCACAGGTGAACCATGGGACTAGTGGATGCCTCTTTAAATGACTGGCAGCTCAATCACACAACCATTGCATCTTTATTGGTGTCATCTAAATCAGTTAAAATCATCTCAATTTATTCTTTCAGTATCAGTCCACCATTATTCTGTTCTACAGAAATTGTTCAACGGACCCCCCAAAAGAGGTTTAATTGTATGTCACTGCTACATTTCATGGAGATGGCAAAGTCCAACATTTATTGTCAGAACAGCTGAGAGAACCTGCGTGGGAAAAGGGCACAGGGAAGCATCTCCCCTCCTCCAGCAACACCCATCTCATCTCTGTTCAGTGGCCCTACTGTAAGTAGCCAAGGGGAAACTCAGGAAGGGAACAAGAAGCAGCTGATGGAACAGAACACATTTTGTTCATAAAACCTTTAAGAGTAAACTTTAAGAAGCATTTCAAGTGAATTTAACATATAATTCCTGATATTCATTATACCTATGTCTTTATAATTTTTTTATCCAGCAAACTTCAAGAGCTAAGAGTTATTTCCCTCTGCCATTATTCTTTTACTTTCTTTTATGGCCAAAGTGATCTTTACACACCAGGAATCTTTTTCTTTACATTATCTTGACTGTCTCTACTCTCCCGCATCAGTCCTACACACTTGTTTCTCCTTGAGGTCAATCATCCGGCTACACACTAAACAACCTAACACCTTTCGAGACTTTAGTTTTTTCCAGCCTCATTAGAATTGGACCATGCTTGGACAATGCTTGTAAACAGCTGTATGAATCCTGTATGATGTCAGAGAATATGTTTAGTAATGCACATATGATAACTAATGTACTGTGTACACTGTGTGAATTTAGTCACTCATAGGGTGTACAAAAGTGTCACTTTTAGGAAATACCTAGATGTTGACCTTACGGTTAATCTACAGCGTTAACAGCTTGCAAAGAGCAAAGCTAAGATGATGCAATGGATCAAATCTTCTTAAGAGGACATACCAAATATAATCTAACTTATTTTGCAACAAATATGCATTGCAGGTAAATACGAAAGGATGAAATGTATTCTGTTACTGAAAACGAGGAAGTAGATGCAAATACCCGTGGAGCTCTGTGGGGTTGTCTTTACAAGCCAATGGAATGTTTCCTTCTATTTTTGAAAGGGTGAAACGCAAAACTATGGGGTCAAGAATACCAGAGCCTGAAATGAGTGGCCTCGTCCTTACAGAAAATAGCTACTGTGCGGGGTGAAATGTTTCTACATCAGATCAGGATGCCCTATGATGCTTTGTGAAGGCATGCTAAAGATATCAAACATGAGGAAGACTCTGGGAGGATCAGCAGGTTGCAAGGAAAAAAGGCTAACTAAACTTTAAATTCCCAAAGGAAGAGCTACACATCATAGGGGAGTGACATTAGACCTACCTAGATTAGCAGAAATTAATAGTTAATCCTATGGCATAAAAAAATAAAAAATTCTGGACATGAAAATAACCGCATGCATGAATATACTCCGAGAACATTTTGTAAAACTTTAACAACAGGGACGATTGTCACATTCAACAGGAGAAAAAAATATATTTTAGAGCTTGAAGGAGTTATATTGGTGAGCTTCTCACAACTGTCAAGCAGAAGACCTAAGTTGTTATGTGGTCCAATCCTGTAATTTCTACACTTACTTTACTTTTAAACAAAGTTTAACTGTTTGGTTAGGTTTAAAATTGCAAAGTACATTGTTAGGTTTAGTCATCAAAAATTGCATTGTTGGGGTTAGGAAAACATCGCGGTTTGTGATTAAATAGATACTTGTGTGAAATACTGATTTAAAATTTCCTTTCTCGGGGTAACTGGTTAAAAGTCCTGCATTACACACAAAACATACATGTTTTGTGTGTAATGCTGAAACATACATTACACATACATGCTAATACACTGAAAATGTATTACTTACTACAGTTTTTGTTACTGAACCCATTTTCCCATGAGCTTCGGTTGGTACAAACCTGATTGGGTGGAACTAAAAGGGGCGCCATTACCAGAGCATGCACCATCTTCTACTGGTATCTACTGGAATCCCAGCTGGTCGAGGCGGGTGGCCACCCTTCCTGAATCTGGTTCTGCCAGAGGTTTCTTCCTGTTAAAAGGGAGCCGTTCCTTTCCACAGTCGCCATAGGCACGCTCAGGATGGGAGATTGGACTGAAGACAAGTTTCGGTGCAATCTGTTGGTTTCCTTAGCTAGGAAATTATTTTTTCAATTGGCTCTATATGAATGAATTGGATTATGATTACAATGAATTGAATTCCAATTGGCTTGAACTGGACTATATTATTCAAGTGCCTTGAGATGACAATTGTTGTAATTTGGCGCTATATAAATAAAATTGAATTGAATTGAATTGAATTGAATTGAATTGAATTGAATTGAATTGAATTGAATTGAATTGAATTGAATTGAATTCTTCCTGCATCAAACAAACCCCTGCTATTTGAGAGGTAAAATGACATAACCTCACATGGGGTGCAAAAAAAGGACTTCCACTTAGAATAATCCATGCTGCAAAATGTATTATAATGTGCTGTATGTTCAGGCAAAACTATTTCATGGCTTGTATGTCTTATCTCTGGTGGACCCACTTTTCAAAAAATTTACTCCTAATATCCAGCTTTTGACCACTTGAAGAAAGAAGAAAAGAGAGGCTTAATTTGATAACAAAATCCATCCACGGCTCTCTCTGCAGGAGTTAGCTGGTGGAATACCAATCAGCTGAGTTCTGCCAGCAGACAGAGACTATTTGTGCATTTATATTTGTGTTTCATGAAATAAAACCATCCCTTACTAGATTCGGTTCGAGGCCTCTTTGACATTCTATGTGTGCAGCAGCTAATAACTAAAGTATTGAAATGCAGCATCTGATAGTGATTACAGGTTGAAACAAGAGACAGAGAACCGGATAGCTGTTGCTATTTTATCAGGGCACCTAAATCCATCCATTCATCCAGTTTCTATACCCGCTTAATTGAACTGTAGGGTTGCGGTGAGGGCTGGAGCCTATCCCAGTCATCATTGGGCGAGAGGCAGGGTGCACCCTGGACAGGTCGCCAGTCCATCACAGGGCCACACAGAGACAAACAACCACACACACACTCACACTCACTCCTGGGGACAATTTTAGAGACACCAATTGGGCACCTAAATCATGTTTTCTTTTCAAGTTGGGGGAAGGATTTGCGTATATTGATGCTTAGATGTTAACACTTATCTAAGTGAGGAACTAACATGAATTGTTTCAACAAAAGCCTCCTGTAATTGGAATAGAAGAATCTGTTTAATATGTGTTACGGCTTTATATTGAGTATGCTGTATGTTAAATGGATGTATGTTTTTTCTTTTTAAGTGGGGTGGTATGAAGCACCGATGAGTTGTCAGTTTAACACCTGCAGTAGACAGCAGGTTTACACTTAAACAAACAGTTTAGAGAATCACAGCATCTCCCGATGGGTGAGCTACCAGAAGAGCAAAGTTTTTACCATAGTCACAGCAAGTATCCCTTTAATGTAAACAAAGTGCCATAAATGCTAAGCATGCCAAATATTTTCCAGCTGCTTTGGATGAAGGTTTTTTGTGAAACTAGCAACAGCACCAAGGATCCAGACAAGAGGGCCAAGACTACTGAAATCATGTACATTTTACTGCATAACCAATTTGGCACCTTAAGTTTAATGTTCGGTATCTGTCTAACAAGCAGGAAACAAACTGTTCAGATTTCTCTTTTCAGTCTCTCAGAGGCACAGTCATTTGCTATAAACCTGTGCTTTGAATCTTTAAAGAGTACTGCATCTGTCATGTTTTCATGCACGGAACCGGAATTATCCTTTCACAGCGCTGTGTTTCCAGAATTAAAACACTGGTCAGATTAAGTGTATTAAAAGGAGTTGACCACTCACTCACAGCGGCAACCCACAACAAGTGTCTGAATCCCACACTTCTTGTCAACACATTTTCAGCAGTACAGAGTGGCTTTTGTAAGCTTGCAGAGGGTCAGCTGACAAACTCTTCATCTCTCCTGGGTTCTATAGCAGTGTGGGTTGCTGAATTGCTCTGTTGATCTGAGATAACTTGAGTACACATTCATTAACTGCTGTGGACATAAGTGGTATTTTGGTACCCCATTGATTATTATCCTATCAACAAATTAAAGATTTTCGCTGTGGACAAAATATGTGCCGGTTGCCCTGAGAATTTGGGCAAGGCTTTGCCCTTCTTATAGAACTTGTTGAGTGTACACTTTATATTATCATGCATTATTTAGTCATTTAATCTGGAGCATATGGTGTCAGGCCACATTGAATGAGTGATCCACTTCTCTTGCACTGATCTGGAAAATACACAAGATCCAATTGAGCTTTAGAGGAGGAAACAGCAAAGCACAGAGATTGTGTAGAGTACAAAAAACTGTAATCAGAATAGTTGGATTGTTTAAACAAGCTGTGATTTTGCAGATATTTAACAAAACTACTATCCTATTATATACCTTGTAATGCTAGAAAGGCATTCCACGAGACCAAAGGACTATTAAAATCCTAGGCAATACAAGTCCTGCATAGTATTCTTATATTTTTATATCTGTGTGGCTTGACTGAATTGGCTTGAACTATACTATTATTTTACTTCATTATATACTAAAATGAGTTGTGCAGTATTTGTCTAGACACTGGCTGTGTCTCAGTTTCGCTCTCATACATCCTTTTGGCTACAGCTGGCTTTCTCATCGACCCCTAAGTTTCACTTTCTAATTCACCCACCCAGAACAGTGCTGTTGAATGTGAAATAAAGGCAACATTTCCTGCACATAACAGAAATCTAAATGTGAGGAATTTCTGCCACTTTTGTAGAGTGTGAAATCCGAGGGTGTCAAAAAAGGAGGTGTTATTTTCTTCTTTCAGGCAATTGTATGATTCATCCTGTTTAACAGTTCTGTACATTGCTCAATATAAGTGGTCAGTTTTTAGGGCAAGATTGAGGGTTGTAGCACATTTCTTTAAAGTGATAACTATAGGGTTTTTTTCCTTCTCACTAAATGTAAGTTTTGCTACTGTTTCCACCAGTATCATTATGAAGCGGTAATTCAAGCTGCATCCACTCAAATATTACATGAGAAGTCCTATTTGTCATAAGAACAAATATACAACATCAACTACAGTGTAGGACTCTGGAATGACTTAATCTCAGCCCAGATTTGAATCCCACCGAAGTGTTATCATTGCCAACTAATGGGATACTTAAAGACTCTTCTGAGACAGTTTTTTGCATAGTCTCTTGACATAACTAATTACAAAGTAAGTACTGGTTAAATCATAGGACACCACTGTTAAGTTCAGTGAGGTAAATTACTACATTTGGAAGAAATGATCCAGGGCACCACGAGAACATCACTACTCTGATGTTCTCTATAGACTTAGCAAAACATTGTTAGATTGTTATTGTTAGAAACATATGTTAACCAAAATTAACTCTATGCTCTCAATTTGAGTGAGTCCTGTCTATTATGATGACTTTTGGTTTCATGGGGCCCATGTTTTTTAACTGATCTGACTATTTATCATGTAACTCAGTCCCAGAATGACAAATTCAAGGTTCCTAAGGTGAAAACACAAAAACTAGATGTAACTTTACCTTTGTCACATTATGAAATTTTGCTAAGGCATGGTGTTTGTATGTATGCATCAAGCCTCTCCTTTCTGGCAGTGTGTTCATTTTCTTTTTGGATAGGAAAGACTTGTTTACTGGTAAGCCTCCAATACAGGTCATATTTGTGTTAATAATTTCTTATTATAGATTAAACACTTTGCCAGCATACACAAGAGTAACCTGCAGTTTCAGTGATGAAATTCTGCCTTCCTGAAAATTTATTTTTGGATCAAATGATCTTGGCCTGGATTTACTGTTAGATCCTTAACAAACAGGAAGTTGTTTTAAGTCTTCTAGTTGTAAATCATTTCCTTATTTATAGTAGAATTTAATTCAGAATCACAGGGTTCCACAAAGTTATCTCTGAATGCCAAAGAGAGCTTTCTTGATCTTTGCATAACAGCACATGTTCAAAGGCAAAGAGAACCCCAGAACCTTGATAGTTCCTCGTGCTGCTTTATTTCCTGTTAAAAGTGACAGCTATTCATAATTGTGCCTTTGATTACTGTGATATCTCTTTTTCACCCTGTTCATCATTAACAAGGGAACAAAGTTCTAGGGAACAAACTCATATTTAACGCAATAGTAGCTTGGAGGGATTCACTTGTGTTATTTTGTATAAGTTATGATTTCAAGTTTTAAATGTTCATTTTTAGTGCCACTCCATATTACATGAGGACTGCAACTTTGGCAGGTGTTGTAGGTTACCACACTTGACACATTAGTCAAATACACACAAAAGAAATGAAGATTGAAAGCCTAAAAAGGAATCAGAATAGCTGTGATCATCTGTTATCACATAACAGTGGACGGCTGCTTTACAGTACAAGTCTATTCTGGGATCAAACAGAAATTAAAATGCACCTGTCTTGTGAAACACACTTGAACTTGAAGTATCTCTTCATGATGTAACTCAAACATGTCCAAACATTTTCGATGGGTCGTGTTATTCCATCATGAGATGATGATCTCTTAAGTGAGCTGCTGTTTCGCTGCTGGCCTGTTGTCAAGTGTTTCAAAGGAGAGTCAAAAACAAAGAACAATGTTATGATTGCACAGATGCCCAGAGTGTCGTTTTCAGATATTTAAGGACTTATACCTCAAACTGGGGTCAGATGTTTAAAAAACTGTATAGTTTCATGATCAAAACAGTGCAAGCTAGACAAATGCATTTACCTTATTTTAATGAGTATAGTTTTATCTCTCACCTGATTTTCACTTCCATCTTTAAGCATGAATCAATGTGGACTCTCCCCCTATTTGATCATTTGATCATTGTTTGACCGCAACTAAATAGACGTGACAATGAAAGCACCAGCAAAGAATAAGTGTAATGTTTACCAAACTTATATGTAATGTAATGTATGTAAACTTATATGTAACTTACATATGTAAGCTCTGTATTATAAAGTATCTGACATTTTCAACATTTTAGATGTTAAATCAAGTGCACATTGGTGCCAAAATGTTTTAAAAATCTGTGGAAAAAGAGAGGTGGGAAGGAGGGGGGCCATACACCAAGGAATTTTGTATATTAAAAACTTATTTATAAGATAATGATAGTACAGAATCTTTTGGGAGAGGTAAATAAATGCATGTCAAAGAAAAGGGATGGATAGTTGTATCGATGGTCTTCCTGTTTAATGCCTCACACACTAATAAAGTGCTTGTTTCAGAGCAGGAACAACATCAAACAGACATGACAGTAAACTCAAGTCATTGGACCCATTCAGACCATGCTGAGCTGTCCTTTGGAGGGTACGTAATAAAAGCTGAGCTATAAGCAGAGAAAATCTCCGTTCCTAAATCTGTTCTCCAATCCTCAGCTCCTGCATGCAGACAAGGTCACGAATGGAAACGGCTCCTACCCAGATAAATCAGCCAAGTTTTTATTTTACCATTTAACCTTAACCAGCATAGGAGTCAGCACCAATGGCCAAGCCTGACAGTTTGCCTTCTTTTGTGCATTTAAAAATGTGGAATGATCAGTTGTATTGGCTTCTATATTGTTTGTCTATGACTAAATTAAACAAAAGAAAAGAAAAGCAAGCTGACCTTCACTTCAAGTGGTTAAGATTAGGATACCATGTATCCTAATCAGCTCTGTACTGTAACTCTCACTGATGTTTGTTTCCAAGCTTCAGTAGCCTGGTTGAAAGTATAATATTATAGAATAATACGGAGACCATTAGACATCTGTTGGAAACCAGTTTTCACAGAATAATTCTTGGAAGCTTTTCTGACAAAGAGGTGCCACTGTTGTAAATTTGATGTCAAGGAAGCACCACAAGAAAGAGTTCAAAGAGAATATATAAATGTCCAAATGTTTTAGTATTGTTATCACAAGGTCATAAGTTAATCAAGTTATTACTTTGGGATGATTGTTTTGTTGTGACGGTGGATAAATCCATGCTGTTATCTCAAGATAAAAAGGCTAATGTTCTCAGTAACAGGTGAATCTGTTTTGTTAGTTTGATCTTGTGAAGTTTGTTTTTCCCTCATCAAAACCAATGTGATTGCTTAATGGGGCAGCTACTCGCTGAAATGGAGTTGGTTAAACTCTTATGTATGCCCCTCTCAAGAGCAGGTATTTATGGTACTCACTGCAGACAACAGAGGTGCACATGCATGCTTTGACTTAATGTTATAGATTCTCCCCAGCTGTCACAATGATTTAATGGTGTTTATATGGAAGGTCTCATTTTCAAGTTAACCTGAATGACATTGTTTTCTCGAGAAACCAAAGCGTGTTTTCTCAGTATCAGATTACAACAAGTCTTGATCTTGAGAAAAATTTTGTCTCAATAAAACAGATGTCTCAATAGATTTTGATACATTAACTTGATATTCTGTGAAAATGGCTGGATTAATTAGATAATTGTAGGCAAGATTGCTCTCTACTTCCCTAAAATACAGCTATTATTAGCTTGTACTTGTACTTTTCATATATCAGTCTTGTTGTGTATGTATGTGTCTATACTTATATATTCGAAAACATTTATTAATTACTAACATGTATATGAATCTATCATTTTCAGTTATTTTTCCTTCTTCTTCTCCACATTACTTTTGCAATTTCCCATTTGCTTGTCACATGTCCCAAGTTAAGGAGATTCCAGGTTTCATCTGGTTTTTAACCCACAACCATCTGCAATCAAGTTCTCTATCCCTCCCTTCCAGTACACTGAGCAACCAAGAGAATAATAATGAAGTCACAGCTGAACCCGAGTGCCAGAAGGAGCAGGTGGGTCGGTGATAGAAAATTATCTTGATGACGGTCCCCATTTTAGACAAGTTAATGGTTTAGAGTATAGAATCAAAGGTTATACACAGGCCAGTATGTCATTCAGGGTTCCCTAATCTGTGTGTGAAGGAGAAGTGAAGGACACTGAATTAGGATTGCTTTATTGACTTTTCAGGTTAGACATTCTGTGGGAATATACTGAGAAATGCAATAAATCAGTCACAAGTCCAAAGGATGTGTGTGATGTCACATTAGAACAACACACAATCAAACCAGACATATTAATTCTGGTATTGTGTGCCAAACATTTCAGGTGCTTTCACTGAACCGGCTTGCCATCATTTTCCTCATGGTGGATGAAATTAATATTAGAAGTGCAGACATAACCAATATGACAATGATGAATAAAATAATATATATATATCTGTGTAACTGAACTAAAGTAAAGAAAGAAAATAACCCATTTTTTCAGCTTTTTATTTTTATCCTCTGACAAAATATATATTTGTGACAAAGACATTTTGGGACTGAGGAGGCAGAGACAGTAGGTTTAAATGAAAAAATCAAACTAAACCTAGACAAAATTAGATAATAGCTGTTGGGAAAGAAGAAAAGACCTCCGCGTTCACAATTTGACTCTCACGAAAGCATTAAAAAAAATATTACAATGCAAATTATATCACTGATACATATGATGTAATGTATAAACCCTTATCTGGTCTTAAACTTGTCATTTTTAAGCTATTTTTACATTTCTTCTCCACTGCCATATGGGACCAGTCAAGGATGTACCCCACCTGGAATGGGCTTCAGCCCCCATCCCAAATTGGATGAAACGCTTATAGAAAATGGATGGATGGATGAATTGACAATCATATGAACTTCCAATTGGCTTGAACTGGACTATATTATTCAAGTGCCTTGAGATGACAATTGTTGTAATTTGGCGCTATATAAATAAAATTGAATTTAATTTAATTTAATTGATCTCCGGGTCGGGAATGAGATCCTTCCCCAAGTGGAGGAGTTCAAGTATCTCGGGGTCTTGTTCACAGTGAGGGACGAATGGAGCGTGAGATTGACGGGCGGATCGGTGCGGCGTCTGCAGTGTTGCGGGCTCTGCACCGACCTGTCGTTGTGAAGAAGGAGCTGAGCCAGAAGGCGAAGCTCTCTATTTACTGGTCAATCTACGTTCCCATCCTCACCTATGGTCACGAGTTGTGGGTAGTGACCGAAAGAACAAGATCGCGAATACAAGCGGCCGAAATGGGTTTCCTCCGCAGGGTGTCTGGGCTCTCCCTTAGAGATAGGGTGAGAAGCTCAGTCATCCGGGAGGGGCTCGGAGTAGAACCGCTGCTCCTCCGAATTGAGAGGAGTCAGATGAGGCGGCATCTGGTTAGGATGCCCCCTGGACGCCTCCCTGGGGAGGTGTTCCGGGCCCGTCCCACTGGGAGGAGACCCCGGGGAAGACCCAGGACACGTTGGAGAGACTATGTCTCTCGGCTGGCCTGGGAACGCCTCGGGGTCCCCCCGGAAGAGCTGGAGGAAGTGGCCGGGGACAGGGACGTCTGGGTTTCTCTGCTCAAGCTGCTGCCCCCGGATAAGCGGCAGATGATGATGGATGAACTTCCACCCAGGAATCGTTCATGAGCCCCCTTTAGGTCCCGACCCCTTGGCTGTGATTGACTGGTTGAAAACAAGAGTTGTTTTATGCCCTCCTTGATTTTGAGGCACATTCTATGAGGGATTGCACCAGTGTCAAATCAGCAGTGCACAAGAATCCTATTGCAGGCTCTGAGGCCTTGAAGAAGACCATCCTCACATCTGCCTTTCTACATAATCTACCCGTGGAATTACACGCAGCTCAAAGTATCAATCAAACAAAGGGCCACCAGGGAACGCACATAGATCTCTAAAAAAAAAACATTAAAAGAACTGCCAACACTAAGTGAAGTAAAGTCCTTTTTAGCCTTGCTGTTCTGTATGTAAGGGGACAAATTGTCACTGCATCTTTGAATCAGCTCTGAAGTCAGTGTCACATCAGGTCCTGTCATGCTGCCACTGTTTTATAACCTCTTCTTCAACAATGCAGGCACACTGTTTGTAGACACATGCTGTAATGGCCTTACAGCCACTTCTGTTTCATTCGGTGAGAATAAGTGAAGACTGTAGCACAACAGGTTCGGAATCATTTTAGTGGCATTGTTGCCCAATCTGTGTGAGAAAAGAGCCAAATAGAAAAAGGTTTACATGTGGAAATAAATTCAAAACCACAAGAGATGCATAGCCAGATCTGTGTGTAACTTTGTTTTGTCTCATAATGACATTGTTCATGGATTCCAAACATTCTTAAGTCTGACTCGATCCAACAAATTTACTACTATGTCCTAAACTCAAAAGAGAATGAAACATGTTTTCATGATGTCACGTTACCACAATATGAAACAAGCTGTCCTATTTTACATGTGATAAAGTAAACACTGTGTGAGCGTTGACTGTAAAGGATTAGATTTTTAGGGACTGCACAGATAATAGCCTTCAACTGAAAAAGAAAACCTCTCTGCCAGTATTACTGTTCATAACCTCCACTTCTACTGATTTTGTGAAAAACAAAACTTCTGTCACCTTGCTGATGGTGTGATGCACTTAAGCAAGGAGGCGGTGAGTTATTTTTGATCATTCCAGTGAGTCAATAAGCTTCTGTCATCTCACAAAAGAAAAACAATACTGCTGGTGGTATGAGCCATATATGAGCTTTTCATTTCCCATCAATAAAACAGTTGGTTCTGGAGCCATAACTGCTAATTACCACAATTAGCTCTGCTCCTCTGTGCTTTCAAATCAATAAGCATAGAAGAGCCAACTGTATGAGATGCTACAAGAGGCCAAGAGGACAAACCTCATGCATAAGTGAGCACTGTAGTCTCAAGATGGAAATAGCAACTAGTGCCGTCCTTTGAAGTTTGTTTGTTGAAGGTTATTTGGGCTGCAAGAGTTGAATTCAACCTCTGCAAAGCACTGCTGCCCACGAAAAGGTCATGAATGCTATATCACAAAGCCGGTGTGTCATCACTGGTATCAAAGCATGGAGTAGGATCACAGTGGAAAATCAATATGGGAAAAAAGTGTTCATCAAATGACACATCTCATCAGAAAGAGACCATCTAAAAGCAATAATCTGCAAATAATTTAAATGATTTAAGTTTCACAGTTGTTGTTAACAGCTGACTTGCTCACATTGAGTTGCTCAAGTGTCTGCACAGTCTTCAACCTGTTGGGCAGAATAGGTAGTAAAACAATCACGTTCTACTGTACAACTACAGAATGTGTTTTTGGCTCCTGTGTGTTTTGGCAAAGATTGAAATATGCAACCCAGCTGTTTCTGGCCTGAGGCAGCAAACAGTAAACATAAGACCAGCATCTTCCCAGATTTGTTCAAATATGCCACATATTCCAAGAGATGAAAGTACAGGCAATTCCATTTTTCTTATATGTAAGTCCACTTCAGGCTTTTTGTTCCTTCCTTGAGATTGAATTCTTGTTTGGTGGTATTAAGCAGTTGAAATTTCTTTAGTTCGAAAGGGTCTGTAGAAATGTCTGATAGGATGTCTGAGTTGCATTTTTCCGTTTTTTCAGCAATTTTCGTCATATTTGCTGTGCCAGTGGACGGAAACCCAGTTACTGTCTAGTTGTTTTTACCATGTTGATATAGTCTTGTTGCACTATTCTAACCACTGTATTTTTACAGCAATAAACCAGAAACATCAAATACAATTATTCAATGCCAGAACTATTTTCCTGGAAAGTATCTAATTGTATCCGACAAATACACAGTATCATTGATGAACTACCACACAATACTTGAATCACGGCTGTGAATCACTGACTGAGATTAATGAAGATACCAACTGGACTAATAATGAGATTTTATCTTCAAGCTTTTTACTGTGCAGGAAACAAGTATTGATTTGGTGTAGTGGAGGTCTTTTAAGAAAGACCTTCATGTTTCCTTGCTCGTCTTACTCCCCACTGACAGCATATCAGAGTGAGTGTGGGTCAGTGCGCTGCGGGAGTCGACAGGAGCGAGCAGAGTTGAGATCTGACAGCAGTTACACGAGGTGTCAGGATGAGAAATCCTTGCATCGGCCCGACCTTACAAATCAGTGGCAATGTGCAGTGACAAGAGGCAGGTGCAGGTTGACTGTAACTGTAACTGGTTTAGACAGGACAGGAACACCTGAGAGTGAGTACTGGAGTTTATATTCTCTCAGACCAACTGCTGTCAGTTCTCATTTGGCATCCTGCTGCACTGTCAGAGTCTTAACAATCTGACAAAGGCAAGCTGTGCAGTTTAGTTCCCACCTCACCCACACTTCGCAATTTCACTCAAATCTCACACTGCTTTCACACACGCTCACACAGAACAACTTTTGTACTGCTATTGACAGGGTCCAAATTAGAAATGGATCCAAATACTGATATTAATAAATCAATTTTAATGGATGGAGTCAGGTTTAACAAATCTGATAATTCATTTGAGTTAAATGCATTCATTCAAAATATACTACTGACGAATGAGATGAAAATATTTTCTATGTAAATGGGTGCTCAGACTACCATGTTTTGTAATGTTATTACAAAAGTAGAAAAAAACTTTCTAACAGAAAGTTAACAGTGTGTGTATTTTACAAAGAGAAAGATATAATGTATGCTGATGCTAGCAATTATTCTGTCTGCAGACACTCAGTAGATACAGTTTAAACAATGAAACAACAATAAGGTAAAATAAAGAGACAAAATTAACATGCTCCAAAAAACATGTATTAATGACTCAACTTTAAAACTGTTCATACAACTGAGATTAAAAAACTGTGTTGACATCTGGAACCTAACTGGCAAACATCCATGTCAAGAATATATTTAAGAGCATTTGGAAACTCAGTTCCTGTTAAGTGCCTTCGTGACCAACTTAATACTCTTCTCCTTCCTCCTCCTCTTCCCCTTCAGCAGAATCCAGTCCAACCTCTTCATAATCCTTCTCCAGAGCAGCCATGTCCTCCCTGGCCTCAGAGAACTCTCCCTCCTCCATGCCCTCACCCACATACCAGGGAACGAAGGCGCGCATCAAATCAAACTTGTGGTCGAGTCAAGCCCAGGCCTCAACGATAGTAGTGGTGACAACTTGTGAGAATGAGATGACAGCTGGTGACGTTCTTTACAGGTTGAGCTATTTACTGTAATTTTGTAGGCGGCATACCATGATGGCTGAGTGCAGAAGACAGCCTGTTATCTTTACCCAACTGCTGTTTTCTATCACTTTTCTCAAGAAGCAGAAAGAAAGGCATCAAGGTAGTTTGAGCAGATAACAAGCAGCTGACCAACCCCGCTGACTCTGTATGAGCAAAATGATGGATCTCTGACGGTGGCTGAAAAAACATTTAATGTGTCGGGTAACTCAAAAACGCACTCAGTAAGTAGGTTACCAAATGTGTCTTTTTTTCATCAGAATATAGTTCTTACTTTTAGGCAATACGCTGTATTTGTGTAGAGTAAATTTAGCAGATCGAATGTAAATATCTGTCCCAACTACTTCCATCAGAAGGGAGTTTTAAATTCTGAAAAAAACCTCACTACATGAGCTTGAAAAATATAGTGCATGAGATATTCACTGAGAGCAGCATAATACAAAAGAAGGATGTTTCTTCCACTCCAGAAAATTTGCATGAAAAGAAAAGAAAAAGCAAACCTGTGACAGTGTATAAGAGCGCTAGCCTTAATTCAACTTGAGAGAGCACAACTTTCTGTGAAAATTAGACGGATTCATTTTTGGTGGGACCACAGAAGTCAGTCCCACACAATGAGACTGAGAATTAACAGCCAGACTGGGGGAAAAATGGTAATAAAAAAATAATAAATCAGGCCCGTCTTCTTTGTGTGCTTGTTGTTTCTGTGTGTTTTAAAGGCTGCATGTGACGTCTTACTGTGTGTCAATGTGTGTTTCTGTAAAGAAAGTGAGTTATGTCCATTCTTGTAGCCACAAGTGCATTACCCTTATTGAAAATTATCTCCAGGCTGTTGTGTTCCCTTCAATGTCGCTTGGTGATTAATACCAAGGTCCACTGAAGCGTTATTTTAAGTGCTTTAGTTTCTCTGCACAACGAAATTTCAGTTTCTTCTTCATCGTCTTCCTCCAGTGTCATACAGATTCTTTGGTTTTGTCTTTTCTTGTTCCTTTTTTTTTACCTCATTTCTACGTATCCACTTTGTTCGTTTGTTATTATTTCAACTATCAAATGGGTCAAGTGCAGAGTCTCCTCTCAATCAAGTCTGCTCGACAACAAGAAAGTATATTTAGTAGGGCTGGGTACCTTAACGCGTTATTTTTGCGTTAACTAATGAATTCATTATCGCCAACAATTATTTGTCTCCCATTAACGGAGTTATTATTATTTATTATTTTTATTGTAAAGGTCTGTTGCTCACCGGCTTTTATTTTAAAAAAGTCCATTGTGAGCGAGCCTAGTATGTTGCTTACTGCTGCAGCGCTCACAGGAAAAAATGGCAGAAGAAGCGGGCTAAACAAGCATGGAGAAGGTTACAGAACTTTTACGTGGCCATTTTCATTTCAAAGTTCTTCCAGACGGTGCAGTCGACAGAGCCAAAGTTATTTGTAAGCACTGCAACATTGAATTGTCTGATCACCGGAGTATTTCAGTTCCTTCAGTGTACAGTTCCAATAAAAGTACATTACATGCTACTTTTGAATTCATTATTGGATTTTGCGTATAACAATGCGATTAATCGTGATTAATCACAGAATTTGATATTTGCTCAGCCCTAATATTTAGAGAGGAAGTGGTTGATATCAGACAGTTCTGGACTTGTCGGCAGGTATTTCCTAAAAACTCTACAGGATTGTGAATTTCATGCAGGCCGGTTAACAGTTTTTTTTACTGTTAATCTGACAAAGACTTCTAAAATTCTCTGCCGTAGGCCCCTAAATCAGGCAACTCTTCATCACCACCTGAACAGTCTTGAGCCGGTGAAGCAAACATGATGCCTGAGCATAAAATGCAGCCTTTCAAAACCCTGTACATTCCAACAAAGAGAGTGTGTTATGAGGTGGAGGTGACAACTGGCACTTATGGATGTTAGTCCCTTTCTACTCGCACACTTACAGACCGACATCACTGAGAAAGTGTCAAACATCAGACAGATTCATCCGATACTCACTGCGTAGGAGGATCTCTTGGCAATCAGCAATGTGAACATGTGTGAGAAAACAAAGCTCTGAGTCATTGCTTAGAAACTTCACAGCTCGCGGAACACAAAAAATTCTTGATAACAAAATCTATGACATAAACAGAGAGCTTCCTTTAAAGTGCATGGGAAGGGGTGTGCTCTTATGTACTGTCCCTTTACTTCTGGAAACCTTAAAAAGTAAATTAATTTTTCTCCAAGCGAATGAGAGAGCATAATTACTGAACTCTGCCTCCAGAAAATAGAGGAAAGGAAAGAATTTGGCACTTTGACACCGGGCAGATAAGTTCTTTACATGTTCATTTGCTTCAGTCCCATCCCCACAGGAAGTGGCACAAACAAGCAGCAGACTTGCATGCTGTGATTTGTTGCTGGTGATGGCTGTAGGAGGAAGTTGATATTTCAGGACACCCAACATAAATCGGATTATCATATAATTGACATATTTACTGGTGTATTTATAGCTGCCATTTAGTTGGAAAGTGAGGAACATGGGTACATCCACAGTCAGATTACAATGGAGGATATGACTGCTGGATACTTACACCAACACTGCCATACAGACTAATTCATTTGATGCATTGTATGCAAATTAATTCATTAAAATTGAGAATGATTGATATGGCCTTGCAAATCACAGCCGTAGTTGAAGGAACAACTGTGTTAATGTTACATGCAGTGCTGGAGGACATGTTCAGATTCTGTACTTCAGTTAGTTAAATGTTAATATCACAAGGCAAAATAACTCTCTTGCAAGTAAAAGACTTGTATTTAAAATGTTTCTAAAGGAAAACCATGGAACTATGAGTACAATTAAATGTAGACATTGAAAATAAAAGTAAATAATAAAGGCAAATGTATATTATATCATTCGAATTATATTTCTTCTGATTTAAAAACCTGAATTCTACTGTCAAAATGTGTTGACATTTGTCTCAAATCTTGTGGTTACCGATATATATGTTGATTACCTTTCACAGGATGAAGGGACAGGTCTACATAAACATGAATTCTATATGATTCAGCCAGCAGTGTTGGAGGTCTTCAAAAAAAAGGTGCAGTGAGACACGAAAACCAAAGACATTTTAAAACGAAATAACATTTTAATACTATGAATTGCTCTTAATTCTATTCAAACCCATTTATTTTGTTCTTATTTTTCACTTGATAATAGGTCTTATTATCCTTCCTCTCATCCCACTGTTGCTGGGAAGCACGCTTGTACAAAGACTATACGTCCAGATTACATTTAACATATTTTGCCCATATTTGAGTACAGAAATGAAGTGAACTCATTCTCTACATAAAAAAGAATCACAAATAGGATTCCCCAGTAAATTCTTTATCGCTCAGATTCAGATTTCTCTGCTCCTGCAGTGGAGTTGCTGAATGCTGTGTCATACAAAGGCCGTGTTGTAATAACTAGGTCTTTGAGGTCTTAAAGGAGACATTGCAGGAGGATGATATTGTATCTCTTAGATCCATTGTGATATGTTTAGTCAAAGCATCTCCACTTAATTACTGTGTCAGATAAAAACAGTAAGGCGAGAGTGTCTATTCCCCCATCAACCCACACAGCCTGTCAGAACTGGCAACTGAGCCTGTGACAGCAAATGTGAAACACTCATCTGCTACTATCCTCCTCCCTTTGATGAATCTATCAACTTCTTCACACATAGATATTTCTCTCTCTTCTTCTGTTCATTGATACTGACGACATACATCAGGCGCCTCTAAACAAGGCAAGTCACACTCACAGGGAAAGCAGGCTCTCCTCCCAGTCGCAATGGTGCTTATCCCCCATGAGTAATGCTTGTTTACAAGGCTGCTTGGGGGAGTCGACCAGTTTGGAGCAATGTGCAAGGTTCACCAGGGCATCACAAAATGTCAACAAGGTAGTTTAGGCCATGTTCCTTATATTTACGCCAAGGAGTCAGTAACATTTTTATGTAACTGGGCCCCAAATTGAATAAATATTGGTCCACAAAGCTGGATTTCATTAAATATTGTGTCCCTCATAAGGTTTTTGCTCCACTGTCTCTAATTTCTGTTGCAGTGTTCATTTGGATATGCTTCATTTGGGAACTTTCCCACCAAATCATTTGGCAGATGGCATTAATCGCATAGATCCAAATGATTTTATATCATGACTGTTCAATTCTTAAAATATGTTGTAGATATGACAAAAATATCAGAGGAAACTTCTAGGAAGATGCAGAAATCTTAGATCCATTTTTTTTTTTTAAAAAAAGCAAAGTTTCTACTGAAATGCAAATACATTCACTTGCTGTCTTTGGGGAACTCATGAACGGCCGGCTCTCTGCAGATTCTGTTGTTGGCTGGTATGGTCCATATATTTGGTTTTGTATTTATTGGGGCTCAGTGGTTTTCTTGCTGTAGTCATTCCATGCACACCATTGTTGTTGAGCTTTCTCCTCATAGTGGACTCATGAATATTAAGATTAAGTATTGCCTTTTGCTGATAAAAAAAAGTTACTCTGGGTTTCTTGTGCATGTGAATTGTTTTTTCCAGATTTTTAAAGCTATGCATACATGGCTCTGTTTTTTAAACCTCAATCATTGCGATACTTACATGCACAAACCTGATTTTCAATCCAATTCTACCTATGAACAGATGAACAAACCTATGAACAAAATAGAAATCAAAGCAACTGCAAAACAAATTGAGATGCTCAACAAAGAAATAGGAGAAATAAAATCTGTTTTATTGGGAGGTCAGAGACCCTCCCAAAAGCTATTGAACTGACTATAGTAACAGTAGCAGATATGTTGCTCCCATTATAGGGAACGGGCCCTCCAGAGGTACAGAAAGAAATAAAGAATTGTCAGGAGGGAGTCACATGTACAGATGGATTAGGGTGCTTTTGTTGATTTATTAAAAAGCCCATGAAGGCTGTGGGAGGGTATGGGCTAATCTTTTGCCAAATTATCAGAACTGTCTCTACATACTTGTTTATTTCTCAGTCTCATTAGCGAGCTGTTCCTCAGCCATTGCACTTGACCGTGATACAGAGCATCACAATTATTGATGACCCCTACAATGAAATTTGAGCATGTGATGAAGAATAACAATAACAAACAAAATCAGGGGAAAATATCACTGTCACTCTAGGTAAGCTCCATAAAATTGTTTTGTTTTAAGTTAGATTATGTCGGTCCTTTTCCCACTTCATATCAGAGCTACACTGGTCTGGTCACATATTCTTGCCCAAGTTTCTTCCTTTCTAAATATACGTTTGTGTGTTGGAAAAAGCATACACATGAATTCTGTGTGCCTGTATGCATCTGGGCCCTGGAAGATCTTTCATTTCTTTCATTTAAAAGGCTAGATTCAAGTTTTCCTGTTCTGAGCTGGAATAGCAACACAGGTAAATATTACTAAAATATAACCCTAACCTTAAGTATATATGACTTAAAATGTGTATAATATCTGCCATCAGAACAAGAAATCACCTTATTAAGGGTTCAAATAACCACTTTAGGTCAGATACTTATCGTCAGGTTGTGCTGGGCAGAACAGGAGGTGTGACATTGCATTTACAGTTGATAAATTTTCATCCCAATAACAGAATATCGATTTGTTATATGTAATGATTAATTTGTTCAGATTCCACACCATAACAACTCACTGAAACCTCTTTCTTGGTTTTAGAGCATTTACGAAATGCTGCAAAAAAAAACAGACGCAAATGTAAAAAAAAATGTATATAGAATAAGAAAATGATACTGCTCAATTTATTGTTCAACATAAACAGGTAACGATAAGTGTCAGTTAACATGGTGCTGTGGGTTTGTTTCTCCTCCTGTTCCATCCTGTTATTTTTAACTGAAAGTCATCAGGCAATGTTGTTTCTGACCTCAAGCTAAAACACGCTCATATGTTAGACTTCGTCCTTGTTTCTCAGGACCGTTTCAGTTAAGACAGCAAGCAGACAACTGTCAGCTAGACTTTGAATAAAAGATTTTGCTCTAAGCAAACAGAGTGTCGGCATCTTTATTTGGGTCAACATTCTCCAGCGCATCTTTCCAGAGTCCTTGCAAGTGGCACAATGACCACAAAAATATAGTATGAAAGCTTTTATCTTGCCTCAAGATGCATATTTATTTTTCACGATAGACCTATTAATGTTGGGTAAGTGTGGTGAATTTTAAAAGAAAAATGCAAAATATAAAAATGTGTGGAAATACAAAGGTTTCTCAGCCAAGAACAAGAATTCTATTCGGTTTGTGTGGAAGTGTACCATGTGATGTTACTAATTTAAGCCGCAAGGACATTTGGAGTGTTTCTTTATTTACAAAGTGATTGAATACTTTGCCACAGTCTAAGACTGTTTTCCCAGAGTAATGACAAAGCCGTCAGACAAAGCAGTCACGCACATCTGTTGATACATCAATTTACACAATAAAAAAAGAGGTTAATTACAAAATGATACAGCAGCACATATGTTTGAATGAAATGTACAGTCTTCTCATAAAATCGAGGTAGAAAAAGCACGCTCTGCTCGACTGATGACATTTGACAAGGGCTTGTTCAGGTCACAGAAAAGTTCAAACGGGAGAGCAGTCAGGAGGGAAGTGACCGCATCTTGATTCAAAGGGGAGACAGAAACACAGTTGACAACCAGTGAAACCGAAGAGTGCCAAGAACTTGACAATTTTTCAAGTGAAAAGGTCAGGAGCCAGAGGTGGAAATAAAACCGATCAAGCAAAACGACAAGAGTAAACTCCACAGTACTGTGGTTTCTGACACCTACTGTAATGAGTTCATGTTTGATTCAAATGTGTGATACAGTGTTGGGTTAAACCATGGACAAATCTCTCACAAACTGTCCTTCAGTGATCGAATTCTCTTCTCCTTGTTATCACCAATTTTTAAACATCCAAGGTGCTGCCATGGAATTTAGTGAGAGGTCCAAATTGAAAGCTACGACGGGATATGAAGTGATATAAACAATATATACGGCAATCTTGACAAAAACACACCTCAAAGCGAAAGCTCCTGTGTTAAAACGAATCTGGGATGTTCTCATGTTGAAATGAAGCTGCTCGAAAGACACTGCGCCACGAAAAAAATGTTTTTCCTCATAAAACACCAATTTTGTTAATGTACAGAAATCTGGTTGTTTGCTTTGTAGTCTCTTTAAAAGCCCTGGGGAAACTGTTTGTGTATATATGTAATTTTCTTTGTGGCTGCAGTATCACACCAAAAATCTGGAGCCGCAAAGTAATTGTGGCATATGCACAAAGGCTGTGTCTGCTTGAATGGCCAATCAAGCACACTCTATGATTTTCTTTCCAAGAATAGAATGAAGTAATTGTGCTGCCTCTGTGTCTTGAAAGCCACCAACAGCGACTACCATTCTGTCAGTCTGAGTCTTATCTTCAGGCCTGTTGTGTTCTTCATGCCCATCTTCATGCCCTTTAAGCACCAAGTGTACAGGGCCACCATACACCACAATACACACTGCTTCACCACCCATGTTTACACCTTGAGAGCCTCATGTACACCCACAGCAGACAGCCGGCGGTTGATGTTGCGGTAACGGCAGCGCAGAAGGTCACGGTAAGTGGAGCGCAGATCTCGATTGAAGAAGGCGTAGATGAAAGGGTTCATGAGGGAGTTGGCGTAGCCTAACCAGAGCAGTGTGCGCTCCAGCCAAATGGGGACACAGCTACACTCCACTCCACAGACAAAGGGCCTGGCAGTGGACAGTATGAAGAATGGCAGCCAGCACACAGTGAAAACCCCCACAATCACCCCTAGTGTTGTGGCTGCTTTCTGCTCCCGCTTGAAGATTGAGATGTTTTTGCGCTCACGATTCAGCAGGCGGGACAAGGCGGCGCATTCCTCCACCACACCTGGAGGCTTCAGGCCCTGCATGCGCATTGCCTCGTTGGCCACTGTTTCAAGACGCTTGCGGCGAGACAGGTCAGTGAAGCGGTGTTTGGCGCCACTTTTACGAGCAGCCCTGAAAATCTTGTAGTACATGACAAGCATCACCAGCATGGGGATGTAAAAGGCTACAGCTGTAGAATAGATGGTGTAACCAAAGTCTTGGCTAATGAGGCACACACCGGCCGTGTTGACGTTTTTGGCCCAGCCACAGAAAGGTGGCAGAGTGATGGATGCTGACGCCAGCCACACTCCCACAATCATCTTGGCCATCAGCTGACCATTCTGCCGTGCTGGATAGGTCAAAGGACGTGTGATTCCCAGATACCTGCATGAAAAAGAGACAGAAGAAGTGTTACTTTTAGGATTCAGGCAGCTTTCCAACAGAGGACTAAAAGCTGTTGAAGCTGCATAGACATTTTCTCTAAAACTCTAACAGTCCCCAATACAGTTTGTGTTTCATCTTTAAAAAAAGTATGGGTGATCACTTATGACCTGCAATGCAATCACACACTGGAACTTCTGTAGTTCCAGCATCCATCTGTAGCATCAAATGCAGTCCACTCATTTCCAAGACAGATATATTCATGATAAATCATAAGCTCTGTGATAGCCTAGAGGGTTATTGCTGCTTTATTCAGGCTCTTAGAGCTTAACTGGGGGAGAAGGAGCTGTCAATCAAACAGGCAGCTAAGCAGTTTCAAAAGCAGCTTGAGGTGTCAGAAATAAAAATAAGTGTGAAAAGCTTGGATTTGCACAGAACTGAGAAAAAAATCCACTATTTTCAAAACACAATAAATCTGCGCATACTTTTCTTTTGGCTGAATTTAGACAGCCTTTATTCAGCATCAAATATGCCATTGATGAAAGTTGTACACTTAAGTGTTGAAGTTTTTTTTCTTTTTTTCACTCTATAATCAAAAGATTAAATAGGTCTGGGTAGCGCTGGCCAATTCACCTTGTCATCCGGCAGTGATGCCATCAAACTCTGTGGAAGTGTGGAAATCAAACTCAGCTCAGTCAACTTGAGAGGAATTCTCCGCCTTCTCAAGTTGTTTTCAGATGATGAATTGACACTAGCCAGATCCAGTCTTAGAACCATACTTTCTCTTTGTAGATTAGCTTCAATGTGTCTACACCAGAGTTTTGTGCTTGTCAAAGATGACATGGTGCTCTTTGGAATCTGCTCTTAAATTCAGACAGAGGACAGACAACTTGGCTGTCAAACAAGCCGTTAAATGCTTCTCATTCTGAGATCCATTTCAACCTTAAAGAGTACTCTATGACAACTCCTCCGCTGCATGTCGTAGCTTGAAACTTATAGTGGAGGTGGTACCGATGTGAAACAGAACCACTTAGAATGGACAATAGGGTAATGCAGATGAAAGTGCTCAATTATAAATATGCATACACACAGACTTTCTCCACGCAAACATCTAACACACCACAGAATTTTTTTTAGTTCCTTTCTAAACCACATGTATAGTTTGAGATGTCACCTGAGGCATGTTACCTGCATGCATGTCATATTAGAACGCATCAGCATAATCCCTCATCCAGAATTTATATGAGACAGGTCAACATATGTAGGGTGGTAGTGGTACAGAAAAAAGTGACACACAAGAACCTGAACACACACTTTTTGTGTCAGTCAAAAATAAACAGACTTGTTTGTTGCATTGCTGCAGGAGATATTTCTCAGTGGATGTAAGTGGCATTAGAATCACAGCAGAAATTGTCATTTAATCTGAGGTGCTATACACTATTATTGCGTACATCTTACAGATCCCTTGGCTCGGGTTAGCTGCACTAAGTGCAACAATTTCAATTCTCCAATGCCTCTAACCACTTCTCTGACTAGTCTACAGCCCTCACTCAAAATGCACTTAAACTATGTGGCAGGGACTTAATACAGCCAGATGAGCAATGTCAAATAGATACAAGACAGACACACAGACGGGTGAACTCCAAGCTTTGGGAATTCTTAGGAATACATAATGGATTACCAGTAATGCAGTAGTCCTCTCTGGCAGCATTATTCAATGATGAGGAAGGATATTTGTGTCTGGAGTTGTGGAGGGCAGTTCTCTGCAACTAAGACTTATTTTCAGCCAGTTAAAAGCTGAAGTTAGAAGTAAAAATAGTAAGGAGGAGATTTTTATTTTGCCCCTTGGAGACACAAGAAGAGCCCAATAGCCCCAGTCTGCAGGTAGGAAAGAGCAACGTAATTTATTCAGGGTTGGGTTTCTATCTATCTCGTGCAAGTCTATTATTCATGTTGTTTTAGATCCAGCTGGCTTTTAGCTACAAAATGCTCCACTGTGATCAACACCTAGTTGCAGGCCCCATCTTCCTGCTGTTCATTGTTAGACAGGTAACATACAGTTGATGTTTAGAGTTGAGAAATTCTGTCTTGTTACAGCTGAAAATAGTGTTAATGGGAGCTGTGAGAGCCAGTTTAGGGAAGCTGTAGGTCATAAAACAATAATGTTATTTGGTTAACTGTTAGTATAAAAATGTTGATGGCAGCACTTTTAATCTCTTTATCATTCAGTAGATTTTTTTTTCAGGTACAGTTATTCAAACTAGAAAGACTCAAACACAAGAGTCAAATGCAGACTAAATTACAGGACATAATGCAAAATACATAGCACCATATGGATCATATAATATCACAGTAGAAGCACAGAATCATGCTAAAACCAGTGGCATCAGATGATAATCACTTCACATGAAACAGCATGAGCTGTACAGAATGAGTGACACGCACACGCGGAATTTAGAGGGCTTTTTTCAGATCTCCAGAGGATTTGGTGCATAGCCACAGCAGCCCTCAGGGATTACTCAGCCACTGACCAAAACTAAAGCATGCCCAGGCTAATGGAAAATGTTATTATTCCTGCCAGGCTATCAGCTCGAGCACAGTAAAGTAAACTATTTTCTGCACTGGAAGACTGTAAGCGGCCCTAGTGTGCTAGAGTCTTTAGTCATCCGCAGTAGCGCTTCACAAACCTTTTACATCTGAGAGGGGCATACATAATGAAATATTAACTATGCAGCAGCCAGTTTGTGGGGGCAAAGGGATACATTTAGAAAAAATAGAAAAAAGTAACAGGTTGGAAAAGCAGTCTGTCATATGACATTGTTCCTTCAGATACTATCCTCTGAGAGATCTCTCATTCACTCTAATCTTATGTCATCGCACTGGATGCCAATTCAAGTAAGTCTTCAAATTCAAGCCATCATTTCGGGGAGTGATAATTTTTTGTCAATGAAATTGTCACAGAGATGTCGATGTCGCCAGAAATGAAACCATTTTTGTTGAAGAGCTGTCTCTTTAAGAACTAAAAAGTGCAGCTTGGGTGCTTTTCATCCCGCAGTCAGCTGAGGGTGTTCGCTGTTTTTATGCTTGGTTTGTTTTATATGAAGTGACTGAGAGTGCTGAAAACAGTGAAAATCTGAAAGCACAAGATTCACCACTCACCCTTTGGTCAGATATCTGAAAAATATATGAAAGTAAAGCTTCAGTCCTTGATGATTATATGAGTTTACAATCAGTCAAATACTTTGTAAAGTTGCCCCTCAGGCAGAAATGAAAAAAAGAAACAAACAACTGCATCAACTGCATTTATTTATTCTGAGCCACACTGAATACACAACATCTTTCTACTGAGAGCTCTGGGATTTCTCCGACATCAGACAACATTCTCAGCCCTGAAGGAGCACTTCAGCTCTCCTATTCTATTTGAAGAACAACCGCACAACACACACTGAGCTGCTTCTATCACAGGGCACAGCACACAACATGAGTTGAGTTGTAATTTCCTTCTATTCAAGGTTGCAAAAAAGCAACCCCCACTATTTTATGCCTTACACAGCATTCTGCTGTATTTTTTGCAGTTCAAACTGGCTACCTCTTTAGGTCAGGTTCTCTTTTGTTGTCCAAAACTTCTGCTTAGTCTTTTTCAATATCTCTCTTACAGAAGACACGTACATAAACCAAAGTGCGTCATTTCTGGGGACACTTCTTGTTTCAGATTGTATTTTCAGCCTCTCTGCATTCATAGCCTCTGTGATGACAATGTCAGCCTTAGAACAAACCTGAACATCTCAGGTGTTTGATGATTGGCTATGTTGTTTTGCACAAAGATTCTCAGGAACTTTAGCAATCATTTCATCTAAAACTTCAAGTTGCTGTTTGACTTGTCAGCAGGAAAACTTGACATCTCTTGGAATGAGTCTGTCTATAGTGTTGTCTAAAGTCTGGCAGAGATGTGTTATTCAGGAAAACAAAATGCAGAAAGCAACAATATATTTAGGACAGACAACTTCATGGTACAAAAACAGAATTAAATTTACGTTCAACATACTTCCTTTAATCAAAGATAGTATTTAATCATCGCTAAAACATTACATTGCTGGTAATTATGTTCCTCACTGTAGAACGACGGACTCCAAATTGTTTTGAAATTACCTTATAACAACTGACTAATGGGCAGCAAGAATTGCTTCTCTAAGATTATTACTGATGTCTTTCCTCTCTGGCACTGAACACACACATACCTTAATGGTCTAGACCAGCAAATTGGCAACACATCTGCTTTTATAGAAGTGGTTACACTTGCAGTGGTTCTGAAGGCAGAGTCATCATCTGTCAGGTGAAAGGTTGGGGCTCCTCTCCTCAGTCCACATGTTAAAGAGCCCTTGACCAAGACATTGAACCCTACATTACCACTGATGCCTTCATTGGCCTGTGAGTGTGTGTATGACAAAGAAAAGGCTCCACAATATTAGACAAGCATTATACATATGCAGTTCATTTCTCTCACTTGGCTTGATTCAAAACCTCTGGCCAGCTGTGTATTCCATAAATAGCTCTGGCCTTGAAGTCTGAAAGATTTTTATGATGTCTGTTTTACTTCCTCCTGATTGTTGGAAAGCACTGGATTGGATATTTTATGGCCTCAGCTCTGCTCACCACCTGTCAGTTTAGGGGTGTTTACTGGCTCCAACTGCAATAGTAATGATGGGTAGCTGTTGGTGTCTGAGATGGCTGTCTTTACCCTACAGCCTCTACACTGTGGTGTTGAACAGGGTAGAGAATAGGGTAAGAGAAAAGATGATATCGACTGCACATTACGCTTAAAGACAACAGCTGAAGGTGATTCTTTCTGCGTTGTAGCCCAGACAAAGAAAAGTGTCATCCAATCACCTCAGAGCACAAAACTCCAACTGGACTTATTTAGGTGTCAGCTTTCAAAGCCTGCCATTACTGCCATTACTTACCGGTGAGACACATCATACAAACTGGAAAAATGGTGCATAATGTTGGATAATCTATTGAAGGTATTAATTGTTGCATTGTTTTTTCCTCAGTATTAATATGACCTTTTGACTGTTTTCAGTCTGTTTTTCACTGGTCCGTAGCTGTCCTTTCATGTAACCTGCTTTAAATTGGTGTTGTTGCTACTATGTTGTTATTGCTGTGATTGCTGCTTGCCATTTCTGGTAAGCTGTCACTGCCGTATCACAAGCTGTAACACACAGCTGAAATCTGACATGAATTGTATAGCTGAGTGCTGTGTGAGTAGTTTAAGACATAAAAAAAAAAAAACGGGCCATTCCATGACATGATGGTCTCTGATAATGACAACCTGTGAGAGCTTCTCTCTGCTCCTCTGGTTCTTAAGCTATACTTTGCAAGCACTCACACAGCTATCTGTCCGTGATCCACAGCGTACTGGTCAGACTGTAATAGTGTTAACGTAAGTGTTTGGAGTGAATTGATTCAGTTGTTGTGTTGTTTGGTTGGGAAACTGTTTTGACTTTAACAGAAACATCCAGCTTTATTTCTTATGACACATAGTATTTTTGAGAAAAGTTTATAGTTATGCTTTAAAACGTGTGATTGCATTTACCCAGCTCTAAGCTGCAGTTTAATTCAATGAGAATATTCCATTCCATTTTCTGTATTTCTTGTTTTATGTCAATCAAGGATTCCAATTAGAGGTTTCACAGAAGAGAAGGTTGGAATTTCGATTTAGCACAAAAAGAATCAAAAGTGTCTACTCTACATTTTTACATATTGGTGCAAATGTAAGCGGAAAAGACCTAATTAGCAAAACTATATAATTCATTCAAAGTACATCATTTTTGTTTATACACCTGAAAGTGTTCAAATATAACAGAAAATCACAGCTTTCTGTGAAATTTGAATTTAAAAAAACTGAACCTTTGTTGGTATTGTCAATTCCAATTAAATGTGCCACACTGATGCCAGCCCATTCTCAGCAGAAAACTGAGAAAAAAATGTATGATGTTGACATGCTGGCAAATTGAAAACTGTAACATTTTGTACTGTGGACTAATGTAGCTATTTCTTATTCTGCCATGAGATCATAGTTATCAGAGAACAATAGACCATGTATTTACATGTCCAAATAAGCAAAATGCTTGGTAGTCCATAGAACTTTTCTAAATGAACTTCCTGAATCTCTAAACTTGCTATGTAAGTTAGATAACATTTCCAAATGTGGTCCATCCTACTATAAGTGGCTGTAGTTTGATAATAGTTTCCTCCTGGGCTCTAAAATTTGGGATTTTGCCACCGTAACAACTCCAGCAGCAAAACAGTAAAACAAATTAAAAACAAAGACACATCTTGGTTGAAAATCTTACCCCATGGCACACTTTTAACTTAGCCAGTAAGAGTAGTTACTATCTTTGTTACTGAAATATAAATATTAAATCCAATATCTGGGGTTCCCTAATATCTTGTTGGTTATCTTTAACAAATGCAAAACAGATTCCCCTATAAATAAATAATACATACATTAAAATATTGGGGTTGAGACAAAATTTACAAAAGCATGATAATAACATTATCATTATGATAATAACATTGCTTTACTTTTCTGTCCAGCACTTTTAGGACACTTCTCAGCCAATACAAGCTTTTTGTCATCTGTGTGATGTAGCATATGGTGCACACAGTAAATCTTGAATTTTAGGCCGAATGCTTTTCAGTAGGCAGTGAGAATGTCTCCATTAGTGAGTCAGTGTACCTCTTCACACCTTTTACTTTGACTCTCTGAATGTATTTTTTTGTACGCTTGTTATGCATTATGCCATTTAGTGCTCCTTGTCAACTATTAAACCAAATTTTTTTATGGTGGCACCCATGGTGACCAGATTTGTAATGCAGCTACGAAGCGTCTAAATGCTTCTCATTAAGGAAAACAACATGTGTACCTGTGTGTGCTTGCCACTGATAATGCTGAAACAAACTTACACTTCTATGTTACATGACATATGAAGTGCTGTTCAAGCCCATCTAAATTCTCTGCTGTTTGTAGCATCTCTTTAAAACACCCAAATCTGCAAACTCATTTAGTGAGGCACCAAAAACTCTCTAAAATCTTTTTGAGTGTGCTCCTTTTCTCTCTTTAGCATTGTACAAAGAAAGTAGGCGAGTGGAAAGTGAGGAACTATTTGCAAGCAAGTCTATGTTCTTTTTTTTTCCTGTCATGATGATGAGTGGAAGTCAGGGACTAGAGCCCCTCCATCTTTGTCACCTTCCCTTTGGTTCTGCCACCTTGAAAACTAAAAAGGCTCAGAGGAAGTTGCCACGATGTGAGAGAGGAATCTTTTCCTCCGCTTCTTCTCATTTCACTTCTGACCTTTTGGAAAAAATAAATGTTTAGCAGTCTTAGTTACCAAGGATACCACAGGCAGTTCATCTTTTGAGTCAATTCACTTTCATCCAGACAGAATTTAGCATAGTTGAAATAACTAAGCAGCCTATTATATGTCATCATTTAATTTCATGGCAAATTGAAAAGGACAGTGTAATAGCAGATGCAAATATGTAACAAAAAGGCAACTGTTGGAGGTTGTGCTTTTTTTTTCCGCCTCCTACCCTCAAAGTGACCTTTCATTTTAGGGACATAAAAATATCAGATATTAAAGAGACAAGCTGGGAGCAAGAGGATGCTACTGATGCCTTTGTTCTTAAAAAGGAACATCCAGACAAAACGGAGAAACAAAAATTCCCAAATCAAACCTCTACTAGTTTATTTTGGTATCCATGTTATTATCCATGAGGCCTAGCCTAAAATAATCCCGGATGAACAAAATAGAAATACCTGATAAAAAGAAATGACACTATTTTAAGGAAGCCTTATGATAATGACTGGAAACATACTGCATCCACGCGTCATACGATAAACTCCACTGGCACTGAAAAACACCCATCTGCCTGAGCAAATGTTCTCCATCTATCAAAATATTTCGGAGCTATTCTTTATGATTGCCTGCATTTTTTTCACAATCATGTTGAAAAACTTTTTGATTAAAAAAATTGCACCTGAATGCAAGGACATAATAGCTGATTAAAAGGTGCACAGTAGGTATTTTCTTGCACTTATTTTGTCTGAGTGATATTTTTGTCTTACAGAATAAAACCTTTACCTGTATGGAACACCACTTGTGTTCTTTAAATGTAATTAACATTGACAAATACGTCAAAGAAACAGGTATGTATGGATTCTCTCTTTCCGAAGGTGAAGTGCAAATGTTCCCGTCATCATCTCATTCCAACCAGCTCCACACCGGAAACCTGAGGACAGTTATGATCTGCTAGATGATTGATTGGATCAACAATATGAGTTTCCAGTCTTCTTGGGTTTGTCATCTTAACTGAAAATGTGCACGTAACTACAAATCAGTTAGTATCTTCAAAAGACACATGTAGATAAAAAAAAGTGTGTTAAGCTACACCAAAAAGTCTAATTCAAACTACGTTAGCAGCATTTCTGCTTTAATCGGCAGGACTGCTAATAATTTGAAGGTAAATTGAAGGTTGTTTTTTTTGTATCAAAAGACAAGAAGGAAAATGGAATTTATCTTCCTTCTCCCCGTGTGCATTAACCAGGTGACAATATGACTGATGATGACCAGAATATTCATCACTGCTGTTTATCTTGTCTTTTTGCGGTGGGGCAGATATAAGACGGTTTTCTCACACGAAAAAATCATTTCAAGGAAATAATCTCAGCCTAGTTTGTAAATATACACACACAAAATTCCATTGTAGGTGAGCAATCATAGCTTTGACACAAACATGACAAGATAATAACGCTAATAATACCGATACAAAGCTCCAGTCCTGTTCAACACAACAGTGAGTTTCATATCAATTCAGCAACACTGCCTTCAGTCTTTGAAAATTAAATGAAAAACTATTCATCGAAGAGTCCGTGCGTCATATTAAAGGAGATAAAATAAACACTAGAATCAGCTAGGCATTAAACTTCATCAGCTGAGCTAAACAAAAGAATATGTGGTTCTTTGGAAAAGTGTCACAAAGCCACACGTTGGTCTAATAAAGAACTATAAATGTGGAACATTTCACTTTCTCTCGCAGTTACTGCATAATTGTGTTCTCCTGAAAGACAGACCTATGTTCCACCAACAGTAGCAAAATGCACCGGACACTTAGAAGGTAATGAGTTATTCTTTTATTTGGATCTAGTTTATTTCCATTCATGATTAACAGATTTATTTTTTCAGTTTAAACTTGCCAAATTAAGTTCTAAATTTAAAGTTATTGTCATGTCCTTTTTTTTCATTGAATTCACACATCTAAATACTATAGAAATCCATCAACGTGAGTCCACTGTTTCTGGGAGTCATGCGTACATGCAGCCTGTAGCTTTATCCCAGCTGCCAGTCTACCACAGGGTGAACAAAGAGTGACAACTATTCATGCTTATTACCACAAACACAGTCACAACCAAACCCAGGTTTGACTTTAATGTTGTGTTTAAGCCCAAACCATGATATTTTCCTCAGCCTGAACAGGTGATTTTGATTCTTAACCTCTAAGAAAGTTTTTTACGACCAAAAATGACCCAGTAGACAGTGCTGGTAAAGGAGAAGTGATAGCTAAGAATAAGGAAAGAGCAAATTAAACCATAAGTGAAAGGAGGCAAAACAAATATCATGAATGAAAACATGAAAGTGAAGAAACACATTTTGCAGTGTTTTTTAGGACTAGTTGTCACTTTTTAATGCTGCACTCACATAAGCAACCAGCTTCGTTCTCAGTGTAATTCCTCATGTACGAGCCTTTGCACTACACATATTGCTGCTTCTGATAACTCCTGTAAGAGAGCTAATTTAGCACCTGAATGTGACAGTGTTTTCTCTAAAGGAACACTGTGGGGCTTTCTGTGAAAATCACCATGGCATTCTTACCACTGTTGGTCAGTCCTAGGATCATTTCCAGTTAGTTAACACTTTCAACACAGAACAAGACAGTGGAATCAAGGCTTTTCAGTGGAATCCAACAGAGGTACTGCACAGACTTTCCACCTTCATGGGTTTCACTGCCATTATTTTCTTCCCAACATTTGAGCCACGTGAGCATAGAAACCATGATGAATCAGATTCTAGAAAAAAAATCTACATTCAATCTAGTAACTTGCGAGCCTTAAATGCAAAGATGGATGTATATCGACAAATAAAATGAAGAAGATTAAACAAAATATGAAATATTTGTCTAAATCCTTTTGGATTTACAACTCCAAATCAGGAGTCAAACATCAGCCTCACTGTGACATGATAATCCCCTGTAAACAACATTGCAACAGAAAGATGGATGTAAAGTACAACCTGATTGGTTGAGGTCTGTTAACAAAGCCAGACTATAATCTACTACAACCTCCCGCCCCACTAATTTAATGTTAATTCACTGGATTGCGTATGATTGGACTGTAAATTTTCCATTTCCAATCCATACACACAAGCATTTCAAGGTCTTATAGCTTTGCACTTAGTGTATTGATCCAGTTAGTGGTAACTAGCTATGGGGTTCAGTGTGTTGCTCAGTTTGGCAGCAATGGGTGTGCTGTAACTCAATTTGTTATTTCCTGAACTGGAACATTTCTCAAACTTCTCAGCATTTTTCTGAGCATAATATAAGGCAAAATATAATCTGTAAAAGTCACATTGTACTGCATCAAGTAAGTCTTTTCAATCATACATTATTATCGGGTAATGAATGAAGAATTAGTAGACAACTACAACAGAGTGATGCACAGCAGTGAACATACATGAAGAGTGATGTGTCAGTGAGAGAGATATAAAGCAGCTAATTAAAGTCTGTATCTTTGGCTGCATGACTGTGCATTCATAAATACATCATTAATACACAATGATGTATTTTACTAGTTGTACAGTTATTCTGCAGCATCAAAATGGTAAATGTTGAATATACTACCTCCTAAGTATGATGTCTGAGTGAGTGTGTGTGTCTGTGTGTGAGAGTCTCTTTCAACAGGAAAGTATTTATCCTACTCCTTAGTAAATGCTTGTTGGAGCTCTGTTTAATCTTGCTGAATAATGGACTCCACCTTTGTTACACCAAAAATAAAGCATGATTTATAATGTGTTACAGTCACTCAGCACTTTAGCCTTTTCTGCTTCCTCTCCCCTGGGATTGCTTGGCAAACAATGTGACAGGCAACAAATAGATCAAACAAAACTGTATCATATTACATGTTACGTTAAATTCCAATGCATCAACACTGCTGCTTCTCTGTATTCTTCCTGCCTCTTTGGTATAAGTTTAGTACACCAGGTCCATGTAACTCTTTTAAACATCAATAACTGCACATCATATTATTTGGTTTAAATCATGTGTTTTTCAAACAGGAGGAAGATTAAAACGATTCATGAAATCTGTATGGCATCTGCTCCTTTATAATCTAATTCAATTGTAAAAGATTGATGTTTGATGTTTTCATTTTAATCTTTAAGTCCATCATTACAATGGCAATTCAACAAAATTCTTATTTAAAAAGCCTCTGACAAATATAACCAATTGCAAAACAAAATAATTTAACCATTTGATCTGATTCATGCATGAAATGTTGTGCTGTTTAGAATATTTGAAATTCTCCACTATAAATTCTAACCGAGTGTTATGTGCATGGGGTCTTCTTTCAGTTCTTCTGCTCTTTGGAAAACACTGATCTTCCAAAACTTTCAAATTCATAAGGGATGGTCAAAGGGGAAATCTGACAGAGATTAAAGCTAGTACTATACTGCTGCAACATTAATTTGTTTTTACTGGCATTACATTATTTAATAGACTGTGAATTGTGCTAGTTAGCCATTACGTTTACCATTTGTTTAGTTTAATGAAGGGTTTTTTGCTTTCATCATACAGAAGCAAATTACAAATTACCAGTCATCAGCTATCCAATTGAGACTGTAGCTGGCTACCGGAGAAGAAAAATGCCATGGATGTCAAGACATGAAAACTTCTGAGGATGCCAGAGGGTTCCACCTACTATAAACTCCAGCGCCCTGAGTCTGACTCTACAACAAAAGGAAAGACGTGAAGAGTGTCAGAGTCACCATCCTGGAGGAAACAGTTGCATTTCAATACATCAAAGAACATGCCCTTAAAAATTAAATTAGTGAGAGCTTCAGGCAGGAGAAGACAAAAAGTGTTGAGGAGGTAGGGGCTAGAAAATCCTGACCTGAAGGACAGATCACAGGCTCTGATCATGACAATCCAAAAGCAAGCCCTGAACACCAGATCCATAGAGAGAGGTGTCCACGAGGCTGTCCAGTCTCTGAGAGTGTACGGCACATAGTATCAGGATTTAAGATGAGCTAGGACAGTGTATACTGAGAAGCACAGCCAAAGGGTGGGATAGTGCACAGGAACATCTGTGTCAAATATGGGCTAGAAACCCCCATAGTCCCACAGGGGTATGTTCTGAAAGTGGTTGAAAACAAGTTGAAATCCAAAGGGATTTTAAATTCCAGCGAGACATAGTGGCGCTAGGAAGAGAGCAGAAGACAGCATGTTTGGATATATGTGTCAGTGGCCTACAACAGAAACATCAGGAGGAAGGAGCATCAAGAGATGGAAAAGTGCCAGAACTGAAGGAATAACTGGAGGGTGAGGAGGGTGAAGTCCAAACTGGTCCCGGTGTTGATAGAAACAGTAAATGCTGTGACTCCCAGACTGGGACAGTGGTTCCACCAGAGGTACATTCAAATGTACAACATGAAGTCCTCTGAGTTGTCAGCTAAGTGACTACGCAGAATCCCCTAACTCCCAGGCTTCTACCACCATATCCCCAAAATATGGGGGTGAGAGGGCTAGTGCTTGGTCTATCTTCTAATGACTCATGAAATGGAAAAGAAAATCTAAAAAATATTACGCCTTGCAATTTCACATGTCATTAGGAGATAGACCAAGCACTAGCTTCTCCTCCATGCTTCATATAACAACATACAACAAAACCTTAATATGAATAAGATGGAATATGTAAATGCTAATGTAACACCTGATAAACTGGGTGATCTGCAGAAGCCAAAGATGGATTTGTTAATACATTTGTTTTTTAAGTGTACCCACGTGCCCGCAGGTCACTGTTGCTTACTTCAGACAAACTGGTCCAAATTGCAGTCACCTAAAAATAGAGAGCACTAGAGGACAATCACACAGTGATAAAACAAGCCTCTGCAATCATCATACTCTCCTTCCACTGATTGTCAGTTCTCAATCATCTTAATCTGCTTTGGGTCCATTCCCACAAGCACACATACATATTCAGATAATCACATGATCAGCAGATGATTTGTCTCAGACTTCATGTGCAATAAAAGTCAAACAAGATGGAAACAACTACAGACAGTACAAGCAGCGCCTAATTAATGATAATTTTCTCAAAATACCTGCTCCCAGCATATTTATTCAATGCTGCTCAGACAGCACTTTTGTACTATTCAAACAACTTGTTTTTATGATATGAGACATTTTACATTTAAGTTCAGTTTCCCCCTTAAAGGATGAAAGTGCTTTGCCGTCTCAATATAAAATAGCTGAAATGGTTTGTAACTTGAAATGTGTCTCTTGACATCACACAATCTAGCTCTATAGTGATCACAGGATTCAATAATTCAGTTTAACATCACATTTAGGACCAAAACACACTTTCTGTCCCGTTCTGTTCCGAGCTCCCTTTGATCCGATTCCACTGGTCGTGTAGAGGAGGTCCAATCCTACACATTTCAGCGGAACGGCCGACAAGTGGGAAGTGAATACTGCCTCAGAGACTTGAGCTTAGGCGTCACATCGCATTACCACAGGATGCGTCACCTAGGTCAAGTCATCTATGTCTGCTGCTACGGGAGGATGTTTCCCAGCTGCACTAAGCCAGGGATGTCTCTCCTGGGACAAATGCACACAACGACCTTGTAAAACTATTCTCAGATGGGGAGGGAAAGTCCTTGTGGGAGCTGTGTGTGTGTGTGTGTGTGTGTGTGTGTGTGTGTGTGTGTGGATGTGTGTGTGTGTGTGTGTGTTCACCAGTGACACACCAGCTGACAGAAAGGATGTGAAGGCAGTGGCTAGTCCTGCTGCAAGCTACAGTAAGAGCTCTAACTTGTCTGATTTCTTCCCCGTCACATCTCCTACAGGAGCTTCCAGGTGATCACACCTACGCTGCACTTTCTTCAGTCTGATCCCTGGTGGAAGAGTTTACTTCACTGTTGTTCTGTGACATTTTCTCTTGGCCTACATCCCATCCATCTTCCGTAAGTTCACTGACAGTTGAACCGAGCAAAATTTGCCCTGCAAATTTAACAAGCGTTTCATGCTATATGGAGCTCCTCCAATCTTTTAGCGACATCTTTTCTTAGATGTCTATGGAATATAAAGTTGGGACTATCATCATTTCCCACTGTTGTGAATGAGTCTTTCATATTTGGGTTTGGCAATATTAAATCTACAACATATTACTCTCACTGAAGGTAAAAACTGACTGCATCCAAAAGAGATACTTTTTTAGTATTGGGCACAAAACCTGTGCATGGGGAATACAATATCTAATGAAAGCATTGACCTACATTAATTCAGACAGGAGGCCTTGGGTATGTAGGTGCCTTCTCTTTTATGGCAACACTAAAACTCTTCTGCAATGACTGGGTCATTGCTTTGGTGTATTTGCTTAAACATGCGATATGCATGTTTAAGCATGGGACTTTAAGGAGGCTTTAGCCTCCTTAATGTCCCATTAATGTCCCATTAAGGAGGCTAAAGGTGAACATGATCTCATCCATGAGCATGACATTGACAGGGATGCGTGAGCATTTGCACGAACAGCAAAAAATAAATACAGTAACACTGAAAAGATTATTTCAGAAAGACCCAGGATTCAAGAAGAGGAACTTTTTGCTCATTATTAGATTATATTTCAAGCATACTGCAGAATGAAAAGGAGCAACAGGTTGGGTACTTAGATTTAGAATTAATACAGGATTGTTCTGTTTATTACTCAAAATCCCTCTGTTAGCTAAATAGCTTTTTTGTGCATTAAAATGTCTTTTTTGGTTGTCCAGGATTTTGTTTCCTCAAATACTTACATTACCATGAAACATATTTGCACAATTCCTTACTTTAATTACATTCATAAAACACCTGAAAGACAGTATAGGCAATGTTCAGTTTCAAGGGTTAAAAAGGGGTTAAAAGCATGTTCTGGATTACAGTAAAACAAAGCAACCACACATAATTTTCTTAGCTGATCATTTTATCATTGACAGCTCCTTTGTTGCTGTTTGTCTAGAGTAAGAAGATCTTGACTGCTCTAAGCCATATTAAGAAATGTTGTTTCCTTTCACTGTTTCCTGTCTAACAACTGCCACATATCTTTAAAGAGTCCTTCAAAATGTCGTTACACAAACAAGATGCCACTGTGAGCATATCTATTTATAACTGAGTGAGACCTTTGAATTTTTTGTAGACAAGAGCTGAATTACCAACATAGCCAAAACAAGCAACTGTACAATGTCACAGACAGCATGTGTATGGCTACTGATAAATCTAGTGACAATTTTAAGAGCCTGTTTATACTTGCATGGACCATCTCCATCACTCTGAGGTCCCAGCAGATGGGTTTGTTTTCAACACAGACAGACAGATATGCAGCTCTCCAAAAAGCTAACAGTGTCTAGGCTTCAGAGTGCTGGTTAGCTGAACGCTAGCTCGAGCCGAGAAGGCTGACAAACAACAGATTCCCTAAAAAGAGGATAATGCACTGAAAACAATAAATTGCGAAGAAGAACACTTAAAAACTTAGAATGATCCATATTTTTCTAATACTGCCCCCAAGGTGTAGTAAAACACTATAACATGTAGATGTGTGATTGTGCATAGAGTCTGCAGAAATATGTTCAAGGCATTAGCCAACTACAGATAAAATGATGTGATTGACCTTTAGAATGATTAAAAGGAACTTGCCGTATTTAGTCGGGGGGGGGGGGGGGGGGGGGGGGTATCTGCAGAAGTAGCTTTCTAAAAGTCAGATCTAGTTATTTATCAAACTGGGAGTCTCCAACAATAAGACTTAAGTCCCCACCCATAAGATAAGGAGACCCTCCACCACTACTCTTCTGGCTAGTCCCCAGCCTAATTTGCTTCACACCTGCTCTTCAGGTTCATTCTGCAAACCATGCCCCTGGGAATCCTAGATTATAATTACATTTCATGATGTATCTAATTGCTAATTTCCTTCTTAATAAATTATCACTAACCCAGTCATGAATCATATGCCAAACACACTTAGCATTGTTTGATAAAGATGAGTCTGTTTCCATGGAGTTCAGAAAAAAACAGGTTGCTGAACTTTCCATAAAAACATCATAACTGTCTCAATGTGACCTGTACGTGAATCCCTAATCCTCTGCTTCTCTCCAGTTCATCATTCCATCTGACCAGCCCAAAACCCATTCATAACTCTACTAGCTTTACACACAGCTGACTGGAGCAACCTCATTTCCACAGTATGATATCTGTGATCCAGTTCTTCCCATAACATCATTAGCCCCTCAGGCGTACTTAGTTCCCTCGCGCTCAGCTCATCCATTCATGCCTGATACTGGACGAAATGCACAATGGAAATACTGATATGCAAGTGGGAGGAAATAATCAGATCATCAATACTATAATGAGCTTTTGTCTCCATTATAAGCATTGAGGCAGAACAGGTGCAGCAATCACTTTATGTGTATTTCTATTTGGAATCTAGTGGGAGCAGTGGAAATGTGTCATTTGTCATATGCAATCACAGCTTTGGTTTCGAGAGACTCCAAATAACTGTAGAATACCTGAGATGCAGAATAGGGTCTGAATGGGTGGGGTTCAGGTTTAATCTCCCCTGTTTTGAATATGAATTTAAAGCTGTGGCACTTAGGGACCCACTTTCATGAATATTTTTTGAGCAATGTGTTGATGCAAAACATCAGTGTAATAAATCTCATATTTATGTATGAAGTACAACAGAAAAACAGGTCGACTTTCTGAATGAAGTTTACATACAACACTTTGTGTAAAATCCCAGTTTCTGTTGCTTTGCTTTTATCTTTAAGGCGTGTAAAAATAGAGAACAGTTATAACCTGTGTAAACATCAGAGGTTGGATTGTGATAAATCAACTGTAAAAGCCATGGCAGCTGTAAAGTCAATGGGTCAGTGGCCGGTAGAACAAATTAATTAAGCCTACTATGCATTATTCACAGTCTGTGTATTAATTTTTTGGTTGAGTGGCTTCAGATGGGTGGTTGATCTGGAATATCGATTTCAAATGCCATTTTTTAACTTAAAAACGTCTTGCTGTTTTACTCGCTTTACTTGGTATGTGACCTCTCTTTGACTCCAGGGTGTTAAAACTGTCATAAAATTAAATATATGATATCTAAGTGATAATTTTAACACATGGCATACGTGCGTAAATTTGGTACCTTTGCAAACTGGGCAGCATTTAATCTCAAATTAGTTTCAGCTCAGCTTCTAACTTTGGAAACTTACCTATCCACGCTGATCACACACAGGGTCATGATAGAGGCAGTGCAGCACATTACATCCATTCCGATGAAGATGTTGCAGAACACCTCCCCAAAAAGCCACTTGCCCCCAGTGAGATCTGTCACAATAACGAATGGCATCACAACTATTGCCACAGACAGATCCGCCACCGCCAAGGACACCAGAAGGTAGTTTGAAGGTTGTCTTAGTTTCTTCACCACACACACCGCGATCACCACCAGCGTGTTTCCCATCACGGTGACCGCCGTGATTATAGCCAACATCATCCCGATGATGATCTTCTCCGGGCGCCCGAAATCCAGTAGCTGCTCCCCGCACGACTCGTTCCACATAGTTGTGGGGCTACTGGTGACGAGGACGTTGTAGAGAAGCAGCAGAGAGCCATTGATAACTTCGGAAATATCCTCTTTCTTGTTAAAAGTGAGCTCAATTCCTGAAGTATTGAACATTACGGCAATATTATTCCGACAGGGCTGCAAGGGACACCTCGCCTGTGAACTCCATTACGCGCATATTTTGGTATGTGTAACCCGCTCTCTGCTGCTCTCCTCTGATGTTGGATCGAATACGTTGCAACTGAACCACATCATAGCTCTCAACAAGTCTGTGGAGTTTCTTAACTAGTTTTTATTTTTGAATGATCGGTTTGAAGATGAATACTTAACCTATTCGTCGAGGAAAATGTTCCTAAAATGTGAAATGGCAAAAGTTGGAGAATCTAGGTCTTTTAAAAGGAATGCTGCTTTTGAGTATATCCTCTCGACAGATATGCACTATTTGTGGGCTTGAGCTCGTCAAACCGCACCTATCCATGTGACGCATCACATAGGACGCGTGAGACAGCCTATTAACACATACAGAACAAAGACGACACAACAGCGGTTCCAAAGAGGATACACGGAGCTCCAAACATACAAAACCTATAAATAGAATCGTGGGTCTATTTGGACTTAAAGAGTAAAAAGACAGTTACATTTAGTACAATGAAAACTGGCGTTGCGATACATTGTATGTTTTATTTATCAAAAAATAAGGTTTGTCCGTGTAGTACCTGGCTCTAGGTTTACATAAGGCAAACTAATACCACACAAATTTTCTTCATTCACAATTGGCTCAGAAATATGCTCATTTTAATGTCCTAAAACACAGATAGGTCTTTCTTGGAGAAAAAAGGGCATACAGAAAAATGTGCTTTAAAAAAGATTTCCACTTTTCCCACATGCCTCTTGTATTTGAAGAGCAAAAAAATGTAAATCAACCTCTTGGCATTTTGGCATCAGTGACAAAGAACCTGTTTATAAATAGAACAGAAAAAGTCAAATGAAAATCTCTTAGCTATAGTTGCTTCAGTGCACAGCATGGTTCTCAAGTTTGATGTGCTGATGCTTTTCTTGGTGTTCTTGGTTCCTCAAAATAAAGCACAAAGTAAAAGTGGAAATCTGACTCAGGGTTCTGGGACACACTGAGAATATATGGGAAATCTTTCCAGGGTTTTGGCTTCTACCACTGCTCAAGCAGCAACAGCTGTGATGTGTTTTCCCCCTCTGGCTACAGAGTGGCTAGTGCAGCTTCCCATAAATCCTCCCTACCTTCCACTCAGCCCTGTCATAGCTGATCTGAAACCTCCATCCCAACCCATCACAGCGTTGGTCTTTTACTCACCATTAGCCTCCTTTCAGTGTGACTGACAGGTCAGTGATGATTGTCACATCAGATTATTGCCAGTGACTGCTGGAAGTTTCTGCTAGACCTTGTGCTGTCAGGGAAATTTAGCCCATTTATGCTAAAGATATTACCAGTGTGTAGATGTCAGAGGAGGTGGGTCAGGTTTCTTTATTGGAAAACCTCGGTGGTAAGCTCCTGGCACTAATGCAAAGCAACCTGTAAGTGTCTCTCTCAGCCTCTCTCTGGGTCCAAAGCATACTGAAAGCGAGACACCTGCTTGTGGTTCTGCAAGAGTTTGTGGACATCATTTTTTAGTTGCTGGATTGGCTATGCAGCAACACTTCAAAAAGAGGTTTTGCCTGTTAGGCCTGGTCAGCTATCCATCCATGTATTTCAGCTGTGTGCATGGATAAATCTGTGCTGCTTCCAGGCATCAAGCATGAACTGACTGAAATGACTCTGGTGTATTTGATTTGTCAAAATTCATATACCAATCTGAAATAACTGAAAATGCAGATCTCTGTGCTCGTTTATTGAAACCAATGTGTGGTTTCTAACATGACAGTTTCATCCAATCACAGAAATTCACTACAAAATGCAAAACTCATTTTGATCCCCCCCCGCTTGCTAAATCCCTGGTGGCCTGTTTGGATGCCATATTACAAAGTCAAGCCTAAACAAGCCCCATGTGGGTGCATGTGACTATTGCTAGATCCCCTTTAAAAGGTCCTCGATGAAGCCAAACCAAACCGTGTTTCATTTTCTCCTGTAATTTCACCAGCATGTCAGTTTTTTACAAGTTTTTAAGTGACACTACCATAAGCAATCCATCTGGCCTCATGTGAGCATGTTTTGTTGATGGGACACCCTGACACCGACGAACATGCAGTAATGTCACCAGTCAGTGAGTTGAAGTCCGATATGTGTTCTTTACTTATGGATTATGGCTGAAGGCAGACGGGAAGAAATCGCCCCTCTTCATAGGCCAGGAAGGAGATAGACATAGTTTATCTTGTTTTCTTGTCAGCAAATTGAAGCTTTAGGAACATGACCTTAATAAAATGAGACAATCAAGCACTGAGCAGAAGCTTGGCAACAAGCAGGTAATTTCATCATGGCGACGAAATGTTTGTGAGGAGCAGAAGAGAAAAACACATTTGTTTAGAAGTACCAGGCCACCGAAAAAGTGTGCTCTTATTTGTTTTGTTTTTCTTCCTTTAGGCAAGTTACAATTGGAACCTCAATGTTCATCGTTCTCCTTCGTTAACAACTATTTCTACAGATCAGTTTCATAGCCTTTTTTTTAAAATCCAGATTTGAATTATTGTAAAATCAAACAATATGAGGCATTTGTAATAAAGTCAAGTCTAAAAGTCAAGCTCCGTGGCATTAGTTGGATCTAAAACATTTGCAAAGAAAAGCCACTTATTGTTTGTGATGTGATTCCTAGAAAAAACAAGTCAAGGCCACTTCAGATAGCAAGAATAAGTATCCCAACCCAAAAAAAGCAAAATATCAAAATCTTACATCATAGCCACTGTCTCAAAGGCCTCAATGTTTGTGTTCTTATCTTCTTTCTTATTATTTTACCTGAAAAAAAAAATCTCAATATGTTCTTTGCTCCGGCGTCCATCCTGGGACCACAGATTAAAATGATGCATTAGTTATAGTTAAATCTATTTTTGGTAACCAACTTGACTAGAAGGAAAGTATATCTGTGTATTCAAATTAAAGAAAATAAACTCACTGAAGACGCAGCAGAGACGATGTTAAATGGGAGTCGACCTACGTGAGAATAAATATTAAAAAGTATTTACTTAATTGTATTCTTGTATTTTGAATGGTCACTTAGTGCCTGGATTTTGTGTTTTCTCTTTCAAATTTGAAGACATTTCCATCATAACCTGATACAAAAAGACACATCAAATTACCCAGAGTGCAGGAAATGTGATGTTTGAAACTCTAACTTTCTTTGGTGACAAGACCTCCCACTTATTTATGTCCTGCCTGGTACTTTTCATACCTTTAAAATCCCATGTAAGATCTCCAGAATATGCACTTAGCTTAGCTGTAAGGAAGAAGCACTGAAGGCCAGAGTTTAAGGCCTTTTTGGTAGGTTAATCTCTTCTTCATTGTGGTTACTTCTATAAAGTTTTACTTTATTACATCTCTTAACACCTTGAAACAATGGCTAGGTTCCCATTCAGTTCTTGCCCTCATTTAAGCAAAGTCCAGGAGCTGACTGTTCAAATATTGGCACAAGAATAAAGTTTACTACCTTAGTGGCTAATTTATTCCTGCAGCGAGCAGGTGCAAGGACAAAGTCATCACCTCCAAAACCTCTGGGAACTTTCATGTTATTATTTCAAACAAGTGAAGGATTAATTGTCTTAAATGTCTGACCAGTGAGCTGAAAACCAAACCTCTGCGAGCTCTCATACATTTTTGCTATTGTTAGACACCCTCCGCTCACCTTGTTCATTAGATTTATTTATTTTTTCTTCACATACAAAAGATTCTCAAAACTATCTGCTTGTCAAAAGCTGAGAAGGCAGTAGAATGTTTTGGCTGTGCCTCCGCTGTTTTAAGATAAAATCCGTTCAAATTATACTGGTTCATAAGCAGAAATGGGCGTCTTCAGCAGGCAGCAGTTAACCACTTCAGGAAGTTGTAGTTCACTGGCCAAATTTCAATGATTTTTCATCTTCCATAACAAAGAATAGATCAGGAAAGGCTACATAAGAGTAGATTTCATGTAATGCTGTATATATTAATTAATTAATAGGGTGGTTGTTCGTGATTTTTTTCCTGTTACATGAACCTAATTGCTCGACAACTAAAACTATTCAACCTGGGGTGCAATAAGGGCACGCTGTCAATCACCAGAGGGCGACAAACAGCTTTGTCTTCTGTAAAGATTGACAGATTAATTAAACCAATGCCTTGGTTCAGAATTTTTTAATGATCCAATAAGACTATCGGAGGGCAGGTACCATCTATCAGTTCGTTGATGCGGACCATTTACTAACTTCAGTTTAATTTTGACACCTGGTGAAAGGAGGGAAGTTTACGTGTCTGTAGACTTCATGTAAGTTTTTATACAATAACTTTTTATAGTATTTTTTTTGCATTCTCTTTTGTTACAAACTGGAAACGTATTGTTAATTTTTTTTTTGGTTTAATTTTTCTCTTAGTTTTTTGGTGGTTATGGCCGTTAGCAGCGAAACACTGTTTAACACGTGTTTCAGTTAGCTAACAGCTGGGAAATGTATTCAACTGTGAGACTAAGCTATATTCTGTTTAGTTGTGGTTGTGCTGTATTAAATATTTAAATTTTTAAAAAATTGTTAATTCTTGACGGTTGTCAATAAATGGAAAAAGGACGAATGAAACTTGTATTTTCAATGCTTGGACATTTAGGGTGCGTTATGTTTAATTCATTCATGTTAGCCTTAGCACGGCAAGTGGTGTAGCTAATCTACTGATTCAGGTGTAGAGGGCTAATAATTGTGTCTTTTCTTATTGTTTCCTCCTCCACAACAGATCTGGGCAACTCATTACAGCGTATCTTCAGTCAAGGTCGTTTCATAATTTCTAAAAGACAGGCTCAATGCATGTGCCTATAGTCAGACTTGAACATATTCTCATTTGGTTAAAGGAACAATTTGGAGAAAGTCCACACTTGGTTACCACATTAACACTAGTTTAACGTTATATCTGTTGTGTTCAGGTGCTTTTCTGCGGCCCTGTAACGGCCCTCGGCGCCATTTTGCTTTCAGTATCAGTTTGTAGTTCGATAAATAACTCCTGAAATAAACTCTGGTGTTTACCCCCATGGTTTAATGTTCAAAGTGTTGGATTCTAAACAACATTGATTGTTCAGGGGAGTAGCATGTAGTCTTGTAGTGGACACAGTGATATTATAATGTTAATGAATTGAGAATCTCTAACATTTCCACACAGCATTTGATCTTTCCTAATTATTGGAGTCTACTTTTTTTAACTGAACTTGGTTTTCTCTTTCTCTGCTTATATCATATGCTTATGTCATATGTTGAATAAAAAACATCACATTTGAAAGTGTCTTTTAAACGACGTAAGGCTATGATCTCTTACACTTTCTCAAAAGAAAAGGCCAATGTAAAAACAGGAATCAGTTGCATTGTTGTATTCATTTTTATCAATGAAAAGGTATTTTCCAGCTTATGAACAGATTTTTTGACCACAGGATCTCACATGGAGGCTTTGGAACTGTCAGGAGAGTTAACTGACAGATGGATATGGTTATTTTAACATTTCTCTCTATTGTAGCAGTCTTTTGGAAATTATAATAAAATTTGTTCAGCATCACAAGAGTAACCCAGTTGCTTCTGGCCTTGGGAAGAGAATCGGTTGCTTATATTGGCATGTTTAATGTGAACCTGCAAATACTCTATTTGCTCCTAATAGTGCATAAAGGGGATAAAATATTAAAAATATTCAGTATTTGATTAAGTGCTGAAGTTTACGTAGTTTTGTTTAATTGTAACAAGCATTGTGACTGAAATATTGTCTAGTAAGACTACATGTTATCTAGTAGTTACTGTTTTTGTAACTGCAACATCACTGAATGAATGAAAATGTGTGCTGGTGAGAGTTTGCCCCTATCTGCTGTATGCTGCTTTCTACTCGCTCGCTGCTGTGTGGATACGTGCAGATTCATGTACGTCGATAAGGAACCTCGTCTGTTTTTAGCATTTTGTGAAGAAAACGCAGCGATTTCCACAGGGTGATATCTGCCCGCTCCAGACAGCTGCTCCCCAAAACTCCTTTGGCTCTCCAGCTTGGAGAGCACATCCCCAGCCCAGTCTCGCGCTGTGATATGCTTACATGAACAGCAACTGCAGGAAACGTTCTGATGAAATCTTCTGAAAATCTCCTGTGTTCATGTGTGAAAACGACTTAACAGAGAGTAGTGCCACAGTTGCATGACAAAGTGTCAAAGGAGCATAGTTAGCATAGTTTTACCAAAGAGGCCCATCATGCAATACTGTACAATGTTGATATTAATGTTGAGTTAGCTTATGTCACATATTATATGTGTCGCTATATCTTAAAAAGCTGGTGTACTGTCTAACTGTGCTGTTGATAGAATTAACAAAACCTTAATTCAACCAACAGTCCCCACATGACATACACACAGCTGTAAGGAAACTTGCTTTGGGAAAAAAAAAGTCCAAAGTCACCTAATTGGGCTTATTGCTATTTGAAATGAGATGCAAGGTGCCGACATTTCTTTTGTGATTGTTTATATGTGCTACTAAATGTATCTTTTGGTGTTTTCCCTACAGTTTACTTATTGTTGTGTCAACTGACTATCTGAAGTTGATCCAATGGATCCAAACAAGCCGACTGACCTCACTGACATGACGGGCGTCCATTGGCTGGGACGCGGAAGAGGCAATCAGCCCAAAGAACTCCCTGTAGGACGTAGTAGAGGGCTGCTGCTCGCCACAGAGGGGTCCGGACGAGCCAGGGGTTTTCTCACTCCTGGCAATAACTCTCAGGGACAACCTGTATTTCTGCCTTCTCCTGAACCTGTGTTTGCACGAGGCAGAGGGCTGTTGCTGCAGCCTGATAACTCAGCAGTTGGTCGAGCCAGGGGCCTTCTCCACCCAGCAGCTGAACCAAATGTAGGTGTAGCCAGGGGTGCTGTGCTGCCCACTCTGGAGTCAAAGCATGGACAAAGTCCTCCACTGGAAACGATGACCCCAGCACCGACAGGACACACCCCTGCTTTGGCAAAACAACAGGTGTGAACCAGAAATATATCTAAATTCATACCGTTTTTCATTTTAGTTTAAATTTTCTTAAAATTATTGTCTTACATTTAATGTTTATGTCTTCCTGCAGATTAGCATGCAAACTCATGGTCAAGGATCAACGCTTGTCTCGATGTTTAGAGGATTGGGCGTTGAGCCCATGACTTCTTTGGGAAGAGGAACTCTAGCAGTGGGTCTGTATTAAAAATCGCTGTTGTGAAAATAAACTATAAATTGCTCCGGAGTATAAGTCGCATCAGTCAAAAAATGCATCATGAAGAGGGAAAAAAAACATATTTAAGTCGCATTTATTTAGAAATTTATTTCACAAAAATCCAGACCAAGAACAGACCTCGTCCATGTTGATGATATGATCCGGTGACATGTTGTGTTCAGTTACCTGCGTTTCAGTGAGCTCAGGAAACTGTCCACCTTGGCTTGTATGGCTTGTATGCTCTGATAGAGAGCACGGTGTGTGTGGGTGTTACAGCGTTGCATGAAGCGGTAACACCAAGAAGGCCTGCCTGCAAAGTCATTTCTATTCAGCTCCTTGGCAAGTACCAGGGCGTGGAGACGTAGCTGCACTGTTGACGAGCCTCTCCCGGCAGTACGTTGTTCAAGCACCCACTAGTGGACCTGTTCCTCCAGCTCTGGCCATCTTGCTTCCAGCCCGCCATGAGCTTTCTTTGTTAGTGTCCTCTCGCTGCTGTAGATAGCAATGTTTACTCTTTGGTTCATGTCAGTCAGTATGAATTAACATTTAAAAACATGTTAAAATATATTTATATATTATATAAAGCTTCCCTTAGCAAAATCAAATATTTGGCATAAACGGTGTTCAGATTACAATCCTGCTGCCATAATGCTGGACAGGACAAAGGGGGGAAAGAAAAATAAATTATATATATTTTGATATATAAATCGCACCTGACTATAAGTCGCAGGACCAGCCAAACAGATTTATAGTCCAGAAAATACGGTATGTGCATAATTCCAAAAGGCTCCAGCTTATTTTGCAATGACGACAAAGTTAGTAAGATTTTATCAGCCCTGAACCTCAATGGAGGGAAAAAAAAGTCCCGTTTGACACCTTAAGCACTTCTAGAATAAAGTGCATCTGTTGCAGGAGGCATTGCAGACACCAAGTACGACTGGCAGATGTATCCATCTCTCCTTTGTTAGAATGAGAGTTTCCATGTGTGCTGCAGCATTACGTTGTCAGATGGTACTTCGATTTGTGAGGCTGCCCTCATGAACTTGTTTAGTTACTGAACTGAACTCTCTTTTCACTGCTGTCAGTCTTAACTGAATAAAAGTAGAATTTTGTTAACATCTTTTTATTTTTGAATGGCAGATTTAACATTTTTATCAAGAGTTGACAACGGTTAAAATGAATGACACTTCCTCTTGGTGTCCTTTTGCTAACTGCTGTAGGTTGTCGATGATTGACTGAAACTAGTTGCACCAATACGAACACGTTTCAGATATCCAAAGTTTGTCTACTCACAGCCTGCTTGAGAGCGTAAGCACAGGTGTGGAGTTTAACTGCGGAGCATCAAAGTGTTGATGTATATCAATGTGAAGTCTAAAAGGCCTGCACTGCTTGTCCCATTAGTTTTCTGCTGAATCAGGTATAGTTGAGTAACCATGAGAACTGACGTGTTACATTTTGTTCAAGGAAGAAGAGGAGCGGGAGACATCGGGGAACTGAAGCCACTCGGTTCCCCTTCAGGTGTCATCAGTACAGAGAGGTAAGCCAGAGGAGTGGCATGATGGGTGTGTTCAGTGCCAAAGCTTAGATGTTCCCGCTCACACCCGTGCAATTTCTAAAAGATAATAACGGTTTCAATTAACACGGCTCAAAACAAAATGGTAATAGTCACTGAAAAGTTGAGTCAGCATCTCAGTGTGATGTTTGTTGTGCTCAGAATTAAACACAGAAAATTCATTAAGTGCTAAGGTCAGGAGTTCACATTTAAATGTACGAGCAGCCTTTGACATGTACATGTCTCTCAAAATGAGTATTCAGGAGGTTTTAATGTGTTGATTTAATTAATAGAATAATTATATTTAAAAAGTCTAAATGAAACCTGATTTAAAAAGCACAGCTTGTGGAAGCACTTTAGAAAAATGGAATGCTTCATTGTTATGTCAGTATAAAAGGTCTGCTCCTCATCATGAGTAAAAATAATAACCTAATGCTACCTTTTTCAGCTTAAAACTGATATTCTACCATGGCTGTTGTGATGCTTGACCTGTTACAGTGTCCGTGGCCCAAGTTTATCCCCTCAGATGATGGTGGGGATAGGAAGAGTAGCGATGCCACACCTCCAAATGGGACGAGGACGCGCTCTGCTTGCTTCATTTCCCTCAGGTCAGACCGAGCCAATTTCTCCAGCACCTGAGCCAGAAACACCCCAACACTGCCAGCCTTCCCTAAAAGGTAATGAACCTTTTAAAATGACTGACAGTCTGAGCAGGGGTGAAAAAGGAAAACTGTTTCCCTCAGTGAGTTGGACTGTGGCTTTACAAATATTAAGGGGAAAAGAGTGACCCGTTGACATGCACTAATGTAAAGCCTGTTTATTCTGTACAGGTCATCATGATTTTCTAATGCATTTGGATGAAATTCAATCTGTGTCTAATGAAATTCAAATGCTCTAAAGGAGCTGTGCCTACCACTCAGGATACCACTGTGCTTTCAGCTACTGTGCCAACAAAGAAGGAGCTGACAATGGAAGCAGTGCGGTAAGTATGTTTCTCTTTTTTTGTGTTTAGCTCCTGGGGCGGTGACATTAAAAGCTGAGACACCATTAGATACAAGTCATCCATTACTTTGTGACCCTTGTTCATTCTTTTTGGAGGTTGCTCAGCCAGTTGAGAATGAGCTCAGTCATTAAGAGTTAAACGAAACAGTAACTTAATAAAAATATTGCTCACCGATGAGGCCTCTGTCAGCCAAAGCAGGGTGTTACAGTGTCAGTATTCTGTGACACTGGACATTGGATGTCCTCTAGGTTACAGAGTACAGCTGCATGTTATAAATAAGCTGGCCCTAAACCATGGCCTTTGTCGTGTGATCAAGTGTAATATTTTACAGACGTGCTATCACCTCTTATCCTTCAAACACTGTTCACTTAAGGTTCCATGCCATGCTTTACCATGTCTGGCTTATCTGTAGTATTAAAACAATGCATGATCACCTTAAACATAACCCTAATTTCAGAAAGAGGTATATGAAGGTTTTAGAATCTTTATGTGGAAGTAAGTCATTTTATCTAGTTGTCTCAGTGTCTTTTTTTTTTCCTCACATGTCACAGTTGATTTTCTTTTACGGTGAAATTCTCCAGGCAGTGTGTGCCCACGGGAGCTGGAGCGTACACGTTATCCTCTGCGGGCATTTGGAAAGTGGAACTTATCACACTGCAAGGAACGAGTGATTCACTTTTGCTTTTTAGAGCAGAGTACTTTGCTTTTGCGTCAGAGAGGTCGTCAAGAAAATATGGTTTTGGTTTTGAGAGCAAATTGACTCTTTTCAGCCTCTCCAAAGGACCCAGCAATCTTGGAAGTGGTTTGTTTTCTTTTTATAAGAACCAGTGCATTGCTGGCTGAAGCTAAAAGTTGAGGCCAACACCAAAATGTCTGGGTTCTGAACCTCACAGTGAGACGTTTCAGATGTCTGTGTTGTGTTGGCACTGGATGCTTAAATGCATTTCGATGCAAACATGACGGTTACACTGAGTGAAAAGGCTGCTAAAAGGGATAGTGGTACTTTGTGTTAATACATTTATGCACAAAACAATGAAAGTATCAATTTGCTGCTTCAGCTCTTAGAAACACTGAGTTACTCATACAAGCAGGTTCTGAGCATGTGTTCCAAACACCGATATCCGGTGATATTCAGGATCTGATTTTGGCTCGAACATTTGGCTGGATGTGGCGTCTCTGTGTTTTTTTTTTTTTTTTCTTGTTTATGTGTTGTTGCAGCTTTCTGACCAAAAATCATAGTAGTGCATGTTCATGAGCCACATCTCCCCCTCCCCAAACCCTCAGCAAACCTGGAGGTGTTCAACCAATCAGAAGACACTTTAGATCCTCCATTTCTCAGGAGGAGGCTTTCCCCAAGAGAAACTCTCCCTCATTCTAAACTAATTACAAACTATTTGGAGTTATGAAAGTGTGCAAGGCTAATGTAGAGGTACCCAATATTAAGAATTAAAGGACTGGAAAGGATCATTCCAAGCTGTTTGGAAACGCTAATGCTTTCCAGCGTGAACTGTGGTGAAATAATCTTTTTCTGCCTTTTATATTTTTTTCCGCCCAGTGACCCACTTGATAAAGCTGGAACAAAAGGAGCTCCGATAATGATTGGGTCAAACCACATCCCGATCAAATGCAAGAATGAAGCGGTGTATCAGTACCATGTTACATTTACGTGAGTATAATGAACTTTTCACAGTCGATCAGCCACTTAATGAGGACTAAACTGGAGAGAAAAATGAAGTTTCTGCCATCTTTTTTGTGTCAGAAGTTTCTTTAATGATATTTGTGATTATATGAGAGTGGCGTATATTTCATGTTTTGTGTATTTAATATTTTATATATATTGCAGACCAAATGTTGAGTCGATGGCGATGCGTTTTGGCATGATGAAAGAACACCGTCCAACCACAGGGGAGGTGGTGGCTTTTGATGGCTCCATACTGTACCTGCCAGTTAAGCTGAACGACGTAAGTGTCAGAGTTGATGTGTTGAAGATGACAGACTTTTGACCATGCTGTTTTCTCTGGTTTTCCCAGCATTTTGCAGACAGAAATTCAGTTTTATTGTGATGACTTCTGCCTTTTTTCAAAGGAGGCTCTTAAACTGCTTACAATGAGTTTCACTGTTGAATTAAATTGGATTGTGTTTGTGCAGAACTACAAAATGCAAAGTCTGCTAAACTTCACTCTTGTTTTGTCATTTTGGTGACATGCAGGTGGCTGCTCTCAAAAGTTTGAGACGGACCGATAACGAGGAAATAGAAATCAAAATCCATATGACGAAGATTTTGCCACCCAGCTCTGATCTTTGCATCCCATTCTACAATGTTGTGCTCAGGAGGTATTCGTTAAAGATAAACACATATTTAAAGAGATTTGCCATGTTTTTGGCCCCTCTACAATTGATAAATCTTCACTAAGTAGACTTAAAAAAATTTTTATCCAAGCCTCGTTAGAAAAAAAACTGCCACTGGTTTCTTTGTATTTGTTCAGGCCTTTTTAAGGGAATCGCCTCGATAAATGTTTTCAGTTCTTTTCTGCGATCATGTTGCCGTTATGGTTTAATCACAGGATGTGAATGAGTGTTCTTGTTTTTCAAGGGTAATGAAAATCATTGGATTGACATTGGTTGGCCGAAATCATTACGATCCAGAAAGTGCAATCATTCTTGGAAAACATCGGTTTGTAGTTTTAATTTAACATCAGAGTCAAAGTTCCTGCTAGTATGGCAGCCCTATTCCCTGCATTATCCTGTGTTGCTCTGTGTCTTTTAGGCTTCAAGTGTGGCCGGGCTATTCAACATGTATTAAGCGCACAGACGGCGGTCTCTACCTGTCCGTGGACGTGTCTCACAAGGTTTTGCGGAATGACTCAGTGCTTGATGTCGTGTGAGTTAAATCAACACCTGCTTACAAACAGCTACAAGCTCAGTCATATCTTTGTGGGTAAATCTTTTGGTTCTTCTTCGCAAGCCGATCCTCTTTTTTTAACCTTGTATTTGTCACTTTTCTCTATATTGACACAGTATTGTCTTTTTAATCCTTTTTTTCTTATAATGAGCCTTATTGTGCTTCTAAAAAGTCTTCACAGCTTACTGTTAACGTTTCAAAACACCCCCTTTCTACATTACTGAACATCAAAAAGGAACTAATTGTAAAACTAAGGTTTTGTGTGGGGTCCTGTTTAATGTTCTGGTTCTGTCGAGTTCTTTTTGATGCTTTTATTCTGCTTCCCTTCTGTATAATCACTCAGACATGATAATTATACATATTTAGATAAGTTTAAGCATATGATTACCTTAATGCATCTGTCTTCTGAGAGAAAACTGAAACCTCTCAATGGTTGGAACGTTTCCTTTGGGGAGTTGCATTAATTGTAAGGTGAATTTGATGGAGGCCACTTTTCCAATGAGACGGGGCTCACTATAACCATTGATTATTGCTTGTTTCCTGTTGTCTGCCAGGAACACTCTGTACCAACAGAGCAAAGAGAACTTCCAAGACGAATGCGCCAAAGAACTCATTGGCAGCATTGTCATCACCCGCTACAATAATCGCACCTATCGCATTGATGCTATTGAGTGGAACAAGTCGCCCAAGGACATCTTCACTTTGATGGATGGCACACAAACCACCTTTTTGGAATACTACAGGTGAGACAGAGTTGCCTGTGAACTCACCAAAAGTGAGCAGGTGCATTGCAGTAAAAGGCTGGTTGTTTTATTCTTTTTTTTTTTTTTTTTATGTTAACCGTTATTGCTTTGTGTGTGTTTTGACATTGTAACAGCAAGAACTATGGGATCACAATCAAAGAGCTGAACCAGCCTTTACTCCTGCACCGACCCAAGGAGAGGTCCAGGCCAGCAGGAAAGGTGAGAACATTTCTCCTGCATTGTGATGATTGAAATGGAGGCAGGTCTTTTTAAAATGAAGTCATCATCTCTTTAAATTAGACCCTTCAGTTGACCTGCAGTAATTTGTGTCTCAGACTAACACTGCCACCTTGTGGCTACAACAAGTTGTGCTCGTAGCTACCACCCAGTTCTGTATTATCAAATAATTTAATTTTAGGAGTTGTTTTCTCCTTTTCTCATCGTCTTTTATTTTCTCTTAAAGAATTTGAAAATAGAAATAATTTGACTCCAGTGTCTCTGCACAAATACACACAGTGTAGTTAACTGGTGCATCTTACATCTGATGCCAAGCGCTCGAAGGCAGGTGGAGAACCACGGAGAAGCTACGAGTGACAGTCGCAATTGAATTGTTTTCAAAAGGTCTTTAAACCAAGCTGAGTCGCATTAGGTCTTTTATTAAGGTGAGAGGTGGTGTTTGCAGGTTTGCTTGGTTATGAGCTGTAGAAACATGCATGGATGTTGCCTAAATGAGTTCTTAAAAGCATTCCAGAATTATTTCTGTGTCGGAAACAGCTCAAAACTTGAAGCTTTCCCTGAATGATAATGAACCTTTCTGGGCAAGAGTGGACTTGATTTGGAAGTGGCTGGACAGGGAAGTGGGAAGAAAAAGAGAGTGAGTCTGGGGTTCTCAGTTCAATTTGGCAGGAAATGCAGACAAATTTCACTCCTTCATTTGGTCTGGTTCACTTGTACACTGCCATTTTTAAAGCGGACCAAACCGCCGTCACACTGGTACAACAGAAGAAGAAAACGATTGGCTTATCGATTGGCCAGGACGGAAAATGGAAATCCATCCCATTCAGCTGAACACCAAATTTATGCAGTCTTGGCTTTTCTGTTTTTATTCTGGTGTTCGAAACCTTATTGCTTTTTCACAAGAAGCTGCCCAGTATGAGCAGCAGACACGGCAGTGAGCTGTCTAGCATGTTGCTCTCTTCATGAGACAAATGTAGCAGTACCAAAAAGGTCCGCTGGATAGTCTGTTCCCGCTGTAAGCGAACTGCACCGGTGTTCACTGGTTTGGTCCGCATCAGTTTGGATGAGCTTTCACACCTGCCCAAACGAAGTGGACTATCAGAGGAAACCAACTCTGGTCCATTTAAAGCGGACCAAAGAGCTCTGGTGTGGAAGCGGCCTAAATCAAGCTGTGAGTTGAACCAGCAGGAAAACAGAATACTTCAAAGCTTTGCTGAATTATTTTCTGTTCTTTTTGCAAATGCAACCTTTGAGCTTTACTGTGAAACTGGTTTCAGGGCTTACTGAGGTAACCTTAAATTTAACCCTGGATTTTCAGTTTCCACTCATGCTGCAAGCAATTTGCTCCAGAGCAGAAGGTCTGTATGAATTTGATAAGGAGAAACTCCATTTATTTTAGTGCAAACCTCCTTGAAATTGGGCCGACTTGTCCTGGCACACTTTATGGAAGGATGTTTTGCTTTGTTTGTTATGCTCTCTGGAGACCGAACCATTTGAGTGACGCTGCTAAACATGTCCTGCGTCCACTTTTTCAGTCGACTGTAAGCTTGTTCTGTCATGTTTTGTTTACCATATGGCTTTTTCCTCTTTCTCTGTAGCTTTGTTTTCTTCATACATGTGTTTCATCCCTGAATTGCAGCAAATCATTACTGGAGAGATCCTTTTAGTCCCAGAACTTTCCTTCATGACGGGAATCCCAGAGAAAATGAGGAAGGACTTCAGAGCTATGAAAGTAAGTTTGATATGGCAGCTCAATGATCTTCAGAGCCATTTGTCTTCTAACTCTTAATTAAGCCACCATATTGTCATGTTTTTTGTTTTTTTTTATATTGTATAAAAATGTTTTTTCTTTGATTTTTATTTGACATGATGCACGTAAGAACATGTTAGTTCAACTGTGTTTAGTTGGTTTGCTCTTCAAAAACTTTCTTTTTTTGCTTTTGTTCGTCTTTGGTCATTCTCCATCTTAACTGTGAAGTATTGTCCATTCGCCCTTTTTTATGAATTTGAGCAGACAATTTTTGTCACACCATCACTAAACAAAATCACTGTCTGCATATAAACGTATGTTAAGATGGTCGTTACACCTTTATTTGAGTATTGCAGTGGTAATGGCTAAGATGTGGAGTCTGATTATGAAGAACATACCCAGGAGCACATTGGAGTCTGAAAACGCATATCTTAATGTGTTACAGGACTTGACCATGCACATAAATGTCAGTGGTGAGCAGCACACACATTCAATAAAGCAGCTTTTGAAGAACATCAGCTCCAATCCTGAGAGTCTGAAGGAGCTCAGTCGATGGGGACTGGAGATTGGTTCGGGAATTCTAATGGTGAGAATCTGTGTCACATGCTTCATACCGTATTTTCCGGACTAGAAGGCGCATCTGAGACATGCATATTTAGAAATTTATTTCACAAAATCCAAGACCAAGAACAGGAATTTAATCTGGAAAGGCCAATTATTCAACTACACAGTAGCACACAGAACAACAGGCTGAACAGGTGTCCGGTATGTTAATGTAACACATCTTTTTACGCTTGTGAACATTTATTATCTGTATCTAACAATCTCAGGCTCATCAACAAAATGATTTAGTTGCTGGTGGGGTGTGTGTGGCTAATCAAATTTCTAATCATTTGCATAATTATGGGTAAATTTATGGAGTTTACAGGCTCTTTCAGGAGCTTTGTCTCTAAATGAGTGAGCTGTTAGCAGTTCCACACTGACACCACATGACCTCAAGGTTATGGTACTTTTTTTTATTGCTTGTGTAAAGCTGGCCTTTATCAGTAGCATAATTTTTCAAAATAATTTTCATATGAATTATCAAGCGTCTTTTGTATGTTAAATTATCCATCCATCCATCCATCCATCCATTTTCTATACCCGCTTAATGGAGCCTGTCCCAGCAGTCATGGGGCGAGACCCTGGACCGGTCAGCAGTCCATCACAGGGCCACACAGAGACCAACAACCACTCACACTCACTCCTAAGGATAATTTTACAGTCACCAATTAACCAAACATGCATGCTTTTGGACGGTGGGAGGAAGCCGGAGAACCCAGAGAGAACCCACGGGGATAACATGCAAACTCCACACAGAAAAGCCCCGGCCGGGAGTTTAACCTGGAACCCTCTCGCTGTGTGGTGACCGTGCTAACCTGTTAATTATAACTAACTGTATAAACTACTCTAAAACTATTGTAGTTTATACAATTAGTTAATACAGTAGTTTATATTAGTGTAGTTTATACTGAGATATAACTGTTGATTGAGATGGATGTTTATCATGAAAACAAATTGTCACATTGTACTGAAACTTGTTTCGACACCTTTTTAGTCGATGATGAGAGTAAGCGAGATCAAGCTTGTGTTGTTTGGTTGAATACCAATAACGCCAGCACCTCAAACAACATCCTCAAAAGGCTTTTTTCAAAATCAGCTTCTCAGACCTGTTCACAGAGTTGATACATGAGAAAACACTGACATAGTTCCTCCTGCCTGTGAATCTGACCCAAATTGTAGCTGTTAAAGTGGAGACTGTCTGTCCCTGATGAGTAAAACCTCTTTTTAACATCAAGAACAACTTTCTGTTGGATATCGAGATGCTGCTTGAATGTCTTGATAAGTTCACAGCGATAAAGAAAAGGGGTTAAAGGGTGGAATATAGTTTTTCTTTGCTGTCCTTGAGCTGAAGCTGAAATTTTGCTTCATTGATATTTTGAATATGAGCTATTGATCCAGGAAGTTTCTTGTAACATCTTGTGTGTATGTCATGGTTCTGGGAGATGGTATTGTGCTGGCTCTTTATATGCATTGTTTCTCCTTGGTAACTTACACATGCCAGATAGATGGATAGTCCAGCACACTCGAGCACAGTGAAATCAGTCGCAGCTTGAAAGTCATGTGAAAAGGCCTTTTTTTTTTTTCTCCTCTTCTTCTGCTGCAGATTAAAGGCAGAACGCTGCCCCTTGAAAAGATCTGTCTACAGTCCTCATCCATTGCAACTGGTGCCGATGTGTCCTGGTCCAGAGAGATCACGAGGGAAGCTTCAATCAGCTCTGTAAGCTGCGTTAGCTGCCTGGAAATATTAACTTTGAACTGCAAAGCTGAAGAGGCTAAGTTAACAATGTTTTCCATTCTTTGACCTTTTTTTGTCTTGATATTTTTATCACTACAAAATTTATTCTGCCTCAGCCTTAAAGATGGATGCTGAATCTCATCAATTTTTTTCAATCGACCCATCTTCCTCCAAGGTCCCCTTGAACATCTGGGCCATCTTCTACCCTCGTCGCTGTGCTGAACAAGCGGAGGAGCTGGTTTCCACTTTTAACAAGGTGGCTGGGCCCATTGGGTTACGACTGGATCGACCTATTCGAGTGGAACTGCGGGATGATCGAACCGAAACTTACGTCAAGAGCATCCACTCTCAGCTCACCAGTGAGGTGTGACATAAAATAGAAATTCAGCTAAAACAGTAACCTTTTTTCCCCGTTATGCTTTATACACAGATGTGTCCATTAAATGTTTGTTGGCTCTGCTCACGTTTGCAATGCAGCACATTGTAAAAGTAGGACAAACTTGTTGGCTTATTGTCAATTATTTCAGATTCAGGTTGTGTTTCAGGTACCTCCATTTCAAATTAGATATAATATAATGTAAGTTTCCATCTTTATCATCGAATTCTGCAATGTAATGCAAATCCAGTCCCATTGCTGAGTTCCCATTTTTGTGCAGCCTAATTTGCAGCTTGTAGTGTGCATCATGATCGGCAACAGAGATGATCTCTACAGTGCCATCAAGAAGCTGTGCTGTGTTAAAAGCCCCGTACCTTCCCAGGTTTGTAATGTTCACGTCTGTTTTCAAAACTGCAAGTTCTGAATCGGAGAAAGACTGTAAAGTTTGGACCTGGAACTTTTCCATTTTTTATTTTTGTTCATTTTTCTCAAATGATTTGTTCTTAGGCCATCAATGTCCGAACAATATCTCAGCAACAGAAGTTGAGGAGCGTTGCCCAGAAGATACTCCTGCAGGTGAACAGCAAGTTAGGGGGCGAACTCTGGACTGTCAACGTTCCCCTGGTGAGCATCATGTCTCAAAAGCAGAAAAGTAACAGCAAACCTTGTGGATGCACAAAGTCGGAGTAGAAGAGCCGGATCATGATTTACTTGATAAAAAATGTGGTCTGTATGAGGCTTGTTTTGAATTTGAATTGAATTCATCTTCTTATCCAGTTTGTGATTTTTACAGAATCAGTGATCACTTCTGACCAGAATTAAGTTACTGCACATTAATTTAATACAGCCAGTTTGTTACTGGTGAATATACAATACTATAGATAAAGACTTAAAAGATTTTAATTTTTTTTTACCTTTTTTTTTTTCAATAATTCTTTTACTAATTTGACTAACTTTAAGTCAACTTTAACTTTTGTTCCTGTGTCACTTGACTAGAAAAACTTGATGGTAATTGGAGTTGATGTCCACCATGATACCAGCAAGTCGCATCAGTCGGTCATGGGTTTTGTTGCAAGTGTGAACAGGTACGCTTGTGTTTTTATCCTTAATTTGGTCTTTGATTTCATGTTTCCGTAGTAATTTATGTAATACCTTTTATTGAATCAGGCTGGAGCTCAAAACCCAATGTTAAAGTATTGATTCAGTCATTACTCACCAACTTTCACATCACTGGTGTCTGAACAAAGCAGGCTTCAGGGTTATGGCTCCTGAAAATTAATTTGAATATCTTTACAATAAACTTCATTCTGAATGTTGAAAATATTTTATTAGAGAATTTCAGTTGGTGTCACTTGTGTTTGAATGTGTGGCATCACTGATAATAAACGGATGATAAACACCTTTTCCTTGTCCAGTTCACTGACCCGCTGGTACTCCAGAGTAACTTTCCAGGCACCCACTGAGGAACTGATCAATGGCTTCACAGTTTGCTTGCTGGCCGCATTGCAGAAGTACTACGAGGTAACTTATCTGCTAGTATACAGTGGTGTGAACAAGTGTTTGCCCCCTTCCTGATTTCTTTGCATGTTTGTCACACTTAAATGTTTCAGATCAAATAATTTTGAATATTAGTCAAAGACAACACAAGTAAACACAAAATGCTGTTTTTAAATGAAGGTTTTCATCATTAAGGGAGAAAAAAATCCAAACCTACATGGCCCTATGTGGAAAAAGTGATTCCCACCCCCTGTTAAAACTTAACTGTGGTTTATCACACCCGAGTTCAGTTTCTCTAGCCACACCCAGGCCTGATTACTGCTACACCAGTTCTCAATCAAGAAATCCCTTAAATGGGACCTGCCTGACAAAGTGATGTAGACCAAAAGATCCTCAAAAGCTAGTCATCATGCCGAGATCTAAAGACAGTCAGGAACAAAGAAAGTAAGTAATTGAGATCTATCAGTCTGGAAAAGGTTATGAAGCCATTTCTAAAGCTTTTGAACTCCAGTGAAACACAGTGAGAGCCATTATCCACAAATGGTGAAAACATGGAACAGTGCTGAACCTTCCCAGGAGTATCCGGCCGACCAAAATTACCCCAAGAGCGCAGCAACCACTCATGTAAGAGGTAAAAAAAACACCAGAACAACATCCAAAGAACTGCAGGCCTCACCTGCCTCAGTTAAAGTCAGTGTTCATGACTCCACCATAAGCAAGAAAAATGGCCTGCATGGCAGAGTTCCAAGACGAAAACCCCTGCTGAGCAAAAAAAACTTTAAGGCTTGTCTAAATTTAGCCAGAAAACATCTTGATGATCCCCAAGACTTTTGGGAAAATACTGTGGACTGACGAGACAAAAGTTGAACTTTTTGGAAGGTGTGTGTCCCATTACATCCGGCGTAAAGGTAACACCACATTTCAGAAAAAGAACCTCATACCAACAGTAAAATATGGTGGTGGTAGTGTGATGGTCTGGGGCTGTTTTGCTGCTTCAGGACTTGCTGGACAAATAAATGGAACCATGAATTCTGCTGTCTACCAAAATATCCTGAAGAATGTCCGGCCATCTGTTCCTGACCTCAAGCTGAAACAAACTTGGGTTCTGCAGCAGGACAAAGATCTAAAAGACACCAGCAAGTCCACCTCTGAATGGCTGAAGAAAAACACAATGAAAACTTTGAAGTGTCAAAGTTCTGATCTGAATCCTATTGAGATGCAGTGGCATGACCTTAAAAAGGTGTTCATGCTTGAAAACCCTCCAATGTGGCTGAATTACAACAATTCTGCAAAGATGAGTGGGTTAAAATTCATCCCCAGCGCTGTAAAGGACTCATTGCAAGTTATGGCAAACGCTTGGTTGCAGTTGTTGCTGCTCAGGGTGGTCCAACCAGTTATTAGGTATAGGGGGTAATCACTTTTTCACACAGGGCCATGGAGGTTTGGATTTTTTTTTCTCCCATAATAGTGAAAACCTTCATTTAAAAACTGCATTTTGTGTTGTCTTTGACTATTATTTAAATTAGTTTGATCTGAAACATTTAAATGTGACAAACGTGCAAAAAAATAAGAAATCAGAAAGGAGGCGGAGGAGACTTTTTCACACCACTGTACCCTACAAAGTTTTTCCAAACCACACCTAGCAAAAAAAACCACAAATCACTATAAAACAACAGCTCACCCAATCTGTATCTGAATCTTATCAGGATAAGAGGAAGAAAATGTTATGGCAGGTGTAAGTCCACTCTGAGGGCATTTCAGGCTGAATGAATATAACACCAGTTTAGCTGCTCAAGCCTGTCATAACAGTTTGCTCTGCTGAACAGGTAAACCACAACCTACCAGAAAAGATTGTGGTGTATCGGGACGGTGTGTCCGATGGACAGCTGAAGATGGTGGAGCAGTACGAGATCCCACAGTTGATCAAATGTTTTGAGACATTCCCCAGCTATGAGCCAAAGCTGGTCTTCATCGTGGTCCAAAAACGCATCAACACCACTCTCTACTCCTGGGCTGCAAACAGCTTTGGCACCCCTCCACCTGGAACTGTTCTGGATCACACGCTCACTCAGAAAGACTGGTCAGTCAGGCTTTTGATCTACCACAACTTGTTCTTAACTAAAAAAGTTTTTTATAGTTGAGAGACACAGCATCCTTCCAAAACTGCAAAGCAGATAAATCTGAGCATATCGTTGACAATCTCTCCAGGAAGACATCGTTCTACATTGATTGTAGTGTAACAAATGACAAAAGAAGTTTCAGCCAGTACAGACACTGTTTATGCTTAGGTGTGAAGTGACACACTTTAACTCCAAAGGTTTGAGACGTACTGTTTTATGAGGTTAGATTTCAGATACTTTATCTGCTATTAGCTCTTAAAGATTCTCTCCTATGTTTAGGGTTGACTTTTATCTGATGGCACATCAAATTCGCCACGGCTGTGGACTTCCTACACACTACATCTCTTTGTACAACACAGCAAACCTCACGCCAGACCATTTGCAAAGGTATGTGCTCTGACAGTATTTTGACTGGCGCGATTCTGTTCTCTTACTATTTAGATGCCAACTAGTGATGGCAAGATGCGTTCAACTTAAATGCACATTTGTTTCGTGGTGGAGCATCTAAGATGTTGATATGATAAAGGCTGATGACTCGCCGAACAATATTCACTTGGCGTGACACACATTGCAAGAGTCACAGTTCTATCTTCTTTGTTTTTTGTGTTGCCGTTCCAGTGGCCCTGCTCTGGCTTAAGCTTAATGTGTGTAAGAAAGCTGCTGCACTTTATCAGGTCTTTCATATATTGCACTTTTATACACTTTTGGAAATTAAAATATTCATGTATGCATGTAAGTACAGTGGCTTGCAAAAGTATCCTCCCCTTTGGCATTTTTTTCTATTTTGTTGCCTCACAATCTGGAATCAGAGTGAATATTTGGGTGTTTTTTATCATTCAATCTACAGAACATGCCAACAATCTGAACATGGAATTATGAAAAACTGCTCAACTTGAACCAATCAAGTATTGTTAAAGCAGTATCTTTAGGATCATTGTCCCATTTGAAGTGCACCTCTGTCCTAAATCCAGTTTTCCAGTCCCAGAATCCCAACAGAATGATGCTGCCCCCACCATGCTTCACTGTAAGGATGATGTTCCTGGGATGGTGAGAGATGTTGGATTTATGCCTTTTGTAACATTTCCCTTGATGGCCAGTAAGTTTAATTTTACTCTCATCTGACCAGAGGATGAGAAAATTCCCACATCTCTGACCTCTGTGGAGAGCTTCTTGGTCTTTAAGGTGATGATGAGTGGTGTTGGAGACTCTGAGGCCTTTCAGAACAGCTGGAGATATATACTGAGATTTTTTTTTTTTTTTAATTTTCTGAAATACTCCCCCAGCCCATTTCTCACTTCACCAATTTCAACTATTTTGTGTAGCTCTAAAATTCCCTAAAAAGTTATTTTAAATTGTACACTGAGAATAAGAATAACAGGTGAATACTTGCAAGCCATTGTATTTAGTTTCCTTCTGTAGAATGACATTTTACAGATGCTCACATGACCTGTGAGCATTTGAGCTGAATATATTGAGCTCCACCAAAAGCATCTTGCTGTTCCCTCTGCTGGTGTTTACGTCGGGCTCATAGTTGGGATTCAGACTTTTTATGAAAGCCTTGAAGAGAGTTTGATAGTAATGTTTGATCAGTCCTAAAAATTTATTAATATCCATTTATTCTCATGCCAGGTTGACGTTCAAAATGTGCCATCTATACTGGAACTGGCCTGGCACCATCCGTGTTCCAGCACCATGCAAGTATGCCCACAAACTGGCTTTCCTTTCCGGCCAGTACCTGCACTCAGAGCCAGCCATTCAGCTCTCAGACAAGCTTTTTTTCCTCTGAGCTGCACCAGTTACTGACACAAACTTAACTGATTACATCACAGCAAAACCGGCTTTGATGCAAAGCACTACAGAAAGACCAGAATGACGAACCATTTGAACTATCAGGAGATTCATTGTTGACTTGTAGCACTTGAGACTTTAAGGTATGTCATAGATTTCCATCTAGGATGCTAATATGGATCAGACTTTTATACAACCAGTGCATGTGAGAACTCTGCCTGAGCCCTCACAAATTTAAACTCTTCTTGGGAAGACAATACGATTTTCCATTGCTAAAATAATTACAGTATATGTTTAATATTGGTCTAAGAATGTTTTAATTTTGAGTCTATTGTTAGCATGTAAAGTTATAGTTTGGAGAGAAGTTGCCCTGATCTTTAGTTTTGAGCACGTTTGCAATATATTCCAGAATGTGGTATAATGGTTGAACAAGTTCAGACCACGTTATGCAGCTTTCAGCTGGACAGATACAGCTTATGCAACTTAAAGAATTTAACTAAGAAAGCCTCTTTTATTATCATTTATGCTGCACTTTCAGAAAATTATAACATTGTTCATGATAATTTTTCCAAAAGTGTCCAGGACTTGTTTATTGATCGATGTACAGCAGAAATAAATGTTTTCTTTGTACACGTCAAAATGTGTTAACCCTCCAGCTGAACGCCACTGATTTAAAAAAATTCAATTAAATTAAAAATAAATTAAAAATAAATAAATAAATGTGTAGTAGACGGGGAGTATTTTGGTTACTTTGGGAGGCTGTAGCTCAGGAGTGAGAGCCTGCCAGTCGGAAGGTTGGTGTTTCAGTCCCACATGAAGAAACCCCACGTTGCTTACGGACTGTCGCACTGTGTAGACGTGTGAGAGAGAGTGTGTGGCTTTGGTGTAAAAACGCTTGGAATGGTCAACTAGACTAGAAAAATGCTATGTAAGTAGAGTTTGAATCTGCGATAAGGACTAACATTTCTGAGGCAGAAGCAGCGCCGGTGCACATGAAGGTAACAGCAGCGCTCATCTCCTTCTAACCTCACACCACTGGAAAGGAAGGCAGTGGCATCCCAAAGGAAGGCAGTGGCATCCCAAAGGAAGGCAGTGGCATCCCAAAGGAAGGCAGTGACATCCCAAAGGAAGGCAGTGGCATCCCTCAGCAGAGACCAAAACGTCACCATTCTGCCAGCAGACAAGGGAAGATGCACTGTGGTTCTCAACCCAATTCACTATCGCAGAAAAATAACCAACAAGGCTCTGAAGAGGGACCCTACAAGAAAGTCACAGATCACCTACAATGTTATTGACCATCCAGTTTACCACAGACTTTACCCTGGTGAGGCCACACCGTTTATTTATAGACTCCCCAAGATGCACAAGGAGGGAGTCCCACTCAGACCCATCAGCAGCAGCACCACCTACAGCATTGCCAAACACTTTACCTCCATCTTAGCACCCTGGTGGGAAACTCCGCATCACATACAAAACTCCATAGACTTTGAAGAAGATCCAACATCTGAAACTGTCTCCAACTGTAACCATTGTGTGCTTTTGATGTGACCTCACTTTTTACATATATACCAATTTCAGAGGCTGTGGAGACTGTCAAGAAACGGCTGCAGCTAAATAAGTGAACAATAGGACCGACTTCACTCCTGACCAGAGAGCAAAGCACTTAGCTCACACAAAGGAGTAACACCAAGCCACTGGTTCAGATATGTGGACAACACCTGGGTCAAGATCCGGGTCAAGAACTGTTCTGTGCACATTGAGGATGGAAGTCTGAACATTAAGGTTTACTAGAAGAACTGAGAAAACCTTTCGGATGTGAGTTTAAACGTCTTGAAGAACCAAGGAAAGTCCAGTTGCCTATAGTCAAGCTCTTAGGATAAGTCTGAGTGGTAATATTAACAGTCTCCAGTTTGTAAATGTGTGAAATGGTTTCTGTGGAGGCAGCTGATTTCCAGGTCTCCATCAACAGCCATATCAAAGAAGGAATCCCTCTAGCAGGGAGGCCTTTATTTACTTCCAACAGTTTAGAGTCCCACGTCTCTAAGTTGGCTTTTATTTCAAATTGTCACTCTTAGTGTGACCAGTCATATTATTCTACAACAAAATCACCTCAAACACTTGCACCTTTTCTCCTCTTAAGTTTGTCAATCGAGTATTCACGCATTCCTTTGGGGAGCTCTATAATCAGGTCAAGCCTGTGAAACACTGCTGTCATTTCTTTTTACTGACCCGTTTCCGGGTTAGCCGTCAAATCCCAAATGCTGTCGGAGAACCACAAATCGGCGGTGAAAAGAAGCCAGCAGTTAACTGTGCCAAATGTCTTTGCCGTGACCAGCAACGCAACCTCTGGCAGTACCACAGCTGCTGCAGCAGTGACCGATTCCAGCACGAGCCTCAGAGGGGGAACCGCGCGACTTGTGACACGCTACTGGCTCCAGCGCGACATTTCAAGCAGAAGTTCTCTGGTCCCTGAACACTGCCGTGCAGCGCCACTCCTGTGCATCCACCGAAGAAGAAGTAAGTTGTTGCAGGCGATGTTTCCAGACTCTGAAATAGCCAAATCGTTCACCTGTGGAAAGGACTAAACAAGCTACATGCTAAAATGCGTGTTGATGTTTGATGAGAGTTTGAACCAGTCAACAAAAATAAACAACTAGATGTCCATGTGCGTTCTGGGAAGATGGTTGTGTCCACTCCCGTTATCTGGGCTCACAGTTCATGGGACATTCAAAGGCTGTGGATCTGCTGCAACATTTCCAATTAAGTATAGGCATGTTCTACGTTTATGGAATTGTATTTACACAATAACCTATTCTATTTTTTATTTTATTAGTTTTAAGTTTATTAGATACAAGTCTCATCTCTAAATGAATCTTAATTACTTTTAGGTTGTGCTTTAAATAGCTATTTTTTTATTATATAAGAGCAAACCTGCAATGACCAAACATGTTAGTAACATCTTTTCAATATGTCTTCATGGCATCAAATCATCTAAATAAAATATTTATTTCTTAATACGGGGGCGTTTTCAAAGCGTCCCTCACAAAGGAACCACTAGCTTCTGCAGCATCAGCCAGGACAAGATACAGGATCTACATGGACGAAGAAAGGAGGAGGAAAGAGGGTGCCATGCACGGACGTAAGAGAAAAGCATTGGAAGATGAGCTGGGAGAACTCGAAAAGAAAAAGGCAGTGTTGACAGAGGTGTACGCCAGCCTGAGAAGGCCAAAAACAAATCTGGCACATTCATGGTTTAGATTATCGCAAAATCTAATCCTCTAAGGAGGAGATACAAGGACAAATGCCTTGAACTGAAAAATGTTGAGACAGAGTTGGAACTAAAAGCGAACAAACTAAGGCACATGCACTAATTATCCTACAAAGTTAAATCTCAGTGATTTCTTTGTTACGGCAAGTACTGAACTTAATGCAAACTCTCAAGTTGAGAGAGTACTGGTACTTTTTGGTCTGGTACTTTTTGAAATATGTGCAAATACATTTTGACATTGTAAGCTGTCTCATGAGCCATTTCAAATTCTTTAGAGTGACATTTTATGTCAGTTATTTAGATAATCAAATATCTTATTATCATTGTCAAATGAAATGCTTTCCAAAATAATTTAGAGTTGGATATGGATATTTAGTGTGTGTGTATAGACAAATATGTACACGTGTAGTATTTACACTTATGGGCATTTAAAATGTTTGAAATAGCATTAATAAGCATTAAATTATATTTGCTGGTACCTGCAGAAACCCTGTATTTTGGAAAAAGTTAAATTTCAGTGGTGGATTGTGAAGAAGAGATTGTGCGTCAAAAAGCTGGGAACAGGCTTACAAACTATTAGCCTCACACGCTCTGACGACAAGGGGAAGGTTTTTCTTTTAAAACCTGGACTTTATTTCTGCCATAGAATACATTCATCTACTCACAGATAACAGTTTGAAAGTCTGGGGCTTTCTACATACGGGTCTCGTGGGATGACTGCGTCGAGATCAGCGGCGCGAGTCGATGACATCATCCCACTAGACGTGTGTGTAGAAAGCCCCCGATAACAACAACACGGCAGCTCTGAGCTCACAGTGCAATAGTACGCGTCCATTCATCTTAAAGTATTGGTGAAATAAAGACGGATAATGTGATATTTAGAGGCTGTATTGTCTATGCCCCGTTCACTCCCGTTCCATGGATATACACAGATCTCAATTGATATAAATAGCGTCTGAAGGACACCGACTTTCACCAGTTATCGATGAATAGATGAGCATATTTTATGCCAGAAATAAGGTCCAGGTTTAAAATTTAAAAAAACTGTAATAACTTTTCCTGCATCGTCTCTAATTAAAATCTCCTTTGAATTTTAAACACCCTTGTTCTTAGTTGGGCTTTCCCTGTGAAAGTACATTTATACCGTAGCTTACCAGAGGGTTCTGAAGTGGTTTAAGATTATTTTGGGTATGCTTTAAATCTTTTCTTCCCTCCCTGACTGCCTGTCAGCGATCAGTAGTAGAGGCTGAGCTCTATTTATTCTGGTCAATTCCACCCTCAGCCATTATAAGAGCCCCGGCTTTTAATTGAATCAGTCTTAATTTGCGGAAATACAGCAACTTGAGTTAGAACATGCAGTCTTTGTAAGTCTTAATAAGATCAGGAAGACCGGCTCCTCAATTTAGGCCTTCGGGGAATTGATCCCTTGAGTGTCACTCTGGCTATTTGCATGTCTTTGCATCACTTGTCATACATCTGTCATTTGGCCAGTCGCAAAAGAAATCCATTAAATCTTCATTTCTGCGTCATGTACTTGTACAATGAGTGTCATTGTTAAGTAGATGTCGTATTGCGTGTGTACGGTTAGTTTAAGGCAAATGTGGTCTAAACTGTATGACATGTCTGTGTTCCGGGGCAGGATCAGGCATCAGACTGATTCCACAATTCACTGCAAGGTTCAAAAGTGTTTTTAAATTTTGCAATTAAATGTTTCTTTTTGCTTTACTCTGACATCAATAGAATTTAACCATCAGCTGTCACCATATGGACATTTCTTATAACCACTGAGGTGTAGGGGTGATGAGGCCTTACTCGCCCTTAATTCCAAAGGTTTTTAAATGGATTGAAGAACCATGATCCAAAGCATGACAAAAATACATGAACAAAATGGTTCTTGGTTCTTTTTTTCTTTTTTAAAAATAAATCTCATTCCAACTGGTGTCTGGCAGGGAGAGAAAACATACCATCACACTCAAACTTTGGAACACGTTTGATAGATTTCACATCTTAGATTTTCATTGAGTTTGATATTCATGTTAACCTATTGTAGAATTTTCATTGAGGTAAATTAAAATGGCAACAGCAGCCAGCCAAGCAGTTGATTTGTTATAAGGAATCCACAGGAAATGGCTGCAACATGACCACTAACCCTTGGTCAAAATCTAAACAAAGTCTATGCTTCCTGTCATACAGAATGAAATGTAAACCGAAACGTATGTCCTTGAATCCTGCAACAAGGCTAAGTGTCGAGGTAGCAGTTACAAAGAACAAAAAAAAATTCAATACTTGTTTAGACTTAGCTAGTTGCAAAATCTGAGCTCTAGATCTCAGATCTAAACATGAGCTCATACACTCCTGAAATCTTAAGTTTGGGATTAATCAATAACATGTTTCTTATAGAATTTGATAAATCTCTTTCAATATTGGTACAAAGCATAGGAGAAACCAGCTGGCAGCAAAGTTTATGTAAAAAAACTATGGATCCACACAGCTAGAGCTCTCATACAGAATTGTATTTCCTGTTGTCACTTCTCAAGAGTTACTAACGTGTTGCTAAAAACATTTTATAAGCATTGTTGCCATGTTCTGACAACTAAGCCTCTGGTACTTATCAGAGAGGTGAGGTGTCTGCACATAACCCAAACATTACTGATGGATAAAGCCGCCATTCACCCAGCTCTTATCTGCTGTTTCACTCATTTATCCGGACGTCACGAGCAAGCATCTTGGTCAACTGTTTTTAATTGTTTTGGGCTTTTTTTTTCTTCTCCTCTATCCTGCTTTCATTCACAATTTTTTTTAAACAAACTTTTAGTGAACAGCTTTGGGAAAACAGGAGTATTAACGGGGTTAATAACAGTTGGAGTGGGACTTTAAAAACTGGATCAAAAGAAAAATAAAGGATGGAACTTACCTCTCTCCCAGTGACATTTTTCTTTCTTTTATGTGATTTGTGGCATCTATTTAGAAAATGTTAATCAAAATAGATAAGGGTTGATTGTTTTAGCTTTTTTTGGAAGTAGGATCGACCTGGTATCAGTGTGTTAATGCTGATTTCTTCACCCACTAAGTGGTCTTGAACCTCTTTCTGTGAGCATTAACCTTGTGATGAACATTGTTTTCCAGATTAAGAATCCTTTAAACTCAGAAGATGTCTGTTCCGTTTCCGCTTTTCATTGTTTTCTTTTCTACTTGATTGATTTTGGTTTCTTGTGTTTTATTTTGGCTTGAACTGGGAAATCTGGATATTTTTTACTGCTTAGTTGTGTGTTTATACTTTAGTACTGCTGGAGGTAACACTTTTGCTTATTCCGTAACGTTATAAATTACATCATGCACTGATAAAGCATTTGCAGTTGTTTGCATTGATTGCTCGTTTAACCCTTTAAAAAATAAAGCGCAGAAATTCCCGCAAAAGTTGAAATTGCAACTAAAATGTAAAATGTTGATTTCCTCAATGGACTATTCCTCCATCCGTGCCCAAAAACATGACCCCTTGTAACGCTGCCACCTTGAATCTAAGCACGAGTAGCATTAATGTCAGAAAAGTTCAATAATAAAATGGCTGATAAATAAAGGACACACCGGTTATTCTTCCACGCTGTTTTGGGTTATGAGACGCAATTTAGAATTGATGGTTTGTCCACGGTCAGACCCTACTTAGAGCAAACAGCTGACAGGAAACGCAGCCACTTTCACCGGAAAGGAGGAACGGTTTTTATTGTTGCCTGAGAGCTGCTGTAATGGCGGTGTCTCGACGCTCTTCGCAGCAGCAACAACAGCAGAGTACATTGCAGTCTCCTCCAAGAAACGTCTCTATTTCGGGCGCTCCTCCGGCTTCTCCGCCTATGGCTTTGCTGCCCCCGGCTGTAGGACTATCGGAGAATGAGAGGGAATGTAGCGGAGGGATTGAGATGGCTCTGGCCTCCCCGGACTTGGTAGCCCCGGTCCTAGCGAGCAGCGCGAGCTCTACCACGACAACCTCTGGCGGGGGCAGCAGTGTCTCCAGCCCCGGCTCCGGAGCTACCAGCCCCACTGACGGTAGTAGTGGCGTCGGCGGGGCGTTCAGGGAGTTGTTTGAGGCCTGCAGAAACGGAGATGTATCCAGAGTAAAAAGACTCGTGGACTCGGTTAATGTAAACGCGAAGGACATGGCTGGTCGAAAATCAACTCCGCTACATTTCGCTGCTGGTAAGGATGAGCTAAGCTAATGGTACTGCAGCTTCAGGCTCCGGTATTAGCCAAAATACTGCGAGCGGTTAGCTACATTATGTTGTTTTTCTCAACATTTTTAATGCCAAGCTGTTGTCGTTTGCCCCTCTTATAGCTGCGAATGCGGGTCTGTTTTTTTTATACTTTGCTGTAGCCTGCTAGCGCTAACTAGCTATTTTTGACGCTCTGCAGTCATTTTGTTTATGAGAGTCAACATCTCTGAACCTCCTCATTACCCAAGCTAGGGAAAACTGAAAATAATCTGAAATTTAGCCAGGTTAGGATAGCAGTGTGTTCACCTACAAAACTGACTGCAGCGAAACTCAAGTTTATTTTCACTTGATACATTTTTAAAACAATTTCCCCAACTTTTAACACAAAGTCTCTTAGGAAACACAACAATACAACAGTCTACTCATGTGATGTAACACTATATATTTCCTTTATGTCATTGTTCTGAGGGTTTGTTTTTTTTAGATTTACATTCAAGCCGATTGGCTGATTTTTATTTATTTTTTGTATACCTGTTACATTCCCAGTGGGGAAAAAAAACTAAACATGTTGGGATTTTTTTCAGGTTTTGGTAGAAAAGATGTGGTGGAGCACCTCTTGCAGACGGGGGCCAATGTTCACGCCAGAGATGATGGAGGTCTCATCCCCTTGCATAATGCCTGCTCTTTCGGACATGCAGAGGTTGTGAGTCTCCTCTTGTGTCAAGGTGCAGATCCCAATGCCAGAGATAACTGGAACTACACCCCATTACATGAGGCAGCCATCAAGGGAAAGATAGATGTGTGCATTGGTAAGGAACTCTTATCGAGAACATGCATGTGTGAGCATTTGTGAACATTTCAATTAAGAACATAATTTGATTTATTTGACTGTACCTCCTCTGTTATCCAGTGTTACTCCAGCATGGAGCTGATCCAAATATCCGCAACACTGATGGCAAATCTGCTCTGGATCTGGCTGACCCTTCAGCCAAGGCTGTTCTGACAGGTCAGACCCTCGCAGTCAATAATCATTCAGGGGATAGAAATGTTGACCTGCAAATGTCCTCTCCATTGTCATGGTCATTTTGGCAATAATGATTTAACTTTAGCTTCCTATCTGTTAGACTTCAACATATGACAAGCAATTATTTACTCTTGTTATGAAAAGGACAGCGATACATTGTAACGACATTAAACTTGATCGTGTATTGTTGTCATAGTCTGAAAATGGATATTAGAGCTTTTTTTTTTTTTTTTTTGGCCAGTCAAGTAGCCATCTTACCTGTGATACTCCGAAGCACACTTCACTTAGCTTAAGTTTTTTTGTTAGATCAGTGGGAGCTTATATAAATAACCTATGCATGTATAAGCATTCCTACCCGTGCAATGCTTGCCTTTTAGCGGTTTAGACCTCTATAGCTCAAGCTGTTTTTTTCTTTCCTTCTGCTTTAAACATTGGCTTTTGGAAACAAAAAGTGACACAATATAACTGCAGTTATATTGAGTAGTTAATAAATATTGAACTTTTCAGTTTAGTTTCACAGAAAAGAGGTGTTAAAAGAGATTGTGTGTGCTAATCGACATCGACTCGTAGAGCTGTTACATTATGTTGTACAGGGGCATTAATGAGGAAACCATTTACATCTGTCCCTGTGCTGTGCAGTTGCATTTCTGGGGAGGAGTGTGATAGGCTGTGGTGTTGCTACCGATGAACAGCGCTCAGCTAAGACACACTTAAATGCCAAACTCCACGTCAGTCATCCATTTAAACATAAATTTAGCTTCTGTGTTTTGGACGAGGGCCGAGATGGGATCGGATCTTGTTGTAGACATTTGCACTCATATGGCCATTGATGAATGAGTCCATTATAAAGTAAAGCTCCAGCTTGCACATGAGTGCGTTATTTAATGCAACAAGTGGAGTAGAATAGTCAGATATGTTACATTCATCATTTTTCCATGTGAAGGTAGATTGATTTATTGTGTTTGTTCGGTGTGTGTGGTGGAGAATATTGGTTTAGCAGAAGCACATAACTGAGCCTTTAATACATCTTCCTTTCGTCAATACTCCAACTTTGTCCTGGTCGGCGTTTGGTATAAAAGGATCCCCCAAAACTACAATGTGTAAACATAGGAAGTAGCGTCTGACTTTCTACAAAAGGTTTCACACTTATATTAATGGGACACGTTTGAAATGCCGAAGTCTAATCTTGAGGCTCAATTATTTATTTTTTCATTTTGTTTTGTCCAGGTGAATACAAGAAGGACGAACTTCTCGAAGCAGCAAGGTGAGTATACCTGTGGTTGTAGAGCATAGTGATGCGGTAATCTCTAAATGTAGGAATCACAATGGTGGGAAGTCTACTTTAGGTACATGTTTGAGTTATAACACGTGAAATCCAAAAGAAGTCGATCATCAGAAAATAAGTTTTGGGTTTTTCTTAAATACAGAATGTTGATTTTTCTCTTAAAATCCCAGAGAGTCTGGATTTTAGGGTTTTGTGGGCTTTATTCAATAACCCCAGCCCAACTGTGTAATTACAGGAGTGGAAATGAAGAAAAGCTGATGGCCCTGCTGACCCCATTAAATGTCAACTGTCATGCCAGTGATGGCCGCAAGGTAAATGATGCAGCAGTGCCACACTGTTAACACCCTCAGACTGTCGCATTTCACACGTCGTGCAGGGCTGCCAGACTGTCACGATGTACTTTTGTTAGATCTTGCTAAAAATGGCAAGAGGCTTTCTGAGTTGGGCAGGCAAAGAATACACCCGGCAGTCTGATTACTGCCGGATTAGTTTGTTTGCCTGGGGTGTAATTTATGGGAGGAGGTATGAATCAGACCATTCATTTGCTTTGATCAAATTAGCCTAATTTTGAACAAACTCATCCATCCTCCATGGTGTGTGTGTATTTTTTTTCTGGTCTGATTTTATTTAAAAGAAAAACGAAGCCATGCTAGATGATTCTGTACAAACTATTCCTTTTATTTACAGCTAATCATTTTCCAGCATGTTTGAACTGGGTGTCTTGCTAGCAGTACTGACTCTTCTTTCCATTAAATGCTTTTCCATGCTGGAACAAAGCTGTGTGTGATCTTGAAATAAATTTAGGTACACAAGCATCCTCTCACCCACAAGGCTTCAGTCTATTTATTCTTGCCAGTCTGTATAATGTCTGCTGTCTACTTTGAATTCATCCATGTTATTTGAACTTGTCTACAATGTGATTAGATTATCATACAGTGTTTCTGGCATTAATTTGACATTTTTTTCCTTCTACTTGTTTTTATTTTTTTAATGGAATGAACTGGAGTACTTCAGTTTTTTGTGCATGTGTTTTTGTTTTTTGCTTTTGTCCATCATGCGTCACTGAATTATTTAAACTGAATTATTTTAATCCGTGAATTTCTTGCTCTAAGCCAGTGCAGATTTGGTTTGTTATTTAACCAGCAGACACCAAACGTCACTTTGGTTCTCACAAACCTAAGAACCAAGCAGGAGAGGTCTCACTCACCCTCCGGCTTTTCGCCCTCTCTGACCTCCTGTCACATTTAATGTCCAAGCACTTTTGACAGATGAGTGATTTTTGTAACTGCGGTTTGTGTTTCATTGACTTGAAGGGAGAGGGAAATTGCTGTGAAAAGCTGCTGTCATTTTGTAATTTGTGTTTCGTTTTGTTTTCCGTGACTCTGGCAACATTTGTCGATCAGTCAACCTCACAAAAAATGCTGGTAAGTTGACCTTGATAACGGCCATTTGATTGATGCACTGTTGTGATTTTTTTTTTTTTTTTTTTTTCTGTTACTCCTTTTTAATCCATCGTTTTTATTTGACCAATAAGCTGGCTGTCACTTGTTAATTGCACATCATGGACCTGGGATTTACGGGTCACTCATGTCTCCTACCCTGATGCTCCTCTAGTGCGTGTGTGTGGGTGAGCACTCGTGTGTTTGCGCGTGCGTGTGTGAGCAGCATGTGATTGAATGAGTGAGGTGGGTTGTTGTCATGGTGATGACTCATCTTCTTGGATTTGGAGAGGAGCTCAAAATGCCCACTGCCTGCTTTCTTCAGCGTCTGTCCTCTCTCCTCTGCACACTCACCCACACTTCTCCAACTTTCGATCACTTGCTCAGTCAATCAGTTTCTGATTTGGCTTTTAATTTGATTCTTTTTTTTTTTCTTTTTTTCCAATAATGATGCATGCCTTAAGGCCCGCCCTTCTGCATTTTGTCAAGCAAATCTTGAATTTGTCTGTGAAATTTGTGTCTTCTTCACTTTCCCTTTTGGACCAGTTGGTATGCAGTAATGAATGCACTACATTTAACCCATCATTAAAATGCTATGCCACCCCTCGTGGAAATAATTTGATTGCTTGCATCACCCCACACTGAATGATGCTTTCATAATTTCGCCATCTCATCGAGTTGACTTCATCACTGTGGCTTGAATTGTTATGTTTGACTTTCTGGGGTTTGCATTAATATAACTGCATGAAAATTGAAATCATGACCCTGAATTATTTTTTTTTTTTAATTTTATTTTATTTTTTTGAAATTTTTTTATTGTGAGCTTGATAAGAACTAGAATTCCGACGAGAGACCGTATGCCATTGAAGTTGGACTTGCAGCTTTGCTTATACTAACACTGATTTGTCTTGGCTGGAATGAAGCCATTTGATTTGATCTCCCTGTAGCTTGCAGACATGCTTTCTCAAACAGTCGACCTGCTTACTGCAGCTGCCCTGCATCCTATTACGGTTGGGATTTGATAGCAATCCAGCAAACGTATCCACGATGGGCTTAACTTTTGTTTAACTAAGAGTAGTAAGCGATCTAAGATCTAAAAAATTAAGTATTTTTTTTTCTTTTTATTCGTTAACTACTTAGATGTAATTAAAACAGGTGCTCTATCCCAACCGTAAGTCATTCCCAACCATTTTGAATTTAATATCATTAACTGTACTAGTTGATTCCTTTTTCCAACTTGCTTTTCTTTTTTCTTTTTTTTTAAACTGATGAAGTATATTATATTTACTACAATTTGCCACATCAAACTTTAGTTATAGCAGTAATGAGGATAAGCTACTTGTCAATCACTCGGGTCAGACATGATATTGTCAAACAGCAGCAGAATTTTTGTCGCTGGATTTGCTCGCAAACATTGAACTTGCATCATCAAATCTGCCATTCATCTGCAACTCACCAAGCATAGCCTGCAGTAGCACATTGCTTCTGGCCCTAATCAGCCGCTTGCCCCTGTGGCCATCGAAGGCAACACACCCGCTAGCGATCTGCACGCTAACAAGCTGTCCTCTCTTGCAGTCGACGCCCCTCCACCTGGCTGCCGGCTACAACCGGGTCCGCATTGTTCAGCTACTTCTCCAGCATGGTGCTGATGTTCACGCCAAGGACAAAGGGTGAGTGGCTTCTTGGGAGGGAAAAAATATCCACAAGATTCCTACATGTCAGTCAATATTTGTGACACTGATGTCTCACCGTGCAGCGGCCTGGTTCCTCTTCACAATGCCTGCTCGTACGGTCACTTTGAAGTTACTGAGCTTCTACTCAAAGTAAGTCCCACAAAAACCTTCATATCTTTATTGGATGAGCTTGTACTTTTAAAGGTTTCATGTTAGCAGAAAAGTCAATCTGGTCTTTGTTACCTTAGAATGCCGAACGAAATAAACTCATAGCGCTTACAGTGTAATGTTTTAGCTGTAGATGCACATGCACGTTCCTTTGAGTCAGGAAGTAGGGGTGACGAAACAAATTCAAGCAGCAATTTATGTAATAAAAGATTATTACAGTAAGATTATTACAGTAGAAGTTCATCATTGAATAATGAAAATCTGCTGGTGAGAAGGTTCATGGGGGGGGTGCCTCATGGAAGAGGCTATCCATGTGTGCGTATTACTTCTCAAGAGAATTGGGCCATTTTTGACAGGGATATTTCATTCCTGTTGTCTGCATATTTATGTAATTTGGATATGCTGCTCTGCTAGTGATGAAATTCATATTGTATAGAGTTTACTTATTTGAGTTTGATTATTATTGGGATCTAGTTGGTGGTTAGGAAGACTATTCGCTAAAGAGTTTCTACTCTTCTTTGTCCCAGTACACATGCATGAGAGGGCAATTGATTTATTGACCAATCTATGTTGGATCTCGCTGCGTGAGAAAATGTTCAAGACGTTCTGCCACTCCTAGGTTTCTCTGCCCAAATGTCCTTAAAGATACTTGAATGCTGATTTTTGTCTGATGCTGCGACTTTAATTTAAATCTGTGTTTTATTAAAGCAGAGCGGCGGTCATGAATGCTTTAAGCACACACATGCAGGAATAATTCAAGTCCAACTTTGAGGAGTTAGAATTTGAATGATTTCGATCAGACTAACCTATTGTGATGTGAGAAGTCAAGAAATGTACGTTTGTTTTGTTTCTCATTCTGCCCTCTATGCAGCATGGAGCCTGTGTGAACGCCATGGACCTGTGGCAGTTCACTCCTCTCCACGAGGCGGCATCCAAAAACAGAGTAGAAGTTTGTTCCCTGCTACTGAGCCACGGGGCTGATCCCACACTGCTAAACTGTCACAGCAAGAGCGCTGTGGACATGGCCCCCACACCAGAGCTCAAAGAAAGGCTTACCTGTGAGTTCCCACTCCGTCGCAGTCGGCCCTGTAGTCTTTCATTCACACATTGTGTTACATTCATTATATTAGTATAAACAATTTGCTTAGATGTTCACATCTGTAAAGAGTCAGGTGAAGGCTGCAGACCCCTAAATCAGTTTCACTTCTTTCTCCGCAAAGGCTTCACATTCTTGAAATTTGTGTTAAAAAATTGCGAAATTTTATTTCTTTTTCATGTAGACGAGTTCAAAGGTCACTCGTTGCTGCAGGCGGCCCGTGAGGCCGACATGGCCAAAGTGAAGAAGACGCTGGCTCTGGAGATCATCGGCTTCAAACATCCTCAAACCAACGAGACCGCTCTGGTCAGAATAAGTTCTTTAACTCTTAATGGCTGAAACTCCCTTTGTGATTTAAGTGCAGCGTGGAAATGAAAAGAGCTTCAGTGCTGACAGCTCTGTTCAGTGATTTGAGTGATGTTACTAACGAAGAAGAACTTCTGAGAGTGACTGACTCAATGTTGTGTATTTCAGCACTGTGCAGTGGCGTCCCCCCACCCAAAGAGAAAGCAAGTGACTGAGTTGTTGCTGCGTAAAGGTGCCAACATTAATGAGAAGAACAAAGAGTAAGTCCACAACATCACAAGTTTAAGTTCAGTTGGACTGACTAACATGTGAAACTAATTTGGAGCATGTTATTTGCCAAAAGAAATGTGGATGAGCAGAGTGAAAAACAATCGCAGTGATCTTTTGGTTCTTATTTTGATGTGTAACCGTGAACATTGATAGCCTCTCGTCTGTGGTGTGTTTTAGCTTCATGACTCCCCTGCATGTCGCTGCTGAGAGAGCTCACAATGATATCCTGGAGGTGCTGCAGAAACATGGAGCAAAGGTTTAACACGTTTCATGTCTGTTCTACCAGATGGAAATTGGGATGTATGTGTTGCTGAGACTCGCCTTTCCTCTTGTGACTTCAGGTGAACGCTGCGGACACGCTCGGTCAGACGGCACTTCACAGAGCAGCGCTGGCTGGTCACATTCAGACCTGCAAGCTCCTGCTGAGCTACGGCGCCGACCCCTCTATTGTGTCCCTGCAGGGCTTCACTGCTGCTCAGATGGGTAACGAGGCTGTCCAACAGATCCTTAATGGTAATCGGCCTTCTTTTCTTTTTTAAGATTGTTTGAATTTGAAAGTTATAGAACTAGAGAATTATAGAATTACATTTCGTTGTTTCAAGATTCAAACCCTTATCATGGGATTCATTTGGTAGTCGTTGTGCAGCGACTAAATTGTATCTTCTTTTGAATATATTTTAGTTTGTGTGCTCAATCTCCTGATTCTTGCTCCCCAGAAAATGTTCCCACTCGTAACTCTGATGTGGACTACAGATTTCTGGAAGCTGCCAAAGCGGGGGATCTGGACACAGTGCAAGTAAGTCCACGGTTTCTCTCTGTGCCACAAAACAAACTTTGTTTACAGGCATGTGCTGCTGTAATAAACTCCTGGTCGTTTACCTCTGGTTTCTCAAAAATATAGCTCTCAGGTGAGTTGCTATTTACTGTTTTCCCTGTATATGGCAGCAACTTTGCACCCCTCAGAACGTAAACTGCAGGGACTTGGAGGGCCGCCACTCCACTCCTCTCCACTTCGCAGCTGGTTACAACCGAGTGGCTGTTGTTGAGTACCTGCTTCACCACGGAGCTGATGTTCATGCCAAAGACAAGGGGTGGGTTTTTTATTTTTTTTTTTTAATAAGTTAGACTATATGTATATATATTTACACGTAATTTATATCTGTGCTTTGACTCCTGCTTGCTGTTTTTCCTCCTTCAGCGGTCTGGTTCCCCTCCATAATGCATGCTCTTACGGTCACTATGAAGTGGCTGAGCTGCTGGTCCGGCACGGCGCTTCAGTCAATGTGGCAGACCTTTGGAAGTTCACCCCACTTCATGAGGCGGCAGCCAAAGGAAAATATGAGATCTGCAAACTGCTTCTAAAAGTGAGGATATGTTATTTTCATCTTTTTCACAAGCTGACACAGTTTGCTGGGGTCATAGAGAAACGGTTTTGGTTAAAGTAACAAAGGGTGACACTACAGCAGCTCCTTTTTCTTCCAAAAATGTTCCCCCCTATTCAAGCGGATTGTTTTAGGAGCATGGAGTGACCCACTCCACCTCTCTCTTCCTCATGGCTTGCCTTTTTTAACATCTGTAGTTCTCAGTAAACATAGAGCTTGTATCTAAGATATTAGAAAGTATTCACACCCGCACAAATTACTGATTGAGGAATACCCAAACAGCCGTGTTGTTAAAACGCACAATGCAATGACTGCTGGCTGGTTAATAAGAGTGGTGACATATCAGCTTAATAGAATCTGGATTCACTTTCACTTCAGTCCTCTCTGGTTTTGTTTTGGTAACAACTGTTACTGGTGCTGTACTGATGATGCATTGAGTGACAAATGGAAATCGGGAAGAATTCTTACTTCCAGCTGATAAGAAGTTAAAGAATGCCAATTAGAAGTTCGATTTTCCTATCGGGTTATGAAATATTGGTACTGCTTGAGCTTTAGCTTGACTAATGTATTTCTCTTTTGAAGTTAACCATATGAGGAATGATGAGGTTTTATGTTGATAGCCAAACAAAAGGCAAGAGTCTCAACCTCCCGCCTCTGAGGTACATCGAATGCAACATCATCTGAAGTCAAATTTAGGTGGAAATAAAGATTGAGGAGGCTTGATAACCTTGTTATGTCCAAACCCAAATATGTGCTTTCAAAGACAGACAAAAGGTGTTTTTTTTCATAATATATCCCTTTTAATTTCTACAGTGTGTTAGTAGGCATGATGATACAACTGATCAAGTTGGCCCGTAAAGCTCCATAGCCTAATGTTTCCAAAAAATATATCTGAAATGATCCAAACAATTTAATCAAACTCTTCTTTTAAGCACGGAGCCGACCCAACCAAGAAGAACCGTGATGGCAACATTCCACTGGACATGGTGAAAGATGGAGACACAGACATCCAGGACCTGCTGCGAGGTGATGCTGCCCTGCTGGACGCTGCCAAGAAGGGCTGCCTGGCCCGAGTGCAGAAGCTTTGTTCCCCAGAAAATATCAACTGCAGAGACGCGCAGGGGCGCAACTCCACCCCGCTCCACCTGGCAGGTACGAGCAGCTTAGACGTGTCATATTTTCTTAATAATAATGCCATAAGACACTGTTGTGATTTGGCTTTTACAGAGGCGGTACAGTTTGTTACAGATGCTTAATTTTCTTGGTCTGATTCCTCTCCACAGCTGGTTATAACAACCTGGAGGTGGCAGAGTATCTACTGGAGCATGGGGCAGATGTCAACGCCCAGGACAAAGGAGGCCTTATTCCTCTTCATAATGCTGCTTCTTATGGGGTCAGTCTCAGCAATATAAACACATTATGTATCAAATACACATTATGTGGGGATTTGATCTAAAACGAGCTTCAAAAGCTTGAAGCTATAGAAGAAAAAAACATATATAACTTGTATAAACTGAAATCACTTTCTCGATTTACATTCTGTTTCTCTTCTTCACAGCATGTAGACATTGCGGCTCTACTGATCAAGTACAATACATGTGTGAATGCTACAGACAAATGGGCTTTCACACCTCTCCATGAGGCGGCCCAGAAGGGTCGCACACAGCTCTGTGCGCTGCTGCTGGCTCACGGAGCCGATCCCACCATGAAGAATCAAGAGGGCCAGACTGCTCTGGACCTGGCCACGGTAAGGCCTCATGTTAGACATTTTTACATGAGCGTTATACATTTAGTGTTGGTCACTAAAGGAATCTACTGTAACTGAAATGGGTTTTTTTTAACTTGTGTTCTTGACTGTTACTGCAGGCTGATGACATCCGGGCCCTGCTGATGGATGCTATGCCTCCAGATGCCCTGCCCAGCTGCTTTAAACCTCAGGCCACAGTGGTCAGCGCCTCAGTCATCTCCCCTGCCTCCACACCTTCCTGCCTGTCAGCTGCCAGCAGCATAGACAACCTGGCGGGACCCCTCACTGAGCTGGCTGCTGCTGCCTCCACATCCGGGGCCTCTGGAGTGGCAGATGGAGCCACAGGCACCGATCGCAAGGAAGGGGAAAGTAAGTTTGTTGCAGTCGTTACATGAAACACTGGTCTGTTTTTAAATGGTCAAGGTGCACACGATGGGGAAGCCTTTATGGTGAGATCTCGCTTGCAGCCTAATGTGATGTTTTTTCATAGTGGCAGTGTTGGACATGAATATCAGTCAGTTCCTGAAGAGCCTGGGCCTGGAGCACCTGAGGGACATCTTTGAGAGGGAGCAGGTCAGTAATGGAGGTCAACCTTTAAAGAACATAATCCAAGTTAGTTAAGTAGGAATAAGCTCATGTAACTTGTTGGTTATTTGTTCTTTTTGGTGTAATTGATCAGCTTTTTGTTGTGTTCATCTTTTGAAGATCACCCTGGATGTTCTGGCTGACATGGGCCATGAAGAGCTGAAGGAGATTGGAATTAATGCGTATGGCCACCGTCACAAGCTTATCAAGGGTGTTGAGAGGCTGCTGGGCGGCCAGCAAGGTGAAGGAACAGCCTGGCAGTTTTTGGCTTTGTTTGAATAAGTCAAGTTGAGATGTTTCATAAACTTTAACATAAGGGCTTTTATTGACAGAATTTCACTTATTTTACAGGTGCCAACCCATACCTGACATTCCACTGTGCCAACCAGGGTACTATCCTTATAGACCTCGCCCCTGATGACAAAGAGTACCAGTCTGTGGAGGAAGAGGTATTGATTATCTATATCGCTTATAAACAGGATTTTACAAGAAAAACTCAATATTAAAAAAAAAACTGAGTAGTTGCAGAATTTCTCAAAGTTTGGCTTTGTGTCGCAGCTGCTTCATAAATGAAGCAGGAATAGCTTGAACACCAGTGAGCATGTGATAATTAGCTTCATAGTTAAATCACCTTGTTCTTGTTGTGCCCCTCAGATGCAAAGCACCATCAGGGAGCACAGAGATGGAGGCAACGCAGGTGGAGTCTTCAGCAAATACAACATCCTCAAGGTACATTATTTCTTCTTTCATATATATATATATATATAAATCTTAATTAAGACTGATAGATACAACTATTTAACCTGAGGTAGTTTGAGTTGTAATTCTTCCACTCTCTTGTCACGTTGTGCCGCACAGATACAGAAGGTGGTAAATAAGAAGCTGAGGGAACGTTACACCCACCGGCAGAAGGAGATCGCAGATGAGAACCACAACCATCACAACGAGCGCATGTTGTTTCACGGTAACCACGAGTAGTCTCTGATTAATTTGTCAGCTTCAGGCGTCACTGGTATTTTGTAGGTTTAGAACTTGCCATCTGTTTGTAATAGTGTAGTTCCGCATGCTGATTTCTGTATAACACTCTGCCACTGCTGTCATATTTCCCCTCAGGTTCTCCATTCATTAATGCCATCATCCACAAAGGCTTCGATGAGCGCCACGCCTACATAGGAGGGATGTTTGGAGCAGGGATCTACTTTGCAGAGAACTCATCAAAGAGCAATCAGTACGTCTATGGCATCGGTGGAGGAACGGGATGCCCAACACACAAAGACAGGTCTTGCTACCTGTGCCACAGGTACTTAAAAGTTTCACACTAAACAAAAGCACTGGTTTGGGTGCTACACTGCTTTTTTTGTTTGTGTGTGTTTGTTTTACAGAGTTTTACATGCAGTCTTGTGTGGGTACTTGTCTGACCATTTCCTCTCATCTGAACTCTCAGGCAAATGCTGTTCTGTCGAGTGACTTTGGGGAAGTCCTTCCTGCAGTTCAGTGCCATGAAGATGGCCCACGCCCCTCCAGGACATCACTCAGTGATAGGGCGGCCAAGCGTTAATGGTTTAGCCTATGCGGAGTATGTCATCTACAGAGGAGAGCAGGTAAAATGTAGCTTCCCTGAACCCTGTATGAGCCATAACATTAACTAAAATACATTAGACACGTGCTGTGGAATGCTGGCTGATATCTTGGTGTTTTTTTTTTCTCCTCAGGCCTACCCAGAGTACCTCATCACCTATCAGATCCTTAAACCAGAGAGTGCAGCCCAGTCTGCTGCAGGAGCGGAGCAGAAGTCCTAGTTACTTTACACTGCACACACTGGCATAAGGACTTGATGCTTGTTATTTTCTTCTTTGTATTGCAAATGCCTGAACACCTTTTTTGTTACCAAACACATTTCCAGTCCCTTTCCCAGTAGAACCCATGGTGACCAGTGCTTCATGAGCTGTACAAAACTCTCCTATTCATGGTGAAAACGTTTTTTTTTTAAATTAAAAAAAAAAACAAAAACATTTTGTGTTGCATCGGCTGCATGTCAATACAGAAGCATGTAAAGCCCAATAGCGTGCGTGGGTTAGTACGTTGCGTATTGCTCCCCTTGTCCCTCCTCACTAAACAGGAGGATGCTTGTTGAGACTTTGAAGCATCAGCATTAACAGTTTGCAACTCTTTGTCGCCTCATGCCTTGTGATCGTGGAGAATCACCGACCACCCCTGCTCCCTCCTTACCCAAATCTAGATGCACACCCTCTTGTCTCGCCATGAAAACCTGAAACCTGTGGACTACTACCACCCCAGCCTGGGGCTAACCGTGTAAAAACTGGCCTGTGGTTACTGTGATTTTTAATGCTAAACCAATAACACTACCAGACAGTTAACAGTACATTGTTGTTATGCTGTAATCCTTACAAACGTTCACCATGACAACTCTACAAACACTGAACTGTTACGTTTGTTGTTTTTTTGGGAGGGGAGGGGGGGTGGTTGTGGTTTTATTCAGAGCTGGTTGAGAATCTGTCACGCTCAGTCACATCACAAAATGTGAGACCAGTTTATCGACATTACAATTTTGATTTGCATGAGAGAGGATGTGTGCTCAGCGCTGCAATGTAAGGCATCACAATTACACATAATGAAACTGTTGAAGCATTACATAAGACTGTGCTCAATATAGTAAAGTAGACAGATGTTGAAATGTGCTTGTGATGCCTGTACAAGTGAACAACTTAAAGCCAGGCACCCTTTTTGTCACCATGGTCTTACTTACAGACATTCACACATAAGGATTTGCACTTTTACATAGAAACCTATTTAAGTTATTTTGAATTGAAATAGCAGATTTGTGGCGAAAAAATATTTGTACAGGTTGTGTAAATGGTTGTGTATAAGTGTTGCTGTTTAACAGTAACTTCAAGTTAAAAATGTAAATGACATCTGAATTTTCTTTTCATGCCTTCTTGATTCTCCCACTTTTTTTTTTTTAATTTTTAAATAAATGTCCCATTAACAGCTCATTTTTGTCGTGTGTTTATTTTATTTTTTTGTCAGAAATCTACACCTCTGATCACACCTGGACACAGGATTTTATATTTCAATATGAAATCATGTAATTTCACATAAAACAAAACTTATTAAACTTACTTATTTGCTCACTTTATTGGTCATTAAACCAAACTTTAAGATGTTCTAATTTGCTCTCCTTAAAAACAGACTTTAATAAAAGACTACAGCAGTGTCGCATGCAATATACGTCATTTTGCTCAGGCGACTGCAACGCCTGACTGCCTCCAGTTGACTGCTTTTTGTGTTTTTAGTTTTGTCAGTAAGATACGATTTCAATTCTTTCTTTTTTTCTTTTTTCCTCACGTTTACTCGCACACTGAATGTGTGAGACATGTTGAGACCTCGGTCCTTCGTCATTCACTGAAGCTAATTAAGCTAGCGCAGCGTCTGAAGTTACTGTCGCAGCCATGGTGTGGATAAGTTTGTCTGTTCTTGCTTTACTACTTTGCGTTTCCAAAACCTCGGGCTCATCTTGCGTTGTCACAGTTGATGTGGGAAGACCAGAAAGAGAGCTTAAACACTTCTGGAGAAGCAGTGGCTTCTGGTAGGTCGAATATAAACGAACCTCTCTGTATTTACATCAGTTTCTCCTCCCAAGTGCGCAGTGGTGGACAACAGAGGCAGAGATTTTAGATCAGATTTGAATTAAATATATAGATGACATGAGGTTTATTGTCATGCAGAAGGTGTCCGCGATTGTGAGGATATTTTAAACACTGCAGCAAGTATATTTCTGTAACAGAGCCAAGACATTTTTAAAATGTGACATTTTTTAACAAAGATCTTTGTAGAATATATTTTTTTGTCAAGTATCAGTAATAACTGTATTTGGCTAAATGACTGTCAAATGAGATCACATGGCTCAAAAGCGTTTTTAGACCATACTTTTGTATCACTTTCATGGGCAAATTGTTGTTTTGAATAATGTCACTTCTAAAATGATAATACTTATTGTTATTCTGGGTGCAGTCCTCCACTCCCTCATACCAAGGCCCATCAGTTTGACCTGAGCATCGACCAGAAGCTGAATTTGGCTTATATGGGCTCAGTCCCTCATGGAGGGATCCAGCAGGTCAGGATACACTGGATGTTGGAGCTGGTCACAGCACAGTAAGTCATCTGCCAGAAATAGAAGCCAAGAGACAAAACTGTAAACTGAAGTTATCGATATGTGATTTTATTGTTGTAGAGATATTGGCGGAAGACCCCAGTATGATTTCACAAAACTGGATCGGCTGGTAGAACTTTTGTGGGTCAATCAACTTCAACCAGGTGCTGTGCTGTAAACATACTCTATTGTTGGGCATATATATCTAAATTAATCTTTGTCTTTTGCTCATTCCCAACATGACTTTTTAGGGAATACATTATTGGACACTTATACCACAGATGTTGAAATTTGAAGATGCATAAAAAGTACAGTAGGTCAGATGGGTTTTTTTTGCATTCTGTTGCACTTTGCAGGTTTTGAACTGATGGGCAGTGTTTCAAACTACTTCACTGACTTTGAGGACAAGTCACAAGTGATCGAGTGGAGAAATCTCGTTTATCTCATAGCCAAGAGGTACATTGGTGAGTGGGCAACAGGTGCCATTGTTTAGTCATTGTGTTGTTTACACTTCATGTCACACATGCCTTCTGAAAACTTTGGGGGAAAAGGTGCAAGCTGAGTGACTGTCTAAACATTCATGGGCTGAGCTTAATTCTTTACTCAGTCACCTTCATAGTTTTTATCTTGATTTCAGATAAATATGGCCTGGGAAGTGTTTCTCGATGGAACTTTGAAACATGGAATGAACCCAACAACCATGACTTTGATAATGTCACCGTGTCAATTCAAGGTAAAACCAGAATATCAGACATTCTCCCTGTTATGTTAGTTATTTGTGTGGATGGAGGTTGCTCCCAATGACGGGGGGGAAAGTTTCCCAGTCAAGTCTTACTTACTTAGACTCATATATGGATCATGTCATGAAAAGTGTAATATCTGCACAGTGTTAACTTTATAAGAATGACAGATTTGAACCTGTTCAACAGAACTCTAATCTTTATTATCACCATTGATCATTGATACTTCAAAGCTGTGGCCATGAACATTTCTGTGATTCCGTCTGTTTTTAATTTTGATTTTAGGGTTTTTAAACTACTACGATGCCTGTTCGGAGGGCTTACGCGCTGCCAGCGGACTCTTGAGATTTGGAGGCCCAGGAGACTCTTGTCATCCACCACCACACTCACCGTACTGCTGGGCCATGCTGCAGCACTGCTACAACGGCACCAACTTCTTCACTGGTGAGACGGGGGTCAGGATCGATTACATCGCCCTGCACAAGAAGGTGAATTTCTCAGGACTGGAGAAAAGTTATACTGTCCTGTTCCAGAGGTTCCTGTCAGACAAATTTTTTACAGCTGCTAGGACTCCTCCGTAGAGTATCATTATTTTTGTTTTGTTTGTGATATGTTTAGTTTTAGTACAAAAATGATGCTGAACACAGTCACCTTGGTTATGTAAAACACATTTTATAAGACATTCATTAGTTTGATTTATTTTAAAGCCAATGCAGGCAGACTTTCTGTTTCCATCCCTCAGGGAGGAGGCTACTCTTTGCCCATCCTCCAGCAGGAGATCCAGACTGTAGGGGAGATCCAGGAGCGTTTCCCCCGACTCCGCAGCCTCCCTGTTTACAATGATGAGGCTGATCCTCTGGTGGGGTGGTCCAGGCCTCAGGAGTGGAGAGCTGATGTGACCTACGCTGCAATGGTGGTAAAGGTGAGGTAACCAAATGTGAAGAACCTTTTTTTGGACTCTGAATGGTGACGATTCTAATGCAACTGTTGCGGAAATTCAATTATACCATTAGATGACCACTAACCAATCGCCTGTCCTACTCACCCAACAGGTGATAAGCCAGCATCAGAATCTGTTGCTGGCAAACCCAAATAGCACCATCAACTACACCCTGCTGAGCAACGACAACGCCTTTCTCAGCTACCACCCACACACTTTCACCCAGCGCACGCTTACCGCCCGCTTCCAGGTCAACAACACCCACCCACCTCATGTCCAGCTCATCAGGAAGCCCGTCCTCACCGTCATGGGCCTGTTGGCTTTGATAGGTGATAATCTCTCTACTCTAGAACCCTCCAGGCTTTTATATGTACCTCAAAGAGGTTGTGTGATTCAGGAAAGATACTTTTAATCCATATACGGGTGATTGCTAAAGTAGCCCTTCTGTATTTGATACGAAATTAAGGAGAGACCCAGGTCCCGGCTGAGGTTGTGAGCTCAGCAGGACGCCACAACAGCACCCTGGGAGTTCTCGCCAGCAGCCACAAGCCTGTGATGCCGGGCGGCTCGGACAGCTGGCAGGCAGCAGTGCTGGTCTACAACAGTGATGACAACAGCACCTCCAACAGCACTGATGACATCACTGTCACAGTGACGGGATTGGCTGAGCAAAAGGGTGTGTTCAGCCAGCCTCTGTTCGGCCACTGCTGTTGACTCTCATGTGAATTAAGATTTAAAAAATTATTCGATTTGCTATGGCCTTTATTTCAGCGAATGAATATCTCATCTGTTTGTTATCAGGCCTTGTGTACGTCACATATTACATGGACAATAATGTAACCAATCCATACCAGCTGTGGCAGACTATGGGCAGCCCCGACTACCCCACAGCAGAGCAGTTCAGACACCTCAGGAGTGTGGAGGTAATATTAGATGTACTGGAGTATATCACAATTTTTTTTGCATGAATTGATAATGTTAATTAAAGTGATTTTAAAGGGACAATGTGTACCTTTTCACTCCTAGTAACACTATAAATGTGAATCAGCTTTACTGAGCTTATCAGCATCTTATACCTTTAAATTCATTGTATTTCTGGACAGATATGGATGTAAACTGCAACTCAGCTGGTTGCTGGAGGCACAGCTGTGAGGCATTCATTTTGATTAAGGATAAATCCCTGTTGTTCTTTTTTTAAGAATGATAACCTAACTGCAAATAATGCATACATTATGGTGTTTTCAAATATTTTAAGAAGCACTACATATATATGTTGTATTGTAATAAAACTCCACAGAGGATTCTAAAGGCAGTGATTTCACTTTTCTCTTCTGTTCAGGGCGCTGTTGTGCTTTGACTCGCTGATGTTGTGTCATTGTTTCAGGACCCTTATACTGATGGACCCTGGAAAGTTCCTGCAGGCGACTCTCTGACTCTGAAAGCCAAATTGTCCGTGCCTTCTGTCCTCCTCATCCATGTTTGTGCTCAGCCAAAAGCTGTGCCAGACCAGGTAAGTACCACCTATTATTATTTATTATCTAATAATTCAGTTTCCTCGTCGCTGATGGATAAACTCGCTCTTGGAAAATTGCAAAATGCTTCCTGAAATGCAGTGACTACATACAGCATGCAATATGACTCAGCATGCATCACTGAGCAGTTGAGTATTTCAATTATTTTACTGTTTTTTTATCAATAGTTATGTGTGCTATTCAGTTAGGTTTATTTTAGTTGTTATAACTTTCAAAACACACGGCCTGAGTCATTTTCACATCATTCTGTATTTTACCTTTGGCTAGGTCAATGGACTTCGCTTCATCAGGGTCACCAAAGGCCAAGTTCTTATTCTTTGGTCTGACCATTGCGTTGATTCAAGGTAAATACTTCCTATCCAGGACTGATTTAGATTTGATGTCTGTTTCACTCAACATTATCGTGACAAAAACATGTTTTAAAGGAGATATTGCATCATCCATTTAAAGGCCAGGTGACATCAGTAAGAGCAAGTTAGCATTCATTTTATACTTTGTTTTTGGTAGATGCATCAAGACTTTTGAGGTGGAATTCTCCGCAGACGACAAGGAATTCAGCCGAATAAATAACCACGACACCATTTTTACTTCTTACGTCTATTCACCAGGTAAATATCCCCACCAGAATCCTGAAAGAATAACTATGAACCCAAAGCAGTAAGACTCTGAGACCAAACTTCTGCCATGTTTCATGCTGTGTTCTGTAGTGGACCAGGAGGTTGGAGGTCTGTACAGAGTTCGATCTGTGGACTACTGGGGAAGGCCTGGCCCATATTCACTGCCAGAGAAGTATTCAGAGGAGCATTAAAGCTGGTCCAAGGCAATCATATTATCTTTAGAAAGTTAAACAGGATGCTTCAGTTGCCCCTTAGCATTGCCCCAGAATGTCGCAAGCACACATTATGCTCTGTTTAACTGTGATGGGATGCGATTGAAAATATTTGGTTTGTTGATTTGCTCGTCTCCGAGCAGACTTACCAGCTCACCAGAAACTATTATCACACAGTTGTTTTGTACATGTTTGTGCACCGGAAGAGTAAAGCGATGACCTGTTTAAGTAGGCTTCATGGAAGCTTTTAAAAAGAAGGACAATGGCTAGTTTCTTTACAAAATTTATTGTGAGCAACAGAGATTGCAGTGCAGATGTTACCCATCAGTGTGGCAATACTGTACAGTTGGTTATATCATTACATCCATTTGATCTGCGATAGTTTTCAGATGATTTGACATTGAATTGTCTTGGTAGCAGGTGGCAATTTTACATAATGCGTTTTGATTGAATTTATCAGACAAATAACTGCAGCAAATCAAATTGTTAGCAGGATTATTAACTTGTGAAGAGCCATGTCTTCATCTCTGGTGTGAAGATCGGTCCAGTTCAGTGACAGGCTTCCCAACAGCTTAAAGTCCAGCTTAAAAGCAGTTCAGCAAGCTCCTGTTAAAAGAGAGGAGCAACACGTGTTTAGACATTTGTTCTGTTGTGGAGCATCAGCTGATCCTTTAAATGTTTGTTTGTGACATACCGGACTGCAGCACGGGCTGGAACTGTCCGGCCATGCAGATTTCTTCCTGTTTCTGGCGGACGACTCTCTGGATGGCAGGGGGCAGGCCACGGGGGTTGCGGGAGAAGACCAGTGAGTAGCCATCCTCGCAGCTTCCATCATCCTTCACGGTGCGGCAGGCATAGGTGAGGGCGTAGTTATCATAGTCTGTGTCAATGACCCAGTAGTTGTCGCCTAAAATTAGCGGAGAGGAGAGGTTAGTCTCAGCTGGACTGAGAGAGGCAAAGGAACTGTATGTACACAGCCGGTCGAGCTTACCGCCGCTGGACAGGTAGCTGGCCAGTCCCTGGTAGTTCATGAACATCTTGCCTGGAGTGCCAGGGTCAGGCACTGAGTACTGAGCAGCCATGTCTGCGCAGACGACCCAGAACCTGGACGTCAAGGTGAAAATGAAAATGTCATTTTTGCGACTTGGAATCGTGAATCACGTTCAAATTCCTACCGGTAGGCTTAGAAAAATACCCACCCAAAGAGAGTGACTCTGCCTCTGGAGGAGGCCACCATGGAACCATCGTCCCCAACTGTGTATTCAGCAGATATGTTGTCCTGAAGGAACAAGCCTTCGGGGTCTTTCTTCTGCAGAGCGTACCACTTCCCTGCATACTGTCAAAGATGAACAAAGTAAATGTTTTCACTGTAGATCTGAGTCTGAACATGAACTGCACAATGCTTTGTGTGCTAAAGTTAGCGTCATTTCACTGTATGCTGATGATATTCTCATTTGTATGGAAGATATTGATCATTGTCTTTACTATTTATATGAATTTAAATGTACCAACTGTACATTTTTCAAAATCTATCAATTCTGGATTTGTCTAAGAGTTCCTTTAAGATTATTTTTTACAAATGAAATGAAAAGAAATCAAACTATTGTGTACTCACTCTTTCGGGTTCAAAGTCTTGTTTGACTGTGAAGCTGTCCACCACGCAGGTGGCCAAACCTCGCTCCACGCAGGCCAGGAAAAGCATCATCAAGGCAAAGATTTGGAAGTCCATTCTAGGCCAAACCCAAGTCAGAAACTTGTTATCCTGCTTGATTTTCATTTCAAATGCAACATTCTGATTAGCTTTTTAACTGTACCGATCCACAATCTTATCAAATAACCCTAAAATATTTTTAAGAAGTCATTCCTGTGATTAGAATTTGTCTAAAAAGCCAAACAGGCTCCTGAACAGCCTCCTTACCTGGAGCGTAGAGAGAATCCACTGGAAGTTTTCAGAGCAGAGTTATCAGTGTGTGAGCTGTGCTGTGAAGACGGAAGTGTGAACCTTTTATACCTGACGCCCAGACAAGCTCTCTGATTATTTTCACTTCTTGAAACTAAATGCAGAGTTTAAATCTAGCGTTAATCCATTTAACTAAATCCTTTGCTGTAAGCTGATGAACCCTGCATTCAGCAGTGTATAGGCTTTATGTAATTGTTTGTCTGGCTGCAGTACATGATGGCGGATGTACCAGGTGAATACAATGGCATTAGCCTCAAGTCACACGTCTGCGGCGAAGGTGGATTTACTGAGTAATACTATAAGCTAAGGTGTGATGCAGCCTGCGTGAGAAGTTTAGGAAATTACGTTATTCTTATGACTTTTGGGTTTGTTCCTCCAACTTTTTCTGTTCTCACCCTTAAGATGTTATCTTTAAGAAAACGTCTGCTTTTCTCAAAAAATGGTTTTAGAAACATGGACATTAACCTGGTTTTGATGATCGTTGACAGAAAAGTTGCACTTTTATAACTTTTTGAACTATCGTCAATCTCTGCAGCTACCTAATGGGGAAGAAACTGACAGAATATGTTTACTATGAGGACTTTTCTTGTTTATTTTCGGTCCCTGATTTCCACTTTTTGTTTGTAGAGTTTGTTATGTCTGTTTCAATTCTGGCATCAGTTTTTCTGTCAAATTAACAAAATTTGGTAACTCAGAACACTCAAAGGCTGTTTTTTTGGGTCACTAAAGATAAAGGATTACAGAAAAAAACGGTTTAGCGTGATCCGCAAAGGGAAAACATCTTGAATGAAAACAGCACCGATTAAAGTGCTGCTATTATATCAGCAGCAGCTCAGGTGTTTCCATCTGGTGTCACTTGTTTGGTTAAGTAACATGCTGTCATCTCGTCTGGAAATGCTGTCAGAGATTCAGTCTGTAATCCCTGGCAGGACACAGCTGAGATGTTTTCAATACTTTATCTGCTTGTGCATCAGCAGAGGCTGCTGAAAGACACCCAATGTGACGGCGCCCCGATTCAGCTGCAGATCTGCTTCGTTACTCATTACATGACACCTCTCTGAAGCTATTTTCTCTTCATGTTGTTTTATTTTGTGTTAATGTGAACCAAGAGAGAGAAAAATGTAAGTAGATCACTGTAATCCCCCACTAACAAGTTCCCCTCACCAGCCCCCAGAGGATATATTTATCACTTGCACTTTGAGCCAGGACATTCATTGTTGTTTGGCTAATAATAACCTGTTTTGATGATATTAGGTAAGAACTCTGTGCCTTGACCTCTGCGGCTGTTGATCGCTGTCAGATCTGTCAGTGGCACGGCTGGTGACACGTGCAGTCTGTTAACTTTACGGATCTATTCTGAAAACTGAAGTTGGGTTTAGTGATGCCATTGCACACAAGTTGCGCACACACACACACACACACACACACACACACACACGTAGCTGGAGGTGAGCTTATCTGCTTGGAGTCACGTCGGGTGACTGGGCGCTGTGTATGAGCCGGTAAGTTGTGTAACGAGGGTATAAATGTACATCAGTTCTTATGGGTTACATATACTAAAGGATTCTTAGGGGATGGATGACAAACTTGATTTCGTTATGGTCTCAAAAGTTCCATTTTCTACATTAGTTACCGAGTCAAAACTACAAATTGAGCCTTCAAGTTCTCAGTTTCAATGGCTGATGAGTTTTTAATGCAGGGTTTAAAGCACGTCTTTTTACATTTTGCAAGCTTCCCAACAGATGTAAATGTTACTTATTCAAATTAAGTTCACTTTTTGCATCCTAGACAATAACACAACCATTTAATCCTGGATTTATTTAATAAGTGAAGATAAAAAAAGAGCGATTATTCAGTTCAATTACTTTGGTGGGTTTGTCAGACAAATGATTATAAATATCAAATAATATGAATTTGTTACTGATTTTCACAGGAAATTAAACTTTAATTCAAAGTAAGCAGTTGAACGTACACTACCTGAACCACATATAAATGAGTATCGATTCTTTTTTAGACCATTTGCACATTTGGTAAATTTATTGATGCAAATAAGGAGTTTCGCTGAACAAATGCAACGTGACATTTTATAGTATTATACTTCAACTGAAGACATCAAAGCAGATCCGTCACGTGGAAAATAACTATCCAACAATCATCACACCTTTGAATTAATAAAACTTGAAGCTGGGCTTTGTGATTAGTGCCACGGGATGGAAAAAAAAAACGTTTCTCTCTAAACCTCTGACAGTTAATACACGGTGCTCTCATTTCTTAGAGTGGTGTCATTATGTAAAGATCTAAAGAGCTCTCAGGAAAACGTTTATGGATGCCTTTGATCATTTTCTTGAATAATTCCACTTTATGATCTGAAAAACATGCAGATTTCACACGAGTTCCAGTTTATCCAGGACTGACTGCCCCATCAAATTAAGCCCAAGACTGTTTAATTTAAAATGTGTTCACATCTAAAATTAGAAAGAGCTAATATGACCAAATGGACCTTTTTTTTCACATTATGCAAGTATACCAAGTTTCCCTAAATGTATCAAATTCTTTTTAAGCTATACATGTTCTTAGGACAGTTTTTCCATTTAAGAGAATAAAATAAGACCAATGCTTAATTAATCAATTTTCTCACTTTAATGACTGGTACTTTTACATGTTTATCTTTTAAAAATATATCAACAATGTCTGGTAGTCATGTTTTTACCCCCCCCTCCCAAACAACCGAGGGACAAAATCATCCAAACAGGTGTTGTAACAAAAACCAAAGATCCAAAACAAGTGTTGGCTAAATGGCAATAAGTTAGCATGATCCAAGACTACCAAATTAAACAGATTTGCATTGGAAACACAAATCTGGACAGCAGAAAAAGCTTGTGTGTTTGAGGTGTCAAACCTGATAATGCAGAATACAACCAAATGTCAGATGTTGGAAAACAAAGGCAGAGACTACAGCGGTTATGTACTTCTTGTATTTGCAACTTTGCTTCATTACAAACATCAACTTAATAACTTACGAGTGCAGCTGCATTTGCAGTTATACAATGCTGAGTTAAAGAGTATTTCATGTGTTGCTAACAAACAAGAGGGGTGGGAACAGTGAACACGTCCACAAAATTGGAGTGTCTAACTGACTGTGGCCTAACTTTGCCATTGTTACTCCAGAAAAAAGGAGGAAGAGGTTGGAAATTGCACATGGACATGGACATCCTCTTAAATCACTCCACAGGTTTACTTCAGAATGGTGTCTTCGTTTGCTGTGAGGAGGAAAGTGAAACGCACGTTTATTTTTGGTGTTCCCCACAGATAGCAACACAATGCACTAGTTTAGTTACTGTGGAGGCTGAATGTTTGATATTAATAAGCATGAAGATGTTACCTTCTGCTAGCTGCTTCGCAATGCGCTCCTGCTCCTCACGGACCTTTTTCTCCTCCTCCTCGACCCTCCTTTCCTCCGCTGCGATGGGCTTCAGGTTTTCTGGAAAAGTGAAGAGGTATATTTAAAACGGATCAACTTCCCCCCCTTTCTTCCTTCCCTTTGAAGGGAAACCCACTGATCAAGCACCTGTGCTTCTAAACCACATCTAAACACTGAGTTTGTTTCTAAATCTAAGACACCACACTGACTTCACCTTTCCATGAAGATTTGCCAAACATCTGGATTCATAGAGAATCAGAATAATGTTGTTTAATCCCATACACACTTCACAGGTGAACCAAGATGGCCACATCTTTCTAGTCATCATATCAAGACAAATTTGTCCATTTTCTGGACAAATGTTCTGTCTAATCTCAATCACATCAGAAACATTATGTTGACAACAACAGTGATATTTTCTCAGTTCACTCACTGAACTTTCCCTGATAATGTTGGGGGCTTCACTTGGGAATTTTAAATTTTGAATCTTCATTGGAAAAAAAAAAACGTCCATGTCAGCGTATACATATTTAATATGAAACTGTCCCAGTTTCTATATATAAAATTCTGCAGGATTTTGGGACAAGTTTGTCAGCATATGTCCAGTGTCGGATTCTAAATTAGATTAATTACAAAAACAAGTCTGCAGCCTTTACACTGACGAGTGTAATATATTTTGCTCATTTGAAAAACATTCGAGTGGGTTGACTTCAGGACTCTGCAGCAGAAAAGTTAAATGTATGTTGATTATATAAACAACTCACCATATCTCTTTTTACCATAGATGATCCCAGCAATCAAAGCTGAATACCTGGCTGTCTGTAATGGGAAAACACTTATGTGATAACACTATAGTGTCGAGCTAACGGGCAGTTTGCTATTTGCCATATGTAACATAAACAGTAGGGGGCAATAATGAGAACCAAACACTGATTCAAAGACAATCATTGAAATACAGCTGAACTACATCCTAAAACAGGGTTAAACATAAGACAGAGAATGTGTCATCTCTAATAAATTGTCATCTTTTAAAATCATTTCAATTTATATCAACATATCAGCACTGAGTCGCTTCGATGCTGCTAAGTGTTAGCATTAACAAAATGAAGGGTGTTGCTCGGTCAGGGCACATTGCACTGACAGTATATATGCATTGTCTTTGTCATAATCTCACATAACCGTAACTATTACGTGGTTTGACTTAGAGATTTAGTTACTGTGTCAGTTTACAACTCGCTTTAAGCTAGCATGCCCATGGCTAATAGTTAGCATGTTAGCGTGCTCTGCTGTCTGAGAGTGAAATACCAAATTTATACGGCTCGTTTTATAGTTAAAACACAAGGTAATATTTTCCACAATATATCTAACAACCCAAACCTTAATCAATGGCGACACTGCAACGGGAGGAGCCATAGTTTTGCAGCAGAGGTCACTTTACCAACGCAGAGGACTACGGAGAGGAGTTGTATTCTTCTTCGTTTAATTTCTTAAGCACCGTTACAAAGCATTGTTACTGTTGCACTACTGCCACCTTCTGGACAAAATGACACAGCACAGCACAGCACAATAAATACTATTTACTGTCTTTTTTATTGTAGTGTTGAATTTAATATTTTGGGTAGTTTTTCTTTTTCTTCTGTGTCTTCTCGGATCAAAGACGTACAAACTTATTTTAATTTATATTTGATTAATGAATGATTTATGGCTTATATTAGTGCAACAGGAATATTGAAGATATTTTTATAGCATTCATCATCTTGTATTTAGCTTCACAATTAAAAATAATGTTTTAGACTACTGGACCCATGCATCCTATATATTTGAGAAACCATTATGACATGTTTAATAATGACTGTATTCAACTGCAGTGGCTTACAAAAGAAAGCCCACGAGTGGCTGTACTACCTGAGGGGGCTCAAGCAGGCTTGCCTGGGTACCACAAGCCTCTCATATTTTCACAGGTGTGTGGCAGAGAGCATCCTCACATCATATATCACTGTGGTATGGAAAGAGCTCTACTACAGACAGAAAGTAGTGAAGTCAGAATATCCATCACCAGAAGCTGTCATTCTCAAAAGCTGCTGCATACTAGAAACTTATTTACGTGCAATAATACTGTCATACTTGTAATCACTTGCATCTCCTTTGTTGCTTTTGAATACAAGGTTACTCTTTTATGTGCAATATTTCTCAATATTAATCCCCCCTGAGCTGTCACCTTATCGTGGTGGGGGAGTTTGCGGAAGAGCTGGAGGAAGTGGCCGGGGACAGGGACGTCTGGGTTTCTTTGCTCAAGCTGCTGCCCCCGCGACCCGACCCCCGGATAAGCGGCAGATGATGGATGATTGATGGATGGATTTCTTAATATTTGTATTATCATAACTCATTTTCACTTTTTCTGGTTGTGCTGTTGGTTTTTTATTTGTGTTGTTTATATATATATATAATTTTTTTATTACATTTGCTTTTATTCCCTATATAATGTTTATGCTTTTTTAGGTTACCTTTTCCATTTCTACTCATCAGGAGTTTTTTTCCTTTTTTCATTTACCTCATTTTCCAGAATGACAGTAAAGCCTCTTAGGTCTTGAATTTTCGAGATCCGTCTTACAGGGATTACAGTATGCAGTTTATCACTTTTGCAGGGATTCATATGTTCAAGGTTTTTTTTTTCAACACTTTGTTACAGATGCCTTAACTCATTTGTGGTCACATTGAAAATTACAGATTGTTCTGCTGTTTATCTGTTTTGCAGTTTGACAACATCCAGCTTAAGACCTTGGTTATTATTGCAGATAATGTTGCATCTATTGTCAGCCAGTGTCAAAGTTACCCACACACAAGCTAAATATCTTAATTGAGAGTTGTTTCTATGCTTTTATTACACTGCCGTGGGAAATGTTTTGCAGTAGCAACTATAATCCTTAAGAGGTCAGTAGAGATTTGTGCACACAAACGCTTCAGTTGTCAGGATGAAAGTTTATTATTAATAAGTTTGTTTAAAACAGGGCTATGAGACTGCATACTGTGATTTAGCTGCATGCATAACAAATGCATTATACTGTATACATTGCTGGCAAACACTGAAATATTGCAAATGAAAAGAAAAGCAATCTTTTACAAAGCCTTTATGTGTTGCTTGTGTGAGCACACGCTTAAAAAAAAAATGCAGATACACTCACAAACAAGGTTTTCATAGATTTTTTTGTGCCCCACTCAAAGTCTGCAACGTTTTAGCTTTTCACTGAAAATGTAGGACGTTGATAATATGACAGATTTTCACTTTGAGAAACGGAAGCAGGACTGCTTCTTCCAAAAACGCACTTGGTTTCAAAAGTATCAGTCAATCATTTATGTGTGATTGTTGATTATAAAATATCTTCCTGTGATTAATGACAATACCACGTGGAAGCATTTACCTTGTGTTTTTATCCCAGCTTCACTGAAGCCAAACGATACTTATATGAAGAGAAATATTCAGTTGCTATATAATGTGTGAAGCTTTGTTATCCCATAAAATTTTAATAGAGCAGAAGTTTGTATAGTACAATATTCTATTGGTTTATTAACTGACTGTACACAGAATTTGGATTTGTTATACACCTTTGTTCTCCTTATTTTATTTTAATGGATTGTCCTTTGAGCCATTATGGTCCTGCCGCCACTAACTGGTCTACAGAGGCTCCTGATGCCACATGCTCATATGTCCCCTTCCAAAAGTAACCACCTTACAGGAACACATTGCAGGTTGTGGGATTCCTCTCTGGTGCCTCTTCAGTGCATTTGCCGCTGCCACATATATTTAATGCACAATCTTACAGTAAAGCATATTAGATACTTATTGAAAGAGAAATCACTATTAGCTTCCAAATATGTTGCCGACTTTATTCACCGTCCTCTGGGTGAATCTCACCCTCCCTCGTTTCTGCTGGGAGGCTGTGTACTGGTTGGACTTGAGTTTAGAGTAATAGTCTGAGAACTTGTTGAAGAGGATGGAAATGGGCAGGCCGTTGAGGATAATTCCGAAAGCGATGCAGACGAAAGCAAAGAGGCGACCCAGGATGGTCTCTGGGTACACGTCTCCGTAGCCAACGGTGGAGATGCTCACCTGCAGGGGAGGGAGGAGAGCAGTCAGTGCTGATGGAGAAACATGGACCATAAACATAAAGTGGAAACACTGCAAATACATCTGGTCATACCTGAACTTAATTTAAGATCTTTACTTTATATACAGTCCAAGTGGTGTTACAAGCTGTAGATGTATGAACTCTTTGCAAAGTGAGGCTTAGACAGTGAAAAGCCAACACTGACTTTAACCAGAATCTTCATCATTTAGAGTTCTACATGGTAGGTAAACTAGTAAACACAATTAAACACTATAAGTAAAAATGGCCAACAATGTTCATGTACTGCATCTGTACTTTGCTCTAAAACGTGGCATGTAGAGCCAACAGATCCATCAATGTTATTTAGTTTCTGTAATCAATTTTTAATGCTCCACTTAAATGTTATTCTTACATCTAAAGGATCATATACTGTATCTATAGCTACATATAGATGTTTCTTGTTATGATGCCCTGTGTAATTTCTGCTGTAGTCATCAGCCTTGCCGTGTAGTCTTTGGAATGGATATGCAGTTTCCTGCTCAGGTTTCCTGCTTCCTCTTCCTGTTCATAGGCACACATTTAAACTATGTTGTAAGCCTCTATATTCAGGGATATGTTAATTCGAATGAGAAGCTCAGTCCACTGTCACAAACCTTAGAATTAAAGTTTAAAGTATTTGTCAGAATGTCTCTCATCCATGACTACATTTCCAAAGCATCCAATCATAGCCGTATGAGACACCCTGCAATCAGACTGTGGCAAAATTGGCTCTGAAGTGGACTGTTCAGTGATTCGTTTCTGTAGAACACAACAAAAGTCAGCATCAGTGAACAGTGCTCCCAGTTCCCCCTACCATAAACATTAGTATAATTCGGAGGATTATGATTTCCTTCCCTCGGATTAGAAGTAAGATTCCACCATCTGCTCTGAGAGTGGGGGGAAAGATCTGTTAATGGGTTTATTCATGGAAAACAGGCACGCTCTGTCAGTCAGAGGTTTGTGTGTACAGTTTTTATAATACATGAGTACACGAAGACATACGTTGTTTGGTATAAAATTTGAAATCTTCCCATTGACTAAACAAGTTAAATTCCCTAAAGCATTATGGGGTATACAGAGATGGCACCGTTGTGTTGTGGTGTGATCAAACAACATTACACTGTTCATTCAGGGTTTTAAATGATTCAAGTAAAGTTTTTCATTTTACTTAATGAGAGCTGTTACTCTAGTTTCAACATCTTTAAATATTCATTTCCTGCATGTGATACCACTTCATTCCGTCCCTCTGGTCTTCTACATAATTGTATTGTACAGAGATGTACTTACAGCTGCCCACCACCACGCATGAGGTATGCTGGTGAAGTTTGTCTGTGGCATGTCATGTTCCACGGTATAAACCATAGCAGAAAAGCTGAAGATGCCCATAGCGATGAAGAGGAACAGGCAGCCTACTTGTTGGTAGCACTGACGCAGGGTGAAGCCAAAAGCTCTAAGACCTGTGGAGTGACGTGCCAGCTTCAGGATACGAAAGATTCGCATCAGTCTCATGATCCTCAGCACTTGCCCCAGCTTTCCCACCTGCCCCACCGCCTGCATGTCGGCCTCGTGCTTCATGTAGTTTTCCTCATTATCAAAGAACTCCAGGATGCCCTGCACGTACTGAGGCAGGATGGCGATCAGGTCCACAGTGTTGAGCACACTCCTGCTGAAGGACCTCAGGTCAGGTGTGGATATTAGGCGCAGCAGATACTCCATGGTGAAGAAGGCGATGCACATGGACTCCACATATTCCCAGTAGGTCTTGCCACTCAGCTGACCTGCATGGGTTCTGTACTGCATCTCCTCAACTGTGTTGAGTGTCATGGCCACCAGGGAGATCAGAACAAACAGACTTGAGGCTACGGCCATCACCTTGGCCTTGATCGAAGAAAAAGGCTTCTCCATCAGGTTCCAGATGGCTCGACGGATCTGGCCCATGAACATGTCATGGAACAGCTCCTCATTCTCTTCAATCTCCACCTCAGCCTCCAGCTCCCTCTGGATCTTCAGCTGCTCGTTCAGCTCATCCTGCCTCTCCTCAAAGGAGATGCGACAGCAGCGGTGAGTGTTCTTGATCCTCACGCCCCAGTAGTTGATCTCCTCCAGGAAGTTGCGAGGACACAGCTCGTCCTTGATCCACAACACACCCGTCCTGTAGAAGTTGAAGATGCTGTGGAAGACATCTGGGTCCCTGTCAAAGAAGTACTCATTGTTGTTCACTATGTAGTCATCACACAGGTCCAGCTTCATGTTGTGGTCTGTGTAAGTGGCCAGTCGTCCAATTCTGGTCTTGGGGTACTTTGCTGCCATCTTGTAGGCTATCTGGTAGGGCTTCCCTCCTACATTGATGTTGATCACGTAGTTCTTCTTGGAGGGGGAGGTCTGCCTTGAGAAGATGCATACCCCACCGTCATCTTCTTCATCCTCATACTCAGCATAAATGTCATAGATGTCCCTGCTCAGCTCTTGCATGGAGTTCCATGTCTTCACGCAGCTTTCCTTGGCTAGCGGGTAAACTGTCTCAGAGGGTCTTCGATTAGCATCCAAGTCTGTGATTTTGTAGTTGGAGAAGAGACTTTGTCTCCTGTTCCACAAGTTTTCCATCTTCTTGGCGCTGCCCATGGTGACCACCCATAGGCTACACAGCAGACAGACTCTGACCGACTGGCATTACTGCTGTCTAATACCCCCTTCACCTAAGCATAGAAGACTTGAGCAGGATGCCTCATGGCCCCGTTAATGTTGCTGACTGAGAGGATCTGCATGCTTATAGGACATCTAAATACCATTATCCTCTGCTGAGCTGCCTGACTGACATGATGTTGGCTGTGTAGCACATCCCAACAAATAACCATAAAATAATTCACCAACTTTTTAAAACTGCTGTAGGATTTGAACTCAGAAAGCTTCAGCTAATTTGTGTGATTTTAAAACAGAATAGCCAACAATCTGAGTTGGTTTTTTTTCCCCCTTTATGAATACATGCAATAGGTCATGCACTAATCTTTTTACAGATTACTCGACCAGTCATATTGTAAGGTTTTGAATGGAAAACAATGATATTTTCTTTATGAAAACACCATGTATTATCACACCATTTAATGTGCACTTTTTCTGTGTATTTTGAAATGGAAGACTATGTAGGAAGTCTCGATATTATTTATGTGGTTTGTTCACTTTTTGGAGGGGGGGGGGGTTTCTTCTACTGTGGTTTGAAATTTCAATGATAAAGGGAACAAAGGAGGGCTGGTGGACACAGATGAAGACAAGGGCTTTAGGCATTAGCCTACTTCCGAATTGGAAGGTGGTGCAGGGTTCTTCAGACATGCTGTATTTTTATTTTCATTTTTAATATTTTAGAAGCATCAGCTGTAAGGCTGTGACACTTCGTGTTACCTTAATTAAGAGGTCGGAATTAATTAATCAGGTGGAATTTAACTTGAACGAATCCCTGTATGTAATATAACTTTGCTTGCAGCTCAATCCTCTTATTGGCTGTCAGATTATTGCCCTGCACGCCAGTTAAAAGCCCAAACTGACCAGAGATGGCATTGTACAAGACCGCCGGCTGATGTCATCAAGCACAGAGAACACTAAGCTTTTATTTACCATTATTGTGCCAGCCACCCATGAGGAATTAATATGATTAAATATTTAAGTCATTAGAGCTGTTACATTTAAGTACAGCTGCCAGAGTTAAGCTGGTCTTGTTTGTGTAGTGTGTCATAAAAGCTGAACTGGAGTTGTCATGGAAACCACAGGGTCACATTGGAGAAAAAAAAACAAGTTAACATTTTTAATGTATCAGATCATAAAGTGAACAGCATGTAATATTTGAAAGTCCTCGTCATGGTGAACAAAAGCTGATGATGTAAATGATAAAATGCACCTCTACTCAGTGCTCTCAATGATCTGCTTCAGCTTTACTTGTTACAGTGTAACTATGTCTTCTTTGTGGTTATCGATGTCTAACATTGGCATTCTTTAACCCTCTGGGGTCTGAGCTAATTTTGCTCGTTTTTGATTACTTTTGATTTTTCCTTTATATACCACAAAAAAATGTTTGCCATACCCATGCTTGGTATCTTTTTTTCTAGTTTGTAATATCAAATGAATTGTAGTTTGTTTTCTACGGCGCTGTAATGACGTCATGTGATCTCATCATGCTGGCATGATCATAGACCTCAGAGGGTTAAATGCTGTGGTGTTGACTGACTTTGCTTAGTGCATTTGTGGTCTTTACGACTCAAACAGAGTTAAGCATTAACTAAAGCAAACAACTGACTCAGGCAGCAGAAAATGAAGGAACATTCGTGTCATTATCCTGTTAGCACCACTTGTGGTCAGTTCTACAAAGTCTTCCAATAAGATCTAATGTGAAACAAATGATACAACTATGTTAAAGAAGATATTTCACAGAGGTTCTAAAAACAAAATTATGCTAGATTTAACTCTTATTCTTTCTGCCAGTCTAAAACATATACTGTGGGTTAATTGAAACAAGTCAAACATCCTGGAAAACATTTGGACAAAAATACAAAAACAACTTATCACAGTTTGGCAGCCACCGCTGCAGATTGGCTTGCTCATGAAATGCTTTATCTTTGTCTATTTTTATTACTATGCCCCACAAAATGAAAATGGTAAAGTCAAATCTTATTGACGTCGGACTGTAATTCTTGACTTGCATTTTACAGTAATTCATATTATCTGGTCTCAAAGTCTATGGCTTCCTGTCAGTCACTAATATGCCAAAGAGATATGGATCAAAATAGGTGAACTCTTTTCAAAGTTGCTCAGTAAAATGACAATGAAGGTTTTAGTTCCTCCTGTACGTTCAGGAGTTTGCTGTCATTCACAGCTGGGAGATTCAGCAACAATAAATACTCATGTTTGGCCTCTTATGAGATTACATATGGAGACACCAAGCATCATGGCTGTCTACAAACTTCATGAACTTCTTTACCCCTGAAAATCCATGTTTTCAGAATTTGATGCAAGGTAAGAACTACTCTTTGCCACCAGAAGCACTCAGTCGATCATCCATTCATCCATCCATTTTCTATACCCGCTTAATCCAACTCCGGGTTGCCAGGGGTGAGGCTGGTGCCTATCCCAGCTGTCATTCGGTGAGAGGCGGCACACACCCTGGATAGGTTGTCAGTCCATCACAGGGCCACTCGGAGACAAACCACCATGCACACTCACTCCTAGGGTCAATTTAGAATCACCAGTTAACCTAACATGCACATTTTTAGATGGTGGGAGGAAGCTGAAGGACTCGGAGAGAACCCATGCACACAGGATTGGCACCAGGAACCATCTGCTCAGTGGATCAGTCCAACAGAATACAATAATAGTAACAAGGGATTAATTGACTTATGTGTTCTCAATGGTTAAAAAAGGAGTTATCTAGAAAGAAATATGAATAAATAGCCATGTTAAAGATAGAGTCTTACAGTATTTTGCTCTCTGAACTAGATCATCCCTTTTCTACACCCGTTCTCACGTGCTCACAGGATGCTGGAATCATTCTTAGATGACAGTCAGAGGTAGGTTGGACCCTGGACAGGTCCGCAGTACCCCAACATGGCCGTGCACGCTCATCATGTGTCATTTGACTTGTCTTACACTGCGTCGAAATGCATGGTGATATGATACCGACAGCATTCAGAAGAACAAAGAGCCACACTGGCACTTTGTTTGATATGAAGAGAAGAGATTAGTGTTAAAGTGCATAGATAAATGACTAGCAGAGCAAAGTCTGCTCTCTCCAGCAGATGGTGGTATCACAATTTTAAAAAGTCAACTCCTGCACACCTACTTGTTTTTCTTTATAAAGCCCATATTTTTACCAATGAAGGTATGGCATTCAACAGCTGTGTTGGAGGTTTGTCCATTATAGGTTAATCCACTCAAGAATCCATTTACTTTTTACAAATGCAAAACTTTTTTAGTAAAAGTGAAGACATTTGTTCACCAGAAATAAAAACTGTTTAATTTAAGTGTCCCTCATGCCTCAAGCTGAGGTCTTACGTGTTAAAAGAGCAACAGGCTTTCACTAAAAAGCAGTACTTAAAAATACTGATGACAAAACCAAGAATTGGCTCTCACTGATCGGCAGTTCCTGCTTTTAATGTGTATAGGTTTACTTTAGCTATGAAGAGCTTTAGGAACTGTTGCAGACGTGTTGATTTTGAGAACTTTAAAGAAAGAGCAGTTGACAGAAATGTGTCACAAAAGCAATCTTTTACAAACAAAACGCTTTTATATGTTACAATAGGAAACAGACAGGAGTGTATAATCCATCCTCAGCTTCCTTGATTTCAAGACCCGGGTTTTGTACGCGGTGCTCAGTGTCACACTTTCATAGCCCCCAGCAACAGTTGAACTGGAAAGGTTACAATGAGAATAAGTGATTCATGATAGCTGGGTGATACTCACGCATATTTGTAGAAAATACAGGAAATAGATTGTAACTAAACCATGACCAAACTGAATAATGTTGCCTGACATTCAGTTCTAATCAAAACCGCAGTTATTCACAATATAATTACAGCCTGAACTAGTTGATAAATTGAAAAACTTTTTTATCTTCCAGCTTTATTTTTTTTAGTACATAAATCACTAAATCTTTCCCTCAAGCTTTGATTGGCCAGCTGTTGTCTGTTGGAGTCATGTGTGTCAGAGCTAATTGTTATTGATTACATCATCACTTTTCTTGCAATGACAGGAAATATTTGGAAGAGAGCATACAACAGAACATACAACAACAACTTTGACATTTTGAGCGGCAACTGAACGATGCACTTGCTTTCAGAGTTGCTCCTTTCTTGAGATATTTGTGTTTATGAAAACATAAAAACTCATGACTCCAAAGCTTAAAATAAAACTCACACGGGAGGTTTGGATGTTTTCAGAGTAGAGATGGCTTAATTCCATTGATCTGTTTCACCAGTCATCAATGTTAATAGAAACACCTGTGAAACCTGGCTACCGAGAGTCCAAATATCTCAGTGTTCTGACATAATGAATACAAAATGTATTCTTAAGGTAACCCAGGTCATTTTAGATGTTTAATTGGGAAAATTATGGTGGGAATTTAAATGTCCCCTGCAACATGTTTTATGGATTTTATATTTCAGATGGTGTAAACATGTTAACAGACTTCTCATGGTATATTTTCACCAAGAACTAAATCCAGAGGTGTCGCACAGCAGGGCCTGACAGGACTCTGTCAAGTTACTTACACTAGAATATGAGATTATGTAAAAGTAAAAGATTTAATGTGCCATTGTCACATAAGGTTTAAAGGACGATAGAGTAACGAGGAAATAAAACTGTTTGTATATAAAATAAAACATGGAGAGGTGTTTTTAATGGCTTAAAAACGCAATTAACTTAAGTGTGAGGCATTCTGCCAACTCTGCCAATTTGATAACTCAGCACAACATATTTTTACAATCGTATTAAAGCAGCACAGTGAAAGGATGGAATTGGCAAAAAGAAAAATGAAAACAATTAATTAATCATTATTTGATCATTTCCACGTTCCCGTAAAAAAAAAAAGAAAAAGAAGAAATCTATCATTGAATTTTGAAAAGCTTACCGGAAGTTAGTTGAACAGCTAGCATCATTTGCTACGAAAACGGTGTTTTTAAAGGGAAACCAAGGTTGTTGAGGTCTGTTGTGGGCAAAGCAGGTGGAAGGTAGGTGTAAACTCGTTTTTGTACACTAGCTATCTAAGTATCATTGATGTTCTTTACCTCTAAACACATCTCGTTTATTAGCCTACCGTATAAGTTAGCGGAAATCAGGATGTAGGGAAGTGTCAAGTCAAGACAACTGGTAAAGTGCAAGCTAACTAGCTCGCTAGGTGTAAGCTAACAGGGCTAACGGTACCGTTGCCCGGTTCACGGGAGGAAGCTGAAGAGCTGCCTCATAAAGTCAGTTAATTTGGCTTAAGTACCTGCCTTAAAATAAGTGGCTACATATGATCAAGTGTATACAGAAAATGCATTGTCGTATCTGTGTTGAGTCTTTTAAGTACAGTGGCGTATAAATGGTGTTTATGACAAAGGGGGGTGAGGATGTTGTGCCCCCCGTCTCTCTCCTTTCCCTCTTTGCATGTACACAAACACTACTTCGCTTTTTGGTTTGCATCCTGGGTTTTTGTTGTTCCGTAGAGACTGGGGAGAAATACACAACTAAAGTTTGACCAGTTATTCAACATATTATAGCAGTTTTATGCATTTGCTTTCTTGTCAGATTGATGTAGAATTGGATTTCCTCTTTAAAGCAGCATATAGAAATGTTGTGTGATGGCACTGAGCCAACTGCAGTGGTGCTTAAAACTAGAATAAATAATGAGAAGCTTTAGACTTTGACAGATGACATCAGAACTAATTAAGTATTTTGTATGAAAACTTACCAGGCATGGGTTTCATTTCAATCTATGAACAACTAAGGAGCAAACATTGAATGACACTGCTGTTCTATAACTCATATATACCCATCCTATTATAATTTCTTGCTTTCCTCAAGGTGAGAAAAGGGCAGATTGATTACTTTCACAACTGTAAATCCATCCATAGGTGACAACCTTGCCAGGGTTTTGCCACCATTTTTACACAAATGCATTCTCATATGCAGGAAGCGAGTTGGAGGCTGTTTTGCGCTCCTTGCAGGCGGCATGTTTTTATAGTTGACTTTATGTCGTAACACAGCTGTTACTTTCCAAGCTTCATTATCCAGCGCAACATTGCAAACCGTCTGCAGTTTGCAGAGTATGTGTGTTGGCCTTCGCTCAGAGCCCTACATATGACAATATTTTATTCATAGACGTTGCTCATTCTGTTGCACACGCTTTACATGAATCTGGTAGAACTGAACATGTCAGTCAGCCTTCATTCACAGCTGTGGAGCCACATTTACTGGGGACACAATCGGACTGCCGTCCTTTTAACAGTAAACACACACAGCAGTGGAATCGAGTTATTGATGGATAAATGTTCAAGACATTCGCCACTTCTGACTTTCTCTGTGTGAGATGAAGGTATGTGTACGTGTAGGCGCATTCCTCTACAGTTTTGGTCTTACCGGTGTGATGACAGTTAATCATTGACGATTTTTGTCGGATAAAGATTTGGTTATGAAATCAGGATTTTGGTAGAGCAGAGCAGTCAACCCAAGGATGGAACCCAGTCACAGTGGGCTAGTTTCTGACGCGTTTGGCCGTCTGACACGAGAACAGTTTTATTGGGAATTTGGCTGGATTAATAAACAGTTAAGACTTTATTGTTTTTACATGAAGATGCAAAAAGATCAAACTTTGGAACAGATACGGTGGGCCAGGCAAGTTTAAGTTCAGTCTAGCTGGTACATGCTGAGGGATTCGATCCCCGACCGCATTATCTGAGGTTTTTGAGACGCTTAGTTTTGTGAAATTTTGCTTGGACAAACGTGTTTAAAAGTTCGGTTTTGGTTGGACTAACGCACTAAAAACTAGTGTCATGTAAACATATTTAGTCAGATGTAAACACCATCATAAACTATGGGAGAGTCTCCATATTACAGCACCGCACAGATGAGTAAGGAGCACATACCTTTTACCTGCACAGGTAATAAGTTTTATTTGAACAATCTTTATGGAAGCATCAGCACTTCTATTACCTGTAGCCTGGAAAAAAATGATGAACGTAACGTAAATTTCTTTGTTAGCAAAGCTTCTGGTCGATTGCGCATTTGGTCCTTAAAAGATGAAGAACAACCTTCTGAAGATTAAAGCAGCACCAGATAAGTCAACTATCTGCTAATTTTGAGGTACATTGACTTTTTTCTGGTTTCCTGCCCCCGCACTAAGCCATTTCGCCTTATTGTGGCTTCACATTTTAGTTGGCTTTTGATGGTGTCTGTGTGGCCCCTTCAATATGACAACAAATTCATGTGTATGGCTTTGCATATGCTAAGGAGGAGCCTGGGGGCAAAAAATTAGCCGCACGTGTTCATATTTAATTTTTTTAACTCCCACATAAACCATTTCTAGAATAGAAATGGAATTTCATACACAGCTGCAACAGATGTGGAAATGAGTGAAAATACTCAAGAAGTAAAGCATCTCTCATATCGTCGAGCTGTGCTTCTATAGCACTTACAAACCATTAGGAAACAAGAACAACCCGTTTGGGGAGTAATGGATCAGGTTCATATCATTGTGTGATGTTACTAAGTAAAAAAAAAAAAAGGGTATAACGTGTACAAAATACCTTTTGGCATGACAGCAAATGCTCTTACGTGCATCAGCTGTTGCAGCAAGTAGTGAAACAATATTCCCATCCATGTAAAACTTTCTCTTAGCTGTTAGGTAAGACTGATACTAAAGTAAAAACTTAATCACAGTAATGTTTTGTTGGTTTGACCTTTCTTTGTGTGTAGTTTTGTTTAATTGTAAATGCCCTCCTTGTCAAGGACAAACCTGTAACTGAACACTGTGTAAAATGATATAGTCGCCTTTGTGCTGTGCTTCCCTCCACCACACAGCTGACCTCTGCGAAGCGCTCGTTCTCCACGGGGCACGCTATTCTCTGCCGGCATCTTTTATCGCTCCATGTTACTGTTTATCTCTTTTTAAGACATGTTTTAATCCTCAGTACTGTGGTCATTGTGGAGGAAAGTCCACATGAAAAAAAGCTCTTTATCGAAGACGAGACAGAAGAAGATGTTCTGCTCAAAGTGAAGTCCGACAGCAGAATGCGGTTTTAATTTACTGTAAACAATAAGGTCTTCTCTCTGTGATGTTTGCACTGATGTTCAACACAGATAAAGTCCAAGTTGTCCACTCAGAGCTCTGACTCGCCAGCCATCACCTGCTGTCTGTGTCCAGCACTTTTGGTAGATTTTATTCCAAGTTTATTGCAAAGAATGTGTTGCTAAATGTTTTGTAGAAATCTCTGATCTTCTTTGTTTTCCCCCTCTTTTTAAGAGTGGACAAACGCTCCTTTCTGTCTCGTAGGCGCAGAGTATTGGCCTGTGTCAGCTGACTGTCAGCTGCTCCTTCTTAAAATGCATCCTCTAACAGAAGATGAGAAGCAGCGCGGCTTTGTTTTATTTTGTAGAGGCACGATTGCAGCTGCAGTACATGTTGAATTTTAAGGGAGCTACAGCTGACATAAAAAACAAATGTTGGCAGCTACTGATTAATAATTAAACGCACTGAAGGAAAGTGAAAACCTGAAAGTTAATCACAAAGTGCTGAAGCACATTCTTATTTACAGAGATGTATTTAGTCTGAATGGTTTTACATGTATTTAATATAAAAATTGCCCCATATTTTAGGCTGCTGTAGGTTGCTGGGTCCTGTGGAGCAGAGGAGCGGTGCCATTTCCCTTTTTGTCCTCTTATGCCCCCCCTCCCCGTGTGTGTTTCCCTGTGTATTAGTGACCCTGCTCCCCCACCCACCTCCTACCTGATCCCTCCTGCTGTGTTGCCACTCAAGCCCGAAGCTCTCCTCTCACCCCATGCTTGGAATAAAGCCAGCACACTGCCAGCCCAATGACTGCCTGGATCGTCCTGCCTGTCAGCCTGTCTGCCTTCTCCATCACAGGAATATGGATAGTGTGAGTCGAGGCTCTCCGTGCCATTTATGCTCACGTTTAAACAGAACATACTAAATTTCTTACTTTCAATTATGGCATATTCTTGGTCCTGTAGGTATGCCATGGCTGTGATGAATCACCACGTGTGTCCTGTGGAGAACTGGTATGAGATTTAGCTCCTGTTGATATGATGAAATAGGAATGAATAGTTAACCAGGTTTTTTTTTTTAAATATCTGGATGGATTGTGCTCTGTCCCTGTTGCAGGTCTTACAATGTGACGTGCACAGAGGAGCTGCCCCGACCAGGCTTCCCCAAGACGTGCTGCACCATCCAGGACATCCCCCTCATCAGGTCTCTGCTCATTGCTGCATTTTTTAACTTTTTCTCATGATAATTTGAGCAATTTTCTGTAAGCGGAGGCCCTCAGACATGAATTAACTTCTTGTTAAGCCGCAAATTTGTCGGCCCATAACCCACTCTCTGCATAACTTGCATTTTTTATTTGTTTTAATCTGCAAGTAAGCCTCTAACAACAGGCAAGCACAAAAGCCCTCTTGTTTAAAAAGCCTGAGGCTTTTTGGCTGTGTTTGCATGTATACGTCTTTACACGCTCAACTAATATTCAGCTTTATATTTAGGTAAGATAATCACAACCAGGAGCTTCCACATTTCTAAACCAGGAACTGTAGTTCAGGCACCACAGTCTCTGTACTTTGTTTGGTAAACGTCACATGTGGCAGGTGATAAAATTACTGTGTAATTGTCCCAACAGTTATTGCACGTTTCCTTATTTCTAATCAACTGGAGTTATTATGTAGGAGACACGTACAGAGAGGAGAAATAGTGTGTTTGCATATATTTATCTGTTCTTTTGTTTTGACCTCAGTACTGTTTTCGTGCCCTGCAGTAAATGTGGCTCCTACCCTCCTGAAAGCTGCCTGTTCAGCCTGATCGGCAACGTTGGCGCCTTCATGGGTAAGTCCTCTGCTAAACCTGAAACTGAACTCACCCATTTATTTACCACTAAACTGTCAGTGACACTTTTGTTAACTTAAGTTGAGATCATCTTTTCTGCACTCTGTTTGTGGTGGAGATGGTTTGATATGTATCAGCTAAACATATCCCCATGTAATGTAAACGTTGTTACACAGCAGCCACACTGACCCGTGTCTGGATTTATACAACCTTCTGAAATCAACCCATGCTCTGAAATGATGCATCTTTCATAAATAGATGAACACCAATCAAAGCGTGGTGAGAGCACTTCTTTTAAAGCAACCCAACTGAAAAGATGTGGCACAGCTTTAAGAGAGCTGCGCATAAACTCATTTAAATAAAGCAACGTTGTAAAGATTGAGCAACACTTCCTACACATGCGATGCACTGCTAACAGCACACAGAAAACAATTCATTCAAGTTATTGCTGCTTTAGGCGGGTTCACAAGCTACTGAATCGTTGCACTTGTTCCAAACTATTTTGGATACATGCAAATTCATCCGGTATGAAGTGTCCTCGTCCGCTATTCTCAATGTGTTTTACTAAAAAAAGCAGTCATTTCCACCTCTAAACTGGGCTATAGATGGTCTCCCCCCACCCTCTCTCGTTTCCAGCCATGCGAGGGCATCTCCAGCAGAAGGTTTCCTGCTGGGAAACACATGTGAGAACAGGATTTGAGGAAAAAGTCCCAACCAAACACTTGCTCCTGAATATCTCCAGTGTTGGTGTGCAAAATCAGCTATGGAGTGAACTTGATTCCTCATCCGCTGCTCCTGCATTTCGGCTTAGTTTTTTAAACTCTATACTAACACTGTAATATTTAATGGTTTGTTGTTTATCTTGGGTTGTGTTTTTCTTTTAAAGCCTGATAAGGATGTAAAACCTTATTGATGACTACAATTGGGAAACACGGCATTTAAGGATTAGCCTCTCTCACATCTTTACAGTAACTATGAAGCTGGCAGCTAGTTAGCTTAGCCTCATTTATACACAGTATTCCTCAGATTCTGCCTACCAACAGCAGCTTGCTAATAAATAATAATGTGGGTTTTTTTTTAGGGGGGGGGCTGTGCTTGCACACTTCTTAGCCGAGCATGGCTTATTGCCCCAGGTTTGTCTTATCTGTGATGTTCCCAGGTGAGCAGAGAAGACTTCTGGAAGTCACTGCATCCACGAAGAAGTGCTTTTGGCTCATAACTTGCACAGAATGATAATAATGAATAAATCAGAGAAGAAGTATTTATTTAAGGTGTGCTTCAGTGTCGCTGGTTTGCAAGTTTTTTTTTTTGTACGCAGTCAGGTCAGTCGTAACTGTTTATAGCCTTTAAATGAACGGCTTCTCGCCAAAGACTCCAGCATCATATGTTACATAACCACACAGATATTAAATGTATAGTGTGCAACAGGGCATTTGAGCATATTTTTCTAAAGTAGTGATAGTGTAGTGTTCTTATTGAGGTAGTGAAGCTGAGCTGAGGGCTTTAAACGCTTGTTTCCTCTTTTCCACGCCATGCAGCATGTATTAATGCTGCATGGCGCCCACAGACGTCAGCCAGTAGCCTCCAGGAGCTGCAGACATGATTGTTGTCTGATCAATAATGAGAGCAGCTTTCCTTCCACTCCCCCCACCCCCCATCCTCTCCCCTGTATACACACTCCATGACTTTTGTCCATTATTCTTTTTGTTTAATCACAGTTTTGCCCCAGTTTCCTTCCACTGCCCTTAATTGCCTCACTCCTGCTGTCTTTACCGTCACTTCATTATTCATGTCACCTGCTCCTCTCGGATGTATTTCCACTTCTTTGCAGCTGTCATTATTTCGTTGTAATTCTGTACACTTCCTCTCTGTTACAAAGCAGAGGACTTTGAATGCTTTAGCTTGGACCCTAAAAGGGAGTTCTAACGGTCGGTGTCGTGGATGTATGAACTATAACAGAAGGCAGCGTGCAGGACTACAGTTTTCAAACACTGATGCTCTGCCTGCCAAGAAAACTGCTACCTGATGCAGCCAGAGATATTTGATAGAACCCATCCCGAGATATTAGTGAGACAAATCCAATAGTCTTTACATCAGCTGAATGAGTAAAGCCACTGCAGCCTTTTACTGACTTTCATCAGCTGTTATGAGACTGTAAGCAGCAGGAATGTGTTTTGAATAAATCTTACACAGAAAGCTTCATCAAATTGATCTAAACGTATGATTTCCCTGTTTCTGAAAATGAATAACGCATGCCTCTTTATATCACAGGTTCCTGCTGAAATGCTCCGGCAGGTTTATTTACAGATTTGGTTTTTGAATGCTGCTGAAATACTCATGTCCCCCCCCCCACAGTGGTGATGGTGTGCTTTCTGCGCTACGCCCAGGTGATTGAGCACAGCCACCAATGTTGGGTCAACACAATCGCTCTGGTGTCTGGCTGCACCAACGCTGTCGGTCTGGTCATGGTGGGCAACTTCCAGGTAAACGGAGATGATGAATACATTTAATCCAAACAGGTTAACTCGGTATTCGTTAAGAATTAAGACTCTTGCTTGTATGTTTCCATCTGACAGGTTGATCACGCCAAATCACTTCATTATGTGGGGGCCGGTGTTGCATTCCCTGCTGGGCTGCTGTTCGTGTGCTTGCAGTGTGTGCTCACCTACAGAGTGGCTGTGACCACCCTTGACTATTGGATGGCCCATTTCCGGGTGGCTCTGGCACTCGGAGCCATGATCTCCCTCGTCCTCAGTATCCTTTGCACTTCCCCCTTGTGCTGCCCGTGCAGCAGAGTTATGCACTGAACTGAGTGGTGCTCAATACAGGAGTTTTGAAAGTTATTTCTTTTGCTCTCATTAAGTTATTTTACAGAATTTGCCAGTCTAACGTGATCAGAAGCATAAAAAGCTCGAGGGCTTAGTTGAGTGGCTGCGCTCACTTTCATCTCTCATGAAGCATCGGCTCATCGTCATTATCAACAATGACTCGAAGGCTTCGCTGCCTCTCCTCACATCATTAACACCACATGGTGTTTGCAGAAAGAGAACCCGTTTGGGGTGTTAAATTCCTCTTTTTTAATCTTCTTGTCTGTTTAGGACATCTTTTCCATGGAACTGAGGGAGAAAAATTCCTGTGTAACACACACTGCCTTAGACTGAAGGTGTTTATGAAGTCTCATCCTTACACATTGAGTATCTTATCCCCCTCTGCCACTGTTTGTTCCAGAAACGTTTGTGCTCCTTAACTCACCCCCCCTCCAGGTGGCATCTTCTTCATCCATGAGAGCTTCATCCTTCAGCACGCTGCAGCCATTTGCGAGTGGGTCTTCACCGTGGACATCTTGGTCTTTTACGGTACCTTCACCTATGAGTTTGGTACCGTCTCCCGTGAGACCATGATGGCAGGCCTGCAGCAGAGCGACCACGGCTCGGGGGTCATCCTGGGCCCCGGGTCGCGAGGCTCGACACTGGGCGGGGCAACTAAGGGTCTTAAGTCCCCCGGAGGAAGCAGCACATCCACACATCTCAACTGTACCCCAGAGAGCATTGCTATGTTGTAGCTCTACGGCGCAGCCTGGCGCTCTGAAACGGCACTGGGGTGGTGCTTCGTGGGCTCCCACAGGAAGTCAACATGTCAGAGGCAGCATTTGGAGGAGGAGCAAGCTCTTATATCTTTAACTTTTGAACCAACCATCGGTAATGTTGTACCGTCTTTTCTTACACTCGGTTACATTTCTTCTTTTTTTTTGGTGTGTGTGTGGTTTGTTGGATGGAGGCTTGAATGTATGGAGCCAGCCTGAGCACTGGAACCATGAATGTTCTCCAAGATGGCCGTCTGTAGGGGTAATTCTGCATGAGAGTGGGGGTATTACCTGAATCACAGTACTGTTTTTTTTTTTACCGTGTCACTGGTGTCTTGATGGAAAGAGAAAGTTCTTAAAACCCCTGCCCTGACTCCCCTGCCTAATGCTTTGCTTGGCCCTCCTGTTTTGGCCTTTTTTTTTGCTCATCTCTGCACAGCTCACCTCCCAACTCAATTAACAAAAATTTATGTTGGATTTTTGCATAGTTACTAGAAAATATTGAATGTCTGAGAAGTGTATAGTTAAAGTATGTTTCACCAGCTGTAGGAATACAGCCTCTTTAATCAATGGGGCATAAACTATCCGAAAGGTATTAAAACCGCTAAACTCGTCTGACCATTTTAGTAGATTGCACTGAATTTTAATAATTTTGCATTATGTCGGTTTAATCATAAATCATCCCCCAAAATTATTTTTGAGGGATGATTCCCCCCCCCCCCCCCCCCCCCCCAAAAAAAAATAAGTTTTTCTTTTGTTTTTCCTGTTGTTGAGACTCATGTTTAGCAAGTTCGTGTCATTTTGTTCCGGCACCACATGTTGTATGCTCTGACAGTTTCTCAGTAACCTTTTTATGTCAGGTCTGATGCAATAACTACCATCACTCATCCATACGTTATGCTCCACTGGAGTGAATAATGCCTTTTTCAGTATGTTGGAGTTCACCTTTTGTTGTTTAATAGAGAAAGTGACAGACTTCTGATAATATAACATGTGGGTGTGTGAACATAAAGCTATAGTCGCACTAATGTATTTACAGAGGAACCTAGTTGTCGACAAGCTGATCTGATTCCAGGCTGGACCTTTGGAAGCCTTATCTGAGTTTAGAGAAAAGTTTTGTGTCAAGAGTTCTAGAAAGACACCACCATACAGGTTGTAGATATAAAAGTGTCACATGTTGAGTTGTTTTTCTTTTCTTAATCATTTCCTGCTGCCAATTTCTCTTTAATATCGATCATTACTATTGCCACAAACCAGACTGCCACAAACCAACACTGCTCGAACTAAAGCTAACCAATGCCACACAGTTTAGTTTGAACAGCTTTCGTTAAAGCAGTTTCTTACTGAGGTATGTTTCATTAAAACACATATCCAAAAAGTATCCTGCCCTCTGCATAGTGTTCGGGTACTTCAAACAGATACTGGATGCCAGCAATACACATTTCTAAAAAGGTCGTGTGTCCTACCTCTTATCTTATGTGACGTTTGAAAAGGTAAAGCTGCAAGTCTCAACGTGTCTCACAATGCTTTGAGGAGGAAAGTATTTCACATGATGGGGGCTCAGCTCAGTCTCCACAACTGTGTCATACGTGTCTGCATGATCACGCTGTTTTTTTTTTTTTCCTCTTGCTGTGGGACTGCAGCTGTTCTGTAAACTTTGCCAAAAACACTGAGATCCACTGGAGTTTCTCTTGTAGGTGTATGAATTGGTAGAAGTGCATGTTTTTCAGCTCACTTTTGGTTGTAGCCTATTTGAACATACTGTAATCAAGTCACAATGTGACTCCAAATGGCAGCTCGTGTGCGCCCTCACGTCAGGGTTGAAACAGCTTCACACCATCTTCCACACGCCAAATATTTTACTTTAAAGGTGGAACTTTGTTTATTTCTTTACTTTTTTTTGTCTTTTGTCAAAATGTCTTCTTTTTTTTTAATAATTTTTTGGGAGGACCCTGTATTTCAAAAGGCTGCCTGAACTGTACATGTCTTGAACACTCAACAGCAACACGTATACAAATGTCAATAAAATGTACCGCTCCTGTTTCCTTTGAATCTGAAAGCTAAAGAATGGTGAGAGAGACGTCCGAGAAATCCCTGAAAACAACACAAATTATTTTTGTTTCCTTTTATAAATTCTGTAAATATGTATGATTTGTCTATCATTTAGGTATTTTCATTTGAAAGAGATTTATATTCAAATCTGAAATAAAAATGATAAATTATTAGCAGATGGCTTCTGTGGACTCTTCTTGGAAAAAAAACTCAATTTCCTTAAACAAAAATCACGGTTGTTGTTGTTTTTTTGACATGGCATGCACTTCCTGTTGTGGAATAGGAATTGTTTATCTTTGAATGTTTGTATTTCAGAAAACTCAGCGTCTTTATCATCTAGAAGCACAGATTGAGACGGCTCCCGGCACAGCAGAACATACGCTGCATCTTAGACAACTTCCTGGTTTAAAGTTCCACCCAAGCTGATAATTGTCAATTTAACGCTTAACAAATAAGCAACAGCAACTAAGAGGGTTTTTCCCAGATTACTGCTGTAGTCTGGATGCAGAATAAGTCAATTAAAAAAGGATAAAAGTCTAAGTAAGTGCCGTGTTTATAAAAAGCCAATTCAGACCATATTGGTTAAGTTACTAATCTGTTGAGACCAGAACCAGAGAAGCAGCGTGACACGAACAAAAGGGGAATTCCACCAATTTCCTCCATAAAGGGTCAACTTGTGCTGATATGAGGAGTAGCACAGAAGAAGTGGAACAGTAATGCCCTCTGTGGTTCAAAAGCAGCTTTGTCAGGTTTAAGGGGAAGGAAAAAAAAAAAAAAGGGCTTGGACATGCACAGAAAGCTCGTGTTTTACTGGGAACATGAAGTTTCAAACATCTGGACACGCACTAGAGGCCAATCTAAAAATATTGAAGGGGGACTTTTGCTCCTTGAAATGTAATTCAACAGTTGTTAATAAGCTGAATGATGTAATGCATCAAATAAAACAAGATTTCCAGTTTGGTCTTTGTCGATAGAAAAATGATTAAAAGAAGCTTTCATACATACTTCCGGTTAAGTTCCAGCTAAAGAGATGGAGTTTTTTTTTGCTTACAAATTTACATAAGAAAGAAATGAAGACTCTAAACTAATATGCTTCAGAGCACTTAGTGCTGCTGTTACTAGCATCTTACAATATATTCATCATAAATATTGACAAAAGAGCAAGTGCTTGTGGTGAATTCACACCAGGTCCAATAAAGGGAGAACAGGGAAGCCCCATTACTGGAGTCATCACACGGCGTTCCAATCAAGTGTATCTCATTGATAGACACGATGTCACAGCAGGTAAACAGATTCAAACTAAATTAGGTATTTTCAGGATGAAATATTTCTATTTTTTCTTTTAAATTCCTGACAGTTGTTTTCCTCAAAGGTGGCACACTTTAAAGTAGATGTCAAACAGTCACTTGTTTCCATCCTCATGATCAAAGTTAAACTCTTGAAATGGCATGAATGCAGCTTGGACTTTTGAAGCTTTCGGTGAAAATGCTTCAGCGCTGTTGCATCATGTGTACATGGCTCCGTGTAGGTCCTCAAGCCGGTGTTCCCTCTGTTTTCTTCTCTCCTAAAAGACAGGGGGGGACCAAAAGAATATTCAGAATAATTCACAGAGAAAAGCACAGTCAGAAGATGAGAATCTAACTCTAAGATATTTGCACACTCGCCTTGTCCTTTTTAAACTCCTCGTACTCTGGATTGTCCGTTGGTAATTCAAGTCGGCAGAGTGGACAGGAGTTAGTCTACAGTTGAAACATAGAAAAGATTCTCAAGGCTTTCTAAACAGACTCTCAAACTTTAAAAACAATATAGTGTATTGCAAACTCATAAGCTTTACCTTGCCCAGCCAAGGTAGTATGCATCCTGCGTGAAAAAGGTGTTTGCAAGGCATTTCTCGAACCGTCTCTTGTTCCTCAAACTCCAGCAAACATACAGGACATTTGAGACCCTTGTCTGTGAGAGCAAAGTGTGAAATTTAGTCTTCTTAATGTCATTATTATAGGGAATGTCTGCAAAACAAGTCCGCTTCTGCTATGTGCCAATAAACTACGCATCTCCCCATGCTGTCACAAACCCAACGCAGACTGAGCATGTGTTACCTGCTTGGTCTGGGGAAATGATGACCACAGTGAGGGTCTGTACAGCAGTTTTGGCAGCTGGAGGAGGAAGCCGCTGGTCCCAGTCTGACAAGTCAAAAACCCCAGAGTCAATCAAGTCCAAGCCCTGCATTAACGACCTGTAGACAAGGACCAATCACACAGCTGAAATCTACTGACCATGGCGAGGCTTTACTCTGTTTCGGATGCGTCTGGTCTCACCTTGCAAGTTCAAGCAGTGCATTCTGGCGATACTGTTCTTCAGGGTTGGTGGGCTCGCAGTCATGTTCATCGAAGTAGGATGCCATTATGGTCCAGCCGTCCTGTGTGTCGTCTTTGCATCAAGGAACCTGCGGACGAATGGTGAGTATTCATGAATTTGTTAAAATGTCTTAAAACATAATTATGAAAACAAAGATGGATCTGATGAGTGATCACAATCCCTCATGATAAGAAATGTTTATTTCCATTAATGTATTGTTTCTCCATGAAACAGTGAATATTGAGTGCAAAGCAACATAATTACGTCAAAAAAGAATAAGCTGCTGCATGTTTTCAACTTAGTTACCAAGACTGAATCTACTATAAGTAACAAACAAAATACAGACCCATCAGGTCATAACCTAAACTATAAATAAAAAAAAAACCTTCACATTACAATGAAGCTGTAGTGAACAGCAAGCACGACTAACAGCCAAACAATGGAAACTTCTCGCATAAATTAACATTCAATAAACATGACTGCTGGTAACATTGTGTAAAAATTTAACTAACGAACCACTAAAACTCTCAAAATACTTCATTCAAGGAGAGACTAATAAATGTTGAATTGACTCTCAAAGTTTTCTACACTACAGCAGGAGTTCGACAATTACCACCCATTTTTTCCCGCTTTTACAGATTAACTGAACGCGTTAAAAAAAACTAAATAAATAAACTAATAAATAACTCATTCATTGCTGAACAGGCTATACAAAATTAGTCGACTTACCCGAGACGTTAGCGATAAACATTTGTCATTCTTCCGGGTATTGCAACGATTATTACCACGTGGTATTTGGTCCAATCACAACAGTGAACGTCTTCTTCGCCTGATTATTACTTTAACACGAATGGCAAATCGTAGCGTTTCATTTGCGCCACCAAACGGTATTGTTAATATTATTTGCTGGATTTTATATGAAATTTAGATTTTTCATGTTTGATATTTGAAGCTGCTACTCTCCAGAGTTTCCCTAGTATAAACAAATAATTTCTTGCTGGAAATATTTTCCAACCTGAGGGTTATGCATGCTATAAATACAATATCTACCTCCTTAATTACAACCTGTGATGTCTAAATATTGGTATAACTGATACTATATTACAGTTATGTTTAAAACTCTTTCACTTTAGCCTTGAAGCCATTGCAGAGTAGGACTGTTTACATTCCAATGTGTTTTCTTAAGCTTGCGCTTTCTTGTAAAACCGATGAACCAAGTCAAACCATCTCACAAATTGATAGCAAAACAGAATTTATTTGCATGGTCAGACTAGAATAGAGGAATCTCACTATTCATACAGATTGACATTCAAAGTGAAAAGAAACAAAGAAAAGACAAAAAACAAATCAAAGAAGGTATGGCTTTGGTTAAATAACACTCTACTACTCTGATTTGAGGAGACACCTGTTACATGATATCTTAAATAGAGTGAAAGAAGAATTAAGGCTCTAGAATTCCCTGAAAAAGACAAAGGGCCAAATTATCATGAATGTAGAGACCCAACCTGGTGCTCATACAGTAGATACTACTTAGATGCTGAGGGAAATGAGTCATCTTAGTCTTACCATTTATTCTGGCAGACCACGAGTCTCTCTTTCCAACAGCCTACACATTTCAGTGGACTCACAGACTAACATGACAGCAGAACTGGCAACTATTGACCTGCTGTCAGGATTTTGCTGGATTTGCCAGTGTTATGAGACATGGTTCTGATACAATGGCAAAGACAACCTGGAATACAAATTCGGTAATCCACATTTGCATAGTTTTAGGAACATCACAGGCAAACGTAGTGTACTGTTCATCAGCTTGTGACTTGCTCAACAATCATCAATTTCTCAATACAGTAACGACAGCAACATCCAAGTTTCCTTGTTACGCCTTGGCTGCAGCCCTCTCCATCACTGCACAAGTGGTTACCAAACACATACATGCAAGGCGTACATGCAAAGCACAATGTAGCTGCTTTGGATTTTTACAAAATCCTTCTCAGGGTGGACTCAGAAATTGTAACTGTGGTGTAAGAGATGCATACACCACAAACTCCCACTGTCCTAAGTGTGGCTCCACTCCACCACATTGAGACATGTGTTTTCTCCTTCTTCGTGAGAAGACTAGGAATGATTTGGCAGCACAAAATGTCAAAGCAGCTATTTGTGGATGGCTGAAAACGGACTTTCTTGATGGAAAACAAACAAAAAAAAACAAAAAAAAATATGAACCCATACATGTTTACCTTGAGCTAAATATGGAAAATCATGGAAACTAAAACTGATTGATGACTGTGTAAAACAAAAGTTACTGTGTGACATGATATCCACATTTCTTAATCTTCATACACAAATGTTTTTTTGATCAAGTGACACTAAAGATCACTTTATCTGACAGCTAACTCATACTAAATAGCTGATATGCTGACTCAGTCCTTTTCCAGTCAGGGTTAATCCATGACAGCACTGTGGGTTAAACCCTGCTCAACTCCATACCACAGAACAAGTATCTAAAGCCTTTTTCACCTCATCTGTTGTAAAAAAAAAAAGAAAAAAAGGTTCATATTGCAACACTAAAACAACAGGTCATCTGTTCCCTGTTTTATGGTTTCTAAAATGACTAACTCAACCAGTGAGCAACATCATCGAACACAGTATTTCTTGAATTTCAGTGTCAGTGTGGTCAGTATGAAATCAGACTTAAACACAACGCTTGGAGGGTTACAAAAAAAAAAAAAGAATGAATACTTATTGCCTTTTGAAAATCTCCAACAACATGTAAGGAGACGAGGAGAAAAGTTCTGCCCTCCACTTGTTTGACTTTTTTTTGGGGGGGGGGTATGTCGGCGTTGCTTTCACTGACCAACTAAAAACACCTTAAAAAATAAGATGCTGTCAGCAAATGTTTTTCCAAATTTCAAAAGGACATGAAAAACATTTGGCCTGGCAGAATGCTGCCTGAATCCAACATGCACACACCCAACTTTTACACACTTTCAACACCATCATCATCATCAGTGGATCACTTTCTTTGATACAAACTAAATCCATTCTCACTCCATTTGACACGGCCTGACCCAAACACGGCATTGAGAAGTTTTCTCCTCAGCTCCTTAACTGAACAGTTTGATGAAGCAGCCGTGGCAGTAGGGTTTGTCGTTTTGCTCTTTGAAAGTGCCTTTGTTGAGTTGTTTCAAGCAGAAGGCACAGACAAAGTGCTCCGGGTGGAACTTCTTGGACATTGCCGTGATACAGCGTCCTGTGATGGGCTTCTGACAGCCAGAGCAGAGGGATCCACGCCGCTCGTGGTAGTGCACTTCACAGTAGGGTTGGCCATCGTGCTCAAAGAAGCTTCCATTCACAAATGGGGTGAAGCACTCCTGCGAACACACACACACAGAAAAACACTGATTCTCTCCTTCTGTGCTTCTTAGGAAGCACTCAAACGTACGAAGTGAGACAAAAGCACAATACAAACCCTGCAAACAAAACACTCTGGATGCCAAAGACAGTTGAGCGCCGAGATGTAATTCTCCAGAATGGCTCTGGCACAGCCGCCACATTTTGGTGCAAACATATCAAAGTAATCCTTCCTGCAGAATGCTTTTCCATCCTTTTCATGAAAACCTTCAGGGATGACACAGATGCACGCGGTTTATTCAGTCCATGCAAGAAAAAAAACAAAACCAAAACAAGGAAAAATACCTATATACCCAATACCTTCTGGGCCGAAAAATGATCCACACTGAGCGCAGAAGAAGTGTTCAGGATGCCATGTCCTGTCCAGCGCCGTAACCACTTTCTAAAAGGATACAGCAACATCTTTAACTGGCTCATTACTCAACATTAGAGCCCACATTTGTACAGAGCGATAACTCACATCCAGTATGGGCCCGTTGCAGTAGTAGCATCGTGGAGAGAACAGATTATGGTAATCTTTCTCACAGTATGGCTGTCCTTCTCGCTCAAAAAAGTTCCTGGAGCCAATCTCCTCTTGGCAGTGTGTACACACAAAGTGTTCGGGGTGCCATGTGCGGCCCATGGCAGTCACCACCTGAGACAAGAGGAAAGAAAACTGTACATTTAGCATGCTAATCCACATGATTAGTATATCCATATGTTTATTTCACAGAAACCTGCACTAATCTTATCTCACCTGTCCAACAATTGGCTTACAGCAGGCACCGCAAACTCCTTTAGCTACTGTCTGCACCCCCAGTTTGTTGAGGTCAGACTGCAGGCTACCAAGCATGTTGTCCAGTTTGTTGACCTGTGTCGGGGGCCCACCAGGAACACCTCCTTTCCCTTGGGCCATTATCTGAAATAGTTCATTATGAAAACAGGGAGTTAACTGTACCTGAAAATACACAGAAATGTAACAAAATATCACAGTGCTGTAGTTTCAGGTTACTAGGCTTAAATAAACATGAAATGCTTCTCAGAGGTGTGAAAAACAGAAGGGAAGAGTGATGGGGATTCATGCCTGCATTGGAGGGAAGATTGGGTGATACTCTGTTTGGCAGCCTACAGACACCAGGACTTTAGGTGCAGCAGGTTGTTCTGGCTCCACTGGTGGCGGCTGGGTTGGGGTGTTGAGGACAGGGGGAAGGAGCTCTGGTTTGGGAGTGGGAGAGCTCTGAATCAGGGCTGGTGGAGGGGAGGCTTTTATAATCTGCTTAGGTGCAGGTGGAACTGGTTCCTGAACTAGGGTCATTTGTAGAGGGATAGAGGCAGGTGGAGGAGGTGGTGGTGGTGGTATTGGGACAGGGGGTTGATGTGCTGGGAGTGGTCCCTTAGGTTCTTCTAAAACAGGGGGATGACGAGGGGTAGGGGGAGAAAGAGGTGGGAGCACCTTCCTGACAGGGACAGGCGAGTCAGGGGGAACTATGATCTGAAGGAAATAGAAAAAAAACAGACAGAAGGAAGGAGATGGAGAGGAAAATGAGAAGAGAGTAAGAGGAGTTGGATTAACAGGAAAAAGAAATTCTGGTAAAAATGTTCAGCACAAAGAAGCCAACCTTGTCAACCTCACTGCCGAAACGCTGGGGTTTAGGCATGATGAGGACACCCTCAGTCAGCCAGTCATCAGACTGTTTGCGTCGCCGCTCCGAACGGGCGATTCCAAGCTTACCCTGAAGCTCCTCTATGAGACGGTCCTGAGAAGTGCTCTTGTTTACAATGATGGGTCCCATCTTCCTGCGTAGATGACCATCCCGGTACATAGGGTGCACATTGGGAGTCTCCTTAGTGCGCTTAATCACTGATTTTATCTATGAGGGAACGGTGAGCAGCTTATCTTATGTCCACATCAATCATAAAGCAGCTCAAGCGACATGCCAGGATGTTGTGGTGGTCAGTGGGCTTTGAGTCACACGTCATTTAATTCTTGCATGCTCAGGTGAGATGCCACCATAACCCAAAAACCTTCCATGCAGAATTCAGTCTCTCAAGCAGCCACAACAACCTTACCATACTGGTGGCATTGGGGTCTTTCACACGAAACTGGTGCAACAAATAATAAAGATCCTAGTTGCTGCTAAGCATCGAGTTAATTATGAGTGCAGCACCAAACAAAAAAAAACTATTCGTTAGATGGCCTCTATTCATCTAACCTCTGCCTGAAAATTACATTTCACAGCGTCTTTATTCTAGAGATCTCAAATTAGTTTTTTTCCTGTGATACATTTGAACTCAACAGTTGATCATTAGACTTTTGATACGAAATGGATCATTTTCCAAACGACATTAGATTAACCACGCCTCTCACCCGATGACCCCTGGGATAGGCTCCAGCCCCCCCGCCACCCGACCGACGGATTAAGTGGGTATAGAAAATTGATGGATGAAACATTAGATTAAAAAGAAAGATGATAAAAAAAGACTTATATAGCTAATGATGAGCAGGCTTCCTCCCAGTATGACTCAAGATTCGTGTCTTTTAAAATGCAAAGTTGATAAATGTAACATTGACCACTGTTGAAGATAAAATTTTCAATATTTTGTTTTAGTCTTTCAAAAAGATGTGGAACGAAAACTTAAGCAGAGGCTAGCATGAATAAAAACGTCTGTTTCATTAGCCAGGAGAAGGAGCAAAACAAGCCCAGCTGGTGTCACACGCAGGAGTGCAGATGCATACATGTCCTGTTGCAGACGTTCTGTCCATGGTGGGAGTCTGCAGCAGAGGCAGGTCTAGGGCAGCGTCGGGGGTCCCGGGGCACGAGGATGGGGTCATGGATTCATCCATCCAGCTGGCTTCTGTCAGCGGGGTCATGCTGCCATCTGTGTACAGCCTCTCAGTGTAAGGCGTCATGGTGCCATCCAGTCCATCGTGTAAGGACATAGACAGCTCCTCGTCAGCCCAGTCCAGATCGCCGTTTCCATCAGTGCCTCCATCTACTGAGTCACTGTTGGCGGCACTGGTGAAAGTGTCAGGGTGCACAGCGCTTCTGTCCATCGGCAGGATAAGCTCCTCATGCAACTCCTGCATGTCTTTCCCAAAGTGATGTGCTTCCATCAGCTCTGGTTGCTCATGTTCTCTTGTGTGATTTTGTGCAAAACTCATTGCTAACAGCTTGTCTAGTGCCTCATCCAAAGAGGGCTCAGATTCAGGGGGATGCTGCACAGCGGGGGGGATGTCTCTCTGGGCATGGTATGATGGTATCATCAATGGAGAGGCTGGAGACGGTGAGGATGTTTTTGATTGGGGATGCAAAGAAGGTGGAGATATAGAAACAGAAGCAGGGAGGGGTGAAGGCGTTGAGAGCGGAGGGGTGAGGCGTGGGGGTGTGGAGAAATCGTGGTCATGAAAACAAGCAGACACTTTGCTCACAGTCTCAGGAGCACAAGATGCATTGCTAAAAGTGGCTGAGGGGGATATCCGGTCTACAGATGGACTAGGGGACTTGGAGGACTTGTTGTCCAGGACAGTGTTAACTGAGCTAAGTGAGGGGGTGGTGGTATTGGAAGGACTCGAGTTACTTCTCAATAAACTGGAATTAGAGGGAGCACACTGAGAGAGCACAAGCAGGGACTTCGTTTGGGCTGAAAGCATGGCAGCAGAGACATCGATGGCAGAGTCCAGGTCTATGTCACTGGCTGCGGACAGGGAGGATGTAGGGCTATGGAGAGGGAGACGACTCTTACGGGGCATCAACATGCCACCATCTCCTCCATCCTCATCTATGTGAAGCTCTAGACCAGAATTTAAAGAGCGGAGAGGAGAGGTGGGCGAGTGGGACAGACTAAGAGAAGAAGAAGCCACTGGGGTAACGGAGAAGAAGACTGGAGGAGGGTCAGAGTTGGAAGACGCCCCTGCTGGATCGAGCAGGGACCCCAAAGAATTGGGCTAGAGAACAGAGAAGCATAAGCAAGGTAAGGAGGAAGAGGACAGATATTATAAGAAACGTGTCAGGAGAAGCTTGAATTCTATTGACAGAGTGAAACCTCTCTGGTGTTCATCCATGCTGCCTTGTACCTTAAAGTCAGACAAAGACGCCATCAGCTCATCTAGCTCTCTTGTGGCACAGGAAGCTGAAATTCTGGCTTGCTGTTGAGACGATGTATCCAAATCACTGTGCTGAGTGGAGGGGCTGAAAAATACAAATCATAAGGATGTGTTCTTTTAGTTATTTGCAAATTTCTTTTATTTATTTTTTTTTGCTGATATGAGAAAGAGAGTACACAACAAACCTGGGTGAGGGCACGGAGCCCTCCAGCTCATCCAGCAGACTCTCTACGCTGGGTCGGGCTTCATCCAGTCTTGTTCCGTTTCTCTTTGGTTTCTCCTGAGTTGGGGGGCTTATGAGAATGTCAGGGGCACCTCCGTTCTCATAGTGGGTGATGCTGCAGGATGGTAAGGGTGGAGCTGCCTCCTCTGTGGGAAGGCAACATTATGAGTAACACTACTCAACACAAACAGAAGTGAGATAGCTGAATAACTTCCACTTTCCCAGTTTCTCTGCTCTTATCTTAACCCCTCCCACCAGAGGGGGACTGAGCCGAGAGGGGGAGCTGGCAGGCATTAAATCAAATGAGGCTTCACTAATTTGGAGTAGTCTTTTCAAACCAAGGTCTATGAAACATATCACCAAACAGCTTCATGATCTCACCACTGTCCTGTTGCGGCCTACCACTGTATTTCATTTCTGTCAGATGGGAATTAAAGACTTTTGAGACTTTCGATATATTAATCACTAAATTCACTGGATGCTTCGGTTCAATTAACAATGTGGGAAAGATGTGTCACATGTCTTAAATACTTGTACATGAAAGGAGAGAGTAGATGAACCACAACAAATCATTCTCTACCTGTGGTGGGGAAGGAAGGGGAGCTCTGCTGCACTGCGTTAAGCTCCAGCAGAAGCCTGTCAAGCTCCGAGAGGTTATTCCCCAGAGCAGAGGTCATGGCTGCCGATGATGAGTCTGACGTTTTCTGTTTGTTTGGAAAACTGAGGAGGACAAAGAAAGAGCGACAAAAAGGTAAAACAAAACACCAAATGTTTGGCTTTATACTCACAACATCTCATGTGTGGGAAGGGTACCTATAAACGTGGTCCTCTTCAATGTGAGATAATGGAGAACTGCTACTGTCCCGGGACCATGAGCTCTTCTGGGCTGAACCTAAAGACTGAAAATGGTGCACCAGTCATTACTTAGCTTTCATTCTGAAAGACTTCTTCTCTGAAAGGTCTGGTATCTGATCGGACTGTGATCAAATGTAAGTACTACATGCACAGAGACATACGTTAAGCCAGCTTTATGCCTGCTGCGTTGCGTGTGGATTGCTGTACTGCTACACTGTGTGTGTATAATGACACGCCGCTCAACCTTTCAGCTGCAACAGGTTTCTGCTATAAATATAAAACTCTTATGGCCACAAATCCCCCATTTAATAACATACCATTGCTAAAAGTAAAGTCAATTCACCATCACATCCTGTTGTTACTAATGTGAGGTCAATATGACAAACAGCTAATGTTTTGGCTGTGTCTTTTCCTTCCCTCATGCATAAAAAAATAGGCAGCAACCTGCACCCTACACACAAGCTTCACGCAGCGCCCGTGACATGCTGCTGAGACCTGAGAGAAACCTACCTGCTGGGAGGAGTGGTGGGAGTTTGTCTGATCTGTCAGGGAGCCATTCAGAGCCTCAGCGGAGGGTGGAGGAGGGACTGGAGGTGGCACTGACACATCTTGATAGGAGTGCCCTCCCGTAGGGATGGAGTAGGGCGTCTCCTCGGGCAAGAAGACAGGTCGTTTTGAGATGTGGGACGTTGTAGATTCCAGGTCCGCCAGCAACGCGTCTGAGAGATACATTTTTGTTTGAAGGTGTATTTACAACTAAAACAATAATACTGCTACCAAAAAAAAACTTCTAAAATCATACATGTACAATATCACAACAACACCAAAAAAGCTTTCTCCTCAATGCAAACCATCCAAAAGCAAGATGAGGCCATGTGACCACCACAGCATGGCACAATATATCAATGAACCCGTCCAAATCCATAAGACCTTTAAAAAAAATATCCCTCAGTCCACACTGACTAATGAGAGCCACCTGTCAATATTCTTGATGTCTCATTTCTGCATCCTGTTCATTGACTTCATGTTTAAAATTTGCTTAAGTTTTATGAGATCGAGTATGAATTTAACAACACAAACTGGTAACAAACATGTAGACAGACAGACAGCATTTTTGAATCCTGTCCAGGGCTCAGGGGGTGCAGAGTTACCCTGCTGAGAGTTTGCTGCAACACGGGAACAAAATAGACTCTTACATCACACAATCCATCCATCCTCGGCCTGTCCAGAATAGACCGTGATCACTGGCTGCATACCGTTACACTTCAGAAACTTGGACGGTTACCACCCGTTTCAAACAATAACCCCACTTTTCAGCTCATGCTGCCAGAGAAAAAGGGTCGAATATGGTCCAAAAATCGTGTGAACGCAGGCTCCCATCACTTTCTGAAATTAAAAAGAATTGTCTTTTGAAAAGCTTTGTTATTCAAATGATGCTTACTGTCCAACCAGTGATTGACAATGGATTGATATTGTGCATGAGGACTCAAATCAAATATTTAACAAAAACTTTTCTGTCACATACAGAAAATCATATATAAAAAAATATCTAGGAAATCACGGAAAAGCCGAAACAAGCTACATATTCTTTCCTTCCCTGTGACAAAGCCAATCATAATCTAACTCTCGGCAGAGTCACAGTAATCCCGCCATAATACACTGAGTTTTTCATTCCTTAGAAAGTGCAATATGTGTACTCACTTATTTTCCCCTTGCTGTATTTGTAACATCCTCCATGAAGAACTGTGTGTGTGTGTGTGTGTGTGTGTGTGTGTACGTGTGTGTGCGAAGCAGGCAGGAGTTCAGACAAAGGAAGAGAGGACAACCAGGAGTGATAACATGCTGCCTGTCTACTGAGAGAGTGGGGGAGTGGTTAAAAGGCCAACATTGGTGACTGAATCTATCTATCTATCTATATATCTATTTACTACAGTCATAAAAGTTTATGTCTCAGCTAATTGTTCCAAACTTTTAAAGAATTTTTACATCTGAAAAGAATAAAACCACAAAACAAAAATCAAAAATGTTCAGATCTGATAAAGAGCCTAAAGAATTTGTCAAATTAGAGCCTCTCATACATTATTACACTTCAGCTTTCAGTATACTCGATCTTGACTTTTCATCAACGTATTTTGTCCAAATGAGTGTGTATGTGGGGGGGGGTGTCCTGCCCAGAAGCCAAGCATTAAAGTCCTGAAGTTTGACGTAAACCACATGGGAACACAAACCTATTTAAAGCAGTAAGCTCAGTAAGTACCCATGTCTGTGCAAATGTGCTGAAATATCATGACCAGCTCAAAATAATCTGCACCTGGTGCTGACATGCTAAACAAGGCCTTACTGAAGTTGACTTTGTCACTCATAAAACAAAGCCTCCTAATAGAAAAATACCACAACTGGTCTTGGACAAAGGTGAGCCGTAAACTCCTGTGATCTGGATTTAGTTACAGATTCACATTTCTGTTACAGCAACTTCAATGAAAAACAGAAACAACACTCAATATTAATGGAAATGTATTCCTAGAAAGTTCTTCTTGGCCTTGTCAAAGGACAGTAGTGCTGTCCAAGGCCTCCTAAATACTTGCAGACTAAGCCAAGTTTTAGAGACTCATTAACCTCCCCTCCCCCCCGATGATATGACACATCTGTGACTAAGGCAAAGGCCCACGGAGAATAAAATAGATGCAGAAAAGATCTCCCCAATCAGATCAACTGTTTAAATAAAACACGATGCCTGAACTCGTTCCATAGTGGGAGATAAAAAGCTTTATGCTTTAGAGTCTCTACATCTTTTCATGAAAACCTGCTGTAAATGCAAGAAAAAAAGACTCAATCTCAGTGAAAATTCTGCCATCAATATCTAGTCCCACTAATTAAAATCATGGCCCTTTATGACGAGGTTTTAAAGATGAAACAGACAACACATCCAAATTTCTTCCTGAAAATCCTGCACCAGATTTTAAGTAGCCTGCAGTACACAAATACACAGACCATCTCCTTACTGAAATATTATTGCTTCCATCATTTCACTGAGGAGGGCAGTATTGAGACTAGCATGAGGACAACAAGCTAGAAGAGTTTGAGTCACAAAGAGTTAGAGGCATTAAGAATGCAAACGTGCATTGTAGGCCAAGAAACAGGCTAAGCTTTTCCATTCCAGACAGGGGGTAGGAGCCACAATGGACAAAGTCCAATTCTGCTCTAATAGCATCCTGACTCAATGGTTCATGGTGCACGGCCTGGAAGAATAAAGCTGTCATCTAAAATGATATGACTACATCTAATATTACTGGATGAATTCTTCAGACCTCAGTCAAACAATGCACTGATTTACAGCAGCTCTGTCAGGAGACAGAATTGAGGTCGTACTGTGGTAGCTTATCTACATTATGCTCAACAAACAAGCGCGAGGCCATGTGGATATTGTGCACATTCTTGTGGCAGTGGGTACATGTATAGTCTTGACTGTGTGCACCCTTATCCGCCCACCCAAGGCCCTGCCACGGTCCAGCAGTGTTTATCAGATGAGAATGAAGGTACATGGGGAATTCCACACATTCCTTTGTCCGCTTTGAAGAAAGCAACAAATCAGGTGTGGACATGAGGAAAGTGGCTCAGGAATGGCAGCGCACAGCCACAATCCAGGGAAAACCCCCATTAAATCCAACCTGTCCCTGAAATTAAAAAGATGCTTCCCATTAAAATCTACTCAAGCAGAACATTCCTCCAATTCCACAGCATTTTAGGTACGGAGTCAGTGTGCTTGAATACAAAACACTATTTGTCGATCCAGAAAATGAGAATGACGTGTTGATGATTACAGGACCCACTCTGCTAACTACAGCATGCTTTGAATTCCACGATGAGGGAGATGTCAGTGTTTTTACTGCCCTTTCCCACATAGTGTGGAGTACAGTGCGGGCAGAAATGAAACCTGGGTGCGTCTAATCTTTTCTATTAACGTGTTGGCCATGGTGATGGGCCATCAGGGTCCACAGCTCACCTGTTTATAGCCAGGGAGCAAAAGAGCAGAACTGGCCACGGTCCCGCACCGAAACCCTACCCCAGGCCAACCCAACACGATATTTATATCAAACAAGGCAGGCAGGGGCCATGGAGAGGAGGAGGAGGGTGAAATACCAATGAGATATACAGAGATGGCTGTGGCTGCGAAGGAACCACGGACAGAGAAACTAAGAATGGGAGCGAATGGGAGAAAACGGGCTGGCATCAAAACTAATCCGACGATGGAAGAAAAAGTAAGCGTTTGTCAGGCCTTATAAGTTGTACACAGCCACCTGTTTCTATCCTAGAACACACAATCTCATACAGAAAAAAAAGTGAGTGATTGTAATAGCATACAATCAGAAAGACAGAGGCATCTTAGGGTGATTACTACCTAAAAATACTCTGCCAAGCAGCCCCATACACGAAAGATGACACTCCTCTTGAGAGAGCGCTGGACCAAAATAAAAGTACTTCCCCACAGACTAGTAAATCAGATGACAAGGGAAAGTCTAAAGACTGAAGTAACAACCAGTCACTGAGGGCACATTCAGGGCCAAGTCTGTTTGAAAATCATACATCAATGAAGAGCTTCTTTAAGGTCAACAGGACCTTGCAATATGCTAAAGCTGAAATGATCAACCAGCTTTGAAAATGTGAAAGTTGGTCCTCTGAGCTACTGTAACTTTGAATCTGATTAATCAACTTGTCCCTGAGTTCATTTAAAATTGGTGCTAAGCATCTTCAAAACCCAAAGGAAGACTTGTATTAAACACATGTTGCAGAAAAACTGACAAAAATCCAAATGAGTAAGACAACTTTCTACAAGATTGTAGAATGTCAAGTTTCACCACTGGTTTTTACTTTCTTGAAGCCAAAGTTTGATTGTCTGGAAGAGGTTTCTTGATATTTTGAGTTTTTAGGTTGTAAACAAACAAACAAACCTTGCACTGGGGTTTTCTGGAGAAAGAAAATTGCTCGTCTTTTTCTGTTAGTTGTGATTAACACCCAATATAATCAAAACAGTGAGATTTAAAACCAGAAACTGAGCTTAAAAGTTTTCCTCAGTGTCAAGAATTTAAGTTAGATAACCAGTTAATCCAAGTTGTAAAAATGAGGAGGACAAAACGACTAAACCTGTGTGACAGCAAAATGAGCATTTAGACTATTTTATTCAGAAACAATGTACCCTCTCTGGGGAGTTACTGAAACGCTTTAAATGATCCATGAGGTGTCCCCAATTGGAGCAATGTTGGAAGGATCCAACAAGGGATTGTGTTCTTTCCTACTCCATTACACTGACCTGTGTAGAAGATAATCAGCATTGTTCTCTGAGCCAAGGCCACAGGACTGGTGAGACATGGACATAGCAAAACAGAGAGAAACAGGAAGAGACAGAAGGGAGCTGCTAGTGAAACAACAGGACGGCCCGACATCATTTAACAGTGGAAATGCTGTTCTAGCACCACGTTCGCAGACTGAAGGCCCAGAGCTGTCCCCTCTAACAGTGTTTGCTGGCCTCCAGCACTGACGCCGCTCATTGTTTTTCTCTTCTGTTTCCTGAGGATGTGGGGCAGGCTCGGTTGCCTAAGCGATGAGGTCAGCCATGCAGCACTCTCTTCCCCAGACCCAGAGCAGGATGGGTGTGGATCTCGGGAACAAGACTGATTTACAGTCAGGAGCTTCTTTCTAGCCTTGTAGGCGAGTCCACTGGTTAACAGTGGTATGCACCAACCCCTGCAGCTCTCATAGGGTGATGATGGCTAGTTTGGTAACACTAACTCTGCACTGCTGTTACACTGAGACACAGAAACCACTAAAGACCTTCGAAGATTTCTGGTATGCTGTGAAAAAGCTGTAAATATGAAAGACCACGCTGCTTACACTCTACAAACACTTCTTACTGTTTCAGGAATAAAACCCTCCTCTGCCATGTGATTCTATTACAGTAAATGTTACAGTACTGGTGTGTGTTTACAAATGCGCGTGTGTGTGTGTGTGGGGGGGGGGTGTATTTGCTGTGTGTTTTTATACACACTACCGCTCCCTTACATACATGTGTCTTCTCAGTATGTCTGCAAAATGAGGCTGAGTGGCTCCCAATAAACAGCACTTGTTCTCTGCAGGGTTTTCTCAGATAATTGCAAGAACCAGTAGGTCATTGCAAACTATTCAGTCTTTATTCTACTTTCCAAACAGTGCTTTGTTTGCTCAACTGAAAGATTAGGGAGAAGTGTGCATGAGCCCATCTGCACGGGCGAGCTATGTTTTAGTGTAACGCATAAAGAAATGTATGTTGATGCAGACATGGGACGAGGTTTCCACAACAAAGTGAGTGAGGTCAGTTGGCCTAAATCTAACATGAGCCTGAGGAATTCACGGGGAGCTGAATGTCGGCTTCATTCCAAACAAAGATGAAGCACAGAAGCAGGAAATGCCAACAGACAAGATACGGTGCCACATGTTACTGGTGTGTTGATGGGGACTCGTCCACTTGGCCACATCAGTGCTGAAAATGAGGTTAGGACTGGCTACCACCTGATTATGACTGCAAAAGACTAACTGAAGGAATCCACTGGAAATATCTGACTCAAGAGGACCATCCTGGAAGAGTGCTCACACTCTGTGTAGGGAATTCCCATCCTCAAGCAGCAATCAGTGTGGACAGATCAATACAAATGGAGAGAAAGAAGGGTGAAAGGAGTATATTCTTATGTGTTTTCCAAAAAAGTTCCCTGTAGGCCTGTAACTAACCAGCGAGCCTCAGTGTCAGTGCATACAGAGGTTTGTTAGCTAGAGGTTTAGTCATAGTACAGTAAACTATAGCCACAGATTGTTTACAAGTATTTACAATGGTTTATTCAAGGATATTTAAGGAGGACGCTAAAACTGCTACAGCAGGGCAATTGAGAGCCATTCAGCGAACACTTTTTGATTCACATGGTATCAAATCTCAGAGCTCCAAGTTTTAACAATTATTGTAATTACAAGATGATCCACGTTTCTGCAGGACAGACTAAAACTGCCAGCCCTCCCTCTGGTGGCAGCGTACCCAGAGATGAGAGAAGCGGCAGGAGGTGAGTCATGACCCAGAGAGTATTTGGCCTTGGACCCTGACACAGAGTGATGTTCGAAATTCCTCAGCAGCCTCGCCCCCTTCTTGAGTCTGCTGTTCACGCTGCTTTAGAGGGGCTGTAAGCTCCCTCTCAACCAACAATAGGTCCTTTCAGCAGCCTACGGCAGCAAGAGCATCCAGTCCGCCCTGGAGGCATTCTCTACAACTAGCCAAATGCAAAATGTGGCCCATCATCTCTCCACTTAAACAATTCACAAATCTATTTTACTCCAGCTCTACTGTGGGAGACCATAACAAACTATTTTTACAGATACTTTACAGACAAAATAAGTGACTCGTCCTGATGTAGCATAGCAAAATAGCAGACTGACCGCCTGATGAAAACTTTAACAACTGTATCGAGATTCAGTGTGAAAAGTTGAGGGCCAAAGATTAAAGAGGACTTCCTTGTCCTTTGCCATCAAGGACAAAAGGCTAGAAGAAGTGAGAAAATTAAATAGTTGATGATTCATTTATTTATAATTAACTGGTGCCAACCCCTCAGCTGTGAGAGTTTGAGTAAAATGTCAGGCGGTGGATTTGTATTTATACTGATATGGCAGATTGAAGCATATGTCTTTTCATCATGCTTCCCAACCCTGATTGCAAATGTACAGAAATTAATAATAAACCCAACAATTGACTTGCAGGAGAATTTAACATCTTAACATATTCAAAATCAGAGATGTGATACCAAAATTAATATCTACCCAGTTGTAAGAGCGGATACATTTTAAGTTTGGTAGATAAATAAATTACGGTCACTGCTGGGTAATAACCTGAAATTACAGAGCAGTGTTTTTCACGTGTACCGACAGAGACTAATGTGGGCTTTTATTCCGCCATACTTCCAATGACTTTAGTGAATCAAACAGGGATTGCGATTGTGTTTTCTATTTCAAAGAGCTTGGAATAAAGTTGGAAATCTCTTGTAAACTGGTCACAACTGTCCCTTTGAAGTGAAACTAAAGTTGAGTTTGCGCACTAACAACTGGAGACAATGCATTTTAGTCCAGAAATACATTATGTGACTTTATGTCTGTGTACCTGCCACTGGCAAATAAGTTGTTGGACGCCATCGGTAGCGCATGGACCTGCTCTTTATCAAATAATTAACACAATCTACCAACAACCACAAGTGTTTCATGTAGCCCATAATCAAATTAAACGTGTTGGCTTGAAATGTCAGATGTAAGATGATGTTTTGTTTTGTTATACAGTACTGAACGTACTGTATAACTTATAACTAGTAGTACCAAGTATTTATATTTCCAGTTTCCCCACACTTGCGGTGTCCAGTTTTATCTCCAACATCAAGGCTTTTCATATCATATGCTGTTAGGTAAGCTCCATCACAAAAGAGGCTCGTTTTGTAGTCAGCCCAACCGGGGCTGAGCTCGCATTGTGCCGCACTGAGCAATCTAAATACGGAGGCCTGTTGACTCCACCACTTCAAAGTTGGAATGAGTAGCCTGGGGCAAGAGTTGAGGAGGTAACGTGTAAGTTCGATGACAAAATGTCAGCTACATATCTCATCCCTACTGAACAAAAGCAGTTCATATGCATTAACATGACAACGCGTCATTAGAACAGACGTTAACGTTACGTTATTGTTACGTTAACGGTTAGGCGAGTTTAACAGAAGGTGGTGGTAACGGCTAACGATGTCCAGCGGCTAAGTTACTACGATGCTTATTTGTGGAAAAAAAGTGGGCGTGATATTAAAAGTGTTAAACGTGTACCATATTTACAGTACACTGCAACATTCCTGGCTGAAATCAGCTAGCTTTTTCAGTGTAATCTGAACGACCTATAATGAACCAGAAAGGCTCTTTTGAGCATGAAATCTCCACGTAACGTTAACTACTCCTCCACCCTGCTGTCCGCTCTTCACTGGGCAAACAACAACACTTAGCTCATAAAATCAAATAAAACAAAATAAAACAAACAAAAAAAAGCTTCGTAACTTACCTAAATCGTCCATGGCGGCTGTCTAGCTGTGTGGTGCGTAGGTTTTGTGTTTGGAGAGCTTCTTGACTGTTTGCGAAGTCTGAATTTTCCTCTTCAAACTCCACCACCGCTGCCCTGGAAGTTAGTTCGGATTGGTCTCATGAACGCGCTGCTGTATGTGCATGTGTACTTTACGGGAGCGCGCTCTCACTGACGGTTAAAGTCATGAGCGACATCTAGAGGCCCAAACATGAAACTACATGTTTAAAATATTCGCTACTTTGTAGCCACATGATGTAAAAATGACTGTAACTTCGCCTGTGACCAAGGGTACGTAGAATTTAAAATAATGGATATTCCAAATTATGTAATAATTGTGCTAAATAACCAATTAGTGGTGATATGAACAAGCTTTACACAGTTACATTGGGCCTTATCAAGCCATTCATTCATCAAATTCTGCTTATCTGAGGTCAAGACAAAGACATCGCGCAGGGGTCTCCTCCCAGTTGGAAACACCCAAAAAAAACTCCAAAGAGATGCATTTAACCAGGTGCCCGAACCAAATTCATTCACATCATAAAAAAAAACAAAAAACAAAAAGCTTCTCATCAGAATCATGACACAAAGTTTATTATGGTTAAAAAGAGAGAATAAAAAAGACCTTGAAACGTGCATGTCATCATCTTATCCTCCCAAAAAATTCATGGTAACAGAACATATCAAAATAAACAAAACATATTCAATTCAAGATTATTTTGTTGTGGAAACATGCACAACCACCTCACAAATGTGTTTTGTATAAATGAAAAGTTATAGACATTTTTTTTTAAAAGCATATAGAAAGACAGAAAATATAGTTTACTGAAGACAGTCATCCTATTTCTTGAATCTCATGGTAAATAAATATGTGATAATTCTCAAAAGTCTATTGATTTCAGCTTTCTCTCCTCCTTCTCAGAGAGTGGCTGCTGGGAGAGGATTTTATCGTGCAGGCGGTGGTGCTTGCCAATACCAAGCTTTGGGAGACCTCGATTCAGTCCCTCCAGCAGCACGCATGACTTGCACAGTGCCTGACTGGAGATGTAGCCACAGCGGTTGCAGGTTCCCTGGACAGGCATCTTCACCCCCTCACGCACAGACAGGTTCTCACCAGAGTGGATTATATCTATTATGGAGCTGGGCCTTATACACTCCAGGTCCTTCAGAAAGGTCCTTGCATAGCCACGATAAGCATTGGGAGAGTAAATACATTCAGTAGAAAAGTAGTCTAACTTCTTAAAATAGGCGTACAGCACAATCTCTTTTTCATAAGCATATTTAAGGGGCTTGCAGCGCGGTACAACCCCTTCGCCCTCACTGGCTGTGGAGATGGCGGTGCATCGACGCAGACGAGCTATGTCGCCTCGCAAGACATTCATCAAAACTGTCTCTGCCACATCGTCAGCATTGTGACCTGTGTGTGTGACCAGAAAATGAAGCACAGTCAGTTAATAAAAGTAAACACAAAGGCTACCTCTGCTCAATTCAAACTATTGTAATCCTTTGAGATTACCTGTACATATCTTGTCCACTTTGAGCATGATGGCTCCTCTGTCCAGTGCCTGCCGTCTGAACACTCCACAGAAGGTGCAGTTATTTTTCAATCCCACCTGCTTCACTATAGAATCCATGGTCCAACCATACAGCTCCTCGTACGACACAATCTTCAGCGGCAGCTCATACTGCTCCTGATTCCTCTTCACCGTCTCCAGGGAGTCGTCTCTGTAACCGGTGATTCCCTCGTCCACTGAGATAAGCATGAGTTCAAGCCCATAGTTGTACCGCTCATTCAGAAGCTTCATGACATGTGCGAGCACGGTCGAGTCCTTTCCTCCTGAGGCAGCAACCCCTACACTCTCCCCTGGTTTGAAGAGCTTTGCTGCCACAATGGTCTGATGTACCTCTTCCTCAAAGGCCCAGAAGAAGCACTCCTTGCACAGCGAATGGCCGGTTTTCGGACGCTTCAGCACAGCACGTTTCTTAGCGCAGCAGCTGCACAGGACAGGCATCTTCACTGTTCAAGCAAAGTATGTGTTAAAAGTTTACTTTAACAACCACTCCCCGAGATCATCATCTTAAGAAAATATGAGCTTTTGTACGACTGAATCATAGTTTTAAATCACAGTAGCTTCTGTTTCTATTATGATTTCCTCTCACTTCTCACTTTTGACTGCCTTACAGTGATTATAAATTATTTCAACTGCAGAAGTCACTTTCAGTATATATTTCTACTGTGCTATGGAAAATAAAGTCTAATGTAATAATATATTTCCCTAAGAAAAATAACTAAATACTGAAAATCAGGAATTTAGTCTGTTTCATTATATAACGTCCAATGCAAAATTAAAGTATGTCAATGCCTGGTATATTAACGCTGACGAGGCTTTAGTTATGCAGTTTACAGCCAGACAATTAATAGACTTCAATATAATAACAGATATTTTTCAAATTAATTTGTTTTGTTGTTGTTTTTTTGTTTAACGGTATTTTCTTTTAAGTTCTATCCCACAATGCATTGCGTAAAAGAAACAAGACTTTCTTTAGGCACATTTCACCCGAAATATGAAGGAGGTAAGTAACTTACAAGAGGCAGAGGTAATATTAGTGGGGTAATATGATTTCAAGGCAAACCGGACACAAACCCATAACAAATGACCCATTAAAACACCAAATGAATAAGTGTAAACTAGTTATAATTACACTGTTAGCTAACGGCGTTAAACTAAAAAGTCAAATTTACATGAGGTAACATTTTCATACCAACGTCTCCGAGGAACCGATGTGGGACTTTAAGATCTGGGGATGAAGTACAGGACACAAACAATTTGGAAAATAGCTATTCTTCTTACTAAATCGATGTTGAGATTAAACTATAAAGGGAAGTATGTTGTTACATCATGTTCTTCTTCACCGGAAAACAGGAAGTGGCGGCAGCTGTAAAACCCCGCAGCGCAGCCTGCTGGCCTAAATTAGCCATTGCACACGAGCTATGCCTCAACGGTATTCTCATGCAATATATATTTGATTTAATTCATTATTTTGGCACAACTTCAAATAATTTAGGAGTTTAGGATAAAGAATTTCTGTGGAGAACAAACCAGAAGTAAAGCACATGACCAGGTGAAATGTTAAGCAATGAGGATTTATTAGTTTGCTTCAAAGAATGTCACTACTGCAACAGCTGCAATAGATATCCAGATGCTGTATGGTGTAACTGTAGCACAAGGGGTTACTGCTAGAAGGGATTGCAGACGTCAAGTTTCATGACAGCAAAGAGTCAAAAAGCTTAGTTGATAGGGTGAAAAGCACCCCTCTGATGCCACTGCATGTCTCTGACGCGCCGAACTGACTGGATCTGAGGAATCTGGGCTCCAAACTCGGCGCTGTCCTTATACTCCCCCTTTTCAAACAGGTACTGATATCCTCTGTATCCTGGATACTGATAGCCCACCCAACTGGCGCGCCAGGATCACAGAGAAGGAAAAGCAGATGTTAGAGGTGTAAGGAGGGTTACAAGAGACATGTAGGGAGCTACATCAGAATCATACAACTTCTGCTGGAAGGGGGGACTCACGTGCCGCTCTGGACCCGAACGGAGGAGACCTTCTCCTGGTAGCCGTGTGCGTGAAAGCTGGGGACGTCATCATCTATGATTTCTATCTTCTTCCCTGCAAAGCTGGGGTTTTCGTAAAGGACAATCTTGTGCTCCTGGCTGTCCTGAGAGAGAACAACAGGGTAACCAGACGGATGAGATGTAAAGCAGGGTATGGGATGACGTAAAAAGATGATGTAAAAAGTGTTACTCTTACCACTTTAATTGGGCGGAATGCAGCAATGGTGTCACTACGCCTGCTGTTGGTCCAGGAATCCCAGCGAGGATACTCCCCCTTCTCAAACACATACTGCTCCCCCTTACAGTTGTTCTGCTCGTATCCCACCCATCTGTCAGAGCAGAGGAAAAAAAGATGGAGAGTTGTGGTTGGAACTGGGAAACAGCTGGGAAGACAGCTAGTGTAATCTGTTTAGCACACATCAGTTAGTTTTTCTGCCTTTTTTTCTCTTGACCATTTGTCTTTGTCGGATTATCAATTGATTTCTAGTTTTCTGTCTGTCTCTGACCCACACTCACGGTCCACACAGCACCAGTATGGAGCCCACTTTCTCCACGCCTGCTTCCTGGAGGTCGTTACAGGGACCAGTCAGCTCATGGCAGGGTCCCTGGAAGTTTTCCTGCTCATAGATAACCAGCTATTCACCAAAAAAGAAAGAAGAAGTCAGGCGTGTCTTTTAATCTCTTTGAAAGAGCCCTTGGAGTTTTCTTAAGATACAAGTATTATTTAAAAAAATGGCAGTCTGATCTTTCAAAGTTTCAAACTGTGATTGAAGTGATTTCTGTTGCATTTGCGCTTACCTTAAACGCACTAGCTCCTGGCTGCTGCTGCTGCTGCTTGGATGCAGGGTTCTGGTGGTCTGTGGCCATAGTGAATGTATTGGCAAGGATGAAACTGAAAAGAAAAGCAGGTAGATTTGATTGTTTCTTGTGATTATTGATGAACCACAACAGTTTCTCAAACAAATGCAGCTTTTTCATAGTTTTTTTTCTATTATTTGTGCATACAAATGTGTTTAAAAAGTGCTCCCCCCCATCCCTCCAAAACAATCACAGCTTTCTGAACACAGAATTACTGCAATGTAACGTACGCTAAAGATAATAAAGAAGTTAAAGCTAATAAAGCTGAAATTTAGCATCAAAATGAGACAAAAACTGCTGAAAAATTCACATAAACTTTATGAAATACAACATGACGGACATGAACCCCTTACCAGTACCTGTCTTTGCCAGTGTGTTTGTGATGGCACGACGAGCTCAATATATATGGGACGTCCAGGGGTGGAAACTTTGCCAACAGTACCCGCAGTGTCCAAGCCGCCCAGCAGGTCGGCCTGCCATAGGCCCAGCAGACTGAAATGAGGGTTCACCGTGCAGCCCCCACCCCACCCTGGGGTGTCACACTCCCACAAAGTTATTTCATTAGTTGTCAGTTTTGTCCAGCCAGTCATTGTTTGATATCCACATGATTCAGCACAAACAGTGCCAAGAGTCCCACACCTACAATGAGAGAGAGTGTGTGGGAGAGAAGGATTGTAAAAGATGGGTTTTACTGTGCTGGAGAGGTTGGGACTGAGGTGAATAATAGTGGAAATACTGCTGAATATTTCCAAAAAAAAAAAACATTTAAAAAAAAATAGTCTGTTTTATTGTGGGGAAAAAGTGTTATTATTTATGATGACAATCCATTGGATTTCTAATGTAAACCTGCAGACCACACAGGCCATCTGTAGCCTGCTGGCAGGAAGAAAGCTAAATAAGTCTATTTTCTTTGATTTTAACCAGTACTCAATGTGCTCTAACTTTGGGTTTAAGCATGTTTTTGAGATAATTCTACTTGAATATGTAAATTTAAGGCACCATCGTACTTCTTCCCCACTAAAATTCAGGTTTCAAGCTTCTTGTTTATATTCCTCTACGTTTTATTATTATGTTTATTTCACAACATAGATCTTGACTGATTAAAAACAGAGGACCGTGAGGCAACTAATCAAAGAGTAAGGACAAGTTACATCACAGAGATTTGCTTTAATTATGATTATGATGCACTTTATATAGTTTGCTGCTAGATGCCAGCTGTCCTGGCAAAGAGACAACTTTTCTCAGTCCCGAAAACAGACCCAACTTTGTGTTTATTAATCATTTGAGTTTAATCTCAAAAATGTTGGAAGGGGTTGACCCAAACTGAATATTGGATAAAATGACGTGCATGTGCTTGAATGCATCAATATGTAAAACAATCCCCAGAGCCATCAATCACAAGGTCTCTTATTCTTAATTATCAACACTTCCACCTTTGACCATTTTTGTCCATTTTGAGAATAATTCTTCTGTGCTTTTAGCGAAGGATTTTAAATGGAAGTTTGTTACGGGTGATTTTTATTATTAATTATTACTCAAGCGAAGAAACTGTATACTTCTTCCAGCATTGTTGCAAGGACTCAATATTTCATACGACCTTGCATTAGCGTCCATGTAATGTGTGAGCATGGACTGATTTCCTAAATGTCAGTTTAGGTATTTAAGTAATATGCATAATAATGGTGTGGCGCCATTTTCTGTGTTCATCTTCAAATGTTGCACCAATGTTATTTGCCATTTGGCTTTTTCTATAAAATAAACTGAATAGTAAAAATGCATTTGACATGTTTTCTGTTATGCACAACTGTATAACTTTTATATGTTACTTCTTTAAAAGTCAGAGTCGTTTTCACATATTCTGGTAGGAGTGTTCAGTGTGTTCAGGTGAGCAACAATGTTTTTACTGATCACTGTTATAGCTGCACTGAAGTCAAAAGCAGGCAGCTTAAAACGTATCGTACAAATCTTGTCTTTGATATAGACACTAATGTTGCAAGACCAATAAAGATAAATATGACTTGTTGTCATCTTCGTCTTGGTGCATAAACACAGGAGCTACATCAGTTTTTTAGATATTGACCCTTTTAGCCACAAGATAGTTCTACACATTAGTTTCTTGTAATGTCTAAGACGTATGAAAAAGTCTGTAATGATCAATACACATAAAGGAGTTGGGTCCAAAGACAATTTTGTATTGTCAGTAATCTTTGGTGTTCTTGTGATTTTTCAAAACACTAAGTGAACCTCCAGTGCAACCATATTGTGCAGCTGAGTCTGTTTTTGTGATTTCTGCTATAGGGAACAGAATGAATCCTACAGATGAATTCAGATTTGGCACGTTCTGCTGAGAATATGTGTTAACTATTTAGTTGTATGTGATACTCTATGGGAGTATGTCATGCTCCACAGTTCAGAAGCGAAAGAGCGGAGTAGAACGGAGTTGTTTGTGAAAAAGCCACTTCTTAACTTAGCTTCAAAAGCATAAGTCTAAGCATAAATTAAAGAGTTAATCGAGAACATTTAGGACTGTTAGTGTATCAGAGTTTCTTTCAGAAAGTTCAGCGGTCCAAAAAGCACCTGGCTTCTTACTGAAATGCCTCAAAAAATACATCTTGCTAACAGTGTATTGAACATACACACAGTCAGTGTACTTGCTCATTTGTCAAACTGAAAGTTCGTTACAGTTGGTTTTTTTTGCTGTTTTCCTTTTCCAGCATTCGTGAATGACATCAGAAAATGACATCAGATTAAATTTCACACTATAACAGAAAAGTTTGGAGAAAATCCCCCTCTTTACGATTCCAAGAATGAGAATCTTTGTTCTTGAATGTCTACTCAGCGACGGCCTGTACGTGCACTTTCATGTCTGCATGTGGAATCCATTAGGATTTCACAACATAGATCTTGACTGATTAAAAACAGAGGACCGTGAGGCAACTAATCAAAGATGTAATAGCTTTAAATGTGTATTTAGGTATTTGTAAAGGATAATTCGATCTTTAATATTTTCCTGCAAAACCCGAGCATCATTAACTGTAGAATTCACAAAGATGACTTTGGGAGGACATGCGGGGCACTCGGTTTTAATAGCAAGCATACATACAGCATGACATCATCTTCATTGCTGTCAAACAGATGCATATCCATATATTGACTGAGTCATGTGCTCCTAATACTGGATGAGCTTTTGCGGTCACTAAAATAGGAAAACACAGTCATTAAAAGCCGCACCCATTAGTCAAAAGTAAATTCAATTATCGTGTGGAGAAAACATCAGCCAAATGTAAGCTACATTGTTTCCACACGCATGTCAGTTTTACATGAGTGATTGTAGTTTCTCCAAATCTTTAGTATCTCTGTGTAAGCATTTTCCACCTTTACGCCCAAGTATGACATCACCAACCAACTCCAGATCAAACAACCTTTATTCTCCACTGGCATATACATGGCACTCGTCACTGGGCACAAGCAGTGTTTGCCATGGTTAGGTTAAGGCAGAGGGCAGGCACTGTGGGCGGGGTGGGGATTTGAGGCAGGTGAGGATCCTGCTCAGCTGGTTCCAGCTGTAGGAGGGGCAGGAGGTTCTGGAGCAGGATCAGGGTCTGGGTCGGGGCCAGGAGCAGGAGCAGGCTCAGGAGCAATGAAACAGCCCCTCTTGTGCCACTGCATGTCCTTCACACGTCGGACAGACTGGATCTGGGGTGCAGGGGCCTCCCAGTCGTTCCAGTGCTTGAAATCTCCTCGCTCAAAGATGAACTGCCGGCCCCTGTAGCCTGGGTACATGTAGCCAACCCATCTGGAAGAAGAGCATATTCTCAGACTATAGCATCAAAACAGCTTGGAAGCTGTTTAAATAGAAACATTGCCAGGAACAATGTGTGATGTGGTTGAAATAGGGATGAAGGAAGAATCTTACGTTCCATTAAGAGCCTGGACACTTGCTACTCGATCCTGAAAACCGTGGCTCCACAAACTTGGCACGTCATCATCTACAATCTCCATCTTTCTGCCACTATATCCAGGGTTTTCGTACAGGTGCAGCTTGTGTTCAGCACCATCCTGTAGAGGAAAACCAGACATATATACTTCCAGGTCCTTCATAGTTCTTCAGCTCAGGTCAACTTAGTGAAATAAAGCTTTGTGAAGTTTAGGAAGACTCATGTCACAAATTCTTCAGAATTTATTTTTGTGTCTGCTGTAATTTGTAGCATCTGTACAGTTTCACAATAAAGAGGAGACACCCACCACTTTCAGTGGCCTTAGAGACAAGAGGGAGTCGCTGCTCTGACTGTTAGTCCATGTGTCCCAGCGCGGATACTCGCCCTTCTCCAGAATAAACTGCTCCCCTGTGAACCCCTGACGATCGTAACCCACCCAGCTGAGAAGAGGAGGGAAGAAAAAGAGGTTTACTTCAATGATAGGAGCAACTAGCACAGCTGAATAATTTCTGAGAATGAAAAGCAACATCACTCACGGTCCTGACTCAACAATCATAGAGCCGACCTTCTCCAGCTCCTTCTCTATCACATCTTTACACTCTTCAGAAAGCTCTGCCTTGCAGCCCTGAAAGTTTTCAAACTCAAACAGCACCACCTATATCACAGAGAAAGACCCGCATTTTACCCAAGTACCCACGAGTATATTTCAGAGAATGGCCTCCATTAAGAAGCACAAGGCAATGATACAGGCAGAGAAAGAGCATTTAAATGTGCCAACAGAAAAAACACTGTAATCACGGTTAAAAACTCTTAAGAGGTGCACTTTTGTGCCTGCATAAGCATGAATCTGAGAGCACTTAATCCCCGATCAAATCAGGTTTTCATCTCTCTTGACAGAAGGTTGTTAGAGCACCTTATACGAGGCTCCAGCTCCACCCTGGCTCTTCCCAGCAGCCAGCTGCTCGGAGGCGCTCTGCTGCTCCGACATCCTCCTGATCCACTGCTCTGCCACTTTTTGGCAGCAGCATGCACACAGACAAAGCACCATCCATCATGCATGTACACACAGGCAGCGAAATAGACACAGAGGAAAAGCTCAATGTAACAGTTGCAAAATATTTCTCAACTGACAATATGAAGACTGTGATAATTCTTAAAGAACATAGCACTGATTTCCCAAACAACATGTTAGCATTATAACCGATTACGTCCATGATAGGGTTAAGTAACTATCCACAATACGAAACCCCCCAAACCGGTCCTCACTGTTCCAGTACCGTCTAGCTCCATCGCACAGGAGTTAATACGCCACTTTACCGATTCCTATGTGTCCAGAATAAGGCTTTTACCTGGGTATGCCTGCAAGGAAGTGGTAGCGTCCCTCTTTTTCAGTACCACTTGGTGTTTGGTGGGGTTGAACCATTAGAGGGGAGGCACATGGGGGGTATTTATGGTTTATTTCTGGCCACAACAGCAGAAAAGGGGGAGCTGTTGATACAGCAAGTCTGTCGCTCACATTGTGTCCGTAACGCTGCCTCTCAATAGGCAGCTGTGTTGGCACACGCTGCCATGCCCATCCGCCAGGCTGCCAGCGAACACTGTGTTTGGGCACAGGGGGAGAGAGCCAAGAGGATTCAGCAAACAGGCCTGCTCAGCACAAACACACACTCTCTCAGACTACACTCAATCTCAAACCACACTATTGTTTGTCATACCTTTCAGTTTCAAACAGTACACTTTGCATGGCAGTTGCATCTTAGACTCTCATTAGATTCCATGATGAGGTTTATTTTAGCTCCCTAAAAATCTAATATTCACAGGACAATAACATACTGGAGGCTGCAGACTCAAGTCAAGTAAATTTTTATTAAGAATTTATTCACTTTAGGACACTGGCCAATACAACACAGTGCAATATACATTGTTACTTTCAAATAAAAAAAAAAGAAACCCTCAAATTTCATGACAAAGAAAAACATCCACATACATAGAAACCAGGGGCAATCACTCTGAAGCCTCCGTCAACACATTCACTTGCATTGCATGAGCAGGCTGACCAAACACACACACACACACACGCACGCACCATGGCCAACAAGAGGGGGGCAGAGGTCTGCGGTGTAGTGCATCAAGTGACAAAGTGCTATGAAGAAGCGCAGAATAAGTGGGTGGATGGTACACATGAGAAGGAGGTTGAGCTTTAAAGCAGGTGCAAATGTTCACATTTGTTTGGAGCAATATAGAAAGTATAGTGGACTAATGTTACAAGTGTAGTGACTGAACCATCCTCACCCCACACGAAGCCTGTCAACCAGAGCGAAGCCTGATGTGACAGGAAAGATTGTGCACGAACACAACTGAGGGGAAAATTGCACATTCATTGGAAAGACATTGTCATAACATGATTGAGGGGCATGTGAGGGCTACAAGGTGACAGTATGGCTTACAGTATAGAGGATGCTTGTAGCTACAATCGTTTTGTCTATCAAAGGAAGGAAAGAAAGCTGATTAAAAGTAGTGTGTTTGTGCTGATCTGGAGTGGGTACAATTAACAGATGCAGAGTCACTTTCCAAAGGCCCCCTTGTCCCTCATCAACAAAAACAAATAGATATTCAGACAAAAATATATATACAGTATGCAGCAACTGTGACACTGTTAGGCTGTGGAGTGTACCAAAGTAAAAGGCTGAGGAGCCTCTATTGTAGTGATGCATGTTACTGTTTTCTTTCTCCAAAACTAGCTTTCTGTTAAATCATTGATCATACAAATATAACACGTCCTGATTACACTTATCAAACATGATACACACTCCCACAGACAATCAAGTCAGCGGTGATTTGTTCACTATATTCAAAAATGCATTAGTGTCTGAAATGTTATCCTATGGCAATGCTTGTATGACTCCAATATACGGCTGATGCAAACGCAGCCACCTTCTACGTATTAATTGAATAAAGAATCTACATACAAACATCTGGTAAAGGTTTCGCTGGATTGTCCTCCAGCATGCCATAAAGCATGTCCAGGATAAAAAAGGCGTTGTGGTCCCGCAATTAAACACTTCCAGAAATGTGACCTAACAGGAAATAATTGGGAGTAAATGCTTCTTCTCCATTTTCCTCGTTTCTCCTGGTCCCTGTTTAAGTGTTAAAGCCCCTCCGGGTGCAGCAGGACTTCCACAGGTTGGAGCATGAAATGGATGAAGCGTAGCAGCCTGATGTTTTTCTCCTTGCTCTTTTTTTCCTTTTTTCCATAGGACACACTCCGTTAAAAAAAGGCACCATGCACATTTATCGACCCAGAAGGGAAGAGGAAAATAAATCAAAAACAAACTTCAGCAGCTGTAGGCCCACACTCTCCAACTCTCTGGGTCAAACGTTAAGGCTTCTATTTCACACAGATTCATCTGTTAAGGCAACCTTCAGGAGAGAATGAGGAACACTGGTGTCAAAAGATGGAAATAATGATGAGCTCTTTCATTTGGTTTTTAAAACAGAGACAACAAATCTCACCTTACTGTTTACTTAGCACTCGTTTTCATATTGACTCAAGCGCTTCTTTGATTTCAGCTCTTTCAACCACTGGGGTGAGTCCTCGCTACAAAAGATAAGAAGCAGCATTTACGAAGTGGACGGCAGGTTGTTTGAACAAGAACAAACATCTATGTGGTGTTGCTTACCCGTTTTCTTTCCCGCCAGCTGTGGGCAGCACACGCGCTGCTCGTGGGAGGAATGGGGACTTGGGAGAGCGTGACGGCTGAGAAGGAGAGGGAGTAGGTCCATCAGTTTGATTGTCAGAGTCACCCCTCTTCTTCAGCTGGGCCTGACCAAAAGTAAGATGTGTTGTTTAGAGCTCGTTGTGATTTTCAGTTTATTTGGAAAAACCCTATGCAGCACGACAATATTAGGGTTAAAAGCGACAGGATGCATTAGTTGCTGCATCAGAACTAGTTCATAAACATGGTAAATGAGGTGGAAACACAGCTGCTGGCTCACCTTTAAAGCTGAGGGGTCTACACCAGGAAACAGGGCGACCCTCTGTGGCTGCGAGGCAACAGCAGGACCACCATCAGCTCCTCTGGCCTGCTCCTCAGACTCTGAGTCGTCGTCTTTATTCTCAGCCTTTGACTCTGTTGAAAGGAAGAACATAAATCAACAGGTGTTCCCCCCCACCAAAAGTTCAGTCAGTTCCCGAGAACTGGTCTTCAGGTTTTTCCAGGTCTTTGTAATTTGCAACAAGAAACCTTTATTTTTCGTCTGTCAGTTAGAAAGATTTCTTCAACTCATCCTAATTGTTGCCGCAAAATACAAGTCAAAGTTTATCTATTTTCTTCTTCGTGCAAATGGTAGCTTAGGGGCTTTTTGTGACTTTCAATCTGTGTAAGAAGGGCTGAAACTTTCTCCTTAAATTTAGACCCTGGTAAATGAAATTAGTGGAACAAACAGGAGAGTAGGCTGCTGGCTAAAATGCATTTCTTGTCATTTGGGCAAACATTCAGTTCAAGAAGTTAAAAGCATTTATGGACAACAAAGAGAAACTTTTAAAAGGGAAAATTCAATCATATCTGTTTGATGTAATGGTTAAACAAGTGGTTTAACAAATGGTTAAAGCCTTGGACAAAGTACCTGTGGAGTCCCGGTAAAGCCAGTCCTCTGTGGTTCCTCCGTCTCCTTCAGCCTGTGCAGTAACCCGATGGGCCGCCCTTGACGGTCGAGTCCGTGGGGCTCGTTTCTTCCCCAGTTGGGCTCTGGAGCGGAGTGCGCTGGTGTCTAACAAAGTGGTCGGAGCCTGGATGTCAAGACACAAAACGCCGATAATAAGAACACAAAAATGATTATTTAAAAGAGACACTAAAGTCGAAACATATCAGATATCATAGGCCGCTAAAGGTTCATGTGATGACGCTCTCCATCAAAAGAGCTGAGTGGAAGGATACACTTACATCAGGGAAAGGAAGCGGCTGGCTCTCTGATGAAGACGAAGGACGGGGAACATCCAGAATGTCAGTTTCAAACTGTGACGCCTGATCACCTGGTGAGTGGAGTGGAGTGGGCTTCCTCGGTGAGGGACTGGCATAGCTGTCTGAACTGGGAGTGGCAGGTGTAAGACTGTCACATGGTTTAAAAAAAACATAGAAATAATTCTGAAAACAGACGTGTGGTTAAAGTGACCGCAGTTAAAGTCACACAGAGTCTGACTCATAGCTGTGAGAAGCTATGATTGAAATGATGTAAACCTCCCATGTCATCACGACTGGATAATATATATATATATATGCATTAGACTGGTTTTATTCTTTTTTTCCTTTTAAACCACTCTGAATGGCTGGACAGTCTCTCCTTAACAGTACTGGCTAATGCTGTGATATTACGTTCTGACCAGAGGAGGTCAGCGGTACACTTTAAAGTAAAGCACGGTAGTGCTGATGATATTTGAACAGGTATCGCTATCATAAAGCTGTGGCTACACAGGCTCTACTTGTTTGACCTAATCAGTTCTGGCTTATATTCAGTCATTTCAGAGGAACAGGCTGTATTTGTCTTTTTTTCCTTCCCTTTAACCTACCACAGTTACCGACCAGTCTGTCTCGATTGTCGCGTTTGTTTTCTATCTTAATTACGAGCAGCCGAGACTGTTTCTTGTTTTTCAGACAGAAAATGACTTTCTTCCAGCTATCATGACTTCAGTTTGCAGGCAGCATCGCCCTCAGGGAGCCAACCAGCCTGGTTACCCAGCATCCAAGCAAAAAATGATACAAAATAAAATAACTTAAATTTGAACATTTCCTGGTGTTGTTTTAATGTCTGAGAAGACTAAATGAATCCTCTAACTGTATTACGAGAACCGCAGTTGTAGAAGAATGATCCCAGACTTACGTTCTTTTCCACATAAGTTGATCATTATGAACTGCTATAGGAAACCTTGTTGCAAATGGGTTTAAAAATCAAACATTTAAGTCAACTCTGGTTTTTTGAGCTTTCTCACCTGGCTTAGGCTTTACGCATTCAGCAGGTATAGGTGCAGAGGTATCTTTTCTGAGTTGGGTGTAAATCATCTCGGATGCTTTAACAATCAGTCTTTTCAGTCAAATCTATTCTAGTATTTCTATTGGATGTGAAGATGCACAAACTAATTTGCAGGACAACCGTCCATAGTCTTGTGTTCCATCTTAATAAATGGGGTTTGTTTTTGATTATGATCGACAGGTCAAACCACTCGTCAAGTGAAATCATGGATTTAGAGCATGCAAATTTAATAAATAGCTTTTGTGAAAGAAAAACAAAGACCTTGGTCGTGTTCTTTAAACATAGGAGCTGCAGTTCTTGCAGTTGTGTTGGTAAGGTGTTTTCAGATGCAACTGATCATTACCACAGTGTGGGAGACGGTAAACACACTGAACGCACTTGTTAACACATACCTTTAGACGACAGTGGGGTCTGTGTGATAAAGGTTTACCTATCATCGGTGCGCAGTCCTGTCTCCCAGGTCCCATACTGACTGTCAGTCTCACAAACTGGTGTTTCTGAGTCTTTCTCCTCCTCTTCACCACTTTGCTTCTGCTGCACCTGGAGTCAAGATGGAGTGAGAGGAGAGGTCTTTGATGAATGATGAGCAGTTCAAACTGGAAATGAGTCACGTTTAAATCTGACAGACTTAGTTCATATTTGTGGCCCATTCACCGTCAACCAAAACAGAAATTCTGGTTCTAGACAAAATGAAAAAACATTATGAAAAACATTAAAGGGCCTTAGTTTGTTTGTATTGTTGCTGTCTTACTGCTACTGAAGAACCGACAGTTTTGGGTGACAGAGCGGCAGGTTGTCGAGCCTGAGTTGCCAGCAGTGGTGAGACGGGTGATGAAAGGTGAAGGGATGAGTTAATGGAGACAGGAGCAGAGTGGGGACAAAGACAGTGATGGGAGGGTGAGTGAGTGGTTGCTGCCTACTGAACCATGACTCTTTTAATGAGCCTGGTACAGAGACCATACTGTCTCAAATCCAAAAGAGCTCAAAAAGGCACGCCTACACATGAACTGATAAACCTGGCCTATATAGGGGGAAAGAAAACTAAGGAAACTCCTTCTGTCCTCAGATGGTGCCCGAGGGGGGGCCAGAGAAATGTGAGACACCTGGTTCTGAACTTTAACAACTCAGCTTCTTTGAGGACGAGAGCGGTTCTAACTGATATTTAGATCAGAGCTCAGTCTCAGAGCCTCATGAGTGCGTCCCCTGTTTTCTCTGTGCATGCGTGAGCGCTGCAAACAAGTGCAAGAGAGACGACGAAGACGTGGGGTAGCGTGGAACTGTGAGAAACGCATAAAACGACCGAAGAGAGCAGTGCAGGATGTTGTTCACCAGCAGAGCCTTTCCTGACGGGAAAGGAAAAAACGGAACAGTGTTTGTGGAACAGTGGCATTCAACAAAGCTCCCCCGCCACGAAGAAACCGTTTCTACTTCGGCTCATCTTCTTCTCAAGGACTTACAGCTCTCACACTTTCCAAGCATCACATCACAGGGTCAAGCCAAGAAGGAAATACACTCCACACTTGTTTGTGTAGCTAATAAAAATGTCTGAAATCTACAGTGTTTCAAGCATTTTGGAAGAATGCTGGCAGAAAACTCTAAGCGAGGCCTTGTGAATTTGTGGTGATAAAAATTCCAAACCTGTGTGTTTGTGTGCGCTATTCAACTTAAACACGCCCAGCACACACCCTTACGTGATCAGCTTAGTGAGGGAACACTGCCTTTGCTGGAACATGTTTGAGAGAGGGGCCCATTGTCGTAAAAAAAATGAGAATTTCTACAGCTTTAGCATCGAATGTCAACATTATTCAAAAGACAACTCAAGCTTAAACAGATGTATTGAATAAACCACAAAAACAAACAACCTTTAAATGTACAGATTTTCAAGACTTCTCATAAGAAACCATAAATATATGGAGAGTATGATTGATGAAGGAAGCTTATTGAACCGACAGCTCGTGCATTAATGACTTATAGCTGTCAGGAGAAAGCTTTTCCTTAATAACATTAGTAATAGTCAACTTCCCCTGGTCAGGAAGGGTGTGTCAAGGGAAACAACACAACAAAGAGCGGATGAATGGAGGGATGAAGGAGAGAAAGGACTGATCACTAAATAGGTCTGGCAGACAATCTACGAAGGAAAGGGCAGGAACAAGGTCTTGGAAACTTCTGCTTGATAACGCACTGACTGCTGGTTGCTGCACATGACCAGAGACAGCAGTCAGCAGAAAGCGAGTGAACACATAGCAGTTACTTGAAAAAGGAAGGGCCCTGCTGTACAGCACCGAACAGATGGTGTTACATCAGAAACGAGTGCACAGAGTGAGCAGCTACAGTAGACATAATACGTGTGTTTACATGAACACAGCAGTGCAGGTACGAACTCATAACACCGTTTATGACACTGTCGAGGAATGTGTGTGCATCTCGGGATAAGATCAGCACTCTGTTCAGTGTAGATAAGAGTGTTGTCTTTGAATCAGAGTTTAGAAACCAGAAACACCTCTGTTCAAGTGTTTATATCCTTATGTGCTGCAGCCAACAGTGCGATCACAGTTACCAAGACGGAAGCTTCTCCTTATAGGAGAAAACTAGAGCCTATGTGACCACCTCATTCACTGCAAGTCTGTTACTGTCACCTCTATTTTCAACTCATCTGCTCAAATCTGTCCAGTGAATCTGGTTAGGGTGTGGCTGGAAAATATGCTCTGTGAGCATCCAAGTATTCAATATCAAAAGTCTACATACATTTGGAACAACTGATCTCTTCAACACGGATCTCATGTCAACAAATGGGCATTCTACTGGCATGACAGAGCATTTACATTAAGACTAGCTCCTCTACGCAAAGCAGTGTTATACAATGAACAGAATAACACGTGGCGCATACAGGGAATGAACAGAGGGCAAGAATGTAAAAACCTGACTTGGCTTAAGATTTTTTCAGAACCTGCTGAACCTGACCTAAAGGATTACTTTCAGCCTGGGGTTTCTGTTCCGATATGAAGGTTGTTTGTGATCGAATGCTAGTAGGTGACCTTACGGATCATCTGAAGATACACAAACAGCAGCGCAGTGCAGTTACCGTGTATTCATATCTGTGGCGAGAAATGGCCTTTTATCACCATGTATTTGACGTGTTTTAGCCATTGTCTTATATTACTGACAGTTTTTGTGAATCAGTCACGTTCTTCCTCTAAAATTAAACAAATGATTTGGATGGGCTTAGCCCAACAATGCTCCTTGAATGTCCCAAATGATTTCTATCAGTTACCTTTAACCCACAATAATGAGTGGGTATGCATCTTTGTTTCAAATGTTGTTAGCATCATTTCTATCCGGACTGGCTGGAGATTTATTCCCCCTGGGACAATAATGAAGTCTCACATTTCCCAGTCATTTTACAATTTTTAGCACCTACCGCACAACTCACCAGGTTTGCCATTCGTATCGACACTTAACACCTCAAAACCCCAAATAGGTGGTTTGATTAGTCTGAATTTTCAGTGTTATTAGACATCAACATCCATTTTTATATATTAGTAAAGCTATATAGACTATAGAAGAGATTAGTTGATTTTTTACAGATATTTTCTAAGAGAATAGAAAGAGAAAAATGGGAAACTCAAAAGAGAAAACATTTAAGAATTACTTGCTGGTCAAGTGGATAGTGACTAATATACCTACACTGGCTGAATCTCTGAAAAAAAAAAGGGACACAAATAAAGTCAATAAAAGAAGCAATACCTCACATATACACTCATCTTACTCATTTACTGTCTTCCTGGCAACCATCTAACAAATTCAAGCATCGCTGACATCTTACGGTTGTTCATCCTCTTGTGGTTGGGAGGTTTGCTCGTCCCAGAAAGAACAACAGCAGCTGCTGATGTCTAAAACTAACTTAGTGGAACAACTGACAGCATCACCAAGTCATGAATCCCTCTCTTATCTTTAGGAACTGAGTCATGAGGTGTTGTGCAGCAGTTGAACAAATAGGCGTTAGCTTAAAAACAGCAGCAGTTTCACTGCAATGCATACATGTCTCTCATGGATATCTCAATCTGTTCTTAACACAGAGCAGAACAAAGGTCAGAGTAGAGGCGAGTGACAAGAAGCCAAGTCATTCAAATTCAGGTCTTTGGAAGACTTTTTTTTTTTTTTTTTTTTGCGACTGCTATAATGTAGTCACATTTCCTTCCTTCCAAGAGGTCAAATTTAGGTTGTGACGGGGATAATGTAAAACAGAGGCATGATGGAGGCATACAATGAGATGCGGCAGGGTTATGGATATCACAGCACATGTAGAAGTTCTTGACATGTTTGGCTAAAGACCAAATAGCTGGCAAAGGAGCAGCTGTTACCACAGTCACATCAGCAATGCTGCAAAATGACTTGAATTCCACTTGCTCTTTATTTAACTCCAGCAGATGCTAAAGTGATAAGTTTGACCATGTAATCATGGTATGCATAAACAAATAAATCATTGTATAGGTTCCGGGACAAACGGTTTGTAGCTGGAGCCAGTGGGTAAGTGCCGTGTTACTGCGGTGTTATGTGCGAGTGCTCTTACAGCAGTTGGCGTGTTGGGAGCCGTGCGTCTGCGCAAAGATAGACGCTGCTGGCTGCGCAGTGAGAATCTGCGGATGGACTCCCTGCTGCGGGAGGCCAGGGAGCGCAGAGAGTTGGTTCTCTTGAAGTTCCCGATCCCGTCTTCTCCTCTGTCTCCCCTCTCCACTGAGTTGGATAAATAGCTGAGAGCCCCGTGAAAGGAGCGACGAACATTTCCCACCCACCCCGACACCTGAGATTGAGCCACTGACAGCTTGTCCCCCAAATACTCCATCACAACCGACTGCTGGCAAGACCTGCTATGTCTGAACAGAGCCTGTGAGCTGAGCTGTGACTCTTACTTCCACAGCAGCAGAGAATCATTAAGAGTCTAGATTTGCTGGAGAGATGGCAGTCCGGAGATGGTGTCCTAGGTGTTCACTGACGCATGTTGCAGGGTCAATACTGCAGCAGTGAGGAAGGTGACAGAAAGAACACCATCACAGTTTGGAGGAGTGATGCAGCACAGATAATGCAACTCAGTGAGTGACCATTGCAGGATCGAGACACTTTCTAAATGGCCTCTCTGCAGTGCAGTCCCACTGGGCTCGTCAGGACTCTTGTTTCAACTCATCACCGTCCAGGCTCCACACTGTCTGCCTCAAGCGAATTTGTAAAGCTTTCTAATGTCTATTTTTGATGCTCCAAAGATATGCCTGCTATGATATGCGTGGCACAACACCCAAATGGGCATTTAAAGGTTAGCTAAAGCCAGTTCTTAACATTTGTTATGAAGGCACAACTCTGTGAGGCAGCCTGAAAAACTGCTCCTCTGCCCTCCAACAGGTTTCTCAGACATTTTGTCTGACCTAAAGCACATAAAGTACAGCTCAAACAGCTAAAATACAGGAGTGATCATTAATAATGACAGAATCATATGTTTAGCAAAACATCAGCTTATTTCCATAATCTCTTTTAAAGCAATGATCTGCGATAACGCTGCCAATCCTCCAGGTGTGAACTTCTCTGTCCTGACTAAATTACAGCTTCCCAGCTGAAGTTGATCCGTTTATCCCAGATTTAAACTCGAAAGATCCGTCCATCCAACAAGGCTGCATCCCCTTAGTGCGCACATGAGCTCTGGCAAAAAGCTGCGTAGAGAAATTGTGCGGAACAGCTGGTGGCAAAAGCAGAGCTGCAGAAGTCATTCGTATTCCACAAGGAAAACCAGAGGGCACCCAACGCAGTGCCAGAGGGCGGAAACGGGAGAGGCTGCAGTTTGAAGAAAGTCAGATCAGAAAGAGGGGAAAAGAAATTTTCCCCTCCTCTCCTTTCTCTGCAGGTACAGGCAGGTAGGAGAAAATGCGTCAGCAGTGCTGCTTTTTGTAGTCAGCGTTATACGACTCACTGTCAAGGAGAAACTGGGCGGAGGGAGGGAGTGTGGAGCGGATTCAGAGAGAGTGAGAGGGAATGGGAGGTCCCTGATTCAGAGCAGGGGGGGTGGAGAGGGGTGATATATGTTCTGCAGTGCTCTGTTGCTCCAATCTGACTCAGTAGCAGACCAGCAAAGCAGTGGATGTAGATGTAGGACAGAGAAGAAAGGGAAAATATTCTCCATGTGTCAGCAGCATCTCCATTAAAACAGGAAGAAGTAGCTGGGGGAGAAAGTGAGGATGAAAAAGTGTGATACTCTCAGAGAGAAGCCAGCAAAAGTGCATGATCCTGTTCACAAGAATGCTATAAATAGCTTGACAAGCATGAGGGAGAAGAGAAAAAAGACATGGGTGAAAAAGAGATTTAACTATATGCTCGACCAGTTTGTCGGCACAATTCAGCCAAAAGCAAGAATCACCAGAGGCAAGAGAATGTTTGCTTAACTCTCAGTCAAACTCATGCAAACATCAGCTTAAACAGGTTTCACTCAGTGATCTGGTACCTGACATAAAGACACAGCGGCTTCACAACACAAAGTGCTTAACAACGCACAGCAAAACACACAAAGACGCAAGCATGGAGAAAAACTGAATATAAATGGACGACTCCAGACAGTTAACCTCAGAGCAAACTGGGACAGAGGGCTCCATAACAGTTCAATCTCTGTTCACATATGCCCCCTACAGGTAATGAGATTTCTGTCGAGTGCCATGTGCTGCAAGCTTGTCAGTGTTCAGGAACACACAAACAAACCTCTTTTCCTCAAAATGGCTGCCTCTTCCTCTGGGTTTTCGGTGTTAAAGAGAAGATAATAACACTCACAAATTGAAGGCACTTTATTTCATAACTATTTAATTTATATCTGCAGGCTAGGGTGGTAAAATAATAGGTCTACCCTATTTCTCGTTAAAATAATCGATTTTGTGATGCTTGAATCGATTTTCTACTTTCTCCCAACTTAACTCATTTTCTAAATTGAGAAGTTCTGTTTGATGAACTGATCCAGCTTCTAAACTGTGACTATTTGCTTCATTTCTCTGTTTTACAACGACAGCTTTGGGTTGATGTTTAGACACGTGATCAAAAATAAATTACAGCACCATTCAAAACCTGTAATTACGTATACACGGACTTTCAGAATTAGCAGCGTTAAAGGAGACATTGCTGGCTTTGATGTTAAGCTTCATAAGGTGGTAATATTTAACAGAAAGAGGCAAAGACAAAGTAGTGCTACAGTGCAACGTAAAACGTATCAAGAAGAAGCATTACTTCTCTCTAATCTTTTCTCCCTCTATATAAAATATTCAGCATCATCCACTGGGAAGTGACTCACAGCAGCTCATCCCTTCCCCTCTTCTGACCTCATCAGTCTTAGAGCAGCCTCGACCACAAACTCAGCAACAACAACATCATGGAGATGGAATAAGATGGAGCTGAAGTACGTATAGTTCAGTCTACTGAGTACAATAACTGCCTTTTTGTGCGTTCAACATTATGTACAAAGAGATAAAGGTTGTACAGAGGAACATTCGTAAGAGGAGAGTTGGACTGTTACTTACCCAGAGGGAGTTCGGACTCAAACAGCATGACCACACATAAAACACAGCTCTCAGCGCGGTGCCCATCTCTGCTCTGCCGCAGCCTCAGACCCTCACACTTAAAGCAGTGATGTCACCACACAACCAATATCTGATCTCAGCGAGTCCATGAATATTTTCTGCCATTTAATACAGTTTTTATAAAAAGCAACGACACCCAAAATCTGCTCAGTTACAGAGTTTGACTTTCAGCTTTCTGAAAACGACAGGGTTTTAAAAAGCAGTCCTCTAACAGAGTAATCATCAAATCTGAGAAGTTAATATCAACTAATGACTAAAGAGCTGAAATAATGCTGAATCATGGCAAGTCTTCAGCATTGTACAGACAGACCAATAAATTACACCATGTATTCAGCACTTAGAGATAACTATATTGGACAGCCATTTCATTCTACTGCTGGTGCTGGTGCTGGTGTACTGGCTGCAGAACATTGTGGATATATTCCTACTTTTGAGATTTTGAGTCACCTGCAACCTGCAGAGTTCCGGAAACTGCGGAGTTCCGGATCATCCAACTCTATAAACATCCAAGTTCCTTATCATGTTACTTTAAAAGCCACTAACCCCATCGACCAACCTTAACCAGTCAAGCAGGATGCAGGCTAAATTAAATGATCCAATCACAGATGGCACCCAGACAAAGTCGGCTTCTGGGCTGCCCGTACAGTTGTGGAATGTAACGCAAGTCCTGCACAGAGACAGCCACGCGTGTAAATGTGTTGTCATGTTGCAGATGCAGGCAATAAGGCCACAAGAGGTCATCAGAAGTTAAGGTGACAAGTCAGACACAACTAACAGCAACAAAAAGGACCAAACAAGCATAAGCTGCATAGTATTAGTTACCATCCTACTGGTCATAAAAACAGGGAAAAGGAAAAAAACAAAAGGTTTTTAACTGTTCTCATTTTTCTACAGTACTTTTTATTTTCTCATGGAAGAATTTGAGTGTGGTATGTGTGAAATCAATGCATGTACAACACAATTTGCATTGCAAATATTACAATGGTGTATAGTGCAAGCTGGAAGAGGACCCTTTAAAGATTCCACACGTTTCAATAATCCTATTATGCGAAAGGAATCAACCACTGATCAACACTGGAATCAACCACTGATCAACACTGGAATCAACCACTGATCAACACTGGAATCAACCACTGATCAACACTGGAATCAACCACTGATCAACACTGGAATCAACCACTGATCAACACTGGAATAAACCACTGATCAACACTGGAATCAACCACTGCTTCAACCTCCTGAGATTCCCAAACTGCAGAGGGAGAAATGACCAGAATCTTTGTACGATTATAAACCTGCACACTGACAGCTTTATCAACAGAGCCAAGCAAAGCGAACGAGCCACAAGAAGGAACAAGTCAGCAACGTGGTTACGACTCAGCAAAAGAAACAGACTCTCCAGAGTTTAAAACCAATTCAGTGTTTATTCCTGTTCTGCCTCTTGCTCGTACACATCATCTCTTTTTCCTCACTTTCCATGATGGTGTTGTCTTGAATCTCTTCAATGTTATCGAGTTGCTGGCGTGTGATGTGGTGCCCAGGGATGTGTATACTGAATGGCCTTTTCCACATACGGCTCTCAACACTTTCCCTGTATCATGTGTGAGCGTACAGAGGTGACCCAGGAGAGGGGCCAGTCGCTTCGCTGCTGATATGCTTCTAAGCCAGCAAAGAAGGTAGTAACTGAGGCAAATCAGGCTGTGTGTGTTCAGGGGGAGCTGAGATTGCAGAAGGCCCTGCTCTGACCAGCGAAGCTGTCATCACTCATCACCAGCTTTGCACCAATAAGGAGCAACACAGATGTGGGAAGGGGTAATGAGATGTGCTAATGATGGGGGACAATATTCACACATTTTGACAAGGACAAGAAGTCAGGCGCTGTATTGCAATTACAACCAGAGTTTCCACTCAGATTCAATTAGTTTATTGTCTTCTGTGGTTATTAATATTAAGGCAAGTCATCAAAAGTTGGGAAATCCACTGTGAATTTTCTAACATGTGCGATGCATGCCTGTGTATTCTTGTAGGTGATTAAACTACTGCAATAGGCAGCATTATTCACCTCTTTCAAAGTAGTGCAGCGGTGTCAACAGCTTTTCCCAAACAGAAGGAGACGGCAGGAGGGGTAACACTCACAGACTGTAACACAGCCACTAGGTGGTGGTGGCGACCTCGCACTGATCTGAGCTCTGTATCACAGCAGTTTGCTCTTGTATAACACAACATACTACAGGCCTCGATCGTAACAATTACAGTGTTATTGACAAGGAACAAACTAAACCAAACCCTGTTTAACTGATTAACACTGACTGAAATGTGTGTAAATTAAATGCAGACGGTTAGAAATGCGAAGACACAGTTTACGTATCCATTTTAAAATCTAAGTAAAACTGAGGGTTAAACAGGAAGCAGGTGGAACCAGAACACTGGTGACAACTATATGACTGCAGGACAAATGATCAGGACTGGCCATTCTCCTTCTCGGGTTTCCCCAAACCGTGGTGACAGGCTACAGATAAATTAGCAGTGATAACATGTACTTACTAACAATTTGTCAAATGCAATCCTGTATTACAGGCCTGACAAGGTGCTCGACAGCCTTTTGCCTAGAGTTCAATGTGTGACGGGTGGAGATAATGCCTTCAACGTTAGTCATCAGCTCTTTATCATTTGAGCTCAGGAGCATCTAAGCTTCATTCTACTACGGTCTCTTCAATCCACGGGACACACACTCAGGCTTTAGATGTTTGAGAAACACTTCAAATGAAAGCTGATGTGTAATACAGGGCTCACAGTCTGCTATCTAACTGAGCAGCAGCTTTGAATCTTGTAGCGACACAATGTTGCCTGTTCTGCGACTGCGCTGCAGCCCAACTTACCCAGCTGCGACGGTCCTGGTCTCTGTGGGCACTGCGACTCCTCATCCTGGAGAGACTTCCCTCCACAGCGCTGCTCGAAGGGGCCGAACGCCGTGACACACTCCGAGACCTCATCCTATTCAACTCCTAACAACAGTAAAGGGACTAACGTTACGGTCATTCGCCACATATCACTCCTGAGAGATGTTCAGCGCCACCTTGGACAATGAAAAAGATTGACTCTATTCAAGGCTACAAGTTGAAAATAAAACAATTAACGACCTCTGCCGGCTCGGTGCTTCAAAAACTTTGCATTTAATTAACGTAATTAACCCTAAAATCTGTGGACAACCCATAGAAAAAGGTTGGGTGCAAAATTTTAATAAAAACTAAATGCAATGATTTGATCATACAATCCTATTCAGTTAGAATTGTTCCAGTTCACACAATGCCAATTAGAAAAAAAAAAGACTTATCAAAAATGGACTGAGCCAAAGAGGAGGAGCTCTTAAAGAAGAAGGGATGTTACACAGTGGCAAAAATGGCCCTGTCCTAACTTTATTGAGAAGTGTTGCTGCATTGGGTTTTTAATTTGGGGGGGTGGGGATCATTGAGGTCATTTACTTGCGTCTCTGATTGTATTTCATGGATCTGTCTCACTCACCTGGGATCCCTGGGATCTCCTGTGACTCTGGATCTCTCCCTTGCTCTCTTGTGGAGGGTGTGGCTCTCTGGGGATCCAGATCTGTTCTCCAGGAGTTCTGCCGGAGGATCCACCAGGAGAGTTCACCGTTATGACCTCTGCCGCAGGAGAAGGGGCCAAGTAGTGAGGCTCATCCAGGAAGGCAGACCAGTGCCTCTGTGGAGTTGGGAGCTGCTCCTCCTGCCTGAAGAGCAGCTGTTCTGGACTGAGCTTGCTGGCAGATTTTCTGGGTTCGGGTTTGTCAACGGACATCTCAACAGGCCGTAGCTCCCATGGATCCTGAGGAGACGTTGTCCATACTGGGCTTGAGAAACCTCCTGAAGTCTGCGATGGCATCTTCCAGGAAACATCTCTTTCAGGTGTAGGCTGTAATCTAACTCCAAAGTCAGCATCTGGACTCTGAAAACCAATTGCTGGAAATAAATCTTTACCAGGCGAGGGCTGAGTTTGAGAAGTAAAGGAGTCGATGTCAAGAATGACAGGTTTGTAAGGCTCCTTCCAGCGTGTGGCGGGGTCACTCCGTTGAGAAGAAGCCTTACACAACAGGTCGTTTCTGAGCACTGAGTCCAGATCCAGAACTTTGGGCTTCAGAGCAGAAGACTCCAACCTCAGCCTCTCCTGCTCGTCTTTTCTCTGCTTCTCTTTGAGTCGCTGTCTTTCTGCTTCTTGTTGTTTGGCAATGAGCCTAATTTTCTCTGCATTATCCCTTTTCTCTGCCTCCTCCCTTTCCATCTTCTCCTTCAGTCTGTGTTTCTCAAGCTCCAAAAGTCGCTGTCTTTCTGCTTCTTGTTGTTTGGCAATGAGTCTCATTTTCTCTGCATTATCCCTTTTCTCTGCCTCCTCCCTTTCCATCTTCTCCTTCAGTCTGTGTTTCTCAAGCTCCAAAAGTCGCTGTCTTTCTGCTTCTTGCTGTTGGGCAATGAGTCTCATTTTCTCTGCCTCCTCCCTTTCCATCTTCTCCTTCAGTCTGTGTTTCTGAAGCTCCAAAAGTTGCTGTCTTTCCCTCTCCGACTGTTTTTGCTTCTCAAACTCAAACAACTGTATTCTCTCCATCTCTTTGATTCTTTCCAAATCCTCTTTCCTCTGCTTTTCCCTCTGTTCGTGTTGTCTCTGCTTTTGATTTTCTAATTCCTGCCTCTCAAAGTCTAGTCGTCTCTGTTTCTCCCTCTCTAATTCTCTTTGTCTCTCAAACTCTTTCTGACGCTCCATCTCCCTGTGTTTCAACCTCTCTTTTTCAAGCTCTTTGATTCTCAATACTTCCTGTTCCAGTGCCACCTGCCTTAATTTCTCTGCCTCTTCTCTCTCCTTTTCTCTGAGTCTCTGCCTCTCTTGCTCAATATGTTGCTGTCTCTCCTCTTCTCTCTGCTTCTGTTTTTGAAACTCTAAGAGCTTTTGTCTTTCCATCTCCTCCATTTTCTGTTTCTCCTTTTGGATTTCCAGTTGCCGTCTTTCCCTGTCCAGCTCTCTCTGCCTCTCTTCATCCCTTTGTTTTTGCCTCTTCTTCTCACGCTCTCTCCTGTCCTGTTCTTGTTGTTCTTTTTCGAGTTGCCGCTGTTTCTCTTTTTCAAACTCTTGTAGTCTCTGTCTTTCGAGCTCAAGCAGTTTCTGCCTTTCCAGCATACGCTGTTTCTCCTCAAAGTCTTGTTTCTCTTTTTCAAATGCTTTCTGTCTTTGCCTTTCAAATTCTCTTTGCATCTCCCTCTCCTTCATTCGAGCATATTCCAAATGTGTTTGTTTCTGTTTTTCCCTTTCAAGCTCTGTCACTTTGGTCCTGTGTCTGTCTGCCTCCTTTATTCTCTCCCTTTTCTTTTCAACTTCTGTCATTTCCTCTTTGGTCTGTTCGTCCATCTGTGACATGTGGCTCCTCATCATCTCTTCAAGTTGCTCTTCAGATTGAGATGTTTTTCCAAGAGCTTCATCTAAAGACGGATTCCTCCTTACTGCGAGGATCTTCCCTTGTGAGCCACCCAGAGCAGACCTAACAGAGAAATCTTCAAAGGGTGCAGTCATGTCCCCAAAGTTAGCTCCTGCATCTCCAGGTGAAACAGACTCCTGCATTTGTCCAGTCAAAGCAAAGTAAGTTGCCCTTGGTTTTGGTTGTTCTTCTGTCTGCAGCATTTTCAAACGTTTAGGAGCTGCAGCCACCTCATCCTGATCTGCTATCTTTTGCTTCTCTCCATCTTTATCTGAAGCCAGTTGCACTTCCCTTTGTGACTCCTTCAGCATCCCTTTCTCTAGACTGGCATCCTGGTCCAGACCCGTGGTCCACTTCTGTAAAGCTCCTACTCTCAGATATCGTAGCTGCGGTTCTGGCATCATGGCAGAGGCTGGTTGTGCTTGTGTTGGATCAGTCCTCTCTACCACTGCTCTGCTACCCTCTGAGCGTCTGGAGCGGAGTGTCATGGCTTTATCCTCCCACTGGGCTGTTGGGACACTCTCACTCACTGCCCTGTTCTCTTCCACGGCCTGTACAGTGTCAAAGGCATGCAACACTCTGAGAGAACTTGACGGAGATACAGGTTCCTTGTAGCTGGCTGTGACTAGTGTTCCTTCATCCTCTTCAGCTTCCCTGTTTAACAACAGGCTGCTGAGTGAATCCTTGGCTGTGTTTACAGGTTTGCCCTCATCCATCACCATTACGCTGTGCCTCTCCACAACATTTTCAAACAAGGACGCCCGAACGGTGTGTACTTCAGCACCAGGGCCGCTTTCCTTAAAGGTAGCATTAGTCTGTCCTGACTCCAGCCATTCAGGCGTGGAGGGCTTTTTGAGCAGCTCTGAGAAATCTTTTAATTCCGAAAACATCTTCTGGTCATTTGGAGTGATAGCTGACTCTTCAGCCTGAGAAAATGAACACACACACTTAAAATTCTCATGCAAGCAGCATGCTTACAACTGACTGATTAAGTACAACATTTTGAAATACTGTCACTGTTGTATTATCACATCCTTCTTTCAAATGGAATCATCTGAAAGAAATACAAGCTTAAAAGGCAACTTTGTACGTAAGTACATAAATAAATTAATAAAAGAGAAATCAGAGCAAATATGACATGACAACAGAACATGAGACAACATTGGAGTTTAAGTGAGTAAACTGTCACAGGTTTCCCTTGTACTATGATGACCTCATAACAGTAGGTGTGGTGCTGAAAGCGGTAATCAAAGCCTGCAATGACCTATTCCCAGAGATCCCAGTTTCATAACTGGCAGCCACTGGGGATGATTCACTCTGGTCATCTTAGCTTTCACAGCTTTGTACATCTACGACAGCTTATTTCATTTCACAAAAAGCAGAACATTTCCATCTACTTCAAATTGCATGGCTCAAAATTTCCCTCCGGACAGCAGACTGTGGAGCATAACGTGCTCTTTCTCAGCTGTCTTTTTATCTGCTCCTTGGGTTTTACACAGCTCTATTGATAAGATAACCTGCAGAAGACTGAAAGACTAAACCAAAGAGAAACCTGTTTCTACAAATGTTAGTCCCTGTCTTACCCCTCTCTGAGGATCTTTGCCGATTTCATGGCGGTCTGCTGCCTCAGTGAGGGGAACAAGGTCTGGTGACCTCTCAGATGAAAACCTGATGAGCATACATCACACACAAAAAAAGCCATGCATGACAATGGAACTCATGGACAAAGACACAGAACAAAAGCAAACTGAGGAAACCAGAAAAGCAGCTCTTACCTTTGGGTTAAGTCAAACGGCAAGGGGCGGGGCCTCTGTACTGGTTTTATGACTGGGCTCTGAGTTGGTGTTGCATCTTCGGTCAGCTGTTTGATGAGCTGTTTAACACCCACTGGGGATTCAATATCCTGAACTTGCGGCACTGGAGAGGGAAGATCTGATACTTGGCTTGTAGCGCCTGCCCCAGGAGTGTCCGATGAATCCAGGAAAAGACTGATTCGGGATTTGATGCTAGCCCCACACTTATCCTCCTCAGCGTCTTTAACAGCTGTCTCCTCTATCTTTTTGTTGGTTTGGTCAGTGAGGCCTGGATCAGCTGTACCTTCAGAGCTTTGTGGTGTGGTACTCTTTGGCGTTTTACCTTGTTCTCTCTTGGGTGGCAGGGGCTTCTCTTCTGGAGTGTTCTCCTTAGTGTTTGCCTTCGGACTTTTGCAGTGCAGTGACAGACCAATTGACTCAAACTTGGATGTGAGGTCTGCTGAAAGGGGTCGTCTTCCGCCCCAGCGGGGAACAGGAACCGCGGTTTCTGCATTAGTCGGACTGACGGGGAAAATGGCTGACACAGGTCGGGGTCTTGATCTTCTGGGTTGGGGTCGCAGTGGCACAGATACTTCGGGTTGAGCTTTGTCTTTCTGTTCTTCCTCCTGTCCCACCTGAGCGAGAAAACCCATGGACTTAGCTCTTGTTATCGAGGCTCCGCCTTTATTTTGTGCCTTTTGCCCCTTCTCATCTTCCCTTGTAGTGGTTCCAGACCACTCTGCTGCTGAAAGTCTTTTATGGCTCTTGTAAGGGGCCAAGCTTGGTGCAGAGGGTTGCTGCCTCTCAGCTGGCACAGCAAGGGTGGGTTTAGTGGGGTCTCCAGGATGAAGAGGAGGAGCTGGTTTAAATGGCTGAACTACTGGCTTGGTTGTCTGTCCAGTGTTCAATTTATTACACGTTTTAAAGGAGGTAGGGGCAGGACGGTTAAGGTTAGTAGACACTGGTCTTGCTGTTGGTTTGGGAGTGCTTGGAAGATCTGGTTTGTGTCCAGAAAGGCGAGTAGACTCAGGTCGGGGTTTGGTATGGGGCTTAGGGGCAAGTATGGGCTTAATAGTGGGATTTCTCTCAACAGCAAAAGGTTTGGGTGTGAGTCGTGGCTTAGGACATGGGACAGGTTTGTTAGGTTCGGAGGCAATGATGAGGCTCTGATTGTTAGAGTCAGTCAGGGGACTCAGGAGAAGTCGTGCTCCCGCCACCGCCCTCCCTACTTCCCCAGTTTGAACCTCCACCTGAGCAGCCATCCTTTAAAACAAACAGAAAGAAATAAACCTCCTCAAAACTTCCCCTTGTCATTGAACAAAAAAAAGTTCAAACTTACAGCTAACTTCAAAGCATCTATTCTGTCTGGCTGTTGTGGACTTTGTCTTGGGGAACGTCCCATAATACAGCACAATTATTTACCGTGGTGAAAAAGATATTTGTAAGAGGTTACTGATCACTGAGCTATCACTGCCATTTTGACATGGCATTATGAAAAGCAACAGCATGAATAATCAATCTACTGCTGCCTTACTTTAACATTAAGATCTTGGAATTGTGCAAGTTGACATGCTCCAACACTGTCATGGCTACAGTGACTTCAGAATAAAAACTGAACCGTTGCCATTAGTAACGCATTTTTTTTCTCCCCAAACACGAGAACTTCAGATGTCTGCAGGAGGGAGAAAAAAAAGTCTATAAAGTGTAAAGCTGCAACTACAGTTTTTGGGGATTATTTACAGTAAAGGGAATGTACTCAAATTACTTTTTAAAAATCCAGAATTTGCAAATAATCTTTATCTCTTTATTAGCTACTTTAGACTTGTCTAGCTCCACTTTTTACTCAATGTATAGAGGCTCTTACAGCACAGTAATGCTAATTAACTTTGGTTCAGGGCCACTGAACATAAATTATGCCGAGACACTTAAATGTTGGTTGCACTAGATTTTACTTAAAAGAGGACACACTGCAGTAGGTTTACCTCACTTAAAAGTTGCTCTTTACATACAACTTAATTGTGGTAAACATTTAGCCTAATGCAAACTTAGAGGCTTTGTTCGACTCAGCTTTATCGGGCCAGTGCAATACAATGACGTAAACATCATAATCAACTATAACTCATCGTGTAAAATGTACTTCGCTAACTTGAATTACTGGTGTAGCAGTGACCACAACTATATTCTTGTCAGGTAGTTTTTGACAAGGAGGGGGTGGACAACTGCATAAAGTTATTAGTTTGTTTCCTTGCTCTGTTCCCTGCTCTCTATCAGTCTTCACCATCAGTGAATGGAGGATTCTGCTGCACACTCATACCAGACTGCCATTAAATGTCCAGCTCCACCCATAATGAACTTTCATATGTTTACTCTAAACAGTCTCTTTAGCCTAAAGGAGATAAGGCAATGAGATAAGTAGTAAAAGTATAAGACAACAATCAACGTGGTTTTTTTTTCTTTTGACACTATGATTTTATCATTTTTATCTGCTGTTTCTACGGTGATCACAAAGACTGAAAAACACTCCTGTGCTGGCCCTTTAAGAGGCTCCTTCACAAACGATATAATGCCTTCCACATGTTGCTGCGTTGAGATACTTTGTTGCACAGACCAGCAAGTTCTCCTGGAATAATGACATGCTGGATCGCGCCGCTTCGAGTAATCTCAGCGTGTCCTACCTGAGCAGATGTCAACCGTCAGCTGTAGAGCTCGGGCTTTCGTTGTAACCGAGCCACGATGTCATATCACACAGGAGGAGGGAGTTGAAGAAGCCTAAGAGAGACGCACTTTATGTCAACAAAAGCTTTTCACTTGTCAAGACTGCAGTGCTTAAGATTATGGTCACATTCCTGAAAAAAAAAAAAAAGAAATCACAGCAGAGCCGGCAACGAGTTGTCCAAATGCTGCTTCACTGTGACATTCCCACACCTTCCAGCAGAGGCAAATACATGATAATATGTGCACTGACACAGACTTGGGTAAACAGAGTCACACCCTATGGCATATGTCCAGATGTAAAGTACAACAAAATGCTCCAGGAAATTCATTAGTGCAACCCCGCTCTGTGTTTTTTGTTTGTAGTTTGCATTATGGCCTGGATCACTCTAACCCACCATGACTCTCACACTACCTACAACAATATACCTTCAATTTGAGAGTATCACAGCTACGACTGCTGCAAACACCGTCTTTTACTGGGAAACTGAACAAGACAACCCAATAACGCTCGGTATGTTGAAAGAGATTGCCAAGTTGGAAAAGTGAACTTTTCGTGTTGACAGGAAACGCCTTGGCCAAGATGGAATGCTAAACATTCAGTATGATGGTGGGTCAAGCGGTGCAGCAGGGAATAGGGAAGTGTCTACCTTATATAGGCTTAAACATATTGCAGAGTACCCTACACAAGACTAAAATACAAAACAAAGAAATCAATAATCTGCAATTGCTCGTGCCAGTGTTTACACTCAGTACATTTGGTTTACATTTCTAAGGAGGTCACAGACACATTTCTTTGATTTCTAACACATTGTTCATGCGGGACAGTAGGACATAGGGTATACCAGCACAGGGTTTGTTGTGTTTTGAAAGCAGTGGATATCCAGTCGATAACCTGGCTCAGCCAGTTGTACAGAGGAAATTTTCTTACATAAACAATAGGCAATATCACGTCAACTGATCTACTACCAACAAAGAGACGTGGTAAAACAAAGCCACAGATTATTACATACAAGCATGCACTTTGAAAAACGCAACAAATGAAGGAAAAAATTAAGTTGTCAGCTGACACCAAACAGGACTCTTAGCAGTGTGATATTTATCAGCACTAATCAGGTCATGATCCAGCAGATTTAAGTAAATCTTGCCAACAGAAATAGTTGAGGGCGGGCTTAATTTCAAGTAGATTTAACAGTAAATGGGCCTGTTAACCGCACAAATTGACATCACATGTATCCATCAGACAACATAGATGCTTACTCCTACACACAAACGTACCGATAGAGAAAATGACGTAAATACAGCGCATGCAAGTCAGTAAGAGATGCCCATACAAGTCATCTGTAATGATTTAACAAACTTATTTTTTTAGAAACTAAAAATTCATTCTGGTTTTTGTGCGAATTCCTCAGAAAGCTGTGCCAAAAAAAGTGTTATCTCTTCCTTCTGTGTTGTCTGCTCATCTCAACTACTGTACCCTCTATCGTGGACAGTATCCGGTCAGTTTAACGAGACTAAACTGGCCTGCTCAGGAGTGCCTTTTCCTAACAAAAACTTGTGCGCATGTACTGAGCAAGCATGGTACATTCAGAAAAAACCTACATTTAGGACTGTGAAATAACTCCGGAAACTTCAAAACAAAATTAAACACATCAACAGTTTGCTCGCTAGCAACATAGGCTAACAACTGAAGAAGCTGAACTAACAAAATGGGAACACAGACTGAACCTGTCTTTCTTTCGGTTGTTTGATCCAAACCGGAGACAACTTACCAATCGATGAAGTGGGGTTTTCCTCTCCTCTTGTCGACACAACTCAAAGGATAACGTATATATCACCAACTTCGCACGGTAATAACGAGTCGTTGCAGTTGGTTAAGAAAAAGGCTAGCAGAGTGGCTAACTTAGCTGGTTTACCTAGCTAGCCAAATGACTGGCTATCCCGTCTCAGGTTGCAGTATTGTTGACAGGCTAGACTAGACACCGCTGAGCTTCAAGCAAGCCGTCCAACTGGTTCGCCATTACGGACAAGCTAGCCAACGTAGGACACTGGACTTCCGGTTAGCACTTTCAAAATAAAGTAAAGCACAATATGCTTGTACGATGAAAATGTATTTAATCAATTACTTTTCATGTCTTTATACATAGATAACCATAGCAAGAGTTTAACTGTTAATTCATTAGACATTTCATTGGACATATACGAATGTAAACCCCAGATTTGAAATCCTGTACATAACCTACGGTACGGGCTATTACAATTTCCGGCTTGGTTGGCGGTGAATATAAATGACTTTACAGATCTTAAGTTTTACGCCAAACTGAAAATGGGACGCTATTGAGCAATAAACATCCCATCCAAGTTGTGGGGAATTACTCGTTTCCTCCCAAAAGTTTGAATTTGGAAAAATATATATTTTTCTTTTAAACGACCGTTTTCAGATATTATTGGCTAATCTACGCCTAAACTGTTATTTTTGTGCAATGTAAATAAGGACACGTTCAAGTCATGTAGCCCGTCCCTGTATGTTGCATGTCAGACTATCCTGTTTGTATGATAGAAATCATTAAACCAATGCACTAATCACAGATACTGTGGTTGAGATGACTTCAGTATTTAATTGATTGTTATACATGACCGACTTATCAGGGCTGCCCTCAAGTGGAGAGAAGAAAATACTGCATCAGTAACTGAATACCTGGATTTGATAGAAAATATTCGACTTCACCAGCAAAGAGGAATTGCATCAGACACTCAGTTCCTTGATTGTGAATAAATCTTTATTCAATACAACAGACTAGTTGTGTTTACTAGCCTACAAACCTCAAAGGTGAATTAAAGAGCCCTCAAACAAAAATATCCAATCCATTTCTCCTCAGGTTTCACAAGCAAGCATTTGTTAAATCTCAGCAAGTCTCCAACTTCACACATTTTCAACACTGAAGTACAAACAGGGTGGGGGGTAAAGTTTAAGTGAGTAAACATTCCAAATCAGAAAATGAAGCAGGAGAAACTAAATGAAAAAAGTGCGCCTTTATATCTTAACCAAGCAGAATATACGAGTTCTGTTGAACCTTCAGAACTAATCTCTTTTATAAAATACTGTATTTTCTCTTCCATGGTATTAGCACATGTGTTTATGTTGGTGTTGGAAAATACTGTGGCTTTGATTTCTGCAGGAGCAAACAAGGTTTTTTAAGGTGATGTTCCCGACTCATACTGTGCACGTGCTGAAAATCCTGGAAAGACTTGCAGGTGCAAACATACCTGCAGCTGGCTGACTGCTACTCTAGTATGAAGCACGCTCAAGTTATCTTATCCATAAGACTCATGGGTCCTAGATGCAAAGTTCAAAGTCAATTTGAGGAAATCATATCATGTATCTGGAAGTCATAAAAAGCCTGGAGCACATCTAATATTCGAGCCAACGACTTCTTATGTTGTGTTACTTAGCATCTGAACAAAAGGTTACCCATAAGGCTTTCCGTGTGACAGGAAGATGATACACAGCTTTGACCTCGTGGTACAAGAAAAAAAAAAGAAAAAAAGAATGTAAATTAAACTGAGAAGACTCCCAAAGAATGGATCAAGCTGACAGAAACATATCTAAAGCAATGTGAACTTTGGCTACATACTAAAACCTTTTTCCATAGCTTATAGTTCCAAAAAAGATCTGCGTGGGAGTGAAGGAGCAGTGGAAAGATCTTAAGAAACAATATTATTATACGAACTTCAGTGCTGTCTACTTTGTGTGAACCATGGACGTACTGAACAAAAGTTTCTGCTTTTTCTTTTTCTTCTTTCCTCCTTTTTCATCTGAAAGACAAACAAGTCAAAGATGAGTGCGAGCGGAAAACTTGACCCAGCTAGACATAAACGACTGAAGGGTCACAGACCTGGTTCAACCACAGGTTGTGGTGGAGAAGCAGGACCGTTGTCCAGCTGCATAAGTGCCTTCTCAAAAGCCTGACTGAAGGAGTTCTGAAAGCTGGGCACAGGGACACGATCTGACCCGTCGCTTTCTCCATCGCTGTCAGCTGCTGGGGGTGCAAGCAGCTTATCTGCACAGGATGATACATAATACTGAGTATCGTGTACAGCTGTTAAAGTTTTATTTTCATGATTAATTGTGGCAAGTTTTTCTTTTGATACAGACTTTTGTATTTAAAAATATAATATGCCGACATGTTTAGGTTAAAAGAAAAAGGTTTAAAACATGAAGAAACAAATGAGATCTATCAATCTTAGTGAAAGACAAAGTTCTAAAAATTATACAAATGTATGATTTGGCTTCTAATCTAAGAAAGGTCAACCTCTTTGGGTGGTTTGTTATTCAGCTAACAACAAGGGGAACAGACACTGATGCCATCATTTTAGCTAGCTAGTTAATTTCCATCTTAACACTCCAGTCAACTCAATTTTACCAGGAGGCAAAGCTGATATTTTAGCTTGTGGTACACATTTGTGAAATACCAGCATTGTTTATGTTCCATAAATGCAACCTTTCTGTGTAAATATCAACTTCTCCTTTTCATATTTATGTAAGCATCAAATTCTCCCGCCTACCTCTCTTTGGAACGATCCTGGGCCCAGCATCAACTCTGGCTTTCCCATCTCTCAGCATCTATACAGGACACAGTCAGGTTTACACCGGGTCAAGACATGTGACACGGATTACTCTTATGACAGGGATAATCTCAGTTAATGATTTTAATGATACACACCTGTGCAAAGGACATGCAGTGGGAATCATCCTCCACACTACCCACAGTGGGTGAGGGCACACAGAGACTTGGGCATCTCATACCATCTTAAAGGGGGAGGGAAAGTGGTAGTAATGATCATTTCATGTTCAGGTGCATAAGTGTAAGCCAGACAAACACATGACAAGAGTAACAATGACAACAGGAACCATTAACGCAGGATGGAAGAGCTGATCTTACCAGAGGATGGACTGCTGCTGAGGGGTGACGGAGGGGCCAAAGTGAAATCAGGTTGGATTGGTGGACTACTGTCGTAAGGCGGAGAGTTGAATGCTGGGAAATGATGAAGGTTCTCCAGCCCAATATGCACCTCAGGATCTGAGAGGACATATCAGTCCACATAGATGACTTGGGGATCATGGACCCAAACTCGGGGGCATTGTTTTCAAGTGACCTACTGTACTTACATTTACCCTGCTTCTTGCTCTCCTCAATTTCAATTCGTTTCTCCCGGCGTTTCTCATCCCTCGCTTTCTTCTGCCTCAGGCGCTTTCTTTTCTCCAAGTCGTCTAAACGTGGAACAGAAAATTAAACCAAAAAATAACTTTTCACAACTGGCCAAATTTCTCTTTGAAAAGGGAAAAAACAGAATTGAAAGTTTTCAAACCTGCAAATGTGTCCAGAGTTTCTTTGGACAGGACTGGCGGCTGCAGGGCTAACTCACAGATGCTGAACTCGCACGTGAGCGGCAGATGAGCCAGATAGCGATGGCGACGACGGATGTCCTGCGATGAGGCCAAAGAAGCGCAAACAGTCAAAAACAATCCCCATTTTGAAAGAGTGACGGACTAAATACCGGAATTTCAGACATGAAGTGTGAACTTTTAGGTCTCTCGTTTGCTAACCTCAGTGACCGTTTGTCCCACTATCTCCACCACTGTGGCGGTGATCGAGTCGGGACAGGCCTCCAAGCTGCCGTATTCACGCAACAGACAGCGCACATTTACAGGATGCAGAAACATCTGCTGGCAGTCATCAGCTGGCGGACGAAACATGGGGAAGGAAGGAAAAATTTGACTTCACAGAAACATACAGCTTAAAAGCTCTGACAAATTTTCATTCAGAATCTTGTGCCATTGTGCATCGTTTCTGCTTCTCTGGAATAGTTTTCATCTGATCTCATTTTCCACCATCAAAATGGAGCACGGTTACGAATGATCACTTTCACATCTACAACAAAATGGTTTTGTGGGACTTTGATGGCAGGGCAGCAAGTAAAGCAGAGGATTAGCAACCTTGGTAGAAATAGTAGTACGGTCCGTGCACCACACTGGCTGAGGGACGGCCTGACTCTGCCTGGTTGGCTGGGCTCTCCTCATCAAGCTGGGGCTCTGGGACTACATCCATCACAGCCTCAGGGGGCTCCTCCAGCACGCTCTCCAAAATGGCTTCAGGAAAGCCTGGCAGCTCTGCAGCTGCATCTTCCGTTTGCTCCACTACCTCATCATCAAATGCTGAGGAGTACTGCAGCACAGGCTTGGAAGGAAAGAATTCACAGCATCTCTTAGTATCAGTAAGCATCCCATATAAGACCAATCATTTTAAGTCCAGAAACACAGTATTATTAAAAATAGAGCCTTTTATGATTCACCTTGGCACTGCTGATGTTAGTTACCACTTCCTCCACGGGAGAAGAAGGTTCTTTTAGAGTTAGAGAAGACAAGTCAGGGCTGTCTGTATTTGTCTTCTGCAGCATTTCCTCATGCTCCTATAACACAGGAACATACAAGCAGTACATACATACGCTTTAATAGTTTTACTAAGCAATACAACAACTCCTACATTCACATGCCTTTTAAAAAAAAACAAAAAACATACTGCCTATTGTTTTAGTCATTACTCCAGGCATATCAACTGAAATCTTTGGTGCCACAGACAAGCGTGTAGTGCTACCTGCAACAGACAAAGTGAGCTCTGGATGAAGCAGCCCTGACTGTCCTCTTCCTGGCTCAGCTGAGCCTGCAGGACTGCCTTCTCCTCTGCGATCAGGCCCAGGACCTGCGCTGGCGAGGTCAGCAGCAGCTTGGAGTACGGGCTCAAACAGGCATCTACAAAACGAATGCAACCATCAGCCTTTAAATTAATATAATGCGAAGAAGCGCAGGTCACCGTCTGCTATGCCGCTAGTTCAATGCCTTTAAGTTACAATATAACCGTTTGTGTTCTTTCTTTATTATATACAGATTATATCCTTCAATAACAAAAACAAACTTACTGAAAATTTTAAGTTTTTGAGTTTAACTCCTTCCTTACCTCCAAAGCGAACAGGCTCCTCCACCTTCACCCACTGAGAGCTTGGCATGGCCACCAGAGCTCCCTTTTCTCTCCGCATCAGGCGCATAGTGATTACATCACTAACCACATACTGCTTGGTCTCCATGGCAACCACACTGCAACAACAATGGCAGTTAAAAAAAAAAAAAAAACACTGACCAAACAAAAACATACTCCTTCTGATCGATATTCACGTTTTTTCTTTGTTTTTATTAAAGCCGTCATAAAGAAATAAATAGTGCTCATTGCCAAAAAGCTTTGCCTCCTGCTCATTTACCTCTTCAGGTCTGCTGTGTGCACGGCCTCGTAGCAGATGGGGCACTTGGACCAGCTCTTATCACTAAGAGACAGGTAGTGCAGCATGCAGGGCCAGCAGAAGATGTGTCCACACCGGGTAATGCGGGCTGCCACAGGAGGGTAGAGGCAGATGGGGCAAGAGGGCACCTCATGGCTATAGATGCGCTGTGGAAGCACGTAAATTATTATTATTATTACGCTTTTTACATCATAATACACGAAGTTCGATTCTAATTTTTACTCACCACTTGCTGCACACAGTCCCAGTTGACCAGAGTGTCTGGATCAGTAAAGTGGGCCTTGTAGTCCTGGTCATCAGTCACCACAAACTGGCAACTGTGTGGAAGCAGACAAAAACTCAATGACTTCTACATCTTTAGCATCTGTAGATCATTTCATTGCCTGCATCAGGGTCTGCTCACTTGGCCTGCAGAAAAAGCTCCTTGTTGAAGGGCTTATTCTTGTGGCCCCATTTATTTCTGCGGCCCCAACAGGAGTGGCCACCATCTCCGACGCCGCCATTACCTCCACGGGGTTCAAAGGTGAAGTTAAGCAGGTGGTTCAGGCTTATTTTCTTGGGTCCAGCAAACTGAGCCGGGCTAAACTCGGCCCGGCGCGTCTCTGCTACCTGGAGGGGCGGAGGAGGATCGCCATTTATCACGTTCATTTTGACAAGAAACAGTAGGTGAAGCACTCACAGTGACGTTTCTCCTACAAAGAGGAACATATTTTCTATTTAACGGAGCAAATGTGAGTTCAGCCATTATAGCAAACCAACCTCCTCACGTCGTCCTCCACCTGTAACTCCATACTGTCGTCCTCCACCTCTCTGAGGGGGTCTCTTGTCAAAATTCTTGCTTTTCTGTGTATTGGTGCGGCGAGGGCCGGTAAAACTGTCAGCTTTGGGAAAGGAGGGCTCGCGCTTGCGGTTGTAGCGCTTCGAGCCTCCATTGTTTTTACCTTCTGAAATACAAACAGGAAAATTAATTTGGTGTTAGAAGGGTCACTTCTCACAAAGTAATCCCGTAGATGCCTGAAAGGAGAAAAGCCAACTATGCAGGGATCCAGTTTTCTTGTAGACATGCAAACATCTTGTGTACAATAGCCTGTTGTACATTTTAAGCCCATCTGATGCAATCAGATCTTACACTGTGAATTTCATAAACCGTTTTCACTGCTAACAATTTGAAGAAGCAGATCCCATGCTGTGATTAGTTGATAAAACATGAAAAAAAACAATATTTTTTATTTTTTCCAACACTCAAAGACTGGTCGGTAAATCCTACAAATTGAAATTATCTCCAATTTAGGAGAAAGTTAATAACTTTCCGTGCGTGGCTATTAGTCAACACTGTTTCAGGAACTTCGTGGGAGAGCTGTGTTGCATTCAAACAGGGTTACTGGCATTATAAAGACAATAATGAATGCATACATAAGCAGCAGTTGTGGGTCAAATGTTTTGAGAGCGACGTCAGCCATAGCAGCTAAACAACCTGTGCAGTACTGCTAGGCCCCAACAGGCCACAGGGCGGTGAGTGTTCAGCTGCGAGTGCACACATTTTATTTGGTAACCTCCAGAAGCTTTAACGTTGTTTCAGTGATGGGTTTTCACCTGTTTTGGGTTTAGATTCGCCCGGCGGTGGGCCTGTGGAGCTGGAACGGGGCGGAACCTTGGTGCTGGTGCTGCTGTTTGGGTTTTTCTCCATGTTTGTCTCCGTGCAGTGAGCGGTGTTGAGGCCAAACTCCGGGCAGAGAGCCGCCGAGCTCTCTAGCATCAAACAGAAAAACGAAGGTGGAAAGTGGGCTGCAATGAGTGCGGGTCAGGCGACGAAGGCCCTGATTCATTTCTATCAAACGCGGAGACCCCATCACGGCGACATCTTGACAGTAAAACAAACCCGAGAAAAATAAGAGACACGGTTATGGCGTCTCAAGTTAGGAAGGCTATAGGAGGATAGGACGAAAGCTCGCCACGCGGGGCCAAGACCCCTAAATGTAAGGTTTTTACCCGTTAAGGAAAACAATGTGCCCTTAACAAGGCGTTAAATATTTCCCAAATTCAGGAAAACGTGCCGATTTAAGGATTTTAACCTAAAAAAATACGTCCGTTGTACCGAGCGTGCTCTAATGGCGACGGGTCGCCAGATAGGAACCTGAGAGACCCGGATGGTTCTCGTACCGCCTGCCAATCTGATTAGTACGAAGAAGCAGCAAAGCATAATGGGAAATGTAGTAATTACATCTCCGTCTTTATATCAGGGAGAAATCCACAAATAATGTCTCGTTTCTTAAAAGACATGGTATGACAGTCATTAACCAATGCTTGTATTTCCAAACACGTTTAATCCAAATCAACTGAATATAGCAATTTATTCTTAATAAAACAGTGTACAACTTATTATCATTAAACGTAAAGATGTGGAAGTTATGTCCCGACTAAAGCCGACTGTTAGAAAAAATAGCGCTTTACGGTGAAAGCAAAATACAGCTTAACACAAAACATATAAATACAAAAAAAACAAAAAAAACATTGCAGCACAAAACATAGGGTCATATAAAGGAGGTCATAATCTTGTAATGCAACTGCATTTCTTGTGACAAGAGAAAGTGATTAACTTTCAATATTAGCGGGTGTGAGGCTCAAACGTAGTGCGATAGGATCATTCCGAGACATGTGGATACAGATCATCAGCCCTGTCTGCCACCCCAAATTATGCATAGATTAGTTAATAAAGATGGATGTAGCTTCTTAGAACCATCTTTTGAAGAGATCTAGAAATGAACAATGTTTAGGATTGTGATTTTTCCAATAATTGAACAACTCTGGATGTAAAAGGTTAAGCCAATGCAGAGGTGCCTTAGACCTGTCCCTCTTCTATTGACCAGCAGGAGGCAACTCTTCTGATGGTTAAAAAAAAAAAAGACAATGAAAAGATGCCTTACTTCTCACTTGATCTGCTATCTCAGTAAACGTTTTCCTGATGGAGTTAATGTTGTCGATTGCGAATTCAAAACTTAATAAAAAACACAATGTTAATTTTGTAATTAGTGGTTCTATTTAGAGTGACTGACAATATATCCAGATAAGCATTAACATTAGGGAATGGCTACCTAGTGACAGAGAAGTCCTAACTCCAGTGGAATACATGGAATCTGTATTTCCTCCGTCAGAACAAACCCATGATCCTGTTATCAGGTTGAGAAAATAAATAAATAAAACGATCACAGCCAACAGAGTCCACAAGCCAAGCATGACAACATCATGACTATATCCATCTTTTATATACATTCTATGCTTTGGTGCAGAGCTCTATTGAGTCCCATCGGTCCTGTAACCAAGGTAATTTCAGCCATGCATCGGAGCAAAACTTGATCCGCCAACACATTGTGAGGTCACTCTTCTTCATCATCATCTTCACTTTCCGATTCATCTACAAATGCTTCCTTGCTTCGACCAGTTAGAGAGCAGTTCAGAATAGCCCGGCGAATTTGCTGTCGTTCTTCTGCAAATGAAAAGATTTGGGAGTGGGGTCAAATTGCATTTCTCTTGAAAAAATAATGTGAGACCTCTACCAAACTAAAAACTCCAATAGAAAATTTGAGCAAATCTTAAAGGGGAACTCCAGTATTTTTAAACCAAGACTTTATTTCTGGCATGAAATATGTTTATCTACTCACCGAGAACAGTCTGGTGAAAGTCGGCGTCCTTCAAAAGATATTTAGATTCCTCGAGATCAGCGTATATCCATATAACTGGAGAGAACGGCAATACAGCCTCTAAATAAGGCATTATCTGTACGCGTTCATTCATTCATTCGTCTTAAAGTTTTGCTGAAATAAAGACAGATAATGCCTTATTTAGAGGCTGCATTGTCAATGCCCCCGTTCACTCCTTCATTCCATTATATGGATCTCGAGGAATCTAAATATTTTCCGAAGGACACCGACCTTCGCCAAACTGTTCTCGGTGAGTGGATAAACGTATTTCAAGCCAGAAATAAGGTCTAGGTTTAAAAATACCAGAGTTCCCCTTTATGTGAAGTTTTAGTCCCAACACTGGATTGACAAGTTAAGTTAACATTGGGCAAATTAAAGTCAAAGAATATTTAGGGAAATCACTCACCTTCATTTTTGCATTTAGGGAGCATTCGATGAAGCTGCTGGGTGTTGTACCGGATCAAAAACTTCTGACATGTTCTAATTGTTCCTGTAGGCAAGGCAAATACCCTCATTAGACAATACAAAAGACTATCAAAAATGTGCTTGTTGTTGGTTATGATCTGTGTATCAACAGTGATCTTTTCCTTACCTCCCACATGCAAACAATTCAGAAAACATGGAATTTTTTTCCCACGACTTTCAATGTTGGTAATGAAAGGCAAAGCAGACCAGAGGAGTTTGTAACACCTTTTGGGGAAACGTAGAAACACTATTCCAGTGTGAGCATTCAGATATTTCACTAAAAAGAAACAAGCAACGGAGAATGTAAACAGGTCAGGCAACACTACAGTATTAGAGAGAAACATCTTCATGGTGTCACAGTTAAAATCATGCAGCTTATGCAGCAAACCCAGTTTTCATTTCGCTTCTTGATGTGACAGCTGTTGTTAGTAGAGGCAGCTGTTGTACTTTACAACAGAAGCATAATAAACATTTCTTTGACCACGACTCACCAGAGAATCTGATGCTGCACAGAGCTGCCCCATAGTCCCCATGTGTACGGGCCACCACTGCCTTCACTGCCGCCGCCACGGCTCTGTCATCCAGCAGCAGCAGATCACTCCTGTCTGACACATTGACCTCGCACAGTAAATACCTACCGGGCAGAGAAGGCTTTTTTTAAATCAGAAAATGACAGTGAAAACACAAAGTGTACGAACATGGCCCGTAGAGCAATTTTATTTACCTCGATTTCACCCGCACCATTGCTGCGACGCCTCTCTTCTTCTTTGGTAACTTCCGTCAACAAAACCATTGCCCAGAAATGGTTGCGCTAGCGCCGCTCGCTGGAACTTAATGGCGACGTTGGATGCACTTGAGACCATATGCGGGGCAGCACGAATTAGTTGTTTATCCAACAACAAAGCCGAACTGTTACCCAAACAGGAAAACAAAATTCTAAAAGGTCAATTCGCCCCACAAACGGAAGATATAAAACATGAGAGGTCGTGGACTAATACAACTGATCAGATGTAACGCATACTATACTTGAGTTCAGCGACATACGCAGTTAAAATGGTAACGGGAAGACCTGAACAATAAACTATTCATACCCCCTTGGTAACTATGACAACTTACATCGCTCTAAGCCAATCACAAGCTTGCGTTTCTATCTAACAAACACGTTTTACGCCATCTTGAAATTATACTCGCAGTTTGTTTAGTCCTCCTCAAATAAAGAAAAACTGTCTTTCTTTTTTTTTTTAAATCGCAACAGTGTGCGATATGAACGGTTCTCGAAACAAACCGTCACAGGCAGTCAGTAAGGGACAGACGGACACAGACACTGGCTTGGAGACGAACCACAGAGAGAAAAAAAACGGAGGAGGAATGCTAAAGAAGCTGAAGTCGAGGCGCAGCCAAACGGATAAGTGGCCTGTGGTCACAGAGGATGAACTCCGGGCTCTGGGCAGAGATATTTCTCCAGACCATGTTCTGGGTTTGAGGGCGGTCACGGAAGGTACTTTATTTGCTAACATGATCTTTACATACATCTGGAAAATCACATCTCAATGGTCACCAAGTATCCTGTGCTAATTGAGGCTAATGTTAAGTGAGCGGTTTTCCCCGCACGTCTTTAAAGTCTAGAAATTGTAATTCGTACACAGAGTCTGTTAGATTAACCAAGCTCGTAACGCTTGTTTATTTTGTTTGACGCTATGTGTGTTTTTTTCTTGACTATTTTCAAAGGCGGAAGTAGGAATTTGGGGCACTCAGTGGGATTTTGTGCTAAAGCTGCATCCATCTCTTTGCAACAGAAGGACCAAAACAGTTGAAAAGTCAATTTGGAACCGTCGGACTAAAACTTAATTTTGTTCTCCACCCAGTTTTATTTAGTAACGGCTCTGCTTGCAGGTTGTTGGTAGTCAGTATGATTGTTTGGTTTTGCCAACACAACATGAGCAACCCTCCAGAGTCAGTTTTTTTCTCTGTATGCCCTTTGAAAAAAGAATATTATTAATATAAAATGTTAAGAACTGGTTAAAAGTACATAGTTTTCAACAATATTGACATCCACAAATGTGCACTCAATGATAACTTTGGAGGCTATGAAGACAAAACAAAAATGACCTAAAATATCCTGCAAAAACATAAAAAGACATTTGTCCATAAGGATACCAAAACTCTGTTTTTGCTCATTTATTTCCTGGCCCTATGAGCTAAGTGACCATTGAATAGTAGAAAGACACACAACAGACTTTAACTTCCTCTTATTGTAAGAAAATGGGGCATGTTCTTCTTTGGGAGTTTTCAAAGCTGTAACTCTTCAGTACGAGTGTTGTAACGCAATAATCACAAATTATTTTAGTTCACCGTTTCCCATCCCTGGTTCTTAAGGTACTCAGCATGTTTTCCACGTGTCCCACCTGATTGAAATGAATGGGTCTTCATCAGCCTCCTCCGGAGCTTAAAGAGCTGAAGAGCTGGTCCAAACACTGTTTTAGTTTGTGTAAAGATCTTTAGCTGCTCCCATTGTGATGTCTGCTATATGTTTTAAAATATAAATATTCCTCTTGATTTTTTTTTATTTTGTTTTCTTCAGGCCTGGTTTTATGTACTGAAAAGGTAGTCTATCCATCCATTATGTTCCACTTATCCGAGGTTAACATACAGTAGTTGCACAATTGGTTTCGGTCAGATTTTATTTCTTGCATGATAAAATATGTGCGTATGTGAAAAGTTGTTGGAGGAACTCTGAATGGCACATGCAAGACCAAATTCAGCCTGTTTTCTGTTGGCTAATCGTGTCACACTGATTAAACATCAGCATTATAGTTGAACATAGAAAAACAAATTTGGATGAGCAGACTCAACATCATTCAGTTTTTTTAGCAGAAACCTCCATTAAAAGCAGAATGAAGACTGTTTAATTTATTTGTTTGGATTCTTGGCCTCTTTCCAGCCTCCCCACCCCCACAAATTGATATCCCCTTCCAACCTGTGAGTAACTGCCCTGCTTCAACACACAGTAAATCCTTTGGTCAGTTATCGGACAACCGGTCCGTTACTTTTGCGCCTCTCATTTTTCATTTTAACTTAACTGAAACGCTGTACGGTGCAGGAGCCTGACAGCAGATACTGAAATCCGAGTTGCTTGTCCAGTGCTGCCTCAGTTCCAGATATATATTCCTAACTTGCAGTCTTATTCCATGTTGTAGACTATCTTTGCAGACCTGAGGACAATATCTACAACATCGACTTCACACGTTTCAAAATCAGAGATCTTGAGACTGGCACAGTGCTTTTTGAGATCGCCAAGCCCCCTAACAGCGGTGAGTCATGCATTAACATGCATTAACCACAGAACACAGCTTAATATTGTTAAGATATAGGTTGAATAAAGTGCAGACATTGTGAGTCATTGGACTTTCATACAGACACAAGAATATTGTCCAGTTAAAACCTAAAGGCATTGCACAGTCTATAAAGCGCTGTGTCACCCTTGTCATCCTTGCCCCCCTCCCCCAATATTATAACGATATCAATAGCATGGGACTGTTTCTTTCAAGATCTAATGAGGCATTTAGCTATGCATTTCATCCGTTCTTGTCACGTCTGCATGGCAGTCAGCTGAGTGTTCTTTGAATCAGGTCTTGTGGACAGTGAGGACGAGACGGGAGATGTGGACACCAGTGCGGGACGTTTTGTCAGATACCAGTTTACACCAGCCTTCCTGAAGCTGCGCACCGTCGGAGCGACGTAAGTAAACAGACTCTCTGCCTGCATAGCCGTCATCTTCGCCCCTCTCTGCGAGTTAGCCTTAACATGTTGTGTCGCCTTCTGATCTGCAGTGTTGAGTTCACAGTGGGTGACCGGCCCATTAACAGCTTTCGTATGATCGAGAGGCATTACTTTCAGGGACGCCTCCTCAAGAATTTCGACTTTGACTTCGGCTTTTGCATACCAAACAGTCGCAACACATGCGAACACATTTATGAGTTTCCACAGCTTCCAGACGACCTCAGTGAGTTCTAGTCCGCTTCATCAACACTATTGGATCAGTTGTTCTTCACAATGATCCATACATTCATACTCAGTGTTTCTCTTTCTCCTCTTCCAGTTCGCCAAATGGTGGATCACCCTTACGAGACCAGATCAGACAGTTTCTATTTTGTGGACAACAAACTCATCATGCACAACAAGGCAGACTATGCCTACAATGGTGGGCTGTAATATCTGAAAAGAAAAATGGGTGCAGTAGTTCCCTGTGGATAGAGTTCCTGGATTACACCCCTTCAAAAACCTTCCTTTGGGGGGGGGGGCAGAAGTATTTTCTCCTTTGTGGACATTTTTAAAAATGTGGCGTCATACTTTAAAAAAAAAAAAACAGGCCACCTCTGCCTTCATATGAAATCATGGATCCATTCAATAGTACCTCATGTAGCTTGGTTTTTGGAACTCAGATGGATGTTTTGTTCAACATTTCTGTTAAATTCGACTGAAACTTTCTTCCTTACATATATATATTTGTTATACAAGTATGAAGTTCCTGCTTGAACACTTTTGCCTTAGGTTTCTTGCCGTCTCTGCTGGAAGGGGACACTTTTAGTCACAGAACTCTGAGACAACTCTTTTAGACTGGATTAGTTAGAATATAAATTACTTGTCTGTTTATGTTTGGTTGCTCTACCTTTTGCAAGTGATAGTTGGGTTTTCTGTATGGAAAATCAACCTTAACTAGATATTTTCCACTGTTGATAGTAACAGATAACTATGTAGCATGATTTTAGTTTGTTTTGAGGTAGATTCTTCCTTAAGTAACAGGTGGGACTCATTGGGACCATGTCAGATAAGGTGTCTATTTTTCATTATATATTTGTAAATTGATCAGTCTCTTCTTTGGTAGAATATATTTTAAATAAGGAACAGTCTGCAGTCTTTACACGATTTCAGATGCCATATTCTCCTTGCTGAAACTGTTAAACAACATTTGGTCATTCTAGCAAAAATCTGGGGTACATGAAAATCTGATCTACAGGTCTTTTGTCTACTTCCATTTGCTCCGATTTCATCATCCACTCCAACATGGCTACATTGTTATTTAACCATCTGATGTCTGTCTTCCTGGTTTATTTGGCACAACAGTACTGTGAACCTTTAGTTTAGAAGCTGAGTTTTCCATAATTGTGGTATATCTTTTAAGCTGATCTCATGGTCAGTTTTCCTGCTGCTGTGCGTTCAGGTTCTCAGTTTACAGATGAAGTATCGCAGTAACATACAACTTGACTTGTACAGACAGATGTAACTTGGTAGTTGATTGATTACCAAGATTTTTCAAATAGATTTTTTTAATGAGGCACGAGGGTAGGTGGACTTTTCAGATTTCAATTCACAGAGGCTCTGCCTACTTCAACTGTTGCAGATTTTTGCCCATTTTACTACTAATGATCTCCCCCTGTGCAATCTAATGCAACTTTGCACATAGCTGTGGAATAAGTCCTGTCTAAATCATGCTTAAACTTTATAGAAGAAGTGTCGATTTGATTAGGTGGTCATTTACTGTGATACTTTTCAACTATATTCAATCTACTGGAAAGTTAGAATGCCTATAATTCATTGAAAACACCAGCAACATAAAATACACATCAATAAAGCAGGAAAAAACGTCAAAACATTGTAAACAGACAGCCTTGCCCTTTGGAAATTTGTACTTAAATCATACTTATATTAGTGTGGAGCTATTTTTTCAACATACAAATGACTGTGGCTTCCTCTTACTCTACATTGTAACATTTCTTTCATGTGCCTTGAATCCTGGTGTTGATTTTGTTTTTCTTTTCAATGTGAGAAAATTTAGTGTCTTTGACCAGTGTGAAAAACACAGCAGAAGGCAAGTACACCAACATGCAGTACTACCTTGTATAAGAGATGTTTTCCAACCTGTTTTAAGATATTTTTGTGTAGTTGCAATAACTATCACAGTCAGGAAGGACCAGTAGCAGTTAATTTAATAGGTTAACAGATCAAACCTATTGAACCTTTACCATGTACGTTCTCGGTTTTTGACAGTTTAGCTCAGTGTATGTATCTGAGACTGCTGTGGCAGCGGAGGAGGCTGTACCTTGTCTTGCGATCCAATATGTCAGTGGTAGTTTATAAGAAGGCCTTGAGAAGTGGATACACTTAACATCTGCACTAAAACACTGTGATTGACTCAAAACTGTTTATTCTGTAACCTGTTGCATGTAATTCACGTTTTATATTGGGCGGTTTTCACAAAAAATGCATTTACGTGGAACTGGAATTGCTGTTTTAAAAAGATGTCCGACAGCAAAACAAATCCACGTTGAAACCTATTTTGCATTACATACCTGATGTGGCCCAAACTTGTGCACCAAACAAAAAAACAAGTTTTTGCCTCTGACATTGTTAAACCTAACAATTTTCAATGTTGAAAGGTTGCTGCCCAAACTGAATAATGTGCAAGTCAGACTTATTTTGACCTGAAATTGCAAGGCATCTACTGTACGCTAATATTGAATTTGTTTGTACTGCTGTCATTCACTGCTTATTGTAAAAGTAAAAATGACATTTTACTTTTGAGAGAATCGTTTGGCCATAGATGTTCCCATCTGGTTTTGTTTTTCAACTGTATAAAAGTCTGGATTAATAAAAACTCACGTGTGAGAAACGAGTCCCTTTTTCTTTACCGGATAGCTTGAAGACTACGTTACCCAGAATTCTCAGCTAAATTAAAAAAAACGGACAAGCGACACATGGGACAAACATGGCGGCCACCGCTAAAAAGACGGTTCGTGTTTTGGACGACTCGAGTAGTAGTGACGATGAAGAACTTAAAAGATGTCAGGAAGCAGTTTGGGAGATAAAAACTAACAAGACGAAAGGTAAAAGTTCTGTGATGTTTGGAGTGAGAGACTAAGTTTACTGTCATTTTACAACCCATATACAATTTGTGCAGAATGTTTTAGCCTGTTTTAGAATGTTTTAGCCTGGTGAAGTCCGTGTTAAGTTAAATATATTAAAGTCAACGATTTTACAAAAGTAAGAACATTTAATTTGTTCTCTATTGTCGTAAGTTTCCTGCAATAGAGAAGCTAGCACATTAGCTTACTGGTGCGTTTAAACAAAACTCAGAAAGCAAATTCAATTAACCTCCATTAATTCTGCCTGTTGGTCTGGTTTAAGGTGGGGACAGCACTGCTAAAGAGTCAAAACGGTAAGTTTTCATAAATTACACCGCAGTTAAGAAACAAGAAAACACTGGTTGAGCTTCCAATAAATGTAACACACTTGTAACTTTTTAACAAAACATATGCTGTGCTTGTACCTTGAAGCCATATATTTGAAAATGAATGACCAACTGTGTAAAATGAATTTGAACGCGTAAATTAGAAAGCAATGGTTTTTGTTTGTTTGTTTTTTTGGAACAGTGTTGTTGTTGCTGACCATGAACATGATGGCAACGAGCTCCAGGTCACCAAAGAATTTCGAGCACACGTTGCTAAAAAGTTGGGACGTCATCTCGACAGGTAACATGTTTGACAGCATGAAAGGGTAATGTTTTGATATAAAGGGTGGTAATTACTGGAGGAAACCAGATTTTAAGCCATATTTTTACTGTTAGTTGCATTTCAGTGATGCAGCCTGACGCCTCATCTTGTCTGAAATCTACAAGCTGCGATGACGATGAAGGTAACGTGTCTGCCTCTTTCTGTTAGATTCTGCTTTTCTTGAAGGTTTGTCTCTGTAAACGTTGAACTCTTCTCCTTATAGGGTTTCGTCTGTTTTCTACATCTGTCCCAGGACAGAAAGCTGATGAGCCTCCAGCTCCTGTGAGGCATCGGCCTGTTCCCAGCTCAAGGTTTTTCATATTTGTTTTAATTATTGTCATTTTAGATTAGCCTTTGTACCCTTCCACTGACCTTTTCTGCATTTTTCTGCCCCTCACAGTGACAGCGATAGTGAGATGGAGACAAGACTGAAGGAGGCAGCGGTGTCCATCACTGATCTCTTACCCTCATCGTCATTTTCCTCTACACCTTCACAAGCCTCAGCACAGCCTCCCAGCTTAGAAAGAACGAAGAAAAAGAAGAAAGCATCACAGGAAGAAGAGAGTCTCGCTGTCAAGAAGAAGAAGAAGAGGAAACGGAGTCGAGAAGAGAGTGAGCAGGTGGACTCTGCAGGTTTTGCTTCTAGTCCAAGCAATGGTGAGAACGGGAACTCAGAGCAGGAACACATTCAAGTCAAAAGGAAAAAGAAAAAGAGGCGCAATGGAAACGCAAAGGAAGAAGCTTTGAACTGATTTTTTTTTTTTTTATACGCTGCCCTTTTTTTTTGGCCTTCACATTCGGCCACAGCACGGTGAAGCGACTGGTTGGTGTGGTATTTTCCACAACGTTGTGAGGATAGAGGAGGAAAGCCACTTTGTTCATTAAACCTTTTACATACACTGTTGACGGCACATTTGAAGTAGTCTTTACTTTTTCGTGAATGTGAGAAACGAGCATTTCAAAGCAGTGAGTTAAAACCAGTGCAGGGTAACAAGTTGCTAAGTTTCACCTGAATTTACAGTGAATATTACAGAACATTATTTAAAAAAACACATTTTGATGTTGATCTTGAGTTGATTCTCTGCTACTTCAAAGATTCATCAAATGTTAGTCCTTGTTGTGATTATAGTTGTATGGTGTTTGAGTCGTAGTCATCATTGGTCAGCCCTCGTTTCAGGCTTCTCTGGGAATCCCAAACGCCTTCAAACTTCAGCTGACGGGGAGGAGACGCTTCATGGCCACCAAAGGTTTACTGTGCTGTAGATACCATTTGTGAAGGCATGTAAGAGCTGATGTCTGTTGGTGAAGGCGAGAGGAGATGAGACTGATGCCGTTCTGTCGTCTGAGAGGAAGGATACAGCTCGAGGCTCTCAGAGGAAGCTGTTGATAAAAGTCAGAAAACCATTTTATTACTGCCTTTAAAATGTTTGGCAAAACAGAACATTTGTTCGTCTATCAGGCAGCATTTTAAGGTTTTAACGTCTATTTCCAACAAGTTCAAGTCTGCGGAAGGCACTGAGGGTGCCAAAAAGAGTGGTCAGAAAGTACAATATCAACTCGTTGAAGTAGAAATTCTGCTGAATGCAGCTGTGCTCAAAAGTGTTGTTAGCTGTATGGAAGGAAAAGAAACAGCGGTAAGACCACATTTCTGACAGAAGACTGTAAATATAAAGCAACACCCAAATGAATTATATACACCATGATTAACTGATTAACAAGAGCTATTTGAGAAGTTATGTTTGGATGTAGATGTTTTCACAAAGACTGAGTGCAACCAGATTTACCACTAAAATAAATGCATATGCATCTGAAGCCATCTGGGAACAGACACAAAGCCGTTTCCCCAAAAGATGGATTAGAGTGCAATCACTTGAAAATAACACAAATGGAATATTGTTTTGCAACAGCAGCATGTTAACAAATCTCCCATCAAGCACCTATGGGCCTCCTTTATTAACACTTTGCATCTTGTGACAAAACAGCTCAGCTCAGATAACTGGCTGACTTTTTTATATTGAAGATATGAGAAGGATATCTTCCCATCTAACTCTTGGCAGGAAACCAGTTGAGCAAATCTCCCACTCACTATATGACTTTTATTTGATTTACTATCATTAGGGACTTTCAGCTTCAACTAAACATCACTGCAGATCATTAAAAGTTTTAAAATTCACTAAATCAGTTTAATCCTGGTTAAAGTCCCTTTGAAACGTGTTACTTGGCATGCAGTCAGTTGTGGACGCTACCTGTTGCAGGTGTGTGGGGCTGCAGGTGTAAAGAATCCTCCTGTAAAGGTGGGTCTGTCTGTTCTTCGGGATCTGTCGTGAGAATCTACCCGAAACAAAATTCAAGAACACGATTTCAAAGCGGAACATTTGAGGCTTAAGCAGACCAAAAAGCCCACCCGAGTCGGTACCTGTCTGACCGCAGCGAGGCTGGTCAGAGTCCCCAGACTGCTGCTGTCGGTGATGACCATGGCTTGGGACAGCAAACTGGATGAATGGTACTGGGGCGAGTCTGATTTGTTGTACACTGTAATGAGGAACAGATTGATGAACCTTGACTGAACGTAAGTTGTTGAACTGAGGTCATGTTGCTGCGGTCTTACTGTGACATGGCAGCTGTGCCATGGTTGCCATGAATGGACTGGCCGCCATGTGGCTCTGAAGCTGCTGTGATAATGGCTGGTGGTGAGACGCGTGAAGCTGCTGCTGGAATGAGAGTGGCTGGAGAGCTGTGAAACCGCCTCCCATGTTATTTATGACGGGCACGGTCTGCGGCTGTGCGGAGGTTAAACCTGTGAAACGCCAGGAAATCACAGCACGTTCAGCAAGTTTCTTTTTTTATTCTCAAAAGTGAAGAGAGTAAACTGAACGCTTGTGTTACCAATGAGAAGAGAGGGCTCTCCCAGGCTCATGACGCCAGGCACAGAGGCCATGATGAGGCTCTGTGAGGATGCAGGGGAGGCAGACAGGCTGTGCAGGGAGGTCAGAGTGCTTACTGGGGGTAGTGGGCAATTGCTGGACACCTGCAACCAAGGGAAAGCATGGTCGTGATGGCTGCAGTGCATGCAAAGGGGTCTGTTCTGTGAACTGTTGAAGGACCGTAACACACACTCTCACCAGCTTAGGGTTATGGCTCTCGAGGAGTGTGTGGCTGGGCTCCAGGTGAACAGGACTGACCACGAGACGCCCCCCTCTCTCCCCTCCGCTACTTCGAGCTGAGCTCACAGGGTCGCATGAGATTTGATGGCTATATTTCACACCTGGGAACAAACCCAATCGGGTCACAGATCAATGACAAGCTTACATTACTGCTACAACCAGTAGTCATGTCTAGAAGAGTGTAAAAATGAAGTCTCTTCGTCTCAACGGGGCTCTATCTTGCCTCCTCTGATAGCAGATACTCTGTTTTCACTTTTAAGCTTCTGTGTATCATATTTGAGGCTGGCTTGAAGTTGTCAAGGCATTACCGTGCTCAGGGCTAGGTGGAAGTGGGGTGTTGGAGGAGGAAGTTGTTTGGTTGGTGAAAGGTGTGTCAAGGGCCAGCTTGTGACGGAAAGCCTCCTCTTTACGGCGGTTGGCAAACCAGTTGTACACTCGGACTTCAGTAACCAGGTTGGAGCCCAGGCCAGCAAGCTGCGAGGGAGACACCCCCCTCTGGAGACACTCTGCCCTGAAAACGGAAGAGCACACGATAAATGGCTCTACATTTCAAAGATATACATTCTCGATGGTATTTGTCCACATGTGGCCTATCACCAAATTACATGAGAAATTTCGTGTCTTGATAATTGTTGAAGGGTGACGGGTTCCTGTAGTACTTTTTATCCATTTTGCATAAGGTGGTGTCAGATATATCTGCACCAGGATTAAAATAGATTATAGCTAGTCTAGTGTTTAATATTGTAATACAGGTTTTTACCACACAAATCTGACACCTGATTTCGGTCTGGTTGACCCAAATGGACACGGCAAAGCTTACGAGATTCCAGCCTCACCTGTTGCACTCCTCCACCAGCCCCTCTCTTTCCTCCTTGCTTGGATTTTTCTGTCTTTCATAAGCTTGGAAGAGGATCTGGAGGGAAGCAGGGCCCCACTTGAACCTGTTCCTTCTTCCTTTCTTGGCTTCCTCTCCTTGCTCCTCAACAGGTGTAAGGCCGTGTTTGGCATTGGTAAATTCTGGAAGGAAATACAGTTTTTTTTTTTTTCTCTCTCTCTTAAAACATTTATGTGTAAGAAAAGCAATATTTTTGTGATTATTTGCTTGAAAGAAGAACTTGGTGCTCCATGGTGGCTTGTGTACTCACGCTGGCTGATCTCGCACCGCTTCTTGACGTACCAGCTGTACAGAGCAGCTCTTTTCTGGTTCTTCATGGGTGTGCCTTTGTTGAGGTGCTGGGAGAGGTGGGACTGATTGAGCCCTGTGGATTCCACCACCTCTCTCTGAGGTAGGTTGTGCTGCTGCATGTAGCTTTTAACCATTTTTGCAACATGCCAGGGGTCCTCCCTGTTAGACAGAGGTGAAGTAAGTATGCATTTAGTTAAGTGCTGCGCTTCAGTTACCTTGTGAAGCAGCTGGATTCTTATGAGGTTTTTGAGATCATAATCACGAGAAAATTTTGAGACAAACCATCTGATGCATCAGGTTAGTACTTAACAGTTTTGAGGTATCTGCTCTTTACTTAAATATTTGCATTCGATGCTAATGCATCTTTTCAGTATTTGCCTTTTTTTTTTGTTTCTAGTTTCCAAGATTAAGATTTTGTAACAATCATAATAGAACAATTGAAAACCTTTTTTCAGCCTCTGAAGTCTTGACAAAAAGCCTTGTGAAGTCATGGCCACATTTTAAAAGGGTATTCCCTTTAAATATCTCACATTATTTGATTTAAATAAATGTAAATGATCTCACCAACATTAGAGCAGAAAATCCAAACTGAGTGTTGTATCAGAACCCCTCATATTTATCTTCACACCCTATTTACAAACTGATGCCTTATAACCATAATAATGTCATATATAATCACAGGGAACACAACTGTACTTTTACTATTTTACTTTTAATACCTTTTGCTGCTAATACTTACATACTTTTACATAAGTAGGATATTTCATGCAGGATTCACTTATCGTAGATCAGTTCTTCATGCTGTAGCTGCACTTCTACTTTTATTCAAGTTAATGATCTGAAAGTGTCTTCTCTGCATAGACATACACACCTTAGCTGATATATACATGTCATTTCTTGGACAGAGGTGAATCCTGTGTCTTTTCTGCAATGTTTTGGGTATTTTGCCAGACAGTTTGCCAGTTTCTAGAGAGTTGTTAAACAAGTAAAGGCTGTGACAATATTTGACTTGTATGGCCACTCAGAGGGAAGTTACAGAGGGCCTTATTGACAGAGAGAGATAAGGGAAAGCACACAGGAGCAAAGTCCAGCTCTTTCAGATCACTGGAGGGGAAAAAACATGTGAAAGGTTTATGAGGCCTAATTTAATGCTCTGTCTCACAGTTCGAAGCAGCGAAAATACACAACGCTGCAAAAATGTCCGACTTTATCAGACGCAAACTCAAAGTATTTTATTTTTCGTAAAAGATCACATATATGAAATATTTATTTTTTTCATTTTCTTCACGTAAGAATATAATGTATGAAATACTTGCTTAAGAAATGTCTGTGTTCCAAATATTCCAAGTCAGGTCTAAAATGAATGCAGAAACATTGCTTGAGCGTTGAACAAACATAGCCTCTCACAACCAGCCCTGCTCCATTAATCTTCACCTACCTGAATGCATGTAGCTTATTTATTAAGAAATGGCAAGTGAATAATGATGGGGGTGGGTAATTAGTAACTAGCAAAGGAGGAACCCTCTTTAAATTCGCCTCAGAGACCAGATTGCAGAGAGAGAGAGACAGAAGAGCACATGAAGGAGGGAGGATTTGGTAAAGAGAAGACAACCATGTTTAATAAGATAAAAGGTGTAGTGGTAGAGACAGGTAAACTCACAGGCTTGGCTTTCTTATACTGGAGACAAAAACGAGGAAGCAGGGTAAAACTAATCACTTTTTAAATTTAACGTGAGACTCTGTTGGACAAACAAACTGCTGAGTGAGTTTATTAGGTGTTAAGCTGATTTTACTGTTACCGTGGAGCTTCCAAAGAAGTATCGGATCCACTTACTGCAGTAGCTGGTCGACTTCAGCCCTCAGTTTGGACGCTTCGTTTGGAGAAAGCTTCTCCAGCTCTCGGAATATAGGCGGTGGGAAATCCATTTCTCCCTCTTCTGAGCTCTCTCCATCACCCCTGTCTCTCCTGTCACCGCTGGCACCTGCCCTGCTTTGTTCCAGTTCTCCAATGGCTTGGACCAAGATGTCCCTGGACAGTCCAGATTCCAACAGGGCCCAGATCAACTGCTCCTGAAGGGCCGTCAAATGACTCGGTCTGCCTATGGCTGCCCCGGCCCTCTCCTCTCCCTCCATTGGTCTTATGCCTTACCTCGCTACTGCCTCACAAACAAACACTGCTCTCATGTGCTCTGCCACACTCAAATGGCAGCCACACAACCAGCGTTGGGCCTCATTGTATCTGCTGTCCCTCTTTAGCTAAAGAGAAATTATACTTTCATTTTCTTCGGTTGAATTTCCTCCCGATGTGTCCTGAGCTGCCTAGTTTTAGCTCTCCACCTGCTGTGTTGTATTCAAAGGTCAATTTTTTTTTTTAACCTTCCTCCTCGTCACCCCCTCCTCCTTACAAGCGCCCTGTGAACTTTGTCCCCACTCCCTCAGTCCCCAACAGTGACCAAAGTGCATTTTAAAACAAAAACCAATAAATAAAAGTGAGAGATGTTCCATATCCAGAGGCCACAGCATATTTCTTAAAGCTGAAAACAGCAAATAAAAAGGAAGAAGCATAAATGAGAAGCAATGATTGAGCATTTTGTGGAATTATTTCTTGATTTATTATGAAACAGACTTTTAGGACACAGAGAGGCTTTTCAACCTCTTTTTTTATTTATTTGCATCAAAGGTATTTTTAAAAAAGGTTAATCAAAGCATAAAAAAGCCCCTTTTTTATGTAAAAAAAAAAAAAGGGTGGGGGGGGCTTGATGCACCGAACTACAGATCAGCCGTGGCTTCATCTGACCTTTCTGACAGTAGAGAGCGCTGTTGTATCATCTGTACATGAGACCGTAACACACTCATCGTTGTTTCAAGTGTGTTCTCTTTTACAACAAGCCTGGAAACACCTTTTTATCGTAATATGTTTTATATTAACTGCTAAATGTGGGTCATTCGTTGAGATGCGTGTGTCCCCAGGTTACTATTTGTTAAACAGGATATGCACAATTCTCTGGTGAAAGAAGCACTTTAAACATAAAGAGCACATTACCTCAAAGTCCAGCTTTTAACATCCTGTTTCTGAGTTACAATCAAAATGATCAGAAGTGTGGAAAAAAATATTAAATTCTCATTGTTGGTTGAAGTAAAACTATTTCTAACTTCTTGATTTACAGGTGGACAGTTTGGTCCTGTCACTTTTAAAGTTAAGAGTCCAGTCCTGCAACCGAGTAAATCTGAGGCTGTGCAAGATGATTAAAGAGATAAGACGGACGATAAAAAGATGTGATTTATATATTTGTTTTTAATGGATCCAAGTTTTACCTTTTAGAGAATACTCTCATTTTTATGTTTGCACATCAAACTAATAAAGTGAAGCCTTCAAAGCTAATTTTGTTCTTCCCTAAAGTACTAACAGCATTTGAAACCCAAGCCAGAAGCTCTACCGTTTTAAGCTCAGGCCTTGTGATCTAGATACACATCTTTTGTGTTTTCTACCTTAACTCATTCTTTATATGCACTGTACATAACTACATTACCAACCTCCTAATACCAACCTCCTACCAACCTGACTTTTCGTTGCTATGAGTAAGACCTGATAAGTATGAAACCCAAGAATTGTGCTTGAACAGGAAGTAGTTTTTGAGGATTTGTTCTCATATTGGGACCATGTTTACATGTTATGAGACCCTGTGTGCTTATAGCCTCCCAGGAGAAAAGAACACCATGTTACTTTTTACCACTGGTGCTGTTTGTGCTTATATGCACATATTATTATTATTTTTTTTTTAAACAGTTATTTTTTAGTGTAATGAAACTGTGAGCAGGTTTGAGCTTTCACAGGTGGTGTTATACTCTATTCATGCTTTGAATGTCATCACAGATTTTCCAGTACTGGAAGGCTCCATTTTTTTCTATTTATTTTTTTCCAAATCCAACATTTCTTTGTCTTTGATTCTCCTTTTGTCAGAGAAAGTTGGCCAGAATGATAAGTTGGAAAGGAGCTGGAGAGGAAAGAGGGGAAAACTAAACAAGCAAAAAAGCTTTTATCTTTCTTCTCTTTTTTCAGAGCAAAATGTTCACTTTCACTGCCTAGATCACCTTATACCATTCTCAGGTTCAGCCTATCAGCACCTTTTTTGTGTCAAGCTCTTGTTACCCCACCCCACCCTTGGGAAGATGGCATTATACTGTATTTGGAAGGGTAACAGAGCTCCCTCTATCTCCCTGAGACATGCCACTGACCTGTAATTAAGTCCCATTGTACTATTCAGAGGAAACTCCTCACCCAAGCGGACAGAGGGCAGTGTGTGCGGACTTCCAACAGCTCAGATACCGCTGTGACTAATGCTCCACCACACAAGCTGGGTTTATCAAAAAGGAACACATGCAGCACACATTAGAGCTTGCATTTTCCCTCTCCAGAGAACTCAAAGCTATGTTGATTAGTAATGAGACACAATCCACACTGTCCATCTCTCATTAGTGAGCCATTGCTCGCTGCCTCTGTGTGTTCTCACCGCTTGTTCTAACTCACTCTCTGTCCCTGCCCCGTGTGCTGCTCCTCCACTCTCCCCAACCCCACCATTCAACCCCATTGATCATGCATGCAGAAATTTAACACACCCCTTAATTCCTGTCCAAATAGCCCCTGTCCCACTTCCAGAGCTTCATCTGTTCATCTGTAGAGAGTAGGCCTGCGTGCAGGCAGGACACACTGGCTGCAGCACTCAATGAGGATGGGCTGTGCTGGAGAGGGCAATCACAAATCCAAATCTGTGTCTGTATCCCCTGTGTTACCCACTCTGAGCTTGTACTCCCTCTAAAAGCTATGGGTGCATAGTGGGGACACAATCTGCTGTGTACTTTTCTTTGCATTAATGGATGGCAGTGTAAGTACACTGAAAAGAAAAGCACAAACAGTCTCCAAACTTTGCACCTAACTCTGAGTCTCATGCAGAACAGCATCCAGTTTACACCCACCGTAAATTAAAAGCTGTCATTGTCTTTGTGCGAGTTGCTCAGGCTATTGATCGGCCTTAACATTAGTTACCAGGTCACATGTTGAGTCAGTGTTGAGAAGATTAGCTGGAGCTGGCTTTGCTACTAATTAAATACTTAAACCCCTGCAATGAATGAGCACGCAGTGCACAAACCTCCTGGATTGCTTAAGCTGGTTTGCAATATGGAAGGCGTATTAAGACAGACACACATTTTTGTGCATCTTGTGTTGCATTAGAAGACACCAAGACAATTTAGCTTCTCACAGATATTCACTTAACGTGATTAAGCAAGAAGCCTTTTCATGAATTGTGGCGTCAAGTAAAATGATAGATATTAGGAGGACATGGGGATGAAAATTACTGCATGCTACTTTAATGGACCATTCATGGTCCACGGATACATCACTCAAAACAAAATGCAACTTGTATCAACATGCAGTATGAAAGGCCTGTAGTGTGTCAGACTTTCACTGTAATCTTTCATCTGTTATGTGTGATTCTTGAACAGTTTTAAAGGCCATCCGAATAGGTTGTGATATCACCAAAGATAAGTTCCTTTATCTCTAAATTGTGCCAGATAACTCTTTAGCCAGGGTGAAAACTGCATCAAGGTAGTCAATGTTAGTGAGAAATCGACGGGAAGTGGGGAGATGTGTTCTTTCACAATAAGACTTAATTTAAGTAACTTGAAAACCTCCAAGATTTTATTTCTAAATTCAGTCTATTGAATCTTGTTTGCACCAAGTATGATATAACATCTATCCATCCATTTTCTATACCGTCAATCCATCGGTCGGGTAGCGGGTGGGCTGGAGCCTATCCCAGCAGTCTATGATATAACATGATTATCAAATTAAATTGATGATTACGGATCACTGAACATCTGTACATTTTTGCAAACAATTTTGGAATTTAAGTTCACCGACATTTTTATTTGTGTTTTTTTATTTATTTCCAGTAAAACTTGACTGCTACGAGCCAATGAGTGAATAATTACAGGGTTGTTATTTAGCAATGCTGATAATGAGCACTGTAATATTCTTCCTTTCCACCGTGCAGCTGTGGTGTGTTTTTATTTAAATGACTTATAGACAGACTGTGCAGTGTTTGGTGTCTGATATGCTTCATAACTGTTTGGTTACCTGAGGCTAACCAGTACAGCAGGGACAGGACTATAGTTAAACACTTGTTATTAGAATATCCAGGCACTGTGGACATCCACGCACATGCATCTGAGTAGATCCGGTAAAGATGTAACAGGTGCTTCAGGACCCTCCCTCTTAACTCACCTCAACAACCGGTTTTTGCTTGAAATGCCTCACCGGAAGTGGTGGGGTTGATAACAGCTGACTTGACGCCGGACTCGTGTGCTTGAGCGGTGGTGGGATGAGAGAGGGACGGCGGCGGGGATTGAGTGGAGGAGGTGGAGTCTGTCCCAGCCTGCATCTGGCCCGCTCCCCTTTCTGTCACCCCGGGCCAAACCCGCCCAGCTTCTCTCACTCACTCTCCGCCTGTTTTCCCGCACGGTTCGGCCCGGACACACACACACAAACACAGCAGCAGCCAGACTCACACACACCGCGAGGACTCGGAATGGAGACGGAAGGGAGCCAGAGCAGCCTGTCCACCACGGACTCCCCTCACGACCCCTGGTAACGGGAAAAAACTTTGCTTTTCTAAGTTTCTGTCGTTCATCTGCTCACCCACCGCAGAGACAGACCGGCTTTTCTGTGTGGGGGCTCTGGTGTGCAGCCACACTCACACACCTCCACACAGAGAGCCTTCATGTTGAACCAGAGATGATACAACTTTGAAAATCCGTCTGTTGCTCCACATTTACTCTTTAAAAACTTTGTCATTGCTAAACTGAATCCTCCTTTTGTTGGCTGTGTAAATAGAAATGTTTTCTCTCTTTTTCCACAGCAAAATGTTCATAGGTGGACTCAGCTGGCAGACAACACAAGGTAAATCTCTTTTTTTTCCACCACTGGCCCTACTCAAATGTCACTATGTCTTTAAAAACCAAGGCAGGGATTGGAAGGAACCAAAAGTTTTTTGTTTTTTTAAAAATATCTGTATTCCTTAATATTTCTATTTGCTTTCATGGAAATTGGTTGCTTTCTCTTTTCTGAGTTTTGCTCCTGAATGAATGCCCCCCATTCAGAACTACCATAGGCTAACTGACTCACTCTGAAAAGCTCATTCAAAGTGCCATTTAAAATTGTTCAGATCTGCAGAAAGATGAGAGTTTTTCAGTGCAAATGTTTTGTAATTTGTAGTTTATTCATCCTGATCCTGTTTTATTTTTAGACACGTTTAATGAAAAATTTGGGGTAACTTTGACTTGGAAAATCTCAGTAGTGTAGTCAAACCCTGAAAAGTTTCCATTCCTCACGTATTCCTCTTTCACCTCATGTATATCTACAGTATGAATGAGTTTTCACTCGGTCTTGTTTTGTTTCCCAGAGGGTCTGAAGGAGTACTTCTGCAAGTACGGCGAGGTGAAAGAGTGTATGGTGATGCGAGATCCAGTTACCAAGCGCTCGAGGTGAGGGAGCCGTGAACCCGGCTTCTCCGCCGGAGCTGAAAGTTTATCTGTCCTCTGTGATTCCTCTCTGCTCATAATGTGTCATTACACGTCAACATCAGCTCCTGTGTCAGTAATGCATTCTCCCTTGATGTCTGCAGAGGGTTCGGATTCGTCACCTTTGTTGATCAGGCCGGCGTGGACAAAGTTTTGGCCCAAACCAGGCACGAGTTGGACTCAAAAACAGTGAGTTCTCTGTGTTTACTTCCCACCACTGGCTAATCCCATTGCTCAGTGTTTGATTAGTGGATTTTCCAATAATCCGCTAGAGAGGTGTAACATTGCTACATTTTAGTGTGTTTACTAAGGTTCCACTGTGCTGATGTTTTTCTCATTCTGAGTCATTAAAACACATTACGGCACGTTACAGTCTCACGTCTGCGTCTGCTGCCGCACCTCAGATTCGAGCACTTAATGTGATAAAGTCATTAGTCGATGCATGGGAATAAATTCTCTCTCATCTCTCTTCTGCCAAACAAGGCAAAAAATGTCACCCAGTGTCAATTTCCATAGAAACAAGGGGAACAGGACAGGGTTGCATTCACTGCCAATCTTTGATTTGGCCTCTCGGAGGAGGGAACTAAGACTGCTTTTTTTCTGTCCCCAAGGGGTAGAATTGACCTAAAAAGAAAAGAAAAAGTTACCCAATTGAACAAGTAAGCGCAACCTGAAACTATCAAGGTTTAAAAGCAGCAATGACCAAACTCCTGTGAGCTTCCCGTTGATCTCAGAGAAGAAAAACGGCGAGTTTAGTGATGATAAAGTCAGCGTGATACATTCAGGCCCTTTCACCTGCCTGAATTGCAACTTAAAATGTATTAATGGCCTGTGCGTGTGTGATTGCGTGTGTGTGTGTCTTTTTGTCAGTAATGAATGTGGGCTGGTCTGGGAACAATGTGGCCCGTTGGTCGCCATAGGGACCACGGCCCCCGCCTCTCTCCTCAGAGGGAGTGGTGGTGGCTGCGGGTTAGTCACTGTATTGAAATGAGGGGAAGCTATTTTTTCTTTCCCCTTTTGTGCTTTGAGCGAATCACCTTCACAAGTCTTTGGGAGATGAGTTGAGATTGCAAAAAAAAAAAAGGGGGAAACGGAGAAGAAAAAATACTCAGGTTTCGCACTTTAGAAAGTTAAAAGGACATGAGCAGTTGCTGTAATAATAGCCTGAAAGTTAGCAAGGATGGAAGTTGATTTAGTATTTTCTGGTTTCCCGAGTACAACGCTGCTATAGTGTCACTTGCAGGCACGTCAGCTCTGACAAGTAGCGCCATCATAGTTGGACGCCACTAACTCACCATGGGGTTGGTTGCCATAGTGACCCCCCCCCCTCTCTTCCACAGTTGAAGAATGGCTCTGTCACAAAAGAAAAAGATAACAATGCACATCACTTGCAATTATTTCTTGGATACCAGAAATCAAGACTGGATAAACAGTCATAAATACTGGAGGCCACGTTACTGACAGTTCATCCTCTCCTCGCCTCTCCAGATGAGCAGCCTATTAAGTTTAATCACTTTTTCGATGATAATTCTGTCTTCTTGAATCGAGCTTTTCTTCCCGACTTGCGCTGGTGTCATCTCTGCCCAGGCTCCAGGGCCGTGGCAGGGTCCCTTGTGGCTGGGTCTTGGGCGTGTCGGTAGCGTTTGACTCAGCGAATGTGTGTTTGGCGTGGAGAGGGTTCAGTAATCAGCAACAGGGGTTGGATGGTGAGTAGAGTAGGCCTTTTTAGACTGCTCACCCAGCCCCCCTCCACATCTCCTTCTCTCTCATGCAGGCAGGTTATCCTGTTAGAGAGAAAAGTTCTCCAGTGGCAACAGAAAGAATGTGCCATGCTGTGATTGACTGAACCGCTCCGGCGATGGAATTAACAGAGCTTTACGCCACTGTGAGGCTAAAGAGCAAATACAGTGCTGCAGAGGAATTTATTGGTACTTATTGTGTTTAAGGACATGTGCGGTCCAGTTTTGACCAGTATAGAGCGGCAGGTTTTACTGCGATTTACTTAACTGCTGCTCATCTAGCTGGCCCCTCTTGACTGTCCCTGCAGCTGTTGGCAAAGTGAAGTGACGATGCAAGGTGCACCTTTGCGAGACAAAGTTTCCGTTCAGAAGAGAGTTTCACAACAAAGACACAGTGCTCATTACAGGGCAGCATCAGGCATGTGTTGTGACCCCCTCAACTGTTTCCATACTGAGCTGAGTAGGAAAAAAAGTGCTACTCGTGGAGGGGGTTGGTGGTGTAGGATAACCCCATCTGTGATTACTATGGCTCTCCTAACTAATAGGATTGGAGTCATCAAGCCTGAGTTGTTCCTTGGAGATGTTGAGCGCTGCCCAATCGGCAGGTTGGGTTGAGTGTGTTCCCAGCTCAGGCTGTGACAGGCAGCACATTCAGCCAACTGTTGCATAGCTGGGATGTAGCTGGTCAAAGGGGATTGCCCTGATTTCATAAACCTCTCTTGGAATTACGCTCAGCTTCTTCGCTGTTACCCTGCCGTGTATGCAGAGTGCGGTTAGAGCTCTCTCTGGACAGCACCTCTGAGGCCTTAACACGTCTTTATGTTGGTGAAAGTGTTAATGACATCATTCTTGGAATAACCACTTGTGTTGCAAGTTTTTTTCCACCTATGAGAAGTATAATCCCCTCAGTAAAAACACAAGAAGTAAAACATTTCCTAATTGTCAGTGTATGATCTCTGGAGGTTGCAATATTCCACCACATCCGACTTCCAAACCAAGCATGACGTTGCAGTTACTGCTTGAATGTAAACGTCTTAAGCTCAGATTTTAGGTAAGTACAAATGCAGGTGAAAGTGAAATCAACCTTCAAGAGTCTAACTCTGCCCAATCAAGGCTGAGTGTCCATTTTACTGTGATCAACACTGTCACAACAACACTAAAAGATTTCACTCATGCGCCAACTATATCTGTTTAATGTCCACAGTTTCCTCCCCACTCGGATGTGCTGTGCGCTGCCATGTGTTTGATTTTGTTTGTTTGTGTGTGTGTGTGTCTGTTTGTTTTTGAATGTGCACAGGAGTGTTGGACATCAGGAGGGTTGGTGACCGGAGGTGACTATCAGACTAGTCTAGCCACCATAGAGACTAAACAGTAGAGTCTGCATCTGATCCTAAAGTCTTAGCCTTATAGTCTTCTCACTCTGCTCTCTAGAACAGAAGTAAGGAACAACAGAAGAAAACAAATGAATAAAAACTTGCGGTGATGTCCACTCTTATTAGAAACAACACTGTCGCCCTTACTCTGGTAAACGCATGTGGTTTACCATAGAGGCTCTAGCTCTCTATTGTAGTTCAACTCTACCCTCTCATGGTTACGGACTAATCATAGCGCTGTACTGTCTCACCATCTGTTAGTGTAACAGCAGTACAGTGTTGGCGTAGTATAGTTGTTCTCTAGCTCTATTAGACCAGTATAGACTAATATAGAGGTCTCAAATTCCAATTTTACAGCCTGTCTATGATTGCATCCTCATGGCATGGTGTGGCTCTCTTTCCAATCTTCACCAGTTTACTGTCTGTTTTAAGTTGTGTCGTTACGATTGATATCTAAAGAATTACTGTGGTAAGAAAACAGTCAAGTTTTGCCCTCTTTCCTGGAATTAAACGTGTAAGGAATAGCAGGGCTGAGGAAGATCTGGATCACCTGAAAGTGCACAGGATGATGAGTGGTCCCCGTAGTTGTCATCACTCCCGACAGATACGTAGCTGCGAGAGGCAAAAGCAGACGAACAAAAACAAACAGAACCGTGTCGCTCCACCGACAGCATGGTGTAATTGACAGCTCCCGTCTTTTTCTCCTCCCTCCCCGTTTCTCTCACTGTCTTTCTGACACACTCTTGGCCCTCCTGGCCGAGGAGTTGAGGTGCGTTTGTGATTGTGGTGCCCGTGTGAGATTCCAGGAGATCACATGTCGCACGCTGGTGACGAGAGAGGCTGGGGTTCACTGGACGTTCCCAGACATTCCACTTGAGCACTCACATACATGCACGTTTATGTCAACGGCGTGTGCACTTTGGAAAATAAAAACATGCCGAGTAAAAATCCAGAAAAGGTACAATCGCATGTGCTGATGATGTGTGATTCATGGATGCAGAACAGCCACTTAATGCCAATAAACCTGCTGAGCTGCAGTTTATTTTCAGATAATGTTAACAGTATATTGAGTTAGTTGTTTGAGTCATTTAATGATTTTGATGAATCGATTTTGACTTCCACTCGAGGTCTTGTGTATTTACTCTTTCTTTTAAAGCATCTTTTTATAAAGAATACCCCTGAATTTTGGAAAGTTGGACAAAAAAAAGGTTTTTTCAAAAGCCTCAGTTATGGATTTGATAATAATGAATATGAAACACTAAAATTTGGAATAAAAATCCCCAAATCTCGAGTAAAAATATGTGCAGAACATTTGAGAAAGGAGGAATGAAACTTGGTGATCTTTTGGGCTCCGAATTGTCTGAAATTTTCTGAGAGTAACTTTGATACAGTGTCTGCTTGGGACTAATGCATTTGATGTGAGTTTAAACAAAAGATGTTTGATAAAAAGCTTTTAGGGCGTGGGGAGTTTTTAGTTCTTTGTAACAGACACATTTCAGTTAGAAGCAAAACAATATTCAGGTTATATACCTACCCAACCATAATGACAGCACAGTTTCATCACAGGGTCACACACTCGCACCAGGATAAGTCCCACATACGGTATATGCTCGTGTGGATAAGGCAGATCCAGCAGTGTTCAGCTGCTGCTGGTCCAGGTTCATAGTCAGACCCTGGTGTGCCACACAGTGAGAATTTATTAGCATCTTTTGATCTCATCGTGGGCGAGAGACTGAAGGAAAAACCACAGATCTTGGGCTACTTTGCTTTCCTAGAAAATAAACCCTCCAAAATACTCATTTATGTGTTGGTTTTATATTCTATTTTTCTATTATAATTTATTTATATTATATTTTAGTTACTGCATTTAATTTTTTAACACAAAAATAGCAACGTACATTAAAAAAATATATATAATTTTACAATTCATATCTTTGAAAGCTTCAGTGAGTTTTCTCCACTTTTGTAGCAGTCACACTTCCTGTCACAGTTTCCTTGTAGATATTTATCTGTTTTTAACAAAAGATCTGTAATATAATTATAATCCATTGCCTGATGGATAGAACATGTGATTTAAAAAAAATTAGTGATTTTTTTTTTTTTTTTTGCTGATTTATGGAGCAGTAAAAGATCATTCCTCTAAAACTTTTGCATCTAATTTGTCAACAAAATATGACTTTTACCCAATAATGAGATTTCTCCTACATATTATCTCACAATATCTCCATTTAATCTTAAAACCCCAGTAAACTCACAATACAAAGTTTTTTTTATTTGGTTTTATTTTTTTCCTCATTATTATTTTGTCTCAGTGTTGGTCATCAACTAGTGTCTTGGTGATATCTGATAGTACAAGATTTTGTTCACGTGTCGTGTCCTTTCTTAAAGCGTGTTGGTCTTAGAGAATACTGTACATGTGACGTCTTCTTCAGCTAGTTGAAGAGTTTCCTTTACAGTTAAAAAAGGTGCCATTCCTTTTTGTTTTTGGCTTAGAGATGCACAAGTAGGACAAGCTTAGAAAGCAGGTGTTTCTGACATCATTTCTTTAAAACCTCAGACAGGTGAATAGATGTGCCAAGTTGAGGGGATAAAATGGATGCTGGATTACGCCTTTATTGTGGAGTATCTGAAGAATAACAGTTGAAACCTTGATGTCAGAGGACAGTGTGGAGAGGCTACAAGTTTACAGCTCCGTCTCTATCACAGCACATCACTAAGCAGTCGTCTCTTTTTTTGTGTCCTCTCTTGTAGATTGATCCAAAGGTTGCGTTCCCTCGAAGAGCTCAGCCCAAGGTGAGTTGAACTGTCTGCTTGTGTTGTGCACTGTTTGCAGCAGGTTGGTGTGTGTGTTGAGTGTTTCAGTCTCTTATCTGAGCTAATGCTGTGTAATCTGATGAACATGAGCACTCCTCACATCATTCAATCATTATCTGTTGTCTATTTTTGTGAACTAAAACCCTCACAATTTCAGTTTGTAGATTTGATGAAAGAAATATTGGTTTTGCAAAGACCGCCTTTTTTCGGCCTCTGTTGATGCAACGTACTGATAAAACAATCAGTCACTTATTTGATAATTGAACTGTTGGTGATTAATTAACCATTTTCGGCAGTCAATTAGTTGTTTCAGCTTACTTTTTTTGCAAACACACAAGGAGTTTTAGGATTAACTAAAACACAAATTAGAAGCCTATTTTAGCAACAAAGATACTTTGACATTGATTCACAATGGACTGAGTATAATGTTCCATAAACCAGCCAAGTGGCTGAGTATGCACCATTGACATGGTGACCGACGATACACCATCAAAGCTAACATTTGGAAATCATTTAATTATTTTAAGAAAGAAGGAACATTGTACAAAAACATGTAGAGCATCGCTTTAGTGCAGTGGTGGAACAACAGATCTGAATACTCACCTGGTGAGACGTAGTTACCCAACAAGAGCAACACCACAAAGGATAAAAACAGAGATTGAAGATTCTTTGCAGCCCCTGCACAGCAAAGGTAAAGGTAATTACATAATTTCAGTGTCTGTTGGCTGATTTATTGCTAAATATTTACAACCCTGTGGAAAGTGACTCCTGTGATGTATTACTATACATACATTGGCGCCATGGCAAAAGATACCAACAAGTATTTCACTGACAAATGTGTGTCAAAGTAAAGAAGAAAAAAAGCTAATAAATGTGTTCTTTCCTGTGCCACGAAGGCCCAAAACTCCTTAGCCAGTCTTTAATAAAATATATCATGCTGAAGGTTGGTAAGCTACTGTCAAATTTAATTTTACTAATTTCATTTAAAATAGAAAAAGAATATCTACGTTAAACTGTATCAAATTACATTAAATTGGACCAAATTGCTCCATTTAGAAATGTATTGTCCCTGAAACCTCTTATCTTGATGTATTGTGAATGATCTGATAAGGGAGAGATTCTCATCTTTAGAAAATTAAAATGAAAATTTTGTGGCTTTGGAATCTAAATATTAGCTGGTTTTCTTTATTTTGCCAAAAGTATCTTTTGGTTTTTACTGTTGGATCTGATAACACATAGAATAAGAATTTTAAACAGGTTTTATTAGCCATGTATCAGCTGCTACCATTTTAAAAGTATTTAACATAATTGTGTTTGACCAATTAGAAGTTCTTCATTCGTGGTGTTTGGTCTCCTCTTTCGACACGCAAATTTATCAGCTATAAAGTGAAGCTGTTATTTTGAAAAGTTATAATGTGAAATATCTTTTTTTTTTCCTGTAACATCTCCTGAATTAGTGGGTTCTTCTTTTGTGACCCAGTTGTCTTATGATCCAAAAGAAAAGAAAGCTTCCTGCTCCAGCTTCAATATGACTTTACAAACTGCTGTACTTCTTTGTACTTTGTGGTAGTTCTGAGGACAAAAACACCATGTTTTTCTTTTTTCTTTAGTGTGTTAAAAGAGAGTACAGTACACTCTTTAAAAGTAATAGATACAAATTGAGCTACAAACGCTTGTGTTTCTCATTAACTTATTTCACGAGTGCCTCTCCTCTTCTTCCAGCTGGTGACTCGAACCAAGAAGATCTTTGTGGGCGGCCTGTCAGTGAACACAACTATCGAAGACGTCAAGCAATACTTTGACCAGTTTGGGAAGGTGAGAGTTTTGAAGTTGTAGCCATGTACGATTCTCAAGAAAATATCACAATGAATAAATACATATAGTGGGTTGGAAAAGAAGAAACAGTGACTGTCAGTTGTAATGGAGTCATGAGTTTTTCTTGGTGGCATCAGCGCAGCAACAAATTGGCAGCTTAGAAACACACAGTACCACATCCCACCAGCTCTGCTGATTCTGATTCACCACTGATTCGCTGAGAAAAACTTCACTTGGAGTCGAGCGGGTGCCTGGAGATGAAGGAGTTACTGCGAAGAAGAGGAGGAAGGCGAGAAAGGAGGATGAAAAAGGAGGAGGAGGAAAAATAACGAGGCTGTGAGGCTCCTGGAGCGGCAGGCGAACTTTGGGGGACTGGAAGAGGGAGCAGAGGGAGAGGGGATGGTGGGAGGTGAAGGAGGGGGTAGAAAAGTTTTGTACTGAGTATGTGGTGATGGTGAGGAAGGAGGAGGGATTATCAGAATCTGAATTAATCTGATGTAACAGCTGCTACTACCCACAACCCCCTCCTGGTCCGTTACCGTGGTGACCTGGCTTGCCCATTGTCCCCAAGTAATTCTCTGGGTAAGGGGGTTTTTGTTCTGAAGGAGGAGGGATGAGGTGGTGTTCGGGGGTGTTTGAATGAGTATGTTGGGTGGGGGTCAAATCAGGAGTTTAGTACCAATAAATACAAGTTGAACGATTCTCGATACCCAGCATACTTTTCCAAGAATTCCCATGGGTGTTTGTGCATTTCTTTTTTAAATGATTTTCTTAAACTTTCTAGAAGTTTCTCATATATAATGTATAAGACTGTTAAAGGCTTGAGGCATAGAATAGATGATGGGCTGACAAAGGCACTGACTGGGGAGGGAGGGCCCTACTTGTGGAGGCGTAGGAGAGGGAATTGGGGCAAAAATGGGGTGTGTGTGTGTGTGTGTTTGGGGGGGTAATGAGGGCCATTATGCTTCTGTACAAAGCTAGGCAAATATTTTGTTAGTTTGTGCAGAAGTTATTTGCATACTGGATATTTCTAGATTTTAACTCTGCCTTCTGATAAATCAATAATTTGTGTGATTCGGTAAAACGTGTTGGATCAGTTTTTAGTTTAGGTGTTTTTTAATTAATTAAATTAAAAAAAAAACAAAGATAAATGAATAAATCATAAAGAAAAGTTATCAGTAGTCTTCACCTTAAGCTCATGAAACTTTTTCAAGTCAAGGATGCAAAGACTGCTTTTTAGCCGCCCTGTTTCCGACTGCGTGGCACTTTATTTTCAGTGCCGTAAGCTTTGGCCTCGAGTTTCTCTGTGCTCCCTCTTCAATCATAACGACTAGAGAATTTTTGCCGAGAGAGATATCGAGGGATGGACGGTGAAATGTAGGCTGCAGCCATCCATGGAAGTTCCTGATTAGACTGCCTCACTGGACCTTTTGTGTCCCGTCCTGGTTGAGGACAAAGGAGTGCGGAGAGGGATGGGCAGCGGATAACAGGGAAGATGAGAGGTGGGGAGGGGAAAAAAATGGATGAGAGGGAATATTGTTTGGCTGTACTCCACTGAAAAATGCCTAGTGTTTGAAATATTGACCAGTGGTGGGCAATTGACTCCGTTTGTGGTGTTTAACAGTGTTGTGATGTTTTGCTTACGTCCGCCAGGGTGATTTGTGTGAGGTTTCAGTTCATGTCAGGATCGGATAGGATTCTGTTAAGACTTGTTAGATCATGGCTCTCTTTCACGAATCACAGTGGGTTCGGGGCGTTGCCCTCATGGAATACTGATTTTTCTAAATTGTAAGATTCTTGGGAATTTCCTCTACTCATACAAAAGATAAAATGTGTCTTTTTTTGCAGAAATTTAAAGTTTCATTCAGAGACAAAGTGTGAGATTCGAAACAAACAGTGACTTGAGAGGCAGTTCCCTTTCCCACTCACCTTTGACCTTTCTGTGGGCAAAATGCCCTTGGGGGATCACACACATGCACATATCACTGACACTCCTATTTGACTGTGACAGATTATTCTGTGGAGCATATCCAGAAAATTTATTTTAGACCAAGAGCACAGATGAATTTACCAAATGTTTACTAGGACCTCTGTGTTCACACCGGAGTATGAACACGTCAGCTTGTCACAAGAGAAAGAAGGGGAGAAAAAAAAGTCAGAGAAAGAGTGGGTCAACTTTTACATAAGATATTCAGAGTGTGTGTGTGTGTCTGTATTGAATAGACACCTGTGTCTTTGCTCCATAAAGGGAGGCTGGGCCGAAGGGAGAGGTCAAAGGGAGAAGAGGAGGAGGAATTATGGCTGACTGTGCCAACAAACAAAGCCTCCAGGCCTCTTTGTTCTCCCGCTCCCTTTGTCTCTGCTTTTTCTTCCCTTTCCACTTTGACCCAATCTTTCTCTCTCTTACGGGACTCTCTGTGCTCTCTTTCTCCCTAGTTCCACCTGTCGCTATTCCTCTCACTATCAGCTCTCCCCTCTCATCGAGTCTCCACCTGCCCACAGGATTCACCTTTCCACTTGTGACTGGATACTTGTTGGTGTCAGCATTTCTCTCTTTGTGGCCCTTTTTGTCTCACTGGCACTCTCCCACTATTCAGAAAAGCATATTTGATGTTGCCTGGAGTTCATTTTTTATTTTTTTCAAAGACTTTTTTATACAGTTGTCATGGAAATGTCAAACTTTGGAGAAAGTGCCAGATTTTGGGCTGTCTGTGAGAGTACAACTCACACAGTTTAGCAGCAAACACAACTTCCAGTTTTTCTGCTTCCTGTTACGCCTGTTAGCTATATACAGCACGAGGCCTTGTTTTTACAGTTTGCTACATATTTCCCTGTCTTTGCCCCCTGGGCCTCCTCTTTGTAACCTGTCGCTCGTCTCCAGTCCCCCCCCCCGCTCCCTCCTTTCTGTCCATCTGTTGCTGAGCCTCCCTGCAGAACTTGAGAAGGGCTGAGGTCAGGCAATATGCCGCGTGGCAAGACGGAGCACTTCGTAAATCTTTTTCTGTTGTTTGTCTCTCCTCAGGTCGATGATGCCATGCTCATGTTTGACAAGACCACGAACAGACACAGAGGTGAGATGGACTGACCCTTCTCTCTGTAAAATGAATTTCCCATGTCCCGTCTTATTCTTGATTTACTATTCTTCCATCAGTCCTTCCTGGGTTTCTATTGATTCCCCTCTACCCCCCACATGTGTCTCCTTCCTGTGGGCTGAGCTGGAGGAGACGAACGGGGCTAGTCTAATTAGCCAGTCCGTTAATCGGGATCAGGATAAAGCCTCCTTAAGCACCTCCTCCCCACCCTGGGATTGATCGATTATGACAGCCTACCAGCTTTGCCCGGTCCTTCTGGCCGGGAAGGGAGGGAAAAAAAGGATGAGTGCAGAATAGCAGCGTTGAAATGGGGGGAGGGGGGGCGCATTTGTTAAGCAGCTATTACAGCACTAATTACTGCAGACTATTAGCTCTACTGCTGTACAGGAAGGCTGTACTGTCTAATTCTACCATACTGTGGGGATTTTTTTTTAAACCATCAGGGTTTGGCTTTGTGACGTTTGAGAATGAGGACGTGGTGGAAAAAGTCTGCGAGATCCACTTCCATGAGATCAACAACAAAATGGTAAGCAGCTTGAGCTCATTTTGATATTAACACGTCTTGTAGAAAACGGGGGTCCTTATTTGTCTCTTGTATGAAAACAGGTGGAGTGTAAGAAAGCTCAGCCCAAGGAGGTGATGTCCCCCACTGGCTCGGCCAGAGGGCGCTCTCGGGTGATGCCCTATGGGATGGACGCCTTCATGCTGGGCATTGGTATGCTGGGTAAGTTAGTATTGATTAGGATGAGAAAGATGTGTCTGCACACCTGAATCTGTCAGTTTCTACTGCTACATTAAAGGCCCTGCTGCCGTAAAGGTCAAATGGGGCCTCATGGGGAGAGAGCTGACCACTGATATGGGCTGCTGGCTTCAGCTTCTAATTCTCCACCGTGGAGCGCTGATTTTCTATTCCTAAGAGATATAAAGTGTCCTGTACCATATTTCTGATTAATGCATTTCACATACTTCATAATAAACATGTTCAGACTGCTGGTACTTAGCTATAAATTCAAATGATGCATCATAGTTGTGACTTATTTTATGCTTCTATATCAGTTTTAAATAAACATTTTTACCAACAAAGTTGAGGGTCACATGATAGGAAGTATTAGTCTAGGTCCAGAAATGCTGGATAATACAGTTCCCACAATGCGACCCAAAGGCACTATCTTTTACATTTTTTCTTACAATCTTCTTTTTCTGGAGCTTAAGATAAAGGTAACTTTTTATGATGTCTTCATGATATCATCCGTGAAGGCCATCAACTCCTGAAATAGATTTGATGATCCATTCCCAGAAGAACCAAAGAAGACAATTAACAATTGTTTTCTCAGGCAGGTTTAGAAATAGTCAAATGGCCCTTTAGCTCTGATGTTTTTTTATTAACAAAATGATCACTTCTGAACCACACCACCCCTGAAACTCATTTTGTAACAGTTTTGTTTTGTAGTATCGGTAGTTATAAACCGCTAAACATGCCACACTGGTGCTTCCACCTACTGTACACTCTGAGAACTACTTTCTTTAGTGTTGTAGTTCTTTAATTAGTCTGTGCAGATGAAGGGATATTCAGTCACTCTGAGGAGAAATAAAATAATCAATACTCGTGCTAACCTGTAGTTTTATTATGGATAACATCATTGTTAGCCCTTAGAGTACTGACCTGAGGTCAGTTCCCCGTGTATCAGGTTGCATACAGAGAAAATCTATGATATGTACACTGCTGAGAGTGAAACTGAAGACCAAAACTGTAAGCCGCTCAATCCTGTCCTTGTAAAGAAATCAAGATAATGAGTGTAGAATATCATCCACCTGCATGTCACAGAGTGTAAAAGGCCTCACTGTTGGAGTAACAACATGGAAACCCATTTCTCCATTATAAGTATTTCCTTGAAACATTGTTGTTGTATGCATATTTATCACCACTGCAAACACTTCCTGTGCATGTTTCATTTATGGTTTCTGAAGCGATTCAGATATTTATGCTTACTTTTTCCCCAAAGGTTATCCAGGCTTCCAGACTGCCACTTACACCAGTCGGAGCTATGCAGGCATCACTCCTGGATACACCTATCAGTTCCCTGGTAATCAAATCACACTCACACAGTTTCTGTTTAACTAGTTTGCCATTGAGAGTTTGATGTAGCAGTTCCTTGTACAACAGTAAAACACAGACACTACTGCAGCTTTTACATCTCTTGTATATGACTACTTGAACACTATCACTAGAATAAAAAATCTGCTTGTTCTTCAGCTAAATAGTGTGACATGACTTGCAGCAGCTCACACCTCCAGTTTTGTGTAGGTGAGAAGATTATATGGAACATATCCTCTCACTTGTATAAAATATCATACTCCATGGGAAGGATTGTTATGTGTTGAGCAATGGATCTCTAAAGATATATAAATTAAAAAAGAGGCAGATAATGGACAGATATCCTATACCTTACTCAGGAACTAAAGGATGTGCACAGTGTTATTTCCATTAGGAATTGAAAAATGAATTTGTAAATACATAATCAATAACAAGAGCAGTTTTATGTCGAACTGACAGTAGACAAACTGTCACAAATACAAACATGTCTCTATAGATGCACATGAAACACTCTGAATGGAAATAGCTGCTTGTAAATATCAGGGAGTGGAATTGCTTAGCTTGTGTGAGTGTGTGTGCATGTGTATGCATGCTAGCGTTGCTACAGAGGTGTGTGATGCTGAGCTGTGAAACAATCCCAATATCAGATTTACATCAACTGAAAATGTAACTTTGTTTTTTTTAAATATGATATTACTCCTTAGAATTGAAGGTATCAGTTTTTATTGCAATTTTGTAACACTTGATTTATTTTCTTGCAATTTCAGAACGATAACTGGGAGTATTTTTACTCTACTTTTTGAACTGTAAAGCATCTTATCATCCTTTAATTCCTGTTTGCATTCCTAAAGCCCTGTGTGTTTGCCTCCTCAACCTCTGAGGTGTTTCCCTTGCCTTAAAGCCTTAAACTGTGTGTGTGTTGTCCTTGCTGGTGGCGGCGGTGTGTGTCTCAACAGCACTCTGATGTTTCTGTTTTAGAGTTCCACTTAGAGAGGACTCCCCTTCTGACTTCACCCCATCCCCCTGAGCTCACAGGTCAGTCAGTCCCTCCTCTGGACTTTACAAGCAGCATGTTGTCAGTCTGCTATACCACACAATAGCATCATCACCTGATCACTCTGGTTTGCATGTTTGTGTTTGTCGATCCTCTTTGGTTTCTGTCTGAAAGCAGGATTGGTGACAAATAATTGTTTTATTATTTTTAGGCTATATTTTTAAAGGCTTCTGCCTTTGGCTTCTTCAGAGGCTCTCTGTAACATGATAAAATAACCCAGAGTATGATTTTCAGAGTTTTCAGTTGCCTGTCATAGGCCTCAGACTAGGATGTTTAACCTGGATATTCCCCTCTCTGTCTTTTCAGCCATTCCTCTTACAGCTTATGGACCAATGGCGGCGGCGGCGGCTGCAGCAGCAGTAGTGCGAGGTATAAACGTCTCAAATAAAGGGAAAAACTGAGATGAAAATTTTACTGAATTGTGAACATGCTCTAATCACCATTAAACATAGCAGAGGCGGGCGTGACATTTTTTTATCATTTTAAATTAATTTACAAATGGAAATCTGTTCAATTACAAAAGAAAAGGAAAAAGGGTAAATATTATTCTGGACTAAAGTGGTCCATCATCTGATTTGTCATTTCTACCCCCTGAGCCATGCTGCTAGTCTGGCTAAAAGATACACATGAGATATACACAAAATTCATATTGGAGAAATTACTTTAAATCCTTAAAGATTAGGAAATTTACATTTTAATATGTGTTTCCTTCTTCATTAATCTGCTCAGTGCTCTTTTATCTGTGCCACTGAAGCAGTTATGGTTTAGATTACGTAATGTCGCTCCCTTTCTTTGGAAGTACCTCCACAACATTTTCAGTGAAGTTACCTGCAAGAGATTTCATTCATGTTACAGCCCTCAGAGAGTTTCCAATAATAATAATCAAACATCTTTGTTTTGCTGTCAGGCTCCACCCCTTCTCGCTCAGCTGGATTTTTAGGTACAAGCAGCCCAGGTCCGATGGCGGATCTTTACGGAACAGCCAGTCAGGAGTCGGCTGTCAGCAGTTACCTCAGTGCTGCGAGCCCTGCCCCGAGCACTGGATTCAGCCATAGTCTGGGGGTGAGTTGTTAGCAGTATCGATTATAAATGTTAATTCAATTCAATGCACAGTGAATTCATTTAGAAGATTGACCACACACTCCTACCTGTCCAATAAATTAAATTATAAGGCACCAATTAATGGTCAGCTTAGCTTATCTCAAAGAGTGTAAACAAGAGGGTATTTGGCTCACAGCAACAACATTGGTGGACACATAAAGCTGTAAAACCACAGCCAAGTTTTTTTTTTTACATATGTATAACAATGGTTCTTTTTTAGTTACAGAGACAAGATGCATCACTAGAGATGCTGGTAGACGTTAAACGTATAAACGTAATATCTCAAATATTTCCAATAATGTTCAAACCATAGACAGTCACTGAAAGATGGATTTAGTTAAAGACCTGATAAATTAAACCTATTTGTTTTAAATGTGGATTTTTTTCGAAATGAATACAAATGATCGTGTTAGACCGACAAAAAAACGATTTTAAAAGTCGATGTAAGAGTCTCACCGAAATCCTATGAGATCGAGCTTCTCGAAACCAGACCAATACACTTATGTAATGTAGTTGAGGAACAAATCACTTCTGTATGTACATGCTCAACTAGAGTAAAAAGGAAAAAAGGACCGAATTTCCAATAAAGCTGCTCTCATTCACATGTTTTCCTGTTTCTTATGTCAGACAGCTAAAGGCATGACAAATGTGATTGAAAGATCAAGGGTGCTTAAAACTTTTCCAGACTGGCGCTCCGCCTTAATAAAATCCTGATTTTATAGCCGACAAAATCACCATTCAGGTAACTTCAGGCATAAATTCAGGTAAAAATATTTGTGCTGTGAATTTGGTCACAGATGTTCATATTTGTCAAAAACTTGGAGAGTCACAATTTTTTTTTAATGTTTGTCCTACAATAACAGTGGCTTTATTCTCGTTATAGTAGGGACACATCAATGTTTTTTGGCTAAGTGAATCCAACAGGCCACTTCTACAAATCACAAAAATGTTCATGTCCCACAACTGTGGCATCATAGTTGGGCGCAGTTATCAAAATGAGTGCAAAATGTAAAATAGCTGGAAAACCAATTAGTGAATACAGTCAATTTACCACCCAGAAATGAGGAGCTCCTTTGGTCTTTCAGTTAGATTTACTGCCTGGGACTGGTGTTAGAACTCATCAGTTCATATCCAGAGTAGCAGAGGCTGCAATAGACCAGACCAGCAACTGCCATTATCTGCTATGGAGTTAAAACAATCTTCACATGACAATCTGTACAGGTTATGCTTCAGTTCACAAAGTTTTGACACAATAAATATCCATTTGGGCACGTAGATGTCATCAGAAGCCACGGCAGATTTGTTCACACTTCCTTTTAAGGGTACGATGATGACTTGCTGCATTACACTGCTTCAATTTGTCATTTGATCTACTTTTTTTTTTTTTTGCGCTATTGGCTTAATTTTTCAGCCCTGCAGGTCCCTGCTTGGCTTAAAGGAGTAAACATTGCTGTTCAGCTGTTATTAGTCTTTATTCTGAGCTAAGCTTACCTACCGCTGGTGAATAGAATGACACAGGAGTGGCATTGAACTTATTATCTGCCTGCGCAAGAGAGCAAATTGATGCTTTTTTAAAAAGAAATACTGCTAAAGTTCCTCCATGACTATTTTACTGCTGATGTTGTGCCTACACTTTTGTGAAATCACACAAGAAGATAAAGTAGTGTCAGCTCCAGTTATTGTATTTCTATTTTTCTTCACTATTAGTCACCTGTTGACCCATTTTGGGATACTTTGCTGTTTGCTGTTTCCGCATCATTTTGGCTCTCAAATCGACATTTTCAAACACTGTGTGTGCTTGTTTTTCATTCCATCAAAAGCTACAGCAGATACTCAAAAAATAAAGAGGACACATGTTAGAATGACTAAATAGAAATATGTTTGATCAACTTAAATGAGTCCAGGATTGTTAAACTCATACATTTATGTTGAGCAAACATATTTCTGTTTTGCCATCTAACACGTGGCTTAGTTATTTTTTTCACTGCTATTTTCACCAATGTTCACCATCCTAAAGAAAGATGGAAAGCAATCAGCAGTTACACCACAGATGATCTTAAGGTCTGCATTTTGTCTAACAACAGTAAACTTTAACCTTGCATGCTTGCTTTCACAGGGCCCTTTGATTGCCACGGCCTTCACTAACGGCTATCACTGAGAGTGTGAGTCAGTCCTCGTGCTTGCTATCATTTTTAAGTGTAACACATTTGTGTTTCATCTGACCCCTGAGTAATCCAACTGGTGTGTGTGTCAGTGCAGAGCTGTAGACTGAGAGCTGGAAGGAGTTGAAGCTGCATTGGAGCTGATCTGGCCTGTCTCTGTCCAGTGTGCGTCTCCGGATGGGGTGGCTGAACCTCCACCCCATTGACACCTCACTAAAACTGCACCTCGTTGGAATAAAATGCTTAAAAAAAAAGAAAGAGGAAGAAAAAAAGTTTGGAAAAGGAGCAAAAAAGCTTCTCACTACCTGTAATAGCAACACATTCAAATGCTGTATTTTTTTTGTGGGGCGGGTCATGTTTCATGTTGCGTTTTTTTTGTTGTTGTTGTTTTTTTGTGATGGCCACGTTATGTCAATATCTGTTTTAGGCGTGTTTTATTTGGTTATTTGACCTCTCTAACCGGATCTCTCTGAGATAAGAGGAGTTAAGTCTCCAGGTGATGCCTGTTTGAACATCTGGAGTTGAAAAATGACTGGAAAACTGTATATTTGTCTCTAGTTCATACTGAATTTTAACACCTTGGATTAATACTATTTCTTGAAAATATGCCACAAACCGTATATTTTTGTGGGTTTTAACAATGATTTGTTACACTAATAATGGTCAGAAGACAAAGGTCTTTAGTCACAGTTACGTAATTATCCTTCAGCTGTACTATTTTTGTAATATATTGTAAATACGAGTGGTTTCTGGGTAGCAGGGCTCTGCTGATTTCTGTGTCTGGGAGATGGGAGGTTTTTGGAGATGTGATACGATTGATTATTTTGTCAATCCATATGTGTTGGAAAGCTTGACTGTTACGTATAAGAGTCCCACTTGGAGGTCAACAATATTTCAGTTTGTCTGTCTATGTTAGACCAGCCATACACTGTATTTCTCTCCAGACATTTATAAATCACGTGTCATGTGTGTCTTTTCTGACAGTCAGAAGCTTCCTCGGAGTTGGAACACTTAGTTCAGGAAGAGGGAAGATGAGTCTGGAACAAACACGTATTACTTTTAGTGGGTAAGGGTGTGAAAACACTCCTCTGTCTGGAGAGAGAAAAATATGCTGTTTCCTTACTTTATCATGTTGTCGTTTTAACTGATTTTCAATTCGTGATGATTTTTCATGAAGGAAAATGAAGGACTGGCATGCAGGAGCAGTCATGCACAGTTGGCATAGTCATGACTGATTCCGTCTGCAGGTTGTGTTGATGTTTGTGTGAGCATGTCATGTGGTTTTATACACATTGGCTTCCAATGTGCCATGTGCTGTTTTTTGGGGGGGAGTGGGGGGACGATTCCTCAGTTTCAAAATGTGAAATATTAATCAGACTTTTTGTTCTCTATCAAATTAACATCTATGTTGAAGTGTGGATGGTTGAGGTGGTCCTTCAGCAGGGGTCCCCTTCAACCCAATCCATCACTGCATATCCACTGGAGGTCACAAACTGTAGCAATGTGACACCTTTTCTTTTCTTTTTTCTTTTTTCTTTAGACCAAAACAAGAGCTACTAGAATGTTGCACTGGTCGATCACAACAAATGTATTTTCCTGAAAATGTTAGCTGAAGAACAAAGCACTCAATCTACAAAACACCTGGTTTTACATTTTGATACACTTGCTCTCACCGCTGAGGGTGTTTCAGACTTTGATGCTGATTTCACTGAAAAATAACAATCTTGTCAACACTGTAACATTTTCTGATTTTGTTTTTTTTCTGTCATGTTATTCCTACAGGGGGAAAAAAAAAAAAACTTTTTAAAATTCCTAATAAATTATTTTAAAACATTCCACTTAAGTGTCCTGTTGACTTTTTGTTTGTTTCTCCTGTTTTTTTAATTTTTTAGCATTTGTAAAGAAGGATTTCTGCCATTCTTCTGTATTGGTAAAAGTTAGACTCTCAGGGGGTGTTAGCTATACCAGGAGAGAGGCTTTTTCACAGGTTTTCATCATAAAAACTTACTTAAAAACAGACCAGAAACGTTGCAGATTGTATTACATGCTTTCTAGATTGAGATAAAATGTGTAATCTTTCATTTCATTGTCATTTTTTTGCTTTGTACAAAGAAAGTTTAATTTAGTTTTGTACTCATTTGCTTTAAGTTTGCACTAAAGCTTGAAATTTGCATTAGTTGCTAACAACATGACATTACAATGTACTATGCAATGTCACAAATGTGTAGTAAATTACCAAATGTCTAGCAAAGAAAATACCCTTATTACTGTCATTTTGTAGTCAGTTACCAAAATGACTAAAAATGTAACTTGAAAAATACTGCAGGGGTTATATAAGATAAAAAATTGGTAAGGTATTTCAAAAATATAATTATATTGTATCATGGAACATGGATTTATGATTATAATTCGACAAACAGATGTAAACAACATAGCCTAAATCAACATGGTCAAGGACAGTAGCATCACGACTGAGTCACTAGTAATGATCACTGTTACCACCAAAAAAAACCCACATCCCTGCTATCTACCTTCTGATTGGAGATCAAAGGGGAATGTATTTTGGGAATGGGTGCCTGGATGTGCTGCTCCTGAATGGGGGGAAATCTGACCTAGGAGCCAAAGGGACACTCAGAGGACACGGAGTGGGTGCTGGCTGATGGGATGGATTTATTCTTCCACACTACCTGTCTGTTGTATAGGTGAGTGAGGTCACTTTGCTAGATTTTACTGTTCATCTTCAAATGATTTCAGCTCAATTCAGTTTTAGTAATTCAGTAAGTTAAATTCCAGTCCAATCAAATGCATTCAGTCCAATTATGTTTTTTATGAATATGAATGAATGAAGCCAATGGAATCACTGACTATTTATATCAGTTCAGTTTCTGCAATATTGAGGTGAAAATTGGTGACACTAGCTTGTTATGTATATAAGTTAAAGGACATATCCTGATTGAAAATTACTTAAAGATCCCTCAGTACGACTGGATTCCAAGGTGATCTGGTCATCCAGATTAACTTTGTGGTTAGCTAGTGTTCCTGGGGTGTTTAATTCAAAAGGCAATCGCTTCAGTTCAGAAGCAGATACTGAAAAGACATAAAGACCTTTCATGTGTTTCAGACAAACTCATAGTCTATAACTGATTAGATTTAACTGGCTTCAGATAAAGAAGTATATTTTAGCTGCTTGCGGAGAATAACGTCATACTGCTTGATAAAATCCCCTGATGGCAGAGTACTCAGAATAAAGTAAAAAGTATCACTTTGAGATTAAGTGTTCACAGTGATCACAGTGAGAGATTTTTTTTTCTCGGAAACCTTAGAGGAAGTGTTAAAACGAAAAAAGAAAAGTTTTTTGTGATACTTTTTGGTTAAATTCTTTATCTTTCATTCCTTTTTTTAATCTAAATGTTTTCTTTTGCCTAGTTTTGCCTATTTCCACCTATATTTAGTCAATCTGCCATTCCACACTTGTGTTCCATTAATTAACACTCACTGTATTTAAATTTTCACTGTAGGTAGTTTTTAAAAAAATCTGATTCCAGTTGTTCTTCGTGTTTTCTGGTTCTTTTTACGTTAGATGATAACTTATTCAGGGTCATATTTCTACAGTTTATGTGGGCAAACTCTCTCTGTATTGGAGTCACACTTAATGTATCAAGCTTCCACATTAGATGAATGTTTCTAAAACTTCTGCTACCTGCTTGCTGTCATTCAAGCTTAAATAGAAAAGTGGGTTATAACATTTATATTATAGTAATATTTATTCATTTACATTTCATAAACCTCTCAAATATATTATGCCAACCTCATAATTTTGTTTCAAAGCAGCATTCTGAGCCTTTCAGCTCTTCAGACCAGTCTGCCTCTGACTCCCTCTTGTGTCTCTCTGCTGGCTGATTTCTCTCTTCCATCATCACTGCTCCACTGCCTGCCCTCCCCTGCTTCCTCCTCGTCTCCCAGTGTCTCACCGCTGTTGCTTCGCCCCTCTGCTTTTACTGTCTGGCGGGACATCGCAGCCGGTCACGAATGTCAAGTCCACACCGGATGGTAGCTCTGACTTCTTGAAGAATGGGGAGGCTCAGGAGATTCCCCCTGTGAGGACCTACCTCTGTCTCACCATGTTCACCTGTTTCTGCCTGGCATGGCCCATCAATATTGTGGCGCTGGTTTCCTCTGTCTCGGTGAGTAACAAAATGGATTGGAACTCTGGGGTCTCCGAGCACATATGCTATATTGTAAAGTTATAGGAGAAAATATTGCCTGCAGTTTTTTAAGAGTTTTATCTGCTTGCTTACAGGTTGTAAATTTTATCACAGCATAGAGAGGGTGGTACCCCTATTACACTTAGAAAATAACAAACGATTGCAGAAATTGTGGGATGATGCTCAATAGCTGTCTCACATTTCTACAGAAACATACTAAGTGTGAATTGGTTTCTAACATCTTCCCTTCTCTGAGCAGCTCAACATAATTAAAAAATGTTTTTGCTAATGTGCCTCCAGTTTATGGGCTATCCAAGCAGACAGGTTAAAAAATCTTTGCTTTCTGCTGTGTCATTGTGAATAGCCAGATGAGACACGCAGACACAGCAATCACCCTTTTTTTTAATCAGTGCTGAGAGCACTGGATAAAATATGAATAGGAATTAGAGATGAAAAGAATGACAGATGCAGGTGCAGGGTAATTTATTTTTTTTGTAAATTTCAAACACAGCTTCCAGTCAAAGACACATGACCAGGTTCTGTGTGCTTTGCTACTTTGGGCTGCACCAAAAAAATGAAGCCAGGGCATGAGTTTTCACAGTAATGTCTTGAAAGTGAATTATCAAAATCTATTAGGCATAGAAGAGATGTGATGAGCAACACTATGATGGCTCCATGCAGCTGGGATGGAAATCTCTCCGCCTGGGGATTGTTTCGATTGTCATCGGCCTTGTGATTATTTCTGCATACATCATTGTGCGCTTTACTACGGCGTTTATGCGCCACATAAGTCATGCAAAAATGAACAGATTGATGGAAAGACTTCAGCTATCTTTGTTTGTCTGCAGCCTGTGGTGTGATCTTTTGAGGGTTGGGGTAGAAGAGGCAAAGAAGTGAGACTGGGTTTGAGAGATCAGCTCCACGGGATGCAGAGGAGCTCTGCTGGGCTCTCATCAGCAGTAGCTCTGGCAGATTCTCACTTCACTGCTGGATCCTCTTTGGTTTCATCAATTACACAATTAAACTGTGCTAAAACTTTTCATTTACTAATGTTCTGTAATTGCAAAGAATTTATTGTTTCTCTAGGATAGAAGCCTGTGCAGTGGTAGCACTCATGCAAAGTATATTTCTAATAACGTAATCCATATTGATGTATTTGAAGTAATAAATCAGATCATCCTGCTACAATGTTGTCAGATACTGTGCAACAGTATGCATCTTTAATGAAATCCACTCCCCTGGCCTCATTTCAAACCCATGTTTGACACCTGTTGCAAGCTGTTGAGTCTAAGGGACTCATGTACTCTGATATGTAATCTTACCACTGTTACAAATTTAAAAATAGAGCATCTAATCTTCAGGCATGGTGATCCAGTGCCCTAATTAAAGAGAAAAGTCAAATCACCAGTCTATCATCAAGAAACAAGAGCCGTGTGCATGAAGAGTTTGTAAAGCATTTCTGTTTTTGACCGTTGCTATGAAGCAAGTACCTGAAAAACATGAAATAAAGCCTTGTCACTGGTGTGCAGCAAATGAACAGAAAATGTTTGGAATTACCCACTGCAGAAAATCAGCTTCAGAGAGAAGCCGTAATGATTCAGTTTTGACCCTGGAAACCACTTCTCACAAACCATTAGACATCCCACAGTGATAACTAGAGGTGGCTGGAAATGAGTGGGTAAAACCTTTTAAAGCTTTTTGACTTTTGTCATTTCAGTCAAAGCTTCATATGGCAATATATCTGAACTGATGTAAACGTAAACTGATGCAAAATTTTCTAATAGGATCAGACCATTAAATGGCACCTATTGGTATAATAAACATACTTGAGCTGTACTTGAATGTGTCCTACTCTTGCCTTTGGAGTATCTAATAGAATTATTATCACAGATGATCTATGGGTCTTATTCATCAACAACAAATAGCTCAACAATGATAGCATCCAAAATAAAGAATCAGCAGGATAAATGGAAACAACTGTAAATGAATGTAACTTTACTGATCATTCTGTGGTCCCCACAATTTTTAACCTGGACAGACCTCCAGTTCTTCATATTCTCCTAGACTACAGGGTGACCGCTCAGACACCCAGATCTATACCAAAGAACTACAGCACTACAGACCTGTATGTGACTCAAAGAGGGAAAAATTGGATGCAATCAAACCGCCTCCAACTGAATAAAGGTAAGACTGACATAACTTATTTTGGTAGTAAAGAAAGCAGGCCAGAGCCCAGGCCCTACAAAACACCCACACAGTAAATCCGTGATGAGGATTCATACTTCAGTGGCCACATGAAAGCCAAAACCGATTAAACAAGAAATGACATGTCCAAGCAAGATTTAGAAGAGCTCATTCATGCTTTTTTTGGGTAGACTACTGCATGTATTCCTCAGTGGGCTCGCAAATGTAACCTGTAGTGTTGTGCAGTTCATTCAATATGCTGCTGAAAGAATACTGACAAACATCAAGAGGAGAAAACACATTACTCATGTCCTTAGATCATTGCACCGGCTTCAAGATGAATATAAAAGTGACTGGCTTGAATCAAAAGTCTATCAGACATAAGGCTCTTGAAATCAAACGTGGAAGGTACAAAAGTTAAAGTCATCATCAAGGTGAAATGACTTTTACCCATTATGCTGCCCTCTGCTGGAAACCGTCCCCTCCCTGGCGCTTCTTTTAAAGCATAAGATAGAGCTGATTAAAATCCCCCTTTCACTTTACTGATATATTTTCATCTACATTTGCCAAACAATTCTGAAGATGTATCTATTTTTTGGGGGTATTTTCCTAAACAATACATATCTTCAACTATTCAGTATTTAATTGAAATGATTTGTATGCTCCCCTGCATTGAATTCAAATCCCTTTGGCTGCCTTTATGGATGAAATGTGTTCTATTGATAAATGTAAATGACCTTTCTATAACCTACTGCAGCTGATCAGCTTGGACTTTTGTTGTGTATTTCATTGTTGTTATTATTTATTCATAAGTGGTATGAAATCATATATTGCTGGATTGTCTATTGTTTACTTTCCTCTTTTGAAATGGGAGATTTCTTACCCTATAAATCCCACAATTTATAACCCACCCACACTTTCACACAATAACACACAGCTATAAAAGTGCTTGAAGAAAGTTTAATGTTATTTATACAGTTGGTCTTTCGGCTAAGTTGCTTTTGTGTTGTTTATGTTTTCTTTTTATTGTGCAACATCTGTCTAAAGTAAAATCCTAATAAAACATCTGTGTAGTCTCATTTTCCATATATTTCTAAGCAATGGATGTCTTTGAAGTCTGCCTAAGTAAAATTACCATGAATGACATGGTAACACAGATTTGAAAGGATTTATAGACCTCAAGAGTGGATTATGTCATTGTTTTTATGGTATTTTTTTCTGATTAGACATCAAGCACCGATGGATGTAATGTGGACAATGTAATTTCACCACAGCAGCAAACTTCTGTTTCATACTGCAGTAAACAATATTTGAGAAACCTAAATAGCACCATTAGCTGAAAAAAAAGTGATGATGAGACCTAGTGTGGATGATGTGTTTAAACAGGCATCCACTGTTTAAAATAGTGATTGCATGCAACGGAGCTCTATTGTCTAACCGTGATAAGAGGAAAAGCGTGACTTTGTCTTCACTAAAGCACTGACAACACTGTTTATCATTATTTGGAGTGCATACAATAACACCCTGGAAACTCGATAGCCGTGAGAATGTCTCAGAGGATTCTGATGTGTGATGGCACAGAGACTGCTGAGCTGCAGAAATCCGCAGCTGTCAACAGCGAATGAGAGCAAAAGATAGACGACGTGTAGAAAAACTGATGTGATCCTGCAGGGCAAGTGTTTTTTTGCTGGATGTTCATTGCCTTACAGCCTAGATCATTGTATGACTACCAATAGTCATGTGTATGTGGTTGGCAAACCACAAGGGTGTTACTTCGAATTTAAAGATGGTGAAGACATAGGTGCACTCATCAAAAAGCATTTTACACGTCGGATAAGGTCACGGAAAATAATTACGGCAGGATATGAATATAAATATAAACCACACAAGTAAACTCCTCTACATGCATCACATCCACAGGAGAAATAACATGCCAATCAATTGCTGATTATTTTATTTGCAGTGTGGAAAGCAGCAGTACAGCTCAGTCAACGCAATGACAACAAAAGCATCAGCGTCACTGCCCTGAACTGTGTGTTCTGTGCTTATTTTTCAGATCAAATAAGCTTCATTGCTTATAGGATGTATTAAAAACAAGGGAAGCTATTTACATATTCTATTAAAGTGTCCAAAACTGTAAAATGCCTTGAAGATGGATGCAACAGTCTGAACGGTCATAAGTAAACTGTTGAAATGTGACAAGAGGGCAAAAATGTTGTTGCATCACCTACGCACATGAAACACACACGCACACAAAGAAAAAAATGTGTAAATAGACTAAAAAGAAGGAAAAAAGAGACTACAAGCCTGCAGAAAGTCTATTATTTTCCAGTGCCACCATATTCTACAATTAGAAAAGCATGTCCGTGTCCAGACATACAAAGTGTCATGCACCAAGACACCATGGCCACAGTAAAGAGGGCAGAAAACACCAGCACCACTGAAAAAGATTCACAAGTTGAAATACATGAGGTTTTATGGAGAAATGGAATGAGATTGACTTGATGGAGCAGGTGGATGGACATGGAACTTTACTTTGAGTCAGGGCTCAGCAGGGAGGAGGAGGGGTACTCGTATGGACTGCTGTCATTAAGGATCCGTTAGTTAGACCCTTTCAGGTTAGTGCTGAGCTGAAAATCCATTTCCATACCTGGTACCAGGTGCTGGAAGATGCTTTCTTCAAACTGCAGCAAAGATGACTGAACAATGACCTGATCCCCTGAGCTGGCTGCTGGATCTTTAATATACGCAGACTAACCATGTTATCATGGAGTCGCTCTTAAACATTATTTCAGAGTCACACACTAATATTTGCTCAATAATTGTGAATACATACGGTATATGTGCCTGAAAAAGACAAATCCACTTCCCTGGAGAAAAATAATAAAGCTGAGTTAGATTAATCCTTAATATACTTCCCAAGTGTGGTAATGCACAGTTAACATGAATTTTAGTGATTTGGAGCAAATAGTTTTATGCCAAATATATTTTAGCTGTAAATGATAGAATAGCTCAAGTCAAAGTGTATTTATTTTGTACTTTTCTGTGCTAAAGTGGAACAACTTAAAGTATACTTAAAACATTAATTACCTGGCTGTTTATGTACTAATTTACATGCTTGATTAGTAAAGCAAACTTTACTCACTCTGTTTTATAACTTTACTAAGAATTCATTGCAAAGGTGCCACTAATAATAAGGCAATATGCTTTTGATATGTTCTTATCTTATGAAAAGTATGCTCCATCATACTTTTGGGCATATTTCACATTTCAATTAATGAAAAATAGTACTTAATATCAAATAACTAGTATTCTTTTTTAGTATTTTATGGGTTGAAATACTAGTGTAAAAATTGCACTTAAATGTAATTTAGAATATACTGAAACTTCAATAAAAGTAATAATAACTAACAGTAATAGTTCTGGAAAAAACTACACTTAGGTTAATGCAGTTATCTTTAAGGTAAAGTATATTTTATTTCACCACATTTCAATAAAGTGTACCATGGTAAAATGATCTTGATTAAATAAAATTAATTGTGTGAAAAGTGGTATGACAAGCAGTTAATATTTGACCAGACAGGACACTTTTTTGTTGGTACATTGGTAACATACAATTGAAAATGTGAATATATTTTAAACACATTGTAGTGTCTGGTGTCTACCACCTGTGCAAAGTTGCCTTGGGAAAATGATAAGAAGTCTGTTAATTGCCATCTGTGTAAGGGAGTTATGGGTATAAATCAGTACATTTTGAGAATAACATACTCCCCAGTAAGTTTGTCCAAGAATAGGCTCAAAATTATGCACACACCATGTCCGGGCTTAGTGCTTAGTGATGGGAACATGCAACATCTTCAAGGTCACTGAGAACAGGCAGATTCTACTTAACGAAGAACGCAACCTCAGTAAGTCAGAGATTTTGGGGAATCCGGACTTGACACATCTCCCCAGACTTGATGCATCATTCTGTAATTCTGATACGGACCTGGTTGACAATAAAGGTTTCTGTGTTCGACCAAGTCTGTGTCAGCAGAGTTCTTCCTGCATCATCTACACACAGGCTGTTTTAAGACGACCATCCCCAATACACCACAACATTAAATTGTATCTATTTTTTACCAGCTTTAGTAGCTTCCAATGCTAATTTATCATTTAAAAACAATACTCTGGCATCTCAGAATTCTGTAATATTTCTCTATCTTAATATCATTATCTCAGAAGTCTGTCTCAGTATTTCAGAAATGTGACATTCCTGGTCAAATGTGTGGCAAATGTGTTTATTTTTTTCTGTTATTTTACGTCTTTTTATCACAGTAGCAGAATCATTGTGAACATATTCTGCCTCTAAAGGTGACAAAAGAAAAATGGTGATGATGTATATTCCCCATCTTTCATCGTGTCTGCGGGATTTCACAGTAAAAGAAAAAGTAGATACACCTTCTGGACATTTTATCTGTCTTTGAAAGTGAGAGTTTTAGCAAAAAGCTGTCAGGACGTGAAACAGTTAAATTCTCCCTGAGACCGAGGACAGGAGGCGGAAGAGGTGTGTTTTCACTATCTATCACCACCACACACTCAAGTTACCACCGAATGGCGAAAGTATACAAAGGAATACTGACAACGGGAGAAGGAAACAAAGTGGGAAAAGGGAAAAAAAAATCCCACGCTCGGACAATAATCCAGGCAGCTGCTCATCCGTTGCTTTCGGACGCTGCCGACAGCTGGGTGTCTTCAGTCAGAGGGAAACTTCTCAAGTTTAAAGACGGAAACAGCAGCGATCAGAAGTTGGGACCTTTGTACGGCTGCAAACTACAACAGATGTAACCTACATTAAACCAAGCACCTCCGTTTGATGAGACTGAAGCCACCCAAATTTCACCTCAGATTTTGGTGAGTTTGTTTTCATTTTTATTTTTGTAGGTTTTTATGCCGGAACATATCCTCTTTTCTTTTTTTTATCCTCGGAACATAAAGCAGCTGCTGATTTGAGCTATGTGCTGTGTGTGTCAGTGTTTGACGCTGTAGGGATGGGCAACAGCAGCAGCGACAGGTCCAGCAGTGAGAGGTCCTACAGAGATGGACAGCAAGGAGGAAAAGAGGCTCGTCCCAACATCATGCTGGACAGCTCGGAGGATGCAGACCTGTTCCAGAGAGACGATCCAAAGGTATGGCATGTTTTTATCACGACTAATATCATATAGCTGTTGAGCTGATTTTCTGACAGGCCCCACAGACCAGAGAGTGATGCTCACGAATAGTGCTTGTTTAATTCGGAAGTAATGGATGAAGCTAAGTCACCGTGAACAAAACTGGCATTCTGAGAAAAGAAGCTCACTTTGATATGGAGTAAAACCTTTTAAACCTTAAATTTAAACGTTAAATTATATAATAATGTGGACTGATTGTAGTTTCTAAATTTGGACAGTCCTTATTACATCTGATCAGGAACCCTTTCCTAACCCTAACAATTAGGACCATCATTTCCACAGATTGATTAAAATGACACCATAATATCTTTCTTAAATCTTTCATATTTGACATTGCTTGACAAGATGGTGTCTAACGATCAGTTTATATCTCTAAGGTTATCCAAGACTGGTTATCCAAGACCGGTTACTTTGTCTTTCTCAGTACCTCATATGAAGTGGACAAGCTTTTGAGAAGCATACTGGATGTATTTTTGGCAAATACACACACATACCTCTCAGCTGGCTGTTCAGACAGGAAGGGTTGCTGCGCTGCTCTCATTAACTTGACATCTATACAGATTGATATCATCCTTCCCAGACTCCGCAGGAAATGCAGGAATTTCTGGCGTGGCAGCAGGACCTGGACTGCGACAGCAAAAGTCCAACGCAGGCCAGGCCGACTGTGTTCAGGTGGTCGGGGTCTGCCAAGGAAGTCTTTGTGTCTGGCTCTTTTAACAACTGGGCCACCAAGATCCCACTCAACAGAAGGTAGTTTGACTTCAGTGAAAGCATCCTGATGAGATCTTTGGTGTCTGAACTGCATCTTTGAACTAAATGTGACACAATGTTGTTTGCCAAACTCAGTCAGAAGAACTTTGTGGCTGTTGTGGACTTGCCGGAGGGGGAGCACCAGTACAAATTTTGCATTGACGGTCAGTGGACTTTGGATCCGACCGGGGTGAGTGAAGGCTTCAAGTTATAAAAGCGGTCCACCTTTACAAAAAGTATCACAAAGGTTTGTTTGTTTCTTCAATGGTCAATACTCTGAAGCTTCTATAACAAAGTTCGGCTTGTGTTCTGTCATAGGCTGTGACTACAGCTAAAACTGGAACAGTCAACAATGTCATACAGGTGAAAAGAACTGACTTTGAAGTCTTTGATGCCCTCAGGATTGACTCACAGGATTCAGCAGACATGTCTGGTAATGGCACCTACATAGTTGAAACTATAGGACTTTTCTCTCAGATTGCATTCATCAGTTAGATGAGCTGATGTCTGACAGGGCTGGTGTTAAACGGTGTTATGTGATCATTCTTTCCAAGACTTGTCCAGTTCCCCGCCCGGCCCCTATCAACAGGACGCATATGTAATCAAGCCAGAAGACAAGATCAAACACCCTCCTATCTTACCTCCTCACCTGCTCCAAGTGCTGCTCAACAAGGACACAGGTGTCTCTGTAAGTCCTGACTTGACATCATTTCACATGTTTGTCTTAATGGTGCACCTCACGAAATAAGCCAGTTACTACAGCACTTAATTGAATAAAATTCATCCTACTTTTGCATCTCCCGTCAGTGTGACCCGACGCTGCTGCCAGAGCCCAACCATGTCATGCTCAATCACCTGTATGCCCTCTCCATCAAGGTAACAGACTAAAAAACATCCCTGTGTTTCCATAATTAAGGGGAAACTCAACGACTACCCCTCCAGCTGTTAAACAAAGAGAATCTTTACACGACATGGATCTTGACAAAACCAAAAGGCTTTTTAAAACTGTATATTCAGACGAAACAAATGCATGCATCATAAATATGTTCTAAAAACACATAGAGAGACTATATCCCGTTTCTCATATATATGCATAAAATGCTGGAACAAAAAAACATGTACATTCTCTCTAGTGTCATTGTGAACTGCAGTGTCAATCTGTTTCTTGCATTTGAATTGTTAAAAACTGCAGTTCAACCTTTAATTGCAAACAATCAGAAAGCTTACGTTATCATCATTTGTGTCTAAATGCTCTTCTTGTGACTTTTAGGACGGAGTGATGGTTCTCAGCGCAACACACAGATACAAGAAGAAGTATGTGACCACTCTTCTGTACAAGCCTATATAAACAGAAGCACAAGCCGGCATCTGATTTTGAATTTATAACGATGTGTTGTTGTACACAGCTGCTCTTTGTATTGTTTTGTTGAAACTTGACTGAGATCTATTCCTGAGATCAGTTTAAAACATTCTTCAGAAATGTTTTTGAGTTTTTTTTTGTTTTGTTTTCTACCAGTTTGATCATGTTAAGCATATTTTAGTTGATCTTTCTTCACACTGTTTGTCCCTTTGTTAATAAATCAATCATGATGATCAGACTGGATCACAATCTCATTACAACACGACTGACCCTCTAAGACTTGTTGGAGGATGTTGATTCAGCCTGGCTGCTTAGAAATCCCTGAAACTAGCATGACTTCTTATCATTGCATTATGTGGTGGAGATGTATAATTAATGAAATGGAGCAATAATTCCACTAAGGAAGTAAATGTTATCTTGGTTTAGTCTTGCTTTGGTGTTAATGGGCAACCGTCTCCTCCTGTCCTTAAGAGTCGGCCTTATTGGGTCTCCATACCTCTTTAACTGAGTGAGGTTATTTTTCAGCATTAAAAGGAGCATTGCGTTGCCTTTTTTTGCTTCTTGACTTTGCGTTGGCATCGTTTCTGTGGTGCTGACCAAACACAAGATGCATAAGGAGAAACACTTAACTTTTAACCCCTGTTGTGTTCATTCAAAGCCACAACCTCAAGTTGTCTCTTCGGGTATTTAGGTGGTCTGCAATTCTAAGATACCATCTGAAAATGTTTTAGAATACTTATACTTGAGGGATAAGCACGGCCTCAACAGCTTCCACCGAAGCTTTCCACTCATGCAAAATAGACACAATGACACTGATGAGTTGAAATTCACCTGGAAGACCTTGTTTCACACACTTCTTACTTTCCTGTTTTATTTAGATCTGATAGCTTTGTACATTTATTTGATTATTTTACATTAGATTTAAAAAATTAAAATAAAATCAGAAAGACATTACAACTTGGAATAGAACTTTGCTACAAATTTCTTTTTTTATGCGACTCAGCTGGCACAGTTGTTCTTGTTTTCAGGGTTGTATTCGTACCGAGCAAAGCAGTGAGCTGCCACGCGATCGCATTCGCACACAGCAGCCTGGCACGAATCGTTGGCCGCTGCAGACACAGAGCAGATTCAGCAAATGAACAGAAAGCAGCTAAGCGATAACAAAGCATGATAAACGTGAAACACATAGAAAGAGGAGAAAGAGTTTGGTTACACAAAATGCCAGTATAAGTGTGTAGTGTGCATGGTGTGCAGTAGCTATATATAGCTGTTTAAACACAGCTAGTGTGTATACAGTACTCACTCAGGGCTACGGATACAGGCTTGTCTAATGTGTTCTCTTTACAGTAAAATTGCATTGTGCTACTTCACCAGAAAAGTCTGTATTTTAGACAAATTAACAGACTTTACTGTACTTCTTTTATATAATCATGCTGCTATTAAACAGATCAATATATCTCATTTTCCCATAGTAAGGCGTCCTCTTTGACATCTGTGTTGCTACAGTTGTAGATTTGAATCAATTAATTTATTACGTCTGAGTTTGTGGAAAAATTCCTCCCAGTTGGAGTCTTACCTGAGCAGGTCACCCGCTGATTTGAGCAGGTGTAATTGTAATCAATAATGTAGGGAAGGTCAGCAATACCCGTGCATTCAGGAATATTTCTGCTTTGTTCATAGCACTTGTCATGGGCTTTACAGCAACTAGGAGTACAGCAGGAAGAGAAGCATGTTTTAAAAGTTGCAGGTTCCCCTTTTTAGAAAAATGCCAGATGGGCTGCTTCCTACTTGTCCACATCATCCACAGGAGTCCCTCTGCCCCCAAAGCCACACCAGCAGCCGTATTCGTTGTACGCTAAAGGATTAACGCCAGGCTGGACACAAATGATCATCTTCCCAAACTGCCACAAGGCTTTGGACAGATGTGCTCCACTCGCCACACAAGCTGAAAAAGATATGTGAGCCAAACAGATTAATGCCAGACAAATGTTAGGAATTCTTCAGGAAAAAATAAAGACAATCGCAAAAGGTTTTTTCAGCCTTACTGGTGAGAAGCAGCAGCAGCAGAGGAGCTGTCACATTCATGGCTGCAATACGAAGGACCTTGGAGATTTGTGGCAGTCTGCTCTTATAGTGCGAGAGGGGAGTGAAAACACAGATAAGAAGAAAACAAGGGGGTTGGAGTTTTATACAATACGAGTCAAGTCAAGCTAGGGAGGTTTCTAACTCTATTTACTAACTAATCTACCTGTATATTGATTAAGGATACTTGCTATTTTTTCAGTATTTTCATGTTGATGCAGATACTAATTCTCTATCAATAGTATATAAGAAAACCAGGAAACTCTTAACTGTCCTCAGAACACTTAAAGAATAAGCACTAATCTCCACTTGCTGTTGCTGTTTGTTTCATGTGTTAAGCCCCTGGCTCTTAAGAGGCAGTGCAAAAGTATTGGGGTTGTATACAGGCTTCAATGACACATATACAACCTGAAAATACAATTTTTTTTCACCTCTCTTGCCACTGCAGCTCACCCTGATCATTTTTGTAGTGTTTTCCTCAGATTGTTTTTTTTTACAAAACCCTTTTTTCAGCTGAACTCAAGTGTCAGTGTCCATCTTATGGTGCCCCCCTACAAGCCAGTTGGTAAGCCCTCAGATGTACAGTCATAAATGAGTCACAGTGCATTATGGACTCCATTTTAAAACTTCAATTTCAATTAAATTACTGCTTCTAAGCAAGCAGAGTTCCTCGCTACAATATTTGTTGGCTAATTTATCCTTCTGTTACTGGTCAGGCAGACATTCCCATTTTATTGTGATTCTTTCAGACCCATTTAAAAATCCAAAGATAATTCATGACACAGTTGCCTTTTCCCCTCTGACAAACTCTGAAGGGGCTCAGGTTTTATTTTTACACTTGCTTTGAATATAACTTTCAATACACAGCTGGGCAAATAACTTTGCATTTGTTGAAGTTCCCATTACTTTCCACTGCAGGTTATCTACAGGTTATCTACAGGAGATGAAGATTAAACACACACAAATACATATAAATGTGTGAATATATAAATGTGTGTATATGTGAATGTATGGTACAATTTGTCAAGACACTGAACCAAAGATGTTTGTTGAAGGAAGTTGTGCTTACGGGTCTATGAATATGATGAGATTTCAGTAGCATACTGAACATGTGTAACTTCCAGTTGCATAATGTGTGGAGAGAGAGATGTTAGTTGGTCAGAAAAAGCTAACTCAACCTCAGCTGTGTATTTCACATTGAAGTGTCACACAACATCTGACTCATTCACCGCCCAATGTTTTAATCAGCCTCCCAGCTTGTGTACCCAACTGTCTCTGCAATAATAACTCTTATCAAATTGAATATGAATAATTTTGAGAGTGATGCAGATCTGGCTTTGTGCAATGCACCGCAAGGTTTCAGAGCACTGATTATCTTTATCTGAAATGTCGTCATTATGTCTTATAGTGTGCATCCAAATCACAATTTAAAAGTCATTGTTACATACTTACTTCCAACTAATTTAGTCCATTCACACCTACAATCAAAGTAAAGTTTTATTTATGATGTTTTAAAGCAATGTGTTGTAATTTGCTTTGTTCTTAGACATTATGTATTCATATTCTGTATGTCTTTAAATAACGTATGTTCCTATCTTGTTCTTGTCCACTCTGATCATACAAAGCAAAGTATGTCTGTGAATGGTGCAAGACTTTAAGAGAGCATAACTGCACGAATAACTGGACCAGATTAAGCTTCTACATCTTGTCATATATGTCTGTTAGATTAGATACACGCCTGAAACAACACTCACACACACATTGTTTATCACATCCCAGGAAAATGACGTGGACAGTGGTCGGCCTGTTCACGTCACTAATAACTGGCCAATCACACTCAGTCACGTGTAAATCCAACCTCTGTAAGATAAATGTGAAGAAGATAAATATGAACTTTTTCCAGAGATTGGGCTCATTCTGACGGAGGCCCTGCGAGGGCTCTGTCACTCCAAAGTCCAGCGCTGCCATACTTTTCCTGTGACCAAAATAAATACTTTGTCTGTGAACTGAAGATTTCTCCAGCTTGTTCTTGGACTTCCAATGAAAGAATCAGGCTAACAAATGAAAAAAGCTTTCACAGAGAGTATTTCTCATGTTTAAAATATAGCAGTTCTGCCATTAATATGTTTTGATTTGTATTAGAGGTTTTCCAGTTGGATAACCAGCTGGAACAGTTGGTCCAACGGCGCCGTTGTCAGCAATGCTGTAATGATGTAATGTAACAGTAGATTTCACCATATTAGAGAGAAAGAATTAGGATTAGAGCTTTATTTGATACTCAGATACAGTACAGACCTTTTGACAGTTTCCACAGCTACATCAAACTGTGCGGACACAGCTGAGAGTTTGTCATGTGTCCAGGTGTAGCAGTCATCATTCCAGAGTTCAGAAATGAAATGGGGAAAACAACAAACAAAGATTCATGAAATGATTGCATTGTTATTAGAAGTACAATGTACGGATGTCACAACACCTTTAAGAACATTTATCTGTTCAGACTGATCAGTCTCCTGTACAGTCACTCAAATAACTCACCAGATGGTCGAATAGACATCCAACAAATACTGTAGAATTGAAATGGTGGGTTTAGCAGTTATTCTTTCATGAGGATAAACTCATATTGGAATAAAAGGGCAGATAACAGAGTCAAAGAGTCCTCAACGCGTTGTAACAGTGAATTAACAGCCACACCATAACCAAAGTGAAGAATAGTATTTTCAAGTGAATGGAAAAGCTTAAACTCATCAACATTTTATTCAAAAAGTTCAGGAATCGTATGTTATTGGACAATATTTGTTCTCCTCTGTTCTTGAGCCACACTTCTTACCACTTGGTGGTGGTAATGCACCAAACAACATTGTTTGCCAGCTGGCAATAAACACCAGAAGAATGGACAAATAATTCTCCCTTTCCCTTGTCATTTCCATACGTCTGTGTTGCAAAGTTATAGACTGACACATATTTTATTGTCATTTTACAATGTATTTTAGTTTTTTTTAACTTATAGATTAATTTATTTAACTATTGTTCCTGCATTGTGTGCTGTGCTTGATTACCCATCTATTTCCCCAAGCCTGTTTATTTCCTTGTTTTCTTTTTACATTCCTGCTTTATAATGAAAATAAGGTGGGCTGTCTTTTAAAGAAAGTAGGAGGCCTGCCAGCTAAACCTGAAGAAGGAAGTGCATGACTTTGAACAACAGAAAGACAAGAAATACTGCCGCCGTTCGTGGTTGTTTTTTGCATTTTTTTTATTCACTCATTGCTGAAATGATCTGTTCTGTGATGTTATTTGGGAGACTGAAGCATTCTTCACTGAAACTGTGCTGGGTAATATACTTTTATCTGTGTGTGAAGATGATCAATAAAGCACGCAACACACTAAGAACATGTTTGTTTTGTTTTGTTTTGTTATGTTTTATTACTGTTAGATCATGAGGATGGACACAAGGAGATTGGATGGATCATCTCATGAGGTGAGAAAAAACAGAAAACTAATAAAAATAGTTCAAACTGACTCCAGTGAATAGATAAACAAATAAATGAAAATAAATCAATAAACTAATAAACGGAACCAGTACAAGTGTATATGATGCGCAGGTTTCACTGGCAAATATGAAGTGGAAATGAGTCTTGCATGGTCAGGCTTGTAAGGGTTATTCACCTCGCTTGCTGCTGCAGTTCAGCCTGATTACTTTTGTAGTACTTTGCCCAGACATTTACCATTGCCAACTTTTTCTCTCTTTCTTTCCCTTATTTCAACAAAACTCGTACTTCAGTGGCAGTCTTGTGTTTCTGCGCAGGGGGTTAAACCTATCAGAAACTAACCGCTCATGCAGAGTAGAGTAATGAATGAGTCACAGTTCATTCTGGATTATATTTGACATTGACTTTTTAAAGTAAACCTATTCTGTTGAGCAGCATTACAATGAGATGATATGAGATGTTATATCACTGGTCAGGCAGCAGATTTCTATTTTGATCCTTTTTTAAAGCCAAAGGTATTTCGTAACACAGTTGCTCTTTTCACTCTTGCCAGTCTGAACTGCCTCAGCTTTGTATTTTGCAAACTTAAATTAGAATTAACTTTCAAGACGGCAGCTGTGCAAACAACTTGCATTTGCTGGTTTCCACAGCATGTTATCTATAGGAGTTGCTTTCATTAAAAAATCTCCATTTATTATCTTATTGCTTTAACACAAAAGGAGGCAATATATGGTACAACTTGCTGAGATATTGAAGCATATATGTATGTTAAAAACATTTGTACTTATACACCTATGTTAATGTATTTATGTGCAATCATAAATGTTATACAATGTGCACAGTAGAAGATGTGGTGACTCCTGTTTGTTAAAGAGAACAAACTCAAGTTCTGCAGTAAAATTTGTATTTGTTGGGGAAGGTTTATACTTTAATGGGGGTCTGCTGGATCCAGAGATGTTTTGTGGCCAGTTTGTGGTCATCAGTTGAAACACACTTAAGGGTACTTCCTCATCGACTCCACGTCTGACAGAGGAGGACTGCATCGCTCCCCCCTGCAGTCTGGGTATAGATTGTTTTTCAGTGAGACCATCCTTTTGAGCCGCTTAATTTCCTGTAGATGTTGTTGTATATCCTTTGTAGTCATTTATAAATAGCTGCATAAAAAGTATAACTGATGACCAGATTTATGTAGTTGTTCCTAAGTAATTTTCCACAAGAATTTGAGGAAGAGAAGAGTCCCAGCTGAAGAAGATTCCAGCAGCATGATGCTTTTGGTGACAATGTCAACAATTTTTTTTTCAAAATTTCATGTGGGAGTGTGAGAGAAGAAGCAGGTTTGCTGTGGCAGTTTGTAATGGAGGAAATGCCCAGATTCCCAGTGACAGTTACTGATAGTGCCTTGCTGTCTGTCCACGTTAGAAAGGAGAAATACGTAGCGTGCTATAAACTACTCTATTGTTGCTTCGGCAGCATGCTTGGCATAGTTATCATTATTAACGATGAAACTCAGTCCAGGTATCAATTCTCTGGGAGACCACATTATTTGTAAGACCAGTTTCTCTGTTTAACACTTAATTACAGGCTGTCCTTTGAAACTAAATTTTCATGGCTTTCCAGTTAGAAAAGGAAAACAGGTTAATTCTTCACCCACATTTTATGCAATTCGATAAAAGGTTCAGTTAAAAGGTTTAATTGTACTTTGTTGTTTGGCTGGAAAAGCAACGTGTGGTCATTAAGTGTGCCTCATGGTTGCAGGGGCCATTTTCAAGCTCAACAGCGCCATGAGACTGAATTGTTTTGTAAATGATAAATTAAACAGAATTGATTTAGCGAGGTAACAAATAAGTTTTAAAAAAAAAACTTTAAAGAACTGTCATGACTAGTTATCGGTCAATCAATCACAAGTTAATTTGGCATTTATTGGTCACTGATCTTTCTGTTTTATATCCCCCAGATGAGATTTTGTTCCACAGAAATGACAGCCCTTGCATGCTGGTCATTTCTGAAAGAGATGGTCAATCCTGCCCACTGGTGGACTGCTGACAGCAATGCAGCTGGTCTGATCACTTGTGTTTTTTTCAGTTTGTGCTTGCAGCATAACACGTACCAGTGAACAGGATTCAAGAACATTAATCGGTGCATCTTCACACACACACACAAATAAAAATGAACCAAACTGCTTCTCCATCAGAGTATTATTTAATATGGGGCTCTATTTATCTTTAACTGCAGAAAGGGAGATGTGTTTTATGGTCTCTTATGGTCTCTCTAACTTAGCTGGTTTTGGTCAAAGGTACTTTTGATCCCTGTATGTGTCTCACACTCTTTAGCAGAGGTCCAGATATCTGTCTACCAAGATGAAAGCTTCAGAATTTTCATAAACCACAGTGGCAGTTTGAGTGACAGTGAGTTTGTTTGTTCTACCATCTTTCACACAGAGAGTTATAAACTTTACCTTGAATTGTTCAAAACGGATCTGTTTAATCTGTTTTTTGCCTGTTGACCCACTTCTCTGTAGTTGATATTCATAAGTGCACATTCTGACAGTGCATTGTTATCTGTCCACAGTAGAGATGGTGAATACTTTGACCTGGTATAAACTTATCTAATGTTGTTTTAGCAGTATGTTTGGGGTCATATTCATTTTGAACAATTAATCTCAGTCCTAGCATCAATTCTCTGAATTTCTCAGATTTTCCTCAGTAATTTACGTGATATAATGAAGGAAATGGCAACCTTTCCAGTGACCACCACTGTTAAACACTGGGACACTCAGTCAGGGGAATCTCCCCAGGAACACTAAAGAGAGCATCGTTATTGAAGTTAGTTAAAGTGGAACATGTACCATTATTTTCATAGTTACTATTTTCTTGTCCTAAAAAAGCTTCACAGACATACTGTTCACAAGTTTCATCACTTACAGGTGATCACGCATTTTAAGGCATTTTCCATTATTTGGCATTTTATTGATCTTAGATATCAGGTCTGGTACACTGGTGAAGGATAATCACCTCAGGGATGCCTGCCGTCTCTCAAGCCTTTGCCTCACAGATGTACCTGTACAACAGGCTGCAGTCTGCATCGTTCCACCTTTTGCGTTTGCGTCTTGCAGACTTGTGAAACTGACCGCAGTCCTCTCCATTCTCCCTGAAGTCCCAGTCGTCAGGCTGACCTACATCCCAGAAACTGACCACGAACAGTAATTATTATGTCACACATATTGATAACTTCCATTTTAATAAATGAGTTCATTGTGTTTTTTTATCGTTATTCTTTTGTCTCTCTTTATGTCTGCACATTTCTCTTACGTTGGGGTTGAACTGAAGTCTGTTCCATCCACCCAGCTCCACTGTCCCTCGTGCTGTCGCTCCACAAGTCCAATCCAGTAATCATAACTGATATCAACTATTCTTGAAATGTAGTCCTAGCATTTAAAAAAACATGGTGACGTGCTATTTTCAAACCTTAGAAAATTTTGGTTAGTCTTTTTTACTACTTTGCCACTGCCTCGCAGAGGAGAATCTTTCAAAAAGAACTAAAGTATAGCAAAGGGACCTCACCAGTTCCTCCACATTGTTCAGAACCACCAGGTGTCCTCTCTGGGATTTGCACTGCTCCTCTGCTTTGGACCAGGAAAGGCTGTTGGTGGAGAGCAGGTAGCAGCTTCTCTGGAAACTCACCCAACCTTCCCTACATGTTCCTGTTTTGATGAAGATTAAGAAAGGCTCAACAGACTGACAGGGAGAAAAACTCAGAATACTCTTTCTTTTCTCATATGATATTCAGTTTTTACCTCTAACTGGGGTGAGTGCTTGTAAACTGACATCTTGCACCGGTTTGGTACCTTAAGGTTGCAAAGTTAAATAAATACACTGATCTTGTATGAAGGACATAAAGTTGGCCGCAACAATATATTTGGACTAGAAAAGGCTTTTTATTTAAAACCTGAATTAGACACTGAAGTGGATCCACGATGGCTGATAGTCCCAATCTGAAGTTTGACGTCACTGATTTCCTTGCTCATCTGAGAGACTGTGAGATAAGAACGTTGTAATACAGTCAGACCATTAGAGTTTGATAATGTCTAAATAAGCCAGCTTCATTTTGTTGTAATGTCCTTAAAGTCGTACATTTTATCCCTGTTACCATCAGAAGAATCAACAGCAGCAGCACCAGGACGCTGTAAAGGATATAAATCACTATCCTCTTCATACCTGAAAACATTGATTGGCATTGTAACATTGTTTATGGGTATAGCTGTAAATGTTGAGTCAAAATCAAATGAACAGTAGGTTTTACCTGTTTGTGTGGTGTTGCTGTACTCTCTGCTAACAGTGGTGCTGTCAGCCGATGCAAAGTGGTGATACTGAGATTCCATTACTGAAAGAGGCCACTAGAAATATATGTTCTTGGCTTTTGAAATAAAAAACAATATACTTTCCTTTGTAAGCTTTTCTTTTAAAATCAAAGATTTCAGTCCAGAGACAAATTCAAAGTGCAGTAGCAGACATATAAGAGGTCAACCAAATCTTTTGTTTGTTTTTTAGTCTACATATGTTAACTATTAACGGCTCAATAAATACTCCTCTGCAATTTTAACCCTCATCCTTCCAGCGTGGTGAGGTTAATAGACAAGGAATGCTAACGTGGGCTGCCAGGGACACTAAGGATAAAAATGCTGTTAGAAACAACCATCAGAGTGGCAGTGGGTCAGGGAGTAGAGCAACCATTCACCAGCTAACCAGATCCCTTACCTCCTAATGGAGGAAATGCCCAGATTCCCAGTGACAGTTACTGATAGTGCCTTGCTGTCTGTCCACGGTAGAAAGGAGAAATACGTAGCGTGCCATAAACTACTCTATTGTTGCTTCGGCAGCATGCCTGGGGTAGTTATAATTATTAACGATGAAACTCAGTCCAGGTATCAATTCTCCGGGAGACCACATTATCTGTAAGACCAGTTTCTCTGTTTAACACTTAATTACAGGCTGTCCTTTGAAACTAAATTTTCATGGCTTTCCAGTTAGAAAAGGAAAACATGTTAATTCTTCACCCACATTTTATGCAATTCGATAAAAGGTTCAGTTAAAAGGTTTAATTGTACTTTGTTGTTTGGCTGGAAAAGCAACGTGTGGTCATTAAGTGTGCCTCATGGTTGCAGGGGCCATTTTCAAGCTCAACAGCGCCATGAGACTGAATTGTTTTGTAAATGATAAATTAAACAGAATTGATTTAGCGAGGTAACAAATAAGTTTTAAAAAAAAAAACTTTAAAGAACTGTCATGACTAGTTATCGGTCAATCAATCACAAGTTAATTTGGCATTTATTGGTCACTGATCTTTCTGTCCCTTACCTCCATAAACTGCTTGAGATTATTCCACAAAAATGCACTCCAGTCCATTAATCATAGCAAACTTGTATTTCTTACTTATTCTCAAAACATTGTTGCTTATGTGATGATCATCTGAAAACATAAACAGAATTGCTTCAGACGAGTTAGTTATTTTGCATGGAATTTCTCTTTTCTGTCTCTCCTCACAAGGATATCTTTATATCACACTTATTTTACTTTCATAAGAAACTGTCCTCAGTTCCCTCCACCCAGCAGATTTAGTTTTTTGGTTTTGTAAAATAAAATGTTATGAAAAAGTGAGTTGGATTAAGCGGGTATAAAAAATGGAAATGGTAATGGATGGATGGATGTTGTCTCCTTCCAAAAGAAGTCACAGTTGTTACTGATTTTAGCTTACCTTGACATGTAAGAGTTTATGGGTTATGTGTTGTGGGTTTGTTTTCTTATGTTTTCTTCATTGATTCTATAAGTATAGGTGAAAATGTGCAAAATGATAAATGAGGAATAGTCAGTGTGGGATTAGATTTGGTATGTTAAAAAAACAAGTCTGCATATATCTAACTGTGAGTTTTCTGGTCAAACTTGCTTTTCATCGATAAAAAACAGTAATCTTGTCGTTAACCGTAGCGGTTTAACATGTCGTTTGCTGTAGTTCCCGGTATCGTCGCTTAGTGGCGTAGTAGAGCCACCCGGCCTCCACGTGACGTCTCAGTACAAATCATTTCCGGTCTACAGTCTATCAGAAAGGTGTTTTGAGGGTGAGAACGTGCTTGTGAGTTTTTGGGATGCTCGCGAGATTTCGGTGCGGAAGGATAGTTTGGTGGAGTGCGGTAAATTCAAAAACAGCACGAGAGGAAAAAAGTGAAATAAGGAGTGTTTAACATCATCACTAGAGTGTTTAGAAGGTAGGTAGAAAAGTGACTTACGGAGAGTAGAGTGGGGGATATCGGCCGACGGCCTGTACAGGTCCGGTAGCGATATCCTAGCGCTACTTTTGGTAAGCGGGTGTAAAATGGAGGGGGATAGAGAGAGTTGTAACAATACGGAGATGAGTGAAGAGGAGTTTGAGATTGATAAAGAGGGTGGTGAGTGGGAGCAAGTAGGGAGAGGAGGAAGGGGTAAAGGGGAAAGTGGGAGAAAGAGAAAGAAAGAAGATAAAGATAGCGTTGAAGACACGGAGAGTGAGGGACAGGAAGATGAGGAAAGGAATAGGAAGAAGGGAAACCTTAATGTTGTAGTGAGATTTGAAGGTGAAGGGGGAGTTAAAAAAATGGATCCATTAAAAATTACAAAAATAATCAGAACACAAGTAGGGGAAGTCAAATACGCTAAAGTGTTAGGAGATGGAAACTTGCTAATCGGGTGCAACACAGATACACAAGTGGAAAAAGCTCGGAAAATGGTGAGTGTAGGAAAAATGAAAGTTACAAAAACGGTGAGAGTTGGAGAGCAGAGAAGTTTTGGATGTAAGGGAGTGATAACAGGGGTTCCCCTTGGAATCAGTATGAAAGTTGTAATAGAAAACATGAGAGTAAGAAATACAACAGTTAAAGATGTTAAAAGAATGACAAGAGGGCCTGAGAAAAAAGAATCAGAAACAGTGGTTATAGAGTTCGATGCAAAAACTATCCCAAAAGAAATTTATTTTGGATTTATGAAGTATAGTGTTAGAGAATTTGTCCCAAAACCAATGAGGTGCTTTAACTGTCAAGAGTACGGACATATTGCTAGCAGGTGCACAGGGAAAAGAAGGTGTGCAAGGTGTGGAGGGGATCATGAATATGGGAAATGTGGGACAGGTGTGAAACCAAAATGCTGTAACTGTGGAGGAGAACATAGTGTAGCATACTGGGGATGTGAGGTTATGAAGAAAGAGATAACAGTGCAGCGGATGAAAGTGAATGAGAAAATATCGTATGCTGAAGCTGCCAGGAGAGCGGGAAAGGAGAATGATAAGCAGAAGCATAGAGAGAAACAAGTGGTGACGGATGTTGGGCAAGAAATTGAAAAGAAAATGGTGGAGGAGAAAAAAAGATTGGTGACATTTGTAGCAGGGGTCATAAATGCGACTGCAGATGTTAAATCTAAAACCGAAAGAATACAAATCATAGTCAAAGCAGCAGTGCATCATCTGGGTATGAGAGGGATACGATGGGAAGAAGTGAGAGACGAGTTAAGTATTCAGGCCAGTCAAGATTCATCATGTATTGGATAGTATTAATAATAATGATAATCCTTCAATGGAATGCAAGAAGTCTAATTGCTAATGGTCAGGAATTTAAACAATTCATATATAGTCAGCAGGAAAAACCAGACATATTGTGCATACAGGAATCATGGTTAAAACCAAATTTAGAGTTTATTATCACAGGATACATGGCAGTCAGAAGGGACAGGGAAGAAGGGGTAGGAGGTGGGTGTGTCACGTTTGTTAAAGAGGGCATTCCTTACAGGGTTATCGATATAGGAGTTGAGATGGAGACTATTATAATAGAAATATGGATAGGGAAGAGAAAGTTGGCAATAATAAATTTTTATAACCCATGCAGGAAGTTGGATATAAAGAAACTGGAAGAAATGGGGGGCAAGAGCAATGGAAATACAGTGTGGTGTGGAGATTTTAATGCACATAATACATTGTGGGGGAGTGAGAAAAATGACAGTAATGGAGAAATAGTAGAAGAAATGTTAGATGGACAGAATCTGGTTTGTGTGAATGATGGAAGAGGGACAAGGATAGATGTAAATACTGGGAAGGAGTCGGCTATAGACCTGACAATAGTGACGAATGTATTAGCACCACTGTGTGACTGGAATGTGTATCAAAAAGGGACCATAGGAAGTGATCACTACCCTATATATAATAAAATAAATATAGAGACAGTACAGGACACGGAGAGAGTAGGGGGAAGATGGATCTTAGAAAAAGCGAATTGGATAGAGTTTACAAAGGAAAGTGAAAAAAATCTGGATCGGGTTAATGATAACGTGGAGGTGGAAATGATGGAGAGAGACATAAAGCAGGGGATTATATCAGCAGCAGACAGATGTATACCTAAAAGTTCAGGGAGAAAGAAAAACAAGTTAGTACCATGGTGGGATGAAAAATGTAAACAAGCAATAAAAAGTAGAAATAAAGCGTTTAAATTAGTTAAAAGGTACCATAACTTTCAACACATGATTCAATATAAGCAAGCACAAGCAATGGTAAGGAAAACAATAAGACAAGCAAAGAGGTCGTATTGGAGGAAATTTTGTGGATCGATTGGGAGCAAAACTAAGATAGGAGAAGTATGGGCAATGTTGAGGAAAATGGGTGGGGATAGGAAGGATTGGACTTATCCAGTCCTGAGTTCTGGAGAGGAAGTGGCTATAACTAATAAAGAAAAGGCGGAATTAATGGTTAAAACTTTTGTTGCGGTGCACAGTTCAAATAATTTAACTGAGGAGGGAAGAAATGGAAGGAAGAAAAAGAGAGACGAATACAGGGAGGTGTTAATAAGAAAAGAAAGTAGAGAAAACGAAATAGATGTACCATTTACAATTAGAGAAATGAAACGAGCAATAGAGAATACAAGAAGGAGTGCGCCAGGCAAAGATGGGATATGTTACACTATGATCAAACATTTAAGTGAGGGGGGATTAACAAAGATACTAACATTATTCAATAAAGTCTGGAAAGAGGGGAAAGTACCACGAAGTTGGAAGGAGGCAATAATAGTACCAATTAGGAAGCCGGGGAAAGATCATAGTAAGACAATAAATTACAGGCCCATAGCACTAACATCCCATATAGGTAAGATAATGGAAAGAATGATAAATGAAAGAATGATGTATTATATAGAAATAAGGGGATTGGTAACTAGACATCAGAGTGGGTTTAGAAGAGGTCGGAGCACTATTGATCCAGTAGTATGCATTGAAGACTATATAAGAAAAGCACAAGTAAATAGAGAAACAGTGGCAGCAGTGTTTTTTGATGTGGAAAAGGCATATGACATGTTGTGGAGAGAGGGATTGCTAATTAAAATGCATCGAATGGGAATTGAGGGAAACATGTTTAACTGGACTATGGATTTTTTAAATGAAAGAGTTATACAAGTTAAAATAGGGTCGGAGGTGTCAGAGAGCTATGTGGTAGAGAATGGCACACCGCAGGGGAGTGTGATAAGTCCAACGCTATTTACAATAATGATAAACGATATATTCGACAGTGTACCAGCAGGAATGGGAAGATCTTTGTTTGCAGATGATGGGGCGTTATGGAAGAGGGGAGGCAACATAGATCACATAGTTAAGAAACTACAGGAAGGGATAAATCAAGTGGAGAAATGGGGAGAAGAGTGGGGTTTTAAATTTTCAGTGGAGAAAAGTAAAGTAATGTTCTTCTCAAAAAAGAAAATTAGTGAAAATAAAAAGTTAAACTTGTACAGAAAGAACTTGGAGAGAGTAAGCAGCTTTCGATTCTTAGGAATGATAATGGATTCTAGATTAACATGGAGGGAGCATGTGAAGGGAATTGTAGAGAGAAGTAAGAAAGTATTGAATATTATGAGGTGTTTGGCTGGGTTAGAGTGGGGTGCTGATTTTACAGCATTAAAATATATATACATAGCATTAATAAGGTCTAGAATAGATTACGGTTGTGTGGGATATGGATCGGCAGCAAAATCAGTCCTCTCGCAAATAGATATAATTCAAGCCAGAGCATTAAGAACTTGTCTCGGAGCAATAAAAACAGCACCAATATGTTCACTACAGGTTGAAGCAGGAGAAATGCCACTAGGGCTCAGAAGAAAACAGCTAATAGCCAACTACTGGATAAATTTAAAAGGACACAAAGAAGAACATCCAGCAAAGACAGTTCTGGAGATGTGCTGGGAAAAGGGGAAGGAGGAAAAAACGAGTTTTGGGTGGGTCAGTGAGGGTTTAGCAGAACAACTAAAAATACAACATGTGGAATTCAGCCCAACAGTTCTTTGGACAACAATACCAAAATGGATGCTACAAGAAACAAATGTAGACTTAAACATGTGGAACATCAAGGAAAGAAATAAAACAGCAGATATAGTGCAGGAATTTTATAACTATGTGGAGGAAAAATATAGAGAATATGTGTATATATATACAGATGGGTCCAAAGAACAGGCAACAGGAGTAACAGCAGCAGCAATGGTGGTTCCCATTTATAATAGGACAATTTCAAAAAGAACATCAGATCATTTAAGTATATATGCAGTAGAATTATGTGCAATATTGATAGCAATTGAATGGATGGAGGGGGTGAGGGATAGGAGAATAGTTATATGTAGCGATTCATTTTCATCACTCTTAAGTATTAAAAGCGGAACAGCAAAAACACATCAGGAAATTTTATATGAAATACAGTTAAAAACATCCAGGTTAATGCAACAGGGGAGGGAAATAGTGTTCATGTGGGTACCAGCTCATGTAGGAATAAATGGAAATGAAAAAGCAGACAAAGCTGCTAAGGATGCAGTAAAGAAAGAGGTGGTGGAAATGAAAGTAAAATTATCAAAAACAGAAGGGAAAAGTTTAGTATGGAAAGAAATAAACAATCAGTGGAATCAATATTGGAAGAATCAGGAAAAAGGAAGACATTTATATAAATTACAAAGTATAGTAGGCGAGGCAGGGTGTTATGGACAGAACAGAACAGAACAAGTCATTATTAGTAGGATAAGAATAGGTCATTGTAAACTGAATAATACACTTAAGATAATGGGGAAACATCCAACTGGGCAGTGTAGCTGTGGGGAGAAAGAAACAGTGGAACATGTGTTGATAGCATGTCCCAGATATGGAAGGGAGAGGGAAATAATGAAGATAGGGCTGCAGAGGGCAGGAATAACAGAATATAATTTGAAAAACATAGTAGAATCTGCTAAGTCTAAGGAAGGGAGGAGAATAACAATAAGATTCTTGGTAAATACTGGAATAATTAAAAGAATATAGAAAAGAAGAAATAAGAAGGGAAAAAAAGAGAGAAATTTAGTCCAGTAGATGGCGGCATATGCAACACCAAGGATGCCAGCTGCCATTAAACATCAAAGAAGAAGAAGAAGAAGAAGTCTATCAGAAAGGCAAAATGGCGGTTTTCGGACGCTTCTCACAAGCTTTGCTGAGGTCTTCTCTGACCCAAACTCGGCGTCAGCTTTCTGCTGCTGCTGCCGAGCATGGCGAGCAGTCAGGTAACTGTTAAAGCTCCCACTCTTTCGTCGGTTATATTTAAATGCATTCACTTTTAAGACAAGTTGTGATACTTTGAATGTGACCTTGCTGAGCTAGCGTTAGCATCTTTAGCTTGACATCCTTTATCGGACAGTCGTGGACGCGACTATCTTACACTAAAACACAAGATTTCTGAGTAACAAATTAACCGAACCGAACTCAAACTCCGTCTTCCTCAAAGACTTGACTTTTGTAAATTGCCACTTTCTGTGTTAATGGACACAGCTTGTTTGTGGAGCGGCGTTACAACAACAAAAGTGGATGAATCTTAGTAATTATATGTCTGATATCAAGTGTTATCAAGCAAGATCAGGACAGGGGACCAACAACGACAGTGAAGAGGTCGGGTATGTGGTAGGAGCAAGAGTGGAAACGATCGAGTAGAAAGATAAAGTAGCAAGCAAGAGAATGGATAGAAACAAGACATTTTTCCATCACAGTACCATTCTTTAAGTTTTCTATCTATTTTAACTGCATTTTAAAGAAAACATGAGTATAAATACACTCAGCAGTTCAGAAAAGTGTTATTTCTAAAAGTTAAACTTCAAATACACAACAAAAGAGCTCACATATTTCAAAATCTGATCAAATGTCGTTTACCTTTAGAACCTTTAGACTATCGACTAACTGAATAGTTGAATTCTGCCATAAAAAAAAAAGTTATACAGCGTTATTCTGATGTTTCTATGTCACACTGTCACACATGTTAAGAATGATTTGCTGACATTTTTAAGCTCCGATTTTAAAAACCTGGTTTGGGCCTGATTTCCTTTTCAAATCTGACTGATATGCATTTCTTTAGGTAATCGTTAATCTAAGAATAAGATACATTGGCAGTTTCTATGTATGTTTAATACAGAATAAATATTTGTTATAGAAGATTTTGTATAAGCATTTGGTAATGAAACTTAGCAGAAAATGTGTATTGTACACAGTCTAGTGTGCTGTCTCAGCAGAGGCCTTGTTTGTTTGATCTGCCCTCTAGCTGTTGTCATGTTCATACTAAGGATGTCATAACAATGACGGGTGAAAGAAAGGCAGAGCAATTGAACCTATAAGATGTAATCTGTGGTTAAGTAATAGTTTACATAGATCAAATATGGTGTTGAACCCCGAGGTTTTGGATCCCTGACTCAAAGTGTGATTTTTTTTTTATTTTATTTTATTTTTTAGAGTAAACTGTTGGTGCTTTTAGGAAAACTTGACATAACTGAAATAGGACTTCTTTTAAAAAATATTGTGGTGGAGAATTGCAGATGTTGGATGTACAAAAGGGAATTTTCTAACTCTTGTTTTTTGTGTAGTTGTGTGCCTTTATGATCTTGGCACACATTTCCTTACTCAAGTATCTCATCTGATATGTCCAGATACCTTCATCAGTAGATCTTGATCATTTGAATTTTCTTCTGTCTAAAGAAGCTGTTTTCAGTGGTGTGATTGGTTAATAGATATTGTCTTTCTTTCAGCTAAAACATGGAAGATCCTCACTTTTGTGGTTGCCCTGCCTGGTGTTGCAGTGTGCATGCTGAACATGTACTTGAAAGAGCAGCATCACGAACATGAGCAGCCAGAGTTTGTTCCCTACACCCATCTTCGCATTCGCTCCAAGGTCTGAAAACTTGATGATTAATGAGTTTACTCTACCATCTCAATGCATTTTTATCATATTTGGACCAATGCTGCTTTCTTATTTTCTTTTTGTGCTCTCAGCGTTTCCCCTGGGGAGATGGCACCAAAACTCTCTTCCACAACCCACATTTGAATGCCCTTCCTGATGGATATGAGGGACATGACGAGTAAACCTTCCAGACCTCAGAACTCACTCAAGTCTTCTGTCAGCCTGTTACTGGACCACACTCCTGTTCACAGTTTACGCTCTCTGGTTTTATTGAGTTTACTTCTGTGCTCTCAACATTTGGCACCTGAAACAACAATTCCATTTCTTTGGACCATTAAACAAAATGTCTGCTTAAACTAAACTAAATTAACATAAATAAACTATTATGACATCTTAGTGTGTTTCATTGGGATAATTTGCTGTTATGCATTTCTCATTGCCATTTATTATTTTAAGGGAAATGCCTTTTTCCAGAGCGATATTATGGCATGTTACTGTAGGAAACTCACATTTTTATACTATTAGATTAAAAGGAACTAAATTCTGTTAATCTCTTTTAAAACTGAGTAATTCAGCTTGTTTGCTTTTGGCGGTAATCTTCTCGTAAAATCCACGTCATCACAGTTAACAGTGTGCATAGAGGCTCCATAGAGTGATTACCTGCAAAAATGTTTTAACATGTCAGTTACTAATTATTATGGCTCTTACAGTTAGTGTGAACGCACATTTAAAATAGTAGCATTATTTTTTGTCTTGCAGTGTGTTGTGTAACCTGGACAATACAACGTGAGCATGTTTACAAGAGAAGTGCTCCTGATGACTTTAATGTCAGCGATATACTTAATACAGGGTCCTTTCATGCAGGCAAGTAATTAATTTTTGAGTAAATCCTAAATTGTCGGAACTCCCATAATGTAATAACCTTCATAATTTGTTTCAAGTAATCAGATGTATAGTTCTCCACATAGCTGTGCTTCATATAATGGAAGAAATTATCCAGAGTAATATTACATATATATGTGCGGGGCCTTAAAATCCTACACTCAGTTTCTCTACTCAGATTACTTTGTCCATTAAACTACACACTAGCTCTGAGCAGAAAAGGGTTGTGAATTAAGATTAGTAACTACAAAAACCACAGTTTAATTGGTGGGGCGTGTAAAACATGGGTTTTTGATTATTATACAAGAAGAACCTTTTATTCAGACATAATCAGTGGTTGTAAAGATGTTAAAAATTATATTAAACCTAGCTTTGCTCCTGGAGTGTGATGATGCTGTTAAACACCTTAACTGAAGCAGCTGAATTCAATCTTATTGCAAATGTTTGAGCTTTTATTTCAGCTGTGACATGGTTAAAAATCTCATGAAAATGCTTTTTTTTAAATAAATGTGCCATACCCACTAGAGTCCAGAAAAACGCCATCTGTTGTACGTGTGGCCACAGGTTACACATTACAGAAACTGTATCCTGGTAATGTAGGAGAACAACTGGCAGGTGTCCCTGTATCAGGCACCACAGGCTTTACTACACAGGATGGAAACTTCAGGTAACCAAGGCAACGATGCACGCTATACTCCTCGTGTTTAGTGCCACTTATGAAACATAGCATCCCCTTTTTAACTAATTTTGCACTTTTTGAGGCACTGAACCACTGATTCATGTATGCTTTTTAAAGAACAATAGCACATGATGCTGGTAAGAATCTCTTAGGACGTGACGCTTTGTTACATGTGACTCGCGCTTTGTTACAGACTCCACCTCTTTCCCGTGAACGCGCCTTAAGCCGAATTAGAAAATCCTGGGTTAACAAAGCTTGTCGATATTCCGTCTGATGACGCCGCTTATCTTTCCCTGGTTTCCATCTCTTGGGAGATTATTGATAACGTGACACGGGCTGGATTTAACTGACGCATCGATTGAGCCGTGTTTTATTCTGTGCCACGGTGTAGGGGTTACGATTTGATTACTAAATCTAGCATTGAAACATCTAGGATAACTGCGCGCACTCGCTCCGCCACAAAGGGGAGAGCAGTCGCACGCCGAAACCCGGATCACAATGATGAACCCTGACAGAGGTGAGGAGACTTCATTTAAGAGCTCACAAAAAATAACAAATATGATTAATGTTTATGACTCTCACAAATGCACACTCACATGTATTGTGTCCATAGATTTCCAGATTATTAGAAAACAGGAGAGGGCACATTTTTTCAGCTCTAAAGAGCAGGAACTCATTTTGAGGTTGTACGAAGAGGAGCGAGAGATCCTCACAGCTAAGTCCAACACCACCAGTGCCTCTAAACTGAGAGAAGAAGCCTGGCAGAGGATTGCTGATAAAATAAATGTGTAAGAACACTTGCACGTATATTATTTTTGTTTGTCTTGTTGAAACGGTTAAAACACATAACCGTGATCTATTATAAGTTATCTTCATGATTCACAGGGTGTCAGACAGTGGCTACAAAAGGTCATGGCAGCAAGTAAAAGTCAAGCACAAGAACATAGTCCAAACAGGTACTCCTGAATAGCAAGTAACATTTTCGTTTATTTAATTTGACATGATTTTCACTGCTACAACATCCAGGAAAGATTTTTATCACTCAAATCTGTCCCTCCACAGCAAAACGAAAAAGAGCCGAAGTCATGAGAAATGAGGGTGGGTCAGCCACTCCGTCTCTGACCTCTGCTGAGGATGATGTGCTGCATCAAAAAGACAACACGCTCAGAGTAGAGGTTCTGCCTGGAGGGGCCTGTATTGCCCCCATAACTGGATCTGATAGCTCTTTTATGAGTGGTAAGGACTCTACAACCTTCAGAATACTTGATATGCAACTTCCCAAAGCTGAATTTAATGTTGTTCATTCCTGTAAAGTGTCAGGCCATCCAGTCCTCCTCCTGCCTGTAACAAAGACTGAGCCAGAGAGCTTGAGCGGTGATGAAACAGACATCAGTGACACTCATTTTGAAGGGGTATGCACCTGTAAATCTGTCTCTTCTTAAGCATTTGTCCTTGATGACATAATACTTATTTTTTTTGGTAGGATGTGCACAATAGCAGCCTACAAGACGTGGGCAACTCAGCAGATGCCGCAACTGGTGGCCGAAGTGCAGAGGTGAGGATCAAGAGACAGCACTGTAATGGTAATGGGCAAGAGTAAGACCAACAAAAGTGTGATTTTTTTTCCACAGAAGCAGACAGAAGATCTGAGGGCCCTCTACTGCTGTTACCTCAAAAAGGAGATGGAGAACCGGGACCAAGAGATGGCATACAGAGCACTTAAAATGAGGAAGCTGGAAAAAGAAATTCTGTTACTTGATAAGCAGCTAATGTGACAGTTAAATTGTAAATATTTTTTTATCTTCCCTTTATAATATTTATGAAAATAATAACCAGACAGACAGCAGTCAAGAAATCTTTCATTCATTAGTTGCATAAATTGACGCGTTTGAGTGGCGTGTGTTGGCTGCACTTAATGTCTCATACAGTTCTGCCGTTAGTTTGGTTGAGTTGAATGAAAATGTATCAGACCCTTAATACATGCAGCAGTACTTACGGCATCAAGAGAGCAGCCATCCTCAGTGGGGCGTTCAGCGTGTAGAGGCTGAGGAGTCTGCGATCACACGGAGCTTTGACACACGTTTTGGTTGTGTTGGCTCTCTATTCTACCACACTGAATAAACAAAACAGCCGGAAGGATGCTTGACAGCACATCCTTCACCATAGTGAGTGTCCTATTTGGTCACTTTTTAAGAAACTAAATTTAATTTGACTGCAGGTTTTTTTTGTTTTTTTTTTGCAGATTTTGAGGGTGATGAAATACCTCGGTGTCACTTTATTTCAGAACAAACAAACCAACATTGATCATTTGTTGGAGCTGTCTTTTCTATTTGAATGCATTTCTTAGAGTAATCTGATAGATAATACGGATTATTTCATGTGATTGCAGTTTGCTGATCTATACCTGTGCCACTTCAACTCCTTCTTTATTCCAGAGACATTTTTTCCATTGATTCTCATTTTTAACAAGGTGTTAAAAAGTTAGTTAAAAATGCTGGTCAGGTGGTTGGAGGTCAGGTTATGTATGTGGCCTGATCACTTGTCAGGACATTTTTTTTTAGTTGTCTTGTCCTATGATCTGGACAAAGTGTATTTACCTCAGTTCACTCTGCTGAAACATTTGCAAAAATGTGAAAAATGACTGGTAATATCAGGTCAAATATCAGGTGGGTACCAGTATGTGCTGCTTTATTATTTGCATTAGAAATTAGGCTTTATTTGCACATTTATACTGCAGGAGTCTTTCTGTAACTGCCTCAAGAAAGTGTGTTTTGTTAATCTGTAAATGTGTCCATTTTTATTTTTATTTTTGAACATAATGGTATCGCAAATACAAGCGGCCGAAATGGGTTTCCTCCGCAGGGTGTCTGGGCTCCACCTTAGAGATAGGGTGAGAAGCTCAGTCATCCGGGAGGGGCTCGGAGTAGAACCGCTGCTCCTCCGCATTGAGAGGAGTCAGATGAGGTGGCTCGGGCATCTGGTTAGGATGCCCCCAGGACGCCTCCCTGGGGAGGTGTTCCGGGCACGTCCCACTGGGAGGAGACCCCGGGGAAGACCCAGGACACGTTGGAGAGACTATGTCTCTCGACTGGCCTGGGAACGCCTCGGGGTCCCCCCGGAAGAGCTGGAGGAAGTGGCCGGGGACAGAGACGTCTGGGTTTCTCTGTTAAAGCTGCTGCACCCGCGACCCGACCCCCAGATAAGCGGCAGATGATGGATGGATGGATGGATGGATGGATGGATGGATGGACATGATGGCCTGCTCCACACGCGGACCTGCTTTGCCTGCAGAGAGTGGGGCATAAATAGTCTGGTTCTATTGAGGATTATTCAGAACCAATGATGTTTTAAATCCAAATGGTTTTTTTTCTAATTTATTTAATTATATTTCTGTGTTATATATTTTTTGGGGGGTGTACTTTGAAAACAATAGAAATATTAATTTTGCTCAGTTGCTGGTGTGTGGAAATCGTGATGGCTGCTACAGTCCCTGAACGCATCACATTAGTCTTTCCAACCTTTAAAAAAATGTCTGCTGTTGCTGTGTGAATCTTTTCTCTTTGTATAAATAAGTCCTTCAGCCAGTTGTTTTTTTTTAGAGATTATTCTAGACAGACAGCTGTTTATAAATCACAAATCCTACAGTGCACTCTCCGCGAGTCCTCAGCCCCCGGGGACGCCTGACTGGTGATGTGCACAGAGCGCTTAGAAATGTGAGCGAAACTGGATCAAGTGCGGGTTGAATAGGCCTGTAAAGTAAAAGCCAGATTTATAAACATGAGTAGCATGTCCGCAGTTTTCCTTTCCGAGTCGCTGGGTCCAGTGTTAGCCGCGCGTTATTGAAGCCATTGGCGGACAGGTCTGTGCGCGTCCACGGTCCGTTTGGAGCTGCGTTCAATCGATCACCGAAAAAAGGATCAGCGTGGATTTAAACAACAGTGTTTCAGCGTTCACGACGGGACGGGAAAAACTAGCTTTCAGACTAGTTGGTTGTTCTATCACTTATCAAGAGCACAACTCATCCACGCACCAATTTGAATGTGTACAGGTCACAGGAATCAACCAAGGGTTAATTTAACCAAAGTTTGACATTAGCTTGCGTTTATATTCTGAATATAAGATTCACCTTTTTAAAAAACAAAAAAATTTAAATTGTGATATCACTTTCCTCTTCTTGCAGCTTTGCCATGAGTGGATCTGGTATATGAAACTTTCCAAGAGGAGCCCTCCCGGTTTACTTTTTTATATCGTATTATGGCCTTCGGAGAAAACTTTAAATAGTGATTTACTTGTGTCTGAGATGAAGTGACAGAATTTATTGTGGGGCCCTTTAAAAGGAAACTACCAACTTGTGCACACATTGCGGATCCTACTGTCCAAATCTTGTTGTTTATATGGCTCAATTTGCCTTCAAAATGAAAGAATATAGAGATTATATAAGTATTGTAGATCTGCTGACAGCAATGAAAGAATACAACAACCTTTTATGTCGCTGTTGAAACATCATTGTATCTTGGAATTAGATTATTTTCGTGTGTCCCACAATGCACAGGCCTTGTTTCAGTGTATTTATTTTCACTCATTCAGCATAAACAGAATTATAGGTGATCCGTTGATTCTGAGTCATAAAACGCTGCAGCAATTCATCAGTAACAGTACCAACAGAACAAACGAAGCAGGATATTTACTTGAACTGGACTTTAGTTAAAACACCGATGTAATCCTCTTTCTGAGGCAAGTCTGAACTATTTCTGACATCAAGAAGCTTCCGGAGAAATATTTCTGAATGACGCACTAGTTTGTCCTTCTGTGCTTACCATACTTTCACATGACTTCCACTGCGTGTGACTGATCTGCATTCCTCAAGTGACGCTATCGGTCTCTGAGAAAGTGTTTCATCTGAGCGTAGAGCACAACGTAAACCTAAACCTGAGAATATTGTCCATCTTGTGGCGGCGTGGCAGGTAAATGTGCTTTGGGCACAAACCGCTGGAAGTCTGTGGTCTGCTGGAGGGTTTGCAAGATCGCGGCTGAAAACTTCAGCCCTGTCTTTTTGTCTTTCTTTTTTTTTTTTTTGGTCAGAGTTCATCCTCAGCCTGCTGGAGTACATGGATACTAGATAACTGATGGCTGAGCTTATGCTACCCGGCTTAAGAAGGTAAGATCGACTGAGATCCAGACTGAGACGCACGCAGATCCTGTGGGATGGGCTCAGAAACATACGTCGCTGCTCACTCTGTCTGTAGTTAGTGGAGTCACTAAAGTAACTGGGCTGTCACCTAAAGCCTGATTGCTTCAGAGCTGCAGCTTTGATCGATGTTTGTTGTTTGGCTGCTCTTGTCAGCCTGACTTGAATGTCTCCAATGTGCCATACTTCCTCCAAGTCCTCTGCCAGCTGTAATTTGCTGTTGATATCTTAAAGGAACAACTCTCATGTGTGCTCGTGTTGCAGGTGTAATTATTTCTTCCTCTATGATGGATCCAAGGTCAGAGGAGAGGGTGACCCTACGAGAGAGGGAATCTGCTACTTCTACCCCGAAGAGGTTTGACTTTCACAGTCTGTTGCAAGCCGTAGAGAAGTTTGTGGGTGGGAGTGTGTTGAGGATAATATTTGACCCCTCAAGGCTCGATTTTCTGCTACTTTTCTCTTTGGTAACTAGACCGCTGATCTTTGCTTTGCGTATTTCTGTCAGACCCCTTTAGATAAGCAGGAGCTGCTCTGTGGACAGCTGGCCGGCGTGGGCCGCTGTGTCTCTGAGCTTTCCTCCTCTCCCATCCGCACACTGAGGCTGCGTCGCTGTAAGTTTGCCGTCCGCATGAAGGATGACTTCTTCTGGGTAAGTTTGCTGCATTTTCACTCTATCCCTGAATGTTCACCTGAATACTGTGGTCATACTGGACATCCCTCCCCCCCACAGGCTCTGGGCTGCTCAGGGGAAGTTCCTATCATCAGCGTCCTTGAGCTCCTGGATCAGCTCATAAACCTCTTCTGTTTCTACAACGGTTCTGTTCGCCAGAGCTATCAGGTGCAGCCTGCAGTTCTGTAAAGATTGTTTGTCTAATTTGTCTTTTACTTTAAATGTTGGATTTGTCCTTCTTGCAACAACATCACGACACAAACAACAGTTTAAAGTTCAGAAAAACTGAGAACCAAAATTTCAATAAATTGGAAATTTACAAGATATTATTTGGTATCAAACAAGAAAATTTGATTTATTTTTGCTGGAGAGTAATATTCAATTGAATAAATTTAATTAAATAATTGTATTCTTGCTGTAGTCTGAAATAGACAAATAATAGTAGTTTTGTTATTATAAGCGGCCATTTTGGAGGCTACTGCTCTGCAAGGAGTGACCTAAAGCTGAACACACGTGAGGCAAAACTGCACTGAAAATGCCTGAGGCTATGGTGAAGTTGTTTGTTCGTGCGTTTTGTAATTTTTCCTTTTATTTGCACTATAGCTTAACAGTCAGGAAACCCTGGCAGCTCAATGGGCACGCTACCTCTCCCACCTGCAGTCAGGACCCTCAGAGCTGTACAACATCTTCCCCTGTTTAAGGACCATCGATTCAACCAATGTACGTACAAAATATTGTCAGAGAGTTCTGCTTTTGGCCTGCAGCGACTTTTCTGATACTGCTGCTTCACTGAAGACAGGATATTACTTTGTCACGATGCCCTGAGGTGTTGTGTAAATGCTCAGCATGTCTCGACATAAACTCAAATTCTGCCATTATACAGACTTGCATTTAAAGCTTATTTTTAATTATTTCAAATACTAAAAGTTAACAGATATTGAGACATATATTTTTTTAAAGCTAATTGTTCAGTTTGATGCCAACAAGTTGTTTCTGAAGACTGGGAAAGTTAGAAAAATAAGTGTGTGAAAGAATATAACAGAAAACAGCTAAACAGTTTGAAGATAATGTTTGTCAGTGCAAAGTTTCGCAGACTTTGGGGATTTCATTAGCTACAATACATAATATCACTGAAAGACTCAGGAGATTCTTTGTATTTAAGAAATATTACTGAAAAACAGAATAAGTGGCTGCGGTCTTTGGACCCTCGACTGTCATCAAATGTAAATCAGACACAGTTCTGTTGCTGAACTCCCTGCGTGAACTCAGGAACACTTCAGAAAACAAAGTTGCATCCACAAAAGCAAGTTAAAGCTTTACCATGTAAGGAAAAAGTCATAAACTCCAGATCTTTCAGATCAAAGCAGAGAGAGATCATCCAGCTTATGAATCAGGACACAGTTTAAAAACCATTATCTGTGATGGTATGTGGGTGCATGGACAGCTTACAAGTTTGTGAAAGCACCATTAATGCTGAACCATTTGTACAGGTTTAGGAGCAGCGTATGCTGTCATCCATGCATCTATCCATTTTTTTATATCTACTTATTCTAATTCGGGGTTGCTTAGAGGGGCTGCAGCCCGCCCAGCTGCCATGAGGCAGAACGCACCCTGCAATGCAAATGCACCCTGGACAGGTTACCTGGTCATCACAGGGCCACACAGAGAGAAATCAGACAAATAACCATGCTCCAGACAACATCTACTGTTAAGTAGTAAAAAATAAATGATCCCAAGCGATTTTCCTTTAACGTCTTGTAAAACATCATTAGGTAAGAGCCACACCAGGCCTCGTCGCACTTTTGTGTGGTGTTTTATTAGATTAAAGATTCATTAAAGACGAGTTTGTGCAGCACAGTGGACCTGTCTGAACTTTTTCAGAAAATATGTTGCAGGCAAGGTATTTTAAATTATTGTATTGTTTTAAATGAATCATTGAAAAATACTAATAAAAATGCTGTATTTTAATTTAGATGTAGTAGTTGAATAATGTAGCAATCAGATGGCTTTTTTAAAACTTTGGTTATATTTATTCTGGCAGAATAAATGCAAATTTCTTTCAAAGTAAAGTGAAAATAGGCTTGTTTGGTGCAGCTTTCTTTGATTCTCCCAAAACACATGGTTTATCCGTCATATGAGGTTATCTTTGTTGAACAATTAAACTGGCCAGTCATTATCTTATAAAGTCATTCACCATTGTTAATTTTTTTGTTTTCTGCATGAACTGAAACGTAACATCTTTTTTTTTCTTTCCCAGGTTGACCCACTTCTGCTTCTCAAAGCCGCCCTCATTCTTCAGGCATGCCAGCGCTGCCCTCTAGTGCTAGCAGGCTGTATTCTTTTCAAAGGAAGGTGAGCTGATATTTTTAGAACATTTTGAGATGTCCACCTCTTCCTGGACAGTTTTTTTTTTTAATCTTGAATCTTTAAAGGATATGTTCTGAAATCCAACTATTTTTCCTCTCCTTTAAGAGTTGTTAGCACGCAGATGTCTCCAGAGCTCACAATGAAGATCACGGTTCATGAGATTGAAACATACACCAAGGTAGGACATCCAAATATTTCACTAGATAATTTCCCCACAAAGTGCCCTTAAAAAGGGATACGCATAAACATAACATATGAAAAAGGTAAGCACATACCACATAAACTGATTTAAAGAAGAAAAAGAAAAAGAAAAACATCTGTTCCACAACATTTCAGAGGGAATCGTTTCTGGCATTTTGACTTGGCCATTTCAAAAGTCTTAATTTTTTCTTTAACACTAATTGGATTATCATCCTGTTCAAGGTCCATATCCAGTTCAGTTGTAACTTTTGGACAGAATACTTTACATTGAAATCAAACGCTCATCCTATATGATGCAGAGTTCATAGTTTCATCATATGTGCAAGCTGTCCAATCCCTGAGGCAGCAGTTTGTCCCCAAATCTTAACACCTCCACCACAGTCCTTCACAGTGGGTTTGAGGTTGTAAATTAAATGAAAAAAACAACCCTCCTGTCGTTTGCACTAATCATGTCTTCTATCTCTGTGATCGAACAACTCTATTTTTGCTGTTGTTCATGGACACATGTCTCGTGGCTTTCAAATCAAACATTCACCCACTTTAATAGCAAAGAGAGCCACACACTCTCCAAGGTTCGAAGAAGAGAGGCTCCACCTAAGGACACTCCACTCACTCACTCCTAATCTGGAACATCCCATTGTGATATTATGGATCTGAATTTGTGATAGATGTACTTACTTAAATTTAAATTGTGAAAATGATTTTTTTTTTTTTTTTACTTTAAATGCCATACATTATAAAACCGTTATCCCATCAGAAACTCTCAACATCTTTGTCATGCTGGATCTTTTTATTTTTTTAATTTTATCTGTACACAAAAAGTTTTCCATTTCCCAGGGGTAAGATGCCAGGGTATTTCTTCACAGTTGATGCTTTGCAGACTTTGTTTACTGGCATCAGGCTTTCTGCTAAATTAACAAGCTGTTGACTTCAACTACAAATTCAGTTTACAGGAATCAACCAGCATGGCTTTTTTTTAGATTAGCTCTGTAGATCTAAACTGTTACTGGAACAGGAAGTAACAGGAAGCCACTGCTTTCTTTTTAAATGAAGGCCCAGAGGTCCAATGGACCAAGCACATTCAACTCACCTGGCAGTGCTGTGGCCTCCACAAATGTGTTCCTGACCACATCTGAACTCCTGTACCTGCAGTCTGCTCCCGTCGACAAAGATTTCAGGTAGCAACTCTTTACGCCCCAATTCAATCGCTTTGTTTTACAGAAAATATTTGGCTTTCACAAAGTTCTAATAAGATGCTTGAGAAACATTTCTAGGCATTTCTGACTCTCAAATGGTTTTCCACCCTCTAGCTCCCACTCTACCCCAGTCAAAGATGCTCCCCCAAGGAGGACTCGCCTTTCAAGAACTTTATCAGACACACCCTCAACTGAGTCGGAGCCATCTGATCCAAGTTCGTCTCAAACTCCCCAGAAGTTGTCCTTCAGCCTTCGCTTTTCAGAATCAGATAACTCCGTGTTTAGCCCAGCTCCGTCGCACAAAGCTGCCAATTCATCCAGCCCCTCAACTCAGTCACTCGGGCCTACACTATCAAACGGAAGTAACCCTCATGAAACTGAGGAGGAAGCGCCGGAAAACTCATATTATCACAGTTTTCACAGCAATGACGGCGGAGGCAGCCGGCTGCAAAGCGATGAAGACAGTTTGGCGTTTGAAGAAAACCCTGATCTAAACAGAGGTGATGGAGATGGAGGCGCCACCTCTGGGGAAGTTTTTGACCACAGAGGGGCTGGTTCTGGGAATGATCAGGCACATGACGATAAGATGGTGGTGGGAGATAGTGGGGTCTGCTGTAAGATTGCTAGAGGCCACAGGGCAGAGATGAGACACCCTCCTCCTCTCTCCTGTGCCTTTGACAGCTTAGAGGAGAGTCCACTGATCCCAATGACACTTTATATGCACCGGGTTAACAGCTTGGTGCTGAATCTGCTGGTGGAACCTCATTTCATGAGTGACACTGCTTCTACGGAGGAAGTGGTGAGAATTTTTTTTTCTGGTGTTCTGTGACAGCGGTAGAATATGAATTCAAATACACGAGTGCCCTGGTTTGGAGGTATAAGGCTAATCTTGGGTAATTTCATGTCTTTGTGGTTTGTGTCCAGTATCACAGCAGCTTGGCTTCACTCAATGGACTCGAGGCCCATCTCAGGAACATCTCCAGAGAGGCCCCAGGTGCTCCTGGACCCTACGTATTTGCCCATTTTGACTGCGTTCAGAGCACTCTGACAAGTAAGGGCCCCAATGCTCTCATGTATCTCTCCATACTTAATCTTTTGTGCCTCACGGTTTTCACTTTTCTGCTGGAGTGAGTATAAGCCCAGGAATTTCTACCTGGTGAAATGGGTGGAGGGGGGGTTGCCGGTTATATTTGTGTTTGCATGAGCTAACAGCTAATTAGTGAGACTGTGATCAGCATTCTTTTGTGCAGCAGACATGCCTGTCCAGGTTAATGGTCCTCTGTTATTGTGTGTCTCTGCAGCCAACGCGTCTGGCCGACCAGGGGGAGCCCCGGAGCATCCTTTTGTCAGAGCCACATCGCTTCTTCACTCGCATTTCTGTAACACTGAAACTCTGCAGGAGGCTATTATAAGGTCAGCACGGCTGTGACGTGGTGGTTGGGGGAGTTTTTGCTCTTCTCAAGTAAAAGTTGGGGGTGGGAGATGAATTTGTCTCTTCATCATTTGTAAAATTCACATCACTTGCTTTAAATGTTTTATCTTTCACTTGCATAGATCACACTCCCAACAATTACTGGCAAAGAAACCCTTCTTCATTTTTGCTCCATGGTCTCTTTGATGTGTTACTTTACTGTTCTCTCTTGCATGTCCACATTCTGCAAGCTTGAAGTGTAAATTTCTGTGACATTTTCACCACAGGAGTGCCGGTGCTGCTGTGTATGGAACCCGCAGCGTAGCCCAGGAGACTTACTTCCAGCAGCACGGGGGATCGCTGAGGAACTCTGGCATTCCTAACCACCAGGACAGTGCTTTCTCGTTGCCCAGCAAGGCCCGACACAGACTGCTGAAACACGGAGTTAACCTGCTGTGACTGGACATCATCAGGAAGCCTTCACTGTTCAAGATGAGTCGCACTGAAAATTTTTGAAAAAATTGCCTGTTTTTGCAGACTTTGTTTTTTAAATTGTCCCTTTAAAAGCAAATTCTGATTTTTTTCAATCCAGTGATTGTAGAGTTCGATTGAAGCTGCTGAGGTTAACTTGTATCCACAACAGATTGTATATTAGCATAATGCTATGGAAACTTTATCGCACACATATGCATTGTAAAATTTTGAAATTGAATAAAAAATTATATATAACAATGAATGTGGGATGGCTGAAAGGATGATTGTACAAGAGGAATGAATATTTCAGTTATTTTCCTGTTTTGTTTGAGTACTTAGTTTCTGTGATGTCTTAAAACTTTGGCTTCTGTTTCGAGCTAGAACTGTGTTCACTGCCCACATTTTATGATATTATTTCTTTATAAAGGTATTGTTGGTCCTGCATTTTTTTGCATTCAACCAGACATTTAGATAAAAAGATACTTTGATCTTGTAGAGAAATGTTCAGTAATTTTTATAAAGATGAAAATGTCTCCAAGATCTACCTTTTTGTTTGTCCTTGATTAAAATGTATAAAAAAGCTTAAAGTGAACTTGGTGTAATAAAGTGTGATGCATCACTGCTGTAAATTAAACGAGCGTGTGATCCTCTCCATTTTGAGTATTATGAGAGCAACTTGTGTACGTTCTTGTTTAAAGCCCAAGGGACCGTTTTACGGCCATCAGCGGCCTGTGTGACACTCCAACATGGCTTCCGTTGCTTTTTCCGTGTTCTACTTGAAACCCGACCCGAAGAAGTGCAGTTTGGTAAGCCAGTCATTAATGTAAAATGTATTACCTTTGTGCAGTAAGAGTGTGTTCGTTTGTGCTGTACGTGCTGTAAATAAGATATTTCTTGATGATCTAAATATGGAGTGAATAGAGTCATTAGCTAAGTGGCTGAATTTGAATGGATGAGGTCGGCGCGCTTTGGGGCGCCTCATTATGCACGCGCATTAAAAGAAAGCAGTGGGGCGTCAAACGAGTGGTTAGAGGCTCGGACAAAAAGAGGGGCAGGGACTGTAAGGAGGGCAAGATTCAAATTCTAAGTCTCCATTGTCAGTGGGCTATATAGCGAGAAGACCGAACACGACGAACGTAAACCTTGGAGAGCTGGCATCAAAGAGAAGCAGCCTGGATTTACGATGGCCGCACCAAACTACATCTGGATTGCTTTATTTCTTATCTCAGTTATGACCAGTCACGTAGGAGTATTTGGTCGCGCGGTGGACTCTCTTGGATCTCTGTCACAGTCGTCAAAAACTGAAGATGAATCCTCTGAACCACCTTTACGCATGGACGTACTGAGGCACCGGGAGCGGTGCGCGGAGCTGACGGCTCCGTGGCTGGAAAACACGCAGCAAGCTCCCGGGGATGACGCGACCCTGCTGAAACTCCATGTGCGGCCCTTTTCTTCAGGGTCCTCGCGCGGTTTAGTCTTCCCTGGAAAGTCTCTTTTCAGTTTTATAAGACGGGTTTACCGTTGCTGTCAAGAGAGAGTAAACTGCTGGAGCGTCAAAGGGATTCAAGGTCGCTTGAGAGAAGGTGAGACATATCAGTAAAAGAAAGTTGAGTGATTTTATCCTGTAACCTCATCATTTCAGGGGTTATTTCAAGGATGCCAATGACACGATCTTTAGGGAATCATGGGTCTCTGAGTGGTTTTCAAATTAAGTTATATGTTATGACCTTTCTAGTTCTTAACCCAGTTCATGACCTTTGGGAGATTTTGGACAGAAGCACCAGACAGTTCTCTCCACTAAGATAATGACAACTCCAATTAAGAGAACATCTTCTGGAGGAATCCCTCCATCAGAGTCCCACTGACATGTAGAATCGGTGCCATCATTTTTCTCCAACAAGAATTCAACTCAAGCTATTCTATTCAGTTATTTTTATGAGCTTTGATCAATAAATTTGCTGATCTTTTGATAACTAATTCACTTTTTCAGTCAAGACCACTTCAGAAGGTCTTGCAAACTAGATGTGTATAGTGCAAAAGGACAAATGAGAGACAAAAACATGTGGCCAAAAATGGATGTAAGATGGCTGTTTTGCAAAGATAAACTATAGCGGAAACATGAATGAATTAGTTTAGAGATTTCTAACATGTTAAAGTGACAATAAACAGACACATACACAAAGTGACACTGCAGCATTGTGTTCTGGCAAGTGTCATAAGTTGGTTTTGAGTAGAAGAAAGCCTGTAAAGCAGTGTTGAGGATGTTAATGGCTTGCTTAATGCAGTTGTATAGAGGATGTGTTATTTGCATTCAAATGAGTCTCTGCAGGATTAGTGTTCCCTCCATGAATTGTTCAGATATCCCACTGACAGATTAACAAGCCATTAAAAGTGAAAATGTCACCTCTGTGATGCAGATCCTGCTCCGATCCCTGGGCTTTATCATGGCTGAGGCTGCCTCTGTGACATGAAATGCTGTAGTTTTTCTGAACTGTTTCTTTTTTTCCTCGTCAGATGCAGATGTGGAGTTTGTCCTCAGAAGGGAGATTTTATCACGGGCAGTTATGAGAGCTGAGCTTCACCTTAAGCTTTCTAATCCGCAGCATCTGGACATCCACCCCATAATTTCATTCATGGCAAAGCACAACCTCCCTACGCGGTAAAAAACCACATTTTAGAAATCAGAATAAAACTTCCAAAGACACACTGTTTCTCTGATGGGCTTTGGGAGTCTGTGGCCTGCTTTGTAACCCAGTTGTCTCTTGTCTGCTCTAGGTACAGTCTGCGTTTAGTAGGTGACACAGTGGAGCTGAGAGTGGATCTGCTGTTCCTTTTCCAGAGTCTGTATGAAGTGGCAGGTGGTGCAGGACGGGGTCCCAGCTTGATAAACATGCGGCTGCCGATGCTCTTCCCCAACGAGGACTTACCAGGTGAAAAGTCCTCTTATGGGGCTTTGCAGGACATAAATGGTGATGCGTGGGGGGAAGGGCTCACCAACACACTGCCAGCTATGGACCTGGGCTTGATCCTGGGCTGCAGTCGGGATGGATCAGACGTACCTTGTGAAACTGGAGGCATTCGCCTCTCACACACACCCTTCATGGCTCTATACTTCAGAAGGAGTTAGACTTTTCAAATGGAAACATTTAACTTGTTGAATCCCTCTTCGAAGACAACAAGCTGTCTCAAAGCTTAAAAGGAAATGATGCACTTCTTTGTCAAATCTGTTAATTTATAAATGTTATGCAAGCTATATATATTTTTTCTAATATGTAAATATGACCGACTGAAAAGTTATTTTGCCAGTCTTTGGCCATTAAAATTGTTTTAAAGGTGGCTTATTACAAAAGCATGTGACCTTTTCTCACTACACCTGGTTTGGTCCACTTTGTTCAGCTGCTTGACAAACTCAAGATATGTGCTTCTATTTAAAGACGTTTAGACAGTTGCTGGGAAAAGGCGGAAATAGCACCTGAACAAATAGAGGGCTGTGAACACGCTGAACTTTGCTTCTCTGTTAATTTGTCAGGAAATATACAACAATTTGTGAGCTGTTTTTTTTTAGGTATCTAAGAATTCACAACACAGCAGAATTTCAAAGTCTGTTGAATGTTTGAAAGACCTAAAAAAATCACACTTGACAGCAACTGAAGGATGTTTGAGCAACACGGTAAAGTAAAAAAACTGCAGCAACACATTCTGATAAAATAGCACATTTATTAAAAAGAGACAGCATTTTATTGCATTTCCCATTTTGCAGAAATATGCCACATCTCAGAGAAGATCAAGGGTCTCACTAACATTTCCCAGTCCACCTTCTGTTGCTTCCAGTTACTTATTCAACAGCATATCTACAGTATAATAGGACGCATTAAGCACACACACAGCCTCACATGTGGTCTGCTGCCTGGATAACGGGGGAGTTGGCTGATGTTTTGCTGTTCAAAGTCTCAATTTAAATACATGTCACATCTTCAGTTTCTTCGGAAAATAAAACCCCAATATGTAAACATGTTGTGAACAAATTTATATTACAGATAAAAGCTCACTGGCTCTCTGCAGGGAACTGGGCAATCCAAGAAATCTGATGACAAGACAAGTTTGTTTTTACCTGGTTTATTCAATGGTTTACCAGGTGGTGAAAAAAAAAATTAAGAATGAAAGAAATGAAAACCCATAAAAAGACATGTCACTAAATATGAATTTAGGTGGAATGACGGCAATTCTTTGGTTGTTAAGTGGCAAAGAAAAAGAGGAGATCTTCATTCCAGTTCAGTTCATTCTTTTGTGAGATGGACTAACAGGTAATAAAAAGGAGTAAAAGAATGTATACACACTAGAGTTACAAACCTTTCCATTTGTTTTTGACTGGCTTTGCTCCTAGAAAAGGTGACGTCAACGACAGATTCAAGATATGACAACTAAACCAACTCGCTTCTCCTAATCGTAAAAGGAGCCATTTGGGTGGAATGAAAATCAAGCCCTGAAACTTATTTAAGAGAGAAGGAAAAAAAAATACTTACTTTTTATACAAGCGAAAAATAATGCAACCTCAAGGCGAATGATGAAAAAGCACAATGTATTCAATAATTCAAGGCAACAAAGACACACCAAAAAAAAAACCAAAAAAAAAACACATTAAAGAACACACGAGGCAGTGCAAAATGTCACACCAATAAAATATCACGTTTTTAAAAACAGACCCTGAGGGAAAAAAAACTCAACACAAATCCAAGCGCATTATAAAACATCTCCAGGTCAGCCCCACTCTGATTTAAATTATATAATAAAATGGAAGATCCCATATTTTCAGACAATCTCATTTATTTGACTTTCTCACAGCCGGTTCATGTGGCTGCTTGTTAAAAAATAAAAAACATAAAATAAATCATACTCTGTACCAGCAAGCACTCATTCCCAAAAAGAAAGGCCACAAAGAACAAATTTAAACCCCAAACACTTCAGCTACAACATAAAAATTGATGAAAACAAAGTTGCTGTCACACAACAGTGTGATTTCAGTACCGCATATACACACACACATACACACACACAACTGTGTACACTTATAGAGGAACAGGAGATGGCGACTTTGGTGCTGAATTAATTTAACTTGCATCTTTTAAGAGGAAAGAAAGGTGCTTGTATGACTTCTATGTGAATGGTTTACAGAAAAAAAAAAGGGCTACAGAGCTGCAAATAACAGATAAAAAACATTTTGTGGCTAAACTTCTTGCAAAACATCTTTCAAAATGAGAAGGAGAGTCAAAGGAGTGAGGAAGCTGGAATTATTGGTTGTTTACCTGGTGAGGGGAAGGAAAGGAAGGGGTTTGTACGCAGGGGTGGAGCATTTAAGATGCATCTGTGAAACGGGCAAAGTTCTAAATGATCCTTGGAGTAGAGCTAAGCACTTAAGGAAGGTAACTTGATACATAAATAGGAGGGTTCACGAATACTCAAGTAAAACAGAGAAACAAAGCTGCTTTTCATTCCACATGGAGAGCTTAAAAAAAGAAAAAAAAGGAAAAGCTGAGACTAAACAGAGTCAAAGTGGACAACATGGCCATGTAGTCTGATCATCCAAAGACTGAATCAAGCAGCTTCATTACACCGAGTCAACTAAATGGTACAGCCCAGATTAAGAACTTTTAAGACAACATGATTTGAGAAAGGCTTCAGAGAAAAAAAGTGGAGAAGTGAATGTTGACACATAACATCTGGTAAACACCATTTTCTAACTGGGATAATGTTGTGCTTTCTTACTTTTAGCTGCATGTGGACAGAGAGCAACTTGGAGGATGTTTGAAACAAGTGCATGAGCTTGTACTCATTCTAATCATTTATTTTATCATCAGCATCGAGGTTGAGCAGTGCTCACTCAGTGTTATATACGATAGGGCAGTCGGGCTTATCAGTCAGCATATTGGTTTGTTCAAACCAAAACCCCCCCCCCAAAAAAACATTTATATAACAACAAAAAAGGGGCGGAAGGGGGATTAAGAACAATTACAACTCTTTCTGTAAAAAAAGAAAAAACACACCTCAAAACCTTAAATTGACTGACTTCATAAATTTTATACTTTATGCTCCTCGTCATGTTCAGCTTAAAAATCTGTGAGCCGTTTTCCAAATTATAGAGGCCACCAAGTTTTACATTTTCAAAAAAAATTTAAAAAAGCAGCATTCTTTGGAGAAACGAAAAGGCAGCCATGCATAATGAATAAATGTATGAGCAAAAAAAAAATCCCACTGTAAATAATATAATCCTTACTCAGTGGAGTTTAAGTATTTCACAGCATAAACTTGCCTCTCGGTAAAGACAACTGCTCTCTTAAGGGTTCAACATGTAAATTTAAAAAATTTGTGATCACCGTTGGACACGTCGTATAGTTCTGAATCTGTACTCGGTGGAACAATATCAAACATGTTCTTTACTCTTGACCACACGCCACCAAAAGATCTGTGAAACCCAGCCCGTGTTTATGAAAAGGCAAGCAGACACAGACAGCAAATGAAGCCAGCTACAGAGCCGGTTCAAGACTAATTTCAGCCATCTTTCAACATCTTATGGCAAGTAGATGATGGCACATCAACAAAATGAAAAAAAAAAGTGAAATATTCCCTAGTTGAGAAGGACAGAAGCCTCTCAGATGGAAACAGCATTTAACCAATAACCATCTCACGCATGGTTTAATTTCTATTCAACCAATTTCTAAGCAGCACCATTTTCAATTTGAAGGTAACATGTCTGACCTGATGCTGAGCAGGAGTGTTAAATAAAGTGTGCTTTCTTGCCACACCCAGTACAAAACAATGCCTTTAGTTTATAAAATGGGCCAAGAACAATCACTCCTGAGCATCTCCTAGCCGTGGAAATGTGGCTTCAACCCATGAAGACTGGCATCGGTAAATCCTGCCAAGCCTCTGAGTGGAAATGACTAACATTGTTCAAAAAGGGTCAGCAGAGGTGGATGCGAAACACATTCAAAGAAGCGCACAGCATACACTTTCAACATCTCCTTTTCTTTCAACAGCAGCGTTTGTTTCATCTGGCAGTGGCTTTCCAAAAACGTATTGTCTCTGTTTGTCCTCCGTCGTCCTGATTTTCCCCAAGCCTCGGGCTCTCTCCTGTGTGTATGCTTTTACCTGGGCTGCTGTTGCCACCTTGACTTTCTCTCCCCCATTCTCCCCTCTCTCTCTTCATAGTCCCACGTCCAACTTAAGCCTCCACATGTCTCCCCCCGCTGTTAGTTTTAGCTCACAGCCGGCAGAGGCAGAACAGTGTGGGGATGAACACCCCAAATGCAACGAGGATGGGAAACATTAGGCTGCTGTTGTCTGCCGCGTAGGGGTTTGGTGTTCGGGGGCCTGACTGGACCCTGTTCTTGGAACCTGTTGAGACCTTTTTCTTCCCACCTTCTTCGCCTCCTTCACTGTCTTCCTCATCTTCCTCCACGTCATCCGTCTTCTCCAAGCCAGGGTGAGGCTGAAGTTTTGGTACATCTATTAAATAAAAGGCAAGAAAAAGCTAAGATGATGAGGAAGGTCAAAATTAAACTACGATAGAAGGTACAGTTGGCTAAATAATGCCCACTGGAGGTATTAAATTACTTAGATTACACACCAAAACATGATCTACTCAAAAGACTCTTGTGTAGCTGCAAAAAGCTGAAGGGTATGTTTGCAATCCAACCACTGACCTTCTAGAGTTCCCTTCATGACATAGAGAGCGCAGACCTTGGGGTTGTCATAATAACCCTGAAAGAAAGAGCAGGTTAGTCGGTGACAAATGTAAGCATAAGTCAAACTGAGCCATTACTCGTAAAATCAATTTGATGACAAACAGAAGTGATGATGAAGCCCATCTTTAATAGTCTTTCATTGTAAATTCCTTTCAAGAAACACTGACAGCTGGTGCACCCATACATGCTTCTTAGCTATCTTACTTAAAAGACTGAAGAATACATTCTACAAACCCTTTATCAAGCCTAAAGCTTTCACTTATTGAAGTGAACAGCTTGAAAAATATTACCAATTGGACAAATGATTAGTCACTCCAGAAGGTAAAAAAAAAAATTCTCTGACTGTGATTGAGCAGCGCAAAGAAGGGCTGAGTGAACAAGAATGTGTCAAACAAATGCTGACATAGCTAATCTAATTTAGAGCTAGTCTGTGGAAATGGTTACACACAGAACGCATTCTGATAGGTCTCTCTTCAGTGCAGACCAACAGTTTAGCCAACCAGTTAATAAACAGGTTATAGTTCATAGTTTAATTAAAAACCAGACACCTAAGCTAATCTTTCTAACCTGAACAGCTTCATTGTGGAAGGAAAAAACACAGACTTGGCTTCAGGAAGGTCCAGTATCCTGGGAGTGTTCAAACTAAAAGTGATTATTGATACTGCCTCAAAGTCCTCTGTCCACTCCATCACTTAACTTTAACACTATGAATTATATAACATTAGGGCATGAAACAGGATATTAAATGCACTGGCAGCAACTTTTGAGAAGGCAGCCAAGAGGTGAACCGAGGGAATATCAAAAAGGTAGAAATCCAGTGACTTTCTTAATTAATTAAAAAAGGTTTTGCTGTATCACACCTGTGCTGTTGCTGCTAATACAACTGCAATATGTTAGCAGGTATTGCAGATTGTTACCACGGAAACGTGTTTCGTGTCAGGTTGCTATCTTACAGCATACACGCATTTCAACTCAGTGGGCCAACAATGGTACAGCGTTAGCTTTTGTGAAAACCTTCATTTCTAGTTTAATGCGCCCAAAATCACAGTAAACAACAGACTACCCGAGAGAAACACAGCAATGGGGTAAATGCCATAGAATTAGAAACATGAATGACAACAATAAGCCTCTGAGTGAGAGTCATGTTCTATGCAGCAACACGTGACAAAAGGACGAAGTGTGTGAAATAAAGAGATGCTGAGTCAGTGCTCTTCATGCAGTGCTAAAGCAAATTTGGATTACTTTGGACAATAATAATAATAAAAAAAAATCTATCAAACCAACGCTAGTTACACAGACAGGGTGCAGCTGTCTGTCTATTTTCTGGATGGTAAAAATAGTTCACATTTTCTAGCTGTTTTACCAACAGGCAGTAAAATCCAAAATCTTCCATGAGAGAAAACGGTTGATTGTTAAATGATGAACTAAAGTAAATTTTTGGTAATCCCTTTATCCTCCAAGTCTTCTACTGAAGTCCATCACTCCTTAAGCCTAGTTTATGCTCCTGAGTCACGTAGCTATGCCGTTCATGTGGACCCCGACGCCGTAGCTTGACACGCACCTGCAGAAAATGCTAACTACGTGTCGCGTTGACGCGGACCGCAAGGGCATCAGACCACCTCCACAAATGTCTGCTCTGTCACCTGCGCTTTACCATTTGCAATTTAAGCATTTGTTCTTCAATATTGATGAGCTCCAACTGCAAATACAGCGGCTCCACCTCGGTTGCCATAGTTTACTGTTGTTAACTGTGACCGGAAGAAAAAGCAAGGATTCGGCTATAACCCCTGAAACTGCACAACCCCCCCCCCCCCCCCCCCCCCCCCCAAGCAAAGAAATAAAAACAACTCACCTTGACGAACTCCACAGTGAGCTTGTTGTTGAACGTGGACACCTCTCCCTTCACACTCAGCTTGCCTCGTCTAATGGAGAACGGCACTATCTCATCGTGAGCAGTACTGTGTCCCACTCGATCAAAGATGTCCAGGTCCTTCACCACAACGTGGCCATTTAGACGGACGTCAAACACCTAGAGAAACATTCCCAAGTCAGTATTGACAAACAGCTCATCCTCACACGGATGATGTTACCAACTGTGTACAGATATTAGCTCTTGATGCCTGTCAGAAAAATAAGGTGCACAAGAAGAGGATGTATGGCATATGGAAAAAAAATTAAACATGCCTCATAAGTTTAAAGACTGAAAACATTTAACAAATTTCCTATTCAAACTGTGCAGCATTCGCACAATAAGAGGTCTGACTTTAATTTGAGTTTAAATTACTCACGATACCTTTTGCTGTGACTGTGCAAAGTAAACCTCTGCAAACTTCAAGACTAATATGTAGTCTCCTTCCTCACGAATAGGAACATCGTATCCAAAAGTGTCTTCATTGTAACGCTCTGTCTGGTACAGGATCTGGTCCTCTGGACTGGAGCGCAGTATTGGCAGACGCACCCCATAATCAGATGCTACAAAGGAGAAAAACATCAGGCTCAATGCGAACTATGCTGAAAAAAACCTCTAAAATGACAGGAACTCTGGAAAAGTAAGTTTTGTGTCGAGCAAAGCACCTCATTGCGCAATCAATGAATTCAGTGGAATTCAGGGTCCTTCTGTCTCATATAGACAGATATCACACTGTGGCCCCTTGAACCTGCAATAACTATATCTTTGCCTGATAAACTGAGGCAGAAATTGCTCCATGCGGTCTATCCGATCAAATAATCACCTGCTTCCTTTATTTGTGGAAAGGGGCGGGACTGCAGCCCTCTATGCTGACTCGTCAGTAGTTTGTAGTCACTTGCGGAAGCTACAGCATGCAGAGATTTCTGCAGGAAACACCTTCTACCTCTGTAACGTCACTCTTGCCAGCACCTTGCAGGTGAAGCCCGGCAACACATACACTATCAGCAAATTGCCACGAGTAACAGTACACTCACCTTTACCCATTTTCCCCTCCAATGGGTCCTTTTTGAAGTGAATACCGTGTACGTCTACATGCGTTTCACCTCCGGCATTAACAGCCCAGATAACCCGATCTGCGAGGCTGGGGCCCCCGCCTTCCGCCCAACACTGCTCGGACAGCAGCGACAGCACTGCTGCGACCAGCCCGGCGACCAGTAGCGACTGCATTGCCTCACACCGCACAGTCTGCTCGCTGACAACAGAGACAGTTAGCGTCGGTATCCGCTTGAGTGCGGCTTAAACTTTAATGTGTCCAAGTAGCCCTTCCGCATGTAACATTAAGCACACAAGGTTAGCTAGCCAAAGGGGCTAGCCAGTGTGTCTTAGTGAAATGAAACACGATATCCGTACGTTAGCCAGTATGCTAACGTTAACAGTACCAGTACCGGGTAGCATTTGCACAGATGCGGGAAATGACAGTTAAATTGTTAGCAAGCACTCCAACTAAATGTTGACAAATGTATGACATATCGCCTAGTTATCAACTGAAAAAGCAACAAAATATAAAGTAGAATTAGCAGCAAGTAACGTTGGTTGGTTAGCTTGGCAATCTAGCAAACCTACCTGTCTAACCAGAAATTCTTGGTGAATGAAAGCCTGGCTAACGCGAATGCAAATGTCTCTTACCTTCTCCTTCCACAAATTCCTTCAACCTATCTTTTGGCAGTGTGTATCAACCGTATTTCTACTGGCACAGCCTCAGCAGGCGTCTACAAGCTATACTGTAAAATAACTTCACACTGTGCAGATATACTCGGCTGCAGCTGGCTACAACCTTCCACACTGACTTTCATTCAATGTGTATATCCGAATTAACATTTGCTCTGCTGCTAGCTACAGCGGCTGCCAGTTCACAGGGGGCGGAACAACACTACCTAACCTTAGATTTACCATGACCAATGAGTGGCAGACAATCTGTCGAATCACACACTTCAGTTAAGGTTTCTTGATCTATTTAACGATAGACCAATCACATTCTGCTTTGTAGAAATACGATTTTGAGTACTTAAAATAAAAAGGCCATCATACTGAACACCATAAGAGATATTCAGAGTATTCAAGTGATAGATATGGGTTTGCCAGACGGCAGTTGAGGATTTCTTTTCCACGCGAAAGCGCGGATTTTGATATTTACATTCCTTGATTGCTTCTATGGCAACAGCAGACGGAATGATCGAGCCAAAAATGACATCCACGGAATCAAGAATGTGTACGTTTTCCATGACGGAGCCAGTTTCTGAGAAGCGTGTTATGCGCGAAACAAAATTAGAGACTGAGTAACCCAGGGACAAGAAACCTACTGATCTTCAGATAAACTTTGCTGACGAGACCGTTTTACAGCGTTAATTTCCTGTCATTATGCTGTTTTTTTTATTTTTTACTGTTGTTGTGGTTTTTTTCTGCGGTTTAAATATACATCTCTAAATTTTCTTAGAAGACAGGCTGTATGTAAAAGCGAGATATCTATACATGTATTTACCGCTTTTCCAACGATTAATTTGACGGATTGAAGCATATTTCATGACCTACAGTGTAATTACACGTGTTCTTAAAGGAAAAAGTCACGCCCCCAGCCCCCTCCCATTTTCCCCGGTATGGTATGGTCCGATAGTTGTCCAATCAGAAGAGTCCAACGCAACGCGCACACTGGACTTGAAAATTAACAGAAAAAAAAATACAGTTTCTATGGCAACAGCAATACCACTGTGGATGGCAGGTGTTTCATTTTTTACCAAACTTTGCGTTGGCGAGTATATGTTAAAGTCCCCCCTATTTTGAAGTGAAGCCCAGTCGCTTACACTGTAGTTACATTTGCTGGTCAGTAGCTGGTGGTTGAAATTTTTTGGGCTGATATTAGAGAAAAACCAAATGAATCTTTTTTTTTTTTTTTACCACAGAGATTAGCATTAGCACATGTGAAAATATTTGTTGTTATACTTGCCACCTGCAACAGTGTTTTTTTTGTTTGTTTGCTTTTACCAGAAGAGGCCCATGAAGCAGAATTTAGTGCAGGTTTTAAAATAAAAACGTGTCTTTACATTTCGCATTTTGAAAATATCTGTTGAGCTTTAGCTGTGCATAATTATCAGCTGTTTTAAAAGAAAAAGTGACTGCAGTTATTTTGCACTTTTTGTGTCACAGCTACCCAAATAAAGCAGCGTCATTCTAGAAAATACATTATGGATGCAGTAAAAACCACCTAACATGCCTTTTTTCCTGCCACATCTGTAATAAAACAGACCTTCTTTCAGACCTTAATTAGTTTAAGGTCACTCAGGAATACAGCACAGTTATGGCTACAGTCAGCCATTTTCATCCGGAGACTTGTGCAGTGATAGTACTGCAGTGTTTCTGCAGATAATAGATGCCCACCCTGCAGCCTTACCAGTGACACCTATGAATAATGGATATTATAGGGTAGGTTCTCCTTAAGGTGAGGTTATGGCTCATTTGAATTGAATTGTATCATTGCATTTTTTTCATTTGCAAAATTTGATTAATTTATGTCAAAGAAAGGTTCTTGTGGAAAAACTACAGAGTACATCCTCAAGGCTTTATGTAACATGATCATTGCAGGAATAACTGCCCAAATTACGGTATTAAACTGACTTTAGTGCACACAAGATTGTATTCATAAATAAAATTATGCTGCCGGTATGTAAGAAAAATACCAAATAGTTCAATAAAACTGACCAGATATTCCTCTTCATCAAAAATAAAGAATTCCCTGTTGTCATTGTCCATTTTTTATTCCTGAATGGGACTGTGTGGGGAGAAATGTTATGTTTGTTTTCAGTATTTACGATTTGTCTGGCAGTTTGAAAATATCTAAATCACACCTTGACATAAAATCTATAGCACTAAAATCTACAACTAACAGACAAGTACTTGTAGCAAGACTAATATTTGGCAATAAAGTAGCTTGTGATTAAAAAAAAAAGAAGGGATGTTATACACATGTACAATGTGAAATATATAAAATTAAACGTCTATAATTGACATCAGTTTCTGTGTCCACAGAGCCAGAGCACTTGAGTTCAAATGTGTTTAAAATATGTTCAAATTTAATAAGAAAAAAAAAAACTTGAGCAGGAGTTAAAACAATACTACAAAAAAGCATTTGAGTAGAGAGTGCGTCTGTGTTGTTCCACCATCTTGTCTGCAGCCAAGTTTTACTAGGCTAAACTGATTTCAGACCAGCTAAATGTTTAACTTCCCCCGGGAGCCTTAAATTGAGCGCTTAGCAACCCTTGTTGCAGAGGACTGGAAGCGGATGTAAAACATTTTGAACTGCAAGAGACATTGGTGTCTCATTTTCGTTCGATAGTTATTCACATGCTTGCTTTGTATTGTAACCGAACTCCTGTTTAATCTGACAGTGCAGCTAGGTTGACAGCAGTGGCGAGTTTAAGTGAATTAACTTTTTGAGATTTTATTTAGTCAGTTCCCTTCTGAAAAAGATCATTATTAGAAACTGAGCCTTTGGCATCGAACGGTATTGTTTGCTTTAGCCAGTTTTACGCCACCTGGCTGCTATGGCTATAGACAGTTTATTTCTCAATCTAGTGTAAGCTTTCTAAAATTCACACAGTTTGTCTCAAAAGGAGAGATAAAGAAAGCAGACAATAATTTGAGAACAGTTGGCACGTATTCATAGAGGCTGTAACTTCTTAGTTAGCTATTAAACTATGATTTTTTTAATGTCAACTTCGGGATGTGAATATTATGACAGATGCGTTTCAGTACTAGCTGTTTGACTACAAGACCTCATTTTGGGACGTCAGCTGTTGATGGATTTATACTTTCTCCATTAGCATACTAGGTTCCCTGTCTAGAAAGTATTGTTATTATTGTTTATTATTATTATTAGTATTATCATTTTATTCTTGTCATGTAAACAGCATGAAGTCCAACAGCATGGTTGGGGATTGTCTGTCTCTGGACCTGAACCTTTTAAATAAAAAAAACAAAAGAGTAAATTTTTTATTTGAATCTTTTTGGATTTTACCAAAGTTTTAAGCTGCTTTGTAACTATACACAAGACACTCCATAATAACAGCTGTTCATCACTTTAGGTCACACCTTTCATATGGCTCGAGTTGGAGAATATGTATAAAAATGATGATTAGGCCAGGTTTGTAACCTGCTTGATAACTGCACATAACTCAGTGCTGAGCCAGAAAATCTGGTTTGATCTGCTGAAATGAGGTAATTAAAGTGGCTTTTGTGCATTCCAGGGCTATCCCAGCTGTCATTGGGCAAGACGCAGGGTACAGTCAGGACCACATAGAGGCAAACGAGACAACCAACCATCCACATCTACACTCACTCCTAGCGTCAATTCAGAGTCGCCAAGTAACCTGACCTGCATGTTTTTTGGTGGTGGGAGGAAGCCGAAGTACCCAGAGAGAACCCACGCATAAACGGGGAGAACACGGGAACTGTGAGGCGGCGGTGCAAACCACCATATCACTGCGCAGCCCAGCAAGATTATCCATCGTGTAAAAAAATCATTTTTTCATGAAGTTGGAATAAAAAAAAAATGAGTCAAAGCAATATTCCCTAAAAACAAAAAATTTCACAACAAAAAGAATGGAAAAACAAATGGGATGAAACAAAACGGCAATGTTTGTGACTGAACCGTAATAAATCAGCTGAGTGAAATGAGATTTACGTTGAGAAAAGCCAAATATTAACCATCACTAACAGAACCAAACAAGGTTGCAGTGGGCTAAAGAAGAGTCACGGTGCAGTGAAGCACATAAAGACGAAGAAAACAAACAACTTTCAACTGATGATATGGGGTTGTTATCAGGTCAAGGACCAGGACAGATGGCAGTCATTACCTCTACAGTAAATGCGCAGATTGACTTTTCTCATTTTGTCAGTCGAAAGAATGTTTGGTGATGATTAAGTCTTTTTTCAGGATGATAAATCATCTTGCCACACAGAGCAAAGAGCTACCAAACTTTTCTTCAGGAAAGACATATAAACTGAATCAAATGGTCAGCACACAGTCCAGATCTCAACTGATTGAAAATGTAAGGTTGACACTGACAGTAAATGGTTTATGAGAAGGTTCCATCGTGCACAGCTTATCTATTAGCTGCTATACAAGAAAGTTGAAGCCTGATTGATGAAGAATGTTGTGTTCTCAATATTAAAGTCATAAAAGCTAGCTGAAACAAAACACCTGATGTGGTTTTAGTTTTTAGTTCATGATTATGTGTATATACATTTATTTACTACTCATCTATTTACTACTGATCTTAATTGTCTTTCTGTTTTTTTTAACCAACAACTTGATCCAGAAAAAAACAAAAACAATTTTTTTTAGCTAATTAGTTTTGTGTAATAGCGGCAATTTGTTTTATTTTTCTCTTCCAAGGTGTCAATTTCCATATTTTTTGTCTGGGATAGTAATCCACCATCCATTCTGATTTACCTGTACGATGTTCTTACTTTTTGTTGTTGTTTGTTTCCGTCTGTAGTTCTCAGAGAACTTTTGACAGACAAGGATCTGGACTTCCTAAATCTCCCTGTGATCTCCCACCATCATCATGGTAACCGTAACGGGCTCTCCATGCCGTCATACAAGGTCTGCAAACATCTTTCAAAGCCTCTGTTATCATCCAAATGTTTTAAATGCGAAATTCCTTTTTTTACACAATTAAAAAAAAAACATCAAGTGCATTTCTGCCACTAACACTCTGTTTCATACAAGTTCAACAAACACATCCATTACACTTGTCATTATCTGACGTTTATGTACACATCACCTCACCACCACACTGGCCACAATTTTCCATCCACGTGTCTTCCTGAAACATAACCACTGCACCTTAGCCTTTACCTAAGGTCTGTCCAAGCATTGTTTGTAGTTTTGCGTCCATTCAAGTCTTCAGACACAGCGCTTTGAGTTAATGAACGAGTGGTCTTCAGATAAGTCATCGTCTCTAAGTTCCTCTGTCTTGTCCCATCTGCTGGTCCAGGCCTCCTAACCCAGTCTGGAGCCTCCAATTCCAGCCCCTCCTGCACCTGGCCAGCTCACAGAACCTGTGCTGGGCTCAGCAGTGGTCATGCTGCCCCCCACCACATGAACCAACACCACTCTCTTCTTGCAGAAGGGTCCATTCTTAACAGTTATTCCAGTGTCGAACGCAGGTTCAGCCCCATCCAAACAAACATTATTAATCCTTTGTTGCTGATGTTACGTATGAAATCTCTTTTTTATTTTAATTCAATAAGATTGTATTTATACAGTGCCAAATCATAATAAATGTCATCTGGGAGGCACTTCAAAGATACAGAGGGCCACCTCAACAAGATACTGTGCCCTGACACAAACGGCACTAAGTCAGCCAAAAAACAAGAATGCCACAATGTTTCTTTGTGATCAGATGGCTGACTGCTGTTGCCTTCTGCAATTCCGAAAGATTGTAATTAAGTCTGTTCACTCGCTGGACAGGCAGCTGCATATGTTGTTCAATTATTTGTTTGTCGCAAAGTACTTTTCAAATGATATTTTTAATAATTTTATTAACCAACATGTTATTTTACTGCACAAATTGTCTAATTTGAAAATAAATTTTCTAGCCAGGTGGTTATCTTCTACTTATAGTTTTAATTAACGTAGTTAATTAACGTTAAGTAATACAACTTACTTTCACTTTTTCTTTACGTGCAGAGAAGGTGGCCATTATTAACCAATTTTATGGTGCCTATAATGAATGTTTTCATACTTTTTTGTCCCTTTGTCACATATCATCATTGAAAAGACTTTGCAGTGGAAAAGCTACTTAACACAGCTGATCAATCATTGTTTTTCTCTGATGATGTATTTTGTATTTTGTTCTTCTAGGTGCTCATCTTCCAGCTTCTAGAATTGGAGCTCCATCCTGGGTATCTGACCTGGAGAAGGACGATAATGCCAACCAGACACCTGTGCAGGTGAGAGAGCAGTACTTCACCATGGTGCAGCTTTTAGTTTTATCAGTTAGTAACTCCTCTGGTCTGAGAAATCATACCTTAAAGAAATATAAGGTTTCACAAAGCAGGTTTAGTGAAAACTCTTATTTATTATTTTCTATTTCAAGGTTTATGTTTATGCATTTGGCAGACACTTTTATCCAGTGCAGACTTACAGATAGGGTAAGGGGGTCTTTCCTGAGGACCCCTACTGGAGACAGTACCTTTCATGCAGGGGATTTGAACCCAGGTCTCCCACATGAAAGATGGCAATCATATGACAATGCTATCCCAGTATCCCTTTAACTTTATTCACAAAGGGAGCTAACACAAACCAGAGAAAGAGGGGTAACTCTAGCCCGTTTCAGAGAGAGAGGTAACTCAAGGTCTCGGTCAGTTACCGTAGTAACAGACTCTATGAACCTAACCTGGTCGGGACCAGGTTTTTCTCAGTAAACCTCGAGTTTCTCTCTGTCTCCACCCTCTTTTAGCCACACGCTCCATTTGATTTCCTCATTCATTCATTCATTCAGTCAGCAGGTGAGTTTTGGTGTAGCCTAGTTCTTCGAGAAGTTCTGGAAGTCCATTAGGCACAGTAGGAGGCGATTTATTTTTTTTCCACGAACATGGCATGTCCTTTTGAAAACGATCCCGTGGATCGTGCAGCATTACTGCGCAGAGAATTAAATATTAGTCGGGAGATGGTTATCAGACCGTGCATAGATGTTTTAGCATTTCCAGACAATTATCTTTTTGAGCGGCACCATCAGAATCTGTAGGGACAGAAAATAAAATATTTGAATTTGTATGAATATGCTGAAAAAAATATCTATAGGCCTATTACAAGGCACTTGTGTCTTGGGGGGTGGACTCAGAGGATGAGCTCCCTCCAGGGATTCTCTCAGCCACTGGCCTCCCAACGTTTGAACCTAAACCCAGCGTATCACCGTGGCAACACCTATACAATTGACATGGCTCCTACAGTGTGTGTTATTCTTTCATTTTTGTAAAGAGCAGGATTTCAAATATTTTAGTCAAGAGTCAGTTATAAAATATCTAAAAAATCTTGAAGACTGTAGCATTGAAATGCCTGATGGAAAAGTTAAGGAGCTCACATTTCTGCAGGTATTGTAAAATTGCAGGAAAAATACTTTCCTTTCGAGAGTACTAAATGAGCTGTCCTGTCATACAAAGATCATGTTCAGAACAATGATATTCCACTTGTAGCGGAGGTGTCAAATTTGAGTCCATTTTCAATGAGCTGAATTACTTTCATGTTTGTCAGCCAGGATTACCTCCATGTCTTGGCTCTGATGTTTTTGGAGGGATTGTGAAATCTGATCTGGCATTGTACATCAAGTATCTCATAAGGGTACACCAACAGTTTACTTACCTTGAGTTGAATCGACTATTAAATCAGTTTCATTACCTTGGTGATGACAAACCTTGTGAGGTTAATCCGGACAGTAATAAGCCGGTGGCCATGCTGTACAAAACTGGTGTTTGCTCCGATTGTTGCCAGTCTTGATGGGAAAGAAAATTGAAGGTCCAGCACATAACAAAGTCTGGCAACTGGTATTACAACTCAGAGAGATTGTGGAATTGATCTGTGCCATTTCCACTGACCAGATAGCCAGTTTCAGAGTTCTTATTGATGAACATTTGTATTTCAGACACTAGCCGTTGTAGTTGAGAAGAATACAGAATTTGTCTTAGATGATCACTTGCACATCTCACTTTTGAGCCTGAAAACACTGTCATGGCACATGAGGTGACAGTGAAGGGTGCAAAATACAAAAAGAGCATGGTTATTGTGACTGACTACAGTGAGGAGGGGCTCATTGTTGGAAAAATTAAAGTATTCATCCACAGAAATTCAGCAGTACTTTTTATTGTTGAGAAATATCTTGCTTCGCGTCTCTCCAATTTAGTTTTTTGCCTTTCACAAAGTCATAAAAGCTACTGCTGTATTGATCGGAATAACTTGCGTGATTACTTTCCTTTGCCTGAATACACGGTTGGAGGCATAGCATTAATAGTTCTTCACCACACTGTCCTTATTGTAGAACCAATGTCAGCTTTGAGTGAGCAAATTCAGAGCATCATCCTCAAGGCATTGCCGAATATTTTTGAAGAGAGTCAAATGCAACTAATTTCAAGGCTCCAGGACTCTGCCTTTGAATCAAAAGAAGTAAAGTTTAAAGAAGAAAGTTTAAAGGCCACTTGGTCAGGTTACCATGTTTTAGCAGTCATTATTTAATTAGTAATTTTTTGTTTTAGAGACAGAGATGGTTACACTGGATCTCCAAATTTCTCCAAGGCCCATACCACTACCAAACCCATCACCACAAGAATCACAAGTCCATCATGCCTGCCATCAGCTTCATTGTCTGACCTGTCAGACTGCAGCAGTCCAAGCAACATAAGTTCTCCAATCTTCAGAACTAAAACATGGCCAGAAATATTCCAGGTGCCCTGGGACCGAATACCCTTGCAGAGCGGTGCCAGATGGTGAGAGTGCTTGTTGATGAGATGAGGAAATATGAAGGTATCCCCACATGGTCCCAGTGTCTCAAAGTTTGTCAAAATATTGTAAGACAGTACCCCCAAAGTTTTGCTGATGGCTCACTCATGGCAGGAGGTTACACCGCCTCTTATTCAAATAAAAACCTGTATTGAGAATTTAAATCGTGACGGTGACTTTGCACTTCACTGTGCCACAAGGATCTCTGGGTCCCTTAGGAGTGGGCCTACTGACTCATATAGATGTACCAGATTTCAGCCAGAACTTCCACCAGAAGAGACTTATGATACCGTAGGAAAAAATGCCAAAGACTGGAAGGGGTCTATAGACAAGAAGGTGCAGGTGGGGTTGAAAGAGCAGAGGTAGCCTTATGGGAACCACATTCTTTCTGCGGCGTCGCCATATAAATGCAGTTCCATATCTTTCCATTGAGGATCTCAGACACAGCTAGCCATACCTCTTCCATCAGAAGAGCTTCATGCTCATTTTGAGATTCTCACAGATTTTAATGTACTGTGTCTCCTTTAGCTTGCCATGGTGGAATGTGGGAGAGCAATCGTAGAATACTTCCGGAGAAAACCCACAAACAAAGTTGTCCAGGATGAGGATGCTGAGGTGGCACTCCATGCTGTCCAGCTACTGATGGCCCACTTCAAAGAGAGTACAGATGGGCTCATTCTTCCTGCAGATGTTAGTTTTTTTTCCTGCTTTTCATTCATACATATTACAATTGTTGTGATCTAAAATATGTCTTATAAAACTAATGTTCTCACCTATATTCAATTGTCTACTCTTTACATTCATCTGCCATGATGGCTGATGTTGAGAAGACCCTCACTCTGCCGTTGAATCCTCATCTAGTATTGCTTGGTATGTATTCAGTAAATTGACATACGAAAGTCATGGGTCATCATCGGATTTGTAATTGGTTTGTATTTCAAATGAAATAATGGTAAATAAATAAGAATGGCTATAACTGTGCTAAGAAATAAAAATATGAATATGGCCCAAGACTTTTGCAGAGTAATGTACAATAACATACAGTAACTCTCGTCCAATGACAGCTGGGATAGGCTCCAGCCCCCCTGCAACCCTGAACTTGATTAAGCGGGTATAGAGAATGAATGGAATGATCTTGGCCTTGGTTCTTTCTCTGTGGAGTTTGCATGTTATTTCTGTGCCTGCATATGCTCTCATCGAGTACCCTGGCTTCCTCCTGCAGTCCAAATGTTAAAGTTTTTTTTATTCTAAAGTGTTGACTATTGGGGTGACTGCAAGTGTACATCATTATTTGTCTATGTGATGGCAGATATAGAAAATAAATGAAAGATAAAATTATTCATAATTTTAAATTTCAGGTGGGAAAGAGCGTTTAACTGCTGGATGCTGGATGATCAACCTTGAGTCACATCTTATGTGAGGGTATTCAACCAACCTTTGTAACAGGGCTTGCTATACTCTTTTCAGTGTACTACATCTTTAACCTACAGTATCAAAAGGAGACTGCCTGCACACTCAAATTCATTCAGAGGTAAGGCCTGTATTGTTCATTTAGTCTTTTTCAGCAAGTGCACCTCAAATCCTTAATGTATGACCTTTTTTAAGATGGCAGTCTTTTATTTCGATTCAAACTTTAATGTCAAACTGCTGTGTTATTTCCTTTTTTAGGCAAGATCATCTCCAAGAAGTAAGGGAAAGTCTTTCATAAGAAGTCAGTCACAGTCAACCCTCGAGATGTTTAGTTTATTTTTTCTCCATCCATCCATCCATCCATCATCTACCGCTTATCTGGGGGTCGGGTCGTGGGGGCAGCAGCTTTAACAGAGAAACCATCACTGTCCCCAGCCACCACCTCCAATTCTTCCGGGGGGACTGTTCCCAGGCCAGCTGAGAGACATAGTCTCTCCAACGTGTCCTGGGTCTTCCCCGGGATCTCCTCCCAGTGGGACGTGCCCAGAACACCTCACCAGGGGGTATCCTAACCAGATGCCCGAGCCACCTCATCTGACTCCTCTCAATGCGGAGGAGCAGCGGTTCTCCTCCGAGTCCCTCCCGGGTGACTGAGCTTCTCACCCTATCTCTAAGGGAGGAAACCCATTTCGGCTGCTTGTATTCGCAATCTCGTTCTTTCTCAATTTTGTTATTTGCTGCATTCAGCTCCACAAAAAAAGAACATTTTGTATTGAAAAAGCAGCAGTTGCATTCTTTTTAAATGTTTTTTTATTTCTAAATAATTTGTGTTTTCTATTATGTGTACCTTAAATTTCGAATAGAATTAACACACATGGACTGTTTTATAGATACCTCCACATTTAAGTTGCTGAAAAAGAGTTTATATTTGTGATCAAAAACTTTATTTTGAAGGAACTAAATGGACATTTTCTTTTAGTATGGCTTCCTTTTCAGACCTCTAGGTTATTTTTCCGACTAGATGATAAAATGATTTTCTTTTTAATCAACAAATGTTTCAGTTGGTGCTTCCTTTTTAAAATAAAAACATCTGACACATATTGACCTTACATTTTTTAAGTGTATTCTTTTACATTATGTTGTTGAATGCAGATTATCTGTATGTTTAATGGCTAAATGGCACTGTTAATGTGAACAACTGCAATGTAAATTATGAAGGACAAAAACATATTAGGGACTGTACCGTTTTGATTGTTGACAAGGAAATGTGTTCAACTATCTGTTGACCTACTCCTTCATAAAGGGCTTTTTCTTTGCTATGCAAATTAGACTTGTGTGCTTGGTCTACCAACTTGTTTGCCATTTTCTAATTTTGCTTTTTGTAAAGTCATCTATTTAATGTAATGTCTTAAAACAAAATGTTTGGTTGCTGTTGCTCACATGATTATAAAACTTTTATTTATTCATGTATTAGAGCATGAACTTAAGTCAAATTGACAGAAAACTGATTTTTTTTAAATAACTCAGTCCTTTGAAGGTTAAAGTACCACCTGTAAGTTTGTATGTATCTCAGTTACATAAGTAAAAATTATGGCTGACATTTGGGCACATTTAGTGTTGATTATATTTCAGACTCAGAGAAGAAAGACCAGATTAGCAGATGCCATACAAATGGTTTCTCTGCACAACTTCGGTTACAGCTTTTAAACAAAAAAAATGGGTAATTTAGGATGAGTTTTGTGAAGTGTGTTGACAAAAACCAATATGAAAATCCAGTGAAGGAAACAGTAAACATTACACACATGAATGCGATTTCATTTAATGTTCTAATGATGATCTTTTAAATTAAGAGTATTAAATTTACCCACCAGTTTCTGGATCCTGTCTAGAACCAGGTCAATGATCTCTTTGACCTGTTTCTAAGTGAGACTTTTCCAATAGTATAGTGTCCACGGGCGTAGTTGTTGGCAGCATCCTCCTTGCCAGTGATCAGCTGCTCTGGGTGGAACAGCTGATGGTAGGTCCCCTTGCTGACCTCATCTAGGGAGGGGAGATAAAAAAAAGAGACAACCATGAGTTTCATTGATATTTAGAAAAAGAAACATGTCCAATCAATATCAGACCACATGAAATGACACTTAACTATGACAGTGGGTTCGAGAACTACAAAAACAGCTCTGGGGACATGCTGTCCAGCTCCAGTCTCATTGAAAAAGGTGTTAAACCACTTGTAATGTTCGTAGCTAAACAACTATGGACAATACAGGGCCACAAAGTTAATTAGAAATACATGTTAAATACCAGATCAAAAGTGCAAATAAAGGAAGTTCTTTTTCACATCTAACAAAAGACTATCAGAATAATTCCTAAACATTTTTTTCTCGATAATGGTGAGTCAGGAAGCATATTAACCCTTTATAGGACAAGTGACTGTTTTTGATCACTTCCGCACGTTACATCACACATCTTTTTACATCACTCTGGTGATGACGAGATGAAGCTTCATGAAGCACTGAAGCTTTTCATAGTAGTGGGCCGAAGTGTCCTGGTGTTTAATTTGCTCTACTGCGCCATCAAGTGGACAATAGATGTAAAGCAGGTGGTGATTGAAGTGACAACATAATTTGTGCTTAAATGATTATGCTAATAGACAAAAATGAGCTTGTGTTACTTGTGTTTGGGAAGACATTTATTCATTTTTATTTAAGAACAGCAACTTTTCAACAGTGCTTGGTTGCTTCAGGAAGTTTCTTTTTTTGAGATTATTTCACCTACTTTTGAAAATATACACAGGTAAAGCTGGGGTACACAGAATCTTCACAGCAAGCTTATACAAGTTATGGTATAAATTTTTCTATTTTTCCCAGTACTATAGCGGGTCCTCTGACCTCTTGACATTTGGTTCCGCAAGGTATGTTTTGACCTCCACTGTTGCATCCGCGGTTTTATTTTGGATTATTTTCTGCTGTACTGTGGTGTCCAAATGATGCCACAGTACAGTGGGCTCGAACATGGTGGTTCGAATGACAGCAGCACATTCTGCTATTAGCCTCTCCTTGGCTTTATTAGGGCTATAGAAGCCTATTTTGTTTTAATTGTGGATCCAGCAGTGATGCCAGTGATGTGATACTGTGTGAAGAGCTTGCCCTGTACTTGTTTCCTCAGACTCTATGCCAGATCTCTGCTCTCTGGATATTGCAGGATTCCAAGATCCTCCACCTCCATTGCATGGTGTAACACAGCCACTGCGCCATGTGCCACACAATGTGAGTCACGCAAATGAATCGCCTTGTCACAAGCGTCCATGTTTGCTGCACTGTCAGTCACAAGGCCAGAAACTTGAATTATACCTTATCAGTGCTGCTATTACTCTAGCCAGATTTTCAGCTGTATGTGACTGACGGAAATGCAGTACCCCTAAAACAACAGATTGTAAAGAGGTGCTTGCTTTTGTAAAATGGCATGTCGCAGCTAGATATGAGTCCGTGTTTATTGAGGTCCACAAGTCAAGCTAACTGCTGTTGTTTAGGACAGAGGCTTTGGCCTTCTCCTTCTGGTATCTGTCCCATAGCTTTCAAAGCCTGAAAGAGAGAACATTCTTAGTAAATATCAGAAAATAGAGGATGCTTCTTGTGCTCACATACATACCTGCTTTGTGGGGAGAACATAGTTAGGGTTCAAAGCTTTAACAAGCTTTTTGAACCTTTTATCCTCCACAATAGTGAAGACCTGTGAATCCTCTATCACCATATCAACTAAGGCCTCATCCACAGTACTCTTCTGTCCTGATTTAAAAAAAAAGAAAACACAATAGTATAGTATATACATTAATATACTAAAGAGACTTAGGCTTCCTGGCTTACCTGAACTTGGTTCATTGTCATTGGTCTCCTTGCTTTCGTGCAGGGTTCTATAATGCCTCAGCATAGATGAGGTGGTATTGGTGTATCCAGTTTCTTTGGAACACAACAAACACTTCTCCTTTTAAAATGCCAGAATGTGGAAGGTGGATATTAGTACAAGGGTAATGCAATGCAATATCACATTTATATTTATTTATAATATTATTTATTATAATAATAACATCAATAATGATTAATCATAGTTAACATATATGCTATTTATTTTGTGTTCTTGTAGCTATGCTACATGTGTTTTCTTTATACGCACACTTCCTGGAATTTTTTTTTTACCACAAAAGGGCAAGGAACCAAAAATGGTCACTTTGCCGACCATTCATTTCTACATGAAAATGAAAAATTTTGAAAAATGTTACAACTGCAACTAACTCTTGTTATGACCTAGAATAACAATCTAAGGTTGAAATTTTGAATTTCAAAATGTTTTAATGAGTGCCCTATAAAGGGTTAATGCATGCAATGACAAGACAAGCCATACTAGTATTTTGACATAATCATTATAGTCCAACACATTTTCCACACACACGTCCCAACAAAGAAAGGAGCTTAAATGTAAATACCCTTTATTTTCCTACAATTAACTTGGCAAAATTTGTTGTTTACTTTGTTAGACAAAATTGCAAATGTGCATACTAAATTTAATAAATGTCTCTCTTTGGCATGCATAAAAATTTCTCTGACAGCACAGATGTGTGAAATATTACCACATCAAGAATCATGATGACAGTGACATACAGTACAGGTACAACATAATCCCATCCACTGTGAACACAGCTCACATTTGTCACTCCTACTGTCTAATCTCATGCAGGGCTAAACAGAGTTTCAAAAACAGCCATTACTAGCTCCCAAAGTTTTGGGAATTCATACTAGGGAACGTTGGAGGTGAAAAGTCCGGAGATGGTCCATACTGCTGCAAACCACTGACTGTCAGTGCCAGTTTGGCTTTTTGGATTTAAATTTCAAAAGAGCTGCACATCTTATATGGTCTTGGTTCTACTGCCTCTGTCTTTTGATGAGTGAATAACAAATATTCAAGGCATTTTAGGGACCTATTTCTCATTAAGAATGTCCTTGTTGCATGTCAGACAGTGATGCTTTTTCATCAGACTAGACTGGTACAGTGAAAAATTACAGATGGTCACAGAGTTACATTACAGGTTTGATATTGCCACTTGAATTCCTTGGTGAAGCACCATTGTAACACAAAGGTACTTCCACGTACAATTTTTAACACAATACAGAGGGTGTGAGTATATAGAGAAACATTCAACAGTGCTGATTTTTTACATTTCCTACATTACGTTTCTCGTTCTGATGTTTTTGAACATCTAAAGCAACATCTTGCAAGACACTTGAACACCAATTAGAAAATGAGACAACACCAACAATCTATTCACACAGGAAGTTATTTAGTGAGATTTAAAGTGCAAAAAAGAAAAAAGAAAAAAGAAAAAAACATGAATGAAACAATCTTGAGCAATGCTACAGCAAATTCGGCCTCAGTAAAACTAGAGACTTTTCAGGAAGAACACTTATTGATTGAAAGTGTGAGGTGATTCCTAGCTCCATAACATTCGAGGAGGTCTAATTCCAGTGTCATTTAGATTTAGATGGCTCAGAAGATCTTGGCATGTCCTTGGTTGTATGTGGTCTTGTGTGAAGAAGGACATAGCTTCACATTCAGCATGGATCATTTTCATGATCTCAACGAGACATCATTCTTACAAACTCTGAAAAGAGATAGGGGGAGGACAAAATGCAACAGCTGCGTCATAGTCCATAGCATAGCTTAAATAATTAGTTTGTGAACGTTGTCTTACCTTCAAAGTCAACAAGTCCATCACCATTCAAGTCCACATCTCTTAGGATATCTTCTACTTCTTTAAGACCAACCTGAAAAGAAAAAAAGGTAGGCAGATGTGAGTGAAGCCCTACACAGTGGTTGTTCAGGCAAGATTAGATTAGAAGCTCTAAGTTTTCTTTCTCTGGTCCAACCCTTACTTGTTGGCCCAACAACTTCCTCATTGTGTCTCGGAGCTCCGTTGTGCTAATGGCACCATCTCCATTTGTGTCAAACTGAGAGCAAACATTGGAGCAACATTAAAACTAAACAAAAACAGTGGAAAGTAAACCTTATACAACAGAAGAATAAATAAATGAAATCCATTGTCTATATATCAATCCAGGCACTTACCTCCCTAAATGCATCCTTTAACTCCTTTATTCCAATCATGTCTGCAGTTTCAGCGAGGAGCTTTGGGCCCATTAGCTCCACAAAGTCCTCAAAATCAACATGGCCTCCCACTTAAGGAAAACATATTTACTGTTCAAACCTCAAAACACCCCCAGAACTCAGTTATATACATAACTTCTAAATGTGTAAGATGGATATGCGCTTACAGTTCATGTTTATTTGTTGACTTAGTTCTATCAGCTCCATCTCCGTGGGCATGTATCCCATGGTCCTCATACAATTCCCTAGATCCTTACAGCTGATGAAACCGTCCTTGTCTTTGTCAAACTCCTTAAAAGCATCTCGCAGCTCTGTTATAACAGAAGGGCATCTTATTAGTAACTGGACTGTAAGACTTTATTTGTACTTACAGGTTGTTTATACTTTTAAATTAAAATTATTTGCACTTAATTTAGCTTATATTTTATAAAGCCCTTTGATGGTTAGTGTTTTTTTAAAATACATTTCGTTCAAGTGATTAATACAGAACGAGACGACAAACATCAAGAGAAATAAATCTTACCATCCATTTCTTCTGGCCGCAGTTCTCTGTCCTGTTAAAACATACCATGTCATTATTGGTGAGTAAAAAAATAAAAAAATCAATTCACAGATTTAAAAAAAACAAGCATATTATATCTGAACAAACTGTGACTCAAATGATGCCCAAATCTAAATCAGCGATCCTCTCCATAACAATTCTCAGCCTTCTTGCAAAATTCAACTTAAGGACGAACAGTTAAAGATGTAAAAAGCAGACTGAACCTGTCTCATATCATGATGAGAAAAATAGCCTGATCCCTATCTTGCAGGACCGGTAATTGTAACTCCGGAGTTCACAGAAGAATGTGACTGTTTCTAATTTTTTTTTTTTTTTGAGTGCTTGCTTACAATGAACACAACCTTTAAAGGGCAGAGAGAGAGGCAGACATATCCCAGAGCCCTCAGGGGTTAACAGCAGGAGTAGTGAGACGTCTAAACACAACACAGAGCGTTGACGTCAGACTCGAGGAACAATCTGACCAGAACCTCTGACACAGAAAACACAGGAGTCACATGAGCCCAAAAGAACGTGGACAGTCAACACCAATGCACACACAGTACCATCAGTCCTTCCTCTGTCATTTCATCAGCAGTTACTCTAACAGGCGATTTTAGGCCTATTACGTCTCTAGGTTATTCTTTTTAACCGTAAAATGAATTTTCTTAACCCTTAAACGGTTTAAGCTCTGCTCTTATGTGACAAATGTTAGGATTATTGTTGAAGTCACACTGTATCTATTATTTGTGAACTTCCAGCTCAGTCAGTTCCCACACCAGCGTGTTCTTTATTCATAACTTAAAGGATACAGAGTTATTTCCCCTCCTTGTTTGGTAATAATAGAAATCATGTTTTTACTCAAATGAATATAGCAGAAACCAGCGTGTTTGTCCAGACTTACGTACAGTCTGCCTGCACTTTGCCATGCCATTACTCAGGAAGACACAGGTTTGTCCCAATATGTTGCTCACGAGAACGCAGTTTTGTGTCATGGAAACAATGGAGTCCTGATAAGGCCCAAGATACCCTGTGTGGCCAATCTCCTCACATGATAGGACCAGTCTGAGTCTCCTCTCAACATCCTGGAGCATCTTAACATAAGTGTGCAGAAACAGAGCAGAATGGAATTAAGATAAGTTGGGTAGGGGTTTGTAAGTTTATATAAGAAAAGAAAGTCACTGCAGACTTTCTTTATTCTGTTAGAAAAAAAAGGCAATATGCAGCCATGTGGAAAACAAAGTACACCCTCTTTCACTTTTAAGATTTTAGTTATTAGGATCTAATGATAATAAAAGGAAAATCATCTGATCCTTATCAGGTAAAAAAAAGAGGTAAATCCAGCCTCAGATTACCAGCAACACATGTTCAAGAGTCATGTCCAAACTATTTAGAGGCCATTGTTCCACAGTGAGAAGGATTATTTACAAGTGGAAAACATTCAGGATAACTGACAGTCGTTTCTGGAGGAAATGTCTCAGCAAGTTCACCCCAAGGTCAGAGTGTGTAATGCTCACAGAAGCTGCAAAAAACCAAGAGCTACAGGCCTCAGCTTGCTTGTGAAAAATTCAAGTTGATGACAGTTTAATTGTTGTGGTTAACTGTCGCCTCACAGTAAGAAGGTTCTCTGTTCGAGTCTCGACTGGGGCCTTTCTGTGCGGAGTCCAAACATATGCGCGTTGGATTAATTGGCAAGTATAAATTGACTGTAGATAATGATTTGGGCTTGTTTATTTGTGCTGTGTCCATGTATTGCACCATAGGACATGGAGACCTTTCAGTCATTGAGTCCAACATGATTTCCACCACATACCCAAGTATTATAGAGTCAAATGTGAGGCCAACTACCCAACAGTTAAAGCTTGGTCAAAACTGGTTCATAACACAGGACAATGATCTCAAGCACAGCAGCAAATTTGTACAACACAAAAAAGGCTGTATAAGAACAGAATCAAGTGTTGTAATGTCAGTCAAACTCTAGACCTCATCTTGATTGAAATACTGTGAAGGGACCTTAAGAGAGCGGTGCATAAACAAATGTCTACAAAACCTAATGAAATGAAGCACCATTGTAGACAAAAGTGGGCCATGATTTTTTTTCACAACCATGTGAGATATTGATCATGTCATACACAAAATTATTATTTAAAATTACTGCATCTAATGGTGTTAGTTTGTGTTGAATAAATAATGACACAGTGTAATATTTCATTGGTTGATCTTTATCTGAGAATGAATTTACCTCATTTTAAGACCCAGAAAGGGACTGATGATATTTCCTGCGGCCTGATACATAAAACTTTAGAATTCAAAGAGGGTGGGCATTCTTTTTCTCATGACAGTATCCCAATTGATTCTGAGACACATTTTTCTTCAGATACTGGTACAGTAACAGCTACTTAATACATGTGCATGTTATAGAGGTGTGTATGTAAGAATAACAATATAATGAATATGAAAACATGGCAGAAAGGTGGCCTAAATACATCTATAAAATAACAGGTTGCCAACTTTCCACTCATTATTCATAACAGTTTACTTGCCACTTGTACAGACTGGCATCTCACACCTATACACTGTCGCAGAAGGAGTAAACATACTCAGAGGCAGAGAAAAGGGAAGCTACAAAAAACATTGCAGAAGACATTATGCAACTAGGACGTAAAGATACATTTTCTTCCAAGGGACATTAAGTACTCATTAGTAAATTATTTCTGCTGCACAGCAACGTTTGCCAAAATTTAGGACCATTAATCCAAGACAAGCTTGATTGAATTCAACAGTGCTACAGTTGCAGAAAAAGCACTCACAGCGTGATAACATTAAACAATGTAACGATTAATCTCAGAACCGCTCCATTATTGAAGCCTTAAATAAATCTAGTTTTAACAATATATGCTGATTTGACCTTTTTGTGTATAGATTTGAAAAAATATATTACAAAATATTTCAAAACTGATGTAGTTCGATCAATGACTGCAACAGCAACTGCAGAAAAGTACGTGAAAATATTTACAAAACTTCTGTGTCCAGTTTCGTTTATCACTATCAGTTTTGAATGCACCAAAACATGGATCAAACAATCTGAGAAAGAAAGGGTGTTACAGTGCAACACACGGAGAATATTCTTACCGCTCTCAAAGGCCAGTCTAAGCAGTTTCCCATTCCAAAGGAGAAAAAAGGCATTAAATAGGACCATGAGGACTTTTTCACCGTAAGGTCAGGAGTTTGAGTTTTGAGACGAATGCAAACTCTGCTTTCAGCAAGACCCATGAAGCCCAGGGTGCTAAATTATACCTGCAGCAGAATAATAAACAGTGTACTACACTGTACTGTACTATACTGTGTGGGACAAGTGAATGGAGCAACACTAAGAGCACCAAAGAGAGGGTAAGAGTGGGGAGAGGAGGAGATAAGGGGGAAAGTGAGAAAGCAAACGAGGGAGGGATGCAGACCAAGGAAGGATACAGAATAATGCCTATTAAAGGAAAAGAGATGTCTGGAAGATATTTCACGCAGCTGTCACACCAGCCAAACTGTTGGTTTATTCTGTAAACATATCTGACACTTCAGCACAAATTCACAGGCAGCAAATATGAGAGTAAACAAGATAAACTGTAAAACAGCCTCCAGCTTTCCTTGGGCAAATACGATCTAGTATCAATAAGAAATGTGCACCTGTTATCATCTGGCTTGCACATATACTGTGAGGTGTTTGCTCTTTCTGGGCTAAAAAAACATGGAGAAGGCAAGTTTAAAAGAACATTCTGTAATGACCTATTTCTATTTTTTTGTCATCCTCCTCACCTGCACTCTTCAAGTGCTAGAACATAATTTGTGATTTTGTAACCTTGAGATTGCATTTTAATTTTCATGATAATATTTTCTGCTTGTGCCTTTTTTTTCCCTTTTTTTTTGCACCTCACAGCCCTTTCACATCACATCATCATTTGCTCTCTGCGGGCGATGACAAGGTTACACTGACCTACAACACACTAGCCACATGGCACCACAGAGAAACCCAGAAGAAGCAGCAAAACAAATACTGTCTATTGCACTGATATTTAATATCTATGTGTGTGCCCATATGCACAGAATATTGGTGAGGATTTTCCTGATTAGGATCGATTCATATGCATTGCATACATACTGGCCTGGGAAAACACCACCTGCAGCCACAGCAGGGTTTTCCATAGATGTATTGTTCACACAAACTGGTGTGTGTGTGTGGCTCTCAAACCGTACTTTCCGCCTGTCACTGAACTTCTCACCATCATCAGTAGGTCTCTCATCGAAGAAAAGTCTGGGTTTACTAATGTTTTCACAAAAACTGCTCACAGTCTGACTCACTGGCTATTTGTGGCGATGGTTTTATTCTATATGAGTCTATATATATCTATAGTCTTTCCATATCAAGAGCTTCTGCTTCTAGCAATGTATGTAAATCACTTCCTGATAAAATCCAGCCACCTTACATGGTAGCAAATAAACACTGACCTCTGTGGAATGAGCCCAATAAACAACACAGTATCAGTGGTTGAAGCAGTGAGTTGGAGCACAGTGAGAATTCTTAATGCAGAAACAAAGCTGGTTGCTTTCGCAGTGCTAAAATTATGCAAAATGGCAGCACTGATAAGAATACAGGCATATAAAGCGGCTTCCTTTTGATCAGTAGCCAAAAATAGAGCTTCCGTCTACGGCAGGAACATCAGGCTGATTACCTTCAAACACAATCACTGAAGCGGACCTGACTGAATGATGCAGAAGCATGAATATAGCTCACAAGCTATGCCTTTAAACAGAGAGGTATTAGCACATCAGATATGTCCACCTCTGCAGTACTGGAACATTTTAGTTGCCCCAGCACATCCACTTCAATCAGAAAGATCTGCCTGATTGAGAAAACCTGTAGGAGGTAGCTATGTATTTACAAATTACATAAGAAATGAATGCGTAGAAGCTGCTTTCCTTCTACAGTCTATCCAGTAATGACAGTGTTTGCAGACAGCATCACAGAGCATATCAGGATGTATTGATTGCAGACTGGATGTCAGTGAAGGAAGAGGCCACAGTTAACCACTTCATATCTGCGTGTATTTCTGTATTAAGACTGAGAAGCTAAACTTTAGCAGAGAAGTCTTGTTGAAATGAATAAAAACAATGATTTTGGGTGGATCCTGGCTGCTGAACACAGATGTTTCCTTTGGTGAGCCTCAATCACTCTGCCCTTATACAAACCCTTCACTACAGTGGCTTCTGTAATTAAGCTTTATAGAATCTAAATTTGGATTTGGGGCATCATTGTCACAGTTTGTAGGGACATTTCCAGAAACATTTGCACACTTAACACTCTAAATCTGAAATAAACATAAATCGTGGAGTTTATCTGAGATTAAACTGTTTTAGTTGGATACTTCCTAAACATTTCAGAGCCTTACCTGGCCAAAGAGAGAATTGAGGATGGTTCGTAAATTGATATCAGATGTTGAGGAAGCAGCACTGGACCTCCGTGATCGACGGGATGACCTGCTGGATGGAGGGACAAGGGAGCATGAGGACTGGGAAGGACTGCTGACGTGACCACCGCCATTGGTCAACCTGCCCCCCTTATGGTCCCTCGGCTCACAAAGGGGGGTCCTGTCATCGTTGCTATCCGACAGAGAGGGCACCCTGGGGACAGGACGGGGGAGCGTGTGACACCGCCGGGGATGCTCAGGTTCATGTCCTGCTGCCGGCGGACGGTCCTCCCGGTTTTGCTTCCTGCGGTGGTGATGACGGTGAGTGGCTTTGGATGTCCTGCAGCGCTCCCTCACACCCCGGCCTGCTTCGCCGTTGGGCTCCTGAGGAACGGGCACTTGGTTGTGTGGGGCATGTGACTTGCACTTGCCCCGCGTGGCTGCATTATTACTACTGTCTTGGCTGCCGACCAGGGAGGGATGGCACAGGGGTCTCCGGGCACTTACATCGCCTTCAGCCGACCAGAAGGACTCGTCTGTTTTGCTGCTGCCCTGGAGTCCGGCGGGACGGTGGTGATGCTGGTGCTGATGGTGATGCTGACCTCTCCGGCTTTCTGTTGTGTCTTCAGGGAGCTGTGTCGGTCTCCTCGTCGCTGAGGAAGATTTCAGGAGGGAGGTTGTGGAATCAGATTTTGGAAAGGAGGCGCTCATTGCGACGGATCTGATCTGGTCTGCCTCCGTGGGTTGTTAATCGACATAATTTTCTTCTCTCCACTGTCGAAACATGCTCTTCAGTGAAGCCTGTCCGCTTTGAGTTGAGCTACATTTCACCACCTGATTGCTGTGCGGCAGCGCGCTCAGACAGCTGAACAGAGGGGGTACATAAACTGCTGCAGAGCGCGTCACCTGTTCATTAATGTTTTCTGTGGCTGACGTGGCTGTGGACCGTTGTAAGAAAGCTGGGTAATTTGTAAACTTTCTATGAGCATGTAGATAAAATTGTGCCCCCCCCCCCCCCCCCCCCCAAGTGGAGGAGCAGACTCATATTAAATGACGATGCGGCTAATAAACTATATTAACAAATAGCCTACAGCAATTTGAAAAAAGTAGGATGTCCAAAGTAGGATGTCCCTGTATTAATTTCCCAGGTTCCTATTGCACCAGGGGGAAAAATCATAGGGTTTTTATCGTCCTCATGTTAAGAAAATACAACCTCAGATAAACAACACGTGAGATATTGTGCCGTGTCATTATTTATAAAAAAAAAAAAAACTAAGCTAAAAAGCAGAAGCAATGTGTGGAAAGTAGCCTACACCCTGTTTCTATGGGTGTTAAGATGGTATGTAGCAGCCAGGTGCTGCTAATGATAGAAGCACTTAATTAACTGATCATCAGCAAGAATCTTAGATAAGCAAATGTTTCTGTCTATAAATCTGGGAAGGAGTATAAGGCCATTTCCAAACAATTTGGAGTCCTTTTTGTATTAAGAAAGATTATTCACAGTGGAAAACACAGCTGCCAATCTTCCTGGCAGATTTCGTCCCAACAAGTTCAACCCAAGGTCAGACTGTGCAAAGCTCACAGAAACTGCAGAACCTCGCGATTTCCATCAGCTCCCTCTCCTCCCTGTATCCTCCTGGCTTGCCCTATCGTGTGTGTGTGTGTGTGGGGGGGGGAGGCGGGAGGCGGTCCCATGGGCTGGTGTGGTGATGTCACGGGGGGTGGCGTGCTGGGGTGGGGGGATGCTGTGGGTTTTGCCTGGGTCGCTCCTACCTACTGGTGCTTTTCCACCAAGCCCCGTCACGATGTTTACCAACCCCAGGGGGGCTGTGTCGTGCGGCTTCCGGCTCCTCCCTGAGGGTTGGGCGCGCCCCTTTTGCCCTGAGTCCCGGGGATGGCGTGCGCCTTGCCCTCGGCGGGGTCACGATGGGGGGCCGGGGTGGGCTCATGCCGTGGCTGGCTCTGTTGCTGGTAGGGTCACTGGTTGATGCTGAGTAAGTGTTGAAGGTCAACATCATTGCTTTATGTCTGACTGCTGGACAGCTTTAATTCTGGTGGATACATGGGTTACTTACAGACCACAACACAAACTTCCACACATTCATCTATATATGCACCACAGTCCACCTTACACACACACACCTGTCATTGTCTGGCTTAGGTTTGTGAAGTTGTATATGCACAAACTACAAGACAACAATCCTTTGGATAAATGAGACTGAAGCAACTATGTTTGGTCGTAATGCATCTCATTAGGTGAAAAACCAAACACAGCATATCAGCACAAACACCCGATACAAACTGCCAAGTATGGTTGTGGAGGGCTGATGATTTGGTCCAAAACTGGTTCATACAACTGGACAATAACCAGGTTCAGCAGAAAATCTACAACATAATGTCTCAAAAAGAGAAGAGTCAAGATGTTACGATGACCCAAAGTCCAGACCTCAACCTGAATGAAACAGGTGTGCAGAAATAAATGCATGCAAACCGCAATTAACTGAAGCTCTTCTGGTTAAGAAGAATAGACTAAAATTTCTCCAAAGGGATGTGAGAGTGTGAAAACATCATACAGAAAATGATAGCCTTATGTTTTTTCTGATAAAGCTGGTTCTACAAGGTATTTAAGCACTTGATATACTTAGTTTTTCACACACTGCTTCTGCATTTATTAAATAACGAACGACACAGTGTAATAAATAATATTTTATTGATCATCTGAGGTCAGATTTAGCTAATTGTAAGACCTGGCAAGAACCAGATTTTCTTATTTTTTTTTAAATTATGTCCTGATCTTTAAATCTTCAGAATTGAAAGAGGGTTTACCTTGTGTTCGTATGGGTGTTTATACATGATGCAGAAAGTAGATGGAATATTCGTAGTCAGAGCTAGGATATGTACTATGACTATTCTTTCATACTTACCTGCATTTCAATGACTTACTGTCAGTGAAATGGAACCATTCGACACTTTGTATGGGGACCACTGATCCCATGAACTTTACTTCAGACAACAAATCCACACATTTGTGACGGGCACTTTTTTTATGTTACATTTTCACAGATATGTGCTTATAATCAGTCTGCTATGTCAAACCATACTGTTAAGAGAATATTCTTTTTGGTCCTATTTGGTAAAAGTTTCACACCTGCATAGTCTACTTTATTACAGAAATACTTTATTAATTCAAGGACTGCAAGTTAATATAATATTCTTAGGTCCTTAAAACATGCAGCCTAATGTACTCAACAATCTGACAAGCACTTAGAGCCAAAGGACACAAAAGTAACATCCCCCCCCCCCCCCCCCCCCCAACTCCAAATTGTCAATTAAAGCCAGAATCAATTTAAATGCTGCTGACTTTATATTCTCTTAAGGCAATACAGGCGTGACAGCAAATGACTATTATTATACTGAGGAAACGCAGCAGTGGTTCAATATTTGCATTGTTATACGTCCCTGTACCTCTACTTTAAAACTGCACCTAGATGAAAAGAGGTCACATCATTTATTTTTTATTTGTATGCATTCTCTCTGTTACACTATGATGAGGGGAGCTTTGAGAGAAATAAAGTCTGCTGTGGAAAAGCCACCCTAGTATTGATTATTCACTTACAATACCACCACAGTAATGTAAGTGTCTAATCAATACTAGAGTGGGATTTCAACAGACATCTTTATCCATTGGAAAAAGCTTCCCTCAGCAGAGTGTACTGAAATAAATGCATGCACTGTGAAGTCAGGGTTCAGATCTGCAATGCTTGTGTAAAAGTGAGAAGACTGACACCAGCTGGTTAAATAAGATACTCGACCATTTATTAAATGTACAGAAATACTGTTCAAAATCCACACAAGAATGTGTTCAAAGACAAATTCTTAATCCTAATGTAAACAAAATGGTTGCCTCACCATACAGTGTATATAAAGCCAATGCTTTGGAATTAGGTTTCTATTGTGGATTAGCAGCACTGTTGATTTTATACCCAATTATGGACGTGAGTGTCAGTGCCATCTGATGTTGTAAACAGCGTGTAAATGATCACACCTTTGTAAACATTAGAACGGAATAGATGTGTGTCTTGAATTGCTGTAGACGAGTAAAGCAGCAGAAGATTATTGATCTTTTAGACTGTGCACATACAGTATATCCATGGAGTTTCATTGAAAAATTAAGGGTTGTGGTTTTCGTATTGGGTACCATTCTGTGCTGCAAAATTACAGTGATTTAAAAAAGGAAAAATATTACAGAACAACAGAGAGAGTACCTCAGAAACATTTTACAGAGTATACTAACCAAATCTATCAAAAAGGATTTTTATGGTAGGCTTTTTGAATCAGAGAAGGACTTGCAATCACTTTAGGTCTGAATCAAGACAACACAATAGTTAAAGCACTGAAGACAGTCATTTCAAAACATCTCAGACCATTCAGGGTATTATTTTTTTTCCACTTCAGCCCTATTTACAGAAATACAAACCTGATATCAAATGCAACCAAATTACAAGAGTTTAGTAAAGTTACTAAAAACACTTAATCTCCATTGTCACAGCACAGGCCGACTCACACAATTTGACCTTGAAATGTGCTTATCTAACCACATCGTGTGAAAGCGGGACTGATTTTCAAATAGGAGCACATTTAACTACCACACCACCAGGAGTCAGGACAGAGACATCAGCTGCGTCTGTAAACATTCAAATCATGATCGTCACGATCGACACTGAACCCCACCTATCAAACCACGTATGGATAAATGTATTTTAAACCAATCTTGTGCTACTGTTATAACACTACAATAGCACTATCTACAAAACATTTTCTTTGGATGTGTGTGTGTGAAAATTGCCATTGTGTCAGGGATCCCAAGGACCCAGACTTTACTGATCCCTTGTAATTTTAAGACTTTAATTTTGTACTGACACTTCAATTGTGCTGATGTGATTATTCGACTTTTTGCACAGGTTTACAAGAAGAAAGCAATTTTTCCTTCATAAGATCTTCAATTATGTTGTGGCTTTTTATAAATAATAATGAGCATTACAATTACTGACACAATGTTAACATTCTGTGTGCAGGAGGGCCCAGCCATTCATAAAAATGTGAACACTCTGAACTTCCACTAACAATCTGAATCAAAATTCTGCTAAATGTTTAATATAAAAAGTTTAAATTACTAAATTTCTTAGCCCTTGCAGAAGTGTATGTAGGTGTTGCATGTAGTCATGTGCCTTTCTTAAGGCTTGGGAAGAAGGCTCCAGGCTGATAAATGATTACTCAACAACTTCACTTCATCAATAGTTAATAGAAAAGGTTGGCCTATGAATCCATTATGCTGTAAGGAAGAACATCAAAAGAGTAACAAAAAAATTGGGGCAATTTTAGAGCAGTTTTTTTTTTAAATTTTGGGTTACATACTTTGCTCTCTATCTTCATACTGTTGAACTGTTTTATGTGACAACCAAAATAAATAAGAAATTATAAAAATGATTCACAGGAACTGTTTTGCTCTACTATTGGCCCAAAATTAGAGCGATGCATCATGTGTAGCCTGGTTTCATGGAATAGCATATGAATAACACATCAGATCGTGTAGCGTGTTATTACTACACATTTAATACCAGGTACTCGAGTGCGATGACACCTTGCTGAGAAGGTCTGCCTTAACCATAATTGCATATGGTGTAATTTCACAGATATAAATGATATACCTAGAGCTTAAAATGCACAGAAATGACATGCAAAGTGTGGCTGAAGTGTGTTATTTATATACAATGCCATGAGATCCTGTTAAAATGCCCCCATCTCTCCAATTATTACACAATATTTACATGGCTGCATGAATTAACATGTGTTCCCAACGTTCTGAAAAATGAAAGGTGCACTTTTAAATATGGCTGCATTTTACACAACTACATAGGCGAAAAGAGAATTGATAAAAGAGGTCCAATGTTTGGTCATCTGCAAGGAAGAGTTATGAACAATACTGTGTGAGTCGGAGAATATGTACACAGTGAATATAAGAGCTGGTCTGGAGGCAGAAAAACAGTTGCTCCCCAATCTTACAGACTTCCCTTAATGCCATCTGTCTCTTGTTTGGTTTCTCACTCACACCTATTTCCCTTCCTTGTCCTCTAAACGGCCTGGAGTAAAAATGTAGTCCAAGGCTTGCCTCTCAGCAGCGGCCACGTTGGGGTGCCAAAGATCCACCATGAATACAACCCTGGGGCCGTCCTCTGGGGTGCCTGCGTACACAAGCCAAGCAACACAAACATCAAGAACCCCTTTATGACATGTCTTTGAACCGGGGCCCATATCAAACTCATATTAAAAGATATTACGTTTTTCTTAGCTACTGGATTATTCTGCACTTTGAGGTCAATCGTCTTTCTACATAGATATAAGCAACACACAAAGAAAAAAAAGACTCAGTATAAATCCCGTCTTACCCTCATGGAAAGCCCTGTGGAGGAAGGAGTCGTCAAAAAGCAGACAGCTGCCCTCGGACCAGCACTGTGGCTCTCCACCAACTACAAGCTCACAGGATGGAGGTATTCTGAGACCTAGGTGAAAAAATAATAAGTCCATCCATGAGTCATTATTGGATTTAACATGCATTTTGTGCCACTGTCCCCCATCCCATCCATAGTTGTTAGACTGTCCTGTATCATATAGGACAGTCTAAGAACAGGGTTATTACAGTATGTCATTTTAAAAGATCTTACAAAGTGTCTTGCCTTTATAGGCAGCAGAAAATGTAATTAAAGCTCAGGTGTAGTGAAAACGATAACAATTTGAGCATATGGCACAACGTTTCAACCATGTGCTTTCATTACTCAAGAGAATTCAGGGCTTTAGTCTGAAAACAACAGCAGCCGATCCACTGTGTTGCTCCTTCTCTCTGTTAAAATATGCTTACTTGTGAAATGATCTGCTGTTGTGTTGGGTTAAATACACACTGAGCCACATCAGTTCCAGTTCACTGAACACTCTTACCCAGGTGGCAGCGCAGCCTGACATTTGTTGGACCGTAGTGCTCAGTAATGAGAGCTCCAGGCGTCAGCACAGAGAAGCAGGCATTTCCAAATACGTTGTTGGCGATGAAGGTTCGCAGCTGACCCAGCACCCGCCAGGCCCGCGGACATCTCCTGACATTTAGAACCAGAGGGGTGCCTTGGTTGACCAGGTAGTAGGTCCACCACTGCCCACGAGGAGTGCTGTTGGCTTTCCACCCTGGTGGCAGGGAGGAGCCGCTGCGGGCTGGAGGTTGGTGGTAGATGCTCTCAAACTCAGCAAGAAGGGCAGGGAAGCTCTGCTCAAGCAGTTCCACATCATGTCTCTGTACTTCTCTAGAGAAGAATGGGGCTGACGGTAGGTCGGGGAGGAAGAAGACCTCCGGCCGCTGGATAGTTGGTCGGCTGTTCAGGTATCGGCCTTGGTCACGGACTCCTTTGTGCACCCTGCCCATACCTGACCAGGTGTAGCGCTTGGCGTAATCCTGCAGGCTGTGATAGAGCCTCTGGTTTAGACTCTCACCAGCGCTGGTACAGCGGAAGCACTCTGACGACTGGCAGAAAGCAAAGCCGTTCTGCTCTTCCAACCCTGACCCATGTTTACCTTTCCCCCTGCCACGACAGTCTGAACTCATGAAACCCCCCACCACCCCTCCAATCCGACCAGACCCCGACAGATACCTCCCACGCAGCGGGCTGGGGCCATGCTCCCGCCCCACTCTGTAACAGTACCACATAAACAGTAGCAGCACACACATGGCTATAGCCAAAGCACAGATCTCACACTCCCGTACAGACTGAATCCCTCCAGCCACCATCTCCCTCACACTCTCTAGTGACCACTCCATCTTGGCTCCTTTCTGGATTGCTGAATCTGATAGAAATATAAAGTGCTGATGAAAGGTGCGTTAACTTGTCTTTGCCTGATTGTGATTGAAAGAGGCCTTAAACCACACACAGGGTGTTCTGGAGTCTGGTGTCAAGCAGCTCTTATGGGCCCCTCTGATGTAAACAGTCTGCTGATTTGATCTGACACTCTCACTCTTCAGGCCTAACATTTCAGCACTCTGCAGCGAGGGAAGGTTTCTCCTTGCATGATGTCTGGCTGTGTGGTGTTTGAGCTGCTCCTTCGCTTGTTCTTTCAGACAAATGCACAGACACTGTGGCTTAGGGTTATATGCTCTCTGTAAAACAAAGACAGAAGGAGAAAAGGGAGATAAGAGTGGAGGAGTATGTTATAACTGTCAATGGGATGATGCTGAAACTGATATGAATTCCACAAACTTGGCTCTTGATGTGTTTGATGTCACTACACTTTATTTCACGACTGTGAAACACATCTTCCTTTACAGTTCCAAATTCCCATCGTGTATTCAACACATGTAAAGCACACCTGCTGGAACTCACCCACACTGTGGACTTCAAAATGACTGCACCCCGTGTACACACACACACACACACACACACACACACAGTGAACACAATTTGTGTACTGTACTGCGCTGTGTAAAACCATGAGTCATGGACACATTGCTGCATTTAACACAAATCTCTCCCTTTTGTATTATTGAGCACCACGCACACATGCGCGCGCCTAGCAGTAAATTATGTAAACGTAAACAGTGTTGAAACCCACCCACATTTATAATTGGCATTCATAGGTTGCCCAGCAGGAGCTGCATACATGGATTCTCTGGAGAGGAAGGGGGGCATATGTAGCCTGTGTAGTCACATGTTAAGTATCAAAAGAAGGATGCATTACATGATGATGATTATATAATCCAAATGGACCAGCAACCACAAAGAGAGGAGTGCAATGCGTCAACTGTGGATCAGAACTCCTCGATGTGGTCTCACCAAAAATGGTCCGGTAATCCCGCTCCATTGGACCCTCCCCTACATCGTGTCTGACAGCATCAAGACGCCCCCACATCTCCCACACACACTCGCTCCCATTACGACAGACAATCAAACCCCGATCAAGAAGCCATGGAAAAAGCACACACTGTCTTATTTCTCCAAATACTCCAATGTTTCCAAGCTGACAAGAGTAGAGTTGCTGCCATCAGGGCCAAGCAGCCACACAAAGTCATGACCAACGTTCATTTAGCCTCAGCAAAACAAGCAGATGGCAGTACCTGAGCTCATGTCCCCACCTCTACAGCCGCGTGGATGTTTGGTGCGCTGATTCGTGCACGGTTTGCATCCATACCTACTCAACGTACATGACTGTGGCCGGTGGAGAGGAGAGACGCACAGGTGTTTCTCCAAGCAAAGCTGCGCACCACTGCAGTGCACACGGCAGACGGATATCACTCTCCAACATCACAGGAAACAGCTCCAAATCCCAACAAAAAAGTCGTAAAAGGAACTCAAACCATCGTGTAACAGGGGCAAAAATGTCAAAACCTGCCCTGCCCACGGCTTCACTCCCTGTCTGTGCTGGGAAACGGCGTCGGATAGGCTTCTGAAAATATTGATGTAAATACTGACGCTTCCTTTGAGAAGCAAGCCACCAAGCCTCAAGCAAACAAAAGGATATGTCAGTGTTTCCGGTCACTCTATTCAAAATAAACGTCTTGTTCAGGAATAAGGGAAAGAAATAGTGCAACATCTAGTTTAAAGTTGATACATTTGGGTAATTGCAAGAGGCAGATTTAAATAATGGCCACAGTCATATAGACAGGCTATACAAGGGGATGCCACCAACAATGAAGTCCTACAAACTCTGTGACCTCAGTTTGTGCTCTGGAGATAGAGATATTTTTTTGTCTTCAAATCTAGACTCCCCCTGCAGTAAGATGTGACATTTGATTCCTGTCTCTTTTCCCAGGCTGAACAGCACTCCCCATGGAAGCGCAGAGGACAGCATTTGGAATACTGGCTGAATAAGTTGGACTTCAAGTGTACTTGTATATGTGTTAAAATTGAATATGCTCAGCACATTTACTTTCCTCATAAACTGACTACATCAACTTGAGCTCTCAGAATTTCTCTCTGTCATCTGACAATTTATGAACAAAGCAATTTATCTACGTTGTAGACTTACAGAGAATAAAGATACTATCATAGCACAGCGCTCTGTTTCAAAGCAGTGGGTCAAGTATTTTACTTTGAAGGGAGGACTTTCTCACATCCGGTTTAGCTCTGGTAACCTCTTCCGCACCTTTCACAGCACTCCCGTCGACCATAGACATATATACAAAGACGCCGCATTGACTGCTGCCGCTCACTGGACGGGCGTGCCGACAGGGCGGCCATCTTGGTACAGTGCCACCTGCTCCTACAGTACATGATATATATGGAGGAATGGTGTTTCTACACAATAAAAGTGATCATAAATCACTCAGTTGTCAAGCTATTTTCACGAGGTTTGTTTGTCAAACGCCAGACATGATAGACAGACATAGATAGAACTCGTCATTCATTAGGTTTTTCTCCCTCAGATCCCAGAGAAAAGCGTGCACATTTTTCTTCGCCCTTCGCCCCGGAGAATGCTGTTACTCTTCTCTCGCTTCAGACTCTCCACTCTGGCCAGAGCTTCACTAAGTCTGGCCTTTAGAACAGTGGGAGAAGCAGGCAAAGCATAATTGTGGTCCTAGTGGAAAGAGGGATGGACATATGTTTATAACTCATCACTCACTCATGTAACTGGCCCACATTCTTAATTTTATCCCTCAGTCCTACTGTTTGCACCCCGAATATGATATATTCCTATATAAGTGACAGGGACAAAACACCCTACAATACGTTTTAATGTGTACTCGTATATCTCAGTGTGTCTAAAATGAGTGGCAGAGAGCAAATGCGATACAGGTTTTAATATGACCAGGGCCTTGGTGCTCTCATGTGTTTGGAAAATATTACATGCAGATACTCACAACATTAGAATGAGGTTCAACTTCAGGGAAATGCTGAGGCAAGTCCACTGGAAGAAAACCAGCATTTTTAAAATATCCAAGTACCCGTATCATAGCTACATGTGTGACGTTTTTTAACAAATCAATACGTTTGAAAATAGGTCCAAAATTCAGCAAATAATTCTACTGTAAGATTGAGGAGTACTTCTTTCCTTCGTAAGTTCATGCATCGCTGCCTCTGCTTGCCCTGTACCAAGATGGCGGCGCTTTAGGCACGCACTTCCACAGTCGATGCGGCGTCTATGTATACATGTCTATGCCGTCGACGACAATTTGATTTGTACTGTAGACAGCATCTCCCAAGATGCACTCCATCAAGCGTGGTTGTCGATCACAGAAGTCTTGATAATGGTTTGGAGGTAATAGTTTATAACAAAGTACAGCAATATATTCAACACGTTTTTCTGCAGACTTCAATCTTGGTGAACTCAGGCTAACATATCCAGGTCAAATCGACCCTTCTATTTATTTAAATAATCGAAATAAAGTAGTAAACAAGGCATAATTGAGTTAATTCTGACTGGTTTCTGTTAAACATGAACTAATCTTTACTTACGAAATACCTCTGTAAAAGTATCATTTTGGTCATTAGGAATTAATAGGACTTTGGAGCAAACATTTTTTTCCAGTGTCACGTAGTGTGGTGTCGACGTGGAGATGAGAGGAACCGAATGCAGTTATTAAAGTAAAACTTGATTTATTCAAATAAACTGTAACAAAAAGCGCGGCAAAGCCGGAATTCAAAAACCTAAACTGGCAAAACAAAAACCTTAAGAACAGTCAAAAACCTATATGAATAATGACTTGACTAGAACGATGATAAAACCTGACATAAACAATGACCGTAACAATGAGAAACCTGAATAAACAACATAGGTGACGGTGAGGATCTGACAATGTGTGAATGACAACTGGGAGTTTAAATGCTGAGGAGGGTGATCAGTCCATGAAGGCAGCTGAGGGAAGAAAAACAGGTGAAGTGAGTGGAGCTGACGATTGGCAGGAGGGAATGGAGGAAATGGTAGGACTAAAACACAAAACACTCAGGTAACAAAAAGACAAGATGCAGATCATGACATCCAGTATCTTAATTCTCTAATATTCAAAGCAGCGCCAGATCAAGAAGAATTGTTGCTCGTGAACAAAGCTTATAGACCTAAAAGACCTTTCAGTCAGTTGCTTTAGAGAATTCTGGAAACTCGAGAACACAATTTCCTGCATTTTTCCAGGATATTCGGTCACGCATCATTTGTAGAATAAATAAACTTGGACCTCGTTGCTGGTTTCCTGATCCAACTTCCCTACCCACCCTTTCACCGCTGCAGCTAAGAGGAGGAGCCCGGTGGGGGGACGGGGACGGGGACGGGGAGGGGGACGACCTGGAACGCTGTTATTCCTTTACTTGATTAAGTTGGCATATTTCAGACTAGATAGAGGAAACTTTAATGGTCCACGAGAATACACGGAGAAGAAAACAACCATGGCGAGATCAAAGGCAAGGGTGTATACTTGCTGCGCATTGATGCTGCTCTTCTTGATTGTCATAATTGTGAGTATAGTTGTCCTTGTGAGGCGCAAGTGTCAAGACGGAACTTTCTCAAAAGCTGCGGTGGCTGCAGACTCAAAGAAATGTTCGGAGATTGGAAGGTGAGCGGTAATTAAAACTTTAAATATGGTTTAAAAAAAGATATAGTTTATTTGTTAAGGTAAGGTCTGTGAGGAGCAGTAGACTATTACGCACACTATCCACTGTTTGTGTGGGCTAACTTAGCACTTATGCTCACTTAATAGGCTTCTGATTTTGAGATCTGTTTAGCCTTACTAACCAAGGCTTAAGTATTGTTGGTCGACATCTGTTTACAAAACTATTCACGTCTGTGGGACATTTCATTGACGAGGAAGCTGACTTCACAAGCTTACACCTTCATACCCAAAACATAAACACAACATTTCCCTACGGGGAAACATGTAGAAATATACTGAATCGGACAGTGATCAGTGTGAAATCTTGCAGGGAGATGCTTCAGAGGGGGGGCTCCGCTGTAGATGGCGCTATTGCTGCGCTGCTGTGTACCTCTATCATGAACCCGCAGAGCATGGGGATCGGAGGAGGCTCCATGTTCACAGTGATGGACAGCTCTGGTAACAAACACATTCACGCAGCCCACCCTCCAACAGGAAATGCAACCTAGTAAATGTTAACCGATAATATTTGAACTTTTTAAAGGTATAGTGAAAATCATCAACTCCAGAGAGAGGGCACCCTCCAAAGTGAAATCTGACCTGCTGAAATCCTGTCCCAAGACTTTCCAACTCATGTCAGGTACCCTGCTGGTCTGGTGTGTCAAAGACATTCATAGATTTATTTCCTGATTAATGGGGATAGCCTTCTTTGTTTTTTTCCTGCTTAGTCTGTTATCAAGTATCAGCTTACAGGAACACCCTCTTTTCAGGAATTCAGTGTTTATATAAATTAACACAAAATGTCAAGAAGAAAAAGTCATCTGTCAATAGCAGCAAATCCTAATAGTCTTGAGCTACAGTAGCAGGACAGCTATTCATGTAGTCTTGACGTGTAGTAATACATTTAGGCCTGTTCAAGTAGACAGTACAGTACAATGTATAAATGATATTGTCCAGTTAAGAAAATCCTTTCAGTGTATAAAGTCTGTAATTGGATAAAAACATGCAAATAGCAACCCTAAAATAATATGGTTTGTGAGCAAAAAGTTACAACAGATAGGCAAGGCAAGGTAAGGCTCATACCTAATAGCTCATTTCATACAGAAGTGCAACTCAGGGTGCTTTACATAGCAGGAAAATGAATAACAGAATAAAAGGATAAAAAGATAAAAACATGTGCCAAGACACATAAAACAAAACAAGACAATAAAACCTTCTGTAAAATCCACACAACCATATTATCATATGACCAGGCGAACTGCGCACACTTAGGACTTGACCCAAAGGAACTTGGTCCTTACCTCTAAATAGTTAAAATGACAGTGAACAAAATTTCCCATTTCACCTCTGTCTGTTTTAAAAAAAAAAAAAATAATAACCTTGGCCCGCAGAGACAGATAAACGTTTCACTTAGCCACAGGGATTCCTTCTCCCGCTAAGCAGTTTAACTACTGACTCACCCAGCTGTCGCCTTGGACAGGTATATTTATATTTTTTTCTTACAGAAGGGATACTTTACTCTATAGTTAACATCTCATCTATCCAGGGAGTTTGCTTGCTCCTCCTGGAATAGAGCACCATGGTACCCTTAAAACAGTTCTACAGAAAAAGTGCAAGATAGAATTAATAAAATGCTGTGGTAAAAAGGATAAGACAAGTAAAAAGGAGATAATTAACACTCAAGAGTATCTGTAACTCTAACCATTGGCACCCATCATCACATTTCATAGGCCTGACAAAACAAGAAAGTTTTGAGCCTTGATGTAAAAGTAGCAACATTTGGGGCACATCTAAGTGTTTCAGGGAGTTTGTTCCAGAAAAAAGCAGCACAATATCTGAATAATGCTTTACCATGTTTCGTTTTAGGACTATAAACTGTTAGCTTCCCTTTCCAGATGACCTAAGGGTTCTTGATGGTTGATAGGGAATAAGAAGATTTAGCAGGTATTTTGAGCCCAAACCATGTAGGGATTTGTAGACCAGCAAATTAATTTTAAATTCAACTCTCTCATACAGAGGAAGCCAGTGCAAAGATCTGAGAACTGGTGTGATGTGGTTGCATTTTTTGTTTTTTTTTTGTGAGTACCTGTGCAGCTGCATTTTGAACACACTGCAGTTTTTGGATGGTTTTCTTTGGAAGGCTCTTTGGAAAGCCCATTGCAGTAGTCTACTCGAGATAAAAGTATGGGCAAGTTTTTCCAGGTCTGGTTTAGATAGAAGGCCACTAATCCTTGCTATATTTTTTAGGTGGTAAACTTTCAAAGCGTAAGTCAGCATCTAATATAACACCCAAGTTTCTGGCATGGTTTGTAGTCTGTAGTAATAGGGTTTTCAGATAAGCACTGACCTTAATTCTCAAATTTTTGTTAGGACTAAAAACAATAACTTCTGTTTTGTTCTTGTTTAGTTGCAGGAAATTATGGGACATCCAGTCATTTATCATTGAGATACAGTGATAAAGGGAATCAATCGGGCTATAGTCATCAGGAGAGAGGGCAATGTAAGGATTGATCCTTGAGGAACTCTATATCTCATATCAACCTTCTGGGAGACAAAGTTGCCAAAGGAAACAAAATAGTCTCTGTCTTGTAGGTATGATTTAAACCAGCAAAGGAACGTATCAGAGAGTCCAACCCATTTTCTAGTCTTTCTAATAGTATAGAATGGTCGACGGTATCAAATGTAGCACTTAGATCCAATAAAACCAAAACTGACATAATAACAGTGTCAGAGTTTAGGAGAATATCATTTACCACCTTAATTAGCACCATCTCAGTACTGTGGTTTGGGTGAAAGCCAGATTGAAAGATATGTTTTTATATTTTGGCAGACGCTTTCATCCAAAGCAACTTACAAGTAGGCAGATAAGGTAAGGGGGTCTTGCCTAAGGACCCCTACTGGGGGGTAAAACTTTCAAGCAAGGGCTTTGATCCCAGGTCTCCCACACTAAAGGTGGCTATCATACCACTACACTATCCAGTCCTGATATTAAACATATCATTACTATTCATGAATCTACTAAGTTGCTGATAGACAACCTTCTCAATGACCTTACTTATAAATGGTAGGTTTGATATTGGTCTGAAGTTATTTAATACAGACGGGTCTAGAGTGCTCTTTTTTAGTAGGGGTTTAATAACAGCATTTGGACAACAACAAGTATTTGGACAGATGATTAAAGCACTGTTTGAGAAACTTGGTAGGCAAAGGATCTATACAGCAGGTGGATACGTTTAGTTGTGAGACAGTCTTTTCAAGGGTAAGTAGGTCAATGGTCTTAAATTCAGACATTTTTTCTACGGTAACTTCAGTTGGATAGGAAGATAATATGTTTTGTGCAGTTTCGATTTTATCTCTGAAAAACTCATCAAACTCATTGCATTTACTGGATGATAAATGTTCAGGGGGAGTTATGGTAAATGGTAAATGGACTTGTACTTGTATAGCGCTTTTCTAGTCTAGCTGACCACTCAAAGCGCTTCACTACATGCCGTATTCACCCCACTCACACACATTCATACAGCACGTCTTAGGATATAACTACGTGCTTTCTAAGCATTCAGACACTAAGCATTCACACACATGATATCCTGGGGAAGCCAGAGTCGAACCACCGACCTTCCGATTGGTGGGCGACTGCTCTTCCTCCTGAGCTACAGCTACTCTGCCACCTTTTTATATGAAATAATACTGCTACTAATAATACTGGGAGACTAATCATCCTATCTACAACTGTAAATAAAACACGGATATTGTTAGAATTATTTTTTGTCATATCAGAGAAGTAAGATTGTCTTGCGTTTTTTAATACTAGGTTGTAATTGTGCAAGGATTCTTTATAGATGTCATGGTGGATGTGGAGGCCTGACTTTCGCCATTTGTGTTCTGCATTCCTACATTCACTTTTTTGGGCTCTTACAGGAAATGCATTTTTTAACTATTGCACCATTAGCAGGAGTCTGAGGATCAGTCGAGATATGAAAGAACACAGAGAAATGATCAGAAAGTGCAACATTAACTACAGTTACACTAGAAATATCAACACCCTTTGTGATAACTAAGTCTAGAGTATGACCTTGATTGTGAGTTGGTCCCCACACATGCTGAGAAAGCCCAAAAGTTTCCAGTACAGCAGTGAGTTATTTTGCATATTTGTCCAGTGTGTTATCAATGTGGACATTAAAGTCGCCAGTGATAACTAAACAGTCATATTCAGTCGAAGTGAGAGACAATAGATCAGTGAAATCATCTATGAAACTGCTGCAGTATTTTGGTGGCCTGTAAACTGTTATAAATAAAATTGGTTGAGAATGCTTTAAAAGGAATGAAAGGTATTCAAAGGAGGCCAACCTTCTGAAGTGCACCTGCTTGCACTGAAATTTGTTTCTATAGCGAGCAGCTACTCTGCCACCTTTTTTTCCATCACGGCTGACATTGAAAGTATTAAAATTTGGAGGGGTAGCCTCAATCACAATAGCTGCACTATTTTTTGTTATCTAACCAGGTTTCGGTTAGGAATAAAAAGTCAAGATTATGTGATGTGATAAAATCATTGATTAAAAATGATTTATTCCCTAGTGACCTGATGTTAAGTAGTGCTGTTTTAATGGTTTCACAAACAGCCATCTCTGTAGGTCTGGAGGTAATCCTAACACGAATCAGATTGCTTGAACGGGAGCTAGTATTAAGATGACTAATTTGTCTTTGGCCATGCCACCGACTATTTAATATGACTGGTATTTGTGACACAGCATGGTTTTCGGGATGTCAGACAGAGGATACAGGGAAGTAAAAGATAGACTGGAGGCGTCTTGGAGTTGTTGGTCTATCCCTCACACACATTGAAGGACTGGCCTCGTTGGCCGTCACATAAATACAACTTTTCTAGGTCATCAGTTAGACACAACAGAGTGTCAGAGAAAATGGATGACACCCGCCTGTAATCGCAGTTGTTGTCCATTCCGTTTACCCTGGTTCTGTCTTCTGACCTTGGCTTGTGGACAGCGAGATTCTGGAACCCATATCTTATGTTTGCACCAAGCAGCCGGGATCCCCTCCAGTTTGGGTGGATCCCATCTGATCAGTAATATCTGATCTGTCAATAAAGTGTACTTTATGGGCAGAACAAGCTATTGTTAACCATGTGTCAAAGCTAAGGAGTCTACTAGAACTTTCAATTCCTCTGTTCAATGTTGGTATAGGGCCCGATATTGTTGTGTGATGCTGGAGTTTTCCCAGGAGTTCCAACAGGAGACTAAAATCTCACTTGAGGATTTCTGACCTTTGTTTCAGGCATAAGATGTCATGTGACCCAGTGTGAATGACGATTTTCTTTGTAGCAGGTTGGTTAGCAATGATGGCCGGGATCATTTCAGTTAGCTGGCTGACAGACGTCTCAGGAACAAAGTAATTATCCATTTTCGCCGTGCGGATGTCTTTAGTTATAGTGTCCCCAATGAGGATGGTGTCTGTGTCCTCAAGGTTGTTATTATGCATTTTAGTCTGTGTCGAGTCTGTGTTGAGTCGATACTAGCGATGCAGAGTCTTAACACGTAGCAAGAGCTGCCACATAAGAGAGAATAATGTAAATATAAATCTTGTGAAATTATATTAAATTAAGCTCCTGCCAGTTTGAATTCTATCCCATCAAATCATATGATCTATCATCTCAGAGCACTGTAATTATCATCCTCAAAACCTGAGACAATGTCTTAGTACATTATCCGCAATGAGTGTTAATTTATTCTTCCATGCAGGTAGCAAATGGATTGGGGTTCCAGGGGAAATTCGAGGTTACGAAAAGGCACACAGGCTTTATGGAAAGTTGCCATGGGCCTCCCTCTTTCAGCCAACCATCCAGCTGGCCAGAGAAGGATTCCCCATACCTCCAGTCCAAGGTCAATATATCCAGAATATTGACATGAGCAAGACCCAGCCCCTACAGTACGGTAGACAATATAACTCAAAATGTGTCTCAGAAATATGAGGTGTGAAAATTAAAGTTTTATCCTTATTATGCTTGTCCTTCAGGAAGTTATTTTCAGATGCAAATGGGAACTTGTTAAAGACCGGAGACATTGTGAAATTTGAGAAACTAGCCGATACTTTGGAAATGATTGCTAACCACGGAGCGGACATCTTTTACACTGGAAGAATAGCAGAGGATTTAATCCGTGACATACAGAAGGAAGGTATTGTCAGACTGGTTTAATCATGCTCTCTTTTCCAGGAGTTTTCAGTGGCTGCCTGGCACAATGATCTAATTACAAATTAACCAATCAATTGGGTCTGCAAAGCACCACAGTGATCACTCAGTCTCCAATGTGAGCAGCCCAGATCCATTAAAAGTCTTGATTTATGTAGGGCTGGGATGTTTTTTTTTCAGTATTGCTCAGTAGAATGCATTTGTTTAATGTTTTTGCTCAGGAGGAACACTCACGCTGCAAGACTTGGCATCATATGAAGTTACAGTGACTGATGCGTGGGTTGTTCCTTTGGGAGAGTACCAGATGTACATACCCCCACCCCCCGCAGGAGGAATCATCCTCAGCCTCATCCTCAACATCATGAAAGGTTCCTCCTGGACACAGATGGCAGAGCTGCTGCTCCTCTACATTTACAAATCACAAAATCAAGCATGTTAGAAAATCCTTTTTTAAACAGGGACAGCCAGATTAATACTGTTATTTGTTGTTGCATGTGATGTTTTAATCTCAACCTAGTGCTCTGTGTTGGCTTGTGTTTTGTGAAAAAATAGAAAGAAAAAAAGAATCCTGATCAGTCTTTGGACATAGGTAACACCAAAAATGGAAACTTTAAAAAAGACATGAATAAACAGTTGTTTTTATTCACAGGCTATCAGTTGAATTCAGCTCCTCTGACTGTTAAACAAAAGACATGGTTTTATCACCGTTATATTGAGGCTTTTAAATTTGCCAATGGACTTAAGAAGGACATAAGGGATCCACAGTTTGCTTCAGAGAAAGTAAGTATCAACAAATCCCTTAGAGAATATTTGTGCATAGATTTTATACACGCTATTGTTGAATTCATCTACTTTATTTGAAAGTTTAGTTGAAATATGGTATAGATGTAGGATAGTGTAAGAAATGGATCTTTAGTAAAAGTGGCAGTGTCATGATATAAAATAGCTTATTGTTCCAAGTAAAGGTCCTTATATCAATATAAGACTTGATGTAAGAGATTACATCAAAAGGAACTGGAAAGTTTGGGTGTACGCCTCGTATGTTTTGGCTTGAATAGAAGTAACTAACATTAAATTAACGTTGAATTTCCATAGTTTATATCTCTGCTAATAATATATTGTTTTTTAATTTTATTTCTATGAGCAGTTGTTTCTGTCAGTTACACAAAAAGGCCTTCAAATCAGACCAGTTATTCAAATGTCAGATTTAGATATTATAATATTGTTACTGGTTAATTCAAGGTGACTTCTAATTATATATGAGTATTTATATACTCATAAATTTTGCCCTAAACTTTTTACAATGAATATTTTGTTGCTTCATGGTTTTTCAGAAAATTTGAACAGAAGAGTTTTATGGGCAGATAAACAGAAATAGTACAGAAACAGGGATGAAAAGGATCAAAAATAGGCTGCAAATCCCTTTCAAATTTAGCTTTGATTTAATCATTTTCTTATGCATGTTTTTCCTCATTTTGTGTGTGTGTGTGTGTTAAAATGTTCTCTTCTTTTCACAGATGGCAAAGAAATTCACAGAGGATATATTTGCCAACCACATACGGAGTTTGATCAGCAGCAACAAGACACATGATCCTCTGTATTACAATATCACCCCATATTTGGACAGCTTGGGCACCACACATGTGTCTGTGCTGGCTGAAGATGGATCTGCTGCATCCGTCACCAGCACCATCAACCACATGTCAGTATCTGAAGAGTTCTACTTCACATTTAGAAACCAGCCATCACATATCAATGTTAGTCTGAAAGTATAAGGATTATGGAGGTTTAAAAGATTACAGAACAAGTGTTTTTGTGAGAAGATTTTTGAAAAGAAAACTTCAGTCATCACAAACAAAAAGCTTTCTATAATATCACAGTTTGGTGGCTTCGTTCTTTTAAAGATAAGTGACATGCAAAGAGTGCTTTAGCGTTACAGACGGATCCAGTTCATCTTGTTCATGAATTTTCTCACCAGATTTGGTTCCAGGGTCGTCTCTCAGAGCACTGGAGTAATCCTCAACAATGAGCTGTCTGACTTCTGTGGGAGAGTTGATAACATCTTTCCTGGTAATAAAATCAGCATAATGCATTTTCAGTTTTGTTTAGCAAATATGAAATAATACTGCTACAGTACTAGGCAACAGTCTCTGGCCCCAGCATGAAAGTATTTACCGTGTCGGCAGTTTTTTCTCAGCTAACTTCAGACGGAGCAATTCATTTGTCATAGTTTATACATTATTGTTGCTTAACAGATTTTTTTTAAACATAAGTCATATTTCAGCCATACAATGCTAAACCACATGCTGCATCTATTACAACAACTTGGCTTCATTGAACAGTCTAGGTGTTTATCTTACCTTCGTCTTTAACCAACTGAAACCATTTTGCACATCTTGAAATGCAAAATATGACAAAAAGGACCCAAGTCTGCTGAGCAGCTTGAATCCTTTATCATACAAGAATGGGACAACATTCCTCTGCCAGTTCTAGATGTTTACAGACTGTAAAAAACGGGGGAGGCTACACAATGGTAAACATAGACCTGTCCCAACTTTTCTGAGATGTGTTGCTACGATTAACTTCAAGATCAGCTTATATTTTTCATGAAATAGTAAAATGTCTCACTTTCAGCGTGTTTTAAATGTATTCAAAAGAAAATGTATATTTTGATGGTTGTATAGATATAAAATATTACATTTAACTGAGCAAAAGGTAAAAAATTAAAGTGACCGCAGATTAACACACAGTTACCAGGCTGTGTTGTCTAGATTTTGTTCTGTTGTTCGACAGCAGAAACAGAGAAACATGTAGCTGAAATGAGTGCAGTCTTATTAGGAATTCAGAAGTAATGAATTGCATATACAGGCCAGCAAAGACAACAGTAAACCACATTAACCACACCCTCACTAATGCTTCACTATAAACCAAATCTAAAAGATGGATGGAGTCACGTCTCACATTGGGTTGTGAACTAACATTTGGAAGTTTTCACTTTACTGTTTTGCTGTAACCATCTTGGCTTTATTTAAAAAAAAAAAGAATATATATTGCACTAGATCTTCAGTTGCTCTGATATTGGACGTGCATAACAACTCCTGCAGTGAACAAATACAGTCTGATGTGGGATGTTGAAGAAAACTAGAGGCAATCGTTCAGATTAAATGGATGCCCTTCAGTATCTGACTGAAATCATGCAATGGCATTCTATTGATTGCAGTCATAATCATTTCCTTTTTGTTCTCCTTACATTGATCAGACTGAATTGCAGTTGTCTTTCCTGTCAGTCAAGGCTTTTGTGTTCGCAGGGGAGCAGCCTCCCTCCTCCATGAGTCCCGCTGTGCTGAAGTCTCAGTCAAAGACGCTGGTGATTGGATCGACTGGTGGGAGTATGATCACGACTGCGATGGCTTCAGTATGTGTCCGAGGCAATCGCACTAAGTGCCATTAAGATTAATTGCTGCACACAGATGCGATGTCTTCACGAGTCTCTTCACCATGCCTGTTATCCATTCTGTGATCATCACCCTCCCATCCGGCAGATTACAATGTATGGTTTTTTTTTTTCCTCCAGACGCTCATCAATAACCTTTGGTTTGGAAAGAGCCTTAAGGATTCAATTGCTGTTCCTGTTGTTTTTGTAAACTCTCAAAATGCTGTGAAGTTTGAACCTGGCTTTGATGAGGTAGTACATTCAATTTATTAACACATCATACTGCCATTGTTCTGTCTAAGCTCCCTCCCCTCTTTCCTCCTCAGCATGTAATTGAGGCTCTTAAAGCTCTTGGACACAATCGTGAACTGGCACTAAAATTCTTCAACGTGGTAAATGCTGTGGAAAAGGTGGACGGCTGTATCTGTGCAGTGTCTGATGCCAGGAAACTTGGAGAAGCAGCCGGTTACTGAGACCAATAGTCAGAAATGTTGGCTATTCGGAGTTACTGATACCTTACTCGTGCAATCACAAAAATACAAAAACTGTAGCAGAAGGTGTCTATCATGTGGAAAGTCATTTAACAACACACTGAAAACTAGGTCCCATCAGCCACCACCTGGAGTAACCTTGACATTAACAAGAACATGGGGTTTTAGCTGTGTAAAAAGAAAAAAAAAGCCATTTCCCCTATTTTCTACCATTTTTGCCATTTGTTATGTTTCTGTTTGTTGCATGTAAGGGACTTTATAATATTATGAAAGTCATGATTACATAGCAGGCTATTTTAGTGGTGAATAAGCTGTTCATATCTGCTATTTGCCATTCTCACATTCACACTGGAGTTTTTCTTTCATCTTTCATACGTAAGCACTGTTACATGATGCAAATTAATTATGGACATTATTTCTGATATTCAAATTAAATATATTCCTTTTTTACATGTTTTGCATATATCAATGAACTGCATATATCCTTCATGTCTTTAGAATAAAAGGTAATTTAACTCTTCATACTTTATGTAGTATACTTCATATTTTATAACTATCCTTCATACAAGGATGTTGTCATAAAATGGCTATTTCTATGTATTTTTATCTGTTAATTTGATTAAATTGTATTTACTGTTACTTGGAAGTTACACAAAGTAACAGGAATAATATGATTAGTTAGTTGAATATTACAATTAAGTTAAGGAGTGAAATGTCTTGAAAGTCAGACAATTACTGAGATACTGTAATTATAATCTCTTCTGTACATCAATTTCTCTGCTCCATAATGCACTCACTTTGTGCACCCAGAGTGACTTCTCTGTGCTCCTTTTCAAGAATTATTTTTTGAATTTTTGTGCCAGAGCATGCAACAACTGGAGCAAGATAATCAAATTAAACAGTTAAAGTTCAGTTGAGTTGAATTTTATTTTTGTAGCATCAAGTCATATCAGGGCACTTAATATAGTAGTGTAAAGACTATATACTTACACAACAACCTGGAACAAGCATTTGACAGCAGTGAGGAGAAAATTGTCCTTAAATAAGGAAGAAACCTTGGACAAAAAACAGAATTAGAAATAGACCAACTGTCTATCTTATCTGGATGGAGGAGGCAGAAAAGATGAGCACAGAGTGATGGTGGAGTCTGGAAACACCAATTAGAAACATGCAGGTCTGGAGCCAGTAGTTAGTTTTAGAAAAGCAAAAAGAGAGTATGGTGACGATGATAAAAATGCACAAATGCACACAATTAAGAACCAGACTAAATTAATTTAGTGTAATAGTAGTGTAGGTTCGCAGAGAGTGAAGGAGAATAGGACGATTTTGAATGCATCTTCCACTCTCCGCTGCAATGCTTTTATGTTATGTAAAGCACTTTGAATTGTTTTGCTATACAAATAAACTTGACTTGAAACTTGTCTATGAAGGTTGAGCAATTCCCATTTTCTATTTTACATTTCTGTTCTGGGTTTAGTAATGATCTTTCTTGATCTCTATATTGCAGCAGAGGAGACTTGCCACGAGTCATCATATCCAAAACTTTGATGCACTTTTTGTGTGTGCAGCGTACTATTATTTCAAACAATAACATAGAGGAAATTGATTTTCTTTTACTGGTAATCCAAAGAACTAAATCAATCCTGAAAGTAAAAGGTCAGATGGTAAGATCCTGGTGATTTATAGGGTGGACTGTGTTGCCCTGTCACATGGTATTTGGACCTCAGGGGTTGTGACAGCCACACTGTGCCCTGACCTTATAGGAGCCACCTGTTGCAAATGCCACATTACCATGTCTGGCAGCATGAACAAAAGGTTGCCAGGAGAGGATCATGGGTAGGGCCTCATGCGATGACCACCTTACCTTTCCTGGGTAAATGACAGCAGCTCAGGCATTTTCCCTGACAGCACAGAGTGGCACAGATAAACTGCTGGCTCGCAAACAAGTACAGCATTCCCAAATACAAATCCCGAACAGCACGGTCAGAGCTGGTTTCTTTTATTGCCCTATTTACAGACTAATCTGCATAAATCAATCCCCCGTTTGTTTGTGCGAGCAGCTGCAGGTCCTCCTATTGATCCAGATGACGCAACAGTTCAATTAACTCTTTTTTATAATAGTCCAATTAAAACCAGACACCAGTCTTCTCAGTTTGGATTGGTTATTTTATTGGCAGTCATTGTTTGGCATGAGACAAATACACACAGGTTATAACAAGGAAAAGTTTGACACTGACACAGGAAACTTAACCAAGTGGACTGGCTGTTGTCCAAGAGGACAGGTTAAACATTTCACATATATGGTGTCTGCCCTGACTGTGAGTTACATTTACTGAACTATTTTCTGTTTTATTGTATAACGCCATCAGCCATGCTCTCTTTTGTCTAGTATTCAAGCTTACAGCAGGACACTAGGCTCAGTTTCATAGTTATCAAAGTCATTATTATTACTGATTTGGACAAGAGACAAAACACCAAAACAATAACACGTAATAATTAATTACAGCGTCAATCAGACAAGTTACTCTTACAAACACATATAACATACATCAAACATTAATTATATATCAGGTGAGGTTGTTTTCTTCAATGATCCCTTTAACCATCGTGATCCATGTGGTATATATTTTACCTTTCAGCTCCAGCTTTGCTAAAATCTAGTCATAAATAATGTATACAGAGTGTATACTATGGTAAAACTGAAAACAATATATTGCCTTAAAGTGTGCTGCAGTGTTTTAATAACCAATAAATAACAGTCACAGAAGTGTATTATAACACAGGACCACTGAAGTACAGCAACATCTAATGAAAATGACAACACCCGTGGAGACAAATGTCAGTAAGAAGGGCAGTTTGGGCACTACTCTGACTTGGTAGCCCATGTTAACAGTTGGCTGTTGTGTCATGAATGCACTGAGACACTACGGTGATGACCTAAAAACCTCAATAATCATAAAGAGGTGAATATCAGCTTTTAGGCAATTACAAAAGCAATCAGTTACTGCTATCCATTGTTGAGTCCTACCTGTTGTCTTCTAAGATTGCTTTGTTCACCAAAGTGCTCAAAAACAGGCAGTGGAAACACAACAGAGCCATGTTTTGTGTCCTCATTTACATCTACACAGAGGCTTCATGGGCATTCACAAGTGGACATTTGGAAAGGGGGGGAAAACTCAAAAAGTCGACTTAGCAGTTTTGCCGGTGTCACGTGATGGGTTGTCGGCTGTATAGTCTGTTGAACTTGTGTCATAGCTTTTGTTGAGAGATTAACAGAGAACACACAATGTGGAGCTAGGCCCTGCCTGCCAGAGATAGTCTCAGTCCTGGTAGAGAACCCACAGGCACCCACTGTTCCCAAACTAACTGGAGTTCCTCTTTGGCTACAGCCGGGATGCTGCGCCTTCATCCGACCAACTGATCTAAATCTCCTTGAGATTGGCTCCTCAGCAGCCACCGTCACAGACAGATAGATAGATAGAGTGATAGAGGAGGAGAAAGACGGAGAAAGAGAGCACTGGTTCATTAACTCTTCCAGCCCCCCTCCAATGAAACCGCACCTTGTTCCCAAGAGCACCATCCACCAACACAGTAAGTCTGCCGTCCCGGCCGTCACTTCAATGTCACTATCTTGTGTGAGTTAACTCAGAGATGTTTAGGGATGGCTTGGTGGCCGTGTCAGGTCGAGAAGTTCACAATGTGGGCACTGGTCTCCCTTATGCCTCAAAGGGTGACTGGGCTGGTGGTGTGAGGGCAAGAAGGCGAGGGAAGTAACAGAGTGCTGTGGGACAACATTTCAACCACAGTTGAAAAAGCCTTGGAGAGAAAATTCTCCATCACCTCTCACAGTAGTGAAGGGTGAAATCTGTAGAGAGCTGCTTCTCCCCTAAACCCCATGGCTCCAGCTCAAATTTATTCCCCACATCATCCTCGTCATCCTCTACCTCTTCCTCCTCTTCCTCTTCCTCCTCGTAGTGGCTGGGCTCCTCAATAGACGTCTCCAGGTGGTAGCAGTAGGGCTGGCCCTCTGTGTACTCGTAGATGGTAGGCAGGCTGCTCTTCAGGCTGCAACGTCGACGCAACGCGACTAGCAGTGGTTGAGGCATGGTGAAAATGTCCACATTGTTGCCCAGGTCGATCCATGCCAGGCTGGAGAAGTTCTTGGGTTCTTTGAGCATTTCGGTAATGTCTTTAAGAATAGCAAGGGTGAGGCGGTTGCCATTTAGAGCCAGGGTGCTGAGTTTAGGCAGAGAGGCAAGAAGAGGCAGGAGCAGCCTCAGGTTCTCATCATGGAGCTCAGTAAAGCTGATGTCCACAGCCACCAGACTGTCTCTGTTGTTTTGAAGATAGAAGGCGACTTGCCGAACATCGCGAGAGGAAAGAGGGATTCCGGACAAATCCACACTGTCACTGGACAGCTTTTTCTGAAGAGTTGTCTTGAGACTGTTGGGAGATGAAAAAGAAAGACTGTGGGGTTACTTATATGACTCTGAACATACTGAACATGAATATTCACAAATCAATAGAGATTTTTGCTGGGGAGTGAGCGGATCTTTCACTGCAACTTGGGTACAAGCCCATTATGCTGCATGTTATGCTTCCTGCTTGGAGCAAAGGAGGAGGGGTCGGTCTGGCTTGGAGAGGAAGGCTGACATAGGAACTCCAGCGTGGGATTTACTAGTGTAAACAGAGGAGCCAAAACATCCGAACAAACCAGAAGCTTGAGCTGAAAGCTTACAGGTCCAGAGGCGCACACCTCCTTATAGCACAGAACCAGAGAAGTTGAAACTTATAACACAAAATTTCCTTTGTGTTTTAGAAGATGAAGATTTTTTGCCCACTTTCATTTTTTTATAATGCAGGACAGAATTTTTTTGAAAATCTGACAAAAATGTCAAAGTTAAACTAAATTAAGTTTAGATACTGATTTACTACTTAAAAAATATATATATTTATCCTAATTTCTTAAGAGTCACTGCACTTGCAGAAATAATATGATAGTATAACACTTACCACTTGTAAGGGTACACAATGAATAATGTTGCAATGCATTTAAGGAGAGTATATTGTATATAAATTCTTGTTGCCCTCCGTGAATTTACAAGATTAGTTAACAGCTAATAAAAAATGTGAAATCACATTTACTTCATATACTAATTTATAGCCTGTGGCACAAAATGAGCTGGATTGCAGGTTCAGACCCAAGCTTTTAATCAGCCTCTCTGCAAAGAAAAGTGATTAAACATTAGTTTTAAAATCTTATTTTCATGATTGTTGTAAGAAGTGGATAGCAGAAAAGATGATGATGGTTTTATAAAACCAAAAACATGCAGCAAGGGGCCAGTTGACAAATCTGGAAAGCTCGGACAAACACGTTTAAATCAAACACGTTTAAATCAAACATTACTGTGGCGATAGAGAAAAGACAGGTAATGATGTTGCATCAGTAATATCGCTTTGTCTTGACAACATGATAAACAAGTGAGGGACGGTCTGACAGCACATCTTCCACCAAGGCCAATGCCTTTAATGGCCGTCTTGAGGAAAGTGACCCAGAGCAGTACCATATTTTCATGGGTTTTTCCATTGCCTATGCTCCACCTCTTCAAGTGATAATCTTGCTGACAGACACAAAGACAGACAAATGAACAGCAGCGATCACATATCTCCACCTAAACTGACGAGTGTATAAAAAATCTTAGTAGCGTAACTGGGTCATGCAACACGTAGATGTGCATTTGTTTATTCAGATTTTCTTCTAGCGCAAAAGCTGATTAAATGCACAGACCTAATGATATTGAACAAGAAACATTATTATTTGATAGTAGTATAAACAATTTGCATTATTACTAATTTGATTAATGAGAGGAACAGGAATTCATAATACATCTTGCTTTAAATCATCCTGAGTCAAGCGTGAGCATCACAGCATCACATATATGTTACACAGTATAAGGTCTGTGCCATTATTAAAAAATGTTACATGAGTTTAGGTCCCTGAGTTTGATAGGTTAGCCATGCTGTATTAAAAACTATGTGCTTTTTAATACAGAATTTTCCTGAATTATAACAATTACAAATTTGAGGAATGACGACAGTGTGTGCTTTCTGAATGTGTTCTAGATGTATCTGGCTGATTTTACTGGATCTGTTAAGAGTGAGCTTTATCTATTGTGTGAGTGCACAGTATTTTGTACAAATCTTCCAACCGTCTGTTTTGCTTCAATCCAGTATACTGCTTAATACAATCAGAGTCTGAACATGAGGGATTCTTTCCAATAGCCATAGTTATTGCTTTACATTACAGATGACACTATATACATTATTTACTCTCTACCTTGCCCCTTTGTTCTCGGTCACTTCGATTTACTGGTGCCCATCTCCGCCCACCTGGGAGGGTGCTGCGGTACATTTAACTTGAGCTGTTACTGAAGTGGCCTGTAATGCTGATGTGGTGTCAGTGTGAATTAAAGCATCCTGTGGTGCGTGCACTTACAGTGACATCTACTGCAGTACCTGTCACTTGTGATGCTTTGTGTTTTTAAATTTTTTTTAAATTTTGGTTATGTTGAAATTGGATGCACTCTCAGCAGCATTTTCTGTTTCATTTTAAAAGGAGGTAAAGGGTTGATGAGCACAAAGGTTTGTAATAATTGGAAAATCTCGAAGGAAAATTAAAAAATAAAAAAAGAGTAGAAAACCTGTTCATGAAGCCAGGCTAGGAGAAATTCTCATGAGTGAGAATAAAACATTTGTCAAGCATACTATATCTTTATCAAAGTCTTGCTTCAGCCCCTGTGGCTTTTTAAATGACGGAAACCTCATTTTTGCCAGAGGCACAAAAATCCTAATGGCCGTGGCAGAGGTTTCCTGCAGGTGTTAATGGATTTTGATCCCACAACTTTCTTCTTTTCAGATGGACTCATCCTTTTCAGCTCAGAAATAATGGATGTCTGAGGAGTCCTCTTTGCAAGCCTCTTTCATCCCTCTTCCAGTTTAATCTGATGCTAGAGAACAAAGGTGCCACTGACAACCAAGAGCAGATGGCTATTCGTGTTTTTCACATCCACAAGAACACCGATAGCAAAAGTCGTTTACAGGAAAGCAATTAAGAAAATACATGGTGCTGAGATGTGGAGTTGTTTACTTTGAGTCAATTCAAGATGGACCCAAATAAGAAGAATAGATTACCACACTTAACACATAATTTAAATATAAATGGTAAATTTAATAATAAATATAAATTAAATCAAATAGTAGTCAATTATATTTAAATTGTATTATAAGCGTTAACACTTAAGCACTAAGCTTGTGGTTCATCAGTCTCCATGTGCTAGTGGTTTAATATAATGGGGCAGCATTTCAATGATCTGATCGTGAATCAGATTTTTTTTTTATTGGAATATTGGAAGATACTAAGTAGGATGAAATTAAATAAAATTCAAGAAAAAAGACCAGGCAATGTTTTGATCTTGTTTATGTACATGAGTTAACGAGTTGCTGGATGAAGAGAGCTGTCATTAAAAATCTCATTTTCAAGGAGTTATTATTTTTTTGTTACCTCCCCTCTGGGATATAACTGCATTACTCACACCATCTTTGTAGAGCCATTTGTGTTCAGTCATTGATCCGTTATTTGTTTCAGTCCTCTCATGAGTGAAATCTATTGTGCATGAGAAAAGCAGTCTAATCACAAATGCTCCCTGAATTTAACTTAGATTTTCAATTATTCTTCCTCTGTATTTTGACAATACAGGGGAGTGTGCACTTCAATGTTCTCCATGCTGCAGAAAATTCAACCTCACAGTTCACAATCGCAATCAGCAAAGACTTTTTCTGCTCCAAATACCACCACAATATCTGTTTGTGGTGGATGTTTTATTCACAAACGTAACCCGAAGAGCTGGTCTGACCACTCTGTTTTGAGTGAGAATGAGAACTTATTCTATATTTACCTTATATACAACCTACAGCTGAAATTATCAGTAAAAAGAAAGGGCATGGTGCACTACAAAACAAAATAATCTGTCAGAAGCTAGAAGTGGCAAGTTTGTAGTTTGTAATTTTTAGATGACCTATTTTTGTTCCTGAGAGCTCAACAGACAAAGAAATTGGTACTTCGGAACCAAATAAGGCTTACACAACTGAGGATGGTAGAAATATTAAGAAAAAAATATTAATAATAATAAAGTATTGGTCGCATTTAAGCTCACATGAAACGAATGAAAGCAGCTTGGCAGTAATTCTTGGTCATGGCCTCCATGGAGCTGATTGTCAAGCAATTTAATTAAATAAAAATTTTAAAAAGCCAAATCCAAATAAACTAATCACATAGATTAACAGGATTTGTAAGATTCAGGTTTTAATTCAGTGTGGCATTTAAGCTGGAAAAGTGTGTATTGTATTGGGAGCAACCAGGGTGCAGTGCTAATGCTGGATAATGATTCAGAAGCATTAACAAAGACTGAGCTGTTTCTGTTTCCTCTGAGAAGAGAGAAACCTTAAAGAAGAGGGATTAATAAATTACTGCTTATAGGCAAGTGGCCTGCAGCAAAATAAAGTTGGATAAAAATCCACCCTAAAATAATAGTTAGGACATGCTTTTTCTTGTTTATGTAGACACTTAATTCCTTATTTGGGAAATATGCTAATTTATATATGTGCTAACTCTAAAGACCAGTTAGTCTACCAGCTCACTTTTTTATGTCTTATATCTTGTTTGTACAGACAAAATTTACAAATACATTTTTCTAACAGCTTAAAATGACTTAGTATGTGTCCTTAGATAACTTTGGATGTGCTGATTGACAGATAAACTGATTTTGTTAGCTTCAGGCAAAGCTAAGCTGATTCCCTTGTTGTCAATATTAAAGTTAAGCAAAACATTCGCTGGCTGTATCTTCATATTTAAATAATAGACATAAAGACACGAGGATCATCAATCTTCTAGTTTTACAGAAGAAAGAAAGCTGCCACAACCTGATCTAGCTGGTCTTTTTAATGACAATAAATTTGAATTTAACACGCGCACTCAAAATTGAGATGTGAGGTGAATTTCCTTTTCACAGTCAGCAGCAGTGTGGCTCAGTCTCATCTCTTTCTAGCTTAGACAGCTATTTGTTCGTAAACTCAATGGCAGGCGAAGCTGTCAGACCACAGAGCATCTTCTGTAGTGAAATTCTGTTTTAGGGTGGATTTTTGTTTTAATCATTCATGTTGCTCCTGCTGTCTCAGCCATCATAGGACCATCCCTTAGAAGATTTATAAAGCCAGTAACATGACTAAGTGAAAAAAGGATTTTAGCAATCTAATGCATATGTAGAGTGGCAGAAATGCTGTGAGAAACAGATAAATCTTCAACCTTTTCTGGGCTGAATTGTGGGCCAAAAGAACAACAGGGCACAGCTCTCAAAGCTAGAAAACTAAGTGTCTGATTGCATCCAATCCCGATGAATATGCCTTAGCTTACTCCCTCCTCTGTGTATTGATAGCTCAACTGAGTCATAATGAACCTGTCTGATCCCACAGTACTTGCATTGTTTTCATCTTTATGTATACATTTTCAGTGTCTAGCCAGCTGTAATATAAGCAATCGCACAAAAACTAATTATGATGGCCTGATTCAGTTTATGAATACAATTACCTAAGCACAGAAAATACATAATGTACCACAAGATAATCCTGCATTTATCATTTGAACATCAAGTGCAGTTGACTTCTTAATCAAAATTTGCATAATTACATCATAACTTAGATTTTAAGATAAGATTTTCTCCTGTAAACAGGTGGACAAATGTGTTGCCAGTTTTTAAAAGAGAAAAGCTAATAGCACTTTAAAAGGGATATCTCTGACAGCTGTGGCTGACGTTCCTGTCAGGCCAGCCCCTGGCCAGCTCTGTCCTATTTCAATGTCAGCTACAAAGATGGAAATCTCTACCGCTCGACGTGGAGCCGAGCGCTGCTCTCTGTTGTGCAGAGCTGCAGATTTATTACAGACAGAATGTCTGGACAGAAGGGCTTACCAGGCCTGGGATTTCCGTCTGGACATGCTCTGCCTCAGCCACTTTGAGTGCGGAGTCAGGTGGTAGATCAGCTGTCTACAAATCTTATCAGAGGACTTTATAGTGTCTGCATCCTGTGGAAGAGAGCAAAAAGAGTGTTAATAATGGCTCAGAAAAAAAGAGACCATGAGGCAGCAGCTTTCAGTAGATTTTCTGCTTGTGTGCACAAGAGAATACATCTTTGCAAATAATTGTTACAGACTGTCTAGGTTTTGATAATGAAAGTTCCCTTTGTTTTCTCAAAATTTTAAACTTGTACCTGGGATAGCTTTCACATGAGCAGAGAAAATTGTCTGTTATTACTTTTGAATCCTACACCTATTCTCATTGCTTTGCTGGAGCAGAAAAATCTAATTACATGCACAGCACATGGAGAGGGTGGGAGTAGGAAGTATAGAGGATAAGTGCGATTCAATACACTGGTAGTTTCCGTTTATTAACTATGTTGTGGAAGCTAAAGGCCACTTCTAATATCAAAGCAGCTCAATATTCACTTTCGGTGGATGGGTAATACAGAATTGTGAATTCCTATCTGTGCAGAAAACACAACCTTCCCTGTTTAATGTGCTGGTTACGCTGCTCGTGACTTTGTTTTATGTTGAGGTGTTATTGCAGTTTTTGCTTCCTAAAAAGATAAGAATGCAACAATAACAAACTTAATCTATTTTAAGAGCCCAAAGTGCTTCCCAAAAGAAATATCTTATCTTTTTCAGGATCAATTTTTCTTTTGCAGGATTGTAACATCAAGCTTGCTTTTTGTGGATGTTCAATGAATGTTACAAGACACATGCAATTACTCACCTTCTTAGGACACTGCATCTCTCGAGCCAAACTGAGCAGCAGTTCATGGGAGATCGGGTCCACCAGATTGAGGAAGGCAGCATTTTTGTACAATATATCGTTAAGCGAGGCACCTTCCAAGCCCAAATCCTACAAAAGCAGACAAGAGAAATCATAAAAGTAAAAGGGAACAGTAAAATAAAAGAAAGCTGCAATCAAGACTCTCACTGTTTGCCTTTCCAACAAGAAAATAAAAAAAGAATTCATAGTAGAAATAGGTGCACTTTGTGTCAAGGGCACTGTGACTCCAAATGGAGAGATGAAAGGAGCTGTTTGCTTTAAATATTCATTAAAGGAGACAGCAACTCTTTCATCTAAAGCTGGACAGTGAGAGCTAGCGGGTGTTACTGGGAATGCTTGGCATATATAATCGCACCTCCATGGCACAGAGTCATAATGTATATTCTAACATGCAACAGCATGTACGGTTCACAGATAAAACAACACTTGACTCTTAAGATCTTATTTTATCGGTTTATTAATTGATGTACTTATTCATTTATTGACAAAATGCATACAGCACAGTCTTCTATAATTTAAAATTTCACACTAGAAAAAAAAGAAAAATGCATCTTATCTTGCAGTTGTATTTGACATCCAATTTATATAAGTATCAGAGAGGTATTATCTTTAGTTTCTTGTGAGTGTTCTCTCTTCTGACATGTTTGGCTGAAGTACATGAAAATATATGAGTAAAGTTCAGTTTTGCAGCATAAATGCATCTACAAAGAGGTCAGATCCAAAGGCCTGGTTTAGGTTGCCTGACATGATAGTTTACTGTAAAGATTTGCTGTTAAAATTGAAAAAAGTAACCAAAAAGAGGATCTAAGAGGACCTTTTGAGCGTGTTGAGACACGCAGCCGCAGTCTGCAGTGCAGCTGTGTGTACCAAACTGTACAATTTGCCTTTATCAACATGTTCACCCTTAAGGTCCTAATTGGACAAATGGCAAGCACTTGTGCAGTCTGTGCAACTTTAATGGGAGAATAAAGCCTTTGGGACACTTCATATGCACACACCTGCACAAACACGCATCCACAAAAGCATGCACATGTTTTTCTCTCAGACACATTCAGCACTGATTATAATAGACAGTTTGAGTGGGAGGCTGGCAGCTCCACATTACGGGCTAACCTTTTTAACAGGGGCAGCAGTAAACACAGACTGAAACCAAAGCGGGGGGAGAAGCAGCGTCTGTCTTTCTGAGAAGCAAGGTGTAAAAATAGCTCCCGTTTGTGTTTAGACACGATCAATTGTCATTTGCAAGCTTGACATGAAGCAACAAATTCTTCTCACATCTGCTGCAGAATTCCAGCCCTCTTCAGATCTGGAGCTGAAGTCACTGTTTCACAGCAATATTTCTGCAACAAACACCTTTCAGAATCAGATAACATAATCTCTCAGGCATCTACCTGCTTGCAGTACAAGCAAAGACAAAGTATGGCTCATTTTAATAAAAGCAGAGCTCATTTAGAGAAAGCAAGCTCAGGTCCCCTGTGACGTGGCTGTCATGGAGCCTAGAGTGGCCAGTTTATCTCCTTTCCTAGATTAAGGAGGTTCCAGTCTCTCCTGTGTCAAGACTTCAGAGTAATTATTGCTGAACTGGTTGACGGTTACGAGCAGAGCCCTGAGAGCAAGTAGACAAATGAGATCCCTAAGGATGCTGTTCCATCTAGGATGCACCTACTTGCTCTTTCATATCTTTGAATTCTATGTGCAACGGCAGGTGAGAAAGCCTTAAAAAACCTACCTCTAATCAAAATCTGACATTGTTTACTTAATGCAGTTGAACATATTCTCGGTCACTGCTATTGTAGTTGTCATCCTGGTAGAAAAAAACCTGTGCAAAACTCATATCAAGAAATGGTAAAAGACACAGAAATTAATAATTAAAGCAGTGGTGCTTCTTTGCTTGATGTGAGTGCATTTGAGATGTGATGCATCTGGTTGGTTTACAGGCTAGAAAATGCCTCATGCAAATTAATCATAATTCTCAGAAACAGTAAAAAAAAAAAGTCAAGATTTGTAACATTGACAGTAGCCTACATTTTTATTATTATTTTTTTGTGACCTTCTTCCTATTGTAAGAGTAAATAAAACCTTTCGGAGGGGAATCATTTTTTGTATTGAAGAAAAACAATGCTCTAGGGCTTGAATCGTCGTTGCTGAAAGAGAGGTATTAAATGCGAGGAAAGATAAAAGGGGACATGATGCTGTGATGGAGTATTAGAACAGCCTAAGGAGAGTTGAGATTCTGGCCACAGAGGAGGAAACAAAGGCAGATGTGGAGAGGATGCAGGTCTGTTTGTATGTGCAAATATCCAGATCCCATCCAGACACAATTAAATTTGGGGTAATGTGATGACACACAGTATGCAGCTTGATCGTTTCCTCATTTTGAGTGCAGACTATCCTTTCAAATCAAATGTCAACACAAAGCACGTTTACCCACACTGAGAGTGAGTCACACGCTACGTGGCAACTGAAACAGTGTGTCACAGGTACAATGCTCTGAGTGTGGCCTACTTTCCATACAAACAGTTGCCCAATGAGGAAGTGGTGCAAAAAGTGAGGCAAGTCATCTGAAGGGTAGAGAGAGCGATGAGCTAGGCTGAGGTCAAAGGTTAGAGAACAGGTTGCAGAGCCTGCACAGAGAACCCAGAGGTAACCAAGAGGTACTGAAGGAGTTTTAACATCAAACTACATTCACACATATGGACTGTTCCTCATCTGTTGCTCTGCCATGAGCATCAAAGCAGACTTAAAGCAAGAGTGCACGTTCTGCATAGAAACTGGTCTGACTTTGTTGTTCTGTGCAGTTTCCTCTTACCTTCCTCAGTAATTTGAGTACGTCGGTCGCCTGTTCTATCCTGCGGTCACGGAGCAGTTTCTGTATCTCCTTAATCCATGCAACTCGCCTCGTGTACGGGCTGTGGTTTGTCCTCCGCAGCATCCCGGGCAGTTTGTCCGATTTCAGCATCAGTGCAAACAAGAAGTCCCCGCCACCCCCACTACCCCTTTCGCCCTCTCCAGCACCATCTAGAAGCTTGCGTCGCTTTTTGGAGAAATTCTCATTGTCCAGACTACTCTGCCTGCTTAGTCTGGAACCCATAGCTGCTGTTGTTATTCCGCGGATGCAGACGGCGTTTGTGATGCTGCTGAGATAATATTACCAGAAGGACAAACCCATGACCAGTCGCTGTTTTTCCTGCCAGTGGATGCTCCTCGGTGGATGTTAGAAAACAGCGCCGTGCTGTCTGGCGCTGTGCTGTTGCCTGGCTATCAGCAGACTGTGGATCCGGTGTAGAGTCACACAATGAGTTATATCCCTCAACAGTCAAATTAATCACCACTCTCCCGTGCACCCGTCACACTCTTGACTCTTCTCTTCACTGCGGGCTACGTGCGCCTGGGTCGGATGATGAAGATGCTCCACTGCTTCATCCTCCTGCCTCAGCTTTACGCTGCTGTTTAGGTTTGTGTACGTGGAGCGTCTGACCAATCAAAGTATGTGGTGCCTGCTGAGCATCTCTCCTCCCTGGCTTGAAATTTCCCTCTGTGCAGCTCCATGGCAGATGAATGTTTTTACGAATGCCAGTGATACATTTAATACCCATGCGACAAAAAAAAAAAAAAAAAAAAAAAAAAAAATGCGACTGTGCTTTGAGTAACCGTTTGTTTCCATTTTCTTTCACGTGTTCACACTAAAATCTCCGAGGCGGGCTTTGATTCACCCTTCAAAAGAACTAAGAATATGCATCCTATCATCAGCTGCTCCGTTCCCACTGTCCTTATATAAATATTACTCTCTCTGTTGGCAATTTTGTTGTCAAACATTACACAAGCTGTCAAATGCATCTGTCACAACACATACTTTGAGGGACATCCATGACCCAGTCCCAGTATTTCTGTCACATGGATTGGTATCTGGTACCAGGGACCAACAGGACAATTGGCAGGACCCAGAGGTGCACCCAGCTACATAACAGACAGCTCTCAGTTACTTTGTCATATCCATGCTATTCCATTTGTAGGGTACATCCTTGTTGCTTAAAGGGCTTAATCCTGATTTGACCTTACTCTCTGGTATGATTCAAGCTTGCCCTTGTTTAGTGGAATACCACATGATCTGATCTCTGACAGCTATTTCCCCTGGCTGCACTACATCCCTAGAATATCCCTGCTTTCTGGCCTTTATTTAAGATATCATCCTCATGCCTATAATACATGTTGGCAGATTGTTAATTCTCTGAGCAATTGGGAGGATATAGCTTATTCCTATTATGCATTAAACATGGCTGTCCCTCTTGCTCATTTACTGTAGTTAGATTTTGCAAAATGTTCCTGGTAGTCAAAAGGCTTACACTCATAAAAGCCTAAATCTGACAGGCCAAAAGGAATAACTTGAACCAAAGTGCCCATAATGATCTAGATCTATACTTTACTCAAACTCAGGTCCCTTCACAGTCAGCCTAACTGCAGCTGAATCTGCCAATTCTTAGCCCAAACTGATAAACATTCACACACCAAACCCCTCACTACAACTAGCTCTTTATAAGTGAGCCAGTTGAGTACATAGCCACGCATTCAGTCTCAACTGGGCAGATTCACATGATTACCAAGGATGTGGAACATGTTTTTTTCTTCTCCTAACTAGTGCTATGAAAAATTTACATGAGAATGACTTTTGCAAATGTTAATTGAGTTCTACATCCAGTAAAAAGTGATAAGTCCCAACCTGGGCTTAAACATCTGGCAGATGTATTTACTTTTAGATGATTAAGGTTTGCTGCCTTTTCTGATGCTCAGCTGACATAGCAAAAGCAGTTTGTAAAAATAGCTGCACAATGCCCTTTCTGGCCTCTGCCTGAGAAACAGAAAGCATGAATCAGGACAAAACAGGCAGCTTTGTAAAGAAAGTGCACAAATCACACAGCAACAGGATAACAGGACGTTGCAAAGCATTTATGTAATTTGGATGCCTCAGTAGCTTATAGGAATTAAGATACTGACCATGAGCAGCAGTGCCCTCGATTTGAGTCTTGCCTTTGTTTCAAATTGTATCCATCAACTAACAAGTAAACGCAAAAAAGTTTCCAGAAATAAAGAATAGATTTTTATCCAGTGAGCTTGATAAGTTCATAAGCATGTTTGATTTGAAAAGGCCACAAGCAGAAGGTTTTGGGACTACTGTGATAAAAATACATGCATATATCTGCATTTTTTTGCCATCCAGACCATAAAGTGATCCGAAAACACATTCGTCCATTGTTGATGATAAAGACAAAGCTATGTCACCTACTTATAACTGTCCCACACATCTCTGTACACAGAGCCGCTATCATTAAAGGACTGTAGTTACTCATAAAAACACATGACATCACCTCTTTTTCCACGGTAGTCATTTCTCAGCTGCTAATGTTTATGCAGCCTGCATTTCACCTGTCATTGAAGAACAACAGAAGTGTATGATTTGATTTACTGCCGTGTATGTGAGTATACCAAAGCCATCCCCTTTATTGTGCAAAAACAATAGGCGAATACATGGCGGGTAGTGTGAGTGAGTGCATCTCTCCCAGCAAAGTCCAAATGAAATCTATAAGCCTTCAGCTGAGGGATAAAAATATGACTTAAGCTGTAGCTGACATTTAATGCAAACATGGCTCATATGCATGGATACCGAAGGGTTGCAACAAATAGAAAATGTAATTGTCCTCTTTCGCTACAAATCAGATTTGACCACTGAAAAAACTCCCCTCACTGGGGTGGCTCTGAACCTTGGAGATCCAAAACAGGATAGTAGTGATTAGATTTAGACCCAATCATTGCAGCAGCACTAACAGCAGACCACAGGTTCCTTTAACAGAGCATTATCAGAGTGGAGCAGCAACAGGCTAACACACTGGATTAGTACCATAGAAGGGTTTTTGCTGTTGAAAAAGCCACTGCCAGCTTGGAACAGAGTTCTTCAGTGAAGGCTCATGCATCTCAAATGGTCTGAGCTTTGTCACTGCAGAATAAACTAAACAGGCTGTGTGTGACATGGTTACTGAGCCAGGCAACGCTACTGGCTGAGCCAATAACACTGAGCCCAGAGTCAGAGCTGAATGCTGCATGTACCTGTAAACAGATCACTCTCACCTTCACCTTGGCAAGGCTGGCATATTGATAGAGTGAAATGAAAAGTTGTAGAAGACAAACAAAAAAGTGTCACTCCACAAAAATGGCCGAGAGGCATCTATAACTTGAAAACTGATGTCATGCTGTATAAACGATCGAATGCTGGGTAACAGATTCAGTTTTTTTTATGAAGATTTGAATGTGAAGTTTTCTTTAAGAATTTCAAGCTTTTAAAGGGCCACAAGAAAAAGCTTTCATGATAATCACCCTCAAAAGCCCTCTTTTTTCCTCCTTCCATCCACCCATTTTCTGCCTTTTAACTGTCATAAACAGCACATGTTTATTATGAGCAAAGTCACACCTAAAAACCAAGGATGACACAACCAGCATTACCAGTGGCTCATATTTAACACCTTGCCATTACTGCTGGCACTCTTTGAGAGTCATCTAACAGGTCAGCTCCCTATTCATCATCTGCTTTCTCCAATATTACTGTCAAAAACACACCAAAGGTAAGTGAACTTCCTTCAAAGAATATGTTGAAAAACAATATTTGTGCAAATATTTAGTTGTCATTTTAGAAAAGTTGATGTCTTGAGGACAAGAGACTTGTGTTTACGTAGAAGGATCATGTCTGATTAGGAGGTGTGTTGATTTTACCGAGCAGGAAAATGGTTGGGAAGTCCCTGATTGCTGGTCTGGTGGTCCTTCTGGTGGCTGCAGTGAGTCTGTTCCTGGGGGTGTTCATGAGCCTGGGGAAGAAAAACACACCTCCCCCTTCAGACTACTTCTACTCAAAAGCTGCTGTAGCTGCTGATGCTGGAAAGTGTTCCGAGGTGGGGAGGTAAGAAGACATACTGTTCATATTTATGCTATGAATGTGTGCTTCCCAGGTGTCAAACATGTTCTTGTGTATTTCCAGGGATATTCTGAAGAGAAACGGCTCAGCCGTGGATGCCTCCATTGCTGCCTTGCTGTGTGTTGGCCTTTTGAACGCTCACAGCATGGGCATTGGAGGAGGGCTGTTCTTTGTCATCTATAATGCTTCCACTGGTGAGTGGAAGGAGTGATGGTAGAAATTCACAACATAACTATATAAGAACAAACTAACACTCAATTTTGTCTTCTGCTCAACAGGTATGGTGGAAACCATTGATGCGAGGGAGACAGCCCCCATGAATGCCACTGAGGACATGTTTGGCAACAACACCAAGCTTTCACGCACAGGTATAATTGCCTGTCTGTGAGCTGTTTGTCAGTTGCAGCTTTCTTAACACAGATCTGACTTTAATGTATTCCATTAGTCTGTTACAACTGTAACATGAACACAATGTTATATAAGTGTTAGTGAGGGATTTAGGGTGCATAGCTATCCTAGTCCTAAAGCACCCAGCTCTGTCAGAGCTTTCCATTCTCTTCCTTAACAACCTTTCTTTACAATTTTGAACAAGATTGTTAAGGGAGGTTGTCAAGGCACAACCTTTGTAACAATTATAACAATTTATGCAGCTACTTCTGGGTGCATAGACTGAAGGTAGTACCACAGTGCATAAGGACATATCTCTAACAATGTCTTTATGTCTCTTGGTTTTCTTGCCCTTCACTCAGACAATGTAAAGAGCGAGAGAGAGCATGTAAGATTGAAAATAATGGTACTGCCGTTTCTGCATGGCAGGTGGATTGTCCATAGCAATTCCAGGGGAGATCCGTGGTTATGAGATGGCACACAAAAGGCATGGCAAGCTTCCATGGAAAGAACTGTTTGAGCCCAGCATTGCTTTGGCCCGGAATGGGTTTCCCATAGGAAAAGCCTTGGCTCATGCCATCCTCAAGAGCAAAGACTCCATTCAAGGAGATGCAAACATGTGGTGAGGATCATTCTTATTCAAATACCTGGATACCAACAGGTTCATTTAGGATGCAAATTCATAGAGATAGTTTGATATTTGGGGAAATATTCTTGCTCACTTTAACGTTTAGGGGAGATGATTGATACCACTCTCATTTCATTGTATGATGTATAATTTAAAACTAATAATCAAATGAAAATAGAACAAGGGGATATTAAACGTAGAAAATCTGAAATCAGTGTTTCTTTTCTTTTCAAAACATTTTAAAAAATTGGGGAAGGATCATGTTTACCACTGAGGTGCATCATCTCTTCTTTTAACACCCTGGGAGAATGGTATTAATATATTTTTTTCTTTTCTAGTCACTCAACAGTACAGGACCTACTCTGTCAATATTTGTTTTCCCCGTCATGAGTTGAATTATTTCTTAGGGAAACAAGTCTATACTGCAGGCCAGCCAGTTAAACATGTGGACTCTTGTAATATAGGAGCAATGCTGTTGTAATGCAGGCAGAAAGTAGTTTGGCATTATCATGATGAAATAAGTAAGACTTTCCTTGAACTCTAGTAGCCTCTGGCTGTGAAATATGGGATGGTGGATCTGGATCATCCAACTTTGCCCACATATAAGTTGCTTATATGTTACTTTAGAGGCCTTGCCAACCAACCAATCAGTGAAATTGGATGTGGGCGGAGTTTGATGATCCAGGCGTGGGTTACATGCAGACACGCTTACTAAAAATCAGTTATATGGATTACATCATATTATTCTCCAAAAACATTTATGTTTAATTCAATAATAATTGTGCTTTCACAAATGTGCAAGTTACCTACGATATTAAACCTAGTACACCTGCTGGCTTTTGAACTGTGTGCTGATAATAAACCATATGATCCCTCTCATCTTTAGCCATGAGGACACAGTGTTCATGATTTCCCAAAAGAGTTCAAGATTTTGATAACTTTTTTTTCAAATATATTGTTGGCATAGAAAAAAATATTAAAAAAATGTTTTTTTTCACCTTAAACACTTGATGTGTTCTTTTTAAACATGATGTACAAATTATATTTGTACATTGACGAAACATTCACTTTCTAGTTTTCCAACTTGGAAATGGGTGTGTAGTCATAACCAACTTTAAATGACTTTGTTTTCAGTTGGAGATGTTTTACATACGACTCTTTCATAACAGCAGTGTAAAGGGAAAATAAATTTGAGTGTAAAGAATGAATCTGAGTGTAAAGCTGATGGGCTCATTTCCCGTCCTGCTAATTCAACAATGGTTCTTCATGTTTAATGAACAGATACAGTAGCTGTATCAATCTTCGCTTTGCTTCTTTAATTTTGTTTCTCGTAAAAAACAGACGTCACTCGGCCTGGCCTTTGTTTCCTTTTACCACCTTAATCTCAGTCTTATAATCGGAAGCCCGGTTGTGCACATACTGGCTTTTATAAAACTACTGTGATGAGTGTGGCAAGTTTGCCATTTTGTAATTTGACTCTAATTTTCTACACTTTTGCAATTGAATGCTTTTCTTTTTCTTTTATCATCTTTCAGTGAGGTGTTTTGTGACTCTCAGAAGAACATCCTGAAAGAAAATGATATTGTTAGATTCCCAAAGCTGGCAGACACATACCAGAGAATAGCAGAAGAAGGACCCGATGTGTTTTATAACGGGACAATGGCACAGAGCATCGTTGAGGACATCCAGGCGGCAGGTGTTGTTGCTGTATTCTTCTCTACTGTTATAGAATGAGTGATTTTTACTCCTCATTTCATATTCATCATGACACCTCTGTCCGTGTTCAAGGTGGCATTATCACCCTTGATGATTTGTTGGAGTACCAGCCTGTACTGAATGAGAACCCTCTGAAGCTGAACGTTGGAGAATACACCATACATGTCCCAGACGCCCCCTCCAGTGGACCTGTGCTGGCACTCATACTCAATATAGTGGATGGTGAGCAGCCTGGCCAAGTGCTTGTGCAGCCATGCAGAAGAAAGGATGTCAGGTTTCCCCAGGTTGTCCCTGGAATATTCCTCCGCCTGGTCTGCAAGCAGAAATTGCTTCTGCTTGCCAAAGTGAATTTACCTCCATCGCTCCATCTGTTCTTCAAATAAAAAGTGGCAGTATTAATTTCAAACAAGAGATAACACTGATGTGTTCATACAGTATAAATCTTTACAAATGTAGCTACAGATCCATGTCCACTGCAAGGATTTGTGTTGGTATTTGATACTTTAGAACAGTGATGGGAAAAATCTATGACTTGATTGGGTAAGTATAAAGTGTAGCCAAATCACTCCAGACATGTTTTTCATGTGGACATTTTGCAGGGTATAACTTCACAGACACAAGCGTCTCTTCAGCAGAGGAAAAAACTCTGACTTATCACCGCATCGTAGAGGCTTTTCGTTTTGCTTATGCCAAGAGAAGCAGACTGGGGGACCCACGTTATCTCAACATTACTGATGTAGGTGCTCATGCTTTAATTCTTATTATTTTCAGGACTTTTTGGAGGATTTCCAAGCTCACTGTATTCAATATGATCCCATTTGTCTCCTTTTAGCCACTCAGGGGGAGATCTGGGGTGAAGTGTCTCGCTCCATCAGCCTTTAAAATGATTAATTAGTGTTTTCTGTATTTTCTTGTCTTGTTTAAGCTAATTCAAAACATGACCTCAGACTACTTTGCTGATGGCATAAGGAGCAAAATTACAGATGACACCACCCACCCAGACAGCTACTATGAGCCTGAATATTTTGTCCCAAACAACCATGGGACAGCTCACCTGTCAGTCATAGCAGAGGATGGAAGTGCTGTGGCCGCCACCAGCACCATTAATCTATAGTAAGATTACTGCATTTCGATTACATTTTTTATAGATATGCATCATGACATTCAAGCTTGTAAGATTACATACAAATCTAGACTACAGAATAAAGCATGCACATAAAAAAAAGCCTTTTTTCCCACAGCTTTGGATCGAAGGTCATGTCTCGATCAACTGGAATTATTTTCAATGATGAAATGGACGATTTCAGCTCTCCACACATGACCAATGGATTTGGCATCCCTCCTTCGCCCAATAATTTTATCCAACCAGGTACGACAGCACTGAATTATGATACTTCTTGTTCTTACTTAACTAATCCAGAGGATTTTGGCTTTAAAAAAAATCTGCATATGACTTTTAAAGCACAATGAAGGAAGTTGACATTTATCCACAGAGCAGTAATATCCTCCTTTTGTTTCTCTGTTCCAGGCAAGAGGCCACTGTCTTCCATGTGTCCCACAATCATATTTGACAAAGAGAACAAAGTGAAAATGGTCGTGGGGGCATCCGGAGGAACAAAGATCACAACAGCCACTGCCTTAGTAAGTCTGAGTCATTCATATTTCCAGTCTATAGACTCCACACACTTAAGTATGTGAAACTTATGTTACATTGTCTTGTTAAAAACAGGTAATCCTGAACTCTTTGTTCTTCAACTATGACCTAAAGAAAGCTGTGACGGAGCCACGAGTTCACAATCAGCTTAACCCAAACATGACAGTGGTCGAGCAGGGCTTCGAAAAGGTAGGTCTCAGGTGGGGACTTAGGGTTCAAAACATCTGGAACAAATCTCACTTAACATCTTTGTTGCTGAGTAAAGCATTAACTATTCATTTGTCTTTTTCACCGATTCCCTGCTATACAGACAGCCATTCATTTCATGCAAAGCAGAAATCCACTTGTAAACACATCGACTTAAAAAGTGCACCAAGTAACCAGAAGCACCAACAAAGAACATTTGAAAATTATTAAGACGATAATGTTTGCTGGATAACAAAATGTAAGCAAGACTCTGCAGAGATTACCAGACATGCTAACACCTTTTTTGCTGCTATTTGTTGCTATTGTTTGAACCAAATGCTAATGTCAATAAGCTAACATGGCTAGGGTAAGGTGGTACAATATACTGTGTACCATATTCAGTTTATTGTATAAGAGTATTAGCATTTTTCATAGGTACAGTGGAATGCAAAAGTGTGGTTAGCTCTGCTGAAAACAGGGCCGTCTTTTGTACACAGTCGTTATGAAACACCTTATGAAACAAGCTTTTTGAATATTATGACTACTCAAACCTTGTCACAATCAGCAGTCATGATAAAAAAAAAAAAAACTTTCAGAAAGAACGGTCAGACGCTTTGCCAGTAAGGCAAATCAAAGCAGCGGTTTAATCATGAAAGAATTTCAGGAAGATTTAGAAGCCACTGTCGTAGTGGTGCCATATTAACTAGACCCAAACAATCAGAAGAAACTCTTTCCTGTGTTCAATGTTCAATGTCAGAAGTTTGGATTTCAACAACTCAAATAGACATTTTGGTTGGAAAGTGGTTACAGAATTCCATGAAAAGAACATCAGCTGTTCGGCATGGTGTTTGATTAGTCTCGATTAGGGCTTGTGTTGCAACCGGTGGCACAGGGAACATTTCAAGGGTGGAGGGAAGAAAAGAGTCAATGAAATACCAGTAAATTCTAATGTTTTACATAAACGGTTCTACAACAGAATAATGATCCTAAGTATGTATCGAGTTACAGTCTGAAGGACTACTTCAAGAGGCACAAGCTGAAGGTTTTTCATGGCCCTCACAGGCACCCCAACATCACAGAAAATCTGTGGATGCCCTTCAAAAGACTAGTCCCAGACTAGGCCCTTCGAAATTTGTTATTTTAAGTGGTTTGTTACTTTTATTGATCTTTATTAAAGACTAACAACATCTTCAGCTACTGCACAAAACTACATTTTTGTATTTGTGTACAATGATACCTTGACAGATTGTCCTGGAGGGGCTGGCCCAGAAGAACCATGTCACACAGCTGCTGAGTACTCCAGACTCTGTGGTCCAGGCTGTGGTACGGCAGGAAGATCGTCTCTGTGCAGAGTCCGATCCCAGGAAAGGAGGCTATCCAGCTGGATACTGAACAGCCCTTCAGGTGCTTCTCTGCTCCTTTCAGTGAGGACAGTCTCCTCAAAGACAGAACCACAATAAAAAAAAAAAAAGAAAAAGAAAAAAAAAAGTGTCTGCACTGAAGACTCGAGCTATGTTTAAGCTACGGAGACGCAGCCATCGTTCTTTATCTTTTACTCACATGTGGAAATTGACTTTAATTCTATATCTCTTTTATTCAAACTCAGTTATTCAACATTACTTCTTTTTGGGCATTAATTTTGTGTTTTGAAGTAAAACAAGAGGTTTTAGTTTGACTTTTGTCTCATCCCCAATGGATACCAGTTAAGACTGTGGAGGTTCGAGGATTGAAGCAGAAAACAGAAGCCCAAAATGTATCTGCTTTCAACATTATAATCAGTTCATGTATGACTGAGCGTTCAAGATCTTAATAAAAGCAGCCACTCATCCCCGTAATCAAGCAAACAATATCATATGAAGGAATGTTCTTTGGTTTCATCTTTCAGTAAGTATCTGAGTGGTCGGTTGTGGTATTCTCATTTCTTTTGTAAGGAAAAACGATTGTGTTTACTTGGACAATATTTCTGGGAAAGGAAGGTTTGTTTTAATGTCAAATAGGTAAAAAATGATCAATTAAAGCAGGACGAACAAGCAGGTATACCAATCAAAATGAGGACATCTCAGGTTGTTTGCCTGTTCTATAAAAACATCTACCTTCATCTCTCTGTTGATGTAATATGACCCTGTGGAAGACATTACTTAGAGGAAACTAAAAGTGTTGTTTTCTACCATGACTCTACAGTGAAGCTATTAATTGTTAAATGTTTAATATTGAGTAGAGGTTAAGTGAATGTGTGGTGTATTCTGAAAAATACATTTGCAGATATATTTTTCTAAACATGCATTGTTCTTATGCCATGTTTGTTATTAAACATTTTGTATGCAGCGAAACAATGTTCAAACATTAAAGAAGAAGTACTGGTTTGGTTCCTCTGACTGTGTCAATAATAGAGAGGCATGCATCAGTGTGTCAACTGCAGGTAACGCCTGGAGGCGTCTGCTCGAGGAGGAGCGAGGTAGAATCCAGCTGTGTAGTTTTACATAATGACACAATTTGATGAGTTTGAAGGAAAAGCATTAGTTCGGTGGTGTTCTTACCATCTCCAGCTACACACTGATGTTTCTAAGACCACTCAAAATGTATACGTACCCACTGTTATAATCTTTGATGAGCTGCAGTTAAGCTTGTTTGTTAACCATTGTGTAGAATTTATAGGGGATAAAATATAGGGGAGTACGAGTATAAATTCAAGCTTTTCACCACGGTTTGCCAGGTGTAATGATGTCGTCTTGGTACAGCATGGAAACATTCACAAATTAACTAACTTTACCAGGTTTTTGGTTGCAAACAAAACTAATTCAACTTGATGAAAGCTGGAGGCAGAGTCAGAATCTCTGAGTGTAGTAACTTCATCTAGCAGAAAAAGAAGATAAATGTGCCAAATTTGATGGCAGACGTTGAGACTTTTCACCAAAAACAAAAAGAAGTTAAGCTTCCGGCGACAAAACTTGTGAAAGAATAAATGACCGTACCAAATTTCATGGCGGTACCTCCAGCAGCTGCAGAGACAGTGAACTTAGTGACAGACAGACACAGTTCGAAATGAATAAAGTTAAAGCTATGCTTTGGGTTGGGTTAATGTAATGGCTCTACTGAATTAAAAATACTATATGAAATTGTGTAAAGATTGGAAGGAGAAGATTGGAAGCTCTTGGCTGTGAGAGTCAGGTCTCATCAAATAACTGGTATTCATATTGTAAACAAGGATCATTCTGCGGTCGGTTTATCCACCGAGATACAGCAAGCCAAATATGGCACAAAAACTGACCTAACATGAAGGTTCAGGAAGCCAGGCCAGAGGGTAAATAAGAGATTTCCTTTAAATGGGCTACAAGCTTTTAAGTTTGATCTGTGTGAGAGCAATAAAACAATTACAAATCAAAATACTAAGCTATGAGCAAGAACTTTAATGTATATGAGACCATACCACAGATCTTCCCCCTGTAGGTACATGTGTATGTTTCATAACTGGAAATTAAACAAGAAAGCATGTCAGAACACAGAAACGCTACAGCAACTGCCAAAGGTTCTCACAGACTGTCAGAAATATTACAGAATACAGATATAGTATCTGTGCTGTGTCAACACAGGGCTAGTGTGATCATGCCTCCTTCCACTGGCTTCCAGCTTCATTAGTATTCTCGGGGGGAAAATAGAGATCATCCGAGCCATTGAAACACATTCATCTTACAGCAAACTGTGATATTACCCTCATTCATCAAAAAGCGGTGGGACAACTTTTTTCCCCCTTCATACAGATCCTAGGCAAAAGTATCTGTCAGGCCAATCAAAGCTCTCGCTGTGGTCGAGTCTACCAAACTTACCTAACCACAAATGAGGACTCAGTGTATAGATTCTTAATCTATTGGAAACTCATCTTTATTAATGATGGCTGGCATTGTTCTGTTAAGTTATTATCCTGGCACCATGTGTGGGCTGTTCAATTACCTCCTCTTCCAAATGTCTGAGAAAAGCAAGACAGAGTCTCACTCCCATCTTGTGGTGAGTTGAAGCCACTATTCTCAGCACTGAGAGATGATGTGTCCTTTCAACAGCCAAAACAACCTTGTTTTTATGGCAATCAAGGTGCTGTTAGAGTTGCATGGAGACAGGTGGTGCTGGTGACTGCAGCTCCTGGTCCAGCAGCCGAAAGAGCATGGCGCTTTTGTTGCTCTGTAAAGTCTGTCCCACGGAGCGGTGGAGCTGAGCCTGCAGATAGTGGACGTCCCGCAGCCGCTCCTTACAGTTCAGCTTGGAGAAATAGGCTGCGGCCTCGTTAAGTGTGTCCACAACCAAAGCTGCCAAATGCAAATCTGCCAGGACACAATAAGTAGCAGAGTGTTAATGGCAATGAACAATCCCATGGCACTTTGAGAGTTCGGTTCAGGAGGTGCAGAGCAGGTTTAGGGGGTTAAATGTTACCTGGCTGAACTTGTCCGTTCAGCCTGAATCCAGCCACTGCTATCTGACAGCGAGCAGCCAGCAGCAAGGCGCGGCCTTTGTCCATGACGGCTCCGTGAGCCAGGACGGGTTCCATGGCTTCATGAAGAACACTCAGAGCCTGCTCGGGGACTCCCAGCATCAGCTACAGGAGGAGAAAGAACAAAAGAAAACAATAAATAAAACATATGGATAGCTGTGCAGCATTTATAAACGTCTGCCATAGCTCACAAGGGGATGGATTTTCATGGATGGCAATCATATCAATGATAAAGTGAAGTCTGTTCTCCTGTTGTGGCCGACCTGAGTGAAGGCCAGATGAAGGATGGCTTCTGAGGCCAGAGACTGCAGGTGGTGCTGTCTGGCCAGAGCCAAGGCCTGCAGGAGAACAGGAAGAGCTGTGGAGAAACCAGATGACTCCCAGTGAAGCTCAGCAGTGGACAGCATCACTCTGGATGAGACGTAAAAAAAAGAAGCAACTTTAGACATGAATTAAAATTAAATTCATGCTTAAACTGTATATGCTACAAATGCAGTCTCACAAATGAATCCAATAAGAAATTAAGTTTTGCTGTGTTTTCTCGCTTTCCAGAAATAACAGAAGAATGCTACCTGATAATTATTTCTGTGCACTTGGTCTTCTCACAGTGAGCCTGCAGCTGCTGTAAGATGTTGTATGCCTCAGTGCTACGGTGGAGAGCCTTCAGAACTTGAGCTTTCCTGTCATTAAATGCACGGTTATTAATGAAGCACAAATTACACAAGTGTGAAACAGCAACTGTTAAAAGAAGAAGTGACCATCCCTGCTTTGGTGTTACCTGTAAAGGCCTTCTGTTTTGTTTAAAGCAGAGATAGCAGTTACCAGTGGCTCGGCCAAATGGTATTTCCCTTCATTCATATGTCTTTCAAACTGGATTTTCAGGTCACACAGCATCCAGAGCTGAACAGAGGATTCAGGGAAGCAAAACAAATTCAAAACATCCTTTTTGCATCTCACATCATACTTAGAATACATTAAAAATTACAGAGTAAAATAATCTAAATTGACATATTTGGGCTGCAAAACCATGATAAATCAAAATATATATTTTTAAACGGATTAAGATCTAGAGGCCACCTTTAGGCACGTTTACCACATTTGTTTTCACAGTAAAATCCACCACATACATGTGAAACCATAATAAAAGTGCCAGTTACTATAAAACAAAGGTGCAAACTAAGCTTAACCATCTCTACAGCTCTGTGTTTTGGTAATTTACAATTTCGCTACACACTGACCCTGCTGTCGGCCGGTCTACTAACCACAGCTAGGGTCTGGCCCGGTGCTAAAAGTTGACCTATTTCCAAGGCTGTTATCTGCCAGTGAGATCGATTAATTTAAAAAACAAAAAACCTTTCCAATTTAGTTAATTTGCTCAAAGTAAGCAAAGCAGTAGTTTGGATGCCGTTTAGCTATGTTTAAGTCAATCAATAAGATGCAATAAATTTGTAAATCCTGTTCTGCAATGGAAAAGAGGAGATTTTCTTCTCTGTAAGAGAGCTATTTCTCTGTGAAAATCCTCTAAAAGCAGAGAACAAGATTCACTTAATGTTTTGTTTAAATCATGGTTCCATGTTATAAAATCCAAAGACATTCCAACCAGCCTGTCAGCCTGAAACATTCAAAGTCTTCTTTCTTCGATTCGCTCTCTTTTATCCCTTACACTTAAACAGCACTGAAAAATACAAAATAGTTGAACGAGAGAAACCTTTGCATGTTGTGTGTGAGAGGGAAACTGTTCTTTCAGGTGCTGAAAAATCTCTGTGACGGCGCTGTACAGGCCCTGGAACAAAGAGCAAAGGCAAACAGGACAACGAGTCAAGTGCTGAACTCCACCCGAAAGCTGGAAAGCAGACCAGATTTTTGTTCATTACCTTTATGCAGCACTGGGAAGATTATACACCTTCCCAGTGAGTGACTAACAGCAGGACGGAAAGCAGGGACGAGATTTAATCAAACGTGTTACCTGCTCAGCGTGCAACTCAGCCAGGTGACAGAGAGCCACGGCGAAGGCCTCTGTGTTGTTCTGCTGCACACCGAAGTTGACCGGCTCAAGACTGCTCATGTTGAGAAGCAGCTGGGCCTGTTGCAGAGCCATGGTGCTGCACAAAACATGGGAGGCCTCACTAAAGGAAAAAACTGGGCCACTTGCTTTTATGCTCGAGAAAAGTCTAATGTGTGCAAAGGACATCTTGATGTTCAAAAAATGTTAATCCATGCATACGAAAAGTCAGCAGTTTCACTGATTTGATTTGTTGTGAATTATGAAACGCGTGTATGAAGTCAACAGTGAGCGGAGCTGACAAGCGTGTGTTAGGCCGGCAAGGTGAGGAGGCTGACCTCTTTCCGTACATCCTCCATATGGATGTAGTCTGCGCCAGGCTAATCTCGATCAGCTCCGACAGACTGTGCTTCCAATGCAGGATGTCGGTATCCTTCAGTGCATCCATCAGTTTGTGTGCAGTCTTACCCTGCGTCGCCCCCTGCTGGACCAATGACTGAATGCCCAGAGATGCCAAATACTACAGCAGAGGAGAACAAACAGTGTGGTGAAGAACAAATGTCACACATTAAGGTCACAAAGGAGCAGTCCTTTGGATCAGGTTATCTTACTGTGTTGCTTACAGTTAACATCATGTACAGAGCCACATCTTTGTGTCCACAACTTTACAAAGTTTTAGCTCAGCTTTCACACACGTTTAAGTCTTCTCACTGAAATGCTGCTAAAAAAGAAAAAAATCATGTGGCTATGACAGCTTTGACAACCAAATCCTCTCAGAGTTTACCCACAAGTTCAGTGAACAATGACGCAAATCTTAAGAAATCCTCTTAAGTCGTTTTATAAAGAGATCGTGTTGACAGAAGTGTGATGGGTGCAGACAGCCTGGAAACGGCTGCGGGAACGATGATGCTTCAGTCATTTCAGTAAAGCCCTTTTCAGACATACAATCCAGTTCTTAAACTCATGACAAATTAATGTGTGGGTGTCATGTATGAACAAGCACTCAAGTGCCTTTCTATTAAAAAAAATCATGGCAGGAGTAAGTCATACATATCAGTATCGTAATATTACTATTAAACACTTTTAAAAGTCTGAATTGCATGCAGTGACATTAAAGGATGGACACACCCAAAAGCGGTTGCAGCAACAGCCTCTTACACTGACTAACGGACCAGGTCAGAGACACACAAACGGTGGACAGTAACGAAGGCATTAAATACAGTAAACTGACATGTCAGAAAACTTTCCCCCTATAAGGACGGCATTAACCTCACTCTATGCAATGTCTTATAAAATCTTACTGAACAGCAAATACTGCATGTGATTCTGTGTCAGATTGTGTATTTTTTGGTCATTAGGTTTTCTACTTGGAAACAGAAACTAAAAACAAAGAAAAAGTGAAAAAAAAACATTTTTGTTTAGGTTTTAGATCCACTAATAAAAAAATCTAATGCAAAGAACTTTCCTTTTTTGGGCCAAAACAAAACTTTAAAAAATGCTTCGAGTTTCATTTTCTCTTTCGAGAACAAAGAATAAAATAATATAAATAAAATGATAGTTTGGTTATTCAGTTTGAAAATCCAGCACTAATGCTTTGTCCTTTCGGCAGGTCACAGGTAGATATGCAGTGCAGCGGACTTTTCTCTGCTCCGACTCAAACAGCTTTTACGTATGATTCCCCACACGGTCCATCAAACATAGAAATCTGATGGCAAAGCAGCACTGTCCACAAGTGGATATCCTCCAAGAATTCCTAAAATGTCTTTTCAGGGCATCTCCCCACCCTTAATTAGAGAAGAACAAGTCTAATACGGAACGCACCGTGCTGCAACAGCACAGGAAAGTGCATAAAGACATCTGGCTGTGCTTTTTGCTTCCAGTCTAAGACTTCTGCTTAGGTCACAGGGGTATTTGGAGTGTTGGCACAATCACAAGTGTACTGTCAATATTTAAAAGGTCTTACAACTTTAAAAAAAAAAAAAAAAAATCATATTTCCAGGGGCTCTTGTGCCTTATTAAGAGGCACCAAACCTTGTTAAATCTGCATGGTGGAGCCTTAGTGAAAGCTCTTTTTCCTTGTGCAGAAAATAATTATGAATGCAAAGGAATTCTTTAAGTGTAGTAAAAAGTAGGGCTGGACAAATATTAAATTCTTTAATGGCATGATTTCCTGTGATTAATCATGATTAATTCCATTGTTATACGCAAAATCCAATAATGAATTCAAAAGTATCATATGACACACTTTTATTGGAACTGTACAGTCATATGCTAGAAGTACTCTGGTGATAAGACAGTTCAGCGTTGCAGTGCTTACAAATAACTTTGGCTGTACTTTCTCTGGATCTGTAGCCTCCTTCCAACCACTAGTCCCAATATATGAAAAAGGAACAATTCTTTCATTTTTCATTGCTGATCATCACATTTTGTAACTTTCTCCACATCTGTGCCTTGATGCAACTTCATGGCTCGAGTTTCACTCTCACATAGATTAACTGCGAGACCTTAAATAAAAAACTATTATGCTCTCTTAACTGTACCCAGTAAATTCAAATATGCACTGATAGAAGTTCCAGTTCAACAGTTAGTCTGTAGATGTGTGTAAATGAGATATTTGAGACTTATATTGTTAACAAAGCACCTAAAAGCTGTTTTTCCTTTGTTATTCCTTAGGAATTAAACTGATGAGAACATTGTTTTAGATGAGTCTGAAACACAGCAGAATATGGAAAACGCTGTATATGAAGCTGTAATGCTCACACTACCTGAGCTGTTAGATATGATGTCATCTTATGTATGGCAGTCTAAAAGCTGTGAAAACTGAACCGAAACAATAAACAAATAAATAACAATAATTAGCCAAAGCCAGTTTAACTAAGGCATTCCAGTCTGAGACGTCATAATGAACTTACTGGCAGGCAGAAATGGGCGGCCATTTTCACGGAGTCCTCAGTCAGCACTGTGCTGTCGGATCCCTTCATCTGTTCCAGCGTGTAGAGCCAACTCTGGTGGAGATGATTTGTGTTAGATTTAGGAATAATTGACAACCTACTATGGCCACTTCACTAAGGTGTAAGAAAGTAACGAGTAATTTTAAAAAAAATTTACCAGACAGTGCTGCAGGCACACATGATCATTAGACTCCTGGGCAATGCGAATGGCCTCCTGTAGCGCCAGATCAGCCTGCTGACTAAGAGCAAAGATGAGGAAAAAGCTCGCTGGGACACTTTTTAAAAAAACTCAGACTGCATCAAGTTTTTTTACTCACTAGTGGCCAAAGCGACAGTGCAGGCTTGCCAAGTTGAGAGCAGCGTAGCGGAGACTTCGACCATAGCCCTCATCGCCGTTACTCTTCCCCTCGTTACCCGACAAGATGAGGCGGTCAAAATAATGCAGGAGACTGTGGGCGGAGAGGAAGATGTCCTGGACTCTCATGCTGTTCAAGTAGTTCAGATAATGCTGTGGACAGAGAGAAGAGCGCGGAGCTCAAGGAGGAGACAAAATGTCTCTGGCAGACTGGTTAATGAGATGACATTTAAGTAGATGGACCTCACCGCTTCAGCAAAATCTGGGTTAAACTTCAGCATGTTGTTGAGCTCTTCCTGAAGCGCAGCGGGCATGAGGGCTTTGTTCTCATCATTCTTCAGAAGATATGCCTGCAGATATAAAGCTATTTTTTTCAAACTGTGAGAGCCCTTCAAAACGTCATCTAAGTTTGAAACAGAACAGCCTCATCTCATACACACAGGGATTTAAACTTTACGTCTGTTGAAATTTCTGGTTGCTGCTCCAGTAAAGGGACCAGCGCTGCCCACTGGCCAAAACACTAAATCATTTGAAGCAGCTAAATCATTGTGCTTCATACTTTGATACTTTGAGTCGTCTGTTTTTGGTAATGGTTTAACTCATATTACGTCCCAGATTCTCCACTCAGAATCAAATCCACGTGTCCATGCATCTTCATGCCGAGCTGACTGACAAGCTGTTGGACAACTCATGTTGCTCAAAACTTTCTTGATTCCTTTAAAGCTGAGAGATTACCGTGATGAACAGTTATGAGCAACGTCCATGCACTCTGCAAACGTTTATGTGATAAACAGGATCTTTGCATCGTTACGTTCAGTACAGACTGTATTGGGAGCATCATTCAGCAGACAGTAACAGAAAACCTCAGCACCACTCAGTCGGCTAAGCCTCGTGATTTTAAATCCTAATTTGTCTTTACACGAAGAAGTATTCAGATGCTTTACTGAGGACAAAACTACTAAAACAACACTGTTCCTCAATGAAAACTGCTCACTGTGGCTCTTACGCCATTATACTGAAATCGTATTATGCATGTAATAACATGACAAGGTAATATAATGAAAAATGTTCTCACTGTTGACAGGTCGACTTCATTATTATTACTATTATCAAATGTCAGGCCAATATCATCTTCTCAGCTGATTGAGTCACAATTTCAGAAAATATTCTCTGAGCTCGGTGACCCTCAAACATTCTTTATGTCGAGAATTATATTTACAAAAAATAACTGGTAACCAACGCTGTCAGATAAATGAAGTAAAAAGAACAATATTTCAGAGATGTTGAAAGAATTATGATAAAGCACAGGCATATCTGCTTTTATAGTTTAGTGCTTACACATTCCGTCATTGCAGTGTCTCTGTTTCCCCAAAATTCCGCTTGAATCTCCTTTTAAGCGCATATTTTAGAAAATCTTATTATGACTTTGGCCAGCTTTTGCTTATTTGAGGTTTGTGTGACTGTGTGCTTCATGCTTTGCTGCAGCCAGTTGCTCGCTCTGTATCTCAGCCCCGGATTATCAACACTTACCTGTCTTGCAAGAAAGTACTCTGCTTGTTTTTGTGACAGGGGACCTCTGCTTGGAGTATTGTCACTTCTAAAACAAAGCCAAAACACACATAAGAATCTGCTGTTAACCACAGTCCGGGTCGCAGTAACAATCAGAACAAAACTCCTTCCCATTACCAAGCCGAGCAAACAGTTTGAACTTTTGGCAGACATGAGGCCTGTACATTCCACAAAGTTGTTTGTCAAATTTGTCCCTTGAAAGTACAACATGCAACTTCAAACGACTCAAAGAAGTATTTAAGAGCATTGCCACTAACTGAAGCTCTGACTCGTGCAGGGGGGTGTCCAGCTCCTCCTTGTCCACCCTGTCCCCTACGGTGTCCTCGGTGCTGGTGAGGTCCATATCCGAGTCATCTGCGACCAGCACTGGCAAGCCCACCTGCCCGTTCGCAGGCTTGGCGTAGTGACTGTGATAGTAGTGCTGCAGGGACTTGTACAGCTTGTAAACTTGACTAAAGGACAGCTTGTTGTATGCCAGGAGCATGTGTCTCATAAAAAGACCTAAAGACAAGCAAAATACGGATTACTGCAACCTCCTGAAAAGACTTGCAATCAGACTTGAGGGAGGTGTGAGATGAGTTGTTCTACTCACCCACAACACTGGTTTTATAAGCCTCAGAATCAAAAGCAATGAACGGAGTGGGAAGAGTGGAAAAAAAGTACTCCATATCTTTCAGCTCTCCATCTGCCATTTCATGCAGCCTTTGGAGGAAAAACAACAGCCTCATAAACTATATACTGAACAATATCATTCTGATATAATTGATATAAAAAACTGTCTAGCCTCTATGCATGCATTTCATTTCAAAGGCAACATAGCAGTTAGGGAGCCAAGACTGTTTGCCAAAAAGTCTGGATGCTGTGTTAAGTGTAAAGAAAAGTAGACCACAGTGACTGGCAAATTGTTTAAAGCCTGTATCTAATTGAAAGTAAGATAAAGAGAATATAAAGAACTTTTTGTTTTTGAAGTAAATGCTAAGTTTGATTTTGTTGCCAGCAATCGGTTCCAACAACTTGGGAGAAGGAGACCACAAAAGATAAAAAGATAAAGTAAAGTGTAAAGCTGTAAAAAGCTGCAAATAATTAGGCTAACTGGTAATAAGCCTCTGCTATTCCGTGAAAGACTAAATACAAATGATTGAACATTTTGAGACAAAAGTTTCTAATGTGAAAACGACTTGGATGTTTTATAACCTTATGTGCATCATACGAGGAGAGGGAGACCATCGGCTTGTTATCAGAGCACAGTTTGAGAGCCAGCATTTGTGATAACGCTGGCCCATAACTGTGGCAAGGAAAGACTGGGTAATGGTTTACATCTCCCATAACATTTGTATAATTTGCACTAGTACAGATTTTTTAAAGAGAGTCAAAGTATACATGCAAGAGTCTAACTGGGTACCAGAAGTAAAAATGAACAAACAGGCTTCATTTAGTGACTACGCTTCTTTGGAAAGTGGATTTTACGATGTCCTGCACCCCAGAAGCCCATGAAAACACCAGTAGTCTCGCCACAACTGCTTAACCACTACTTTAACAACAATAACAAATCAGTCAAGAGGATCAAACTGAAGCAGCACACCTGAGTTTGACTGCATATGCCGTCTGAGGACAACACTCCTCCACAGTCTTGAGGAACTGGCCAAGAGTCAGGTCGGGACCCTAAGGAATCACAATGAAAGGGCAGTCAACAACATCCGTACAATCATAGCCGAAACAAGCTCATGCATCGGTTATAGCCAACCTGCTGAAGGGGAAGAATCAGCTTGTTTAAGCGCCTTCTCTCAGGAAGTGTCATCTTGGAAGCGGTCATCTCATACAGCAGTGCCAAGACGGAGATTTTATACGGAGTCACCCAATCTTTGATGCCAAAAACGTTAGCATGAACCACCCCGTTCGTCATCATAGGGTTGAAATACAAGCTTTCATGCACGCTCGCCATCTTCACACGGTTTACTACAGTTAAATGTTAAAGGAAGGAGTTAAGAACAACGCACTGTCACACGAGCAGCTGGAGACTACAACCACAAGCAGGTTCTTAGCTAGCTAGCTGTCTTACAAAGTCCCTTTAACATTTGCTAACAAGTTTGAAACTTCTCGAACAAATAACCCTTTATCCTCGACCAACTTGCGCGTGACGTCTCTTATGGAGAGCGTGTAGATATTTCGGCCCCATCGCGTCGTTTATTTGCATTATTTCACACGTTAATACAAGCTGCCTCTTTGCTTTCAAACCGCCCTCCGCACGTCGCTTTTAAAATACGTCATAACTTGACACTCGGTATTTTTTGGTATTGGGACGTTTCAAGAAAGCATAGTTTGTAAGCGAAGCTGTGACAGTAAGATGACATTTTAATGAAACATAACTGTAATAAAGAGACTATTTTCAGCTTCCAAGTGTCTATTATATCTAACACAATCCGCATATAGTGGTCTGATTAGAGCAAACTCACATAATGAACCTTTATTTTTGAAGGCCTTGAGCGGAAGTGATCATTCTGGCTGTGTCCGCAACAATGCGAAATATGTCCACGATGAAAATTGCTATCTGCCTAAAACCTTTGCATTTGGTTGCTAGAATAATACAGTATTTGGGATTATTTAAAAAAAAACTGATACTGGTAACACTGCCCCCCTCAGTGTTCATAATATGTAAATAAATCTGTAAAACATTTACGTCCATTTAAAATAAATAGGTAGGTAGTTGCAAGCAGTGCCCAGGTGAGGGCAGTGTAATCTAAAAAAAGTTTTATGCTTTCAAAATGAAACGTTTAATAGTTAAAATGAGAATATAAATTGAATAAAATGTATTTCATATTCTCATTCATATTTTTATATACTTTGATTTTTTTCATCAAAGTGTTCAGTATTTACACTTCCCTCGAGTGAAATTGATTTCACAAGTGTTTCTAACAGGCAAAAGCAAAGGAATCTAGGTCAATATGGTGTACATGATGTTAATTCTAGTCCTCATCTTTATGATGGATTTGACATTCTTTAAAAATTTTCTGTTCACCTAAAACCTATACTCTGTATGACGTGACACCGAACATGACAACATGATATATTTAGATGAATTTAATATGCATTAAAAAAATTCCGACAGTCAATTAAATCAGTAAATTAACTCTCAATGAACAGAAATGTACACAAGCTACAGTATAATTTTTATCACTGTATGCTGAATAAAATTAGATCAAAACTAACTCTCTCATTAGGTGAATAAAATGTGTTTTAATGTTGGTAATTCATGTAAAATATTTCCATATGTATACAAAACTGATCAGTCTTTATAATTTTTTTTTAGTTGTTTGATGTAAAGACACTTTCAGTTATATACTAAATGCAATACCAAAGTGTTAACAATGTCACATTATTTTTTGTTAGAGTTTTCTCATTTTGCAGATTGCTATGACAGCCCTGAGATCAGAGTGCACGGGAGCCTTGAAGGAAAGCACTCTGGCTGTTGCTTCACACATTTTTCAGTATTATGTTAGTCATCTGGTGGTGGACACTCTATAAGTGAGAAGATTTCTTCTTAAATCAAGTTAAAGACTTCGATCCGCTGTTTAGGTTTTAACATCAAAGTTTAAACCTAAACAAGAAACATCAGTTACATAAAGTACTTAACAACTAAGTACTTAACCTAAGTTGTTGCTTGGATACTTCAAGTTGGGAATATATGTTTTGCCTCATGACAGATTATGCTTTTACTTAAAGTGACATTTTGATATCACAGATAGAATTTGGGCTTAGATTTGGGAAGAATCATTATGGGTGAAGCTGGGAATGTCGACAGGCTGTGTGGGTAATCTGTAAGTGGATGCAGGATCATAAATGAAAAGTGAAAAACACAAGAAAAGATAAGAACTGAGAGCAAACCTCCCCCAGAAGATGGCACTATCAAACTAATAGTTCATGCTGGCTGGTTCATGTTTCCTCTCATCAGGAGGAAGTGCCAGGGATCTGCCCTCTCCCTTATCTCTCTGTCACGATCCTGTTGAGGTGAAGTCAGCAGACAGACAACAAAATCCGTTTGAGTTGATATATTTTGAAAAGCTTCAATATATTGACTATAAAGGCTTCTGTCAAGACGTGAGTCATCGTAAGCCAACATTACCAGCTGTATGATTGCTGGGTTTGTTGATTGTTTGATGTTCAGGAAAAGCACCAACAAACTTGAGAGCAATAGATAATAAAGAAAAAAGACTTTGATGGAAATCTGTCTGTCTGTCTAATGTGAGCTATTGTATCTGAGTAGAATAAGAGGATAAAATTAGAACAGTTAACAGTTAGCTGTCTTTGAATTTAATTATCTGGCATATGATAAAAGCTTATTTTAAGCACTGTGATTTTCTCTGAGCAACAATAAACTGTGGTGCAAAGTAACTTGTAGTTTCTCATTGTAACAGCAATGGAAAAACCGCAAATCTAGCATATTTTTATTCTAATAATGGCTCAGGACAAGGTAGAGCAGTTGACAAATAAACTTTTCTGTAAATAAAGATAGAAAATAAATAAAAGCATACATATAAATGCATGATAAATATAAAGCAACTAGAGGAAACAAAGGATATATAGCTTGAATGCTGGATGTCAGGGGCTTAATACAAACTATTAAAGTAAAAAGTATGTGAGAAGTTGAGCTTTAAAAATCATGACAGCTAGATCTTGGTGCCTTAACCATAAAATCATCCTGGTCGAGTTTCAAGCCTTACACTAAAGTAGTTTAGACACCTAGTCTAGTTATTTGTGTAAAACAGACTGTAAATTGAAAAAAAACAAATAAATAATAAATGGATTTAGCTTCACGGGTCAAAAAGATCAGGCTAACAAGGAAAAGCTTTAAAGTGCTGACAGCTGCTAGGTGCTATCTCCAAAAAGGTTTAGACTCCAGTAGTCCCACTCAAAAAGCATTCATTTCTCTCCCAGAATAAAAATTCATTGTAGTGTTGTTAGATAGATTAAATCCTTCGGATGAATAATTTTACAAATAAGAATATCAAGATGGCCAAGCTAAATGCTAGATTCAAAAGGATACATGCCAAATAAATGGGTGTTGTCACTGTGGCTATATGCTCACTATTTATATATGGTATGTACAAATGTTATCAGATGTGATATTTTTTAAAAGAGACAACATTATTGTCATTGTTAGGTTTATAGTTTCATTTGGAGTGTGAGTGTGCGTGGTTGTTTGTCCCGTTTGAGTCTGTACTGGCCCTGCGATGGACTGACCACCTGTCCAAGGTGTGCCCTGCTCATCGCCCAACAGCAGCTGGGATAGGCTCCAGTCTTCAGCTGGATTGGACAATTGATTGATGGATTTTATTAGGGTTAGGTCTACTTCAAAAAGTTTGTATACTTAATATCATTTTTCTTATATTTCACATTATTGCTGCTTTTTTTAATCAACTTGTATCTGAAATGCATAACTTTAATTCCTGTTTCTTTATTAAGGTGGGGTAGCAGTTCATTCTTTCTTTGAGATGAGCCAGACCAAGTAGGCATTATGCAAAAGTTCTACATCATGATGTAAAATCTATTTTCACACGGCGGCTGCTCCATGTCTGCATAAAGCAAGACGTCCTCATCAACTGCTGCTGTTTTCTTTCAATAAGTCATGCAAACAAGACAGATGGGACTCGGGCACATGTAGTGTGTGCTTACAAATAACAAGCCAGCTTTGTGAAATTGGCTGAGTGACAACAGCGTCATTGATAAGAGCAGCGTTCTTCACTGGCCCCCCTCACACTTACCACATACACGCCAACTCAGCTCTATGACTACCTCTGTTGTTGGCTCAAATTTTGCCTCTGTAACTTACAAACAGGTCAGAGACTCACAACGAAGGTGATTCAGTCCTGCCTTGAACATAATGTGTGAAAAGGGCTGTAGATGAGTAAGAGAAGAAAAGGCTGGACTACAAATTACCTATTATGGGTGGTTCAGGAGCAGTGGCTGTGACATCAGAATAAGTTGGTTGTCTTGTTGCCTCTCCTTTAATTCTACATGCAGTCAAAATAATGTCAAGCCTTTTTCTTTCTCTTCTCTGCTGGTTTTCCCTGACTCTTTAAGTGAGTGGAATAGATTACCAAAGATAAACTTATTGTGCCTTGTGCAAGAAATGACAGACCTCTGTGTACGCTGACCCTGACTCAGCCTCCTGGTGCTTACTCAGTGACTCTAAATGGATTAAGTTGTCAGTTGGACAGCCCATCTGAGATTTTTTTTAATATCTGGCCTGAGGTATATCAAGCAAGCGTCTGCCAAATGGATAACACAGGGATTTACTTAGATTTTATTGCAACTTTCTCTCTCCCTCTTTTCTCATTGCAGTAAGATATAGTCATGCCCTCTGTCATCCCTTGAGGATGTCTGACCTGAACATTAATAACACATTGAGTAGATTGAATAGAAATATATTCAATGAAATCTAGCGTGAACATTTTTTCTTTTACTTTAATTGAGCAATATGTGAGGTAAATAATTGAAATACTTCCCGCATTTATCACTTTCAAAGCTCAGTCTTACTCTTTTGCAGGTTTCCAACGAACCAAAGCTTCAGTGTAAGCTCGAAGGGCGCTCAAAGTGTGTATCTCTTCCACCAATACAAACACCAGTATCAGATTTTACTTTCTTACAGAAAGTGATCTAGATCTACAGCAAAATCTAATGGGTTCTTCCTTAACCCGTTTTTCCTCATCTCCACATAGTTTCATGAAATGTGCCTTGTAAGCTTTGTGAAATCTTTCTGGCAAACAGACAAAAGAACAGCAATGGTCTGATATATCCTACTTGGCTCTCCTCTTGGCAGAAGATTGAAGAACAACAAAAACATGAAAGAGTCTGGTGGGCTTAATGGATTAAAGATGAGACATAAGATTAACCTGAAGCTTGCTTACTCTGACATGAGAGAAAGCTAGGTTTATTTGACAAGAAGTAACACATGTATCCCCATGTTTGCAATAACCACCAATTTTAGCCTCTTTGCAGGAACTCAGCCTGGACCTTGAGCCTTTCCTTGGATTATTTTGTTTAAGGTGCTGAAGGACTGTCTGTACTGCTAAAATGTCAACAGTGTTTGGGCTTGAAGAGCAGGAGGAGGTCTGTGATAGTGCAGCTGGTCCTGCTTCGTCACATCAACGATCCACAGTGAAAAACATGGCAGTTGTTTGTGTGTGTTTGTGGATTTCCTTCTTTGGGTGGTGTGTTTGGTTTGTTGAGCCTGTTTTGTTTGTGTTTGAAGGGGTGTCTGTGGGTGCTTTTATACCACAAAATATCTTTTAACAATAGATTCTGTTTGTGACAGAGCTATAAACCAAAAAAGTCTAGAAACAACACAGTGATATTAGCTTTACTGTAAAGGTTATTTATTTTTTCATTTGTTTTGGGAGTACAGGAGCTAGTTAGTGCTGCGTTGATCAGTTAAATGTTGCCAGTTACATAAGGAGAGACATAATGAGCGCACACATCCCTAAAAACAAATTTCACCACCACAAAGAAAAACCTCGGTATTTGCTTCAGAGATTGAAACTTATGTGATACAGGAATATTTTCAGAGGCATATGGGCAGATGGGCGTCTTTTACATGATATTATTTACGTGGATCAAATTTTGGATGTGGTATTTCTGTGTGCAATTTGAATGTTCTCTCTATGCGTGAGTGGGTTCTTTCCAGGTACTGAGGCTTTCTACCACTTTCCAAAAACACATTGTTAGTTTAATTGGTGATTCTAAATTGACTGTAGAGTCAAGTTAGTGAGTGTCAGCGTGAGTTGTTGTTTGTCTCTGTGTTGGCCCTGTGATAGATTGGCAACCTGTCTAGGCTGGATCCTGCCTTTCGTTTGATGGCAGCTGGGATAAGCTCCAGCCCTCCCGACCAACCCTGAATAGGAGGAAGTGGGTATGGAACAGATGAATGAATAAACAGATATGAAGGAAAAAAGACAATAGGAAGAGAAAATGAGGAAGAAGATTAAGAGGCACAGATGAAAAATAGCCACATAAAAATGGTCTTATCTCATTATCAATAGTTTAATATCTTTTTTAGATTAATTTTGAATTCTCTGATCATTTACAGCACACAGTATAGTAACACTCATGTGCATTGTCTTTTCAGTAGTCAATGAGCCAAAACTTCAAATATATACAAGGACAGTACAAACACTCTTTGATTTAATTGAGTTTTTAACTGTATGTTTCTCCATAACTGAGTTTTTACAGCTCTTGGTTCAGTGCAACTACATTGCATCTATAAGGAACAAAGAACGTATGTATCACTAAGTGTCTTGTGTACAATATATAAAATATGGACATGTTCACCTCTCACAATATGAAGCCACTGCAGAAGTACAATTAAGTCAAATACCACCGACAGCGATGCAGCGCCTGCTCCACAACATCTCTGGGTCTAATAGTTTCCTGTTTAAATTAACATCAATTTCTTTCATGAAATTCTGAGCCAATGAATTTCCCCCACAAGTCATTATGCTGTAATGACTTGTAAGCAAATTTGACCCATTATGATCAGTGTGTCAATCAATTCCAAAAGGATGGTTATTAGCGTGAAAGATCAGTGTTTGGGGGTGTGACTGTCTTGATTATGGAAGGGACTGACAAGTGGCACGGACAAGTCAGGCCCCAGGAAATTCATTCACTGGTGAACTGATACTGATGTCTGATGCTAATTGCTTTGATTCATAGCTGTTATTTTGTTGTCACCAACACGGGACAAGTGAGTACGGTAGTCAATATATATTTTCCATAGACAGTTTTGCTGTTTTAGATTGTTTTATTCCTGTTTAGGATCACTGAAATATGACTTAGATTTTTGGTCTAACCAACTATTAGAACATTCAGATTTTTATATTCAATATGTGCAATGCACTCAAATGTTGGTGTGTTTCCCCCTAACATTTTTGACAAGACAATGAAAAATTTACATCAATACCAGAATTTACATGAATACTGAATGCTACCCATTAATCAAGCCAGCTCAAATGTTGGATGATAACTAGTAATGATAACCTCTCTTACAAAGCAAATTTTAAAAAAGTTGGGACACTGAGAAAATGTAATTGATAACAGATGGCAATGTTTTGCAAATCTCGTAAACCAATATTTTGTTCCCAACAGAACATAGAAAAGTTATCAAATGTTGAAAGTGAGACATTTTATGATTATACAAAAAATATTAGCTCATCTTGAGTTTGGTAGCAGCAACACATCTCTAAAAAGTTGGGACAAGTTCATGTTTACCACTGTGTGGTATTCCTGCTTCTATTAACAGCAACCTCTAATCTGGGAGCTCAAGAGACCAGTTGCTGGACCTTTGAGAGAGTAATTTTGTCCCATTCTTGTCTGATATAGGATTCCAGCGGCTCAACACTCCTGGGTCCTCTTTGCTGTATTTTGCATTTAATTTTGTGCCAAATCTTTTTTCAAATCTTTTAATTTAGTAGAAAGTCTGGACGGCAGGCCAGTCCAGCACTCTTCTGCTATGAAGCCATGCTGCTGTACTAGATGCAGTATGTGGTTTAGCATTGTCTTGCTGAAATATGTAAGGACTTCAATGAAAAAGAGATAATTCAGTTGGGAACATCTGTTAAAACCTGTTAATGCCTTTTAGCACTACTGGTGGCTTCCTGGATATGCAAGTTCTCAGTTCCATAGGCACTAATGCACCCCATACCAGGTTGCAGGTTTTTTAACTGATAACAAGCCGAATTATCTGTTTTTAGTCCAGAGGTGAATAATTTTTTCTAAAAATATTGATTTGCCTGACCATAGAATCATTTTCCACTTTGCCTCAGTCCACTTTAAATGAGCTTTGACCCAGAGAAAATGGTGGTGTTTCTGGGTCACGTTCACATATGGTTTCTTCCTTGCACGATAGTGTCATGATAATAGTTTTCTGTTAGATTTATAGGTTTCTGTTAAGTCATTAGTTTTGCCATGTTTTCCCTCAGCCACTCTTGGTCATCAGTTCACTCACTTCACCTGTGCTTTCCCCCTCAGCTGCACTCCATCACCAATCACCTCCTTTCAGTATTTAGTTTCCAGGTCCCCCATGCACTTGGCCAGATCCTCACTGTCTCTCATGTGTGTTAGGTTTGTCATGCCAAGTTTCCATGTTTTTTGGTCCTAGTCAGTTTGTTTTTCCCAAGTATTTATTACATAGTTTAGGTTTTTGTGTATTCCGGCTCAGCCGTGCTTTTTGTTTTGTCTAAATAAATCAGGTTTTTATTTTAAAATATCTGCATCCGGGTCCAACTTCTCCAGGCCACGCACCCAACCTCACCAATCGTGACTGATAGAGCTTTAACCTGCACTTGTGGATGGCACAGTGACCTGTGTTGACCACAGAAAATGATTTTTGGTAATATTTCTCAGCCCATGCAGTAATTTCCATTTGGAGGCATCAAAAACAGGACTCAAAGATGAGCCATCTTTACCTCAGAGACTCTGCTTCTCTGAGGTACTCTTTTTTTTTTATACGCAGTCATACTACTGTTACCAAAAAAAACTTTCTAGTTGCAACACGTTCTTCAAGCTGTTACTTCTTAGTAGCACTTAATTTTCCAGCCTTTTGTTACCCCCTTCCAAACTGTTATGAGACATGTTGCTGCCATCAAATTCAAGATGAGCTAACATTTTTTATGAAGTTGTAAAATGTATAATTTTCAGCATTTTTTATAGCTCTTATGCTCTATTGTAAAAAAAGATATTTGATTATGAGATTTGCATAGCATCTGAAAAGAAGAGTTTTACCATATTCCTGAGAATATTTATAGAGGATTTTATTTTTAAAAAGAAAGAAGAGACTTCAAGTAAGACGATTTAATACCAGTAAGCAGCTCGGGGCTGAGACAGAATGGATACATAATTGACATCAGTTCTTGTCCAACGGTTCATTTAAAAACTGACTTTCATAGTGCAGGGAGTTGTCACTTTGATTCCCCAGCGTAGTCATAGTCTAAATCTGGTGGCTGATCTGAACACGTTGATGCCAACTTTGCTAGAGAACGAGCTTCTCTGATGTATATTACATCGTTACAGCTTCTGTGCTCCTTTTTTTTTTTTTTTTTTTTTTTAAAAGAATTGGGATTCTAAAACCCCCCCAACAAGCTGTAAAGCTGTGGTTCACAAAGCAAAGGGGGTGGGAGAATCATTTGGTAAAAAAAATAAACATTTGTTTACAACATATTCAATGTTTCAGAGCCTTGATCATGAGGCATTTACCTGATATGGTTTTACAACAGTCTTGAAGGAGTTCCCAGATATGTTGAACACTTGTTTGCCACTTTTCTGTCCCTCTGCAGTTCAACCCATCCCAAACCGTCACAGATTGAGGTTGGATCATTGTGGAGGCTACATTGAACGATGCAAAATTCCTTTTTGTTCCTTCTTGGTGTTAGGTTCTGGAGAGGACTGGACCCAAAAGCGAACAGCAGACAGAAGGTGAAGATCAAAAGGGATTTATTAAGGGAGGGGGGAGTTAAGGATCTCAGGAGGCGAGGGGAATTAACCAGGGTCCGGGTGAGGTGGAAGGAGGTCTTGCGTCCGGGTGACTCCGTGCAAGGCTCGCGGGACGAGTGATTCCCGTGTTCCGAAGTTCCCGTGTATGTGCTCGTGAAGGCAGGCTCGGTTATGGGCTGCGCGCTGGCTCGGTGGCAGACTGGGCTGGGTAGAGATCTCTGGCTTGACATCCAACTGGCATGCGCGTTCGGCCGTAGTGAGACAATATTCCGACACCACAGGCCAGGAGGGAGCAGGCTTTAACAGGTGCCAGATTGGTAATGGGGCACAGGTGGGAATGGTGAGAGCGCTCCTCCCAGCCGTCCAGCCCAGCCTGAAAAAACAACAGGAGACAACCAGCCAGCACCCAGGTACAAACATAACTAAATGGCAACAAAAGGTCATAATCACCACACTTGGTCTAAACTTGATTTGTCCTACACAGTGTATTGCAGCTCCTATTGATATTTTCCAATTGATAGACAAAATACATATAAGAATAAATAAAAGTAATTCAAAAGCACAATACACTTCATCACCTTTTTTCAACACTCCCACACTTTCGCCACTCCCACTTCAAAAAATTAAACCTTGCTTGTTGCTTCAAACAACTAGCTCATGTTGCATCCCATTATACACACTGAGAGAACAGATAGCTGTCTTGGAGTCTTTGACATGAACAAATAATTGTGGTTGTTTTTTCTCAAATACCTATTAAGGCAGAATGTGGTGACTGGAAGAAATTTTTTTCAGAACTTTTTCAGATTTTTTTTTTTAACATAGTTGCTGTGCCTGACACACAATCTTTGAAACAAATGAGGTTCTTCGGACTCCTCATAGCTCTTCTAACATGTTTTTACAAAAATCTCACATAAGTTAACAAAAACTACAAGTCAGAGCTATGACAAGGTTAATCTCACCTTAACTTTATGGTTGCTTTTCTTGACCTTGCAAGTGCTGCTGCATACCAGATTTGATGTCACAATACCTGGCGCACAGGGGCATTTGGTGTTGTCCTGCAACTCCCAGTTTGTGTGATCTCTTGTTGCCGTGTGCAAGTTTAGCATTTGAGAGCAGGAAGAACTGCAAGGAAGGGAGTGCAGGCTGTATGACTAATCAAAATCAGAGAGCGTACAGTAATTGCACATTTTACAATAACATTAAACAAAATTTAAAAGTAAAACACAAAAATTGAGCTATGTTTGTGTATGACTGATGTGTGTTCTATATATCTCTTTCAGGTGCTATTCCTGCAGTTTAGCGGTGCCATTTTCTCTGTACTGACATCAGCTGATATGGATGAAGACTGCAGTGAATCCACCGTATCTCAAGGGCTTGTAAAAACAAAAGTTATGTTATTGTGCTGACGTCATAGTTTGCTTGTGTAATAACCAGTGCCTTGAGCATAATCAGTGCATTGCTCACTGCCACTCATGCAGTTGCCGTGGTTACCAGCTTTTGTTTGCCTGATTGCCTTTTCTGAGAGATGTGGAGGCAGAAATGGACAGCAGAAATGGCGGGGGAGGTATCCCCAAGTTGGATTCCTTCAAATGTTCAGGTCCTCCTTCCTCTCAAGCTTATGGTTATGCTTTGACTTAAAATTGGCATGAAATCTATCTTTAAACTTACGAAAGAATGAAAGAATGCAATCAGATGAACTAAAATAACATTACATTAACACAATTTATTTGTCTACAACTGAATTGTCATTACAAAGTTCCTGAATGTCCCTGAAATTATCATAAGAAGCAAAATAGCTAATTGAATGAGTCTACTTTATTTCAATCTTTTGTGAATTTTTCCTACATGAAACACCTCAAGGACACCTGTATCCAGCTCCCACTCACAGATCTTCACCTTCCCTGTCTTGCAGCACTCTACATAATTTATTTAATAAGTTGCAAAATCGTTTATCACTTTTAAGGAGTGACAAGAGCAAGGCAGCATCAGCAGAGGCTACGTGATTCTTCACTGTAATAAAATAACTCTGTATCTTATTTATTGAAAGGATTTCCTGAATTGCAGTTTTAAAAGAACTGGGAAAATAAACATGGGGGATTCTTGCTATGTACTATACTCTACTATGCTATGCTATGCTATGCTATGTTATACTATACCATACTATGCTATGCTATGCTATGCTATGCTATGCTATGTTATACTATACTATACTATACTATACTATACTATACTTTGCTATGCTATGTTATACTATACTATGCTATGTTACACTATACTATGCTATACTATGCTACGCTATGCTATCTTACACTATGCTATACTTTAGATTCTTTGAATCATGTTAAAGAAATAAAAAGTGTGCTCTTGGCAGTTAAGTAATATGTAAAAATAAAACTTTAGTGGCAACATAGACAATGTAAAATATCAATTTATAATAATTTGTAAAATTTACACATAATGTGCATATTTTTTCGAAATGTTGATTACTTTTCTCTTCAGCTAATTTACAGTAAAAATTTGTAATTCAAAACAGTCTTTACCGTTATCTCCCAAAAATCACAGCTGGTGACTCTACAGTATATGAGTAGACATGAACAGTTCACATGAATATGAATGCATTTTTTTCAACCAGTGACAAGAATGATTTATCATACTTACTAGAAATGTTGGTGAAAAAAAGTCCCTAAATCAGTTCTTGAAGCTTTCAATGCTTGTGCTGTTTCCAATGTCCTCATGTCAAGATGACATACCATCTCACCTGCCCAATTTCAACTTGACCCATCGGATATCATTACGGGTGGCCTGACAACAGTGAAAGTGTCAAAGAGTTATTGGTGTCATGGAATGGGTGACAATGCCATACATCATACTATCTTAACTAGCTTTCCAGAGAAGTACAGTACATGATATAATGAAGCAGGAGAATCTAAATGACAGTCAGCAGAAATGCTTGCTGTGATCATAAATTAAATTTCATGTATCTAAAAGTGATTTTGCATGGCATAAAACCACATTTTTTTTATGAATGAAGAAACCAGTGCAAAGTAGTAATAGATAATCAATGTCTTAATAGGTTATTCAAATGATTTCTCAGGGCAGTTTTTACAGTGGCTCAGCAGAGGCCCTTCAGGTAAGTTGCCTACAGCCACAACTTATTCACAGCTGTTTATGGTTCTAAATGTCATCCCCTGTTGCAGCTCGCCAGTACAGGTCCTAATTCTGCTGCGGCAGCATTCCCTGGGATGGCCATTAAATGTGGCTGAGCTGCCGGAAATGATCTCCTCTTTCTGCTGATTAACTAATTGTACTTGTCTACTGTAATAACACCATTAAAATGTAATACACTTGGGATCATTACTTCACATTTGATACAGTTACATGTTGCAAGACAAAAAAAGAAAACAAGTGCTCCAACAGCCTTAATGCTCACGATTAATCCACTTTACCAAAAGGGAAAACTCTCTCAGTAGAGTAACAGACTATAAAAAGAGGTGTGTTTTTCCTCCTTGATATTTTAAAATTGTTCTCCACGGCTGCACTCAATAATCAGATTAAATAGCGGGAGAAAACTCAAGAATTTCGTTGTAGAACTACAGATAAGCATGAAACTGAGGTTGATGCAGAAAAAAAAGGCACATCGAGCTGCCATAAGTGAATGATACAGTGCTGTCAGCTCAGGCTTTGATGAAAGATCTTTAATTTTCTTTGCCACTTATGGCAATTCTCAGAGTGTCAGTGAGGCCCTCTTTTTAATTCCTGTTCTTAATGTATCATACAGTTACTTCTGCGCCAGGATAATGAAAAGTTTTCCACAGTATTCTTCTTATTTCTCTCTTTAAATTAAAATCAAGATAATCCATCTCATGGCTTACTCCGGAACAAAAACAGACTATTTTAGCAACAAAGGCCATCATTGCACATGTTCAACAATTGTGCACTCAGACAAACAAGTAAGATGGGTCAATATGACAATCTGGTTTTGAATAAAATAATTTGTAAAAAGAACATTAAAGCATAAAGATATAAATGATAATAAGAAAGAAAGAAAACTCTTGATAAAACTCAAAAGTACAGCTGAAAATATATCTCCATCCATCCATCCATCCACCCACCCATCCATCCATCCATCCATCCATCCATCCATCCATCCATCCATCTATCCATCCTCCCTCTCAGCTTTGCAGCTCGCTGTCAAAAGGCAGCTACCTTGAAACTCAAGTCTGTTACCTCTCTAAGACATTGTTGAAAACTTACTCTCTGATTCTTTGCAAGGATGTGTACATGCATTAATGCCATGCTATCCACAGGCATCTATTTTGCATGATTTCATTGAATCTCAAGCATTTTCTGAGCCATTTGACCCATCAGATGAAGTGAAAAATGTCATCACTGATGCATCATGTTCTCTTGAATGCGATGTTGTTTAACCCAATGGATCCTACTTAAATATTGCAGTGCATTTTCCATAAAGTTGAACCGTCAGTGATTAGATCACTTAGGAACATTCAGTACAACCCCAACAAATCTTCAAATTTTTATTCACTACTTTTAGCAATCTTTAGGTTTTATTCCGGTGTCTCAGCCATTTAGCCATAACTTACAGAGGAAGGACAGTTATCCTAGCTTGCGGACCAATGTAACTTTCACATAGATAACTTGAATCATTTATCTGCAAGTCTTCTGTTTCAGTATTTACCAATACCTTTCCATTTCATTATTAGCCTATTTTATCCATTTTCTTTTCCAGTAGTAACTATTCATTCATTACTATTTATCTCACTGTCATACATAAAATATATCCATCCATCCATCCAGTTTCTATACCCGCTTAATCCCTCGGTCGGGTCGCGGGGGGACTGGAGCCTATCCCAGTGGTCATCGGGCGAGAGATCGCCAGTACATAAAATATATATCAAACAGTTTTTTTTTACCTTTGGTTTATCTTAGATATGGCAAGAAGTTATAAAACACATTAGATATCATCAATTGCAAGACCTATTGTTCGGGTGTGGCAACTCACGTGGATATTATTTCAGAAATATTTATCTTTAAAGTCAACTGCCATGCTCAGGTTTGTTGTACAGGATATGTAAAAATATGACTGAGAAATCACTGGGAATAATTGCAGCTCCCAGTACCTCTCGATTAGTTTTCAGCATAATTTTCTCAGCATATTTATTCCTGTATAACTAAGTGTGCATACGATGATCACCATATCACAAATTTAAAAAGGGCAAATTATGAAGACCTATCACAATGAAATACAATTTGGAGGCACTTTATTTAGAGGCCTCGATCAGGCGAATTATTTTTAGGTTTAGGGAATCCAGGTGCAATCACTGAGGGGGGTGGAAGTGAATCTGTTTCTTAATTCATTTATATAAACTTGGCCTCCCTCCAGTTGGAGTGGATGATTTCATTTGTCTGAGCAGAGTGCTTGATATAATAGGATTACAATCTGGCTTTTGGAAAATTGTCTGTGGACCTCTGTGTTCCTGAAGGCTTGAGCAGGTCTGTTAGTCCATGATGGCATCCTCCTTTAAAAAAAAAAAAATCTTCAGCTTCACCTGACATTAAAGTGCATGTTTTATCATGGTTATGCTTCAAGCATGAGTCTAATATTGACTGGTATGGTTAGGGAAAACTGGTCACTGGAACCGAATGTTATTGATTTGGGTTATTCATTAGAAAACAATGATTGGAAATTTCAAGCTGATGCATTTAGAAGTCAAACTTCAGCCATTTTTAGGCTTTTTAGCTACTTTGTTTTATATTCAATAGCTAACTGTCTAATTTCAGTCTCAGCAAATTCAAACATTTCTATTCCTTCCAGTAATACGGTTGACTTGTAAATGCATATGTGTGTGTGTGTGTGTCTATGTGTGTGTGTAGTTGAAGCTCTTGCTTCTTTGTTACGGGCTATATGTAGAATCTATTTGATTTTGTTGAGTGGTATGTTTGATGTACACTGGTTATATATGTGTCATTTATAGAGATTTGGGAGCCTTTACTTATGCCTCCATCTCTTTTAATCTGTTTGTGTTAGCTACAGCATATCCTCCTTTAATGCTATATTTAATTCTATATTTAATATGTCAACTTTCAGTGTTGATTCAACATGTGATGACATGTGGTATATAAATATTACGACTTTGTTTGCTGTTTCATGTGAGCCAATTGACTGCACTTTTCTCTGCTCTGAACTAATGAGCCTGGTAAGACTAAAGTAACAGAGGAAGAAGAAAAAGCAAAAAAAGTCTCCGGGTTTATCAATAATATTATACTGTATATTGTCATGTTAAAAAGAGTTTTTACAAATCAGGACTTAAAATAGTTTAAATACAATCTTTGATGAACAATAACACCTGACATATTACACAGTGAATTTATTTATTTGACAGAAACAAGCACAAGCAGTTTGGAAAAAACTGAGCAAATTCTATCTGTCACAGCCAGGTGCAACAAATCAAATGCACTTGATTCGTTGAACATTGACAAGTGTGACCACCTCTATGAAAGCAGAAGTTTTAGCAGTTTGCTTTAAAGAAGAGTGGGCCAAAATGCCTCCACAACAATGTAAGAGACTGATGAGGTTACACAGAAAATGATTACTTCAAGTTCAATATAGTTCAAATCGGGTTTTATTCACCCCTTTTTAAGGCCTATTTAAGATCAGATGACTTTACTTCACAAATTCTGTCATGATTTGAAAAATCGTTTTCAGGTGACTGTATATCAAACATGATGTAGAACATGACCTATTATGTGCAACAGAAATGCAATGTAAATGCTGTTGTAAAAACTGCAGATGAAATGAAGCGGTGGCCTTTAAAATAAATCCAAATACACAGTTTAGTTATATCTATCATAACTTCACGTTTCCTTCTTGGACTTATTCCTGTGTGTGCCTTACTCCATCACCGAACTGGTAGTGCTTCACAGAGTGAAAAAGCTGCTTTTAATAAGGGTGAGAGAAGCAGTCATGATTATATCCAGTCGCTTGCACCCCCTGATAATTTGTCACAATGTGATAATGAATTCTTCCTAATCCTATCATGCTCCCATGTCAGTCCTTACTTCTACCCTCAAAAATGCAATGCAACGCTCTGCACATGGTGAGCCTTGTTGATTTATCTTATTATCACCATCTGTCTCTATACCTGTTACCATTCAGTGTTACCAATGAAGTCAACATGGAAATTGAGTTCAGCACAGAAATTTTAATGAGGCAGAAACTCGGGTCTCCAAGGCATATTCAGATGGAGGCCTCCCTGGAGATATGTAGCAGCTTTGGGAATGTCCCTGAGGTGAGTAAGGTTTTTTCTACATCAGGGACACACTCACACAGGGCGTCACACGCTGCAGTGTGACCGTATGACTAACTCTAATCTGTCACTGAATATAGTATGTACAATGCATTTAACTCTCACATACTGTATTTTACTGAAGTATGTTGGGGTGAACATGTACTGATTATTATATAGCCCACAGTCTCTTGTATTTCTCCCTGTGTTAATGTGACACAGCTGGCTGATTAATTTATTACACATTATTATTCCAAAATTATCACCCAGACTAAGGGTGTTACTTGGAGTTGTATGAATAGCAATTGAATTTTATTCACAAAACAGTGCTTTACTTTGTAAGTAAAACCTTATCTGGGTGCTTATTCATCTTGATTTGTTTTGGCATTTAAAAAGTAAGCAATTTTCCAATGTAATGTTTCAGCTATTTTTGCCTGCAGTATGTATAACGAAGCACAATGTAGATACATTCTATTCCCTGAGCTTTCTGTTCTGAAACACAAGCTCAGATGCTCAAACAGGGTTAGATTGGAGGAACAATGAGGGTAAGAATATCTTGCAGGCAGAAATATGACATGACAGATGTGTTGCAAACAGAAATGAGGTGCAAATAGAGGTAAACGGCTTGTAAGCGCTCATCTTTAAAAAGACTGAGGAGCTGAGCTTGTTTTCTATTTTCTATTTTGTTGCTACATGAGCAAATAACACACCATGAAAGTTTTGTGCTGTTTCATTCTCGCAGACACAAATCCTGGATGACATGGCAAATACATTTGTCGGTCATTGGCACCAGTGACGCAAAAGATATGGCACTTTGCTCTTGGACTTTGGACCTGACCACCTACACACAAGCTTAGCATGGCTTCTCGCTCTATTTTTTTGGTGTTTCTAAGAGGCTACTGAGAGCTCCCCAAGCACTACTTCATCTAGGAGGATGTCAAACATAATGTTGACAGTTAATGTGGTCATTTGGTGCATGGCTGGAAGTGATGGCTTTTCAATTACTACAACCCAAATGGCAAACACGCTCAATTAGCTTTAATGTATTCTACTCTCTGATGAATGCTGTGTAAGTGGATGAGGAGAAAATAATTTATAAGCTGCATTGTGCATAATGACTTGACTTAAAGTTATATGGTTCAGCACGGCTATATGACCAAGTTTTTCTTTTCTTTTTATCATTTCTTGCGAGGCTAAGCATGATATGTACTGTTGTCAGAAAGAATTACTGTTCCTCCTGTGGGCAGTGGAATGGACAACACAAAGCCTGACAGAAAGACAAGTTACAAGGCTGGTTAAAGGAAAATTGAACATTTAGCCAACTGCTGCACAAAATTGTCCATACAGACAGGAGAAACAGATGTAAACAGAGTGGTAAATATTGAACACCGATGGCCTTTAGAAGTCATATTGAAGAGAACAGGATGGCACACGTTGCTTGCACTGCATTGAGTTCTCAGTGGCTGTTCTTCACTCTTTCATTGTGTCAGATGTCTGTGTGTGTGTGTGTGTGTGTGTGTGGTGAGAGCAATAAAGACAATAGTTTGAGAATGTCACTGACCACAACTGTTTATCTTTTATGTGAAAATTGATGTGTTTTTCCTCCCTGAATATAAAATTCTGTGCCAAAAACGAAGCAACCAGCAAGTATGGTGTCTGTAAACTGGATAATCCTCAGACTGCCTCTGAGACCAGTTTTCGAGTCTGCCAATCTGAGTCGGATTAGACAGTGCTAAAAGGATTGCCTTGGAAACATAATATTAATTTTAGCCCTCACAAACAGGACAGCTACACTTCATGTACTGCTGCTTCAGGGTGATGTACTGCAGATGTCAAGTCAACTCTTCTCCTTTATAAAGTGTTTAGCAAATAGGGTTCTTCTCGGAAGGAGAATAATTTGATAGAATCAGATAAACTCTCCTTGAGCATTAGTTCCAGATGTTTGGCCTCAAATGCCCGGGTTCACACTGACAGTTTGTGTGGGTGTGCGTATGTGCACAAGAATGTCTGCACACTGGGATTTGTGTGCCAGTCCATGAGATTTATCTGCTGGTGCAGTTGAGCGAAGGCCAACAGCAGGTGTGAGATTATAGTTTGCTCTTATTTTGAGGTGAGCAGATGTGATGCCATTAAAGCTTTTTCAGATACAAAAGCTGCTTCACGGTATCCTTTTCATCATCCATCTATAGTCATCATGAAATCAGGCAGCTGGTTCGGTGGCTTTTTTGAGATGGATCGTGAAATGTGAACTCTCACATATAAGGGTGTCCATAAAGTCTCCTTACAGTTTAGAAAATGTATCTTTGCACTACCTCGGTGAAGTTCCCACGTCACATGGGAGTGTTCTGATCCCCAGATTCTCACATTATGTGTGTTCAGTTTCCCTGAAACATGAAAGGTTGCCTCATCACTAAAAGAAACTCAGGTGAGGAACGTTTCATCTTCAGAAATTCGTTCCAGGATGTTAACTGCAAACTCTTTTCGTCTTGGTTTATCATTTGGCTCGAGTGCCTGTAAGAGTTGCACTTTGTAAGCGTACAAAGTTCTTGTGTAGGACTTTTTGTACTGTTGAACAGCTGTAACTGTCTGGCAGCAGTACAAATGGACTTTGTAGGAGAAAGCTGAAAGACTTGTCTTACATGATCAATATTTTCCTCAGATGTTCTTGGTCGTCCATTCCTAACTTTATCCAACACTGTTCCTATCTCCATAAATTTCTTGTGTCATGCACAAATTGAGGGACGTAATGGTGGATCTCTTCCATACTTAGTTCTGTATTTTAGCTGAGTCTGCATATCCTATTTTGTTTCAATAAAACATGACAAACATCGTGCCTTTTCTTGAGGAGTAGCCGTTCATTTAACAGTACCTCTTTTGTCAACAGGATACCTGAAATGCACAAATGCAGTGTGATTAAAAATGTTGATAATTACTGAGTACATACAAAAGATCTGTAATAGGATATCTCATCAATTGCCTTTGTAATACATTTTTTAAATTGTAAAGAGACTTTATGGACACCCTGTACGATATTTCTGATGATTTGTAAAGTGTGCGAAAGGGATCTCTGAATATTTCTAATTTAACTACTAATACATTAGCAGGCATAATGCTAATAGGTTGTCTGTGTTTTTGTGAAAAACTACAAATGGGCTCAAATGTGTTACATCACTGATGGAAAGTACATGAATCTGGATGACTGTGAGCCACATATCCTCCACAACTTTTGTTTGAGAAGGTTCACCGTCTTTCTGCTGTAATTTTTACACTGAGCCTTTTTTTCTCTTAGGCTGTTGTTCAAGTGGCTTCATAATGACACTGCTTGCTGAAAATGTTGGATGTTTTATATGGAAACCTATACAGGCGCCTCGTTTATACCCTTGAAGCCTGCATTGTTTGATTTTTTTTCAGGTGTTGTGATATGCTGGAAACCTGGTAAATTATCACATCCTAAAACTGACTTATGTGTTTTATGGTAGAACAAAAACTCACCATTTTTCTACTTCTATTGGGGTTTTACTGACGCCAGAGGGTCAATGTCTCTCTTTAGGAGCCTGGCTCATACTCTACAACGCTTGCTAGTGGTTTGCTAGCTAATTTGTTGTTCAGTGCTTGTATGGTCCTAAAAAGGCTGTGTACAATTATTTTTGTACGTGTGTCTGTTTTTTTTTCCAGAGAGCAGCTACCTGCTGTGTGGTAACAATGCTTGTGAAAGCTTTTACACTAAAGCATTAAAACTGGGGTCTGTAAATCATAATAATTAGTCTGCACTGTTTAAGTGTTTTGAGTGACCAAGGCGAGCTAGAGAGTGGCATGATTATTCTATAGTTACTATAATCTGAAAGTTACTATAAATGGCAAAAACTTTTGAATTAATTTCTTCCTGTCAACATTTAACTTCTTAGACATGCATAAATGAAGCAGAGACACACTGACCATTAATGTGATAGCACAAGATAATTATTTCAATTTGCAATGTCTAATCAAATGACTCAATGTTAAACTGTGAGTCGACGCCTCTGACAAGTTGATAACTTTTCACTTTTTGCTATTCTAAATTCCAGCCATTACTTTTTCCAACCAGAAGCCTCAATGGAGCTCAAATTGCAGACAGATATCATCTCTGCCACTAAAGCACTAAGCAGCTTGCGGAGGTCTGGGCTCAATGTTCTGGTCATTAGTTCAAGACCATTGACTTGATAATCTCACCTGGGACGAACAGGTAATGGTTCCTATCGGCACAATTATAGCCACTCTCACAAACAGCTATTCTTACTTGTCAAGTACCTACCTGCTCAATTTCTCTGACCCCTGGAGCTAAGTAGTGGTGATGAAAAGAAGGCACAGACTTGTGGCCACAGTTACAAAAAGCTGTGAGATTTGTTGACCACAAAGTACACTGGCTTCAAGACTTGTCAGTGGATTGACTTAAACACATACTCAACTGTACAGTACATTAACAGTACTCATTGGTGCATATTCACTTCCTGTTTCATGTCTCCAAATCTTGCAATCTTTGTATTTTTATTTCACAGACAATCCCATGGGTCTTTTCAAAGCAGCCATTTTGCCATGAACAGATCAGAACGCTGCTAATGTCAATAATAACAATCACCCATGTTAACCTATGATTTCATGTTAAATGTGTTAAAAAAAGGTCGATAAGTTAGTGTATATTTTATGTATATATATGTATTTCTATAGTGTATAGTGAAGAAATGTCAATTTTTAAGTGATTTTTCTTATTAATCAATATAGATTTGCATTGGTTTTCTGTGTTTAATCAGTGCCAAACAAACAAAATCAATGATGGGTGACATGCTAATATAACTCTAATATAGCTCTAAGAAATCAGAAAACAGTAATTACATTTGTTCAATATTTGTTCACATCTTTGGCTTCATAGTAGGAGTATATGAAAGAAACACTACTATATATAGATAGACTCATGAAGGAAATATTTTACTGTTATATTCTTTCCTGTTCGGATGTTATGCATGTTTTTATTATTTCACATCCTCCCCGAAATACAATTACAAAGACATCCAGTACAGTATTGTGATATTTTATAGTAAAGTGCTGTATTTCTCAATCCACCAAAAGGTCATGTCAAGTTATAATGGAAATCAACACAGTGTAAGGCATTATTCTTGGTTGAAATACATCAATACATCAAGAGAAAAAAATCAAAAGAGAAAAGCGATCTGTCACCTGAGAGTGGAGAAGATTTGGCTCTTCTTCAGACACTGCGTTGCACACCACAAATGCATTTAATTGTCTTACAAATGTATTTATGCTATTTTTTAAAGATATTAAAATGGACATTTTGTTTTACAAGAAACCAAAGAAGCTGCATGACTGATCAGCACTTTAACCTGTAACACTTAAACTGACCCCCCTATCCTGTTAGATGAGGTGATGTCAGCTTTTTCAACAGGACTGAACCTCTGGAACGCCAACATTGACTTCTGTTCACTTCAGTGCCCTACATTTCTCGCCTTTCAAATGAAATGTTTTGGATATGATTGATTTCCAACTTTATCTATCTTTGCACCTCTGCTCAACCACCTCCATCTACTTGGCAGAAATGCAACTAGAGAGCTATTGATTTTTGCACCCCTGAAATCACTTAGAGGGAGGATATACACTTTGCTTTCACTGTACCAAAATAATTTTATCTCTCCAAAATGGTTTCCTGTATTCTCAATTTCACAAACCCATTTAATTCAGGGGAACATTTATGTGAAATGAAATTGAACAAGTCCTGCCTGGGCCAAAGTCAATGAAACCTTAAGATATAGAGCAAACACTTACAGTGTGTGAAGCTACGGTGTAACCAACTGAGATCAGAGACAACTATAATATATTGCTGGTATTTTAGGTTTCAATGAGCATTGATAAAAAAAGAACTAAGAATAAAGTGAATGTGTTTTTAAGGAGTGCTAGAGTATAATATGACACCAGCTGTGGCGTTTCAGATTACATCACAGGCTGTGAAAACATTAGTTAAACCACTGTATACATCAACAAATATTTCAAAATTATTCTTCATGTACAATAACTTCCCAATGACCAGAGCACCAGCAGTTTAATAGAAGCTGTTGCACTGAGTTTGAAAAGAAAAAAAGGACCCCTCTTACATGACAGTGTCATCTAAAGCTTCACTCTTCATATCAAAGTCACCTTTCATGTCACAGTTTCATGGAAAGCTGCCCAATGACGAGCTGCCAGGTATTAAGCATTTTAATCTCACTTAATCTCCCCTGAGTTTCATCCAACCTTTCACTTTCAAGGAGTTCAAACTTGTGATTTTAGTTTCTTTTTCTCTGTTCCTTTCTTGTCCCTTAAATGACACCAAATGGACATTTTACTTACCCTCTAACAGAGAGGCAAATTGCCTAATCTAAGCAATCTTGATTATTGAATTTTAGTTGATGTGCAACACTTAGTTTGTTGCTGAAAGAAAAAAAATCTAAATGGATTAGAGTAAAATAAATTGGGAATAATCCCATCTTCAAGGAAAATAATCCCATTTTATTTTTTTTATTGGGTGTTCTGAGTGGTGCTCTGTGACCATATATTGTCACACTTCAAGTGGAACTGCAGCCACAGCAGCTAAACTGCATTTAAACAACACAGTCCAATGCATTTAGTCAGCAGACTTATCCTGATCTTCCTTTGACCTAACAGTGCTGAATTTTCAAAACTGTGTACTGCATACAAAATAAACATCCACTCAGAACCTACCCGACAAACCTGAGAGATTCTTAAATAACTGGAGATGGTGGTTTTTGGGGCGTGTAAATCAAACCATTTGTTTATTTTCAATCCAAATGATAAAACAAGGGGATATAATTAAGAAAATGGATTTGAAAGGAAATTAAATGATTCTACAACAGGAGGCTCAGGCAAAGAGAACAGCCTATTCTTCCACAATTACCCCCCCTTGTCTCTATCTCCCTTTTTCTTTATCTGTCTTTCCTTTGTTTTTACCTTTAGCCCCTATTACATTCTCCCTGTGAGAGGCCACACAAGTCAGGGTGGCAGCAGTGGAGATTTATTTATGCTGCTCATAGGTCAAGTTAGTCTCAGATGCAATTGAGAAAATGGATACAATGCTGGAGGCGGATGCACGCCTTCAAGCTGTTGAGTATGTGAAGGAAAAATGTCACAGAAAAGATTTATCCCACACAGGATTTGTTGGAGTAGTGGAGATGGGTTTGCATAGTAGCTCAGAATAGCCTCAAGGTATTCAAAATTTTCAGGTGATACTTATAAGGTAGATAAGTTAACCACAGGAGGCATGAACAGGTCTTTCCAGATTTGTAATACTGAGCCGAAGTATTTCAACTGTCATAGTCAGTACACAAAGATAACCAAAATAGATTTTCATGTTCTCTGCTTTGTTTGTGTTGTGTAATATTGAGGGACACTGGTGCAATGTTCCTCTGCTCTGAACTAAGAAGAGCTTTGAATTCCTGCTGTGAATAATTATGATGAATGTGCACAGGACTGGGTTTCAGTGGAGGCGGTGGATCTGTGTATGTTAGAGGTGTAGTAGTTGTCCATGGAACTCAGTAGCTGATGAGCTGTTTGTCAGGGCAGACATACAAACGCAGAGATTGTGTGGGCGATCTCTGACGCTGACAGGTGTGAGAGGTTCTGAGCTGTTTGTATAGGAGCATTTCTAATAGATAATACAATATACCAGCACTCTAGAAGAACTGACAATTTAGATTTTTCTCCCCCTGAATTTACTTAGAAATTTGATTGGTCAGGTGCTTTTACGTATATGTATGTATCTGTTCTGGAGCAGATTTGGTTTCCAGCATCAGTTGTCATGATGATACAATCCAATAAGAAGTAAACCAGCTTAATACTTTTTGTAAAAATAGTAAAGAATATATAATTATAAGATAATCAATACAGCCAATTTCCCAATAAAGCAGCTCTCATCCACATGTATTTCTGTTTAATTTGTCAAATGGCAAAACGTGTCAGAAAATATGATTGAAAGCAAGACCATATAGAACTATATGTCACTTTGGTATCATTAAAAGCATTTCCAGACTGTAGCTATGCTCTAATAAAATCCTGATTTTATAACCACAGCGTTATGTGACAAAATGATAAAGTCCGTGCAGTGATTTTAGCTGTAATTACACGCGTGATCTCCCACAAAGATAGTTAGAAGCATCAGGATGTCTTACCCATGCAAAGTCCACAGAGACAAAAGGGTCAAACATACTTCAATAACCGTTAAAGGATGGTGGTCCAACGAAATGGCCCAATCAAGCTGTAACCATCTTTGTATGGCAGTTTGCAGCACCTCAGGTATGGACACTTTGTTGTATTTCTTTGAAAGTTATTTCTTCATTGCACCATTTGGTTGCTGTGACAGCTGGCTAACTTCCCTCTGTATTACCTTGATGTTGGCCTCTAACCTTCAACTCCATTGGGTGTTCTGATTCTTATGGCTTGCACTGCTTTTGATGTAGCCAAGCCTCTTTAGCTGCTGTGATGGTCCCAGAGGTTATAATGTCTTGTGCTACATTCACATCCTCAAGCTGACTGTCAGATGGTACTTTGTCACTTAGCTTTGGTAGAAGGAAACTGGCACTGCAGGTATATAACTTAGTTATAATCTGAAATCTAATGTCGCCTGCCCTTGTGTTGAAGTAATCTGAGCTTGTTGTTGGGGCATGGTACCAATTCTCGAATGGTTGATGTATCTCCCCACGACCTGTCATCCTGGCTCCCCCTTTCTTATGCCTCATTCTTCTCTTATTTTGAAAACCTAATCTGTTTAGAGGTTTTGAAACACTGAGTTAGTTGTTTCTTTATAAGCGAAGATGTGGGATTTTGATTTACCCATTGATCCTGAGATAGTTGTTGTGTGTCTACAGTATTCATTAAAAATGTACAAAAAAAATTTAAGTTTTCCTGAACCACGGCTTAAAAAATAATTGTCAAGAATCGCAAACATTATATTACACTTTTGACAATGAGGATGGTAGATCTACTTTGCCGTAACAAAAAACAAAACAACAAAACATTTCCCTTTATGTGCACAGAATACATGAACGCACAGAATACGTGAACAAAAGCACTCGTCATTATGAAAGCAAAAGCAGGATGAGCTTTTGAGAGTCTGTTTTGGAGAAGTGAATCCTTGAATCATCCTTTAGTCAGCATCCATGGAGACTAGATTTGTGTGCCTGTGCTGTGGTTACAGAGCTGCTCAGATGCGTCAGGATGGCCTTACTCTTGAGCCTTGGTTTCACACTATCACAGAGAAAAACGTAAGAGGGAAGCATGTTGTTTTTACAGCCACCTGAGCAAACATCAAAGCATTTTAAAGTTACTACGTTGGAACCAACACATATTCGTAACCTTGAGATTTAGTGACATCGTTGATGCTGATTCTTATGGTGTTTATGAGCCAGAACAGATGTCCTGTCTGTTAAGGCTCTATGCTGCTCATTTTAACAGTATAGGTCCTCACATCAGCAGAGGCTGAGTCACAAGAAAATCATACCATGCATAATGTGAACATTTTTCTTGATCGGCCATTTTATATCAGTAACATGTACTGAGGCATATACATTGAGATGAAATTGCCTATCACGTTTTTCATGAGATTTAACACTCATTCAGACTACATCCCCATTGAATATTGGCTTTCACTTAATTCCTCACTACGAAGAATTGAAATTGAGTGTTTAGACTGTCTAAAGAGTGTCTAAACTAAAACCAAACCTGTCACAATCTGTTCCTAAATCATCAACACATACCAAGACTGAGATGGTGTTGAAAAGTGTGTTCACATTAGAAAAAGTACAATATAAAATTTACTCCAAACAGTCTAAACAGATAATGTTTTTTTTGTAACATCCAGATAAAAAAGATAAATAAAGTATTTTTCTTTGTGTTTGTGAAAATAAGTTGTGGCTTTTTTATTGAGGCCTAGCTAATAGGTAATCACATTTTTGCTAAGTTTTAGTCAAGATTCAGAACTCCAAATAATCCTGAGACAGCCTTGGTGACAAAAACCCACTCATTGCCGCAGTAAAGGTGAGAAGTGCATTCTCATTCTTCATGTGGTTTTGAGTACAATCTGCCACTCCATGCTCTTGTAGCTTGTTGATTTAAAAGGGTCCACTCTTGAAAACCCAGTGTCTTGGCTGGAGTGACATCTAGTAGCATAAACTGGTGACCCCCCCACGTACTCACAAACTACAGTGGCTGTGAAAAACGCAAAAGGTCCACTCAAGAGTCTGTCCTCATTTGTCCTTTCATGGTGGGGCAACATGGCAGAGGGAGAAGGAGGATGACCAGCAGTGCTTTCCAATATAAAGTCCAATAAAATCAAAGACATAATTCTTATTTTCACAATATTCTACACTGATGAAAACACAGTTATGATTATTATTATCGTATTTCCGCAAAAAGAGAACGCCCTAAAGGTTTCACAGTGGAACATTATTTTGCTCATATCTGCTTAAACAACTCTATGTGTCCCAATCTTCAATTGAACTGTTTCCTTATTAAACAGTGTTTCTCAGGATGGGTTTCCTCAGTTGTTATCAATCTATATGCTGCCCTTAGGTCAGGTCATTGTTTCCATTAATATATTTTCTGTGATGCATTTTAAAGTTTTTCTTCTTGGTTGTCTTTGTTTTCTATGGAAAATAATTCACGTGCACAAGAGTAGATTGAGATGCCATTCAAATGGAGATGAATCTAAATTCTATTTTTCATGCAATTAATTTGTGTTATCATAAATTATTATAAAATTACAGTTATGTACACATATGGACACACAGCTGGCATACTGAAAGCAACCAGTTATATTATGTGTCCCCTTCAGTTGTGGCTGATGGTTGAAGCATGTTGTATGTAGCACAAAATTAGTGACTCTAATAAGCTAGAGCTGGTCAGGGTCATTATCTCAGAGAGTAAGATGTTTTAGAATAAGCATTTAAAAGAGATTTTTGGTGAATTTTTGGGGAAACAAAGTATTGGACTGAAATGACTATAAACCATAAAAACAGAAATACTTTACCTTAAATGTTTCACCACAATCCGTTCAACTCGACTATATTTTGGAGAAAAATATTGTATTTACCCTCCTTTATCTGACCTCATTACTCACCAGTTTTACTTTTTTGGGTAAGATGTTGATACAAAGAATGTATGAGAGTTTTGAAAGACAGTGTAATTTACTTACGATTAAATCTAACAGAGAAGTAGAGCTAAAATGCTTGGTTTGATTTCACCTTATAAGAAGCCATCTTTGGTAATAGTTTAGGTCATTGTTTTGTCTTAAGCCAACATTTGAGAAACACATTTTAAAATGTGTGAACTTGCTGCCATTTCTTTAATCTCTTTTGCTTAGTTAGAGGTTTTCTACAAAACAAATATGTTCATGAGGTTGCTCTGAGCTCAGAGAATATTTTCAGAAACTGCAAATCAATCAGCTGAAAATACTCAGGAAATCGGTCATCAGCCTGACATTTAATGATATCAATAATGATGAGCTCAACCTGTCAACAGTGAGATATCTGTTTATGATATTGATATCATTGCATGCATAATATGATATCAATATAATTGAGTCATGGTGGGCAGTTTTCAACGAGGAACATAAATAGCATTGTTTCAGTAGTCTTTTCCCTCATCAAAGCCTCTGCATACTTTGTCAGCTAGAGACAAATTAGGATTTAAAATCACAAGTCTGAACTGACTGAGTGATGCTGCTGGGTGCTGTCACTTTCTGCTTAATGAAACTACCAAAGTCTCACCCCTGAATGTGATGATGCAAAGATCGTGTTGAGCACATTGACATTTCCTGAGTGTTAGGATATTGTTGATATCTGACATTTATTGCTGTAATCTTTCAGGTTTGAATTTGTGGCATATATTTGCAAATTAATGTTTGCAATTAACTAAAGGAACTAAGATAGTTTTGAGCAACATGAGTCGGTCAAATCTACATGAACTTGCATAGACACACGTAGCTGTTTTTCAATGAAGCAGTTCAAAATATGCGAGTTGAGGCTGAGTTAACCAACCACAAAAACAAACGATTCCAATAGAAAATACATTAAAGTATGAAACACAATAATTTCACTGCTTTGATAATTTTGCTTTTGACCAAAAGGCAGTTCATCTGAGTACCAGAAATGTTAAACAGACACATAGCTTTAATTCTTATGTGTTGGGTTTTGTAGTTGTGAATTTTAATTCAGCGCAACTTTAAATGCTTAAATGGACCAGTCACCCTTTATAACCATTCAGATTTGAAGGGGAAACATATTTTGCTCTACAAGGTTATTCACTCTCCTCCCTCTTTATCTCAACTAACTTGATTTAGCCTTTAGTTTTACGATTATGGTAAAATGTCATCGTCACTCATTAATTATAGTTGACTGAAGAACTAAATGAGCTAATAATGCTCTTCCAGTACTTTGTTTAATGTTTTATAGCTCAATATCTTTTTTTTACCAGTCAAAAGTTAGAAATTCTACTTTCCCATTCTACACTTTTTAACACAAACTAAACTGTGTATTATCTCAAATGATAAATTAAATGTGAAAAGATGATATTTCTGTCTGCATTTCCATGGACTTAAAAAGTTGTATTAGTGAAAAAAATACCTCTGAATGAATTTGGACTGTCTGCTAAATAGCAGCATCATTACAGCATTTTCCCTGAAATGTATGCATCAGTAAGATAATTTCAGTCATCATTCAAATGCATTTTTTAAATTTAGAGAGCATCAAAAAGCATCTTGTTGAGAAAATGTTTGTTATATAACATGATGATTTTGGATGACAGGAACCATTCACACAGTATTTTCATCTGTATTTATTCAATTTCCCTTTTAACTAATAAGAAACTCCATAAGTCTGCTTGTGCAAGAGTTGAGAATGAAAGCATCCCTGTGTCAGATGTGTGAATGATCTCATTTGGCTGCTCTTAAATCAATTTATCATTTTGTGGCACCAATGCACCATCAACAGTCCCCTGCTCCCTTGTAATATGGGGGATATTTGTAGCTGCTGTGAGGCAAACAATTTAATAAATCAGTTCAATGCAGCACACACACAATTTCCCTGGGGCTTTACAAGCAAGCCACATGCTGCAGCATCTAAATAGTCCAAAAAGACAGATGAGAAAACAATTATTATCTTTTTAAGGATGGCTAATTTCTGCTCCACAAGGCAAAATGTGTATTCTCGGGAATGTGCCGAAGTTATATGAAGCAGTAGCTTTAATAGCTAGACTCAACAGTAATTCAATTAATCATTATTAGTCCACATTTGCTGGTTTACAGTCCTTTTATATATCTGCGCGATTCCAAATTAATTGTGAAAACTCTCCACAACATGATAGAGAAACAGATTAGTTGTTGATTCGTTGAGAAAAAAATAAAATAAATAAAATAAAATGGTAGTGAGAGTACAGTCTAATCCAGGAATAGATAAATAATTTAGACTGGTATTCTGATTTTACACATTTACAATACAACGATGAGGCAGCTTATAGGGCCGCTTCAGTACACTTTATGTTACAAGAAAGGTATTATAAACACATATTTGTAATTTGTTCTAATATATTGCAGTATAATGGTAGCAAAGGCAAGTAAAAATCCAACACTTCAATATATTATTATTTTTTAAAGAAATGTGTCACTGACCTGTTGTGAATGTACAAAGAGCTTTAAAATGAAAGTGATTTCAAAGAGACAAAAGCATTATAGAGATGAGCTTAAAATGATGCTGATCATAGAGACTCTCTAATGGATTTCCCTCCTGCCAGGTGTAGTGTACAGCCTAAAGAGATAACTTTTGAGTAAAATCCTGCCAGTTACAAAGGAAAATCCTTTTGTGCTGAAGCTAATATGACCTCAAATAACCAATGCAAAATCTAAAAGCAGGAGTACACCCTCTATTTACTTGGCCACAGTCAACTTAGTTCATTTCAATATGCAAGCTCACTGATCGGAGTGAGATCAGAAGAGATCCCTCTGAAGTCTTACTTGAAGCTTTTGATTAGATCTGCCACGATAGATTGGCAGTCATGTGGAAAAATAGTGGGAAATGCTGAATGCCACAAGTCATGAATTTCCTTCTGCTGGTGAGATGTAAATCAGCGAAGGATGCTAAAATTGATGGAGCATCCTCTGGTTTTATTCCTGGCTCCTGAGATCACCCTGAATGCCCGTGCCTGTGTGTACAGGCCCTGTAAGATGGATTACAGGCAAAAAGGAGAGGTACGAAACAAAGGATTTCAACGTCACAGCTATCAATCACATTGATCCTCAGATGCTTTTTTGGCTCTCAGTTTGTTTCATAAACTGTAATTATGGACTCTGCTGAATATGAGGCCTGTATCCTTTTTCATCCCAATTGACAGTGCTTATGTTAAGTTAATTGAGCTCATGTCCCAGGATACATGGCAAGAGGCTGTAACGTTAGCCATTTCCTGCATGCAGCTCATTGGGATGCAAGACTAGTGTTGGCAGAGTAAACTGTGCCCTGGCAGAGATGCTGAACAGTAGTGGTGCTGCTGCTGCAGGGACATGACAGCTACAGTCTTCCCAGCCATAAATCCCCCCACACTCCACAGGGCACACAGCCGCACCTGTGTATTATGTTGAATGATGACTAAACTCAATCTGCCCAGTTGTGCCATGTCACTTGGTGAACTTATTCAATTGTAAGATTTTTTGTACTATTTAATAAACATCATATTATTTATCTTTGGTGGGTTTTATTTAAATGCTTATGAGAAGGAAGAAGGGGATTGGGAGTCACTTAATCTCAACAGATTGAACGCAATTATGCCCCCTCCTTTACTTGTCCCATTCAAAATCAAAGCTATCTTCTCAAAGCCACATCCTGAGCCATTTGTAACTGTCACTTGAGAACATAAGTATGTACATTGAATAGGGTGTGATGATTGTTGAGCCTTTCCCGCTATTTTCTAAAATGAAATAATCACCCATACACTAATTTATGGAGTGCACTTAATTGTTTTATGTTGCTGATGATATCAAGCAATTGCTGCTGTGTGTGAGGACAGGAGGTAAAAAATACCTTTCAGTGACTTGCTCCTCTCATTCTGCTCCCCAGCTCAGTGTGATATGACTTTGATTGTCTACTTGCAATTTACCCAGCAACTGCCAGCCCTCTGTCTTTGCCACATCTCATACAGACCTTTTCTTAGATCTCAGTGGATTGCCTAGCAACCTTTTTCCTCTGTACAAATCTCAATCTGTGCACTGAGCAGCGGATGGTGACCGGTGTAATTATCATTCAAGGAGACTAACCAGAAATGGAACAGATTAAGAAACAATATAGTTGTACAAATCAGATGGATAAAACACAAGCTTTACAATTACAACAGCAATGGGTGCTGCACCTTACACAAGCCAATGTAGTCAACTGTGTCTTATATGGTAAGAGGACAAAGAAAGTAGCTCCTACCAGTTAAATCTAGTTTGAAGAGTAGCAATTACACTGTCAAGCAAGTCGAGCAAAATGGAAGAAAAACATTTAATTGAATTCACTGTTCACTTTCCATGGCACTGGAATCTGTTATCGGATGCCACTCCCTGGTTGTCACAAGTACAGTTATGTAAGATCACATTGTCCTGTTTGAGGTACAATTTGTCATGTTCTCACCACATTAACTATCCCAGAAACAGGGAGCACTCTGCCAACTCTTGTAAACACCGGCTCAGCGAAAGGAATAATTTGAAATTTAGGAATAAAAGGGTTATAGTTGACTTTCTTCCAACTTTACAAGAGGGAAGACATCATGTAGCAACTCAAAACTGTTTTTTTTCTATCTGTGAGCCAGCACTGACATCACTAGTAAGGAGCCTCTTCAGGCAAATAAGTACCCAACTGCCCTTCAGCTAAATGTGAAACTAGAATACCTTCTTTTATAGTATAACCTTAAAGCAAGTGCATGTCAGTCAAAGCCAGTTGCATTCATACCATCATACCGCCGTAACTATGACCATTTTTACCAACTGATTCATTCTTTTTTCTCTTTTTCTCAAATGCAGCATTTACTGTTTCCTCACTGATTCTGAAACTAAGTTGATGCAAGTATGTGCACTATACTTTTTTTCTAAATCACTTATTAAGGCTGAGATTTTAAACTTGATAAGCCAAACATATTAATCACAACTGCTGCCAAACATAATTCCACTTAAGCATCATCCTGCATCAGCCCTGTCAACAAGTCTCTTCCCAGTTTGGTTTACTGGAGCCCTGTTCTGTACGGAACAGAAAATCTGTGGAATAAAGGAAAAGCCTATGCCTCATATTGGATTTTGATATTAAATCTTCATCCAGTAAGGCTGACATCCTCATGGGAAATGCTTATTATTATTTCAAGGGATGAAAATGTTTTTTTATGAGGATTTTGTTTAGTTTCTCTGCATAACAAGATCACACTGGGCAAAGGATTGTACAAAAACAATTAGAGTTGGGTGGAGAAAGGAGGAGTTGTATTTGTTACTTTGGTTAAGACTACGGAAATGTTGGGAGACTGAGGAACCTTCTTCCCTTCCTTGCAGTTTAGTTCAAAAGTACATCACAACTGTTGCTTCTGCCGTAAAGGTGCAGTTCTTTGCCATATGCTGACTACTAACTATTCTGTCTGTGTATGAGGGTTTTCCTCAATGTGTACACTTGTGATGAACATTAGAAATACACTAGAGCTCTACCAGAGTTTACAAAGCTCTAGGTTACACAGTATTTTCAAACATATAAATGCTCCTTCTCTTTTTTTCAGTTTTTTCCTTTCCATGCAGTTTTTGTTGCAATTTCTTCTTCTCATTCTAGCCTTCCCTCCTGTCCTGAGATGTTCCTCGGTCTTGGGCCTCCAGCTTTGCCATATCAAAAATCATTTAGTGTCTTTCTTCTTCTGGCTGTTTGTTGATTTGGACTTCAGGATTCACTCAAATGTGGATTTAAAAAAACAGACCCTTAACATTTGAAATTCCATTTGAATAATTTGTACTGAGAAGCTGTCTGTACAACTTTAGCTGTTCGTTACACAAGTAGTTCAAGCAACAGGATGATATCATTGGCAAAGTTATCTAAAAGCAAACAAATACTTCATTAACAGTTATTCACTTAGAAAGTTAATGTTATGTGTGTATGATTGTGTAGTTAGATATCAGCAATTTCCACAACCTAAAATGTGACAAAAGTTATGAGTCTTTTGGGGCTATAAAAGTGGCCACATCTTTGACCCTGAAACGGATCAGGAAAGTGGTCGATTGCCTAGTGATTTGAGAAGCAGTTTGAAAATAAACCAGCATCACCAGTGTCATATTGGGCTTGAGATGGTAGCGGTAATCTCAAAGCGTGAGCATAGTGGCATTGTAACTCCCAGGGGAAATCAAAAGCTTTCACAGCTGCCCTGCCCGCCAGCGGGTCGCAGCACAACTCTAAAATGACAGGGCAGGGTGCATGTGGATGAGGAGAGAGAGGAACTTCAGTTTGACCTTAAACCAAAATACTTCAAATACACCATAGACTCCTGTGGGACAAAGCCACATGTTTGCAGATGGATACACCATAGCCTGAGGTGCAACCACGCAGGAGAGAGTGTACCTTTTACCTTGCAAGTTTGAGATGAACCATACATCTGTTTCAGAAGGCACAAATTTCCAAAATGTTTTTGTTATGCCAACTATTCTACATCCACAGGTGGAATCTAGGTTTGATTATGCAAAAAGCGAAAACATGTAGCAAGTCTATTGAACTTTGTCTGTGTATGTAAAAGAAGCATATGCATAGAGGTAAAAAGCAATTCTAACTTTTTATACCTCCTTTAATCTTTCCTCTATTGTGCTGTTATGAGTCTTGTAAGTCTCTGGATGACATCCTGAATCCCGCTGAAATAAGACCGCTGGATGAAATCAATGGAACAGGATGAGGGATGAGAGGACTCTAAGCCCACGTACTATAAAGCGTTACATTGTCTAGCTTACCTTGACAGTTCTGTGGATGGAGAAAATAGCTTGTCTCTGCTTTCCAAGAAAATGCCAACACATTGTGAGAAGGACCTATATGTTGTCCAAATAAATAAAATGTCAAGTGAATAACAAACCAAGAAGCACCTGTTGACATTACCTTGACACTTTTCATTTCTGCAAATTAAGCCTGTGACAGAATTGGAAATCCGTCACTGGAGGAAGCACGAAACACATTGTTCATACTAACTGCAGGCAGAGGCATTGTTCTTTTAAAAAAGCTGCTTTTCCCCATGTGGCCTTCCAGCTTCAGTGGGCATGCACAAAAGTGTGAAAGCATTGCTTTCTATGATATTTCAGTCAGTATTTTGTTATAGGTTAAACAAATATTAGGGCTTCAGATGAAAGCATTTTTGCATGAGAAACTCATTTTATGTATCCCCAAATAATCTTGTGACCTGGAAAATCATCTATCAACTCTTGGTTTAGGCAAACTCCAAACTTTAGGAAAAAAATATTACATTATCCACGAGTTGCACTCTTTAAGACGTGATATGGACGATAATCTCCCTAGCTTTCTGGTAAAGTTGAAGAAACAGAACTGCTCTAGAAGAAATTATCAGTTCAAATATCATGAGTCATCCGCCTGTTGGTGTAAAGCTATGCAAACATATAAGACTGAATGCTTTTTCTGTTGCATCTGCTGCCATCCACCACCCTGCTCTGTTTCTCTCAAAGCTTTACTGAACACTTGAGGTGAGTGCAGTGTATAATCTATCAGTGTCGTTAAACTGTTTCATGTGTTCGGCCAAAGAGCAGTAAATCCTGCAGCGTGAATCTGTCATGTGTCAGAATGTGTTGTCATTAGCACATAAATCTTTTTCTCTGTCCATTTTATTCTTTTCCTTTAGGAGAGGAACACAATGTGAAGAATTTGCAAAATGTCTGTTATGCAAAAACTGACATACAGGTTTGCCGGTGTACACAACATATGCTTCATTGTCTTGTAATTGACTAATTTCATACAGCCTGATATGCAATTATCAGATTACAGTTTATGAATGATTTGAGATCGACATGGATAGAAAGCTTGAAATATGACAGAAATTTGTACATTCCTGGACAAACTTTGTCCTCAGAAATACAAGGAAAAATGCATTAGCATAAACAAAAACATATGAGAATCAAATATATAATAAATACACAGCATAACTCTCTTAAGACAACTTGTTGGCCTTACATGTTGAAGCATTTTGTTTGATTATCAAATTGATATTACAATCACTCAGCAACACATAATGAACCAGTTGCACAGTCAAGTCCCCATTAGTTATTGTTAGTTATGCTACTCACATCAAGCTCACAATTATTTTACAGCATCCAACAACATCAGACTTACCATTTAAAGATCTTGATAATTTTTTAAACAAAGGACTCTTGAATTCAGACTAATGCACACAAAATAGACTTCTGCATTCTATACAGTTTTGGTTTATCCGTCAGAAATGATTGAATTTACTCAGCTCTTGCTATGTAGATAATTAAGCTAGAAAAACACAACGCTTGATCCATGACTTGGTTGAACTGATAGAAAACACAATAGAGAGATATAAATTTAATGGCTACATTGCAAACATTATACCCTGTTTAAAGAATGAGACTAAAGGTGTCTGTCCCAGGCAGAATTCAGTGTCTATTGCTGCTATTAATATTCACAGAACGTAGCAATAAAGGAAGAGTGAACGAGTCTTGTTGTTAGGTATTATCCACTAAATACGATCACTTAACTTTATACTTATCCAATATTTTATGCTGAAACAAGATGTTTTTTTGTTTTGTTATTCTTTTACCATTACAAAAGAAAAATATTTAAAATGGCGAATAACTAGCATGTTTGCTGAATATAAAGCTACATTCTGCAGCAAGGGTGACAGAGGTTGCAGAAAAGAAGCAAAACTTAGCTGCTAATGTGTTAGTATCCTCAACCAGCCTCCATCCAGAGGGGACACTTTCAGTAAATGTGCTTGTACTAGTCCTAGACCAAGAGGGAGGCTCCGATGGCTCTTTTAGATGGAAAGGGAAATGCAATGTGCCTGCTGCTGGGTTCAGAGAACTGGTCATTGAGTTTACAGAAAAACAAACAGAGGCAGTATCAAAAACTCTGTTTTTAAGACTTCAAGCTTGTCATTTTGTTGTTGGCAGCCAGGGAGTTCCCGGTTGGTATGCATTGTGTATGTTACCAGCAAAAAAATTGATCTGTCCCTTGTTAAAAAAAAAAAATGGTAAGACAAGCACTATCACCAGCCCTGAGAAAAAGAAATGTGCCCTGAATGTGCCAGTCTGCTTGTGACACCCAGCAGAACTGTGCTGCACTCTCAGATAGCTATCCTGTGGGGTATGAAGGAATCAAAGTTGTGTCAGGGAATTCACACACAAAAAGCTTTTCATCCATTTTTGCCTTCTGCGGAGATGTCTCCTGTCTGTTGGCTCCAAAAGTATTTATGCACATTACGAGCTCCCTGAGCTGCATGCGGCATTGAGCTCACTCTTTGTGTGGTGCAACCCTTTGAAATGAAACAGTTTCAGGGTGCAGCAGTATGGTTACAATGTAGGGTCTGGTGGGCCAATAATCTATAGTGACCTGTAATCCTAATGAAACTCTCATGTGGTCTAAGAAGAAACATAGTTGACTGTATAAATAATAGTAACAGATGAAAAGATGTAGCCTTAAGATCTGAAAAGTGATACTATTGCTTAGGTATCTTTACCTGCATTATTTTTCATGGCCACCAGAGCGCTACTCCGCTGTCTGCAAAGTCTAATTGTTTAGAAGTCTTTGATTGAACCTCTCGTTTGATTCATCAGCTCAGTAATCATTCTCCTAATAAGTTCATGTTTTCAGTTTACATCTTCAATCATCATCAATGCAGCATGATGTTCATTTTGTAAACTTTACTCCCATTTTGATCAAAACAGGCACAGGCAGGGTATGCTTTAAGGTAACAGCTACCATACCAGCGTGTGTAATGAACTCAGTCTGATCAACTTTAGCTAAAATATATGCCAAATTTTAGGTGGTTGATGTCACCATGTCCATATTTTAAATGCAATCTAAGAAACACTACATTATGTTGTAACTGTTACTGATGTTTGCATTTTACATTAAACAAAGGTAGCTCAACCTAACTCTTAGACTTTCAGTACAGGCTGCAAAAAAAAATTAAAACCATACTCAATTTTCCTACGTCTTTCAGTGCAAAGAGTCAACAAAAAGGAAATTTTTGATCTGCAGCAGTACCTATATGGTTTCTAAATGGGCTGAAAGTTGCTGTTTACTGAACTGGTTTAGCTAACGGTCAATTTTTGGTAGACAAGCCTCACAATTGTATCACATTTACCTTTCACCATGTTTATGGTGCTATATACTGTATATGTACTGTATCTCATTGTGTGTGAGGAACATGGAGCTGCTATTGATTCAAGACATTAATTGTGTATTTTTTTCCACACAAGTTTCCCTTCCCTGGAAGGAACCTTTTTAAGTTTAGAGAGTTGAGTTGACTGCATTAATAATGGTCACACAGTCACAGAAGGAGAAGAAAGCTGGAGATAGGTACCATCAGGGTCAGTTGCTAATGAAAAAATGGTGTATCACTAATAAACAGTCACACCGTCAGAGCTGTCCTCCTTAGTTGCAACCGCCTGCTTGGTTGTCTAAATAAAGCAAACAGTTGTTTGAGTCGATACCACTGATCTTGATGAATCACACTGTTACTGGTCATTTACCACAGTTTATTTACCATATATTATAGTGTAACATCTTGTAAAAATCACACATGTAAATATATGAATGCACATTCAGATAACTGGTTTTATAATACATTATGAAATTAAAAGAACATTAACCACAAGAGTTGATTTAAATGAGCGATGGAAAGCAACTGCCCCGGTGCAGTTTCTTGCTGTTTATTTTTCTTCATTTCAGCTCAATCAGATGAATTTAAATGTTATCAACTTCACAAATCAAATGTCAACAACAAAATTATACTTACTGTAGTGCTGGCAAGTTGTGTAGGCTGTACATTTTATATGGCAATTGCTGTCTGTCTTTGTCGTATTTGTTTATTATAATATAGGTTATTGAATCTGAGTGGCTTATATCTTGATCTGAAAAATGTGGTCAGTCTGGGTGAGACTGACATGGAGGTCACAAAAAGCAGCAGAAAAACTCAGCTTGGTCAATCTTTAATTTTTTCTGCTACTCAATTATTTATCACACCGTTCCCCTGTTTTGTTAATAGCATTTTGCATTTCATTACTTTACCTGCACAGCAGAGAGGTGCCCAAATGATTAAAATCTGGAGAAATGTATTTAATAAGATTAACAAATCATTAAGTTATCATCCTTTAATAATCCTTGAGAGGCAAAGCAGAGCCTGGATACCCATGCTGCTGTTCAGCCTCCTTTGCTAATTGAGGACACAGAGGGTCAGTTAGGTCAGATGCTCACTAATCAATACTGCTGCACTCCTTCATTTCCACTGAAAAATTGCTTAATTTTCTTTACCCTGGGTCCAGGATGCTCTGCAGTAGATTAATTATCTCCTTTGCTTCTTTACCAGTCCCAGTTTTCTCCCATGCAACCTTTTTTTTTTATGTGAACTGTCCACCAATTCTGTGCAGCAGTAATACTGTAGTTTGGAGATGGAGCCTCACGGTGTGTTCAGCTCACTGGTGGTGGGAATAAATCTGGGGGCAAGGCAGCACAGGCTCAGAGGGGAGGGCAACCATTAGGCCTGGGTGGTACAAGGCTGGCCCAGGACCTCCCATCGCCTGAGTGGAGGGCTCCATGCCCACATTGTGGTGCAGCGACAGGTGGGCATGGCAGTAATCCAGAACTGACTGCTCACACCTGTACAGTGTCAGGGGATTCAGCTGCCGCGGTATCTAGACAGAACAGAAAGCAGGAAATAGAAAGGAGAGAAAAAAGGAGTCACATATAAGGCTTCTAAAACAGCCAAAAAAGCAACCGTGCCAACATTTGTCAGCTCTCAGAATTTGGAATTGGCTTAATTTACATCATGCTGTCATGGCACAGCTCAGTCATTAATGAAGACTTGGCCGGTGATACTGCGTTGCGCCCCAAGACCAAAAATCTGTGGCGTTCAAACACCCACTTTCAGCTGGAGTGATTTATATGCAAGATGAAAGCCTTAAGCAAGAGTGCACACATATTTTTTGCCCTCTTTTAAATGGAGTCAAGACTCCATTTAGAAGAGAGTGCTTATTACATTACAAGCACTTTGCTGATTCAAAGAATCCTGTTCATTTAATGTGCTAGTGTGGTTTGAATTATGTCATTTAAACGAAATAAAGCTGCATCACAGCCTGTTTAATATTGATATTAATGTCCAAACCTATATTAATACTTCCAAACAAATTATGAATGCACTCATGCATCTTGAAATGCTCAAAGAAACAGGATGCAAAAGTATTCACAAACATTAGATTGTAGCAGAACACATGCAGCATTTGAATGCATATAAGCCATCTTATAAGCTTTAATACTGACCTCCATGTGGAGCCAGATTTACATATACAGAAGCATTTTTTTTCCCTATTTACTTTCACAATGTATTGTTGTTTATCAAATTTCAGTTATTTATCATACACACTAATCTTTCCTTAAGTAGGATAAAACTGGACCTATAATGTAAGTGCATGTGAGTAAAAATAATACATTGTGGGCAGAGCATCTGTTGTCACATATTATTGTTACTGTATTCATTCTATTGGAGCACAGAGGATTTACATAAAAATGATTGGATGTGAAAATAGCTTTTAGGACTACTCTTTATTTGGTTTGGTCAAGTTTCACAGTGCTGTCATTGCTTCAGACCCTCAAATTTAAAAACCCATAATTTTCAAAGGTCAGTTTTCCTTCTTGGAACTGATGGGACTAAGTTTATTCTCTTCTTTAATAATGAGAGTGACTGAAAACACTCTGTTGTCTAATTCAACAGCTGAACTTTGCATACTACTTCAGATGACTTAATAAAAAATCATGAACAATGCTCTGAATGCATAATGAGCTAGGTGAAGGCAGTTTTCTGGATCTGGGAGATCTGGGAGTTCTCTGTACAGACTGTTAATAGGAAAGGCTACACTGCAACCTTGTTTCTCCAATTATCGCAACACAAGAAGTCAGACATGCAAGCAGAAAATTCTATATAAATCTGGGCAGATGGACCAATAGACCTCTCTTTATGTGTACAGCAGTAGTTGGCTAAGTGTTAACAACCTCTGCCTCTTCAACACTTTTTCTCCTCCTCTGTTTAACATCTCCAGTTAATTCCAGCTGAAATCCAAATGGTACCATAAAATCAATTGTGTTATTCAGACAATAAATGGCTTAGTTTGTCCATCACTGCTGAGATCAAGGAACCATGCCAGCTTTGTAACAACAATAAGGAATGTATCCTTTAAAAGGTAAAATGACATCTTTATACAGGTCTCCTCATTATAAACAATATGCAGAGTCCAGACACTAATGAATGTAAAATAGAAAGCTTCTTATGACCTCCTAAACATTTTTTGGGTTTTGAAAGATTTCTGTCATGCACAAATGAGTGTGAAAACCTTGAAGTTTGGAGAGTGCGTGGGTGCTTGCTGCCAGTTTATTTCTACTGCGCTTGAATCAGAGTATATCACTTCATTGTGCCGATTTAAACCTTTTCAAAGGAGCTGAAGAAAGGAGCTTCTCATTTTTTATCATTACGATCAGTCTAAGGCGAGTGCATCAACATCAAGGTTTTCTTGTGTTTGTATTTGGATCTTTCTAAACTCAAACTAAATTTTTTTCTAAACATATTATGGATGAGTATGTTTGGTTTGTTTCACACAAATGCTACTAATCACAAAGCTTACTTTTAAATGCATGCTGTCTGTAAAAAAATGTGTAATATCCTTTGTCTTTTTTACAGACTCCTCCTCAAACACTCATCAACTGCTACCTTTTTCAACACCTGGCTTGAACTGTCACCTTCTGTAGCTCACATAAAGGGAACTCTCAACCTACAGTTTACCAAGCTGCACTCACTTTTTCCACTTACGTGGAGCTGCTCACCATGAAATGAAGCATAGTTTCTATTTCATGGGGTCTTTAATTTTTAGTAAGGCTCTCAACAGTATTTTTCATTGACAGCTGGGGGCGGATTATCTGCAGCTTTTCTCTCGTAACTGTTGTAAAGTAGAAGTGAAACAGAAATATTTGAGCTCATATGACTTGATCCAGATCTGCCCGCCAATGTCTCCCTTTATAATTCATCATATGAATTTGTAATAATGGGTGTTCTGTAGAGTTAAAGAAAAACAGAACCATTGCAACCATATCATTTCATGATAATCTTCATCTCACACAAAGTTGAGAAGGTTTTATGTGGTGAAAATTATGGAGTGAAAATTTGAAAGAATGAGGTGGACACATGCGTTTTACGCTCATATAATGCGTTGTTCTATTAACCCGAATTGAACTGAATATCTTTTACTCAATGTATATTTTGGCACCACCTCATGTAAACTGCCAAACAATACAGTGGGGGCACATACAGTATGTGACTTCAGGCACCAGTGAGATTACATGAATTAATAAAATACAATTCAAGACGTCCAGTTTGAGCTAAACCTGTGAAAATAAATTAATCTGCAGTACCTTGCTGGTTTATGTTTCACTGCAATTACATCAAACATTACCTTTCTTTTTTTGCTATCTGTACTGACACTCTGTAGAGGCTGCATTTTCTCCTCATGCAGATCTAAAGTTGGATAGAAACATGCTTATGTTTGGATTCAAATTAATAACTGAGAAACTCAGAGAATTCAGACATACAAAATCTATTTTTGTTTTGCTTCACTTTCATTGCGTGTTTCACAAACAAAGCGGTCAAAGTTCAGCTAGATTATACTTTGCTGCCAGGTCACTAGGCTGTGTTATGCTTGATATAGCACTAAACTGTCATGGAACAGAAAAAGCAGGTAAAAATAACAGATAACAGAGCGCAGAGATCCATTTGTTGTGTTTTGTCTGTAAGACCCTTTTAAATATGATTTGTGCTGGTCTCACTAATGGTTTCAGAACACATTGTTCAGTAACTTTGCAGAGAAGAAAAAAAATAAAAAATTCTAGCTGGACTTCGTCACTTTATATGACATATAATAATACATATCGTATAAGTGTACCAACCCATCAACCTGTTAAAAGGATCGGAAAAGCCAACTTAGATTGAACTCTGTATCAAAGATAGGGCTCTTCCACTGCATTTACAATACACACACACAAAAAATGAATATTGCCGGGATCTTGTTTGCTTTATTCGACTGGATGCACAGTATACAGTGGTGAAGGTTAAACCAGGTTGATGTTTGACAGTAAGCATGCGGCATGCTGTGATTTGTTTGACGAGGTGATAAAATGTTATGCTTTGACGCAAATCCTTAGAAATAATGGACTTCTAAGTGCAGTGGTACTGCTGTGGCTATGTGTCTGAAAGCCCCATTAAAAAAATAGCTGTTGAGATATTTACAGAAAACCAGAAGAGAGGTCAGTTGATCCAGCTGATTAGATATTTGAGTCTGAACCAGAAAAAAACAGTACAGCTGAAAAACAATGGTGAGATGGTACAATGACTGTCTTCAGATTTAGTTCCAGTTTACCCAACTAAACATTTTCTTTTCCCTCCACTGTTTTTGTCAAAGATATTAACACTTTTACTCAGTTGTTGTCAGTCTCTCTGGATAAGAGCATCCGCTGATGACTACAAAATGAAATGTCAAAACAGAGTCAATTAATTTCATGTCATCTCTCTCCATAAGTGTGATGAAGTGTCTTTGCAGCTGACAGTCATTAAACTGGGATAAATACTGTTCTGTGATTTAAATGTGCAACACTCACACATCACAAACACTACACACACAAAGAAACATTTTCCTATGCCTCATGACTGAGATGAAGTCTAAATATCTGCATTTCAGAAGCAGTAAACTAAAACAGGATCAGTTTCGCATCTTAGCATATAAGAAAGAAATAAAAGCCTTTTTGGCCAACCAAGCTGACAGAGCATTCAGGTTTAATCAGGAATATTGGGGAAATGCTGGCGGTTATAGTTGGAGCTCTTAAAGAGGTGAGTCACTGGCTAGCACAGCCTGGATATCTGCCAATAGATCTGCTCAAAGCTGAATGCTCCACACAGTCAGATATTGCTGGAGGCACAGTCACCACCTTTCCTCAACTTTAATGGCTCAGGAAAGCCTTTCTAATTTAGCTGTACAATACACAAGCAGATGAATAATTTAGAAAAAAGAAATCTCTTGGATATAAAAGCTGTCTAAGAATAGCCTTGTTTCCTCTTGACAAGAGTAGGTCTTTATTCAGTAAGTCACTGGCTACTGGCCAAAGTAGTGGGCATCTGGCATGAGTCTGATCTTGTCTTCACTCTGTTAACTGTTTAAACTACACCTTTCCCTATTTACCCTGAAGTGAAATACAAGAGAAGATAATATACTGAGTGTGATATGCAGAAAAGTTGTTATCTGTGGAAACTTCTCCTTTTTTTTTTTTTTTTTGGCAGTACATTTATACTCTAGGTTATTAGATCCCATTTCCCTTTTTTCCCCATTTTACTCACAGCTAGGTGGCTCATTGTTATCACTGTAAACTTCTACAGTGTTTGAAATGTTAAATTATTTTCTCAACTGGTCTGGGTATTGTCTGGTGCTTCAGTTGAACACAGCTATTAGTATAAAAAGTACTTTAAAAAAAAAGCATATATTTCAGTTGTGTTGTAGGTTGTTGCATGTTGGGTGTTGACAACACAAGAGAATTAGCTGACATGTCAAGAAAAAGAAAATGCAACAAAAATGACCAAATACGATGACAAAGTAGACAATGAAGAGAAACTGCCAAGATGAAAAGTCGAAGAAAGAAAATTAAAGTAGGCCTAATGGAGAAACACAAATCAGTGGAGACATCTGGGCTTGTTTGCCCTTAGCAAAATATAAGTACTGAAAACCTCACCTCAGGCAATATAAGAAATTATTTATTACCACTTCTACAGTAAGGACCTTTTCTACTCAAGACTGCAATGTATTTTGTTTATCTCAAGGAATGGACCAGTACTTCTGACTAAAGGAAGATCAATGCAATAACTAAAAAAATTAATATTTTTCGGTAGAGCCAGATGAGACACTAGAAAGCAAAATTTGATGTCAGTTTTGTAAAAAAAAAATAAAGCTATTTCTGAAGCCATGCTAGCAGTGGTGAAGTCTGAAAAAGGGGGCAGTATTACAGCAAAGTTAATAACTGTGTTAATAACTCATAAACAATGATCTGTATGACTATCTGGCATATTCAGCTGACCCCATAACAGACCAAAAGTATTTGTGCATTGTCACATTACTTCTGCTCCTCAAATTTAGGACATAAGCATAGTTATAAAACTAACATACGAGATGGAGATTTTGCAACTAGTCCTTCTCAGTGCATCTACATACGAAAATGGGAATCGTAGCTTGCAAGCCTATGGGCAGATAATCTCTTTTGTAAACTGTGCCTATAAACAGCTGATTAGCTATAGCATAGGAAGTTTTTTTGAAAATCAATTTTTGTATGAATAGTTAACTTCTGTCAACTTTTATTTCATACACATGGTTTGGACCTCATCTGCCTGTGATTGGCCCCCCTTACTCTAACTGAACAGCATGCCTCATAACCTACTTTTTAACTAACCAAGTGTTATAGTTAACTGTAAGACAACTGTAAGACTATTACAAGCCCAGATCTCTTTGCAATAATGTTTTGATTTTATCATGTGAGATCAAATATGTCATTATATCTGTATTATCAATACAATACAATACTATTTCACTATTTTGAAGGGATTATCATCTATACTGCTTTATAGTGACACTCCAACAACCAATCTAATGAAGGCAACAGGACTTGCTAGTAAGATCTAGAGAGGAGCACCACATGCCATCACCATCCCAGGAAAAAAATGACTTGCAGTATACTATTGTATATGATGCGCATCAGAGGGGATTTAGAGGTTAGTAAACTCAGTGCTGACTCAGCGTTTACTCCTTATATCCGCATATATCCTGAACTTCACCACTTTTGCACACTTCCAAGTTGCTATTGGTTAGACTGCTTAGTATTTAGCTTGTCAGACAGACAAGTATGTAACACATTCAAATAGGCATACACTTTCCTCTGATATTGTATTGATTAATACATATTAAAATGATATAAGTTTATTTAGGTTACTAAAATACTGATACTAGACATAGGCTGCTAGTTTTTTTTTTGTTTAACCTAACGTGGCAATTAATGTCAAACTTTTCATTCCAAGGCGAAAAAGCCTGACTCTAATGTCAGAAAGTTTCACAATCCTACTTTTGTGTCTAATGGCAAAAATCACAGCATTTTAAGAAATCCCTCTGACCTCTTTAAAACCCTTAACTGGAGAAGCGGAAGAGGACAGTGATGCACACTCTAGTGACACGGCACACAACAATTAATTTAATTTCTCGAGCTGTTAGCTTTGGGTGGCTAATACAAATATTCATATAGTTGGTCCCCCTTTGCACAGCTCTGAATGTAGGTCAAACTGCAGCAAAATGATTCCCACTTCGGTGACAGGCAGCTGCACCATGCCAGCATGCCTCAGACTAGCACAGGAGACATGAGCTCTCATTGGCATATTAACAACATCCTCGGCCTGAGCTGTGCTGCTGCTCTCTGTCAGCTGGATAATTCACTCAGTGGTCAATGCTGCAGCGAGAGAGCACAGACAAGCTTCTATTATCACTGCTGTTTACTGCTAAACACCCATGAATGCTGAATGGCATGCTAATAGCCACAAGACCCACTCTTTGATGTTGGTTGGCATGGCATAACAACTGGACAGTACACATAATTAGGTGAGTGCCCTATGCTGTAGAGGAATAATGTGTGAATTATCATTGGGGATAACTACAACTTAAATCATCCATCTAAGCTTAATTAGGAATTATATTCAGCAACCAGTAGCTCCTTCATTAACCTCAGAGGTAACTTATGTTCCTTCTTAAAAAAACTCCTTTCTAGACTACACAGAATATCTCAATCAGACCAAACACTCCTTATGATCAACAAAATAATTGTCTGTAATTCCTGAATTTCTCAAATCAAATTTTCATGAACATCTTTTTCATAACTAGAAATGGAAATCAACAAGTCATACACAACATGGCACTCCACATAATTCCCTTCAATGATTACAATGGATTCAAGTCAGAAATGTGTTCATATTGCCAACAAAACCGTGATGATGGCTATGTTCATGCTACCTGCAGCTGTACACCAATTAAAATGTCCTAAAAAGACATAACTGAGTCACTCTCTCTCTTCTCTGGCTGTTACATCCATATACTCCCATGTTGCTGCTCTATGGAAGACATATCAACCACCAAACTGAACAAGAAAGAAATACTGATTATTCCTGCTGACTCCAATCATTGCCATGAAAACTATCCACGTGAACTGGAAATCAACGAACATTGTACAAAAGAAAGAAAATTTGAACTTTTGTTAACTTTCCATAAACCTGCATTTATTATTCCCTTTGCTTGACTATTAACCACAACTTGAATTTGTACATTTCAGTTTCAAACCACATGCACATGCCTTTTTTTCAAGAAATAGGCATTTTAAACCCATTCTTGCTGCCATTCTTGGGCTACTTGTGAGTTGATTTGAAGATATTTGTTTGTCTTTAAAGCTTTGCACGATCTGCTCCTGCCTATATCTTCAATCTTAACCCCTATGATCCAAATTGCTGCTTGGTTTCCTCCGGAACAGTCTTTCCAACGATTCCTCAAACTTGATATGTCTCCAGAGGCGACTCAGCCTTCTCTGTGTGGAGCTTCCTTTGCTGTGGAGCACCTTGAGTTATCCGGAAGGCCAAAGTAACTTCTTTTAAATGTCATCTTGAAACTCACCATTATAACATTGATTTTTATTTTATTTAAAGCTTTAGCTACTTTTTGGGAAAAAAATTCATTAATTCCATCCTGTGTTCAAATAAAGTTTCTATTTTTATGACAATGAGGTGGAGAAAGGGGTGGGAGTGGAGGTTAGGTGCTGTAAGCATAGATGTGTGATTCACTGTTTAGTTCACACTTTCTTGAAGCCCACCACTACTTATTTCTCCATTTCTCCATCTCATAGCCATTTTACTGACTTCCACCTTGGCTATCAGATGAGCACACGCTTTTTGGACCCTTTCACCTTCTCAGGTAATTACACAACACCAAAATAAACAACTAATATGGACACTGATAATAATAATGATAAAAGAAATCCAATTTGCAACTATCGATAATAGAAAACGGGGCAAGGTGAAACATGTGAAGTAACATCCCTTTCTCAACATAACAATTAAAACCACACAACATAAATCACATGAGATGACAGACTGTTTGCATTCGCCTTAAAGGCTTTAGTGGCAATGTGGGGAGATAAAACTGACATCCATCTGAGAGGGAACTGAAAGTTGTACAATTTATTACAGCGTGTGCAAGAAATTCCAGAAAGATCATCTTTTGCTGACTTTAATATTCAACCATGTAATGACATTTCTATTTGAAAAGCATCTCTCATTTGTCAAAATAACCATAATCCTTCAGATGTGGGGGATTTATCTTCTCCTAATGCTGCTCATCCCATTTTCTGCTCATCAATGTTGGCAATGCATGCAAGGATTTACTATTATTTACTGGGTGGACAATTTATGAGTCCCTGTGTGGTCTTTCTTGATTGTAGACACAGGTAGAAATATAGATTAATCCACATTCAACAAGAGGCGCATGGTGAGCATGGATGTGCAGTTCACTGTTTGGTTCATTCTCCCCTGTTGACTGTTTTTCTCTCTTGACACTCCCACACACCTTCCTAACTGCACACATCCCTTCTCACACTATGTGCTGTTGCAGCTTGTCAAAACAGCCATTTGAAACCTCAGTCCAAGAAAAATGAAAAAAACAATGTTGCCTTTCAGATCGTGGTTGTTTACTTGGGAATCTGAAATCATCACAGTGTGACATTCTTTAATATTTGTTATTAATTAGTGTAACATACATCACACTTAAAGCTAAGGCTGCTCTCATCTTGTAACATACATTTTACTGGGAACTAATGAATGCTCTTGATGGACAAAAAATCAATTAAAAAATGATGATGATTATTATTATTATCATAACAAAATATTTTATATGATAATTTGGAATTATTATCATTCCTCCTTCATCACCATCCCCACCATTCAATCATCTTTCTGTCTTGGGCTATGATTTTTTGTGTCTTTTGTGTATTTCTTTGTTTTCTTTGTGTTTCCTGTAGCTGATTCCTAATTTTGTAATCACATTCTTTTGTTTATTCTTTGCTTTTTTGCCAGTTCATTGATGTCTCCTGCCTCAATTTCCATCCAGTCAGTCTGCATGACTAAATATTAAGTTTTTGTTATTTATACATACTAAAAGCCAGTGCTCACATTACCTCATCTGAGCATTAGTCCCATGGACCAATTTTGATTTGCTGAGACAATTATAATAACTTCTTTTTATGACTTTGGACTGTCAAATAAATTGTTTTTCTCTTCCACAACTGAAATACTTTGAAAAGCTGAAAGCTATGCACTAAAACAAAGCATTAAACTTCCACTCACTGTTCCCATGTTGTGTTTGTTTTTTTCAGTAAATTCTGTGACTCCTCCTCAGTGTGAAACTGTAGACAGAAAAAAAGTATGCTGCATAACACAACAAAATATTTGAAATATACAACTCAGTTTAGAGTAACTTTAGGGTGGAATGAAAAAAACAGCCCCTTCATTCCTCAAACCAGTCCATCAAAATATCATCATGATAAACTTGATAAAGACTAAAAACAGTGTACTAAGTACACCATACCAACTTCATGAGTAAATACCCTACATACTGCATAGACAATGATGTAAATTTTGATGATGTAAACCAAGTAAGTGTACATGAATGAATAAACAAACAAATAAATAAATAAATTGGCAATTGCAGGTATAAAGGTACAATACTTGGATCTCCACTCACAGCACATCTGAAGCTGCACAAGAGAAATGAGCCAAAGTGTCACCAGAGGGTTGTCATATAGGCTGCAGTGCTCGTATTTGTAGTTCAGTTTAGTTATATCATACATGAGAAAACAGCACTCATGTGGATTTGTTGTTTGCCAGTTCAGACCAAAAAACAGCAGATGAATTATGTAATTTGTGAGAGAACTTTATGTATCAAACTTGATTTTCCTTTCCTCCAATAAAAATCAAGTCTTCTTCAAAATGTGCAAAAAAACAAAACAAAAAACACCTCAAGTGAACTCAAGATTTCAAGTGATCTGGTGGAAGTTTTTTCAATTTTTACTGTTGTCATTCACTTTGTCTTATTCATATTTCAGAAATGCACAACGTAATGGCAGTGGAAACTTTGCTGGTGTATAGTATTTTGTGACATCGACGGCAATTTTTTGAATGCTAAATGCCAAATGAGAGTAATAAAGAGATCTCCTTAGTGGAGAGAAAGGTAAGCAGTCCATCTGAGTGTCAGTGAATTTTTGTGTAATGTTTTTTTTTTCTTTAAAAAACGCAACATATCACTTAACATTGGGGGGAAAAAGTCATTATGTGTGTATGACAAAGTATGGTCTCAGTCACACCAAAGAAAGGTTTGTCCAAAAATATGATGTTAATCACACTACTGGAAAAACTGAAAAGAATTCAGCATGCAATGGACAGGCTATTTCATTATTCAATGGATCACTGCATGTTATCAGTCTTATTTTGTCTAGTTGAGATAGTGAGCTAATGATGCAAATCACAGATAATTCAGTCGGTTCAGAAAAGATTATGAAAGACTCAACTGACAGATGCCTGTTTAATGGATATCATAATAATCACAGTTTAATGTTTACTGTTTACTGTGTGGATGGCTGATTCAGAAGATATAGACTAATTTATGTTTACCTGAAGATTTACAGATGCAGGTAGCATCTGAGGCCGGAGTCAATCCTACCCAATGTAAAATATCTTAACTCTGTGGAAATTTGTTGATGTGGAGGTATTCCAAGACATCAGAGATATGGTGATTTCTTTCAAGCTTGCATACAGTAGATGGTCCAATTAAGCAACTGTTTTTTATAAGTAGCAATTCTGCATAGTTCAGCCATAACTAGACACAATATAAAGAGGATAAGTAAAGGTTTGGGCTAGAGATTAATTTGAGGATTACAGTTGAATTTATAAATAGGTTGAGGATAAAGGTGGGGTTTAGGATTGAAATATGGAGTAGGGATTAAGCTAAACTCTCCGGGGGCTACATCAGTCTGACTCAAAAGACACCATTGCTAAGACTCCTGATGGCTTTTTTCAACAAAACATTCTGTTCCTTTCCATCCTTCTGCTCAGTCTCTCTTGCTATTATCAGCAATGCACAACAACTTGAAGCATTTTAGCCAACAAGCTATCTAATTACAGTATTTTGGGAAACACTTACAAACACCTGACTCATGCTTAAAACAGATGATTAGTCTTGAGCAAACTGTTCTTCTTGCATTTTCTCCTCCAGTGCTGTGTTTAGAAAATAAATGGTGCACTGAAAGTTCTGATTCTTTGAAGACATTCAAATAATTCATGACTTGGTGTATTTTACGTATGCCAGAAAACATTCTGTAACTGAGGATCCTTTTTAACTAAGCTTCAGGATTGCCAAATTTGTGACAACAGAAGTTAGACTGAAGAGGGAAACAACAAAGCAGCAACAATGAATGTGATGCTTAGACTCTTGTCAATCAGCAAGAATGCTTCCAAACATAATGAACCAATTTTTAACACTCTCTTTTGGCCTCTTGGCATGCTAGAATTAAGTTGTAAAAAAACCCAGAACATATCATCTCCTCATTAAGTTGGCACGGCTGCACATCCAAGCTGTGCATTTTCCAATTGTCAGTTCACTACTTAGTCTGCAGAATAACATGTGTGGCTTGACTTCAATCTCCCATACTATCACCATCTTACGAAAAGTTTACTTTCTTCTTTTGGTCCAAAGCTTTTCCTAACTGCACCCCTCATTTCCCTGCCTAAGATAAAGGGAAAACAGCCAGGCATTCATTTAAGTTGAATTTAAATTTCAAAATTATATATGCATATGTTACAAAAGGAATTTTTAGAACCTGATTAAGCAGGGCTTTTAATGCTCATTAGAAGACTCGGTTTAAGAATGAATATATGAACACTTTTATAATCCTGATTTTGTTCTCTTGATTAAGTGAACAAAATCCTATAAATTATGTTAAAAAAAATCAAAGAATGCTCTTTTATTCTAACAGTCTGGCATCCAACCAGCTCCTGAAGGAAGTTTCTGCCTTTTAATTGCTGAATGCTCCACAGTATCCATTAGCTTGTTGTAGCCTTATCCTAGGTTCTTTTCCTACCTTTTTCTTTGTGTTTTTGTTCTAGGAAGTTGAGAGCGTTCTGTGCCTTTTGCATCTTGAAATGACAGCAGCAAATGCAATGACAGATGAGACGAAAGGCTTACATTGAACTGTGGGGAACTTCAGAGCTGTGAGTTCATCACCATAAAAGACACTCATCACACTGCATGTTGATAAATCATAAGGCACAAACTTGAAAATCGTTACCTTAGCAGTTTTGAATTGCCTATCATTTACATGGCCATCTGGATACTAACATATAAAAGAAATGCAGAAATGAAAAGGAGAAATCAGTTCAATGTTGGTTGTAATTTAAGGGTGTAACGAAAAAGTAGTCTCTGAAGCATGAAAGAAAAACAATGCAACCACCTGTGAAGTCAGACTGGAAGCAACATGAGAACCAATTTAACCTGTAATGACTGAATAGCATTGCTGAAAAATCCATCCATTATCTATCGCTAATACCCTATTAGCGGTTGATAAATGCTGAAAAATGTTCAGTAAATACTACTGTCTCAATATACAATGCTGAAATGCATTTAGTCAGTGGTGCTGCAGTGGTTTACACAAATCAAAACATGAAAGTAGACTTTGCATCTCAGACAAGCTGACAGATAAAGTTTATGTGCTGTGGTAAACCATCTCATATAAATGTCACAATGTAGGACTGAGGATGTTGTGGTACCATTGTTCCATCTACCACAGAACAGGCTTTTCACTCCTGTCCAGTTTCCATGGTGATAACTCTACAGAATGGGCTGTATGTCTAACTCTTAATACAGTGGAAGATGTGAGTGTGTGCCAAACATGTGCATATGTGTGTGGTGCAACACCTGACAGTCATTACAGGATCTCCTTTAGTTTTCATTCACACAGAACATGCACAAAGTCATGCCCATAATTTTGCTGCTCAATATTTGATCACTCTGCTTATGACTGGTCAAAGGAAACAAGTGACTGCAGAAAATATTAAAGGCAAAGAGTTGATGGAGAAAAAGAAACATACATTTTGGTTAAGCCGTTTGTCTTTTGCCTCAAAAGAGGCCAAGAGCATGGACATCTGTCTCTAAACTTGAACCGACTTGTTTGATACCAATGTGAATGAAAATGGGAGCTGACAAGAGATGAGCTGCAGCCAGCTGTTGGCCTCCTGTGAAGCTGAGAGCCAAGGCCCAGCAAAGATTCATCTGCTGTGATGAAATGTGAAGATTGCAGAAAGATATTATGCAACTGAAGCAAAATTGTGTGAAGCCAGAGCTGTGATACAGTAGCTGCAGCACTGAATCACATTATCTTGTCATTCTTCCCCCTGTCAAACTAAAGGATTGTATTGCCCCATTTTTAGTAGTCCCAAACTGTCATTCCCATGGAACTGAACTTCAAGATGAATGGGTTTGGTTTTTAATTCAGAGTCACTGGTGCTGTGCATGTCACTTCCCTACAGGCCTAGTATACAAGAAACAACTTTATCTATGCTGTCCTTAAATGCAGCTGCAACTCTGTAACAGAAGATAACAGTTCTGTCATTAAACTGTCTTCGACAGTCAACGCGTGTGACTGTGCACTGAAGTGAAGAGGCAACACCACAGTGTATATCACACAAGCTTGATGTGATGACCTTTGATCTTTATAGCACCAGTGGCATATTGTTTTTGTAGTTTAATTCATCTGCTGGGGGGGGGTTAAGAAAGCTTTCAGTGGCTCCAGAGGGATTTAAACAAAATCTAATAAAACTCCTCAAGTAATGTGACTTGCATTGCTGTTAGTTGGAGCTGAGGAATGAAAAAGAAAAGGGAAAGTGTGAGCAGGGAGTTAGAAAGAAGTTAAAAATTTGGCCTGTTGTTAATCTCTTCTCAAAACTAGAAGTCACATCAGCTGCTGCTTAAACATCTGAATTGCTACCAACTGTCAGTGGTCACATTAAATGTAGACACCAAGCAGAATTCCGAATGGGCAAAAGAACTTTGTTCTGTGAGTCCAACAAAAGTCATAGCACAGAGCACAATTACTGTGTTTCTCACCTCTCATCATCTCAAAACTCAAATCCTTATTGTTCAGCTTTGTCTGTCATTGAAAGCAGTTGCATCAGATGGTAATGACAGGCCCCAGTGCAAGATAGTTTGTACTGCTTATACTTGTCTTAAGAGTTGTGGAAAATATTGTTAACATGCACACTCACATGGATCAGAGTACACATAATCCAGCAATCCATCCATCAGTTTTCTATACCAGCTTCATCCTGTTCAGGTTTGCAGAGGGGTGAAGCCCATTCCAGTATTCCACCTGTCACTGGGTGAGCCAAAAGATGGGATTCACCCTGTATAGGACGCAAATCCATCATAGGGATGGTACACATAATTCTACAGGAAATTTGTTTCGATTTAAAAGCAATTCTAATAAAATTTCTAATGCATACTACCATCATGTGGAAACGCACAAGCTTAATTAAGACTATTATACCCTAACTTAGTCTGTTTGATGCATTTAAAAATTTGTTACAAAGTGACAAACTAAAAACCCTAGGACACACTATTTAAGTATTTAGCTTAGTCTGAATGACAGCAACGAGTGGTTACCTTGGCTTACTTGCAAAGTGAGTAGGGAGTTAAACAACATCATCATGATCTGATAGCTATCTAGGAATTTAGCAAAACTTAGAATAAAAGGTCAAGTGAGCGCAGTGTTTTTGATCTGATAAGAGGCTTACTGTCTCAGACGCCTACTCTACAGGAATACGGGATGAAATTACTCTCAAAGCACATGTTGTTCAGCAATAATCAGTCTTTCTCTAAATATAAAGATAATTTGAACTACTGCACGGGGAGAGCAGCAGCATGAGGACATAAGAGGTGAAACCAGTTCACCTTTCCTCTCAACTTATCACTTTTGTTAAGGACATACTCAAGATGTCACTATTGTTTTCTTTTTATAGGACAGTATGTATCTGTCAAAAAGTGTCATCCATATGCTTTAATTTTCTGATTAAGATGGGATGATATTTTCCTTGACTGTTCACTGCTTAGGATTACTAGCTCAAATTTATTACAGAAAAACTGCAGTACTTACTCCCTGTATGCCAGATGGGAAAGACCACACAGACAGGGTTTTTTAAAGCAGGAATTCATAAGCCTTCGTGGTGTGATTATTCTTTGAAGCATTGTTAGGCTATGGTATATCAGCCAATGATATCGAGTAGCTAAACACATTAATTTCTCAAAAAACTGAAGCAGATTTCAACTTAACAGAATAATTGCACTGGTGTCAAAATAAAATATGCTTTGCAGCACTTGTACAAAGTGTTGCCCACACATAGACAGATACTGTTCTATTCAGGGACTGATGTTGGGAAAAGAACATTGTGTTTGCAGCTGAGAAGCCTTTCCCTCAGCGGTGTCTGCTTCTCTTTCCTTTTCCCTCTGTCTCCATGCATTTCTTCCTCTGTTTAACTAGCAGCTCTGCAGCCACATCACTTTGATGGTCCACTTTATTAAGATGAATGAATCTCCCCCGCGTGACGCCCTCCTTCATTTTACTGCATTCATTCCCGGCGTACTTCAGGTGATCAGCTGTCACCTTGGGGAGCCTGACAGGATGTCCCTGAAAGTCACCTTGCTGATGTGAGTCCACGGTCCTATTGCAAACATTTTGTTTCCTTGATAAAACTGCTGCAGCATGACTCAGTTACACTGTCCATCAACTGAACAGGCCGCAATGTGCACAGCAGAATCTACAGCAATAAATCATATGAGGAAAGCAAGTAGGGAGAATGAATGGTACAGGGGAGTAGAGGTCAGCAGCCCCAATGTTTCCTGAACAAAATACATTTAAATTCACTGATAACATGAAGGATAGGAGGGTGTAAAGGATGTTGGCACAGCCTGCCTTTGTTCTACAGTATTACTGTAAAAAATTATTTTAATATTTTTTGGGCAAAGGTGCAAACCCCATTAGTTCTTTCAGCCCTGGGGAATTGGAGACTGTAAATGTAATTAATTACAACATGTAGTGTTTTTGTTTGGTAATGAAGCTGTACTTGCATTGTGATATAAACAACAAGCAATTAAAGGCTGACTGTTAATCTACTCAGAAAAATTTACCCTTTAGTATAAAATCCCAAAGTTAGTGACCTGACCAACCTCATCCCATGAAAGAATAGGAAAACCCACATTGGCCACAGAGCAAAAGTTTTACAAAAAAGGTTCTACATTAACATTTCTATCGCTGCTGATTGGTCAGTATGTCGACTTTCTATAGTGTTGACTTGAGCCTGTTGATGTCTATGTCTGCATAAATGTTCCTACACGATAACATCCACTGTCTACGTCTCACTAATATTTGCTTAGCCACAAATGTATAAGGTGGGGATGGCGAGAGGTGCTAATCTTCAAACCCTTGTGAACACCTGCACTCTCACCCACAGATGGCTAGGGTTAAGCATTAAGTGTTAAGCTGTTGAGGTTAGTGAACAGTTTCCAAAATTCCAGCTTAAACATTTTTCTTATCATACGTGTCCAAAAGAAAGTATCAGTCTAGGGATACATTACATTCTCATAGTGGACAAACATACTCATTACACATTTTGTGATGTCGCTGGGTTCAAAGAGACAACAGGGGTGCAGAACTGTAGCCCCATATGTTAGTACTGCCTTCAAAGGGATGAAGCTTTTAAATCAAATCTGTAATTACTTTAAAAGGAAATAAAATTAAACGGAAAATAATTGCTGGTAGGGTTGAACTCCCAGACAAAGATCACTGAACTCTACAGTTCTGCTCAGCTCAATGGAGCATTTCAGCATCTTTCAGGTTATTGATTTGATTCAGTCTCACCAGCTTCATTTTCAGCAGCACAGTTTTTTTTATTTCTAAGCAAAAAATGAAATATAATATGAATTAAGATTTTCTATTTGTGCTTACATTTCTTTGTTGTTCAGACAGACATGCCTAAATAAATGCTGCCCCATGTCGACTTGATGTATGAAAATATATTTATTATTACTTCCACTAAATACACAACAGAATTTATGCATAAGTATTATACTCTCTAATGACGACCATCATCATATTAGAATTACACTCTTACCCCATGTTATAAACCCTTTCATGACTTACCCTGGAAGTCTACTGTGCACACATGCAATTATTCAATTAAAGCTAATTTGGAGCAACTGCTAATCTCACTATTAACATAAAAACATGCTTGACTCTTATCTAGTGGGTCACAGCTTGCAGTGGAGGTGTATGTTTAGAACTCAGTTGATAAAAAGTGATGTTTAGGCCTAACGTACCCCTCTTCCCTTTGTGTTTTCTCTATCGGTGCTAATAAAGCAGGAGAGGGAAGTTTGAGTGTAGTGCGGCAGTCGTCTACAGCTCATATCTCACCGTAGCTCTTCATCTATTTTCTCTTTCTTACCTGATGAAACACATTTCAGAGGACAAAGATGTTCCAGCCTCTGTTTCACTTTGACTTTGCGTCTGACAGCATGGAGCTGAGCCCGACAAGCTCTGCCTGAGTGATTTAGATAAAAAACTTGGCATTTCAAGCAGCGCTAGTCTTTTTCCGCTAGTGCTGAGACACTGAGAGTTGCAAAATGTTATCTGCATCACAGCTTTATAGTGCCGCTAAAGCTATCAACTTTTACATAAAGATTTTTAGTGTAATGAAAACTGGCACAACAGAGCACTTTTATCAGCTAGTGTCTGAATTCTGTATGCATACTCTATTAATTAAGGGATTAAAATGCCTCTCCTGGTTTGTTGGAAAGTATAAAACTAGACATGAATGTTTGTCCAAATTGACAGAATAAAACAAAACAATTAGCTCTTCATGGTATCTCTAAACAACAAATAGGTCCTTTTAAATAGCAATTAAAACATCATTATGTTGTCTCAGGCAACTGAGGAGACAACAGAGCTAATCATTCTGAACTGAGGTTAAAAAGTAGAGAATACATCCTGCTGATCATTACTGTCTGCTTTTCTTTAGCCCAACTTGCAGCTTTGTTTATCTCTTTACGCACTGTCAGACACAGCTGACATTAGTATTCTGATACAGCCTCCTTCAAGCAGTGTTCGGTGCCAGCCTCTTAATTTGTCATTTATTGCTCCATGACAACTGAAGTAATTGAACCTCTAGCCTATGGATGTGATATGCCAGCCTTTTGACCATTTTCTCTTCCTGTAGCAGCGATGGAGCTACAGGAACCTTGGTGCAAATAAGGGCACAGATCTCATTTTATATTGCAATGAGATTGTTAGTGAGTACCTATGCCGCAAGGGCCTCTGAAATATTTGCTGCATATCTCAGAAAGGATAACTGGACTTAAGATAAGAGAAAATTGGGGAATACAAATAGCTATGAAAATTAAGGGTCTCTTATATCCATCCTCTATACCCACTCAATCCAATCTAGGAGCCTATCCTTGCTGTCATTGGGTGAGAGGCGGGGTACACCCTGGACAGGTTGCCAGTCCATCACAGGGCCACACAGAGAAAAACCAGACCATCCATGCTCACACTCACTCCTTGGGACAGTTTAGAGACACCAATTAACCTAACATGCATGGCTTTTGGGAGAGAGGAAGCTGGAGTATCCGAAGAGAACGAATGCATGCACGGGGAGAACATGCAAACTCCACACAGAAAGGCCCCAGCTGGGAATTGAATCTGGAAATCTCTTGCTGTGAGGCGACAGTGCTAACCACCACACCACCGTGCAGCCCTGGGCATTACATGTGGAATAAAAATCAAGCTTTTCATCAAATGTTGGAATAAATCATTTTAGGAAATCATATAATTAATGACAATTACAAAGGAAACTAATCACAGAACTTCAAACAGAGGCTACATGCTTATCTAAAAAAGATCCACTAGGAAATGAAAGAGATAGTGTATCAGGTAAAATTAGGGTGAAATAAAGATTTTTTGATATGCTGATGTATTGCTTATTATAGGACATAAATGAAGCCTAGTTTACAGAAGAAGTCAGATCCTGACTCTCCACATACTTAATCAGTGGTGATCAAACCATTTGTTGTTGTTTTCAACATATTTGGAACCTTAAAGGTTGTATGGAGCACTGCAGTTTAAGGATTAAGAGTACATAACTGACAAAAAGGGGAATCTCCATGACATTGAAAAGTCCAATATTGTTAAATCCCATTTGAAACTATTCACCACCAGACTATCAAAGATTTTGTTGCTAGGAGTCATAGTTACAAAAAAAAAATACATTGCAATGAAAAGGTGCAAATTAAATGTAAAGGACATGGCATGGATTAAAAATGAGGTTGGGTCACTAATGGGCAAAGAGTAACAGTTCAAATCAGGCACCAACTGGACAGTGGAGAGATACTGGTATTATTAAGGGAGATAAAGGTAAAAATTAACTCCTTAAGCACGCTACTGTCAAGATTGGTGTCTTTTTGATTTTTTCTGTCTTGTCTCAGTTTTGTTCACTTCCTCGGTCTCTCTTCAGTCTGGTCATCAGCTCCACTCCCTTCACCTGTGTTATCTCCCTTAGCTGCCTTTACTCACCAGTCACCCTCCTCTGTATTTAAATTCCTGGTTTCATTCACTCTTTGTCAGATCCTCTTTTTGTTCGCATTTGTCCGCTTTTTGTTTTTGTTTTCTAGTGTTCTTTTTGGAAATGGTTATCCAGCTTTGCTGCGCCTTTTGTTTAAAATAAATAAATAATAAAGTACTTTTCATTTTACCTCCTGGCTCTCAAGCTGTGTCTGCACCTGGGTCCTCCTTCCTCGCCACCTCCTACACATGACAGTTACAGGAACAATTCCACAGCAATTAAGATGACCATGATCTCGTGTAGGCCCTGTGATAGACTGGAGACCTGTCCAGGGTGAGTATCCCTCATATCACCCGATGGCGACTAGGATGGACTCCACTTCCCATGCCCCTGAATTGAATTAGGTGGGTTTAGAAAAAAGATGGTTGGATGATCTTGCAATCAGCAAAGGCCTCTTAGATGACTGAATCTTTATTGAATTTTAAGGAAAAAGATACATAAGAAACTGAACCAGTTCTCTGGTTTTGTTTTAGAGAGAAAAACTGACCAAGGTCAAGTGAATATTAGCTAAGTTAATTCTTTGGAGTCACCTTATCAGTGATATGAGTCAAGTCAGAACTGATTCCTGAAAAGGATTTCCATCTGCAGTAATGTGCTTCAAGTGGCTCGAAAAGAAAAAAAGAAAACCACTTAAAGTTAGTCGAAAAACATTTTTGTGAAACTGCGGATCTTTTAAGTCTTAATTTTGCTATTTCCATCAATCTTGTCTAATGCTTAACTTGACTTTACTCCTCAGAAAAACGTGGTCAATGTGCATGCAGGCAGATACAGACGATAATCAAGTTTTAAAAAATGTGATCTCTAGTTGTCGTGAGAACTGCTGTGTGTGTTGGGTAAAAACGGTGTTCATGTTGCAATGCAAGAAGAATATATTTCAACCCAAACCATGATCTACTTCTAACCCTAATCAAGTGGTTTGGATTTCTAACAATAACTAAGTGATGTTACAACCTATAGCCGGGAAATTAAAATGTTTTTTTTGGAATATGTTGTGTTTACCTGTAACTATGGCAACATGTAAAATGACATCCGTGAAGGTGGCAGTCATGTTAAAAAAAGGCATACTTTAACTCAAATCATGATTGTGTTCCAGTAAAGTGACAAAAGTGTCTCTGCCATGGATGGATCGTGTGTTGGTCCCACAGCTGCTCCATCCAACCATCCCTCCACCCCACATAAGCGGACTTTTCAGCTTGTTAGGTGATAGACTTGACAATAACATCAGCTATTATAGGAAAATTCAGTTTTTACTCTAAAAGTAACATGCTTAAATGTTTTTTTAATATGCATATATACTTTCAAATGGCACACAATTGTAAATTCTTACCCGCTGCCAGTAGTGCTGTGTTTAACCTCAGTGCTCTGAAGACTACAGCTTACTGGTAGAGTATGGCATTACACGGGATCCCGCAGGCTGTGTTGGACCACCGTTCCTGATCCTCATGACTTTCTGAGGCTTGTTCATTTCAATTTGTTTTCTTATATTTTACTGAACTGCAGACATGCGCTTCATGCAGCACGACTGAGAGTGAAATGCATGTTGACTTGCAGTCAGGTAAAGAGATAATAGATCTTTTTTTTGTCTGGAAGTTTTTATAAACAAATTCACAGCCTCTGTGTGAGAGCTGCAGTAGGTAAACATGTGTTCCTAACAACTGAGCACATGTGTATTGCCATAAAAAGTGAATAACATATTTTTCTTTTCTTAAGCATTCAGAATTTAGGTTTGCATTGACTAGAAACACTCTTTTTTCAACAATAAAAAATCATCCTAAAGCACCCGGTGTCGTGTTGAGTGTGAAAATAACAAATCTTTACCACTGAGTGCACCTGTTCTACCATAAACCAATTCCAATTTTTACTAGATTTATGCTGTCATGCAATTAAATAGGATAGGTTTGAAACACTGCATTACAAAAAACAGACTATTTCTAATTCTTCCAGTAATCAAGCTTCTCTTTAAGCCAACTAAAACAAACCATGTGAAAACTCTAACAAGACAAACAAACAAAACAACAAATACTTGGTTAGAAACAACTTGGCCACATTTGATGGTCAACTTTATCTTGACCATACTAGGATATCAAACTACCATTATGCAAAAATAGATATCCTTGCTTCTTCAGGAAATATATGATTTATGTGCTGTGATATCTTTTTCTGTGGCCAGTCAGTGGTATGTTATCTGCTAAAATGTCCTAGGAAAAGGTATAATTTTCTACAGGCCTTGCCTCTTTGGAACTATAAGTATATAAACTATATATAAAAAATCATGTATATTGCTTGAGCGTGCAGGGATTAGATGCATCCTCCGTTTAAGCCATCAAGCTAAGTGGTATCTTTTAAGTACTTCTTAAAGGTACTTCATATGGGGCTGGATGAGGTACTGCCTCAAAAATCAGTTTATTTGCTACAGTAGATGATAGTCATACAGAGCTACTTGGACCTGAGACCCCTGAAAGTTTTGCCTACAGTATTGCTGTTCCTTGCCTACGGCATTTTCATTTGCACTTTTTCTCAAAACTACTAACACATTCCACAAAAATCTAAATAAACAATTATCAGAATGTGGACCAAAATGCTCACATGTCATCACCATTGCCATATTCTTGACCAACCAACTCCATATGGTTGTGCTCAGTCAAAAGCACTTTAATTTTGGAGGGCTTTGACATAATAACAGCGCCATGTGGAGAATGCTGCAGAGAGATATTGTTCACATCTTGGGAAATATGCGCTGTAATTCAAATATACTTCTTTCATGTCTTTCTACAATAACTGTAACAAATGCAGGTCACATACACAATTCTATTTGTTTCAGTTCTGTGGATAAAACATGGGGTCAATATTTCCCAGGCCAAACAAAGAAGAAAGATTTTAGGAAAATTATGTAAGGAACATGATCAATAAACACTGTCTAGATTTTACCAGAATGGTGACTTCTTTGGCATACCTGTCTTCCATTGTGTAGTAAAACAGTTTTCATGTGTGGTCTTTTTAAAATGCTTATGCTAATGCTTGAATTATGAGTTGACAATCAAACTGAGTGGTGTTTTAGTCAATTGATCCATGTATTTGGAAGTGCTTGGAAGTTCCATAATAGTGATTTTATTTTACATTTTTAAGTCGTATGAAGGGAGAAATGTGCTGTGTGTTGCAAAAAGTGCTATGTTGAATTGCAACACAATGTCTTACTTTCTTTGCGTCTGTTTTAGTTGTTGGGCTTTTCAGTCATTTTCAGAGTATTTTGTTAGAAAAAATAAACAAACTAGGGTGCGCTTTAGGGCATAGCTTCACTTTGATTAGCAAGTCACCACTGTTGAACTGAGCATAGCATCTTTAAGTTCTCACACCCCTTATTTGTCACACCCAATTAAATGAATGAATAAATTGGAAAAAAAAGAAACACTAACAGATTCAAGCCTGTAGTTCACAAAGCAGTCAATAGCTGTTTTTTGTTGGCACTGTTCCTCCAAAGTGATGGTGTAATCTAAATAATCATCTGATGAAGTACAGAACTTATTTTCCCACTAATAAAGTATATACATAATGAATGAGAGACAGAAAAAGTCTTATAACTAGGTTACTTCTCACTGATAGATAAACGTAAATGCATTTCTATAAAACAAGCTTAAGTAACATCGGATTCTTTGGAAAGAGAATCAGTCTCAAAGAACTGATGATCAGAAAATTATACACTTGCTATTTCTCACCTTAAATCATTGTAACAGAAGGGGTTTTGCCAGTCATCAAGGACTCTGCTAAATCAAATATTTTTCTCTCCAAAATTCTGACATCTTTATACAGCACAAACAATGCTGAAACTTCAAGGCTCAATCCTGACGCATGAGTCATCACAGGATTTACTCATTTGGCAAGTGTCCACATCCTTGATATCAATCATTTCAGAACCACAAATTACTGCTCGTTGTCTTGGCTTTGAAGAAGCTATAGTACAAAAAGAAAAGGTGAAACGCAAAAAGATCTGATCTAGCTCTAACAGCTTCAGTGTTAACAGCAGTAAAGAGATCAGACTAATTGCATTTGTTGCTACATTTGTGGAACTCATTTTCAGTGTATGCCTGGATAAGAAAGAATCAAGAATCAAGAATCTTTATTGTTACTATGCAGGCATAATCAAATTTTGTTCAGGAGCTCCTGGCTTAGAAGACACAAAAGACACAAGGTACACACTATAAAGATAACTGAATAATCTGAAAATACAATAAAAATAGTAAAAGTTAAAGGAAGATTTGTGAGTTAACATTAAGTATTTCTCCAGAGGTGCAGTCCAGACAGTACTTCCCCATCGACAAGCAACACTCTTGTGCACCTTAGATGTATTTTAGGTTTAGTGGTAATTAGCAAACAGGAGTTCAGGCTAAACCCTTCAATGCTCCTATTCTGCATAGACCAACCCATGGCAGTGATGATTAACAAGGTCATAATCACACGTGCTTCCAACAAATCCACCTGCTGTGTTTGAAGCAAAGCTTCCATTAATGAAGAGCTTCTGTGTTTGTTATATTTTGTGTGTGTGGGGGGGGTTCTTTTTAAAGTTTACTGCCCTTTGTATGTGAGTCACTTTCATGACTGTGCTGTGTGACCAAATGTGGGCACAACAGGAGGCGATATGCACTTCACACAGTTGGTTTCATGTTATCCAGACAATTTCATGTAAAAAAGCATTTTCTCAGCATGCTTTACTTTCTAACTACAACCCTAATTTCAGTTGGGACCCTGGATAAAATGTAAATGAATACAGAATGCACTGATCTGATAAACCAATTATTTATCCACAATAAAACAAAGAAAATATATGCCACATTTTGCTATTTCATAAGAAGCAATAGCTCATATTGAATTTGACGACAGCAGCATGTCTCAAAATTGTTAGGGGAAAAAAGCTGGAGAAGTTGGTGATACAGGGATATGTTGCGATTGGTTGCTAATTAGGTTACTTGGCAACAGGTTATTAACATGATTGGATATAAAAAGAGCACCTTAGAAAGGCAAAGTCTCTAAGAGTTAAAGATGGGCAGAGGCTTTAAAATCTATAGAAAACTGTATTTCGAAATTGTAAAAAATGATATTTCTCAACATAGAATTGTGTAGACTTTCAAAATTCCATCATGTATTGTACATGATATCATCAAAGCATTCTGAGAATCTGGAGACATCTGTCAACAAATGACATGGCTAAAAATCTACAATTGGAGTTGTATATTTACAAAATCACTATTGTGGAATCTAGCTATATACCCATTTGAATCTACATCTACATCTACATTTAATTTCAGTGGCAATTTGTCAACATTCATCTGTATTTGCACCACATTGCTGTAAACTGTCCGTGTTCTTTCTCACAACAAGCAGAAGCACTTGGACAGCTCTACATCGCCACAACAACAGTTAACATCTGTTTTCATTGTCTTGCACTGAAAACCCCATCCATGTCCAATGGCTGGACCCAGTCCCAGTGTGCTTTGGGCAGAAGGCAGAATACTCAGTGGACAGGACTGCAATCTACCGCAAACACACATATGAAGAGGCAGGCACACACTCACTCACACCTACATGACTCAAGAGTGCATGTGACTTGGTTTCAGTGCCTGTGTGACAGCAAAGTGAACCGACAATGAATGTCATCTAGGTATTAAGAGTATGATATAATATCAGATATAAGCTATAATATTAGCTTTACATAAACTGAGTGTGGCTTTGTGTACTCTGAGAAGTTCCATGTTGAAAACAAGAGGCATTGTTGTGACTTTTTACATAATGAGCTTTAGCACTTATACCAGTATTAGTCAGCAGGATCTTAAAGGTTAAAGAGAAAAAGAGAAACTAAAGTAAACTGAAGTGTGGATGTAGAGCCCTTGTATATTTGGAATACAGCTCTTGTGTCCACACGTTAAACTGAGGTGCAGACTTGTAACACCCACAAATACCTCAGTTTATGAGCAAAAGAGGTCTTAAAAAATGTGATCCCCATGTTATGATAGGTAAACATTAAAAAAACACCAGTAAAGTGCTAAGATCTACTTCAAATATAAATTGTGTTATGTATGATTATATTTGTAGCAAAACTGCATCAAACAATTGCTCAAACCTCAGGTGGTGTTTAACCGGTCAAGCAGACCTGTTTTTTGAACAGCAAGGCTATGAGCACTATATTGAAAGCTTGTGTGGGGGGAGTCATTGTATTCTTTTTTCTTTTCTGAAAGCAGGTCAAGGTGATGAGTTAAGATGCGCCTCAGTTGGTGGAGTGAGTTACACACAAATCACAAATGAAACCCCTCCCGGTGGCCGGTCAGTACTTTGCAGCTCCACCACCATGGTGTCTGAATGCGAAGAAAAGTAAAGCCCTTTATAGAAGGTTACCATTACTAGGTACTTAAAAATAGCATGGATTTACATGAACGTAATTAATTAAATATTTGGGCTCTTGTTGAACAAAGCAAATTGGATGAAGGTGCATGTAAGGTCGCTGGGAACTTGTCACTAATTTGTTATGGCCTAAAAGAGTAATTACTTGATCTAAAGAAATATAATTATTCATATTGATATATCAACAATAAAAGTAGCTTTGTGTGGTCAGAAGGAGGACTGTAAGGGGATGCTCACGCAGACTTTTTTCTGCTTAATCTTTCAGTGAGCAGCATTAAAAACATAATATGAATCATTAATGTGACATGAACAAGTCAAATTCTGTTCTGATTGAGCATGCTCAGGTTTTGGAAAATGTTTGGAAAGTGGCCATGCATATCTCCAATAATCCATCAAACTCCCATGGTTCTGTGTTTATGCTCGTAAGCAGACTACTCACAAATAAATTGTATGAGCAGCAAGCCCAACCTAGCTGGCCTCTGCCAACTCTGTCCTCATTGTGCCACAAAAATGTTGTGTAATATAAAATGAATGATCTATGGGAAAACAAGAGAATGATTGAAATCTCAGCCAAGGTTTGTTGGGAAGGTCCTGTGGCTCTTTTGTGTTTTATCCCTGGCTATTAAAGCAACGCTAGGAGAGTTTGTCAACCTGAAAACTATGTGCTTCTGACAAATTTTAAACTCCACCAAACTTTATTATGCACATCCCCAAGCTTGAAGCTAACCTGGAGTGCCTGGAGATACCACAGTTCATAACTTTGATTTCCTGCCCGGCACAACACCATTTTGCTTTACGGCACCATGTAATGCACCGACAACGAGATAACAACATGCTATAACAAATTAAATAGAAAAGTTTAAAAAAAAGACCGTTGGCATTAAAAGAAAGTAGGGGGGAAGATATAGATTTGTTCATACGACAGTAGTTTAACATCTCACTTCTGTAGGGGAAGCCAAAGAGCAAAAAATTGCCAAATTCTTTTGTTATGCTTTAAAGTATCAATTTTATAATAATACTAATAATAATACTGAATTTATTTACCAAAATAAACTGAGCAATGACTGAGCAATAAATAGCCAAACTCCAGAAAATAACATTTTTGTTCCACTTTCATTAGCAATTTACAATGTTCAAATCTGTGATCGTAGATCTTGAGTCACCGCTGACATACCAAGGTAGATAATCTACAAAACTACGAAGGATTTAAATCTTGTTATCACTGATGCAGGCAGCCAAATGGATTTATTTTGCAGAGTGGCTTGCCTCACTTTGCATAATAGGGTGAGAAGGTCAATGACATGAGCAGAGCTCAGTGTCCTGCCTTCGCTTTGTTGAGAGGGCCAGCTGAAGTTTTTTAGGAACCTGATAAACTGCACCATTGATTATTTTAAATAGATCCCACAGCTGATGGCTTATACTGAATGGAATACATTTTGAGATGTCAAGAAGTTCAGGTTTTAGAATTTTGCTTCTTCAGTTTTTCTCGATCGAAAAAAAATCAGGATGTTGTTTAGCTGTGAATTATGCTAAAAACAAATCCTTGAACAGCAAAATAACATAAGATAAGATAGATACCTTTAATAGTACCACGGTGGGAAAATTTACAATGTTACAGCAGCAAGGACAGTAGGATAGATATAAATGGCATACACATAATTTTATGTTTGTGAATGTGCAGAAATTGTGTTGCATTGGTTATAGAACATTTTTTAAAAAAGATACCATATTCAGTATGGAACTAGTCACTTTAGCAGCCAGAATGGAATTAGCAAGGATTGATATTTACAACGTATTTACAGTGTCCCAGTGATTGTGATTGTTCACATTGTCCCATTTTTAACATGTAAGCTGTACATGTAGCCTGTGGTATATTGAGAACAGTGCTACATGTACATTTTAACAGCAGCACGGAGCAACGACCTGGGATACCACTGTCTTTCAGATATTTTGGATGTTTCAGTCTGCTGCTGAACGAGGAAAATGACTGAAAAATAAAGGAATAAAAATGTACACCTATAGCTTTCAAAAAGTGTAGAATGACTCTTGACAGTTAACTCTCTGTGAGCATAACAGGTTAAATAGTAATATAAATAATAAAAATAAACTTTTAATAATGGGAGAAATTATTGAGACTGTAAAATCTTTCCATTCAGCATCTTTCACATTCATTAACACGAATACGATGAGGTGTCAGCTGGCCCTTTTGTCAAGATAAAGTACAGTGCAAAAGTCTTGAGCCATCTCTCATTTCTTGATATATTGCACAGAAAATAGGACATAAAGGCAGCAAAATATTTAAACATGTGCATAACTAAACGGAAATACAGTATATACAGTTCTAATGAGCTTCAAAAGTCAATACTTTGCATTAGTATGTTTGTCCTTCAACACAGTTTGAACTCTCTTGCATAAGCTTTCATGTAAGTAGTCTTCAGGAATAGTTCTCCAAGCTTCTTGAAGGACATTCCAAAGCTCTTCTTTGAATGTTGGCTGCCTTTTGTTCCGCTCTTTGTCAAGATGATCCCACTATGCTTCAATAATGCTGAACTCTGGGGAGGATTCATTCCTGCATAAGACCTGTTGCCATTTAGCCCAGTTCTTGTGTCATTTGGCATACCTCAGCCGTTTCTCCCTGTTTCCCTCCATTAAGAATGGCTTCTTGACAGCTACCCTTCCATGGAGACCATTTCTGATGAGGCTTCAGTGAACATAAAATGAATCACCTGAACGGTCAGATGCGTCTCTTAGGTCTTGTGTCAAGTCTTTACTGGATTTCTTCCTATTTCTTAATGACTTCACTTCAGATACTGTTCATCTGTTGTAGCCCTGACACCTCTTCTTTTGTGCTTCACTCGTTCAGTTTCTTTAAGTTAAGTTTTTGGGAACACCACACTGAGATATGTCAAGTCTTCACTAAACAGCTCTTAGAGAACTACCTTGTTAGTGAAAAAATATAATTATATGTAGGCCATACAGTGTCATCACATAATTTTTGTAGATGCAACTAAAGCAACAGGATTAAGTGATTTGTCATGCAACAGGCTGCTAATAACAAAGTGTCTAAAGATTTTAATTAGCTTTTTGCAACACTGCCTGTTTGGTGTAGACATAACACTGGTTCATAACTTAAACTAGGTGCCTTGTTATGCTTTGTTGGTTTACTGGACAGTCTTAAGTAGCTTAAATTTTTAAAATCACATTCTTCTGAAATTTGTCAGATACAAGGACTGGACGAAAATTCATGAAAAAGCAGCCAGTGTCCAAAGAAAAACTTTTTAAAAGCTTAAGAAAGCCTCAGAGAACAATTGCTCTAGATCATTTTACAAAACTACAAGGAAGTTTGGCTGCTTGGAAGTAAAATACAACGAAATGAGGGCTAGATCAGCACTTTTGCATAGTATTGCATAAGCCATTGGGGCAGCTTTAGAGGCCTTGTTATGAGCATCCTGTGTGTGTTGCAGTAATTGTCACTGGTAAAAAAGAACACCACCAGCCACCTTTCTTGAAAAGAGAACACGATGAAGGGCTTAATCATAAAACACTTTATTTCCTCAGTTGCAGTTGGATGTGACTGTCACCATGTCCACAACTCTTTGGTAATGAATGATAAATGTCATTGTGAATGTTGTGGGTGTATGTGTGACTACACTCTTGAGATTAGTGAAGGCATGTTTGACATTATCTGTGAATTTTGCATCACCCTTACTTGTTGGTTGTCATGATGCAGATTTGACTGAAAGGTTGCAGATTGGACATTTTCTGCTATTTGATTTGACAGTAGACTTCAAAATCACGTTTGGTTAAAGAGAAGGACTAGAAAAAGAGAATAAATGGTTGAAAATCCACCACATTTTATGCTGTTGCAGTACAGTTACACTATTACAAAGAAGGAAAAACTGCTCGACATGTGGGTGGAAAAAAGGAGAACGATTTCTGGAGGAATAGAGCACGTAACCTCTCAGTTCTGCCACTCCAGTGAGCCCATCTCTCTGTGCTCTATGGAAATGGGGATTGACCGAGATTCAAGAGTCACCAAAAACAGTAATGTCAAACACGTATGGGGCATGAAATCAATACAAAGTCTCAAGCTTAAATTGATGAAATGCCTCTTTTCATGGCGGCATGGATAATCTCACTGAGTGATTTATCTGTGGTAATATTGCTCTGCAGAACATGCATTACACCTGGACTTTTTCTGATATCCTTTCATTAGTCTTGTGTTTTAAATCAATTGGCTACATCACAATAAGATTAAAATAGACATAAGTTTTATTCTGTTTGTGAATACTTTATGTGAATAGAGGCTGCCATCATTCTTCCACTAATTAAGTACCAAATAATCTCTCTCTCAGACTGATGGACATTTACAAATTTGGACATGAGCCATTCCAACCAGCAACTGGATGTGGACTCAAAAGAAAGTTTCCATAAACACATTCAGTCTTTTGTTCAGGTACAGCTATTTTGTGATTGGAGTGGCTTAGAGCTCAGCCATTTTCCAGAGAACAATGGATGGTGAGCCAAGTAGGGCTCAGAGCCAAGAAAGATATTTTATTGTGCTACATACAGACACATTTATAACCAAAGTACCTTTCAGATACTTGATTTGTCATGGCTTTGAGACCAACTGACCAACAGCATCCTGCAACAGATAAGACACTGTTTATTTGAGACTGACACGAGATCATGCAACACTTTAAAGTTTCTAGGGTGTATATTTATGTTCCTGGTGGCACAAATAGCTCATGTGGGACTCAATATGAGCAATATCAGAGACACAGACAGGAAGGAAGAGGCATGAATATAGCAATTTTTTCAGGTTGTTTCTGTGGACACCTTCCACTAATTGTCAACGTGATGAGATACTGAAGTACACAGTCTAAAAAACATGCTCAGCAGTAATTCTAACAGATTTTAACTGTATGGTTTGGGGGATCCTTTCCTTGACCCCATATATTTCCAATGCTGGAACCAGGGACTAAACAGAGAATCATGGGAGATACTCTACTATCATATCAGGCCCTGGTAGGGAGGTGGCACTTATAACATTACTCCAAACCTTAAGGGTGGAGCCTGAAGTGTTAAACATTTTTGATTGGTAAGTCTTTCCAGCATCTTATTTCTGCCTTTATCTTTTGAATCTGTACAACAACTCTGATAACTAAAACAAAAATGATAATAAAATCTAGTAACGTTAAGTTGCGCCACAATAATAGATGCTACTGTTTTGTAAACAAAACATTTAAACTCAGACAGACATTCTTATGCGCTCAGCTGAAAATGAGAATGAGAGGAGAGATTGTTGGACGTGACGGAAAAAGTAGTGAACATGAGAAATAAAACATCAATGTCTGATTATTTAATAGGGGTGACAATCTAAGACACAACAACAACACCTGTAACAGAAAACATCTTAAGCAGATTAACTACCTAAAATGCACCCTCAAAACTGAAAAAAACTGCAAAGTGGCACCTGTGTAGAACACACAGGGAAGTGCAGGATTAAAAAAAAACAGTGAAGAATCGTATTGTTTTGTTTACATCATATCAACGATGGCAGACAAGGCTTCCAAAAAAGCAGTAATGATGACTTCCTTTGTGTTGATATCCATGCTGCATGACGAACAAGCAGGCAAGCAGAAAAACTTATTAAGCAGCAGCTGTTGCTGCCATGTGCATTTCCTCATCATTAACTCATTACAGAGCATTACCAGCTCTGTTTGCGTTGGGGCTCATTCAGATATTTTCTGGACATAACACCAGGGCCCTGACTGTTTAAACTTTGCACCACATCCAGATTGACTTGTTTGTAATCGTACTCACTTCCCCACTTCAGGAAATCTTAGGACGAAATTCATGTGTGAAAAGTCTTACAGAAACAGAGATCATTAGATCCCTTGAACACTTTGTAATGAGCAGAGTGGTGAAGCTGTTAGTTTCTGGAGAGGACTGGACCCAAAAGCGAACAGCAGACAGAAGGTGAAGATCAAAAGGGATTTATCCAGGAACCCAACGCACCTTAGTCTTTCTCCGCCATCGCTTCTGGTGGCCGGGGATGGCCAGGGATGTTCGTGAGTTCGTGGCTGCATGTTCGTTCTGTGCCAGAAGCAAAGCTTCCCATCGGCCTCCTGCTGGTCTGCTGCGTCCTCTACCCATCCCCAGCCGCCCATGGTCACATTTTCTGGACATAACACCAGGGCCCTGACTGTTTAAACTTTGCACCACATCCAGATTGACTTGTTTGTAATCGTACTCACTTCCCCACTTCAGGAAATCTTAGGACGAAATTCATGTGTGAAAAGTCTTATAGAAACAGAGATCATTAGATCCCTTGAACACTTTGTAATGAGCAGACTGGTGAAGCTGTTAGGTTCTGGAGAGGACTGGACCCAAAAGCGAACAGCAGACAGAAGGTGAAGATCAAAAGGGATTTATTAAGGGAGGGGGGAGTTAAGGATCTCAGGAGGCGAGGGGAATAAACCAGGGTCCGGGTGAGGTGGAAGGAGGTCTTGCGTTCGGGTGACTCCGTGCAAGGCTCGGGGGACGAGTGATTCCCGTGTTCCGAAGTTCCCGTGTATGTGCTCGTGAAGGCAGGCTCGGTTATGGGCTGTAGGCTGGCTCGGTGGCAGACTGGGCTGGGTAGAGATCTCTGGCTTGACATCCAACTGGCATGCGCGTTCGGCCGTAGTGAGACAATATTCCGACACCGCAGGCCAGGAGGGAGCAGGCTTTAACAGGTGCCAGATTGGTAATGGGGCACAGGTGTGAATGTGAGAGCGCTCCTCCCAGCCGTCCAGCCCAGCCTGAAAAAACAACAGGAGACAACTAGCCAGCACCCAGGTACAAATATAACTAAACTAAATGGCAACAAAAGGTCATAATCACCACAGTACCCCTCTCTCAACGGACGCCTCCTGGCGTTCTCCCGTGTCTTCCCAGGTTGGCCTTGTAAAAATCCCGGAGGAGCGTCGGGTCCAGGATCAGGCGGCGCAAGATCCAGGAGCGCTCCTCAGGACCATAACCCTCCCAATCCACAAGGTACTGGAAACCCCGCCCTCGGGGCCTGACGTCCAGTATCCTGGAACCGGTAAAAGCCGGGTGATCGTCGATGAGCCGGGGGGGTGGGGGGGCAACGACCGGAGGACTGAGGTCACTGGTGGAGACAGGCTTGAGGAGGGAAACATGGAACGTGGGATGAATCTTCATAGAATCCGGGAGGATAAGACGGACAGAGGAAGGGTTTATTATGCGGGAAATTGTGAAGGGCCCCACATAATGGGGAGCCAGCTTACGTGACTCCGTCTGGAGTGGGAGATCTCGGGAGGAGAGCCACACTTTTTGCCCGACCTCATACTCAGGGGCCGGAGAGCGATGCAGGTCTGCTAGCCGCTTGTTGTTCTCAACGGAGCGAGTGAGTGCTGCCTTCTCGTTCCTCCAAACCTCCCAGATCCTCCGAAGATGCTCCTCCACGGAAGGAACTGCCACCTCCTCCTCTTGGGCTGGGAACAACGGGGGTTGAAAGCCGTAACAAGCCATGAATGGGGACATACCTGTGGCGGAGCAAGAGAGGGAGTTGTGTGCATACTCGATCCAGGGCAGGAAGGAGCTCCAGGAGACCGGGTGATGAGCGGTCACACAGCGTAGCGCTGCTTCCGGGTCCTGATTGGCTCGTTCAGTCTGGCCGTTTGTCTGGGGATGATAACCCGAGGAGAGACTGGCTGCTGCGCCCACCGCTTTACAGAAAGCGCTCCACACTCGGGAGGCAAACTGCGGTCCGCGATCAGACCCAATGTCAATGGGAATCCCGTGGAGCTTAAACACATGCTTGGACAGAAGATCTGCGGTCTCCAAGGCAGAGGGTAATTTGGGGAGGGGAACATAATGCACAGCTTTGGAGAAACGATCAATAATGGTGAGTATGACTGTGTTACCTTCTGATGGGGGTAACCCGGTGACGAAATCCACGGCAATATGTGACCATGGGCGGCTGGGGATGGGTAGAGGACTCAGCAGACCAGCAGGAGGCCGATGGGAAGCTTTGCTTCTGGCATAGACCGAACATGCAGCCACGAACTCACGAACATCCCTGGCCATCCCCGGCCACCAGAAGCGATGGCGGAGAAAGACTAAGGTGCGTTGGGTTCCTGGATGACACGTCAGCTTAGACGAATGTCCCCACTGCAGAACCTGTGATCGGACTGCAGGGGGAACAAACAACCGATTAGGAGGACCACCACCAGGATCCGGAACGTTCCTCTGAGCTCCCTTCACCACCGACTCAATCTCCCAAGATGCCGCCCCCACCACACAGGTGGAGGGAATAATAGGATCCAAATCCTGGGGACTTGAGCGTGAATAAATGCGGGAGAGCGAGTCCGGTTTTCCATTACGACTGCCGGGACAATAAGACAGCGTATAATTGAACCTGCTGAGGAACAGCGACCAGCGGGCTTGACGTGGATTGAGCCGGCGAGCAGAGCGGAGGTACGAGAGGTTCTTGTGGTCGGTCCATATGAGAAATGCTTGCTTGCAGCCCTCGAGCTGCCTCCACTCCTGAAGAGCCAGAACCACCGCCAGCAACTCACGGTTTCCCACGTCGTAGTTACTCTCGGCAGGGCTGAGTCGACGGGAGAAGAAAGCACAAGGATGCAATTTCTGAGTGGAGGGATCTCTTTGTGACAGAACGGCTCCCACTCCTGCATCAGAGGCGTCGACCTCCACCACAAACTGGAGGGAAGGGTCTGGATGCTTAATGTCACTCGTGAACAGTGACTTAAGCTTGGAGAAAGCGCTGTCGGTCTCAGGAGTCCACTGGAAGGTGATCTTGGTGGAGGTCAGATGGGTGAGTGGGGCGGCTACTTTACTGTAATCCCTTGTGAAGCGGCGGTAAAAGTTGGCGAAACCCAGGAAGCGTTGTAGCTCCTTGCGGTTCTCGGGAGGGGGCCAGTCGGCGACGGCTCTTATTTTGACAGGGTCAGGCTCCAGCTGGCCTTGAGCGATGATGTAACTAAGAAAGCTGACGGAGGGGGCGTGGAACTCGCATTTCTCTGGTTTGACATATAGTTTATTTTGAAGCAGACGCTGGAGAACTAACCTCACATGCTGACGGTGTTCCTTGAGAGACCGAGAGAAGATAAGGATGTCATCTAAGTAGACGAAAACGAAATGGTTCAGCATATCCCGGAAGAGGTCATTCATGAGGGTCTGGAAAACGGCGGGGGCATTAGTGAGTCCAAAGGGCATGACCAGGTACTCAAACTGTCCCAGGGTGGGTTGAACGCGGTCTTCCACTCATCTCCTTCTCGGATCCTGATGAGGTGATAGGCGTTCCGGAGGTCCAACTTGGAAAAGACTTGGGCATGGCATAACGGCTCGAATGAGGGATCGATGAGTCTTATTCTTAATGGTAATCTGATTAAGACCCCGGTAATCAATGCAGGGGCGTAAAGAGGCATCCTTTTTCTCGACAAAAAAGAAGCCCGCTCCCAGAGGGGATGAGGAGGGTCGAATCAGACCAGAAGCCAGACACTCGTTGATATATGTTTCCATGGCTGCTTTCTCCGGGCGAGACACATTGAACAGTCTACTAGTGGGGAGAGGGGCTCCAGGGAACAGGTCGATGGCGCAGTCATAAGGGAGGTGGGGGGGGGAGTGCGTGCTAAATCCTTATCGAAGACCATGGCGAGATCATGGTACTCAGAAGGCACAGAGGAAAGATCTGGAGGTGACTGAGGAAACGCAGACAGACGGGGCTCCGGAATGGCGGACTTAAGACAGAGAGCGTGACAGGAGACACTCCAGCTGGAAATGGACGACGTTTTCCAGTCGAGAAGGGGATTATGCAGCTTTAGCCAGGGTAGACCAAGGACAGCTGGCGACAGTGGGGAAGGTATCACATACAGCTATATAATCTCACTGTGGTTGCCTGAAATAGTGAGTGTGGGGGGGATAGTGCGATGGGTAACCTTGGCGATGAGCCGACCGTCCAGGGCGTTGACAGACTTGGGGGTTTCTAGGAGCTCGAGAGGGATGTTGGTTTGTGTGACAAAGTTCTCATCAATGAAATTGTCATCTGACCCCGAGTCTATGAATACATGTAGGGGGTAGGACTGGAGGTCGCTTCTCAGCGTAGCAGGTAGTGATATACGGGCGAGAGAGCAAGAGGAGGAGGTGTTGCTCACCAGAGTGCTCTCTGTCACTGGTGAGCTAGATCTTTTGGCGAGGCCCTGCAAGTGGCCGCGTAATGGCCCGCGAGTCCACAGTAAAGGCAGAGTCGCAGTTGCATCCGTCGCTGGCGTTCTGAGGGAGATAGGCGGGCTCGGCCCAGCTGCATAGGTTCTTCAGAGGTAGGAGGGGGAGCGGAAGGCCTAGCGGGACTCCAAGACGGGGAACCAGGGGCGCTAGAACCGGAACCCGCTGATGGGGCTGTTCCCGGAGACGATTGTCTAGCCTAATGGCTAAAGCAATCAATTGCTCCAGAGAGGTCGAGTCATCTCGAGAGGCCAGTTCATCCTTTAATTCTTCGGACAAATTCCTGGCAAACAAGGTCATTAGTGCGGGCTCATCCCATCCACACTCTGCAGCCAAAATACGAAACTCAATGGAAAAGCTGGCCACTGATCCAGACCCTTGTCTTAACAAAAATAGCCGGTTCATGGCCTCTTGCCCTTTAACGGGGTGATCAAAAACTTTACGAAGCTCAGACGAAAACATTGAAAAAGAACTCAAAACTGCCGAGTGGCTATTACACAACGCAGTGGCCCACTGGGCCGCTTTACCTCTTAATAAATTAACACAAAACGCTACCTTAGCTTTGTCAGTGGAGTAACTAGAGGGCTGAAGGTCAAAGACTAAAATGCAATTTAACAAAAATCTACTGCATGAATCAGGTCCACCAGCGTAGGGCTCTGGGGTGGGAACCATGGGTTCCTTTCCAGGAGCCGAGGGTAAGGTGACAGGTGGGTTGTTTACTGGTGGAGGCGGAGCGGAGCTGGCCGCTGACAGCTGAGAGACTTGAGCGGCTAACTGCTGCACGCTCTGAGAAAGTGATTGCAAAGTTCCCATAACTCTACTCAACAGCTGATCATGTTTACCGATCAAAATGCCTTGTGTGCTGAGGGCTTCCTGGAGGGCGTCTGGGTTCGCTGGATCCATATTTCTAGGTCGGAATATTCTGTTAGGTTCTGGAGAGGACTGGACCCAAAAGCGAACAGCAGACAGAAGGTGAAGATCAAAAGGGATTTATTAAGGGAGGGGGGAGTTAAGGATCTCAGGAGGCGAGGGGAATTAACCAGGGTCCGGGTGAGGTGGAAGGAGGTCTTGCGTCCGGGTGACTCCGTGCAAGGCTCGGGGGACGAGTGATTCCCGTGTTCCGAAGTTCCCGTGTATGTGCTCGTGAAGGCAGGCTCGGTTATGGGCTGTAGGCTGGCTCGGTGGCAGACTGGGCTGGGTAGAGCTCTCTGGCTTGACATCCAACTAGCATGCGTGTTCGGCCGTAGTGAGACAATATTCCGACACCGCAGGCCAGGAGGGAGCAGGCTTTAACAGGTGCCAGATTGGTAATGGGGCACAGGTGGGAATGGTGAGAGCGCTCCTCCCAGCCGTCCAGCCCAGCCTGAAAAAACAACAGGAGACAACCAGCCAGCACCCAGGTACAAACATAACTAAACTAAATGGCAACAAAAGGTCATAATCACCACAGAAGCTTTTGCATTCATCATTCATGCAAGTCTCATGCCTTCTTAAGTAACCACATAAGAGAATGAAGCTCACCTAAAAATGTAGAAAAAAGTCCTTTGCACAATAAAAACACAAGTAATTGGCTGTATGGTATCGCCACTTTAGGAAATGTAACATTTCAGCATGCATTTCATTGAGCATCATTGACACAAATTAATTGCATAATTCTGTTGAATGACTTGCATAAAAGATGAATTTACAAGCTGTTGATTCTCAGTGTTCTCCATTTAATCAGCATTTAGCAACATTAAAACTAAAATAAAATTATTTTTTCATGTCAGAGTGTCCCGTGGTTAACCTGATTACTAAACAAAAGGCAAAAAAGTTATCTTCTGCTGTTTGCTTGTTGTGGGTTTTTTTTTGTCTCTTAACATGATTTCCTGCAAAAAAAATCCTTCATTTTTTGTTCCACAAACGTTTTCCTTCTCACAAAAGCAAGACCAAATACACAATGAAGTGTTGTTTCGTATGTGCAGAAAATACAGTTCTGGTGGTAGAAGATCACCACCACTTAGTTTGTCTTCCTTCTACACTTTACCTGGTTTATTGGCCGGCTTGTTTTTTATCACTGTCTGAAGGAACATGGTCGGAATAAAATGTTGTTGAAAAAACATAGCTTGAAAACATAGAGCAATGTACCTTGGGAATGAAGAAATGAAGGGAAAAAAAAGGTCTGAAATCAGCTGCGACCTGTTTAAATTCGGTAGAGTCGGAGCAAGGAAAATCTTAAGAGGATCACATTGTTTTGTGTATACACAAAGCAATATTTTGTGTATACACAAAGCAATATGATTTTATATTTTGGGGAGGTTTATATTTGTTTCCTTTCATCCTACTCAAATCCAAAAAAGCATTTTAAATTTGGTTGCTGAAACACCCTGCTGATCAGTGTGTATTTCATACCTTTTTAGTTAGGCCAAGTAAAATATTCTGCAGGAACAAAGGGCTGACCCACTTGTTTGATTTGAAAATATGCAGTCGCACTTGAGTGCAAACACAGAGATGAATCACTCTTCTCCTTCCACCTGTGCACAATACATGTCACAATAAATTATACGGAAGCAAATATTTAAACGTGTCGATTGCAGTCAACATCCTTATCACAGAAATCGTGTGACACTGGCAACATTTCAATCCTTGAGTCAATTTGCTCGGAGTACTGTGACATCTGTGGAATTGGTCTAAATCTGATTAAAAGATTTAGATTAAAAGTTTGATAGACGTGAAGAATAAAGCTGATTTTTCTACCTCTAGTATAACTCTACTACACCAAACCCACAGTACTGATATGGCTTTAGGGACAGCAGTGTCACTCTGTTTGTCAGCCCACAATTTTGGTTTATACTTGAACATCTCAGGTGATCACAGGTGTTAATGATCCCCAGAGGACAGTTGCTGCTGACTAAGGGAGTTCCATGTTGTCTCCTACACTTACACCCACATTGTTTTTTAGTGAAATGTGTTGACTTTTCTAATTGGTTGCAACAAAATTAGAAAATTATCCCTCTTGTGATGAATTATTCACTGGTGATCCTCAACTTTTAATGTAGCACCGTCATCTGAAGTGTTGTGAAAATGGCCAGCTCCAAAAACTAGCTAGATGTAAGTTTATTCATATGAGCTGTGAACTATTGTTATTCAGTAAAATCTGCTCCAGCCCTCATTCATTGCCACTTCCCGGACTAAATTAATGTATTACTGTGGAAAAGCGGACACTAGAGATTACTTTTAAAAGCTAATGAAATTTAATGTGAGCATACAATATGTTTTACAACTTAATGCATCACAAAGCAAGACATCACAAAAAAGATAATTTTACAAATTAAACTCAGCTCTTATTAAAATATTAATATAAAATCTTATAAAAAATATTACTGTTCATGCACTCTAAAACATCAAGTTGCAATATTGCTCCCAGAAAGGTACAAATGCTTTTTTGCCCCAGATGTAGCCTATTTCAGCACAAGCAATGTACCTTGAACATTGATATATTTTTGTACTTCCTTGTCTTTATGTTTAAAATAAATAATTCTGCACTCCAGTAACAAAAATAGAGCTTTATATTTTGGTACAGAAATGTATTGTTTGGAAACATCTATCCCATATAGAGCCAATTTAGAATCATTAGTTAACCTAATACACATGTTTTTTCAGATGTGGAAGAGAACCCACATACACACAGCAAAACATGAAAACTCCAAACAGAACAGCCGCAGCTCTACCACTTGAACCAAGAATCTTCTTGGTGAAGGTAACAGTGCAAAGTGCCACAATGATGTGCTGCCCTAGAGAGTTTGCTCCATTTGTCGACTCCTTAAGGTTATCAAAGGTACAAATATGTACCCTTAGTTGTTAGTGATGATTTTGAACTTTTAGAATAAAACAATGGCCCACAGTCTTCAACTAAAAGACCATTTCTATCTTATAGGGTACTTTTCTGAGAACTGGGTGACAAAATAAAACCCTTATCTCTCTGTGTGGACTTACCCTTTTAAATTGATTTCTACCAATCATCAGTTACTAGCAGATATTTCCCTGAGCTGTTTAGATGCTTCAACCCAATACGTAATCTTTGATTGGCTGTTCATTAGTGTGACGTTCTGACTGTGTTCAGATCCCGAGGACATAACTTGCATGACAGTGTATTTTTTTCAGGCAGAATCTTCTCTGATTCATTCTTAGACCTTTAAATGTGTCTGCACTGGCAGTAACTCTGGTTACTGTTTGCCACAGGCACCAGCAATGCTGAAAAGCTAAGCTATTAATTACATTGCCCAACTTTGCATGCATGAACTTTGCTGCACTTGGTAAATTGAACAAGAATGAACAACTTTCACTTGATGTTCCTGAGTTTAAAATATTCCGGTTGAATTTAATAAAAATAGTTTAGTGATCCTTTTTTAATGTGTGCTCACATATATATATATATATGTATATTAAAATTAAAAAAATTTCTGTTTAGTTTATGACCTAGTAGGGTCATAGGGACCTAGTTAGGATACTAGTTGGGATACTAATCAAAGACACGGGAAGCCAAATACAATAGCCAACAACCAGCCGCTTGGTATGTCAGGCAGGTCTGGAGCACCAGTTAACATCTGTCAGACTCTGCCAGCTTTTTTCCCCCACATAGATTAATGTGTAGAATTGCTGCTTGTGAAAAGGCCTTCTCTAATTAGCTGTTCAGCATAGTGAATGAGTGCCCGAGAGGGGAGGCAGCAGTAACGACAGGAAGACAACAGCTCACTTCAACATATCACTAAGAAACTCTTCTCATTTGCCATTTCTAAACAACATGTACAGTACTCACATGTACCCTAAATGGTGGGATCCCATCACAAGATAAACTCTATGTTTGTATTTGTTTGCATGTACAATAATCTCTACATTTAGTAAATACTGCTATGTTTAAGGAGACTGCTGTGACTAAGTGGTATATCTCAAGACCTTTGTCTCATTTTCTGCTGCTATGTGTAATAGCTATGTACGTCCATTATATAAGCCAAAATATAAGTTTTACAATAAATGTGGTGAAATAAATGGTCTTTTAAGTGTAATCAGTTGGTGGGAGTCATCACGCGGCAATTAAAATAAATGCATTGAAAGCTGTCCTTTCAAACATCAGCAATAAAGATACTGAATAACATGGTTAACAGCTATAAAGCATAAGGATTGTGACAGGCTGCATTGATACATATATATTCACAATACCCCGTAGTGAAGATGGCAGAGATGCTGCATCATTCTTAATTTCTGCTGACTGACTCAACGTTTTGTCTCTTCAGACTGACTGAGGTGTTGTAGCTTAATAATGGAGTTCCAGTTTCTTTTGGGGTAAAGCTATTCTTAAGGTAGAACATTAAATCAAAACGCTTCCCGGCAGAAAGACATAAAAGAAATAGTACTGACTTACAGAGAAGGGTGAAAATACAAATTACAGTCCACGTACGCTCCTTGACATGTAGCAATGTGTCTGGTCAGTATTTATTTCTTTTTTTAGTATCACTTTCCAACTCGTTTGCAGGGAATCAAAGAGACACTGTAGGCTGAACTACAGACTTTCAGACAAGCTGTCTTAATTCACCTAATTAAATGAATCACAATAAAGTAAAGGGCCTAATAACCAGGAACTGTTTCGAGCTGAGTTAAAAAATTAGCTTAACGTCTGTGACGAGAAACGGCATAAAATCTAGAATCTAATATTTTCATGTTATTTCATTCACTCTGTCTGCAGTGCCAAGCTTTTCATAAAGTGCAACATAAGCTGTCAAATCCCATTAAAGGAGGTGTCGCTGAATGAAGAGAGGCTTAAACGGGGGATTCCAGGACACGTGATTACTAACTGATAGATATGCCATAGTAATAAGATGCTCAGTAAATGATTCAAATTATTGTGAAGTTATTAGAAGTTGCCTGATATGTGAAGTAATATTTTCAAGGAAGACATTAGTCTGGACTTGGAGAATTGAAATAGTTCTTTTGTTCCTCAATTTTTAGGCAGACTGACGCCTTAATGGAAAAATCCACCCTTGGATACACTTACACCGTCATGTATCATCAATCTGTGATGCTCTTTGTATGCCAGAAGTGATTTAGCGATGATGTGACATTAATTTTTTGGGGGTGTAAAACTCAACTTGCCACATCCACTTCAACTTCAGTTGTTGATTTCCTGCATTTCCCTAAATGCCTTTCGACAACTGCCAAAGAAAGAGGGGCAGAGAGGATATAGCGAAAGCAATAATGAGTGTGAAAGTCAAAAAAGTCACGTCCCTAACTCAAACCACTACATATCAAGAGACTGCATTGCATTGTGGTCTATTGAGGCTGCTGTCAACAGAGAAATTATTTTTTTCTGCCTCTTCTAAAATGCATTTCTCTTTTATGATGGATTGTCAAACGCCTGTGTGAAATTGTGGGTCAATTTGTCAGGGAGTCTGACACAAAGACTTGATGTTCACCCCTGGAGTTATAGTAAAGTAGAAATGTTGTAGCACCTAACACATTAGTTCGTCAAACAACAAAATCAGTCTAGAGAAGTAACGTGCATAATAGAATGATAGCACGTTAAAACCACTTAAAGGAGTATTTATTCAAAGGCATTTGTATTAACTGCTTAAATACGTTTTTGAACTGTTCTCTCACAAGAATCAAAACAACAATGCTAGAGTAAAAAGATAGTGACAACTGTTGAACATGAAATCACATCAGGAGACAGTGCAGAGGATTACTGAGTCAATACAAATTCTACATTAAAAAAGGTTCTCTTCATTTTCTTGCTGAAATATGTCAACAACAATTGGATGGAACTCTATGGGCAGTCATGGTCTCTGGAAGATGTACCCCAATAAGACTGAAACCCAAGAAATATTAAATACTTGCCTAATTATTGAAATTCCCAGTAGCAGCAGTGTCTATGTACTATGCGTAATTATCCATGTGGACACAGACATAGTTTTAAATTTATATAATTTCCCTTTTAGGATCAATAAAGCAATGTTCAAATTTGTTTTATTTTAGCCGTTTGAAGATATTCACACACATATGAGGAAGTGTTGGGAATAGTAGATCTTTTTTTTTTTTATGTAAAGCCTCAAAGGAAACAGAACATCTTAAAAAAATGTCTACAATGAATTATCAAGATTGACATTGTCCAGAATCCTTTGCAGGCAATGACTATCTGAAGTCTTGAATGTCATTGATTTTCCTCTTTATTTTTTTGTAATGCTTTTCCATCTTTGGTTGCTCTGTCAGTACGATCTGCGTCATTTCCCATGTGCACTGCTAAGTGTCATTCAGTCAAATTTGTACAGACCCTTCAGAGCTATGCATGCCCATGTCATCACACTGCTACTTGCTTTTTAAAGATAGTGTGTGCTTCTTCAATCTTTTTTCTTCCAGTCATTCTGGCAGAGGTTGATCTTAGTTTAATCAGAAGATACAAACATAAGATAATTTTTTTTATTTTCCTTGACATAGATCCTACAATCATCATCCTGCTCCTAAGGCTTCTCCTATATACTGTAGCTCTGATTTATTTTTTTTATTTCGCAGCCTAAAGATGGGATGATTCCTCTGGATGTTTTGGGCTCACAGCAACACCTTCCAAATGCAAATGACAATCAACCAAAGGCCTTTTACCAGAAAAAATGATGAAGAAATAAGGGCTGAGGGTAACCTTATCAGACCACATAGGTCATTATTTGGAGGTTTTCCTGCTAAACCCAGAAATAGATCCAAGTCTGCAGAGGGGGCCTTCAGTTACTGTGGGCCTATTCGCTGGAATAATCTGTCTGCTGACCTGAGGTCTGTCATAACTGTGTCAGAAATCTAAAGCCAAAAATAAAACCGTTCTCCTCTCACAGGTTTTCACTGTCACTGCATCTTTTGGAGTATCCTGTAGGTGTACTGTAATTTCTTATAAAGCTATGCATGTCATACTGTTAGTGTTTTTGGGGTTCTGTTGTGTTAACATTTGATGTAGATTGGGTGTATGCTTAATTGAATGAGATTCTTTATTTTACTTACTTTGCTTATCAATCTCTTGTATTGACTATACTATTTTTTATGGCTTTAGAGCACATTGAGTTTACATGTAATGAAATGCGAGATATAAATAAAACTGTCATTGCCACACCTGTCCATAGAGCAGTATTTCAGTCAGTGTGTGTTTACATTTGACCCTCTGACAAACAGGATTATACATATTTTAAAAGAAGTAAACTGTTCCTCTGATCTAGATGTATGAGATTCTGTATTTTAAGCCCATATTTATAAAATACCTGTCATGAATACTTTGTCAGTGTTCACATTACAGCCAACAGCAAAAAATAAGTTGTTCTGGTCCAATAAAACAAATTCAATTCTTTGTTTTCTTAACCTGAGCTAATTTTGAAGAATGCCTCTACTCCAGTGTCTCTGCCATAAAGTATCATATTTCTAATGTATTCCTTCCAAACATGAGGCTGTAGCAGCTGGTTAGGTTAGCTAAGCCTAATAAGCCTACTTCATCAAGGATGCTTGTCCAGTCTTGTGATTGTGAGGTTGCAAGGCAACCTAAGCAAGGCCAAAAATTGTAAAAGTGTAAAAACATCCTTTAAAGTAGCTTGAGGTCATAGGTTTGATTGAACTGTAAGTGAAGAAAAAACATTTCTCTTTCTATGCTGACTTCCATTATTCCCTAACCTTCACCAAGTAGTTATTATCCAACCAGCACCACAAACGTCCCCTGCCTTTATTAAGTAGTATTCAAAACCAAGGTCATAATGCTTAACTGAAGCCAAAATACCTTATACAAGGAAAAGAAATATAAATAATAATTGAACAGAACAATGGTTCCACAGGAGCTGAACTCCAGACTCCTGGCTGACAGTCTTTCACTTGTTATGCTCTACCATCAAGCAGTACAATGTCAATAAGTGCATTTATTGACATAGTTCACTCAAATACAGTTTGTGGCATGTGTATCTTGAGTCTTTTCTCTCCTTACACTTTTCCCGTCTATTCTTTTTTATTACATGGTAATATATATATATATATTTTTTCATTTCCACCGATTCATCTTCGGCTACAAGTTAGCTTAAAAGTTTAAGATTTTTGAGCTCTTCACAAAACCATACTTAGGAAAAAGAATATGTAAGTAACAACAGTAACAATATGTTAAAGGTATATGCTCCTAAAATCTGGAACAATCTTCCAGAAGATGTGAGACAGGCCTCAACTCTGGCAATATTTAAATCCAGGATGAAAACATTTTTTTTTGGCTGTGCATATGACAACTGAAAGTATTTTATATGCACTCTTTGCTTTTAATCTAATTAATCAATGATTATTTTTATGTTTTAATTATTTCAATTGCCTTCTTGTGATTTTATGTAGCTGTAAAGCACTTTGAATTGCCTTGTGTACGAATTGTGCTCTACAAATAAACTTGCCTTGCCTTGCTTTGCTTTGCTTTGCTTTGCTTTGCTTTGCAGTGCCTTGCCTTGCCTTGCTTTGCTTTGCCTTGCAGTGCCTTCCAGTGCCTTGCCTTGCCTTGTAGTGCCTTGCCTTGCAGTGCCTTGCCTTGCAGTGCCTTGCTTTGCCTTGCAGTGCCTTGCCTTGCCTTGCATTACATAAAGATATTTTTCTGTATGAAGCATTAATATTTTTGACACTTTTTTTTTACTTTTTTTTTCTTAAAGCAACACTAAAGAAATTTGTGAACCCTAAAATGATGTGATTCTGACTCGTTTTGAAGAACACTTTTAACTCGTGTTATGCAGATTCCCGGGCCTAAAATTGACCTAAAGCACCCGGGGGCTGAGATACTGCAGTTCACGACTTTGGTTTCCAGCCCATTTTCACCTAAGAGATTTACATGAAGACCTCATGCATCCTTCAAGAAAATTACTTTCAGTTGATCCAAAACATAATTAATAAAATCGCCTTGAAACTAAATTCATTGTGCATTCATTGTGGTTTGTGTGGGGGCTGCAAAAGTGAAATTTCAGTAGAAATTGTATGATAGAAAAGGATGAATACAACCAACTTGTCTTAATGCTCTTTTCATTTTCTTCCACATTAAATTTGTGTTTATTTGCATTCCATAACTTCCAGTACTTTGATACATTTTAGTGTACTGTATAGTTCTAAAGTGTACCTCGTGTAGCTCATTTGATCTTGGGTATAAGTGAAGGACAACATTATCATGTAACATCAAGTGCATATTGGAGTTAATGATGTTGTCAATCAATGATGACCCCAATTTAAAAGTGAGGTTTGGAGGTCAATTAAGCCACGACTTTCATTGTTTTTTGTTTAGCAGTCCAATGCATCCTCAGTCATCCACCTCTTGTCTGGCTATTCAAGAATCTGTAACCATCAGTGATCGGAGACACAAACAGCAGTTCATCACATGTGTTCTGTAAATAAGGACATCTAACATCGAGTGAAATTCAATATTGTCTGTGCTCAAGCATGGAGGAACAACATCATATTTTCTGCCTCAGCCAGATTAAGCCATTAACTGGCTGCGGTATGTGCTATTAGCACATCATAATGAGAATAATAAAATCATGAAAACATCAATTGGATGAAGAAGAGATGCCAAGATGAATTATTATGAAACAAAAGAATTGTCATTCATTTTAACAGTCCATGTTAGACTACAAGCTACCATTACACAGATCTGTTGCCTCTTCTTGCTGTTAAGTCTTTTGTGGTTGTTGTTTCAACATATTCCACCTCCTCATAAGAACAGACATCACGCCCCCAAGATGAACATCTGTCAGAAGACTGAATCATTCACATTGCTGAGAACATTTATTTGGAGGAGATCTCACCCCACGCACACAGCAGTCAGAGAGGTGCTTAACCAAAGATAGGTCTACGGTCTGATTATGTGCATTTGTGTAAATGAATCCCACTGGAACATTTTAACTCAGCCCTGAATTTTCAGCCCTGACTGTAGTGCGTTGGTGTCTGCTCTATCTGTTCAGCTATGTGTGGTTCAATATTTTAACATGCACAGTACACTTAAACACTAGCATTGCGAGGTCTCAAAGTAAGAGTTGTGTGAGCTGAATGAATTAACAGCATATGGATCAATTTGTTTTGACTGTAAGATTAGTAGGCAGTCAGAGAAATTAATGAGGCAGTTTTTAGATATTCATCCTTACTACAAGGAACCTTGTTGAAAGGATAATATTGCATTTATAGAATCTCTTTAAATGTCAAAAGGCCAATGTACCTTTGTTTCAGTTTCTTTGTTTTATGTTTTTAAGCAATACACTTTCCCAAGTGTGGCCGGTGTACGGCTTGAGAGGAAAGAGCAAGGGCACATAAAGTCTACTTTTACATGTAAAGCTAATTGCTTTGAGAACAACAATATAAAGGTGAAGGTGATATGAATGAGCGTGTCATCATTTCATCAGCTCAGATCCTCTCTGGAGGAGACGATCCTTATCTGGACTGTGGTGGCAGTATGTTAGTCGTGTCTGTCAGGAAGTCAACCTGGAGAGTTAAAAGTGTGTGTTCTTGCATTTCTGTATTTGTAGGGTCCAAAAATAAACCGGGATCCCTCAATACTTATGGGATCCAACAGATTAATAGGGCCTTAAATGTGGTCCCCACACATTAAGAGGGACTTTAAGGACCTTTGTGGTTTTGTGCTCAGGGTTTGAGTGTGTTTTTACTGTTTTTAAAGTTATTTACATTGTTGGAGCCAGTAGAATTATGTGGACAAAAGCCTCGTCCTAACAAAGTAAAATGGGTCTTGGTTTGGGTTAGGGGTAAGGTTTATATCAAGGTGCAGGTCAGTTTCCCTGGAAGTTGAACATTTTCTAAAAACATAAAAAATTTAATGACTCACACATGTTCATAACTATATACATGTCTTGAGTGAGTGAAAGAACCTTGAGCCAGTTTAATATGTATGATGTACATAAAAGCATATTCATTTCTATATTTACCTATATTCTATATTTATTTCTATAAGTTACCACTGCAGAATGCCATCTAATACACAGCATTAAAATTATATTGTGTAAAAGCCATTACAGCCAGTTCACTTTATTAGGATATTTAATTTGGCTGCAGTTGGGTTTGAATGGAGCTGACCAGAGGCAAATTTTCACCAAATCATCAGGTAAGCTAAGTAGTCTAGTTCTGCTGATCCATGGATCATCCCAGTCTTGCAGTTACAGTAATTTTCGATTCCACTAAACAAGAAGACAACCAGGCATAATGACAATTAATTGCAGTGAATACGGGTAAAATCAAGAAAAAGAAAAAAAAATGTTTCTCATTCTGTATGCATATTGTTTTTCATGACTGTATTTTCTCTTGTATCGTTATGAATTTGTAACTGTTGCATCATTGTATGCTGTCCACCAGAATTTGTGTAAAGAAATAACAATCTTGTCTTGCAGGTTTTTTTTTTACCGATGGGGCAAGCATTAATTTGGCAAAAAATATTTCAAGCAGTTAAAACTCTCATCAATTGATGGAAGCCTGCCTTCTGTGCATTTACGCACAGATGAAGGACAAGCTGCCATTCTGGCAAAGAGAGACAGTGTAGTTTGATCATCCATCGGCTTTCTTATTTCTGGCATTTTGAAAGCAGGGATCATATTATACAGCCTGCAAATTAAACAAATGTTTGCTGAATAAATTGAGCCCACAAACTGCATACAGGATTTGTCAAAAGCTGACTGATTAGGTCCATAGCGCCATTTGCTTTTAAAATAACCATGAAGGACACACAAATATAAGGTAAAATGAAAGCTTTATGAATAAAACTCATCCTGGTCTAAAGTGAATAAAAAAAAACGAAAGCTTCTCACCCTACCAGCTTGAAAGTATGCTAAGTTTAAAACTTATTATTAGTGATGGTTAGAAGCATACAGCAGTCACATAAGTTTTTACTCATGTCATCTGCCTTCACAAAACCCACTTTAATTATCTGTGAGCAGGATCTCCTCACCTTATTAAGGCTTGCACATTCTGTTCAAGTGCATGGATCACCTCTGGTTGAAGTGGTGGGATTTTCATCTTAATATTTTCTGAACTGACTTTGCAGAGAATAAACTGGGTGGACAGCAGCCACAGCAGAAGTGGATGGCATCCAGGGGTAATAGTCACCCCTCCCCCCCCCTTTTTTTTTAATAATGTGCCACAGAAAGACCATGTAAGCACACAGCTCAAAGTGTTCATCAAAATTCACACCCCGTGAGTTCAGTTCGCCGAGTCGAAGCCAACCTGCTGAGCTGTGCTGGAGGAAATCTATAGAAACAAATTAACTCCACGTCTGTTGGTCTGGGCATGTGCACAAGATAACAGGTTTCAATTACAAAGCTCTTTCTCCTAATTGAAAATGCAAGTAATAGCTTAAGTGCTTGCTATCTGGGAAAGCTAAAATAATGTGCAGGAGGTGTATGACATTCCAACATTTACTATATAACCCCTGAAAGAGGGTTTTAGCCCTGAAGCAGCCGTTTTGGATAAAACATCTGTTCCGCTTTCATCTTTCTTGACACTCATCACTGTGTGCCAGTCATTGCAAATTGAAAAGATTTCTTACACGTCAGTAGAGACAGCTACATTGCTTCTTGTACTGCAACTTCCACTGGAGAAAAGGCGATTAGAGGCATGCCTGGTGAGGGTCACAGTGAGGTCACTATTCTTGCTTATACACCTCATCTCACATAAATCAAGTCAAAATATGTTTCAAGAAAATTGAAAAAGTACTTTTATAAACTGTGTCGTCAGTCTTCACTTTCTGTTACAAACTGGGCCATAAAAGCTGTTATACAGCAGCTTACATGACAAATAAACTTGACATTAGCTTGGATTGAATAGTAATATGTTTTAAAAGTGTTATTACACAGCTGCTTCCTTGAGCTGTAGAGGTCAAGGAATAACAAAGCAGAGGGACGTCTCGGCTCCTTCCCTCTGATGGGCTATTAGTTATTATGGCTAGCAGAAGCCCCACTACGTCTGCCATTTAACGCTCCCATGCCACATTCTCACGTGAAAGCTACAAGATTGATAAACCGACCATCTCACCTCAAGCTTCTCTTGAGCTTGAGAAATGCTCTGCCACAGATAATCTGACAAATAGCTGATTTAGCTGCCCATGTACCTCGTAGTAGGTGACATTACTGTAAACAATGAAACACATTTGTGCTAGCTTCTCCAGTGACTACAGTAAAAGACACAATAAGAACGTAAGTGGTCCTACAGTACAAGCCACTGACTTAAAATATTATTCTAAAATGATGTATAGGCTCCATGTGGAATAAGGCAAATGAGCTGTGTGGCAGTGAGAGATAAAACTTTGTCTCTTAGCTGCACTGACAGATACAATGGAGAAGAAAGATGTTTCCTGCACTCCACAGCACGTCTGGTTAGTAATACAAAAGATTTCAGTGACACTACATCTTTCCCAGCACAACATGTCCTGTTAATCACACTTAACTACAGTGCCAAATGAAAAAAAGCTGAAGACAGATGCAGAGCATTTGGGGGTACACAGGCAAAAAAAGTGCCTAATTAAGCATGACCAAATTGATTAGCCCTTGTGTCAAGCCTTTCTGTCTTTACTCTGACTTTGGGACGAGAATTCCAATTTGAAACTTTCCAGACAAAACATTCACTCGTGAGCCTAAAGAGTTTTTTTCATATTTTTGAGATTAAACAAAAGTAGCATAATGCAGTTTCTTCCTGCAGTAGCACACACCAGAGCCAGGAAGAAATTGAGCTCAAATGGATAATTTATCTTTTATTTGGCTACAGGCCCTTATAGTGTTCTCCATCCTGCAGTGGCTGTTTGAACCTTTTGAACTAAACTAATGAGGAAAATGCTAAATACACAACTGCTACGGGCAGAGAAAATGAATGGAAGTTATGATCATCAGCTCGTGGGATTGTAAGGACATATTTCATGCAGTGGAAATCAAATATCAACACTAACATAACTTGTGTATTTGTTACTAGAGTTGTTGTAGCAAACACACAGGATAGGAGAGGACCACCTGCACAGTGACTTGATCTAATATATTGTTTTCATTCAGCTCAGGACAGCAAGTCATTTGCGAATAAATAACAGGCTGGCTGATAATACACAGATTAATCAAAGGGCCCTTTCATGTAAGTAATGAAAGATGAGCCTGCTTTGTGTGTAATGCATTTTATTGTATGCAAGGTACCTAGAAGGAGAAGCTGCCACTGCAGTTTCAGCTAATGGGAATTATATTTTAGCAATATCACTGCATGATTTAAAGCAGCTGCTGGGTATTTATATGGAATTGAACAAACCAGCATATTACAAAACAAGTCACCATGCACTGACCTTTGTTTCCTTATCCCAACACAGACTAGAGCAGGGGAGAAAACAAGTATTTTTCCCCTCAGAGAGTTAGAAAATTTACCTCTCACGCCTCGCAGTGGAAATGGATTTTTGGAGGGCAACAGTCATACCTCGCATTCCCTGGAGCCTGAGATGGTATATGTGTAAGGTCCTGTCCCATTAACCAGCACATCCATAGTCTCTGAGTGTGAAGGCTTGTAGTCCACATAGTACTCTTGCAATGGTGAATTAAAGGAGCGCTCAGTCTCCCGTGCCTTTTTCTGGCGCTTTTTGACTGCTGAGCGCTCCTGAAGCTGTTTGAGACTGCTGGGATAGCGCTTCCATGAGACATAGATAACCAGCAGGATTATAGCCACCGACAAGAAGAGGGCCACACTACCAGCTATGATCTTGTGGAAGGACACATACTCAGTGTCTGGCATGGGAATAGTGGGGAAGGCCTCGGAAGGAGTCGGAAAGGCTGTCCAATTCCAGGTCGGCTTATTATTCACCACAGACTGTGTGGGAAGAGGGGGCAGTTCAGGCTGAAATGCAGATGTGAGGGGTAATGTCGTTGTGGGGATAGGGGTAGGCGTTGCTGTGCAGATGTTGTAAGTTTCCACCACATCTGTTACTTTTTCTCCTTGTGCCTCCTTAGGGGTGGCACAAATCATAGTAGTCTCCTTGTTACCCTTGAAGGCTTTGAGCCAGGACATTAGAGGGCATATGTTGGGGTTACAGTGCCACAAATTACCAGCCAAACTGATAGTGGTGAGAGAGATCCAAGTCTCCACTGTCTGCTGAGATACATTGCTGAGCTTGTTGGAGTCCAGGTTTAAAGTCTGGAGATTGGGCAGGCACTGAAATGTGCCTGGATCCAACACTTCTAGCTCATTTCCAGAGAGATCCAACTTTTGCAAGGAAGTCCACATCCATGGCAGTCCCTGGGTTAACAGTTTGATTCGGTTCCACTGCAGATAGAGCGCTCTTAGGTTCGTCAGACGTGGGAAATGAGCAAAGTTAATTTTTGAAAACTGATTGTGCTCCAAATGAAGCTCTATGAGCTTCAGAAGGCCTGCAAAGGCATTACGTGTGAGGCTCCTCAGCCTGTTGTAGCCGATATCAAGAAATTCCAGGTTACGACAGTCGAGGAAAACGCGCATGGGAATAGTTTTTAAGGAGTTTGACCTCAAGTGTAAACTAAGTAGCTTCCGTAGACCCAAGAACTGATTAGGCTGAAGGACCTGCAATTTATTGTAAGACAGGTCGAGATTGCGTAAATTTGGGACATCATGGAACGTATTGTTTTTTAGCTGTGTGATCTTATTTGAGCTGAGAATCATCTCTTTTAGCCTCCTTATCCCGTGGAAAGCCTGGCCGTCCACGGCATTGATGTAATTATGGTCGAGGTAGAGCCACACCAGTTGACTCAGGCCTGCAAACTGGTGAGCTCTGAGGTTTACCAGGCTGTTGTAACGAAGAGACAGCCCCTGTGTGCTTACAGACACATTGTTTGGCACGTCACGAAAGGCATTGGATTCACAGTATATTATTTTCCCATCACATCGACAGCTCTGGGGACAGGGACGCTCCCGGATGCTGCTTGGAGCAGCAAGAAGCCAGGTGGGTACCACCACTGTGAATACAAGCCATCTGAAAAGCACAGAAAATCCTGGAGACACAGAAAAGTGATAGATGTAAGAGCATGAACATTTACTAAACGTGATAACAGACCAGAATTTTCATTTTATTTATTTGTTTCATGGAACCAAACACATGAGACTCTAAGACATAAACAGAGAAGGATTGTTTGCATTTGCATCCAAGTTTTCTTGGCTAATCTGCACACACTCAGTAAAGTGCGGCTCTTTAGATATTTGTAGGGGAATCGATAACCACATGAATCAAGTATAATTTGTCAACTGGTTATTGAAAGAAAAGCCTCCCTCAGATTCCCAAGCCTGCAGTCGTCATTCATAAAACGCGAGGGGGGGAGGTAAGAGACGCCAGCAACGCCAGCTTAAACTGAACTGTACTTAGACAAACGGCAAAAACATCTGCGCAGAAATATGCGCTTAGAATAAAAAACATACCCATATTGGCGCGGTGTCTGCTTTTCCTCATGTTCACGGCTCTCTGTTGCATCCGATCCAGCTCCACATGTTATACGCACTCGGCGTTTTGCCCAAATAGTTGCACACTCAACCAGGACGCCTGTCTGCACGGGAAACGCACACACTTTGCGCCGTAGTCGGATCCGCTCTGCTCACAGTCGCACACCTGTCGGAGATGGCAGTAGTTCCACAAGGTGTGCATTAACCTCTGACGGTAGTCCGATACATTCCCGCAAAACATCAGCTTGATAATGCATATATGTGACTGCCGTGTTACAAGGCACAAGGACGGAAGCTCTCAAGCTATAGCCTCATGATAATGACACTCTTAACCGCGTGTTGTGGGAGGCTGTGCAATACATCCCTAACCTCGACTCGCCAATTGTTGATTCCAAGTGTCAGAGAAGACACCGGGAACCATATAAGTAAAGCAGTCTGAGAAAAGGAGAAGTGCAGTCAAAAGCCGTCAAGTTGGTGGTATCCTCCTTCAGGATTGGAGAGAGAAGGTGCAGGCTGATGAAGATCAACAGTGGCATCAAGAATAAATCAGTTGTATAGCAACAGGAATGATCCTGGTATATAAAAAGAGGACTCAGCTCACAGATGCTCAGTTTGAGAACTCGAGAGGCCCTCTCCTGGTGAAAATGTCACTCTGCAGCCCGCATTTAACTCGTCCTCACTGTTCTCACGAGCACAGCTTGCAAAGAAATTAAAACCAAGGAATGGGAACACTTTGCTCTGCAATTGGATTTTTGTGAAGCTGTAATGCCAATCAAACGCCTCTGAACAGCCAATGGTCTCATATTCTTGTGAATAAAGTTTAATTGTTGACTTGAATACCACAAAACTAGAAAGTTGAAAGGACCTGATAATTACTAGGTCAATTAAGTCTACAAAGTCCATGCCCCTAATTTTGATATCAGGCCCACAGGAAAGGTCAAGTGTCAAACAGGGTGTCATTATTAAGAATCCTGATGTCAAATGTTGCTCGATAGCTCTATCATAACCTGCTGTAAGATAATTCATGCCAGTCTGTAAACATTTGCTGGAGTTCGTTGTGCACAAGCTCTTCTTTATTTGGTCTTCTAACTTAATTCATTTGCCATATCTTTTTGTTTTGAATTTAGCCAAAAAAAAGGCATTCAGAATTTTCTAACTGGAAGTTCAGTCTCTATGGGAAGATGAATTACCAGGTGTGCAGTTTTATTTAGCATTTTGTCACTGCTGTTACATATTGACACTGATATGTATCATGCGTAAACATAGGGTACTATAAAGGCTTCATAATGGGTTTTTGAGACAAGGTCAAAGTCATCATTTCTAATGGGTCCTTCTGCTCCTGCACTTAATGAATAGTGTAATTACCAGTAATGGACATAAATGAACATTTTAACTCAAATCACAGATAGCTTGTGACAAAGAAATTGCTGGAAACAAGAATAAAATGGATGCATCCATCACTTCATCTGCAATCACTGATTTAATTTCCATTGTCAGATCAATCAACTAACTGGGGTTGAAGGGCAGGGCAGGAAACTGCACACACACGCACACACGCGCACACACGCATACACATCTCTCTCTTACACACTGTCCCAATCACTCTTGCAAACTCACACATTAAGGTGACTGCATGCATGACATTACAATGCTCTAAATGTAACATCCTATACTGATCTGTGCCATTAGAAGGTCTGATGATGTTTGCAAACTATCACTTGTGGATGTTTTGTTAAACTGAAATGTGTCAATAAAGAGTGAAATAAAACTGCTGAGAGCAAAGACTTTGATCTGGTATTTGTCATCTCTGGTGGAATTTGTGGAAGTTAAATATATATTCTGATTTACTTCAGTCACTTAGCAGCACTTTCTCAAATTTACAATATTTTTGATGAAAATAAACTTTATTTCTATTTCATTTATGACAAGACTCTGTCACCCACGAGTCTCCCATGATATTATATAGAAACAAAGTGAAAAGACAAAACTTTTAACAATCTATATCACACGGACAGTGAATTAAGCGATGGCATAGTTCAACACGGTCTCCCTCTTTTGTTTCTGTCTGGCCATTCAGCAGGAAACAGTGTTTGACCAGCCTGTATTTTGTGCTAGAAAACTGAAAAAACAAAATGCATGACTATGCTGGAACGAAATCAGTTAGTCAGTCTCATCAGTCATGATTTTGATTGTGTTGGTCATCCAAAAACAGGTCAAAGTAATGGTTATTTTGGTAAATAGCAATAGGGACAAAAGATTCTCACTTGGAGAAAAAAACTCTCTTAGAAATCAGAGCAAGTCACTGCTGTGCAATCATTCCATGATAAGTTCCTTTGAATTCTCTGTGGTTGGTGCATCAGTTCTTATTAATGTTGTCGAACATATCTGATGTGACCCACTTTTCCCATTTAATTTGGTTCTCTGGTTATCTGGTATGTGCTGTGCAAGCAATATAGGGATGCATGGATCAATAACTGAGTCTGACACCATGTTTGGGATTAATTTTTAATATTGAAAGGAAAAGTAATACTTCCCTTTCTTTTAGTCCTGTTAACTTAAATGTTATCTTTTAAAAAAAATCTTACAGATGAAATCTCTCCTTTGTAAAATACAACCCCAGCTAAAAGATGTTGAGATGTTGTGTAATATGTAGATGAAAAAAACAGAATGTCATGACTTGCAGATCTCATAAACTATTATTTTATTCACAACAGAACACGGGAAACAAATGTTGAAAGTGAGAAATAATACTGTTTTATCAAAAATATTTTCTCATCTTGTCTGACTACAGAACAGTTTTTCCACTTTGTCTCAGTCTATCTGAAGTGAGCTTTGAGAAGGAGCCCAGAGAAGATTTCTGGACATTTCTTGATCAAGTTCACATATGGCTTATTATTTTTGCATCATACAGTTTTAACCTGAAGCTGTAGATTGCACAGTGAACTGTGTTCACAGACAATGATTTCTGTAAGTGTTTCTGACCCCACGCAGTGATTTCCATGACAGAATCATATCTGTTTTTAAAGCAGTGCTGCCTGAAGATCGCCGGCATCCAATATTTATTTTCAGCCAAGCCCCTTTTGCACAGATGTGTCTCCAGATTCTCTGAAACTTTTGACGACATTATATACCGTAGTTGATGGAATATTCAAAGTCCTCACAATTTTATATTTAGGGACATCATCCTAAAATTACTTCACTATTTCGAGATGCAGCTATTTGCAGATTGCTAAATGTCTGCCCGTCTTCACTTTTGAAAGACTCTGCCTCTCTAAGGTATTCCTTTTATACACAGTCATGTTACTGACCTGTTCCCAATTAACATAATTAGTTGAAACTTGTTCCTCCAGCTGTTTCATTAAAGTACTACTTACCTTTTTTGCCTTTTCTTGCCCTCCTTCCAAACTTTTTGAGAAAGCCATAAAATTCAAGATGAGCAAATATTTCTCATGAAATAGTAAAATGCCTGACTTTCAATATTTGATATATTTTCTATGCTCTAATGTGAAATGAAATATTGATTTATGAGATTCACAAATAATTGCATTCCCCTTTTTTTATTGATATTTCACGTGGTGTCCCAGCTTTTTTGGAGTTGGCTTTGCATAAACTTGTGTTTTAGATTTTGTGACCTGGTGTCTACATGAGTCTGTGCTGCTTGGTAAAGTCCCACTCAGGTGTAATCAAGAGTAAGTTAACCCCAGGAGAGTTCTGAACCCAGCCCATAAAACACAAAGGTTGCAAATAACTCATAAACCACATTGCTTACTATGAAACTTTAATGACTGTCTGTGACTGACTGAGCCTTGAATAATACAGCAAGTGAGGGGCCTGCTTTTATTGCAGCGTAATGAATCCCACTGAAACAGAGTTTAGAAGTGTATATGTAGAAAATAATTAGTGCAAAGACAAACTTAAACCAGGGTTGAAGCAAGTCTGATATATGCTGACCCTGACTTGTAAATATGTAATTATCTTCAGAACATACATCCCCACAGCAGGTAAAATATTTCTGAGAGGTCTCGCCCAAAAACATCTGGCGCTGTATTCCCTGCTGCCTCTGCGAGTCAAACAATGCACCTCTTCCTAGTTTTTGAAACCCCAGTGGGCTGTTTATTGACTACTACTATAATCTTATTTAAGGTGACTTGCTAAATGTATCCATATGTCACCCCAATTTAGTGCTTGCTTCTGCATGGGTCTGTTTTTCTTTTTTTAAAAAGTTCTGCCTTCTGCAGAATAATCCTAAGAAAACCAAGGAAATCTTTTAGGTTTCTCTGAGGATGTAAAGAAAGCACAGCTTGCGTGCTGAAATCCCAGCAGCAGGGGACCTACATCACAGATTAACTAGTGATGAAAACATCATTAAACCACCACTGAATTATCTTTGTCTAAAAGGTCATGTGTGTAGTTTTCAGTCTTCTCTCAAGAGCCATTCTGCAGAAGATGAAGATACTCTTGGTTCATATTGTAGTCTACTTTTTCTGTCATGCTCATGCATGAGAATTCACGTCTGCTATGGAAAGCTGTGAGGATCAGTTGGTAATGCATTATACAGCTGTTGATATTAGGCTTCTGTGTTTAAATTCTGAGTCAAACAGCTACAGTGTTTGATCATTTCTTTTCAGTGATCTTTTTTCTGCATCACAAATAGAAAACTTCTTCTTTTGATGATTTTTAGGTTTCATTTGTACATTTCCTCATACATAATGCATAAGAATAGAAAAGCACTGAGCACACGAGACAGGCTGGGTAAAGTTTTCTCTGTCAAAAGGTGTTTGACACTCTGCCTGTGATTCTGCTGGAATGAAGGGTTATCAAAGACTGGTTAATATAACATCAGGCAAAATTCATTTTGAAGTGATGATATAAATATCTAAAAGCACGATGTACTGCTACATTCTAATGACTATTTATACTTATGTGGGGAAATACATGCAGATAGTGGAGAGGGGGTGTGACCTTTTCCTCTTCATCAAATTATTGGTTACCTGGGGAGGAAATGGTTGGCACAATGTCCCATCACGTGTGCTTCTAATTTTGAGAACACAAGTGCATTCACTAATGCAGCTTCCAAGAAGTATTAATCCTGCATCACTCAGTCTGGCTGGAGGCAATAATAACCTGCAAATAAATTAATAAATTCAAGAGGGGTTATCATAGTTTATGTAAAAGGGGAAACATCACATCCAGTGACAATCTCAAGGATTAAACAGAAAAGTCCAGTAAATGTTAAAAAACAATTTCATAAAATGTAGATTATCCATGTCCTTCATGTCCTTTAAGTTACATAGTATAAGATAACTCCATATAAAATTGTGCTTTAGTTTACAGTAGGCTGTATTAGCCACCTAAATGTTTGAATTTCTGTAATATTCTGCATGCTTTTCTATTTGATTGCTGACTGTAATGAAAATGCTGTAGTGGCTCATGCCTTGTTTGTACCTCAGGTGGAAATAAAATTTTAATAAAGCCCCGGAGTTTGACCGATGGAGAGTTGCATGTTTGCATGAGCAAGGAGATGAAAGTAAGTTTGTGGCAATGACTTAGATTAAGTACACCTTTTCCCCTCCTTGTAAAATATTGTCAAATACCAGAAGGTCTACAAAGTGTAAAGAGTCACATCAATTTCTCTTCATCAACTACCCTTTTTTGTGCTCTGTGCTTGTGGTTTTACAAGAACATCCACAGCCCTGTGACTGCAAATTCGTCATCAGGATCACATGGTGTACTGATTCACCCCGATGTAAGTATCACATGATATTAGATTAAATGGGCTGTAGTCGATTAATGCTATTTTTCAATACAACGGCTGATCACTATTGTGAAGAGATTATCTTAAATATTTCCAATACCATGAAATGCCATTATAGAAATGCACTGTAAACATGGAAGATTTGGAACTATTTGGTCTGACCTCTTCATATATAATATATGTATCTGAGAAGCAATTTTACTGTATGAATGACAAAATGACAGACCAGTGCAAGATGACTAAGTAGATGAGTAAGTCTGTCTGTCTGTTTGTATAATACATTATATGGTGCCACAAGGCAGGCCTGGTATTAGGGGCCTGCCTTGTGACAAGTCCATTTATGTCGTTCCATATTCTAGGCACTATGTGGACTCAGAATTCACATTCTTATTGGCTTATACTGTAACTTTATCTCCATTAGCTTCATTTTGAAACGATAGACAGACATTTTGATCTCTATGGATGAGTTTGAAGAACTGATATGTCTCCCGCCATCAGATAAAAGATAGTAGTTGTCACCCAGAAAAAAATTATATTGTCAATTTAATAAATGCAGCTGGTGAACAAATGCAGTCACTTTCTATTTTTCATATTCAATGTGATAGCCAGCTGATAACCTGTTTGTGGAGCTGACACATGATCACTGACAGTCCATGCTGTGCAACCTCTCCGCCTCAAACAGGTTTCATTTTCTGTATAAAAACCTCCATACATTATCTCTGCACAACATCATTTTCAAAAACAACATGCTTGCCTGCTCCGAGGGTGCATATTACTTGAATGACATGTGAGCTCCTCAGACACGTGTGAGGTAGCTTACCCTTTGAAGATTTTGTTTGACATTCAATTACAGAGTGTGCAACCATAAGTCTGCCAGGCATTATCTGTACAAAATGGCTCATTTTCACATCTCTTAGATCCTCTCCTGCTGAGGTGTTCCTGGAGCAGATGTAAATTCACCTTTCATCATGCAATCCACGAGCATGAGAGGAACTCTTGTTTGATCAAGTAACACCCCACTCAGCCAAATGTTGATGCAAATTCGTTAGCTCATTATTTCCTTAGCCTACAACTGAGCTGGATGCGTTCTCCCCTGACTTTGCCGAGGACAGTGTCATCAGCTCATAAAAACAGGTAATTTCTCTCTACAGCCACAAGGGGCTGCTGTTACCACATCTTTCAACTCAGACTGTCCAACACTGAGCAATCCAAAATTTCCACTTTCCCAATCTGGTGAGTGTCTGCTCAAAGCAGAATGAACCAAATGTGAACAATGAATATGAAACGACCACTTAATGAGAGGTATTTCTATCCTCTCTCTGTTGTCTTTTGAATGCATTTAATCTATGCCAATTTATATACCATTTATCCTGATGTTGACGCCTCTTTGGCCTAATTCATCTCATAGCATAACGTCTTTGGGCACTAAGAAATGTGAACTGTTTGTCCACAAAAACGTGTCAACATCACACTTCAGCTGCCAGCATAATTATACCATCAAGAAGCTGCAGAAAAGTCCAAATTATCCAACACTCTGTTAATTCCTGTCATGTCACAATGGCTGGTAACAGATGAATGAACGGCTGATTTGGCTCTTGCCACCCACATAGTTTTAAGATTTTCTTTTCAGCTGTCATCATCATAATCATTATCATCAACACCATCATCTTTAACAACAGGATGTATGTTATGTATATCAAGATGCGAATGAACCAATCTAAGCTCCTCAGGTCACCCTATATTCAAGCAAGTTCACGAGTTTGAATCTGAGAAAAAAAAAATCAGTTTAAAAGTGATAAATAATCTTCACATTAATTTCTGTGAAAGTCATATTATTCTTTAAATTGGTATCATAATGATTTAATTCACACACACGCAAAATATATGAAAATTCGCTGTATTAATTTGCCAACTGGGTTAATAGCAGGGTTTACGTGGCTGCAATACTCATTTTCTAAGCTTATGTTCTTGAGGACGCCCACGCCTCTGAGTAAGGAGTGAGGTAAAGAGAGATAGGAGAGACGTGTAGAGAGAGAAGAGGGGGGAGACTACTTGGAGTGGAGGGATGTGCATCAGTCTGTCGGCGCTCAAATGGGTAATTGCGCACACAGCGGACTGAACTGTAGCGGCCGCTCCAACTGCGACCCAAGTGTGAAAGCGTCCTATTTGTGAGAGTCGTCCAGAGATCAGCGGGGGTTTGGGGCGCTGCGGAAAACTTGGATTTGCTTTGCAAGTATAGTGTTCAGTATGCGGACTGACTCTGAAGCTGCCTTAACTGCGAATAAACGCAGTTTAACGCACTCTTGATCTACCCCCACCTCTGGAGGATCACTTCTTCCCTCTGTGACGATGGGTAAGTCATTATGATAATCACAATTAAGTGTCATAGTTTCTGTCTATTCAGGCTCCTCGTTGCAAAGAAGATAGCTATGATAACCTTTAATTGGAGGATTTCTTAGTTCCTCAAGTGAATTAAGCTTAATTTATAACACTTAACAATAAAAAGAGCTGCTTTTCCTCTTTGCATTAAATTATTTAAGTAAAACATCCTTTGCCTCCAACATTTTCTGTGCATCTGTGAATGTGTTCATTTATATACATACCTTAAAGTGGCTAGCGTCAGATTGTTATCAATTCTTCATGAAGCAGGTCTGCCCTCTCAGACATCAAGCTGCTACATACTATATGATCTCCCTTTGAGGAATACATGTATTACCTTTGTTTAACCAAATGTTTTTGAGCAAACCTTTTCAAAAACCCAGTCATTTCATTGATTGCCTGTGTCCCTCTCTAACCCCAACAGGTTCTGTGATGATGGACTGGAGGTTATCATGTCTTCTTCTGCAGGCAGCTGTTTTGTTGCTGCTCAGCAAGGGGGAGAAGATGTGCCCTGTGAGTTGTCGCTGTGAAGGAAAGATTGTTTACTGTGAGTCTGGCATCTTCCAAGACATTCCAGTGAACATCACCACAGGATGCCAAGGTCTGTCCCTGCGTTACAACAACCTGCTGGTTCTTTTGCCGTACCAGTTCGCCCATCTCAACCAGCTAATATGGCTTTACTTGGACCACAACACCATCAATGCCATAGATGCTTTAGCCTTCCACGGTGTTCGCAGACTCAAGGAATTGATTCTTAGCTCCAACAAAATAACACATCTCCACAATAACACATTCAGTGCCATACCAAACCTGAGAAATCTGGATTTATCCTACAATCAGCTGCAATCTCTGCATCCAGGTCATTTCTACGGCCTGCGCAAACTGCAGAATCTCCACCTTCGATCCAATGGACTAAAACAGATCTTCATTCGCACATTTTTGGAATGCCGTGGCTTGGAGTTTCTAGACTTGGGTTATAATCGCTTGCGCAGCATCACTCGCACAACATTTTTAGGGTTGTTCAAGTTGAAAGAGCTTCATTTGGAACACAATCAGTTTTCCAGGATTAATTTTTTTATTTTCCCACGCCTTACCAACCTCCAGGCTCTTTATTTGCAGTGGAACCGCATTCGATCCATCAGTCAAGGCGTGCCATGGACCTGGCAGAAACTTCAGAAACTCGACCTATCAGGGAATGAAATCCAAATGTTGGACCCAGCTGTTTTCCAGTGCATGCCAAACTTAGAAACACTTAACCTGGAATCAAACAAGCTGAATAGTGTGCCTGTGGAAGCTGTAACAGCATGGACCTCCCTGACTACCATCAGCCTGGCAGGTAATGCCTGGGACTGCAGCCTCAGCATCTGCCCTCTTATGGGATGGCTCAGAACCTTCAGGGACCCCAAAGACATCAGCATGATTTGCAGCAGTCCTAAGTCTGTGCAGGGTGAAAGAGTTGTGGACGTGGTGAGGAATTACTCGATTTGTGTGGATGTTTCAAATGTGTTCTCAACCACAACTCTCATCATATTGAGCTCAACCCAAAGTGTGAACGTCACAACTTGGCCAGCCGCCTCTGGCGATACAGACCTTACTCACACTGTGTCACCTTCACAGACACTAACCACTTCACCTGTCAGTCCAAGTGGGACATACAGGAAGACAGCAAAGTCCACACCCACAAGCTCTGTATCCTACATCTCCCCTGAAACCCCCACATCATTTATCCCTGAGCTACAGTTTGAACATATGGCTTTCCATAAAATCATTGCAGGCAGTGTAGCCCTGTTCCTGTCTGTGTCATTGATCCTGCTGGTTATTTATGTCTCTTGGAGGCGCTACCCCAACACCATGAGGCAGCTGCAGCAGCACTCAGTCAACCATAAGCGCAGGAAAAAGGCTCACAAGCAGGAGCAGGACCTTAATTCTCAGTTACAAGAGTACTATCTGAGCTACCATTCAAACTCAGAGGCGATGGACTCCTTGGTAAACGAGACAAGGCCATGCACGTGCACTATATCAGGATCCATAGAATGTGAGGTGTGAGCGTTTTACCTTTAAGAGACATGAGGTGCTATTGCAAAGCAGAGGTAAATGTCTTTTCCTGGTGATAAAGTGATTTTTATCTCTGATGTAAAATGATGGAATTCTGCAGAACTGAAGAAAAATACTGGGGGGGGCAGTACAATATAATTATGTGCACAGAAAAGACAATTGGAAAGGAGAGAGCTAATTATCACCTTGACTGTTGTGAGAATAGTGGTCATGTTGGCTGTGTATGATCCAAAATTACAGCTGGACCTCCGCTACAGTAGAAGCAGGCTCTGTAGAAAGACTGTATAGAGAGTAATCTTGCCATGAGCCAACAAAGCCACTTTTTACTTGCTTGTTTTGTTGATAACATCATGTAGTCTGTAAAGCATTAGGATGTGCGTGTGCATCTTTGAGTTTGTGTGTGTGTGAGAGAGCGTGTCATGGAGATGAGCTGTTAATCCCCTGGTTTACTGGCATCTGGTTGGAGGAGTTACAGTGTTACACCTTACTCTTATTTGTGCTATTCGTCCAGTTGAGTTATTTTGCATTTGGCAAACAAGCATAGCTGTAGCAGAACCGCGGAAAGTGGGGGAACAATCAGAAAGAGAGCATCATTTGCATGAAGCCACTCTCCTTACTAAAGATGCTTCTCTCACACGTGAAATGGTCACTTTTAACTGACAAAAGAAAAACAATATATATTTGCATTTCATTTCATTGTGTAACTAGCCACAACATTTTTGAATATTAGAAAACCCATGAGTCTAATCTCAGGATGTATAAGTCTTAAGATGTTCAAATCTGTCAGGGCCAGGTAAGGCCTTTTTGTTTGTTTGTGTGTATGTGTCAAAAGTGACATTGTTGACTTTCATAATAAATTTTGTATTGATCATTCCTGTCATTATAATTATGCATTGTTTGTGTAAAGGTATAACAATATGGATAATAGGCTTTCTTTTGTGATTGTAACTGTACAATTAAAAGAAACACTGAGAGTTTATGAAATATACACGTGTGTTTTGAGACCATCAATGACTGGAGCTGTTTATGGAGAAAAAGAAATCTCTTTAAATCCTTTCATTGTGCTGTTGGTGTCATACATTTCATTGGAATTGCTGCTGCATGCAAACGAGCTGACATAGTTTCACGTGCCATCTTTTCTGATTGCCTTCTATCCTCTTCTAGAAGTATAGTATGGCCAACAACAGTATTGACTGTATTTGGAATAAACACACACCTCAGACTCAGATTAGGGGGTCCATGTCAGCAGCTTGGACAACACTCAGCTAGAAACGAGCTGTTTCATACTCTCAGTTTTCTCGTAAACAGGTTTGCTTTTTGTGCCAATGGAGCTCAACTAGGCTTGGTGCTTTTCTTTCCTTGTTCATGAGACAAAAGATACTCCAGTCCCTGAAACTAGAAACAGATTAAGAAGCTCTGGTTTATGTAACCAGTGTTCTCTCTCACTTTAGAAATTCTGCTCCAGTGCAGTGAAATGAAAGGGAGAGTAGAGGCAGGCTGCTGAGGTCAAGCTATAATGAAGTTATCACTCACCTCATTCTGCTTTGTTTCCATCAACTCCTTCCTTTCCCCCCCTGCTTCATTTTGCTTTTCCTTTTTTTGTCTTTTTTTTTTATTCTTGGCATGTTCAGTGTGAGGAGAGAAAGTAGACTTGCACGTGTTAACCCATTCACACATAGGCAGTGTCGATGCAGGGAGGTAATACAGTCTTTCCCTTTCAGCTGTTAGCTGTTTGTTTTTTCAGAACCTTTGTAGTTTGTCGTTTCATTCTGTCTGCTCATTATCAGCTATTAGCATGTTCAAAAGTCTCATGCGTAGTATGGATAAAGTTTCTGAATGGTCAAAGGCTGTTCAGATAAGGATTTATGATCTCCCACAGTCCATATTTAAACATGACTCAGGCTTTCTTTATGCTCCAGGCAGGCAAAGAGGCATGCTGCCAACAGAATTTATATCCATATATTTAGTCTCCAGCTCTTGCATAAATGATGAATTTCTCTCAGGGGCCAGTGGGAAAACCTGTAGGCCAAACAAAAATTATAATATGAGCAGGAAAAATGATTTGTTGGTCTAAATTTGGCAGATATTGTAATTAGTGTTTGATTTGTCATATTGTGACTGATGAAATGCAATTCCCTGTGATTTGAAACCTTTTGGTGTTGTGCAGCTGAGAAAAGAATGCTGATTAGAGAGCTGTGGTCTGAATCCTGTGGATTATTATTGAGGACATTGTTTGGCTGAAAAATTATGGGCATGTACTATATTGACTTTACCACAACAATGCACAAATAGAACCACACACAGGCAAAATCTGCAAAAATACGGTTCAAGATATGAGGAGTCTTTTTTAATCGCCTACCCTCTCCCCTCTCAAGTATTTTTAAACAGAAGAGAGAAGCCAAACATAGAATCAGTTAAAAATCTTTGCAGAAAAAAGGAAGAAGTCCTGTTTCTTTGTGCTACTTGGTAAGTGGTCACTGTAAGAGGAAGCATACTCAGCCCTTACTAGCTGTTGTAAAATTTTGATGTAAACATCGCAGTAGGGGGAATTTTCAAAAGTGCATAATGCTTTACTCATCTTTGCCAAAGGTTAAATGAACAATTTAAAGGTAGGCATAATTATCCTAAAGCAACAGTGGTGATGTTCCAACAGTGTTCTGTTGATCTAGCTGCCTCATTTCCCTCTTGTAACGCAATAAATATAAAATAATGCTTCCGCCTTTTTCAATTAAGCTCAGTTGTGCTGTTGCCAAGAGTTATGTGAGAAAACATATACCTGTACTATTCCTCTGTCTTTCTTGCTAATTGTTGCTAAGGCTACAGCCAGAGGTCTTTGCGTAGTGCTGCATAATAGCTGGGAAAAAAAACTTGGCTTTGTTCAAAGATAACAAATTCCCCCTTCTAGTACATCTAAAACTCAGTAATCAACACGTTACATCTGATTTTTTTATTCATGAACAAACTAAACATTTTGAAAATGGCCTGTTTCTCTTTTAACAGGGAAAAATCAACCTTGTGGTGCAGGCAAGACTTTAGAACCAGTTTCTGTGCAAGTTGAACAAAACATATATATCAAATTGATTAACAGTTGGTAGGTGGAGGCAGAGGCAGGTGAGACTTTTAGCAAGAAAATTAATTTTCCAAACTGTTAAACACGAATTTGAATAGAGCAACTGCAAGCTAATCAATAATGCTAATGATGGTTAAGTCCTGTAGATTCTCACAGCTCCTTTACGCAAGCATATTTCATAACTCCATGCTCTTTTGCATTTGTAACAGCTGCTATCCATGGAAGAGGATTTCTGCTAGGATGACTGAGTTAAGTTGTACATTGGATAAAATGAGCCCTGTAGACAGAGAGGCTTCTTTCTTTCTTTCTTTCTTTCTTTCTTTCTTTCTTTCTTTCTTTCTTTCTTTCTTTCTTTCTTTCTTTCTTTCTTTCTTTCTTTCTTTCTTTCTTTCTTTCTTTCTTTCTTTCTTTCTTTCTTTCTTTCTTTCTTTCTTTCTCTTCACTCTTACAGTGAATTTGAGGATCACACATATATTACCTTTAAGCTTTCAAGCCAATATAATGAGTTCCAGGCTGTTGGATTCAGATGATTACCATCAGCTGAAAATAGAGTCAGTGAGGTATGAAAGTATTCGAAGGCAGTTACCATAGTTTGGAAAGAGAAGTTGCACAGTCTCCTGTGCTCCACAACAGGATTTCTTTGTTCAACAACCTTTTGTGCACTGTATGTCACCTGTAAAATTCATTTGAATACTAATGCTTGACAGCCTTTGTCCCTTGTCCCAGTGGGCCCTCAGAGCAGAAAAAAAAAAAAAAACGCTCCTTGGTTTTCTGTTCATATGAAAGTAGAGGTGGTCAAAAAGGCCATGCGGCATGCCGTAAAATAAGCTTTTTTTTTTCTAAAAAACATAATTGTTCCAGCAGGAGGACCTTTGAATTTTGAACTTCCAAGAAAATGACTTTGTACCATAATATATTCTCTCACTTTCATCTTTCCACTTCGTTACCTCCTGCAAACTTGGATATATATATATATATATATATATATATATATATATATATATATATATGTGTGTATGTGTACGGTAGCTGAAGCTTAATAAAAAAGTAAGAACTAAGATGTTCTTTGCATTTTTCTGTTTACATTGTAGAAATTTCCTATTTTAACAAATATGTTCATCATTGTGGTCCTGTCTGGTTTGTATGTGTATCTACATTAGTGATTTGTGCTCCTAATTGTTCTGATATTCACGTGGTTTTCCACAATAAAAATTCTTTCTTTTTCAGTAAAATCCTGTCAGCAGTGTTTTATGACTTTATAGAATGGAGAGGTAAAAAGGCTGTTGCAAACATCCAGTGTAATATATTACATTTTACGACTCACTCTCTTGTCCATAAAGAGTGATCCCACTGCCACTTTAGTTTACTTAACATCAGGAAATCATTTCAGGCAGAAACTCAGTTGACAGCTTGACCTTTATGGCTCCATTTCTACTTGTCTTTGACAAAATGCCTCCCATATATAGTGATTGAAATAACACTAACATATGATCCAGGTTAGATGATATTTTCTCTAACACATGCTGTATGGACTAATGTATGACTGTACACTGTATGATGTTCCAGATTCATGTTGCATTCTTTTGAGACATCACCTGAGTGTTTCACTGATTTATTTCCCCTGATTTTTCAACAGCTCTACTGCTCACACCTGGGAAATCAATAAAAAAGCCAACAACAATTAGTTGTATAAGATTTATAAGATGTGCACACAGAAATACTGTTGTTTCCTCTGTAATAAAACATCAACATGGTACCTATAATAAAGACACTGTGGAAGCATCCGCAGAGGATCCATGTTAGAACTAAAAAAGGAAATTCATTCAGATCTCTGAAAATATTGGAGGTATCTGGCAGCCACACATACATAGAGTTACACACACCAAACACATCATTCAAAATGAAGAAATGAATACAGTATTAGATCAAATATGTAAAAATATATAACATCATGTCCAGATTCCCTTCAGTGCCTTTGTTATTGTATCTTGAAAAAAGACCAAAAGGTCATTGTATAAGTTATTATTCAAAAGTAGTTGTAGTGTCAAATAGCACATTTAAAATGTGACAAAACAGGCTGTCTTTACACCTGTAACTGCACTGACTCCAGCACAACGCATGTAACAGCAGAACCACAGACACTGCCATTATAAGAGATTGTAAAATATTGCTCACATAATGATTCTTCTGTGTAAGGAGTCCTTTTGACAGAGGTTCCTGCGGCTCAATGCCAATGGCTTCTCTGCTGCTGCATAAATGATGGCAGGATTAGTGCAGCAGTGGTGCACAGTGCCATGGAATTCTGAAAAATCTTAAAGATAAAAAGTTTTGAAGCCATCTCAAGTTATGTGTTGAAGGTTGTTAAAAGAGCAGGGTGAAAGGCAGGTTACACAGAACTAAATGGCAGTTAAATTAATGTGTTTTGACTGCCTTTAATAACATGATCGTCATGGCAGTTGAAATTTCCCTGCCAGCACATTCTGATTAATCTGCAGCATGCTCTTGTTCACTTGTTTGTAAAAGTACATTTCAGTAATCTGTGGCATCTAATGACATCTAAGTCAGCTGTGAGCATTGGTCTGGTACCATTGACAATGGCATCAGAGCCACATTTTTCAGTCAGGCTTGTTTGTTGGTTCTACTCAGTAGAAGTGGGCAGCGTAGAGAAGAGTGTGCCTTGTTGTTTTTGGGGGCTTGACAACCAAACCTTATTCATAGCTTCATTCTTCATGAATACACCAACAATAAAATGCTGATTGTGGCCAATAGTGCAGTGAAACTCTCAATTGTTAACATAAAATTTCAGCTTACAATTGAGAGTTTTGTGTTGATAAGATTCAAGGCTTTGGTGTGACAGACCAATCAAGGAGTCTCAGTCGTTATTCATCACAACCATTGTTGACCAACTCCTTGAGAGCTGATTTAAAAGACTGATGTTTTTTCAGGCCTGTTTCCAAAAGAGTTGGATGTAGTGTAAAATGTAAATAGCAACAGAATTCAATGATTTGCAAGTCATTAAAAACCCTATAATTCTCACAAGAGATAAATACTTGTCTCATATTAAAAACATTTACAACTTTCAGTTTACTATCTACTAAATTTTTTTTTTTATTACAGAGCATCATCTTGTTGAAATAAGCAAGGCTCTCATTGACAAGAACCAGGCTGCAGACAAAATGTCAGACTGTCACTGTTACAAGAGGCAGTGGTTCCAGTCAATAATGCTTTTTCTACTCAGGAGGATCCCTGAGCGCAATCAAAGAGATTTAAAAATTGCCACTCTTGAAAACAGCTGGTTAGATTCTGTAACTACCAAGCAAAGTAACGTCAAGGCTTAATTTAGTATCTCCTTTAGCACAGAAAAACCTAGACCATGCTTTTTGAGACTAAAAGAAGTAATTTCGTCTCATAATTCCATGTGACCACAACATTCAAAACAATACTCAGCTATTTTCATGCGGTCGTACGAACTGGGATTCATGTAAACAAATGATCGGAGTGAGTGTTAACAGCCTGTGATAAAATATTTTCTTTTTACTTTTTTGAATGACCAACTTTGTTAATGCAATATATTTCTATAATGACTTATTATTCTAATATGATATACATGATATAATCTCCATGAGGTTTTTGAACAGCTGTAATTTTATTAACTAATGTTAGTCTGCTCTCAACTGTTGTTGGATTCTTGTTGCAGTGCTGTTTTCTTTTCCTTCTTTCTTTTGGATTTCTACTTTCACCTCTCATTAATCTCACAAGGTTTTCCAATCCAAGTTAAGGATTGTTAAAAAAAAAACATAGCCACAGCTGACAGGAACTTTTTTCACCTCTGTTTTCAAAGTCAGACTCATGTTTAGGCTGTAACAAAATGCCAGTAGTGGACCCATTATCACCTGAGTTAAGAACATTAACTTCTAAGAACATCTTTTGGGCAAAAGCGAAACAGTGGGCTGTGTTATGTCTTGCCAACTTACTTCTACTTTTCAGAGTAATGGAGCCAAGCATAAGTAGATATTCATTTATCTTTTATAAGTATACAGATTTAGTATATTATATTAGGCTGAGTGTCCATTGCTTTCAGCTTAATTATAAGCATAATGTGACCATTGTATAAACTGAGCTTAACTGTCTCACTTAACCTGGTTTAAGTGTTTTGTTAGCAAGTTAGATAACTTAAGTCACTAATGTTACAACATTATCTAGCAAGGTTTATATTGAGGGATGGAAACTTTAAGCTTTAGTTTTCAGTTTATTTATGCCACTACATGCTCAAATTGATAAATTACACTGTATTAGTTTCCAGTTAGTTTACACTTCCTTGAAAATACTGATAGATAACTATATCAATATTTCAATAAACAACAACTTAAAGCACATTACTGAATGTGACGCACACCTAAGGGTATATAGAGGTGGGTATACACTACTGTCCTGCATATACCGTGCACTACACCTCCGAGTATGATATAAAGTCTGTTACAGATATTTTGCAAAGTTACTCTTCAGTCCCAATGTTTAGTTCAGTGTTGTCTAAATTAGAGAACATTAAGATTAAAAAGATTAAAGTATAAAGTTCGAGCAACTGTAGGTACTCCCTGCAGAAAAGACTAAATTGAAATCACAAAGCAGTTTCTAGTTGTTGAAAGTCATGTGAGCATGTTTTAGACAAATTTGTTTAACTTGAATAAAACGTGAGTTTGATGTTGATACTGCATTGTTGAGTACAACCAGCGGGAATCACATTACATTAGTTTCAATGTGCAGCAGTTTATGTCTCCAGCTTGCAGCGTCGAATGCAGGTGACATCAGCCTGACCACAGCTAACATGTATCTGTATGTGTATATAATCAGTGGAGGGTAGATAAGATCATAAAGTATTACTGGGTTATGTGTTTTACTGGGTTAAAAGGAATAATCCTTTTCTGTTTGGGAGATTATCACAGCAGGGGTCACAAAAGTCAGAAAGAAAGAGTTCTAATGCTGAAATAGAAAATAAAATTATTTGGATTCTGAAGGACTCGTTGCTTGCTATTCTTTTAAAATCTTATTTATTCATTTATCTGTTGTTCAACGTGCATACTGCCTTTAAAACATAAAACAGCTTGCTTTGCTCACTTTTAAAAATGTTCCGGTTAACTTTGAGTTTTCACAACAATACATTAAAAATGGCTAAGAGTAACTATCTCTCATTCCTAGCCTGCTGTGTATTTCAGTCTCATAGAGCCATTTTCACATTGTTTGGAAATTCATTCTAAGAAAATAAATGAATTTGATTTGAACATGACATAAAACATTTTAAAAATGTCTTCATCTCAGTCTAAAGCCCCGCCCTGGACTGTTTTTCTTAACCCTGCCCCCATTGGATTTCTGACCATTACCGCTCGCTTCAGCAACACATGTTGGTCATCAACTTAATGGGAATCATTTAACAAAAGTGCTATTTACAACAACAAAATGCAGCAGCAGTACAGGACAGATTACTCCGGCTGTAGCTCAGGAGGAAGAGCAATCGCCCGCCAATCGGAAGGTCGGTGGTTCGACTGAATGTGTGTGAGTGGGGTGAATGCGGCATGTAGTGAAGTGCTTTGAGTGGTCAGTTAGACTAGAAAAGCACTATACAAGTCCATTTACACAGATCTATTAATTTTAACATAATTACGTCTACTGACACCCTAGTATGTTACTACTATGAAGCCACAGTTACAAAGCAATTTAAGTTTTGTTAGTTTTTCAAATCACATGCAAGTAGCAGCAATGAATAAACAAGGGGTAAAATTAAGTACAACGTAAACTGGCAGTAAAAACACAACCTTACTGTTTTTGATGTAATACATATCAACACAAGAAAAAGCAAGAAGTCTTGATTGTGGCACTCTTGCTCGCATAAGACTCCCATCAGGTGCCATGGGATCCCCAATCCCATTACAACCTTCTAACTGAGTCCATCATAAATGACAGATCTGTCTCAACAGAAACTCTAAAACAGGAAACCCTTCTCTTTCCATTCATGCAATTTTAGTCCTGGTCAAGAGTAGCATCTGTCAGCATAACTACATCTTCTGTATCAGTGTTGTCATGTTGCGTCAGGAGAGAAAACGTGTATATTTTAGGGTCCGTCATAAGCTCGAGTTAAAAATGTGCTCAGGCACAAGGAAAGCAACAGCACATCAGGATCTTGTTGATCTTGTATAAGAAAAAAGAACACTCAGAAGTTTATACACAACATTTATTTTGAACAAGTCCATGCAGTACTTCAGTGCAAACAATTCACTGTCTGGAGGCTTAAAGCTCATGGAAATCCAGTGCTGGTTTTCAGTTTTCTCACTTACATACAGAAATTTCTCCATGTTTTCTTTTATCCTAATTTGTACCATTGGTGATAAAACCTCCAAATGCTTTGTATTGTTTTAATGTCAAATTCAAGTTGTAGAATAATTTGCATGAGCAGAATTTGAGAATACAGAATGTTGAACATCTCCCCATCTTTACCTCTGACAGACTGGGATGCTCTTTTTATTATGTTATTGACCTTTTGCCAATTAACCTTATTCGTCTTGAAATGTTCCACCAAGCTTGTGTGTGTGTGTTAGAGTATTGCTTTTCCAGCCTTTTGTTTCTCACTTTCTCAAACAGTTTTGAAATGTGTTGCCACTTCCAGTTTTTTTGCCAGCATCATATTCAACCCACCTTTTCTGGAAGCACCTGCTCTCTGTTAGACGATTTTAATAGCTACATATTTTTCAAAAAATGTGCCTGCCAGAGATTGATAGCAATGCTTTTTTTTCTATTTCAAAGTATTAAGGCATTCATCTTGACCGTAGAGTATGATGAGCCGCCCAATTTAATCCAGTATTTGCATCCACTTCTGTAACCCTTTTAAAGAATGATAACTCTATAGCTAACACCATCTCAGAATGTGGGTATGGTTATATTATGCCTTTGTCATTGTGCTTCTGAGACAGAAATGAGCCTCTGATTATCACCATGAGTGTGGTTATTACTGCATCAACAAACACTGAATTAATTCTTTAGCAGCCTGCTGATGAGAACGTCTTTTTGTAGGCTTCACGTGTTTGATTGCACCCGAAATTAAAAACCTTCATTTCTGCTGGGTATCGATGGAATCATTTTATTTTGGTTCAATAAGCATGATTTCTTCCTCAAGATTTAATGGAATATGTGAAAGTTTCTCAGCACAGTGATCGCTGTAATATGATGATTGGAGTAGCCAAGTGCAATGATTGTTGCAGTTAGCCCAGATAGAAATTTTAACATTTTAAACAGATTTTATGCATTTATTTTTTCAATCAGTGCTGGAGAGATGCATGCATACATGCCAAAACAGCTGATGCTATTCAGAGACAGTTGATTTTACATTTGGTCTTTGTTGCAGAGTGAGTGTTTCACATGGTGATGGCCCTAAACTCTTAAGGACCAGGGACCTGGAAGTTGCCAGGAATTGTAGAGATCTCCACAAGACATTTAGAATGAGCATTTGAATTGCAAATTGTAACACTAAAATAAAACCTGTTCTTGTAGAAATGCATATATTACAAGTGTACCAATCTGCATTTTTACAATAGAATATATTTACTGTAAATCAGCCATTTCCTACAACAGTCGGGGCTTGTGAAAAATATTTTTTCTTTTGCTGTAGACATGATGCATGGCTAAGGCAAACCATGTCTTTATGCTGGAATTTAGTTATTAACCTACTGTGGTCCTTAGTTACAAAATACAACAAAATTTGGATAAAATATCACAGCATTTCAGAAAATAATAACATCATAGACAACGCAAAATTTCAGAAAGCAAAACTGCTTTTATTGTAAATTTTCTGAAACTTTATCCCATTTTTGGTTATCTTGAATTTAGTCCAGTGTTGTTGTGTTCTGCACCTCAGAGACTCTTTGTCAACCAAATATTGGGCAAAACTACGCTCTAAGAAAGGATTCAGGAGGTTAGTTAGAATGACTTAAAAACATGAGCTTTTTCAGCATAAAAAATACAATTTGTTACATGTCCATTGTTTTATTAAGTTGATAACTTATTTCAAGAAGTTAATCAAAATAAAGAAAGATGTCTTCACTCAGAAATAATTTGATTTTGCATTAAGCATTTCTGCCTTCACTTAACAAGCAAAAGTATTAAGTTAATGAAACTTAATATTGTATCATGATATTAAGTTGGTGCAGCTTCCTATCACGTGTGCATGTATTAAAGCGGAGAACATGACCAATGACCATTTTATGCTGCCAGACTGCACCAGCAACAGCCAGAGGCTGCAAGGAGTGAAGGTCAGGGTTGGATTAACTTTACTTGGTGAGTAAATATTTTTTTTATTTTCTTAATTTTATGTGCAACTGCAAGTAACTATCAGCGCTCAGTCCAGTTACAGAACACCAAAATTCAAATATCCGCAGTGTGCTTTGTCCTCAGCTTTTAGCTAGCTAATGTCTTCAAAGCAACTCTGTGAAATGTAGCATTTTTTGGTTGTCACAATTGAAAAAATCTTTTTTGTGGAAGAATGCTGTGAGCTGTTTTCTTCTGAATCTCCAGAAAGATTTTATGGCTTCAAAAAAGTTGCTCGACCTGCCACCAGCATAAGGGTGAGTATATGACACATTTTTCATTGAAATGGAACAATTCTTTAAGTGATGTGTTTTCACATACAGATGCTCCAATGTCTCAAGCCAAACCTCAGATCATTCTCCAGAACCATGACATACAATTTTTTTTAAGTTGAGCTAGTGTAATTTTTTTAGAATGTACATTTGCCACCAATGATTATGCTTGACAAGAAAATCTGCATATCTCATCCTGGGGGGAAACACAATTACTTGGTACAAATTTTATGGAAAGCCAAATTGAAACATTTAATTCGAAATGAAATTGTAAATACATCTGTGCATTAATGTTGTTGCGATTGACCTTGAGGTTTTTAGCCAAACAGACCAACAGACATTATTGTTCCAGCAGTCATGACACAAGCACGGCTAAAAAAGTTGAACACTTTAGCTAACCAATGGGAAACCTTTTTTATTGCAGATTTGGAGCATTTATTCCAGAAGGAATCACTGAGTTAACCATTTTTTATTTCTATCATGAAGGTCAGTCCGTGCGAGGCAGGGCTCACTGATGTCTTTAAAGAAATAACCTTCATGAGAATTTTCCTACACAGCCAATAAGAAAAAAAAAGCTCCAGCCATCAAATGCAAAGTTTGAGCTGCAGGAATTTCACCTAAATAAAGTTCATATTCATAAAGTGACCAGAATTACAGCAACAATTAAATTACCCAATTATGGTTCATGGATGTCTCACCTGGATTTTAACAATTCTATATCAGTGAAACTACTTTCTATACAACTATAACCCTATCAAACCCTCTCAGCAATAAATCATTACGACATAATCATGCAGACTGGCCCATGCAACTGCTCAAGTGTCTTATTGCACATCCTCAATCTGGATATTGAATTTTACTTCAGCAATGTCGCTATTGCAGCACAAAGTATTAAAGCATGTTTTATTACAAAAGCTTGGTTTAATTATCTCTACTCAGGATGGAATCCATAACACAGAGCTATTATGTAAATTATTGTCATTGTGTATAAATGTAAGACACTTTATAAATCATTTCTTGATGGTGTAAGGGAAAACCTAATATTTTGAGATACAATTTGCCATTTAAACATTATGGAGTTCTTTGTATCAGCTTGAAAACCACAGAAAATCAGCACTGTTGTTTTTAAATCATCTGAGCAACAAAGAAAAACTGCTCTGACTGGCTGCTTCAGCCTGCCTAATCTTCGTTCAACTGTGCGATATTTGCCAAATGTGGGATTTGAGTGGAATAAGACTGGTGTAAAAATACTTTTTTTTCCTCTTTGGTCAAAGTGGGCTGCTGGTCATCAACTCATCCCTCATCAGGAAATATTTGTGGTTGCATATTTGTGTTAGGAAAAGTGTTTTATAACTTTAGAGTGTTTTGTGGGGTCACTCTTCTTCGGGCCTGTGATTTGTTTTTAACAAGCTGGGTTATGGATTGCAATTTGATTTCAAATTAAAATCAGAGCAGTGTCTAATTAAGACTATGCTCTGAGGGTAGAACTTGTTATGAATAAAGCTGCTCTAATCATTGTGCTAAAACAGCCATTAACCAGATAATAATGAAAGGTCACATTATATAGCAAACCCACATAGAATTATCCCTCTACTGTTCCAAACACTTTTCAGGGTATTGTTAGTAAATCTCCAGTCCTTGAAAATTTGGATGCTGTGAAAGATGTAAATAAAACCAGAATGCGCTGATCTGCAAATTTCATAAGTCAATATTCTATTTACAATAGAACATATCAAGTATTGAAAGTGAGACGCTTCACTGTTTCATAAATTAATTTAGATATTAGCTCATCTTGAATTTAATGGCAGCAACATGTCTCAAAAGTTGAGACAGGGCCATGTTTACCACTCTGATATAGGATTCTAGCTGCTCAACAGTCCTGGGCCTTCTTTGTTGTAGTTCACCTTTCATGACAGACCAAATATTTTCAAATATTGAAAGGTCTGCACTGCAGGGAGGGACCAGTCCAGCACCCAGACTCTGCTCTTGTAATTGATAAATGCAGTATGTGCTAAAGCATTGTTTGCTGAAATATGCTAAGCCTTCCCTAAGAAAAACATCATCTGGATGGGAATATATAATGCTCTAACATCTGTACATAGCTCATGGTTTCTTTCCAGATGTGCAGGTTGCCAGTTCCATAGTCATCAATGCACCACTCTACCTTCAGAGATGCAGAGAGATTGAACACCTTCTCTTCAGTCTGGAAGATGCTGCGTCTGTGATTTCCAAAAAGACAGTTTTCTACCTTTTCTACCATCTTCATTTTGAATAAGATTAGGCCCACAAAAATCAGCTGTGTTGTATATCATGTTTACATGTGGCTTTAACCTGTATTTGTGGATGGCACAAAGAAATGTGTTCACAGACAATGATTTCTGGAAGTGTTCCTGAGCCCATGCAGAAATTTCCATGACAGAATCATGTCTGCTTTTAACGCAGTGCTGCCTGAAGTCCTGAAGATCACGGATACCCAATACTGATTTTCTCTTGTGTCCTGTTTGCACAGAGATGTCACCAGATTTTTTAAAATCTTTTGATGAAGTTATGTGCAGCAGATTAAAGGGTATTCAGAGTCTTAGCATTTCACATTGAGAAACATTAATATGAGTTTGCTCCACAATTTGATTGCACAATTTTTTGAGGATTGCTGACCTTCTGCCAATAATACTTCTAAGAGATTCTGCCTCTCTAAGGTACTCTTTTTATACCCAGTCAAGTTACTGACATGTTGCCAAATAACCTATTTACCTGCAACATGTTCTTCCAGCTGCTTTTTAGTACCACTTACTTTTTAAGCTTTTTGATGTTCCCGTCCCAACAGTTTTTAAACATCTTGCTGCCATTAAATTCAAGATGAGCTAATATTTCTCATGAAGTAAAATTTCTCTCTTCCAAAATTTGAAATGCTTTTCTTTATGTTCTATTGTGAATGAAATATTGGTTCATGAGATTTGCAAGTACTGGCTACCTGCCCAGGGTATACCCTACCTCTTGCCCGATGACAGCTGGGAAAGGCTCCAATCCTCCCCCACCGTGACTCTGAATTGGATAAAGTGGTTATAGAAAACGGATGGATGAAGTAATTGCATTCTGTTCTTAATAATGTTTTACATTTTCTTTGAAGTTGTGGTTGTATCTAATCAGACCAGCAGCAACAGCTGGTTGCATGAAAAAGTGCACTAAAACCCTTCCATCCCCCTGCCTAGGGGGGTGGGTGGAGTTCATCTCTTCTCTGTTTCACCAACATCTGTAACTCAATGGAATCTCTCCATATTTATACCTTTGTGAGTAGCAAAGAGAAATGGAACCATTTTGGGTTTAATCTAAATTAAATACCAATTACTTAACGCTATCAAATTTGTGGTCCATACCTCATGACTAAAATATCTGTTAAAATCCCAGTTTGGGAACAATTTGTTGCATCCCATATACTCTGCTATTTTGTGTCTCCTCTACATTATCAAAGACTAAACTAAACAGATATATAACAGAACAAAAAATTGGATTAATGTCCCTTTTCACTTATGCTGTGCCTTATATGAGAAGGTTAACACTACACTACTAGAATAAAACCTTTACTGTGTCATCTTTTAAGCAGCCTTATTAGCAAATATTAGTACTTCAGAGTAACAACAGTTGTGGTTGCTGGTGCAGTAGCAATGAAATGGTTTCATGGGAGTTAAACTACCCTCTTAATTTCTGCTGCAAAGGAACCAGAGCATTTGTTCACATACTTCATGCATCATCTGTACTTCTGCATAACAGAAAATAAGCTACCGGCCCTTTAGGAGACTTTTTACATTAATACATTGAAAGCAAGGAAACATACTTTTTGAATGCTTACACCAATCACACCTCTTACACACCTCTTATAATCTGTTCTGATTATTCTTCTTAGCCAGTTGGATTCTGTAAGGTGGTGACAAGAATTGTGTACGAATTGCTGTCTTTTATATTTAATCTTGTAATCATTTGGCTTTTACTCATTGAAAAGTTTACTGACTCTTGAAGTTTTGTTGTCTTCCTATGTCACTGATGGGTCTCACAGCACATCTGAGCTGAGTTATCCTTCCTTCTGTTCGAGTTCATTGTCTTTAGCATTCTTGTCCAGTCAAAAGTTTTAATGGCCTTTTCACATTTCCTGCAGACATCCTATATTACACCATTTACAACTGACAGCAGTTAGATCAGGTGGAAGAACAAATTAAATGAATTGTGTCAGGTTGACATGATATTTAACACTTAAATGCATCAGGCATCAGTATCATATATACACCTGTACAACAATGATCAGTAAATTCATAAGTATTTCTATTTAAAAAACAATAATCATGCACCTTGATGGCTGCATACTGATTCAATGAATCAGTACTCTTAGCTTATCTTATCTCTTTGTTGTTTTCCCCTTCCTTCCTTATCATTTATATCAAGTGATGACCTTGCAGCATGCAGATTAAATACTGGGTTTGGGTCTATATAAAGCAACCCAGAGAGTTACTACTAACTTTTTTTGCTTCTGCTTCTTGTCTTGTGTCTTTGTTTCCATCAAGTTACACCACCACCTCTATTTCAAAGCACCTTGAATACAGTTTCATATGGCCTTCTGAGTCAGTTTCTCTCTTTCTGACAGCAGTTTCATCTGCAGCTTCTCTTGCCCTCATGTCAAAGTGCCCTTTGGGCAAATCACAGAATCTCAAAATATCCTTACATGACTCACTGTCATGGTTATGAGTGTATATTTAAAGCACTTTTGTAAATGCTGCCATTTCCAAATTCTTGGAGTACTTCTTGAAGTTTTGGTTTGATTAAAGGTTATTGCTTAAGACTGAGCTCACCCAATAATTGAATACTTGAAGTTGAGGAGTAGAAATTTGTAAATGTCAAGAGCACATGGGGTGTCTTTTCAAATTGTGTAATACAGACATGAGTGCTCCTGTAATTACTATGTAAAAATGTCTTGTATTTTTAAGGGAGGCATGCTTTTATTACGACCCAGCACCAAATAATGTCAGGTTTGCTAATTTGCAGAGAACAGTGACAAATAGCATCAATAGAATTCAAATTCTTCTCATTTACTTTTAGTGTATTAATGAAAATTGGCATTACTGTAAAAATTCTTCTGTCACTTTCAAGTTAGGCAAAGCGTGTAGGCGTATCTATTCAACTGAGCTTCAGTTCTGCAGAAATAATTTTCCTTCCAAATGAATGCTTGCTTTTTATTGACTGGGGATACAACAGAGAGTGAAGCATGACATCTTCCATCCATGCTCATTCTCATCACCAGTCGTTTTTCACAACAGATTCTTTTTATTCTTCTCTCTTAATTTATATTTTCTAAAATAGCAAAAAATAAGCATGACATCACATAATTGAAATATAATTACCCAGTATGTTTTGGGGAAATATGAGCAGCAGTGCAGCAGGGAGGGAGAGGGATCTGAAGTTTTTTATCGGAAAATACTTCTTCCATCCCACTCCTACAAGCGAGGCTTAGAGGACCATACTCTCCATGGACTCCCTCTGTGTGCCAGACTTCACTGGGTTTAGCAAAAGAAGCACAACTTATTGGATTATGGAATCCACCGTCAATGCTTGTATTGCTTGAGGACGTGTGTGTGTTTGTGGGGATTTATGTGAGTGGGCAACTTGTGAACCAAGTGAGGGATGGCTGGTAAATGCCGATTTACCTGCTGATTGTGTATGTATGTATTTTACATTTTTACATGTATTTTATCATTTGATATCCCACCTATTTGTGTCCAGAGGTTAGTATTTAACAGCTTCAAGACTCTTCTTGTTTTACATGCATTTAACTGTTGCTTTATGTTTCAGCCCACTGAAAGTGTTGTGTCTGCACCGACAGGATGAAGTTTTGGCTCACATTCCTGCTTAGATGGACTCCCTGCTGATAACATAATGCAGCATAATTGTGCACATGCAGACTGAGATTTGCAGTGGAAGTGATTTTCTGGCAAACGCTATTTCTGTCCTTGCTCTCTGTACAACATAATAACCCTACGCACCTTTTACAGATTTTACTCCTCATACAGTGGGATGCTGACAAGCTGAAATGAATATTTATCCTTTTTTTTTATCTTTTGCCTAAACTATATCGATTAAATTTATTTAAATCCCATTGAATTTAATTTAACTTGAAAATAACAGAGGGTGGAGAAAGCCTTGCATTTTCAACTTGGCTGTTTTTCACACAGCACACTGAAAGCATGCAAGTGGGAAGCAGATGAAAGCAGGCTCTCCTTAAAGAAAGGAGTCATTTTAAAAGTCGCAAGTATAACATGACTGTCATCTGTCCAAACCACGTCATCACCATGTTGGCGTTTATTCATACAGGCCAAAATGGCTTACAATAACATTTGTAGAAAATGTGAGCTCTTGTGATTGTGAGAGAAACTGCATGTAAACTGTACAAAAATGATGTTCATGTGCGTGGTGGTCATGAAAATAACGTTCTGTTTTTTTTTCCTAACCCAAACAAAGTGAAGTTATTGGCTAAACCCAACTGAGTTGACAAGTGACAAAATGTCATTGTTATGTGTTTGAATTTAACCAAAGAAAAATAGCATTTTTGCCAAAACAAATGCATTTTTCTAACCCCAAAAACTAAGGTTATTGCCCAAACCTTACATTTTGAACTGTAGTGAAAATCAGTTGTTTGCGAGTTGATTGGCTTGTCCCGCCGCAACTGCTTGAAAAAGTCGATTTTCGAAAAGTCAAAAAAGTTGCAAATTTCCACAAGCTACGCAAGCAAAGCAAAGCAATTAACTCAGAGTTCAATATGGCAGTGCAAGACATCACTCCCATTCAAAGTGAATTAGTGAAAAGTGAAGTAATATTTCCGTCCTGCTGCTTGTTAGGGTGGTACTTTACAGGACACCATTAGGGTATGAACAAACAACCTATTTGACGCTGTCAAATTGGAGGACATTGGTTTAACTAAGGCTGCTGAGTGTGTGTATACAGAGGGCAGGGAAATCGCAAATAAAAAAATTAAAGACTGATGGCTGTAAAGAACATACATAAATTGCATATTTCCTCAAGTGTAGAGATTCAAGGGGTCTTGAATATCGAGCGTGGCTGAGTGTGCTGGCTATTCTCCACTCATCTTGCTCTTTGAGGGGCTGAATGACTGTATTACTTAAGGCCAGAGGCTGCATTCTTGTAGCAGTTACTTTTATACCTTTAAAAGACAAATATATGTCTAACCGGCTAGCTGACATTGACGCACTGTGAGTCATGTGCCGTTCTATTTCAGTATGGCTGCTGGCAAGCCCAGCCTTTCTGTGGCCTCCTCCCTGCATTTGGTCATTTATTTGCCACCCCTGCTAAGCTGTTTACATGTAATTCGGACATCTGTCAAGGTGCTTTGTTTGCTACCCTGGGGTGTGATTAGACAAGCTTTGCCAAATCTGTGAAGAGATACAGCATGTGTACTGTAACAAGTCTTGACTGCGAAGATGGCTAAAGTCGGGCTGTGTCTCATCCACCAGGTTCAGTAGGATGATCAAGAAAGCATCAGATAACAAAAGAGTACAGAGATGTAACAAACACAGAAGATTTAGGTCTTTGAACATGCGTATTTACATCATCCTTCTCCTACTCTCCCCTGCAATGTAAATGCTTAATCTTCTTGAGTGTCCCACAAATGTCGGTTTGATCCCACCTTGTCTTGTCAAACAGTCTGTTCAGCTCAGCGCACCAGTGCCAGAAACATCGGGGGGAGGAAGTGGGGCAATTAACCACCTGCTGGTAAAGCAGCCATACCTTGTAGCCTTACACAAACACTGAGATTTAGAGGATCACTTCTGAACACCTTGCTGCACAGATTTCTTGGGTGTGGTGCAAGTCAGGCACATGGCGTGGAGCTCAGGTACACAGCCTGCAACTATACAGCTTGTACCAGGAAGGGAGTAGAGAGGGGCTGATTTGAAATTACCTTTCTGATCATGTTTCATAATGAGTGCTACTAATTTGTTCATCTCCTTAATGAACATTATTGGCAGGATTGCATTAACCCAGCACTTAAGTTTCCTAATGGCTGGCGTCACGCTCCGTGCTCACATCATACGATACGCTCTCCTGCAATCAATACTGAATAATTTCACCATCCCATCAGACTTCATCCTAAATGTCTTTCTTCTTTATTTTTGGATGATCATATTGAGTTCTGTTCATTTTCCAGCATGAAATCAGTATAGTTCTTATAAGGCGCATTCCCACTGTGGGAACCTTTTGCAGTTCCTATAACCTTTTCAGGAATAGGTCCCGATTTTTCGCGCATTCGGACATACAGGAACTAGGGACCACAGACCTCAGTTCCTATAACCATTTTAGCGCTTTCTCCAAGGCAGAGTCTTTTCTGGCTTCCATAGGAACACATATGACGTAGGTGTTTGGTGGTTGGTAGCTCCGCCCCTTGTCTGAAATGTGTACTCATAGGACACGGACACAACCAGCGCATGTTTAATAAGTTCAAGTTAGACGTCGTCTCCTTTGTCTGCAGCGCTCTGCTCTCCTTCTTTCCTTCATGGAACGAAGAAGTATTGCCTGCCGCTCGATTCTTCGTCTCCTGACTCTCGCTGTATGCTCTTCCAGCCTCGATCTTAGACACCTGATGTGATCGTCCATGATTAATATTACGCAGACCAATTATGCAGACCATGAACACGGTGGCCTCCTCGCGCTCCATATTAGCTTATTGGTGGTGTTGTTTTATTCTTTCCTTACTTTTCGCGGGTTTTGTTTTGTTGTTGAGTCTGGCGCTAAAGTGACAAGACTATCGCAGACGGTTGCGTCATATCAGTCCCTGTCAAGGTCCCTGACTCACGTGAATGCAAAATGAAACAGTTCCCCTGGGGAAGGGCAGCTCTTCTGACGAAATTTGAGGTGGACAGTTCTTAGAACTGCATTCTTAGAACGTCTTTGTCCGAATGCCGCGATAGTGCGATGTCTGTCTGTGAGCAACAAATACCACATGTGTATTCTTGTGGGTGTGTCTGGAGGGCATGTAAATGGGGTTGAAAGAAATTTTTGACATTTTGTGGGTCCCCACAGATGTAGTTATGCTGCTGTCCTTTTACCTTAATGACAGACTTGTTTAATAAAAAGCAATCTTAACAAATCATCTACACCACCCTAAACCCTTAATACAACATACGAAGCCCTAGAAATAGGGTAACTATACTAAGCTAGGTGCCTCACTTTGTCCCCCCAGTGTGTCTGGCAGAGGTAGTTATGCATTGTGTCAATCAAGATACAACATCAACACAAAAAGCAACACAGTAACCTATTTGTTAGACTCTATCTGTCTTGTATTGACTAAACTCAACACAGATAGGTAATCATTAATCTCAGTCAACAGAAGAGTTTTTAAACTTCAAACATAAAGCAAAACTAATCTGAAAGAGGGTTGACATGTTTCCAGTGTGGGGAGTGGCCAACATATGCACTATGAACTGAGAGGGTGTGGCCATAGTTACTGCTGCTGAGTTTCACCTGAGAGCAAAATAAATAAGCCTTCCTGGTACTGAGACACTACAAGGCCTTGTTGAACACAATTATACTTTGGACTATTTCTTCTCTACAAGGTAAATCACAAGATGCTATTCTACTTTTATTTTCTCTTTCTGTCATTACTGATAAACAGATGTCGAATTTCCTGGTAGCGTGGACTGACAGGCACTGTTTGTCTTCAGCTAAATAATCATTAATTCTAGACCTCACTTACACAATGAATATGGTTATTGTATAGTTCTGAGGTGCTTGTTAAAAAATATGCTCTGAGTGATAAACCGTGACGGAGAAGACATTTTTGGAAAATTATTCTTAAAGTTTAATATGTTTTCAGGGATATAATGGAATCTGGATTCACAAGCGTGTGTCAGAGATTGGCTGTGCTGTTACTGTTTCTGATAACAACTCAGCTGAAAACAGGTGAGTCTCATCTTATATCCCCAGAGTGTTGTTTTTATTTCTTGTTGTTTTAGATAAGTAAGGCCACCACAATTATTGCAGTGTAAGATTCCACTTTTTGTTTCTTTTCTCCATATATTTACTGCCCCAGTTTTCAGTGAACACTATAAAAGCAGATGATGATGTGTACACGGTAAATTATCTCTCACTGAACAAGTGTTTTCTGGAGGTTTGATATGTGACTAACGCAATATTCCTGATGAGCTCACTGATGAATCGCATTCCTGACATTCAGTGAACCATATACAGACATACGATGTGGGTGTCTGACAAGTACCCTGCATAACATTCATACCTCTTTTTCGCCGTTGCCAAGTGTCAGACTGCTGTGTGCATTCACAGTGTATAACCCCGAGAGACTTTATTGTCCCTAGGAGAAAAATTAGTCCTGGGATCCTTTCCAAGCTTCTATTTTTAAACACAAACAATATAAAAGCAGAGGTAAATGAAATCAAATGCTTGCAGCAAGTGAACACTGAGCATCACATGTACAACATATTAAGGGTTTCTCAAAAATCTCTGGGACACATTTCACTGTCTCATCAAAACGTTAACTGCTTATTTAACTACTACTCAAGTTTAAATGCAAGCTCCCAGTAGATGGCTTTGTATCCAAACCAGTGAAGAAGTGCACAGGATTTGAATACTTACACCTGTTTATATCAAGCTTGGTGACTGAGCTCACGGGCAAGCCTATTTGCCTTTAAAAAAAAAAACACATCTTCATTACAACAGGAATTTTGCCTTTGGGGGCTTTCACAGAATAAACATTTGAATGACTAATGTCAGCTTCTTTTTTTTTTTCCTAGTCTCATTTCATCACATCTGCTATTTACATGCTTTTATAAATACCCCTGAGATGCTTTGTTGTAATGGCACTGAAGTGCTTTCAGAGTTTTATACAGGATTTAATAATGAGCGGCATCAGAAGCAAGTCTGATTCATGCTCCATTTAGATATTTAGTTCAGGTTAAAGATCTAAAATGGGAAAATGGTGAGAAGACTTTTCAAAGAGCTGAACTCCACCAAGATAAATCACTTGGATTGTTGAAACGTGTTATCGCTCCAAAACAATCGGCACTGAATTCTTTCTACATACGTCATGCCTATCAGTAATAATCAAAATCCCTGGCCATAAACAGTGAGTCAGTGGGGTGTGTGTCAGCTCAGAGATGTACATTTGTCATGTTTGCTCATCCTTTCACTTTTTATCATCATTTACCAATATATTTCTCACAGTTAATGAGCCTCCAGAATAAAAGTAAAATCAGAAGAAAATATATTGCATCCCCTTTTTATGTATTTTTTTTTGTGTGTTCCAGCTCTAAACCTCAAATTTTCAGTTTAACTTAGGAGGCCAATTAGTCTCACATCAGCACTCCTCAACCCTGAGCCTGCGATACAAGCACAGGCCCAGAGCCTGAATGTCATTAGCTGGGAGGGATATTAATGCATTTCAGAGTGAAAGTAGTTCCTCTGTCTTCTTCTGTTTGTCCCTTATTGCCAGGGCAGATACACCCTGTGTTTAATGGCCATGAAAATTAGAGTGAGGAAGAAGTGTATTTTGTGAATAAGATTAATCTGACAGGATGTTTCAACTTATTTATTTATCTTGGAACTCCTTCATGTGACAGAGGCAATGCAGATAACATCCTCAGGGCCACAGACCATTCAAAAGGCCCAAGGAGAAACAGTGACCCTGGGATGTACATACACACCAGACTCACAAGACACAGGCGAGCTGGATATTGAGTGGTCCAATGTAAGCCCAGACATGACACAGAAAGATACACTGGTAAGTTGTATGCATATTTGCCAACAGAGAGACTCAGACTCAAAGACTTTTTGGAAGGGGGGGGGGGGTAGACAGATTACTTGTACATGCATTAATCATTTCCTTTGTGGGAAAACCTGAACTGTTTTAACTCATTGTGAACATTCCGTCTCAGATCTTATCATATGCAGGAGGCCAGACGCACCAGTACAGCCAAGACCTCACTAATAGGATCAAATATATAGGAGACCCGAAGCTGGGCGATGCTTCCATCTCTGTCTCCAATGTGAAGACTTCAGACACTGGCACCTACCAGTGTAAAGTCAAAAAGTCGCCGGGTGTGGACATGAGAAAAGTCACTCTGGTAGTGATGGGTGAGGAGGAATTCCTTTTCTACTGGTTTTACCTGTTCATCCTCCCTGCCTTCTTCTTTTAAGTGTTGCTCTCATTCAAATGGAATGTGATGGCTCTTCCCTTCTATGTCTGCTGAAACAAGGATCTTTACCTTAGACACATTTGAGCCTCCTGAATGAATGAATGAATCAGATATATGGTATAGCCATTTATGTGTTCAGTTATTTTTTCTTTCATTAGCTCCGCCATCAGTGCCAAAGTGTTGGGTTGAAGGTAGCGAGGAGAAAGGTGGCTCAGTCTCCCTCCGGTGTAAATCCTACAAGGGAACTATTCCTCTTAGTTATGTTTGGAGAAGAGAGAGTGGAGGTGCAATGCCATCTATTGCAACCCAAGGTAAGAAACCCAATATAAAAAGACCTGCATATAGTTTTGTTTTTATTGTAAAAAACTATGTTTGCTGATTTATTTATTTATTTTCTTCTCTTTCAAAAAGACTCAGAGACTGGCGAGCTCTTGATCATGAACCATACAGACAGCAACACTGGAACATATGTTTGTGAAGCAAAAAATTCCGTTGGCAAGGCACAGTGCAAATATTCACTGCATGCATACAACCGTAAGTCTATTATATAATTTAACTATCAAGAACTCTAAAAACACAGATAAACTCAAGGTTTTGCTTTTTCTGCAATATTCAGGCAAAACTCCAAAATCTTATGGAAGCCTCTGGTTGTTGCTGGAATTTATTATTTGATGCAAGGCGAATTGCCCTTGTTTGATGCCTGTGCACTATGTCCTCTCTTTCAGCTACCGATAAAGTGGGTGTCATAGTTGGTGCAGTGATAGGTGCTCTGCTGCTGCTGCTCCTCCTCCTGCTTCTCATCTGGCTTCTGGTCTGCTGCTGCAACAAGAAGCGTTACCAGAAGGAGGTAGCAAATGAAATCAGGTATTTGCATCAGAGATGAAAACTCTGGGGGGGGGGGTTAAAATATAATCTCTGATCACAGCATCATGTACTTGAAACCTGTTTTACCTTGTTTCCTCAGGGAGGATGTACAGGCCCCAGAGAGCAGACCCTCCAGCAGACACTCCAGTTTCCACACAGCGGTGGAATACCGCACTCACCACAGGGTGCAGTATAACTCCGTGCCAAATCCCCAGCCGAGTGTCAGTGAAACTGGCCAAATCTATACAGGCGGCAGTAACGGACCTGCAGGGGACAGACTTGCTTCCCTCAGATATGACCATAGATACGGATACCCCGTTTAACTACAAGCATGAAGCTCCACATTCAAAGTTTTAACTTTTAAAACCTTGTGAAGAACATTTTGAGCAAAGTGCCTAAGTGACTTAAGGTGCAGTACTATTCAAATAAAGAACAATGGGAGGGCTGGTTTAGCAAGGACTGTCCGACTATCATGACACACTGTGGCACATCACTGCTATTGTAAACAAACTGTATGTATTATACCAAAATTATTTTTATGGTGGTTTTTTTTCTTAAGATATGAGTCATTTTAATACTTTTGTTATTTAAGGATGTATAAAATAAAACATTTTAACTGATAAGTCTGTGAGGATTCTAATTTCAGGCACACTCAAGCACATTTTTATTGCTCGATAACACCAAGGCGGACAAGTCAAACGGCCTAATTAGAAAAGTGAATTAATGGAGAAGACTTGGGGAAAACTAAAGCTAGGTTTAAACTCTGACCTCGGTGCATAAACGTGGTGCAAGAAACACCAGAGATCGACATGGATTACTGTAAATCAAAACATGGAGGCTCGTGAGTCAGAGTATTTGAAGGAAAATAATTTTGTTGGGCCCATGGTTGTCTTCTCTGCCTCTGCCCTCTGGAAGTAATGTTTCTTTGGCAGAAAAAAGAGCTGCATAATTGCCTTTTTGTGTTGTGTGCTTCTCCAATGTTTTGCAAAGCGGGTACTGGTTATTAGTCTGACTGTGAACAGTTGAGGCAGTAACCTGTAGATGACACTTTCAGCAGGCAGAGTCAGCACTGTGCCTGTGGCCCCACCCCTTGATAAAAACACCCTGTGATGCCCTGATCTCATCTTCAAAAGGTGTGTGTTGAATTAATAAAAGCAGCTAGAAGTAATGCGGGTTGGGGGCCTGTCAGCAAAAAAATAAAAAATCTTCCCCATGTCCCCTCAAGGGCATGGGTCATCCTGTACTAATCTATTGCAGCATTCTTATTTGTACTCCCACCCTCTCACCCCAACCCACCCCAGACACACACACACACACACACACACATAGCCTACAGTGAGCTTCTGCAGTGTTTGTCTTTGTTACCATTTTTGCTTCACTTGAAGACAGATTGACCCTTGGAGGATCTTCATCTTTTTGTTTGCTTGAATTAAATGTTTCAACGAGTGCACATCCATCAAGCCTTTTTCTGTGCACAAATTAGCCCACCCTTTGATAGTCATGCTGGTAAACAGATACAATAATTTATCTCAATTACAATTCTTGCAATCTCATTCAAAAAACATATAAAGAAGAAGTTCCTTACAGACCAGAACCTTTATCAGAGTTGGCATAGTAATTATTCAAATAAAAAAAAAAGCTCCTGCTGAGTCTCCCTTTCTATCTAGATTCAAAGGATGTTTGCACTAAAAAGGGCTTGTTCCCGAAACTGTGCAAAAGGCCAAATCTATCTTTGAAATGTTTTCAGATTAAACTACAGTGCTACTTCTAAGGTAAACTGTCCCCACACGAATGGCTAAGCATTATTGCTTTGCTTATATATAGCGTCGCTTATGTAGAACCCCATCTCCAAAAAAGTTGGAAAACAGATTTTACATTTGAAATGTGTTGCTGGTATCTGAGTAAGCATTTCAGATCTGATGCCAGCAACCCGTATCATAAAAGTTAGGACTGAGATACCATCTGAGGTGTTGTATCACCTCTTTAATTTGACAAAACTGTTGGAATCTGGGAATGGAAGAATACATGTTTCCCATTCTTGCTTGATACAGCAGCCATGCTGTATTGCTTTGGATTGGAAGTTAATTTGGATTTTTCTTTTTCTACTTTGAATACACAAGCAGTCAATAAATTAAATTTAAGAAAACACCTTGTTAAAAGTCTGTCGACCAAGTGAGCGCTGTCCACTGCACAAACAGTAAAAAGGTATTGCATAAGCAAGGCTCCTGAAGGTGATTTAAGGTGATATGCTTTACTTATCAGGTAAATAGGTCTGCTGCTGGTCTGATAATTTTGAATATGCGGCGCTGCTGCGTGAATAACTATTTGCATGTGGTATGAGGTGGATTGTGGTCTCTGGACTGGTTGAGCAGTCAAGCAGGAACATAGTCAAGTCACTGGATAGCCATAATGAATGTATATCCTGACCAATTTGTGTCAATGCAAAAACGGCTTCACCACTACCTGTGGTCAGACATGATGCAAATCTAAAGCTTATACATAAAACCCTGACGGAATACTCGAATCCAAGGATTTTACCTTGCCGTCTGTATTGTGCACAGAACTCCAGGTGGTGATTAATACTTAAAACAGAAAAAGAATTGAATCAAACAGCACATTGTGACGACTCGGAGGCAAACAGAATGCAAGCAGAGACCTTCAGTAGTATTCAAAGGGATTTTTAAAAAAAGCTTTATCTGACCCAAAGGATTTACATTTGAGGTAAAATTGGAAGACGTTTCTTACCTTAATCACCCTAACCTTCTTATTCAAGCTTGATTTTGCATGTGACCACCTAATTTCTCGATTTCACATATATTTTTCATTCATAATAGAAACCTTTAACTGAGACCATTTGTATCTGTTTTTATGTATTTCAAAAGCTAAATGTGTGAATCTTTTCCTCAGGCCCAACTGAGAAACTGTGACCGATTCCGTTATGTGAAACAAATGAAGAATCGTCTGGCTTGGAGTGTGTGTGCATGATTCTATTTTTTATTTTTTTTGCCATCTTGTCTTCTCTTTGAACGCAGCGAAAACTTGACACGGAGATATAAAATTATTTTTTACAAAGTTTACACAGTGCATGTGCTTGGGTATAGCTTATCATCATGTTGGTAGAAGCTAAATTGATCATCTGGATCTTAACAGGTCTACTTGCTGTCATGACGGTCTTCTTTAATGTATATATCTTTTTGATGAGTCTGTGGAGCAAGAAAGAGAAAAAACAGAGAGGTCCCAGTGACACTATCATCATAGCTCTGTCAGCGGCTGACGTGACTCACCAACTGATGTGTTACCTCTGGATGACCATGGATGAAGTGGATACTAAGTGTCGCATGGCCGACATGATTTACACCATCTTGCTCCTGCTCATCTTCAGTTTCAAGTTCACCATCATGTGGGACACCAGCTTTCTCACTTTCTACTACAGCACCAAGCTAGTCAACACACCCAATCACTGCTACACACAGATTCAAGCCGCCATCCTCAAGCATGTGACCTTAGCGATTATTCTCATCCCTCTGTGTGGCCTGGTCACCTGCATGCCGATGCTTGTGGTGTTTCACCATGACAACAGTACAGGTGTCAACAAAGACTGCGGGGTTTTGATGCCTGACACCAGCTCTGGCCAGGTTTATAATGTAATTTATTTACTCATGTCTGATGTACTGCCAGGGCTGATTATGCTGAAGTGCTGCGTCTCCATCTCTGTCCACCTGGCCATCCATCTCCGCCACATGAAAGCCAGCACTAACGGCGCCCATCTCCCAAAGCTCGGCTCACAGATGAGGGTGATCAAGATGGCTCTGTCTCTGGTGGCCGTCTTTCTCATCTTCCTCGTGGTCGACCTGTATGTCAACTACCAGATAGTTGTGTACAATGACAGTTCTATGGGGCTCACATTCTTTGTCACGTCAATCTACACAACTGTCACTGCCATGGTACTAATCTATGGTAAAAAAACTCTTTGGAAAGCTTTGATACATGATTTTAACATCTGTCTAGATGAATATCCATGTTTGTCTTGTCTGAAGGTACCTGAACGAAAGGCTACATCCAGAACTCCAGCAAAAGTTATAAATTGAAATCACTTTATGTTGGAAGCATTTCTGCTCAAATCAATTGGTCATTGGTTTAAGGATTAATTGGTTAATTAACTTGTTCTTTTATCCTATGTACTAACAATTTTAGGAAGGATTTATGTTCTGCTGTATCATCAGTAAGATATGTTAGCTGCGTTACCTTGTTAGGGCAGGAAAGGTAGAGTTGTAAAAGTGATGCACACAGCAGTCAGGTAACCAGCACACCATGCAAATCACAACCTTATCAGACTGCACCTGATGAAAATCAATATTTCAACAGAACAAATAATAGTCAGGTCTACAAAACATAGCTGCAAGCATGGTTGCCTTGACATGATGTGCCCAAAGAAAGTGTTAAAAATACATGTGACTGTGGTGAAAGGCCAGAGCATATTAATAAAACAAGACTGTATACACAACCTGAATCTTTATTTCATGACGGAGAATTTTGAGTGTTTTCCTCGGCAAAGTTCCAGGTAGCTGCAGCTGCACATGGGGAGGACAGTAGCCTGCCTGTAACTTAAGGATGCCAGGCCAAGCGCCTACACCTTCTGAGTGAGAAAACATACGCTTGACGAAGAAGGCATCTCCTCCTCTGTCTGTTTGTCAACAGGACTTTGCGTGCCTGCACTCGACAGCTCGCAGGTGTCAAAGTGTGTAACTGTAACTGTGTGTGCCGTTGTGAAGCTGGGAGGTCCCTCAAAGTGCACTCATGCCCAACAAACCTACCCTAAGTAAGTAAAGGTTTAAAAAAAAATGCAGCAGACCTCTTTGCGATGCTACATTAGTTCACACCCTCTGGCACCACCTAGTGAGGTTCAAAGCAGACATACAATAATGCAGCTAATCCCACTACACACAGGCTTGGGATCCCTCCAGCAGATAAGTGGACAAAGCAAGAAAGGGCATATTTTCCTTTGATGCAGGGGAATTAAGTCGTGCGAAGGCCCAGGCCTCCATCACTGCTATTTTCCAACTGCTTCAGGGAGTTGGGTTCAGAGAAATATTATTTTGTATATTTACACTTTTTTTGTTTAGGAGGGAATGTTTGCAGAGGAATTTAGATACTTTGAATAGTTGTGTTAACTAAAAATTGAGAGTGGGGTATTTCCAGTTAGGAAATTCAAAAGTTGTACTAAAAGAATAGGATCATGGCATTTTTGACTGGTATCTTATCAGAATGTTAGTTCAATCAGTCAGCAGCACTTCACTGCTTTAGCTGGTCAAAAAAACTGGGAAATGTTCTAAATTGCAGTAAAACTTAATTCTGTAATTTTCTAAATTTATCCCTAAATTAACATACAAGTTCAAAGATTTGACAAACTATATTGTATTTAGAAAATATAAACTCATTTAAATTTCATACCAACAAGAGAAGCAAAAATTGAAAAGAATCGGGTATAAAAAAATACCCATCTTTCAAAGAAATGATGGCCTTGTAGCTCACTACTTTGATTTGACACCATCAAAAAAAAACACTGACCCTCTTAAAAAAATGCTTTGGTATTTCAGCAACTATGGTACATAATATTGTGAAAAGATAGAAGAACTCTATGGAAATCTAAGTCCTTAAAGCTCAAGTAAGAAACCACTGTTGGGTGTGCATGACCTTGCACTGCATGAGAAAGCAATATACCATCATGGTCAATACAGTCACATGGGCTCAGGAGTATCCTCATTTTCCCTCAATGCAGTGTGCTACTTTATCCAGAAATGTAACCTGAAAATATATTACACAAGGAGAAAGCCAAATATAAACTCTGCACAGAAACCTTGCAGAGTTATTTAGACACAAGCTCATCTGAGTTGAACAGAAGGACAGTGAATATGTGTTCTGTAGTTAGATGAGCCCATGTTTCGGTTGCTTTTGAAGAGAAAAAAACACTAACATTTGGTCCAATGACCTAAAAGACAAGACAATTCACAAATTTGAACAATGGTTCACAAATATCTCAATCCTCTGTTATGTATTTTTGTATGTGTTATGTAAAATCATATCCACAAAAGTACAAAGCGGTTTACAAATATGTATAATTTGCTCAGTAAATTTCCTTCCTACATATCCGCAGACAAATTTACAATTACAAGGAGCAGTTACTTACTACACCAACAGGTGGCGATAGACAAGCATACACTGTGGAGATGAGGACGGCACCAGAAAAGGACCAATGCTTACCAGGAAAGGCTGCCAAGCAAGGACATGGGGCACAGCAGCAGCGGAGGAAAGTGGGTTACCCATCTTCTAACCAATCAGCTTCTTTAGAATTTTTACACACTACACAGTTGGTTAGCCAACACTGTCAGTCAATGCAGGTTGCATACTTCCAAAGCAGCGACTTAAGTCCCTCAGCCCAGAGAAGTTGACATTGCCCACAGGATCTCAAGTAAAGAGCCGAAAATAGTTCTCTAAACTCTCCCCTGAGGTCTTGCAAACATGTCTACATGCTGTAGTGTTTTGTTGCCACTTAGGTGCAGTCTAAAACATATAGGACAATCTGATCTGTGGGCTGCTCTTAGTTGTGTTTGTGATGTTGTTGGTTCCTTAACTTTGCTCTGCTGTGGAGAACATAGACATATATACACAGATGCTGCATCGACTGTGAAAGTGCGTGCCTAAAGCGCCGCCATGTTGGTACAGGGCAAGCAGAGGCAGCGATGCATGAACTTACGAAGGAAAGAAGTACTCCTCAATCTTACAGTAGAATTATTTGCTGAATTTTTCGACCGATTTTCAAACGTATTTATTTGTTAAAAACGTCACACATGTAGCTATGATACGGGTACTTGGATATTTTAAAAATGCTGGTTTTCTTCCAGTGGACTTGCCTCAGCATTTCCCTGAAGTTGAACCTCATTCTAATGTTGTGAGTATCTGCATGTAATATTTTCCAAACACATGAGAGCACCAAGGCCCTGGTCATATTAAAACCTGTATCGCATTTGCTCTCTGCCACTCATTTTAGACACACTGAGATATACGAGTACACATTAAAACGTATTGTAGGGTGTTTTGTCCCTGTCACTTAGACAGCTTAGCTCATATCCATGGTGCAAACAGTGAGAAAGACAAGCTTGAATACTACTTGAATAAAATGGAAATACTTTAAATAAAATAAAGACCTGAATACACCTTAACGTTTTCAGTTTTTTTTTCATTCTATCTGTCTGTCTATCATGTCTGCCGTTTGACAAACAAACCTCATGAAAATAACTTGACAACTGAGTGATTTATGATCACTTTTATTGTGTAGAAACACCATTCCTCCATATATATCATGTACTGTAGGAGCAGGTGGCACTGTACCAAGATGGCCGCCCTGTCGGCACGCCCGTCCAGTGAGCTGCAGCAGTCAATGCGGCATCTATGTATATATGTCTATGGCGGAAAAGAGAGAAGTCAAAGAGCTTTGTGATGGCGTGAAACATTGTTACAAACATTATCTTCAAATGTTAAGTTTTTAATATATTGTTCTAAAAAAAACAATGAAGTTGGTCATTGAAGACACTGATAATCATTGTTTTGGACAAGTTTTTCTTGAATTTAAAAAAAAATACCCAGCTTTTCTGAAAATGTGTTTTGTATACTGCAGCTATTCTGTGTCATATTCAACCCTTTTTTTCCAAAAAAGAAAATACCACCCATAAGAGTGAATATACAATCCAACCAACATTCACATGTACAGGGTGTGAGTCAGGTTTGCAATCTTTGCATAAATTATTAAGCCATCTTTGTGTTCACAATGGATGCTTATAAATGTTGAATACAATTCATTTATTCATGGGGACAGATATATACTTGCTCTACAGGCTTTTGTCAACTTTGCATGGTTCATCTGATATCTTGTCAGATAAAGGCACTAACAAAAAGAGTCAAAACACACTAAACGGTCACAAGTTATTTCATTGCACCTGTCAAAAATCCTCAAATCACTGATGTGCTCTTACCTTTTAGAAAGCTTTTATGGGTGTCTGTGCAGTTTTAATGGAACAGATGATGTACTGTGTCTGAAACCAGCCATCAAAAATACCCCGTAATGAAAAATGTTGCATGTACAGTACAAATAAAGCCTTTATGACTTCAAATCTTCCAAAGATTCCATCCACACAAAAATAATACTCTCTCCTGAGAAATGGCTTTGTGTAACAGCGAGGGGGGCAGTGTGTGGGGTCAACCAGAACAGATACGGTGCCGAGCTGAGCCGACAGTGTACGAGCACAGATATACACACAAACACAAATACACCTCCTAATGTGTTCCTAAATCTCATCATAGGATAAAACTCGTTTCTGATCACCAGCACTGAATAGAACCCTTTTTCCCCAATAAACCCTATGACAATAAACAAATTAGGTTAAAGTAGCAAATCTTACTTTGAGGGTAGCTGTACTGTAAATTGCTGAAATATTCCCCATGGCTCTTATATACTGTACATCTGTCTATGATACAGTAGATGAAGAACATCTTAATTTTGAAGTGGCAAATTCTGTCCGAACACACAATTACTTAAACACAACAAGAGAACATATTTTATATAAACTATTTAAAAGCCATCACAATATGCAGGTAAGATATTACTCGGAATAACCACCTCAAATGAAGTTTTAAAATACATGATAATGGAACTTTGTTAGGTGGAGTTTAAGAACTAAATGGTAACAATTATAGTGAAAGTCAATGATTGATTTGCAGTGTTTTTCCTGCTGGCCAAAGGTGGCCAAAAAGCTAAGAGGTTTACACAAAAAAATGAGTGAGATTCAAAGGGAAAATGGCTGCTGTAATTTGTGTAATTTGTGTGCAATAATCTTTAACAGGGAGCACCCAGGCCAGACACAGGAAAGAGTCACATGCCAAAAAATAACCGCATTCATCTTTTGGTCTGTAACAATATATATAATTATTTCCAGAAAAGCCTTTATCTGAGCAGTCTGTTTTAGATGCTGGAAAAATAAAGATATAAAGGCGGAATTTAAGAATTAAGAAGCATAAATATAAAAATCTAATGAGACTTTAGTGCAAGAATCTTGCTGGGATGTGTATTAGATATGTAAAATGCTCTTAAGAGTAATTCCCACCAGTGGGAGGTATTTGTGTATACGTGCGTATGTGTGTGCATCCGCTGGTCATCAGGCGTTAGAATAGCTCAAGGTTAGCCTCAGACGTGCCACTGCCTTATAGTCAGCTGAGAGGAGGCTAGAAGGACATCTCATATTAGAATTAAAGGAACGAAACTGTTTTGATTGTCCCATTAATTCAATAGGAAGTTGTAAACATGTTAGATTGTGGAGACTGTTCCCATGGAGATGTTCCTGAGCATACAACTTAAGCTGGCAGATACAACACTGCTCCTTCTGCATGAACGAACATCACTACAAATGTTCATTGCCCCTGAGACTTGCAGGCAGAATGAAATCAAACATGCATCACTATCTGCGGAAGGGAACAGGCCATTAACAATCCAGATTAGCAAGACCACAGCCCATCACACAACTACCATAAACATCTTATAAAGCCCTCCCTGTAGACGGTCTCCACAAATAATGACCCCTTGGCTCATGCATTACTGTGAGCAACAGGGACATCATTTACTTTCATCTATCCCAGTTGCATTTAAAATGCATAAATCAACAGTTTTATGCCAGCTTGTTAGATGTTTTGAGCTTGAATGGGTAATTTGTCATGCTATCAGCATCTTAATAACTATGTGACTGCTATGTTTCCAGTGAAGTGATCTGTGTCCTCTGTTGACAGGATTGTAGTAAAGAAACAGAGAAGATGCTCATCTAAAATAAATGTCAAGTCAATGTCACCAAACATGGGAAAAAGTCTTTATTTTGGTTCAGTCAACAACAGTTTGTTCATTTAAAAAAAAAAAAATCATTTCTTGAGGCATTGTTTGTAAAAATATATCTAATGCTTGTTAAGAAATGTGTTCTGTACAATGACATGTATCCCTTGTAAAAGAATTCAAATTGAAAAATGGAACAAAAAATACTGGCAACTTCATTATCAACACAATCTGATCACTTTTAAAAACACCATGCATGCATAGATTCATCAGTGTCAAGGCACATAAATTTAAGTGTTTCTTTAAAAAAAAATGTAGACAGTGCAAAGTAAAGCAGTATTTTTGTACAAAATGGATTAAAATTACTCTGCATTACAATAAACCATCTCTGTACACCCTGGGTGTGCAAATCTGTAAAAAAAAAAAAATAAAGTCAATGGATAGTAATAATTACAACTTAAAAAATGTATTCAATAAAACGAAACAAAACCAACAATATCAAACTAAACTCTGGACTCGTACAGCGTAAATGTCTCTGTAAAAGCCCGGTTTAACACACTGGAAAATATGCTAATTTATTTTCTTGATAAAGAACTTTTTATGTCTTTATACTATGTCTGTACCTAGAGCCTGAAGCAGGGTAGAGTAGTTTAGCCAAACCCATTATGACCTGGAGGAACTTATCTATCTTATACAGGTTTTTAGGTGGGGCTTAGTTGATACAGAAAAGAGCTTTCCTTTGTTTGAAGAAAAAAAAAACAAAAAACGTTGTGATGGACCATTTCTTGGTTGAGAGCAGTAATTTTCACCAGTACCTAGTGGTTGCCTGGCAACTACACATAACCCTTGTACTTTACAACAGCAGATTTTGCACAAATATCTAACAAGATACAACATATTAATTGAGCTATATAGTGAAATGGATTTGTTGACTCCAACGAAGAGCTACGCTGGCGGTTACCTCCAATTTTCCATGCAAAAGGTAGGTTCGCCTATCAGCTCCAGCTACATATCTACTGTATACATAAGAGATGGGTTTAAATGATTTCTTGGCAAGTATGTAAATAAAGATGTATTCCCCAAAATATAGACATAATTCCATGAAAGAAAAGTGTATTCCCAGTGAACATCACCTTCATAAACATCCATCATAAACAAGAAAACAAATGCAGAATCGGCACCACATTCAATAATGCCATCCAGTGTTACTGAAACATTGTGGTTTAGGGAGATAGTTTTGGTCGCACTACTACTAAACACAATCAACGGACATTAAAATAAGTACATATCAAACTAACAGTTACATTCTGTACTTTTCTATTCCCTGCTCATGGTTAAGTTTAACATATCTCTAATGCAGCTTTTTGTTGATCATGAAATGCTGTTTAACAGCCAGGGGGAAATGAGTCATCCAGTGTTACTCCATATGCACATAAAAAAAAAAAACTACAACATTGTTCCTTTTCAGTACAATTTGAAAAAAAAAAAAAAAATAACCTATAGTGACTTTTCTTCAAAGAGAAAATGTTTCATTAACTTGAAAAGCACAGAATCTATGAATGTACCTAAAATGTATAAAAAATACCCTCTTATGACAGTAACTCTGCACACATTTTAAAAACAGTTCAAATTAGAGAACAAGTACCTGCTTGGATTTAAAAGCAACCTGAAACGGAATTAAATTATTATTGAATCTTGCATCCACCCCACGTTTTCTGCTTTCTGTACCCTACTGTGACAATTCCACCATGCCACAAATGAAACTGTGCTTTCATCACATTCAAATCAGACATTTAGTGGAACTTCAAGGTCCGTGCGTAGGTGTAGCCTTACTGGGGGCTGTTCTCGTATGAGGGGAACATTGACTTTCGAGTCTTTGGAGGAGGTGGAGGAGGCTTGCTCTCAATTTTCATTGGTAATGGAGGAGTGAACTGTGTGGAAAGAAAGAGGAAGGTTTGTGGTAGGACTTTAAATAAAAAAGAAAAACAGAATATTTTAACGTTTACTCGCTATCAAATATGCATTAGGGTGTGGTTGTTGTTTTTTTCTGAGCAGATGTACCTCTGAAGAGAATCCAGGGTTGTCAATCTCATGCGGGTGTTTCTTCGGAGGCATGGGTGGGGGAGTCCCAGGGGTGTCAACATTATTGGCATCATTGTCACTGAGAAGTGATGAGTAACCTAGCGCAGGAGAGAGTAAATAAAAGCTTTTCCGACTGCATACATCTGTGGGTAAGCGTGACCTGATTAGGTCTGTAGACCAGAATGCGCTTACAGAAAGACAGTCTGCAAGAATTTTTTTTTTGTGTGAAAGGTAGAACTTTAAGAAAAAAATAAAGTGCTAGCATGTGGTGTGGTGTTTGTCAGAACGAGAGTGTTCTGTTACTTACTGGAACTGCGCGGAGTGTGTGGAGAGGCAGGGAGTGGGCTGAGTGGGTTAGACAGGCTGAGCTGGGATGAAACACCCTGGAAGAGGGAGAGGGTGAGCCGGCGGTCTCCTAACTGTAAACTTTTGGGTCTCTGTTGCTTCTCTGGAGGAGTCTGGAACAAAAGCATCAAACAGATATAAAGAATTCCATGTAGAACACTACCGCACCGTTCATTTCATTTCACAGTAAATTAACATGGGACCGATGCTGTCTTGTAAGCAGTTTTGTGATAAGGAAAGTATATCGTCCTTCATTTCTAAGGTTTTATCAAGACAAAATGGGAAAAAAAAAATCATCTAGTTATTAACCACTATTAGAATTAATTAAATATAACTTTACATGAAGAACAACACGTGAAATATCACAGTGTGTAATCATCTATTTAAAAAAAATAAACAAGACAAAATGCAGAAAAGGTGTGTGGAAAAGCTCCATGATTCAGCAGCTTGTAGAACCATCTTTGCAGCAGTAACTTAAAGTAATTATTTTATTTTCGATGTTATTAGTCTCTTAAATCGTTGAGGAGGAATTTTGGCAAAATTGCTTTATTTAAATGAGGCTTGTGAGCATTTGTTTTTGTGCAGCTCATTTAAGGTCCCGTCACAGCATTTCAGTGAGGTTGAGGTTTGGATTTGGTCTATGTCATTGCAGCACCTTGATTCTTTTCTTTGTCACCAGTTCTGTCGTAGATTTGCTGCTGTGACTGGGAACATTGTCCTGATGCATGAGCCAGTTTCAGCCAAGCTTTAGCTGTTGGTCTGATGGCCTCACATTTGACTCTAGAGTACTTTGGTGTACAGCAGAGTTCATGGTGGACTGAATAAAGCACTTTTGCATAACACTGGAAAAAGATAAAATTAAATATTGGGTTTGTTCAAGCAAAACCAAATTTCAAAATTAACGTAAACATGTTAGTCCGACCAAAATCCTACAAAATCTTGAAACTGGACTAAGACAACCGGATCATGTGGTTGGGACAAAATCACTCCCACACAGACTTGGGGCTCCACACATGCTACAACATTGCATCTTTTTTAAAAACAGTAACGTGTAACTGTATGTGAATACAGCTGAATTCCCAATGACTGTGTTCTCCGTCACATTATGTTTCGTTCGTTATGATGGACTCCAGATTGTTTGGAAATGACCTTATATCCCTTTCCAGGTTGAGGAGTATTTGCTGAATGACTATTGACTAAATATAGTAGTTGTTCATCTGAGTTTGTAGTTACCCAATTATAAGCCTTCTTTTGTATAATGCCCTAGGGGGTAAAACCAGGTGCAATTTCTGTGTTGTGACTGTGTGAAAAAATCATTGCACATAAGGACTTACTTCATCTGCATCAGACTGCCTCTCCAGTAGAACTTGGGATTTGCTCACACTCCACTCCTTCCTATTCTTTCGAGCTATCCTGTTGTCCTCCTCAGAGCGGGACAGAACAGAAGCCCTGTGATCGCTGGGACGGGACAACAAGGAACTGTTTGTGAATGACCAGAGGAATAAAAAAAAAGATGCATAAGTATTTACCACTAAGACAGACAAATTGCTCTGTTTTGCAAAAGAAAAACTTTGTTTTTGAAAAAAAAAGCAGTGACTACAAATAACTTCAAATCAGGCTAGGTGGAGAGGTTGCAAGGACAGGATGGAGGGACTTACTCTGAGGATGCAGAGCCGCTGGAGAGGCCTGAGGAGGTGTTGGAGAGGGTTGAGACAGTAGACATGCGACGCAGGGTGGAAGACAAGATGTAGGGCATCACCACCGATCCCACACGACTCTTCTTCCTTTCAGTCAGAGAGCATGGCTAGGACACACAAATAGGGTTAAGCATAATTGGGACATCTTGGCAAAATGACAGGCAAAGCACAGGTCCCAATAGCCTGGCTAAAGGAAGATTTATGGTCCTGCACTAATATAATGTACACTCTGCTTCAATTGAGAAGCATTTGATAGGAAGGCAAGAGGGCCAATAGCTAAAGTTGGCACCTTCTTACATTAAATTAAGTTTTCAGCTGGCTACGCACCAAGGTTATGACGCCATACTGCTTTTCCACTTTCTCCCGAAGGTCTTGGAAGCAAGTGACTAGACGATTGTGTAAGGGCTTCAGCTCGTCCCTTGTTTTCTCCCCATGGATGCGAATTCCATCGGCCAAAACAGGGATCTGGGGTGCAGGGAGTGAAGCAATAAGTGTTGCAAAAAATCTAAGGTGATTGAGGCGAGCGTCAAGAATGGGGGAAGGACTTACCTGCAGGGCGATCAGATGTTTCAGGACTTCAATACGTTCAAGGTCTTCTGGGTGCGCTTGCATGTAGGTGTCTGTGAAGAATGCCTGCAGAGGGTAAAAACTGAATGACAATTGGGCAATATTTTTGGCATGGTTACTAGAAACTCCAGAGCAAGAAACTGTGAACAGGCTTCCGCAGCATTTCAAAGCGCCCACAGTGGAATATAAGAGTATCAGGTAAGAGACTAGCCACAAATCCTGTCAATGATATGAAGTTTTATATATACTTATTAGCTTTTGTTTAAAGTTGTATTATTTCACTATTATTAGTATAACCTGACAGTGTTTGATTACATTATGATTAAAGAAAAGATACAGCCCCCTCGCGATCTTGTTTTGTATTAAGAGAGTTTAGAGAATTGATGGATGGATAGTTTCTAATATGGTTTGAATAAATGTTTTGAACTAAAAAAAAAAAAACACTATTTTCTACTGAGTCATGCTAACAGAATGGCTCTGGTTGTCCTTTTCAAGTTGACTTTTATTAAGTAATATATTAAACTACATTCTGTAGTTAAAATAAAATAAAAAAAATAAAAATTGTTATGACTTTCTGATGTCATTCTCATTTTGCTGATGCTTTAACTTTACCTCCATGTTAAAGTTTTTTTTTTTTTTTTTTTTAAATTGTTTCCTCTTAATTAAGTAGACTAGATGCAATGCTGGCTTTTTCAAATACAGTGGTTTCAGAGTTTGAGTACAGGTCTCAACAAAGGCCCTTCCAGTCCCTGATCAAAACGTTTCTTTGCTCCAGCCCAGCACTGAGTTGGTTTTTCAGGGCTGGAGCCAGAAAGAACTGGTTCTAAGTTAGGCTCTGCCTCTGAACTAGCACTAGAACCACTTAGGTAGAAAAACCCCTGGCTACTTTTGATCTCTGAAGAGGAAGACCCTGAGGAAGAGAAGGGTGGAGTCGAGTGGGTCACTTCAAACCCTAAAACAGGACAATTTGAGCAGAGCTGTAAGAGATTATTGAGATTATTGCAGTGATGCTGTATCTCAGACATTTTATGAAAGCCTCAAAAGAGTGTCGATTTGTGAAAAAAGGTCTAGTTTATAAGTCTCTTCTAAACTAGAATTACTGCCTTGCAGCTGTATGCCTCTACCAACCATTCAAGTTGCAGTTCACATCCAGTGTTATTCCGCCTGACCTTTTGGATACTAAATGTCACCACATCTTTATTTTATCTAATTAGACATTTGCATGAGATTGTGTCATAATTAACTTGTGTATTTTGAGAGGTCAAAGTGATGTTGACCTTTGACCATCAAAGTTCAAGTAGACAATTGTGTCAAATTTAAATGACTTCCCCAAAAGGTTTTCCTAAGACATGGCACTTACAAGATTTGGACTTACAGTTGGGACATATGAAAAATTAGTATGTCTGTTCACTGGAGGCACAAAAAGCGCACGCTGCAGTAAAACTGTCATATCAAATAATAAAGTCAGACCTTCTCATAGTTGGAGAAGCCACCCATGACAGCAGGGTCAACGATGCCGCTGAGCATCATGGACAGCGGGTTGATAGACAGTGAGCGATCACAGGCTTGCTGTTGCACGAGGTTACTCAGCTTTTCATTTGCCATTTCCATGGTTTCTATGGCGTTTTCCAAAGGACTGATCTCCTCCTGCCAAACAGACAGGAGTTACATTAAGAGTAATGGATAACTGAGGAATTTTCAGACAGGAAAAAAAACAAACAAAAAAAAAACCAGTACAGCACAGTTTGAGTATTGAGTCCGCTCCTTACCACTGAGACTGATTTGACTTCAAACCACTTGAGAATCCCTGGGAAGCGATAGGCAGTAATATAAGTTGTTCTCTCAATCCACATGGTCTGTGGGGCAGAATATCAATAAAATTTTCAAGAGTGACATTTATCTATTTTCAGAGTGAGGTATGTGCATACACAGAATTGTTGTTATTTATTTTTTTTTTTAAATCTATTTTTTAAAAAGAAATTATTTCAGTGTGTAAGGGTAAGTTTATAAAGTGCTCACTGCAAATTCATTGTCTGGGTCCTTTTCACCTTTCCGGAAAGGCCTGGAGTACTGGAATTGGTCCACTTCATTGGTTCTATAATAGCTGCAGGACAACAGGAAAGAACAGAAATGAGTTAGCACTGTCTAGAAAGCCATAAAAATCCCTGGATATTCATGAGAAAATAAATCTGCTTTTAAGTGTTGTGTTACGCACTTTAATATCTGCTCTGGAACCCCCTTGTCTTTAAACTGGTGTGGCACTGTGAAAACTGGCTTCACAGTAAAGCACTGGATGTCTGTCAAGAACAGCTAAGGATAAAACCAGAAACAATAGAAAAGAGAGAAGCTGAAGGAAAGTTTCTTTTCTGTTGGGGCCAAATGTTTACAGAGATAGCGCTTAACATGTAAATGTTAAGCGTGTTTACCATCTTGTCAACCAACTTAGCGTGCATTTTAGAAATGCAATTTAGAAATAATTGTTGGAATTGGTGAATCAGTTTAACAGAATTTGGACAGCTGAATGCTCTGAGGCAACAAAAAAATCTTGACAAGCCAGCAGTTTTCTGTGGCTTGTTAAAGGATACACTGTCCGGGTGAGTTGCAGATATCGTCTCCAGGGGGCGCTGTGCTGGTCATCCGAACTGCGATTGGGAACTGTGAAAGCAACTTTGAGCTGAAGTCCTCGAGCCACTCATACTCTTTGCCTCGGTAGATGAAGATCTTGTTCTGAAGCAAACAAATGTCATTGTGCAACACATTGAATTAAAAGTTAAAACAGTTATCAAGGTTAATTTCCATAATTAATGAGAGGGCAATTTGTGATTAATGCTTTGACAGGCCTGTACACAGTATGACATTCTCTCGGGACATGAAAAAAATCCAATAACCTTTATCGTGATTATTGCATATCGCCCCAGGAAATATTTCAAAATGCCAGCTCGCTGCGTAAGCACAGCAACATGAGGATTTCTCTAAGTCTACATTTATTGAAATGGGTAATCATTTTCTTACCCTGAGGAAAGAAGGGAATCCAAGTCCAAAATATCCAACTGCAAAGTACTCTGGCTGTGGCCGCATTGCATGCATTATGCTTTCATAGAACCCAGCTTGCTTTTTCTGCAAGAGACAAGACAAAAAAAATGGTAAGGCAGCAGTTAATAATACAGCATGTGGTAGTTTGTAAATGGTTACACAATTAAAACATAATCTTCAAAAGAAAAAATATTCCATGTAATTTTAAGAATATACTGAGAGCACAGTTCAGCTTAATGACTAACAAAGAGAATGTATAATTTGATTCCTCATAATATATTCAAACTCAACTATCAGCAGACATGATCAGGGTAGAAATGAGTTGAACAAACAGACCTTTTGAGATGTTTTTATTTCTTTTAATTCGTCCTCTTACCAGCAGCTGGCTCAGCTCCATGAAGTCGAACATGTGGCCCTCATGCATCTTAGCCAACTGTTTGCCCAGCTCAATGGCCTTCTCCCACATCTAAGAGGAAGTGTGAACATCTTTACGCTGTTTACAACACAAAGTTGCTAGTGCGTGTGCTTATGTGTAACATCCTAAAGCGTTTCAAAATGCTACTTCAGAGTGAGTCATTCATTGTGTGTAGCTGCCATGCAAAGCAGTTAATATCACCTTGCCCTTGTCCAAGTAACATATGATCTCCTGGAAGAGCCTCTCCTTCAGCTCCTGTTGGGTAAACACATGCTCTCCATCTCGAGGTATCAGATGAGGTGCACAAGGTTTGTCTGACCACTGGGTAAGAAAATAACCAAACACGGTCATTTTGAAAAATGTTTCACAATCACATTTATTTATTCAAATATGACTTTAAAGCATCATACCTCCAGTAATTCAGCATGTAGCAGTAGTGTAAAGGCAGCCTCCGTGTAGTTCTCACAGTCAAGGTGCAAATCTCGCAGCTTGTACAAGTACCTGGTTAAAAGAACACAGCAATCAGAAACAGCTAGCTTACTGCCCCCCCCCCCCAAAAAAGAAAGAAAGAATAAAAGAAAATATTGGACATATTGCGTTTCATTCTGACTCACCGAATGTAAATGTCCTCCCTCTTTTTTTCTTTATAGAAATTCTGCAAGAAAAAACTTTTAATATCACACTGCTGAAAAAAAAAAAAGGCTTCTCTAAAGCGGTTGATGACCGGTTGCTTTATATACATGAAAAAATAGGTTCAACTCTATAGTCTACAGGCATATAGCATACCAGCACATTGACGGTGCAGCTCATGCGATGCTCCGGACTTTCATCATGTGTGATGGTGCGGTAGGCCAAGAGATTCTCCAGAAGGCTGCTGAGAAGCAGAGCCAGCTCCTCTCCTGACTGGGACAGGTATCTGTGGCGTCTGCAGTGCTCCAGTAAACTGCACATGAATACAGATACTTTAGATCTTTAGTTTTATTATGTAAAGGGCTATTTCTAGTTCATCAGCTTACTAAGCTGTGCCTTTCCTCTGAAACGCTTTGGCAATTGCTTGATCTCATGCACTGTGTGCCTGAAGGGTTTCCACTTATAAGATACTGCTTATGTTTCTAAAAAAACTGTCTATTCATTCAGGTTCATACAGGAATTTATCATGACACAATCGGAGAGGCCTTTGTTGTATTTCAAAAGCACTCCTATGTGAATTCCCTGCTAGACTGCACGTGTTGTACAATTTAAACAACTTTCAGAATGAAATTATTTTTTTCCGTTTGATCTGCTCCTCTGCCTTACGTTTTCTCCAGCAGGACTTTGTACTGCTCATCCCCTCGGCCTCCCTCTACCTCTTGATCCAATTTCTTTATCAATTCATTCTCAAACTGCAAAGATAAGAGGGGCATGAGAAGAAGCAGAAAAAAAGTTGATCATAACATCACAAGTGTCATATTTAGCTAGAAGCCGTTTTAGTCTAATTCAAATGAGAAACCACCAAAGTGGTGAACTTCTGAGACAGCCTTATACCGTTTCAAAAGTGCGTCCAGCCCTGAAGTTGTGCTCACACTGCATCATATCAAAGAAGATGGGGATGGTAGCCTTTCTCAGTTCAGGCTCAGGCACCAGTGTGACCTCCAGAATGGGTCCGACCATGGCTGGGATGAACTTCATTTTGTGTTGGCCTGAGGGACAACAAACGTTATCATGCAGAAATATCACAATATGATTTGAGAATGCAATATGCTGCATCTTCACTTCTAAACAAACAGAGGACAAATCTAATAATGTGGCAAACAAGACACTGTGAAACTGGACAATAAAAAGAATATACACTGTCTTGTTATTCTCCTTGCATTAGACCATGCATTAGAGCTGAATAAACAGCCCCCACAAACTCTATGATAATAGCAGCGTTATCAGCTGGTGAAAAATACTCACCAAGGTTGTACCACATATCTCTGATCTCAAATCCAATAGTCTTCCTCATGTCTCCATACCTGAAGCAATTTTAAATCAAAGAACTCGTATGTTAAACTCTCACCATTTAAATAATCTCTTTGATAAGCTGCAAATGATCTTACTTGTTCAGTATCTTATTTCGTTTCTCTTGAGAAAAGGATTCCAGCTGCAGCGTCTTGTGAGTGAGGAACGCAACGGTCAAATGGAAGTAATTATTCCACAGCTGTGGTAGAAACAGGGATTTCAAATATTGATGCCGTAATTATCACAACACTTGATTTTGATTTTTGTGTTTAACAAAAAAATATAACCTCTACCGAGGCAGTGGAGGACAAGACACACCTGTAGTTCAAAATGCGCCTGGTCCAGGAAATACTTGTTGAGCACATTGGAGTACTGGTTGATGGCCCTCAGGAAGACCTGCATCTGCACCAGGTTCATGACCATCCAGTCCGCAGGGAAGACATTACCCATGAGGTCCTTAAACATGATGAATGTCTCCATGAGGAAGTCCTAAAGTCAAATGAATAATAAAAATTGACTGCAGTTGCATCAGCTCCCTTTTAAGAAGTGCAGCAGGTAACATTCAAAAGATAAAAAACTAGATTAGGTCAAATCAGCAGCACTACTATTACATGTCAGTCACACATGATGCCCCCAAAGCTTAATGGAGCCTCACTGACATCCTCCTCGTGTCAGTTCAATCAACTGTGCAAAATGTCTGTGATCAATATTCTCCTGAGGAGCAGTAAGTGGCCAGGGTAGCTTAATGCCTGTTATTGATGAGATGCTTCAGGACAAGATGTAGCCAACAGAGAAGGAATCATGGCACTTACAACGATATCCTGTCTCGTTTTGAAGGTGCTGATGTAGTGGGTGTAATGCATGTCATCCATTTGCTTCAGGATGGCCGTCATGCAGGCAAGATAGTGGCCCTGCCAAAGAAGTGACAATTATTACTCAAGAGATTTCACAGGAAATTAGCCCTTAAAAAAAAACTGCATTTATCAGACATATTACAGAACATATTCCACAAATTGAGCTGTTGTTGATGTCAGTGTTATTAATGTTAAAATTAACGCTGAGGACACATTTCCCATCATCGCAGTGTGTCTTACAATGAGAGGATAGGATCTGTCCATGCTGATGACAGTTCGATTAACCCTCCGGAGGAGTCGCTCCATTATCAGCTGAACGTGCCCTCTGGTCTGACCCTGCACAAACAGAACAGGTACAGCTAACAACTCAAACACAGCTACACAGTCATGCTGCAGAGACGATGACAGGACTGGTTCACACAAAATTAGCTTTCTCATTTTGACATACTTGTCCTTCTCCCTTGTAATGAATGCCAATGTATTGATTTGTCATTAACAGAAAAATGATCTGAAAAACTTTTGAGTAACCATTCTCAAAATATTCAGTATTCCACTTATTGAATTTATTTGATACTGGCCCTTCTAATCACTGGTTATTATAATAACCTCTCAAGGAAAACTACCAAACATTTGCCATTGAATCATAAAGATGTGATGCTTTGCATTTGATGCAAATGAAAAGAACTTTTGTTTTTAAATAGACTTTTGAAACTCAAGTTTTTGGACAATCCTGAATAACTGACTTCTTTGTGGGAAAAGATGCCTGATGCAGTCTTTCAACACACTTAGCTTCCAAAAAGAAATCTCCTCCTTCTTCTCTTCTTCTTCTCCACTGTGTCAAGTTTTTGGGAAAAAAATCTTAAGAGACCAGTTTCTGTTCAACATCAGGTCAAAAAAAAAAATTGTCTGGGTGACTAGATGGGTCACCTATTCATCCATCCATTTCAAATTGAGGTTTGAGAATTTAGGTTGTAGTAATAGAGGCTAAGCAGAACAATATACATTTGCTTCATCCTCTTTTTCTAAACACGCTACTCTGATTTCAGTGAAAAAAAGTCAATTGTATATAGCTTTGAAAACTGCCACCTAAAGGAATCGTGAGGCGGATTCATCTTCTTTTCTTTTGGTGTAGCATGGTCCAGCTAAGAAGATAAGCGCAATAGAACATTTTCTTTGGATTTAAAGGATTCCACCAGCTCCAATCATCCCTACCACTTAGATATTTATGTGCCATTAAATTTAACTGCAACTCAAGATTCTCACAGGCAGGATCAGCAACCTTAGGGTCTGCCCCGGGGATTCCCTACCACTCGAACCTAAAGAGAGACTCAATCACCGCCACAGGATCCGCTCAGCATCAGTTGTAATCTGATATCCCCATGGACGTGTGAGTTCTTTAGTTTGGCTCTAGGGGCCACCACATGGATTAAACTCGTCTTAGCTGCTTACATCCACCAAAACACTGTGACTAAATAATTCCTTTACTAATTAGGGTAGGCTGAACATGTTAAACTTTTTAACCGTCTGCGTCTCTAAAGATTAACTTTGACTCCTCACCACATCTTTGCGGTCCAAGCTGTCTAACACTGTGCTGAGCAGTTGGACACAGGCTTCGTAGTCTGGTTTACTGGAGTGGTCGTCCAGCTGCCCACTCAGCTGATCAGTGACGAGTGGAAGAAGCACGTCTCGGCAGTCTGTGGCAACAGAGGAAGAAAACTGTGCCATTTCCTGATAATCAAGCTAACATGATAAACTTGTACAGCAAGTGTAATGCACAGTAGAAGTTATTTTTCCTCCTTAGGCTTGTTCGAAATGTCATTATGTGGTTTTGGAGTTACGAGAACTCCTACCTGGCTGCTTGAAAAGGTCACTCTCCACCATTTTACACATGCAGCCCAACTTCTGACGCACGAGCTGAGAGTCAGGAATGCTCTCAATGAACTTTGCAAGGAGAACGCTAAAAATAGAGAATCAAAAGAAAATAAAAATGAATAATACACAGCAGCTGTGACAATTATAATGCAAAATTAATTTCACATTTTGTAATTACAGTTATGGAGAACTAATGAGCAGCACACATGACAGGTTGATTTTACAGCAGCTAGAATTGAGAATAACACCTTTACTCAGAAGTAAGCATGATAATTTGCACTGAGACAGGCAATTATCATTTCCTTCTGTGCAAAAGCCCTAAATTACCTGAGCTCCACGGGATCAAACACTGTCTGGATGTCATTAATGATGCTGGGGAGGTATTTCAATATTGCCCCCTGAAAAAGCAAAGCATCAGTTCTCATCAGGCTGAAGCTTGGGAATGTTTGTCATTTTTTGGTAAAACAAGCTTTTTACTTTCCCTTGAATCACTGAGACTGCCAACAGGGAGCTCACATTATTTTCCAGCAATTTGTAAAACTTTTCAATGACTCGTCTATCCTAGTGCAACACATTTTCACAGCTGGATTGCTGCATCGTGACACAGCCATAAAAATACACAAAGACGGGAAATTGAAATAAAATCTTCACCAAGTGCGTCCAACTCCATCAGTTTTACTTTGAAGCTTGAAAACAATGAACTTAGGCCATTCTAAAATGTTTCTAAAGGGTATTTAGCTCAACAAAACAAGCAACAATTAAACGGCAAACCCATCTTACCTTTATCTTCACTCCCTCATCCAATGGTCTGTCCATGAGATTGTTGAAAGCGAGGAAAAGAGTACGAATGGAGTTTAAGAAAGCATCTCCATCTTCACTGTTTCCATAGAATCTGAGAGAGAAAGCCAGGACCTGCATTACAAGAAGTCATCCTTAAATTATTCAAATGCTAAGTGGATTCACATATGGCAGGGCTCCTGATACCTGAGATAGAGGACGCGGGACTGTACAATAAACCTGAAAAGGTACTTTAGTGCTTTGAGTGCCGAGTAGAGCCTCTCTGTCAGGTCGCGATCCTCAGCATGGCCCACGTAGAAGTTAAGCACCCTGGTGAGCTTCCTGGGAAAGTGAATGAGTCTGGCATTAGGGTCTTTTGGTAATTTGGATGTGGGCGGAGAAGGAGAGCAATGGAGCAAAAAGCACAAAAAAATAAAAAGCATAAACCATCAAAAATCCAGAGAAGTTGCTCACATGTAAGCCAAAGTGGCACTGAAGTGCTTGTTGATGTAGGTTTCCAGGACTGGGTTAAAATGTTGGAATTTGATGTCGCCAATAAGGGTGATAATAAATACCTGGTGATAAAGAAGGAGGAGAAATAAAATAAGAGCTTTGAGTAAGTTAAAACAGTTTGACTTTAAGAGCATGAGGAATTCCCAGCAGACCAGCATTTGTGTTTATCGTTTTATGTTAATGACACCAACTTGTCATGGGTTTACTATCAGTTGTATTAAGGTACTAATTCCAGCATAAACGTCATTAAGCTGTTACTTTATATTAAGGGTTCGTTTTTGCTGAAGAAGACATGCAAAATCAAGAGAAACATATTTATAGTCACTTTGAATAGTCACATTTGGAGTTTCAGCTAAAAGGACAGGCATCAGGCATCACAGACAACAGGCACATGTGACTTAATTTAAATATGGAAGTGTTACATTCACAAGTTTAGATTAAATATGCCAGAAATAGAAACAAAACAAAAAAAAAATTAAACAAGTTTGATCTTTGTCACTTTGTCATTATTACACAAGTGGTAATGTGAGATTATAGCTTTAAGAAGTCATAGAATGACCCTGAACCTCCAGTTCCAAGATCTAAAAGTTTAGTTTTTTTGTTTGTGGGGTGGGTTCTGAAGCTGTTCAAACATATGACAAGCAGTTCTGATGGCCAACCCTGTGGTGTCTGATGTCTGTAGTTGTGAAGGTTACTACTTACTAAAAAGGAGATAACAGAAATCCTTCAGCAAGTGTTGTGCTCATCCTTCCACAAACATGTGGTCATTAAGCAAACATTTGTCATTTCCCAAAAAATATTTCACAAGAATGAAGCAAAACTTTCAAATTTATATTTTCAGGCAAAAATCTATCAGCGTCCCTGTTCAGAACAATCAGCCACATTTTTCCTTTCCCGAGAAACTAAACAGCCACCTCGAGCCTGGGATGAGATGTCTTGTGTGAGGTTTGTGACAGCCTGTCACAGCTTTTACTTTTATCGTTATCAGGGTGTTGAAGGCTGCCTCCAACATTTAAACAGCAGTCAATGGGAGAATAACCTGAATTTGCGCTTGAGCCAATCTAAATGCAACAGCCGTTTAGTTTTTTTACAATCCAAAACTTTTTCAAACGTTCTCCTGGAATATATCTTTGAAACTGAATCCGCTTGAAAGACACTGAGCTCCTACATTCATATACAACCTTTGATAAGTTTGAGTCAATATCAGCAAAATTAGACCTCATTCTGTCTTCAAGCATGTTCATATCCAAGTAAAACTGCAAGTCGCTGTTAATGTGTTTGCTAAGACTAACACACAGTGTCACTAAACTCTGAAAGTGGTGATCGTTGTAGTTCTCCATTTGTCTTTTTTCCAACTTACTACTAAAGTTTGTGATGAAGAGCATTTGCCATGCATGTTTGATTGAGGTATTAGCATCTGGTTGTTTGCCTCATTGCCGACAGTGAATGAGATATGACATTTTAATTGAAAATGCATCAATCAACAGTCTGCACAGACTTGTTGATGCACCCTTTATCTTAGTTTCTGCAATTCCATAAGACTCAGAAGCACTTATCAACGGGACAATCAACATACTTGTGTGTGTAACAACAGTATTTGATGCACTTCATTCTCACAGACTTTGGATAATCCAATAAATGTGCCATCTTTCTGTTTATGTGCAAATCTAATTATGATAACCTCTGAAGTGAAGACATGAAGTGTGCATCTCCTGTTGTTTTTGGCACCTTTTTAAAAGGGACCCCAATATGCAAACCACTGCGTAAAAAGACAATTCTATGGTAAAAATCTATCACCAACACTGGCTTTGATAAAAACTGACCAAGGCATTGAACACCAAGGTATCGTAGGTGTCTTTTTCTGAGGTCTCCATCATGATGTTGAACAGAGCATCAAGAGTGTCCTGGAGGAACTGTGGATGAAACAGAATCATATTACAGGAGTGCTATTAAATAAAGCATTAAACACCATATAGAAAATGTAAACAGGATACAGAATAACGTGTTTTATTGCAACACACGAGGACTTACTTTGACAATCTCCCCTCCCTCCACGCCCATCAGCCTTTGCAAAATCTGCTCCAGATTCTCCGGGTTAGACCTCCAGTTCAACAGGCCAAGCAGATCCACTGGAGAAATGATAATAAAATAACAGCCCCTCAGAACAGTTGCCATAGGAGCAATATCTCCTCATTGATTAAGTTAATTGTGTTAAAAGCCTGAAATTTCAATATAAACTTAATTACACCTGTATCTGGAAACATCAACACATCAGCAAAATATTAGCAACACAGTTCATCTTAATTCATTTTAAAGTGGGAGGCAAAAGCGGTGGTGCTGCTCCACTGTCCCTCACATTATCAGGTCTAAATTTTTAAAGATGACTTGTGACAGGACATCTTTTAATTATCATAGACAATCTGTCCTCTGTCTAAGATGGGAGGAAAAGGAAAATTAGAAATGAACCCTTGGGTACCATTCTGAGTGAGTTTAGTGGAGCAGGTGAGCATGGCGATCTGGAAACTGTCTTTAGTCACAGGAATCACTCCCGAATGCTGAAACTGTTTCCCTGTTTGCTTCTCCTTTTCTTCTACTTCCGTCCAGGTTGCTGGCAAGGTGAGATAAACCTTTGCGTCATCTGCCTTTTTCATATCAACCTGAAAAATGTATGGCATGAGGAATGAACCACAAAGCATATTGACTGATGTAGACGTAATCTCATATTTATTGATTGAGAAGAGATTCATGCATAATCCATCTACCCACCGTCAGATATTCATGAAAGATTCCTGCATAATTAAATAATGATGCTTATCTTTAGGTTCAGTGAATGACACTCAGAGTAGAATGCAAATATTGAAACATTATTCTGAAACACTACCTTATAGACGATAAGTTCATGCCTGCCATCTTTCAGTGTGGTCCCATCTACTCTCATGAGCTTGACGAAGGCCATACCAAAGGGCTTCTCTGACTTGTCCCTGGCTGAAGGATACACAGGAGAATAGGACGGGTACAAATCCAACTGTAGTTGTATTTAAAAATGATGACAGGATCTGTCATAGAAACAATAGTAACTCACAGTCTTGGGAGGATCTATGTCGAAACATCACCCTCAGGTGGGAACGACACACGTCTTCAATAGGAATCGTCACCTTACAGTGATGGTAAAAAAGTCAGGGGAAATAAGGTGTGTGAATGCACAATTATACACAGAAGAGGATCTAGTGGGAGAATTGCACGAGTGGTACATTTCAGCCATATTTTACCTCAAGGAATGTTCTATTAGAATTTCTTGACATGAGCTTACCTTTACTGTTTCATTCCAACAAGGCTGCTTCACCTGGTAGTAAATTACAGACTTGTACTCTGTAATGCCATCATAACCAGCCCCAGGAAATATTGCTTTCTACAGATATTGAAGGAAAGACATTAGTTTGCATGACAGAAACATTATCAGTTTCCTCTTTGACAAAAAAATCACGAGCATGTAAATATAAACAACGAAGGAATAGCTTAGGAGTTATTAATACAGAATGAAGAACAAGGCTAACAGGTCTTTGAGGCTGTATTGAAATAGACACATAGAAACATTAAATACATTCAATTTTCCATCCTAGTGTGGCATGTGAGAATGCTACAATTTACCAAGAGTACTCAGGTAACTAATAATATCTGATGTAATGTCTGATGTAAGCCTAATTAATTTTGCAGCAATTAGGTCATAAATGGAAAATAAATTATGCTTCTAAGACTTTGAGGGATCCACATAAATTGTGAACATCTGACATGCCATACATCAGGCCATGTCTCAGGAGCTATGGATTACAGGAACTATTATAAGACAATGCTATCTCATTAAACAATAAAAGTCAATTTAAACTTAACTTATTTAAAAAAAAAAAATAAGAGTACTTGTTGCTTTTACTGGGCCATTTTACCTCCATGGGATTGCCTTCATCATCGTGCACACTCAATATGATCTCAACATTTTTGGGGGTCTTCTTTTTACCACGGTCAAACTCCCCCTGAAGCAAGGTTACGTAAATATCATTCCTCACGTTTCCTGGAGAAAGAACAAAAGATCATTAGGTGGGTGTGCTGAGAATCTATGAACACTCTCATGGCTCTGTGCACAATTAAAATCAACATAACCATGCTGGGAGCAGGGCAATGCCCAGCAACAAAGACTTGAATCCACCTGGGAGGATGATTTCTGGGAAGCCCATTTTCCTAACGATAGCCGTGCTGCGGTCTACAAAGTGGGGGTAGTCCTTCCTGACTTGGGCAAGATCCCCTGGGAGGAGCTTCAGGGTCACAAAAAGCCCTGCCGGCAGACATGTAAAGAAATTCAATGAGGCAGACATTCAAAGGATACATCTTGCACATCCCTCCCACACCATTTATTTTCCTCCAAACAAAAAGGTTAATTTAGAGCAGCCCTCTGAAATCACGGGGGAAACGCACTGTCTGCGAGCATTTCATTTTACCCTGGCCTTTGTGATTGACCTCCCGCGTGGCAATGACTTTGTTGAAGACAGCCGTGAGCGGCTCATTCTCTCCTATGACTCGGGAGGGGATGAGCGGAGACATGATGAGCTGCCTCTGGCGGATGTAGGTTTCCATAGCTATCCTGGGGGAGAGATATTGTGATAAGAATAAGAAAAATCAGCTGCCAGCATCTCTGACAGGTGACAAATAAATGGAAGGAAGAGCTGCAGAGGTAACATAAGGCTCTCTGGATTTAGTGACAGGATGTACCATTATCCATCCAAATACATCACTTTCCTCAAGCGAATATAATGGACAAATGTTAAATCGTTCTACTAGTAAGCTTTTATAAGATACAAGATTACTTGTGTGCTTTTTTTTCTAAATATGCAATTTAATTGTTTTTGTGAAATTGTTCTAAACAAAATCTGGACACTGACCAAGTGGTCTATAACTTGATCTTGGTTATCAACTTGGATTCCACAGTATGTCGGATAAACTTTGCAACTCTGTGGCATGCTCAGGGAGAAGCACAAGCTTTTCACACATGAGATATGCAACATCAATGACTTCATCAGTCTGATAAAACTATGACATTTAGTGCTTCAAAGATCGGTTGTACAAAACTTAATGACAGTGGAAACAGGTAAATAAATTACTCTTGAGCTGTCAAGAGTGATAACAGCATAGCTGTTATCCATTCTCAGATGAGAAGTCACAGCACCACATTAACCTCCAAGGCCTTCTACAGTAACAGTTTTCTCATATTAACATGTCAGTTTGCTGATAAAAGTCATCTTAAGCTAACAAACATGCTGTATTGTAGTGAACAAAATTGCAGTGGAGGGAGTGGTTATAAATACTGATAAATGGTCAAACAGAGCGGCAAATTCAGCTAAAACTCACATACTTGTCTCTCTTGTTCTGATCATTTATTGCTGCTGTGCGTCTGCCCCCAGTTGATATGCATGTTTCTAGGTCTTTTTTGAAATTATGTAAATCAAAAGTTGTGCATGTACACATAGTCAGCATTTCAGAAAATGTGCTTAAACAACTGAATGAACTCATCCTGTAGTTACTCTAATCATTTGCTCGGTTGAAAATTCAATTTAGCATGACCTTTTTATATTTAATTTGTAATTATTCACTTCATTAGTAGGACAGACAACTAAGTCAGTCAGTGTTAATTAAATAGAAATTACTTTGTCAAGGCTGCAAATGTTAACAAGGGGTTCTGTAATTTAATGCATTCTTTGTGTAATGCAAACAAAGAATATACTTAAGTTATGACCAGCATATAGCCCTCCAAAGACTCCCCCTCATTTCAGGGTGAGAAAAATATACACATTTAACATTAAGAAAAAATAATCCAAACACTGACAACATCCTAATAAATATTATGTTCTATTCAAACATACTCCTCAAGAGGACACCCGTCAGTGAACCAGAGAATAAAACCAAGAGGTTCAATAAATTTGGTTTAGATGTCAAGAATCAGTTAGGAGCTCTGTGAACACATCGTGAACACCCCACTGTGCAGGTGCCATGAAAGCATAATGTAGAAAACTGCCTTTGACAACAGCTAACACTCAAGAGTGCAAATTACTTTTTTTCCACTTGACCTTGAAATGCAGCACAGGAAAAGTCACATTGCACCATTGAAACAGGAATGGAGGAACACAGTAAGAAATGAGCATATTTCTAGTCCAATTCTTACTCCAGCTTGTGTCTTCTCATGTGTGCGTCGTTACAAGAGAAAATTAGATGTACTAACAGCTGAAGTGTGGCAACACAAAAACAAGTGAAAACACTCACTGCTGAAAGGGGATGAAATGCTGTTTGTCTTCATCATCTACTTTGCCATGGGCAATATCTGTTATGTCCATCACTGCAGTGACAAACACATTGAAAGAATCACAGAAGTTGATTAGTTATAGACAAAAAAAAATAAATAAATAAAAAAGTCATTTTTAATTCATAAAATAACAGAGAAAAATAGCTTTTTAAATCACAGGAGTTTAAGCCAGGAATTGAATCTCACTCACCTGTTGCTTGGCAGTGAGTTAGCACAGTAAAACAGATTAAGGGTTCATGATCTCCAGCTTACAATTGTCTCTGAATGCCACCTATTTCACTGTTTTTGTTTCGTTTTGTTTTGTTTTGTTTTTCTGGAAATCCTGAGGAAACCATTTCTTTTCGTACCCACTAATCATCTGGTCACAAAACAAAAAAAAAATGGTTGCTAAACCAATTTCCACAGTCCCTTGCTGTGGCATTTTCTGGGTCAGGAAGCAAGAGCTCCCATTTTATTCCACACTTCAACAGAACTACCCGTGCATCTGTGCTTTCTTTTTTATTGCAGTGACTGTTCAGCAGAATAAATGTTAGGACATTTGAAAAGCTCCTCACCAGCCACACCAAACGGTCTCCTCAACCCGCCAGTTTGCTTCTTGCCCTCTTTGAGCTCCATGCTGCCCACTCTGATGATCTGACATACCAGGAAGAGTCGTTGCCTCATCAAGTCACTGCTACTCAGATCCTAGATAACAAAAGACACACAAACATGGCTTGTCACGGCACATTTGTTGTATTATATACAAAAGACCTTCTTCTTTCATCAGGAGGTTAATTAAGTGCATTCATGTGGTAACAGCTGTCAACCAGATGACAAATATTACAGGAAAAAAAATCATGGTATAAAATGCTAATAGAACTACCAGTCCAGCATTACATGTTTAATTTTCTGTAGTATTTTTGTGTCAGAGTGTTGACTAGTGCTTTCGGAGGTAAAAAACAAACTATAAAATGCAAGCACTCTGACTTGATTATTTTGATTTTATTACACTCCAAACCCCTACTCCTGGGTAGTAAGTTAACACCATCACAGCCAGGGTTTTGTTGACCATAAAACAAACTGTAAGTACATTGTCGTGTTGTCATGTTGTACTGTGACTGTGAGCAATTCAGTGAAACTGCAGGTAAATTAAGAGCCATCTAGGAGCAAATTGTCCTCTTCCTCACAGACTTCAAGCTGCATTTGGACATTTTAGTTCTTAAACTGAGGGAATATTGTCAGCGGGCTGGGATTCAGTTACCGTGAACAAAGCTGGCAGGTTGTTGAGTTTTTCAATTTCTTTAGGCATTCCCATACTGTCCCAGCGCACCAGGAAGTTCTCACTGCATGAATTCAAATAGGAATCACAGTTAGATATCACATTGTCTCTGGCATCAGGAGAAACAGGGACAGAGAAGCAATTCTGCATTATATTTTCTCTGTCAGAGGATCAGTGGCACAAAAAAAAAGAAAAAAAAACTAAGATGGTTGAATGCTTTGATAAGAAACAATGTGTAAGTCTGTAGGCCCCAATAGACCTTTCTGAAATTGACATTTTAAAGTAAACGGCCTTAGTGTTAATGGTGTTAGTTCCACCTGAAATGCTTCAGTACTGAAGCCTTGTTCATGCTCTTGTATTTTATATTACAAAGTTAACTTTTAATCAGGTCATTGGTTAGAATTAAAAACTGATGTTTAATTGCCATAATTTCCTACAAGGAGTTGAGGCAGCAGCAGCTTAGTTTAAAGTATTCAACCAAAACAGTGCTGAAGCTGCAGCATCATTGCTATGCAGAGGTATACGAGAATAATAGACAGCATCAAGCCATTATTTTCGATTACATAACTTCTAAATAATATTTTTTCAATATTTTGACATAACAAATGACAATCAAGCAACAGTTAAATTTTTTTTAGCTCAATTCTGCCACCATTACTGTATTTTCTTTATATCAGTTGTAAAGTAAATGTCTGATTTGGGATCACAGTAACATCAGTTGCTGTTACATTACATCATATAAACATTTTTAGCTTGCTAACCTGATGAATTCCGACTGGTCGGGGTCATAGAGAGACATGAGCAGCTCAGCATCTTCTCCAATGTTGCATACAAAGTTTTTTAGGTTCATGAGGAGACTGTAAGTATGGACTGTGTTGAACAGAGTCTGACGCCTCATTTCCAGGTTTTGTTGCCGCGTCTGCATAAAAACAAAGCAGTGCATGGGTGTCAAGAGTAACTGAAATTGGCAACTGCAACAGCGTGAAGCGAGTAAGAGAACGGTGAAATCAGAATCATGCCTTCTCCTCTTGTATTCTGTCGTCGACACTACGGGAAGCCGTCTCATGTGCCCGGAACAGACTGACCGTACTAGCCTGGTCAGGGTCCAGCGTGTTTCCTGCTTCATCTCGCACCACCAGGTCCAACCCCAGAATCCTTGGCAACACATTGGATCAGACAGCTTCATGAGTTTACCAAGGGCAATTTTGAAGATGAGACTCAAGCATATAAAACTTTACAATGCTGTTTAAAAGAGAGGGTATTTCATTGTAGCATGATTAGAAAGCAGGCTTCATACCGGTTTCCATAATCAATCTTTGCTGTGACTTTCTTTTTGAGCTCTACAAGGTCATCCTTGGGCAGCGTTCCTGACACTATCTGAGATCGATATTCGATGAGGCTGTAAGCCATCTGCTGCACACCCCTGAACAGGGATGTCCTGTTCGCCTGTCAGATAAACATGTACAAATAGTCCCTCCTTCAGTGGAATGAAGAGCAATGAAACTGTTTTACAAAAATGTATACAAACAATGGGATTTTTACAGAACCGTGTGTACTAGATACTGAGCAGTGAACAGACACGTGACACGTACCACGTAGAGATTTTGCCATATCTGTGCCCATTCCCTCAGGGTGGCCCCGAGCTCCTGTACCAGGGGTAAGTCAGCTGGAATAATTATTTCCTGCTGGCTATCAGCCACAGGAAGAGAATGATAAGCAATTAGTAGCACATCGCTCACAGAACATGTAATTTAATTTAGAATCACTCTTGTGCTTTTCTATACATGATAAATAGTTGGATGTTTTGCCTTAAACAGCCAAGAAAAACATTACGGAATCCTCACTTATGACAATGACAAGTGGACTGTTATGTTATTGGCAAATGACAAGTCAGGACAGCAAACCAAGAGCAAAGTGGATTATAATTTAAATTAAATGTTTACTGATATGTGATCTCACCCTATTCCCTCTACTGTAGCCTCCTTCAAGTGGATGTAGGAAGCTGGGAAAATGCCCTTAGGAAACAATTAGGTAGTATCAGTATCTAAAGATCATAGCATTAATTATAATATCATATAGCTTAAATGATACCCATACCTTCTGTGATTTCTTTCTTAAAGTGTAGCCTCTATACCAGCCTGAGGACATAAAGCAACAGAGATAAAGGTTGCACCAAGGGTGAGGCAAGATAGGATAAGATAAGAGTGATGACAATGTGGTTGACTCATTTACATTATTAAGCATAGCACAGCATACTGAGTGCCAGTTAGTTCAACATCTAAGGTCCTGTGTTGGCGTGCTTTAGTGAAGCAAAGAGGGATATGTCAGGGCCTGTCGTGTGTTCATACTTGCCTTCAAATTTCTCAAGTATGTGTACAGTGTCCCCCACCTGCAGACACAGCTCCTGCTCGCCACAGGAATCGTAGTTGTAGATTGCTGAAGGACAAAACAGGACTGTCTGATTATGTGACACACACAGCGTATAAAAAAATACTGTTAACAAGAAATTGTTGTGGCCTACAGTATGACTGACAACTTGGTTTCTTCTTAAGGACCATTGGATTAAGAAAAGCCTAAAATCCCCTCTCAATCACTTCTTGCACAGAGGAGCAAGTCTGAGTCGGTTTGAAAAAAGATCTGCTTCAGAGGTTTTCAGAGAGGTTCTTCTCTAAAAAAAAAAGAATTAAGCCAATTCACCCATGCTGTTGCAGGATATGGACTTGCAACATGAAGGAACTTTAACTTTGATTCATTCCTCATCTTGCTGCCTTTTCCAACAGCAGCCTGGGTGTTTATGCAAGCACGCCTGTGTGATTCAAAAGCATTTTGAGCATTTTCAACTGAACCTAATGCCTTGAGGCTGTGTTTAATGTTCTATTGAAGGACTGTGCTGGAGCAGGTAGCTTACCAGTGAACTTACAAATCTGATGGCATAAGATCTTCTATCACGGGTGTGGCGATTGGTTAGTTAACACTCTGCAGGTCATGTTTCTGCCGAGTAGTTCATCGCCAAGCGCTGTCCTTCTCTATTCTCATTGTAACCTACCAGCTTTCCAGGAAGTGACTCTTATCTTTTGCTTTTTAACTCTAACCTGGACACTAATGGGAGGGATCATTACATCTGTACACACAAGCATACACACACCCAAAACCAAAGAGACATTGCAAAAGAGAAACCTTGGCAAACAATACTGAGGCAAAGGTCTTTGTCTTGACTTGAGGAAGCTGCAACAGAGCACGCTCGCTCAATTTCGCAGAAAGTTAGAAACACTATGAGCAGAGCTCTGTCCTGACTTGCATGGTGATAATGCCTGTTACTGGAGGCCAGATTTTACAGCACGCTTCAACTGGCTCAGCTCATCACACCTCAGTATGAATACCTAAACTTGACAAATCACTGAATGCGACTCCACTTCTGTCTCCATGACTTCCTCTTCTGAGTAAGATTTCTTCAGCTTTCCATAAAATATACTGAATACTAAAATGTCTTCAAGAAGATTAGAATTTAGTCCAAGATTGTGCTTGGGTTAGCAGCCCATGAGCGACTAAATATTTGCGTAAACATTTGCTGGCCATGTTGTTATATTATGCTGACCTAATTAGATCCATCCGTGGTCCCCGCAGATTTTGTGTGCATGTCTGCAAATGATTATAATTATAAGATATCTTCTTAAGTCATCAAGAGAAAAACAAATGATGGAAATTGTATCAAACTAATAATGCTTTCTGTCACAATTTTCTTTTTTATTTAAGACGCAAGTGTGGGAAATTATTTTCTTAAATACAGACAATGACATGAATCACCAGAGAATTACACTGAAGAAATTACATCTGCCTCTAGTCATGCTAGCAGTGACAATGGTCCATTCACCAACTTGACACAGTGTCCAGGCCTGGCCAACAACATGGCAGCGTGCCAGTGGTAGGAGCCCAGTTGAGCATGTTGTGATGCCACACTGTCTAAGCTAAAGGCATCACTCTTGGCTTTAGCAGCACAGCTCATCTGCACAACTCTGACACAAATCTTCCTTTTAAACTTTCAATATAGAGCCTGTAGCTACTCCTGTAAATCCCCCCCAAAAGAACTTTATGGGCAAAAGTTCAAGTTAACACGCATACTGATGTTAAACCGTAATCGGCCTGATTTTCTCTGAATGATTCAGCATAGAAGTAGATTAGACAACAATTACAGAACACCACAGCTTAACAGTTTGAGCAGCTGCTGGCAACCCATGAAAGTTAACTCAATACAATGAGAATCTATTGTTGTCAACGCCGACACACAGAGAAAGAAAAAAAAATGAAGTATTCCACGTTATCGTGGACCTTAAAAATGATGCAAAATGATGCACGATTCAAGAAACTAGCTACATATCCTTGAAAACACAACCGTATTAAAAAGGTATTTTGACTGTGAAACATCATGGTTTCAGCTAGGAAAAGTTTGAATCTCAGTACGACATGGAAGGAACATTAAAGTCAGCAATAGGTAAAAATATGCCAAGCTGCAGCTGCACAGTGTCTGCTGTGGCAAAACAACAGCCATCAATTTCATATGTAAAGAGCCAATCATCTTTAGTGAGCAACCATTCAGTGATGTATAACATATCTTAAAATGTCAACACTTGTAGAGACTACTAATATCATCTGCTTAAAAAAAGCAGGGAGGGCTACATTTTTACTGTTAGTTGTGTTTGAGCCAATTCTCCTTAGGCAGCAAGTCCAAAAAAAGGACAGAAAAAAAAGGCATCAATAGAGAAGCCTTGTGAGCCCCACAAAATGTCTAGACAACCAGTAATGATCTGTGCCTCTTAAAGCTGTGCTCCAGCAAATAAGTCCTTACAGGCTACCCATAAATCAGAAAATTAACTCTAAAGTTCAAAGCTAATAATGAAAAAAGAGACAAAATTAGATCAGTGCGAGGCTTCATCTTTTAATTAAGGTTAGAAACCTTGATGCAATCTTTGGGATAGAGAGAATGTAACAAATGTCTGATCTAAAGAAGAGGCGGCAAGGGGATTCTCCTCCTAGTTGTTTTTTTCTTAATTATTCATCTGATTTTAGGTTTTAAAAGTCAAGTCAAGACTGACCCTTCATCTTTCCTGCCCATCAAGCTCAGAATTTATCTCCAAAGTACAGCCAGCGATCACGGTCTGACATTGCAAGGCAAGAAATCAGAGATGTTATGACTGCGATCTATGGATAAGATAAATCTCAAGTACATAAGATTTATTTTGTTCGCAATGCTAACATTCTTACGCTGATCATTACTTTAAGGAAACTTCCTTCAAATGTCTTTTTCAAATGAAAGGCTTAAAATACTTTTCACTTGACCACAGTGAGTGCAACCATCTTTATGACAATAATGATTTTAATGGATGTTCCCTGAAGAAAACACAAGATAATAATAGGACTCAGTGGTACAGCAAGTATGGAGGGGTTGGGTATCATTATCATCAACATGAGTGCAAACAAAAACACAACGCGTAACCTTTGGAATTTCATTTGGTACTAAAACTGAAGTGAATATATCCAGCTTCATACACATGCATATTGTAAATTTGATACTTTTTATTGTTACTTTAAAAACACTTATCACTGATTAACTTTGATGTCTGGACTTCATGCACATTCATCTGGCAAAGGGAGAAAGTCTGTGCAAAACATCATTTTGAGCTTGTGTACAACATGATTTTTGTGACTTAGTTTGAAAGCTAGACAAAAATCTGATTAGATTTGAAGAAGCACTTTTTTTCTAACATATTCAATCACTGAAGTGAAAACTCTGATGGATACATTATCTTAGAAAACACTATATTTTTCTTCAAGTACTGTTGTGCTGGAGCCGTACGGCACTCAGGTAACAGTCACACTCAAAATGTTTGCTTTTTTTTTTTTTGGAAATGGATAAAAACTGAAGCGCAACAACAAGATAAGTCATTTTCTAATTTTACATCCTCTTTGCAAAACCTGTTGCTGACATCAACCACAAGGCAACTCAACAGTTAGAGAGGCAAACCAGCAAGACAACAATGGGCTCTGTGTCAAACCTGTTATAGAAGCCAAACCTTAGAACTTAAAGTTCCACATTTCTCGCTTGATGTTTATATGAATTGTATGCAAAAATGCACGCAGTTTCAGTGATGTCCCTACAAAGGGATATATTGCTCAGCTGCTGATGGGAACCATCCGATTTTCATGTCACGCCATTCTTGATCTGCCGCCTGATTATACCAAAAGAAATCTGATTGGTTTTTGGGGGCGGTTTTGCCAGGCACATAAATGCATTTACACAGCAACAAAGAAAGCTACACACATCAAATCATGTCCTCAGTGTGGAAGTCTTCCACTGAATCACAAGGACCAGAAGCTTGCAACCCGCAATAAACGTAGCCCAAAATATTACAATATACTCAATTAGCAGAAGCTATTATCACACATTGTAGACTATGTAGACTGGGAAAGTTGGGGATAGCTACCTCTGGAAACAGAAGAACAACATGGCAAAATGTTTGACAGAAAACCTTTACCCAACATTTAAAACGGCTTTGCTATAGACAGCGTTCAGATATTTGATAAATGGCCTAAGCCCAAAATATGCAATATTGAGCAGAAAGTACATCTCGGACATTGCATTACCAAAATTGTTTAATCTCATTTATCGCCACAGACACAATCTGCTGAAAGCTGAAATCAGCAATCAGACATTTATAGGATATACTGTAATGACTTTTCAGTTGTAATTTACTTATACAAATATCTCTGTCCAGTAACTTTGAGCAATTATCTTCAGATGTTGAGAGAGACAGCCCTCTAACCTGCTGCCAAATTGACAAAAGAAAATATGTAAAAGTTATTTTTAGCCAGTAATTCTTGATTAATACGCAACTGAAATTTCAATTAGAACAAATGTCGGTTTTTGTTTTTCTGCTGTCAGCTTTAGTTTTTAGAAAGATGATCTAACTTAACCATATAACCATATTCAGACGAGGGCAAAGCTTGAAACCTGAATGGACAAAAAAAAAGAAATCTCTCTCTAACATTGATATCCTCTTCATCGTCATCTAAAGTTCATGTTCATGTTCATGTTTATGTATTTAGCAGACGCTTTTATCCAAAGCGACTTACAGGTAGGCATGTAAGGTAAGGGGGTCTTGCCTAAGGACCCCTACTGGAGACAGTACCTTTCATGCAGGGGATTTGAACCCAGGTCTCCCACATGGAAGGTGGGAATCATACCATAATATACAGATATGAGGATATTTAGCTATTGGCACCATAATGTCACTCTGAAAACTTATAAACTGGCCCAAAAAAGCATTTTTCCACACATACAAGGCGCGAAAATAGAACAATTTACAGGGTTTTTTAGCATTACAAATGCTAACACAAACTCATTCCTGCTTTTGATCAGAATGCAATTAAGACATTTGGAAAGTCAAGGAGATCCACTGCGCCCGCCCCCCCCCTCCAACGTGCATCTTCACCGGAACAAAAACTGCAGAAGTGAGACGCACATGGAGATCACAGATGAGGGAAGTTCGGACAGTCCTTCACTGAAGCGTGCAATCTGGTATTCACTTCAGAGATGTTTGCATAGTAACTGGGTGTGTTACGCTAGTACATATAATGTAGTCCGATATATGTAGCCACCAGCTGAGATGAGGAGTAGCCACAGCGGCCTGGTAAACTCTTCTTCTCTACTCCAGAGTAACACATCTATTTCTTTTTCAGGCCTGAATAATCTCCTTCCAAGACCTGCTAATTTCAACACAAGACCAGTACTTCTTTTCAGTAAAATTAAGAAGCCATCCTATTATGAAGGTGTCCCACATCCACCATATATTAAGCCTCATTTTATCAGCATTTTCCTGATAGCATGCATGATATGACTGATATCATCAGAAATCTGACAAACTCTTCTATCCCTGCCGAAACATAGCTGCTTGTTCTTGAGCTCAGTCAGGGTTAACAAATCGGATTAAAAATGTAAGCCCTTGTACAGGGTCCGATGGCATTTTAAGGATTAAGTACACTGTTAGGGACTCCTGCCCTGTTTCTGGGGTGAATAGCAGGAGAATGGCAAAATCTACACAATCGAGCGAGGAGGAGATTTTAGAAGATCACACTGAGATCTACTGACCATCATAAAAGAGAGCCTGAACATCAGCTGCTAAAACAAGGTCAAATATAACCAAAGGTGAGAACATTTATGCTGCAGAGTGGCGGGTTTAAAAGGTGTTTTGAGTCATAACATCATCAGCTGAGTACAAAACACTTCACATAGAAAGAGCTCAAAGTCTGAGTTAGAGGCTGGTCAAGTAGGAGCTCAGATTCAGCTCCACAGAAACTACGCAGAATACTGCTCTCACAAGCAGTTTTCAGCATGAGTTCTCCGTTTGCGGAAGACTGGGAAAAGTGTAGAAAAACGTGTGCAGACAGAGCGTGTGTAGCTTTAAGAAAAGATTTACTGGGTCACAAGTTGTGACAAAGATAACCGATAACCAGCTAACCTGTGCTGGCAATAAAGTTATTAACCTGAAAGGGATTTCTCACGGACACAACCGCAGGACAGATTTACCTTGAGGGCGTGGATTGCTTACTGATAGTCTGCACATTTATATGCAGCAGATTGCAAACCCTCCTAAACAGACAAATACAGGTGACAGGGCCACACCTTGTTGCTACACATTGCAGTCAAAATTATCAACTTTTGAGGAGAATTCGCAAAATGGTCATGATTCACTACACTTATCCAGTAAAGCCCTATGTAAATGTAGCTAAATACCACAAATACCACCTCGATCAAGTTTATGCAAATTCATCTTTTATCTCTTTAACAGGGCAGTCCCCACACTTGCTGCTGAGTGGAGTCTCGACAGGAGCCCTTGAGGGGGTTATAAAGGACCTTAAAGCAAAATGGGGATTCGTTTAAGCTCACTGCAACTTCAACAAGTCCTCTAAGATTGAGCTTAGGTAGAAGAATTACTGGTATGCTCAATGAATTCCTGGCACTTTTCCGTTTTTCCACAGCACCTCTCATGGTTTACTATGTAGCCTATTTCATTTCTACAAAACCAAACTCTACCGCCACAGAAACAACAAGGAGTTCCTGAAATTAAACTAATAATAATAATGTTTGTGAAAACAAGCTGGTCTACGGTGCTGAAAACTACAACACCACAAATATTTTCTGTTTCTCAAACTTCATCGAAAGCAGTTTCTTTTGAAGTTAGAGGAGTTGCTGGAAGTTCACTCGGTAAGCTTTCCACAAGCAAAACACACGCAGCTAAATATGAGCACTTACCAACTCCATACTTCTCCTTTTTAGTAGGAATCCAACGGGTCATAGCGGGAAAGGATGATGAGTTGGGTGAATAAATAAATAACTATATACACTTGCTCAGCGAGGACGGGCGGTGCACTCCTGCTCGTCCCGAAGCTCACAGTTCCGCCATCATGACTAATAAACGGGGAGGGGAGAGGAGGGCACTGAACAGCGGGAAGAAGGGGAGAAAGGGGCATGCCAGAGCCGCTCAAACTATTCAAATAAACTGTAGACACACGTTTGACCAAGGCTTTGGTTTGCCTCCAGGAATTCTGTCCTGTTTGCTCTAGACATCAATCAGTCAATAACTGTAACAGCCTCGCATAAGTCCTCGAATGGGCTCAAATTGAATTTAGGCAAATTGCAGTGAGGCTGAACTCTTGCTTTGCTTCAAGGTCTCCTGGTAGCTTTAGTAGGCCTGTGAAGCTACACACAATTTGACATTCTAGACGAGAATAATAAACCGGAACCAGAGTTATAAATCACTGACGTGTCATAAATAAATGATTGCCCGGTTATTGTTTTTAATTAAAAACTAGATGAATTGCAAACGCAACGTCGCACCTCACTTTGGCTGCTTTAAATAAGACCTGCTGGATTCTGTTTGAGCGTAAATGGACAAGGCATTCTCACACAGGTTTAATTTGATTTAACTGCAGAATATTTCATACGAGCCGCACAATTAATCGAAGCATCTGGTGGCTTGTCCATCAATAAGATAAGACACAGACAGTGAAGTCATTTACAGCTGTTGGCTGTGAGATTTGCTCGTCTAGAAGCCTTTTGTTTGCTCATCATGTGTGTTTATTTTTCGTGCTACCACCCGTCGAACCAAATGGTGCTGTCAGTAGTGTTTAGCCGTCAGATGCTTTTGATGTTCATACTGACAAGGCGGTGTCAGTCATTTTCTCCCCATCTATTGTGATCTGGCTGCTGGAGATTTAGAACTGCAATGCAGTGTTTGATTTAAAGCTATTATAGAGTAAAAATATCCAAAAGAGCAATGCTGGAGGCCTTTTACTGTCCAAAAGTGGAATGAAATAAACTAGAAACAGGGCTACAATCTGTATAGTAGCATGTATAAAGTTAGCATTTTGAGTGTTGTCTTTTTGATGCAGAAGATGTTAACTTCTGATTCCTTTTTTCCCCTCTTAAGTCCAATAGCTAGTTTTCTTTCTACTTCATGTCAGAAATATTTTGCAGCTAAATGATTCAATCTCATAGATTGGGCCCATCCTTAATAACAGGGAGTATGAGTGCATGTTGCAGCTTTATGCAGAATTTTTTTGTTTTCCGGGTTATGACTTGAGCCCTTGTCAAGATTATTGTGACCTATTTCTGGCTGAGCTGTAGGTGCTTGCTAAATATTTGGATTTATTGTAGGGAGTGCTTCACATCTACTCCTGCCAATTCCACTTTTGATTCTTCTTATACTTTTGGCAAAATTTCCCACAGCAAAAGATAAAGTGCTGCTTTTAGGCTATCAAAACTAACAAGAGAAAAAACATAATCAAAACTGCAAAAAGGAATGCAATATCGCCACCACCTGACTGCTCTTTGCTATTGCATACTGTAAAAACCTCCACATTGTGTGACATCACATGTAGTCACCATTTGCTTTTAAGCTACTTTTCCTTAATTCAGTGGTCAACTGGTGTGTTTGCCTGTCTGTGTGTGATGGCATCCATGTGTGTGTATGACTGTGCATGCTTTACATTAACGTGCGTGACAGCTTGACAGGCAGCGTTAAACTGAGTTCACCTGGAGTTGAACGCTCCATAAGCAGTGGGAGGAGACAGGCTTCGCCAGCAATTCTCGCTGCCCTCATCTTCTAATTCAAATCATGTGGTGTTATGTCTCAGACATGCTGATACATCCACACAAGGTGGAGTATTTTAGTTATAAGGTTCAGAAAAAAAGAATCTACAAATGTCTAATTGTATAATCCAGCCACGAGCAGATGTGCATGGTAAATGGAAACAGGTGTAGATGTGGATGAAAAGCCTGAACAGCTGGGACATAAAGACTGCTTGTGCTCATTTTCTGCATGAAAGGAAGGAAGAGGTCCTGGTGAGTACCGGCTGTAGCGTCTCTAGATAAAACGCAGGGATGGAGGTACTGTTTTTGTTCTCCCATGGGGATAGACTTTCTGTTTACTTTGCCCACGGCCTTCTCTTTGTGTTGCCACACAGATGAATGAACATCTAGCATGACAGACAGAGTAATAAATATGCTCCCTATCTACCAACCCTCATTCTGTTCTGTTCTGACATTTTGGTTGGGTTTCTGTGCACACATGCTTGAGTGCTGATGCCCATGTGAACGTTTTCTTTAATGGACAGCATAAAAAATGAAGCACATTAAACATGCATATGTATGAAATGTAGTATATGAATAATGCTTGACCTGACTGGATTCCATCAGTGGCTGGCATTACTAAATTCAGTGAACTGTGATTTATTTTATGGAGTGACAGAGGGATCTAAACACATAGTCATACAGTCCCCACTGACAGGGTTCAATTCTTCAGACACAAGCAGAGCCTAATGGATTTCTGGGTCCATAGCCAGAACCACAGGACGCCAGCGCCAGCGAGAGGTCGAGCCTCCACCTGGCTGTCTGGCTCTGGAATCAGGTAATTGCTCCGTCCAGCAGTGCTTTGAGGATGGGTCAATGCACTGTCCTCATCCTGGGGAATAGGCTGGTTTTGCAGTTAGCTTTTATTGAAGGAAGTCATATTCAAACTTTTCTTGTTTCACAGCAACTTCAGGCATTGTCAAAAAAAAAAGTGTATTTTAATTGCATGATACCTCATTCAGGATTTGCATTATTATTTGCATTATTAGTGCTGTGTAATAATGCAAGCCAGACCAATTTTGTACAGAAAGATTTGAATAGTCGGCTTTGAAGAGACTTCAAGTTATTACAGAATTAGCCAGTTTTAAGCAACCCCTCATTTTTCTCAATATATTTCCAGTAAAACAGGAAATAGGTGAAGTAATTTATTAGAACATGTGTAAACATAAGTGGAAATATAGCATACAAGCCTAAAAGGAGTTTGTACAAATCTAACAAGCTTGAATGTCGATATTTGGTAAGAGCACCATTGTTCTTCAACACAGCCTGAACCGCCTTAGACGAGTTCTCCAGGTTTCTTTAAGGACATCCAAAGCTCCTCTTTTTTCAGACAACAGCTCTTTGGGAATTAACTTGTTAGAAAGAAAGAAGAAAATAAGTGTATGTCTGTCAATGTATTATCTTCGGTATTTTGTAGATACAAAGAAATTGCAATAAGATGTGTGATGTGTCTCTGTGACGGCTGCTGTTAACAGAGTGCCTAAAGATTTTAAAGACAATTTAAAGACACAACACTGGTTCATCCAGTTAGGTACCTTTTTTTTTTTTTTTTGCTTGAATGATGCATGGGATAGTGTTAAGTAGTTTAACAAACAAAAAACAAATTCTTCTGCCTCTGGGAAAGCAGCCAGTGCTCAAAAACAAAAAAACCTTCAGTAAGCCTGTTCAAGGTCACTTCAGGTATATACAAGAAAGCCTGGCTCATTGGAAGCAAAATATAAAGAAATTAGGGATGGCTCAAGACTTTTGCACAGTACTGTCGGTTAGATTTCCTCATATTTATTCACATCTCCTTCCTAGTCTGCATTTCAAGTCAAAGAATTTCACCCAGGCAGTATTCCTCAGTAAGGCATTATTTGTGCCATTGTGTTGGTAGATGGGTAAATTAAGCCATTTGATAACTACAGCTATAACCTTTATGCACTCCAGAAGAAACATGCGTAGTTTTAGAATTGAAGTCCAATATCTTCCTTTGGAATGACTCCTGTGTGCTGTCCATCAAGACTTAAAGTAAAGACTCTCTCTACAGAGGCTTTTAATTAGGTGATTGTCTCAGATCAGCAGAGGGAGCCCCAACTCTTATCGAGATTTCCTTTTCTTTATGTGAACAAAGCACAGCCACAGCTGTGGGATATCCAAAAAGGCATACTACCGCATGAACACAGTCACAGTGTGGACAAGAGCCTGAGGGGACCACACACACCCATCAAAGACTATAGAAACCATTATCTGGATTAGAAGTGCTTCTTTTAAACTAAAAATATCATCATCAATCAAAAGACATCGGACGCATCAATTCTGGTTTTTGCTCTCTGCCACCAATATTTATTAGCTGTGTCCATATAAAGATGTATCTTTCTTTTGCATGTACCAACTTTCGAATAAATTATTTGACCCTAAATGAAAGCTTATAGTCATTTTGTTGCATTTGCAGCCAAGCTACAATCTTTAAGAATGTGCTGTCATAAATAATAAAATAAATGGTCACTTACGAGACTTTTTCAATCTAAATCTCTCAATGATTTGACATTATCCTTGAGGGTTCCTCTCAAAATATAATCAAGCAAAATACAGAAGTTATTAAAGTTAACTTTGATAGTCATTTCTATTTTGGTCGTAACTGCAGCACACTTTTTCCTCTCTTGTTTTACAGGAAGTTCAGCTGTTGTTGATATCTCCTGCTGCATGTTCAGTTCTTTGTTTTTCATGTAAGGATTACAAGTCTGGGAGGTCTCTGTGGGCCCCACGGATGGGCCTGCATTCCTCAGACTTAATGTATACCCCAAGGAGGTAGTGAGCCATAGGATTTATGTAGCAGTCAGATCACAGCCCAGAGGTGACAGATGAAACACGGGTGGAGACTCAATATCTGAAAGATAAAATGTGATAAAGAATAACACAACAGTGTTTCGATACACTACATTTTCAGAGGATCTGTGTCCTACTGGGCTCTGAGATGCACCAACAAACATACGATTCATGCACAACACACACACACACACGCTATCACTGCTGTTTTGTTTTTTTAACCTAATAAGATAGCATTTGCAGTCTTGCTGTCTTTCTAAGTGATGAAAAGTGTGGGTCTAGCAAAGTCAAATTCATTGTAAAGTATAATGTCTTACAATTAAATTGAGTGCTGCTTTGGACCAGCTTTAGTTCTACTAAAGGAAGTGAGAGTGACAGGAGGGGGATGAGTGTGGTCCAGCTCAGGGAAGGGTACGCTGAGGACAGGGAGAAGAGAAGAAGAGCGCTCTCATCTTAAGGATGGTGGATTTACAAGTGCAACATCAAGTGGAGCATGTACTTTATGTTAAAAGTGCAACTGCGGGCTTAGATGACGATTAGATGGTGGGTGCTTCTGAAGCATCAAACAGTGGCTTCTCCATTCATATGCACTTATTAGTGTATGATAATCTAAATCAGTGAGAAGAGAAGAGCAAAGGTAAGGGTGATAGGGATTACATCTCTGCAAATGCCTAAGGGAGGCCCATGATTCTTCCACCTCGTTAGTGAATAATAAACATGCTGTCCTCTGTCAAGGTTTAGTGCAGTGAAATATGTCTCTGCCTCTCCCCTCTCCTTCTCCCTTCAATTCCTCCTCAACCCATCTCTCTCTTTAATGAAATAAAGAAATTGCTCTCTCTTTTTCCTTTCCGTCTTTACACTCTGCCTGAACTGACACTTGGCCAGATTCTCTGGTGCAGCAGGAGCTGAGTCATAAAGGTTTCAGTGCGCCCTGATTTATGGACAGAGATGTAGATGGGGGTGAAGCAGCAGGAAAAACACTGGTGTCAGCTCACTGATTACAAAGAAAATTGTCAGAAGATGATCTGCTGGATTCAAATATAGACAAAAGTGCAAATATATCTCAACTGTTACATTACACTTTGGCACTGCAAGTTATCAGAAAGCGCATGCTTTATTGGCTTTGTCGTGTTGAAATTGTACTGTCTGTGAAATTGGTGTTTCTTGTTTTATTCAGTTTTTTTTCCCTCTTGCATTTTAATTGACTTGCTGACTGTGCTAGTTCACTGCTGCATTTCCATCCTGTCAGCTCAATTTATCTGTGTGGATCGAACCAGAGATCTTTTGCCTGCCATTTACGTACTTTTCCATTAACCTCTATTAAAGAAGATTAATGAAAAAGGAGCTCTGGGCTAATCAGCATATAAATATCTCTTTTCTTGTTTATGAATCACAAAGCTTGGACTTTAAATATGATTTTCTGGTTTCACTTTTGTGCGTGTGTGTGTTAAATATGATTTGATTTGTCTGCTCACTGCAGCTGTTTGTAAATACAAATGAAAGTCCTGGAGGTAATTTTAGGTTGACAAGGCTTCAAGGCTTTATTGGAGTTCAGTGCAGCACATCATGGACTTAAAAGCACTCAGTGGGGACTTGAGTTAAGGCATTTCAAACTGGTTATTGCACATAGATAGTTGTACAAGCACATTTTGGTGACATTAAAGCACCTGCAAACAAATCTCCACAAAGCAGATATTGTTTTTTCCTGACACCTTCTGTCTTCACAGTTGGTCTAACTTCTTTGCTGTTACAGTTTGGACATGTGCATTCATGCTATAAGTCGCTCAGGTGCATCAAACAGATCAACACTACTGAGTTCAAGAAATTTTCATTTGATTTGAGACATTTCTGCATATCAAGCACCAATAAACTTTGACGAGTAAATTTAAACTTTTCTTTCTGTTGTTTTACCACTTTTCTCTTCAGTATCCACCTCTTCTTCTTTTTCTGTTTCTTCTTCTACCTCTTTGCCACCTTCCTCAACACCCTCTTCTTCTTTCTGCTCAGCATCCTCCTCTTCTTCTTGAGGCCGGCTCTCCTCTTGTCCTTCTTCCTCGTCTTCTTTGTCTCCATCTTCTGCTTCAGCCTCTTCATTCATTTTGTGAGGAGGGATAATGGTTAGAAAAAGTTTCTCATGATACACATGTGCATGTCAATAAGACAAATGACTATACTGACCTTCTCCATTCGCTTCCTCGTCTCCCGTTTCTTGTTCTTCCTCCTTCTTTTCCTCCACCTCCTCTTCCTCTTCCTCACCCTCCCCCTCTTCCTGCTGCTCCTCTTCCACCTCGTCTTCCTTCTCGTCTCCCAGCTGCTCCTTTTCCTCCTCCACCTGTTCTCCCTCCTCTTCTTCGGGAGGGCTGGCCTCTGCCTGATATGCTTGGCTTGCAGATATTACCTCCTCTGTGGAGAGTGACGATGTATACAAGCGGGACCTCAGCAGGTATGGAGCTGCTGAGGCCAGCTGAGATTGCATGGAGACTGGAGCTCTTCCAAAGGGTGGAGCAGAGTACATAGCTTGGGAGTAAACAGAGACAGATCCTGGTCCTGCCACATTTAAGCGATTCTCCTCTCCTTCAAGAAGCTTCCTAATGGAACAAGAGACACATTGCAAGGATAAGAGATGCTAAATTATTGGGGCTGCTGATTCATTTCACAGTTGCAACAGTCTAGAAACCACTGTGGATAAAACACTTACCTATATGCTGCAATTTCAATATCTAATGCCATCTTTACATTCAAGAGGTCTTGATAATCCCTTAAGTAGCGAGCCATGTCATTCTTGTTTGTCCTCAACTCTTCCTCCAGTTGACTTATCATATCCTGTTTAAAGAGAAACATCAAAGTAGCACATTATAGAAATGATGCAAAAAAAAAATCACAAGTAGAACTGAATATCCGTCCATACTTGCAGTCAGGCTTATCTGAATCACAAAAACAAAACACATTAACCGTAATCTTAATGTGGTTTACCTGCAGTGCAGAGATCTCAGCACTCTGTTTCTCCTCGACATCCTGCAGTTGGTTTTCCAGAGCTTGGTTCATCTCACGGCAGGCATCAATCTCCAGTGTTCTAGCTTTGAGCAGTCGACGGTACTCTCCACTTTCATCTTTGGCACTGCGTGCGCTCTCTGTGTTGCGAGTGGAGCCTACGGTCATCACACTCATCTTGTTACAGAACCATTCTTCGGCCGATTGAAGGTTGCGTTGTGCCAGCTTCTCATACTGGCCTCGAATGTCACGAAGAGCAGCAGACAGGTCTGGCTTGGAGACCTCCATCTCCACTGACACATCTGCGCTGTACTGTATTTGGGCCTGCAGCTCTGCAATCTCGCCCTCACAGAGGCGCTTCAAGAAGGTCAACTCATCCAGGAGGGTCCCAACTCTCTTCTCAAGTTCAGCCTGGCCCAAAGCAGCTTCATCTGCTCCCTTCCTGGCATCCATGAGCCGTCCCTCAGCCTCCTCTCTGCCCTGAACTTCATCATCGTAGCGTTTATGCATATTTTTCAAAACATTCTCCATCTCATCCCTGTGGTCCTGGGCTGCTTGCTTCTCATGGCGGGCCTCTTCAACAGCAGCACGGAGCTGGCGGATCTCATGCTCATACAGGCCCCGAAGATTGGAAGGCTCTGTCTGCCTCTGCCGGAGCAGTAGCAGCTCAGTCTCCAGCAACTTGTTCTGCTGCTCCAGTTCATGGACCCTCTCAATAAAGCTTGCAAAGCGATCATTCAGGTCTTGAAGCTCAGCCTTCTCCTGGGTCCTTAATGTTTTGAACTCAGAACTGACTTGGGCTGCTTGGTCAAGGCGTAGCTCAGTGGCAGCTGCAGCACCTAGAGCAGGAATAATGGTAGAGTAGCTCGAAGTAGCCCGGCTGTACGTTGGATAACTTCTTCGTGAAGATGCATAGGAAGTCACTGGAGCAGAATGGGTGGAGTAGGCAGACCTAGATCCAATTCCTCCTCCAGCTCCATATCCTGCACTGCGCACTACTACTCTCCTCTTGTAAATAGGAGGGAGATAAGGGTCAAAGCCAGTCGAAGTCATGACTTGAAAGATGGGCTGCTCTCTGTCAGGGAATACAGTTGGGTTGACTGCACAGTGAATCTGCATTACTCCGGCTTTTATAGAGGCAGTAATGACTGTGACGTAAGCTATTTTTTGCTTGCATGCTGACAGAAGGAATTGATTATGGTGCCTGCCAGCCAGTCTCAGCCAAGAATGAGATAGGGAGGGGTGAGGATGAGTGTAGGGGTGGAGGAGGTGGAGAAAAGCAAGGATGAAGCAAAAAGGGACTGCAACAGACAGGGTCACCAAGGACACAAACAGTATACTATTACTCCCTAAAACTGCATAAGAAGTAAAAAAAAAATGCCTCCATAAGACCTGACAAAGACATAATCTACTTATCTGCCATGTGCCTGCTCTAAACGCATGGTGAAAGCATGATTTGCTTAATTTTTGTTTTATTTTGCACTAGTTAGACAGAACATCAATAAGAATATTATCAATATGTATATATCAGATAAAAAGTATCACTGTAAATCAATACAAAGGTTATAAGATGAGGATACGAATAAAAAGATTATAATAATAATATTTTTTTATACCTTACATTACATATATAGGTTTGCCCTCTAGTGGTTGTCTTTTTTTAATTCAGGTTACATAGAACACAGTACCGAAAGTTGTTATATATCTCAAACAACTTTTAGTACTGTTTTTATGTCATGCAATATATATATATGTATGTGTATATTTATAGCATAATATATATTATATATATATATATTATATATATATATATATTCCATGACATAGTCGCATATGATTCTAGCCTAGTTTGATAAGCTGTTTCAAAATGCTAAATTATTTCTTATAATTTATTGCGAACAGGAGCTTGGACATGCACTCTTGTGAAAAAATGCATCTCAGAAATTATTGATCGCAGAATCATCCAATATCTAAATACATCATTGGTCAAGTGAATCAACCCACAGCACATTGACCAATGAGTGGCGACTTTACTATTTGGCGGGTAGCAAACGTCTTCCTATGACGCAAACGCGTTACATGGATGTCTTATAACAACAAAGGATGTTTATAAATTTAGTTTCGAAATTTCTTTGTGAATTATTATCACAGTCTTTTGGGAGTTTAAAGTCTTGTATATGTGTTTTCAACTGTAATCATGCAGTTACACCGGGAATGAACGGTATGTCGCCTAGCTTTGGGAGTGATGGTTGATCTGTGAAACACAAGCTAACGTTAGCTCACATAATTTCTTTACAGATTTTAGCTAGCTGAGGTAACAACTTGAGTTGTAGATTATTATGAATTTGCAGCGTCACCGAGGCGATTAATTTATATCTACTGTCCATAGTTCTGATTGTGTTCCTCACTGATACCTATATAGACTTGCTCAAGGCAAATTGAGCTATATTCCACCTTATTTTTAAGCTAACCAGGCTAATTTAGCAAGTCGGTTCCAAGCCCCTGTGTCTGGGTAATTGTGTAGTATTAACACTTGACTACATCATATTTCCTTGCTCTGCTCTCCGTCTTGGGGAATATATTTTCGTCTAATAGTCTCATGCAAACTAAATGAATTATATAAATGGTATTAATTTGGTATTAAATCAAAGTTTATATTGTGAAATATCTTAAAAGTTTTACATTTCGTTCCTCAGGTCACCGTATATTTCTTGCTGAATTGTTAATGTTCTCCGTTTGTGTCGTTTTCTATCCCCACTTGGACTCATCAGTTCCTGCAGAACCAGTCAGAAATTGATAAACTTAAAGGTGCAAAACCTACTTCCAAGATATTAAAATGGTAAGTTTTTTAAAATATGAGGAGGACAATATGCCCTTAAACTGCTGATGATTCTATGTTTACTTTGTTCTGTTCTCAACTTATGATGTATCACTAGTTGTTTTTTTTGCTTTCTTACTTTTTCCTTTTTGATCGTTACAGATTCGCATTGCAGCTCTGAATGCTGCTTCGACAGCTGCAGATGAATCTCAAGACCCATTGAGAACTATCAAGAGTCAGACAAAAGAGGCTCAAGTACAGACCATATGAAGACGAATTAGCAATATTTAGCATGATGCAACTTCTGTTCATTCTAATGAGTCTAATTTTCTGTTGTTTCTTTCTACAGGAAGCGGAAGCCTTTGCTTTATACCATAAAGCTTTGGATCTGCAAAAACATGACAAGTTTGAGGAATCTGCCAAGGCCTATCATGAGCTTCTCACAACTCCTCTGCTCAAAGAGGTAAAAATACACCACGATACATTATGTCTTCCTGTTTATACAAAAAAGCAGTCAGTGAAGCTGTTGGAGGCATTTATTTAGTTTCAGTTTTGCGTTGTTGCTTCACAGATCTCCTGCTAAATACCTTTTGTACGCAGAGTGATATTTGGTCAGTTTTCTAGTCTTAGCATGTAAATTTCCAGTTTTTACTTCAAATTTTGCATTGTGGTTACAAATAACTCATTCTCCTATGAGAGCTGTAAATGTCATCATTCATGTTGGCGCTTTACATTGTTCTTGCCAAATCTGATATATCCTGTTGTATGGAAGGCCATGCCCTCGGATGATCAGAGAGTGGGTCTCAAACATCCTGGACTGATGCTGAAGTATTCAACTTTTAAAAACTTGGCTAGTATGGCTGCATCTCGGGATGACCTAGAGACCGCTATGGAGTTTTATTTGGAGGTAAAACAATGAAAGTGTCAATTTAGTCATTTGTTATTTCGTAATTGCTATTTGTTTGTTACATATTAATGCTTTGTGTATCATTTTAATGTATTTTAATAAAACTGAGTGGTCATGCAATATTTATAGCTCGTTCTTGTTTTTCAGGCAGTTATGTTGGATTCCACTGATGTGAATATGTGGTACAAAATTGGCCAGGTGGCTGTGCGACTGGTGCGCATCCCTCTTGCTCGTCATGCATTTGAAGAGGGATTGCACTGTAACTCAGACCATTGGCCATGCCTGGACAACCTCATAACTATTCTCTACACACTCAGCGACTACAGCTGTATGCAATATATATTCTTAAGCTCATTGCTCATTACAAGTATGACAGCCCAAGTTTGGAAAGAAAGGTAACTATCATCTATTATTTTCCAGGCTGTTTGTACTACATTGCCAAAGCCCTGGAGAAGGACCATTGTTACACTAAAGCCCTGGTGCTGAAGGAGAAAATCTTTGAGGAGCAGCCATGTTTGAAGCGGGATACGATGCAGATGTTCATAAAATGGTGAAACCAGCTCACTTTTTTAATACGCCATCTTCTTTATGGTGCAATCTGTCTGCATCTCCATACTTTCACAACACTGAAAAACGTATTTTGCTTTGGTGTGGATCATTTTCAGCGACATGTCGATTCATTATGTAGAAGTGGAAGAAGAGGAGCGCAGATCCATCGTGGAGGAGGCACTGGAGATAAGGAGGCGCAGGCAGGCTCTCTCCCACTGTGAACCAAAGCCTGACCTTGTCCTGATTCAGCCCATCCGCTGCCCCTCGTGAGTTGTTGTTTACTTTTCCTATTTTGGATGTTAAGTTTAGATGCAACTTTAATTATTTGAAGAAAGAAGTAAAAAGAATACAAGCACAGCTTTCATACAAAGCTGTTAGGAATCAGGATAAAATGTGCTCTGTTGAAGTTGTTGGTAGAGTATCCCTAATCTTGATGTAGGTTTCTTTGTCCTGGGCTCAGTTTTGTGAGTCTTTTGTTAACCTCTACTGATGACGGGAGCAATATTTAGTTTTTTCCCCCACAATAGTTGAGCAGTTAATCAGAAGTCTCTCCTCTGTTTATTCCCAGATGGAAGCATGTTGGTGAAAGCCTTCTTGCAATGTACAAACATCAGACCACATGTGAGCCACCACGCCCGAGTCTCGGCCGCAGAATCGACTTGTCGGAGTACCGGGACCCAAACTTGCTGCAGAACCTCCCCCAACCGAGCAGCCCTGTCAGTATGGGCCAGACCCTTGTGCTGAGCAGCAGCCCCAGTTCCTCTCTGCCGCCAGTTACCTTCTCTGAGCCAGCAGTACTGCCTCAACCTGGCGTTCAACCTCAGATTACAACAAGCCAGATGATTGTAGAGATCACTACTTGTCCACCCCCTGCTGGTCAGTTTCTGAAGGGCTTTTTGTTTTTTGCTTTGCTTGTCTACATGATTCTTTTTGGAAGCAAATTTTCTGTAAGTTCTTGTTAGTGTATGTAATCTTCCCATATGATTACAGCGACGGGAATGACAGGAATGGAGGTGTCTCTGTCAGATAAAGTGAAGAAAGCTCCAAAAAGGAAGCGCACAGTGGAGGATAGCGGCGAGACAGCAAAGCGTCGATCGGCACGTGTTCGAAACACAAAATGCAAGAAGGAGGAGAAGATTGATTTTCAGGAACTGCTTTTTAAATACTTGCCTTCGAGGTACCTGGTACTAAACCTTAAACACAAAGCACAAATATAAAAGTATAAAACAGTTTTGTTAATTTTTAAAATGGATTTTTCTGGTTTGTGTTAGGCTAAAAAAGTTTGATCCTGATAATGATGATGAGAGCCTAAGTAATCTTGAGACGCGGTGTGATGGGAAGGAGGCTATTCAGCCAAAACATGGGAGCGGTATGCCACTCGACTCAGTTGAATACATGGAATCTGGTATGTATTGCATTATGTATATGTATTTACTATCAGCTGTTCTGTTTTGGCATTTTTATTATACTAATAATGTGTATTTTCTTTATAGAGCAAAAAGATGTCCACAACTTCCTGCTCAATAATATGACCAATGGTGGTATACTGGATCTGATGATGCGTTATCTGAAAGCCGTGGGTCAGAAGTTCATGGAGGAGTGGCCTCGGGGGCTAACTGCTGTCGTGCTCGAGGTCTATCAGACATGGAGGAAGCACAGCAGTGGCCTGCCCAACCCTCTCCTTCGGGACTGCAGCAACCAACACATCCGGGTAAATGACAGGAAAACTTGCTTAAACTCTGCCCAGCTGAAGACGTTTGGTGTTCGGGAAGTTTACCGTAAGCCCAAGACTTCTTGAAAAAAAGAAATAACTAAATTGAAGTCTGCTGCAAAAGCGCTCAGACAGCATGTTCTTCACGAAAGATAACGTTTCTTTTTTTCTATCAAAAGTTATTTTTTAGTCGACATTCCAGCTCTGCATCAGACGTCGTTATAATTAGCAATCCCACTAACAAACAGTCAAATGAAACAGTCTTGTTCCTCCAACTCAGTTCTCAAATTGGTGTAGCAATTACATGTCATTATTTCTGTAGGTTTGATTTTGTGACATATTAAATTGCAAGCCTTTGTTGTAATTACAGCTTGGAGATTGTTTATGTTTATAATAATTAAAGTGTAATTTCACCCCCAGTTCTCCGTCTAACTCCACCCACTCCATAGTTTTAAATAAAATACAAAAACAGGGGCAAGCTTGAGCTTAAGAGGGCCAGTGGGCAGGATGTGAGACATGGAAATATCAGGCATCTGTCCATTTCAGAGTCCCTACAGTAAACATTAATGTGAGGGAGGACCACAGTGGTCCTAACTGAGTCAATTCAAGCTGCTTATCCCATCCATAGTCATACCTGAAGCTGGAGCTCTGGAAACTGAGGTTCAAGCAGAGGCAGTATTTGGCCAAAGCTTGCATAGAGTGTAAATAGTGAGTTGATCAGCATTTATTGATCATGGTGTTTGAGACTAACTCAGTTTGGAGAGCCACCAACATCCAATTAAAGGCTGATAACTTTTTTTAATGTATATTTCTATGAAGTTTGGGTTGGAAATGGAACTTTTCTTTTCTTGTTGTTTTTTGATGACACTGGTTCGCCACAGCTCAGCTGTATGTATGTTAGATGGCTGAAACTGGTTCACCGGTGGAGTAAGCCTTAAAAAACACTGTCTGGAATTCTTCTGGTATTGTTAGTGTTTCTAGAACACTGGATACAGTTTTGGAAATGTCAGCAGAATTTAGGTTAAGGTTAAGCTAAAATTTTCTTAAATTGGAACCGAGGACCAAAGACAAAAGGGTATTTGTCAGACTCTATTAGATTATTTCATATGTTCTCCATGTTTAGGAGATGATGGCAATGAGCTTGGCCTGTATGGAGTTGCAGTTGGAGCAATGGTTACACAACAAAGGGAAGACTGGTAAGTCAGTGAGTGCAATCACATCATGTCTGATTGGATCTTGATTAAAGACTTGGTAGAATGATGCTTTGCAGTGGTATGCAGGAGTATTTATTTTGCAATGACTGTGTAGTCCAGAGGGGAGCTGCAAAGTCCGTTCATCAGCCCGTATGTCCACTGTTAAGTAAAACTGCCAAAGTTTTGGTCAAACTTAAATGTGATAAACATGTTGTTATTTTGCATTTAAAAAATTCCAACTGTCTTCAGTAACTGTGAAAACTAACCATAACATGCATGATTTGTTAGTGTCACTGCTGTATAACAGTCCATAGATCAATGCCAGCTGCCATCTCATTCTTGATTTGTTGAATTTACTGGAATATAGTTATTTACATTTGAGGTTTCAGTAACATATTATGTCTTATCTAGTTACTCCGAGAAGAAGCTGTAGTAGTCCCAGCAAAGATGCAACGGACTCAGAATTCCCTGGGCCGCACTTCCATAGCGATTTATTTCTCCTAGCCCTTGGTTCTTCCCAAAAAGATATTTTTGAGAATGACTGGTTAGATGTTATGGCGCGTGTCTACTGGCTAAAGGCACGGTTCTTGGCTCTCCAGGTAAAGCCAATTATTTCTTCTTTGCCCTAGCTTGATATTTGGTGATACAAGTCCTATCCATATGTGACCTGAGAGGCTGTATTTTTTCTGTTGACAGGGGGACATGGAATTGGCCCTTGAGACCTATGATGTATGTATAGGCTTGCTGCAGAGCAAACCAAAGACCCCTGATGGAAAACATTACACAATCAACCTGCCCAATCTACGTGTAGATGCAGCCATATCTGTGGAGGAGGTCAGTTTAGTGGACAAAAAACATTTCTGTTTCATTTCCTTACATCTAATGTATTATTCCTGCATGTCTAATCCTTAACACTGTCAAACAAAGTTTACAAAGGTAGTGAGATGAATGCTGAAACATGTTACCATGTCCAATATTAGAGCTTCTGTTGCAACTGTTTGGCTGAGTTTCCTTTGTTCCCATGTGCAGATTGATAAGAGGCTGAAGTCTCTGGAGCGTTGTCAGTCTTTAGAGGAGATTCAGCGTCTCTTTGAGTCTGCAGACTTTGAGTCTGTTGTGCGCCTGCTGCAGCCCACTCTTAATTATGGAAACAGGAGCAAGTCTCTGGAGTTTGTGAGCTCAGCACCTGAGCGTCCTGCACAGCTGATGCTGCTACAGGTTAGAAATACCACAACAAAATAAAACGTCCTCCTCAAGCGAGCTGTTTTAAGATGAATTGCGATAAATGCTAGCACAACAAACACCAACACAGCAACATCTGCTCGCTCTCCATTGGCATGTTTTTGTTTTCATAAATCCATACTTCTCTTATTTTTGTCACGCTCAGGGTAGCACCTGTTCCATGTTCCTGCTGTGGAAAGGAGACTGATAACAACTGAGTATTTAAATCCCGATGTACATGTCTCCACGTGGTCTGAGTTTTGATTGTCTGCCTTAGAACTCGTTGTTGAAGCTGCAGGAGTACCAGCAGTGTTTGGAGTACAGCGAGCTGTCTTTGAATGAAGCCCTGCAGCAGCTCAACTCTGCTTCAACCGGCTCCCCCCCCAGCAAGGAGGAGTGGGTCAGCACTATTGGAAAGTTGCTGGATGGGATAGAAGTGTGCTTCACCAAAGAGTCTGAGCTTCTAACCAACGTCCCCCACTTCTCTAGCATGGCTCGACTTGCAAACAACCTAATTCAGGTGGCCGATGTGACTGTAAGAAACGGATTACGATTTGTGAATTTGTGATTTGTGTGTTTACTTTTTTTTCTTTCTTTTTTTTCCCCAGTTGATTGATCTTAGCATGAGCATTTCGGATGATCCCAAAGAGCCTTATTTCTTCTCAGTTCTGCCATGGATTATCTTGTATCGCATCATTAAACACGAGGAGGCTGCTTTTGACTGTATGCTCCGACAGCATATGTCTTTAGATGACGATGAAGGTTTGTTAGCATCTTGTTTTCATGCCTTTTATCCTCCCTCATATTGTTACACATAGAAAAACGTTTAAGTCTTATTTTCAGATGAGACAGACACGCCCATGCTGCCCTCCTCCCTGATGCTCTTGAACACTGCCCATGAGTATCTCGGTCGTCGTTCTTTGTGCTGCAGCTCCCACGGTGCACTCCTCAAATTCTTTGTAAGATTGATTGTAGACTTTTCTTTTCCCATCAAATACTTTTAAAATGTCAGCATGGATTTTGCATGTTGGTCTACAATAAAAAGAAATGTTCTATCAGTGACTCTTCCATCTGCTGTGCATTTTTGTTTGGTGTAGATTCGAGTTTTGGAGAAAGAGTTTGCAACTTCTATCAGCGGTGACTCTCATCCCTATAAAGAAGAGTTGGAGATGGCTTTGGAACAATGCTTTTTCTGTCTATATGCCTACCCCAGTAAGAAGAGCAAGGCCCGTTACCTCGAGGACCACTCATCTCCACAGGTCATACCTTGAATTTGCACTTAAAAGTTGTTGTATGAGCTTGAAGGAAATCTGCCAATTAGAAATAAAACTGCAAAGTTAAACAGCCAAAATCTAATATTCTCTAAGGTTGCCGGACCCCCTTTTAATAAACATGTTATTTAACTGAAAAACCAAAAAAAAAACAAATGTAGTTAAGCTGCTATTTAGATAATAGCCAAATGGCGATGAAGAGGCGGTGAAATAATGAAGAGGTGGCTCAACGCTTTGACTAATTGGTACAATTACTCAGCGATATTGGCAAACTCATATAAGACAGGTGTCTGAAAAGAAGCAGACTGCTGACGATGCAAGCAAGCGCCATCACTGACCTTCACGAAACAGAAGCAGGCAGTTTTTTTTATTGTCAGTGAAGTACTGACAATAGTGAGCATTAATTCGGTTAATGAGAAATGTGAACAGATTTAGATAAGCCACAAACAACCGGGTCGTATTGCTCACTGAAAGTACTGAGTTATGCTCTCACTGTTATTTAGCATTTGATGGACTCTTCCTCTTCTCCTCAGAGAGCCCATAATGTGCACACTTTTGTACAGCTCATATTGTCTTTACAGAAAAACACACTATTACTAACTGCAGCTCGTCACACGGCGGCTTTGAGACTGACAACTCGCACACAAAGTCACATGAGATTGATTAATTTTACCGTCTGTAGTCGAGCTGAAAGCTCACTATACTCTGCTGTGCAGGGCTGACATCCGCAAACCAGTCAAAAATGATAAGCTAATTATCTCAGAGAGTCCTGCTTATCAGAATCTGTTATCCAACACAGCCCTTAGGATACAGAGTAATGCAATCGTCTCATGATGTCGTGGTTAAAGGCTCGTCCCCTGATAGTAAACTGAGTGAAAACGCGCTACTGGCAGCAAGAAAGGATTTGATGGGCTTGTTTTAGTTGGTGTACCCACAATTTAAAAATCCATTTAAACATGCTACCTTTTTTGGGGGGGGGGACATTACAGTTATTCATAGCCGCAGGAGAGTTCTGTGTGCAACACCTGATCTTATGTACCATCTGTGTAATACCTGTGTCCAACCACCAGGTGGGTGTCAATGTGTAATTACAGAGTTCTCTAATTATGGACTACCACAGTGCAAGAGTAGAGTTCCCTTGTTGCAGTACCACAAATTTTCTGTGGCACAGTGTGTTGAGCATGCCACTAAAGATTTCTATGGAACTGATCTGTGTTCTGCAGGTTGAGCTTCTGTGGGGTGATGCCCTCTTCATGTTCCAGTATTTCAAACCAAAGTCCCTGCCTGAGTTTGACAGCTATAAGACAAGCACGGTGTCTGCAGAATTGGCCAATCTGCTGAGGAGGTTTGCCAGTATAGCCCCCACAAGTGACACTCCCATTCTCACCATGGATGAAGTGGCAACCTACATTGAGGGCGTGACAGAAAAGGTCAATTAGTAGGACAACATTGAAAATATTGAGCTCGAATGAGTCAGACATACTAAACATTGATTTCAGTAGCATGCAGTCTTTTTTAAAGACTACATCTCTGTCACTCTTATCTTCATTTGCAGGCTTGTCATTGCGTGTAGTAAGAGAATTAAATGCATGTTTAATTCTGATCTCTTTAAGGCTCCCTGCCTTCCTGTGGGCAGTGTCCCTGCACCTCCCATCATCAATGAAATCTACTACCTTCTGGCTGATTATCATTTCAAGAACAAGGAGCAGTCCAAAGCAATTAAGTTCTACTTGCACGACATATGTGTCTGTCCTAACAGGTAGCTAATTTCTCTACTTTGGTGTTGGTTACAGTTTTTAATTAGATTTGCTTTTTTCTTATTTTACAACGATACTTGGACGTCTCTCCTCAGGTTTGACTCCTGGGCAGGTATGGCTTTAGCCAGGGCCAGCCGTATCCAAGAAAAGCTCAATTCCAATGAGCTGAAAAGTGACGTACCTATCTGGAAGCACTCGCAGGCGGTGCTTAACTGCTTTAAGAGGGCCCTGGAGATAGACCTTTCAAACCTTTCCCTGTGGATCGAGTATGGCACCATATCATATGCGCTGCACACATTCGCCTCACGGCAGCTCAAACAGTGGCGAAATGAGCTTCCCCCCGAGGTTGTTAAACAGGTAAGGGACACGTAGCTTCCCCACATCAGTATATGCTGTGTCAGCGTCTATGACAGCTGTTTGTGTCTCTATTGCTTCTCCACATTGGTTTTGTGTTTCATGTTTTTGATTTAGATGGAGGAAAGAAGAGACGCCATGTTGGAGACAGCTTTTCAGTGTTTTCAGGGTGCCTCCCGCTGTGAGGGTGACAGTGATGAGGAAGAGTGGCTTATTCACTACATGCTGGGAAAGATAGCAGAGAAACGCAAAAAGCTTCCGGTGGAATATATGCACCTTTACAAAAAGGTTAAAAAAAATCCTTGTTATTGGTTTTTTATTAGAGCTGTAGTTGACTTCCTGGTGTTTTACAGAGCAAAAAGGGTTCAAGCTTAAAAGGCGTTTTACAACACAACTTTAACACGGCACTATACACCGCAGTGTGAGCTACATATAGTGTGTTTGTGATGCTTGGGCCATGTTTTTTTTCCCTAAATTATCTCCATCCACTATGTAACAGCCAATTTGCTCAGTCTGAACTGCTAGAATTTCAAATTACTCCCACAGAAACAAAGGCCGCCGCCTTCACACACTTGCATTGTTTTTCATTTCCCTTAATAAAAAATATTTATGGAGTTAGTCATAGCTTTGCTTCCATGCTTCAATCACTGGTAGCAGGTGAGGCAAATGAAACGCACTGTCACGGAGGTCAGCAGTGTGAATGCAGTGAACCCTGATGTCGCCACACAAAGCCGTCTCCTACTCCTTCTCACGCTTAATTTTACTAGTTTGGGAGTTAATTTGTGTTCTGTATTTATAGGCAGCCCACTATCTGCATGAAGAAGCTGCCAGGTACCCTCGGAAAATTCATTACCATAATCCTCCTGACCTAGCCATGGAGGCCCTGGAGGTGAGCTGTCAGTGACAGTTTTACTTAAGTTACACCGTCACAGTGTTACGTAAGATGCGTGTAAGAAAACATTCACATTTGGAGACAATATCCACTTACCTTCTGAGCATTAAACCTGTTTTTCTAACTGCATTTAGCTGCATTTCCGACTGAGTGCCAGCATCCTTAAATTACTAGAAGCTGAGGAACCTGACCTGGAACATGAGCTCTTGTTTACCTTGTTGGTTGAGGCAGCTACGGGGCCATTTGCGAGGGGGGAAGAAAAGAGCATGCCAACCATGCCAAGGTCCAACGAAAAGTAAGCTAGATGTAAATAGAACTCACTAAAAACTACAAAAAAAGGTTGATTTCTCAGAGGAACATTCATTCTTGTTTTTATTTCATTTCAGAGAGAAACCTTCCTCGATAATGGATGAAGACTTTAATTGTTCCTCAGTTTGCATAGGAAATGTCCTCAGCTCCTCACTTCCATCAGTTGCCACTCCAGGTCTGACATCTCCTCCTTACGTGGCCACGCCATTTGACCACGATTACGCCAAACGTAAAACACTCCGAAGGCAGCAGTGGCAGCAGCAACGGCATGAGGAGCAGCAGGCTGATGGTACAGTCCCAGTCCTAGACGCTGTCTCTGGGGTTGGGCTCTTTGCCCTTTTTGCACTGGTGCAAGAAGCCCACTGGGGAGTGCTCAGATTGCTAATCACATGCTCAATGGCTTCGTTTTCAGTTACTATGGTCCCCATGCACGGGGTGATTGGGGTGTGGTGAAATGGGCAATATGGCTACTGATTATTTGACTAATTTGCTTTGCATGATAAAGCACCAGTTTTGAAACAAACAGAGGTGAAGCTTTGATGAGAGCATTAGGGCCTGTGTATGCATGTGTAAGTGTGTGCTGGTATAACATCAGTCTCTTTTTGCTGCTTTATTTCGGTTCTTATTTTCTCACCAATCATCCAGACTTTCCCGGTAAGTTAAAATTGGTGTTTCATTTAAACTTCCTTATGCTCATAGTGTCACATTGTGCACATTTGTGCTGTTTTCTCAGCCTTCAACTGCTCTGAATTTGCTCTGTGCCAAATTGATCCCAGTTGCCTGTCCAGAGTGTTTTGCCATTAGTAAAGTTTTTCGTTCCAGTTGTTATGTTCATCAGAAATAATCAGATATTTCATATATTACTACAATCAGCTGAAATGTAGCCACTTGGATGGGATGTTTTTTTTTTTTTGGTGTTATACAGTACAACCCTATAGGAGATGAGAAAAGGAAAAGGAGAGTTCTGAAAACCATGTAAAAGTTGATACATGCACAACAATTGCTCTCGGTGATGTACATCTTTTTGATTCAAACACATTCACCATCTTTTAGATCCGCACTTGAAGTGGTACAGTAATAACTTTTTGTTTGATTTCAAGAGAGGAATGTAAGAATAAAAAAGTTTCGTTATTCAGCAAGGAGAATAATCCAAAAAGTTGCCATATATTTAATCACAGAAGACAGAAGAGTTTTTTGGCATTGTTCTGTGTATTGAAAAATGGAAGCCCAAATGTTGCCTGAAGAAAGCAGTCTGTGCCATTTCTGTGTAACAAACACTGTGATATTTGTCCACCCACCCCATTCGTGTATGGTGTTTAGCTTGAATGTGCAAATAACGCAGCCATATTGCCCATGTTGCCAGTTTTGTCACCCTTTTCAGATTCCTTCCTACCTACCTGCCTACCTACCCACCTACCTACCTGCCTGCTACCTCTTTGCCTGCTTGCTTTTACCACCTGCTTTGCCATTTATATGCATGTAGTTCTAGTGGGGTGATTGTTTTCACAGCTGGGCAAAGTCAGTCCTTTATAACAATCCACTAAACTGTCTGGTGTGTCATAAAGTCACGTTGTTTGGTTTGGGGGTATTCTCTCAAAGGGAGATGGGAAATATTTCAGAATCTTCCGTGAATCATGTTTGCTCTCTTCCTAATTGGATAAAATGTCTAATTATGGTCAATTAGTTAAGAATGTGGCTGCCTTGTTATTGGAGCACGACTCTGAGGCTGAAGTCAGAAAATACCCCACTATGCACATTGCTGCTGGTAGGTGTCCAATCTCTGACTTGAGACTTAGTGAGTTTCGAGGTGATAAACTGTAGAACCAGATTCAGACATGCATTTCCAAACCACACTCAAGTAATCTTCTTTTTATTGTCTACAACATGATAATTGTGCCTTTTCTGCGTGTTATGAGTGATTGAAAGCCAGTTACTGGAAAGTAACTGCAACCAGGAGGATTTCTTTGTCAGCTACGCTCACGGCTGCTGTTTTCCACATTTCTAAACAAGACTGCTTTTGAAATGATTCAGATAATAGATTGTGGCCTTCATTTTCAAGGTTGCAGTGTTTATTTGAACCTCGTAAGACCACTGAAATAATACCATTCTGCATGCACTGCACATTTGGTGTAGTTTTTTGTTGGGGAATATTTGTCTGAATTAGGTTCTACGTTTTCAAGGGGAGTGCCATCAAATCTGTACTCCCATTAAGAAAGATAAATCATTTAATTTAAGTTTATTACAGATATAATTTTGGTCAATTTAGAGGTTATTAAAGATTATGGTTTATCTTTATTTTATTTTTTTAAACCAGCTTCCTCATATCTTCAACAGCCTCACCAGAGTTTGACCATGATTACTGCCTGCCCAGGTCTGCAATATGGCTGGCTTCACTCAATGGTACTGCCCTTCTAACCCACCAAAATAAAGTGCTCTCTAGTAAGAAGCACTGAGTACACAGCTGCTAGCTTACACAGTCTTTTACAGTACCATAGTAACTTTGCTGTTAACTCACAACTGTTGTGTGCATTAGTGTTTGATTAGCAAACGTGACTTGCTTTCTTATTAATAGTTCCCTGCTGAGGATGTTTTGCTGAGGCTGCAGAACATTGCTTTTAAGAGGAATGCTGGCATTTTGGTTTTGGACCATTTGCAAAAACAGACCATCTCTCTTTCCCAACAATGTGCCATCTGTGATGCTTTGATTAGAATTTGTGGCTATTGACTTATTTTAGTACAGTATGATAACTGTATATTCCGTTGGTCCCCACATTAAAACAGTGAAGTTTCTTTTTTCTAAGCAACCATAAAAACCTTAAAAATGCATTTTACACAACCATAATAATTTAATGTTGTTTACAGATTAGATCATTGTTTCTGAAGTTTTTCAGAAGAATTTATTTAAGCTCTAATTTTTGGACAAAAGGTCTCATTCATAGCTGTATAGGTCCATACTGTCTCAGATGCTGAGGTTATCTCCCTGTGTGCGGCCATGCAACTGGCAGCATAATCTGTGTTTTCTGTTTTGGCAGAGCGAAGTCAGGACAGTGAGGTAGTATTGCTTTCTGATTCCAACTCCACCCAGGATGCCTTCACAGATCCGACCAGCTCACAAGACAGCAGCCACAAACCTGCCTCTGTCAAAGCTGGTTCGTCGTCATCGGAAAACACAACCCCTGTGAAGGATGGGCAGCCTTCATCAGAGGACACAGGTAGTCGGCCTTCAGGAAATGCCATTTTTGCTTTACTTTAATTATCCTCACTTTCTTTGTAAAGTGATAAACTCAGATCCTTAAGTGTGAATATGATTCTTTAGGTTCACATAGAGACCATACTGGCATCCCGACTGAAGAGAAAATCATGCAAGAAGTAGAGCCCGTAGTGGTGGTAGTACTTGATACTTCAGCCCCGAAGGTCTCTGCAGACCCCTGTCCTCATGCTTTGCCTGTCCCAGCCACCCCTCCGAAGCCAGCACCTTCTCAGCAGGCCTCTGCTCAAACCCCTGCCAGTGAAAGCAAGAGGAAGCCAGAGCCCCCTGCTGAGGTGATCGAAGTCCCCAAAGCCCTTCCTGCAGAACGAGCAGATCAGAGACGAATGCTGGTGGAAATGTGTGTCCGTGCTCTCTTTCTCTGCCTCAGCCGCTTCCCTCAGCACTACAAGAGTCTCTACCGGCTAGCCTTCTTTTATACCAACAGCAAGACCCACCAGGTCAGTCCAACACTGTTAACTGATGGCACTTGCATTCATGTAGCATTTACAGGTCAAGCCATCCATACATTCCAGGCAACACACTCATAATCAGTATCTGCTGTGAGTAGTGTTGGCATTTACAGAAGATTGATACGCTAAGAATTCTATATAGTTCTCTCAAAAGTCACATCCATCTTTTGCACTGTTTGTTATTTATCTTAAAAGAATATCCGATGGTCTTGATAATCATCTCTTGTGGGCTAGTGAGCACTGCAGTGATGTATGAGTGGCTGAAACAGCCTGTGTTGGCTATAAGGCTCTGTGGGCAGAGGTGTGTGTGGGGGTTTTAGCGCAGTGCTCTCTCAGCTAGTTTGGCACAGGGAGACAGTGTTGAGCTTTACTGTAATGGCAACCTTCTGTCAGCACTCTGCTGAATTTAATACAGCCTCTGTCCATGATCAGTAAGGGCAAACGTTTTGTATGATAATTGTTTAACCACAGCACTATCTCTGCAGTATTGTGGTTTTATGGCTCATGTTTGTACTGACCACATTATTATTTTGATTCAATTATTTGTGGCAAAAAAAACCCCCCAAAAAAACAACATTTGATTCTCTAAAATTCCATAAAGATGATTGTCGGTAAACCCTCCCTCAGTTTTTACATTTTTCAGGAGCTTGGATGAAAGCAAATAAGCCCTGGCAGTGACTTGATGACAGAGTCTGTTGATATGATGTTGTTGACACAGGTTGCTTAGCCACCCTCACAGCCCCAACACGTTCAGTGTTAAAAGCCTCTGTACTTCTGCTGTTTTCAGGAAAACTCTTCCACTCACACTGACTGGACATTTTACCCTCTCTGTTAGCACAGGAGAGGGAGCCTTTGATTTCAGGCTTCAGGCTGGTAGTATTGTGAAAGATAACACGAAGAGGCAATGGCTTGCTATCTTTTCAAACGGGGCGCTCGTATCGACACTGATTTTATGAGTCATTGTGCTGTGAAGAGGTCTGCATTTTCCTGATTGCAAACGAGCAATATTTTCCTTTTCTCATTAAGATTTGTTGTGTGTGTGTGTGTGTGTGTTTATGAGTGTGTCTGTACAAAGTATGCATGTGGCTTTTTTCTCATTTATTTATTTTCCATCACAGAACCTACAGTGGGCCAGAGATGTGTTGCTAGGAAGCAGTGTCCCATGGCAACAGCTGAAGCACATGCCAGCACAAGGACTTTTCTGTGAAAGAAACAAGACAAATCTATTCAATGTAAGTTCACATACATCCTTGTTCTTAGTCATGTCAGCACATTTTGAACATACATATCATCATACCCCCTAAATGTGTATTTGTTTAAGTCTTGATGATTATATATAAGTACCCCCTATGTAGTTATCATGAATGAAGAAATTGGCCAAAGGTATTTTTTGTTGTACCAGGCTGTAAAACTGTCTGTTTCTGCTATCATGTTGGGAATTTTATCACCGGTACGTTGACTTGCTTTTGGAGCCAGCCTTGAGTTTCCTTTTAGAAAAGATTTGAATATTGGCAGTCGCTTCATGGGAACCCAGAGTTCCCATAACAGAAAGTCATTTGCGTATTTATGTGTGTTTATTTGAGAAAACAGAGGCTTAAGAGAATGCCTTCCATCTGAAAATCCCAGCCTGCTCGGATTGGTCAGCTCCACCGGCCTGAGGAGAATGTGTAAAAAAAGATAAAAATCCATAAGAGAATTTAATTCTGGCTACAGCTGTCACAGTTGTCAACATTATAGGTTTAATTCTGATTAATACATGCAATAAGAACTCTGTGGAATCTGTAGCCAGTGTCTGAGCATCCTTCATCACTTTTTGCATGCCCTGTTTACACCTGGTATAAAGATGCATTTTGGGGCTCTGTTCACAACCTTTCAGCACAAAGTTTGTGTTTAAGCAGAGCACTGTCTTTGCAGCAGTGTGGTTTAATGGCCTCTGGTGATTCTACTATTTGTTGTTCACACTGAGCATTACTTAGTGCCCCCACATGTTTCCTGACTGACTACTGATGGGCAGATCTCAGTTTCCTACCTGGTAAATATAGGCAAATAAATGCCTACCCTACATCTTACAGTCTGAGTAACAAAAAGGACATCAGCAGTTCTACTGATGTTTCTCAGTCTGAGAAACTTGATCTGAATCAGTCCTCAATGCACCCTGAGTGTGTTCACATCTGTAATTTGCACTATCCACTAGTGATTGGATGGCCCGGTATGCATGTTGGCGGTAGTATCTTGAGATGCAATGTAGTTATTCCAATATGTGTCGAGTATTTCCGGTTCAAGTTTTAAACATCACAGCTGCAAGCAGCCATAGATATCCTGTGTAACTCCAATTTATTTGAAAAAGGGAATCAATAGCATGGCTAATTAGCATGTTGATAAATAAGCATGTTTGCACATGTGCTATTTATACCAACTCAAACTACACTCTTATAATAATGAATTGATGATGGCTGCTTCCACATTACATCCTTCTTAGGCTACCAAGGAGGAAGAATCATAACAAGTGTGCAAACATGACACTGATGATCCCACCATCAGCTACACTCTACACACACAACAGTTGAAAAATTGACATGCATAATAAATACATACCTATACATACAGTTACATAGGTAGTATCCATTAGCAGCTACCAAACAGCCATCTGTGTTGGCAGGTTATCCTTGCTTTACTTTACTGGAACACATTACAGTGTTAACAACATAAGCCAACATGGATGCATCTCACACACTTGGGTGGGCACAAAGATTTGTGGGGGTTTTGGAGCATTGCTTTGGTGAGATTTGATGATGTGACATCCTGGGAACGGCAGCTGTTAAGGATCTCGACATGACTTTGAGAAACTCCTCGTGTGTCTCCTCTGCCATGACTCTGATGTAAATGTGCTCGTGTCATTGTTTTTACATTCATGTGCACAGCTGCCTTGAAGCTGAACATTCATCCTTCACGAACCACCGACTCTACGCAGTATTTACACAAATTTCACACATGGGGAAAAGTGGATCTTACAGTCCTAACAACTTCCTATCTTCCACTGTTGCTAAGCAACCAGCATGACGTTTTCACTCTATATCCCTTTTTTCAATTTAGTTATTTTTCTCTTTTTTCGTCTTTGCGTTTTCCTTGCACCCACGAGAGTTGTAAAAAGTTAATATTTAATTAACAATAAAGTATTGTTGATTATTTAATGCATAAATTATGCAATTGACTGAAGATAACTTCTTCCCTGCTGCAAGTTGTTCTCTAACTAAAACAAAGATCGTTTATTGTAGCTTCTAGCTGTTAAAAATTCACCATCCTATTCTTCCTTTTTTCCATTTGAAAATAGAGCTTTTGGGGGTGTTGCATATGATGTGCCTCTGTGATTTTCTGTGGAGTGAGGAAGCTACTTCAGAAGCCCAGTTATTGTATGGGATAAGGTTGCTGGTCTCTACATGTTATTTAAGAACACGATGATGACTAATGCAGCCTCCCAAAGGAGGAACCTGATCATTTGTGTTCATGTGTTCTGTCATATGTGCCTGATTAGTTGTGTTTTCTGACTGGCCTACAGCTGTCAGGTTTACCCCACTCACATATATTATTCTCTTGAATCAACTGGATGCACACAAACCATCCCTCTATCAGAATCACTGGATGCAGAGACTTCTATAATTGGAATCACACAGTGGGAGATTGTTGAATTATCTGCCTCTCAGAATAACAAAGCCTCTGTTGGGTTGCTGTGGAAGCGATTACTATCCGGATCCATCTTCCGCTCTGCATGTCTTTTCACTAGAAGCAGATATTATGACTTTCCAGTGTGTCCAGAAATCGGCTCACCTTTGATGTATACCTAATATGATTTGGAAAAGCCTAAAGGCTCCCACATTTATTACAGAGCAGAGGATATTACGGGCAGAATGTCACATCTAGTCAGCACCTTATTCAATCATTCACTTGTCAGATGTGTTTTAGCAGTGAACAGGATTTTGACACAGTTGAATCTGTGAGCTTCAGAGTCAAATGCTGTTTTCAGAACAGACTGTAGACGTGATGTGGGCCAGGTCTGAGCTAGAGATGAGCTGTGCTGTGCTCTGGCTCCCACTGGGTTCTCACAGAGCCCCTTCTGGAGGCAGACCTGCCACTGTGGCACACCAACTGTTGGAGCTTAACTGTTCTCCTTGAACCAAGGCCTCCGTCTCTCCCATACGACAATGCATATATTTCTAAACTGGAATAGAGTCCACGAGTTCAGAGCAGATATGTACTTTGTGAAAGTTTCTATAATCTGATTTTATAAACCTCTTTTAAACTTTTAGCTTTGTGAGCATCTTCCTGGAGGCTCCCTTTACTCGGCTAGCTTGAAAGTTGTTCCTGAAAACAGCTCAGGCAGGTCAAGATGGCTTTGAACCAGCACCCATGAAACTCACTCAGTTGCATAAGCGTGTTGCATGTGTTCATTTCTTCCCTGACCGAATAGTCACACAAGGGCATGAGAGCTACCACAAACAGAGACATTGATCTCATCAAGCATTTTGCATCACAAATTGTATCTTCATATCAGAAGCTGCATTTTAACCTGAGGTGTACTTTTATCACTTATATCCCTACAGTTTCGTGTGTTTTGTTGGTTGCTAAGAAACTAAAACATTTCCTTCAGGCTGCAGATTTCAGCTATGATCTAAAGTGCCCGTTTGTATGAGGCATGAGTCTGAGCTGCAGTATGCTGAGAGAGGAATGTCCTTAAGCTGAGGTCACACAAATCAGCAATGTGACACTTCCCTACATGGCATTGCTGAAGTCTGGATGTTTTTTTTTGTTGTTTTTTTGGTACCTTATTACATAACTACTGTGAAATGTTGGAAAACAAGCAATGGTGCAGATTGACTGAGACAGAAAGGTTGAAATAAGGTGCTGAGTCCATATTGGTGGTTAAGATTTCTCCCTGGGTAAGAATGCAGCTAAGGAGATCAGAATCTCAGCTGAGCACTTGAACCTAATGGGTTGGTTTAAAAGTTCAATGTGTAAGATGTTGTGACATCTAGTGGCACAACATGAAACCAACCAAAACCCCCTAAACTCCTGTGACAGCAGAAAACGCATAGGGCCCCCTCTTTAGCCCATCTGCATGTTAAAAGGCACAGATGAGCTCCAGTTACGGCTCAACTTAGCTATTTATTGGACTATTGTTCTCGTCTCAGTATACATGCATGTGAGAAACATCAAGTTATTAACAGAAAGACCATGAGAGAAAACATTAAATGTATTCAGCCACATTTCTGACCCGTTTAGCTGCCTGACATAAGAAACATTAATTATATACACTTCTACTTTACTGTTTTTACAAACAGATTTAAAAAACATGACACTTTGAAACATGTGCAAAGCACCTTGGTCCATTTAAGTTTAGCTAAGCATGTACCTGCAGACATGCTGTCTGGTTCTGAGATGCTCAGTTCAGTCAGATTCACATGTAAATCCAGTTTCGGTCAGACTAAATGCAATCATTATTTCTTTCTTATGCAATGGAAACATGCATTTGGCTTGTCCCTTTCGTCTGCCATATAAACACGGTAGAGGAATTTGGAGGGGTAACCAGGGCATTTATGGATGTAGAATACTCAATCTAAAGTAACTCTACTTTGTTTTTTCCACACAATTCAACACCGGTGAAAATATAGGCATGCATTTCTGCTGATGGATAGCCCGAAATGTTAAACTCTGGGACTTTGATACCAAGTTTCCCGATGTAGGTCATGATGGCCTACTTTTCCTTCTTGCTTTGGCTGCGTTGCATTAACTGGGGCCTGCATAAAGTAACCTACATACAGCTGTAAAGAAATGATCCAGATGAGGTGGTGTTGCATAATTTATCTGTGTGGTTGTCAACATGATTGATTTCTAGGACCAGCTCACTTTTACATAAGTAATAAACTATTATTAGTAATGTAGCTGCCACTAAAATGAAATGTCGAGGATTTAGACCGTGCCTGTTAATCAATAAGAAATAATATAAAATCATGCTGAGATACAGGCAAGACTGCATTGTAATACACAGAAGTGTGCTGTGATACTGTTTGACACTGTTGTGCACGCGTTTCCTACCTCAGTCGTCTTAACTGTTGACAGTGACATGCATATTCATAATCTAGTTTAGAAGGGTCAGGCCTTTACAGCTGCCTCTAATGGAAATGTTTTTTCTAAATCAAGCATGTATTTGTTTTTTGAAGAATTGCTTTATTTAAGGTATAGAGTTTAATCCTCAGAAATGATTACACATGGTGTTACATAACATAGAGCATGTAAACAAAAAAATAATGTCATGAAAGGACATTAAACTATTGTAATACAGTTATTCCCAGCCCTCATAATTGAACATCAAGGTTGAATGTAGCACTGTTGGGGATAATGCTGCTGAAATCCCAGGCCCTCTGGCTCTCCAGGATTGCTGTTGAATAGTCGTGAGTAGTGGCTGTGCATTCACTCAGGCACACTGTTACCTCCTGCTCCCTCCGCCCTGTGCGGCACACCCCACACACATACTTACATCTTGCTTACATATTCTCCCTCCCACTCAGAGTGCACTCTCGAAGCTCCAGAGAAAATGGATGTCCTTACTAAAATATTTTCCGACAAATGTAGATCGAATTAGTTTTCATTTTATGAGTTTTTTTTCTCAGAGGGCATCTGAATGCTCCTTCTGAACCGATTGAGCTACGAATAGGTGTTGTTGTTCCATTAGGTGAGCTCAGTCTCATGGGTTATACAGTTGGACTTGCATTACTTGGCTCGGTTCGGTTTGTGACTCAAACATTTGTGTGTTCAGCTGTGTAATGTGCTGGAGGTGGAGCCTCGCTCAGGAGGAACTCATGTTTTGGTTTGAATCTTTTCTTTTTTTTTCTTACAGAAGAAGTACACGTCCAGTGACTACACTTTGTGGAAGTTTATGTGTTGAAGGTCAAACTCTGGGTGTTTTTTAGATGAATTCTTTTGGCTTGTAACTGGATGAGCTTGATTTTTTTTCTTACGGGAAGCAGGGAAAACGAGGTGTGTTTGCTTTGTATGTATTTGGTGGCCAGCTGGAGAGGCACGACAACAGTTGAAAGACATAAAAATGAGAAGGTGAGGGCTGCTTTCAGTACGCTGCTGACTGACTGAGGAAATGTGTGCACAACCTGTTCAGGCAGCACTGTTCCTCACTCTAATTTCAGTGACTAATGTGGGCTTCATCTATACAAACATTTAGCCTTTTCCCTTAAGGTTCTTGCTCATTATGGGTCTGTCGTCCTCTGGAAGGCTCTCGCCACTCTGATGAGGTAGCACTGAATTAATTTTTCATCCTGTTTATGTTCTCTTGTTCTTTTCCTGTTGCTCAGTCTTCAGGGTGATCACACTCTGCCCCTCCCCCTGGCTCTTTTTTTTTTGCTCTACTCATCTCCTCTCTGTGTTGCACTCGTTCTTTTTCCTCATTACTCTCTCTGTCACTCCCCTGTTTGTGTGTATATTATGTGGGTGTACACTAATGGGCGGGATTTTCTCCAAAAGCCTGCGATTGGCTGGCAATGGCCCACCGTGATTGGCTGTTTGCTGTATGTAGTGGGAGAGAAAGGATGAGGGAGGGGGGGGAGAACTCCAGCAAGCTGGGGTCAGGGGAGAGCTGAGCTACAGTGCGTGGGTGTTTTTGTTTTGAGATGGCAGGGTTTGAAACCAGGAGAGGAACGAGTCAGCTCGTCTGTCAGTGGCATACTGAGCTCATAGGCCCTGACTCCAGCGCTGTTTCTCGTCTTGCCAAGGCAGCTGCCAGTCTCTTTTTCTATTCCTGTTCTGCCATGTGCAGCTGTGCTTCCCTCTTTTCCTCTCCAGCAGTTCTCGCAGCCCTCGCACCCGAATGCAGCCCGTCACTTTCTCTCAGTGCGTGAGCCTCGTTCAGGGTGGAGGCGCCGCCAGAGCTGCTGGTTCTGCTACCGACCAGCAGGAAACTGTCCAAAAGAGTACTAGCACAGGCGCTGTGGAGTAGCTTTCTTTGGTGATGGTGAGTTGCTTTCTCTTTTTTTTTCTCCTGGCTTTTACAGAATCAGATTCATAACTGTAGGCGCTGTGTTTTTTTGGGGCTTGTCTGTTTAATGAGTGGTCCTCCTGCAGAAGAATACAGAACTACCAAGAAATATCTTTTCTGTATGTGAGGAGAGTATTTATTTGACTTTTTCTATGATTTCTGCGTGTCTGGAAAACTCACGAGAAGAATGTGAGAACCAAACACTGGTAGCATTGACAAGCAATCTGCCAGCTTCCATTTTATTTGATTTTTCTTTTTCTATTTTACTCATTTTTTTCTCAATTTTTCTTTTTGTTTGTTTTTAATTGTTGTGACAAGTTGTTGGCTGCTTCAGTTAACAGCAAGTTGCTACAAGACAACTTCACAACAGGTTGTGCAGCTTACTTGCTGTTATTTTCATCAGTGGCATGTTAAAACACGAGGTGATAAGAAATAAAGGTCAGGGTTCTGCTGATGTTTTCCAGGGAGCGTTTTGTGTTGGCTTTCACCCAGCAGAGCGCATCTCATCTCATTCATCTTTAACATAAACATTCTCTTGTGCTTTTTGTAATGCTTGTGATGTCCACCTTTTGTCTTCTTTTCTAATTGTGAATATAGTTTTAGGAAGGTCGGATTCCTTCTTTGGAGGAGAAGGCTCTCGTTGTACTTCCCCTTGATTGCCTTGCATCTTGATCTCAGTCAGATGCTTGCGTAATTTACTGGTCACGTCTGTGCTAAGGCTGCCAGTCCAGATATCAAGCAGTGTTCATATTTTCTTTCACTGAAATAGAAAAACAAGATGCTTAAAATTACTGCATTTAAAGTCTCACAAATCTGCTTTAGCTGTTGTGCTTCCCCATAATCTGTGTACAGCCACGGCTCTGCTTTCCCTTGAAGAGATTTTCTGTCATCGGAATGTCCTCTGATGAAGAACAACTTTCCTGCATTATAGATGTCTTTCTGAGTGAGCACAACCCTCCCCTCATCATACTTGTCCCGCTCATTTTGGAGGCTTTCCATAATCTGTGTATTGAAGGTTAAAACCTTCTTGAGAATTGATTAATTCCATCATATAACAATTCTGAATCATGTTTCAATTCAGGCATTTGTGCCATATTTGTGCCTCTTTCTGGTTGTTTTTGTGGTTTTCTGGTGACATCTGGTTCTAAGAAGCGTTGTGAACATCAGCTTGAATTTAATCCTCGCTGTAAAGAGCATTCTAAAACACATTTTGCAACCCACATGAGCTGAGAATTCCGTTGGGATTTTTTTCAAAAGGAAAAAACTTAAGAATGAAATTTGTGGGTTTTCTCGACCGAGTTTCTGTTTTCTTTGAATTGACCAGATCTGACACCTTCTCAGTAAGAAGGCTGCGAGCTCATCCTCAGGAATGTGCTTTGTTGTGTTCCCCTCCGCTGGCTTTGAAAATGTCATCTGACAATCTGGAGCGGTCTGTTTGGAGCACCCAGCTCCCTTTGCCTCCAGCAGTGGATAGAGCCATCTCATTTGTTTTGTTCCATTCTGATATGGTCATCTTTGTTTTGTCTCACACACATTTTGAGTCTGCGGCCGTGCTCTGTGCCATGTGCTTTCCGACTGTAGCCTGTATGCTGCCTAAGCCACCATCTGCACCATCAGTAACTTCAGAGTGTGGATCCTCGGCTCGGTTCACCTGCTGAGGGGACATGTGCTCACTGAAAAGGTGGACTCTTCCATCAAAAAAAAAAACAACAACTCATCAGGCCTTCTGCAAAGCCGGCCAGTGTTTTTTGGCAGCCGGTCTGCTGGTGTGTTACATGGCTTGGACAGAACTGAACACTAATGAGGCTGCCTATCATGTGTACCCAGAGATGGAGCCCCCTCCAATTTCTCCTCTCCACCTGCTACAAGGCCAGCGAGTCCACAGATCTCTCCTGCAGCCTGTCCATCCCCTCATTAGGGCTTTCTTTGAATGCCTTGTGTTTCACTCACATTAATTCCTCTCTCCTTTCGGTTTTTCCATGTCTCACTATTAATTCTTTCCATGTGTCATACACTCCGCAGGTCTTTGCAGCATAGAACCGTGATTAAAAGACAAAGTTCGAGTTTCATAAAGTAGCCTGATGGGGCTTTGACCAGTCGTGTCATCTTGTCATGTGGCATCTCCTCCTCTGCACTATTTGACCTCTTTGATTCATTTTCAATAATGATGTGTATCCGCACGCTATCTTTTGTACTTAGCAGTGGTGTTTTAGAATTATTATTACTACTTCCATTTACATAGATGAACATTAACGATGTGGTAACAGTCAGAATAATGGTCTTTGTGGCACAGTAAAAGTTAACTCATGATTAATTGTCCTCCTTGTTCTCTCCAGGGCATTTGGCGTATTCCAGTAGATGAGATTGATCGCCCAGGAAGTTTTGCATCTCATATGAACCGATCTATTGTTCTCTTGCTGGAGGTGCTGTCTCAGCTTAAGGATCACGATACTCTGCTGAAAGTCTCTTTCATGCTGCACCGCACCCCTGACCAGGGAAAGTAAGGGTTGACTTAATATGAATCTCTTATTTCTGTTATGTCTTATGCGTTTGTTGCATGACATCTCTCCTCCTCCATGTAGGAAGTATTTACGGGATGTTGATCGCCAGGTTTTGGCCAAGAGAGCATTTTTCCTAACTGTAAAAGTCCTGGAGGACAATCTGAACAGTCTCACAGGGGTAAGGAGGCACAACCCACTGTATACATTGACTAACAGACGAAAGCCGTTCTGTGTTGTGGACGTCTGGCATGCACACTCTTCATGTTTTGACAGGTTCTGTTCTCTCTCAGGTGTCTGAGCAGCTTCCAAAAGCGCCTGCCCCCTCCATGGGGGAGATGACCACAACGGACATATCCAACAGGCCCAGTTCAGAGGAAAGCAAACATGCAGTGCCTAAAAAGCCTGGGCTCACAGAGGGAGTCTGTGTTGCTCAGAGTGGGCCCAGGGAATCCTCCCAGGCACAGCTCGCCCCTCCACAGCTGTCTGCAGATAAAGGGAGTAAGACTCACGAGGGCCTCCCTGTGAAGGTGGAAACTGCTGGGAATGAGGGGCACAAAGCAGGGCCAGAGGAACCTATGGAGCTGGACATTGGCCACTGGAAAAAGCCCTCTACTGCCACAGATACTCAGGGCAACCAAACAGAGGCTGAGACCTCCCAGAGCGGCATGGAACCCCCGCAGAAAGTGACTGAAATTGGTCGGACACCAGAACTGTCTCTAGAAGAGCTGAGTATCAGTTCAAGGCAGCAGCAGCTTCAAGCCTCAGCACCAAAGGCTACCATGGCAGCCGGAGGGACTGAGCAGGGGTTACTACGAAAGCCAAACAGGAAAAGGAAGCTTCTAGAGGACGTGGAGTCCGGAAAAACCCTACTGCTTGATGCTTACAGAGTGTGGCAGCAAGGCCAGAAAATCATGACCTACGACCTGGGCCGCATTGAGAAGATCATGTCAGAGACATACATGCTCATAAAACAGGTAAACGTCATCGGATGTGCCATGCAGTACCCCTGCTTACGTAGATAACATTATTGTGTGTGTGTTTGAATGTTTTCATTCTTCATTACTTATTTGCTAAGTCATGCATTCATGAAATGAGCCCTTGATTTTAAGTTGGGAAACCCCTCTGTTAACAGAATTAGTAACTGAAGAGTAGGGACTTTCCCTCTTTCAGTTTTCAGACACAAAACTCTGTTGAGTTGTGTTTTTACTCTCAATAACCCAAATTTGGTTGTGTCTTTGGTTGCTGTAGGTATAGCCCTGCTGGGTATTTTAAGATGAATTGAGCTTCGTTTTACTTTTTTTCTATCGCTCCCTAAACAGTTCAGGATCAGTAATTGCTGATTTATTTCTATGATTTACAAACTGCAGGCTCCCCGGCTCTTTTTTTATTTACAGTGTTAAAGGTGGAAAGTTGTTACTTCCAAATAAAACTCTGTCCTTACAAACTAGTCAGTTCTTATGCTCTGATTAGAATATCTTGGAGTTGTGTTTAGAATGTACAGTGTGCTGATTGCATATTTTAATTGTTAGTTTAAGAACGCGTTGCAGTTTATGTTTTTTCTCTACAAGACATAAAAGAAAAGACAGTAAAATCAATACACATGAGAGAAATCCAAACCTGCTGTAACATGATTCCTACAAACAAGTGTTTTGATCTTTTTAAAAATCATCTGCTGATTGTGAACCTACATGCAGAAACTGCAGATGCTTTGTGGTTTTTATGGTCTATTGCTGTGCACAGCTGCACGCAGTCTAAATCTATGCCTTGCACTCTATTTATTCCTTTACATGTCAGTTCGTCTGACTTTGGCTCACTCCTAAGGCGTTAAAACGGAAAACTCACAGAGTCACTTGTTAGAGACGGAGCGTTTCCTGCCATCAAAGTATTTCATCTTGTCAAGTTAAGAATAAAGGCAGTTCAGCTTCCAGGCCTCACATCATCATGCAAGAGGCTCGTCCACATTTCACAACTCAAATCATTGCTTCAGAAACATGTCGGACCTCCTTAGTTAGATTCACCAGATGGCGGCTGTCCCATAATCCTTCCATTGGCTGGATGTGTCAAACTGCATTCCCTTCCTCTCACCCCATTTGCATATTGCAATGTCCAGCATCCCTTTCACTGCTAGTAGGCAACCATAATGAAGTAATTAAAATGGCTTTTCAAAGTCTTGATGAAGATTTGGATCGTGTAAATAAGCAGGTTTGCATTTTGAGAAGTCTTCAGGGGAGAGTCCCTGAACTGCCGTAAACTGCAGCTGAGGGGAACATGTCAGCGGTCATGCTCACACAGCTGATAGGTGCACAGTGTTGTGCTGCGGCTAACAACCACCAGCTGAAGTGGGCCTGAACGTGAACCTTTGTTGACCCGTGCTATTTATCAGGAGCAGAGAAGAAACCCTGCTGGTTGTGTTACAGAAACAGATAAAGTACCTTCCAAGCAGTGCACTCAGGACAGGTCATAAGAATTCTAACCTCTTTAGTGTTTCATCGTGTGATTATTACTACTCCAATGCTCATGTTTTGCTTGTTTTCTTGTCTCAGGTTGATGAAGATGTAGCTCTGGACCAAGCTGTAAAGTTCTGCCAGATACAGTTGGCATCTTCTGCACAAAGACAGGTAAAGCTGTATTACTCAACGTGTTCTGTCACATCTTTGTCTAACTATGGTATTGATATTGATCTAAAAGGTTCTGTAGCAACTATTTATATTCAGGATTTTAGTGACTTAAAAGTAAGTTTTGTAGCTTCGGTCTTTAAAAATCAAAACCACAAGTTCCAGAATTTTACAAGGCATATTTTGCATTCCTGTTCAAGATTTAAGATGAATTTATGTGGCATTTGTTTAACTCATACATAACTCATACATTTGTTCAGGTTATATTATACCATTAGCTTAGTTTTTAGCCCGAGCATGGTAGCAAACATATTAACGCCATCAGAAAAGTTTTCAGATTTCAGTCCTTTAGAGCCCAAAAGCTGTCTCCAGCGGGGAAAAAAAGTCGCACCAATATTTACTCTCGTTTTAGTTCTATTTTTGTCGTTTTGTGTCTGCTGATTGTGGTTTCGTCTTGGGAGGAGGTGGTGGTGAACTTCTACTCTGCAGACGGCTCTGTGCACAGTTCGTCTGCCTCCGTGCTCTGTTGTATGTCTGTCTCTACAGCCTCATCTTCTCCTGGTGGCTCAAGGGCAGATTAGATACTACGGTGATTCACATCCCAGCTAGAGATACAAAGCAGTATTAAAGTAAAAACCGGACTGTCCCCAAAGGATCTCAGCTGTATAGCTACGCCGCATTACATGGGTGTTATTTAGATATTGTAGATATTGTTGTTTTTTTTTCTAGTTCTGTTCAGTCTGTAATTAAATTTTTCATGTTTTAAACATTTTTTCTACAAAGAGCAGCTTTAATGACACAAATGGAAGCTATGAAATCGTGAAAATATGGCTGTGTTGTAGTGTAGCAGTGAAGGTTTCACCGAGCTCATCATGTCTGATGAACTGTGGCCAACTTGACTCTAAAGTTTGAAGATGGAGTAGCTGTTTTTTTTTTTTTTTTTTTTCAAAATTCCAGCCTCTGTTGTAAAATTTGCTAAAACTTACTTGTCACTTAGTTGTTCTCTGCCAGCAGTGCCAAATACACGATTTGTGTCAGTCCTTCAGCTTCACTCATTTAGTCAAACTCGTTGTTTTCAGCCCAGCACTGGTATGCATGCTGCTTATCTGCTCAGCCAATACACACACGGTTTTCTTCAGGTCAAGTTACAGAAGGAGGTGACTAAATGCATTCAATAAGAGTCTAATTCTAGTGAATTGACTGGGTTATTCTTTAGCTACAGTAATAGTTATCTCAGTTTTTTTCTTCAGTATTCATGTTCCCTATCCAATCATTAGCTGCTCTGCCTCCTTCTGTGTCGGTGTCTCCCCCTTCCTCTCATCCCTCCTCCTGCCCACACAGTCATCAAGGGTTTCTCTGCCCACATCCTGTTGTCACGGTGATGTTCCCTGAACCTCAGGCTCATGAGAAGGAGATGTGAGCAAAATAAATCTGTTTTCCTAGTTCAGCGATCAGACCGTCTCATTTTCTAAATAGTTCTTTTAGTTGCCGACTGTGTTCGTTTTGGTGTTTCCAGTCATTGTCTAATTCCCATGCAATGCTCGACATTTAGGTGAAAGTAGCACAGTTGTAATGAGACACATTCATGTCTTCTGTCTGTAAAGTAAGCATTATTACTGTTACAATTGCCTAGTGTGCTCGGCGCGATGGTTGACGTGTTTGCTTTTAGGATAATTTGCCTGTGTGACGCTGCAGTTAATGTCTGTCTCTGCCCAAGAGATGAATAAAGAGGGGTGCTTTTATAGAAATGCTCATCCTGTAGTATTATCCAACTGCTGTTAATGTGTTATTATTGTGCCAGTAGCTCACATTGTGGTTTGCATTTAGTTTCACTTCTGTCTAGAGGGTAATTCAGCTTGAAGGCGAGGGGAAATTATTTCCTGCTTCCTACAGATTCACACAATTTTTTTCTAAGCTACCACAAGTGCAGAAAGAGATCTGCCCTCAGCTATAATGATGTGTGCATGTTTGCCCTTTGTTTGATGCACTGTCAGCAGGAAATCATCGGCCTTCTTTCACTTATTGATAGTTTCATCATTTTTGGGGTTTCGCTCTTCCTGCAGGTGATAGATAGTTCAGTTTTCTGAATGGAGGCACTTCATTAACACACCTCACTCTCACCTGCTTTATATCAGGAGGCAGATTCTGAAAAAAGTATTTTTTTAAATTTTGCTTCCTTCCCAGGCAGCTGGACTGCCGGCTCGGAAACGTGGAGCCGACAGAGCATACTTTGTCCTGTGTGTTAGGTTTATGAGTTAAAAAAAAACATTGTTGTCCAATAGTATGAGACACCATGGACCTGATAAGCTATCAGGCATCTCCATTTCTAGTCTGTGTGACTGCAATCTTTTTAATCTTTGCATTTGATGGAAAAACATGTTACAACGCTTCTGTCAGCTGGTTAAGATGACCTTAGAGACACAATAACGCGTCTATTCAGTTAAATCTGTACAAAAAGTTTAGTATTTGCTCCAAATATGTTCAAATTAAGAATATTGTTGTCATTTTAATAAAAGATAAAAGTGAAAACCTGTCCACATACAATCAGAATATTGATTTGGGTTTTTGTCACCTTCATTTAACTGACAAATCCCTCCTATAGTACGTCCAGGCATCAAGACTTTAATGTGCTTTCAGGCTTTACTTTGCTGGCAAATAAACTGTCCTTTTCAGGCCAGATGTTAATGTATGTGCATTCATTCTCTGGAAGGACACAAAGATCCTGATCGAGACTAAAACAGCTTTTAATTTAAGATGATTCATTTGTAATACTTCCAAGTAGCGTTCTGCATGTGTTTAAAAAGAACGCTGATGTAGGTGAACGCCTGCTTTTTGAACCAAAGCGGTTCCAGTTTTGGTTCGGGCTGGACCACTTTAGTGGTCCAAACAGAAGGAACTGATTCTTATTTGGGCTCTGGCTCGGAACCATCACTGGTGGGAAAACTCAGATTGTTGGAGCTGTGTTTGGCTGACACTGACTAGTGGAGCCTGTATTCTGCATGCATGATTTGTGCTTTAACTTTCCCAGGTACAAGCGTCCAGCTGACTTGCTGGTTTCTTAGTGCGGGATGTTTAATTCATGAAGCATGAATCATCAAAGCTGACTCTGGAGCTCTTGAAGCTGCTGTGCTGCTCTGTGCTGCTCTGTGCTGGCTTGAAGGATCTGCTCCTGACTAAAGCTGGTTTAATTTGCCTGTGCTCTGTGTGATACCTGTGGGGAACTTGGTCACACACAGCTGGGATTCAGAGCTCAATTTGACTCTAACTCCCAGCAGAGCGCCTGAGATAAATGGCATAAGAGCTCGGTTATTGCCAAATGATACTGCATCTGTCAGAGCTTGTTTGTCATGACAGTATTTAATGTGGCCGCGAGCATCGGCTCTAGGTTTTTGAAATCTTGACAAAGCTGTTTGACATTTAATCATCTAATTAACCTCTGCCATGACTAATCTGAAGTCTTGTTTACTTTTTAAAAAGCCTGCATAATTGATGCAGTGTAGTTCTGTGGAGCCTTCCAGTAAATATAAACGTCTTTGTTTTTTCAGATGGTTAAATTTAGCTTTATATAGTACGCCAGACTGATAGTCTCCTCATTTCTGCATTTAGATTCTCAGGAAGGTTACTTTTTGTCCAACTTTTCATCCATTTTGAATCGAAAACTAGAGAGGGCTTATTCATTTCTTTTTACTGTGCTCCTGTGTTACCATGACAGCAGCTGTTGAAGCAGGGCGGCTGTCGCAGGTTGTTTGTGCAGCTCTTGTGTTTGTAAGTGGTCCTCCAAAGGACACCCAGGAAAGTGGCTCAGAGGGATATTAGCGTAGAGTAGAGCTGAGCTCCTCACCAGCACCCAACACTCTGTCCAGCATGCAGGTACTGTAAGCGTCCGAATCCCTGAGGGACAACAGCGCAGCTCTGTAAAGGATATCATTAGCTCTTATATGAAAGGCTCTGGACTAACATTGCTGATGTATAGTGTTTGAAAAGTGCAGTGGTGCTGAGTGTGGATCAGCACTGGGTCTCAAGGGTAGGAGATGTACTGTTCTCAGAAATCTGCCGGAGCAGGGGGTCGTTAGCGTTTCAGTGGGTCCCCTGTTGTCACTTTCACCTCCTCTTGGCAAACTGCTATGAAAGCTACATCTTCTTCTGTCTCCATTAGTCTGCAGGCGATGCCCCGACCACACCCAAGTACACCAAGGAGCTCCGAGACATCTTCTTCCCCGCCTCTCTGCCGACGCCCGTCCTGCTCAGCCACTCCACCTGCCACCCGCTGTCCGCTCAGGACAACCAAGCCAAAGTGGTGTACGAGCCCCTGAGTAAGCTGTCCAGACCCCCGACCTCAGGCTTCCACGATCAGCTGCAGCACAGGAGAGCAGGCAGCCAGTCTGCTGCAGCCATGACCTTCCATCCACACACAGGTATGTGACCTCTTCTCAAGCTGTGTCTCACCACTGAAATGTTACTTATAGAAGTCATAACAAAATAAACAAAAACTGCTGTTTATACCATCATTTTTTTAAATGAAACACTGTTATTGTTAAAATGTTTGCCATTGTTGCAGAAGGTCAGTTGAGTTTTCAAAAATAATATGCTTAAGTCCAGGTGGCCAGCAGAGGGCACCTGTGGTCTTCCACAGATATGTTACATAACAGCAGTCTTTGCCCTGTTTATATTTTCCCTCCTGGGCTTAGTCTGTCCTCCAGATTGGGACTCTTTTCTACTTAAATGAGCTTCTATAGGGATTTAGAGGAATACTCATTGCTGATCTCATTGTAAATATTCAATTTATGTCATGCTTAATATCTGAGGATGTAGATCTCTCACACTTGTTTTCTGCATGAATTCCCCTGATATTCAAAATGAAACTACTTCTACTATCCACATGTTTAGTTCCCTTTTCTTCTTAGTAGAAATTATTGTGCCAGTAGTTTTTATTCTATGTTACTGGATATGTCAGTTATTGTTTGAGTAGAGCTCATCTATCCAGGTGATTTTTTTTATTTATTTTTTTGTCTCATTTCAAGCCAGTGATAGCAGCAGTCTCTGGAGCGTGTGACACACACAAGCCCAATGATAATTTGTTTAGATTAAAATTACAAGAAACAGAGCTTCCTTTAAATTTTAAAGTCCCGTCATCTGTTAGATCAACGCAGGGGCTCAGCTTGATGAATTAGACGTCACGCTATAGACCGAAAGCTTCAGGCTCTCACAAACACAAGCAAAAAGTTACATTTCACTAAAACTGCTGCTACTTTTTACTGTTTCACTTCAGTGAATCCAGATTGTTTACTTTCTTACCATTTTCTTATCAGTTTCCTAAAGTTGGGTGAGCTTTGAAGTCTGTGTAGATGCATGCAAAAACGTGTTCGTATCAACACGCATTTACATGCAGTCAGTCACAGTTTGCCTCCAGCAACACCTCACAGGAGTTTCCACGGCAACATTCCAGGATAACCCTGAAAGAATAGTACATCAGTTGTTTTCATATTTGTCTGCCAGGGCTGGGTAGGACATTTTACAGTTCTTCCCCCTGACTATTCCCACTTCTACAAAGAAACTTTGCTTCAGAGTCACCCTCAAATGAGCTGTAAAATTGTTAGTAAACTTGGCAGTTATTCTCGCAAGTTGGTAATCTTGATAATATTAAATGAACATTACATTTAGATGAGACGTTGTGTAAATGGTGCCAGCAACAATTCTGCTGATCAAGCCTCCAGTTCTCACACATAGTTTATCATTTAGTCATTAAATAACTTCAGTTAGTTATTCATCAGGTGAAGTCTGTTTTTTTCCGATTGTCTTTGATGAGCAACTTTCCTTTTGAAATTTAAACTAGTTCTGTTATTTGTGAAGAATTGCATTAAAGTTATTTTGAAGTTGCCAGATGTTTCAGAATTGAGGACTATCGTGTGTTATTTCATCTGACAGAGGAGCGGGAGGAGCCCTCGGAGGGACTCTTGTACCGTCAGCAGGAGTCGCACCTTTGTCAGCAGATGAAACTCGCCACTGTATCGCAGGGGCAGGAACCAGCAGCTGGCTGGTTCCAGGAGGAAACTGCAACATGTAGCACGACACAACCTTGCCCAGGTCAGAACAACAGGATGCTTTAAAATGCATCCTAACAAACTCTCTTTACACTTTAGAAATGTTGGGATATCAAGTAATATCCTGTTGATTTGTCTCTCAGACCAGCAGCAGTACGCCAGCAATGAGCAGTCAAAGCTTCCAGACCCCAGCAGAATCCGCTCCAGAGTCCCCGCCACTATGCCAAAGCTTTTCATCCCCTCCACTGTTACCAAGTTCCCACCAGAAATCACAGTAACGCCTCCGACACCCACGCTTCTCTCCCCAAAAGGCAGCATCTCAGAGGAAACCAAACAAAGACTTAAGGTATGCTCTGTGCTTCTGAATGTGAGCACTGTACCCACACATAATGCTCTCTGTAGCAGCAGCTTGTTCAGTCTAACACTCAGCAGTGACCTCTGCTGTCTGCTCCCGTACAGAACGTTATCTTGTCATCCCAGTCTGCCGCCACAGTCAAAAAGGACACTCTGAGCCAGCCGGCGCTGGAGGTGCAAGAGACATCCAGCCAGGAGTCGTCTCTGGAGAGCGAGTCGGACGAGGAGGACGATTACATGGACATCTGAGCCGCCGAAGGCCTGAAACTGAACTCTTGTCACATCCTGGCCTGACTCTGCCAAACCCTGTCTCTGCCTGTCTTAACAAAAAAAAGAGGAATGGTTTACGTCTGTGCAGCTGTCCATGTTAATGCTTTCGTTCCTCACGTGCATTACAAAAAACAAAAACACCCTCAGAATGCAGTATTCTCATCAGCTGTCCGGTCACAGTGTTGCTCTGGTTGTCTGCAGTGATGACAGTGTGTCTCAGGTGGTTTTAATCCCACAGCATGTCATTTATGCATATCACACATCAGCTTCTCGAGCTTTCCTGCTGAACAGTGAATCTGCCTAAAAGAAAGAAAAAAAAAAAAAGAAGAAGAAGCACAGACTCGGCCTTTAAAGCCTACCAGCGCCATGTTTATGCATCTTTTGTATGTTGTGTGCTAACTGTATCTCCAAGCTGCAGCTAAATGCTCGTCTCGAGAGCTCACCAATCTGTGGTGCCTCAGTCTGTGTCGACGCTCAGCAGCATGCACTCGCTGTCCTCCACTAGTTTACTCTGGCATGAGATTTCTCTCTGAGTCGCTTGCATCGGTACGTGATACATGTCATTGAACAGAAAGGTGAAACGAGGGCATTCAAGGTTCGTCTGTGGCGCTAACGATCCACGAAGCCTCATAACCTGTAGCAGATTGGAAATGTTTACACTTAACATTTGGGATGTTTTTCTTTTGCACTTAACTTTGTGCTATTTTTGTACTGACTGTAGTTCTCGTAGTCCTGTATATTTTCTTGAGTGTGCATCTGTAGCTGAGAGGAGCAGTTCTTAACAGGAAGATGTCCCGTCACCAGCACTGATCTGAATTAAATGAAGAGGGGATTTCATTTATTAGAGATTAGTTTTTGTACATATGATAATCCAAAAAATCTTTCCAACAGGTCTGGCTGTAATGGGTTGAGTAGCGAGCTGGAGAAACGTGCATGTGTGAGAGTGTAAACATTAAGATGAGGGTCACTTCAGTTCCAGTCAGCTCAGGACACGACTCACCACTAACAGCCGCTTCACGCGAGCTTTCCTGATTTCAGGGGAATTGAAAATTGGAATGATGATGATGATGATGATGATGATGATGAGGAGGAGGACTTTCTAATACTGATGCCTTTCCATTGAAACCATTTGGGTAAATTTGTCAGAGTTCTAGCTTAACTCAGAGGAAGACAACAGAATGTTTTTTTACAGATTGTTTTCTATATATATATAAAAAAAGAAAGATTATGTTTCTTGATAGCTGTCTAAAATGACTTTTTAAAAAGAACACAAATGGAAAAAGTTGTAAACTCTCACCCTTGATTTCAGAGGTTGTTTTGTAATTTAGTTAATTATTTTGCTTATTTTCTTCGGGGGTGTTTTTCTATTGTTCTGGTGAGCTTCTGGGATTATACCACAGCTAAAGAGGTGACCGGGCCTGAGCTTGGCCCAGCCCCCCTGGAGTGGAACATGTTCTCTGTCTCTGGACTGAATGCATTATAGATGTTAAACCAAAAATATATTTGAGAAACACATTTGTTGTTTGCGTCTTTGCATCACATGAGGTGGCTGTTTGGTTTCTTCAGCTCAGGCTTCCCACACCTTGAGGAAAAACACAAAGGTAAGACCACCTGCCCCTGCCATACCTTATCTTATCTGACTTATCTTACCTTTGATATTCCACTAATCAACTCGCTTAATTTTCTGTAAGCATAATCGAGCAAAAGCACAAGAATCTCCGTTAGAAACACCTCTAAATGTGTCATTTGTGGCACAAGGATGCATTATTCGCATCTAATCAACGCTTTGATTAAAACTGTTCTGGACAGATTTGTTACTCTGAATAGTTTAGAGTATATACAGGAGAAAATGCAAATTAACAAGATTTATATGGTCTGATTAATTTTTTTTATGTTAAACAAAAAGCGCTTTTCATGCAGTGAAATAAAATACACAACATGCAGAATGGGCCATAGAAACCATTGTAAGCCGCCTGTAGAACCATTGCGTCAGTAATGTTCCACTAAATTCTACTTGTAGTCATCATGAAGAGTCCTGCACCCATCCGCCGGTGGGTTCTGACGCTCCTCCCTTTCTGTGCGTTTCGGCTCATTGAGGTGTGTATTTTAGGACCGTCACCGTACATCTTCTCTGTCTCAGATAGTCCTTTATGATGGTGCCGGCTGAAACCTCCACTGCAGAAGTCTTGTTTTTATTTTTTATATCAACTTTCCATTCCAGGAACTCATTTGAATCATTCGAGTGGCTGCTATTCATTATGTGAGATTTTGAATTTTCTATTTATTATTCAGTATGAAAACTGTTTTGGATGGTTTCCAGTGTCATTTCACATTTTTAGCAAAATAGGCTAATTGCACAAAATTGGTGCATTTGCATTTATTCATAAAGTTGATGTGATTTCTAAAATTAGAGGCTGGCATTGATTCCCTTTAGAGGTGTTAATGGTGATTTGTTCTTGTAATTGAACCGGTGTATTTCCCCTTTGGGTCATTGCTTTACTTTTTGCTGTATATTTAATATTTTGTTTGGGAAACTGCTTCAAGTTAAGAAGCATAACTTGTCCATTTATTATTTTTTAAAGAAAATACTCAGCAGGAAGTTACTCTAGTTAGACCCACACTTGGGTTCACAGAAGGACTGTGACAAGTTAATTTACACTGTCATAAAGCTCCCAGTTGATTTCATACTAAACTGTCTTTTAGGTCGGATATGTCAAAGCTTCCCGTGCATGGGCCCCTACTCTGTTGATCGTGGAGATTTTCCTGCAAAGTGTCTTCTCAAAACAAGCCAGCGTCCATGTTTTTCTTCTCATCCTCATCTTTGTTTTACAGTTGGCCGCAAAAACAGCTGTGATTGAATTCTACAAACCCCATTTCCAGAAAAGTTTGTTTTTTTGGCATGAAACAAAAACTTAAATCAGTTATTTTTTATCTCGCTCGAACCTCCGTTTAATAGGCACAAGAACAAAGGAAATTATTTTGAATGGCTTAGATTAGACTTAGATTTAGACTTGGATTTGTTTCTTCCTTGTTCAGGCATATTAAGCTATTTTCATACCATATTATCCTCACATGTTCAAAATAAAGCACTGATTTATTTATTCAATGTCCTCACCAGCCAACTTCATTGTATTTAAAAGATTTAATCAAATTTAAATGTTCTGGAAGGTTTTACAGACTGGAGAATAATTGTCGACAGGTGGAGGTTTCAGAATTTAGTTTAAAAGGAACATCCACTAAAGACTGAGTCTTTCCAAGAAAGGATGGTCGCCTCATCTCAAACTCTCTTGTTTGAAATGAGGAAAAAAAGTATTTTCTAATGCAGGATGACAAAGAATTTTGCTCTTTCAATGTTTTCTCAATATAGTATTGTAAAAAAGGGAGCCCACATGGGCTCAGGTGTATCTAAGAAAACCGCTTTTAATAATCACAGTCTGTAGATTAAAGCAGAAATGGGACCTGAAGCTGTAATTCATAAAGAGGAAGCCATGTATGGTAAATGGTAAATGGACTTGTACTTGTATAGCGCTTTTCTAGTCTAGCTGACCACTCAAAGCGCTTCACTACATCAGCTCTGCTGCTGAGTTCTAATGGGCACAAGCTCATCTCAGATGTGTTCAGATGAGTCCACCTTTCAGATACATTTGGGGAATTAGAAAGAAGAAGAAGGCTTTGGGTGCTGTGTGCTACCACTGAGAAAAAGACCATCCAGGCTGTTATCAGCAAATACTGCAAAAGTCACCACTTTTGATAGTATGGCAGTGCACCAGTGTCCATCGGTAGGGAGACTTCCATTTATGTGAAGGTACGACTGGTGTAAAGGTGGATACTGGAATTTTGGAGGCATTCACTACCATCAAGATAACTTTTTGTGTGTGTGTGTGTGTGCGCTTGACTGGGATGCCTGCACTCCAAGTCTATTGAAAATGGGAAAAGGTGCATTATGAGAACGTGAATCACACAACAACCACACACTTCTAAGCCACTGAAATCTTGTCACAGCGGAGTTGCTGAACTGCTGTAACTGGCAGACCTCCCTGCTGACCACACTGAGTTTGTGGTCAAAGGGCTCGTACACTCTGGTGTGAATTCTCTGACACGAGGGAAGTCATTAGTCTTCATTAGCAACTTCCAGGAGTTTCTTATGAAGTGCTGTGAAGTTGTCATTTGCCCCCTTTGCCAGGAAAACTAGATCTGAGGTTTGTTTTCTTATGTGGAGGAGCAAATGTGAGCTCATCCAGCCCCAGAGATCATGTTCGCTGTGGCTGCAGCCAGGACACGAGTGAAGGAGGAAACAGATTTGTCATTATATTTCAAATTATATTTGTCATTTTTCCACTCGAATGAGAATTGTTGCTAATTACCACTAAAGGAAAATGGTGAATTGGCACTCTACTAATAAAATCTGACTCATTGAGTAATGTCTCCATGTTGACAAAGCACAATAATCCATGCTACAGCCACATTATCTGTTCTTGCATGTGATGGAAAATCTTTTCAAATCATTGCACAGCATCTACAAGTATATGTCAGGTAAAAGCATCTCTCAGGCTATATCATGTTATTTCCAGCCATAGTCCTGCCAAAGTGGCCATTTAAGCATCAAAAGAGCATGCTGCATGGCTAATGTAGGCGAAAGGTGTGAGATTTCTCGTCAGTCCACTCCAGGGGCTCTTTATTGGGCTGCTGGAGAGCCGTCTGATCCCCGGGCCTTGGCTGTATATTGGCAGCTGTTAACTGAGGAGCACATGGGGATCTGCACAGTTAAAGCAAATGGCCAAAGACTGACACCTGAGAGGTGGAACATCGCTGCCAAAGGTGAACTAGGAGTATAACTAGGGAGGAAAGCCACAGTGGAATCAGACCTGAGTCAGTGTGAACAGGAGGGAATTGGCCATTCAGCATAACTTATTTTTGCTCATTTTTCTGTTATCTCCTGCTATCACCTGAAAACAATCACTCCAGTATTTCTGAGCGTTAAGTCAAATCATTGCAGCCTCTACCAGCCTTCTGCAGACGACCTCCCTGCTTTGTCGCCAGGTCCAAATCACCCGCAGACTGCTGTTACAGAAGGTAGTGCTCTCTGCCTTTGTGCCATGGCCGTGTACTGATGCCTTCCCCAGTCACACCTTCCAGACCCACTGCATAATGGGATTGACGCTGCCACTGCTGAAATGTACACCTCTGTTCTGTCACGCTCTCTGCACCGAGTGATCAGAGGAGAGCTGATCTCTTTAATTTCTTGCTCCCAAACACCCAAAAGCTGTGTGACCTCTCTGACCTGTGAGGTTCTTTAAGGGGATGTCCATGTAGGCTCAGAAAAGCCGGCTGACTGCTAAGTGAGGACAGTGACGCTGAACCTGTGATTAATAACTCCTTGACAACAACTGGTTTCACATAAGGACGAAGAAAACTCATCACACTTCCTCAAGGCCAATGTTGTGCCAGCAAGTTCTGCTGAAGGAGGCACGCAGGGAGAGTCCTTCATCCAGGCAGTTAAACGATCAGATTTAAATGTCTGCATCTCTAAGTGCATTGTTACAAGCGGGATGTTGTCCTTTTTCCTTTTTATTTGACATGAATCCTGCCAAAGCTTGTCAATATCTTCACAGGTGGAGGCTACTTACTCCTCTTTATGGACACTTAACCACTAATTCCACAGAGAGCCGTGGTGCCTCACAAACTGCATGACGGTGCTTGTTGCATTGCTTTAAAAAGTCTTGGCTTTGGTATTTAACTTGTTATCCATACAGTACAGCCCAGAAAAACAAACCTTAGTGTGTAGGTGTAAAAAAGCTGTGCCTACAGAAGGCATTGTATGCAGCACATGGGAGTGAGAATACAGTTAAAAACCTTTGTGGAAGTGTAGGCTCTATGCAAGAGAACAGGTTGAATGAGATGTGAAAACCAGCTGAATTCAATTCAGTCACAGGGAAAAATAATAATTTCCCCCCTCTATGCTAATGCAAGCAGTGCTTCACATTTGTTTTTCCCTGTTGTAATGAGGCATGATGCAGGCAGGGAGTGTCATACTGATGAATTGTGACACCCTTGGATTTTGCCTGGAAGTGGATAGTGGGGAGGTCAGCCGGGTTGGTGCGGCGGGTCTTTATTCTCCTACCCCTCCTGTCCCATTCATGGCTGACTTGGACTTGTGGTGCTAACTGGCTGTTAATTGCCTGCCTATACACCGGGCTTTTTCCGCATGCAGAAACTGGCTTCTTCAAGGGGAACTGGCCTAATGAGATTATCTAGCAGAGCATGGGCCTGTCTAGACAGCCCAATACACAACCACCATGACCAACACCCACTCCCTGCAGGACTCGCGGGCTGCCCTCAGGTAAAAGTTACCTGCAGAAAGAGTGTATGTTATCAACACACCATTATGGGTTTACACTGGGTTTCCCACCCACTCTGTAATTTGATGGAGAAAGCTGTGGTACAAAAAAGTGTAAAGCACATCGTTATGTAATTCAAAGTCTCACCCGCTCACAAGCCCATGCCTACACTGAAAATGTATGCCAGTATACACAAGCTCACTACTTCTACTCTGACACTTCCCTTGAAATACCTTTACTTTTAAGAAAACATCCAATCTGGTGTTTCCTCTGCAATTCTCTAAAATGGGTCAAATGAATTTTACCACACCGCACAAACACACTAAGTGGCATTTTTGTGTGTGGATACATGCGTAATATTCACACAGCTTCTGGTGCCGCTGCAAGATCTGATCTGCAGCAGGGAAGTCTATCCATATTTGTTTTAAAGTCTCTTAGCAGTTAATAAAGATGCATTTCCTCCATCCCCCTTCCTGTGGGGACGGTATCAAGGCTCTGTTAAGTCTCTTTGATTTTCAGCACCCTCCAATCACAGCAGAACACTGACTCATCATTGTGCCACTTCAAAGCCTGGGAATGGCCCTCCTGGCCCCACCTACTTCAAGGTTCCCCTTAAAAGTCATGGCCACCCTCTCCTGCAGCTGCATCTCTGAAAAATATCTGCCTCAACAGGACTGAGCTTTCTGGTCACTCTACTGGATTTTTCTTCTTCATATGAGTCACGAGGCCAAGCCCGGAGCTGAGGTCATATTTTGGATTTGGCTGACACTTGGATTGCTTGTCAGCCTTTTATGCAAAAACCTTTTCAAGTTTTCTCCTGCACTGCTGCTGACCCTGAAGAATGCAGTCCATCAGAGGTGAGTGCCAACAGGCTTTCACTGAATTTACACTGCATTTTCCCAAGCAATGTATGCAAAGAAGCGCCCTGTCTCTGTGCTCACATCACTGCTGATAATACTTTTTTCATCAGTTTTAGCATCACATGGTTATGCCAAATCTTATTTTCTTCCAGACTTGAAGTCCAACTTCAGTGGCCCTCCTCCCAGCTCCATGGCTGCTGGCCCTGAAGCCTATCTCCAGGGCAACATCAGGATGACTCTGGAGGACCCTGAACTCTGGAAGTCTTTCCATGAAATAGGAACAGAAATGATCATCACTAAACCGGGCAGGTGAGACAACAAGAGTGAGCAAAAGTATTTGAAAAGTGGTGCCATCTGTTGCTCTTTATACTAACTTTTTTCTCCCTCACGTGTTTTCAAGGAGGATGTTTCCACACTGTAAAGTGAGTCTATCTGGACTTATTCCATGCGCCAAGTACATCCTATTGGTTGACATGGTGCCTGAGGATGGTTTCAGGTACAAGGTAAGGCTTATGAACTCAAGCAGCAGCTTTGGCTATAAATAACTGTAAGTGGTTACCAGTATCCCTAGACAAGTCACCCCAATTTATCACCACCCCTCTCCTAACATTGTACATCAAAGGGTGCTATCTCTTCCTGTTTTTCTATCCCCTGCCGGGAGCTAACTGTACTACCCCCTTTCTCTGTGGGTGGTATCAGCCAGTCCTTTCCCTCCACTCTATCATGGGAAGTTAAGGAAGATTAAGTTTCTTCTGTAAATCACCTTCCTGTAAAACAGATTTACTTACCATCTGTCTCCTGCCTTCAGTGGAATAAAGAGAAGTGGGAGGTGGCAGGAAAAGCGGAGCCCCAGCCTCCCTGCAGGACATACGTCCACCCAGACTCTCCAGCCCCGGGGAGCCACTGGATGAAGCAGTGCATCTCTTTCCTCAAGCTCAAGCTCACCAACAATACACTTGACCAGCACGGCCATGTAAGTCTGAGCACTCGAGAAACTTGACATATGATATCTACAATATATTATTGAAAGCTGTTGAGAGATTTGATGTCATTAGAATTCTAACTTCCTGTCTGCAGATCATTTTGCATTCTATGCATCGCTACCACCCCCGTTTCCACGTTGTCCAGGCAGACGACCTGTTCAGCGTCCGTTGGAGTGTTTTCCAGACTTTCACCTTCCCAGAGACTTCCTTCACTGCAGTCACTGCGTACCAGAACACCAAAGTTAGTTTCTGCGGCAGCCAACCCAAACAAAAGTCCTGTTCTGAGCTCATCACATATTTCTGAGGTTTTTAATCAATTTTCTTCCTGCAGATTACAAAGTTGAAGATAGATCACAACCCGTTCGCGAAGGGTTTCAGAGATGAGGGCACTAATAGAAAAAGGTGGGTTTCGTACCGGGTGCATACGGCTGCTGAATATACTAATTGTTGTGTCATTTTAATAAAAGTGATTCTCCTCTGCAGGCGTGCAAACAAAAACCCATCATGCCTTGAGAAAAGAGCCAAGATGCAAGACATTTTGAATAGGGACATGAAAGAGGACAGCTCCCCAGGTACCCCTTTTAAGACTCTTCCTCTTCTTAATGTAATTCTTCCCTGTGTCGTACTTGTAATGTCATCTGATGACATCTGCCTGTTCAGATTTCTGCCAGTCGTCATATGATGGTTATGAAGGAGACCTGCCCAAAAGGAAAGATGAGGATACTGTTAAAGAGGAGCGTTACTCTCCATGGGGTGCTGAGAGGGAGCAAAATGTGAGGACTGACTCTCCTGCTGGGGTGGACACAAGAGATATGTACAACACAGAGCAACTTGTTCCTGCTCCAGCTTCTTACCAGCCATACAGGTAAATACAGGTGAAGTTACACAATAACTAAGGCAGTAATGTCCCATGAGTGAGAGGAATAGTGACCGCCATCTTTTTAATGTTCCAGGGCCCATGAATACGCGAAATCTCCATCTCCCTCCACCAGCACTGGCAGCAATCACAGTGGATCAGGACGCCGCAGCTTTGAATCCAGGGTTCCTGATGTCGCCACTGTCCCTGATCATGAGTCTTCAAAGCCTCGAGCACACGAGGCTGGTCCCTCCCACTGCGGCCCCCAACACCTCTCGGGCCACCAGGACTACACCGGGGTGCTCAACATGACCATGGCCCAAGCTGGCAAGCCAGGGGTCATAGGCCACCACATTTACAGCCCCTACAGTGCAGAGCAGCCCCTGGGCCAGTGGAGTGGGCCCGGTCCTACACAGTATCCCCCTCCTCACCATCTGACTGCTGACTACACCACGCAAGCTGTGCACCATGGCTATCACCATGGTAATGTGGCTGAGTGGAGCCAGTACCCGCTGTTCTCTTATTCCTGCTGGTGAAGGAGATTTTCAATGTTAACTGACTGAAGAGAATTCACCATCTTCTGGCTGATGCAGCGCTCACAGCAACTAGAATGCATGCCCAAACAAGGCTGAAGGCTGGAGGCCTGCAACGAGAGGGAATCAATGAAAGGAGAAAAGAATAAGGAGCAGCTCGCTGCTGGTTTTTGATCACACGGGCAGGATTCAGACTCCCTTTGTCCTGAGTGGAACTAAAGTGTAAAAAGCCATGCTGAGTGATTGTTTTACTGTCTATTTATTTTGTATTTCGTCTCATCTGCCAGTGTAAATATTATTTTTGTAAAAATGAAAGAATAAAACATAAGTGCGGAATTAATGCCTGTCATTGAATTGTGATGTGAAATGAGAATAAAATCCTAAAGTAACATGATTTGATGTCTTGTGTGAATACATATTTTTATTGTATTTTACCATATCCTTCCTGAATTTGATCCAATGTTTCAAGTACATAGTAACACAGTTTAGATAACTGGCCAACATCACCTGGTTGAAATGAAAGACACTACAAATTACATGTGGTTTCATCCTGCTGCGCAAGCTAATTGGATGGTTTTTTTAAAATTGCACTTTTGCAAGGTTTTCCCTTATTTGGCTTACATTCATCTGAAATGTGGTTCTTCCAGCCTGTTTCTATTAAAAGCAGCAGAGAGCCTGATTTCAGCACAATCCTCTGTAAATTCTGGATCAAAGTTTCAATCAGCATGTTTGCGATTTAGTTTTTCCGATCCAGTCGATATTTTGCATGCAACTTTACTGAAAGTGTATTATCCTGTCAGTGGGTGCACTTCTGCAGGGTTTCTGCCTGGCCACCCTGATAAGCAGCACAACCTTTGGTGCTGTTTGTTTGTGTTTCCACTAATGGGGCCCACTCTGTGGTTTCGACAGGCCCAGCATGCATTAAAGACATTGTATTACAGTGACTCCGGCTCACCTGCTGAGGTTTACCCACCGGCACATAAAGCAATGCATGACCCTCGTTCTCCATGTCAATGAGCCTTAAAAGGCATGAAAATGGGGGGCTGTTGGCTCCTTTTCACGACTGAAAAACACAGGCAGGGCCTATCACCTTCACCCTGAGTGGATATGAGCTGCTAATGACTGTTGTAAAATCCAAAGGGAGGGAGGAAGAGGAGGGGGAAGTGATGGAGGTCACCCTTTAGGAACAATCTAGTGTAGTGTGGGTTTTATTTAGTGCTATTCATTAGGGGCCTTGCTTAACCAGTGTTTCCAACCTCCAACTTTCTAATTTACTCATTTTATGAGGACAAGAAACAACTGATCTTTGCATGAATCTGGTGGGTAGGTCACAATGATAAAGTTGAAATTCAGGGATATCATAAGATTATATTTCCCAGGCATTAGCCTTTTGATTAATCCCAGTAAATCCAAAATGATAATACTTGGAACTACGGAAATCTTACTTAACTCACAATTGTGATTTTGCAACAAACTATCATTAAGAATCCTTTATGTATAATTTAAAATAATATATAAGAGTTAATTGTGGTATGTTTATTATGTAAATTATCTAAATGTTCATACATACACATGCCTTTGACAATCCAGAATTTCAACCTTATTTTTTGGGATCGACTGAGCCCATACTGTTCAAGTTGGGTTTTCCATACATACTGCTTCTGTTTTCAGTATTTGTATCAATGCAATATATATCTATGTAATATAATGATATTGTTGTGTTTGGATATGAGGTGGACATTTAGTTAAATCTATTCTACTTGGGTGGTGGGAGAAGCTGCAGAACACTCTGGAAGAATTGTAAATTAAGAATGCAAAAGAAGAAAAAAGTGTGACCTTTTTCGGCATCATTACTTTTGAGGGATTTTGTCCAAGCAAAGAAAAAAACCTATTAGTCCGTATTAGTTAAGCTGTGGTCAGATTTTCAGGCTAATTTCACAAGGAAGATTAAAAACATGAAGTTAAGCTGTGGTCAGATTTTCAGGCTAATTTCCCAAGGAAGATTAAAAACACGAGAGAACAGTATACAGCAAACTTCAGCATCAAAGGGAAAATCTGTCTTATTAAGAGATGAAAAACACTTTGCATGTAAAACAAAGCTCACTGTGAGGATGAAATACACGTTCTGGTGCCATGGTTTCAGCACTCACTGAACATGTCATATTAGTGAATATGTGTTGAAGTTTTAAAAGAAAGATGTTTTGTGGCTCTTGGTCCCTGATGCCACGGGGCTGATAAGAAGGAACATCTCAGAGTAAAAATCTCCATCCACCAGTGGTTTTCTTTGTTCTCCACTGATTTCCATTTCCTTCCTCCTCTCCAGCACAGCAGGTGAGATGAGAGTGAAAGTGGGCACTTAGTAAGATTCCCTTGACTCACTCACATCCTCAACTCCACTGGGTTTAATCTGCATAGCTCTACATCACTGGCTAATGTGGACCTTTTAATTGCTTTGATAATGGTGTAACAAAGAGCGGCAGATCGACCTGCACTCAGATGTTTGTAAAGCCCACTGACGTGGCTAAGTGCCTGACATATGTCCTTAGTGTCCCCCAGGTGGTACTATAGCTTTGGAATAAAAAAGACTGACCCGTAAACACAACAGACTGTTGATCCTGGATGTCCATTGCTGGTGTCAGCAGATCCTACCAGACTACTTGCCGGGGGCTGGCACAATAGTGTGAAACAGAAGGAGGGAGGGGGCGCTCGCTTAGAGCTGGTGGGGGGTAACAGATGTAGATGAAACAGCCTCAGAGAGGAAAACACCGGTCAGCCTTCATAAAGCTGATGGAGTTTAGAGCCAAATGGAGAGGAACTAGTGGAGACTGGGTGGAATAAAAGGGAACAAGGTAACAACCACCGCTGTCAGGAGTTCAAACGAGGACAACCAGCTGTGGAGATTCCACATCATGTTTATGAAACTGTCTTGAATAAAATAAAAAGCCACACTGAGGTCATGGGTAAAAGCCCTTTATGGCGTAAGAAAGTCTGCCGGAATTATTTAAAAATGTCACGTGGTTTACAAAAATTCTTTGAAAAGAGCAACTGATTACTCAACTTTCCTTTATTTTACTGTGTTATTGGTACAAGATTACAGGCTCCTCCCAAGACAGCTCCAAGAAATTATTGCTTTGTCATCCAAAATTAAGTCTAAACACCCAACACACATTCAAGATAAACCCTGATCCCCAAAGAGATTTGCACAGGAAAAAATGATATATTACTATTTTTATTTGATGCCAACACCAGGCTGCTTGGACACGCTGCTTTGTTTAAAAACATAACCGTCTTCACATTAAAAAATAAATACATAACAGAAGGGATCAAACACACGCAAACACGGGACGCAAAGTGCAGAAGGTGTCATTCGTCTCATTTCCTGCCACTGTAGAATTAAGAAAGAACAAAAGCAACAAACAGAAGCACATGGAAAGGCTCGATGCAGCGAACAGAAATAATCCAAAAGCAGTCTTTCATTTTGATGCATATTGAGTTGAACAGGATGAATCAAAAGATGAAATACATACAAGAGTGGTTTGCTTTACGTTACACAAATATCAGGACTTGGTGCTCATGTGTCATTTACTGATGTGGTGACATAATGTGTGGTGAGGTCTACAATCTGTAGCACTACTGCCTCATCATTCGGTTACAACATCATCTACAATGATAACAGAAAATAAAGGCTAAGGATGTTCCAACAAGACAAGGCACAATTAAATATTTTAAGGTGATGATTATTCCAGATGTGATGATACCTTCAACGTATATATCTTGAAAAAATAGCAAACTAAGAAACAGAAGCAGCTGTCTAAGAACAGTTTTCGAAGATGTCCTATGTCCAAAAGCCTTATTGGAATAAACCTTGGCAGCTGAATATAGTCTGCTCCAAGCTACCAAGTTTTGCAACGCAGTCTTCGGCTTCACATTGTGTAGACAGACAGAAGAGAACAGCAAATATGGAAGCAATAGCATTTGAGCTGGGAGGGATTCCTGGATTATGTCGTACCATAAATCTGAGAACTGGAAAAATGGATGCAAAGATCCCAAAAGACATTTTAGTTCAGAGGCGCTCAAAGTGGTCCACATGCAAAAAAGGACACCATGTTGCTGTGAGCGAGACCACAAAAATATCTGAAGAAGAAAAATGCATGACTGCAGATGGATTCAGTTCAACACAGCTGCTTCAGTCCTCACTTGAGTCTTCTGAGTTGCTCATGTGCAGATCTTCCCACGAGGCCTTGGTGCGCTGCTCCCAGCTTCTGGCCTGAGCAATCACAGCAGGAGGCATGAGCACCACGCAGGCTGCCAGGCCTGACATGCGCTCCTTAAACTCTGTCTCGTTGTCCCACTCGTCTGCGTCAGTGTTGTACACGTGAACGTATTTCATCCTGTTTCCTTTGTCATGTGAGCGACCTCCCAGGACGTAGATACGACTGCCCAGCACTGCTACGCCGGGCTCTCCGTGTCCAGAGGGGAGGGGGGTCATTAAAGACCAAGAGTTGGCGGTGGGGTCGAAGCATGCCACCTGGAAAAGGACAATTACTTTTAAAAAAAGCTGCTCAAACAGCCTTGCTCAAGAATCAATGTAGTTAGCTAAATATATCAAACCCTCTGGCTTCTCAGCTCATGGTGGCCTTCATAAGAACAACCTCCCCAGGCAACATTTTATACTGCATGATACATGTCCAGACTACTGTTTACCAGCAACCTTTAATGAGCAACAGTAAACACAAGTGACAACTCGTGACAAAGTACCTTCAGGACATCACGCCGATATCCACGCTCATCGTTACTACCCCCGATGACATAAACGCGTCCATTAACAGCTGCCATGCCATGCCACGCCCGCTCCACTGGTCCCTCTGCACACGCTGTCCAGTGATTGGCTGCAGGGTCAAAACAGTGAGTCTCTCTGAGGTACGCCATTCCTCGACGCCCACATGTTATGTAAATCTTCCCATCAACCACTGCTCCAGCATGGGCATACACCTGGGGGGAAGGTTGGAGAAGTATAAAAGGAAATATGAAGAAAAGGGGAACATTACATGTACAGCAGGTGGCCATGTGGCGCCATCATGTGGGCAGTGGCAGTATCACATGCACTTCTTTTTCATCTTCAACCCTGAAAAGCCATACTTCTCTCCTCAGAGGTGTTACAAATTCCCACACGTTGTTGTGTGGATCGTAGCGCTCCACTGAGTCCAGCTCGCAGCTGTAGTCGCGCCCTCCGATGGCGTAGATATGGCCGCCCACCACACAGACACAGTGGTCAGCATGCTGATGCTGCAGAGGCTGGATGGAGCACCAGCTGTTGTGACGAGGGTCGTATCTAAGAGGGGCAGACACGTCACAGAAGATGAGACACGGATATCTGATCATACAACGTGGGCTCATACAATGGAGAAAAAACTGAAAAATCTATTCAGGAGCCGTTCTGGGATCAAATCATTTCATCTTCATCAGCAGTTGGAAACTGCCCAGCTCTCATGGAAAAAGTGGTTTTCAAAGTTGATCATATAATATGATCCAACATATCTTGTACCTTCTGGATCACCTTAAGTTTACTGGAAAAATTTCAGGTATCAGACTTTCATCATAAAATGCGTGTAAACAGCTCAGGTGACCTAAAACATCCTGAAGAGGAACTGAAACTGGGTTTTACAATCAACAGCGTGCACGATGAATCAGCTAAAAACTCCACAACAAATAAAAAGACCTTGCACTTCAACTGATTCGCAGCTGCCACTTTCCAAAGTCAGAAAAAACCTGATCCTCAGCTGTTACGCAAGTGTTGGCTAAAGCTCTCCTGCTAAAAAAAAAATCAGAACAAAGTCTATGTGCTGATGTGGATCATGGGATACAATCACAGGCACAGAGCAACCAGTAACCAAATCTTGTTGCAAGATAGAAAACATTTTTAACTGAGAGGGATCACAGTGAAACTTCCCCAGAAGATAACAATAAGTCGATATCAGTAAGATCATGCGCTAAAAATTTGAGATCTCTTTCTGGCGCTTGTTAACCCCCCCCCCCCAAAAAAAAGAAAATAAATGCACATTTGTGGAGTAAACAGCCGGATACAGACAGTCTTAAAGAATTAAATCTGATATAACTCGTGCTATAAATTAAATATAAACAAAACCCTCGATAAAAACATTCAGTTTGTGGGTGAGACAAGAAAAAAAAGAAAAGGCTTATGGTGTTTGCCAAAGTCTTGATTTATGGCCCAATGCATGAAAAACTGGTTTTATTTATTTCTTTTTGAGAAAATCTGCATTGCAAAAAATCCAAGCAAAAAAATGGGAAACCGCTTTTCACAAGTTTTCTGAAATTTCAAATGTATTTTTGGCATCCTTAACTTCGAGTCGTAATAAAGACAGTTATCGTGCTCTCACTGCTGGAGGATAATACTCTGATATGAACGCGGCTCATTTTTCCTGCATGCGTAGAAGGGGAGGGTGAGTGTTCAGTTGGATACAATCTGCAGTTCATGCAGCTATGCGTTACAACATCTAACAAACACGGCTCTTTAAAGGGGAAATATCATGGGAAAAAACAGCATTTTTTCCTGTGCTTGAGAGCAAAAAACGTGTGTCTCAAATCCCAACTGAATTTGAAACTCATTTTGTTTGGGCCCCATATAACTGAAAATCAGTGAGCCACTCAGCATTAATAAATCAATGTTCTGAAGATGCTCTACCAGTGCTTTGTTAGACGTTTTAAATCTTGAGAAGGAACTCTGACTTTTAACTGGTGTCCTTTATACGATGTACCAGTTGGAAGCTGGAAATTCTGCCTTGCCATTTGTCATAGAATGCACCATCGGTACAGGCTCTGTAACTGTTGTTTAAAAAACAGACAACAGAGAATTATTGGCCATAAAGGCAACAGTTTACCAAAATAACTAGGAGTGAAGCGACAGCGCAGTTCAGAGTTTATGGAGCCAAAATGTGGCGGAGGAATTATGAAGAGAGTTCTCAGGGGTATTATTAACCGACCAGGGGCTGTTACCTTCTGTGGAACATGCTGTAAAATAGACAGCTATATTTGAAATTTGGTTGTTTATTTGTAGTAGTTTAAAAAAAAAGCCATTTTAAGCGAGAAAATTAGCCCAAGATCTCAAAACTGCATTCGATTTAGACTGAATTCAGTAAGAGAGGAAAATTCCAATTGTATGACATTCACATAGATAAAACAAGGTGATTAATCTTACATCGATGATGAGAACTCATCGCGATATAAACCAATAAAGAGGTTATATGTTGATTAAATATTCTGTTGGGTTCTCACCTCCAGCAGCGATTCTCTGCTCGAAATCCACTGCTGTTCTTATCTCCTCCAATAAGATAAACAAAGTTATTGAGCACAGCGACGCCCTGGTTGGACATTCGGGGAGCGTGAGCTGCAGTGAGCGTCCTCCACTCCCCCCAGCTCGGGTGAAACACCTGAAACAGGTGCTCGATGTCAGCAAGAGAGCTGGAGCTGAACATCCCCCCGAAGCCCAGGATACAGTGGAAGGTGGAGCGCGGCTGTGTGAGGGGACTCTGCAGGACGGGCTGCCACATCTCCTGCTCATGGTACTGCAGGGCAGCTGAAACCGAGTCTTTCAGGGGACACTGCTTCAGTCTGCTGTGCAGTCTCTGCAGCACTTGTTTCTCAATCAGACAGAAACGCACAGCATCAATCATCTTGAGATTATCCTTTGGGTCAGAAAGACAAAAACGGTTCATAGTAATTCAGGCATTCAGTGAAAATGAAGAGGATTTATGATTACAAAAAAAAAAAAAAAAGAGAGAATAAAATGAAGACACACCTTTGAACTGACCTGCAAGTACACCTGGTCAGTTTCCACCTCCTCAGGACTGTAGTGATAGTGAAGTGCAGCTTCGTACACCTCATTCTCACTGGTCACCTGAAGCTCGTCACTGCTCAGCGCTCTGAAGACTTCCTCTTGGGGGAGCTGTCTGTACTCATCTGTTTGAGACAAAGTCTGAATGTTCTTGAGGATGAAGAAGTGGATCCGGTCTTTGAGCTGCTGCAGTCCGTAGAGATCAGCAAGGTGATGCACTTCTAAAATGTTGCTCTCATCCATCCAGGAGAACAGGAAGTCGCAGCAGAAGCCAATGACATTTTCAAGCTGTAAAAACACCAAAGAACAAAGTTGAGCTGAGCTGAACAGAACAAAACAAGGATAAATAACATCTTACAAGAATGAGCCTACCTGGACCAGCGTGGCAGCTATCAGGACCTCCTGGACACACTCCAGGTCTAACTCTATCTCTGAAGTGTAGATGTAGTCGAGTATTTTTTTCATAGCCATGTAGGATACTCCATGAATTAAAATCTCCTTTTGCTGCATCTCCCGCAGGCCTCCAGCAAACATCCCCCTAGTGGAAAGGGTGGGACAATGGTTCAACCTGGTCCCCGTTTTGATGATGAGGCTCACACCAGGTTGAATTCAGGCTGGTACCCAGCATCATTTACTGCAAACCTGTTTATGTTCTCCACCAAATATTTACTGAACAGTTATTTCTCCATCTGCTGAAAGCACATCTGACATGTAATTTAGTTCAACTTTCTCTTTCAGTGGACGCTATAAGGTGCTGCATCTTCACCCACCTCCTGTACTAGGATTACAGCACGACTTACAGAAAGGAGCTCTTGACAGTTTACACAACAACACACAAAGCCTACTCCAGAACATTTCTCTCAGTGGGATGACGTGCTAAAACTTAAGTTTGGTTCGGCTGTCTGAGCAAAGTTGTGTTAGCAAGGAGACACACGATCATGCAGTGTTAGCGATTAGCAGCCTCATCTCATGCAGATGAGTTGTTGTTCTGATCGTTTTATGTTGTCTAACACAACAAATAAATATATGTGTGCTTAATATCCAAATCTTATCAAATGCACAATATTGTTTTATATTAATACTACTCATATCCCAATACTATATGTGACTGTTGATAAATTTGGCATTTCTGCTAAGTTGACCACGTGTTCATCTTGTAGGCACTGTAATAACCCCATTAGTAATAGTCCTTAGTAACCCCATTTTCTGTCATTGACTTCGACACTTGTCACACTCAAAAGAGGACGGTAAAAGGTTTCAAAACTCAGAGCTTAATAGAACAAGCCAAGCTGCATAAATCTGCTCTCTAATGTCTTCAAAGCACACGTCAGAAAAAAGTACCCCCACTGGAGTTTAGGTGAGACAGTTCAAACAGCAGGCTCTGAGAACAAAGCTGCAAAGTTATTTTGGTTCGACTCTGACACGGGAGAACAGGTTTAAGCCAGTATGGCAACTTTAACCGCACCTCTGGAGACAACACAGCAAGATTCATGCGGTCATCTTATGACAATGTTGATAAACTGCATCATGATGTACAAGAGGAAAATCTTTGTTTAAACTGGACTCTGCACCAAGCCTTGGCTGGGTCTTGTGACAATAGGCTGCAGATGCCTGAACTGATTAGAATGCATTCATGCATATTTTGAATAGTGGAGGAAAACAAACAACAACAAAAAAAGAAATGACATAATCTGAAAACTATTTGCATTGAGATACTTTAAAGATCAGGGAATTGATTGACCATTCAGGCTTGGTTGTATGCTAAATGCTGCCACGTCCGGAAGAGAAGTCTTGGCTGTTATCTTGTATCTTTAGGTAAACATGAGTGAGGGTTGCACAAAGTGATGCTGATTAAAGTGGCATGCAAACAGCAACTAAAGCAAAAACTTTTTAAATAAAAACAAAGCAGCAACGACAGCTTCTGCGAGTTTTACCTGAAATAATCACAATAGGCTGCCAGAAGTATACGGTGGGCTTGGATAGGTCGACCCTCAACCACCAGCACAACATCGAACAGGATGCCACTCTGTCTGAGACTGAGCAGGCCGTCGAGCAGGCTGCGGAAATGGTCTGAACTTTTAAAGATCTGTCGGCCCGGGCGGCCCGACGAGCCTGCGCGTCCTCCCATTGGACTCAGAGCTGCATCCTCAGCCATAGCAGGACAGTGGCGTTCAGGTTTCATTGCTTCATCTGTCTTGTGCCGACATAAGTCAAAGTATTCTTCTCCAACTGGATTTAAGTCACAGCGGAACGCAGACTAATAAACAGGAAAGGGAGATGTAAGCTGAGAAGCTAGCGACCGAAGAAGGCTGCTTTCTGTTTCTGAGTCTCAGCATAGTCAGTGTAACATTACAGATTTATGACATGTCACACACACGCAAGTTTAATCTACATAGCTCTTAATGACATTAAAGTATGTCGTTACTAGTATATTTCCTACCGTCAACCTGCTGCTGGATGTTACTCCGCTGCAAAGCCGCCAGCTAGTGTCTTGTTATGTGTTATGCAAGCTAAAAACTGGTTAGCATGCTAGCTCATGAAACGCACTACAGAAAGAACAAACTGGACACTTAAAAACTGAAACTCTGTGATTGCACAGCAATATGGTCGTGTTCCCCGAATCAAAACTCTTCCTAAGCAACACACTGAGCACAGTAACTTAAAAATAATGTTCACAATTTAGTTAGCTGAGCGTCTTGATCTTTTGACATCAAAACAAGTATGTTTACTTTTTGGTGTCAGGCAGAAACTAAAACACTATTGGTCCGTTCTGCCAGATTGCCCCGCCCAGTTTCGAAATACGAGCCAGTCATGGGCGTTCCGTGCATTACAGCGAAATATTACGGAAGCGCTATTTTATCTTTTTGGTTTGGATATTTCAGACAGTTTAAATATGTCAAAGGCAACAGCAGGAATTTGTCTTTCACAGACGTAATGTTTTGGTACTGTGACTCTGTCTATTCACCACAAGAGGGTGCTACATGGTCAAATGTACATGTATCACTTATTTACGGTCGTGATACTGTGTAAAGAAACCAACACAGGAGAAAAATGCCCTCCGTGGTGCATTTAATCTTCTACTTAATTGCAATTGTATGTTATTGCCTGTACTACACACAGCTGCAAGGTAAGGTAAACCGTTGCAAAGTAAACACAAGTAAACGACTGTATTGAATTGTGGATTACATAGCTTCACAAAGTGATTGACAAAATAACATCAAATAATTATGATGTGCCAAGTCCAAAGAGTTTTTTTCCCCAGTTATTTCAAATCTCTCCCCAGTATTTGGTCTGTCTGAATAAATGCTTTCCAGATTGATTTTCCACAGTTTCATAATGGCATGAACTTTCAGACAGATTTCCAAAGACAGAAAATCATGATGCTTTCTTCTGTATAAATATATAGAAATGACTGTGGTGCTTATGTTTGTTCGGCTTTACTGTCTCATTCATCTTCTGACAAGGCTTCAATTTGCATACATCATTTTCCGAAATGCAGAGATGATTTTTTTTCCACATGCAATAACACTGTTAGAATAAGCCTTCACTTTATCCATTTTCCAGTCCAATATGCATTGCTTTTGAGTGCACCGAGAAAATTGAGTGACAGGAAAGGGGCTGCTTTCCGTATTGAGTGCAAAAATGTTTTCAGCACTCAAATATAGAATATGATGAAAATAGAATCAAAACTATGTTCAATTGTGTACATGTTTCATCTGGATGATGAAAAGCCTCACCACAGTTCTGAAAGGTTACAGAGCAGCAGACATGTTTATTCAATACACATCTATTTTATTGATCACATCATGCAAGCAGATACATCAACTTTTCATACAGAATCTATGGATTACAGTTTCATTACCCCAGAGAGACATCAAGGTTCCATGAACTTTTGCTCTTGTTGAGACGTTGTTTTTATTGAACCCGTCTGGTAACAAACGTTGGTTTCACTATTACCTAGAGTACAGGATTTTAGTGGATTAGCAGAGCATCTCCTTTCATCGGGAGCTGTGCAGAGGGTGGACCAGAGAAATGACAAATGAAAACAAAGTTGGAAACATTTAATGAATTAGCTATCAAGTTATACCACACAAAAACCTAAAAAAAGGGATGCTGGTAGTAGCATTTACCAAGATTAGTCCAGTCAATGACCTTGGGCTGTTACACTAATGATACACACTTAGGCTCATTCAAAATAATTGTCCATGGTCCAAAGCTGGGCTTCTGTTTATTACTTTTGATAAGACCCAAGAACAATACAACTGATTAGTTTGGGACCGCAGAGCTCCAGTGGTGACAGTTGGCTGACACCCATCTTTTTCCTGGCACAGAAAATGTGGCTGGCAAAATATGACACAGACGTTTAGATAAAAAGTCGATCACTCTTGCATGCAGTACTTGAATTTGCAGTATCCTTAAGCAGAGATTATAATGAAAAGATTATCAACTGTACATTATTTACAATGCAGGATGTTTAAGCTGAACAGCAGAGGAGGGGGAAAGCCAAACCTGACGACAGCATGAAAACCGCATGTCAGAATTTAAAACTGGATAGCTCGTAAAGAAGCAGGAACAGTGTCCATGGAACCGCATCTACTTTATTTTATACATTACCTGCGCTGTGATTCATAAGTTGAAAGGATTGCTGTGAAGTGACTTACTGTAGGTATGGCCGTGGCAGGTGCAATTTTCTTCGGGCTGCTCTGTGATTGTGAGGAGAAGCAATCAATTTTTTGTCACCACTAAAGTCTTGTAACACAGCAGCTTCCATTGCTGCTGTTCGATGAAGCCTGCCAACGGCTTTGAGATAGCACCCACAAGGTGATTCATGGTTCTCCCTAAATGATAAAGTGTGGGGTCATTTACACTTCCATGAGACAGATCCGCCTCACTGTTTGTTGTTTGTTTATTATGAATCATTTTTGTTGGAGGCCACAGTGTAATCTTTGGAGTAAAAATCACAATGCAAATTATTGTACTCAGCGAGGAATGATGCTGATTAAAATTAGACTGGAAAATATTGACATTTATTGTTTAAATAATGATAACTCCAAAGTCAGTCAAAGGTAGTGTCTCTTTTTTCTTTGAGTTTGTCTCTCACAGAAGTCAGAGTCTACTTGAGGTAAGGCTGAGAGATTCTCCTTCTGCCTGGGAGGTAATTTCAGCAGCAAACCAATGCTGCTGAAATATTTAAAGCTCCCCACATTATGTAGCGCTCTGGAGGGTGGATGAGTTGTTAGTTAACATTAGTATTGAGAGAAAAATATGGGGGGGAAATCAGCTTTTATAAGCTGCTCATTCAATATTTGAAAAAAGCTTGGGTGGTAACCTTGTATCCCCTTGCAGAGCCAGGCTGAGGGCGGATCATCACTTTTTCACACATGGCCCATACACATCAGGAAGCCGGGCAAGTCCCAGAGGAAGGTATTATACAAGAAAGCAAGCAGGGACATGATGGCACCGGATAGCTTAGCTAGACTCTGCTTTGACAGCAATGCTCTAAAGGGAGGTTTGTTCTATGTCATGAGCATTTTACTTTTATTGCTACAGGAATTTAAGAAACAATGTTCATTTTACATGTTTTCACCCATTGATGATATGATATGCGTTATTTTTGGTGGGTCACATCTACCATCCTGTTTGCAGTGAAGCTCTTTGTAAATCCTGAATCATTTGTGGGGAACACTGAGCCAAAAGCAAGGTGGTTAAAAGAATAAAATACGAAAAAAAAAAAACATTTTAATAAATAAAAGGAGAGGGGTAATGCATACCAATACATATTGGATTGATTCTACCTTTCTGTCTGCCAATGCAGTTATTTTAATAAACACCAATCTTGGACTTCTACTTTATTTCTTCTTTCTTCTCTTCTTTTGTCTCTTCCACTGTTTGTTAATGTACTTTTCTCCACTTTTAATCTGTTTATTCCACAATACCTTATACACACTTTGAGGAAGGCATGTTTCTGAAGTTAAATCATCTTTTAATTTATCTTTATGTCATACTCAGCAGATTCTCCAGGTGTTTGTGGCTAGGGAGCAAAGAGAAACTGGCCATTTTAATGTTGCAGGTGGAACTTTTGTAGATATGTTGGGGGTATTTGTTTGGCATGTGAAAACCCAAATGTTTAAAATTTCTGGTTGATCACCGATAGACAATTGAGAATAGGAAGTTATGTTATGGTGAACTGCACAAGACAGGAGCTCCATCTTGTGAGGAACAGTTCATTTCCCCCACCACCATTGTCACCTGGTTAGCTTTGATGTAGTTTGGGTTCAAAGTTAGTTTAAAATAGTTGAATCTGGAGGAGAAGGGATAGAAATTTGAGAGAAATTGGACCTTACAGATAATTATGCTGCCAAAAACCAAGATCAATAACATAGATTCATATACTGGACTGGATTACTGAACTCGATGTCATGGATTCACTCAGATTTGCAGGTTGCAAAATACAATTTTGGACTAAGTGGATGTCTTTTGAGGGACTTTAGAGGTAGCAAAGCTTGCAAGCACTTTTTGCTATAATTGTGTGGAGGTTTTGCTAATAAACAAGCAGATTTTGTGTGAAAATCAGATTCTCTGCTAAATCTGACCTCCTGTTTTGGCTTGTTTAATAAACCGGGTACAGCAAATAATTGTATACATTCAGCTGTGTATTCATTTCATGGTGTCCTTGTTGGTGGATGTTTTAAGTTGATATGTTGTTTTTCAAAGATTTGCTATAATTTTGGAACTTGTTACAAAGTTTTCAAACTTTCACTTGAAAGGTTGCTCTACAAAGTACATTGTGCAATATCTATGTTCATTTGCAACAAGTCAGTTACATGATTAGACATGAAAAAAGCACCTTAGAGAAGAAGAGTCTCTGGAAAGTAAAAGTTGGGAAGAGGATGAGCAATCTGCAAAAACTGTGCCATCTATCGTTATCATGCAAAGAGGAAGCCATATGTGAACATGATCGAGAAACACTGTCTTTTTCTTGGGGCCAAAGCTCATTCAAAATTAACAAAGTGAGGCAAAGTGGAAAACTGCTCTGTGTTCAGTCAAATTAAAATTTGAAATTCTTTTAGGAAATCATGAACGCTGCATCCTACAGACTAAAGGGGAGAGGGACCGTCCAGCTTGTTATCAATGTTCAGTTAAAAAGAATTGCATCTCTGATGCTATGTGGGAACATCAGTGCCTATGAAACTGGCATCTAGCAAACCTGGAAAGCTTTGGTCAATGTTGAAAGGTATTTACAGGTTTTAAAGCAACATTTGCTCCCATCCAGATGGCATCTTTCTCAGGGAAGACCTTGCATATTTCAGTGAGACAATATTAAAGCACAAACTGCATCTATTACAGCAGCATGGCCTTATAGAAGAAGACCTGGACTGACCTGTCTGTATTTCATACTTTTCATCAACTGAAAACATTTGGCACATTGTGAAACAAAAAATACAACATAGAAGACCCAGGAGTGTTGAGCAGCTAGAATCATCTATCAGACAAGAATGAGGCAACATTCCGCTCCCAAATGTTAAGCAACTGGTCTCCTCAGTTCCCAGACTTTTACAGACTGTTGTTGAAATAAGTTGCGATGCTACACAGTGGTAAACTGTCCCAACTTTTTTGAGACGTGTTGCTTGTAGATGGGCTGATATCTGTCTCACTTTCTATATTTGATATGTTTTCAATGTTATAATGGAAATTGAATATTGGTTTATGAGATTTGCAAATGACATACCGTTTCATTTGCATTTTACACACAGCTTCCAACTTTTTTGGAACAAAGACTGGATTTGATAGACAGTAAGATTGTAAATCTGATTGTTTTCTGTCTGCCCAACAGAATATATATTCAGATTCTCCTTTCAGAAATCTGAAATCACATCACTGCAGATTTACCTCAGCAAATTAGATACCGTTGACTCGCAAGCAGAATTTTCATCCATTGTTTATTTGAAGATATTGATCTCCACCTGAGCTGCGGTTTTCTTTGACGTAAAAGGCCCCAAATTTGTAGCATGATTTGCTATGAGGATGTGCTGCTACCAAAAGTCACATTTTAAGAGAAGAGCATCAGGGTGAGCTTTACGTCAGATTAGATCTGTACAACTGAAGGTTGTTTGTCATCCTGCACTACCTGAGGCATTGTGGCATTTGTACTTGGCTGAGGTTATTTAAAGCCTTGAGGGATTTATAGAACTGTGTTGCTGTGATGGTGTCAAGGATCACTTCAACTTGCTTCATGTAAGAGGCTGTTATACTGCAGGGGAGATTGTGTCACAGTTCAAAGCACAACACCAAAAACAGGCAGACAAGATTTACTTGTAGTTTACTCGAAGTTAGAGGACTTAAAAGGCACACAAATGGCACAAAAGGAGCTGGCAAAAAATTAAGTTACACACACAAATAGACAAAGTAAAAACTGTCTCTGGGAATGCAGGTTAGTATGGCCACAAAGGTAATCTGGCAGAATAAATGGACTATAACATTTAATAGCAATATAGTTTTTACTTTTGTTTTTTGGTTAGTACTTATGAGTTGTCAGCATTTGAAGAAGCAGAAAGTTTCCTGGGGAGCATGTTAAAGCGAAAGGCTATTCAGAAGGGGCCATGACAATGAGTGATTTTTTTTTTTTAACCATTTCACAGCAGTTTGAGCCAGACCCATTTCATGGATTCTTACACTGCTTTACTTTTGCGTCAGACAGTTGTTTAAATGCTACACTTTTAAAACCACTGAATTACTGTGCTGCAGAGCAGTCCGAAGTATGCTCCAAAACGGTCCAGGTTGCAACACCTGGATCTCTCATCATGGAACATGGGCCACAATTCGGAAAGCCTCTCTGTACAACTCCTTATGCAAATATGATGCACTGTTCAAGGGGTTAAGACACTGACTACTCATAACAGCTCTGCTAAAACCACAAAATATCTCTTTAAGTAAAGGAAGGGTACAAGCTCAGAGGAAATAGGTGAGTTGGTTTGGTGGGAAACAGGCAGGAAGTAGTGCAGGGGGGAAATCAAAGACTCAAATTAAACAAAGAGATGCATCTGACATATTCTTCTTTGTTTTTTCCTTGATATTTATCACACCTCCAGTTCCATATAATTAGAATCAGGGGTTTAAGATTAAGTGTGAATTTGCCTTCTTTAAAATTATCACCTGAATTACTTGGCGCTATCTTTGCTATTGAAGTGGGAAGTGTCATTTGTAGAGCTCTTTAACCTATCCCTTTTTGACTGACGCATTTCCAGTGCTGGTTCAGGGTGGTGCTACAGCCAGCTCGAAGTTGCTTTTAAACCAGTTTGAGAGCCAGTACAGAGCCAGGTCACCACATCACTTGAGAATCTCTGGTATCGCTGGAGCCTAACCCAGCCATCATTGGGTGAGAGGCGGGGTACACCCTGGACAGTCCATCACAGAGCCACACAGAGACAAACAAGACAAACAACAACACACATGTCTACTCCTAGGGACAATTTAGAGTCACCAATTAACCTAACATATATGTTTTTGGATTGTCCCGGAGAGAACCCACGCATACACCGGGAGAACATGCAAACTCCACACAGAAAATCCCCAGCTGGGAATTGAACCTGAAACCCTCTTTCTGGTGTAGAGTTCTTACATCTTCCATTCTAGCTAGGACTGATTGAGTTCAGATATCTAAAAGCAAAAATGAGTCTCCATTAAGCCTGAATGCAGTGATTTGCTGGACTTTTTACATGCCTGTGATGAACCTACAAGACAGATTTTCTTTTTTTCTGTTTTTTCATGCAAATCTATTGATAGTTGCCGGGATGTTGAGAGAACACAAACCTAAAACACGTGAAGTCGCGGACGATTAGATACTGAGATTTTAATAAGCTGATGCTGAAGACTGCCGAAAGATCATGCAAAATGCTTAAAAATAAGTTATTTCTGCTAAAAGTTGCTCTACAAGCTTTGAGACCAAGTGCATACTCACTATTCCACAAAACAAGATTGCATTTTTGACATTGTTGAAAATATGTTTGAAAAAACAAATATTTCTTGTGGATGTGTTTGAGTACCTCTATCTTCAGGCATCAGGCATCACAACCTGTACATATACACATCACAGTAAAATACTGCAACAAAACAAGATCTTAAAAATGTACAAATAAAACTTTTAAAAATTTCAACATCTTTGTTAGACAGTATGAGCAGCTTTTTTGCATATTTTAACATATTTTTATAACTTATATTTGTATGATTGTAGGACTGTTTAGGTGAGTTTTTCTGCTGAATCTGCTCGTATGTCTTGTCCTGCCTCCACCTCTGGCACCCTCTACACTTTCATTACCCCCTACCTGAACCAGGGTTTGAATCCCCACCCCACTATGACTGGTGTGCACTTGGTGAGAGGCTATAGCTTGTGATTGTGGAAGAAAAGATGGTTGTTGTGGTGTGAGGAGCAGTGATGGCTGGCATTAGGGGAGTGACTCTGGGACGCCAGTGATCACTGTCTCGCCTCCTGGAGGTGTCGTGGGCCCAACTAGACGAAACACTGATGAAAGGAGGTTCCCATCTGATGACCCCAATGACATGTTGGTCAGCACTGCTTATTGGTCTATAAAGGGAATTATTCACTAAGTCTGGTCCATTTTTTTTAGCACAAGTTTCTTGTGTTTACTTTGTAGGAGGTGCACGGTGGTGTGGTGGTTAGAACTGTCACCTGACAGCAGGACGGTTTAAATTCTGTTTTTAAATCTTGACTGGGGCCTTTTTTTTAACTGGTAGGTCTAAATTTTGTTGGTGATGGTGAGCTCGCATGGCTGTTAGTCTCATTTGTTGTGTACTCTACCTGTTGACCAATGGTACCTGGGAAAGGCTCCTGTAACGTTATATGTTGCAGTTCTCTGCCTTACAAATGGATGTATTAATTCTAAGTAATATACTGTATGCAGCCATGCAAAATGTTGGTGTGGAACACTATTCCCATAACCTCCTGACTGACTGTAAATCTCTTTGAGGTTTTTATACTGACATCATAACTGAGCTGTAAACTAAAACTAAAATAATTAATTATTAGCCACGAGTAACATTTCAAGCCTGGATGCACACAGCACAACACTTTTATCAAAATACAAATGTTCTTTTAAATCCGTCCTCATATTATCCCTACAATATTTCCCAAACTGTCAGCAGTATAAAAATATTTTCTTTCTTTCTTTCTTTCTTTCTTTCTTTCTTTCTTTCTTTCTTTCTTTCTTTCTTTCTTTCTTTCTTTCTTTCTTTCTTTCTTTCTTTCTTTCTTTCTTTCTTTCTTTCTTTCTTTCTTTCTTTCTTTCTTTCTTTCTTGCTTGCTTGCTTTGTTGGTGATAAAAAAAAACTGTTCTAAAGCGCCACTGTACAGCACAGGATTTTAAAAAGTCTGTTAAAATGAGAGCTTCTGTCAACACAAATAAATCAACAAAAACACGCTATGGCTCCCCAGTCAGTATTAAATCCTGAATATGGGGAGCTACAGGGGACCAATTTGTTATTAATGGGGCAGAGTACTTTATTGATTTACATTGCAACTCAAACAAAAAGTTATGAACAATATTCCCACGAGAACCTCTTGTATAAATGCCTTATGTAACACAAGTCTCTCTCTGAATCCAAATATGGCCAGATTGAATCAGGTTGCATATTGTATTGTGTAAAGGGACACAAAATGGGTAACTAAACAGCTGATAGCAGGTACAAAACAAAACAAGTGATCAGAGAGAGATCAGATATTTCATGTGACAATGGGGTAATATCTTTAAAGATACGTTTGGAACATGTTATCTGTTCTTGCCCTCCCTTATCATACAACATGGCAGAAACCACATCTGTTCTCTGTTTGTTTACGCTCTCTGTGGCTGAAATGTTGGCTTTAGAAACAATGTTCCCCGTTCCATGAAAAAGCGCTCTCCTCTCCGGACTGTACAAACCTCATCGGCCACAATTCTTTGTACAAAATCAAGCTGCCACTTTTCAGTCACATTAAAGTGGTGGACTCACTGTCAAACTAGCAATTTCATGTCACAATAACGTCCAGTTGTCTTGACATGTAAGAAATGTTTCACAGTTTCCTTCCATCAAACCAACACCAGTTAAAAGAAAAATAAAAAAGTGACTGACAGTACTGCTGATTGCTCAAGGGAAGAGGCTCAATAGCTATTCTATGCCTCAATGTATCAAATAGTTGTTCATTAAAAAACAGCCCATCCAATCATTTTCATCCAACCTGTATTTGCATTCCTGCTTTACTCTGAGAACTATGCGCATAGATTGGTCTACTTGAGTGATTTGACACCTGCGTCTCCGTGTCAAGTAAACACCCACAGAGCTGTTGTTTTTGGTGGCAAGTCATTTCGCCATTCTGCCTCTCAGACAAACAGCTATTACTGTTCTCTCAAACAGCCTCAGCTTGAAGCAGGAGTGTGTGGGGACAGTGTGAAGAAGCAGTTAACAATCTGTTGCACAAGCAAAGGAGGTGCAAAAAATGGGTTGAAAATAGTCATAGGTGTTAGCAGCAGAGGGATTCAACCAGGGACTGAAATCGTGATGATGTTTCATTAGGTTTGAATGTAGAAAAATTATGTAAAGGGGCCGACTGAAGATGCAGATAAAAGTGGGTCTGGATGGTTTGTCAAGATTAATGATCTTTTTAAAAGAATCAGGATGTTTGTTTGTGGCATTGCTAGACTCTGATAGATCTCCTTTGATAAAGATCCATGTCTTTCAAGGTTTTTGCATCACATTGTTATGAAAAATGTATGTGTCAGTGTCTCTTACCAGCATCATCTCCAATTGCAGCAAACTACCAGTAAATCCAGAATTTGACCTTCTACATTTGCTATTACTCTGAAAAATCCACCATGTGGAAAGCAGAATTGCTAATGTGTTTCGCAGGTATGTTATAATGAATACATACAAAAAGCCCCAAAGGATTTTTAATCACTGCAGTACAATAATATCTTATATGAATATTACATTACTTGGATATTATAGCAGCTCTCCCTGTGGGATCTAAAGTTGACCTCAGTACGTGAAGTCTCAGCATGTTCCTCAGATGAATCATCTAATGTCTTCGCTAATACATATCTGAGCTTCAGGTGGGTGAACCACACCATGCTCAGCCTACACATTTCAAATAACTCAATTTCCCCGTCTGCGCCCCTATATTGGCGCGCGCCTGCGCCCGCGTGTTCACGGAGAAGTTATTACGTAAGATGTTCCCAATCACATCCCTCCCGGAGTCTGAAGCATGAGGTGGCTTTAAGAGATATCGCAGCTCTTATACAGGCAGGACACCTCCTACCTTTACCTCGAGCACCTGATGTCCAACAGTGCCACAAGTCACAGCAGAAAGGATATTTCGGTAAGAAACGACGGCTAATTTGAAGGGTAATTATGATATGGCATTTAGTTCTTGCATATGGGGATGTGGGTTATCTTTAAGTAGTTATATTTTCCTATGGGGTCCTGTGGCTATTTACTTTTCCTATAAGACACAGCAAAGCTCTAACGACTCAAATAAGTGATATTTCTTTACAGATTTTAATAACAGCATCACACAGTCTGCGCGAAAGTCTGAAGTATTCTAATAGAACTTATGGTTTCCTTTTTATTTGCCACTGCCTGCACTATTCTCCACACCAAATGCTAAGTGTAAGTAGCGTTTTTTTTAGTGGCCAATCCTCTGGCTTTTTAGGTCGAAATCATGTTGGGTCTCCCCCAGCCAGGAGAGCAGTGAGCTCACACGGACACAGAAGTCTCCGCTCTACCTGCCTGGACATTAAAAAAGGTTCACCTCAGGAGGTGCGAGCAAGCGTTTGGATTCAGGACCGCCGCAGAGACCCGGGTAAGATACACACAATTTGCATGACGTCTAATCATAATTCTGTGTGGTCGTTTCTCAAGTGGCTTAAAGACGCGTCTCAGAAAAACAAATATTAAGATAAAGTAAAAATATATAAATAAATTTATATATATTTACAAAAATCTTGAAATAGCTGAATAAACCAAGCAGTTTTTCGTCAGTTGTTATTTTCTTCTGCGGGAATGCTATGATTTTGCACATCAAGGATCGAATCTCACGTGGGCTTAAAGTCATTGCTTTAGTTTATTTCCTTGCTAAATTGCTTCTTCTGCAGACACAACAAAACACAGCACACAGCAATGCATCATTTTAAGTGTCCAAATTCTGCCATAAATAATCAGCATCAAGGCTGCAGGGTATGTGCTAGCCACATACTAGGAAATTCAGTTGGGTTAAGCTCCAGGAGGGCGATTGTGTTTCACAAAGAAATGAAAGTGGTGCTTGAAGTTGTTTGTACAAGTATGCCTTTTGTTAGGAATACTCTGGCTAATCACCATGGCTGAACCAGCGCATCCTAATAGCACATTACAGCTCATAACAGAGACAGCCACAAGCAATTAATGTCCCACCTGTCAACATTTATCATAGTTAAGGAGTCCTCCATTAAAAATGATAAATCACTGAAATCCTGCATATGTAATTCTGCTTGCATAGCTGTGTTGCAAAACTAATTTCTAGGGAGTTGAGCCGTGGGCAAAACAGATCAGTTAATCAGTGCTGTTTTCCAGTTATCACAATGTGTGCACATTTCGAAAAATGCACACAAAAATGGACACACTACTTAGCTTGGCTTTGATGTAATGAAATTGTAGTTCTGTAATGTTTTCCGGTACAATAATTTGTACGGTTGGAGCTTGTAGGGACCTCTTGCGCTGTTGAGGCTGGGAAGCTGCTGTCTCTGTTTAGTGACAATGAAAGGTGCTGTTTAAGGACAGAAAAAGAATAAATTCTCACCGTCAAAATGGAAGAAAGCAGTGAGAGCGAATGATTGTCTCGCAAAGAGCAGTCATCATTACTGTTATTGTGATGGAAATTCAAATCAGCAGCTATTACAGCAAGAGCGCAAAATCTGGATATTTGCTGTTTTCTTGATGATCCTCCATCAGTGCATCAGTGATTGTTTTAGCCTGCACTAGAGGAGAATGACACTCTATGTTCTGCTCACAGCATCTTATCTGCAAACTCACATTTATCACCCGCCTCATATATTTCTGCTTTTCTAACGTCAAATCCAAAACAAATCGTTGCACAAAAAAGACACTCATTGGATCTACATCCAAAAAGTGTTGCAACTTTAAAATCCTGTTCTCCCCTAAAAGGTCAAATTCCAGTGATGAAATCAGTTTGCAGCAAGTTAGAGTCTCTCTTACAGTTTTGATTTGACTGAAAAAACAATCTCTTATTTTGCCCAAATTTAAAATGGTAAAATAACCTTTACAGCACAAAACATTTGTTTGACTTTGCTCACTTCTTTTAATTTTTTTCAGACTACAAATGAAGACAACTGGGAAGAGTGCCAGAATTTAAGGATCAGGCAAAACTCTGAAAGATGCAAATGTCATTTGTGAAGAAGTTACACAAGTGACAAAGTAAATTCATTCTCAAGCCCACAAAAGTTATCATGGAACTGCAGCACAGCACCAATCACAACCAAGCGAGCAGTCCTCGGTGGGATTTCACCGAGGACTGCTCGCTCTCAGTCAGTGGCACCACTTTCCTTATAATTGCTTACAGTGCAGTTATGGCAGTGGGCCTCATTGGAAACTCTTGCCTGGTATTTGTGATCACACGGCACAAGGAAATGCACAATGTTACTAACATCTTCATCACCAACCTGTCTTGTTCTGACATTCTAATGTGCATCATATGCTTACCAGTGACTATTATCTACACACTGATGGACCGCTGGATCCTCGGAGACACCTTGTGTAAGCTTACACCCTTCATCCAGTGTATATCAGTCAGTGTTTCCATGTTCTCTCTCGTCCTCATTGCCATGGAGCGCTACCAGCTCATTGTCCACCCGACTGGATGGAAACCTCTGGTAAGACAGTCCTACGTGGCAGTGGCTGTCACCTGGATCGTGGCCTGCCTTATCTCTGTGCCTTTCATCTCGTACACCGTGCTCACCTTGCCTTTCCAGAACCTGAGCATCCCAGTCAACGACCATCTTGTTTGTATGGAGATGTGGCCATCTGTTCAGCTGCGGCGGGCTTACACCACCTCCCTGCTCGTATTTCAGTACTTCCTTCCCCTCGCTCTCATCACTGTCTGCTACCTGCACATCTACTTGCGTCTCAGGAGGCGGAAGGATATGGTGGAGCGTGGCAGAAACACCACTCAAAAGAAGAACAAGGGCTCTACAAGGATCAATGTCATGTTAGTCTCCATAGTGGTGGCAGTAGCCCTCTCCTGGCTCCCTCTGAACGTCTTCAACACCGTGTTTGACTGGGATCACAATGCTATCTCATCATGTGGCCATGACATCATCTTTTCATTCTGCCACCTCACGGCCATGGTCTCCACCTGTGTCAACCCCATCATCTATGGTTTCCTCAACAGCAATTTCCAAAAACAGCTCAAGTCCACGCTGTTGCGCTGTCGCTGCTGGGGGGTGGCAGAGAGGTACGAGAGTGTCCCGCTCTCCACTGTCAGCACAGAGATCACCAAGGGGTCAGTCTTCAGTAATGGCTCAATCAGCTTCAATACATAAATTCATGTCTTAAGTAAGAGACAAAGAAACTAGTTGGTGCCGAGGGGCACCAACTAGTTTCTTTGTTTCAAATGATTGTGTCATCATTTGGGCTTTTTCTTCTTTATTTAACCTCAGGACAGCAGTGCAGCAAAGCAAACTGGGGACACTTATCTAGCTTTCACACAGTGTTCTTGATTCATTATAAGTCCACATGTAAGAGGAAGTAGATAAGAAAATGATGGTGCAAATGTTGAGCAAATACAAGTAATGTAGGAGAACTAAGGACACTTTACATGTGCACATTTTCAGTTGCAGTCTGTACAGTCCATCGCCGCCGTGCGCTGTGGGCACATGCAGTGCAAATTAAGAGATACATGTATCATGTTTTCTCATGTTTTCTCTTCAAGTTCAGAGATCTGTTCAGAAGTCATGTTGAAATAAAAGCCAGGCTTTTAACACTATTACCTGCAGTAACCACTAGAGACTAATGAAAGGGACAAAAGCCACAACAAACGCTATCTTACATTTTTCACTGATGGTATTGATGAAAATATTAAGGGATCGTGAGCTGTGATGTGTTAATGATTATCAACAGAGGAGTTTATTATGTAACAGAAGGAGAGAGTATTAGTGCATTGGATGTGGCTCCAGGCGTTCATTCAGTCAATTTACTTGCATCATCTTAATGCTTTTTTTATTACCTAAAATCACCACTATCGGTGTAACGATCTCTTACAGAGAACCTTGGTAAGAGCTGTATACATCTCACGCTGTCAGCCGAGGTCTGAACTCTAGTATATATTTGTGTGTGTGTGGGATGGTGTGTCATAAAATGTGCCATACAACAATCATATATCAGCTGCAATAAAACAAAAATAAAAGTGACAGTAAAGGACTGTGTCAGAGCAGGTCTCTTGTGCTGTATATATCACATGACAGAATTACAGTTTATGGTGTGCTCTGCAATAAAGAGCACTTTGTAGCATGGCAAGCATCTTATGGTAACCTGTTGTTAGTCACTGTGTGGAACTGAACTGCATTAAATATATACTTCATCTTCAACGATAATCCCTGTGTTTTAATATTTGGATTGCTCACTTTTCGATCTTCAGTTCAAAAATGTTTTGATTCATTTTAGATTTTTTAAATTTTTATTTTATTTTGTATAGCTAATGCTGGATCACCGAGACACGTAGCCGATCTTGAGTTATGAAGGACATTTCCAATAAGTCAGTGTGCAGATTTGACAAAAAAAGCTTCTTTTTTTTAATTTTTTTTTTTAAAAAGAGTCACATCAAAAAGGATTGATGATTATAATCAGAAACACACACACACTTGGAACTATTCGCTTAGCACACGTACAAAAGATTTTGAGCTTCAACTCTAAAGAGCAGCAGAATTTCAAAAATGTTTATATCTCATAACTGACTTCATGGTCATGAGTCAGACAATTCACCTCCCAAACCTTAAAGAATCACAAAAAATGTACACATACATCTAAAAAACCTAAAATGTCCATCATGTATTTTTCTAAAAACTTGAGTAAGGGCAAATGGACTTTTTGGATCTTTGAGGACGTTTCTCCTCTCATCCGAAAGGCTTCTTAAGTTCTGAAGTAGTTGGTGGGGAGTGTAATCTTACAGCTCACCCTGTATTTTCTAAAATATACAAATGTATAAACAACTACAGCTTTAGTTCCAAAGTTTTACACTGTGTACAAAGTTAAAAAAAAACAAAACGGAATGCAATGATTAGTGAAGCCATGTTTCCCACCATGCAGAATGCTCTTTTCTTTAAAGAACGCCCTGTAAAAGTCTGGGAACTGAGGAGACCAGTTGCTGGACCTTTGGGAGAGGAATGTTGTCCCATTCTTGTCCGATAGATGATTCCAGTTGCTCAACACACTTGGGTCTTCTTTGTTGTATTTGCCTTTCATGATGCGCCAAATCAGTTGATGAAACGTCTGGACTGTAGACAGGCCAGTCCATTACCCAGACTGTTCTACAAAGAAGCCCTGCAGTTGTAATCGATGCAATGCGTGGTTTAACATTGTCTTGCTGAATTATACAAAGCCTTTCCTGAAAAATGTGTTGCCTGGATGGGTGCATATGATGTTTAGAATATTTACATACCTTTCAGCATTGCCTGAACCTTTCCAGATTTGCAAGATTCCAGTTTCATTGGCACTACCATCAAAGATGCAATTTTTTTAACCGAGCATTGATAACAAGCTGGACGGTCCCTCTCCCCTTTAGTTTGTAGGATACAGCGTTCATGATTTACTAAAAGAATATCAAATTTTGATTTGACTGAACACAGAATAATTTTCCACTTTGCCTCACTTTGTTCATTTCGAGTGCGCTTTGGCCTCAAGAAGAAGACAGTGTTTCTCAATCATGTTCACTTGTGGCTTCATCTTGATTTTTTCCATGTATGCAAGTTGCCACCTCCATACCATCAGAGATTTTTTTTATTTTTTTTCCTTCCCTCTTTATTTCTGATTAAACTGCATCTATAATTTCCTGAAATAATTTTCTACTTTGCTCCAGACTGTTTTAGAGTTTCTGGATCATTGTCACACATGAGTTTTTACACGATAGAGCTTCTACCTGCTTTGGTGGATGACACGCTGAACGTCGAAGTGTTCCTGACTCCATGCAGCGATTTCCTGCCTTTAATGCATCAATTTTTTGTCATGTTCCTGTTGTGCAAAGCTATCTCCAGATTTGTAGAATCTTTTGATATTATGTACTGTAGACAAGAAAATATTCTTCACAGACTTTAGATCTTCACAGACTTCTGAGCCCCTGTCCATCTTAACTTCCGACAGACTCTGCTTCTCTTAGGTGCTCTTTTTTTATACCCAGTCATGTCGCTGACCTGTTACTAAGTAACCAAATTAGTTTCAACATGTTCTTCCAGCTGTTTCTTTTTTACACCACTTACTTTTCCAGCCTTTTGTTACCCCCTTACAAAGCTTTTTTGACACATTTTGCTGTCATCAAATTCAAAATGAGGCTATATTTTCTCATGAAACAGTAGAATATTCAACTTTCATAGCCACATTTGGAATTGGCTTTGTACACTCCTAGAAAAGCAGCTATTAAGTGTTTTGAAGGGACTCTAAGGGATTATTGAGCTGGTGTATTTATCCAAGAGCTACTGAGCACTTGACTGACGTGACAACTTTAAAGCTCTCTTTGGACAGGAGGTTCACAAAAATCTTGTTCTTACAATGAATATTTAAAAATATTTCTGAGGTCAAACCCAGTGTGCTGCCTCTGTTTGCATTATTTAGGGGAATGTCTGAGATCACAAAATTTTTAGAAGTATTGTTGAATACATTAGTGTTCTCTTTGGTGCAATAGATGTTGAACATGGGGAAGGAGGAAAATGTAGAGAAGCTCAATAGGAACTGGCTATTAATATTCATAGTGGGAAAACCCACATTGAAAGAGCAACTGAGAAGGAAAGAGATGGTAAGAATTGTGCTGTTGGTTAACGTTTAGCTCTGATCATATGTGAGGATGTCAAGTGAATGTTTAACAAAGACAAACCTGTTTTTCTGCCAAGTTGCTTTCTTAAGGCTTTTTCACCTTTAAGAGAGCTCTCATAGGTCCATGTAAGCATAATTGACTGTGTGCTTCCGCTACTTTGTTTGAGCTGACCTTTACTGACTGCCAATCCCCTCTGTTCCCTCATATTTGACTCCTCTCACCTGACTCTCCTTTAGAGGCCCACAAAGTGAAAGTAGCACTGCTCATTTTGATTGGAATAAAGGACCCAAGATGCCGCAGGCGCTGATGTGCTCCAGTGGCACTTGGCAAAGACTGGAACTTAAATTACGCCATTTTGTATTGTTACCCTTTGTAGCAAGAGTAGGGGCACATTACTGTGCTATGAAATGAAGCTCAGCGGGAGACAAACATTTAATGAGTCCACCAGGCCAGACTCTCTTCTTCAGTGGTGCAGATCCAGATAGATTAGCATCTTGGCTCCCTGCATTTTAATTTAGAGAGACTCTCATATAAGCTATCACTTCAGATCACAGGAACAACATGATCCAGTCAGCCAGAGATTTATGCAAGCTGTTGTTATGAGCATTTAAATTCTCCTCTGTCATTTTTGCACACATTTCTACTGAAAGAACAGGGCATTATTGATCCTGTTTATCCTTTCCCCTCTATCATTATAAATGGGATTTATGGTCTTGAATCTGAACAGTACATGCTGAGCTCAAATAAAAAAAAACAGCTAAAAAAAATCATACTTGCAATGATGTCCGACAGCGGACATGCACACCTTTGATCCCTGTGAGAATAAACTTGTCCTTTTAGAAAAGCAAATGAAAAGGTCATGGGGTCAGTCTGCTGACTCTAAAACCCCTTATCGTTGTATAATACATACAGTACTAACATCTGTAGAAGGTACTTAAACAGGCAGATAGCTCATTTATGGGTCAAACACACATATCAGCTCAGTCAATATTTTCTTGCTCTCTTATCTTTCGATTGAATTGCCCTAATGGTTCCAGCTTGTATCAGGTGCTTCCCCACTCATCAGACCTGCAAGAAGAGTTTATTTCATGTTATAGTTATAGCATGAAGATGTTATAGCATCTATCCACTTATTTCTAACAAAGCAGCCTCCAAAGCGAATTCACGGCAAAAACTCTCTTAGATGTCTCTGGTTTTTAAATAAATCTGTAAGTATAGTGACATGTAGTGTAGTATCGTATCTTCTTTTGCATTAGTAACAAACACATTGTTGACAAATGTTGGTAACACGCAACACGCCACAGTACTGAAATTAAAGTTGTATTAGATTAGATAAAAACTAAAGACTGGTAACTAATTAGAAGTTATTGCAGCTATGGAGCCCATGCTCCGCTGGGTGTGCGTCTTCAGTGGGTATTTCTAATTGGTTCTTTTGGAAATCATCAAATATTGCTATTTAACATCTGAAATGAGCTACAAGGGATGTTTGTGAAGTATTTGATTTAAAGTAAAGAGGGTATCGTTCATGATGGTGTTATATCCTGCTGTGCTGTTGCTTCTCATATATTCACGCCTTATCAAACCGCTTTCATTAAGTGACAATACCTGACCCATGTGGTGGTGGCTGTATGTTCAGGTAAAAGTGTCATCATCTCATCAGTAACATGAAACTAGAGCAAATGATTTTCTGTCATGTGTGTTTGCTAAGTAACACCTGAGTGACAGACTGATTGAACTACTTTGAAAAAAACACACTTTCCATAATGATAAGAGTGTGCTCAACCCATATGCTCGTCAACAGGATATTACAACCTGTTGTATTCCTGTCAAATCACCATGATGGATAAACTTCGATTTCTTATTCAGTTTGTTTAATTCCATACACTACTGGCAAACATGTCTGTCACCTGTTCAAATAATTGCCATGTTGCTTATCCAATAATAATTAAACAGTTTTATAATCCATCTGAGATTGTGGAGTGCACAAGATACAAGCTATGCAAGCAATGATCTAATGAATTTACTTTGAGTAAATTTCTTATGATGAACAAACACAGTAAAGTACTAAATGTTTGATAAATAATGCCACAGACAGAATCTTGCTGTCTTGTGGACAATATTAGATTCAAAACTTAACAAGATGTCAGACGGACATCATACAGATTCAAATGTTTCTGTCAGACTGTTTCTTAAAGCAGACAGGAACTACAATAACACAGTGACAGACTGGAACCTTCAAGGATGAAGTTTTATGTTGATACATTGCGCTCTCTGGTGGATGAACATACCATCTCACGCTCTGTTTTTTTTTTTTTACTATGTGTGATGTGGACAGCCAAACCCAAACCATCCTAGTTCTCTGTTTTAATGGGGGCTCCATCCCCCTAACCAAAATCATACCTTGATGCCTAACACTACATTTGACCCCAACTCGAACCTTAATTCAAACGCCTAAATACGAAACCATTATTTGGCCGTCAAAAAATTATTGACTAAATAAATAGATCAATAAATAAATAAAAAAGAAGGTGGTTTGTCAGAAGGTTTCCCAAATGAGCCAATCTTCCACAGATATTGCGTGTGCATATATAAATTCATAGATGCACATATATATCAGCCTAACACTGATATCACCCGATACTCAAATAATCAGCAAATTGGATCCCATTTACCAGTTGCAGTGATTGATAATAAATGGTGTGTCTGTTCCATTTATTCAGCCTTGAAATTGACTCGTTTTATTTCCATTCAATTTGCTGAGCACTAACATTTTCTCGGGCATGTAAATGCTTAAAAGTCGCAGTGATTAAACTGGCAAAACAGGAGATATGTTTTCATATGAAAGGTTATCATTTAGATTGTTTTACAAATTTGTATAAATCAATTTGTGCTCATTCAAACATGCTGCGATTAAGGGCTGAAACACTACTAACTTTGGGCTTTCCAACCCGTACTCAGCACAGACGTTCCTGTCTCTTGGTCATGGTGTTCCATGTATGCCACACCGATCTGATCTGTCATTCTGTTTGACCGTCTCTCGGTCAACTTTGCACAGCCTGCATCTCGCTTCTGGTCTGATTTGGCAGACCTCGGCCTCTTTAGCTCTCATGACTGTTTTGCTCACAGTCTGTTCTTTTGCTACAGAGATTTGCGTCTCCATGCTGTGTCTCAGACCAGCCTTTTCTAGTCTGATAGCGCTTCTTGATAGCAGCCACTTCTTCAGTCTGTTGGTTGTACATGCAGAGAACTACTGGGTTTTTGCTGCCTGAGTTTTTTTTTACTTTGTCTTGATATTCTTCTGGATCTTTATCGTTTCATCCTTTGAGAGTGGCTCTGACACTCACTTGTCCCTGATCTCCTTCCTCTTAATGTACAGTCTCCAGGCATTGTGAGGAGCATCCACTGAAAAGTGAATTTTATTATTCCACACTCATACACCCCACTTTGCTATATCTGCTATCATCAGCTGAAAGTCAGTAGACTGCAACTGTACACTTAATTCTTCATCAAACTTTAATGAAAACAAGCAGTCAACAAGCAATTGGAACTCTTTTTTTGAGCAACAAAAGTCAGTTGTTGTTGCACGAAATGTCCCAAAGAAAATCAGCAGAAAACTTAGAGCAAATGTTTCTGTAGCTTTTATTCATGATTTGGTTAAACAGTCATAACATACAGTAATCCCATTTAGAGTGATATGCTGATTTAATAATTCAATATAGAGTTAAACATCATTTTTTGTAGACGCGGCGTCCATTTTCCCTGTCGGTTACACCGCTCTGAATTAAAAATAAGAAGAAATGAATTCATGAAAAATTTTACTTATGCCAATCTTTGACAGTAATGGTAGCTGTCTCAGTTCAACTAAAAAACTAATTAGATATGAGTTAAACTTACAAGAAATCCTTTCATTCTGTAGATTTTGGCAAAAGGCGACTCTTCCACACAACCCAGAACATGGCAAGGTGCATCCATGTGTGGAAAACCCTCCACTACCTGCAGCAGAAAGAGACACACATCAGGAAGAACACTGAGGAGGAGCAGTAAATGTTATAAAGAAGTGAGAGGTGCCACCATACAAATGCTTACATTGTCCAACGTGTCTGAAAATGTGTCCAGATCTCTCTTCCCTCCCGGACTCAGGCCAAACGACCAGTGCTGACAGGTGACCTGCAGCAACATGCTCCCCACCAGCAGCGGCCACAGTGCCCACGTTTTTACAGCCATTCTGAGTTTTGGACCACACATATAATCATGTTAATGATTTTTTCCTTCTTCTACAAGCCCACATGTTGTCATACTTCTCAGCACTAGACCGTATAAAATGATTTTCTTTTCACCTTTTGTTCATAAGCCAGGGGACTTCTCCAACAGGCTCCGCCGTGCTTTGTGAATCCCTCTGCACACTATGCTTTATATAAGCCTGTGCTGCTTTGTTTCCTCCACCACTTCACCACAGGGGGTCACAAAGTGGCATTAAGCAACGCTGAGCATTGCCGGCAACCCGCAGAGGTGTTTAAAAGATTACACTCGGGGTGTGATTTTTTGCTGTTCCATTAAAGTAACAAGTGACACGCTTTTCCACAAACATTAAGATATCTTCAGCCACTCCCAGGTGGGCTTTCTGCTTTTATCATACATTTTGGACGTACATTCATTCTTAAATGAAACACAAAAGATGGAAGACTTTTCTTCTTCATAGCAGTTTATTTTTAACAGTCATTTACGGAAACATATTTCCATGTTTGAGTGCATTAATCAGAGACAGCTACACCACTCCCTGCTTTTTAAACAGAAATCAGCATCTGCCTCATATTGCATTCAGTGAGATGTAGTAAAATAAATAACCATAGCTCTTTCATTGATTTTCACACTCGAGTTGAAATACACAATTTGATTGCCTTCATCATTCATTCTCGCAGGCTGGGTACCTACTATTGAACTGAGTGAATAGTATTGCATCGGAGCAGCTTTGAGCTACCGCCAGAGAGACTTCACCAGTCGATAAGGAACACATCTCCTCACACATGCAAACGGACACCGTCTCATAAAAACTGAGGTGAGATTCTTTACAAAACAACAGACAACACCCAACTGCTCTTTTTTGGGGGGGGGGGGGGGTTTCGGAAGCACAGGATGTGATTTATACAAGAGTACATACGAAAAGCACCAAACATTTTTGGTGAATGGGTATACCGCGCAACACATTAACATACACATGTGCAAATAACTTCAAAGCATGATTAAGTGATCTACTCGGGTGAGTAAGCTTTAACAGCACGAGCACATGAAAATGACTTTTCTGTTAAAGCGCATCGAGCTGGTTTATCTTCTCCTAACTGGAATATGAGGAATAATGAATGTCATATATCATTTTTTCAATAAGCCATGGAACATTCAAATGCATGCAACTGTGGGTCACTTACACACTGGATGAATAAATAGAGGTAGATTCACAGAACACATTTTAAAGAAGGAAAGAAGAAACCTTGCAGCTCTACACAATGTATTGCATACTCAAGCTGTGTTTAGAGCTTGCCTTAGCATAGTTTTACAGTGCACTAACAGCACTTCCAGCCTCTCAGACTGTGCTATTGTACTGTATGGCTTTGGCTTGCATCGCTTATTAAATCCAGCAAAATTAAGTTACATACTTAAAGAGGCATATATTGTTTATGGACACAGTAAATGATAAAGTAACCCCTTCTATTTCTGCTACTGCAGCACTCAGTGAAGCTCAGCTTTACTGATCGTCAGTAATCAGATTTGAACTCCTATTAACATGTCAAGTAAATATAAATTATGCAAAACATAACATGAGCTTAAACACTGGACTACATCCAGACACATTAACAAACACGATGAACATTACTTTGTTTTGGTGAATAATGCAGCTGGACATTTAAAAAACAAACACTGACAACCCTCGATAAACTCTAGTGCAAGATATTTAAATATTTTGGTGAAATTCAAGGGAAGTGCACGCAGTTACCTCCACAGCACACAGGAAGAAAAGAAAGAGTGAAAGATGGACTAAGTTGAGTGACAGGCTGAAAGAAAAGCCAGAAAGATGCCAGCTGGAGTCGAAGGTGTGTGCAGTGAGTTATCTGACACTCTGTGACATGTGCAGAGGGGTCAGCATCTCTTCAAAAATGGCTCCTTTCACATTTGACCCTCTCAGGTTGGCTTCTTGTAGATCACAGCCAGACAAGTCGCAGTTCTGCAAAAGGTGACAAAATCAATGAAAATTAAAAGCCTAACTTATTGGTCATCACCTTTTCCTTTCAGCTTCTGTCCTATGGCGTACATCCATCAGCCACAACAATATGGCGAGTAACAGTGAAGTGAAAAACATTGATTATCTTGTTACAATGGCGCCCGTCAGTAGATGGGATATATAAGACAACAAGTAAACAGTTAGTCCTTGAAGCTGATGTGCTGTAAGCCGAAAAATGGGCATGTGTGAGGAGTTATGGGTATTTGACAAGGGCCAAATTGTTATGACTACAACCGGGTCATAACATCTCCACATATGCAGCTGTGGCATGTTCCAACATCTGCAATGATCAGGACCCACAAAAAGAAGTCAAAGGGAGGAAAATCAGTGAAGTGCTGACAGGGTCAGTCAGGCTAAATGAAAAGATTCACACTGAAAGGCGTCAGAACACACTATGAAACAAAGTTTGCTGTTTATGGGACAGAGTGAACAGAGACAGGCTGGGGTGCTCATGCTGATCAAAAGCGCCCATAATGACATCAGCCCATGGCCATGGAGCAGTGGAAAAAGGTCGTCTGATCTGATGAATCCCACTTTCTTGAACATCATGTGACTAGCACAGTAACTGTGTGTTAAACGCTTGGGAAAGATGTGGCACCAGTATGCACTATGCAAAGAAGACAAGCCAGTGTGATGCTTCTGCAGAGACGCCTCAGGTCCTGCCATGCATGTGGATATTACCTGATGCATACCACCTGTCTAAACAAGTACAACCCTTCATAAAAATCTAATTCCCTGATGGCAGTGGTGTCTTCTGCTAAGGTAATGCACCTGTCGCACTGCATAAATTGTTTCTGCGCAGTAGTTTAATAGCAATAATCGAACCGAGCGTCTGTGGAATGTGCTGGACAACAAGTTCAGGGAGACCCCACCTTCTAACCTTCTGACACCTACGTAATATTAGGAAAAAGGTCATAATGTTGTAGTCCTGTTACTTTTTACAAGATTCAAACAACTTGTATAAACCACCAGCAGATGTAATGAAACAATTGTCATCATAAAATGATGATATGATAAGATCTTGATGAGCTTTAGCATTATTTAAAGTATAATAAATAATATAATAAATATAATAATATAATAAATAGCTTATAGAGGGACAGAAAATTACATTTTGGATTTGTTTCACTACTTTTTTTCATTAACTGAAAAGTGCTCACAACCCAGCCTGCCATCTGAGTCAACATCAACAACTGTTTTTACGGATAATCCCGTCTGATAGGTTTAATTTACCTCGAGATCCGTCCCTGCTAAAGTGGCCCCCCGCAGGTTACAGTTCTTCAGCTTTGCATTTTTGAGAGTGGCCACACGCAGATTGATACCGGTCATTTGGCTTCCTTCCATGTCGACTCCTTTGAGGTTTGCACCTGATTAAAAAAAGATGACGTGAGTTGGCAAACGTGGGACGATGTGTTCTTTGATTAAGAAGTTAGACAGAGTACCTTCCAGATTGGCCTTCAGTCCGGATGGATCTTCAAAGTTGCATCCTTTCAGAGAAGCCCCCTCAGCGTTGGAACAGAGCATCTTCACTCCTTGTAAGTTAGCACCCTTCAAACGACAATACAAAGATCATAAGAGCTGAGAATATTCTTGTTTACACTGAGCTATAAGTCTCAAGTCTGTGGATTCAAGTTTTCTGCTTTTTCTTATTTCTTTTAATGAGTTAACTACATGTCAAAAAGCCAAATGATTTTCTACACTAAACTAAAGGGAGCAGTACCTTAAAAGTGAATACAAATCAAGTCTGTTGCTCGCCAGTGGAAAGACCAGCAATGAAAAAGATTATCAACAAGATGATGACAGGATTATGACCCACTGTGAGACCATAATGTTCTTCTGAGAGGATTCTTCATTCGCTACGTGTTTGCTAGTGCTGTGAATGAGTGTTTACACCTACATCCAGGTTGGCTCCAGAGAGGTCAGCCCGCTCCAGATTGGAGCAGCACAGATTAGCGTGTGACAGATTGCAGCGGCTCAGATTAGCCATCTTGAAATTGATATAGCGCAGATCAAGCCGGGACATATCAGCACCACTGAAATTAAGCCCCTGAGAAAAGTAAGCACGACAGCATCAAATAATTTATCAACTTGACAGCGTTATGCGATGGGGTCCAATTGAAACATTTTAAACTCGCTCTACCTGACAGCGGAGCTCTGACTTGGTGGGCGTTGCCAAAAGAAAACGAACAAACTCCTTGCGGGAAATGGGAGAGTGGTCCTCAGGTGGCTGCGAGTTCTGTTACAAAAGCAAGAACTTGTGAGTCAAAACAAATTCAATGGAAAGATCCCATTATACAACAGCACATTTCATACCACCTTGATTGCTACTTCCAGCTGTTCGGCCAGCTGCTCAACTCCAAAGAACCGAGCCTCCTCAAGGACCCCTGAACGACATTTAGTACGATGATATAATTCCCCTCCTTGTCTAAAAAAACACTTCAACATTTAGGACTTATTTGAAAAGCTCACCTCTTATATTTATGCCTTCATTGAAAATAAGCTGACCGTGTCTCAGGTAGTTGAGAATAGGCTCAAAGTATTCAGGGCTGCGGTCGATTAGATAAGCCCCATGCTCATCCTGCTTGTTTCCCCACACATCTGCAGTGAACACAGACAAAACCCCTTCAAAAACGTCTGCCATTAAACACAACTTGAACATTTACTGATCAGCTAGTTCCTGGCACCTTTCTCACGGAACATATGAGCAAGCATACTCTCCGGCTCCTTGCTGACCAAAGTGCTCCTGATCAGAGAACAGACACATTCAACGGATAAATATACAAGTATGGACTATAATATAGAAGTTTTGTGTAATGTGCTTACTGGAGACTAGTGGAAAACATTAATTACACCACAGATACCTGGTGGTGGTGAAGAGACGCCCACCGATATTGAGGGTTAGCCAGTCAGTGTGTGCTCCATCAGATGTAACCTTGGCTTCATTCTGTGGGTCTGTGTTTAAACAGAAATAAGAGTGGCTGAAACCGTGTGGACACTTTGACAGGAAATAAAACTTCTGCAGCAGTTGCAGAAAACACTCACCAATAAATGGATCTCCTTCTGACACATACAGCACATCGTCATCGCTGTTACAATCACAAATGGTCACAAAATGAGGAGATACATTCATAACGCTGAAACAACATAGGTTATTGTTGCCTAAAGTGAGCTTACCGGATTAAAGTGATGTCATCTATGAGACCACCCTTTCCATTGTATAAACAGGAGGCTTTGATTCCCAACTTATTGCTTGCTACGGATAGTAAGTCAGACAAGGTCCCATAAACTGCTACAACCTAAAAACAAAAGAAAAAAATCAATGGGTTAAAGCGTAAACCAGAATGAGTCACTCCAATGTAATGTAAAATGATCAGCAGTCAGCTGAGAAAGGCGAAGTTGAGCTGTTTAGTGTAAAAAAAATATACAATACTATAAAGGCTAATGTTAACCTCTACTTCACATTTCTACAGATATTACGAACTAGTGTTTATTATCCATCATCATAGACCTACTGCAGTTTGTTCAGTGGAAAAAGCCAGTCATTCTGCGGCCCATTCTCCCACACTGAACAGCCTGACTTTTTACCCACCTTGCCATTTTTAGATGTCCCGTTAACAAATAAGGTAACTCTTCTCATTCTTTACTCGCTTTGGTTCTAGGTAATTTCATATAAATACAGTAATAACGTTATACTAGCCAGTTAGCTAATAGCTCCACGAAACAAATGAAGCTGGCCAACTAACTGCATCAGACAACAACACGAGACAAACGATGCCTTCAGAACAATCCGGAAAAAGTAATATTAAGAGTTGTTTTTTTCTTCTTCTTCTTTTTTTTAGCAAATGGAGCTGAAAGCCTAACAATGAATTTACAACCAAGTCAAAACTGTGCTTGAAGTTTTGAAGTTTTAGTTCAGCTAGATTTTCTTATATAATAGGAGTGAATTATCAACAAATATAGTAAAAATTACAGTTTACAATGTAAGAGGAGAATTGATGATAACATAAATATTAGCATTTAATAGCACAGAAAATAATGTAGTTGCTTTTTTACATTAAATAAACAGCTTGAACCGTCGTATACTCACAAGCCTTCAATTCAAGGAGATTAGCAAATAAAGTGACAATTTCGAACAGCACATGAAGACTGCTTTCTGCATACAACTCTCCAATTGGTCAAAGACATCTACGTAAACACGTTTCGTGCGTCGAGCCGTTTGGATACTGCTGCTAACATTAGCTGTTCAGAAGTGACTTTTATAATAAAAACAGCTGCATTTGGCGCCGTTACCGCGTGAACCTTTGTTTAAATATGAAACATCTGCTTCTTATTGGGTTAAAGATAAACTCGCCGTTTAGCTTTCAGATTAGAGCTTGTTTGGTACGAAGGTTGTCATAATGAAACAAAGTTGTTAGTTGCTTACGTTTTTCTTTCATTTAAAAATTAGTGTTTAAGCTCAGATTTTAAGTCACGTGGAACTTTTTTATTCAACTTTTTTTTTTTGCTCCCATTTAATGCCATGTCTGAAAAACACCATTGCTCGTGTTGCTCCAATCCAGTCTCATCTCCCAGTGTACACCAGACTCTAAATGAAATGGATTTTGAACGAGGTTTGCATTTGTGTGTCTGGCATGTGGCGTCGGTGTCAGTGTATGGTAACAATAGACTTATGCAACATACTAGTAGTTGTCAATGTAGTACAGTGTCGCATTGTGTGTCGTCCTCCTGTGCAGGTATCTGGTCTGCTGCAATGGATGGGGACTTGGACAGAGTAAAGTCTCTTGTCCAGAAGGGGACAGACCCAAACCTGAGAGACTCTGCTGGATACACAGCTCTGGTAAGTTTGCTTAGAAGATGTTTGGCTGCACCTATGACTGTGCTTATTTTTCCAAACTTCCCATTCCTTATTTTTGTGTTTTGTCTCAGCATTATGGAAGTCGCAGCGGTCATCTTGCTGTATGCACCTTTCTGCTTGAGAAAGGTGCATGCGCATCACCTCAGACACCAGGTGGGGCCACGCCACTCCATCGTGCAGCTTACTGCGGTCATCTAGATGTCGTTAGACTCCTTCTGCAAAACAGAGCAGATCCAACGCTCTGTGACGATGATGGCGCTTCTCCTTTACATAAGGTACAAAACTGCCTGCAGTAGCTTAAAACTATTGCAATGCAATAGTTTAATGATCGTTTAATCGGTGCCTTTTTTTATTTTTCTACTAAATCTTAAGCAGGCTGCAGAACGGGGTCATAAAGACATGTGTCAGCTGCTTCTTGAGGACTGTCCCATTCTCTGCAGTCAGGGTAACAAGAGGCTCCAGCTCCCCTACCAGCTGGCGCAGCAGGCAGACCTGCAGGAGCTCTTAAAACCACCTCCATGATGACAGATCCACACAATCAGGGGCATGCTGTGATTTCTGATTCCACAAAGGAACCACTGATTGTAACATACTGAACAGGACAGCACTTTTACAGCTTCAAATGATTGACAAGATCCTGTTTTTGATCTATACTTATCTGTTTTTTAAAACATTGCTCCTCTCACGCTTTAGCAGCCGTAAAACCTGCCGAATGACACCACAGTTCTTCATCTGTTACTGTTAAATTTGTCAAATTCCATTTGACAATTCTGGAGGCAATTTCTAAATTTTTTTTTGTTGTCACTGATCATGACTTTTAAGGGGAAAAAAACTGTGGATCAGTCTTAAAATGACCAAGAGGACGGTTGCAGGTCAAGGTTTTATTCCTGAGAAGGGATGAAGAAAGAAACAAATGTGACTGATCAAGTTAACACTTGTGTTGGGGACTAAATCTGCAGATAATGTTGTGTAGGTGTGCCAAACCTTTGTCTGAATAGGTGGTATTAAACTGATGTACAAATTGCCAAAATGATCACTGGAGCAGAGTGAATCAACAATGTCGGGTTCAGACAAACAGGGTTTAAAAGGCTTTTTTGATTGATTGATAATTACTGCATTTGAAGCATTGGGGGGTAAATTAAGAAAAAAATAAAAGGTTCTTGTGGTTGAAACTTTTAGACCACACAATAGCCGTAAGAGAGCTGTGCTGTGTTAAACCACTGCTGTTGCACACACCCACGCTGTTGTGTATTAAGTTTTCCATTTTCAAACCACAAGAAATCTTTTAGGCGTTTATGTTGGAGCACTAACAGGAAACGTAGCAGACTTTCTGAAGTGCTTTTCCTGTATTTACATGATGGATATGTTTATGACAAGCAAATGTTCATTGTGTCAAGAAGGAAAGACATGAGCACGTTCTTGGAGAAGCAACTGTTGCTGCCCATCAATCTGGGAAGACTTTTAAGGCCATTTGCAAACTATTTGGAGTCCATCATTCTATAATGAGAAAGATTATCCACACGTAAAATACCCTGTGGCACAATATAATGCTGATTACGTGATTCATAATATATAAATGTACCTGCATGTTGTTCATTTGAATACCTGTTCAGAAACTCAGATAGAAATAATTGAGTTAATGATAATAAACAGCTGATTGTCATAATGATCAGCTGGATGCTGTGTTGAAATGTACAGTTTTTGACAGTTGAATTATACTAGCTCATTTAAAACGAACAACCTTAACAGAGACATTTTAAAGTTACTAACTTACAGTTACTTTGATCTGATATACAAAGACTTTTTAAATGATCTTTTATTCCTTTGCTGTTTCAACTGAATTTTGTTTGACTGTAAAGCACTTTAATCAGCGTTTGTCTGTAAAATGTCCTTTTGAATTTATTTGACCTTGACATTGCTTTTCCCAGGACTGCGGTATTGGACACAATGAGAATGTCTGTAATTCAGTGAATGAAAAGGAGCCTTACAAAATGTTGCATACAAGTTTCTTCCCTTGTCCACCTGAACTTAGATCGTTAAAATATTGTCAGATTTGTTGGTGAGTTACAGAGGGAATCAGAGTAGCCGGTTGTTCCCTAAACAGCAAACCCTACTGTGATGACTTAACGTTCACTCTCTGCACCTTTTATTATCAGCTCCACCATGGATTAACCACGGTTAAACTGCATTTCTCACTGTTTTTTAAAATCTTTTAGATCATTACATGAATAAATATTATGATAATCATAAATAAACCTCAGATTAAAGCAAAAGAGACCTATAGTCATTACATTAAGCAGCAAAGTGGATGACATTACAGCCAAACATTCAGATGACATTACAGACCACAAACATTTTATCATATTATGAAATCAGAAATACTGTATCTTTAATTGCATTTACTAGCCCATGTAAAATAATCTTGTGATAAAATTTAAGCATCTCGAACATCTACAGTGCATTTACGGGAAGATTATTTTTCTTTATTTCATCTATCAGCATACATATGAACACCTGACATTATTTTACAACAGTTACAACACTGCAGATGTCAGACATCTTGCAGAAGCTAAGTCAGAATCAGGCAGTGTGCACTGTCAGCATACATCTAAGACATAAACAAGGCAGTACAGCATATCCTCCCCAGGAAACTTTAGCTATGGTTACTGTTAGTTTATATCGCTCCTCATACTTTCATCAATATTCTATAAGCAGATGATAAATGAAATGGAAAACCACAAACCTTTTTCGTGAATCGCTGTGTATCAAAATATTTCTGAATAATCACCTGCTGATGAAATATCGGCATTTTCCATTATCAAATAGTTTCCTGGGGTATATCCACCCTAGGTTTTTTTAAGGTTTCACATTAATTCTTGAACCATAAAAATTGTTTTAACCTATTATTCTAACTGGTATTGATAAAAAAGTTATTTTTTCTAAAGTTACATTCATTTATATAAGGTTATAAAACAGAATATTTTATCAGCCCCTAAGGGGAAATTTTGCTTTTGCAGTGATTTTAGAGTAAGAGTCAGAAAAAAAAAGATACATGATGTGCTTCAGTTTATGTAAGTTACAGCTGAATAAGCCACAGTGGCCTCGATAACAGGCCTTTTACAATACATTGCCTATTAAGTAAGATGTTTCCACCTCCCTAAAACAAACAAGACAAACCATTATGAAAACCAGCTTAAAGTAGCATACAGCAGTATGGCTGTGTTCAAGAGGCGTTGTTAGAATCTTGAAACACTCAGTGTTTAGCTGAGCCCAGAAATCTTTGGATTTTAATATTACAAATGTATAATTTTCAGGCCACCCAAGAGTACAATAAATTTAAGATGGGTTGCACCAGTTTCCAAGCTGCCTTTTACAATATGAAATCAAAATTAAGAAGTGTAATCTGATTTTGAACCTTTTTACCTTGAACCGTTTTTATTGTTTGCACCAAGAAGAAATTAGAGCCTCGACATGGATGACAGTCATATGCTCAGTTGTATGTTATTACATTTTGTTTTTAACTGACCAACTCACATCTCAGTGTTTCTTCTCCTGTAAGAAGGGCTGCTTTTGATCTATGATTGTATTAAGTCTGTGTCTTATCCCTCTGATACCTTCATCTTCTCCACCTGTCCAGATTTTACGGCGTCCTGTCTGTCTATTGCACTCTTCATCTCCTCTGTGCTCTATTTCCTGGATTAAGAATAAGTTTAGCTATCAAACTAATGCATGGATTTAAAAAAAACGTCTGGATCTTTTGTGTTGAAGTATGCATTTTATGGATGCAGCATGGGGTTCCACAGCCCCCAAATGCCCCTCCACACTGTCAGAGATGCAGGCTTTTGAACTGAGCGCTGATAACAAGAACTTAATTCAAATTTCTGGGTTATAGGCAGGGGGATGGAGGAAGAATAAGAAGAGGATGAATTTAGGCAACTGAATCTCTGGCAGTAGGGGGCGCTATTGTCTTACAGGAGAGAAAAAATGTTTCATGAGCACCATGTGAATTTGATGGCAGCGATTGCAGAGTGACCTCATTCAATCCTCCTAGCACACTGATGGAAAACTTAACGATGTAACTGTTGTGAAGAAAGAAAGGCATTAGTGTAACTGTTACAGCTGACAGTGAGACATTATCACTCCACGTTAAACACTGAAGCAGATGCTAAACTTTCCTTTTAAGTGACTGAAAATTGTTACATTGATGTTGACAGTTTTTTTATCTTTTATTTTGGTGAATTAGCTCATACTCCATAAGCTTCCATTAACATTTTGCCTCTGCATCAGATTTTAATAGATTCAACAAAGAAAAATGTTCATATAGTGAATATATTTTTTACAAAGAGAAATCTGATGCTTTCTTTTGTCTTTTGTCCTGCCACTTTCACTAAAGTGGCTTGTCACAACAAGTATGACTATGTAGCTTGAAACCTCTTTAGCCCATCTTCTTTAACACAATTTCATATTTACTTTATCAACTGAAATAGATCAACTCTGCATGTTCCATAGAAAACACAAACATGCACATGCATGAGGCAGATACTTCTTCTCACAGCCCTTTGATTTGCAGAGCAGTTAGGCTCTTCTTCTGTCTTCCCTCAGTCCACATGAATACGAACCTACGACAGAAACCTCTCACAGCAGTCTGAGGAACTTTCATTGGGTCCACTGGTGGGTGGTGTTTCCAAACTACCTTCAAACCACATTCATGCTGTGACTGGAGGGGTGCCAGGCCGCATCTGGAGCTCATTGCAGCTGACGCCACACAGCACAAGGAGATGGGGTGTTGGGGGTAGATGGCGTGGGGTATTTAAGCCAAGAGAGCTGTTTATGCTCAGTTACAAGTTCCTCTTCCCACACAGCTGAGGTACTGTAACTAGGATCACTGATTGCCCTGTGTCAGTGAAAGCAGGGGTTTCTTGAGAGTTTTTTTTTTTTTTTAAATATCTGTCTTCTAAATCATACAAAACAAAGGCACGTAAAGCTATTTGACTTTAACAGGTCATTTTGACTGACACACTAACCACCAGACCTGCCCACAGCACCCTCTAATTGTCCCTTTGCCAGCTTCTATGAAACATAATCAAAGCTGATGTTTCAGATCTGCGAGCAGTGAGGTAATGAAAACCCTCTGTGTCGCTCTGTAAAACTTGAGGAATGTTCAGGGGCCTCATCCGTTATTGATAATTTTTCATGAGCTGTGTTGAATTTGAGAGGTTTTCTTTTTTTTCTTTTTGTTTTACTCCATTATGTGGAAACAATCAAAAAGGACCTTTTTCCACACTTTTTTTTTTACTCAGTCTCTTTGAAGCAACTGTGCAACCTGACTCAGTTTTGTTAAAACAAAGGTTACGGTAAGAGATCTAGATGGATAAGATGTGATTTTTATGTCTGGCTTAGAGAGCTTAAAGTAATGTGAGGACTTGGGAAGGACTCCACAAGATGAGGAATTTAGACTGCAGCTCTATTTAGCGAGATTTATTTGGAAAGCAATGAAACTTCCTGGCCCTGGAACCCACTTCCACCATAATGAGCCCAAGTTAAACCAGGACTGGATGTTATTTTCTTCAGAAATAGACGGTGGTCTGTATGCCATGCTTGTATGGAAGATTTGAAGTCAGTGCTCGTTTTTTTTTTTTTTAAACAATACTTTCGTCTGCTTGAGGATAATGAGAACAGCTTGCCTTATGTGTGTACTTGGACAGACTGAGAATTATGTTCAAGCTATAAAATTAGTAGCTTCTGTGGCTACCAAAGGAGTAACAAATAAACACTCAAAAAATATTGTCCTCATTTGTGCCAAATATCCATTTTCTCTATGTTGGTTTTATTTTTGCCTCCTGTTTTTACTGATGAAATGGTCCTCTGGTCCTTATCTTTCCTGAGTTCACCTGCACAAAACTAATGCCATTCCCTAATGTCCCAGCTGCCCTGGCAGAGCCGGACCTGTCTGCGCTCCCCTGAAGTAATCAGGTAAATGGCTGGCAGATGGGCACATGTTGAGACACGGAGTACCAGACTCTGGAATGGAGAACAGTTCCACGTTGTCTGTTCTGCGCTAGTGAGATTCTGGCCGAGGGGGCGTGTGTAATCAAATATATGGGAGCTGCTTCTCAGAGACGCTGCATAATCTAATTTAGGTCCACTCCCACTTCAAAGAAGCATATCGTGTGCTGGTTGATGTGGTGTTTGCAGATCTTACGAGCCAGTTTTCCAGGTCAGCGGGTGATGGGATCCATGAGACCAGAAGCTCTCCCATCCAATCCGCACGGTGTCTATGGGAAATGCCAGAGTTATCAGATGATCCAGCCAAACACAAACAAGATCGTACGATACATGTCTGTTAGCTTTAGCTTCAGTTCTTTTTCAAAACCATATTATAGATCTTACCGTTTTCCTTTTTTTATTTAATACACACGTCTTGGACTAAACTGCAACTCACACATCTGGACGATATCAAAACATCCCTAAAATTTCCCGTAATAGCATTATTGTGCGTATATCTGATGGGGAAAGTGTTTTTTTTTTCTCTCCAGACTCCAGAATGTATAGTTGAGTTCCTTTTTATTGATTATTAAGATGCAATCTTCTTAAAAGCATTGTCCAAGAAACAACATAAGTTGTTTCATATGAGTTGGAAGACAATTAATGAGGCTTTTGTGGCCATACATCTTGGCCCCTTCATAGTAGACTGTTTAAAATCACATAATGAATCATCAGGCACATCTGCAAAGGAGCTCTGCAGAACCACTTGATGTACTTGTTATGTGCACATGAACAGCATGCTGGAAGTGCACATAACAAGTACATCAAGTGGTTCTGCAGGTTCTGTTATCAGCTCAATCCTAAAGAAAAAAAACATTTGATTACTGATTATTTTTGTTAAATTATTGTCCTTAAGCACACCAAACAACGCTCATAGGCTCTGAAAACTAAACTGCCAGATCATTAAAGTCTTTACTTAATATTTATCAAACAGAACATTCACATTCGATGTTCAAAATCAGCAGGAGCCGTGTGTAAAGAAGAATGATTATGGATGTTCTTTTTGCTTCCAGGCTGATTCTTCTATTCATTTATTTTCCCTACACCTGGGATAAGATATCTAAAGTTTTGCCAACTGAACCTCTGGGAATGCACCATTGACACATTATTGTTTGTTTTTACGCCAGATACATGAAACATTAATATGCATGAAGCCGTCCAAAAGCCGTACATCATATTTTCAGGGTAGCTTAGCCTATTAAGAGGAGCCAAGTGTCCCCATGTGCACACCATGGTGAAAGGCTGCTCTTCTGTGAAGACTCTATATTTACTCTTACTTCCTGTAGACCAAATGTGGTCCTGTGCACCACAGCATGCACAAGAGAGAAACTTCAAATATGCAAATAAAAAAACTTATCTAAAACTATAGAAAATGGAATACAGTAAGGTAAAAAACAATTGAACAAATTGTATCTTGTGTGCTCAGCGTAAAAAATTTGCTTCCTGGCTAGTATTTTTTACAAATGCCCCATAAAACGAAAAAAAAAAAGCATTTATACGACGAAATAAAAACTACAAAGTGAACCCCAGACACACCTAGTAGCTTTTCTTGTGTGTGCTTGGCATCAATATTTGGTTGCAGAACATTTGGAAGCAATATTTCTTGTTGTAATTTCTAAGTTTCTTGGATATGTCCACTGGTTGTTTCTGCCACTCTTCCAAATGTGTTCAAGCTCTTTGTTAAAAACACCTCTCCAGCCCCTCTTTTAGCCTGTTGGATGTGTGACCTTTGCATCACATTTTCTTACACATGGTAGCATAGGGCTGGTTTTATAATTAGTTTTATACATTCAGTTAATACGGTAACCCTTGAAATCATTTAAGCATCCAAAAGCTGACACTTAGTCTTAACAGGCTGATATTCAGTCACAGTTTCTGACAAATTAGCCTTTTTAAAAAAAAACAAACAAACAAATATGTGAGTGAGAGCAGCTTTACGGGGAATTTAGCTGTATTGATATACACGCACTATTTTCCAAAAAAAGATGCAAAAACATCTCAACCATATTTTAACATAGGTATATGTGTTTTTTTATTTCAAAGAGTTCTTCTCTGCTCTTGATTCCTCTTTTTTTACAAATGTCATTCCAGTAGGACTGAAGGTTTTCGCAAAAACATTTGTACCTTTCTCTCAGCACAGGTTTCCTCCTTGGCCGACACAAATAGATCCCTACTTGTTGCACTGTGCAGAGCAAGCTGGAGCCACCAATCCAGATTGTTCATAGATGTCTTGTGCGGTGTTTATCTCAGCCTTGGAAAACTTCCCTTACTTTTCCTCACAACATCTAGCCCTGGAAGACTCTCAACAGTTTTCATCATTGTGAAAAAGAAAGTGGAAACAACTGAACCCTTTTTTGGAATCAAACCCTTTTTCATTAGTTAAGTTTGGAACTAAGTTTGGAAAACGAAGCACAGGTGAAACCTTTTTATGTTTTGTTTGAAGAGTTAAAGACCATAATTATGTAACATTTTTACATTTAATTGCTTCTCATGAAATACTTTTTTTGGTCATTGTTCTATAAATATAGTGAAAATATTGGTTCATTATCCAATTTCCTTACTCACAGCTCAGGGGTGCAAATCATTTTGTCCAGAACTGTAATAGTATGAGCCACATGGGGCAGTTGTTGTTTCTTAATACCTTGAGAGCACTTTGCCTGTAATACTTTAATACTCTTTCTGATGTCACTTTAAATGCAGGCATTCAGTAACTTTAATTTGACAGAAAGACAATGATACATTTTTTGCAGTGAAGGATTTTGACTCCACTGATATTCACAACTTTCCATGTAAAAGTAAAACATCAAGGGAAAAACATTCTTCGATGGAATATACTGTACCAGATTTACTTATGCATCACCAGCTCTGGAGCTAAGAGGCATACAAGAGCCTTCGAGTTTTACAAAAATCATTTAGTCTAGATTCCCAGTTACATTCAGACCTCAAGGACAGGACATGGTTTGAGCAAAACAAGTGATAATCAGTCACAACTAAGGCTGAGGAGTTGGCACCTCATTCATTAAGAATTCCACAAGAATAGTAAACAGCAAAATAGTCACAATGGTGGTGACAATGCTTCCATTCAGCGTGAATGACTATGAGGAACGCAACACCAAGCTGCACGTGTAATTGAACAAGATGGTTACGCTGATGAACTAAGACTCATAGGGGCACGCCGTTCCTCTGTCAGCAGGTGCCCAGCACACACTAGTCCATTCATATGCGCATTCCTGTCTCTCTGCTCGCCGCTCAGCAGGTTCCTCCCGGCTACTCAGGACAGGGGCTGACACACACAAAGGGTCTTCAATCTGCCTCAGACAACAGCCAGCATAAAGGCCCGGAAAACCACAACAGCATTATGTCAAAGAGCTGGCTGGGGGTGGTGAGCAAAGCTTGGGGGGCCCTGTGTAGAACAGGGGCACTGCTGATGGATGGATGAGGGCTGGACATAGGCAGCATCGTGGAAGGCCGAGCTAAGGATTTTGTCCATAAAGGAGGATATTTGTACTTACTCAGTAACAATGGAATGCAAACACAGAGAGCAAGCACAATAAAACACCACATTGGGGCGATGAAAAAGCTGCGAGGGAAATCATCATGCAAAGCAATGATATTGTTCACTCTGAGGATTGCATGACTGTATTTGTTCTCATGCTGATGTGTGGCTTAGCCTGCCTTCAGTTTGCTTTTGCATAAGGTATTCCTGTCTTTACCAGTGTCCGGCACATTTCCTTACTCTGAAAGGAGACGAGGAGCGACCAGAAATGCCCCACCTCATCTTGAAACAGATTCTGTTTAGCTTTAGCTTTTGTCAGCTGCATCTAAGCAAAGGCTCAACTGACTTTAAAACTTACAATGTCCTGGCCTTACATCAGATAATGACTCATTTACATTTTGTCCTCCTTTGTAGATTACCTGTGAATATTTGAGCTATTCATCACAGGTTAAAAAAAGATCCACACTGTGTAATTATTAATGTAAAAAATTAACCTTATGCTTTCACTTTACAGCCTTTTTGTCCAGTCTTGTCAGTTAGTGCCGCTATAATGTGCGTAACTTGGGCTACCACGGCATGTGCACATCACAGAGGCAGGTTAATGATTAAAAGGGATTTTTTTTATTAGCTCCAAATAAAAGTTTGCAGCTTTCATTCTCTAACATAGAGAAGTGAACCATTGTAGGAATATAAAAAAAATGTATCTCATGCACTGCTAAAAGCAACCAAAAGCTTTTATCTTATCTTATTTTATCTTTCGTCTCATCTGCTTTGCACAGATTTTTCCACCCTGAGCTGCCTCTGCCTCAGTTTCTGATATATCACTCATCTCCTATCGTCATTGAAAAACAATAAGCAACCAAATGCATAAACATTCCCCATATGTTGTGAATTCTGCCAAGGCTTTCATGTTCTGCCTAAACCTCTTTTTATCATTACCAGCTTTATGCACATCTCAGGGAAAATCTTTGACACACACCAACACACACTAAAGGAAATGTCTATAATGACTCCAAACTGCTGCTGCATCAAAGATCTTCTAAGTCGTATTCTGGTGTTGAGACTGTCAGATGTGGCTGATTGCTGCACATGCTTGTCTAACTCTCACTGTTAGTTACCCTAATAAACATGCCTGTTTTTCTCTCTGGTATGTATGCGGTTGTCAGATTCACACTCCATCTGCTGTGTAGTTGGCAACTCCCTTTCAGGCTGAGGATTTAGAGGCGCTATGTTGTAGAATAGTTAAAACATTGGGAAATGTCTGTATTTGCCTTCTTTCAGAACCTTCAGGAGAAGCTTCTCATACATGTATGTTAAATGACAACAACCAGCAGGGATTTGGTCAGCACAGATCAGTTTCTCTAAAGAAATCCATGCTCTGGTCTTCTCTGGGTGGAGACATGCAGATATCCTGGAAAGCTCATAATAATGACAAGACTTGAGGAATCACTTTATCCAAAGAAAAGTCCACCAAGTTACTAAGTGTAAAATCACACAGCTTAACACAGGTTAAGCAAAGCTCTGCTGATTGACTGTTTACAGCAGCCTCATATTTGCAATAGAAATTAAAGTAATTTAGATCCATACTCTTATTATTGACTAATCAATCTTTTTTTAAAGTGGTACCACAGAACAAAAACCTGAAAATAAGGCCTAGATTATATGTAGTTTATCAACAGAAAAAGGTCCATCTGTAGTCTGGTAGACACTGTATGACAAACCCCCTCCTGTTGCCTCAACATAACCTTTTCCTAAACCTAACCGGATGTCTTCAGGTGAAGCTAGCATAGCGTGTAGCTCTATACGCACACAGATAGTTGCTTGATTTAGTCTGAGATTCATGTTCTGGTATCTGCTAATGTAGCCCAGAAGTGACAACTAGTGCTAAAGTCCATTAAATTAAACTTTGAATCATAACACTAGAGACAACAAAAGAAGCGCTATGATATGACATTCAAAAATTATATCTAAAAGTGGTGTGTGTGTGTGAATATTTTCCTTTTTCTGAATGGTTGAGATTAAAGAATATATTCAAATCTCAATTCACTATTAACTCATCCATTTGAGGTTTATCAAGGCCGTTTACTGCAATCCTATGCACTTCCTGTTGTTGTTAAAGGTTCTGTTGTTGTGATCTCCTCACACACTTTTAGGTCATCATCTAAAAAAATGGTCATATAGGCAAAGTATCGGCAAAGAGCGTCCGATGTCATCATCCTCCTGTGTTGACTGATAGAAGCTCGGTTGAGGTTGGAGTTACAATCAATACAACAAAACACCAATGTTGGCTCTTTATTTAAGGAAAGGAATAAAACACTACAGCTTCTTGACATTTACTGTATAAACAACTCTATAGAAATATCTGATCTCCTTGAAAGCAAAGCAAATATTAAAGTTAGATCAAGTGTCAATGTCCTTAATGTTACATTGAGAAAAAAAAAAGGCTAACACATGTTGGAGCACAAATCTTTCCATTCTTTATTCTAACCATAAAGCTGGGCTTCACATGTCTGCAGCTTCAGTTGTCAGTCATTCGTCAACTGTGACGGAGAATCAAAGACCATATGAGGTCTTCAGATATGAAATATGTGTTTGATCAGGCAGAGCAAACTTTGCGTTTGTGCTGAGCTGGCAGACTTTTGAAATTCTGCCAATTCTTTAGGCCAAAACCATAAAGCCTTTTTCCCCCCTCTTTGTTTATTAAAAATAGTGGCCTTGAACAGGAAGTTGATGAAAGTGTTTGCTCTCTGTGAGAAAACTATTTCTCATGCATGTTTGTTAAAAAGTAAACTCAGTCATATTATTGGCCACACAGTTGGTCAGCAAATGTGGACGTTGAAAATTCTTGGCTTCCTAAGTGGTGTGCCATAAAAAAAAAAAGAAGCCTGTCTCCAATTAACCAGCTTGATTCTCCTCATGTGTGTCTGTAATTTCCAAGTTTTTTGTTGTTGTTGTGGTTAGGACTTCATTTGAAGCGATTTGGTCGGGTTTTATAACCCTTTGTTCTATTAAAAATGTTAATGTATGGGGCCCCCCGTCTGTAGTTGGAGTGCCAGCCTGTGTGTTTACAGGGTCCCCAGTCCCACAATGCAAAGAGCGCGGTTTGATGATTGTGGTGAAGCTCATCTGCAGAGTGGCTGTGGATGGCAGGGGGAGCCAGGTTTCCACAAGATGCAGCATCAAGTTGAAAAGTGTCTGCCCGACGAATGACGGAAGTTTAACACTAGAATAAAAAATCCGGATAAAACAAAGAGCGCAACTACGAACCAGTTAAAAAAAATATTCCCACCATGAAAAGGCGCACAGCACTTCTAAGTCAGCTGTCTTCCTCTAAGGGTGAAGCTTACATTAAATGTACTTTCATGATCTTAAGTGGAAATAAGCAGTTTCTGTAACACCCCCCGACTCTTGTGCAGTCTCTTATAACTTAGAAAACATAATAATAGCAACATAATAAGCTGCGCAACTCGGTCCATTTTAAAGACAAAACTTGTGGGCTTATAATAATAGTTAGCAACTATAACAATTCTCAGTTTGGGTTTTATGTTGTAAGATCAGACCGGAAGTTGACCGTGTATTGCCTCTGGCTTGCCTTTGTTACGGAGAATGTGAATACTCTCAGATTTAAGAGGGGGAGGTTTGCAGCTACTCGGACTCTCGTTGTGGAACAGCGTTTCTCCGCCAGGAATGGTCCAAAAAATACTTTCCAAGTTTGATTCAAATGTCTCTTTTTTTTTAGTATTACTACTACAATAGTGAGCGTTATTTCTCTATCCGGATATTTTGTTGGAATGAGTTGAGCAACTTCGGGATACAGTTTCCAAAAGAGAGGACCCAAGATTTCATCGCGTGCGAGACGTGTTGGGATAAAGGGATTACCAAAAAAACCAGCGCACAGGCTCCGCTCGCTTCGTTGCATCGGACCTGATTAGCTAGGTAAGATAAAAGAAAGTGTTCGCCGCTGAAGCACAGGTTCTAAATGATAAAGACCTGACAAAGGAAACATTCTTTTAGTGCGGTTTTTTAAAAAAAAATAATTTCTGCTCGTAACTTTGTTTCTTTCTCTGAATTGGGGCGACGTTATTTGCGCGCACCGCAGAAGTTTGGCAGAAATCTGCGCAGACCTGTGAGCTACACGTTGGTAGGGAGAGAACTTCGTTAACGGGCCACGCATCAAAGTCTGGATATTCAGCTCTGGAAGTTTTCCTGCATCCAATCTCTGCTCGGGACTCATTCCTTATCTGACCAACACTGGCCGTTTCACAGCTCCCCGCCAGGAAGGTCAGCTGGTCATTTTCTATCTTCAGTCTTTGGTTTGGCTTTACTTTACTGTTTGTTGATCTGTTAAAGGGGTTAGCCATTGTTTGCCTCGGTGGTGAGTTGATGTTATTGAGGGACTTCATTTATTTCAAAGAGACTGAATAAAGTAAAGCAGCCCTTAAATTGGCAAGCAAATATTTAATTGCATTTTGGCCCTTTTTTTTCTTTCTCCCCCTTCGTGTTCAACGCAATGGAGCTTTCTCGAGAGAGGGTTTTCACGCGTCGTAACACCAGAGCCCCCCTTGCTTGGAAATGAAAGGGTACGAAAGCACAAGACTCCAGTGTTGCCTTCAGTCCTGTAAAAACCTGCTTTGGTATCCTTTCTGCCAGAGCAGGCGCCTTGAACGAGCCTAGGTAGCCTGATAAAGACTAACCACGGAAATGAGAGTGCCTCGAAGGCTAATGTTTCCAACTGCACATAAGAGTATGGATTCATGCGCTTTTCTGAACTTCTTTGTAGTCTTGTGATGTGTTTAAAGTTGATTGTGTCTTAATTCGTTCCACAGATTCAGACGCCCAGTCAGAAAAAGTCATTATCTTTCTAAGTGGACGTTCTTTCTTATTTTTTTTACACATGTCACAAAGAGAGGGTCTGAAGGGGCCGGCCTGATGTTATGTAAAGCTCTAAATGTTATGTTAGAAAGGCAGAGGGACAAGATGGATGGTTAAGAGAAGCTGTATGTCTGCAAGGGAGTTCACAGGGAGAAAAAAAAGTTTTTCTTCAACCGTATAATGAAAAGTGGAGAATAGTTCTGCCCTTTAATTTGCCAGGCTGCTCCCTCAGCTCGGAGTTGTTGTCACTTCAATGCCTCCAGTGTCTCCTCTACACGTGTGCAAGTTGTGCTTCCAGCCACTGGCGTGATTCTGTTTGATTTTTTTGTCTCTCCCCGCGTTAAGGCAGTGTCTCGGGCTGATTTGAGCACAGCATATTCCCTTCATGGTGGTGAAATCTCAAAGGAGAGGTATGAGCATTGTTTGTGGAGGCAGAGTGAAAACTCTCAGGTACTAAGCGGTGCTGAGAAGCACTTTAGGTTTAAGTGCCAAACCAAATGGCCGAGTGTCAGATGGCTTGAAATTGATTGTCTCTACATTTTAGTGTAATCTCGTGACACCTGATCTCCTGCCATGGCATGCTGGTGGTGAACCGCTGCTTCAGATTGTATTTCTGCAAATATGGAGGGAAAAAAATAAAACCAGAGGTGTCTGTTTTTGTGAAAACAGTAGCCTCAGGGAAATGGGCTGATGTCCACTGAACTGCTGCCATGTGCAGATTGGCCTGTTGCTGGCTACAAGTGCAGACTAAACTGGATGGGGGTGGTACAGAATTTGGGAGCTGAGGAATTTTATGCATGGATGGCAGTGAACAGTAATTATGGTGAGAGCCATGTTATGGGTTAGGCTGGTAACCTTTGTCTTCGTATAATGAGAGGAGCTCAATGTGTCACGCATGTTCTAATCAGTTTAGTCTAACCCCTTTTTAGATTGGCAGCTTTTCAGGGGAATGCTTTTATTTCTGTAGCCCACAAGCGGGACTTCACCAAATATTTAATGGTGTAGCACCTTTCTGAAGCTGTGAAAGCAAACTGTTTTCCAGCTACAGTGTTTCTTTTCAGACCGTTGATGAGCTAATGACGTTGAGCTGAAATCGACCGGGAAAGTTGAGCACCAAAAGAAGAAAGGAAAAACTTCTTCCCCTGCTGGATGGTTTAGACTTGCTGGGTCCACTCGCAGTGCAGTATCGTTGGATATGAATGAGGCGCTCGCACACCTCGGCCACACCTTTTGAAGCTGCTCGCTGTCAGCAGTGCAGGACTGTGGTATTTGGCTGAGGTTTGTCATTTTTTTGCTGCTGCAGTCAGTGCTATGAATCAGACCGATCTGTCTGTAGCTAAGTTTAAAATGCGGAGAACAGAAATGAATTGATGAAGCGCGTTTTCTTCTCTTACAGTCAGACTTGGTGTTTTCTGGAAACATGAATGGAAACGAATCTGATATCTAACACTTTCGAGTGTTGTGTAATATTTCCGATAGCAGGATATCAGCTGCTGTAACCAAAACAAATATTGATTTTACTCTGGATTAGGAGCCTCATATTTCCCATGGTGTGTTTTACTGTTGGGTATTAAACTAAATACAGTTGGGGAAGTGCTTGAATGTGATAAAACGATATGATCCAGCAGTCTGCCAGTGTGTTGGCCTCGGTTCATGACTCCTCCTTACCACACGAAGAGTTTGCCCTGGAAGATGACAGCAAGACTCACCCACTGTGTGCTTAACTCGTACTCCCCGGGGCGTGGAGTGTAACAAAACGTCCCGTCTTACTTTAAAGAAGCTACTTCCTCCTCTTTCAACTATTGATGGTTGTTTTAGTGACGAGGGCCCGGGGAGCAGGACGGGCTGCTCTTTGCGGTTCCTTCTGTCAGGCAGCGGGACCACTTTCTTGGAGGCTTCCCAAACACTGACTCACAGCTTACAGAGCAGAGATGACCAAGCTTCTTTATCCCCCCCAGCCCTCCCCCTGACCCAGCTCAGCTGCTGGAACACTAGACCATTCTTGGAAAGTGAAATTGAATTGGTTTTGAGGAGAACACAATGACTGTTTCAGAGGGGAACATTAATAAAAGCTAAACCTCTTAAAGGAAAGCACGGCCTCGTCTGTCGGGGTTTATGTGAACATTTCAACCAAGGTGGTCTCTCTTTAAATCAGAAATGACCTGGTGCTTGTAGTTGTTGTTTTACAGAACTGGCTACTTCTTAAACTTTTTCAGATGCCTGTTGATATTTAGTTATTGATGAGGGCTTTAATCTAAGCCTTGAATTTCTTGGAAATCTCTTGTCACCTTATGGGAGCAAATGCTTGCGGGGGTTGGGAGTGTGTGTGTGTGTGTGTGTGTGTGTGTGAGTGTTGGGGGTGGGGTCATATTGAGTTTAGGAACTAAAACAAACTGTAGATAGATCTGTGTGGAAATGATGGCCTCTCCACATGAGTTTCATGAGTTTTTTTAATTTTATCTACTTTTTTCTGTAACAAAGTGGGAGAAGAAGAACGTTTCAGTTATGGGCAAGCGTTGATCTCTGTGGCCAGATGCTGCTTGGGGTGATTATTCAAGCAGATGTGCACGTAAGAGTCACCCACTCCTCAACTCCGAAGGCACTGTAGATGCTAAGATGCTTCTTGTACTTTGCCACTGTCAGGGTTTGAGTATGGGGACAGTCTCCCAAGTTCTGATTAAGTGGTTAAAGTTTTGAACATTTTATTTATAGCTATTGAGCAAGATGTGTCTAACTCTTAAGTTATCTGACCCAGTCTGGTGTGCTGCTGTTTCTTATCAGTGTTTTGTACACTCGGGCCTAACTGCTGAAGTACCTGCCTTGACCCTTACAGACAAACAAAATATTCTCTTCCTTTTTGTCAGGTGGGAAAAATGCCTGTTGTTTTAAAAGAAAAAAGTGCTGATTTTACTGTTTTATTTCGAGCTTGAACCTAGCTTTAGTCTTGTGTGTTAACCTGAGCTTTAGTGTCCTTCAGCATGATCAAAGCAAATCATTCTTTTGAGACATTTGACTTGCTTATCATTGGTTTGTGCTGTCTTTCTTTTCAGTGGTGCACTGTGAATGACGCCCAGCTGATGTCCCAAGGATCTGAATGGAGTTCCAGTCGCGTAAAAGCCAGCGGTTGTAGCTCCGTCAGCAGGATGCTGATGAGGCCAAGTTTACTTCTGTTTCTGACTTTCTTCGCCTTGTTTTTAAGGACCCAATGCCGGCCTGCTAACAATGATGAAGGTAAGATCGCTTCATAACTTGAAGCTGCTTAGTCTTGATTTGTACAGAGCATTTTTTTCTTTTTTTTGCCAGTTCTGGTTTCAGTGTTCTACAGTAACACGTAACTGTTTGAGCTTTTAAACCCATTGAGGCGGACTTATCTTGACTCTTGCCTTGAAAAGATGTCAATTGATAAGGAACGCTTTGTTCTTTGTACAGGAATGTAATCCTTACATACTCCAGGCTTCGGTGAAGTCTCTTCTTTGTAGCGTCAGTGCTCACTCACCACCCCCCACACACACACCCCCCCATTTGCTTGACTCACTTGTAGCACAATTGTGTTTCTGACTACAAGTTGCACTTCCCACCTGTTCGTTAAACATTTTTCTGTTCTTACTAGTTGTTGATTCGTAGCACATCTGGGCAGAGCTTGTTGGCCATAAGACTTTCCGTACAGAATTTAGACGTGCCTGGCTGTTTAGCCCGAAAAGGGGAAACAGGCACTGAAATCAAATCCCTAAAAATGTGTTTCTTGGATACTGTCCAGCAGTGTAATAGCTGGCTGGGCTTGTGGGTAGATGGGTTTGGATGTTTACATTCTGCACTCGGAAGTGGAGAGCAGCAAAAGAATATGATAAAGTTCAGCATTATAATTGAAGTAATTAAGCAAAAGGGTCTCTCTTGGGCTCTGGGCCCTAAAATAAACTTGGTGTGGCTGTATTTAAGTCGGCAGTGGGAAAGGGAGGAGAAAATGACTCCCATCTGTAGCCTGAGGGCAGCTCCACTACCTAGCAACCCCTGCTTCTCTCCTCCTTTGTAATGAAAAGGTATTTGTTGTCACTGAAAGAGGAGTTAGCTGCCAGGGAACTATAAATTAGCCTGTTTTTGAAAAAAAAAATGCTACTTTAAACCCTTCCTTATCCTCAAGGATAAGCTTTCTGAGGAGAGTGTTTGTCTTCTTACGTGAGCTATAAATTTCCACGAGGGTGGGGAAAGTCTGATGCATTCGCACTCCACCCAGTTCTTGATCACCAAATGGCCAGGTACTATCTGTGAGCCTGTGTGCTTTTTCTCCTGCTCCCCCACAGACATTTTGCTTGGGAATGCTTCACTTTCCCCCGCCTCCCTGCTGGGTGACGGATGGCTTCAGCTGTCGACAAACAATCGCAGCAGAGGCATTTAGTTGCAATCCTTTTGTCTTGGGTGGAGAAACAAAATGGTTATATGGAAATGCTTTTGTTTCATGCGTGCTTCATTGCTTGTCTCGGGGATTTTTTTGTTGTGCGATGCTCACATAAGAAAAGAATAACTCCTTGAACAAATTCAGTTCATTGAATTTCCTCAGGGCTCACGCTGACAGACATTCAAATGACTCTAAAGCTTTAAACCTTTCCCAACACTAAGACTTGGATGATTTAGTCCTTAAGTTACTATTTATGTTTCATATCTATCTAACCTGCTTATTTGAGTTTTCTTTTTCTGGCTAGAAATGTTTGATTGCTGAGCCTTTAGAGGAGGGCTCTTAGAATGGAGGGCTGCTCACAGTCCTGAGTCGACTTATTTAAGGCCCAGATGAGCAACGCTCCGGTTATTCTAGTGTCAGAGAAGCGGCATTTTCTCGTGAACACAATCAGCATGCACACAAATCTTTTCGGGTCTTCTTAAGACTTCTTCTCAGTGAAACACCAGGACGCTGTGAAATGTAAGAAAAGTATTATTTTCTATCAGATTCTTTATCTGAAAAAATCATGAAGTCCCAATAATGATAATAGCTTTTTCTTTTTTATATAATTTAAACGCAGTTATAGCTTTTAAATGAACAACCTTAGAGAAAGTCATGGCTAAAAGTTGCCTTCTTATTTCCTGATATGGGGGGAAAAAAAATGATCATTTCTTAAAGATTGAGGTTTCAGCACTGATGCCGAAGATGGTTTTTCTTTAGATTATTTCAGTTGTTGGAAATGGTCTTACAAAGGAACCAGAATTTTAACATGAAAACTAAAGGAAAGCCATTCAACAAATTACCCAAAAAGGAAAACGGTGGTTTGATGCTTTCAGCAGGATTAAATACAGCCATCCAGGAAAAAAGATAAGGCCAACAGTGCATATATTAAGAGTGGAATGTATTTATCATGTGTTTGTAATGCGTCACCACAAAAATCCAAACTGTGAAGCTGGGACCCTTTCAGGGAGAAACCTGAAGTAGAGATAATGGTAACGGAACAATGTGGTCTTGATTTTATTATGTTTGTCTATTAAATACAAATGGTAAGGCTAAATGCAGCAGAGCTGATTTGAATAACACAGCCAGCCTTGTTGTTCCCAAGTGCTAATCAGTGCTGATTGTCAGTGGCTCGTTTAAGAATGAAAGGGGGCTCCACTGGAGTGCTTAAAGGAAGGGCACGCTGTTTTTTTTTTTTTTGTGCTTGTGCATGGTTTTCGTTTTCTTTTGCTTCCTTCCTTCCACTGCTGCCTTTTATCAATCCCCTCTGCACATCAACCATCGCTTGGCTTCACCTTGATGTGGTCAAATCTGCAAAGGAAACTTGCCATAATTGTTTTCTCCGCATGCCGCCGCGGAGCCTCGACTTGCTCGGCTTTCCTGCATTCAACCGTCACTGAAGCGAGAGCAGGAAATCCCACAAGTCATTCACACCGCGTATTGCTTCCTATGTTTTAGCCAGAGAAAGTTCCATAGACTGGCGCCAACCCCTCATTTTACTTGGTCTTGCATTTACAGATTAGTTACCCCCTCCACTCTTGTTTTAAAGTATCACTGTTGTTCTGCATCAAACTTCCTGGCATGGTTTTTAGAATTAGGCTGATTATAAATGATGTCAGTCAATTTTCAGAGATGGATGACCGAAGCCACGTCGGAGCATTCCAGGTGGGTTGTTTCCTGAAACTGGTCCTTAATCTGTTTTAATCCAATCATGGTAGCAGGAAGATTAATGGAGATGAAACCTACTCAATTCAAAGAAAGTATGAAGTCTTTACACTTGAGTTTGCAGTGTGTGTGTGTAGCATTTTGGAAAGATGAAGCGTATACTCTGAGTTAGTTGGAAAGACTTTAGCTTTAGCCTTTTGTTGAGCAGGACAGGATTGATTTTTCTGAATTGTGTTATCCTTTTACTCCAGTTTCAAGAGGGCTGTCACAGAAGCACAAATGGTCCTCCTGTCTGTGGCTTTAAATAAAACAACAAGTAGATTTTTACAGTTTTATGGGTGTTTTTATGATGCCTGAACCCAGATTAACAGCTGGGATGTTGACACTGTCTTATCAGGGGCATCTCCATTTAACGGATGGACAGAAACCTACTGGACAAACCCAACTCATTGCATACACACTCTGTGTTCAAGGCAATTTCCAGGTTGGATTGCTATGACCCATCATGTTCTAGTATGTCTACACAAACCATTTCAGGCCTATGGCTTAATTTAAAACTGCCTGCTTAAACCTCCCATTGTTCATCCTCTAAACTATGAAATGAAAAGTGAAAGGCTTTAATTTAAAATATTTGACCTTCCATTAACGATCATGGAAAAAGAAGTACCTTCAACTTTCTGTTCAGGATTTATTTGAAATGAAGGATTTGAATTGCCTGCTGGTTAACATGGTATTGATGGATTGCAATGAAAGCACAATAATAATGGGGTAAAAAGAGGAACGTTGGCTGTGGATTTGGGCGCTCTGAGGGCTCGGTAGTTATGGTGGAACAGAAGGGGAATGGCTGTCACTGTCACAGGTCTGGCAGGTCTAGCCAAAAGATTACGTAGTTGTGTTGCTTTTATGAAACGGTATCCTGAGAGACAAAACAATATCCTGGCATGCTAACGTGACGGAAATGTGGCTCACGTGAGAAATCAGTTTCCAGGTTTAAACGGCTTAATGCAGATGGGGTCTAAATGCCTTTTCTGCTTTCCCCACTTTGGTTTTGTTTTTGAGGAGAAAGTTGATCCTACCCCCTGGCCCCTTTTCCTGCTGGGATTAAGGGCCTGTCAGACACATGTGATCCAGGAAATACCTTTACTAGGCCCAAGTGGGGTCACCATAGCAACTGGCACTAGAACCTGCCACTGCAGGACCCGCTCTTAGTCGCTCCTATGCACATGCTCACTGGCTTGCTCTCCTTGCTCTCTCTTCCTCTGTATTGTTTGAAGTTCTTTGTTGTCTTGGTGGGAGGGATTAGTCAGGTTTGCGGATGTTGTCCCCAGGTTGTTCTGTATCTAGATGTGCTTCCTGTTGTCAGGGGAAAGTATGTTTAAACAAAAAAAAAACCCACTTTGCTCTGAAAATGTTTTTTGTAATAATCTCATGTTGAAGGATTGTTCACCACTGCAGTACTTGATTATCTAACTCAATTTTTGTTATAATCCTAAAAGGGTCAATGTAGGAAATGGGAAGAGTGGATAAATAAAACGAGACTGTACAAAACAGTGCTGCCATAAGGCTAAAACAGTAGAGCTGTGCCAATAGTTCCTCCATAGAGGTGCTGTGATTGTTAATTAACAAATTATTCAGTTCAAATTAATTTGATCCACAACTATTTGAACAATTGATTCATTATTTGAACATATTTTCAAACATTTCTCGGTTCCAGCCTCCAGATTCCAACAATCTCTTTATGCACAGGATGAACTCTCGAGTGAGTGTTCAAGTCCACAGAATTAGGATCTTTTTTTATCTTTATTTTTTTTTTGCTGCATATCCTCAAAGTGACCTCCCAAAGCAAGAATTTCAAGCAAGTTGGTCAGTGACAATCTTTACCTTTTGTAACTAGACAAACAACACCGCTGATGGACAACATGTCAGCGTAATTGGTTTAGCCCTTCCTAGCAGACTATGTAGTCATTTAGAACAAGGGGGCTCAGGTGTCTCTCTTCGTGACACCTCCCCTCTTTTCATTCCTCTAATTGAATTTCACCTTCCTTACCCAAGTAGCTCCTTGCTAGCCTGAAAATGGGGGCTTTGACTAATTTGCCATGCAATTTAATTCTGGGGAGAGGTTACACGGGCATGGTGGGAGGAAATCAAGGTGGTGCTTTTGTGATGCGTGTATTTTGGACCACATTTTAAGGCTGAAGTGCTTTCTTTAATGAGTTTACCGGAAATATAGCCCCCCATTTTGTGCCAGAGCACTCCAAAGGTTTTGGGAACACTATTCCATCTTTTAGTAGGTCTGTTATGGAGGCTGCTTTTCAGTAGGAGCTATCCTCAGGATGAAACGGAGACAAAGAAGGACAGAGACCCTCTTTAAGCAGTCCATTCAAAGTGGAACCATTAGTTGTGACTCACCATTTAGTTTTTTCTGGTTTGGCGGTGAATTCAGGGGTCAGACTTATGAGCCAACAGCTTAACCAAACTGACATGTGCAAAACACAGACCCTATCGTTACTCGTCTTATGGTTCTGAAAGTCTGAGATTAAAACATTGACCATCGGGGCCTGTTCAGTAGCCAGTAACTGTGTCCTCCTTTTTTTGTAGCCTCTGCGGAAACGCAGGCAGAGCAGTTCACCCGTTATCGTGGGGATCGTCTGGATTTGAGTTGCTCTGCCAAGGACTCCCTCCATGCTGTAAACTGGACCAAAGACCACGTTCCTGTTGTGAATGGAGAGCACACACGCATCCACAATGGCCAGCTGGAGATCGAGACTGTAGAACTCACTGACTCTGGCTTGTACGCATGCACCACTTTTGGCAACCACACTGTATACTTCAATGTCACAGGTAAATGAATATAAATGGTAAAAATGCTGGGGTTTATTTGGTGTCTTTTTTATTTTATTTTTTTAAGAAGTTATCAGAAACTGCTCATCATGGCTAAAAGGAGGAAAAAATGTGTTCTGGCTGCTTTGCTCTCAAATTACAGCACATACTCGCGGTAAACCTATGGCCTGCTAGCTTTACCTGGAAGAGTTTGTACTGGTCGATGATCTCGTTTGAGTTTTTTAGCGACTCCACACAGACGCGATTGACAGCAGCTGTCTTTAGCTTAGCATGTGTCTCTTGTTGGAACACCTTCAGCCTCTAAGCTCACAGTGCCAGAGAGGTTGTGCCGTGGGCCGGCTGTAGTCGAGCACCGTTCTGTTTTCATGACAGTTGGCAAACATTTCTGTGCATTACCTCAACTTGTAACATATTGATACCAGCTGCCAGTAAAAACAACTAAATTGCTGCGTATCTAGATGATAATTGCATAAGCCGCTTGACTTCTTATCGTTTGAGAACTTTTGAAAAAGTCTAAAATCTTAGCCCATCGCTAGCAGAGGCTGCAACAAAGCCAGGTTTCATTCACAATTTGCCTTTTTAGAAACTCACTATCACATTTATTATTATTATTATTATTATTATTATTATTCTAACTTTCTTATTAACAATTAACAGTTAAGAATCCCTTGCACTTAATTTTAATATCACTCAGTGAACATACTGACCCTTGATCTGAGTGTATGAATACATAACTTTACTATAAAAAAAAAACCTTGAAATAAAGCTGATTTGCTCTCCTAAATGGGGGTTTACTGTGTGAATAAGTATTCAGAATGTAAAATTGTCCTCCTGTTTACTTTCTGTTCACCAGTTGATACCATGGCCTCATCCGAGGATGATGATGACGAGGAAGAGTCTTCATCTGAGGAAACCAAGCTGTTGGGCAGCCAAAAACTGATGCGTAAGTGGTCTGATCTTTTTTATTTATTTTTTTTAAGCAATGCTACTGGTCATCACTGACTCACCCCAAGTTAGGTCAGGGATTTAAGAGTTTCATGATTCAGTTATAGGCCTGTCCTGTTCGTGGATCACAGCAGGGTGAATGAATCAGTCCCTGTGGTGACTAATCGTGGTAAACCTTAGATGCCCCCCAATTTGTCTGTAGAGCAGTAGAGACACTGTGGTTTTTCTTTCATCAGGTCGCTGCCGTCCACTCTGCCCACAGAGAATCCAGCAGCTTCTAAGCATGTAAAGCATGCTGACCATGAGTTTGAATTTGAACAACGTGACTTAACTGAAACTATTTTGAAGCTGCATTTTTTTTGATAAAGGAGGGACTTTTGTTTTATTTATTATTATTATTATTATTATTATTTTTTTTTAATAAAATGACCATGTGACTAATTGAGAAATCTGCTGGGGGGGGGGGGGGGGCGATCATGATAACATGTGAAAGAAGCTTGATGTTAATGAGGGAGACTTGGCTCAGTTTTTTTTTTTTACTCAAAATGTCAGCAGTTGCTGGTTTTCCATTGAATTTGATCTTTTTTTCCCTAAAAGAAAAGTAACATGAATATAAGCGTAGGTTTTGCCGGTCAGAGTTGCGTAACAAGACGGTGCAAGAAAATGATGTAATTAAAAGAGCACCAGTCAGAGAGCAAAATGATTGAAAGTGTGACAGACAGCACAATGGAAATTGAGGCTTTGGAGCAACTAATGTAATAAATCTCTGCTCTTTGGAGGGTTCTGGTTACGGCCCTGTCTGCACTCGTAAGTCATGTGTTTTGTGTGCATACATATTTGTTTGCTGAACTTTGGGTGAACCCAGTCCCATTTCCACTGGTTGCGTTTGCTTTTTATGTTACTAAAATGTTCGCCTGATCCCAAGTGTTTTAAAAAAAAAAAATAAAAAGAATAATAATATTAATGTTTCTACAATCCCAGGATTGGTTTTAGTGTGTCTGTTCAGCTGATTTTTTTCTGACCAAATGAATGTATTTTATGTGTTACTTGTCTCTGGCTTATTTATTTATTTTTTTTTATTTCTTTCTTTAGCAATGGCCCCACAGTGGGTGCATCCAGAAAAAATGGAGAAAAAGCTTCATGCCGTTCCAGCCAGTAAGACTGTGAAGTTTCGGTGCCAGGCCAGTGGCAACCCGACCCCCACTCTGAAATGGTACAAGAACGGCAAGGAGTTCAAGAGAGACCAGCGCATTGGAGGCTTCAAGGTAAATAATGAAAAACGCTTTAAGGGTTTGTCACCCAGAGCTGCTTGTTGACATCGCACCACCCCCTATAACTGAATCACTCCCAACTTATTCCCGATGAGTGAAGATGCATCGGTGATCTCATCTGCACATTAGATCACTGCCCCCTCCCCTGGAGTAAGAAAAGCTTTCTGTAAGAGAAAATGAGAGGCAAGTTTCAGAGTTGACCTGAGTAACAATGCAAGCTGAAACCCTATGCCACAAAAACAAATGTTCTGCCATAGTTTTACCTCCAGGTGGGCAATCCTAGCCCTCCGTTTGGATGAAGAACAGCACTGGTTGTCCCCATTCTAGGTGTCGGTCTACTCTGTAACAACATCCCGGCAGTACTACGTTTACCGTGATACCTGCTGTATTTGTTTCTGTGCTGTGATTCTCTTTCTGTCAACGTCTGTCCGTTTGTGAACAACTTCTACGTAAATGTGGGAGTATTTGTTGCCAAACTGTTTCAGAAATGATGGTTAATGGTTGTCAGAGCGTCTCTGGATTTACTTACCAGGTGCGGCAGGTGAGGGTTGTGGACCGGATCTGTAATAAAATGTTGTTACGCTTTACTGTACTGTGGCGTTCTTATAACTCGTACGCCTTTTAGAAGTAGGCTGAGCGCTAATTCCATTAATTCGGCACAGGCGAATATTGGGCACAGACTTCCACATGCTTTCAGTCAAGTTATAGGAGTCTGTGGAGGGCTGCCTTTAGTGGTAGTTTACACAAGTGTGGGATGCATGTTTAGAGTCTAAGAGACAATCTACTCCCTTCACTACATCTGCTCTTCCCATCAAGGTGTTGGCTAATCCAGCCTTGTGTCGTGCTTCCCCAGTCTTCTCCCTCCCCAGCTGGGACACATTTAGGAGTTTCCTCTCAGCTGCCTGCTGCTCATGTCCGTCCTAAACCCTCCACCTAGCGTAACAGCACAGTTAACCATCTGGCTGCTTTTTTTTAATTTTTTCAGTCAAGGTGCAAAGGTCTGCATCAGCGGCTGGGGACGTCTCTCATCCCTCCCACGCTCTTGCTTTTATGGCGGGGCTTCTATTGTTCATATCGTCAGCACAGCAACGTGCAGGAGGGTTGCAATAATGCAGACCACATGTATGTGAAGCCAAGCATAACACATCTGGCAGCAGGCAGCTGGAATCCCTCATCACTTTTTTAGCTAAATGAGGGAGACTGTATGGCTCAGTCTGTGTATATGCATGTTTGATGTTACTATTGCCTTAGAGGTTAGTTGGCTAATCACACACTGGCAGTCCTGGCAGATTTATGGAAGAAAAATTATAACATGTCTAGGAAAAAAGAGCCAGACATCAGTTGGTGCTCATAAGACAGACTGTTTAAAACTTTGGTTACTGTCACAGCTGAAGGGGGTAGCGAGCTCATTACAATAAACATTCTCTGTGTTAGCGCTGCTTTAAAGGGAACAAAATTAGATGGCTAATTGTTGATCAAAGAAAGCAAATGGAGAGTAAATTATTCTAAGTTTATGTGGTCAACAATCTGTAGCCTTGTTGATGATAATCAAATAAGAAAACAACCTGAATCTGTATTTTTTCCTTTGGTTTGGAGATCCATAATCCACAATTGCTCCAATCTCTTTCTGTTACTTATTTCCCCCTTCCTCTTAGGTGCGTGACCATGTGTGGACCATCATCATGGAATCTGTAGTACCCTCTGACAAGGGAAACTATACCTGTGTAGTGGAAAACCAATATGGCAGCATTAATCACACCTACCAGCTGGATGTAGTCGGTAAGACTTAACTTTATTTGCCATAATGGTATGTTTGTTGCCAGGGAATCTAGTATCACGGTGGATCAATTTTATAAAATGTTATCAGTTTTCCTGATGAACCAAATGTGATGCCTTATTCCTACAGCACAGCAAAACGGTCTTTGCGTACACTGAACTCAGTCTGTTGATTTTTGTCGCTATTTTGATGAACTGTGTGTTTACTTGTTCAGTGAGTGATAGATCCACGGAAAAGGGAGAAGTAATTACTCTCCATGGTCCTGCCCTGTGACTTGCTCTTACGCCATTGGTCTTATAAATCACAGTCCCACTTCCTCCATTGCTGTCCTCTGGGCTTTGTCCTGTCTCAACAGACGTAGAGTCTGATGAGCACAGAGATTGTTTCAGTATGGGGGGAAGTACTATTACAAATGCTTACTAAGTACTCAAGCAAGTCTCTGTTACAAAAGCCTGTACAGTTGACATCCTTCCATATACTTGGCTTGTAAGTTTACTTTTGAGACTTATTAGTCTCCAAAATGGAACCACAGCAACTTAATTTTAGAGTGATGTCTCCCGACGAGATGCTTAGCTTGCTTTTCCATCTATTGCTGCCATCTCTTGATTAAAATAAGAAGCGACATGTAGCCGGTGAAAGTACTGCAACTTCAAGACTGTTGACATTATACGGTATGATATAAGATAATTCAGTCGTGTTTGCCATCACCGCTGGCTGTTTCCAATAACAAAGCCTCAGCATGATGGACCTTTATTTGCCTTGTGTTTGATAATCAGTCAGCCGTATGTACTTTTCAAATATTGCGCATTTGTTTGTCTTTTAATGAAGTTTCTGCTTCACTGCTCACCAAACATCTAAACTAAAATTTCTGTGGCCATGTTGCAGAACGCTCCCCCCACAGGCCAATCCTGCAGGCTGGCCTGCCGGCCAATCGTACAGTAGTGGTAGGCAGCGATGTGGAGTTTGAGTGCAAGGTGTTCAGCGACCCTCAGCCTCATATTCAGTGGCTGAAACATATCGAGGTCAACGGGAGCCGCGTTGGACCTGACGGTTTACCGTATGTCCGTGTCCTTAAGGTAGGAGCCTGGTCTGTCTGGTCCTTTTTCAATTTTCTAGAAAAAAAAATTCCTGTAATGCTTCAAAGAAAATATATGCTGATTGCTCCATACTAAAATATATTGTTTAATTGCTATCTTATTTATTTCCCTAAATATCAACTACAGACTGTGAAAGGAGTGTGTATCTTTTGCCTTTTTTAACTCCTGTTCAAAGCCATCAAAGTTTCTGTGTCATCTGCTGTACATGACTTGTTTTTATTTCTAGCATTCAGGGGTCAATAGCTCGGATGCTCAGGTGCTTACCCTCTACAATGTGACTGAGGAGGAGAACGGAGAGTATATATGTAAAGTGTCCAATTATATAGGGGAGGCCAGTCAGTCAGCCTGGCTGACAGTCACCAGATATGATCCCACAGGTAACCACCACGCAGCAGTACAGGGACGGCACATTGGAGGGGCTTCTAGGACCACCAGGAAAAGCTAGAGTCTTATAAATGGAGACAACCTCAGCTGTTTCTCTCCTCCCTCCCTCTGTTTCTCCCTCCATCTCTCCTCAGTGCTCCTGACTGTAAATGACGCTATGGAAAATTCCCAGCAGAACAGTTGAAAGTGTTTATTCTCAAATTTTTAACTGGACCTGCTCTCATTTCTGCCCCATGCCTTTGCTGTGCCCTCCTAATAAGGGCCTCTCTTGCCATCTTCTATTACACTCGCTCCCTTACCCATGAAAGTCCATTCCCTCTACATGGCTCTCCTTTTTTCCCCCACTCTTTTCTGTTGTCATCCTCTTCTTATCTATGTTTCACATACCTCCTGCTGTTTGTATATGTGGCATAGTGTGAGTGTGTGAGTGCAAAGTTCTGCTGCGGAGTTTTCCATGCCCATCTCTTGCATGTAGAGATGAGACCGAGGTATTTCACATGGTGATGGTGTGGCCCAGTGAGCAGCTCGGCAGTACAGACTCACCTGAGCATCTTTTCCACTAACAGATACTGGAGGGCTCTTCCTGACAGAGTCCTCTGTGGGGCTCTTGGTGTTACATTTTGGGCATATGATGTTGGAATTGAGGAGGAGAATGCTCCTCTATCCTCTTTCTCTTTCAGAATCCTTTACTCATGGTTCCCTTTTCCTCTGTGGCCTCTTGTTGGGTCTACTTCCTTTGTCATTTTCTAGACCGCTGGCCTTAACACCACGGACAAGGAAATGGAAGTCCTTCAACTGAGAAATGTGTCTTTTGATGACGCTGGGGAGTATACCTGCTTGGCGGGCAATTCTATCGGGTTCTCTCATCACTCTGCATGGTTGACCGTTTTGGAAGGTATCAATGGTTCTGTCTCTTGCTTACATTTTCATTATTTCCCTTTTTTCAGCCTAAGCCTGGCTGTCCATGTTCACATTTTTCCAGAAAAGGGTCTTCTCTGACTGCTATTTCGGTGAAAAATGCGAGAAGAAGCCAGAGCACGTTCTTACTCAGTACTAAAACTTCCCCTGTCTCTGAGCTCAGCATGGCTCCTGCTCCATCTCAACTCTCTAGATGGGGGAGAGTACAAGGCATGCTCTGCTGTTTCTTCAATTAAATCAGCAAATGCCAAACAGCCCATGAGCTGTCCGGAGCTTGGGGTATTTTAAAAGCGAAATATCACCCAGAAGTATATTTAACGGTCTCGGCCAGGTAGAACCACGTTTTATAGAGGGGTTGTTTGGCAGCTCTGATCAGATTTCGCTTTGAACTGTCTCTTCCATTCTGCTCTTTAAATGATGTTTGCATTTGACTTGGTATTAAGCTGATTTTCTTTGACAAGCGCAACAAATGACATGAATCGCTGATGTCATTTCCTGCTGTGAGCCCAGTGGCTGGCTTTGATAATTGGCTCGCTGTAGCGGATGTGTCTCATTCCAGTGGATATTGGAATAGGCATTTCTCCAATTATCAAGCTGCTTGTCCGTCAACCTTTTCATACAAGTGTAAGTCACTTGTGTTGGTTAGGGGTGTAATGGTACACTTCAGTTTGGACATTAAGCTTTGGAATGCATCATGGAGTCCTTCTAGGCCATTTTTGTTTATGTGCACTTGCAAAAGGCAACAAACCGGGTCAGTACATTTGTAACAGCAGATTTATCGTAAACGTACGTACAAGATACAGTTAGAAAACGCGGCATTTTTGTCAGCTTCTGAAAAAGTAGATGTAGATCCACCACTTTTCAGTTTGTACCGGACGGAAAATCATTGATGTGAGGGTGCTCTAGCAGCACTTATGACCACTCATTGAGAACGTTGTTAACTTTCAAACAGACTGGGAGAACAACAGCCGAATAGACTTTTAAATGGCTCTTTTAAGGCCTTGCTGGTGGTTTTTTAAAAAAAATTTTTAATCTCTGCTTCTATATGAAAATTTAAGGTAACTGAGTTAACAGTATAATTTCTGACCTTCACACAATTTGTGTGAATTTTTCTTCACACAAACCAAATTATGCTCAAACCATTTTTCCATAAATGAGGAATCCACTACACCCCTACTGTTGGTATGAATAAATGTTGGTGTTTTCATTTAGCGGGAGGAAAAAAACAAGATCTGAATTAGCATTTTCTTTTTCAAGTGTTCTGTCACTAAGCACATAAAAATGTTACAACAAACATTGTATTACAGTTGCACAACTTGTTTAACATTGCTTTACAAATGAAGTGAGGACTGATATAGTCACTGAGCTCATGCCCTGTGATACGCTTCTTTAGCTCCATCAGAACAATTTAAATGTCATGTGGACAGCCTGAGCTGGAAAAAGTGTGTTTGAAATGTTGCTATCTTTGTAAAAGTCAGATCCTTGGCACTTTAAACTTTGTTATATATCACTCATTTGTGAAAATAAGTTGCTTATGACTGTATTAAGAACTATCTGACTCAAAGAATCGAGGCGCTACGAAGTTGGGACCAACATGCACCTGTACAGAATTTGGCTGCTGATTCAAGACTAGGATTTTATCTAAAGAGAGAGAGAGGGGAAAAAAAAAAAGTACAAAGAGAGAAATCCTGTGGTTGGTGCATTTCAGTCTCGTATGTGCTAAAGGCTCTGGCTTTATCACATGTTTGCATGTGTGAGTGTGTGTGCGTTTCTGGTTTGGCCATTTGTTTTCTGCTGCTGAGAGCTTGTTTTGTGTACTTGGTTATGTACAGTTGGTTAATCCATGTCAGCTGACCCCACCCCTCCCTGCCCCCTGTCACCCTGCCCCTCCTCTAGCCATCACGCGCTACCCCCCAGCCAGCCACACCTACTTGGAGGTGGTCATCTACTGTGTGGGCTTCTTTTTCATCGCCGTAATGATTGCCATCGTAATTATCGTCAAGATTCGCACCTCCTCGAAGAAGAGTGACTTCAACAGTCAGCTGGCTGTCCACAAGCTGGCCAAAAGCATCCCTCTGCGCAGACAGGTAACAGAAAGTAGATAGGGGGTTTGGAAAAAATTAACTTTGTCACCTTCCCTGTCTGTCCTTTATTAATTTTTTTTATTTTTTTATAAAAGTAAAGCTTTTCAATGCATTTGGCTTCTGATGTGACTCATCTGCAGATTTTGGCATAAACTTATGTTGCTGCTATTGTTGCTATTATTAGCTTTCAGGTTTACTGTAGACCCTGAAGGCCTTGCATCAGGTAAGTGAGTATTTGAGGAGTGCTAAGACTCCACAAACCACAGCAGTGTTTACACACAATCTTTCAAAGGAACTGCAGCAACTATGTTTTTATAGTTTTCTTCGGGGGAACTGTTGGCTAGATAAACTCCTAAAATCAGTGTTTGTTCCAGTATGAGAAGAGTAATGTCCCGCTTTCTCATCTCAGGTGTCAGTGGACTCGAGCTCCTCCATCCATTCTGGAGTGATGCTGGTTCGTCCCTCCCGCCTCTCCTCTAGTGGCTCTCCGATGCTGGCAGGAGTGTCCGAGTATGAACTGCCCCAAGATCCCCGCTGGGAGCTCCCCAGGGACAAGTATGTGTCTGATAAAAGCTTTAAACAATGCAACGACAGCTCGAAGGCTGATGGAAATGTTTTGGACTGAAATGGTCACTTTAAGCGATGAAATGGCTGCACAAGTCAAAAGTTTCTCTCAGTATTCCCACAAAAAGGATTTAAAGTGTTTTATGCAAGTGTATTTGTGCAAGGCCAGTATAAAATGAAAGTATTGTCTTATCTCTCCTTCACAGACTTGTTCTCGGGAAACCACTGGGCGAGGGCTGCTTCGGTCAGGTGGTGATGGGGGAGGCACTGGGTCTGGACAAAGAGAAGCCGAACCGTGTGACCAAGGTTGCAGTGAAAATGCTGAAAGGTGAGTAAACTTTTCTTTGGAAAAGTTGGTATCCGGTAGACTTGATTGGACTGATGCTGGAACTGAGATTTTTTTATTTTTTATTTTTTATTTTTTGGAATGAGTGACTTGAATTAGTATTAAGTGACTAGCAGGAAGAAAATGGAGTATAGGGAGGGGTTTCAAGAAAGCACAAAGTGCATGCTTCCGGGGGAGAAAAAAGCTTCAAACTGGAATGAACAAATTCTACCAGACATCTGCTGTTGGATCCGAGCCATTATGAAAATGAGAGGGCCGAGTAAAAATTTATGAGAACCCTTGACATCTCATATAAAACATTGTTCATTAAGTGCACAAAAAAGTGCACATGGGAGTAAAGATGGATGGAAAGTAGCATTTATTGTCTTGTACTGTTCGTGCCTTTTCCAACGAAGCATTCTACAAACTCCAGTCTGCTCCAAAAAAGTTGCAGTGTCGATGTGTTTGCTTTTCAGGGTCATAAATGTGAAACCTTTTTCGGCCCATGCACCAACAGAAATTGGATTAATTTCCCTAATATGAATCGTTCCTCTCCTTTACAGCTGATGCCACAGAGAAAGACCTGTCGGACCTGATTTCAGAGATGGAGATGATGAAGATCATTGGGAAGCACAAGAACATCATTAATCTGCTGGGAGCCTGTACACAGGATGGTAGGATCAGACAGACTGGGGCCTGCTACTGACCTGCTCTAGTCTTGCTCGACCAGCATGCACACAGACACACACATTGTTGTTCATGAGACAAGAGTTCTGCTGTGGGCCTTACTTTGAGGGAAGTGTGGGAAAGCATGCATAAATGATTCCGACACCAGCTTCCGAGCTCACAGCTTGAATCAACCATAGCTGCTGTCATTCCTCTCCAATCACCCGGACTGAAAAAACTAAAGCAAACTAACCTCTAATGACCCCACAGTGCACATCTCTGTGTTGCCCACATTCTGCAGTACAAAGATCTGTGCTTGCTCCACTTTGTTCGTTAGCTATTCTGACACCTCTGCCTATAAGTGTTTACATATAACTCCATAGGGAGTGTTTTTCTGTAAATTCAGACCCATCTGAGAATGTTCTGTTAAATAATCTTTTTATTAAATGTAAACTCACAACAGCACCATGAAGCATAAACCCATGCCATGTACAGTTTCTGTTTGTTCTAATATTTCTCTCATAATTTTAGGTCCCCTATATGTGATAGTTGAATATGCATCCAAGGGCAACTTGAGGGAGTACTTGCGAGCGCGTCGCCCACCGGGCATGGAGTATTGCTACAACCCAGACCAGGTTCCTGTGGAGAACATGTCCATCAAAGACCTGGTGTCATGCGCTTACCAAGTGGCTCGAGGCATGGAGTATTTGGCCTCCAAAAAGGTACAACAAACGGTTCTCTCAGCCTTGTAAAATAAATGTCCTGATTCTGGGGAAATTGTCAGACTATTTACTTCCTCACATCACAGTTTAGGCACCCTGTGTTCAGAGCAACTTTTGTTTTTTTGTTCAGTGCATTCACAGAGATCTTGCTGCTCGCAATGTTCTGGTAACTGAGGACAATGTGATGAAAATAGCTGACTTCGGCCTGGCCAGAGATATCCACCACATTGATTACTATAAGAAGACCACCAATGTGAGTATTCCTATTTTTTTATTTTCATTTTTCATTGAACACATCTGGACTGTTGAATGGGGGAGGAAAAAAAAAAGTGACAAGAATATATTTTATATAACTCACAATAATTGTCTCCATGCACTGGTTTGAATAGGTTTTATTGAGATTATACATTTGTAGAGTATGATGGATTAAAATATTTAATATCGGATACATATTTGGCTAAATCATCCTTTGATTGGTCGACTGCGGCTCATGAACGTACAAAACCCCTCGACTGTCAAGAAGCCACAACGACTCATAAATTAGAAAGAAACTTTGACAAACAATATTTTTGAGTATGTTGCTAAGGCTAAGAAGCTACTTGCTTTTCTTTATCCACAGCATGTGGAGTTCATGGGGAATAAGTACTGTTATCCCTTTTAGCTGCCTTTTGACTCATTGTGTCTATCACCTTTGCTCTAAAATGTGTTTGTATGTCTAATGCTAACACAGCACAGACATTTTAAACAGTTTCACTTGCCACTTGAGGTTCAGACTCGAACCATTTTAGTGTTGGAACAGCCTCAACTTGAGCTTCAGTTTCCCCACAAAGCCATCATCGCACTGGACCTTGTTCATAAAACTGTCGTCCGTTAAGTGTAGCGAACCAATTCAAACATTTTTCTGACTGTGTTGCTGGCTAGCAAAAACAGACTGCATCCACTGATCCAAGAACACTGGATCTTGAGGGGTGTTGAAAAAGGATAAACGCTAAATGCTTTGAGAAGTAGTCGAGGCAATTTCATTCCTTGCGGCGTAGATACTTTTAATACGGTCTCAGTGGATGATGTGCGTGTTCTAGCCCTAAAGGCCGCACACCGCCTGGAGAATAAGACCATTTAAGGAAATCTAGGAACTGTGACGTCACGGTTGCCGAAAGAAAGTCAGGATCTCATGATCGTTGTTTTAATATGGCAGACGAGCCAGAAAAGATGGAAAAACATGCCACGGGACCTTTTTGCATCAAGCAAAACAAGTAAATTCCAGAGTTCTGTGAATATATCAGACATTTAATCATTTAAAGAATTCAAATTGGGTTAACAAAATAAAACTGCTGTTGCGTCTTTATTTCAGACCCTGGAAGAACATACTTCAGAAGTAGTATTACTATAGTAACTCTCATACTTTTTCCACAGGGTCGTTTACCTGTCAAGTGGATGGCTCCTGAGGCTCTGTTCGACCGGATATACACACACCAAAGTGATGTGTGAGTATTATGTGCCTTTTACTTTACCAATTCAGCCTTGATGGGATGTGACATAAACATTTAGTTGTGCCAAAAAAATGGACTCTCCTATCTACTTCTGTCTTAAGCTGGTCATTTGGGGTCCTGCTTTGGGAGATTTTCACCCTCGGAGGTTCTCCGTATCCTGGGGTCCCGGTGGAGGAGCTGTTCAAGCTGCTGAAGGAAGGCCACCGCATGGACAAGCCCTCGACGTGCACTCATGAGCTGTAAGGAAGCGCTGCACAGAAACGCAGCATGCTCTGCACACTGAAGATTTTACTCTTAGAACTTTTAATATCTTCTTTCCATCATTTCCATATTTGGATGTGGAGGATAAATACTATTAAAAAGCATAATTTTACGATCTAAAATACTAACATTTTTAAGATAAAAAAATATGATTCAGAAATGCAGTAGGTTCAGTCCAACCATTTTAAAAAGAAACATCTTTAAAAGATGAGCCACATATCTTATGTTTGGTCCAGTTGGCATTAATATTTACTTTACCCATGTTGTTGTATATCTGAAAAATTCCAGGTTCTTAGCAACATAACAATGTTCCCTGAAACTGTTTGTGTGATGGAGAGTGAAATGAAATGTTCAACGCTGAGCGAGCTCCACCTGGAACATATTGTTCAGTTTTGTTGTCTTGTCACCTACTTGTTACTTTTGGATCTGTTTTTTTTAGCTATTCCCCAGAAGAGTTAAACATTAAGAGATTTGATGTTTTAGAGATTAATGCTGAGATAGATGGATTATTTTGGGGACTAAATGCCTTTGAATCTTATTCTCTCTGCAGGTATATGATGATGAGAGACTGCTGGCATGCTGTTCCGTCTCAGAGGCCCACATTCAAACAGCTGGTGGAAGACCTGGATCGTTGTCTGGCCATGACATCCAACCAGGTCAGTCTGCCGCTACTCGGCAAGAATCATGCAGCAGATGATCAGATCCTCAGTGATGGAAGTTAACTCCTTTTTTTTTTTTTTTTTTTCTCTCTTGTTCATTGGTGGCTATAGGAGTATTTGGAGCTCTCCGTTCCCCTGGATCAATATTCCCCCAGCTACCCTGACACCCGGAGCTCCACCTGCTCCTCTGGCGAGGACTCTGTTTTCTCCCACGATGCTGGAGTGGAGGAGCCTTGCCTGCCAAAGTTCCCCCCTCACTCCAATGGGGCAGCCATTAAGAAACGCTGATACCTCGTGTTCAATCAGACAAACGTTGACATTTTCCTCTGCTCCCTGCCTCATGGGGTTGGACTCCTCCTCGCGTTCCCAGAGATTAAGCTAAAAAAGCGTTGGTGCTCTGTGAGAGACAAGCTCGGAGATACTGTGTAGAAGACGGTGGATCACATGGACTGCAGAGTGCAGCCGGTTCTTCGGGCACTTCTTATTAGCAGGAGTGGCAGTGTGTCACAGCAGACTAACAATTTTCTCTTCACTTTGGGCATTTCAGTGTTGAGTCAGGAGAATCTATAGGACTGACCCCAACTGTGTCAGATTATGTCAATTTTGATTTAGTCTGTCCCTCCTTTGTCATTTCATCAGTAGTGGAATACATAATTCTACTTTTTGGACCAAATCCAGAGAAAACACTAACAGGAGATGTGCAGCATTGTCGTCTACTGCATTACTCAATCTCTTCTTGTAAATACAGTTAGAAAATTATAAATATGAATATATATTTACATTGTACTCTTATTTTTATTACCATAATTGATTTATTGTCTTTTGTACAAGGATGCTATTGTTTGATCTATTTTCTAATACACCTAGGGGCAGTTGTTACATGAGGGTATTGAGAGAATTACATGGCCAGTTTTTTCACTGCATCACAGCTTTGGTTCTCCAGAATGTACTGCATAGACATATATTCCATATATATATATATATATATATATATATATATATATGGCTTTATATTTTTTTAACTGTAAATGCATTTCAAGAAACAACCTGGCAATACAGCATAACTCAGTGTTTGGGGTTTCTCTCCTGCAGAAGATGGGTTTCTTAAAATGTTCGTGTGTCTGTGTACGACTGTATGTATGCAGTGTGCGCATGTGGAAACTTGTCTGTTCATTTAACCTCATGGATGGTCACAACTGTAAATATTCCTAGTCTTAACGTCATGCTTGTTAAAATCCAGAGTAATCTGCTTCACTCAACATCATGCACTTCCACTGTGCGTGACTTTCATGTGATGAACTTATCCTCTACTGTAAATGCTTTGACAAGAGTTACACTTGCTGCCATAGAACCTCTGACGAAGGGTGGCAGAACACATATGTCATCATAAAAAGGATTACATTAAATAAAATGTTATTGATAAACAAGCAAGCTGAGCTTCCAGAGTTTGACCTCAACTCCATAAACCAGTTAATAGATACAAAGAGTTTCATGTTTGTGATTGTAAATTATGTTTGAAGAGATGCAAGGACGGCCACTTAAATCTCCCAACCCTTTAACATGGGTTGCTGGGGTTTGATTAGATATGATAATGTGCTGCTGACATCAGAGGTGCTAAGAGCCACAGGCGGCAGCAAACATGTAATTTATGACTGCGAATGGCTTGGCAAGTGCTGACGCTACACTCCAATCCATCAGCTGCACCAACCTTGATTCCCATCTTCAGCTCTGGCTTGCTGCCATTGGCTGATGCGTCACCTGGATTGCAGTCTCCACGCAACAAGCTAAAATCAGCTGCACGGCGACACTCGCTCTTGCCCCTATTTAAAAGCTGCTCCTTCCAACGTGGGTCAGTGCAGTTACACTTCACCACATGTTGTATTGCAGTAAAGATGGTAAGCTGTTTACTTGCTAATGGATAACGGGTTACTTTAATACCGACATTAATTTACGCTGCTGGGATTTGTCACTTTAAAACCAAAATATGGTGTGCTCAACAGGTCATGCCATGAGTTTTGAACTCTGGCTTGACGTGAATAGCAGCCCTCAGATTTCGCACTTCCAGGATTTAGAATGATACAGGTGATGTCATTGTTTTTGAGGGAGAAATATCAATCACTCCTGGAAACCAGGACCAATAAAGTATAATCTGTATGCTGTGGTTGAGGTGATGATGAAGAGCTGTATTTAAGAATAGAAAGGCCAGGTGAGGCCTTGCTTTATAACCTGCTAATGGTGCAGAGGTGCCATTAGGGAGAGGGTGTTATCACTTCTGACAGATGGCACAGGAAGAGTTTGGTAGAGCAGAGTTCATCATCTGTCCTGCAGTATAGCAACAGTTAAAAGTTTATGATTTATGACCTCTGTCTGTATTCTACTCTGTGGATGGTGTTTGTAACCTGTTTCAACTGAGGAATGCTGCACTATCTAATTAAGAGGTTTCTAATCACAGAGCTGAAGGAGAAGGGGACTATTAAGTTGTTTCTTTTTTCTGGGAAAAAAAAAGTATCTGATGAGTGACTGAAGAATGCAAAACATATGATCTCACCCTTAAGCTCCTACTCCTTAGGATAATTTTTTTTCCCCTGTGTAACTGAAAATGGAGCCAATCTTTCTAACTGCATAGGTCAGACATTGATAGATCATAAAAACAGTGAGTGATTAGAATGAGAACAAAACATTAAAACAGTGCTAATGTTTAATAAATTTACCCATACCTTAGTTAGACCAGTCTCATCTAACAAAGGTATGAGAATCAGACTGAGCCTAATGTTCCTAGCTTCTTAGCTGGGTTGTGATGACGCTAGCTGTATCTCAGCGTCCGCTACCTTTTAACAGGCTTCTGGCAAGTTCTAATAACAAAAAATATCAGGCCTTTGTGTTAGTTTGTATGTTTAACAAAGAATAACGTCAACATGTTGAATCTCATATCTCAGTCATTCATTTTTGCCTCAAGCTTACATGAGTAAATTAAAGATGTTACACTAGGTGAAGCTATGATGGGCAGGTTAGCATGCTAACGGGCAGGTGTTGACCTAAAAACAGGAAAAGTACAGCTATTTTCAAATGGGCCAGCACTTTAATCTCTTTCTCATCAAATTACATTGCAGAATAAATAAACTTAAAACTTGCTCATTTTCAAAATTTATTTACAGTTTTAAGTGAATGATTATGTTAATTGTTCACTTTACTGTACACAGACACAATGACAGATTTTATTCTTAAAACTGAGGTCATCACATCTTGAACACATCTCTCTTGATCTTGATAATATAAATTACAAATGGAAAAAAGAAGAAAAAGAACATCATGAACCTCATGTGTCTCTCAGTGGGGGCCTGTTGGAAGAATTGCTTTGTGTTCTTGTTTACCAGACATGGTTTGATTTATTCCAGTAAGGGATTATCGTCTGCAGGTCTAGAGAAGAGCCAGATCTTCATTAATCTCCTCCATGTGCTTCATGTCAGCAGTGACAGATGACCTGCCCTTCAACTCTCTGCCACCCCTTTGGAGGAGACGTGTCGTCAATCAGGGATCATTGCCAGTTAGAGGAGGGGGTCCTTGGAGGATGAGGCTGGTGGTGATGATGGTGCTGGTGCCGGTGTGTATATGTGTGTGTTCCTCCAGGAAAACATGGAGCAGTGAAATCGACTTGTTCTTGTGCACCTCTGTCTCCTCACAAACAGATTGTTTATAAGATGGAAATAGTAGAGTATAATGCTGGGGGTCTTTCAGTGCACATGAAAAAAACTGAGGGAAGAGTTACATCAGTACAACATTTAACTCATGAATATCAGTCTGGCCAGCATCCATGTACTAAGTGAAGGAGACATGCCCCCTGTCCTGACATTCCTCACTATGCCAAGCACATAAAAAAAAGTGAGCTCAGACATTAGGAGTGCGGGGAACCGCAGCAGACAGGCTCAGCTGCAGTGCATCAGAGATTGTTGATTTCAAAACAGATGGAATTTTAATTTTCCGTTGTTTGCTCACCCTGACAGTTTCCCCTCCCTCGTTAACTAAAATTAGGATGATGCACAGCTGTTTTGGGTCCAAGTGTGGCCTCTGTGGTTTTGGGTGTAGTTTGCTCTTTTATTGTAGAACCAAATATCTAATACTCTCTAAGATCTAAATATTTTCTCCATGAATCTCAAAGTCTTGAAACTGGACCTTTTGTTGACCCCATGAGGTAGGACTGACAGCTGGAGACAGTCGGTGTCTTCTCCTCATCTGTGCTCTTTGGTTGTTGATGTCCCAGGCCTCTGTTTGTGAGAGCCGTCTGTATGACAGGTCCCTAGTGCCCCGGCTGCTCTATGGGACAGACATGACAGAAGGGGTGAGCCTGGGGCACACCCTGTCATTCACTGCATGTCTCACCACTGCTTTTCCCCACATCACTAAAAAAACCTCAGTAAATAAGCTCATGGGGAAGTATCTGTTCCACTTACACTTTAGACTACAGCCTGCAATACTAAGTAATTATCTCTTACTTACATGGTATCATTTAAAGAAATGGATATCTATATTTGAGGAATAAGTTTAGGTGAAGGAGACAAAGTGTAAAAATTTTAAATAAAAAGTTAACCACATAAAACATGAATGGTCCTATTTTATAGGTTCTGCAGTATTTAAAATATATCAAGCCTATCCTCCCTGTCTTCTTTGGGCAACTCCTAAAATTAAGTATATGACCTCAGTGTAACGACAACACATGATGTCATATTACACCTTGTCATCCATTGAACAAAAACAAAGACAAATGCAGAAGCAATGTGGGAAAATCTCAGTAAAAGCTTACTGCTTCCATAGTGTGTTTTAACACAACGCCAAGGAGGGAAGACATCAGCAATCTTAGAAAAGAAACTGTTGCTGCCCATCAATCTGGGAAGGGTTATGATATAATTTCCAAATCAGAAGATTAGCAAATCTTCCCAGGACAGAACGTCCCAGCAAGTTCCTAACCCTAACCCTAACCCTGCTCAGAGAAACTTTAACACCCAAGAGCTACATCTCAGACTCTACAGGCCTCAGTGAGCATGTTAAATGTTACAGTTAATGACAATTAGAAATAGACCCAAAAAAAAAGATGATCTTCTCTCTAAAGTGAACTTGGCCCAATGGCTTAGGATTGCAAATTTGTATTTGAGCATATCACAAGACTCCGGAACAATGTCTTTTGGACAGATGAGACTAAAGGGGAGATGTTTGGACATAATGCACAGCACCATTTTCGGAGAAAACCAAACACAGCATTAAACACAGCCATAGGACCTGGACACCATACAAACAAATCATAATGAACAGAATAAACATAGAAAATTCCTCCACAACAATCTGAGAAACTGATAACATCATACAGAAAATAACTACTTAAAAGTTATTGCTGCTAAAGGTGGTTTAACAAGCTGCTTAGTGCACTCAGTTTTACAAACTTTGTTTGATAAATAATGGCACGGTTTAATATATCATGTATTGTTGTTCATCTGAGATTCCGCTGAACAAATTTTAGGGCCTAGTAGATTATTTTTTATAATCTTCTGATACATAGAAACGTAGGACTGATGGTAAGTGCACTTTTCACGTAACTACTATAAATATGACTCTGCACACCAATCTGTCACCACTCAGATGATGTACCAATAGAAGAAAATTCTGGGCATTTCTTCCCTCCCAAGCAGCCAACAAAGTTCACTCCTATATGTGGTCCATGAAGTCACAAAGAAGCTCAATAACCTCTGAGACACTAAAGAGTTGACACATTGGTTGATGTTATCCCTCAGGAACACACCACTTGAAGAACACTGAACAATAATCTTGTAAATGGCAGGATAAATAAAAGTACAACAATGTATTTCAGAAAAATTAGCTTTATTCAATCTGTGAAACATGGTGGTGGTAGTATCATAGTGAGGGCCTTTTTCACTTCATCTGGTCAGGAGAACAATGTATTGCCATAATTGATGGGAAGATGAATTCTGAATTATTCCATAAAACTCTTAATGAGTTTCTGGACACGTTTGTTTAGAAATACAGGCTTGGCAAAATTTGAATGACCAAGGTATGTGATACAGTAAAGGCAAACGTTTCCACAATATTCAGTGTGTCTGTCATGATTTGTAGAACAATTATTTATGGCGTCTGGAAGCGTGGGTGTGGTTGGGTAAATGAGATGGGTGAGGGTGTTTGGTGTTGAACTAGCAGGGGGGTGGTGAAGGGTTTGTGGTAGTGCTGTCTGCCTGACAAGGTGTGTGTTGGCATTCATACAAAAACTGACGCCTACAGGCATGGCCCCTCCTCTTTCCCACCAGATCGACTTTCTTCAGCACAGGAATGAAACAGACACCTCCTCCAGGCTGAGACATATAATCTGGGCCTGTCAGGGCCTTTATCAAACAGGATCAACTAGTGTGCTAGGCCTTTCTCCACAGTCCCCACGGGCAGCGGGATACCTGCACACGCATTCCTTCGACACATCCCTGTCCCAAGAGGCGTATCACTTGTCTTTTATGGCAGCTCAGCTTGGCGGGTGGGGGGATTGCTTGGGGTACAGTTGCTCCACTGTATTGTGCTGACTGTAACTAAGAAAGCACCATGACTGTTGGTTTGGAAGATTTTCCTGATCCCCTGAGTCTCAAAATGTCAGATTGCTGATCAACAGAGATGTTGCCCATGTTGTCTTTTAGTTTTCTTGTGACTGCAGTGTGTTTTCACAGCAAAGACAGTGACAATGTGACATGTTGATTGTGAGCAATTGCTCAGTAAGCTTTTCATAGCCCCCTTGAGGACACTTTGGCCCAACTGAAGGAGCAGCCTTTGCGATGTAAGTGCCCAGTTGAGAGAAGGTATGAATCAAAGCAGCAATGTCGTTGTGCACAGGACTCTAATCATATCACTTGCCACTGAGCCATATGTCTTTGTACTCTCTTTAATTGAATTGAACCTGGGATGAGATTGGCTGACATACCTTCCCCTGCCTGAGCTACATTTAGAGAGGGAGGGACGGAATCAGAGCTGTTTCGGATGGTTGTTTTCTTAACATCAAAACTGGAAGGTTTCCTACTGCCTCCCTTCACCCCTTAGTCACATTTCAAATGCACCATTATTGTCATTGTCCAAAATAGAATTTTAATTAGAATAACTGTGAATCTTGCTGATATGCTTCCAACCGTACTTTTGCTTGCTGAAGCCAAACTCATCAGACATGATAGATTTGTGCTCAGCAAGGTGACAAATGTTCACCTAATTGAATTCACGGTCACGTGTGAGAGCACTAGATGCTCCTGACTCACCAGGTCTGACGTCGTCTTGTGCTCTCACTCTGCTAACTGATTTACCGGCATTTACTGGCGAATGTGCTCCCAAAGACACATGAAGATTAAGTTCTTGATTCACTGCCTCTGAATCACCTGTATATGTTTGACCCTGTCCACCCCTTATAAACAGTGTGTGTAAAGAATTGCAGAGGAGATGCAGACATACCACATGCATGTCTCCAGCTGTACTGTATCAAAAGGTATAGACACTCAAACGTGTGTGTACAAGTCTCAAGCCTGTTGAAACAGTTGCCCTGTAGCAATTGGGAATTTCCCCTAAAAAGAACTGAGGTGAAACAAATTTCATCTTTCTTCTTATTTAGTTTTTCTTGCTTCCTGCGCGGCAGGAAGGCCAAACCGTGAAAAGTAAACAGAAATGGAAACAGACTGACAGAGAGGACTTTTCAGGCTGCTTGGCCTGTAATCAGAATGGGATGTGGGTTTGAAACTGAGGAGAACAGAGTCACTGTTACATGTAGCTGTGACGTAAAATTAAACAGAAATGATTCCCTTTGAGGCATAGGCTGGCCGGTGAAGCGGGAAAAAGACCTAAAAAGCACAGTGTACCTTCCAGACTACAGAGGATATGAAAGATGACAAGAGGCAGACAGGAAAACATGCAATGTTTGATGACTAACTATTGCCAAACTCAGCTCAGCTAAGTGCTCCTTCAAATGTTGAGCTCTCAGAGTGGTAGCTTGGCTGAACTTTTTTGTATTACTTGAAGGAATGTTATAAAATATGACAGTTTAAGATGCACAGTGAGGTTTGCACGGTTTGCAGAGCACATTCTGATGTGTTTTATTGAAAAAGCCCCGCACTATTCATCCTATGATAGAAACATATTTACCTCTAAGGGGCTCTAACTGTTGTCAGATCTCGCAAAAGAAACATGAAACCAGGTCTATGGAATCAATTTGGAAAAATGAAGAATGTATAAATTCATAAATGAACATTGATCCTTTAGAAAAAAACATGACACCCCAGTGTAAAAATACTATTTGCAGTGAAAGTAAGTGGAATGATTACTTTCAGGATTATATAATTAAATCATGTTTATTGATTCATTAATGTACTTTTCATTTTAATATTGTTGCAAGTGGAGCTAATTTTAGATATTTTATAGACTTCTGGATAGCTTCATCAGTGATTAAAGAACTTTTGAGTTAAAAGTGGTTTCACATAGATATGCAAAGGAACAAGATAGACAGAATCCATTATGAGATTTCTTTTAGTCCCCGAAACGTAAGTGAACGAGCCAATGCTGGATTTTAGATTGGTTTCATTCACCTGTGTGTATAGTGGCGGAGTTATGTTGGAAAGAGACATGAGATATTAAGGGGCTAAACCTAAACAAGCAACTTTATAAAGCAATCCCCAAAGTCTCTTCATGATAAGCAGATTTTGCAACTGTCAGCTGCTTCATGTCACGTCTTCAAGTTGCTTTATGGTGAGTTTATCCAGCCAGCACATTTATTGGTTTGTGTTTTTGTAAATGCTCTTGCACCATCATCTTCAACTACCAGACGCAGCTGTTTTCAGTGAAAAAACCCTTAGGACTGTCAGTTTTAACGTCAGAACTGGTTGACAGAGGTCGGCAACTGGAGTTGCAGTGGAGTAGCCATGTAAAAGTGGGTACAAACACAAGTCTAAATAAATTATAATAACTGCTGGATGTAAATGTAAATATGAGCGTCACATGACCATGAAAAGGTGTCAACATGCAGCTGTTGGGTCAGAACATTTTTCTACTGTAAGCAGAAGAATGAAAATAAAACTTGAACTAGAACTAAAACTAGAATTAATCTGTTTTGTTGTTGAAATTTTGGTGGGAGTATTAATGCCATTCTTCCTTTCATAAGACAATTAAAATATTGTTCAAAGTTGTTGATCCAGTCCTCATTTCTTCATAGCTTCCTTTCAAGAGGCCAGACCTTCTTCTACTCATTTAAAATGGTCTTGAGCAATATTTCTCACAGACTTTCTGAAAGCAGCTCAATTTTTTTTTTTAGCTCCCTCCAGTCCTTGTACCTGGCCATTTTCAGAGTTATGTTTTTGTTAAACCATTTAACACCGACCTATAAATCCTTCAAGCATGAAAAAGCAACTAACTGAGGGGATGAACCAGTGTTCTGTCTACAGACAGAAGAACCGGTTATAGATTGTACCAAAGGTAACACAGTTTGACAGACAAAACTTTGTATTTTATACACCCAACAAGATTATTCCTATTGAGCTGGGAGGTGAAAACTTGCCATATATCAGCATAGTCTGCAGTGTGGCCTTAAAATATTTGAAGAACGACAACAGAAGAAGTGTCAGGCCTAAAAAATAACTATCTGTAGCAGATGAACAGTATCTGAAAGTAATGTTCTAAAGAAATATGAAAAAAATTCCAGCAAAGAACTGACACAAGCACTGAGAGATGCATCTGGACCTTCAGTTGATCCATCTACTGTTCTCTGAAGCCTCATCAGAAATGGTCTCCATGGAAGGGTGGCTGTCAAGAAGCCATTCTTAAGGAAAGGAAACAGGGAGAAAAGGCTGAGCTATGCCAAATGACACAAGAAGTGGACTGAAAATCAGTGGCAACAGGTCTTATGGAGGGATGAATCCTCCCCAGAGCCCGGACCTCAACATTTTTGAAGCAGTGTGGGATCATCTTGACAGAGAATGGAACAAAAGGCAGCCGACATCCAAAGGAGAGCTTTGGGATGTTCTTCAAGAAGCCTGGAGAACTATTCCTGAAGACTACTTAAAGAAATGACAGTAAAACGTGTCTAAGAGGGTTCAGACTGTGTGAAACATAAAGATGCTCATACCAAATATTGACTTCCCAGTTTGTTGGTAAGTAAGTCTATTCTTGCCTTCCACAATGTATTTCATACTAGATTTATGTTTTCAATAAATTGTTGCATTTATTTTCCACTTTCATAACACATATATAAATAAATTAATGGTTTAGCTTTGCACAAAAATGGGAAACCTTTGGACACAAGCCAAAGTGTGGGGACAGTAAAGAAATACACCACCTCCAAAGATAAATAATATATCACATACTATTTTTCACAAGGCTAGCTTGGTGCTTAGCCATGCTAACAGGCTGCTGGGGTAAGTCCTATTTAAGACTTGTCGTTTGGGTCTTGGCAAGAAGACATTTCAGAGTCAAATTTGTATTTAGGGCTTGGTGCTCAAAATGCAAAGCATTTCTCTCCAGACAATGAATCATGCAAGCTTTGATGTCACAACCAATTAATTTCACCAAACACATTTTCCAAAACAGTATTTAAAACTGAGGCCTGTGATTTAGGAAGTCTGCTTTTGTAGAGAGAATTTACTGGGCTAATCTCACCAGCATTTCAGATTCCTATGCCTCACACAGGGCATGTTAGAGTTTCCAGCTGCTGTTTCATGCTCCTCTCTTTGTGCCATGCAATTACACTGGTTCCCACCGGAGGTTTGGATTGGGTGGAACTTTGCAGGGAGTAATCTCAGGCATTAACTGCTCCTCACTGAGCATAACTTACATAAATCCACAGAGTTAGCACAAAAAGGCTGAGACATGTGCAAACATGCTGCAGCGAAGCACAATGGAAAATAAATTTTGAAATATAGCTGCTCTACAGGAAACTGATAACTGAACAAGACACAAAGGGACACCACCCAAATACTTCACCTGATTCCCATTTTAATCTGTAATAGTGTGATGTGAGTGAGACAGATATCTGTTCAAAACTACATGAATCTTTGGAGGTGTCCCAAGCAAAGTGAACAGCGAACAGATTTTAAATTAAGCTGTGGAGCGCACTGAGATTTAATCTTTCCCCTGTCAGGATATCTTTCTGTGAGAACATTTCAGAAACATGGGACTGCGACAGAAAGAAACTGTACTTTTGGGGAACATAAAACAATCTGTAGGGTTTTCATCTGCCTTGAAGCTAGTCCAAAAACTTTGAATCAGGTGCTTCAAGCCTCATGTCGTGTCTGTGAGAGCAGCACACAGTATGTTGTAGTCTCTTTGCTTGTGACAACAGAGCTGTTGTGCAGAGAAGCTGGTAATGCCTGGCACTGGCCTTTTTACTCCCTGAACAACTGAGTGCTCAACCTGACTTTATTTAGTGGGCAACGTTGCTCTCTGGTGTCAGGAGCTGGTACTGGGAGTGACAATGTAAAATTGTGCTCAAACTCTTGATGATCTGACCTCTTTCTTATTGGTATATACTTCCCTTATAAATAAAACACTGAAAAAAAACACTTTTAACATTTAAAGTGCTTTCCAAAAAGATACATTACACCTCGTGAGGTAGTAGGTCTTAAAATAAGTAGAAGTCTCAAAGAATATGTGACAAATTAGGTTAGACAAGAGCTGGGACTGATTTGTAATATCTGTGTGCCACATCAGTCCACAACTGAGATCCTGAGAGCCATCAGATGGAATTTTTATGGTGTGAAAGTATAAATGAACAGATGTTTGTGTACATTTTAACGTCACTATTCCTACTCTGCGCTTAGCTTTAACAGAACAGAGACCTACATGTCACTCCATTGATGATATAGCGGTATAAGTAAGGTTTTGAAAATACATTCCAGATTATCATGTTGTTTATTTATTTATTCACATTTTTTTCAAGATTCCAAAAAAATACATACAGTGAAATACAGCATGAACCATTCATCATTACATGCTTTACAATAAGAAAACAGTGTACAACACCCCCATGGATGATAATGTAACAAACTATAATTTAGCTGTAATGGACAACATCCACTGGGAGGCCTCCACTTCATGAGGATTCTTCTTTAACAATTGCTTCTAAAGATTATAAAAATCATACAAGACTTTCATCCAGTGTTACTGGTCTTTTACAATAGTCCACAAATTTGACCAAATACTAAATTGAGACCAAACGTTGTAGATTAATCTATAATAAGGCCAACTATCACCCCTAAATGTGATGGTTATGAAAAACAAATGGAACAGAAAGCTTGTATATTGTGTATCTCTGGGTTATTCATATTGACTCTATTGTAGGTGGTGGTGTTTTCTTTATTCTTGTGAGTGTGTGTGTCTTGATGCCTTTAAAAAAATCTAAGCACTGGTTGCTGTTTAGAAACTGCCAGAAAAAGAACCTCCCACACACTTGGCGACTGACAGAAGAATGCATGCACACACATTTTCCCTATCTTCGTCTGCTCTAATGACTGCAGTAGCTTGACAGGATTTGACACCTGACAAAACATCAACAGAACATGCGGACTCCTGGCGGTGAAATCTTGTAGAAGTGCTGATGTGATTCCCCCTTCTTTTTCTGTCTCTGCAGCTGTTGTATTTAGGTTTTCTGCACATGTAATATTAAATAATTGATTGTCAGTGAGCTTCCCACAGGTCCTAGTAGGGAGAAGGCAGCCTCGATCAACATTTCTGCAGTGTGCATTCTGGCAGCAGTTCCTGGCAGGGACACTGATTAAGATCCAGGGAAGCTGCAGAGTACCCACACCCACTGAGGACACACAAGACTACCCTTACTCTCCCTCCTCCCACCCTTCCTTTCCCTCTCATGCTGTCTCTCTCAGCTCTGCGCTCAGCTTTAACAGAACTGCTTGGCTCGTAGGAAGGCTGTCCATCGTCTCTCAATAAGCCACTTGCTACTGAGGACAAACTTCAAGACGCTCACTTGCACATCTCCCTTTTCCTCCCACACAAGGATGCTGGAGCTCGGACCAAGATGGATGAGGCTGGTCTGTGTGCCGGCTCTGTGTCTGTGTCTCTGCCTGCCGATGGAATCATCCGCCAGGAGAGCCCCCAAGGTACCCCGCTGTCCTGCAACCTGCTCCTGCACCAAAGACAGTGCCTTCTGTGTGGACACTAAGGCCATTCCCAAGAGCTTCCCCCCAGGAATCATCTCTCTGTGAGTCCAAAATTCATGTGTGTACCTTCCATCCACCAAAAGCATCTTTTCATAACCTGCGTGAAGTCTTAGCACCATGCAGGCTGGTACAGAGGGCTACATCACTGATGTCACCAATGATTATGTAATGATGCGTGAAACCCCTGCCTGTCTCTTCAATACTAAAAGTGAATTAAGGTGTTTCCCACTCAGGATGTCTTGATGAAATATGCCTTTGCTTTTGCAGCATGACAATAAAATAAATTATATTATAACATGTCCCTTTATTGTACCAGATGCTAAATTTAGTTAAGGGAGTTCAATTCTGTCAGGTCCCAGAGAGAAATACTAACAATAGATCCAATCTCTCACTGCAGGAAACCTGCTTCTCCTCTGAGGGATTTAATCTTAAAGGGTGTATAGAGATACACTGCATTAAAGAAAGAAGCTTAACACTTTACTGAGACAAGTTTAGGTTTTACTGAGAGGGTTATAAGGTTCCCTATCGCCTATAGATTGAATACAGAGCTTTAACAGTTCAAGGAATTGAAGAGCACAGGCAGATGATGTCCTCATTTTATAACATAAGAAGAAAATAAGAGAAGGCAGAAGTTATGTGTCCTAGTTTTGAAGATTTTCTGGAATTCAAAACTGTAAGGAGACACTGGTCCTGAGAGAAGATGGGCTTTAGAAAAGAAACACATGACTTCATAATTGAGAGCTTTGGTGTTGCCTGGCTAACCTCGATCCTGACATTAAGAGGGCCCATCTGATAACATGTGCCGTTTTCTGTCTTAACAGGACGATGGTGAATGCGGCCTTTACAACAATCCCAGAGGGAGCTTTCTCGCACCTGCACCTGCTGCAGTTCCTGTGAGTGTTCTGGTCCACATCGTCGCACTGTACTGCAAACATCACCAACTCTCAATTCATTAGCATCCAACCATCAGTTTGTGGTTGTCTCGCATTCAAAAATACACTCACAACACTTAAAATGTCAGGTATGTTTACATACAGCATGCAGACATCTTTTGTCTTGCAGAGACAATGAAAGGACTTCAGCTACTCTACTCCAAATGAATGGTTATTGAAAACAGTGGTGACATAGCAGTAAAAAGGGTAGAGTGGCTCTGTATCAGTGTCAATGCCAATGACTGACTCCCTTCAGCTCTGCTCTGCCACACAAAGGCTTGTTTATGTCCTCAGATGCAAATACGAGTGTGTGTTCATGCACACGTCCATGTTGGTGTGTGTAAGTCTGTGTGTGTTTGGGTCAATTCCGAATGCATTTATTGCATTGTTTAAATCTTTAAAGTTAGCACTGTGAATTTTGTATGTTATGACTGGAAATATTAAGAATTTTCAGGACTTTTACAGTTTTTTTAGACATGCTTGGAGGCTTGGATGCTTCGCTTTAGCTTAGTTTCACATGTATGACATTAACAGTGTAATTTGACCAATACATCCTCCTTTCCACAGACTCTTGAACTCAAACACATTCACCATGATTGCCGATGATGCGTTTGCTGGTCTGTCCCACCTGCAGTACTTGTGAGTATGCCATTAAAAGCAAATTATTGCAACTTGAAAATAAATTTGTAGACAACAATACATAGTGTCCGGTAAACTTGGATTTAATAGTGATGAAATCCCAAATTCACTCGCTAAATTCTTTATTTTAGAGCTTATCACTGGACTCTAATTGTATCCAATGAAACTGTCCTGTGAATGTCACATAAGGCTTCATTAAAGCAAAGTCTTGGGCCACTTCTCCGTGCTCTGTTCGATGTTTGTGAATGATTCATTACAGCAAGTCTTTGATGTGAATACATTTATCCTGCACCCTAGAATTTGAAAGGGTAACTGTCCAGCATAGCAAAGAATGCCAGAAGTCAAACAGAAAATAAATCCTTTACTGACAGCCAGCGCTTTGCCTCCGCAGTGTGAAAAAGCTGAATACGCCATCCAATGAATTGATGTGCTTTAGAAAGTAGTTAGCTGATGGCCTGGAGTGTGCAGCTCTCTGTTATAGCCATGGATTTAGCTGCAGCATAGCCAGTAGGCCTCTGCATTGCTGCGACTACCACCGCTACCCACTGGGAATGTTTACTAACTCATATTTTAATTTCCAGCCACCTCCAGAGAATGTACACATGTCGTATAGCCTCAGTTATAAATGGACAAAACAGGGACAGGGGGAAATGATGCCGACATGCAGGCCAAATATCATCAACTACAACAGATTTACATGTTTTAGCAGCACAGATTCTAACAGTTGACAGAATCTATTAAATACAAAATTCTCATAAACTCATAAACTAAAAGTGATAGACTGCAGAGACTGTGTCATGTGTTATTTGTTTTCTCTGCCCAGGTTCATTGAGAATAATGACATCCAGTCTTTGTCAAAGTATACCTTCAGAGGACTCAAATCTCTGACTCATCTGTGAGTATTTTATTGCTTGGCAAAGAATCTGTCACTTAGCGCAGTACGTAGACTTTCTGATTAAAGTAAATTCAGTGCATTTTAAAAACAGTATACGTCATGATATCTTACTAACGACTCTACTTTTGCAGATCTCTCTCAAACAACAACCTTCAAGAGCTGCCGAGAGATCTCTTCAAACACTTAGACATCCTCACAGATCTGTAAGTGTGACATTTGAAATAGTACCTTGACATACTGAGAAGTTTTACCTTCTGGTCTGGCTGGATAGTGCAAGGCTCTGTTTGCATGATTTATGTTTTAGCTTATGAGATTTAAACTGCTTTTGTCCCTCAGAGATCTGCGTGGGAACTCTTTCCGCTGTGACTGTAAGATAAAGTGGCTGGTAGACTGGATGGAGAAGACCAACACTTCTGTTCCTGCCATCTACTGTGCCAGCCCCTTTGAATTCCAGGGTCGCAGAATCCATGATCTCGCACCACGAGACTTCAACTGCATCAGTGCAGGTTTTCACCTCAGTTCTCACACAAACGTTGATGATATTCTTTGTTTGTTACAATTGTTACTCTGGTTTCTGTTCCGACAGATTTTGCTGTTTATGAAACCTTCCCTTTCCACTCTGTGTCGGTGGAGTCCTACGAGTTCAGCGGTGATCAGTTTGTGGCCTTTGCTCAGCCTGATTCGGGGTTCTGCACTCTGTATATATGGGATCATGTGGAGATGGTCTTCAGGAGGTTCCATAACATCACTTGTAAGTTTCTGACAATGAAAGTGTAACAACTGCCCAGTACAATATCAAGAAACAAAACCTGATGCTTTTTGGCTTCTGTGTGTCTCTCTTGAAGCTCGTTCCGCTGTCTACTGCAAACCAGTGGTGATAAACAACACACTTTACATGGTTGTGGCTCAACTTTTTGGTGGATCTCACATATACAAGTAAGGCTTGCAGTTTAATCTTGCTTACAGCAAGTGAGCGCCAGCATGTTAGAAGAAACATGACCTTAAAGGAACAGCTCAGTACATCTGCTTCCTTCCTGGGATAAAATCCGTCCCTCTGTCATGTCTGAAGGATAAACATGTAGCCATCATCCTGGAAACAGGAGGAAACATTTAAGATAAGTAGAGTAAGACAGCAGCGTGGTGTGGAAATCCTGAAGGTGCCACGTGCTATGAGCCAATGAGGAAGCAATGTAAAATGTAAATAAAAACAGAATCCAATGATATTCAAATCTCACAAACCAATATTTTATTCACAACATAACAAAAAAATGTTGAAAGTGGGACATTTTACTATTCCATGAAAAAATATCAGCTCATCTTGAATTTGTTGGCAGCAACACATCTCAAAAAGGTTGGGAAAGGTCCATGTTTACCACTGTCTAGCATCCCTTCTTCTTTTAACAACAGAAGTCTGTAGCAGTCTGGGAACTGAGAAGACCAGTTGTTGGACCTTTGGGAGAGGAATGCTATCCAATTCTTGTCTGATAGATGATTGTAGCTGCTCAACACTCCTGGGTCTTCTTTGTTTGTGTTTCATGATGCTTAAAATGTTTTCAGTTGATGTGATCAGTTGACTGCATGCAGGCCAGTCTGGCTCCTGGACTCTTCTACGGAGCCATGCTGTTAGAATGGATGCAGTATGTGGTCTAGCTTTATCCTGCTGAAATATGCAAGGTCTTCTCTTAAAAAGACGTCCAATGGATAGGAGCATATTTTGCTCTAAAACATGTATATATTTTTCAGTCAATGGTGCCTTTCCAGATTTTCAAGTTGCCAGTTCCTTAGGCAATAATGCACCCTCATACCATCAGAGATGCAGGTTTTTCAACTGAACACTGATAGCAAGCTGTATGGTCCCTCTCCTCTTTAGTTCAGAGGACACAATGTCCACTTTTCCAAATCTTGATTAGTCTCTGGACAGAAAACAGTTTTCCACTTTGCCTTAGTCCATTTTTTAAATTAATTTTAGCCCAAATAAGATGGTGCTTCTGGATCATGTTCACATATGGCTTCTTCTTTGCATCATAGAGCTTTAACCTACATTTGTGGAAGACACGGTGAACTGCATTCACAGACAATGATTTCAGGAAGTGTTCCTGAGCCCATGCTGTGATTTCAATGACAGAATCATGGCTGCTGAAAACAGTGCTGGCTGAGGGCCCGAAGATCACTGAAGATTCTGTATATTATTTTATATACAAAGGAACATATTCGGAGGAACATTATATTGCAATTGCGCCACAATTTTACGACACATTTTTTGCAGATTGCTGAACCTCTGCCCATCTCTACTACTGATAGACTCTCTCTAGGGTGCTCTTTTTACACCCAGTCACGTTACTGTTCTGTTTCCAATTAACTTCATTAGTTGCAACATGTTTCACAGGGTGTTTCCTTTTAGTACCACTTAACTTTTCCATCACTTTGTTGCTTCCATCTCAACCTTTTTAAAGACATGTTTTGCCTTCAAATCCAAGATGAGCTAATACATTTCATGAAACAGTAAACTGTCTCACTTTGAGCATTTGTTGTTTTCTATGTTCTAACATGAATAGAATATTGGTTTATGAGATTTATTAATTATTGCATTCTATTTTGATTTACACTGAACACAATTTCCCAGCTTTTTTAGGATTTGGCATCTCCAGGTAAAACTTTGCTGGTTGAGGCAAGTCCTGCCACATCAAGAACTAGATTACTCAACCTTTTGTTTCCATTTGATGGAATGATATAGTAAAAAGGCTCTTGTGGATATTCTAATTTTCTGGATTTCTAGATTGACAGAGACAGACAAGCTGTTTTCCCCTCTTTCTGCTAATTCATACTTGGCAGTAACACTGATCCTCACCTCTAACTCAATAACAAATGTATTTGCTGAAATGTGAAACCAACGCTGTTATATTGAGAATCGTTGAGAATACACTGACTTCCTTCCTATAAACACAGGTGGGAAGAGGACCCACAGCGTTTTGTAAAGATCCAAGACATAGACACCAGTCGGGTGAGGAAACCTAACTTTGTGGAGACCTTCCAGCTGGATGGAGAGTGGTACTTTGTTGTAGCGGACAGTTCCAAGGCAGGCTCCACCAGCATTTATCGTTGGAACAGCAATGGCTTCTACTCTCATCAGTCCCTCCATCCCTGGCATCGGGACACCCATGTGGAGTTCCTGGATGTTGGGGGAAAACCTCATCTCATCCTTTCCAGTGCCTCTCAACCACCAGTGGTTTACCAGTGGAACCGAAACCAGAAGCAATTTGCTTTCCACTCCCAAATCACAGAGCTAGCTGACGTGCAGATGGTTAAGCACTTTTGGGTGAGGAAAGTTCTTTACCTTTGCCTCACACGCTTCATAGGTGACTCCAAGATCCTCCGCTGGGAAGGCCAGCGTTTTGTAGAGATCCAGACTCTCCCCTCTCGGGGCTCGATGGCAGTGTATCCTTTCACGGTGGGCCTCCGCCAGTACCTCATTCTTGGAAGTGATTTCTCTTTCTCCAGAGTATACCTGTGGGATGACCTCACTCAGCGCTTTCAACCCTTCCAGGAGCTCAACATGAGAGCCCCAAGAGGGTTTAACTTGGTATCGGTCGACAACAAGGACATTCTGCTGGCTGCTAGCTTTAAAGGCAATACCTTGGCCTACCAGCACCTGGTGGTGGATCTCAGTGCCAAATGAACATGTCTGAACAAAATGAGGGGTCTCTAAGTGTATAGAAATGTGCCAATAAGACTGCAACATGTTTAAGACATGCAACTAAATGTCTGCTGTTTCCTCTGATTTGAAAAGTGAGGCAACTAATTAAATGATTGCTTAATCTATTTTTATGCACTATTACATAACATCTGAATGAAATTACGTGTTAATTAACATACCAAGGTGTCATGTCACTGCTGCACTGTTTCTACTCAGCCAAACGATGACTGGGGCAATGTTGTTTTTGGATTATAATGTCATGTATTGTAATTAACTAACATGAAAATAATGTGCATGTGTTATCTACTTGATTATTCACTGGATCAGACCGGATATTGTAAAGATGGGAGAGAAACTATATGTTTAGAAAGTTCTGAGAAAAACTGAGAACTATTTTGCATGCCACTGTACAACCATATGAAATAATGTACACTGCAGTACTGCAAAATCCTTTAGTATCTTCTTCTTCATATATGGGTTATCATAGAATCTGTTTTGGATCGAATGTTCTGCAGTTAACACAGTGGATCACAGATGGTGTGAGACAAACTAAAGAAGAGGCAGCAAAATTAGTAGAGAACATGACTTTTTAAAGATATTCCTTGCTTTAGTTATGGTACAGATGGGCCATCTTCCCATGGTTGGTATTATCTGTGACTAATCTAATGAACAATGTTGAATTCAGAAAATGCCTAAACTGATTCTGTCCCAAACTATGATTTTTACAGTCACAAATTGTAATAGAACACTTTCATGTGTTAGTTTAGGTAGATACGATTGTCATTAAATCCTGCTCGTGGTCCCTAAAATGTCCTGCCTCTCGTATTTGTCTTGTGTGATTATAACTGCTTTTCATCAAAGTTAATCTTTGTTGTTAATAACGCCTTTTAAAAATTTAGACTTTGTAGAAAACTACGTAATCCGTAAATTACCACGTGACGCGCCTTCCACCCACTTTAATAACCCTAAATGAGAGTATAATTATAATAGAAAGGCTGTCCTGGAGTGTTGGACTTCAAGGAAGATCTCATTAAAAAGTTTCGCCTATGCGTTTAAATAATGCATATAATGATATTCAAGAGAAAAACCGTAGGTCCGCTTGGTTTGTATTTCTTCATGTCTGCGTGGGCGGAAACTCTACAATCTCGCTGTACATTGCCATAGACATCACCGCTTCTCCGCGCGGTTGTAAATTGTGAACGCATGCAACCATTGTTGACAACCTAAACACTATCTCCTGTTAGCATGACTTTATAAACGAAGTGAGGGTGTGTTGTGACAGCTGACACGAGATTTACAGTCCAGATTTTACTTTCAGGAAACGATGTCTGAGCTTTTATTGAGCTGTTATTTAACGTGAAGTCGGTATATGTGTGTTCTCGCGGGAGCAGATAGTGGCTAACCTGAAATTAGCTTAGTTTAAAAGCTAGCTGCCTTAGCCGTCTGCTTGGCATAACAAACAAGTCGACTAGTTGCTTTCCTTAAACTTAAAAATGTCCGCCGCTGACTCGACCCTTCCGCCAGAGTGGGTAGACGATGAGCGCATGAATTTTTTGTTCTCCGAGTTTAAAGAGAACCGAGATGTAAACACCACGGACTGGGACAGTAAGATGGACTTCTGGACGGCTCTGATCATCAAAAGCTGCAGGCAGCGCCGCTCAGTGTGTGTCAACCTGCAGGACCTCAACAAAACCTTCAGAAGGAAGGAAAAAGCACCGCTGGGCTTGTCGACTGTCATCCAGTCCATGGCTGGGTAATTGTTGCTATATCTGCTCTGTCCTATTCACATGTTGACTCTCAGTCCGATTACAGAGCGTGTGTTTCACCCGGTGACAGATGCGGGAAGATCCAGAGGGAGTCAGAGTTTGCTGCCAATGTGGACTGTGGCTGGCTGTCCTGGAGTGTTGGCCTACTGCTGGTGAAGCCCCTCAAGTGGACCTTCTCCACTCTTCTGGGAAGCAGCAGGGTGCCCCTGGAGGAGTCCTTTGTTGTCATTGAACTGGTGAAGGTTTGCCAACTTCAGTGCTTCATAGAACTTAAGTCAACACCACAATGCTTAATGTTTTAGTTCTACTTTTAATAATATCTCTTAAGATGTGAATTAATTTTTACTGAGGAGCATATTAATGCCTCCTAGTAATTTAGCAAACTGTGATCAAAATCCTATTTTGTGCACTCTTAAGCTAAAACTCACTTTTTTCAAACTACTCCATAATCCGTACTGTACTGTTTCCCAATCCTGGTATTCCAGTAGTGCAGCAACGCTTATTTTAGCAGCTGCCAAATGCACATTTATCTGTTTTTCAGGAGAAAGCAGCAGAATTACTCCGGCTCTATCGGAGCAGTGAATTTTCAAGCTGCTCCATCGTGTCATTTCAAGAGCTCTGCACCCTCTCCTCTGACTTCTGTGCCGATGAGAGCACCCTTTGCATGGCTCTCCTGCAGCTGCAGCGGGACAAGCAAGTCATAGTTTCCCTGCACGAAGGCGAGAAGGTAAACCACAACATGCTCAGAATTCGCTGGCTTCTTGTGCCAGAGATGTTTAAATGACCTTTTTTTCCCCCTGCAGATTGTTAAATTTTGTCAGCCTGGACAGGAGCGCGTCTCTACAGTTAGTGATGTGGACATTGGCGTCTACCAGCTGCAGCGCAGCGAGAAACTGCTCGAAGAGCGAGTGCAGAAACTGAGCCTGGAGGCTGACAGGTACACCTCGAGCATGTTGTATGTGTTGTTTGATAGGTTAGCGTAGGGATATCATCAGTTAAAGTGTTTCTAAACAAGCGTGGATTCGTTATTTCTTTAGACAGCGACCTGCAGTGCCGCTGGAGCCCTTCCCATCTCATCCCCTTCTCATAAAATTGTGGGTTTCCACTAATAGACTGATGTGAGCATATAATGAGTGATGTTTAAAAGAAAGATGTTAGAATATGAGCATGCAAAGGAAAGAGTATTTAAAAATACATTAGATTACCAGTGGCTGAGCTTTTGAGAGGTTTTGTTTCACAATATCCACGTGAATTCAAATTTATTAAAAACCGAAACCTGCTGACCTTAGTTCCAGCATCAAAAATGAAGTATAACAAAGCATGTATTTGATGACACATTTCATTATATGCAAAGTTTAAAATCAAATTAAAGGATTTATTGTCAAATCTAAATTAAAGAGTAAATTACACATGAATAGAAAAGTGAAGTGAAGTGCACCCACAGATATTCTGTCCCCGTAGTAACTCCTCCTTTTCACAGCTGTACAAAATGATAAGAAAATAACTGGATTAAAGTAGTTAATATTGATGCAGAGAATCAGATGAATAAACAATAATGATGGTAATTAGAACTATGTAATGAACATAGTCGGTTAAACAAATAAAACGTGAATTTTCTTTCAGTACAAACAGTCTCATGAAGATTCAAGGACAGCACAAAGTTTATACACACTGCTTAGATTTAAAGAAAAATCTCCTAAAGTAGGAGGCAACAAGTTAGCTAATAACTTCCAGCCGCATGTGCTCTTCCACTAAGAGTGGATCAGTGATAAATGGGGAGAGATTTAACAAGACGAGCATAGTTTTGCTCCCCCTTCTCTTCTCCTTCTGTTTGATGTTTTCAGTATTGACTCGGTATAATAATGGTTTTGGTAGAGTCTCAGAGAAATGTAAGATGACAATTTGTCTGAACTCTTTGTCTGTTTCTGCTCTCCACATTTGGCGATATCAGCAGCACGGTGATAGCTTTAGTTGGAATGGGTGTAGTAGGTAAAAATGATCACAATGAGGCTTCTTTACAACATGACAATTTAACTGCAGATGACATGTACTGTAAACACACGATACAAGACTCCTGTTCCAGCTGCCTTAGTGGGAGACTGTGGCATTTTTTATCTTAATCCGTGCTGATTATATCTATAAATTCGTTATCAGATTTGCAGAGAAGCAACAGTGACTGGGTAACCGCGATGGCATCAAGAAGCCCATTGTTTTCCAAAGAAAAATCTGCATACATATGAATCCTTCCATTTGTGTAATTATGTTCTCTGTGAGGTCACAAGATAAAATCTGATGAGGAAGGATAGGAGAGTTGCACATTGAGACATGAAGTGTAAACTGCAGAGTTTAATTCTAATTCTAAGCCTTACAGGACTCTAGTCCACCCTTTTACTTACCTGGATCCACAATCTTCTGCTATAGGAAGCTCTGACACTCGCAGCATGTACAGTGCTTAATCTAGTTAGGTCTAAATTGTTCTTACTGACAGTTATTTGGTGATATACTGTAACTTGATACCTAAGACATTCATCTCCAGGTACTGGAAAATCTCATTGAAATAGCTGAAGAAGCCAGGCTCTGTGATTTTTGCTAAATTTGTTCTCTGTTATCTGTTTACAGGTGCAAAGAGGAAGCAAGAAGTCTGCTGCGGGAAGGAAAGAAGTCTAAGGTTTTTACTGATGTTAACTGTAAAAACAACTATTTCAGTACTCAGTACTTCATAGCAGTTTGTACATACTTTGGCGTTGATTATTTTTCTCAAAGGCACTGAGGTGTTTGAGAGGCTGCAAGAGGGTAGAAAAGAGAGCAGACAACTTGTTTGCCAAACTGGAAACCATAAGGGGAATCCTGGACCGGATAGCACAGTCACAGACTGATAAGATGGTAAGAGCGGCTGTAGCAGTACACAGCTTTATTGTTAGGGTATTTTGTAGGTTATTGTTATTGCTGTCAGTACTTTAAGTATGTGCTGGACATGTTGGTAGGTTATACAAGCCTATCAGGCAGGAGTGGCCGCCCTGAGACTCTCACTTAAAGATGTGACCGTGGAACGAGCTGAGAGTCTTGTCGATCAAATACAGGAGGTACGTGTTTGTTTTTAAGACTTTTAAGGATTGTATATCTAGTTGCTTTTATTAATTGAGAGCCTTCTCATGTGTCCTGTCTGTCATATAAACAGTTGTGTGACACACAAGATGAGGTGAACCAAACTATTTCCAGTGGTGTGGCCAATGCAGGTATGGAACTCTGTTAGCACTGAATCTTTAATGTCCTGCATTCAGGAATATGGCAGAGCTTTCAGGTTATTTTTTGTCTTTAGATGAAGATATGGATGAGTTGGAGGAAGAGCTGAAGGCTTTATTGGACGAGTCAAAGCCAGATTCCATCTCAGGGTTACCCACGGTTCCAACGAACAGTCTGAGATCTGCCGGTGAGCCGATCCTCAGTTCTCTGCCTGCTGTTCCTCAGAGCCGCTTGACTGTAACCACTGAGCAGCTGGAGGCAGAACTGAATAATTTAACTCTGTCAGATACAGGTTTGCATGTCCCGATTTCTCAATTTTCTTCTCTCAGGCTTTCATTTACATTTTCTAAATGACTAATGGTCAATTTTCAATTTGCAGGCAATCAACAGAGGAAAGTTACTCCGCCAGAGAAGAGATTAGAGCCTGCACAGTGAAGGCACAGGCGAGCCGTGGCCTGTCTGAAGATAAGCGTCAGCTCATCAAGACAAGCTGTAACTCTGAACATAAGAACGTGTTCACACAAGTGAAAGCGCTAAATTACTAAATGACAATTGGACGAGTTATGAATTCAACACCAGGTTGAAAACAAGGCTGTTTTTAATTGGGAAAAAAAAGAAGAAAAATCCATTACTGTGGAGACGGATCAAAAGAGTTTTTAAAATTCTTGCGAACAAACACACTTTTTAACTTGAAAAGTGTCCAATCTGCCTCTAAAAATCTGATGGTTCTAATCTGCTCATCTGCTCCTCAACATTTCATCAGGAATGCTTATTAAATCTGACAAGAGAACAACTGTACCAGAGCTGTATCATGTGTTTATTAGTATTTGTGGATGTCTATCATTGACAGTTAGGTAAAAGTGTATTAAAGTGGCCTTTTGAATTGTAAATATGAGCCTACAGTAAAGAGAATATTATGCCAAATGATTTATTATAGCCATGAATACATTTAGTTTCACAGCAAAGTACCTGTGAGAACTAAGAAACCTACCTTAAATGAGTTCAACCAAATATGTTTGTCCAAATAAAATTTATTTTAATCACTCGTTGGTGGTGGTATTTGGATGGGTATCCACTCTGTTGAGTTTGGCTTGTTCCCTTTCAGTCGATTCTCTCAGTACAACACATGTAGTTTGGGATATTCGTGATATTCAATCTGGGTGTAAACATGCTCGTGCTAGAGCATCTTTCATTATAGGTTTGTTTGCCTTAGCAGTGCTGTCAGAACAGGAACATCTGTCATCTTCAGTGTTCTATTGAGGATGGATAGAGGTCTGTTCAGCTGCTGTTTTTGCCTGTCCCGTTGGTTTTGATGAAGTGACTCCAGGCGCTCATTATCTGGCCGTGCGTTTTGTGAAAGAGGTCCGTAGATTGAAACCTGTGATTAAATCAAGCGTTCCTTCATGGTATTTGACCTCAGTACTGGAGGCCTTTTGTGCTCCTCCATCTGCGCCCATTTAGACTGTGGATGTGACATTTCCTTCATACAAGACTTCTGACCTCTTCAAATCGAGTCGGTGATCTTCATGCACTCTGTGTGCTTCCCTCTTGTTCTCAGTTTGCATCAGTTGGCTGCACAATGACTTTATGCTCAAATGTATGTTATTTATCTAAGGTTTCCCTATCTGACTACGGCTCCATGGTGACCGAACTCTCAAGTTTCAATTTGTGCACACTACGCACCAACATAGATGGGTGATTCAACCAAAACAAGTTCACATTCACATAGAAGTTTAAACGATGGTTTAAAGAGCAAATCATCAACTATATTTGATTATTGAATTGAACAGAGTATGTATTCTACTGGGTTCTTTCACTTTACTTTTTTTTCTTACAAAATATTTATTTGATATTCAGAATACATATTCTATTATTGGTATGTAAAGAAGAAATGTTATTGATAATGTGCTTTCTTTTGACTTTTAGCACTCACTTCACAAAGGATATGTAATCCAAGGGGGCCACCTTGTGGTTGGCTGGTTGAATTGTGTCTGCTGTATCAGCAGAACTCATGTAAGGTGGTGGAGGACTACAGATACCTCGGTTTTCTCCTGGATAACAGAGTAAACTGGAAGTAAAAAAAACTGAAGCAGTCTACAAGCAGAGATGGATCAGACGCCACTTTCTGAGGAATCTGTGGTGCTTAAATATTTGTAGCAAGATGTAGCATATTGTCTTAAAAGTCTTTGGTGTACAGTGACATCTGCTTTGCAGCCATCTGCTGGAGCTTTGGCATCAGAGCCAGTGGCTCAAAGAAACTGAACATACTGATCAAGAAGCCTGGCTTTGTGCTGGGGAGTGCTCTGGGGCCCTGAGAGATGGCTGAGGAAAGAGAAATGTTGAACAAGCTGCTAAATATAATGAACATATACTGGCATCGCAACAAACGTCATCTCAAGGCAATTCAAAGATACAGTCCAATTCAAGCTAATTATGATCCAATTTATTGCAATATAGTCACAATCCAACCCAATCAAATCAATCAATGATTCCGGAAGGCATTCCCACTCATAATAAAAGCCTTGCACGATGTCTGTTCCGGGAGACGGAACTCCCTTTGGTATAATTTCCCTTTGGGGATTGATAAAGATTATTCGACTCTATCTGAAGTTAGTGTGGCATATTGTAGCGAGATACTGTACATCAGTGTGAGGTTGCACCAGATGGTCCTCTGTGGAAAAAGGTTATTGTTCACCTGATAGTGACTGGCTGTGTGTTACAGATGATTATGATGTAAAGCATTGTAAAATAGGGAGAACAATACATCTGTGATCCTAAAAGTCACTCGATGTAAACCCACGTGAGTATCTTTTGGTGGAAGGGTGCACACATTTAGACGAACAGATATCAAGTAACCAAACCAAGGCATTGCTTTATTATATTAATTCATATACTTCAACAAGTGAATTTATTGTGTAAAGCAGGCTATTAGGAGATTTATTTACCATCATGTTGATGATGCAGTAGCTACAGCGAATATCTGAGGTGTTTGATTTTCTATTGTGTCCTATATTAGACAATAAATAAAAAAAAAACTCATTACAAATTCACAGCCTTTATAAAGTACAGTTAATATCACAAAGTCCTAGTACAGCAGTATTTTAAAAATGCCCTTGTATCACAAATAGCATCAGTGGATATAGATTAAGCCAAAAGTTAATTCTCCCAGTGGCCCTCACTGTTTCTCAGACACACGCGCTCGCTCCCCCACTCGTACACACTAATGCGCTCCCAGTTCACCATCATTTCATACTGCATACATGTCCACCGCCGCTGTTTTCTCCTGCCAGCAAAGGAAAAGTTCGACTTACAGCTTTCGCTTTGACAACCCGCAAATTACACTTACACATTATGTAGCCCCTACCTACAGAAATATGATTATACAGGTATCACAAGCAGATGAAATACATTCAGGGAGTAGTGGTTTAATTACTTCAGTTTGATCGTATTCAGCTGCGGAAATCTTTGTTATACAGTTTGTTGTCATGTCCAGCCTATTGTTGAGAAGATGGAGCAGACAGAGATATGTAAAGATAACTATTAGCCATGACTACATTTCACAGCTTGTGTATGACTGAACCGGTTAAGCAGGCACTGATGCAGATATTTGGCTGAGAATTTGTTGTACGCATCACATAAGACTGAATGAAGCGATGGTCTAAAAGCAAAAAGTCAAGATGTGTATAATACAAAGTCTCATTGGGATGTAGAAAGGAAACATTTGGCATGCTTTGCAGTAGTCCTTATTTACTGTAGAATAAGGAAAACAAAAGTCCTCATGGAATACCACAAAAATGATCATTTTGTATTTGCATTTGTTTATATTGCAACGTTGCGTATAAAGCAGGCTACACAGTGGGTCAGGCTTCTTCCTGTTCTTGCGGCGTAGTGTGTATACACTGGATGTGTGCGTTGTTCTGCAGTTTCAAACAGTCCTGTCGGCTCCCGAGCGCTTCCGCACAACCTTCTCCTCTTTGATCTGGTCCACTGCCAGCGTCTCCAGCTCTGCTTGTGGCGGGGCCAGCGGAGGGGTGCCATGTGGGATGCGGTGTGCAACACCCACATGAGCCCTGTACTGACGGTCCCGAGCAGGGCTGTGACGAGGACTGGCTGTGGCACCAAGGGCAGGGATGGGGGAGCGATCAGAGGCAATGGGGGGGATTATGGCAGGCCTTTCACGCACTACCTGAGGTTCAGGAGACTCTCTGCCTGCTTGCAGGAAGGGTGTGGGGTCGGGCATGGCATCAACTGTCTCTCGCAGAACCAGCCGCCTGCCGTCCGAGCCGTGGCGGTACACCTCAGTCAACTCTGGGTGTAGAGGTTGGGAGAGGCTCTTCTTCATGCGACGACGCGGGGTTTCAGGCTGCCTGTCCTTGGCTGGTGGAGGGGTGGGCTTGTACGAGGCGACTGGACTGACATTAGGGCTTGCCTCAGAAGAACTACCAGCTAAAAGCTTTTTCTTAGTGGCATGAAGTTGCGAGGTAAGGTAAGCGATGGTGCTCGCTCTCTGCTCCAGCTCCCCAGACAAAACAGCCAGCTTGTGGCTCTTCATTTTAAGCTCTTCCAGGTACTTCTTCTCCCTCTCTTTGATGGTGTTTTCTAGAACAGAAATCATGGCATTCTTTTGCTCCAGGTCCCTGAGCAGCTCTGTGTTCTCCTCCTCCTTCTTCTTAAGCTGGGCCTCCAGCTCCTCACACCTCCTTTGCAGCTCCCTGCATCGAGCCTCACTGCTGTCTGCACACAATAAACCACAACAAAAAAACAGCTTTTACACAAACTTTATGCACATATTTTAAAACAGGACAAACAAAGCTCACACAATTCCTGTTCCTCACACTCAAACCTGTCATATTTTACACAGTGTTCTAGGAACATTCTCATATTTGTATTCAGAAATATCAAACAATTAGGGAGATTGTATAAAGAGCGTAATACAAGCCAAAAGAAATAGTGGTGTTTTCAATTCCTCCAAAACATTTATGGTACGTTCTGCTACTGCATAACCTTGTGCAGACTGTCTTTAAAGGTTATGGTTATTGTCAATGCAGCTTCACAGAATCCCAGACTCACATTAGCTGAATACTCTGTGTAATCAATACATTAAGCGCAGACAGCCTGTCAGCTGACAGACTGTGTGATCCTATAGGGACTTATTTTCTATGGCCAGAGAGCTCCAGTCTCACATTACAGCTCTGGAAGACAACAAGAGCACTTCCCTGGTCTGACCTCCATCACTGCTGCCCCCACCTCACCCTGCCACACCTTGTTACAGCCTATGCAGTCATGATATAGCTGCAAAAAAATGCAATCTTTTTGTGTCATCTATAGAAACGGGAATAGGGGTGTGATTCAGTATCTTTTCTACTTTAAAAGCTAAGTCTCCAAACCAATATGTGGAAGGGTAAAAAGATGGGTATCACATTCCCTTCGTTTTTTTCAGAGGGTGGTACATTTTCAGCCCAGTTGGAGCAGCTGCACTAAGCAGGTCGGAGGCTGTGCATTAGTGCTGTGACAGATAATCTCATTTCCTGCACTCAAATCTCTGAGATGCCCCAACACTAACATAACAGTGCCTCTGACCCAGGACAGCGAAGTCAAAAAGCCTACAGCATATTATGATCCCAGTGACATGTAACATGCTTCCTGTTGGGTTGAACACGTCACTGTTATCATCAGTAGTCTGTAAATACATTTCACTTGTATACAGGAGCCTCCCTGACTGTGCTGTAGAGCTGGATCTGAATCAGGCCTGTGATGTGACTCCACGTCATGGCCACGGTTTTGCGGGGGAAGGGCAGCCGACAATGAACAGCAGGGAGTCCAACACTGCCATGCTGACTGCATGGGATTTTGTCACCAGGGATCAGAGAGAGCCCTCTGCTCTCAGACATGTTCACTGACACAGTTTTCATTGTAGCTGCCGTATAATTTTACCATCTGAATCTGTTTCAAATACATTTGTACAACCAAACAATCTTAAACAGTGCAACAATTTATCTAAATTCTCTTTACAGGCTACCACTCTCATTTCAAAAGCACAACTTCTAAATAAAACTGCAGCAGGTGACTTATAGAAGAAAATTGGAATAAATCAACTTAATACTGACAGGCACTGAGTGCTGGTAGTAAAACTGACGTGCAGGTGTGCTGTAATACGGTGTGCTTGTGCTTACCTGAGGGATCAGAGCTTCTCACAGTGAGCTCATATGTCAGATCTGTGAAAAAAAAAACAGAACAGGGTGGCTCACATGTTACATGAGGTTGGAAGAGGGCAGCTATCAGACAGCATGTTTCTCACACAGACCGACTAGCAACAAAGCTTATTTGGGATAGGCATGTGCTTTCTCTAAAAGGAAGAGTATATTACAGGTTGAAATATGAGTGTTCTCACTGTCTCTTAAGAACTTTTCTCATCATTCACCATACATTTTCTAAAACGTTTAGTAGTGGCACCATACAGTTACATCTTGGTGACTTTTGGTACCAAATATCTACTTAGATTCAAAATTTGTCCTTGTTTTGAGTTGTGTGATCCTCACACGATCAGTGTCAAGTGTTCAGTTTGTTAGAAATCCTCTGAGTAATCCTAAAAGCGTCATAAAGAGAGGAGATGTTGCGACTTGTGGAAGAGCTCACCTGTGCATTGCTGCTGTAATCTGCGGATCTCTGCATGCAGCCCCTTCAGTGTGTTGGCATGGTCCTGCTGCAGGAACAGCAGGTTTTTCTGTGCACTTTGCAGCTGATTTTCCAGTGTAACATTTGCCGATGCCATGGCGATTTATGTTGGGAGCCACAGTGGCCTTGCAACCTTCACACAGATAAAAGAAGAAGGGGCAGAGGAAAGAGGGAGAGGAGGAAGGCTATAAACAAAATTCCACCTCTCTGGCAGACAACACATTCATTCTCACCCTTCAGCCTACAAACATTAGGGTTTGGGAAAGGTTCCAATTTTGCTCTGTCTGCAATCTGGCTTAGGTAATCTGCATTAGATGGTGATTGAACTACTCACTAATCACTTCTGAGTAATACCAACTTCCCTCTGTTATTAACGATTGTATCTGATGCTTCAACAAACCAATTAATTAAGGGAAATAACTGTTTATTGATTAAAAAAGTAATGATGCACATGCTAGAATATGACTGTAGTGGAAGGAACCGAATCATCCACAAAGATGGCCACAGCATTAAAACCACTGGCAGGATAAGTAAATAACTCTAATCATCTCTTTACACTGGCAAAGCTTGTGTGCTGGAATTCATGTGGCTGTTATATAGCTTCTACTTAAACATTGTTACAGAGCAAACAGCACACCCTCATGGCTACAGAAATGTCCACCACCAGTGGTGAACACCAGCCGGACAATGCGCACACAGTAAAATATACTCAGAAGCAGCTCAAAGAATGCAACAAAAAGGCCTCTAAACTCCCGAGATCCACCACCGCAGTCTCAAAGGACCCATTACCAACGCCCACTTTGATGGCACTAAGTGGGACTTTCACAGTATCATGCAGATGTACATGTACTTGCTGCGGCTCGAAACAAATGATTGAAACTATCTCATTGGTTCAGAAGCCGCAGAAATTTGTGTGAACATTCAACAACATCCATCTGTTCTCTAATTCTATGTACACTAATCCTATCTACAACGCACAATTTAATTTCACAGGGACAAGCATTTGGAAGCTTCCTCAGCATGGAGGTTGTTTGAAATTCCTGTATGTTACATTCTTTCTACCATATCAATAACAGCGAATAGATTAATAAACAACAATCAAAGCTGAGCACATGAATAAGCATCAGGGTGTGGCGAGTTAGTCTCAAAAGAGCCTCTTCCTTCCCTGCCCTGCCCCACCTTCCTCCTCCCTCTCTTCATTGGACGCCCTTGTCTCCTTAGCTAAGCCATAAAGAGAAACAATCACTCACTCTAACATCTCCACCCTCTACCAGACAGCAGTATCAAGCTATGTTTTGAAAGCACATTGATCCCTGTAGAAAAAAAAAATCCTCCTCAGTAGAGAGAAAGCGTCTCTCTGCATACGCAAGTGTGCTTTAATAAAACATCCCAGAGCTTCTCACTCTTACCAGCTCAGTAGCATAAATAATATATCCCACGACACCTGACTGGACATACTCCTTAGTTGCAGCAGTTTTCCCAGTGTTTTCTTTCATGACTTACAGAAGAAAAAGGAAAGCATACCATCACCAAGACACAACCTGGTAATAACTAATACAGTCAATAGTGTATTGTAAAGGCTGAGGAGATAATCTATTATTGATGAGTAATGTGGAGTCCTTCCGGTAAACCCTGCGCTGCAAGCATATCTCTCATCCCTGCTCTTTCCTGAAATAGCTCAGAAAGCTTTCCACTTTCAAAGACATGACCTCAGCCAATATCAGTACACGGCTCATGCAACAATATAGCATGGAGGTGAAAGTATTACAAGGAGCACCATAGCACAAAACATCAGCAGCTTAAAGATTAGGAATAAAATTGATATAATGTCATATTACAGTGTCCTGTCTTTATTTTCCATTCCTAAAACACCAACCAGTATTTCCCCACACAGACAATATAAATAATCAATGAATTGCAGCAGCATGAAACATTAGCAAGTAGCTTCAGTCCTAAACCATAACAAGAGCTTGGCCTTCACTTCCTGTGAATGAAGCTCCACCCTTGCACACAAATTTCATCACTACATCCTTGTGAATTTCTGCTTTTGTTTGTCCTCTCAAATTTTCTGACATGTATTTTAGAGGATGATGCATCTCAGACATTCTGTAACAATCACCCATGCTTATGTTTCAAGAAACTTCACATCAATAACACCCACCCACATCAACGGCAACAAGAAAAACTATAAAACAGTGAGAGGTAATGGTCAAATGTCACAACCGTTATGGGTAATGGCTACGGTTGTAAGAGGATACAGCTGTTAGATGTCAGGAGCATTTGATGCTTTCCACGACACTTCTTATTTCAGCACCTGCATTGCGGACAGCACCCTAAAATGTAACCGCTGCTGGTCCCGACTGTAGCTGCCAGAGGATCATCGCTGTAAAGTCTCAACAAGCAAGATCATAGGGCACTTGACCCTATTCATCGCTACAAAGCAATACATTAATAGTCGGAAACCCTGGGCCTGGTGAGCGGTGCCTATGAACCATTTCAAAATATCTCTGCGTTATGACTTGATATCATATAGGATGCCTTCACCGCATTTTGTGGGGTCATCACAAAGGCTGTCCATGCAGCCAGTGTTATATGCTGCTATCCAGGGAGGAGCTGTCCAGTTTCAGGAACCGCAAACGACCACGTTCTGTTACGTGCGTGCCACACCAAAGTATCCTTACAATAATCTAAAATTTCAGCTAACAATAGACAAAAGGAAATGTACCACCAATGGAATATGCAGGATGCTTCCTGATGTTATGAGGGTTTTCTGATGTTGTACTAAAACGGACTTAGCCCTGCTTCAACAGATGATGTGCAGCACTGCGCACATACATTAACGGCTTTTCCAATAAATATTACCCATGTATACAAGTTAAAATGTCATTGTAGTCAACCTGCTCAGCTGCCGAACCTGCCGAATTTAAATGAACAACTAAAATAAGATAAACAAGCTACTGACAACCATGTACACATCAATACGCATATTTGTTTTCATGTCAGTGCATTTAATTAGCGGTCCGTACAGGTGAATTACGCAAACTACGACGAATGATTTATTTAGCCTAGCTAGATAGCTAAAGACGCAGCAACAGGATCTTAATGTTATCTAGTGCGAAGCTTACCTTTCAGCTAAAAATACACGGCAGTTCGAATAGCGTCTTAAATTATGTAAATTGTCGCTGCACAGACTAGCCGCACCGGCTAAACGGATTCCACCTTGCGGTGCATGTCGATGATGCTGTCAGTGGCTCGCCTCGGTCGGGTGAGAGCGGAGGGTGGCTGTGTCAGTTCCCTGTCATCTCCCTAAGCTACTACACAAAATAAAGCGATGCATCATGGGAAACTAGGAGAAACCGTGGACTGTGTAACCTTAAGACGTTCTTTTACGATTGTTATTCATTTCTGCAGGTATTGTCAATTAGAAGGACCACTTTCTTTCTTTTTTGTTAAGAACCATTTTGATTATAAAACAACGTTTACTAACCTTAAATGACGTGAACTTAGAGGTCGTCCCGGGCGTGATACTGTTTTGCAGTGATCAGCGTCATCACCATGGCAACTGAATCTGTCCATAGTCTGTTCAGTGAAGATGCGTTCGCGCCATCTAGGGACAGTGTCGGAATATTGTAATGCAGAAATGATTTCTTAAGGAGTATATTCCACGATCATAGGCGTCAGGTTGAATAAGGCAGGAGTCAAACTACCTGTGTTACCTACATGAATGAAGATAAATGAAGACTGTTTTAATAGCGTACAGCTGTCGGACAGCAGAGGGGAGTGTTGGACTTTAGCAGTTTAGAGGCAACCTGTAACTGAAATCACTTTTACATATACCAAAGTTTTTAAACCTTGAAAATTATTTTCCTTTCTTCACACTGACCGAGATACGCTTGGTTTAGATTCGTAGATTTCTGAAATACATGTACATTTTGTATATTAACTAACAGCTGACACTCTTCAATAATTTTATATTTTTTTAACTATGTATTTTCTTTGCACTACAAGTAAAATTGGAAAATAGGATCCTCATTGCAGATTACTGGGTAATGTCAAATATATCTCCAATCCTAACAGAACAATTTCTTGTTTTTATAATCAAACGTTTAAATGATGTAATTCTGGAGAGTAAGTGTTAAAAGGACAAACATATTTGTATACAATCTGAACAGAAATACAAAGCAGTAATCTGTTAATAACACAAACCCAATAACTTGTTGAAAGAGAATAGGATGAATACAGCAAATCAACTGTTGAAACTGGGAAATTAAGTTTTTGCAAAAAATATATGCTAATCTGAATTTGATGCCAGTAACATATTTAAAAACAACTTGAAACAGAGAAAAGTTGGAAACGTTCCTTTTGGAACATCTCAACTAATAAAGTCACTGAGTATTGTGATTTGGTGCAACAGGAGAAACCAGATAGGATTAGCTTTTCAGTAGTAACAGGAAAAGTAAACATTTCAACAATCATACAAACTGTTCAACAATTCAAGAACAACTAAAGTAAATTAGAAAGAATTTGGATGATTTGTAGCAAAGGATATTGAGAGATTCATAGAAATCCCTGAAAGCAAAGGGACAAATCTGAAATCCAACACTGAATGGCAGTAATCCTCAAGCCCTCAGGCAGTTGAAATTGCATTGAAAACAGACACTGCTCAGTTGTGGAAATCCCTGCATGGGCCCAGGAACATTTCTGAAAAGCCTTATCAGTGAACACAGTTCCTCGCTGCATCCACCAAAGCATGTTAAGAAACTCTGACTCAGAAAGCTATCAGACAGGTTTTTGTTTCCAGAGAAGGCAACGGCATTCCTGAATCTTGTCTTCCCCCCCTCCATATCAAAGTGGAAACTTTCATGTTGTTCGTCCAATGAAAAAGGGAAATTTTTCTTGGAAATCATGGATGTCTCGTTCTCTTGGATAAAGAGTAGGGAGGCTACCCGGCTGTGGGTGAGGATTAGTGCAGATGGCATGGATAACTTGCACTTCTTACTTATTAGACCAAGACAATGCCAAACCACACGCTAAACGTGTTACAACTATGACTCCATGACAAGAGTTTGAGTATTAAACTGACCCACCTACAATCCAGACCTGTAACCCACCAAAAACATTTGGATAAAATTCAATAAAGGAGGTTAAACTTACACTGTTGAGTGGTTGAAATACTATAGGAAGCAGAAATGGGAAAACGTTTATCTTTGAAAACACTAATTGATCTACTTGTCTTTGTTCTTTTTTCATTAACAATATGGTTAAACTGAATTTGAATTTCCAATCATTGCACTCTGAATTGGGGTTGTATGAAATCTTAGCCTTTGGTCATTTCCAGTCACGCTCTCGCTGTGTTGGAGGAGCTACTTTTAATTGTACACATATTGTAGTTGACAGGTAAGAAGCTGTGTTGTTCTGTAAGGTAATGTGAACTCTGCTGAAGTCTGTTCCTCTAGGGTTACAACTTTTTGTTTATATGTTCCAAAAGTGTTCCAAAAATATTCGAATTATGCCAGAAAAATACATTGAGATGGTTTATCTTAAAAATTATTTGTGCAAAGCTTTGACAATCTGTCAGTGATGAACCAAATTGGCTGAAGATATTGGATAAAACAGAGGGGTGTCAATGCAGAACTTAATGAATTAACATTTGAATCAGTAATTTGTCAAATTTTGGAGTGATCGTGCTTCCTTAGGGGGAACCTATCTGTCTGATGTGTGTGTGTGTTTTTAAATAATGAATCTATCAAATCTAAACTTTATGCTTTTTATCGTGCTGTACTAAAGCAGATCTAATTTTTGTTTAATCTTTATATCACGTAGGCTGAACACTGAATACTTTCGGTACTCAGGTTATAGTAGTACTTAAATGATCAAATTATATTAAAATGAAGTTAGTAAGTGGTACATTTACTGCTTCCAGTTAAGTTTTCCAGAAGAATAATTGAACTTTGTCTTATCTTTCAAATCATATCAGCATTTTTGACACTGACTTTCCTTGTCTAGGCTATGCAAACTTGGAAAAACAGAGGCCCTTTCATTGCTGACCCTAAATATCATCATAAATCATTTCAGACATGAGAAATTCCCTGCAATACAGCTACTACGTAAAATGATACAAACTGAAAACAAAATCACTTTTTATTCCTGATTTAAGAATGAGTCTCACATGAACAAAAAGAAAATATCTTGTGGAGTAAATGGAATTATTGTCCACCTCCAGAAATGTTATTTTTCTGAAGCAGCCTTTTAATCTCTCCCTGGCTTTGGCCTGTTTGCGATAGGGATTAAATTCTTCTCATTTCTTTACTTTTAGTGATTCTGGCACACTTCCCAGCCGCCAACCAGTTTAGGGTCCGGTAAGTTATCCTCACACAAGCAGAAGTGAGGTGAAAAATAATTCCCCAACAGAGACCCCTACCTTCCATTTGATTTGTTTTACGTATACACAGCTAGCTACTTCTATATATCATAACAGGTAGTAAAATAGCTTATTGAGAGGAACCAACCAAATAAAAGAAGCAGGGGTGACTCTGGACTCCTCCTGTGACTCTAATGTCTTACAGCCATTGTTTTTTGGCCTTAGCCTACAGGGGTCCAGTGCAGGTTAGAATAAAGCTGAGAAATGTCCCTCACACACACACAGACACACTCAGACCAAAGCTGCTCTCCCAGCTTAGGTGTCTGCAGTGGGATTTCCTTTAACAACCTGGCAGCCCTCATAAATATGTCTGCAATCTACTCCTGAGGCCTTCTTTAGATTGAAAGTCAGATTTATGAAGAAACCAGTGAAATACATTCTTTTAAACACAGGCATGCACTCAGAAATAAGAGATGCCATACAGATGGTGGTAAGGGTGCTGGACACGGGCCCAAAACGTCATTCTGGTGGAAAAGCAATAAGAACAAACTATTAAGCTTTTTATTTTGCAACTTCCTGGCATCATTCAGACATTACTGAGATCAAAAAAAAGAATTTATACCATTCTTGAATGTGTTTCATTGGTATAGCTGCTGGATTGCGAACAGATAGTGCTGGTCCGTGTTATAGAGTTACAAATGAAATGTAGGCACATGGCAGCCTGTCTCAAATGGCACAGTTTTACTGCCCCTGCTCTGACAAGCTGCCAGCACAAACACTTCTCAGGTTGTAATAGTTTTACAGTTATTATATTGAGGCTGGCAAGGCAAATGCCTCTACAACTCTGAAAACCTAATTTAATTTTCCAAGACCCCTTTTTAAATGATTTGTCTGCCCAAAGAAACACAGCCAATGTATCAGGAACATGCAACAGTTTGCTCAGAATCTTCTGCTACTGTGAATTGCTTAGAGACAACATTCTTTGATTATTGAATACATTTTTGAATGATAAATATTACTTTAGTTGTGGATTTTGGGATGTGTTCAGCCTAATGTTTTTTATTGTAGAGATCAAACTATCTTCATTGCAGCTTTTTCATGGATGGCGTGAGGTTTCCCTGTAGAATTCTCTGGTGTTTGATTAAATCCATTTGTAATTAAATCTATTCCTCACCGTACCAGAGATAAGATCCCTATGCCGCTGGATGCAACACAAGCCCCAAAGCACGACTGTTCCACTCTCTCTGTTGTTATCATGAAATTCTATACCTTTTTGTCTTCAAACATAACTTTGCTTACTGCTGCCAAGAAGTTTTATTTCAAATTCATTGGTCCATAAAATCTGATCCAAAATGCATGAATCAGTTCGACATTTTCATTCGAAAACTTCAGACCCTGAATATTGTGGTGACTATAAGAGAAAGACAGCAGCGTGCCATCACCCCATTAGAAAGTGTTCTTGGTCTGCCACACCTCAAAATGACCTCCGCTCATTTTAACTGCCATTCATTAACACCATTACAAAGAAACAGCTACATGTTAACACTTTGCTATCTTTTCATATCTTTCCCCTGGTTTCTGGGCACCAGTTATTTTAGTTTCATAGTAGTAATCAGATCCCTAGAGAAGCCCATGCGTGCGGACTGTTGGATCAAAAGATCAAAACTCTTGATGTACCCAAACTTTTCCACAGTGTTCCAATTCTAATTTTCACCAAACATCTTCACAAAACAAAACACTCAGAAACCTGATGACCTCTTGCATATATTCAGCTGTATATACCAGTGTTTACTCTTTCAAGAAAACAAGATTTAAGGCCTTTTCACTCGATTATGTTTTAGCCAGATGTTCAGTCTATTACAGACATTTGAATCATCACTCTGTCCAATAGTAAATGGACCCTGAAAATGCTCTGTTTTGATTTGCTCTGTGCTTGTGTGGCATGGAAAGTATTTTACCTTTCAAGCATTTACAGAAAATGTACTGTATGAGTGCTGGTAGCAGCTGGACTAAATACGAGGCTATTGGAAAATAAAGGGACAAAATATATGAAATTAGCACTTTAAACTAAAGGTTATTTCAACAGAAATCAACCTCTCTGACACAGTTTTGTACCCACCAATTAAAGTATGACAAATTTACAAGCTGACAAAACATTGAATACAGAGAGGAAGTTATAGCGAACATATTACATACTTGGATCCTGATGGACAGCCCTGCCATGGAGTAATTACATAGCTACTGCCAAAATGTCTCAGTCTTCATTCTGCTAATGAGGCTGGACAGCAGGAAATCATGTTTTCTATGCAGCTTTTTAAAAATGTTTTACAGTCAAGGGAGAGCTGTGCACTTGTTACCATTTAAAACATGACACTATAGTTACTGGCGATTAATGAAGCACCACAACCGAACTTTGAAGTAGCTGTAACACAAGGTGCCAACATCAACTGGAAAAAAATCTGCCATGTTATAAAGGAAATCATAAGGGCTCACAGAAAACACAACAAAAAGGGAAGCATCTATGGCTTGTGGCTTTGACCATTCTGTTAGAATGCCCTGTTTTAAATGTAACGTCCAGTGTAGGTACATTTAAAGTAAAGCAGGTGAATGTGTCTGATGGTCTTCTTTTCATTTTAAAAGCAGATATATTGTTTTTTGACAAGACATTCACTTTTGTTTAATGCATCTTTATGGTCATAATACTACCCCAAAAAAGTTGGGATGGTATTGAAAATACCTCTATGTTTGATAGACCACATTAACCCATGTTTTGTCACATTTTAACTTGCATTTGTGGATGTTCCATATTGTACACATCGAAAAAAATCCCACAGTAATCCCTTACACGTGTAGGTAAGTCAGCTACCAGTGAAATATGTTTTTTGATGAAGTGATGCCTGAGAGATCAGAGATCACAGATCTCCAGCTTGGATTTACACCCTTCCCCTGTCAGCACTGTAATTCTTCCACATACCTTGAATTGTTTCATGATTTTTTTGCATTATGGAGGGAGACATTTGAAATCCCTTTTGAAGAAGATTGCTCTTTATTAGTTCAATATTTTCCCCCTGCTATTATTGACAATGTGGAGATCTCCTGGCCTGCTTTGCTCCTCAAGGTCTCAAACTTTTGATGTGTACTGCTTTTTTTTGACTGACAACACCATTTTTAAAACCTTAGTAATTGGTTTCATTTCATCCTAATTTTACAACACTAAACAAAAGGGACAATACATTTGACTTTTTATTGACTAGATAGTTTATGCTAAATGCTAATCCTTGGAGTAAAGCACATACTTAAAGTTATTGGAAAGTGCAACTCTACTTTAACATTCTGCATCATGTTAAATAAAGACAAAACACTGATGGCAGAGAACATTTTAACATTTCTTATAGGAGCTTAGGAACAATTTAGAAACTGTAAATCTAAAATGACACCATCTGAATAATCCCACATAATCTTTTGTCAGGTCCATATTTCATTTGCTATGTTGGGCTTAGGTTTTCTCTGCTTGGTAGATGTAAAGGTACACAGAATATTCATTCAAACCTTCATTTAAGCCCCATTAAACTTTCTTCATCTGTAATTTTTAGATATAGAGAAATGTGTAATATTCACAAGGGACAATACTCTGCAAAAACAGTTACACACAGTTACAATTATTATCTTGAATAGTCCGTAACTTAATGTGTTTAGTCTAGAAGAAGAATTTCTACTTTGGTGATGAGAGTTTCAATATGATGTTAAATGATTTACCAAGACAAATACCTAGATAGTATATTCCGTCTCTGTTAAAATTTCAGCCATAATCTAAACACAAGTTCTCCCCTACACCTTAGCATTAATGTGAACATACCAACGATCTGGGCTAATTTGTGTGGTGAGGTGATATGCTAACCCCTTGTTTGTGGTGGCCACGCTCAGCTCACATTATCACAGTTTGGTCGACAACCAATGGAGAAGGAGAAGCAGACATGCTTTTCCTGGATTCAGAACAGTCATAAAATCTTCTGGGCTCCAATTTCGACCACCTCGGCTGTTCACTCCGCACCATGATAATCATTGCCCCAAGACACAACTCGAAGATTCACTGTTTTTCCAGAAACATATGAGGCTGGTTGCAGGTTTTCCCTGTTTTTAGTAGAAATATTTCATCTTGGTGTCAAATCTCAAAAAGGGATGAGAGTTCTGCTGACTTCTCCCTTTCACATGCCCACTTTTATTCATCCTCAAACCACTGCTGAAGTATGCATAAAAGGATCCTAGAACACTGAATGTTTCATAAGCGAGGGCTTGTCTCTAAAATTTAATGCTCATAACATTAGCCAATGGCAGTTGAAAATAATTCATGTTTGCACTACTTAACTTTTATGTAAATGTTCATGAGAAGGTAACAGCAAGCTGCTTTTCTTGAAATACCCTTGCAGGCATTTGTGTACTCTAAGAGTGGAATTGATGCATATACATAAGATCTGTGTGATACTGGAGAGACCCCTGACCCCGGAGTTTCAAATGATGCAATATGATATACCTGTGACTAGAAAAACATTTGAAACTCCCGGATCAAAGGTTAAATCAAAGCTTGAAATTTTGAATCTGTGGGTTGACAAGCAGGTGAGCCTGTTTTCATTTAAACAGCAGATCAATCAAAATCTGGTCTCAAGATATATGTTTGTGGAAGCTAATAATGACACAAACAAAGGATTTCTGAGTGCCTCATAAAGAGTTGGTAAAATGGGGAAATTCAAGAGCAAGAAGTCCAAATTTTCATTAATCCACAAACAGGAGAACACTGAACAGCGGCGTGCATGGCAGGGTCGTAATACGAAATAAGCCACTTTTTTCCAAAAAGAATATTATTGTTCATTGCTCCTTGCTAAAGATGAAATGGGAACCAGGTATATGTTTTGTGGATCAAAGGCACCAGAATAGAAATTTTTGGTTTAGATGATTTAGATCCCTTAAATCCCAATTGTGACACATGGAGGTAGTAGTATCATAATGTGTGCCTGTGCTGCTGTGTCTAAGTGAGGGGAGATGGAAATCAGTGAAAACTTTAGGACAATACTCATTCCAGCCACAGATACTTGAAAAATAACACATTATTTTATACACATCCCTCTGATAACTTGGCCAGGAAATACAGGGATACAACCAGCAGCTGATAGTTTGGAATATTGATAGAACATGATAAGAAACAGCTTTGTTCAAATATTACAAAAATCCATCCGACATTTAAAGCTAAGAAATGATTGTGTTCTATATTGCTTGGTAAATCCACTGTGGAATTGAAATGCAAAAAACATTAAATTCCCAAATGATGAGGTGATATATGGATATATAACTTTACATAGAGCAAAGTTAGCCATTTCCTTTGTTTCCACTGTAGTAACCAAGCGAATTAGCTGCTGTTTGCAGCCTTGCATGATGATGATATTTACGAATGAGTGCATTTATAAAATATCACTTAATTTCTTAGATCTACTTGGAGGCTTAGATTGGGAAAGTGGACAGCATTGAGGTGCAGTCTGCAACAAATTAAGAAAATTTTGATAAGCTGTACTTTTGGTTCTTGAGAGAGAAATCATGACGTCTATGAAATGTGTCTGAGTTTGAGCTTTCTGTAAGTGCTTCTTCCAATCACCCAACCCAGGTATGTCAGCTCCTCTTTCAAGAGTGTAAAGCGAAGTATGGGGCACATGCTGAAGGATCAAATGCTGTAAATAAACACTGGCTGCTGTTTATACATCTCACATATGGATTTTAGTGCCTGTGTGATCTCCAAAGACCTTGGGCCTACTCCAGTCAAGCTGAGCTACTCATCCTTTGGTGCAGCACTCCAAGTAAAACAGCGCTGCCTAGCCAAGCAAAACCCACTACAGAGCTATTTTCCACCATCTGTGTGGCCAGGCAAAATACAAGGAAACCATTTACCCAGGCCTTCCCAGATCAAGAAACACTAGATCAGTCAGACTGACGAAAAGGCCCAATCGACACACTGTCAAGGCCTTTCCTATAGTTGCCCTATTCCTCTCTGGGGGTAAGTGCAAATCTTCACCTAGCCCAGTGGCTCTCTAAGCTGAAGAACTACTTCACAAGCAGACAGGGTGTGTCTGAGCAGTCCGGCTGAACTCAAAACATTTGCTTTTCAACTTGTGTCTTTTATTTCTTCCCACCATTTCAGTCAGACACATATTGACAACATCCTGTGTTCCCACATGGGTTCAAGACCTTCCAAGTCACTTGCCAGACATTCTCCTTCACTCTGGTGCTGCACTGACTCGTTGCCAATGTCTGACTTCCACTGCTCACCGCGGTACAGTTGGCTTTTTAAAAAACGTCTGCAATAGGGACTCCTCACCTTAGAGAGGCTATAGTCTCAGGGTCCTTAGGGCCTCATGGAGGGACTGGACTTATATCCTCTTTCAAAGGTCACTGAAGAAGACCATGGAACACCCTCTCCCAGCTGCTTAGGTGGAAACCCCACACCAGCTGGGCTCTGAGAGGCCAGTCTGCACAGGAAAGCCATGGATTACAGCCTCCACAACCACACCATCTTCCATAATGCCACTATTGCCCTTGGCACTCTTTACTTTGATAAGGGTCCTCTGAAGCAAAAGTGAGAACCCTTCTTACATTTTACAGTCACAGATTAAAGTAAATCAATAAAAATGAGCGCTATGTTCTCTCCATTTTTTCATGACATCGTGATGTTATTATCATGTTATTATTTATTGATAGAACTTTTTCTTTCATAGATTTGCTGTGCATTTTATTCCAGCTCTAATCTTTTACTTGACAATCTGCAATCCTTGAGTTTAAGTAGCAAACCCAAAGCTTTGCAGAGGACTCTGCCACTGCATGTCCTGCTGTTTAGTGGCAAATGCGATTGAGTTTCATTTCAGGAAATTCTTTCCATGCTGTATTTTCATTCAGGCAGCAGCACGGCTCTGCCTTGAAACTCTGTGACAGCCCTGCTCCAGTGCCCCAGAGAGTGCAATGAAAAGACTCTTTATCTGCCACTCACTCAGACTCATTACTGTTAATGACACTGTGCAGTTGAATGAGGTGTGTATCCACCTGCTGGGCTGATGAAATAAAGGCCTATTCTTGTTAACACATACCCTAGTATTGTATTTTAAATTTTCATTGCTATTGTAAGTTCTGATGGAAGATGCAGAATTTGCATATAGACAGTAACTTTATTTAATTTCCTTGAAGAAACACAGCCAATAAACACACATCAACATGAATCTCTTTTCACTCCCAGAGGCAATGAGCACTTAATGAATTGAGTGTTTGCCAGTGAGACAGTGTTCTGACTTGCTCCTCTAAATATCATGTAATGAATACTATGTATGAAACTGTTGGGGTAACAACAATGCAGAATCATATTGGAAAACACAAAAGGTCAAGTTGGGATCGGTGTGAACCAGCAATGCCAGCTAAACTGTGGCCTAACTGGTACAAATCACTCCACGAGATGCAGAACTGTGACCATCTGAGACCGCACTTCTACTGGCTGAGGTGTTTGATGAAGGAAATTACACTGACAAGAATGACGTGTCAGGCAAACTGCACAAACTCTATGGAGGGAGAAACTGGGGTTGGGCGTTGTATAAACTAAGCTGCTGATGTGCTGTCAGCTCTCCACTGAGTAGGCAGCTGGTGAGCCCTCAATATGAAGTAAAAGTAGGCAAAGCAACAACATACTGCCATGACAGGTTTTTCCCCAAAAAATGTTAATTACAAGGAAAAAAAGGTTAAACCAAAAGTTTGAAATAAACATTTTGCGACACTACCTCCAAAACAGTTTGATCCCAGCAAAATGCTTAAAAAATTGAGACAGAGGCATGTTTACCTCTTTCTTGCATCCCTTTGTATTACAACAACCAGTAGGCTAAGTGTTGTTAAAGAACCGCAAGTTAAGTACAGTAGTTTTAAAGGCTAAATGTTTTTCCTCTTCTGGCTTAATATCATTTGAGCTGCTAAAAATGTTTGTTTTTTTTGTCACTTTCTACTTGACCAAAAGGTTTCAATGAGTGATGGGTTTGGAACTCTAACAGGTAAGTTTAGTATCTTGGACTCTTTTACCACAGAGTCATGAGGTTTTAATTGGTGCAGAATTTGGTTTGATGTTGTCTTTCTGACATAAGCCTTTTCAGAGTATTGTTGTCATATTGTCTTGATGGCAGCATATGTTGCTGTACACAACACTCAGCATTTTTGGTGCCTTAACAGATGCACAAGATAGCCACATCACATGCTTTAACGCATCCTCATACTATCACTGATGCTGGCTTTCTGAATTTCCGGTGTTCCTGAATCATTCGGGACATTACTGAATCTTGCTTATATGCTCATGCTCAGAGATTTCTTCAGCTCAATTCCATCTACTTCTAATATAGCACTGTCTGAGGGTTCAAAGGTACCCATTTAACCTCTCGAGGATGCTAATATTTATGCACAATTACATTGCTGGGCTGCTAACTTACAAGCTCATGTTTGCATAAAACCAAATAGGAAGTTGGAAAGCTAACCTTGTTTAGCATCTGCATTTGTTTTGCCTAAAAAATCTTTGCACAGACTACCTGCACTTTATAGTTTTCAAGCTCAGAAATACTTTCTTCTTTTAAATGTCTGCTGCAAGTTGCAGGTGAGAAGAAGAGAAATAGAAAGTAGGGGCACAGATGATACTGACGGCAACAGGGAGGCAGTTGGTGTGTTTGTGCACATTCCTGGAAGCCACAGCTCCTGTTGGCACGTTGTCCTCCTGTGCCTGTTAGCCCTCCCAGCTCCATGTGTTTATGTCTTGAGTTTCTCTCCTTCTCCCTCCCTGTCCAAACATTTTCGAATGCCACTGAAGAATGTTCTAATGTTGTTGAAGCAGTGGAGCGGTCATATTCAATGAGCAGGATTGCTGTTTTTTTTTCTTTTACCTAATACCTCTCTCTTCTTCTAGTCATACTGATAATGAACAAAAATCCATGTGAAGATTTATTGTTTTTGTTTTTATCTAAGGTACACCTTGCTGGACAGCAAGACTGTACAGCAGTATAATGGTAAATAACAATGGTAAATGACATGGTTTATTTCAATAATTCACGAGGAAATATTTGCTTCAGGATGAACTTGAATTGCTTGTTTATTGAGTTGGAGAATGCTGGCTGGAAATAAAGCTGTAGTGCAATGGAGGGTTTCTCTGAGGCCCTGGTGGTTATCTAGCCAGTGGGCTCCAAGTGGGTCTATAGGGCCCCTCTAATTCAGCCCACACATATTCTTGCATGTTTAATACAAAAATAAACAGATACCACACATTCTGGCAACAATGTGACAAGGAAGGTGTAAACGACACAGCTACAGTGTAGGAGAAAGCCTCACAGAGGTTTGGTAAGCCTCTCCATTTGGATGAAGACTGACACTTGGCCTACAGTGGTTACTTACAGTTAAATTAATTGCACTTTTCTCAATAAATGAGAGACAGATTAGTAGTTTAATACATCTTTCATGTGTGACCTTACCAAACATTAATGCTACAAAGCTGCTAAGGATATGTCATACAAACAATGCAAAATAAGAGAGACCGCATTCAGTGTCCCACAGTGAAACTGGGTCTCTTAAAAATTACATGAGAATGTGTGCATGGCATGAAAACATACAGGCCATGTGCACACACATCTTCAAATATAGCTGTAAGGGATACAATAAGGTGGTCATAACCCAGTATGAGGCAATAACATTTACCCTTATAGTAATGCATTGTTTGCTTTAACAGTTTCCCCTTTAAGAATGATATTTGGGTTTCACTACGAATGCTTTGAAATTAACACTTTGTAAAACCTAGATTCATATGAGCAGAGATAATTATTTTATGTTAAAAAATCAGCAGTCACATACCATCAGTAATAATAGTTAGTAACAACGGTAATAGTTAAATGGTACATGTGGTGAATTAGCGGTACATTAGATAGTCAGATCCGTGTTTTAGTAAATAGTTTTACCAGTCATGATTAAGCATCTATTTATATCCCTTTAAGTCTCACTTCTGCTTTACACCTCTTTTCTGTAGTTTCATTTACACATAACAATTTAGTATTTTTGTTGACCTGAAATATAATCTAAAAGATAATATCTGCCTGTTTCTTATGCCTTTGCATGCGTGCATAATTGAAGACAATGAAAAACAAAGCTCATGTTGTGTAGTTGAGAACAGGACCCATAAGCAGAGGCTCTGGTTATTTATAACAAAGAAAGAAAGAAACAAATAAAGTCAAGTCTGTTTTCCCTTGAATTTTGACACAAGACAACAGGTAGAAGGACAGGTAAGGAGTCAGAGACGTCACTGTGCAATTGTTACTGTGTCTGTCCAAGTATGAACTGACTGATAGGAATGGATCTGATCTTTGTGGAAGTTCCCGGGTGTGGTCATAGCAATAAAGGTGAGTATTCAGGTCACCGAACATCCCGGTGAGTACAAGCATTGGAGCAGGACAGGCAGGTGAGTAGACAATGTAGACAAAAAGCAAGATTTAGGTCAGAGTTTCGTGATTTACCTAGACCAACAGTGTACTGTCTGGTAGAACTAGTAAAGAGAAATACCAGGACTGATTAACTGTTGGGAGGATGATGAAATGATAATTAATCAAAGAAATAGAATAAGATTAAAATAAGGCTAATTTCTTTTCTCAATTATAAAACTTGTAAGAGGAGTTTTAATATTTCAGAAACATGAATGATAAATGCATGCTTGGTGTAGAAAAAATGTAATAACCTGACAAAATGTTTATATTTACCTGATAATTATCAACTATCTGGTCTGGATCTAGTAGTGGACGTTGATCTATAACACTCAGCAGATTTCACGTCCTGAGACAGGCTTCCTTCGTTCCCACACTCCATCTGTCTCCTCTGAACCAGCAGAGGCGGAGAGGACACATCTGCTGCAGCCATGCAGATACGTAGCTGATGATTACTGCAGGTAAACTCTCTTATTACTGCCCTGAAAATGACAGACTCCAGTTGCCAACCGGGACAACAATATTTCACCAGGACACAGTCACTGCAGATTCATTTCAACATTCTGATAAACATGGTAGAAAGGTTTCAACATATTGAATATTGAAATGTCTGTGGAAGTAAATAAACTGTGAATTTGTAGGTAATATGATGTGTGTGCACAGCTGGCACTTTCAGTATATTTTGGTCTATACACTTGGCAAATTGCACTTTGCAATGAGCAGCTCTTGGGCTGAAAGGTGCCTGCTCTGGACTGTTTCAAAAGCAGCCAACGACCTAATGTGGGATATTTACCTTTCACTCTAAAACCAGAGAGGGGCTCAAATCCAGCACCGGCCTGTTTGTTTAGTGGTTGTTTAGTCAGGTGAAAAAGCTATAATTAAGTCTTTTTCTGCAAACTCAGAAGGCCACTTATACTATCATGGAGCTATGAGCCTTTAAAAGCTGTGACTTGTAAAAACGGTGTGTAACTGCTCATACAAAACAAGCTGTGCAAAGAAAATCAAAATCATGAGCGACAAATGGGAAAAACTGGATTGCTCCAGCTCTTGGTCTCTATTTGGCAGGCAATTAGCATGCAGAGTTGATCAGTGATCTATTGTATCAATAAGTGTATCCCTTAAATCCTTTGTTGATGCTACATAATGATCTGTATTTTTAAAACAAAAGCTCCCTAATCAACTAGCAGTCATAAACTCCTTTAATGAACCACTTTACAGGAGTTTTTCTTTACAAGTTTCCCTAAACTCCCTAAATGTCGAGACGGGCCCACACGTCCAAGCACTGGAAAAAATCCCACAGAAATACAACAATATTTTATGAGAACAAGCAGAGTCTTAACAGACAAGCTGTCAGGGACATTTTCCACCCTACACATCAACCACGCAGGAAACTGCAATGAGCAACAAAGCAGCTGGTAAAGTTTACAGGCCTGCAGCAATTTATTCATATATTAAAAGAGAAAAACTTTGAAGAGGGTGTTTACTTGAAGTCATACAGGACATGGTGCCTGTGCTAGGGGAGACATGGGGGACATGACAGACATGGGGGAGAGACAGTGGGGCAGCCACCTTTTCATATTTGACATCAGAAAAGTTCAGACAATATGAATAAAGTTGTAAAAACACTTACATGTTGAGTTAAAGTTATTAAATTTTCAACAAACTGGTGCCAATCAAGACGCTGGCGTATAATCTTACCCTTGTTAAGGGTAATTTAGTGTCCTTATATGTAGGCTTTTTAACTAAAAGCCAAAAAAAAGGTCCTTATTCATTGGCATATCCCCTGTTGTAAGCCCACACTAAGATAATCAAAATGTCAAACGAGTGTGTGCCGCATAGGGCAGTTTACATCCACTCTCCTTCTCCAGGACTGAAGTTGAGAGATGCTGTTGCTTGACCTCAGATATGAACGTGACCTTCCCTCTCATTTGATCCTCTCCAGGCTCACAGACTTGACAGTGACACCCACACCGCTGTGCACCATTTGTCATGTTTCATTCAGGGGTCAAGAAGACATCCTGATGAGTCCATCATTGACATTTGCTTGTGACATTTACTGTGACATAAACAAGCATTAGTAGAGCAAAAAGGAAAAAAGTAAGATAAAGTTTGAACTAACTCAGAAACATGACCTCACATCTATAGGTCAAACTGGGACAAAATCTTGAACTACCCTATTGTACATAACATTGATTTCAATAATTACTTTCATCAAAAGAAAAAAAACTGATGTTACTGTCAGACTCTGCAAATATTTGCATGCCAAGAGCTAAACTGAGATGAAAAAAGCCAGGCTTAATTTTTGCCTCAGAGCCACTAATATTTCTGTCAACTTTTGATTCGCTCAATCTTAGAAAAAGACAAATAAACATTTTCCTTAAAGCAAGTTAGGTCTTGTTGATTGTGCAATAACATTTTTTTCATTCTCATAATTACTTTGATTATCTACCTTTGCACTCTCTGAAGATGTAGTAGAAGTTAAACAGCTTGTTTTCTCTTTCATCTCTTTCTAGCTGTTTTAGAAGCCTCCCATACGAAATAGTTTTATGAATCTGTGAGATATTTGACCTAAAATAAGACCCAGCTCCTCACAAGCATGCCTGAACATATACTCAGTAAACCACACAGGCTATTTGGCAGAGGCTTGTCAGCATTCATCTGTAAGAGTCCTCAGACTGCTGAATCACACAAAGCTATAGACTGCACTATAAAGAGATATAGCTGCCAACATAAAATGTTGGATGCAAATTAGGCAATAAAATATATTGCTGCTGCGGTCTTGGCTTTGATGCAGTCGAGTGTCCTTGTTCTGAGTCAGACAAACAGGACTGTTACCGCAGACTGCTCCAAGTTCAACAGCAACAAATTACAAATTGTACTCACATAGCTGTCATAGTTTGCCATGTATTTTGTAAGCATAACAATCTTTAGGAGCTCAAACTGTTGCCTTGGCACTTTTGTGGCTAAAATGTAGCTTAAAATTTGAGTTTGAATTTAAATTTGAAATCTTCCCCTGCACGTTTATACAGGTGCACACGTTATGTATGTGTTAAGCCCACTGTGTGATTGAGCACTGACCCACTGCTGCCTCTGTCCTGAGACCAGGATGCTGAGCAGCAAACAGACCTCAGACAGAAGCCATACCTATGGTCCTCGGCTCTGCTTGAACTCTTTTTGATTAACCAAATTCAGTTATGTTAAGATTTCTGTTAGTATTCTACAAGTTGCAAAATTAGGACAAATGTTGACACGGAAAATTAATTATATAAAATTTTCATAGAAGTTGTTAACAGCTTCAGCTCAGCTACCAGCCATTAAACAGCAAGACGTTTGTGAAAACACAAATAGAGTTTTGGATGGCAGAGGCCATCAGTTTGGTAAACATCAGCATGAGTGGGTCTGATAGGAAAAGGAAAGTGGGGTGCCTGGTGTGTCAGGAGCATAACAAATGCTAGAGTTAGGGGTTAGCTTACATTAACCCCTGTGCCAATTCAAGCGTATTAAAGTATTAGACATCACAAGTGTGTTGATGCCCCCCCTCCCACCTCAGAGCAATGTGCCCCTGCTATGTGACTTCCCTGTTGCATAAAAGTGTTGCAGTTACAGTTTTTCTGTATCAAGGAGGCTGAGGGCTCAAGGAAATTATGAAAAAGGACCCTGTTACTCAGATATTTATTGATATGTCAACTCAGGAATTAGAGGGGGGCTTTCATTTGGCAAAACATCTATTACAGCAGGGTGCAGGAGGGAACAGAGCTACGGGTTGCAAATTGCTCCCTGCTCAGGGAATATTAGCTATTAGGGAACTTTACTTTAATATCCTGCCATGTCACTAACATAGACAGCCCCTTCTTCATGCATCGTGCTGGTCACCCTGTCACTAGAAATATCACTTACCACTGCAGTGGTAATTTTGGCATTTTAAACTAACATTAACCCCCAGTTCCAAAGTTAAGCTTGCCAAAACCAAGGTTACCTTAGCCTGCTAATAAGGTACTTTTTATGTCAGCAATGGCATATTTTCCTAAAGATATTAGATCATTTTAATAGTTTTGAACATTTTTGTTTGGGGGTAATTTCAACATTTTAACATCAATGATGCCAACATTAATTGAGTTGAGAATACATATATAAGATGTAATGTTGCTATCTAACTTAATGTTATTAACAGTTATTTTGTTGGTCTCTTCTCACTTCACTTTTTTTTACCTTTTAACTGAATATATCTGCTCCCTACTCCTTGGAGTCTTTTTTAACATGGCTTAATACCCTGTGCAGTTCACTTCACAGGGAACTATGGGGCAACTAGAACACACCCCTGAAGGATGTACTGTGCTGAATCTGAAGCCTACTGGATTAACGTCTATTTCAAACAAGCCTGGGAGAGGAGAGGAGATGAGAAGAGATGAAGCTTACACTGACTCTTGGAGGGTAGACCAACATGAAGGAAATGCACGTGTCTTTACAGTTTTGATTGGCTTTCTGTGGTCAGTACGTTGAGTGTCTCAGCACTAATTCCATGCAGGCCACTAGGTGTCTCTTGTCACTGCTTACTACCCTCTGCATCTACAGACATGCATGGTGAGCCTCTGTTTAGTACCAAAGTACATGCACAAAGTACATAAAATAACAAATAATACAAGAGTTATATGGAGCTCACAGCAGATCACATACCATGTAAATCAAATATTGACACTATATCTGACACAAGCTACTGCAGGACATTAATAAAATTTAACTGCCTGTCAAGGCTCAGTTAAAAGAACATTGTATTTAAAATCAGATGAGTGACTGGAGGCCAAAAGACGTTCTAACTCTTAGTATCCTAAACCTCTCACTGAATACACACTTGATGTTGATACACTACCTATGTAAAGTTGCCAGCAAGCATAGAAGACATCAGTCCAGTATGAAAATGACACAATTGTTCTCACAATTCTAGTTTTTAAGTTTTGTTCATATCTCACTGATATTTTGCAATGGGGAAACAATTTTAAGGCCTATAGGGAGACTTTATGGACCCTGGACCACAAGTCCAGACACACAGAGTCACTTTGGTAGCAAAAATAAGCACAGGCTACACAGCTGATATTGGCAGACATGTAACAAAAATATACAAACTGACAGAAATGGAGCTTTGCATCACGAGTCATGTGTCTCGTTCTGTCTAATCGTTCTGTCCAGTCATCCTCAGTCTCAGTCTGTCCCACTCAATTAACACGCTTTATAACCAGGGCCATGAACACACATACAGCCTGCTCACCACATCTCTCCTTCATCTGACTGTTTCACTTCTAAAATGTATACCCCCAGCCTCCTGCATTTGCCATGGTTTTACACTTTTTTTTATTCAAATGTAGTGAATTGTTTGACTATATGGCAATGAGCTCCACAACTCAATGGTTTTCCTACGTTTAAAGAAAGTCAAGGAAAGAGTCAAATCTCAGGCCAGGGGAACAGTCTGTGTCATGCTCAGATTGTTCCAGAACATCACTCGTGCACTCGTCATCGCCAAATACAAATACATGTCAGGTTAAATCCGACATAGTGTCATGACTGACATGGACAATGCAAACAAAAGCACTCAATGCACATATGCAAGCTGATCCCCTCAGATACAAGATAAGTGAATTGAGTTATTTTAGCCATACAGCTCACTAGTCCACCTCCCAGCTGTCTCCTTCTTGGCCATTTAATGCCTGGGAGTGGTGTGTGAACCTGTCCTCATGCCAGCTTCCTGCACAGCAGCTTTGAGAGCTCTACTGCATGTTAATGGTCTAATTTACTGCTCAGTATTTGATGGCTGCCTGGCAGAGAGGGGTTCCCACACCTGTAAGCTTGACAGGGCGATGAGGCTGATTAGTCCTGGCAGAATTTAGACGCCTCGGCTGGACAGGGAGCAGTCATGTATTGCTGTGGAGCTATTCTGTTCATGACCACAAGCACTGCTGCTGTCCCCTCTATACTATCTGGAACAAGGCCAAGCATTTTGGGTGTGTGTGTGCTTGTTTTCATGGCAATAAAAAGCTGTATTCTGACAGGGTGGCGTGGCTGTCCAAAAACAAGTGACAAATGAGCTCAGAGAATGATTGGTTGGTTGTTTGTTTTTTGCTTGGGTTGACTCCCTTTGACTAAAAGTTTAGATTTATGGCTATATAGGCAAACCTACACATCAGGAACTGGACAACTGGAAAACAGCGTCATTGAGTAGCAGTGACACTTGGTGGGGGTTAGAATTGAGGCTAAAATATATCAAAATTTGTCACTAAATTCAAACTACAAAATGATCTCCTTTAACTAAGGTTTGAGCCTGAAACAACTCTGCATCTCTGGTTTGACTTATATCTGATGTTAGGGGTCTGTTGTGACTGAATAAGTAAACCTTTTTCCGCCTTTAAATGTGTCTCTTTGAAATGTTCAGTATTCAGAATCATGCATTTTTCTTGCACTTTTTTCATGTCACAGAAGTCGTCCAGCTGCCTTCTCGCTCGTCAGCAACACGTTTTGACAGACAGATATTCTTCATCTCAGCTGACTATTTGACAGATCCTGACTGTGCATTTGTATGAGCTGAAGAAAACTGGAAACCAAACTCTTGAACTGCATGTGATTTATCATTGCAGCAACCATAACCACCACTAGCCCTGCAGCAGATGGGGGTCTGGACCGTTTACACTGAATCACAGATGAGCCCGTCTAAAAGTGGCTCTAGAAAATTGGTGGCAGCTGTTGAGATCATCACAGATTTGAGTTACAGAATCTTGTTGTTTTGTTTTTTTTTCCTCATGTGTTCACTATTCTTTCTGCAGCATGCTAAAGTATTATGTTGTCGCTGGAAGTGTTTTAGGAGTGTAAAAAAAATTCTTTGAGGCTAATAGAGCTAATATCTTGTGTCTAGGACTATGAGCAGGGCTCCTTCCTGTCTCTAACAGGATGTGGGGTATCCTGTCTGGCAGCAACAGAGAAGGGCGCCCAGCTTCAAAGGCTGGAGGAAGTGGTCAGGGGATGAGGAGAGGTAGGCAGGACAGGGGGAGGAGGCACGCAAGGCCAGAGACTTAGCCCTACAGCAACAAATGACTTTCGAAGCTCCCTTTTTTTAAAAATGTATAACAAATTCAGCAACTGCAAAATAAACACACAGTATAAACCTTGTGGAGTTTTTTCTGCAAAGAGGATTTTTCTTTTGCAACATAATCTTTAAGCATGACAAATGTCAAAAACACATATTAACGTTTTAGATATTGAGTGCTGTACATACACACAGTGTCCAATACTGCATTCCCCCCAAATAGCTCTACAATGCCTTCAAGTGGCTTCAGTTTCCTTCCTACAGACCCTTGTTCTATTTACAAGTGAGGGGTCTGTCTGAAAGACACTTGCAAATCTTGACTTCAGAAGTATGTGCAGTTGGCTGAGGGAGACGCACCCTGTTCCACTGGCATCTGAGTCATGCCATAGTCAACAGTGAATGTGTGAGGCATGCATGTTGCACACATACCCCCAGCAACTATAACAACTAGGAGATACTAAGAATGACAAGTTAACCAGGCAAGAAGGGCGGGAGTAGATTTCCCAGTTCCACATGTAACTTTAACATATGTGACTTTCCAATCATTGCACAGTCACATGCATTGTTCTCATCCTGCAGGCTGACATGCATGAGATCAAAGGCTAATTCTGAGAGAAACACAGGAGAAATCAAGTAATTATCACTTACAAGATGAAACATCTTTGCTTGTCTTTGTTGTAAACCCCTTTTCCTGTTCACATATGTTTGACATTTGCTATCCTGTTCCCCATATTGGTTAAGACATTGTAAGACCACTAAGAGGGCCTTACTAAAAGGAGGCCTGAGGCACAAGATAAGTTATTTATAGACCTGGGTCACAACAAGCGGTCACTAATTACTCAGGTGGAATACAGTGAAACGTCAGGGGAGGTTATCCACGTCTCAGCCAATTAGCCAACGGTTTGCTTGTTCAGGATTTACAACCTTTAAGTATGTTTCCAGAAAAAAATCAAGACTATAGCATCTCTAGTATTGAAAGCAACTGCATGTGCAGAGTCAAAATGGTGTCTGTAACAGAAAAAAACTATTTTAGCCTTAAGGATGCCACCATGGGTAATTTTAAGAATATGAACAAACAATCTATAACTCTGTGGGCATTTAAGGGGTTTGTTAAAGAGAAAAGAAGAATTATTTAAATTATTATTATTATTTAAATATTTAAAATGTTCCACACTGTCAGATACAAATTAGTGTTATGTAAGAAGCTAAATCAGTTTATATTAAGTTTATATTAAAAGTTTATATATTCACAAAGTGAAGCTGCCTATGGACTGCCAGTCTCTACAAACTGCAAAAGGGAAAAATTCCTTCTATTTGGCTGCTCATTAATGTATATCATACTCACTTGAATGGTTTATTGCTTGGTAGCTGTGCAGGTATTTCAGTTGCCTGCTGCAGATGAAAAAATCTGTAATGAACAAAAAAAGGTGGGAAACTAATGAGCAGAATCATGCTAATTCATGCAGCTTTTAATCTAACGTCAATGTTGAAATATTCATTGTAACTACTTTAAAAATAGCAGTCATCATTCATATTCCTCCTACAGCATTACATTTATACTGTATATAGATATTTTGACAGATAAATGACTAGTTCCTCTATGTTATAGAAATGTTGTGTAGAAGTAGTACTAACTTGGAAGTCTCATTTAAGAAGAGCCTGCATTTGCTAAATGAAAATATGAACAATCTGTTGATGTAGCTGAAATATTTACTGTTGCTTTCCAACCAACCTATCCTGGCTTCACTAGCTGTAACTTAATGATATGTGATTCTAATAATGGTGAAAGCAGGATGGAATGTGAAGGTAAACATGTTCATTAGTCTGCCCTGCAGAGATCTGCTCCACAGTCAAAACTTTATGCATAAACATATATAAAATACAGTGGGCAGTAAACTCGACTAGGCCAGAAATTTAATAACATGTGTCTTTTCACTTCCAGTTCCAAAATCCACTAATATCATGTGGTGCAACTGGAAGACTTGGCTGGATTTTTATTTGGTCTGTGGCTCTGAGATGGAGGAATATCTACAAGAGCGAAAACCTTAGAATAACAAAATGCTCCCGGTGTCAGAACCTCCTCATTCTGTAGATCCTGCCAGGGTGTCAACATGCCCCACAAGAATGTGCTGAGCTCCACTCTGGTCAGGGGTCATGAAGGAGTTTATGTATGAGTGTGTGTGGGATTCACTATCATTGGGTGAATGGAGTTTAGGGTGAATCAGCTGGACCAGAATGCAAAGAGAGTTTTGAGACAAGAGCGAAAGGGTTCAGGTTCAAGAAGCTGTTAGGTAGGCAGCCCCTGACCAACAATGTCAATTAGACTTTAATGCAGCGTTGTAGCAGATGTCAGCCTTTTACTGTGTGAGAAATAAGACAATTTTCATGCCTCAGTGTCTGTGGGCAGAGGCTGCCAAAGTGTTGTTTAGAAAAATGTCAAATCTCTCCCAGCTCTGCGTCTGAATTGACCTCTGACATTCCTGTGGAAGGGGAACATTTTCCAGTTGTTATCAAATAAATTTTTTTACTGAATACAGATGTGATCATTTCAAATGCTGTTCTTTTGACCCTCATCTTTGTGCTTCAATTGTAGTTAAATACTTAAAGTGTTCGTCCGATATACCGACGTGCAGTTACCCCGCAGCAAAGTAAAACATTTTCTTCTTGCTTTGATATATGCAAATCACATCGTAATCCTGTTTATGAGAACTGGGAGTGGAAATTTTAAGCTCCATTTTGTTCAGCAGCTGTTAGCAAGAACAGCAGTACTCTCTCCACAAGCCAACTAAGCCCACACACTGTGGGGATGAGAAGTGGCATAGGGGCTCACTGGACTACAGTCTCTCATTGTCCCTCTTGGTCGTATGTATCAGTCACAGCAGACCTGGAAAAATTATGCTTACATTTTTCTTAAGTTTTTCTCTGTGGAGAAAATCTGTCCATAGTGTAATGTTGAGGCTTCCACTGGTGTCAAACATGTTGAGGATAAATTTTCTTTTTCTCAGGTAGAAAGGCGGACAAGGTCAGTTTCTGTCTCAAGAGGAAATACAGCAACTGCTGTTAAGGATGCTGCTCAAAGACACAAAGACTGATTCAGAGAGGAAACGGGAACATGTGCGCAACACATGGTGAAGCTTGAACAGAGTGAGAGCCACGGGCTGGAGGGGCCCACAAAGACCTGGCTACAAACAACCACCACGCATCACTCAAATACAGACGCACACACGTGCACAAGTAATCCCTGTAAACTCTCCAATTTTTGGAGGTTCACACTTTAACTTTGGTATACAGGTGTTACTCCATGTATGCCTGTGAGCGTGAGTGCATGTGTGGGATGTGGTGATGAAGCATATCACGGGATCCTAGAGTGTCGCAGATCAGCCAGGGAGCTCAGAGAGCTGATTACATTTAATTGCGTAGATAAAGCACAACAACAGGAACCATGTAGTTGACATTAAAAAACACCAAACAAAGACAAGACATTCAGTAATTCCCTGGATTTTACAAAAATGGGCTCCTTCTTTGCACCTCATCCCTTATTCTTCTGGTTGTCTGGCTCTTGGAAAGGCCTGCTTTGTAGCTCAGGGAGATTGAAAGGCTGTTAGGGTTGATTTGAACTGGCCTGGGCTCAGATTGCTGAGGCTGCTTTTTTTCAGCTGCGGGGTTTTCCCCCTTGCTGTGGTATTAATGGAATCCTAAAGATGCTTGCAGCCAGATGTCTCAAGACACAAAGAAAGACAGAAGGGAGAGAGGGAGCCTGTAGTCTCACACAGCCTTCACAATGCTTGAGCTCTTTTCAGGATTGCAAAGTTTTAGGAACATATGTCCTGACCTGCAGTGATCCAAAGCAGGCTTAAGTTCATCTATTCATCCATATTAGAACAATAATAAGAATCACAACACTTTTTCTGTTCTGAGTGATGAGCTTAAATCTAACAACAAACTTATCATCAGCACAATAAGAAGTGCTGACAATCATTTCAGCTCGGTTCAAGGTAAAATGATGAGGATATGGTTGTTTCTAGAAGGCAATGAAAAGAGCCAGTTTATTTCAAATAACTTCATCAGACTGTTCTGATGCAAATGAAAAAGTATTGTAAAAATGATCACCATCAGCACACACAGGGACTGATAAAGGCCCAACTCTCCTTTGCTGCAGACACGTGGACAATTGTAAGCACAACAAACTCATAATAGTTGTGGTAGCAGCATCCACAGAAGCAGGTATTCCAAACATTTGTACCACAGAAAGAAAAAAGAACAAACAAGTATGGATAATCATAGAAGGGACGTGGCATAGATATTCCCCAAAATGTTTAGACAAAAACTTGGTTTGGTTAAGGAAAATAAATGGTTTGGACAGCCAGCTGTCATCTGGATAAAGACAGTTTCTTCCCCTCTGGCTCTGCTCTTGCTGAATAATTCTCTTACCATTTGATTGACGTGCCATGACTTGATTTGAATTGAATTTAAATTAATTGAATTGAACTGAATCAAACTTTTGCAACATTCTTCTTTACATAATCAGTTCCAGAGGCACTCAGAACAGAGCAAGCCTTCTCTATCACAGTTTATTCATTTTTATTTTCATATTTTGTCCAATTTTGGTGCCAGTTTCAAGGCTACTAAAAAGATATCCAGGAAGTAGCTAGTATTTCCAGACATGATGCAGACATGGATGCAGGATGTATCTCTCAGGCTGTAAGAGTAAAGCAATGGCAGTACTGTTCCAGCAGCAGCTAAAAGGGTAGATGGTTTTGAGAGTCTCGGCTCATCTGCATCTGGACAATCACTGCTTCCAGGTCTACTTCAGGCGAAGGGATCAATTTAACAGCCCACTGGGGGGAGTTGCATCAAGACTCACAAAAATGAAAAACCACTTTAAAGAATGTCTGGAAATGAATATATCTGAGGTGGGTGATTAGTTGAGATCAGGATCTTCAGATTGGATGCAGAAAAGGTGTCATCGAAGAGTTCTGCGCCCAAGCTGAACTTGGCTTAACGTTAACACGACCAACCTTGAAAATTTGTTCTCATGTCACGCCTCGACGAATTAGATTTGGAGCCAGAGTCCACCAAATACTATGTTAAAGCCCTTTAAGTTCTCTCAGAAGAGATGAATGTTTAAGAGATTCTTGGAGGTTTCTGACAGCATTTGGTAGCTTATTCCACCATCGTGGGACAACGAATGAAAACAGTCTGGATTGAGACTGCTGTTTGCGAAGAGATGGTAGTTCAAGACAACATTACTGAGGACAAACTCAATGGATAAAAAGAAATCCAAACCTGTATGATTGAGTTTAGATAGCCTGGTGAAGACCCTGCAGTCACTCTGTTGGCAGCATTAGTGAAGCGAATGGGATTTTGGTGCCCATGGGTAGTCAGTGCAGTCCACTGAGAAGTGATGTGTTCTTTTGAGCTGTTAAAACACCAGACAACCTGCAAGTTCACACACATTTACAGTACATACACTCTTTCTCTCTCTACATTATAATGCCTCATCTTGAGGCCTCTCCTTGATACTCTTTCCTGTCAATCCTCTGGTCTTTCTCTCAGGGAGCAGTTCTACGCAGACAGGAAGTCTGACCTTCTCTGGGTTAGGTCCATCACTGCAGTGTTTATTGTCCTAATCTCAGAGAATTAGCATTGTAGATAATGAGTACAAAGTCAAGGGCATCAGAGCTGGGGGAGACTGCATGGGGAGGGAGGCAGAGGAAGCAAAACAGAACCAGACTGGATTGTATATTTGTTTAGTGGGGAGTGTGGGGCCGCTTAGCAAGATGATCAGGAGGGTGAGGACAAGGTGGATTCTCCAATCATGTCCCACGCAACTCATCATGCTTCTCCCATCACCGGCTTCCTTCACTAATTTAGAAATGATCTGGTTTGGGCAGGATTGAGTGCACGCATTCCTCTGTCTCTTTCACTCACGATAAAAACAGTTCTCAGCTCAATCCCAAACTCTTTGAATTGTTTAACCATATGTGTAAAAATGGTCAGTGGACATGCACCATGAAAGAGCCAGCATATGGCACCTTTTTTGCCTTGCTACCTGAGCAATAAAAGGGGAAGTTAACGACTGAGAGTGTGTGTTCCTCCTCTGTAAAATGCCATTCAGAGCAGTTAAAGTTCTCCTTCTCCAAGGCAGCAAGGAACAGGAGGCTGCAGGAATGTGCTCCATCCACACACAGAAAAGTAGGGAACATGTATTTCTTCTATAGTGAAAACAAGCTCCAACACAGAGGTGTAAGTAAAAATATCCAAGCTCTATTTAGAGGCCTTTTTACAGGCCAAACATTTAAACATTGTTGTGATTATGCATACCCTTGACCAATACAAGTATACAACAAAATTTAAGGCCAGAATGCAGTCTTTATATCTAACTTTACATAAAGTAGTGTCTGTTAACACCTGTGTACCACTTTTTTTCTTCTTTTTTTTTCAAAGACCCATATTACATCTTCAGGTATATATAAAAAGAACATAAAAAGCCTGTAGCACTTAAAAAATATTGAATTTTATATAAAATATACATGCCATACATATTTAAACATTATTATTAGTATTTGTATTAACATGATTCGTATTATAGAATAATTGTTAATTTTGCAGATATGTTATTAAAACTCTCACATCATCCTTGCAAGAATTGACTGCTGGGCTTCTTGTGCATAAATATTTTTGCACATTTCTTATTTTCTTTTGTTGAATAAAACTTCTTAAAGCTATCACTGTCTTTGTTAGGTTGTTTGTCTTTCTTACCACTCGACCTGCCTTATCATAGAATTATCAAATAATTCACTCACACATTTTTTTCAGTCAGTCTTTCAAATTTACTTTAATACTACAGTTGTTTTTTATTGTATTATTTTGTATTGTATAACAAACATTAATACAAAAGTATTAAATACACATTCAACTTTTTTTAAACTTCCTAGGTCTGGTGCAGGAGGCTGTTAACAGGATACTTAGATACAGTATCAACAGCTTAAAATGTTGCTTATATGCCTGTGGAGCAAGATTAGCATTCATTTGGGGTCATGTTTCTTGCCACCTGATGAAAGCCCAACATTCGCTGTGCCTCAAGTCTCCGCTTACCCCTGTGGGAAGTTTCTCAGCAACTAAATCAATCATTAGGTCCACATGTTCACCAGCAGTTTAGTAACTTTTTGCACTTGCCCCCTGCTTGGCACATAGTGTAAACTTTCATCTTCAGACTTTTTTTTGTTTGGGATTGTTGCTGTCTTCCACACAGAAAAAAATATACACTGAGAAGACGGGTGAAGGGGAAAATGAATGATGCTGACGCTAAAAGTGTCTGTAGAGCGAGGGGAGACCTATGGTGTTGGGTGACAAATCTCTGTGGGTGAGCAGCACCTCTCATATTACACAGAGTGATTTAATTCACTGCATGAAATGTGCTTATTTGTCTTTCTTTGTTGCTTTAATTGCTGTGTCTCAAAGAGTTTTTGTAACATATCACAGGAGTGGCTCACGCTCATGTGTGCCCACAGTCGTAGTCAAAGACATTGCAATTTTTCTTTAAATCTTCTATCAAGGTGGTACTGTAGAGGTGATGGGATCTTAAAATGAAAGTAGTGTTAATCACACATCTTTACTTTATTTAGTTGAAACAGGAAAATGTGGAGAAACTCTTAATTAACACAAAAGAAACTGAGAAATAAAGAAACACAGAGCCTTCTAAAGTGCTTTGAAAACCAAATTAAATGTCAATGACTTATGCAGTTAAAGCTAGTTCCCATGGTTTTGTGGTATTATAAAATGCCAAAAGCATGAAGCCAAAGGTGCGCAGTAAGAGTACCCACATTCAGCATGAGCCAAGAATTTATCTGTGCCATTAAGCAGAGAAAGGCTTCAGTTGGTGTTTTTAGTGACCAAGTACAGTAACCGCTTGCAGGGAAAAGCTCAGAGGACTGAGCTGCTCCATTGCTCTGCCTCTCTCCTCTGAAATTAGCTTTTTTTCATCCTGAAAAACGCAAATGCAGAGGGAGGGACAGAGTGCAAAAGTAGAGCACCAGCCATGCTCAGATTAGTTACACTGTGCGCAGCCAAAAAGAGAGCTGGACATTTATAGGGCAATTCTACCTGCTAAAATGAAGTGGATTACAAATAAAACCAGTGGGGTAATGACTCTGTAACACATTTGCCACTCTTGCCCAGAAGAAGGTGGAAAAGGGATTAAAATACAAGGATTTTTTGCTTTCAAAACTGTACAACAGTGGTTTGGAGTTAATGTGTGTTTGTTTACATTTGGTTTGCAGTAAAAGGAACATCCATGCACATAAATCCACACAGTGGTCCAAAATCAGATGTTACACAGAGTTTCACGCTTGTGCCTCAAATCACAGAGGGGCCACATAACTCCAGTGCAATCAAAAAAAAAAAAGAGAAAATGAATGGGCTTACAGTGTGAAAGAAAGAAACTAAAAGGAGAGCTAGAGTTGGAGTTGTTTGCTCCTGTTTAGGGCAAAGCCATGCATGACAAATCCTACAGAAATGAGAAAAAGAAAAAAGCTTTTATGTATCAGGACTTAATAGAAAGTAATCTGGTCCTTACCAGGTCTTAAATTTAGATAAATACAACTCCAGATGAAAAATAACACATGACAAGTAATACCTTGTCAATATTTATCAAACAAATACTTTGCCAAAATGCAGAAGCAGTGTGCAAAAAACATCCAAAACAAAAGTACACCCTCAATGCTTCCCCAGGATTTATGAGGGTAAATAGCAGCCAAGTGCTGCTAATCAAATACACTTGACAAGAGTGAACAACTCAAAGCAAGAGTTTTGGCAGTTTGCTGGTCTGGAGCATTAATGCCAACGACTAAAGACATCAACAGTGATCTCAAATAAGTCATTGTTACTGCCCATCAATACGGGAAGAGTTTTAGAGCCAATAAAAAGCAATTTGGAGTCATTCACAAGTGAAAAATATTTAAGACAGTTTTCCCTGGAGTGGACGACCAAGCAAGCTCACCACAAGGTCAGACTATGCAAATCTTAGAGTGATTGCAAAAAAAACAAGGGCTACATCTCAGAATCTACAGGCTTAAGTTAGTATGTGAAATGTTAAAGTTAATGACAATAAAATTAGAAAAGGACTGAACACGTATGGGTTGTTTGGAAGGGCTGTAGGAGAAAGACTCTCCCCTCTAAAAAGAAGCAGGACATCTTAGGTTTGCAAGACTTTCTGGAACAATGTCCTTTGGATAGATGAGGCCAAAGCGAAGAGGTTTGGTTATAATGTACATATTAGGTAAAGCATATTTGGTAAAGAACCAAACACAACATATCAGCACAAACACCTCATACCAACAGTCAAATGTAGTGGTGTAGAGCTGGTGATTTGTGCATGTTTCGCGGCCACAGGGCACTGACCATGAAGTCTTCTGTATACCAAAGTATTCAAGAGTCAAATATGGGGCCATCTGTTTGACAGATGAAGCTTGGTTGAAATGTGTTCATACAACAGAAGAATAATCTCAAGCACAGCAGCAAATCTGCAACAGAATGGCTGAAAAAGAAAAGTTGATAAAGTCCAGACCTAAATCAGACTGAAATGCTGGGACTTTAAGAGAGCTGTGCATGAGAAATTAAGCTGAAGTTTTAAAGAAGCGCAAAACTCCTCCACCACTATCTTAGAGACTGATACTGTCATACAGAAAAAGGTTACTTTAAGTTACTGCAACAGGTGGTCGTACAAGCTACTAAATAATGGAATGAAATTAGTTTTCACACATTGATTCTGCATTATGGCTAAGTGTATGTTCAATGAATGTTGACACAATGTAACAGGACCTGTGTTGTAATTTTTCTTGGTTATATTTACATAATTTCAAGAACTGGTAAAAACAAGATAACCTTTTCTTATGTACCGATATTTAACAACAAAGAACAGAGAGAGGGAGAACTTTCTTTTTCACATGACTGTAAACATGAAGAAAATACACAATTCAGCAGCCAAATGTCTGGCACTCGGAAGAGGCGGGGTACTCTTCCACTCAGTTCTGTGACACTAATCAGGGAAATCTCCCTGAAGTGGAGAACTTGAGCTGAAACCACAAAATGTCTGGAAGGAGCTGAGTCCAGGAAGGCTGGGGTAAGGTAAGATACGGCTACTGGGCCTGGGCCAAACCTTGAGGGTAGAATTCTCATGAGGGACTACTCTAGATAAAGGGACTGATTATTGTAAATGTAGACTCTTGCGTCTGATGAATCAGTATGTCTGGCTATCAAAAATGTTTATGCTTGGAAATAAGTGAAAATATTGTTAGCTGTGATGGCAAAGGATCACTCAGGAGGATGTTCAAATTTGTGTGGGTCTATAGCTTTTACTCAGTACTCTCAAATCTCTGTGAATTTTGGCCTTCGAGTGGAAGAATTGGAATGCTTTTATCTTGCTGGTTAGGAACTGGAATGGAAGTATTAAAGCAATTCAAAACATGACCCTAATTTATTATAAGTCATCTGTTTCCTATAAGAGAGTGCTAATGAATGACTGTAGCTGGGGGGAAATGAGAGGCTGCTCAGATGGGAGGCAGAAAAAGAGGGATAGACAGAAACCTTAGTGTGGTTTTGGGAATTAGAAGACAGAGAGTAGTGATACGTTACCTACTGTCACGTGTTGCAAATGGGATTACCGCTCAAGTTAGACAAGACGGCTGCTTTCAAAAATCATTTGCCCTTTCACGTGTTTTGAGAAAGATTAATTTGCTGTACTTGTTTGGTGACTGGAAAAGTAGAGTAAACAGAAAAGAGGGTGAATTTCCTCTTTGTTTACTTTAACATGGAGCGAACAGCATATGTTTGTGAACCACTTATGACAGTAATTTTCTCAAACCCGGTGAGATGCATGGAAATGATTAAAGGAAAAATGTGCTCAGTGGTGGTCACAGTTGTTCTGGCAATCAGCAGGAGGAAAAAGCCTTGACTTTTTTTTCTGACATTTTTCTTGCACCTGGGCTTGTCCTGATGAATTTACAAACATCAGAGACACATCCCATGAAACAAAGTACAACATGCTTTCCCCTTCTCCTTATCTTTTCTAGATATCTAATTAATCAAATGAAACAGACTTGCACTGGAATTGTCGAAATCATGTGCTGCTTGGTCAAGCACACAAACCCTGGCGATATCCTTTTAGGACAATCATCAGTTTGCTTTTATCCAATGGCAGGACATAGTCTTTGTCTTCATGGTCAAACATATATATTAAACTAGCATCTAAAGTCTGGGGGAGCTCAGAATCAGCAGACTGCAGATCATCAGGTAGCAAAGAATAAGCCTCTATCCCTTGTCCACATCTCTCTAACCACTCAAGCTTGAGACTAAAATCCCTGTTTTCACAGCTGCTACTTTGTCAGTCTCTCACCACAGCGCAAACCATTTCCTTCTCTTCTACTACAAGGGAATAACATTACAGGAGCCCCCAGGTACTGTACCACAGCTGAGGACAAGTAACCGAGCTCCTGGATGACCACAGCCTGACCGACCCACCGAACATCCGCTCTCACGGTTGCACCAGTTGCAAGTTTGTGTTGACAAAGGAATACGAGGATGTCCTCACTGGAAGCATACTTTAGTTTTTTTTTGCAGTCAATCTAATATAGCTCAGATTCCCAGAAAAGCACTAACTCTTGGTTGACTACACGTGGCTGTCAGCAGCACTTGATTTCTTACTGCTCAAAAGATCAGGCAGTCCATCTTTACAGCACACTAACTGAACCTCTGCTGATAGACTACTGACCGTAGAAGGGTTTTTATGCGCCACCGTGCAGAGTGTTGGTTGCAACGTTCAATGTGAGATACATGAAGCGGTTTCCAGTTGGGTGGTGAAACTTTTCCTAAATGAGCAAACAGAGATCTCCTTGCACTACCTTATCTCTTTCATTACTGGCTGTGTGGTACCATGAGGATAAAAAAGATTTTATTCTGATCAGCACACAATTCTTCACCACTAAATACAACATAAATTACTGACAGTGAAATAAACACTCTGCCCTCAGTTACAAATAGTGTGTTTACAATGAGTAGAAAACTATTAAGCAGGGCCTGTAAATAGCATTAGGGCATTAATAAAATCCCATTCTGTGAGTAAATTTAATTTGATGGTAAGCGCTCATTACTGTTTGCTGTTTGTCCTGAGCTTCCCAAAGATACCCATTGACTCACTGTTATTGTGTGTCTATGTTTTGTCTCTTTGGTTGAGACTGCTAGTTTAAATCACTGTGCCATTTGCCAAATTCAGAGTTCACCAAATTATGATGCGACCCTGTAATGCACCAGAAAAGCAGTAAAAAAAAACAAACAAGAAAAACAGGTAATCAAGTACAAGTAGTGTTTTGGTAAAACATTATTTATTCTTGGGTAAAAAAAAAAAAAAAAAAGGTTTGAATGAATGAATGAATTCATAAATGTATGACATTTCCTCTTGTGTCACAGTGACAAAAAACCTTTAGATTTTGAGCGAAGTATCTTAAACCTCTTATCTTAAAAAAAATGTATAGATTAAAATGTTCTATGGTATTCATTGTCTCCAGAGGATGAATGTATGATCTCAGTAATTACGTTCCTATATAACTCTCAAGTGCATTGAAGCTAAGGTTAAAAATGTTGCTGAAAAGGAAAAAAATAACTTTTGTTTCATGGATTAAATCAACTAGGCTACATGCACAACCTCCTATACAGGGGGTAGTAAAAAACTTCAATGGCAGTCAGAGTTTATTTTGGAGTATTTTATTGGAAAATTGTTTGAAATACGAAAACCTTGGAAAAGTATTTATACTGGCTTGAGGGGGTTTTGGCATCTTTTAAATACGGGGTTGATGGTCACGAAGACCTTTTGCGAATAAGTTTAGACTTAGTAAACACTTAACTCGTGACTGATCACTTGACAGCTGTTTCCGTTTCAAGAGTAGAAACATCAACATTATTTGACATTAAAACATAATCATCACATGCCCAGTTGAAATAAAAATCTGTTTTTGTGGCCCCTTTTTTGTCTCAACTACAAGAGGCCACTGGTTGCGTTTGTCCTTCATCAAGCTTTTGACTCCAATTAGTAAACAATACAACTTTCAATCAGTTTATTCTGCTTAAGAGAAGCTTTCACAATCCGCTGATAGCACCACAGAGAATAATTAATTCCCCACAAACCAGATATTGGAAACGTCCTGAATTTGTATTTTCTTTTAAGGGATGTTTCAAAAGCTGGCTCCAAGACATTTCAAGGTAAAGTTGCTTAAAGGCAGTGGTTTAGAAGTAGATTTAATCTTCACCTTTCCACTTGTCAGTTGGGAGTGTGTTTCCATCCTCCAAGCCAATGTGAAAGTATATGAGTCTGTTACAAAATGCTGTAATACTATGTTACTCTGTGGGGTTATTTTAAGAGTGCTGAAGCTTAATAATGGAAAAAAAAGAAGAAAAAAAACGAAAAAGAAATGTGTTTGTGGACATGAATCGGTAGATATAATTTACTCATCTCTTCCATGTATTACCATATGAATGGACTGACAACCACACAGTAAAATTGTCAGTTAAACACCAAAAACATGCTAGAGATGGATGATAGTCGTCTGGAAAGATCAGAAATGAGTTGAACAAAGAGTTTGTTGGAACACTGCATCTCTCTCCTCTACCAAAGATAAGAAATGTTGACAGAAATGGTGCCAACTCTGCATTGAGGAGGTGTGTCTGTGTGTGTGTGTTGGATAAGTGCTCTTTTTAGCAGGGCTTTCACATACAGGTTCAAGGTCAGAGTGAGATTAGGTTTCCTCTCAGTTGACACTGTTGATAAGAAGTATGGGATATGCAAACATAGTTTCACTTTAACCCTCACATATTTTTTACACGTACACACCTTCAGAAAGGGAATCGTGTTGTTCCTCATGTTTTGATGGGTTGTTGAAATTTTATCAGGCTAGATTTAACTTCTGTGTAAGTGGTAGATTTCTATGTTTGCTCAGTACAAACAAGAAGTCCAGAGTGGATTTATGGAACTTGCTTTCATACAATAGCGGAAATCATTTCCTGCAATCCAAACACTCAGCCACACACAGCAGCCTGCTCTCTACTATACATGTAATATATTTTTGGAAACTGCCTCTGGTCCTACAGTAGTTGCAGTTTTAGGATATTTTTAGATGGATTCTCTTTCAGCATTTTGTTTCTGTCTCATGTGTGACTAGTATGTGCAAGTCCTATTTTCTGTACTTGCCTGAGCAGCAGTCAAATCTAGTCTCTCTGGTGACTGTTGCTTTGGTTTGGCTGCACGCACAGAAAGGCATATGGGTGTGGTAATAAAAGTCCTCAATTCACGGTAGGCTGGGAGTTAATTTTAGCTCACTTGAACTGGCAGCTACAAGAGAGGCCCAGCAACAAACATATAGAGGGAAATGAATGTGATACAGACAGCCAGAAAATGTCCCTTGTGTTAGAGACACCTTGTGTTTGGAGTGTTGTGCCATGGTACCATGTCTCTGTCTGTTTCTCTTTGCATTTTACAAATGACATGTGACGAACTGATGCTGTCCAGGTACAGCTCTCACGTAGATCCAATGATACCAGTGCAGAAAAAAAAAAATCAGTGTTTTTGTCCAGTCATATGTTTCACCTCGTATGTCACCAAGTAAAAAATCTACCCTGAAGCCTTTTGAAGATCAAGTGAACTCCCTCTGCTGTTGAAACAAATGAAGATGACGTTGTTGTAGTCCAGATGTATTCAAACCAGTCAGATATTGAATTTGTCATGTTAGGTGTATTCTTTGACATCCCAAAGCCGTGTAGCTGGTATTGCTGGTATTTTACGTTGGTATTGTGTAGTAGTTCAGCTAATCTGCTGTGCATGTAAAGGGTTTGGTTTGGACCCAATAGCAGCACAAAGACAGGCAGGTATAGTTGGTAACAAACTTCATTAGCACAGTCCAGGAAACAATGTCAGCAGGCAAAACAGTCTGTCTTCTGGCCGCTGGCCTTTAACAGTCTTTAGTGAGGATTGGAGGTTAGGCCCAGCCGACCCAGACCAGGACACTGGTGAGTAATGTCTGTGAAACCAAGGGAGCAGACAGACAGAATCCAGAAAGGGACAGACGAGGATCGTGGTATCGGGGAGGATCAGGGACGGAAGGCTGAGGTTATTTCCAGGATATCCCTGGGGCAGGGTAGTCGGAGGCAAGCAAGGTTGAAACCGGGAGATAATATTATAATAATATTCGTCCGAGATGTCCATCTCCATCCCCTCATCCCCGACAGTAGGGAATGCGTCGTCCGCGTCAGAGAGGGGGTTATCGCTGCACCCATCAGCCAAACCTTTTGACCTCGCTGATATTCTGGAGCCTGGGAGCGGTGGCAGTTGGAGGCATAGCGACCAGCAGCTTTGAGGAGGGCTGCTCGAGCTCGGGTCCAGGTCCTGCGGTAGCGGCAGATGAAGGCCTGGACGGATGGACAGGAAGTCTCTCTCTCTAGGGTCGGGAACAGAGCTGGCTGGTAGCCATAGACGCAATGGAAGGGAGAGAGGCCTGTGGCGGAACTGGTCAGGGTGTTGTGGGAATATTCCACCCACAGGAGCTGTTCGGACCAAGACGATGGGGATTGTGATATCATGCAGCAGAGTGCCGTCTCCATCTCCTGATTCTTGCGCTCCGTCTGACCGTTAGACTGGGGATGGTATCCCGATGAGAGACTGACAGTGGCCCCCAGGAGCTAGCAGAATTCTCTCCAGAAAACAGAGGCGGACTGGGGACCCCGATCAGAAACCATATCCACTTGGATACCATGGAGACAGACCACATGCTTCAGCAACAGTTTAGCAGTCCCCTTGGCTGAAGGGAGCTTGGGCAGGGGCACGAATCTTGCTAAACCGGTCCACCACCGTCAGAATGATGGTGTTGCCGCTTGACGGTGGTAGACCGGTAACAAAGTCCAGGGAGATGTGTGACCATGGACGATGAGGTACAGGTAGCGGGTGCAGCAGACCAGCAGGAGCTTGGAGTGTTGGTTTATGTTGGTTGCAGGTGGGGAAGGCGTTGACGAAGCTCCGAGTATCCTCAGCCAGAGTGGACCACCAGAAGCGACGCTGCACAACCTCCTTAGTCCGCTGACAGAATGGCCCCAACACCCACATCGGAGGCATCCACTTCAATCATGAACTGTCGTTCTGTGTCAGGCATTACGAGGATGGGGGCCGCCGTAAAATGTGTCTTCAGGGACTGGAAAGCCTCGTTGGCGGCCGAAGACCACTGGAAGGGCACCTTGGAGGAGGTGAGGGCAGTGAGGGGGGGTGGCACTGTGCTGTACCCTCTGATGAACCTCTGGTAAAAGTTGGCAAAGCCCAGAAAACGTTGAAGCTGCTTACGGGAGTCCGGCGTGGGCCAGGAGGTGACAGCGGAGACCTTAGCAGAGTTCACCTGGACAGTCCCCCTCCCTATGACGTACCCCAGGAAGGAGACGGACGGAACATGGAATTCACACTTTTCAGCCTTGACGAAGAGTGAATTCTCCAGGAGGCGTTGGAGAACTCTCTGGATCTGATGAATGTGTTCGTCCTTGGATTGGGAGAAGATCAGGATGTCGTAGAGGTAGACGAAAACAAACTTGTTAAGCATGTCCCCGAGTACATCATTAACAAAGGCCTGGAAGACGGCAGGAGCATTGGTGAGGTCAGAAGGCATCACCAGGTACTCATAGTGGCCTGTGGGGATGTTAAACGCCGTCTTCCATTCGTCTTCCTCTCGGATCCGGACCAGGTGGTAGGCGTTGTGTAGATCGAGTTTGGTGAAGACTGTGGCTCCCTCCAGGAGCTCGAATGAGGAGGTGATGAGGGGCAGGGGATAACGGTTCTTCATCATAATGTCATTCAGTCCTCGATAGTCGATACAAGGGCGGAGCGTCTTGTCTTTCTTTGCCACAAAGAAGAAGCCCGCCCCTGCCGGAGATGACGAGGGTCGTATGATGCCTGCGGCCAAAGAGTCGTTAGTGTAGGTGTACATGGACTCTCTCTCAAAGGAGGAAATGGAGTACAGGCGGCCTCTGGGTGGAGCAGAACCGGGCTAGAGATTGATGGCGCAGTCGCAGGATCTATGCGGGGGAAGAGAGGTTGCTTTGGCTTTGCTGAAGACCTCTTGGAAGTCTAGGTATTCCGGGACCCCCAACATATCTGGAGCAGAACTGGAACAGGCAGATGACTGGGAAATGGTGGTTTCCTTAAGACAGACCTGATGACAAGTTGGACTCCAGCCCAGGATTGCCCCCATGGTCCAGTCTATGTGTGGGTTATGACGTCAGAGCCAGGGGAATTGCAGGAGGAATGGGTGACGAGGAGAGGGCAGGATGTGAAACTGGATAGCCTCGTGGTGGTTGCCAGACAGGAGTATGTGGATGGGCACCGTCTGGTGGGTGACAGTCCCCAGGAGATGACCGTCCAGGGCATTGGCGGGAACAGGAACTGGCAGGCGAATCCGAGAATCTGGCAACTGAATGTGGAGCCGGGGCTTAAATACAGTCAGAGCAGAGCAGAGAACATAGGTGAGTGGAGTTGGCTTGATGAAAGGGGTGTATCTGATTGGCTGATTGAAGCAGGCAGATGCAAAGTGGTGAGGCAGAGATGAACTGTGACAGTGCAAAGCACCTATTATTCTACATGTGCTAGATGTAATATAAGTATACAGAGATATATAATCCTTTACACTAGTCATGTGTCCATGTCTCTTCAGTTAGTAACTGTTACTGTCTCTGTGTAAAAGAGGTGGTTACATCAAATGACAATAGAGAACAAGAAGCAGAAGTTGCCACACGTTGATCTGTTTATTAGTCAAATTATGAGCCTGATTCTATCTCAGTCCATTTCTAGGTTTCATAACCAAATGATGTGACATATTTGGAAGTATTATAATTTGTTTACTCAAATGAAGTGGCCAAAACCAGGTTTTGCAGGGAATCAAAAGTTGGCACAATATGAGCTTATTAAATTGGGCAATTTAGTATTTAGCAGCATGATTCATTTAGTACCGGTAAGGTCTATTTTCTTTGTCCTTATTTCTTTCTCCATCTCTTTACTTTGCCAATAGACTTGACCATTTTTAGCTCAACAAAACAAAAAGTAACAAGGCAACAATGCCAATTGGCAGAGGTTACGGGAAAGCATTCTTTACAAGATGGCGCTCCCACCCCCAGCATGCAAAATAGCATGACATACCCTTGCGTTCTCAATAGCAAATAGCCCCAGTGTCATAGTTAGATTATTCAAGTCCATTTGGAGGAGTACACTGAAAGCTTGTGTGAAAAATAAATGACCCATCCCTGCATGAATCCAAGCATAGGTATTAGTAGTAGAGTCTAACATTAGCAGTGTTTAGCTAGTTGAACTGGTTAGTTTTCAGATGAATGGCTTGTCTGCTCAGTGACAGTCAATCAACCACTCAGATTCAGACTTAAACAGGGAATGTATTTTCTTTTAATTATATGTGTGAATGTTTATGATGGCTACCCTGCATATCCTGCATTTGGTTTGAGTGCCAGTTGTGCACATTCTCAGTAATGACCACCACACCCATTTTTGATGCCACATGGAGGTGACTTGTAAACGTATTGTAGAGCCCAATGTGAATATTTTTAATTCCTTGATTTAGTGGCCAAATACACCATCCACAATGCCACAACTCTCACTTTTTCTGTTGTCATCTTAACTTAAATCAAATACTAACCTCCTTAATTGTGTCCAAGTTTTTTGTTTATATCCTGAAACTCCTGAAGTTCTATTCCTTCTCGGTTGAATCCCCTGGTTAGAGAAGTAGTACAAACTCAAGCATGGGAACAAATGCAGAAGATGGTGACAGCAAGGTCAAAAAGAAAGTATATTCTCTGCTTTGCCATGTCAATTTTCATGTCAGTGCTGTTTCATATAGGATTGCTGTTTCCAGAGGATTAATTGTTGTGATTTGAGTAGTCACCTGACTTTTTTTTCTTTTCCATTTTAAATATACTGTAAGTCTTGATAACATTTGGAGGAATTGCTTTGACAGTTTTGACAGTTATTATGATAGGCAGAGAATTTCCCGGTTTTTCCACTTATAACTATTTACCAGTGGCGTTTACTCCAAATTTACTACACTTTATAGGTCAAGCAATGTCCTGTGGTGCCTCGCTAAAATGTGATTGGTGATCCTCTGACATACTGTTTTATCTGACAATAGAAAATGTGAACGACAAGTATTTGAATTAAGTTGTTAGGGATCAGATAAATTATTCTCAAATACCTTAGGGCAGAATTACAAGTTTACGTTGAAGTTAATTTAAGCTGGCAGGAAATCTTAGTTACTAACTTATCTGTCTTCCATTAAAAGTGTCTGTTATCTGATCATTTTTGCCAAAAAATAAATAAATAAATAAACCACATACATAACTTACCGAGGCGCCAGTTGTACAGCCACGTGCAAATTGTTAAGACTTCATCCCTACATCAACCTAACCGAAGCTTGTGTGGTGAAAAATGTTTGCTCAGAGCCAATGTTTAATAACAAGTTATATACCAAGATGAAATCAATAAAATCTCAGAATATAGTGCTAAAAACCATCATGGTACCAAAGATGAAGCGTTCCCTCAGTGTTTGGGTTTGTGGGTTGTCAGTGGTGGTGAGGACTCAACCTCTTATATGAAACACATTCATGCCCATCACGCACAGCAGTGGTGGGGGTGTTTATGAAGCTGGTGTTTTGTCTTTCTTTACCTCTTCTCCTTTCAATCTCTCTCTGTCACTCTCTTTTTCTCCTTTTTACTCAGTCCTTTTTACTCACTCTCCGACCTGACAGCGGCAGTTGAGGTCTCTGATTCTCACTTTGTAGGTCGAGTATGAAACCCAACACTGGCACCAGGAGTCACCTTCCACATGGCTCAAATGCCCACCACCATCTTTGTGTCCTACAGTCACAGGACTGAGTTGGGACAAGAGGTCAGGACTGAAGGCGGAGTTGTTGCAATGAGGCCAGGAGATGGACCCCCACTTGTGATGCTTAGATAACTTCAGACACTGTAGGAGGGCTTTGGACAGGGAAGCACCTCAAGGCACAGGATCAAAGGCTGTCTGTTAAATCAGTGTAGGAGTTCAACTGTCAGGTGGACTCTACTGTGACCTTCCATAAACCTACATAACCTCCCCCTAAGCTCACTCTCTGACTCCTATTCCGAGGATTTGGTTTCAGAGGAGCCATGCTGTCGATTCCTGTTATACACACAGCGGCACATTAGAGAAGCAGTGAGTGAGAGAAGAGGAATGGTTGCAATGGGGGAGTGAGTGTGGAAAGAGGAGGTAAAAAAGAGGAATGAGGTGGCAGTGAGGACAGCACACAAGCAGACCGGTTGGTGCATGATGATACAGATGGGAGTGTATGTAGGTAAAGTGATGTCTGTGGTGTGTGTGACAGTAGACAGAGGAAGCTTGCTGACTTTGCAAGAGGACGTTGACAGTAAAGAACCTGATCCTTTGCAGACCACCCACACTGCTTTCACCTTGTCAAAATGGTGCCCCTTGAGCTGCTAAAGAACAATTTGTACCCTTATCGGTGCTAGATGCACCCTTAAGTGCAACTTTGGGTATATGAGTGCATACAGAGGAAATTGTTTACACAGCCACAACCAAGTCCAACCAGGTGAGGAACCCAAAAAGTCAGATGACAAGACAAGTTGAAAACTTATCTGCAGCCTAATTAGACTGTTTGCTTTCGAAGGAAACAATTGAATATGCTCCTGAAAACAGAATAAGGGAGGCTTTCTGTAAAGTTTACAACTGATAGTTGTGGTAATAATTTCACATCTTCTGCTTACTTTTGTGTTTTTTTGTGTTACACTGAACCATTTGGATAGTCACCATTAGAAACTGTTTGGAAAAGGGCAGAAGTTTTCACAAAATTTTAAACTGAACCATTAACACCAAGCAATTTAAGATTAATGTGTCCATTGTTTCAAGTATCATTCAAGAGGGAGAACAAAAAAAACGTTCTTTTGATCAAGAAAACCCTTCAATGGTGTTCTTAGCTGTTCTTTCAGTGAGTTTCATTCTTACTGATGCAATCTGTGCTAAAGGGAGCGTCCACTGCTGACTGTTACACTTAAACCCATCTTTTGCAGACTCCTTTCCTTACCTTGAATTGTCTATAAATAGCTGGTACGAGCTGTTGAAAAAAAAATATGCACATCTGACAGTTTAGCATTGTTTAGTTTTACCAACTAGCACCCAGTGGTAGCCGTTGTCTGTGAAAGTGTGATGTTTACAAGTGCTGACGCATGTTCTGTTGTCCCAACACTATAACTTTGCATCAGAGCATCAGAGGGCAAACATTTCAACGACTGAAGTCGAGAGTTGTGAAAATATTACGTACATTATGTTGGTCTTCTCCGTTAACCAGGTCGTGGCAATCATAAGTGCTGGATAAGAATTGGACTTCAGGGAATGCACACAAAAATATGTATTCTCATTCTGTAAGGTAGACATTAAATGTTTAGGGACCAGGGCGACATTAGCACAAGTTTTAGTGGCCAGCCCTTATTATGACAAACCCTGAAGTGTCACCTATTTTTAGCTTTCTCCTCAGCTACGCTGAGCCTTTAAACATCTTTCATTGTTGCTCATTGTTAGGTTTCGCAATCTTACAGCCCAAACTTCACCTAACTTGACTTAATTTTCACCACTCTCGTCTGACGTGTTTCCAGCAGCAGCAAGCAGTTATGTTCAGTGAGAACTATCTGACAGGTCTGATAGGTAAGTTTACTGTTTACAGCTTGCTGTGACACACAAGCCAGTACAGCACACTGTGAACCTGCAACTTTACACGGGCAACACTTCTGTCATACACAAAATTAATCTGGTAGCAGCAGACTACATAACTGCTTTTATGTATGCACCCTAAAAATGTGTCCAATAAAGGTGACACATGCTATCACAACATCACATCACACTCAGTCGTATTCTTGCAGCCAGCGGCCCTCGATGTAATCTTGCACACATAAGATTCTTTTTGTTAACCAAATGCCATGGGCAGCCATGCAGGAGCCAGCCTCCGTGAAGCCGCAGAGAGTTATAAAAAGAGCAGAGTCCAAGCAACAGGGAGCTCTCCCTCTGGTTCCTTGCCTTTGTCTCTTTCCTGGCCATAATTATTTCTATGACCCATCACACATGATATATCTTCCAGTCGTGTCATTCAGTTATGTGAGTTATAATGAATATAAACACACAACAAACTGTTTAACAAGCGCTAACATTCTGTTACTTAAGCTGCCTGATCCTTGTGCTGTCATGTCATGCATTTATGGAAAATCCCCTTCACTCTATGATCCATCCACAATATAACTGGCAGTACTGAGGAATTTTGACTGATGGCTGTGTCTTTGGGCTATGGGATTAACACTTCGCTATGGCAATCCTGAGTTAATTGTTATATTTTTTATCACTATTTTGAAGATGGAAAATGTTGACTGAATAGCAAAAATAAAGACTTTCTCAATTTTTGGAAAATATTTTTTCTTACGCTGCTTGAGGTGGTTGTGACAATTCTGAAACAAAAAGTTCTTTATTCTTCATTATTACTCTGATATCTGATGTTCTTAGATATATGAATCTAATGTTGTAATAAAGAAAAAAATTCAGATTTTCTTCTTCCCCCTTTTTCGTCTTTCGAAGCTGCTGTATTAATATGTACATTTATGACTCTGTTTTGGTTTCCACTCTTTAAGAGAAGTATCTTACGCTTAACCTCCTACACACTTCACCATTTACTTGCTTGCTTTCTACGCTATCTGTCTTTGTCTGTCTGCTGATTGGTGCTGGTTTTGTGAGGTTCTATAGCTGCAAACAGTTAGAAAGACAAAAAAACTCCCCCGATAAGAGCAGTGAAAAGGAACCACAATAAAATGGCGTGGACATAAACCAAAACAATCTGATGAAAAATATAAAAACACTGTGGAAGGCTGAAACAGAGGGAATGCATACCTAATATCAGTATCTTGCATGTTCTTTGTCATGAAAACTATTTTTTTGTTACACAAATTAAAAAAAAACACTTCATGCTCTTTTTGCCCCACACATGATTTGAACATTGCATGTTCGTGGTTAACTTGACTCACTCCTGCCGAGCCAAGGATAATTTCCCGGTGTTTAACCCAACAGGATAAAAGACAACTGCACTTCAAAATAATGGGTGAAATAATACAAAGAGGGAAAAGCATATTTGTATGTCTAGACAGTGAAAAAAAGAAATGCTGCTTTGCCTACAGTCCTGGAGTGCAGAGGTGTTGAAACAGCCCATTGAGCCAGAATGTCAGTAATATAGAGCAGATAGCACAGAGCACCAGTCTGTCCACAGCTTGGAGCTGCTGCACTGCTCTCCACTGCTTCCCACCCACCGACAGCTTAGGGCCAGTGGAAAACTTCCCACTGCACACACAGAATCCATGCACATGCAAAACTTCTGCACTGGGGAGGGAAGCAGGCAAGTGCCTATGTGCTGAAATGCAGCTAAGCAATATTACAGTATAAATGTACATTTTTAGCAAGTGTGGTTTTTCTTCAAAATTGCAACTCTGATACGGAATCCCACTTTGCCCACACTTTGACAGACAAAAATTGGGTTTTGACCAATTCAGTGAAATCAGTTTCTCTCAAATGCCACTTCCTGAACAAAAAAAAAAATGCACAGAAAGCCCTCACAAGGCCAACATTGTTCCCCATGCCTGTTAATATGCACATGGAGACATTGTTGGGGGAGGAAAGCACTATGGGTAACTTTGGAAGTGGGAGAACAAAAAGCCCTCTATATTCATAAGGTGTGATTTAGCAGCTTTTTTAAAAAAAAAACAAAAAAACATTATGATTGTTGTAGTTGTTTTTTCTTTCAGTTTTGTGAGAAAGAGCAAATTTTTCACGTGGATCATAATGAAAACTGTAAAATAATGTCTCGGACCAGAAGTATAAGCAGTAGGATTACTTAAGAAGACAAGAACACAAAGTGAGCTGCTTGCAACATATTACTCAACTCATGGGGTTGTGTAACTTGCACAACAACCTAGAGTTAAGAATCTAAAGTCAGCTATCAATGATCTGTTTAACATTAACTCCTCATAGATTGTAATGTTTTCTGGGGGAACAAAGATGATTGACTGCTCTTATGCCACTGCATCAATCTGTCATACCAGGCAGTGAAGGCACTTCACGTGAACGATAAAAGATTTAATATAATTTATCTTTTGACCATCCAGTCTCTTAAGTGGAGAGCAGCGCTGCAGGCTTAATGAGAGAGTAACAGCAATGTGCTGAACTCACCATGTTGATGACTGAGCTCCCACTAAACAGCCAGCTAATTAAAAGCCACAACAGCGTGACAGCTCAGAGCCAATGTAGCATTCAGATCCAGCTGCTTGATGAAGTCAAACATAGCTCTACTGTTCTTACTTAGAAGAAGAAAGCTATTTTCTCAGAAACACTTTGAGTGAAACCCATGGGAAAGGGGAGTTTATTTTGATGAAATTGTAAAAAGAGGATTTTCTTTCACATAACTCATCTAGAGTTTAGGCCGGCCATTTTACTTATTCTGTCTTTCAAGATATTGACATATAAGCTCATTTTTGACCAAACCATATCAGCCCATCACAGCAGGACAGAGAGTGAGCTGCCCCCTTGCAGAGTGGTAACATCGATCAGTCTCAATTTAAGAGTTGTTGCTATAGGTGTCAGAACCTCCATGTGAGATGGCCAGTCTGTAAACATGGAGAAATAGCAAGCTGTTCCCACTCTTACAGCCATGAGTGCAGCAGCACCAACAAAACTTTGCATGTACACCAGGGTGCTATGTTGATGCAGGCCTGAATGCTTTTTTGACACTTTCCCATTGCACTCAAAAGCCTTATGCAAGTGGGTATTAGCAGGCTTTTTGACCGATTTGAAAAAGGTGGAGAACACAGCAGCTAGCAAGAAACAACTTAGCAACCAGCTAAAGCAGAGTAAAACTGGCTGTGTATATTATTGTAAATTTAAATTATGCTACATGACTGTTGCTTAAAGATTGCCGTGTGGACATCATTGGTTGTTTTTCAACTTTGCAGGGCTGCATGCTATTTGTTTTACTTGACTTGATGATCTGAATTCATCTCTTACTGGTGATTAAAGGTGATCTAGGAGGACTAAAGCTGGCAACCTTTTTTTTTTAAATTATTGTTTTGCAGGTGCATCATTTAGTCAGTAGACATATGACTAAGTTGAAAGAGAATTTTATGTCCGGAGGTTCATTCGAGACAAGAGGGAGAGTCAGCAGTAGGGTATGACATGTGCTATTAAAACTATGGATGAGGGCCAGGTCCTCTGAGTAGGTACGTGTAACCAATGTTTCAGAAAGGCGATAACAGTTCCCTCCATGCTGCTGCACAGAAAGACCCCTTCCCCCAGGTAGGACGTGTGACACCCCCTTACCACAAGCATGTCAGCAGAGTTCACCTCTACTCACCTCCAAACACAGGAACCACATTAAAGCAGCTGAGCCAGGCCACTCTGCCCTTGTGTACTGGTTTGTTATTCTCCTACAATGGTTAATTACAGTGGAGGCCGACGGGATCCAAAGCGATAGCTGGCCATCTGCAAGGAATTTGAAAGCCGAAGTCTGAAATTCTTGTCAGGTCAAAAGAAAAAATAAACAGACCAATCAATCTGCACATTGCTCAATTGCACACCCCTGCGTTGCGGTTTGCAGCGGGTAATGGTAAGTTAATGTCTTACTTAGAAAATAGCTTATGACCATCAGGGAGAGACTTGACACCCCTATAATCCAACCAAACGCATGGCCCAAGTAACAAGATAATATGAGGCCATTTTACTGTATGTCCTAACAAGCAGCAGAAAAACATAATGCAGCTTACATCGCTGTCAAAAAATGACAAATTCCTCCATTTTGAGTTTGTAGCACTGATGGATGGAGAAAAGGTTTATTTGGGGGTGAAGCAGTGGGTGGAGAGAAAAACAGAATGAGAAAGAGGAGTGTTCCTTTTTGTAAGAAAGAAAAGAACTGAATGAAAAGGAGTAACAAAGACAATACAAAGAAAAGAGGGGTTATACAGGAATGCCTTTACATACCCAGACATGGTTTCTACCTTGAGCCGTGCCATAACTTTACAAGTGGCGACAGTGCATTTCAAGGCCTGCTGCCGTCTCTGGCAGCTCTCATTAGTGCTATGAATAGACAGCTATTTGTATTTGTGCAACTGAATCCTGGGCTTTTTATGACTGTTTACCATGGGGGAGACTCTTGCTAGGAGCTCTTTGCACTGTTGAATGTCACAAATAAATTATATCCACATCCAGGGCTGGGTCAAACAGTAGCGCCTGCAAGCATTTGTTTACCTCTCTTCCCCGTCTCCCTCAAGAAAGCACATTTTGAATAAAGAGTATAGTTCATCATATAAGAGAAACCCACATTGAAAAAATACACCTCTCTTAACTTAGTCACACTGATTGCATCTCTCTATATGACACACTCATAGTGTATAAACCCCCTCTGTGGTTTGGTTAAACAAACCGCATGAAATAGATGTGATGAATACTGCTCAAACTTGTAGGACTGGTTGCCACTCGTCAACTTTCCCAAACCTCCAGACCATTTCTGTTTATTCTAATAAGGCACAGAGGGCTGAAAGAGAGGCATTAACAAGGTATAGCACTGCAATACCCCTCAGTCTGTATTTATCATTCCAATATGGAGAACAGGCGTGTCTAATTGCTTGAACAGTGTGTGTTTGTGTGTGTGTGTGTCCCTGTCTTGGGCTTTGAGTACACAGGCTGAATTGAAAAGTGAGTCCCTTGCAGAGCGGCAAAACCAGCCTCACATGGTTTTAATGCTTCCTGCTTGTTGTTTTATGTGTCTGCATTAAACAGAGCCACATGCTATCAATAAACTAATACACATGTGGGGGAAAAATCCATCCCTGATTAAGCTGGGCCCATTTAGATCAACTCATGATGAGGGAAATCAATAAAAGAATCGATTGGAAACATAGGCATCAGACACGTTTGAAAATCTCTGAAAGCTCTTCCAGTGCCTTCAGGGGTTGACAGGCAGGACTCATTTCCAGTTTTGACGTCAGAAGCAGATATTTTGCGCAAGCAGGGTGTGCCTTGGTGACATGTGATGGCCTGGCCAGTGCAGGTGTCACGTTCATGGTGTGAGTCACAGTCTGCGTCCCTTTCCCCACAGCCACCCTAACCTAGCGTCTCAGGGGTGTGTGTGTGAGAGTGTGTGTGTGTATGTGTCAAACACCCATCAAAAACATTAGACCTGCTCAGTCGCCACACTCCCTCTGTGCCTGTGCTGACATGCACGCACTGACACACCATCAAATTTGTGCATAGCAGAGAGAAAAACATCCAACAGCACCAAGATTACTGTGACACAAGGCATCTTGACTCTTTCAATAACTGTGGTCAAGTTTTTTGGGGGAGAAAAAACAAATGCTAATCCACAGCATATAATTTCCCACTTCTAATTTTTACATCTTGGGCAAACTTAACTTTTTTTATTTCCATCTGTTCTGATTTTGAAATGATGAAAAAAAGAAGAAAAAACCTGAAGCAAACGTTTGAGCATGTTGGACATGGTTATCGGTAAGAAACACCCCCTTTGGCAAAGTATCACAGCTTGTAAACACTTTTTGTTGCCAGCTAAAGATCTTTTAAATCTAGTTTGAGGTATTTTTATCCATTTCTCTCTTCATAACATTTTTAGTTCTGAGAGATTTTGGAGTAGTCTTGCATCTACTGCATCTACTGCTTTGTTGGTGGAAGCAACTTTCATCTTGTCTCTTAACATGGACCACTGTGGACAGAGCAGAACAGTATTCTGTTGTAGAAGTCACCCTGCTACATTTTTTAACCCCTTTTTCACAAATGATGTGAATTCTTTCTTTCCTGACGGTATTTTGTTAAGTCTGAAGCTGCAGCACAAGTCCTAATTATGATCGATCCGTTCCTATGCTTAGCAGTTGGATAGGTGCCCTTTAAGTAAAGTTCTCTACCCTTTTTTCTCCAAACATATCATTGCTCATTGCAGACAGAAAAACTTATTTTTAACCTCATCAGTCTGCGTGACTAGTTTCCAAAATGCATTAGTCGTGTTTTGCAAACTTTTACAGCTGAATTTTGTGGTGAGCAGCAGGAAAGTTATTTTTACAGGTGGGGCTGTGCAGTAGGACAGTGAGTCATCCATCTAAAGTCTATTAAATCTTCTTGAAGATCTTTAGCAGACAAACTGGGGTTTTGATTAGCCTTCCAAACAACTCCCTCAGAAAGTTTTCTTGGTCTTTTAGACCTTAACTTGGGCCCCATTCTTGTTAACATCTCATTCTTAATAACATTAAAACTTGAGGAAAAACTCATAGCCTTCTGGATATTTAAAGTATCTTAAAGCTACTTAAAGGAGCCAACAGCCTCTGAAAGTTTTTAGGACTCAAATTATTTCTAATAGCAATTTTGTACAGTTCATTGCCCAAAGAAGTCAACAATGGTCCGAGGTCTTTACAAAAAAAATTCATCAACAAACTTTGTACCTGATGTTTTGATGTAGGTTAATATTCCAATGCATGCATATGCACTGTGTTGAAAAAGGTACGGAAGAAAACCTCTGAAAGACAGGATTTCTGCACTCTGTGGACTTAATGTCAGTCATCACACTGTTATCTCAGTTCAGATATATCACAGAACAACATTTAGCTATCACCTCATTCAGCTTGCACTCCAAGGAGGAGACTTCAGTGACTTGGCTATGGAAGAGTGATGGCTTTAAATATATCCATGAGCAGCATCAGCAGTAAATCTTCATCGTGTTTATGGCCTCCCAGTGCTGAGGGAAAAGAGGGGCAAGAATGTGTCTTTCAAAATCCCTCAACTCACCAGTTTCCCACTATGTCTCTTTCAGTCTCTTGAAGTCTTCCACAGACTATCCTATAACCACAAATATCAACAAATATACTGTAAAAGTAAAATGTGAGTAAGTTCATTGCTACACATCCTAACTGGATAAAAACATGGAAGTTCATTAACATGGATGCAGTTTCTGAGGCAATGTGTTTAGGTTTTCAAAACTTTACAACTCGTGAAGTCTGGAATTGAGGTGGGACCACCGCTGGAGATAAGTGCCACCACTTCCTTTACTCCTGTCCACAAAAATGTTCATAAGGACTTTAAATTACACAGAGGATGCAAATGAACCATCTTATGTTCAAACAACAGGCTTCAGTGGACCTGGCAACAAATGTTACACAGTAGCCTGTCAAGAAAAACATTAATTTTGCAAATCGTGCAGATAGGGTTTAAACATGTTCAAGAACAGATACACAAGGAAATAAAGAACAGCATCATATCTGTAAAAAATTCAGTTTAAATCTTGCCCTTTAACTTTCCTCATGTCTGGCTCTCTTTCCTCTTGATTTACTTCCCCATGAAGTGGAGTCCACTAAAACTGAATGCCTTATAGACCATTCTTTTTGAAAGCTAAAGAATATTTCTCTGGAAGAAAAATGCTGAGTAGTCACATTAGACATCAGTAAAGCAACATGATGACTACAGAAACCTCTGCCATGATAACTCTCAGTCTGTTACTCAGCAGCCTGCAGGGCTTCAGTTCTGCTCGTTTCAAGTTACAGTTGAAAGTAGTATTTCATTAACAGCACTATACATTCAGCAAAGTGGTAAATGCAGTTTGATGCAGTCGGGACGCAGATGAGGAGAAATCATAATAAGATGCCCGCATAACAAAACAACCCAGACTCATATTGCAGCCATAATTCACTTGTAATTTTTAATCAGCCATAGAGAAGAAATGAATATCCCATGCCAAAAAGGGCACATTAAATTCATTAGCTGAGTTCTTACAGTAGGGCAGCGCATACAGAGTGGTATTTAAAAAGCCATTTCTAATTCCACTGAACATAAAACTTTTGAGCTGTCATTTGAACTCCGCCCGTCCCATTTTCTTTGCGGTATTTGGGCTTTGTGAAGGATAAAAGCAGCCTGTGAAAGTGGATCAGGGAAAATGGACCAGTTGGCTCACAGCTCAGAGCAGCAAATAGTAACACTGAACTAAAAATCTCTCCTCTCCAACTCAAATAGGGCCTCCAGTCCAACGGCAGAACTGCACTTGCCATAACATGCAAAGCTCTTTATAGCTTACATATGGAAAAATCTTTGTTCCCTGTTTGGATGTTCTTAAGTTCATTTCTACAGTCAATGTGAAAATGCTGGCATTATTTAAGAGATATTATCCTCGATGATTTGACTGGAAAAGCCTCTCAATTCTGTCTGACCTGCTGTACCTGTCTGGCATTCTTGATGTGGCCGACATAGGCAGGAGCTGTTTGCTCTGCTGCTGTGGGCTGCGTATTAAAGCTGGCCACAGGTCAGTTAGGGTCAACATTGACTAGTGGGACAGTGGTTTGAATGTAACCTAAGTCCAGCCTCACGCAGCTGAACATACCTGCCGCAAAAACCAGGCTGAAGCTTAAGTTTGAACCTTCATATACTGTGTAAAAATGGGTCATTTACAAAATGAGTAGCATCTTTTACTCACTTAGTAACAGCTGGATGAATTTTAGGAAACAAATTTGCAGCAGTTTTTTTTCAAAGGGACACAAATGGGTGGAGTTCCAACTAGGTTAAATAATATTTCCAGAGTTTTGGCTCTTCTGGTATTGTTCTACCACTGGATTGTTTGCTACTGTGTGTATGAAGTCACACATTAACAGCAGTAAGCATACTTGTCAAACGCCCTGAAAGCTCTTGTAGTTTCTGATGCACACAGAAGATAAAAGATTAAAGATAACAAATGCTTGCTTCAACAGTATGTCAGAGTATGTTCTGTACGTAGATTAAATCATAAATTGAGACACACTGGACAGGTTGGTATGCTTTTGGGAAATAACATCCAGGAACACAAATTCTCTACTGAATGAGTTTCATTACACCACGGGTTGGCAACTTTTAACCAGCACCACTGACAGCTATAAATTAGTTCCTGGAACAATAGGATAGGATTTTAGAGTAGATACGGTGGTACAGAAACTGATACTGACTGGTGGCATTTTGTGGCATTTTGTGTCACCATTTATTGATCTTTAACATCTTAAAAACTTGAGCCATATCACATCAGTGTATATAACTAAAAGGGTTTGTCGCTTTGACACAAATCGTCAAAAGGATTTATTTCTTTGCAACCGACAGCATCCGCACCAACAGTGAGACAGGTTCATTAAATGAGACGGTGGGCAGTGAAATACTTTCTTACTTAACTTTAATTCCAACAGATTGTTGCTTTAGTTCCCTCTCTTTCGTTTTTGTGTTGACGTGTATCAATCTTACAATTTTTCGTAGTTCCACTTCAGCAAAGGCAAAATGAGACACTGACATTAGTAATAAGAGAGGAACATTATTTGTACACTGACTGTGACTTATCATGCATCCTCATCAAACTGAAATCAAGCAGAAAATCTCTCTGCAGCAGGTGAGTCAATGTCTTGCTTTGCTTTCTTAATCATACTTTGGTGATTAGATTTTATGCAATGCAGTTAATATACTTGTTTCTTCTCATACTGACACACACATCAACATGTCTGAGCTCTGAGCTGAAGAGGTGCCTGCATGCTATTACACTGAATGGGTCTGCAAGAGCTCAGTTTTATTCAACCTAACAAGTTGTGGCAAGAGGCTTTGGTGTGGCACCACAAATACACCCACTCCATGCATCTTGGTTTGTTTATCTGTGTGTGTGCGTGTGTGTGTGTACAGGTTGAGACATGGGCATCTAAACACAGCCTGTTTACCCACAGATGTGTTGAGCAACAGCTCAGAGATGTATCCTCCATGAGGCCTGAGGCCAGACAGCCGCTGCAGAAAACAAGAGCTTCTGTCAGTATGTGTCACTGCAGGTAAGTCTGGTTCATAAGTCTCCATCAGTAACAACATTCTTAAGGCTCTGTCATCACTCTTCGATATTCTGATAATTTTACAGTCTGTGTCTGACTTTTCAAAAGATACCCATCACAAGCATGAAGAGGTTTTGGGTGAGATTGTAAAGTGAGTTATCCCAACACTGAGAGCAAAAGGTCTCCAAATTCTTCCGATATCGGTTGACATTGGAAAGGTATGAGGTTTAAAGTGTGCAGGAGATCACAGTCAGACATATGGAAGTTGATTGAGTATTTCCTGATGAGACATGAGTGGACCAGGAGATCAGAGAGGGAAAGTGTCCAGCAGGGAGAGGGATCCACCTCTGAGTGTTCAAAGGTCAGCACTTTGTTGACATGGTACTGTCCGGCTCAGCAAGACAGGTGGGAGCAAGACAGAACAAAAGTGTGTGAGCAAATGAGTAAGTGATTGACTGAATGTGTGAAACTGAGACAAGTGACACATCCACTAAATAACAAACTCTTGTTTGAATATGGCTCAGAGACAGAGGTAAATTGATGTATGTATATTCCAGTGGTCTGAGTTTTATATTGGACTACATTTAACAGTGATCGAAGGGTTACAATATGTTGAAGGTGTTTTTCTCATTGCATTTAATTTCCTCCTGTTGACCACATTCTACACGTGTGATGTCCAAAAACTGTAAAACATCATTCAGAACCAAGAAGCTCGTAGTATTTGCAACAGTTTTGTTCATTTACAGGAATTACAGTACTGTTTCTACTGCCATAATTACTCTATTTTTATTTGTAATCAATCTGAGAACACATCTGCTACCATTTGCTGACATGTGGTGCATTCAGTTTATTTGTTCCCAATGGATATTTTCAACTGGAATGCCTTCCCAAGTTGTGTCTCCAATTGTAAAATCAGGGAAACCACTTCAGCGTGACCACAAAATTCAACATGGCTGCTCTGCATTTAAATGTAAGTTGTTGTAAGATGCTGTTTATTGGTACTTTTTCTATTCAGGCTGCATAAAGTCATCTGCAGACACACTACTGACCAACATTTGAACATATTGCTACTGTGTTTTTAAGGGGAAAATAACCGTGCGATGCATTATTGCTAACAATCAGCCAGGCGTCAGGATAAAAAGCACAAAACCAAGATAATTTTCTTTCTGAAGATAGAAGAAAAAAAATATATATACATTTTATTTTATTGTCACCCAGCACAACTTTCAGAATTAAAGAGGGCTTGTTTAGTCTTTGTACCACATTTGATATGGTGGGACTTTACATCCAAGAGGCTAGTAAAAGGAGATAGGTAAGAGAATCTATTTCAAACTAGGCCAAGATATTTTCCAAACACCAACCACCTAAACCTAACCAGGTAGTTTTGGTGACTAAACCTAACAAACCGTATGTGAAATTGTTAAAAAAAAGCTTTAAATAGAAAGAAATGTGGAACATTCCAGATAGTATGATAGCACAATTCTTTAGCTGGCCATGAGTCAAACTCATGCTTGTTTCAGGTCAAATATTACAGGTGTAAATAAAAAGCACTGTTAATCTGTGGGTGAAATTATTTTGACCAATGTTTTGGGGCTCCTGATGTAGTTGGAGAATATCTTAATGACTGCTATCCAGACCAAGGCTTCCTGTTCCATGCAGGAGTCTTTGTTTAGCTTGCAGATGAATTTTGAAAAGCTGATTGGCCGTCAAACGACAATAGTATTTTCAAGGTTGTCCTGCATTTGTCTTACCTTCCACACAAGGTTTACATGCAAATGAGTAAAGTCCACTTAAATGTGACTGGTTTGAACAAAAAACGTTGCTATGTGGTTTTTGGTACAAATGAGCTGAGTGAACAGTAACTCCACACTTCCCAAGAAATGAATGTTTGATTTATACAGTTGAGTAAATAATGAATAAATTATAAAATATTCCTTCAAAATACTCAACCCACATTGCATTTTTATACATCGACATCCCCCCCATTTATTAATCATTTAATAATATCCAAATGAAAAGCTGTCTAACCACCTCATCCAGCTAGCTTTGGGTGTTGGAAACACATGTAAGACACTATGAAGAAACACATATGGACAGAAGTTTGTACAACTGAAGTGGAGCTGATTTAAAATGTGGTTTGTCACTAGAGTGCAGCAAATTGTCCCCCTCTGCAGATCCTCTGACCTCTGGGGAATGGGCAGCTCATGAATAACTCTCCACCTGAATTTTACAGCCTGCTGCTCTACCAGGACCTCCTGTGCCTCATGCATATGTTTGTCTTCCTTTCAGGCTCAGAGAAAATGAGAGCAAAGGAGGCTGTGATAATGCTTATTGCTTTTGACAGAGGCACTGAGACTGATTACAGATCTTGGGTACAGCATGTAACATTGTACCCAATAAGTGAAAATATTTTGGCACAACCCTGTCTAAATGCACATATCATACGGTTTTAGTTATTCTGCTGCAAACTGGTGACTTACTTAAGATCCAAACAAGTAAGTGATTGTTACACTGAACAGTGCCAATTCACTGAACCAGGCTGTTTGAAAAGATTAAAAGTAAATCAAAAGAGCTAAAAAAGATTGTTTGCCTCTAACTTTCCCAGAACCACAAAAATGGCTGCATCTTTTAAATAAATGTTTATCTTGTGTGATGAAAAAGAAAATAATCGATTATCACTTATTATATTGTGAGACTTTTTGTCATCTGTTCAAAATGAGGGCTCATCACTCTGGCTTAAGTGCAAACATGCAAACATAAACTGGAGCTTGTGTTTTCACACACACTCTGAAGCTGGGGAGGGGGGATTTCTCCAACACCAGTTAGGCCTAAGCAGACATGGGTGGTCCATGCTTGTCATTATATCCCCACAGGCAAGAAAGCAAACACAGAGTGCTATGGGAAATGAATCCCTCCATGATGGCAAAGCACAAGAGGTGCTGTCAGTCTGGCAGGAGACAAGTTGTGAACTCTGAGTGAAGCACAAATCACTTGGAAGTGGGAGTTCAAACTGTCCCAAAGGCAGCGAAGGAGAGGAAGCGCTACAGTGAAAATATACTGTGAAGAATAAATCTCTGTGTCACTGAAGAAGAAGAGACAGTGTGTTTGATCTTTCTATAACCTTGGCTGAATCACTTTGTTCTAATCACAGGGTGATAAATATTATGTTTCTGCGGTGAGCTGCTGTCGTGTTGACGTCAGAAATTGTCACATCTGATTTGGTGCCTTTATGCTGCCTCAACACTCAAGTCCAAACTACAGGCCTCGGCAAACACACTGAGCAAACAGGCAGGGCTGTTGTCCGGACCCGAGAGTTGCGGCTTGTTTATATCACAGTACAATAGCACAGAGAGCAGGGCAAAAGGCAGAATGTGGAGATGAATGCATGCGAATGAAGATGAATGTGACAAGAAACATAAACAGCTGTTATCTCTGTGTCCTCTATCCCAGCTGTGACCTTTCCTGTCTTATGTGGTTTTGTCACTTGGTTGTGTTTGCTCCCCCTGTGCCTGGCTCTCCCTGTGACCACTGCACACCTTGATTGGTCAATAAATAACACAGAGAAACCAACACACCGACAAAGCATTGATTATATCTCTGCCCATATTTCTTTTTTCTAAGGATGGTTACTGCTGACACTCCTGCTCCCTGGTATTTGTCTGACGGAGCTGTGACTCATGTACAACAGGCATATCTGAACCAGAGACAGACTATTGACTGTCTGTGCACAAAGTTGATTTCTGTTGTCGTCTCATGTGTTCCAGTCATCATTGTAGGATATTTACTTTGGTAGAATATAGATCCACCTATGAATAGATAAAAAGCTTCACACTAGGACTAGTATCTTGGAGCATGTTGGTCACACAGTCGTATATCTCACTGTTACACATTAAACAAAAGCAATTCTCTTGTTTACCTATTGACTATTCATACAAAATTGCACGGAAGCGTAAATGTCAGAGGAAGCAGCATGCAGGTGAATCACTGATTACATCTGAGAGTGAACAATCTGCTAGCATGCAAAGCCAGCAGCTGTGGAGCCTCAGGGTTGTCCCAGTTAAGAAGTCACAGAGTGTGCAAACTGTATTTAGCAACACAAGTGATCAGCTCATTCCAAGGCCACATTTCTACAAAAACTCTCCTGTAAAACAAGAAAAAGAAAAAGTTTCCAATAAGCAGAACTCAATGGATTGTTTTCATTACTCATAGTTAGTGTCTTTGGAGGTGATTTTAGGATGAAAAGTAAAAACCATCTAATTCCCTAATGAGCAACAAAATCCTCCCATACATTAAAAAAATGTATACAATCTATGTTGATCCATGCTGAAAGGCATATTAGTTTCACATCAAAGGCTGAAATGTTATGAACGAGCTAAGTATTTTTGGTCATATTCTTGAGATGGAAATTCTCACCAAGGCAACCATAACAAAGAGAAATTGAGCTTTCATACATGAGTGAGCATTGAGACAGGGTTGCTGCTAGACTAGATGTGGTGATCGACCCAGCCCCTCCACCTGCTTAGCTGAATTTTCCATGGTTTTTGTGATCTAAAAATAAAAAGATAAATGGCAGTTACATGATACAAACAAACTGTCTCAGACCCACAGTAACAATCCCAACATGAAAAATTGGGGTGATATCTTTGGTCGTGACTCCCAACGGATGAACCTATAAATAAAGAGGTAGCACGTGAGAAGTAAATGCCTGCTCGCAGGGTTCTCAAAAAAAAGTACAATTACATTTCAACAGTGCCTTAAGTGAATCTCATAGATAGGTTAGGAACTTTTTCACAGCTACATAGATCTGGAGATATTATGATCAGTGAGCCCATTAGAGCTTCTATCGCTAGAGTGAAGGAGCAATTAGAGATGAAAGGAGGAAGGGAGGCTTGCTGCTGACAGAGAGAGTTGCAGTGTGAGGACTGTCTTCTCCATCCAGGCAGCATCTCACATTAAAACCAGATGTGACTAGGCTCCAAAGAAGTGAGGTACCTTATGACTTGAACTTTGAGGTCTGGATGGCATATAGAAATCTGCCAGGCTCATCCATCATCTGGCCAAAGGCTCTTCTTATCTTGACAGAGAGGGCGACGGAGCAGAGATGGCGGCTCACGTGAGCTACGCTGAACAAGCAGCTTGTGTTTATCTGTACAATGTGTGAAAAGCAAACTGGAGAATGGTCACCTATCTGCGAGATGGAGAAGATTCATGGCTGGGAGACTGAAGAGAAGCGTTGTGTGTGGAAACCGCAGTGACGCTCCAGCCAGCTCCAAACAACTACCCTGCCAGGACCGGCCTCTCTGTGGTTTGTTTACATTGAAAGATATTCCAGACAGCAGGTGTACACGCCAACGTGCACAGTGAACTGCTCGCCTCAAAAAAGCATGTGTAGCTCAACAGTTGAAAAATTGGAGGGCAGAATGAATAAACACACACAGACACACCTGCGTTACCTCCCCTTCTCTTTTCCTGACCCAATTCGTACAGCTGGCTTGGCGAGGTTATGTGAATGAGGGGAGAATGAGCCAGAGGTTACAGCAGATCGCAAATGTTCGGTGAGTTTCTGTGTCCATGCACACTAACATGTTTGTGCTCTCGTGCTTTTTTTGTCTGTGTGTGTATGCGTGGCAGGATGTGAGGAAGGATTGCTCTACGAGGGGAAGGATGATGGAGCACTAAAAAATGAATCATCAGTAGACAGCTTGGCTGCCCCCCCCCCTTTCTGTGTCTGTCTGCACGTCTCTCGGGATCTTCAAGTTCTCAGTCGCAGAACTCTGATTGCAGAACTCTTCAATCAACTCCCACAAATGATAAAAAGTGTCTGTTCAATAATGTCCTGGGTCTACAATCCATAATAAAAAGGTCAAAGGTTTGATATACAGTGTCTAAGTAACTTTACTGAATGAATGAGAAGTATAAAACAGATATACAGGCAGCCATCCCCCAAAATAATAATCACAGCCTTTGAAAGAATAATCCATCTCCCTGAGCCAGTGACGAATGAGAGCACATGGAGAAAGCATTGAGCAGGCTTGGTCAAAAAGAAAGTTTTTTTGTCTAATTTTCACCAGCTCAGAGCAAAAGAGACTCCATCCTGATAGAAAACTCACAAGTTCAGTATAAATTCTGTCAAAATCTGTTGAACAGGCTTTTCTTCTTTTTGTCTCTTAAAGAGACAGGACTTGAAACAAAGCGTTTCAAACAGAGAGGAGAGAAGCGTACATTGACAGAAAAATTATATCTTTTGAGTACTTGTGCATCTAAACCTGTTCTAGTGCATCCCCCAAATAGAATTAGGAGTCAGTAAATTAGCTTATAACACCTCTTTAATGTTTACTCCAACATGCCAGCATGAGGGCAGTGATTTAGCATGATAACATGCTAATATCAGAATCTAAATTAAATTAAAAGAAACAAAATGATCCTTGCATATGTTTGTGCAAAGCAGTGAAAGGAGACAAACCTACATTTAATATTTCATGTAAATAAAACTTTCAGAGCTCTGCAATGTTCACAGAGGCTGCAACAGAGCAACTCTCCCCTTTTGTGGACTCACAAACATGCTCATCATCCCAGTGTGTTATAGCTAATCTGTACCAGATCTCAACACTAATCCCTTGAATGCCTGAGGATCAACATGATGGGCTGTTTAAGACGGACATGATGACACAGAAACACACCTGATGCAGGGAATGGCAGTAAAACTTTGCTCCGCGGCTTCCTGCTGTGGCTTCCAAACAATAACACAGCGGTGGGGGGGGGGCATTCAAACATGAATACAGCTGCACACCTTAAAAAGGGATGTCATTAGGTATAGCTTCCAGACAACAAAAGCACATCCAGAGTTATCTTAGTTTGTATGAGAACTGAAAAAAACATCAGGCATGATCTTCTGACAGTCTGTGGTAATCACCGCGGAGAGCTGGTGGACCATCAAAGGTACAATCAGCCAGCTCTGTGTAGCTCTGCACTGGCCCTGATTTATGCTCTGATTTCCCTTTTGGCAGAGCGGCTGTTGGCGAGTGTAACAGTAAGAACAGCGAGTACAGGCATCATGTGGACGGAACCAGTAACAAGGAATTGATTCTTTCTCCTGTAGCTGTTGTGATGCCTGCTGTCTGCTCATTTCTTCACTCAGGTCTGCTTAGTCTGTTCTGCCTGTGTGTGATTATGTGTGAGCTGTGCTCACACAACCCACTTGGTCGATGGTGGATAGTGTTCCCACCCATCTCCACCCAGTCCTGAAATATACCAGGCAGGATAGTTACAGACGCACACATACAGAACTCGTGAAAAATAACCATAGCCATCCTTTAATCATCCTCTTACTAACTAAATCTAAATAAAAGCAATTTTCTTAACAAAAGCAGCCAATTCGTCAATCAATGACTTTTGGTCTGACAGAATTGGACTGCCTCTGAATGACATCAGATGGTAGCTTTTCATATTAGACGAGGTTCTTTATTTTGATTTGAGCAGCTTGGTGATAATGTTGTGATGATATCAGCTTCAGGTTTGGGTAAAAACAGGTCAACATCAATTTTTAAATATGAATGCACATGTTTGTAGTATTCAGTGTTATGCAGATGATATTGTGTTTTCATTGCACTGGAGCTTCTCTTAGATGCACTTAATAGACAAAGCGTCTATACAGCCGAATCTCAAAAGAAAACAGATGACAAATACATTTTTCCACATGTCCAAAACATGGCGTGTCACAAGCCCTGCTAAGAAAAATCACAGTATTATGCCAGTGTGTACATAGCCTGTTGTTTCGAGAGGGGCAGCTACATGATGGGAGCCATGAACCACAAATAATAAAATGTGTAACCATTGACAATGTGTACATTTCTAACCACGTCTAAATCTAAACATGTATTTTAAATCTAACCTGAACAATACATATATGTTATCCATTTGTGGGTGAGAGAGAAGTAAAAAAGTAAGAGCACAGTGGAAAATGGTTTCTTTGAACCAGTCTCAAGATTGTGTGCTTTTTGTAGCATCCCCATCCTACCTCTTTATAAACATCTGTGATCAAATCAACCGTGGTGAATGTCTCAATCACCCTGCAGGCAAAAATGGATGCGAGACATCTATGACATTACACAGCAACACTTAATGAGACAAGCCACACATCATCCAATAGCAAGAAGTTGAAAGTCACGTGTTTTCACAAAATTAGACGTTTGCTGCATCTCCATCTTTGTAAAGGTAAAATACTTAATCGAAAACGTAATCATTGTATAATTTCTTATCCCTTATTATGAAGCAGGGCTTGTCCCAGTGGAGCAACATAGCTATTATATGTTCTGGTTTAGCGATGGGTTGACCTTTAATGTTCCACAGTCTCAGCTCACCTACTTTGAGCTCTACATAACAGCTGAACAGAGACACACTGACGCCTCTTTATTACCTCGTGATTACAATGATTTGTTTTCTGCCCCAGTCTCTTCTCCACTGTCTAACATTGTGTCTGTTTTTCATCTGTTTTTCTATGCTGCAGTCAAATCCAGGCCTTGATATGTACCAATGAGAACAGCATGTCACTCAAACGTCTGAAAGGGGAGCAGTTTGTCGTGGAGGTGGTACCATGGAGACAGTCATAAGGTCACTAAAAATGAAAAACAAAATGTTGATCTACGTTTTACTTTAGCATTTATGTCCTGGAAAAACAAACTAGATTATGAGGGAGAATGGCAACAATATGGAAAAGAAAAATAAATCCTAAATAGCATCTATTAACATGCTGACAAAATTAGTTATGTGCAGGTTTTTTAAAAGTGGGTTTACTTACTAAAGCAGCGCAAGTGATTGTTTGCCCACCATCCAAAGAAGCTCCCAGGGACCCCATGCAGTCTGTTACAACAGGAAGTGATGCCATTTGACTCTAGTGGACCACAGCTTCTGATAAATATCACAACTGGGCAGCAGGAGTGACTCCTGGACAGCAGAACACAGAGAGAGCTGCCTGTTGCTAACCAGACTAATATAATGAATCTGCAGGTTACTGTCACTTTTGGAGCTTCTTTGTGAGAAGCATTTGGGTGGGTTGAGTCGGTTAGATTTAGGCATGTGGTTAAGGGAACTAATCTAACACTAATGCTTTCTCCTTCATGTCAAGCAACTGTAGATATGACTGTACCTTTGGGTCAACTATAAGTCAGAGCAGTCTTTCATATTGCTGTCTTTAAGACTAAGTGTTTATTGTTTGTCAGTAGAGACTGTACCAGCCTCCTCAGGCACCACCATCCCACTGAGTAAGCATGTGTGTGTAAAATTGGAGCTGATAGATAAAAAGCCCAATGTTAGTGAGTGTAAGTGTTGAGGCTTAATGTGACTACTGCTATTCTTATATAATAGTAATAATAACTAAATAACAAATTATCAATAGAAACACATAACATGTTCATTCAATAATGACACTCTAATAATAACACAACTAATAATTTATTACTGGGATGATATTACCTCCTAATTACTATTTAATCATGAGTGCAAAATATTGATTTTGATGATTAAGTTATTAGTAACTACCTGATAATTACCCCAGTATTATTAACTGAAAATGACCAAGTAGTGTCATTTGAAATCCTTCCAACTGAATGGTTGATATTAAACTCTCAAGTGGGATGTTTCCTTTCTAAGTTGATTCTAGGTGTATTGCCAGCTGGTCATTGCCTCCTCAATTTCGACGCCTTCTATCAAGCAGATTAAATTAAAGATGTTCTCACTGATAAATGTCCAGCTGCTAATTATGACTTGGAGAATTAACTGCGGCAGATAGGACCCTGTCTAATTAGCTCGAAGGCGCAACAATGGGGTCGCTTTACACACTCGGCAAAGCTGCAGTGCACAGCAGGAGTGAAGGGACGTGCTCGCCCCTGTCGGTTGTGCATGGAAGTGGTCCAGATCATGAGGGCTGGACGAGATCCAGGTGCGGAAAAAAGAGAGAAAAAAAAGCCTGGCAGGATCATCAAGAGAGAGCTCTCCAGTGGAGCGCACACACATAGTGCGCACACTCAAACACAGAGCAAAGCAGAGGAGAGGAGTCCTCATCCAGATCGGTGCCAGACCCACTGTAAACTTTCTGTTTTGTGAGGATTTTACTGCGTTTTTGTTTGTTTGTTTAATTTTGAAGACACACAGAGTCTTTTTCAGGTTTCTTTCCGATTTCTTCACACGTTTTGTATAAAGTTTCGGAATAAATACGATCCTTTCCGACGCGCAGGTACAGTATGGTTTGAAGATAAATAGCTGAATGTTGAGTCGGTGTCACTTTGTGCAGTTTTGCCCACATCGAGTCGCTAAATGGTTGAATATCATTTCTCGATCTTCTCTCCTCTTCTCCACTTGCAGAAATCCAAAGTTAGAAGTCCAAAAAAACTTCTCCCAGGATTGTTTCTCGAAAACACCGCAACGCGCAGCAGCTCAGAGCGCTTCGGGGAAAAAAGAAAAACTTGTCAGAGCGACTTTGTCTTGAGGTGTTTTTTCACCCGAGTCGTCCCAGAAATGGTGGGGCACCTACATTTACAAGCAATGGATGACAGCCTTAAAGGAAAGAACCGGGAAGGGCTACTCGACAGTCCGGATTCGGGGTTGCCCCCCAGTCCCAGCCCGCCCTTCTGCTCACTTTCCCCGGCTCTGATCGAGTCGCGCTCCGGCAGCTGCACGACGCCTGTCGAGAGCCAGCATGGATATTATAAAAAGGAATGCAGAGAGGGCAAACTGGTAAGAAACCTGCTGCTGTATTTAGTTCAATTTTTAATATGCAGGTCTGTTTTATTTTCAGAATAATTTGGCAGCCAGTACTTTACTGACTCAAATTAATCGGGTATAGGCAATGGGTAGATGGATGCTTTATAGACACTGCCGTGAATTATTTTCAATGATTAAAATAAATTTTAAAAAACCAATAAATGACAAATAGAGACGCTGCCCTGAGACAAATTGAAAGTCTGAGAGCATTTTTGTGTTTGGCCAGAAACTGATTTCAGTCTCTCTCACACAACATCTGGAAGCTCTCTTTCTCAGGACGGAATTCCTTAGTTGCAAACTTCTGATGTTGCACTCATGCAGAGGATGCCACTGGCCCTCATTAAGCGGCTGCAGAAATGTGTGTTCTTTCTCACTGCGGGGCATCAACCAGGTCCTGAATGCACAGATGTCGCAAAGCCTAGTGAGTTAGTACTGTAGGCCCAGTTGTGTCTCCAAACTGGGGTCCAGGGACTCCCAGAGGTCCAGTGGGTTTCAGCAGGATGATTATTGATGCTTCAGTACCATGTATGTGAGCAAAGGTGTGAGTAACAAAAAGATAACTGGTGCCACCAAATTTCAGTCCCTCTTCTTACAGCTTGCCCGATAAGAACAGTCAACATCTGTCATGTTGACAAAAAGGATAGAGAGTTTTGATTAGAATCAAATCTGTAAACTTTGTGATTTCAGTAGGCCAGACTTTCAGATGCTAAAACCTTTAACAAGGTTTAAATAAACAAATAATCAGGAGGCCTGCGTTGTCCCCCTTCTCCTGAAATCGGTTTAAATGGGAAAATTTGTTGTAAACCAGGCCTGTACTTGTCCAACCTGTTTGGATTGGAACCTTTCAAAGTGTAGCCTACTCTCTGTCATACACTGCCTTTTTCTATGACTTATGGGCCATTTAACCAAAGAATGACTATTTTCTACTCTCAGATTTTCAAGTTGAGCTACTAGAGGAAGGTCAAACAGTAGAATGTAGTTTTTCTACATTGTAGACCAATTCTGAAGACATTCAAACACATGGAGTTGAGTGGTTAACAAAAAGAACACAGCATGCTTTAAGCTTTAGATTAATTAGGAGACCGGTTTAATCTATATTACATGTACATCCTGTTGTATCCTGCTCAGTCTGTTAAGATTTATTTACTAAAAGCTGAGAATCTGGAAGTTGAGAAGTGAAAGGGTTTCACAGAATGGCACAGTGAATGAGGATCTGTTTGTACTGTACTTGAAATGTATATCAGAATCTGGAAACCAATGTGCAGGTTGTAAAGCCTGTGCTTGTGGATACGTAGGGTCAGTAATTATTGAAGACCCAGTGTGTTATTTGCTATTAACAGCTTCAAACAGTCCCTGCTTGGATATCCCTAAAAGCAGCAGCATGACTTATGTTTTTTGCTTAATAAAGAGCACTCTCCTCTCAGGGATTTAGTTCTTGCTCACAAATCTAAAAAATGTTCAGCAATGTGTGCAACATTTCCATGATAAATCATCTTTCCAGACCGTTGGTGCACCTTAAGGCAATAGTAGCACCTATTTATCTGAGGAGCCATCACAGAAAAATAAGATGATTTGAATATTTTCCAATGGAACAAAGTTTTGTGGCGCTTTGCCACAGTTTTTATTTTTCTTTCAAAGGGTAAATGCATTTCAATGCCACATCCTGCTGTGACCTGTGTGTCAAACAAGACGAGGCTGATTTAAGTGAAAATCATTTCCAGGTCACTCCCAGTTTCCAGACCCATCAGAACATGTCTGTGCAGGTCGTGTTTGCTTTGAAAGTGTTTGAGGGAGGACTCAGAAAAGCAGCACCATGTCCCGGGAGCTGTATTGTTCTGCTGAAGCCTCTCTCTCTCTCTCACACACACACACACACACACACACACATAAAACTATTAGTATGACTTCTCTGATTTTCAGTATCTCTTATTAAAGATCTGTCTGTTTAGGTGCTGCTCCTATTTGCTCTTGGCTGGCTTGTGAGCTCGGTTTTTCTTCTTTCCAACTCTATTTTTGTGTTGTTTTTGTGTGCCACCTTAGAACAATCCTCAAGCTCTATTTTGGGGTGCAGAGGCCTGTTTGAGCGGCAGCAGGCTGTTGCATAAGTGTTTGATGACCTCTCACTTCTAAATTAAACAGGGATAAATACTCAGACAGCCTGTCTGTTTTCAAACTTCAAATTCAAAACGTCAAATTCATGCTGATGCAGGATAATAATCTTTATACCTCAATCTCTTTTCTGTCTTTTTTTTTACATGTGAAGAAATTTACAAAAGGGATCAGATGCATGTAAATATATGTATGTGGTCATGTAAGGTTGTGTTCAGTTCACGGAGGTGGCTCAACTGTTGGTGGATTAGACAGAGACAGGCAGGAGGCAGGCCTCATGACCTTTTCTAAATCTGCCTTGCGGTGTGATACAGATGCACTCCCATCAACAACATCCATGCAAACACAGGATGTAAAGTCTGAGGCTTTGATTTAACAAACAGCCAGCAGCTGGAAATCTGTGTTTGGGTTGGCGTTTCTCTCAGTTGCTCTGCATTGTGCATTGTACATTGTGTGGGCTGCTCAGCTGCAGACTATTTCTTCTGGGCAGCAATGTGCTTCCAGGCAGGTTTAGGCTTTGTGTGTGCTTGTTGGGGGATCTGTTGACCCTCTGTTCGCATTTGCTCTGCATACATTGCCAGAACTCTCTGTGCCGAAGTACCTAGAATATCCTCCTTGCTGAAGCAGTGGAGGAAAGACATTCACATACCTGCACAGTGTGCCCGGGTCATGAACTAACAGCGGCTGATAACTGACAGCCTGCAGATTCAGTTCACTTTGTCCCGCGTTGCAAAACTAACAGAGTTGCAAGTTCAGCGCCACCGTTCTGATAGTGTGTGTGGATGATGGTGGGCAGGAGGTAAGACGAGCTTCACGAAGTGATCTGTTGCGCCCTTGGCCTGTTCTTGCTCGTCTCCTCTAGCGGCATGTGCAGTCAGACCACAGCATGTGACAGCCTCCCCTGTGTAATGTGAGAGGTGCCACAGTTGTGTTTGAGGTGTTGTTTAATTCAGACCGATAGTGTTTGGAAACACATCTGTGAGGAAAACAGTCAGTTGTAGTCTGTGGTATCTGAACTCTGGGGGCTGCTCTTTGTGTCCCCTTCAGGCTCCAGTGTCGATTAACTGCGCTGTTGACTGAAAATCTTAAGTTTTGTCACTTCATTCGGATAAAACAGGTCATTTAAAGATATGTGCTTGGGATACTCTGATGGACATTTTTGATGACTTGATTGTAAAAATAACAGTAAATTAATTTGTGGTTGAAATATTAGACGTACCCTGAGCACCTATTATAGGGGTCAAACTAAAGATACTTAAACATTAGTCTCCTAATGAGCCAGTAAGTGACACGGAGCAACACACTGCATCTGAACCAGTGAAGGAGTTGTTGTTTTGAACTTGACCACTGACCTCTCCTGCATATCCTGGCTTTGTCACCTGACTGTCACCTTGTTAACATTTTCAAACAGTGCTATCTTCACTCAGCCGGGCCACCAGCAGCTCCACAGACTTGCCTTTTTCCTTTTCTTCAACATCTGTTAGCTTATTTTCCTAACACATTCAGGCGGTGTCTGGCTCACACGTCTCTATCCAGCCTGAACTGCAGTGGAATGTTGTGAGAAAGAGATTTTCCACCAACAACTTACTTGGCTGGGCCCACGCTATGTAATTATTTCAATTAAAACAGAAGTGTTGCCCTGACTGCTGTGATTCTTGTCTGACTGCTGTCGCAGTAACAGTCTTGCCATCGATAAGGCAAGTTCTCATGTGGGAGGTTTAAGGCGTGTTTTCCTGGAGAGGGTGGGAAGTGCAATGTTTTTAATTTGGGTCGCTGGCTCTGTTGAAACTCCTCAACAATGCTGGTATTTTTCAATGGAGTTCCTTGAAAGGACGCATTCAAAGTTTACGGTTCAGCATGTCATGCATGTTGGTGTTAGATTGTAACTCGTGTTTCCTTTGTGCAGCTGCCCTACCTGTTGCTGAACTCGACAGGAACAGACCCAAAAACTCGAATGCACCCTGTGTTCTTTGGAGAGAGCATCGAAGTCAACCCCAAACCAGAGCAGGAAATCAAGTAAGAGATCCCCGATATTATTGGAAGTAGCAGTGTCTGCAGTGTGGTGGTTTGTTTCTTATTTCAAACAATGCTGTCATGTTAACACTGACACCTAGTGATTAGGTTCAGATGAGTTTCTGAACAGCTGGCTTCTCATTTTCCAGGTGCAGCTCAGAGGTCAAGTACGACTCCGACAAGCATTACAGAGACCGGGTGTTGTGCGCCCCAGTTCCCACGCCCACCTCCTTCAGCGAGACAGTGGTGGCAGTGCGGAACTGCACATGGAGGAGCTACAAGACCCAGGTGTACCTGGAGCCTCGGCAGAGGCCTATCAGCTACCAGAGCACCACCATCATCTACCCAAAGCACGCCAAGAACACTTATCGTACCACACTCAACTACAGCGCCACAGGCTCTCGCCGCTGGTTCGTCTCCACAGTGCAGCTGGAGTCCAGTGAGGATACGAGCCCCTGTATCATCTACACAGAGGACCTGTAGAGCCCAGATTGTTAGAGGGCTACACAGTGTTCTTCTCTCTTTTTCTCTCTTTCTTTGTGTTTCATTTGGGAGGACTTGGAACTTGGAAAGGCCCACACTGAAAGGGAAATACCTGGATCCCCTGAAAAACCCCACTCTGAAACTCTGGGAACCAGTTTGTGACATCACACCTGAGTGTATTAAGATTTCCTTCTGTTGCAGTCTTTAAAAGGGCCGCTGACAGTTTAAAGCTGCACTACAATGGTTTAATGTCTTATTTAATACAAAAGCTGATAAACTGGGAGCCTCTGCTCTATTTCAGGTTGGATTGTAACCTTAGTGAAGGTAACAATCAGATCACAGATATCTGCGTGTACAGGGAAAAGCAAAGATGACACGTGTTGCGGATTTTAGCCAAGCCTGCGCAAACCCGGTCACACGAATGCAAAGCTTACTAAATATAGCTTTATTGCACTTGTTTTCTATATGTCACAGTTCTCTCAGAGGACTTTGGCAGTGCAGTGGGGAATTTCTGTGCCGCATCTGAAAACTTGGACCAAAGACAGTTTGAACAGTTTATTTCCTTCTAGTAACTCCACACACTTAGACAGAAAGCTTGCAGAATGCCACTTAGCTGCAGCTTGCTTCGTTTGATCGAGAGGTGAGACTGAAGAGGGATCCCAACATGGTGATTAAAGCTGTCTGAATAGGCCTCTGGGAACTCTCCAACATTATATTCAGCAATGTCAGATAACAACAGTTGTTAGCTTGCTGTTAATACTGCAGTGAAGGTGTTTTTTTTATATATATATAAACAGCTTCTTGTCTGGTCTTTAAGAGTTGCTGAAGATCTGCAGAGCAAAAACCAAAGATAATGTTTGGGTGGTTCAAAAACAAACCGTAGTTGTTATTTATTAAAACTAAAAAAAACATAATTCATCAGAGCTGTGTGGGTGTCGGACCACAGGACCTGTAGTTAGAAGATGGTGGAGAGCAGGGCCTTTCAGAAAGGTGGAAGTCCTTGTATGATAAGCCTGTTTTCAATCGACTCACTTCTAACCTGCCTTGGTGCCAAATGTTGGAGTTTGCCACAAAAAAACAAACTATAGATAATCAGAGGGAAACAATTAACCCTCTCTGACACAAATCTCAGTACAGAGAAAACTGTACTCAGCTGCCACGAAGCAAGTCAAAAGTAGGAACCATTTCCAGCTGCGGTTTGTTTAGTGGTTAGGTTAGTCTGTTTCAGCTGCGCCTCAAAAATATGACAAAAACGGTTTTGGACTGGGAGAAACCAGCCATTTGGAAAGTCTAAGCCGGTTAAAATGTCACTAATGTAATATTAGAACAGATGTCAACTTGTACCATGACAGGAATGCAGTTAACTTGGCCATTGGAGCTAACGCTGTTAGCAAATCTAACTTGTGTTTGATCACATGAGCTGTATATCTGGAGTAATTCATGCCCATTTCAGATTTAAGCAGCATCTCATCAAAAGTATATCAAACATGTTGAAGAGTGAAACCATGACACTACATCAGATTTCCCTGTTGAAGATGTATTTTTTTCTGTGCTGTATGTGTATGTCTCATATATCTATTGAAATTTAAATATATATATATATAGATTGCTGAACATGGCAAATATTGATACTTCTGACTTTACCTCAAATTTTCTTGGGTATCAGATTTATTTCTTTGCAAAAATGTATTCCTGATTCTCAGTCGAGGTCTTGCGCTCGTTTCATTTCATGGTTTGAAGGGTAGGAGAGCGCGGAGCTGAGGCAGTGCATCTGCACTGTAAGAGGGGTGTTAAAGAGAAAAGAACAGTAAGTAGTCAGAGAAAGAGTGAGACAGGAGGACCCGCTCCTTCAAAAAAAAAAAGAAAAGGAAAATTACAGACGAGATGGCTCAGGAGAAGGCTTTTTATATAAAACAGTGAAGATCCTGGGAGGAGTTTAGCGATGTGTTGAAGGTCTGTGAAATGTCAGAGAAAGATGAGAGAACGTTGATGGGTGTCAGCTTAAGTACCTTGGTGATTTCATGTGTGATTCTTTTGTTTTCCAACACTTGATTTTGTTACTGTAAAATATTTTCCTATTGTATATGTTGCATCAAGGCACTTCATAATTCTCTTTATATTTTTGTACGTCAATCATTGTTTTCTGTCCTGATCAAAGAAAAAATTATTTAAAAAGATGTATATCCTGAATGAATAAATGGAAAGACGACTCCCAAATGCTTACACGGCTTTATGAGGATTTGTTGCTTTGTTTCCATCGGAGGTCATCTGCTGTTCCTGCTTATCACATTTTCAGTTTTTCAGAATGTGAATACAGGCCTATAAGCGTCATCAGTCTGGTATTATTTAAAGAATGACAGAAAACACATTTTCCTCTACCATCTTCCCTTCTATGTGCAGAAGAACACAGACTGTAAATTAAGGTGCCAACTGTTCTGTATGTACAGGCGTTAAATATCAGACTGCAACTAAAATAACAGCAGCTCCTGCAGCCGGTGTTGGCGCAGAGTTTAGGATCGGTGCCTCAGGGTCTCTCCACAGCAGCTCACATTATTCAGAGCCTCGCCGGTCTCTGAGCTGTGGATAAGACCAAGGTGCCCCCTGATGGTGAGACTGCTAACAGGCCTGAACACAGTTTTGTATTTAATAAGGTCTCGCTCGTCTAAGGTGGTTCATTTTCAATGAAATAACTAGAACTGTTCAAATGTTTGAACTGACATCAGGTGTAAAAATCAGCTGACTGCACCACTTTCTTATTATGCATTTAAAACGTAACGGGTGCAAAAGCTTCAGCTCGATCGGTACACAGACACGCTGCAGGAGTGAAGCAGAACAGCTTTTTAGCACTAAATCAAAGACTGCAAACCGGCGATTTAAGGTACTGATGGGTTTAATGAAAACTGTGTCCCTCCACTCCAGATATATGAATAAAATTTCCTTTTTGGTCCTTAGAAATGTTTTACTTTCAAACATTTACCTTATCAGTCATTTAAAGATACTACGTGGAGCTTTAGCTATTAGTAATGCTTTTGAGGGATGTTTTTTAACTGCTTGCTTGGAGAAACTACAGGAGTCACATGGGGGTTTACCACCAAACCATATCATCTTGAAGCAGTTACACAGGAATGATAAATATCAAACAAACTGAATGTTTGCATGTTAAGTCTGACCTTTAGAAGTTAGATATTTAGATTTATGATCATCTCAATCTGATTGTCCACATGGAACAATGGATTATAGTCCAGTCCGGAGTAAGAACATCTCTACTTTTGGGTTTGTTCGCTTTACTTTTATCAGGCATTATATATAATATATTGTGAACGAGACATGAACATGAACGAGAATTCAATTTCAACTCTAAAAACTTATAAAGGGAACTTTTTTTTTTCTTTCCTCTAGTTCCCTTTAGATGGATATTTCACATCGTAGCAAATCATGTCGCACTGTTCACAGCATGAAATATGACCCAAGCTGCAAATCTCAGTCATTTCCCCAAACAAGGCAGTGCAAACACATAAAGCTGTCATCACCCCAGAAATCATGTTCACCCAAGGTATCAATGCTCCCACATTTAAGATAAAGCCTTTTCAAGCATACCTCGACGCGCGGACTCTGGATGCTGTATCCTTCATGACAGTGAGCATCAACCCATTAATTACAGATTACTTGCCTTCACTGAACAAATCGCAGGCTAAAAATTCCAGAGTAGCTATCAACATGCTGTGAATATTCAAGAATTCATCAACTCTGTAAGTGGAGTTAAGACATACTCCTTTAAAGCCACTCAATTAACACCAACATACAAGTATCCCTGAACACAGAATAAACTTAAAAATGGCACTTTTTTCTTTGGTGTGCATGTTATGAGTTGAGGAAGGATAATTAATGAAAAATCACAACATGTTACTTCACTGTTTGAAAAGCAGAACTCATGAAAGTCGCATAAACAACGATATCGCGCCGTTTGACCTCAACGAGCTGCTGATCTCCAGCAGATCAAAAACAGCAACTTTATGAGACGTCGGTCACCACAGGAAGATGACAGCTGGCAACATACTCAGATGGATCTCCTTCAGACTTCAGTCTGAAGTTTAACCTGCAACTGAAAAATGTGTGTGTACTGCCCCCTGCTGGACCCGAATTTACTGCATTACCTGCTTTAACGATAATTCAATACAGATGCCAACAAATGGGACTCTGACACAATGAGTGGCAATAAGCTTTTTATTTAAACATTAAGGCAGTGTCTCTTTTTTTGTTTGTTTTTCATTTTTACACTGCTATCCACAAAGCTTGCTGGTGGGCATGTAGAATTTAACCATGTGAATATTTCTTTTTCTTTTTGTAATACCAACCTTGAAGCAAGCCACATAAATATTTACATCTCTTCAGTTGTATATACAATCCTTGCTATTATACAGTGGGTTATAATAAAAAAAAAAAAAAAAAAATGCACAAAATGGTTGAACAATGTCTGTTTTTGCCGATCCCCCACCCACCATCCAGGGAACATGTGATCAACTTTGTCCTTTTTCGGTCTGAATGATTCATACGATTTATGATGACAAAGGTGTGCATTTAACAAACTTATAAGAGCAAAAAGAAAACTGGATGCATGTTAAAAACTAATTTCAGTGTACTTTTAAAAACAACATGTTAGTCATCGGTTAAGGGACAGCTGGATATGGCTTAGTCTGTTTAGCGTCACATTCTTACATTTCAGCAGAGGAACAATGATACACATATAGAGTGACCAACGTACAGCCTGGCTGTTATTTTTGAGTTTTTTGCCTTGAACGATGAAATTACGAACCTTCCATTGGTTTTGATTGATTGAGAACAAAGGACTAAAACACAGCTGAGATGAGCTGTCTGCAGGTGAGGCATGCTGGACACTTCACCATCGGACGCGAAGGATGAAGGAGGAGAGGAGGTAGTCCTATAACAGTCATGTCTGTATTGTTACAATTCACCGTGACAAAATGAGTGAGAGATGGAGGAGAGTCTTCACCAGCTTACTTGTATTTCTTCAGAGTGTTCAGCCAGAGGTGGGGGGGTGCCGACTATTCCCTGCTTGTATGATGTCACAAGCCAGAAATTTCTCACATCAATTTGCACAAAGAGCAGCCTCTAAATACTGCGCGAAAGTGGGAGAACGTGTCAACTAATGTTAAAAAATGCCATCAGAACGCCTCGTCCTCGACTTCCTCCAACCCACACACACACACACGCGCAGACACACACACACAGACACACACAGGAGGTGCGATGAAGTACACTTAAAGTGTCAAAGGTCAAATAGTGTCTGAGGCGAGCCCCGGTAAGCATGGCAGGGATGTTGTTTCGGGTTTCAAGGATGATGAGTGAAGCAGTTAAAAGCTAAGGCGGTGACCGATTTGGGGGGGGGGGGGGGGGGCGGGGGGCTGGGCGCACACACACACACAAAAGAAAAAAAAAAAAAGAAAAATTTTAATCAAGAAGTTTCATTTCATTTTTGTTTTAGATTTCCCTGTGTGGAAAGTAGAAACCCTGGCATGCGGGGCCAAAATAAAACTTGTGCGTCACTTGGTAACTTCAGTACTGTATATGTAAAATAAATGGCACTTAACACTAAGAATATCTCATAACTGTACAAAATCTGCCGGTATGAGGAGTCTCTGTGCCTCCTCGGGGCAGTAAAAGGTCAGAGGTCAGACTGTCACAACAGCTCCAAGAAAGGGTTTTAGCAGTACAGCTAGAGCTGACATTGCTAAAGACCAAGGGTCATAGAAAGATGGCTTTTTTTGTCACCACTGAAATGCAAAGAAACTCAGAGTGATGCTGCGGAATTTAGCCTTTGAGCAGCTTTAAAGGTTGGTCTGCAACCTGCTCGTAGCGGCTTAGTCATCATTTATTTCAATGTGATTGTCCCTTCGAGTGTGGGAGCGATAGAGAATACAGGCAGCAAGACCAAAAATCAAAGACTGGTGTTCAAGGATACCTCCACAACTGGATTTCTGAGCTGTTCTCGAGTCCACTTTCGGCAGCCCCTAGAAAAACAGATTCTTAAAAATGCCTTTGTGAACAGACTGACAACTAAGTGCTTAATATCCAAAAACTTTTTCAACAAACACAGACATGGTTAATATAAAAACAGTGAGAAAGTGTCACTTGTCTCAGTGCCATCCATCTGGCAAATCAACCCCTTCCCACACCGATTCCTAAAGGCTTTGCCTTTCTCCAGGGCCCTCCCTCTAACATATGACATCAGCAATGAACTACAAGTTTACCCTGTAAACCAATGATATGACCCCTCCCCCACATAACCTCTGCCCCTCAATCCCAACCCAAAAAAAGATACATAATTGCAGATAAGAGACAACAAATGACACCATCAAAAGTTCACCATCAAAATGTACTAAAGGTCTCAGCTCACAAAACACAGGACTGGACTGACATAATTCAAAAAGAGAAAAATAAAGAACCAAAACAAGAAAAACAAGATGTTGATTCCCCTCCTGTTTCGTTGCATGTATTCTTGTAGTGGTAGCAGGTACCTGCACCTGGAGTTCACTGTGAAGAAACAAATGGGTCCTCGCTGCGTGGGCCGCTGCTCTCAGGTCAAATCTGCGGTCCAATTATCTGTCACTAGAGCAGCAGTCATCGCGCGAGTGCAAGTAGATTTGACCAGTACGCCCAAAAGATACGGTCAGTTTGTCTGTATTTATAAGGCCAGTGAGGAATAGTAGTAAAGTTTAGGAAAAAAAACAACAAAAAAAAAAAAGAAAGCAAGTGATTTGTCCTTTCGAGTAGTCCTGGAGTGAATGCATAACATGTAAGTGCAAACATATACACACACAAACACACACACCCAGGGAGCACCAGAGTTCCACTTCATCACTTTTGGTCATCTCATGTGCGAGAGGACGAAGGACACGAGTCTTCATTGATGACTGATGGAGCAGATGTAGAAGGAAGGTCTGCAGACGTCTCGACAGTACTGTGCGTGTGTGTGTGTGTGCGTGTGTGTAGCTGCAGCAGCAGAGGAGGCTGACTTGTTAGCGGGTCCTGTTGTGCGGTGGCGTTTCTGGTCACTCGCTATCGGACAGGGTCTCGTACTGAGACATGAGCAGAGGTTTGGGCTCCTCCTCCCAGGAGCGACCCTGTCCAGGTCCTAACCCAGGGCCCTGCCCCCCCTGTTGGCCAGAGGAGGGGGAATGAGCTGAAACTGTCCCGCTGGGGAAACGCATTATCAGCGGGTTACATGGAAAGGGGGTTGGTGTTGAACCTGCAAAAGGGAGTAACATACTAAGTGGGAAGTCTCAAAAGCATTCTTCTCTTCCTGAAAATATCATCACATCAGTCAACAGAGAATCAGAAAGTGGAGAAAAAGTACCTGCAGACAAAGGCCGGTCCTCCCAGACACGGTTGGTGAGCGGAGTCCGTCTGTTGCAGTCTCCCTCTGAGTGGACCGAGGACACAGACGAAGGTCTCTCACTCCCGGACAGACCGGGTCCTGGGGACTTGGCCTTGCGCCCATTCGAGCGCCCATTGCCCTTTGAGGACTTTGACCCACCTGCAAACAGAGCTCCAGTGTAAAGCAGGGAGAAGCTAAGCTGCCTCTAGCCCCATACAGGGTGACCGCCACATGCAGCAGAGCGGCCTTTATGTAGACACTTTAAGGGAAAACTGACGACAAAATAATCAAATCCTTTTATGCCTTTCTTTAAACATAAATCATTGTTTGACACGGGTGTTTCACGATAGACTCGGCCAAAGAATTACATTCTAAAGGGAAAAGCTACAGAGTTTAGGCTTGTGTAGCCAAGAGATAGCTGCTTGCTACTCTGAGATAAGTTGTTTTGAGCTAAAGTTCGATGCAAAGCTTGGTGCAAACCCTTAGCGCTCTGAAAACGTCATTAAAAAAAACTCAGAGTGAGGCAGAGTGATGGAGAAAAGTGGTGTCAACAACCTTCATGTGAATAAGGGTCATTAAAGAGGTGTCACCTTGTAGGAATGAGTCCTCAGCCCGTCCGTCATTAGATGCACTGGCACCCGTTACGTTAGCTGTGTTGGATGGGGAGCGCTCCTCAGATGGATCGTCATATTTGCCCATGAGGGCCTTTCTGATAATGGCCTCCAGACCAATCGAGTTGCCAGGTGCCTCTGGAGGAGGGTGGCTGCGCACACTCACAGGCCCTATGAGTGGAAAAAAGTGCTTAAAACTTGCTCCTTTCCTAACGATCCTGTTGCAAAGCCAATCCAATTGCTTAGGGGCCACATGTGTCTCAGCCTCAACATCCACAACATTCACTAGTCTCCCAATTTGAAATATTTAACTGGTTACCTGCAGTTGTGGAGGCTGGCATATTGAAAATCTCTGTTCCCGGCTGACCAGCATCTGAAAGTGTAATCAGAGAAATCCAACATAAGATCATCTCCCATTACTTTTAATTCTCGGGACATCCCTGTGCTGAGGTCAGACTTACTGAATTCACTTTCATTGCCGACCACAGTCATCTTCTTGATCATCTCCTGCTTCTTTGACTTCACAATAGCTGAGGTGTTTTCAGTCAGTTTGCTGAAGAAAGCTGGAGGCTGGGAGGTATTGGGTGGAGAACGGGAGTCCAATCTGCATGTGGGAAAGTGGTGTCAGGTCAACACACGTACAAACAAATCAATGATATTTCCCTACTTTACAGTGTGGTTTGGTTTGAATGTTTAAATGCAAAATGTTGTGGTATAAATAGATGTAGGAGACGATGTTCGTGATGTGAAACATTCACTCATCTGCTGGGATGCTCTTTCCTGGTACAAACTGTTGTGGTGAAGAATCATTGGACTTTTTTTTTTTTAATTTACCAGCAGCATCACTATAAGGTTTACAAAGACTATGCAAAATGATGAATGGAGTATTGTTTGATCAGTCCCATGCTTTGTCCCACTGTTTGTACCAGTATACATGAGGGGGGATTTGAAAGTATTTCCAACTTTGCCCCTTTCTTTGAGAACCTACACCCTTTCACCTTCTGAATATTGGGTTTTTCCCCTGCTGACCCTTTCACTTCAGAGACCAAAATAATTGACAATAATTAAGAGGCCATGTCGAGCTGTGAACTGCACAGAGAGGTGTGTACCTTTTTGCATGAAATTCTCTGTTCTTACAGGTTTTTTCTTGTCCTGTGTACCAGCTTTTTCAGTGACCTCCAGGTCAAAGCCTGGGCTGCGATCTGCGGAGTATGAGCAGAGCGCCTTGTGTGGGGAACGACCCTGTGTGAGCACCATCCGAATGATCTGTGTGTTCTCCAATTTTGAAATTGGACTAAAAGTTGGACTAAAATTTTCTGCCCAGTTCTGGACAGACTAATATAGTATAAAAGTTTTCCTGAAGTCATTTGAATTACAGGATAACCAAAAATGTGACTTCTGGATAAAATGAAGAAGAACTTTGATCTGAAATGCAAACCACGGGGAGTAAAACACAGACTGTGTTCGTCCGTGAGCACACTTGGTAAGAGGCAGAATATATTTAGTACAACAAGAGGTCAGCCACACAAGCATCACCGCTCTAGAAGAGAAGATGATTCTCAGCTTGGCAAGCCGCAACCGCTCAGCTGAGCCTGCACACAGACACACCTTGTGTGTTTTCTGCGTGTGTCTGGTACAGAAAAAGCATGCTTCTCTGTTGTCATGCCCATGATGTTTTGACTCAGAGCCCGATGGCTGTAAAATGTACATGCCTACAGTAATAAAATAGCCAACAGGAATTAAGCGAGCGGTCGGCTATTTAAAACTACACTTTCTAAGTTGTAACACCCCCCCGACAGCTGCTGTGCGCCGTCACCAGAATCAAAACTTAACATCCAAAGAGCAGCACAGAAGCTCTCAGGTCACCCCTCCTGCCAAAGATACTATCAGCTATTCATATAGTGGGAATGTAGCTTCATAAGACACCACAAAGTCAAAGTTTGGAAGCTCTTATTTTGAATGGGCACGTGTGGCAGGTTTGACTCCAACTTTGATGCTCCGAGCACGGCAATGAGCACTTACCCTTGCTCTCCCTGCTCGTTGGTGTAGGACGCCCCTCCCTGGATCTCAGATTCAGAGTTGGTTCCAGGGGGAGACACTGGTTCAATGCAGTCATTTGAAACACTGACAGGTGAAGACTTGGCCTGAAGGGGAGACCTGGAGAATATACAGAGAAACATATTTACTCCACGTGAACTGAAAGTCAAACTATCAACATCAGTGTTTTTTTCTACTACTTCTTTTATTGAGCTGTCTTGTAAAATAAAGCGTGAGGGTCATGATTCTTACCGATCTCTGATGCATTCTCCACCCTCTGTGTAGCGGGATCCTTGGGCAGACTCCTGTGAAATGGGTGGAGGCTGGGAGGCACTGGGTGGACGGGTCAAGTCCAGCACAGGAGAGCCGTGGTAGCTTTGCTGCTGCTGTTGGCTCTGTCTGGTGTAGTCTTTAGTTATCACCTCCTGTTTGCATAAAAGAATAAAAAATGTTAGGACATTGCACAACAATTTACCTTTACCTGCTTTATCATGCATTTCTATTCCCATTTCATCATTTCTTTTTATGTAATCTGTTATCATGTTAGTTTGTGAGGGTAACTGTTCATTTTATGCTACAGCGGACTTACACTGATGTGCTGCGCCAGGGTCACCACCCTTTGGCTGCCTTTGACACAGGGGGACGGGGGCTGTTGGCCTGGAGACAGTCTCTCCTCAGAGGGGGGGCGGTAGAGACCATGTGGCGGAGCTGGGAATCAGATTCAAAGAACAAACAGATCCGCGCACGCATGCACACACACGAACACATCCACACGAGTAAACGTTAACTCGGCTTCAAGTGACGAATCAACAACTTTTAAACCTGCGTTGTTCAGAAATGTGTTTTCATCCATCAAGGCTTTGACAAATGTTTAATTTCCACATTTAATGATGCACCTGCACAGGAAAACTCAAGGTGCAAGGCCTTCTACAAAGTAACCACAGTCAACATGTAAGTGTGTGTGGGTGATGAGCCACAGCACTCATCTCCTAATTATTTTTAGTGGATACTTTGCATATTCTGTAGACCTAGTGAACGGAGCTTTGACGAGAAATGAAGCTAAAATTCACTGGATCTGCATCACTGACTCATAAATGAAGTCAAAAACAGCGGCTGTAGCTCAGGAGGAAGAGCAGTCGCCCACCAATCGGAAGGTCGGTGGTTCGACTCTGGCTTCCCCAGGATACATGTCGAAGCGTCCTTGGGCAAGACACTGAACCCCACGTTGCTCCCCCAGTGTATCATTGGGGGTATGAATGTGTGTGAATGATTAGAAAAGCACGTAGTTATATCTTAAGACGTGCTGTATGAATGTGTGTGAGTGGGGTGAATGCGGCATGTAGTGAAGCGCTTTGAGTGGTCAGCTAGACTAGAAAAGCGCTATACAAGTACAAGTCCATTTACCATTTACCAATTTTGTAACAGATCAATCTGAAAAGGGGGTGGGGGGTTCTGCTACTGTAACACGGAGAATCCAAAGTATTTACTGTGCGCTATAAAAACAAAAAGGTACAATTACGACAGAACTCAACTGAAGAGTCATGGTGAGTCAGTTACTTCTGAAATCAGTGAACCAACAGATTCTGCCTGCATGCTGTAGTGAGCAATATGAGCTCATTTCAAAAGCTGTGGTTATGTCCCACTATGTGATTTATTACACAACTCTCGCGCTATGTTTTTCACCTTAGAGAAGGATGATGTAAGATTAGTGTGGGAGGGGGGAGGCAAGGTTGACTCTACAGACTCCCATGAGAGCACAAGTCCCCCCACAAGGGACAAGATGTTCTGGCTTTTGTTGTTAGCTAGAAACAACATAAGAGGTTAATTTTTAAGAGCACCAAACATCATCCAGTATTTTCCTCTGTGGTCCTACTAGTTTGTTGAAAGCATGCCAAAAGTTAATCATATATTTTACTGAATAGAAAGCATGCTTTCCTCTGAGTGATGTAGATAAATACTTATATTAGCTCAAAACACTCATTTGAAGCATGCAGCTGTCACTCGCCCTAAAGTGATGTATGAATACAGATGTGACGCACTGCTCTGCAAGTGGAAAACCAACAAAAAATCAAAGTTCAAGTGACAGAAACTCCCAGAAGTCTGATTGAGAAATATAAGTTGAGACCTGGCAGTGTGTGTTTAACAAAAATGAGCAAAGAAATTCAGCATCAAAAACAGTGAGCCATAAACGGCAACATGCAGAGAAGGCTGGACGCTGTAGTACCCCCCCTCCACTGAATGGCTGGAGCCCCCCCTTCTCTCCTACCGTGTCCCTCTTCCTCTGCAACACCAGTGCTCTTTGGGACCCCAGGGAGTGAGTATGGTGGTTACATGTTCCCATTCTCCAAAGTTGTTTTATTCAAAGCTGCTGTTTAAGTTTCTGCTGGACACAGTGTCTCACAAGACGGACATCAGGGAAGCAGCATCACTGCATTCAAGAAGCCAAATTACAGCGGCACTGTATGCAACAGCATCTTGTGGTGTATTGCTTTTTGAGTCTAAAATATTCTCGTCATGCCCAACTGCATGAGGGGAAATATTCTATCTAAATGAGGCAGCCAAATGGGAGGGAGGAGGGGTGCCACGTGATAAATTCAAGTTGCATCCTCTACCAAATGAAAATGAAATAAAAGCAGCAAATGATGTTCCATCTTAATGTCCCACCAGCTTTAGCTTCCTTAAAGGACACCGAGAACCCTCTTAATAAAAAAATTCTGTTCATGGCCATTCAGACTTAATTAATGCACTAATAAGCGTGTAAACCACCACTAACAGCTCAATTTCAGCCCGTCAGGTCCAATTATGATGGGCCAGAGGCATGATTTTCAAGCGGGCTCCATTGGTGGTCTTTTAAGTCTGAAGAACAGCTCATGTTAGAATTGGGGGGGGGGGGGGGGGGGGGGATAAGCAACAAATTGTAGCGCTGAAATAAAAGAAAAATGTAAATGAGTAGAGCTGATTCTATAATGCCAATCACCACAGCGTGCAATAGGCCAAAGATTGACGAGTGAGGGTCTGGGTGATGAGGGGGGACCCCTGGGATCCAGAGCATCTTACCATCAGTGGTGCTGCTGGCAACAAGCGAACCCGTCTCTGGCATCCCCGTTTCACAAGAAATTTGACGCATAATAATTGCGTTTATGAAGTTGGCCGCAGTCATGGTGGTCTTACCGAGTGATCGGAGCTCTTGTTCCTGTACGGACATCGGTTTGCTTTGAGTCTTTTCTCTACTGGGTGTACTGCTTTCCCCACGACCAGAAGAGGTATCCGATTGGAGAGGCAGCAGGTGTTGGGAACGGCCTGAAGCCGGGTTATAAGAACCGGGGTAAATTCCTCCTGGGCTGGGGCTGGACAGCTTGGGGTCAGATTTACCCGATGTCCCATGCAGGTCCTGCATGTGTTTGGGCAGACCTCCCCTCATTTTCCCTCCATCGCGACTCTGCTCTTTGGCTATACTTGAGTCCGTGGCAGGTGGGTAGGCATCAGGGGGCACACCTGTTCTTTGGAGGTGGCCAGGGTAAGCCTGGTAGCGGGATGACCCTGAGGGCATGGACCTGGGAAGACAACCACAGATTTAAAAGTAAATAAACAAATTTAAAAAAAAAAATAAATAAAATCGATCGATGCTATCTTTCAGGAAATTTTGGAATAAATGGGTTTTAGTTAAGGTGACAGTACTGCTCTGGTAAAAGCAGGACTAAATATAAACTTTACCGTAACACAGATGAGCTGGAATGCTCACTGACAGGAAAACTTTTGCCCCCAGTGTTGTGCAGGACACTCGGCCTCTGCTGCACGTTGTCCTGGGTACGAGGTGAGACTGGTGAGTGCTGGTGGCTGTATGGTTGGGATGAAGGTCTCCCGCTGCTGCTTGCCAAACTGTGCTCTGTACCTAAGAAACACATACACACAAATGATGTAGTCTACTCTAACTGCAGGTGTGCTGCTAACATGGCACTTCGCATTCAACTCTAAATGGGATTTAAATAGAATCCACACCTGGTCGCCAGATGGGGGCATGCTCCACATTTCCCAAAGATCCGCCCTTCTCTCTGTCACGCTCTCGGTCTCTCTCTTTGTCCCGATCCCTTTCTCTATCTCTCTCTCGTCTTTCCCGGTCCCGTTCGAGCTCCCTCTCTCGGTCCTGCTCCCTGTCACGTTCGCGATATCTCTCACGCTCTGAAGATGAGGGCGTGCTTTGTATTTTGCTAATGTGTGAGGAGCCAACTGAACAGAAAAAAAACATTCACAAAAGGGGAAAACAACTCATTATAAAAACTGTGAGACTGCAACACATTCTGTCTTGTGGTGACACGCTTCTATGAAACTAATCATACCAGGTGAGATGGGTGAGGTGGTGTAAGGCCTGCCAGGGAAGGTGGTGCTTGTCCCAGGGATGTAGGTGATGCGATCCATTGGGGAGCTGGCTGCCCCTGCAGAGGGAGGGACCAGGACAGGTAAGTGTGGCACCTGAGAAAGATCGATGATCCCTAGGGGGCAGAAGGAAGAGAATGTTCAAGGATAACCCAATAGCTAGTCTAGATGTTCTCCATCTAGAAGACAGCTAAACAAAGGCCTCTGCAGTCTCACGTTGATTTATTATTCAAACTATATTTTAGTCTTTGGTGATTTTCAGGTGGCGTGGAGCTGCATGTGATAAATGATTATTATCAAAAGAGGTAAGACCTTATAGGATTAGATTTAGCCTAATGTTGCTTTAAATGCTCTCACTTTGTGTTTGCGGACATCCACTCCTTCATTCCATCTCTAAACAAACACATTCGGTTCCTGGCTACATCAAAGACGTTGGTGTGACTACAGTACTGCCAGAGGCTAAAGACAGTACTAGCTGTAGACAAATTAAATGGCCTATCAATCATTCTAATTCCAGTCAAATCAGTATTATTTTATGGCATTGGGCGCCAATAAGTGATGAGGCTGGTGAACATGAATGAATGCAGACATGACACTATATCTGCATTGCTCTCAATAAAATGCATTGCCATTGAAAAATTCATACCACATCCACTGCTAGTAAGTGCAGTGGCATTATATAATAATTTGCATAAAGTTAAATGAACTTCAGTCAACTGGTTTCGCTGTGAGGATCAAGTTTACAAGTTGAGAATTCAATATAAGAAAAGCTGCTCTGACTGTAACGTATAACGACCACGTAAACTAAACTTTATTAAGTCTGGACCTTTTGTTAAAGGGGAACTCCGGTATTTTTAAACCTAGACCTTATGTCTGGCATGAAATACGTTTATCTACTCACCGAGAACAGTTTGGCGAAAGTCGGCGTCCTTCAAAAGCTATTTAGAAAACTCGCGATCAGCTTATATACATATAACGGAGTTAATGGAGCAGGGATGATGCAACCTCTAAATAAGGCATTATCTGTCTTTATTTCACCAATACTTTAAGACGAATGAATGAATGAATGAATGAACGTGTATTATAGCTCTGTTAGTTAATAGGTGCTGTTATGTGGTTACTTGCGGCTATCGGAGGGATTTCTACACAGGCACTCTACTGGGACCACTTCATCCACATGCCCCCGTGGAGCACAGTTTATTTACTCCTTTCTCTGTGACAGTCGGCTAACTTCACACAGAGTTTGCTACTGCTATTTTTGTGCAACATGGCGGGATATTTATCAAATTTTGACCATATGAACGACGACTTTGAGTAAGATGGACATTCTTACCGGAGTGAATGAGCTGTGCTGCAGCCATGTGTGTGAATGAAGTGGTCCCAGTAGAGGTGTGTGTAGAATTCCCTCTGTTAGCTCTCCTATAGCTGCAAGTAGCCACATAACAGTAGATATGTGCTAACAGAGCTATAGTACACTTTGTTCATTAATTTTTCTTAAAGTATTGGTGTATGAGGATGAAATAAAGACAGATAATGCCTTATTTAGAGGCTGCATCGTCCCTGCTCCATTAACTCCATTATATGTATATAAGCTGATCGCGAGTTTTCTAAATAGCTTTCGAAGGACGCCGACTTTCACCAAACTGTTCTTGGTGAGTAGATAAACGTATTTCATGCCAGAAATAAGGTCTAGGTTTAAAAATACCGGAGTTCCCCTTTAAATGCACGCAAAGCAGGATATTCATATTCCTAAAAAGCAAACTCATACACTCCTACTAAAGTAATCCCTCTCACATCTTATGAGCCATTAAAGAGTGTGCATTTCCTTGCAGAGTCTGTCTCCTGCTTCTAATTCCTTCTTTCATCTTACTGTGTGGTTTTGGCAGAGGATGCAAGGCTACCAGCTAATTACGGCACCCAGGTTTAAGGACTATGAAAACAGCTCAGAATGCGCTCTCATCACTTTTCTTTGTTTGGGTGTAAGCCATTTTTTTTTTTCACCGATTAGCTGCTTTAATATACAACTGGCCCCATTTTTTTTTCTCTACTGAACATTGCTACTCTGGCTTGTTAAACAGAAATCAATTTTGAATTATGGGATGGAAGTAAAAAGTCAGATTCAATGACAATGGAGTTGTTTGCATCCTTGATTATCAATTTTTTTGCAAAAAACTAATCTTTAAGAGCAGAACATCTGATCCAGGTTTCAGTTTGCCAAACATCTGAAAAAAACAAGTGGAAAGCAAAAGACTTCCGACGGTGTTAATGACACTTAGTTCACTTGTCTTACCACGTGGGGGGGCAGAGTAGGGCAGAGACAGGGGCTGGTCTCGAGGAGTCAGGCCCCTAAGCAGGTCTGAACGTTGGGCAGCCATTGCAGCAGCTGCAGGCCATTGGTGCATCTGCTGAGAGGTGATGTAGTCATTGAGCAGTGTCTGGCGGTTCTCGAGGGCTGCCGTGTCAGGAAAGCCACGTATGAGGTAGGGGTAGGGATGAGGGTATGCCGGGTTGGGAGCAAGGTGGCGAGGCAAATAGTAGGCTGCTGTGGATGAAGAGCGGGAAACAGTAGGTTTACAAATCATTCATGTGGGACAAGGAAATAAATCAAAGCCCACACAGGTGTCGTTTTCTTTCATTCTTTTCTACAAGGTTATTATGAAGGATTAACAAAGAGAGTTGAAACCAATCTTAGCAGAAGATAATTTGCATTCATGTAGAAACAGAAACAACTGAGAGCATATAGGAATTTCATGAAATGAACAGTTTTAGGAGACAAAGATATCATATTTAAATTTTCTTAAAAAGAATTTTGGCTGTGGATGTACCTGGGTCAATGGGGATACCACGGGGCAGCGCCGCAGGATCGAAAGCTAAGGGGATCTGACGGTACATGTCTGTAGCTCCAAGACCCTGTAGCAGACGCTCATAGGCCTGTTGATCCGCAACACCAGAGAGTGGCGATTTGGTGGCCCTCATCTCCCTGGGGGTCGGTGTGGCTTTACGCTCCTGAGAAGGATTCTTACTGGAACCTGGAAAAATTAAAGGAATTTCATGTACGACTTTCACAGAAAGAAAGATAGAGAATCTAGTTAAGATATTTCTATCAAACTAGTTCACCTGTTTCATCCAAAATCTGCAATGAATCTAAACATTTTACATTTAGTTTTTTTCAACTCTGCCATTTATCTTTTTATTCTATGCAATTATAAGATCTGTCTTGTCTTCATGAGATATACCCACCCTCATGCTGCCTTTGGCTTGCCTCCCTGGGCAGTGGAGAGCCACGATGTGAGGGTCCAGGGTAAGGGGCCCTTAAGGCTCCCTTCTCCTCATAGCCCACTGGGCTATGATGGGCTTTGCCTCCCTGATCTGACCCAAGAGTATGAGATGAGCGGGCAATGGGGCTTGCTGTACTGACCACAGCACTCGGCCGCCCCTTAGGTGCCTCCTCATATCGACCCCTCTCAGAACGCATTTCGAGGTGGGAGGGTGCATTGTGGTACGAACGTGGTGAACTGGCTATGATGGAGCGAACATCGTGACGTTTTCCTGAACCACCTCCCTCCTGCTTCACAGGTGTTCCCTAAAGACAAGCACTCATCAGTAAAGAAACACTGAGGATGAACTTCTCCAAGTGTAATTATCATGGGTATACCTCCTTAGCAGATTGCCTGAGCTCCTCCCTTGGAATGAGGTGGATGGAGCGCCCAGCCTCCTTCACCGTGGGCACAATGGCCTCTCTGCTCTTCATCTGGTCAGACAGCGCACTGGCCAAACAGGGTGGGGAGCACTCTCTCTTCATCTGCTTAGCTTCCCTTCTCAGGTAGCCATCCTGAGGGTCCAGATGGCGAGGTATACCTGAAATTAGAAGAATATGTCAATTCTATTTTACAGAAGAAGCAAAAAGTCAGATGTTCATGATATATATAGAGGCTTTGCACCTTGTGAGATGGAGCCACGGATGTGATGAGCATCTTTGTATGGTGTGTGGTGCGGACTGTCTCTGTCATGAGGCATAGCTCGGCCAATCAGACCTAAAACATAGGCAGAAGGAGCGATTTTGAGATATCCAAGATTGCAGACAGAACACAATCAACAATAAGAACTGAACGTTATCGTTTTAACGGGATGCTTACGTGGGGTCATCTCTTACCTTCACAGTTGGCGGCAGACAGAGAGTCCCTCAGAGGCAGCCCTCTGCCTCCCTCCATGACATCATAAGGGCGCTTCAGGCCTAGAATTTCTCCAGACTGTCCTGAAGCTCTACCCTCATCTTTAGGGCCCTGCGATGCTGGGCCTACAAATGAAAAAGGCAATACTTACAGTACACAGATAAATCATATATGCTTTTTTACAATTTGGCTTATATATTAGATCAGCACTTACAGTATATGAAGAATTCAACATTCAGTGTAGTGGTTGCAAGGTCAGATGGAAACCATACTTTAAAGCATCTGGCTTTGGCCGGTGTACTTACGATCATATGAGCGGATGTGCGCACTGATGCCCTCGTAGACTACATGTCCTTTGGATAGTGCCTCATCCCGCTCCCTCTCAGCTCGGCTGGCACTGTCCTCTGTGATCAAACGTGTTATGGTTCCCTTATACAGCACGTCAGCCGGTGTCCCCTGATGTGAAGAAAGAGTCGAGACAAACTTTATTCTCATCCCACTGATCAACAGCAGCAGCCACACATAGGAAAGAGTCATGACTATGATGTGACGAGACGGAGCACATATGTATAAGAGACACATTAATTATGAGTAGCCCCAATTAGCAAGCTCTGTTATTGTCAAACTGGATGATTATTGGGAGCACCTTGCCATGGCAAAGCCACATAAAGTCAATTTCAGCATTGGTTTCTAGCACAAAATAATGTTCATCTGTCAAACTAGGACTCTTGGCTGGATTAAATTACATGATTGTCATGTTCACAATAAAATTTAGCACATATTCAGAACTACTGCTATCAACCAGAAACTGAAAAATGATTAAACTTAATGATGATCAAAATTAAACCTTTGAGCATTTGTTTAGGAAAAGCATAAAATGTAATTGATGAGTCACAGTCTAGGTGTATCACTCAGATTAAAGAAAGAACACAACAACAAGAACAAAAAAGAAATGACGGTAGTTTGTTGTGTTAATTGGGAATGACTTTTCTTCCCAGGATTGTAGTATTGTGTAATGGTAGGAGCAGCTCTAAGTTAGATTGTAGATCGTGTTGCATACAGCATACAAAATCTTTAAAAGAAAGTATTGAGGCGTTTTCACACATGAACACTGGAGATGTTGAGCAGAAAGTGTGGACGATTTGGTCCAGATTTGTTCCGCAGTTTTTGTTCACAGAAGAACATCACAGTGTGAGGCTTTCTGCTGGAGATGCGCTCTCCTGGCTGGAAATGCTAGAGGGCGGAAGTGAGGGGAACGGGCTGTCTAGAGCGCATGGGAGGCGGCACATGATGCAGAAATTACTCTGTGGAAATCCCCGTTTTCTTTACAACACATTGAGAGTAGCAGATGAGGTTCCTTATTGTGCTGATATGAGCACTGCATCCATCCGAATGTATCCACAATAGCGGGACATGAGCTGAAAGCCGCATACAGGTCGCCGGTAAGGACAAACACTCACCAGCACACACACACGCGGTCCACTGCATGGCGGCAGCAAATGCTCTGGAATATTTGCGGACACATTCATTCACTGTCTCGTCCGCTGATGTTTCAGAGATTTTACAAGGGGACTGCCGGGAAAATGTCCACAAGAAGTCCGGAGCGAATGTTGTTGACATTTGCATTCTCACATGCCACCGCTGCGGAACATCTCTATAACATTTCAGGGCTCTAGTGCGTGTGTAAAAGCGGCTTTATTAAGAAGAAGCAGTGGTGTAACCAATTGGAAGCAGGAGTGAACACCAGACAGCTTTGTTTAATTCAGCTATAAATCACATTACTTGTACTTGGAGTATTAGTCATATTTCTACACTGACTGGTGGAGAAATGTTATTAGTAGACTGCTGAACAGGAGACAGAAGTGGCTGAGAGCAGATTTCTAATCTGTTGGTCTGAGCTTTTCCAAGAAGTGTTTATCTAAGGAGGTGAGGGGGATGGTGGGGGTTTGTTTACATGATCAAATGGCACAGACTAAAGCAGCCCTCACCTGCTCTTTGAGAATATGTTTCACTTCTGTAACTGAGTGCTTACACACACACACACACACACACACACACACACACACATATCAATCCATCTAGCTGTAAGCTAAAAAAAATACCTTTTTTTCTTTTAACCGATACATTATGGTAGATACCGACCTCCTCTACACTCGTTTTCTCTTGTTTACCAGTTGGCCAGACAAAGTGGACATATCAATGACTGGGTTTAGCCAGCATCTAAAGTACGCAGATTAATTAAAAAAAAAAAAAAAAAAGGAACAGATGCGGTACAGTGTGTACCCGTTGCTAAGGCAACAGGGCCATTCAGAGCTATGGTTATGTCACAGCACCATGGAAATCGAGCAGCCATAGCACTTGGTTTGCCTCATGTCCCCTTCACCATCTCTGTTGCTTTGTCTTTCATCACAAGAACAAAGATGCACAAACGCTACTAAATTTGAGTGCAGTGGCTTTTTTATTTGTGTGTTCAGGGGCCAATGATTGCATCAATATTTGCAAAACTAGTGTTAACCACCAGAAGAAGTGGGGGTGTAGCACGTCTGTCTATCAGACATATGGCAGCTGATTTCATAAACCTACAATGTTTCACTTCACCCTGTGGTTAATCAGTTTCTGGCAAATCACATTCAATTCAGCAATTCGCTCTTGTACTGTTACAGGAGGAGAAACGGGGATAATTCTAATCTAAAACACAACTTTCTCTACCTAATGGGCCATTTCTTTAGGCAGCTTATTTAAATGACTTGCAGAGTTTTTCAGAGGTTCTCAGAATAAAAGGGGAATAGGACCGTTTTCAAGTGGTCTGTGGTAATTCACTCCAGCAAACTTGTTCAATGTCAGCAGAAAACTCAACACTCAAACACTTCAGGATTGCCTCATCCAACACAGCAGTAACATATTGCACGTATGATATGGACTGTTACAGTGAGGCCGAAAACACTGGCAAGGTTGTCTGTAGGCTGTGTCAAACTAAGACCCTGAGAGCATATTCAAAGGGAGAGAGCAAAAGACTTCATCATGGGGCAAAAACATTTTAAAAACAGATGTCTTGGCTCACAGGCATTTCATAATAAAATTTGAATTAACTTGACATAGGATCAAGTGCAGATAAGTGTGTATAAAATCCACAGGAAATCTTCACTAAGAGTAGTCTCCTCAACAGGAAGAGACAGAAAAAAAACTGATAAACCCATTCCTAGCTACTGAACAGCAGCTTTAGAAAAAAAAAAAGAAAGAAAAAGAAAGACATTTTTAAAAATAAGCCTAGTTTGCTAGTCTGAGCTCACCTGAGTAATGGAGCCTCCTAGGTAGGAAATTGCGGAATCTGGATGCATTCTGGTCCCTGGGATGCCCTTGGTAATACTACCTCCCTGGACAGCTGGAATAGAAGCTGGACAGAGTGGGGGGGAAGAAAACAAATCACAGCCAAGCCAAAAAGTAGTGTTGAGGCAACGGCATATGTAAGAGCAGTTTTAAATACTCCTGTGTGAGCGTTTACCGGCATCACACATGGAAATCTGGGCGATTTCTCCCATTCTTAACATCCTCTCAAGTTCTGTCAGATAAGATGGGCTTCAGAGAACTAAACTCCCATCTGTTTTTAAGACTATCCTGAGTCATCGAGTACATTCAGAGACACTTCTCTGAGTCACTTTTCTCCACAAAAGATTTATTTTTTGCTAACAGAACATGTTAGCATCTTGATCGATGGCAAAAAAAAAAAGAAGAAAAAAAATGATATTTCTGAAGATGGTTTAATTATCTAGCCCCTACACGCAAGGAAAGAAAAAAGAACACCAACTAGCTCTATATCGTAATGACGGTATGATAGCAATGAATGAAAAACCCACCACGTCCAGAAGAACAATCATGAGATCCCCCCTGAGAAGACAGGTTATCAGCTTGAGAGGATGAACTGTGAGGGGACAACTGTTCCTGCTTTATCACCGGGAAAGTACCTGCTGCACAGCACATAAAAAGTATGGAAAAAGCATGAGAGGGAAACCTTTACACGGAGATGATTAGATCACAGCATCCGAAAGTAAAAGTTGATGTCAACTTTTAGGAAAGAAAAACCGAAGTGGACAAATATCCCCAGCCGATTTCACTTACCAACTTTCTTCTCCATCCAAGGCAACCCCATTGGTACGGGGGCCATCTTTGCATGGTCCAACCCATGAGCAGGACTGTGCAACTGGACAGGGGTACCCTGAGGAAATATGAATTGGCACATTCAATTTCTTTATTCAGGGTTTGATGTTTTATGTAGCAAGTACTGTATTTAAGTGTGTATATTTATCTCAGAGTACATAAAAGTCCCTATTTTCTTGTGTGTTGTGGCATATACCTGTGTGATGGAGCCCCCTGGCTTGGTGGAGGAAATGAGAGGTGGAGGTTCTGGTATTGTGAGGGGTCTCACTGCTGCTAGCCTGACACTGTCCTGTGGCAGACCAGACAGTGAGGGGTGGCCTACTTGCTGGAACGCTGGAAGACAAAGGACATTGTGCAATTGACATTTGACAATCTATTTATTGGGAAAAGCCTTCGAGGAACACACAAAGTAGTTTAGTTTCTATAATAAATTGTACAATGAATATTGAAATGAACTGCTGCAGACGTGATAAGACAACTCACTGTTGAAGTGGAGCAGGTGCTGGTCGTGATTGATCTTGGCCATGTCTCGTGGGGACATTGGGTACGGGGAGAGAACTGGGCGACCCAAGTTTGATGTCCTCAGGTCATCAGGGCCCAGTGCCTGCTTCTTGGCTTCACCGTGTGGAGAGAAGGCGCGGGACTTTTCTGCAACAACAAGCGCACAGCGGTGAACCTTCAGCTTTTTTGTTCATTTGAATCTGTTATCTGACATCTGCGTGAATTGCTGCTACAATGCTAACACTTCCCATCTTGAACTGATAAACAACATACAAAGAAGACATTGGTGGTATTTATTTTTCATTGCATTAGTAAAATCCTGCATAGAAGGTAATAGTACTGCATCATAGAGAAGGAGGCTGTGAGAAGCAATGTGTGAACATACTCAATCACTGCATGAAGAACAGTATTCCTCTTTACTTTTAAGTTCCAGAGAACACAAACGCACAATCGTATTGTCTAAACGCATCTTGCCCATACATAAGCACTCATTTTTCTTCATTAATGCCATCATCATACCGCATTTAAATAGTAATACAGAATAGCTTCAATACGTCTAAATCCGCCCCGGCGTCAGTTATTAAGAGCTTTGTAGGTATTATTAATTTCTTAACATGAATTAAGTTCACAGCTGCTGTGCCCAGTTGGATAAAAAAGACCTCGCTTTATCTTATCTGTTGAAGTCCTGCACTGTGCTCTCAGATACTCACATTTCACACGCTTACAGTAAAGCCACTGAACTAGACTATATTCCCTTCTGGGTCAATAGCAATACCAGATCATTTATCAGTTCCCTCACCACCAGTGTCCCAGAAAAACTTTAATACCCTAAATGCTAGAGACTCAAGGTTAGAGCTTGTAGCAAGGACCAACTAAGTAAAACTAGATCAAATGCTCCAAGAACTGCATGTTGTGCAGGATTGTCAAGAACTTCTATTTTCTAATTATTTCAATATTCTTCTCATCTTGTATCCATAAATCAATCTATTAACAACTCATGGTTGGGCTCTGCACCATGCAGACATTTTACAGAATAGTAATACCACAGATTTTATAGCTGCAGGAGATCGGGAGAGGAGTTCCTAGATTTGAGACTGAAGCAGCTAAATGAGTCTATAAGGAAATCGTTTTGTGCCACGATGGAGATGCATACCATCCTTTTCGCTGGTGGTGGGGCTACGGGGGCGAATGCGAGGACTGTGGCTTTGAAGAGCCTCCCGGTCTCTGTCTGGCTGAGAGTTATAAGGATGCTGTTTGCCTGGCTGACCTGAAAGCTGCTGCTGTTTAACCTCCTGAGAGGACTCCCCGTGGGCCATGGTGATCTGTTGCTGGTAGAGTGCCAGGGCGTGGGGGTGCAGAGGTGCCTTCCCACTCCGCTGACTGCCCTGCACAGAGGCCTCTGGCATCTGCACACAGGACAACAGAGAAATAAGAGGGTTACATACATGCTAAACACATAATACCAGCCAACTCCTACCTGTCTTTGACATATGGTTAGCCACATACTGTATCTGATCAACATGATAGTAAAAACACATCTCTTATTTCATGGTTGGGCTACAGTTTCACTAATGCCTGGCATCTCATTTCTTCTCCACAAAGACATTTATTCCATCATCCTCCATCTGGTTGCCTTATCTTAAACAAATATGACCTCCCAATTTCATCTGTTATACTGAAGGGATAAAACTGATACTACTTGCAATGGAAAAGTTTAGTGTTTGAGTGAGCTGTTGCTAGTTATAAAACCCTACCTGTGTCAAAGACATTTTCCAAGTTTGAGGGGCAGAGATGTTCTTAATCTAACAGAGTTACTGTTTTAATACAAGCAGAAAAGGCGAGAGACAAAGTCAATTCCAAAACAACTCACAATGGGAGGTATAGAAGCAGCCCTCTGTTTGAGCTGCTTCAGATCCATGGGCTTCTGCAGTGGGGAAGATATAACCCCATCATGAGTGTAGTTCAGTAGGCTTGGCCGGGGAGAAGTCATTCTACAAAGCCAAAAACATACAGACAGAAATATGTTACATGGACATGCAAAAGAGGCTGGCAGAGGGTCCAGTATTTCCTGTTTTTGGACACTGATGACAAAATTTTAAATGTCAACAAACTGCTAACTGCTGTTTGCTTTGATATTTGAATCCAAATTTAGTATTTCATCTGAAAACTTTAAATGGTGAAACTCCCATGTGAAAAACTCCTGTCTGTGTTAATACTCCACATGACTAACTGCCTACTCATTGCCATTGAAAGATTTGCTACACTGAGGAGGCAGAACTCTTGCTGGATGGCGAAGGCGGACCATCTAACGTCAGGCAACGCCCATTACCCCGTAACCCTACCCCCCCGCCCCAACCCTAACCCACTGAACTGGATGTGGATGAAACTGGATGATGCAACAGTGAGTCAAAGCCTGAAATAGTTGTAAGCAAAGGGTCTCTCAATCTAAACAATGATAAAAGTTTAAAGATGTTCGACGCCATTTCCAAGCAAACTATCCGATATGACTCAGCAGAAATAATGCCAGTTAGGTCACGTCAACAACCGACGCAGTAACCACAACTGACATTACAAGGCAAACTGAATCGTGGGTTACAACGCCCATATTAAAAGCAAATTGATTCGTGGATGCAACGAGAGACTTTTTACACATTGTCCAGGAGGAACTTGACTGTGTTACAAAATGTCATGCAGTGTTGGTAATAATGGCGTTAGAATATAACGGCGTTACTAACTGCATTACTTTTTTCAGTAACGAGTAATCTAACTAATTACTTTTCCCATCGTTGCAACGCCGCTACTGAGAATGTGAATGCGATGATGATTGGCTGGGTGGGCGGAGCATGCCCTGCTCACGCCGTCTCACTGACAAACACAACAAGACAGCGACAATGGCGACGAGCGAGGAAACTGGAAGTACCGGCAATACTTCTCGCTCATTTTTAATTAAAGGCAAGAATGTTGTAGATGCAACATGCACGCTATGCCCAGGAAAAAAGACTTTATCCACCTCTGCCTCAAGCTTGGAGTCGCTCTGTTAAAACAAGCAACGCTCGATTTTTCGGCACAGCCACAGGTTAGTAGCGTATAGAACATGAAAAATAACGGCACAGTTACTTTGCTGAGTAACTAATTACTCTTACAACGAAGTAACCGAGTTACTAACGCAATTAGTAATTTGTAACTGATTACTTTTTAAAGTAAGATGACCAACACTGACGTCATGAAATTAACTCTCTACATTAAAGTATCATTCTGAGGGTATGACGCCAGTGATGGGCAACCAAAACTAAAATATAGTTACACTGAACATCGTTGGAAACAGTGAAATACAGAATTCTGGTCAATCAGTCTGAGATAGTTCAATGTGGGAAATATCATATCGTTTTAAATGATGGGTGTGTCTATGTGGTTAGGATGTCACAGTTAGTTAGCAGAAAACCATATCTATGTAATGCAGATCTGCCGAAATCACACAACATACTCAGAATACCAAACACACACAGCGGTGTACGAAACAGAGGAGTATTTAGACACACACTCTCTCTCCCTCCTTCCTTTGTTTGCTTTGGCAGAGAGGGCAACATTTCCCTCAGCTCTGCCAGTACATGCAGTCTGCTGTCATGGAAAAAAAAAAAAAAATCTAACAAATACTGTGGTAACAGAACTAATCACCCCTCCCACGCACTCTGACACCCATTCCTTCTGGCCTCATTCACGGATACACGCAACATAAATAAAAAGGTAAATATACATTTTCATTCATACAGCGAACAAATAAAATCCATAGTTGATAGAAACGAGCAACCTGTGGCATACACACAAGTGGCTTGCCAAACATGGCTTGACTGCTGTACAGTAGCTAGGCAACTAATACCACTTCAAAACCCTCACTGCTTTGTTTTCTAACGTCTGCTCTGGTAGACCAGAAAAGTAGGACAGCAAGTAAGAAACTCAAAACCCAGCAGAACCCCTTTGACAAATAATCAATTAGGCCTAATGGTTGAAAGATGTAGTAAAAGAGATTTAAAGGCGTTTAATATCATTTAGAAAATTCATAATCGTATAAAAAAGGTAAAACTAATTTCAACTAAAGCCATTTTGAGGAATTCTCACCTGTTCTTATCTGTATTATCCGTCTCCTCCACCTCATCTGCGCTGCAAGTGGCACTAGAGTCACTGTCCCCATGCGAGCCTGTTTTGCCTCCATGCTCTTTCTTGGAGCTTTTAGTGGAGTTTTTCACTTCTTCTGCCTCTGCTGTCGGAGGCTTTTTATCTGTGGCATCATTGGGTGGCACTGGCTGCAGCTGCTCTTTGTTGGGCTCCCCTGTCTCAGTCTTTATCTCCTGCTTGATGCCTGAGTCTGCGTATTCCTTGACTGGAGGCTTCTCATCTCCGGCCTGGCCCATGTCTGACCGGGCCTCCTCCTTTTCCCCAGGGTTGGAGCTGCCCTTCGACTTGCTTGAGCCTTCTTCTTTAGCCTTGCTGTCCTCGGATGAGTGTGGCGAGGGCAAGCTCTCTGTGTCCGAGCTGTTGTTAGTTCCACCTGGCAGGGACAGAGACAAAAAGAAACACAGATTAGGGCTTATACTGTAGTGTAAATCATGTTATGTCCCATTGACTTTTTTCCCCATCTTTCACCCCCCCATCTCCATCTGCTAGACCAGATTCTTCACAGTGCCAGTCTACTGACTAATCAGGTTTCACCCTACAATAAGGGGGAACATAAAACCAATTGGGATGATGGATGAAATCCCCTGGGGATTCTGCTGTCCCCTGTGGAAATGCAGTATACAATGTATGCGTCTATAAACTAACTGTCGCCTGATTTCCATGACACTTTTCCATTTGAGATTGCAGAGCACGACAGCCAAAAGGGAGCATCTTAAAGAGTTTTGCTGTCCAAATCCAAGCAGTTAAAGTCATCAAAGCAACCATTTCAGCTCTGTCCATAGTTTTGGTAAGGTTGTTAGGGTGATAATCAGTGGGAGCAGACTGGACGAAACTCAGCTGTCGCCTTACACAAAGTTAGTTCTGGACTCCAACCTGACAATAAGTTGGCTTGAGCCTCTCTGTGGACAGTTTGCATATTCTCCCAAAAAGGAGTTTCCACAAATGATCCTGATTTTCTTTCACAGTCCAAAGATATGCATAGTGGCAATTCTAAATGGGCAGTAGCTGTGAGTGTGAGTGCTTGTGCGTCACTTTATTAGTCATGTGATGAGCTGTCGACCTTCCACAGTGCAACGTGCCTCTGGCCCTCTGCGAGCTGGGAAAGACTCTAGTCCCCCACAAACCTTTAAATGATATACTTGTAGTTGATTGAGGCAAGGGTTAGGACTACATAATGCAAGGCACAATATTTTTTCAGCAATTGTGGAAAACAGATTTTTCTCTTCATTTGTCATTAATTGCATCATACTTCCAGTTGGTCAGAGGTCTCCATGCTCTAAGCTTACAGTGCCTACAAAGTGTCTGGGAAATTCCAGAAAAGAAATGTCAAAAGCTACTGACAGCCTAAATGAAATAATTTGGGTCACATTATGGGAGAATCTATAGAAATCAGCCAAGACCACAGGAAATAAATTGTGGACCTCAAAAAATCTGGTTCATCTTTGGGAGCAATTACTCAACGCCTCTCTGTCTGCTAGGTTGTAGTTTGGAGTGGTGTTAAAGTAAGCAAAATTGTTTTGGGGGGTGTTTGTTGGGCCCATTTTTAGCCATGACAGAAGAGTCAAAGTGCACCCCTTTTAAACTTTTTTTTTTTTTTTTTTTAATTAAATTTTTTTTAAAAATTCACAAAAACTTCCATCATTGCCAAAAAAAGATGAAATCCTTAAGAGATAAATGCGGGTTGAAAACAAACAAAATAAAGCTTTAAAACATAGACTGGTTTACCTTCTCCATCCTCAGGGGCTTCCTCTTCATTGCAGCTAGCTCCTGAGCACTCCATCTCCTCCTCCTCTGCAGCATAAGTGGCACTGGCCTCTTCATTCTGCGAGGGTTTGCCCCTTCGACGGGCCTTTCGCTCCTTCTCCTTGGTCAAAACAAGCACACACTAAATTTTCTTACAAAAGCACCAGCGATCTTCAGATTCCAAAGAAAACTATAACCAGCTTTAAAGCGTGATGGTGCTCAAAAAGTGGTGAGCAAAGCCAGTATGGCCTAGCAACCCCTCTGTTACTTACTGATTTCATTTTATGCTGCTGCAGAATCTCATCAAGTTTCTGCCTCTTCTTGTAGTTGAAGTAGAAGTTTTTGCACTGTGACACGGTTTTTGATCCCACCATCTTGGCGATGGCGGACCAATTCCTACCATACTGGAGAAGGCCTGGAATTAAACAGGTGGAGATAAATTAGCAAAGAACCGAGGGGAAAATAAAAAGAAAACAGACAGACTGACTGACAGGGTTACAGCCTTGTTAACATGGTATTCTCTATGCAGCTATAAAAATCTCAATGTAAGAATACAAAGTGCACTTTTCATGAAAATTGCAAATTTTGGATAGTCCAAAACATCTCTATGCGGTTGTGAAATAGGTTGTACGCCTGATAGGTTTGTGCAACAGACACAGTCTTGACTCAATGCCATACATTTCCTAAACAGAGACAACTACAGAAACAAAGGATGACAAGAGTAAAAAAAATAATAAAAGAGGGCAGTGATAATGTGGTAGGTGAACCATCACTCATACCAATGACATCACCCACTCCCCCCACTAGGGTCACTCTGTGTCATATTCTAACTGACTTTGATGTGACCCAATTCCAAGAAACCCTAGTCCTTTAGCCAGTCAAGCACATGATTGTGTCTTACACAAGAGTCTACAGGCACCCGCTGGGTCAGAGCTGTGATATATCAACCTGTCATGAAACACAGAGGCGCACGCACACACAATAACAAAGTGTATGCGTGATAAAAACATGAAAAAATAAAAAAGTCGACGCACAAGTATGAGCGAGCAAGACAGATAGTGTAGAGTTTGCTCCAGCGCACCCCCTCCTAGAGTCTGCTGTTAGCTAAAGGCAGCTCATTAACAGTGTGTGTTGTAAGAGGCTTAGCTTACACCACCCACTTGTTTCCTGTGCCAGCCTGACAGGTCCTGGCAACATGACAGCCTCTTGAAAGGTTGTTGGGGGTTGGTGGGTGGGAGGAGTGCTATTAACAGGCACTGAGCCAACACATCTTGAGATAACCTTGGACATGGGTTCAGAGGTCTCTGCAGCTCATCGCTTAATGGAGATAGTGGGACAAGAAGAACCCTGAGACACACGAGAGGAAAGGACAGCTGTTTACAGCCCCGTCGTTTTAACTCTCATATTAATCACAAAGGCTGAAGCTGACGGAATAAGTCTGTTAGAGGGACCATTACTTACAGCTGCAGTAAAAGCTGCTGCAATGGTTGTTCACAAGTTTCATTTCTGGGACATAATTCAAAATATCTTCTTTTCTATGTGTACAACGATAGTCATAATAAAAATATCAAGACACATAAAAATGTCAGCCAAATTATGATAAACGATCCACAGAAACATCTCAAGGGCAATCCATCTGTTGCTCTATTATATTAATGTCTGAAGTGACATAAGTAAAACAACATCTCTCACACATTCCCTCTGACATAAGAGGAAACACTGTGCATCATCTAGCAAATGGGGGAAGTCTGATACTATATGCCGTAATGAAGTTTATTCATGCTAGCATAAAAAATTTTTAAAAAAAAAAGAACTTGCCATAATAATTACAGGCTATCCTAAATTCAGAGCTTCCGATCTAAAAGCTGCCGCACACTTGCACACACTTTCATGTGTTAAAGTGGAAAAGGGTTATTCAGCTAAAATTGTTGCTTGTACAAGTTTTGCCATAAAAGCCTCGGCAGGAAAGAAATGAGGAGAAGACCGGTTGGTTTGTCTCACTTCAAGAGGACTCCAACACGTCACCACCACCTATTAACCTTTTACAGCCATTTCAGAAAGGGGGGAGGAAGGGGTTTATACTGCCTTACAAGTCAGACTATGCAACCTATCAGAGCACACATAAGCTCACATGAACCATAACGGAAAGTGACATCAAATAAGTAGATTTAAATAAGACGGACTATTTGCAGCATGCGGTGAGGCTGAAATAATAACAGACCAGTTCATTTACTGAAAGTCAGAGGTCACTCTGTCATGACGCTTAGCTGCATACAGTTTATTCCATCGCATGCAAACACACAACGCGCGATCCCAAGCGGCTCTGGTCGACTCATGGCCTTAGTTGCTGGAGCAACACACATGGAACAAACATCCAATCAGCAGAAGCAATACTGAAACAGGTGGTGGCCTCACACCCAATCAGCACACGGTATTCCTTTTAGCTCCTCCCAGTGAAAGTCCAATCAACACCTGGTGTGGCAACAAAGTTGTTGTTCCTGTCACATGCCTGTCACTCCAGCCGTCGCTCCATGGCCCTGCTTTGTAGAACACTATCAGACGGTCTGATCTCTAGAGGGCCAGCCGGGAAGCTCTTCAGGGCTGGGCCTTCCGATCCAGAGCAGAGGAGATGAAAACAGCTCACTCTCGGTGCTCTTCCTGCCAGCTGGCTTGATACTTGAGCTGGTGTCAGGTTGACATGCTCCAAAGCAGCACATGCTCTTGGCCTCTCCCCTCCTCTTCCTCACACTGTCCTCCCTGCGCTTCGGTGAGTGCTGGTCCGTTCTTCTCTGCCGTGTCTCTCCCCAATGGCGGTCGTCTGGGAAGACTTCCACAGGAAAGTGGGACTGTGGGGCGGTGCTATGTGCTCAGCCTTTCTCTCCCCTCATCTGATCTCTCCTCTATCTCTCTCTTTTTTTCTCTCCCTCCCTCTTTCCGTCAGTCTGTCCCTCCCCCTACCTCACTCTGCCAGCAGGCACAGCGGCACGCACGCACACACAAATGCATGAATGAGTACAGACTCACTCAAACCCTCTCTCTCCGTCTCTCTTGTTAATACTCTAGCACACAGACACAAACACACATTCAGGCAGTCCAAGAGTAAACAGAGAGCAGCTAGAGAGAGGAAAGAGATCAAGAGGGAGCAGAGCCAGAGAGACAATGGAGAAAGGGAAAAGATACAGAAGTGGGGAGTAAGCACAGACAGAAGAGAGGGGGGGAGAAAGGGAGCTGATGTTGATACCATGAGAAAGCATAAAGGCTTTCACATTTTCCCTGACTGACCTGCTTTTCATCTTGAATGTGACCTCTCCAGTTTATAACAACACAGAGTTGAGGGGGAGAAAGAAAGTGACTGGGGAAAAGAGGCGTTTGCCAAATCTTCCACCACGCTTGCCAAACTGGGCTGTTGCCATCTTCCAAACGAGAGCGCAAGACACAGAGCAACAGCAGAGGAGAAAGACAGAAAAGATAATATGGCGCTCTCTACCTGCTGCTACTTTAAATGGGTTCCTCCTGCAAGCGGTGTAGGGACCATTATCCAGCTGCCTGCCCCCACCCAAGCAAAGTCTGGCCGATTAGTGCACTTACATAAACCCGAGCCAAGACTGTTGCACATGCAATCAAACACAGCATGGACCAAGTGCGCGCACACACACACACACACACAACCTTGGCTACACATTCCAGCCATAGACACGCACACAGGGAGGCAGAGCTAGTGGGTTCAACACAGAAGCGTTACAAAGCCCAGTCATCTGCTGTCTGAGGTCCCAGTCTTTATGAGCAGTGTGGCCTAAAGGCAAAACTTGCTGGCAGGAAGATGCTGGAGTTCCGATGTACTGCCAAGCACTATAAATGCCATTATTCAGATCTGGTTAGCTCAAGGGGATAAACATATTAGCATCAGGACATCTAAGCCTCTTTAAAACATACACATGTCAATCACCTTCCAAGGAAAGCACCTTGACAAGCTCAATCAATACAATGAGCAAATGGGTGGGAGGAAGGTTGTGATCTTGGAGAGTTTCTTGGAAGGGGAATCCTTTGTAGCAGGTGAGAGAGTTATTTTGCTAGAACTGATGAATGTTAAGAGCAGCTCCTCCTCTTCAGCCCCACTGTACTGTGGCTGGAATTCTGTGTTTGTGGTTACATAAGCCCTTCATAGAAGAACTGCTTCTGCTGAGCTGCCAGGCTAATCCTCTGGGATGGAGTGCCCTGCTAATCCCACGGCAGGAGAATGGAACTGAAGACATTAACCAGGATTACTACACAGGACCGTGTTCAAGCAAGGCCAGCGCCAGTTATCGCAAAATAAACCTCCAATCACACAAAACTGCCTGCTTACACAAACCCTATTTTGCAGCAGACGGTGTAAATGTGGTCACTTTTGTGCTGCAGGCATTTCACTTGTTGCTAATTGCAAAGATGGATAAGTTAAACTAGTTATGAGCACAACTGAAACGTCACAAAAGGGGAAAATGACATACAAATGGCCATAATGCAGGTGCCTTGCAGCAAATTTGTGCTGAGTGAAGCCCAAGATTGTAGAGAGAAAAAAAAAAGGCGCATTAAATCTACAGCTCGGGCTGGGAATTTAGTGATGTCAAGAGTCAAAAGTAAGAATATTTACAAATATCAACATTACTCACTGAAGCATCCATCTTTTCTTTAAATACTCACTCTGTTGAGAACCAAATCTGGCCATCAATCTGGTGCAACGGATGACTGAAGAATCCCAGTAACATGAGTAGTGTGTAGCCGAAATCACTCAGTGTCAGGAGCTCCTTCAATCAGTAACTGAGGCTCACACACTACATGCACTAAACACTTGGAAACACACAGATAGCTGGTGCTAGGAAAATGGGCAGAATGTCACTGACCTCTGCAAATCAGCCATAGGCTTCTGGGTAATCTTCAGTCAGTGACAATAAACAACCCGAGTTAATGACTGCTGCATTTGCAGAGGCTGGCTGATAAGGGACAGACTTTACAGCCTCCTTGATAAAAGACAGACGGCCTTGACCCAAAGAGACAGGAAAAATCGCTCCGAAGTGCAACAAACCCATCCAGGCAGACTGACACACAAACTCAAAGACACAATCTTGCAGCACGTGGCAGCTGCTGCCTCACTAACAGGAAGTCACAACCGCATCACTCGTCTATGCTTTCGAACAGTGCTAGAACGGCTAATGTTGATTAATTCAACAACTGTATCATAGTGCACATTAATTGCAATAAGCTACTCGTAACAGGAAGAGGAAAAGTTGACTCTGATTTACCCTTTTTGGCAGTTTCCATCTCTTCTTCAGTCCAGCGAGAGCTCTCACTCATCTCCAGATTGGCTGTCAAAAACAAAAAAACAAAAAAAAAAAAAAAAAAAAAAATGGAGAACCACCAAGTTAGAGAAGGCGGGGGGAGTGGGCAGTTCACACAAAGTCAGTTAGGGAGTGACTGACAGAAGGAAAGTAAGGAGAGACAGAAAGAAGAAAAAGAATAAGAGGGAAGGGGCAGGGTAGCTTGTGCATGGGTCGCTAGGGACCATTTGTTTTAGATGGAGGAAGCAGGAAATCCAAGGAGAGAAGTCAGTTAATGATTATAGACATAACAACTGGCTTCTTTCCCTGTGCAGGCCATAAGCCAGGCTGTCCCTGTGTGCCAGACAGCGTAGCTGAAGCCTGTGCTTATGTGTCCTCTATGTGGACCTGTGAAGGGCACAGTGGGCCGTTAGCGCCGCTGCCAGCAGGAGAACAGGCGGTGGCAGGGGTGGGGCTGCTGACTGAGAGCCCCTTCAGCCCGAGTCACCTGGGGATTCCCTGTGACTAAACCTGTGACTAAACCTGCGCTGCAGGAACGACTGCGGCATGTACACACAACTGCTGAAACATCAAAAACCCATACAAGCCTGCAGCAATAGTGTTCGTGTATACAAGGCTGAATTACCATCTGAGGGAAAAAAGAAAGCTTAGCAGGGGAACTCTGCTGATGCATAGCATTTTGTCCCTCAATAATACTTCTGTTTTTTTGCCAATACAATTCTGACTACTTACAATGCCTAGTGAAGGTATGATTTACCACAGTCATTTCTTGAGACATGTATGCCTGTCCCTTTGACAATAGTGACAATAGTGAATACAACACCAGAGTTCAAGAAAAGAATGAGGACAGAGGAACAACAGTGCACTCTTGTGGTGTTGGACAAGAGGCCAAAACTAGATCAAAGGTGACAAAAGTCAGTTCTGCATGATTCTGGGGAAGTATTTTAGCAATTAAAAGATGTTAGCCCTCCACATCTTTTAACTGCTCCTGGCAGATGCAAAATAAAAAACTTCCACATTATTTTTTTGTCATCATCTTTTGCATTCGGTTAGAAACAAAGAATTTAGAAGTTTTCATTGGGATTAATAAATAAAGCTTTCCGTCACGTCTGCAGCCTCAGTAAGGATACAACAATGATTATCAACAAATTATGCCATCTCATCTGCCCACATAATCTTCTCAAATTTCTGTAAACGATACCAAATTCGGAGCAGCGCAACAAGGACTGACCGAGCTCACTGTTGAGCGGTGGTGCGGACGCCTCCTCCACTTCACTGGTCATAGAGCGGGTAATGCGCCCTTTGCGGCGGCCCTGGCTATTGGCTGTGCGACGTCCCTTGAAAGTTACAGCTGGCTCTTTGTCCTCTGCATCTTCTCCAGAGGTGTCGTCCCTGTAGAAGAGAAACGTCAACACAGTAAGGGAAAAGAACAAGACAGATCTTTGACCATTTTGCAAGGGGATGTTCCACTGTCAGGACTCAAAGCTGCAAAGACAGCTGCTGTGCAGGCGAGGCGCCGCACTAACGAGACCCGTGCCAAGTTTCCACTAAAACTACAGATGACTGACTTCATTCTGTCACTTACAGTGAAAAAAGTATTTAATTATTGATATGACGACTGTGGGACTATTTCCGTTTCTGCAATGAAAAGTGCATAGATGTAATATTCACATGACATGACCCAGCCTCAACTTAAGAGTCAACGCGTTCAAAACCCCACATCTAAAAGAACAGCCTCTGTAACAAATTACAATGAGGGACTTGACTAAGTACCTTTAAAGACAAGTCAAACTGCAGCATGTATCCAAGCCCATGCACACTGATAAAATATACACTATGCATTTGAAGGAGTTCTGCAAAGAAACATGACGAGCAACTGACTAGAGGAGTAGATAATGAGTCAAATATAGACACTGCAATCAAGAAGCAGCACAGTCTAAAACGTGGATGCTTAATGCAAAAAATGTATACGATCACTGCAACATTCAGGTATGAAAACACAAGATTAGACCATTTAGTATTTGACCAAACGTGACTGATGGTCATGGTCTCCCCTTCTGGTTTGATCGTGACATTAAATGATGACCAGAAAAACGTTTAAGAATTCATACAGTGACTGACAACGAAGATTTGTAAGAACACAGGGACGCCAATCTTTGATAACCAAAATCCACTGAGTTCATCCTTGAGTCTAGATGAGCGTTTGTGCCAAATCTGAAGAGATTTTCTCCAGGTGTTTCTGAGATCATGCTTACAAGAATGGAACAGACGAGTGGACGGACACACACAGCACAAATGTTTCCAGCCACAGAGATAGAAAAACGTCTTAAGTGCAAAAACATCTGCAGGCTGTACATCGTGGGACATCATTCCCAAATCCTATCACTGTATATTAATGTCAAGTAAAGACAACGTGACAAGCGTGGAGAGATCTCACCAGTGAAATATATCAGTAATACAGTTTGAGATGAAAAATATGAGCTACTATATGTTACTACTCCATCGATCCCAAAAACCAAACTCAAACTTAAACCAGTAACCATCACGCTCCTAATGCTGTTTGTCTGCTACACTGCATTGGCTCGAGTCCCCCACACTGGGGCCAGACTGGTTCGTCTGCACTGGACATGCAGAATCCTGCAGAATAAGAAAAAATGTGAACATGTGCCCTATGCAGACGCTGCTTTTTCTTTCTTTTTATTTCTGGGATAATTTATCGAGTGTCAGCACAATGGCAAGCCAGGAGATAGCCAGTGAGCTTGAACCCTGCGCTCCTCCATTCATCTTCCTCCAACTCCATTAATCTTGCTGAGGGGGGGCTAGTGGCATTCTAAATATAGATGAGCCAGCTGTGCCAGGGGTGACAGGCAGGCAGCAGCATGTGCTAGGAGTCACAGAGTCCCCAGGCCTTGCCTCAGAGCATGGAGGTAGCAGACAACGGTTCATCATCATCATCAATTCCAAGCCAAATACTTATAAATATCCCCTTACATTGCTTGAAATAACTGTAGCTTACAGTCTCGGCTGACAATGTAGTATAGTTCAGAAATGCGGACACAGGCTATTCATTCATTTTCAAGCAGCTGAAAGCAGTCCTATTCCATCTGTTGTTCTGCACCCTTTGCTGACGCTGTGCCAACAAAGCCCCCCCCCCCCCCCCCCCCCCCCCCCCCCCCTTCCCTGATCACTGCACCCATCTCGATTCACAGACCCATCCTTTTTTTTTTTTTTGCACACCAGCGATTCCACTAGACAGCTTTTCCTTTTAATTACTCTGCTAATTTGCTACAGCAAAACAACAAACTAAAAACCCATAAGCACTGAATTTAAAGATGAGACTTGGCATCCCTTTGGGAAGGGGAGACGCACAAACAGGAAAGCCTCTGCCGTAATGGGTAAAACAAAAGGATACCCGATTGTGATACCGCGGGAGAAAGGTCTGGCTGGAGGTAAGGGGGAAATGATTGGATTTCAGGATCCACGCTCTCTGGCTGAAGCTTATTCCTTCCCCATTTGAATAATGACCAAATTGTGGGTTGCAGAAATGGAATGAGTTGGGAAAAAATACTTGTTCTCAGCTCAGCCTCAAACAATGTTTAAAGTGTTAGAAAAGTTTTCACTCTCTAGCCTTTCCTCTCATTCGGTTTGTTTGGCTTTATAATGAAGCATCTTTGCAGCACACTATGCTCCGACTTGCTAAATAAAAACAAGCCAAAGATCTGGGCTGTGGAGGGTTTAGTCAGAATCAATCAGCAACTCACTTCATCCCATCATCCTTGTCTTCAGCTTCATTTTTCTCCTCCTCCCCTTCTCCTTCCTTCTCTTTCTCCTCCTTCTCCTTTTCGTCCTGACTGCTTCGGTTCACTTGTTGTTGCTGCTGCTGCTGCTGTTGCTGCTGCTGCTGCTGCTGCTGCTGGCCATGCTGAGAGAAAACAGGGGAACAACAAGGCATGGCGTTACATAGATAACCCCAAGTAAGTCCGTCACAGAGCTAAAAAAGGAATATCTGAATGTTTTTGTGACTTGTACACCTTTTGATACACACACACACACACACAAGTTAAGAGCAGTAAATAACTAAATAATAGTGGATTCAGGCCATCAGCTCAATATGAAAATGAGGTGTGAATAGACTCTTGGATCATGTCAGTGGCCAACAGTTAGTTTTCTCTAATTAAAGGCCAAAATTGGCACTTTCATTGGCTGATCTGATGTTTAAGACGTTACTGCAGGCGCCACAGAGGCTGGTTAGTGTTTTGATGAGACAACAATTACCTCATGGTGTTTTCAAAAACAAAGAAACGTAAAAAAAATAAAAAAATTACATGGAATAACTTCTCTCTTAGTCACCTCTAAAACCCTAATTTCACCCATTTCAAGTACAAAACACAAAACTAACGTGAAAAATAATCCTACTCATTTTCAGCAGAAACAAAACAGGATATGAGAGTTCCGAAATTACAGCAACACATTTCTGCTGTATAGCATTTGCTCTTTAAGCACCCAGAACCACTTCCTCACCAGCTTCCTGCCTGTCTGGGCTATCAGGGTTAGAGTTCAGAGTAGAACTGACACGCAGCCAGACCAAAAACCCGAAACACTGCCTAATAATGATCAAGCAGATCTTCATCTAACAGCCACACTTCCTGCTCTTTCTGAGGTCTTTGTATTTGCTGCTTTATCCCAAGATAAATGCTTCTACTGCAATACATATCTGCTCTAAAAGACATTCAAATAAAAAAATGACTTTTTAAAAAGGCTGCGTGGTGCATAGAAAGCAGCACCAGAGAAATAAAAATCAAAAAGCACTCTTTCTTTTCCTTGGTTTGTATAGTAACACGACTGTTAACAGTTTCCCTGCCTCAGGTGCTTCATTTACACTTCTTCCTTTCCTCAGACATAAAAACCTGCCACATCTGCAAAGTAAACATCTGTACCGTGTCTAAAAGCACCCTGAACTCATCAAGTTACCAATCTGAATAAAGAGTAGTTAAAAGCCCAATTTGATCTTCATTACCATGTGCAGCCATCACGATGTATAACGTCGACTTTGTTTTCCACCGTTCTAACTTTGTCACTGTGAGCTAAAACTGGTGCTAGCTTCTACTAAAAACATGTGGAGCAAACTAAGATAAAGAGCAGATGGGTCATCATCATACCCAGAGGAAAAGGTTGCCAGGAAATGCTTTTTCAACAATGCTTACCACCATTAGGTTTAAGAGCTCGTGCCTGATGGGAGGATTCTTAATAACGCTCGGCAGCAGAAATTAAAACAATTGTGAAAACGGTGTCTATCTTTGAAGTTATGAAAAATTATGGCACGTTACAAGCGGACCCGAGTGGCTTTTGGCATGCTTTAGTGTTCTTAGAGGGTCTTACAGTTCTGAAAAGGCATCAATATAGCATAATATAGCTCACTGTAGCCATTCCTTGCCAAAATCACACAGAACAGAATTTCAGAAAGAAGACACCTCATTTTTGGTAGTTTTCAAAGAGGTGAGAGCATTTGCAATCTGTCCTTAAGAACCAGATATCCCAGGGCTAATAATTATTACACGGCATGTTAAGCACCCTGTTCACTCAAAGTTAATACATGGGAATGAGTAGAGTTGCACGATATCCACGGTACCACATCGTTACGGTTCCTGCTATACTAGAGATTCTACACGACGGTGCTACCGTGGATCACTATACTAACGGTGCCAGTTTCCGCTACACAGCGGCCGCCTCGACTCTCCGGCTTCTCACCGCTTGCTACTCCCTTGTAAACAAACTCACACATAACCACTGCACCCGAACTACACAGCTGCTGAATGATTGGCTGTTTGCCTGTTACTGGTGGCCTCTGGGATATGATAGGCTGTTCTGTTAGCTGATTGGCTGTTCGTGTGTTTCTGACGGCTAGAATGAACTCCATGTGGACAGCTCCGCTTCGACAGAAATTTGTTTCAAAACTAAAGTTCTGTCTCGCCCAGACGCGCGCACAGCGGTCACAAACACGAGCCAACACACACACACACACACACACCCTGGCAGAAGCACTGGGCCCGAGCGGTGAGTCTGCCGCGGCGTGCTAGTGGCACCACTAAAAACAAACCCCAAAAGCCACATTTGGAACTATTGTGGGTTTAAACAAGGCACAGACGGTAAAGCAGTAGATGATGGCCGTTACTGTGCAGGCGCTGCCACCGAGCTATAGGAGCCAAAGGAGGGAACACATCCAACCTCATAAAACACCTGCAGTGTCGTCACCCAGATTTATGTCGAACACCAGGTCAGTATTTCCTGTTTATTTTCTAATTGGCTAATATTAGGCTATATGCAGGCTGAAGAATGAAGTGTTAAAAGATGTTAAAGCACCTAGAAAATACATAAAAATATAGTTTTCACAGGGAATCAGTTCCTATTGTATTTTGTCCTCTATGGTTTATGTTGTAGTAGAAGCATTACTGTCAAAGATTTTTTAAACAGTGGATTTGTTATCCTAAGTCGATTATTTCTATTAGTATTATGTTTATCATGCACATAACAACATCCGTAATTATTATATCAATATTCAGTATTTATAACTTGTAGAAATACATTGCAATTCATAAAATAATAATAAAAAAAGGCTGCAATATCGCGATAACATCTGGAACCGTGATACTTTGTCTGGTATAGTATCGTTGTTACTTATTTTGGTATCGGGACAACTCTAGCAATCAGTATGGTTATGTGCACAGGTGAGTTGAGATAGTTCAAGCTTCTATGAGTGCAGAGTGACAGTCTGGAAATGTTTTAAGTGACCACAGGTTGACAAAGCCAGATTTCCAACGTGCTTAGCCACCAGACAGAAGAAACAAGCTAATTCAGTTTCGTGTGATTTTGATTGAATAAACATGCTTGCATGCATGGACTAACAGCAGTTGGGTTTGTTTGTCAAGTCAACTTGTTTATCATCAGAACAACACATCATGCTGTCCAATGGGATATGGTGGGCTAACCCACATGTGACCCATGGTTTAGGTTTCTTTGGGTTATGAGAAAAATAAGATCAAAGTTAGCTGTTTTGATTTCTGCCAAACTCGTTTAAGAGCCAAGAGTTGTCACAGAGCTCAGAGGTATTAGTCATTTTAAATGAATTATAGATTAATTAGGCCAAGCTGCTGACAGCAGCTGATTCTGTGGTTGTTTCAGTTCTAGTGTTGATCATAATGCAAGCCATCCGTTTGAGTGTAGCGCCTCAAAAAAAAAAAAAAAAAATGAATACCTGGCTTCTTCCTCTGCGTCTGTAGTTCCTTCGCACTATGTTCTTGTAATTTTCATTCTTTTTGGTCAGGTAGTAAAAGAGCACACACTCTGCCACCGTCTGGAACATGAAAGAAATGTTACTTTTCACTTCCTGTAAAGACAAGATCAGCCCAAAAGAAAGAACAAAAAAAGACGACACAATTTCATACCTTTCTCTCCAGGAAAGACGCAATCAGACCAAAGTTTTTGGGATGCTGGATGAACCTTCGGGAGCAGAACAAAGCCAATTACAGTTCTCAAAAATCACTGATATTTGCAGAGGCCCAAATCAAGATCACAAAAGTCACCAGGAAACACTTTAAAAACATCTCTAAAAAGGCATCTCTCACTGTATTACATTTGCCCGATCTTTTTAAAGCGCATGTATTTTGTATTTCTATTCATTTGTTCTGGAGGACTGCAATCTAAAGATATCTTTGAACGCAGGTAAACCTTTGAAGTCTCCAGTATAGCTGCGCGCTCTTGATAGGATTTGCAGCTCTAAGCGTCCTCTCTCAGTTCGCATAAAAGAGGAAGATTCACTTCCTCACCATAAACTGTGTGACCCTTCCCCTATTACACAAATTTCAAAGTGAGTAAAACGCACACTTCATTTTGTTACTCAAAAAGAAGCTGACGGATGATTTGTCAAGGAAACCTAGAAATGGAGTTGAAAGCTAATAAGGCATTTGATTAAAATGACTAATACTGATCTAAGGAAAATAAATGCCGCTTTCAGTGGGGTTATTTTTCTTACTTCTCTCTGAAAGTGTCCTTCTCCTGCTCGCTCCACATATTCATGACTTGCCGATCCTTGTACACCTTCATGGGGTCATCCATCAATCCATTCATGTTGATGAACTTGATGCGTTGCTGCTCGGCGTCAAACAGCATCGGAGGGATGACGGCCAGCTGTCGCATTTGCTTTTCTGTGTTCTGGTTAATACACATGAGACAGAGAAAGCAACACCCTGAAGTGAATGGACCGGGCCCCAGAGAAACTGTTTGTATTCCACACACAAGCTCTGTTTGACAATGCAGTAATAAGTTATCTACACTTATCGAAGTGGAGAGGAGTTCAGAAAACAAAGAGTTTTGTGCGCTTTGTTGTTTGTCACAAAGATCTTTCACTCTTCTTGTTCCCCCTCGACGCTATCAAAATTTTATGGTTGATACAAAAATTGTCAATGCTGAAGTTTCCCATTCTGTGCTCTAACATTTATTATCCATCATGGATCAAGTACAAATTACACGAACAATTATTGTTGCACCAACAGTAAAAGATGTGTTGCCTGTGCACATGAGAAATGGAGGAAAAGAGAAAGACTGAAAAAGGGAAAGAAGGCAACAAGCTTCTGACGGTTTTGGAGGCACTCCAACTCAAAGCAGCTGTGCTTCCAGGGATAATATTTTGCTTTGTTTACTCCAATCTGTGCTACAGGTTATGGGTTCCGCATTCTTATGAAACAAGGAAAATCCAGCTTACGCAGAAGAGTTTACTTTGTATTTTGATATTTCATTAAAGATTTCGGAGAGCTCTAAGGCAAAGAGAGTGTTGCAAAGGAGCAGGTGGAGAAGCAAACCATCTTCAGCCGAAAGAGCTTACCTCATGCTCCGATATTCCATCAATGATTTCTGACACTTCATGTTCACTGCGGGCTGCAGATGAGGTCAGTCCACCTCCTCGCTGGCCAACCCGGCTGCAAAGGGAAAAATACACCCCATAAACCCGTCACTCTCAACAACACACACATTGCAGCGGCTGAGCGACCTACGTCGCACAATGAATAGAACGGTCAGTAACCGTTTACAGCAGCATCAACAAGGCAACAAGCAGAATGTCTGCTGAGCGCCTGCTGTGAAGGAGAAAGCAAAGTCGTCGCACCTCTGCATTCGCTCCTGCATCTCTCTTTGCTTGCGGATCTCCGGGAACTGTTTCTCGTAGTACTCCCGCACCTTGCTCTCCTTGGCCCTGCGCCGCGGGTTGTTTTCAATGCGCTCCACCTTCTTCTCCCAGGCCTCCATCAGCTGGTCATAGCGCTGGCAAAATTTCTGTTCCTGAAGGGGCACAGAGAGAGAAAGATCCACTTCAATATCAGCACTGTGCCATTTGGTCTCAACTGAAGATGCATTACTAACGGGACAGCGGGCAGTTATTGAAGATTCGAACGTTTCTGCTCGAACGAGTCAGCCAGACAACAGCTAAACAGAAATCCTGTCAACTTTTGGTCCTTAAGGCGCGCACGGGCACGTCCCTGAACGATCAGCAGGCACAAAGTACCGTGCTGCATGTTCTCTGGACAAACCACCGCGCTGGCAGTCGGTTGAGCACCATTTTCCTGCCTTCCTCACAGGCAGGCTGTAAAGCAGCCCATTAACACTGGTGGAGACATGACCCTCATTGGGCTCATAAACCAAAAAGGTGATGTCTTTCCATATGGAGCCATTTAAACTCATTACAAAAAAAGTACAAAATGAAGAGCTATAGCACAGTTGACCCCCTTCAACACCATCCAAGAGCTTGGAGACAGTTTAAAAATACACATGTACATATTCTCATAACATTTCTTCCTTGTGGATACATGCAATTTTCAAAATATATCAAAAAAAGAATCGATTTGCAGAGATTGCTTTCTTTCAAGCCACTTGGGTTCAACATCAGAGCTCCCCTCTCTGATCTTATAGTCATGTTCTTTGGCTCAGTCAGAGGCAGCCAAAGACACTAAATAATGCTGCAAATGGCTCATTGTAGTGCTTGGCTTACAGTGACTTCAATAAGCATCAAATTATTTGCTCAGATCTCAAGTACAAGAAATGTTTTGTTTGTTTTATAACCGCTATCGCTTCCCTTGAGCACAGTGCAAGCACAGACTACAGACCATGCCCAGAGCTCTTTTCCTTTTTAGTATGCTTAAAATGGCCCCTCACTTCAAGAAGCAGCTGGCCCAGTTTCACTCCAGTCATCTGTCACAGGCTGAGTCCCAGCAGACACTCACAAATGTAGTTTTCTACTTACCCACTGCTTTCGAGCATGGTTTCTCCTTTTGAAATACAAGATGAGCTTCTTCCTCATCGCCTGGTTTCTAAGAAGGTAAAAGTAAAATGGAGGGGTGGAGACAAAGGAGTGGAGGAATAAGAAAAGCATGAGGTAACAATGCTTCAGACTTTCATGACGTTGTAACATATCATATCAGAGTACGGGCTGTTTTACAGACCTACAGGTACACATTCCCTACCCGGCACTTCTTCACCTGCTATATAAACAAACCCAGACACACACCACCACGTGCTCACACAAACACAATGCCTGTCCTTGAGTGTCGAAGCTCGATAAACTCAATCTTGGTCCTGGGTGAAAAGGACAGAGAGGGGAGCCAAACTTGTAAAACTCGTCTGTGCTGGGAACAAGCAGACGCAGAGCTTCAAATAAAGGTCAGGGCCAGTAATCTCAACAGGCAGCCGCTCGGTTTGTCTCTTTCTTTTATTCCTGACACTTAATCTGTCAGTTGTAAGGTCATGTTCCCTGCTGTTTAACGTAATCTTACTCTACATTAGACACCTCAGCTGAGCTGCGTTTTCCCTCTGGACACAGGCGGGGAATGAACACCACGAAGCTGGCGACAAGTGGTGGATTAGTCTTGTGAAAAAGATTTGAAAGTGATCGTATTTAGGGTCCACGAAGATGCACAATGCTATAACCTGTTCTGACGGTAACACAACCAAGTTCAGTCTATATAGCTAAAACTCTTACCTGTATAAACAGTCTTATACGTATGCATGTGGAGCCATGCAACTGAAGCAGGAAAGACAAACGGTACCAAATCCTGCTACACTGTGACTGTCCACATTGTGAGTTCTTAAGGGTGAGAGCTAACTTAGTACAGCAAAAACAGGGCAGAGAGAGTAAGCTCTTTAAAGACAGAGATGGTATTGTCCTCTGCACACCAGATGGCAAAAGAACAGATTAGCAGCTTGAAAGCTTACAAAAGGTTTCCTTTGTCCTGCTCTAAGCCTGGGCCATTTTTGAGAGATCGGAGAAAACACTGTAATTTGGCGTAATACTTCTAAAACATGATGGCTGAAAGATTCCCCATCAGCATACGTTTGACAGACGTTCACGTGTGGTACAACTGCACAAAGCCTGATTCTGCCTCATAGTACCGGCATAAGCCAGAGATATTGGCACATTTATCGTCAGCTGACTGCGTTTGCAGAAGACGAGCCGGGACGGGGGCTGAGGGATCCACAGAGATACTGGTAGTCCTCTATCCCAGCAGGGATAAACGCCAAAGTTATCAAACCCATTAACCAAACAAAGAAGTCAATTGTGCCTGGTCATACTGACACACTGGTATTTAATGACAGACACACACGCAAACAGAGGGAGTGAGAGCAGTTTTCAGTTAATTGCTTTGAGGCAATAATACTGATCAGACGGTGAGGGGATCAAAAGAAGTGAAGACAGCAGTGTGCAGCTAATAGGTCAGGCACATATTGTGGTATGCAACTGTGCCCCGACTATGGTGCCAATGGTGGAGGCAAACTATTACAACCCCTCTGCAGCCGTTTGATGTGTCTCTGTGAATTAAAGTCCCTGAAAATGACAGATTCATAAGAACCTTACTGATAGACATGGCAGTCAACTTTCCGCTCTCCTTACTGCAGATATCCACTCACACATGAAATGAACGTGATTAATTTATCATTCCCCCGAGGAAACTTTCATCTTGCTAAAACAAAAAAGGTACCCTGCTGTTAATATCTTATACTATCCGAGGTCAAATTTGAGTCCATTTTAACTGAAGAGAGGAAGCATTTTCCCTTGCTGTTGGTGTTTCTGAAAACACCTCCGAGCATAAATGAGCTGCAGCTCTGTATGTCAGCAAAGCATGTACCAGTCCTCGCATCCATCTGACATCCTGTCGCAGAGTTTAAACAAAATGCTGTGATCACTGAGGGACGATGCCATGACTGGCTACTGCTGAACGGCTTATATGTAGTAACATGAAAACATCAGTAAAAAGTAAAGAGCGTTTGCAGCTGTCGGCTTTGGATTCATTGCTTCTTCCAGTCTCTGTTGGAGCATTCCTTTGACTGCGTTACTTGTGCCAAAGGACAAGTTATGCCATGTTTGCAAAAAGGAGAAGTCATGCCAAATCTTATCAGATCTCACTGTGCATCTTAGAAGTCATTGCAAACAACAAGCTGCTAGCATTCATTTATTTCAAAATACCACAACTGAATATTTAGCGAGTTGAGCAGTTTTTCTTTTTTCTACTTTTGGGGCATTTGAATTCGATGGCCTTCCCTTTTAATTTCTACTGTTCCCAGGGCAGCCGCCTCTGCGCTCAGCCACACATCAGACAACAGCTGCATGGGGACCGTTCTCTTGCTTTGACTCTCCTCTTAAAGGATTCTGACATGACCGTTTTCTTTCAGCAGGACTTCAGTAGAGATACCTTGCATGATGTTGTCACACACGATCTGAGGCTGTCAGCTGTAAACACATACACTTTTAACTTGGTTGCACTTGACTGCTGTGTGTTTTGTACCACTGCAGCAGTTCAGAGGCTGCTGGTCATGACATTTTTCCTTGATATGGGTCCAAGTGCAAAAATATTTGTTTGTATAAAGTCACTGCAGGCTTGAGCCACATTTTAAAAAGGCAATCAAGGCAACAGCTAGCCTTTATATGCTTTGGAGGTTCCTGCCAAAACTGTAATCTTCATACACAAAGCTTGAAAAACAGGTGTAGCCTTCCTCGGTACATACTTTATAGGGATAAATAATCAAGAGTCAAGTATAGCATCCTTGAACTTTTGTTGGTTTTACTAAGCAGTTTACGATGTGTTTCTCTCCAGCTATTCTGAGTCTGCAGTATGTCAATGAGAGCAAACTGAGGTTCAGGTCCAGCCTGAGGCCAATCCCTATGTTTTATTATTCTACAGTCCCGCAGAAAAAGAAAAAACGCAGAAAAACTAAGGGATGCAAAGTGGCTTTGAAAAGTTGATTTGCCCTGAGCCTTCGAGCTCTTTGCAAACACTCCTCAAAGTCTCAGTCCTTTAACAAGATAATTGGGATTTGGCCAGTGTCTTGCCCAAAGACGCATCGACATGTGTAATTACAAAGTTGTTCACAGGATGGCAGCTTCACATCCCGCCTCCCAAATACCAGTCTTTGCTCTTTGACTGGCATTTCGGAGTTTCAGTTTTCAGGTCTGAGTTGAACTGAATTCATTCTAATCGGGTATCTGATTTCTTGAAGCACGACTATCGCTTCATATGCAGCCTTTACAAGCAATGACTTAATATATTTCAAATTAAAACAATTAGATCCCACTTACAATTTTGTAATGTATAGATAGGAAAAATCTTCAGAAATGAGGACATGTGTAGGGTCAGACTCACATTTTGATGTTCTCATGGTACTGTTTGGTATCAGAAGGCTGGTTGTACAGAGGCTGGAACAGCAGAAGAAGAAGAAAAAACAGATGAAACAGACCAGAAATGTCTGATAAATGAGTCCCCTAAAATACCACTTCTGTCTTGCCTTATAAATGTATTGTCACCAAATAACAGGAGCGTTACAAAGCTTTGATTATTAGGAGTCAGACAACCGGATCCAAAGTAATCTATTCAAAAAGGCCTGCTGAGGAAGAGCAAAACCTGTTCTCTGTAGGATTCTGCATAGGCTGAGCATATATGTTTAACAGATGCAAGTGTTTACATTTGCTGTGCAATATTTGAAAATGTACAGGAAGTGGAAAAAAAGATCAGTCAGAACCAGAACACAACAGAAAATCCAAGTATCTACTCACCAGTTCTACTCTGGGTCCCAGTCCTTCCAGTATCCTATGAGCCTCTTCAGCCTTTTTCTGGGGAGAGATGACACACAGAAGTAGAAAATTAGCTGGCTGCCTGCACCTCTTCCATCACCACGGCAACGCTGTGAACATGCTCACTTGATCACCAAGGCTACACTGCTGCTTGCTGGATGGATGGAAGGCTGGATACATGGATGGATGGAGAGATGGAAGCACTGACTATTATTAGACCTTTTAAGTCAAGCTGGGCCAAAGCTCTTTGCCTCAGTTCCCACTACTCTCTCACAGAAAAAAGAAAAAAAAATAGAATTTACTCACCTCCCCTGAGTAGAGTTAGGTTAGAGAGAAAGAGCAGGCACACAGGAAAGCAAGTGGGAGTGGAGTGAAAAGTGAGTGGGAGCGAAAGAATGAAGAAAAGAGGAGAGGGAGCCCCACGTCTTCTCTTTTCTTCATTATTTTGCTGTAGAGCTCAGGTGCTTATCAAATAAGAGACATCTGATAAAAGACCCCCCAACTACCCAGAACCATCAGGCTCTTAAAAACAAAAACTTCTAGCAGGACAAATAAAGCAAGAAAAGAGAGAGATTGTCGTTTACAAAACACCTGCTGGTGTCTTCAGATGACTTCTGCAACTTTGGACCTCCATACGTTTATATTTAGGCAAACGTGCAAGAAGTTTCCCTTTCACTCCTCTCAATGTGCTTCTCTCCTTATTCCGCTCTCCCTCTGCTTCATCGATCAAGCAGACCCTCCTTGGTGACATACAACAAGCTCTGTTGCTTTCCATCTTAGTCCATTTCCATCAGTAGCCAGTGAAACTGACCCAGACTGCCACACTCAGCATGCAGCAGGAGCCGCATGGAGAGTTAATGTTGTAGAAATTTGATTGTGTGTGTGTGTGTGTGTGTGTGTGTGTGTGTGTGTGTCCCAGCCTTTATTCTTCACCATGCATTATGCGATGCTGCTTCCTTATGTGTACTATGCCTTTGCCTTAGAGAAAACAGAGGAGTGTTTGGGATCTACTCCTTAAATGTATACATTACTCAAGGTATTTGAATACATGACCTCATGCATACAACTGGGTCACATGTGAGGAAAGCTAAATGGGAACTTTCAAAAGCAGCCCTGTGTCATCATAAGACAAAGGAAGGACTGATGTTGTACATTGGCAGATGCCACACATATAATTTAAACACAAACAGCTCCATGCTGCTTCCTCACCGGTGACTGGCGTAACAGGCTGCAGAGTATTGCCTCAGAGAGTTCGCTCACTACAGTAACAGTTAATGAGCAGCAATTACTAAAAGCAGACTTTCATCCTCTGAGAGCACGGAGCCGCAGGGATTTCTCTTCATTTCCTCACTGTGACACTTACAGCAAATTTAAAAGCATGACTGCACGATACTGACCTCCAAAAATCTTGCAAAATGACTTGAAGTGAAAAACTCCAAATTGTGCATTAAGCAATGAATGAAGGGTCATGCAAGAGGAAACTGCACAGGGAATATGTTTCTCCTACAAAGTGCCTATATAAATAAGAGAGCATTAATATTTCAGTAACTGCCCTCCATCTCTACAAGACCGAAGCAGAGAGGCTGGCTCCATTATTCCCACCATGCCCCCCTGTGGCTGCACATTGATTTGCTACAGTGGGATTATGAGCTATGCACTAAGCAACTGTACTGTTGTTCACACCGTTGGTAGCTAACAAGATATTTTCTCCAGCAGGTCACGTGCATCTTTAAAACTTTTAACATGGGAATACTCAAACCAACTCTAATTCCCATTATTGGAATTCTGGCCAAAGCAAAAGACATGAAGATGAAGCATATCTCAGAATTATGATAATGAAACCTCAGCGAGGCGGTGTTGCCCTGCGCTCATGCCCATGATGGCAAAGACTGAACGTTGGTTGAGACATCCCTGGGGTTTAACAGCGAGCTGTCAGCTGAGATGTAGACTCCGTCGGAAAAAGCTGGCGACACCGAGCCCAGAAGGGACAGGTGATGCTGTTCAGTTAACAGAAGGAGGCCCAATGAATTGCAGCCAGGTATGTACGCACACTGGTAACAATATATCCATGTACTACACAATACACATTTTTCAATAAAGACAGTGGAATTCTGAGTGAAATACTGTGCATCAGAAGAATGGATGTCTACGATAAATGGAAAAAAAAGTTATGGTCTCTTAATGTGAAACAGTGTGAAAATCAGTGACTGAGTAAATGAGGGTGTGAAACCAGAAAAGAAGCAGATTAAGTCAGCAGAGAGGCACAGTGAGGGTGGAGAGGCCGGCACTGGGCCAGAGTTCATCCCGTAAGTCAGAGGGAAGTACAATACAGACTTGAGTCACTCTTTAACCTGAGCCAACTCCAACGTCCTGCTGTTTCACAGAAGTTCTGTGATTAAGCTGTGCAAGGAGACGGTGAAAGTCAGGTGTTTTAACAAGGGTTCTGTAGGAGCTTTGGTGTAATATGCACAGGAACTGTTGGATAACCACCAAAGTAAGATGTCCCAATTGCCTGAAATGTAAGTTCAATGACAAATCTCAGTGATTGCTTGGATTTTACACTAGCTTCTACATTTTAACCACTTTTTCTACTTGCTTGAATTTGTCAAATTAATCTGTAGAGCATTCAAAAGCATTTTTCCCCCTGTGCAATTGGAAGTTTTTAAACATACTTCTTGAAACCCGATCAAGCTGGAATAAGGGCCGTGATATAATTCCAATATGAAGAGGACATGTGCTTCTAACCACTAGGGGGGCTGAGAGCACCGAGAATCACTCCCAACATACTCCATAATGAACTTTATCTTCTGCACATATCTCTGCTGTGTGCAGGATCGGCTACAAGTGAGCAGCTTCACACTTCCTTGTGTCTTTAAGTGACCTCAGAGATGCTGCGTTATCTTTTCCTAAAGGGACGATCAATCTGCAATTCTTTGAGAAAAGGCAGATTTGCCAAGGTGAAAGTGACTCACCTTCTCCTGTGCGCATGTTTTTGAGAGCCTACACGTGGGATTTCATCATGCCTGCTATGTTGATCTTTGTTTGCCGATTCTCTGAGGCAAGACTTCTGCTTTGCCTGACAGTGAGGTGCAGGAGTTTCAGGTATGACATGAATATGTTTTGACGACCTTTCTTCTTTATTTACATGCATTAAAGCAAACAGGGAAATTGAAAATGACAGACCCACCGCAGACCGACACCTGTCTCTTCAGAGTCACCGCATATCATTCTGTACTCTGCAAACTTATACCTATACAGTACTGGCCTCGATTTATAGCACAATCCCAGACTGCTGTGCACCTGTTGGGCGCCACGTTTGGTACAGACACATCTAACATGTACGTGGCAGTGACTGTGGTTGTGAAACCAAATAAAAATGTCAGGGCATCGATTGGTGAAAAGGGCAGGCCACAGTCTGAGTGTGTGAGTCTTCCACTGACCCTGTTTTCGTCGTAGATGATCTGCACCAGGCTACGGTGCTTGGCCTCACTGGGTGGCGGTGAGATGGGCCTCTCTGGCTCATGGGGCTTCGCCGCTTCCTCCTCCAGCTGTTGCTGTAATACACACAAAAACAACGGTTAGCCCTCATCATTGCGCCCCCTGATCTTCCAGAATAGACTGGTATGTTTCTGCTGCATGGTCAGACAGTGACCCTTTTCAGAGGTCACGGGTAAACGCTCCCTTTGTGGGCTGCTGTTGCTTGACTTTGCTTATTCACGCTGCGCAAACAGAGGCAGCGTACCACTATGTGCCTTCAAATAGCATGCCACCAGTGCGGGATTAGAAACTGTACAAACGTGTGTCTCTCACACACACACGGCAATCGATTTGGCAGAGCGACTTGTTGGTTCAGAGGCACAGCAACTTTAATCTGCCAGCCTGTCTCTATACATTAAAAACAGAATGACAAGGCATAATGAAGGTGCAACGACAAAGCCCATTAGAGGGCAGGGGATGCAGGAAATAGAAGAAGCTAAATAGCTTATGGGGAGTAAATCTGTGCTCGTCTTTGATAGGCCTTTTAAAAAGGAAAAAAACGAGTGGAAGTGCAACCAAAAGAATTGGAAAGGGAGCGTTATCAAGCTGCACATTACACCCAGATACAGAAAAGCCTGTATCTGTAAGAACAGTCAGCGCTCCTCCTGGTGTCAGTGTGTGGATGCAAACCATTTTCTCCTGTTAAACTCCGACAAAACTGAAATCATCGCCTGTGACCCACAGAAACAAAGAGAAAGTGTTATCAGTCACCTTGAGACTCTCTCTCTAAAACCTAACAATCAGGTTACAAATCTAGGGGTAATATTTGGACTCAGACCTGAACTTTAACAGCCACATTAAATCAATAACATCAGCAGCTTTTTATCATCTAAAAAACATCGCCAGAATCAAAGGAGCAGTGTCTAAACCAGACTTAGAAAGACTGATCCATGCGTTTGTCTCCAGCAGGTTAGACTATTGTAACAATTCATTCATTAATCATTATTTTTTTGGAATGATTTTATCTGCCTTCTTATGATTTTATGTAGCTGTAAAGCACTTTGAATTGCCTTGTGTACTACCTGCTCTACAAATAAACTCGCCTTGCCACTATTAATAAGAAGCATTTGAAAGAAGCTACTTACTCCAGCCATTGGTGGTAGTCAGCAATAATGAGTCAAAATCCATTTAAATGTTTGAATTATTTACAACTGAACTCGCATAGTCTGTCGCAGGAAACACGATTAAACACATTCTAAACATAACATTAGGTTCTAGAAATGTTCGCTTACACTCTTTTTCAGTCCATTAAATTGTTTTGTCATACAAAAGTGGAACCTTGGTAGTTGCAAATTAATACATTTTTCATTCTACTTGAAAACCTTATTAGAGATAAAGTTAGTTTTAGTTTAGTGCTTTATTAGAGCAAAACCCACACAGACTTCCAGCTAAACTTGAGAACAATATAACTGAGCCTTCGGTGTCTTTTGAAGAGCAAAACGAGGCTACATCCAAACACAAATCACTGTTTTCATTTGGACCCTAATAATGCACGGCCTTGATCTGAGTCTAGACTCTTGACAGCTATGGAAAAGACAAAGAAAAAGTTGGCACAAATAATCGTTCAAGCGAACAAAGACACCTCGATACCTTCCAAGTAATAACTGACATCATACTTTGGCTGATAATGTTTGGATGCAATCTGTTGCGTAAGCTGTAAACTGGAGACAGAAGCAGAGTGTATTCAGCTGTCTGGAAGCTGAGGCCAAGTGTCGCCAAGTGGCGTGCAAACAGCTGATCAACATTTAAGTCAGTCCTCCACTCCTCCTGCTCCTCCTGCTCCTCTCATGACAGGGTTCTGGGGGGGGGGGGGGGGGGGGGGGGGGGGGGGTGTTGTTTTGTAAGCAGCCTCAGGAGGATTTACATGAAGGCAGAGCAGGATGGATCATCTTGTGCCACAATAGCTCCGATAAGCATCTGTTCAGGCTAACACAGACATTCCCAAGCACCCACCCACCCACCACAATCCATCTCTAAACCTACCTCAGAGTGAAATAAAATAAACCAGCCATCCTGAGTTTGGCTGACATGACGCACACAGGCTGAAACCTAAGCCCTAACCCCGCTCATTCAATTCCTCTGCCAGAACTCTTGAAATAATGTTTTATCATGCCACTTAATTAATCCAGATGTTTTAATGCTTGAAGAGAGCTGGACTGTTAAAATATCCATAAAACAACTGTGTATATTAAGGAAGGTTGCGAGGAGGGAGGGGTAGGGGGGGTTGCTTGATTTATGCCTCAGAGCAGCAGAGCTCCAGCTCTCGATCACTCAACAGATTTGGGATCAGCAAGGCTTAAATTCAACAGCTGATGTTGAACTAAATCTTTTCTATTAAACAGGCTTCTTGACTTCAGATGATTTACTGATGAAACCAGGAGGGTTTGAGTTAAAGCCCCCCCCCCTTCCCTCCTTTTAGCTGGCCTCACTGGGTATTTTTCCTGCCAGCCCCATAACTTGGAGGCCTTTCTTGACCAAGTTGCTGGGTGACAAACTGAATCATTAGCTATGAAAAAGCCTCCACAACTGTAAGACTTGTCAGATTCTGAGTGTTTTCTTAAGCTGTTACAGCGAAGAGGTGTCAGCAGCGCGATCATGTGGTCAGGGTTATGTCACCAGTTTTACCAGCTGTGGGCTGCGACAGCACCTGTGATGCATAAAGCAACCAAAAGCTGCTTTTGTGCAATTCTTTTTCGGATTAGAATAAAACGGCTTGTCGGTGTAACCGTGTGTATGACAAACGAGGAGGCTCGATCAGAGCGGTATTGTCCGGAAAGTTTCTTCACTAAACGTCGTAAGCAGCCAGCTGGGAGACAGTGTGGCAGCACTGGCAGGGATACAAGTGGTTTAGCAGTCACAAAACACAAACCATAATTTCATGCTCCCCCCAGGGACGCGGTTATCTATAGCCTCATATATTTTTAACCGACTGTTCTCCTAAATAAAAAGAGGAGAGGAAAGAAAAGGGGATGCAGATGCTAGAAGGCGAGTGAACATCATCGCAGCACACCGAGCAGCAAACAGCCTCAAGCTTCAATGCAGTGATAATAACACAGCAGCAGTCTATTTAAGACTTTTCTATTTCAATGCCAACTTGCAGCCTGGCAGGTAAAGTCACACTGGAACGACTGTACATTTCAAATAAACAAAACCTTACGCAACATCACTCATGAGAATTCAACAAGGGCGACAACACTGACAAATCCTTCAACCAGCATGATGAAGAAAAACTTCTGCAGCTCACTTCAGCTTCATCACATTGTGCGAGATGCACATTAGTGGCATTTCCTACCTTTTTTTTTTCTCCCAATTCTAACCAAGACTGAACAAAATAACAACACATAAAAAAAAAACTAAGCTGCACGTCAGATCGAGTTTATCAATTACAAATACATTAACTGCATATAAAATGACAACTATGGACAGGACAATATTTGTTCCAACTGTCACTGTCTGACCACAAAGAGCATGAAAGTGTGAACAGGACACGGCTCATCTTCTGATCTCCTTTTAGTACTTCAATGTATCTATATTTTGTGACACAGTTTACCAAGTCATCTCCTCTGTTAATGTTCCGACTGACAGAGGTGTGCTGTTACAACGATGACTAATCTAAAGCTCTGAAAAGCATCAACAGCAACACCGGCACAATGTCCCTCCAAAGAGCGAATGGAGGAGCTCAGCAGGTGGGAACGATCACTCTGCAGTCTTCAAACAAACCAGTTCGACGTCATGTCAGAGTACCACCAGATCCCTTCATGTACAGACCTGTTTTTTGCGAAGCTTGCAGATCTGCTGCTCCACCATGGCGATTTCCCTGTCGACACGGTCCATGTTCTGGATCAGCTCTTCCTTAGAGAAGCGAGCCGGAACCAGATCCAAGTCAGGGTCCATGTGGACCGGGCTGACAGGGGAGATGGGCTCCAGCTTTCCGATGGCACTTCCACGGTCCTGCCGGAGACGCAGAGAAGACACGGTTAGATACAATATCTTAGCCATCCCTAGTTTTCTTTCATTTTTAAATACAACAGGTTAATTAATTACTGTGCAAGATCACTTTCAACACCATTTATGTCCTATTTCAGAGGGTAAAAAGCCAGTAATAAAGTCCTCTGGGTATGGGCTGCCGGTGCGATGTCTTAGAGGTCACAGCCTCCTTTCCTTCGCCTGGACTGCACACAGCAGTGCTGGTAGCTGGCTCTGCTCAACAAACCGCTCCTGCTTTTGCTTCTGTTTTTTAGGATGTAGGGGGAAATCTGACATGAATTACACATCTAAAATCAAATTTAGGAGAAAATTATTAAGCATGTCTTCCGGAAGCAAAACGGAAGGGTGCGTCGGCCAGTGGAGGCATCGACACACAGAGCGGCTCATTAACTGAGCTGCCGCGCTGACGGGGAGGACACACCAGCCCTCCACGTACAGCACGGTGACACCAAGAAGTGGTGCGTACTAACCAGCTACAGCTCAATTTACCTATTACACAAGGGACCTTTGGGAAAATCCTGCTTGCTGAAATCGTTTAACTTCTCTACATTTAGTCACAGGCCATAAAGGGTGAGGAAACTCCTTGATTTTAAGATATGGGTTGAAGACTAAAAGTGCTGAGACCAAAACAACCTATTGATCCCCCAAACAGCCTGTGTATCACACACAGGACACCAAAAAGGAACAAAAGGCACCAAAAAGATGATAAAATAGTAAATTTGAGAGCCATGGAATCCCGAACAGTTGTTCATAGGGCTGTAAAGTCCCAGTCGACTGGTCCATACGTTCTTAGTCCACCAAAATTCTGATTGGTCGATTTTTTTTGCCGTGTTAATTTCTAGTCTATGGTTAATTTCATCAGGAAGAAAGTACCAAGTGCTAATGGGGGCATTTATTTTCAGAGCACCCCTGTTGCACAGGTAGCAGCCTGTCTTCAGAGAACACCCCCCTTGTTTTCACCCTTTTGGATTAGCCCAACCCACTAGAGACGGGCAGAATGAAGAACGTCCACGTTATTCAACGTCAGAATATGTATTTTTATTTTGAGCGTTTCATTTACAGTGAGTCCTCCTCTAGCATCCATGTCAAAGACATAGGCAGTGTGGCAGAATTTTACCAAAATAGATGGCGGGAAAAAAGTCGAATGCAAAATTTGCAAACAACAGTTTGCATATCAGAGCTCGCCTACAAACACGGCGTAGCATCTAAAAACGGTCATATTTCAATATTATAGGCTATTAATATCATATTAAACATATCTCAATATTTTAGTGTAATAATGGTTTATTTGTTTTATAACTTTCCCTCCACCTGCCGATTAGTCCAAATTTCAGGTTTTTCAGTCGACCAAGAATTTCTCTGATTACAGCACTAGTGTATCATAACCAAATTTAGTTGAGAGGTCGGCAAAGATTTCATTTCATGCATTTGTGTACTTTCCCCTGTAAAAGCTGGTCTGCTCTCCCCGCCTGTAGCAGAATAATGACCGTCACTGTCAGAGATCATTTATATACCAAATATCACCAGCCAAGCACAGATTTTAACATCACAACCATTACAGACTGAACTCACAGAGTAAAAGCATCTTTTCAAATTATTCCTCTGGCATAATGTGAATATGGCTGCCAACAGTGTGCCTCTTTGGAATGATATACAACTTCTCTTCTTCAGTTATGTAATCTAATGAAGAAAGAAGTAGAAGCAAATCATTCAACTTGGTAAATAGCACCACTTGTCCGTTACAGCTCGTATCAAAAATATATTATCATTGCAATGTGTGAAATATCAACATTTGCAACATCAATATCACAAAAGACTTCAAATAAATGTTAGGCTGGAGGCCTTTTTCACAGCAGACATTTTGACTTGAAGTGGTAGAATCAGCGCAGGTGCATCGGTCAGGGCTGTGTTTCACTTGGAGGAAACTCTCTGTCTGTCTATTGGTGTCAGAGCCTGTTTCTAGATTTAGAGCAATGCCCCAGTAAGATGAGAAAACCCGTGAAATGACCAGATAAAACAAGATGTCGTGTAGCTTCTCAGTCATCCAGGTCACGGTGATCCTAAAAGCTTGAATAAAGGCGACTGGACTTCTTGAATCCTCTCATCCAAAAGGCTTCTTCAGTTCTAAATTGGTTGGCAGGGGAATATTGGCTTGTAAGTAGAGAGGGGCCACTGACACTTGCCAAGTCATCACAGTCACATGTGTCACAGAACCACCGGATCAATGTGCCGGTCGTTTAGGTCATTCTCACCTACAAGTTGAAAGGATATGCTTTGGTCACAGGATCCAAGGTGTGAAAGGTTGTGAGACCGCCAGGGAAGGAGAGACAATTGTAAGTGCATAGTAAATAAAACAAGGCACACATTGGTCAGGTGGTTCAGTGACACGTGACTGTAAAGACCTGCCAAGTGTGAACAGATTTATAAACCGATACTCCCCAACAACTAGTTTAGACCTGAAGAGGCCTTTCCGAGCAGAAGGGAAACTCTTTAGGATCCAAAAAGTAAGTTCAGCTGCCCTTACTCAAGCTCTTAGGACATGAAACGGGCACCGTTTAACTCAACATAATGCTGACACTCTACATTCTTATATCTGATTTGATGGTTTTCATTTTTCAGAAATTGCAACATAATGAAATGTAGCACACCACAAGCAAAGTCTAAACATCCAAAATGTCTCCATCGAGTAGAAAAACAACGTAATATTCAAAAAGGAACGTTAATATCATGCAGATTGAAGTAATACTGCTCTGTGATTACACAGCAGATAGACTGATAAGGAGACTGTGAAGCGTTCTACCACAAACGGATTGCAAATACACTCGAACATTTACTTCTTTATATAAAGAGGGTCAAGTTTCATATGATGAAAGAATATCTTTAATCTAGACGAGAATTTTAGAAAAACAATTCACAACTGAAATTGAAAAAAAAAAGAAAAGTTAATTAATGAATTCAACTAACTGACTCGAGGCAGAATTCCTCTCCTCCTGATCCTGCACAGTTGTAGGTTTTCCTATTTTCTGAATGTATGTGACCGTTCCAGAGCTAATCCTCCATAAATAACGCTCTGTGTGTGTGTGTGTGTGTGTGTGTGTGTGTGTGTGTGTGTGTGTGTGCGCACGTGTCAATGAGAGAGATGGATCCAGCTTGGGTTTTGTTCTGCGTTATTTTTAAACGTCTAAAATGAGGGTTATATAAGTGGGCTAATCTGCACTAGGTAGGCAGCACTGCAGCGCTGCAGACCTGCTGTTATTGAAAATGTCAGTGCTTGAGGATGGAGAGAAGCTGTCTTTGAACACATCCCAGGCTGCCAAAGCCAGCGAGTCACAAAAAAGATGCCAACACTAAAATATCAAACCCAATAAACTCTTTGAAAAGGTGGGCTTAAGACAACATGTTTAGAGCTCAGAAAGCCAGAGATAAGGAACAAAAAAAGGTTTTATTCTTGTGTGTATGCTCTACCAGAGTCAAGTGTTAAGGCGTTTAGAACAGTTTTAACAAGGAGGGCATTAATATCATGACAAAATAATCAAGTACTGTCCCCCATGTTCTCCAGAAATCAGGTTTTCATCCTGATCCTGTTTTCTACACATCCTCTTCTCTTGTCAACAGTATGGCAGCACATCAAAATGACTTCACCTGTGAAACTGTGTGAGCAGGTCACAGGCGAACAGCCAACCTCTGATCCTGTGTAGCTAACGGCTTATTTGCCCTGACAACTCTGATTCCCTGTAACTCTTGCTGTCTCACAGCATTCCACAAAGCGATTATAAAAATAGAAAAAAATAAAAAAGACTCTTAAGCCAAGTACACAAAAAAGCAGAGGTGACTGCAGAACGATATTCAAATACGAATTTCTAAAGGGGCTAAGAATCTTTTAAAGCAAGAAAAATGCACTGTCGCTGCAGGAGAGGCCTTTCAGTGAACCTGAAACATCACTTTCCTGCCAACGCATCCGTTTTGAGCTGAAGAACGGTCTTGGAAAGCTTTATGATCCTGCCAGTCTCTGATAAAAAATAAAGCTGTTGGCACTGTTGGCATTACAGCTTGTGTCTCATGCACATTTTTAGTTTTCTAGACTGTCATTCATGGCTTACACATTTAACTTCAGACACTGTGTATTAAGATCTGAGCATTGCTTCAAATCTGTGACTGAAAGGCCCCCAAGATGGAAAGATGGAGCACTCCCTTGTGCTGCTATGCTAACCGTGCTCCTCACCCAACGCTCTGTGGAGACGAGGTTTGAAGGGATATTTCTGTTCATCTTAAGTGGGCCTGAGATAAGGACTTATGAGAGATCAGTGCCTTACGTGCAGTCAGAGTGCTGTTGGAGAGATGAGGAGGAAAGCAAAGTTAAGAGTTCTTCAGAATGGGGGTCGCGGTGAATTTTCACCATATCAAACAACGCAGTTCAACTTAATGAGTTTTCACACCACATCACTTCTGCATCAGTCATTTACTTTGTCACCATTACTGAAGGCAAAGAACATCCAGGCTGCTAGTCCAAAGTCCACTGGTCTAATCCCAAAATAGCAAATAAAAACCACATCAAAAGTAATGGCCCACAGTAAGCTTTCCAACACATCAACATCACCTGTCAGTACAGGGTGGGGAGTCGTTTTGTCCTAACAAGAAACAAACCCCCATCCATCCATCTTTTTACTACAACCACTCAAGGAAGGAATTTCATCAGACAGCCACAGGTTAAAAAGAAACTCTTAACAGGAATTATCTGTGGGAATATCTGAGCTATCATATCTGGGAAGGCATGGGTAATGCGTGTTTGTGGCTTACTGACTCAGACCAGAAACAGCAGGTGAGTCACTTCATTTCAATCTTTGCCACCTCAGAGGCAATTTGCAAAAGTGTTTCTATAACCCCAAGTTTTCTGAATCAAGCAAAAACCACTTCAAGCAAAGCGCGTCAAATGTCAAATGTAAGGGTGGTTTTTGGGTTTTTTCCCTTTTTCCATTGAGTTGTTGAAAAACAGCAATGTTACCGACAGCTAACCTGTTAAGTTAGTTAACCAACTCTCTACGGCTCAGCAGAGATGCTTTGAATTCTCTTCCTTTTGTAAAAATTGCTTGGTGAAAATATTTGGACCAAGATGACGAGATAATGGTAACGAATGGCAGCACAGCGGAGTAATTACGTCGCCTTTCAGCCATTTAAAAGTTAAACTGTGAGTCAAATGTTATTACAAGATCAACCTTTACTTTGGAGTTTAAAGATTTAGTGAAAAATAATAAAACTTGAGTTTAAGTTTAATGATAATGATGTTGGTTTGAAACCTTTGCTTCGCATAGATTAAACATAATTATTCACCTGCTCTTGAAATGTATCCATTTCTAATATGCAACCCAACTTTTCCAGAAAAAAACCTACAATAAATCAAATGACTGCACAGGGGTGTACAAAAACAAATTACCATAAATTCCAGACTGTAGACGCACCTGAACATAAGCCACACCCTCTAATTCCAAAAAGAAAATCCATTTTGTACTTGCATAGGCCGCACCGGATCATAAGCTGCGGGTGTCCACATTGTAATACGAGATATTTACACAGAAACACGTGAGGATTTTTAAACTATTAATTAAATGCGTAATAACAGAAACAAATACATACTGCAAATGCTTTTTGTCCCGAACACTTGGCGTAAATAAAAAATTTAAATTAAAATTTAAAAAAGACAGTAGCCTCCCAGGAAAAGTCATTGATCGCTTTTTTCCATCTTCCTCCTGCGCACTAAAAACCAATAAGTTCATTTTATTGGTCTAATGTTACGAGGCAAAATGTTTTTGGCGGCATGAAAAGCAACATGAGCCGCACCGTATTATAAGCTGCGGTGCTCAAAACCTGGGAAAAAAGAAGCGGCTTAGAGTCCAGATTTTACGGTAAGTCTTTGGGCCGTCTCTGTTACCCTGTGCAAGTGAGCCAAAACACAAGCATTAGCTTTGTCAGATACTACTGACTTACTCCACATTTTCCTGTCACTCCTTGGTCTCCAAGTCCTCCATTTCCCTTTTCCCACTCATCTTTGCCTCTCTCCACCTGCCCTTTGCCTCATTTCCAGTTCCGATCCCACCATCATGAGGTGTTCTTGTTCCACAGAGATTGCATGGGACTTCACTTATGTAATGGGTCTGCAGCTCCTGCTGCTTTCAGGGGAAGCACTGGCATTCCTGAATATTTTCCCGGATAGATTAAGTGTGGGTTTTTTTTTTTTCCCGTCTCTGCACCCTCTGTTATTGGTGTATCTATTTACCATTCTTTGGCCGTCTGCCTCCCCTGGCAGTTTGAGCAACTCCAATGTCAAAAACACCACCCAATCAGAAGCTCGGCACTTCAAGCAAGTCTTTTTGATGTGCAGTTCACGGTTTCACCCTCCCTCTTTTGAAATCTAGGTCAGCTCTATTATTTATTAATTGTGGTTTCACAACTCCTTTAGTCTTCCCTCTGCTGCTCACTGAGACTCAGCTTAGCTTCATTGCAGAAGCTCTTGCTCTGCTGTGTCTAATAACATCCTTTGGGTGTCTTAGACAGACTGGAAGGAAAAACCAAATAACAAAAATCTTGTAGAGATAAATGCAACACATTTCAGGGGAATAAGATGTCCCAGGATCCCCTGTTTGTACTTTGTATTGTACACTGCTTTTGTTTTGCTATTTGACTTCCTGGCAAGCTCAGCATGACTTTATCCGTTTGGTTGTTAATCATCCTACAGTAACACCTGGCCAGCTGTAAAAAAAACTACAGATATGATGTAAGGTACTTCACAGAGACGACTGACCTTTGTCATATCCTCAGCTCCTCCCATAGGCAGTGGCTGCCGGTGGGATGAGGGCCTCACCAGAGACTCTGGGCCCAGGTCTAAACGAGGGCGTTTGATCTCTGCATAGTCCACATCTGACTGGCCGGAGGGCTCTTGTAGGTAGATGTGCTCAAAGCGGATGTGCTGCTCTTGTCCCCTGAAAAGGAAAGACATACAGTTGTAGCAGATGTAAAGAAATCTACTGAAAAACTTAGATGTAGCATTAAAAGAGAGTCGTTTCTTACAAATTGTTGGTAATAAGCTTTTTTTTTCCCGGGATTGACAGTTTCTGATTAACAATGCTGCATTTTTCTCGTTATATGCTGGCTATCTGAAATGTTCTAATGAAATGCACCATAGCCTGAGCTGTATTTCAACAGAAATTCTAACAAAGCAAAACGCGGCAGTATTAGCGGGCTCAATATCAGGTCTGGCATGTTAATGTATTAAAGTCAGCAGAAATACACATATTGAAGGAGCCAATAAAATTGATTCGGTCGTTACAATGGCATATGTCAAAGCCCAGGATAGACACTGGACACACATTTCTCGTAGTCAGCTTGTTAGATGTGGAAAAAAAATGACTTGCATAAAGAGCTGAATGACTTGGCAAGGACCACACTGCTACGACCAGAAAAGACTAAATAAGACTGGTCGGATGCTGACAGCCAGTAGGGGGGTGTGCCAACTGACACTGACTCCAAGTCGAAACTTACAGGATCTACAAATTCCTCCAAGTTGGCCCAGCACAGAGTCAGCTTTCTTTAGTTTCCTCACTTTCTTTGAGCCACTGGCTCAGAGGCTGCTGCCCCACCAGCAGGCTGCAAATCAAACCATCCTCTCCACCACAGACTTGTGGAAGATATGCATCTTACTGCAAACGTTAAAGTCAGCTCTGTTCCTTCCTGCAGACAGCCTCAGTGTTTCGTTTTCAGGTCAGTCTGTTGTCCAGGAGAAGAACACACAAGAATCTGTAGCCCCATGCCCCAAACCCCCCACTTATTCTTCCAGTTTGGAAGCTACATGGTGTTTGGCTTATTCTTACCCTCCCTAAAATCCAAAGTTACCCCCGTTGTCTTTTCACATTCAAAATGAGGTGACGGCTCCCACATCACGCAGCAGGGGGGGGGGCTTTCATCGCCGCTGGTTATTCATTTTGAGTTGTTTTGTCAACCAGTGGAGGTTGTATTCTCCATTATCTTGCCATAATCTTCTGTGTGTGGGGCACTAGTTTGGAAATGGCGCTTCTTACATTCATTAAACTTTATGGCGTGACAGTGAAAAATAGCCAGCAACAAGCTACTGCAAGCAGTAAAAAAAAAAGGGGGGGGGTTCTGGGTGTGGACTGTGAAGCCGCTTAGTAATGTTTAATGAATCTAGTAAATGTTATTAACCCACATGTTAATGGTTCTTTCTGAGTTGGGAGGGAGTCTGGAGTCTTATGTGTGAAGGCAGAGCAAAGGGGGCAACTCATCACAACTTCCCTCAACAGCTCCATTACTTCCCGACCGGCCCGGGCCCCATTATGACAAGAACAGAGATCATGTGTGCCGATAGCAGCCAGTTCTTGTGAAAGCACCACAGCGTTTGTGTGGGTGCCATTCTCTTCTAGCTCCCCCAAGGAGCAGTTATGCAGCTCTGCATAGTTCACCACAGCTGGGATGAATGAAACCAAGGAAGTGCCCAGAAAAGAAGGCACAGCCCGCTCGAAAAAACCCTAATGCAGAACGTGCAAAAGCCCTCATGTCCGTCTTTATGTTGCTGAATAAAAGCAATATCATCAAGTGGCCAAAACACTAGAAAACAGCGATGTGTACAAACTTTAGCCTAGTATGAAAATACATCCTGGATACTGGTATGAATTAAATCTGGTTTTTTTGGTGTTTTTTACAGATTTTCCAACTAATTTTTGTATCTGGTTCACAGATAAGCAAATTGAATCATCTCAGTCACTGTACAAACTTGTTTTTTAGTTCTTGCACCAGACTTGTTTGCACTCTTTCTTCCAGCAACAAAAGAACTTCTGTTAATTGGTTTCTCCAAGTTTTTATGCAGGCTATAAAATATACTCTCCCCTTCTAAAGAAGTGCAGATGATCTCAGAAAGATGGGAAGAGGCGGAGCGACTGAGATATTGCTTTAAGCAAAGATAAGAATGAAACGAGAAGCACGGTAGTGATTATACTGCTGTGGTTGTCTGACCCATAATTACAGCAAATGTTGCTTGCCTTCAGTGCAGACACAGTGGTTGAGGAGACCTGCCTTGTTCACAAACCCATAATCCCATCATAGAAGAAAAGCACAGTTTCAAAGGCCATATTAGCTCCCACAACCCTGAGACTGCTGCAAATGGAGACAAAGTGTGCAGAAATATTGAGATTTGTGAAAAGACAAGCACACATCTAAGAGGAGAATGGATTGGAGAATTACAAAGACCCGAATTACACTATTCAGACTCTAAATGTGAACACAGAATGGGAGCTTTGGTTTGGATACTAAGCCCTCTAAAAGAAAATGTGAAGGCCTGAAATAATCAACTGAAAGGTTCCCCACCCCCAGACGCCTGCCTGCAAGACCAGGGTTTAATTTCACAGTCTCCACAAAGAAATGTGAGATAGCTGTCTGCAGTCTCCACTGTTGATATGATGCTTATCTTTTATCTGTCGAGAAGAAAATTCACTGCTCTGGTGGAGAAGTTACAGGAGGCATCTGTCTCGCAGTAGCATAGAGTGAGTCATCTTTGAGAGACTGCCAAAGCACCAGTGACTGAATGAAGTGTGTGAGTAAATCAGGAGCTGGTGGGTAGCATTTAAAATATGGTGGGTTTATTTCTGTATCAAGCTATGACCCACTGCTCTCATGCGGTGGGCTAGGCTAATAATCTGTCTTGCATCTCCACTGCATTCCACAGACACTAGATATTCAAGTTTTGAAAGGCAGCCACCACTTTACACCTGGAACACTCTGCATGTAATATTTGGGAGCCTATTTCTAGGCAGATCTGCTTCAGTTTGATTTTCCTTGAACGTTTAAACATACACAAAGCGATGTGCAATGAGAATCGGCTGTGGACAAAAACATGGTTTTAGTTACATATTCCAGGCATCATGTAAAATTCATACCATGCACATGAATCATATATAAGTAATAATCAAGTCTCATCTTCAAAAATGCATCTAAAATATATATATTTAAAAACGTATATATAAATAATACAGAACATTGGTAGGTACAAGACCTGAGTCCCCAGAGACAAAGTACTATTCACATTACGCTTCGCCTGACTTGCGGTTGGTTTATTGAAGATGGAAAAACTCTGCAGGCCTCATTGCCCCGCAGAACCGTTTAACACAACATTATAGAGGAACGGCTTGCGGCTGCCAATTACATAAGGATTACTCTGGGGGAGGGTTAACAGTCAGAGGCTTTAGTAGAATAATACGGCATTAAATGCCACCTGCATGAGTCTTTCATTGAGCATGATCTGTCAAACCTAAACACAAAGTAATATACTGAAGAGGCAACGCAAGCATCCCACATATCCACAGATCACTTCCCAACTGGGTACTTAGACACTTTTATAGATATAGTAATGCAAATACCAGAGAATCTAAGCACAGTGGCAATGAGCTTACCCGGCTCATGAAAGAAATGCCCTTCTATATGAGCATGGTGCTCCTACCTTTCATTCCCAGGCTGGAACTCTGAAAGTAAGGAAGGCCGACGGCGATGGGGTTGAGCCAGGTGGGAGCTGTAGTCCCTGGCATGGTGAGAGTGGTAGTCCACCAGTCCCACTTCCTGGAACAAAAGCAACACCAAGCTGTCAGTAACCGTGTATCATTTAGGAGCTCCTTCCTTCTGGGAAGGATACAAATACCATATGATAACACACAAAAACAGAAAAAGTGTTTTCTCAAGTTCCTGCCTCGTTTCTTCTGTAATGTCCAGTTGCACTCTCTCCAGCCCTCATCTCTCCCTCCTTTTCCACATGCCTCTCAGATACGGGGGGGTAAGCTACATGCAACTACTGTAAATCTGCACCTCTGACAATCAGGAACTTCAGGACACAGCCCATCACCCCTGATCTTCTCCTTAATGTGATGACAAGTGGGAGTGGTGGGATTAACAACAGGTGCAGCTGTGTGCATCCTGGGGGGCTAAGCCTTGAATTCTCCCATCATCCAATAACAAAGTAAGTCTTACAAAAACTGGAGGTCACTGAATGAACTTTTAGAGGCCTACTCTTTGGGGCACAAAGAGCTTTGTTCTTGTTGTGTAAAACAACGTAATCTTGATAATTAGGAGATGTTGGTGGAAATAACGAGGAAGGCTTTAATGACTCCATAACAACAACATGAACTTTCAACTCAAATGTCTAATGAGGCAACGATTTTTGGGGCACCACATTGTAACCTGGGAATGTTTCTGTTGGATAAACACCAGTGACGGGAGGCCTCTCCAGGCTGAGAAACAGTTACAGCAAAATCTCTCCAGTGGCTTCGCCAACGAACATTGCGACACTACAGGCGATGCCTCTAAATGCACGGCGTACAAAGCCCCTTACCGGGTGTGCCCGCTGCAGCTGCAGGGGTAGAGTGGCAGGGTTTGGCAGGTGCCGTGTGTCCACAGTTCTCCGGCCCGGCGGCAAAGGCTGGGGATGAGAGGACATGCTGGCACAGCCGCTTCCTCTACAGGCAGTAAGAGGGTGTGGCTGTAAGGAAGACGCCGCGCATTATCGGCAGTTTCTTTTAGCCTGCAACCTGCAGGTGGGAAAGAGAAGAAGGAAAGACAAAATTAGGCACGATACTTTGATACTTACTGCATAAAACCTGACAATGCAAAAGTGCTCCGAAGCTGGCAAATAAAATAAAAATATTTAGCCAAGGACCTCTGAAAGGTTCGAGTATGTGTGTCTGTCTCCTCCGCTTAGCAGAATATCATCACCTCCGTACCAAGGCTGCTCCCCCCTCTATTGCTCCTAGTATAGGAGTGAGAGTCCCTGCACCTGCTAGACTCAACCCCTCCTTTGCTGCTTACTGAATGGCCCTCTGTCCTCACACTGAGGACTCTAAGACAGACCAGCCAAGTCAGGCAGTTACCCGGTAAAAATATTCAGTTAACTAAGGTTTTAAAGGTAACATGAACGACTCGTCGCCCGATAAGGGTGCAGCCTGAAGAGACAGGCCACTGGATTTTTTTTACTTCAGGCTGTATTACCTAAACTAGACCGTCCTACTCTACTAGCAGTGTTCCATATATTGAACAGCTCTCACGGTCTCTCGTCTTTAACAAGAGGCAAACAAAGGTAGCCATGATCCTTTTAAAGCAACCATGCATATGACTGCAGCCCGCAGAGTCAAAGTAATGAGGAGGATTATGATGGAGATTTGGGATGCAGTGCTATAAGATTTTACTGTATATAGTATCATACCATTAGAATCAGATATAATGACCCTCAAACTGAAACTTTAAACTCATTTTCAGGAAGTGAGTTTCACAGGTAGTCGGAGAAGAAAGTGGATAAACTCGCACGCAGGTGAGATTCTCCATCTGTTTACATTTTTCCCCTCAGTATCATCGCTGATCAAACATTCACACTAAACCATTTGATTTTCACACTTTGCTGTATATGACTTCAGCCCGGATGAACATGTAAAACTAAGTTTCCACTGGATAGATTTATTGAATTTTGACTTCACAATGTCCATCTGTGTCCAGCCTGTTTACTGTGCCACTCTCAGGCACGCTTACGAGCTTGTGATAGTAGTAGTAGGCGGACCAGTACTCGTGACATGTGTCCCTGCGACTCTAGCCAAGAGAGAAATTAGGACTCCTGCCATATCTTTGGGCCTCCGAGTAATGATGCCTCTCTGTCAGCGCTCAAGTTTCAGCGCTGTGTGCGGCACACAAGAGGCTTGGTGGCAGAAATATGGACTCAAAGTGTCATTGCTGAAATGTTGACAAGACAGCAAAGTGCTGTAGGAGCAAGACAATTTTGTCAACTGAATGGGAGAACCACCTTCACAACCTTCACTTTAATGTTGATGACAACTAATGTTTTTTCACCACTGAAATGATAAAACACGACCAGTTATGAACCACTGGACAAATGTGAATGCCTAATCACAGTGGCCCGGGTTCAAATCTGACCCGTGCTCACCTCCAATTTCATCCTACCATCCAGTAACTATCCAGCAAAGATTAAAAAATAAATAAATAAAAAAAATAAAAGACTTCTCGATGCGTGTAAAAAAAAAAAAAAAAAAAGGCAACCTCTCGACATCCGCAGACCTTTGTTAGAGCTTACCAGCTCTTCAACAACAGCAAGTAACTGTTGCTGGGCTTCATTTTAGCCCCATAATACTTAAACCTCGTCGTAAAATGATGTTATCCAATATAATCACAGTCAAGAGAGTGTAGACACATTGTCAACATTGAAAAATACTTGAAAAACCATCGTCAGTGGATGCATAGAAAAAGGTTTATTCAACAGCACATGAAAAGCTGTAAACACAAAAACTGTAAAAAGTCACAGTAGCTACACCAAAACATAGCACATCAATACTGTAGCCTGTGTTGATCTATAAACGGTCTGATCTAAAGATATTTGGAACTAATATCAGGTACTGCTGTTGGTGATCATGGTTTCCACCACGACTCCTTCAAACTGGGACAGGTTGAGTAATAACCTCTAAAGGTAAAGTGGCAGTCTTCAATGTCTGACTCTACTTTTGACCCTTATTTGAAACAAAGAAGGGTGCTATCTACCCTTCCTTCCTGCTCGACTGTCACAAACAACATAGTGTCACTTGACTGCAGTTACGCAAAGGGCTCTATTACGAAAGGGTGAACATGGCTATGGCTTTAAGAGACAGAAGAGCTGTGTAAACACTGGCCACTGCTCAAAGTCTTTCACTACCAAGAGACTCAGTCTTTGTGTCTCAAAGTCTAAACCATGGCTTTAAATAATTCCCTGAAACGAGTGCACGCTCATTTCAAGTCACACACACCTGAGGATCAAACTGAGCTCACTGCTGATGAGATTCTTTATAGAAAAACTCCCTATATAGATGTGAATTCATCTGAGAGTTGTCAACAAAGGGCACAAAGCTACTAAAGTAAGCAGGGGTGAAATAATCCATCCTTCTCGGAAGCCGCTCTTTGATGACTGTCCAGTCTAGAGCGATTCCCTTAAGAAGGGGAAACACAAGTCCAACCACAGTCACAAGATCCACAGAGGACTGAAGGGAAAAAAGGAAAAAACTGAATCAAGATGAGAGGCGCAACACAATGAGAGAGCTTTGACATCAACTCTGAGGCAAATGGGACCTTCCAGACGAGAGGCTAAACACATGCAATGGCACTGCTATAGACACCCACAGGCAAGTCGATGGCCCGCTGCCAACACTGCAAATGAACTCAATCACCTCACTCCCCTGCTCTGCTGTGCTCTCCTCTACTCCCTTTTGCTCTCGTCTTTTCCAGAGTAGAGGGCCTCAGCCCTCAGCGGCGCAAGCCAATATTTCATCCTCTTACCCCCCACCCTCCCTCTCCATTTTAGGAATGATCTTGGAAATACTAGCACAGAGCAAACAGACAGCTTCCAGCTGGCCAAGGAGAGCAGAAGGAAGACTTCAAACAACAGTTTAATTCAAACGACATGAACCGTAGATCAAATCTCCGTCTAGCACGAGCTAGTAGCTTCACAGTCACACTCTAAAAAGTAGAATAGATTCTACATCTCAGCCTAACTATTCACTGACCAAATTAAGAACAAGTGAACACTCCTTCGCATCAGGTATGAGATCTGTCCATATCCATGACAACACCGGCTCCCTTCATCCAACAACAGGAACTAAAAACAGTTATTCTGACACTCCTCTCCAATGAAGTCACCTCACAAACAAACAATTACAGCCATGAAACCAAACCTTCACTTTTTAAGGAAAGGTTTTCTTTTAAACCATTGTTTTGGTGTTTTCTCGTCACGATGTTACCCAAAGAGCAGTGCTCAGGCCTCTTCTGCTCCACTATAACATCCACTTAATCACGCACTGGAAGTTTTGTTGGCGTCACATTTCGGTGATGCATTTGACAGTCAACTATATGACAGCATCGCAGGTTGACTCTTGTTCCTCACAGGCACTGATGCACAGAACAAATTACCAACTAAAAATGCCAAAATTGTCCCAAAGGACAATGGTTGAAGCAGAGCTCAGCTTTAGACTATTAGACTACAAATCATTTTATGCATAGTGAGGCATTTATGAGCCCAAATGTTCAACATCGCCACCCTTACGATTCTCAAATCATCTTAAGCAGCCGAAGTGTGACCCAGGAAATACAATTTTCCAATTCTAAACTATAAAGACGCCTTTCAAAAAGGAGTTAGATAACACTGATGGATTCATCGATACATTAAAGCGATGGCCTCATCCATCCAGACACTGGTCACGTTTGTGTTGCCGTTCCTCATTCATACGTATTCTAAAAAAGTGATGGAAATCCTTATCAAACCGAACACTATTCGGTTACATTCCTGAGCCGTTAAGCAGCGATAAGTGGGATTTTTTTCTTGCTGTTCGTCAAACGAGGCGTAACATAACACACAACCCTCGAGAGTTACAGTTATGTCATAAAACGCTGTGCCATAAAAATGTATATTAAGAAATCACACACACATCGTGTGTTTAAACATGAGCAGAAGTTTAAGCTCAAAGGCTGATTATCAGAGGTTAAACCATGGAGGAGAAAAGTTTTATTTCATCTGTGGATCAGAAGCCAAATGAACCCACTGTTGCTTTGCATGTCATTCCGTTAATATGACGACAGCAGTTTAGACATTCAGCATGCTGAAAGCGGCACGTTTGTGTTGCCATGTCCGGTCGAGTCGGATCGTGGACTAAAAATATTCCTAAAAAGCACAAGGGTGGGGGCGGAGTTATTCGCACGACTCAACACATTCAGCTGCTGTCCAATAAATACAAACCAATGCATGGCTGAAAGGAGCTAAACTGAAAGATATTTTCAGGATTTTTCTTTGAAAGAGAATTCAGCAGCAAGTTCATAAAATTTAAATCGTGTAGGAAGCACAGAAGGACACAGGACTAGTTTAACAATTTATCAGCTAAGACTAATATTATCATGCAAATCCTCCATGTAGAAACTGAGGGAAGTTATTTTAAGTTACAGCTCAGTTAAACAGCTATGTGGATATTTCACCAGTCTCAAAATCTTAATTTGCTTGTAATTTTACTCGAGTTTCATCTATGACTTGTGTCATCACAATAGCTCAAAGAGACAATGGTTCCACTGAGAGGGGGGAACCGTTTAAGAATGAACTGTAACGGGCAATAAAGTCTGGGAACAACAGCACAAGTTTATAAAGCAGTGCCCTGGAGAGCAGAGCTCATGTGAGGGAGGGGGCCACGAGGAATGTGGCACCCTGTCAGGTCTCATAAGGATTCATCTCCATGGAGCCTCATTACAGAAAGGCCCTGGAAAAGGAGGCTTGTGCTTGCTTACCCCTTTTCTCTACCCACCATGAAGCTCAATAGTGAGCGGTTGAAAAACACCCGTTGACCAAACTGCTTTCATCTCTTTACTGACAGAATCTTTACTTACGAGCACGTTTTAAAACGCACTGAAAAAGTTAGCAGTGAACTGCAGGACTCCAGTGATCTTATCGTGATCATATATTCGTTTCATATTTTAAAGCTTGTGCTCGTAGTCGTTTCCCACTAATGTTCACGCAGCATGAAAAAAGAAATGCTCCTGCAATTATTCTAAGCGTCGCTGTCACATTGGAAGCCATTTAGGCCTTATAATCAGTCATTTTTTTGTTGACTTTCATTTATTCTAAATCTATTTTTCATATTATGACTGACAAACATTTGTGTAACTATTTCTGTAAAGGGTAAAGAAAAAGAAAAAAAGAACTTTATACTCATGCTGACACTAACTCCGAGACAACGATTGTTTTAATCATTGGTGTTTGGCTGGATGGATGACGGGACTAACTCAGAGCATTTATTACTGCTTTATACTGACTAAACAATCCATTAGTACAAGCCTAGCTGTTGAAAGCAGCACGGTAACAGCTAAATCACTCGGAGGAGGAAAGAAGGTTGTCAGAGCACGACAGCAAGTAAAAAGGGGAAGTTGACAGCTTTAAATCAGCAGCAGTACAAGAACCACGTATGACTGTCGCACATCCACCCAACCCCAGCGAGGGGCCATTTCCACCGATATGTTGTGATTTCTAAGACTTAATGGCAACCATGATGTTTCTTTGGCTTTTTTATTTATTTACTTTTTTAATAAACAGCTCAGTTGCGCAGAAGCCGCAATGAAAGATATCGTGAAGTGGGTACATGCTTAAAGCCAAACAAGACACAGAAAAACAGCCGACAACGGGAGGAGTCTCATCTCATTTAGTTGTTTTTTTATTGAAAACAAAATCAGAAGAATGTCAGTGGTCATTCAATTCAAAACAACAGAAGCTCACAACCAATGGAGTAAAGGTAAATGTGTTCAAGCCTGCCAGACGACAGAATTATTGCCTGTCTCAGCTTGATTTGTAGCTGCAAGCACAAGCTGGAGAGTGCATTGCTATTCTTACCAAATATCTCCACACCACACGCTTGGTTTACCCCTGGTAAACTTTCACAAAGGAAATCTGAGGTCACAACACAACGTCTGCATCTTAAGAAACTATGCAAAGGGTAAAGTGGAAACATCAACGTAAACTTTGACCAGAATTTGTTTTGAGGGAAACGATGCAATCACCCCCCTTGACCACAACCTGGCCCGTCTCTGGTTTTGAATCAAACCAAATACTGCTTTCCAGTACACAAACAACATGACTGGCACTGAAGAAACACCTGCAGTTAGGCGGACAAAAACTATTGCGAAACTGGTAGCAAAACTCGAAAAGGGAAAAAAATAATTGTTTGGAAAAGCTAAATAAATCTCTGTTCCATCTTACCAAAGTTTAACGAGGGGAACAAAATGGGGCCAAGTCAAAACGCGATGTGGTTAACAGTTATGTTAGCTGCCAATATCAATCACATGATTTCCATTGCACTAAATAAGTTTCACGTACATGAGTGAAAGTAGGTTACCCCGTTTGTTGCAATAACTAGCATTGAAAGTAGGGCTTGAGCAACGACTCAAATCATTTAAACATGGAGTTTAGCATGATTGTTTTAAAGAAAAACAGTTTTTTTCCCTGTTGTAGAACATCATGGCAGACAGCTTGAAAAAGTCCATAAGTTTGTCTCACTAATATCTTATAAGAAAAATAATAAACCTGAAACAGACGAGCGCCTCTGACCCCCAACCTCAAAGCTTCCACCAGAGGATGGTAAAGACCTGCTGTGCTGGACCGGGTTAAAGCCTAAAAAGCTACAGGCCACGGCAGCTCGCTGTCATACTTTGTTGTCAAAATACCTGTGTTTGTGTGTGCAGTGCCTGACATTCAAGGTCTCCATTGTAACGCTGTGTGAATAGAACAGTATCGGTACCTAGTTACCAAAAGTAAGCTGAAGACTTCTGATGACGGATCGTGTTTCAAAGGGTATACAGCTCAGGTAAAACACCACATAAGTAACATTGTGGATATAAACCGATTTGTTGAAACAGGCACATTTTTTTCAATTTTTTATTATTATTATTATTTTTTTTTTTTAAAAAGGGGGGGGGGGGGATAAAACACTTTTTAAACGTTGGTGCTGGCTGACAAACATCAAGTTTGCAGTCAAAAGTCAGACTAAATTTCTTTAGATATATGGTACTGTGGCACAGGTAATGAACAAAGGCATTAAGCGTGTGTGATAGACTTTACCTGAGGCTACGCATGTAAGCTAGAACAGGAATTTAGCACACGCCAGCAGCTTTGCAGTGAACTGTGAGCAAGTGACCTGGGGCTTTGACCATTTCTTTGAGGATGGTAAAAACATCAGCAGTAAAAAGTGGAAAAATGCTTCTGTGACTTTTTTTTATGTAACAAATACAGTATGAACCAAGCGACAACTGGAGAATTTTCAAGGTGAATCCATTTATAACCACACATACACTCCACCAAATGATCGCATATAAAAAAAAAAAATAAATGGTGGGAAGGTTAATGAAATTATTTTTTTTAAAAGTATGACATTTTTCTATCCAAAACAGACAGCAAAGGTACACTTGATAGCAAAAACATGAGATAGGGGAGAGCTGACCAGGACACCATCTAGATGTACCAGGCCTACAGATGCTGTCCAAGCTGTATCTAAAGCCCATTTCACATATCTGTGGATAAAAAGTAACTCTAATTCATATAACAGGGGCGGATAAGCTCTGCACCATTGTGTCCCTGCACAAATGAGGTCTGCACTGCAGGAGTTTGCCTCCTTTACCAGATCAGAGGTGTATCAGTGGCGGATCAATTGTAACCCGCTTCGCATCTGCTTTCACACATGACATGATGTGCAATGGTGGCGCATCAGTGCGGGCTTGAAAATGCATATGGCAAAGAGGCTTAGGGTTACAGCAGAGCCCCGACTGGATTTCCTGCTTGCTCCTCCGTTGCAGCCGGCCTAAATGACACTGTGTGAAATCACATAAAGCATAAAGCACGCCCCTCCCCCTCCCTGCTGGCCGGTGTAGAAGTGAGGCCTTCAACAACAGTCAGCCAACTAAGCCTCTCCGTTACCATGGAGGCAAAGGCACTGTACCAGAACCCGCCAGAGGACCTGTAAGCTACTCCCTCTGTTCACAGACGCACACTGAGAGCAGTGAAACGCGTTTTACATCATTACTACGATCAATTTTCTGTAACAAATAACTCAATAATCACACTTGTTGCAGACTAGGGGTGCAACGGTACAGGTAACCCATGGTACCGTCCCTACCTCGGTGTTTGGGCCACAGTTTCAGTACGTGTTTTGTGCAAAAAGAGAACAACTTTTTTTCTCCCAAAATGATCCGTTTATTTTGCTTGTCAGCAAAAAACTGTAAACAAATTCCAGTATCATTGGTGTACTGAATAATAAAACACTTTTCTTTCAAGCTAACAGTTACTAAACACAACTTTCAAATGGTAAAATTAAGATTCTGACTCGGAGCTCAGAAATCCGACAATGCTAACACTCTGTTAGCCCAGCCCCCAACTAGGCGGCCCACCGACCTTTTGCAATCGCAGAGCGGGCCAGTTCACCGGCCAGGCCACCGGGAAATGTCCTGGTGCTCCCGATGGCTAGTCCACCACTGCTCTCAACTCCTCTGCTAGTGCTGGCAATGCCCCTTTGTTTTCTTTTTCCACTTCTGTGTGCAAGCTACACTTTGAACCCGCCTCCAGTTACAACAGTGTGACTGACAGGGGGTGCGTGGGTGGAGGCACAACAGTGATTGGACATTAACTCGCGTCTAGCATGGAGGGCTTTTCACCTGCCTGGACAGGCCTGAAAAGCATCAGCACAAAATTAATTGCAACTCCGAAAACCCGCGGTCCATAAGGATGTATTGTTCTGCGCAGGGGGGACCGAATGGTTCAATATTTTAGCGAGTACCGTTGCACCCCTATGATAATTGATATGTGATCATTTGTGACCAATGAATGAGTTTTCTGACATGTACACCCACATAGAAAATGCATCAAACCAAAAGGAGGCAGCTGAACGGTAAGAAGTTTGCATCGTTTACACAGTGCAGTTTTCCTGGATTTGTATTGGAGGTTTTGCTGCACTTGGATTCAGATTTTTGCCCCTCTTTTCCTCAATCTCTGACTAACACACTGACAGCAGATGCACTTAGGTTTCTCTTCTCGCTGTGCACACATTGTAACAATTAACAGTTAATTGCTGGAGGATTGTTGTTGGCTTTCCCCTTCGGAGACACTGTTGCCAAGTTGGTGACTTTGCCGCTTGTTTTAGCTACTTCCATCCTACAATAACCCCCAGAGACAAATCTAACTACTATATGGACCAAATCTAGGCAAATTTCTGTGGACAACAGCCTCTGGCAGCTTTCTTCCCCACTGCAGGAATAGAGAAGAATGATGTTTTTTCCCCATGCATAGGTTTACAGGAAGTGCACATTTCTAATGCAGGGGTGATCACAGATGCAGTGGGGGACTTAACCACAGTCTGTTCCATGAGTGACAGCAAGTACGTTAACTGTAACAGATGTAAATGTGGGAGATAAAGATCATTCTGTTGCTTCCAACTTCCTCTGAGTGAGCCTCTCATACATACAAAAACACAACTAGGGCTGCACAATTAATCGTTATAAGATCGCAATCTCAAATCACACATACACATGATCTCATTTCTACACACAGCGATTCTGAAGCATGTTATATCACGAGCTGCATCACAAACAAATGCCCCTATTTTCCTCCCGGATTTTTTCAAGCGTCCCCAAACACAGCACTGCCTCCTCCCTCAGCCTATGGTAAAGCGTCTTTACAGGTTAGAGCAGAGAAAAGTCTGCGGTGAGGAGGGTTAAATGGATGGCAACGAAAACCCAAGTGGTAGTGGCGAGAGTCACCCACCCAAGCGAACTGCACTCGTGCCCAAAAGAGGTTCGCATTCGGCGGTGTGGAAGTATTTTGAAATTAAGCCGGAGGATAACAAACAGTGTGAGGTACATTGTAAAGTGGGTTTTTCCTTGGTTGAAACACCACAAATCCCTTCAATCACCTTAAACGTCAGCACAAAGTACAGCACGATGAAACCATACAAAGCAAGAAACAAAGACAGACGTCAATAACCGGAACCTTGTACAATGCAACGTCTTACCCACCAAACTCCAGGAGACACAAGGAGATCACAGCAGCTGTCACACATCACCTGGCCAAAGATATGGCCCCAGTGAACACTGCACAACAGGAGGGAATTCAGATGATAAACACTCTCGATGCCCTGCAACGACTACTTTTCAAACGTTGCTCCCCGACATGCACAATAAGCAGGGGAGGGGGGTCGAGGCAGAATTGCACCAAATCAAACATTTTTCCGCTACGTCTGATTTGTGTTCCAGTCGCACCATGGAGCCATATTTGAGCATGACGGTTCATTCTATAGCGCCTGATTTCACGATCAAATGCTAGTGCTTACACATGGCTTTTTTCCCTTGAAGACCATACAGGAGAGAACCTAGCACAGGGATTAAAGGATGCCCTCTCATCTGGGAGTCTGACAGAGGACAAACTGACCTGCATCACAACAGACAACCGTCAAAACATAGTAACGGCCATCTCCCTCAGTGACTGGACCAGGCTGCAATGTTTTGGCCAAAGTCACAACAAAAATATAACTATTGTATTTGTATCACCACAACAATACTTTTGAAAAGTCTAATAATAGCTGTTGACGTCTTTTTTTTTTGTTCTATAACTCCATATACACCAGTGAGTTTGATTTTTGGTTTTAAATCTCTTGCAATGAAACCTCAGGATTATCCAAGATAAACTGCACACAAGCTGGAGTCACCATTATGACTGCCACACACTCACTCAAAACATATTCACCACTTACACAGAGTCTGCCAATCTGCCAAGTCTGGAAGTGTGGCCAATAAGTTCCCAAAAAACAATTACACTCCATATCCTCAATAAGAATCCCATTTATAATGCAGACCAAGTTCCAACTGAAATAAACAAGTGAATGTGTTCACCTATCAGACTCTCCCGTTTCAAATAATTACAGGTAAAGAAAACACGAGATGTATATGCAACACATACAATCACAGAAGAGACCCCCTTTTTCAGCATTTTAAGACAGATTAGTGTATTGGTTTGTTTCATACTATATCAGAGTAAATAAAAAAATAAAAAAGCCCCACGCAGCCCATCAGATAAGAGCTTTCCAAACCTTAACTAGCATCTCAGCTCCTGCTGTGCTCATTAGGACTATAGCTTGTACACATTCATCAAGAAGTGCCAGGTAATGCCGATTTCAAAGCTTAAATACTCAAAATCATTTCCCACCATTAGTAGTCATGGGATGTTCGAAACATTTTTGAAGCTCAAAGCTAAAGAAGCCAATATGAAGGGAATCTGTTATGTAACCGTTTCTACAGTTTGGGATGTAATAAAGAGAGAGCATTATTAAACATGGTGGAGATAAAGTTACGCTCTACCTAACCAAGAAAACTCATCATTGAACATACCATATTTAGATTACCACAAGAAATGGATAATGGTAAAGCAGCTCAGTTTCAGTCTGAGGCTAATCGCAAGAGTTCAAAGACTCAAACTGGGGAGCTTTAGTCGGAACACATTCACACTTAGACAGGAAAAACGTAAACTGTTTCCAAAACTGAAAACCACATTTCTACCCCACAAGCAAATATATAAATAGCAGAATATTTTGGCTCAGCCTGAATGAAGTCTGGTGGCTGTGAGAGTGGCTGCATACCATGCTTATTTAAAAAAAAGCTGACAGTAAATACAGTGGTGAAAAATTTTAAGTGTAGCAACACTTACAGATTTCTTTGTGAAATGTTTCATTTTTGGGCTGTACTTTTGCATATTCTGCCAATGCATCAGGGTCTTAGACTAACGTTTTACTTACATCCCCATAGCAGTGTTCTATTGGTTAGAAACTTAAGCCCAAGCACAAAATGTGGTACAAAAACACTTTCATATCTTTTTCCCATCTTAAAAGCATTTAACTCATTACACCAATCATAATTGGCTGGGTCTCACTGGGAGGCATGACGCGTATGGCTCTTGTGTAGCAACGATGATATTCTCTAGCAAAACACGATCACATTCTCCTTGAGTGAATGAATTATGAGAATAACTCATTCCAGAGAATGGCTTTACTGAAAACTGGAGCCCGTGCCCTCAGGCTGAAGTTGTGAGCGCAGGGCAGCCCACTTTCCTTAGAGACAGCGAGCCGACGGCCTCGATTTTGTGCTCTTAAGGCCTTAATACGTCTGTTGGGGCTCCATCTAGTGGCATAGCAAGGTCGTGGCGCTTTATTGAAACTGCGCAAACAGCTAGTGTTTGCGCCATGGCAGATTAGACAGCATTTCACAACCCGCAAGGAACTGTGACCTCCTGCTCCTGGGGCTATGATGCCAGCATTCCATTCACTAATTTCTTGTTCATTGTTGCCCCTAGTTCTGGGTGAGTCAGTGAAACGTGCTTTTTTTAAAAACACACCCGTGTGCGCCTATGCGGGACAGAGCTGTCCTAGCAGCAAAGTCTTTTCTGAGAACAACATGGTGCCAAACACACAGGCTGTTCAGGTTAAGCTATCTGGCCGTTTCCTGCAACACCATCATCCACAGATTTACCTGTGGCCTGGAACGCACAGCGCTGCACGCAGAGGCAAACGTCCATGATCACAGTAATCTCTTAACCCACAGGTGTTCAGGTTTAGTCGTCATGTCCTCGCACAACTCCGCTTGGTACGCCAAGAGCATGGAGGTGACAGTCAAAGCTTCGGCTTTTCTAAGGTCTTTCAGTTACAGCAGACTGGAAGCAGTCAGTTTCTGATGGCAGTGCGGGGCTCCTGGAAGCCGCTGCTGACAAGCGTGGGTACATGTGGGCTTCAATGGGGCATGCAGAAGTTGCAAAGTTTCTCCATGTTGTCCAAGTCCAGGGAGGAAGTCCCCAGTATGAATAACTGAAGGGATGGTCCTTCCATGAAACTCCATCTCCTCTCCACTGGCGTGAGAGAGGATGGTGTCAATTTTTCTTTGCTAGCTGGATTGTTAAACACGGGTAACACAGCAGACCAGGAGCAGAGGTAGCTAGCGTCCAGCGACAGAATGTTAGCTTGGGAATATCCAGTCTATGGGCTGTTAAGCTAGCTATAGAATGAACTGAGATATGCTCTAAAGCAAGAATAGGTGTCTGAATGATGCTGCTGCATTGCACGTGCTACTTAAAAGGTGGAGGAATACACGGGAGGGTCATATCCCATAGTGACACATCGACACGAGTGCTGCGAGTGTTTTCACTAATGTGCATAACATCAAACATCTTTGTTTAAGCACATGAAATGCTAAATTACCTGGTTTCAAATCTGCTGTGGTGGCAAACTGTGGCAAAATGATTAATAATGCATCACAGCAGTTCAAATAATACTAGAATTAACTGTATGAGGTCACAACCAATTCATCTTTTGATCCGTTGCCTCCGTTAGTAAAGCCTACCTGACATTCAGCCCTCCACTCTGAACTGCACAAAATTTAACTGAGGAGTGCACTTGTGTGGAGGAGTGACCTACTTCCGCCACACTGCTACTTAATTATTCAAGTGCTTTGAAATGTTCTTCTGTATGGCAGCATGCAACCCGAGTGCCTCAGTTTGCTGCTCATGATAGCAGCCTCAAAGATTTTCCATTTATGCATGAAAGGATGCCACAGTACGTGTAAACTGACAGCGTGCACGTGAGCTCTGCCAAACAATGCCCATAGATGCCAATGTTAGCTCACAGAATTAAATTTGATGCGATGAATTCTGTCTGAACAACAGACAGAAAAAGATTTTACAAAGGAATAAGTAGAGAGAAAACACCCATCGCAATGCCAAGAGCTTGATGTTCAGACAGCCTGATGTTCTGATTCATTCAGAGGGCTAAACTGAACTGTCACGGATCCTCTGTACATGTCAAGACAGGCGTTTGATCCTCCAACACAGCCTGTAATTAAACCGTCATACCTTTCACTGTCAGCCATTTTTTCTCTCCATCAACTACACTGAGGTGTATACTGTTGGCTGTTATTGCTTGCATGCCCTAATATTGGGGGGGGGGGGGGGGGGGGGGGTAAAAAAACAAAACTGTGCTATAAACATGCATTATGAGTAAAAAAGTTAGGCTAATCAGAGAGATAAATGCCACCCACAGCTGTAGCCTGCACACAAACAAGAGTAATGTCCTATAACACGTCATCTGCGTTACGTAACAGAGCCGAGTGAATCACTTACCACAGACATTTTTAATCTCTGTTAAGCCGCTGGATGGCTCTCCTTTATTTGATTTAAATATGGGTGAGTGGTTTTAACAGCAACTCCACCTCATAGATAGTGAAATGGAGGGGGGACAAAAGCCATATTAATAAATTACCAGCTTCAATCAAATACTACTAACACCACACGCAAATGAAGGAGTATGAGGTTTTATGGAACACGGGAAGGATCGAAAACTATGCTGCCCACAATCTTTGAATTTTGATTTGAATAATAATGTAGCCTTCCAATTTAATCTGGATATAAAGAACAAAGTAAACATGATAATTGTCAATTTCATCTTCAAAGATGGAACCGCATCGTGACAAACTCTGTTTTTCAATAGTTTGGTCAAATATAAGAAGAACAAATGAGTGACTGATTAGCCTACCAAAAACAATAAAAATAAAAGTTCTTTGAAAGCCAAGAATGACAAATCTATGGGGTCTTGCAAATATGCGAGTTCAGATTCCTGAAGGGAACGATAAATCCGGCGCTCCTTTTTAGAGCTACACTGTGACAGATGTAGAATCCGTCTGACCTTCAGACCCCATTAACCCTTTGGCCAGCAGGCCCAATATACCCAACCCCCTCCCTTTGATGACTGCATCACCAACTCTAAAAACAGGAGGATGTTTAAGTAGATGGTCAAATCCTTAGCCTGTAGGATACATGCAGGGTCTGGATGAGTTAATGTCACAGCACCCTTCTAACAACCAGGTCAGAGGAGGCAGTTCAACGGACAGAGACTGTGAAAACTCTGAGGTGGAGCAACAGACCAGCAGCGTTTGATCAGAATATTCTGCCACACTGAGTCACACATAACATTCCCCATAAACAAAAACTACCAGGTGCAGTCCAACAGTGAGCGAGAAATGCAGGACAGCTGCTGTTACTCATTCAGTGAGAGGGAAACTGAGCGGGAGGAGGGAGCACACCGAGGAGGCAGTTTCACCGCGCCTGCCTCAAATTTCCCTCAAAGGTTCCTTCATGTTAAATTACGGACTCTTAGTCGACGTCTGCTACTTAGATTTTAAAAAAAATTTCTTCGTAGGAACTAAAAGTTGAGCGACTGATCACTTTGGTCGATAATCATCAAAACCAGTCCATTTTACAAATCTGTGCAGTCTTAGCATCATCTCCAGTCACACAAGGACACGCTTTACAATTTTTCATAAACTTCCTCACACGGGAAGTATTTTTTCCCCAAGTTTGATGATAAAACCCGACAGCCCCAGACTAGCGTGCTTTGCAGCCAGTCATAGAGGACTTCAACCCCTACGTGGCTGACTTTTGTAAGCAAAACCAAGCATGTGGCTAATTAGCATAGCCGCATGTGTGTTTTACCAGTGCTACATCTCTGCAGACATTTCTCTTCTTATGGTTATAATGCAACAAAATGACTGAACAGTTGGTCCGATAAACCAAAAGTCTGGGGTAGAAACCTGCGTTTAATTACGGACACGACGCAACATGGCGCTGGGCAACATTCCTCCCGTTTGCGTGATTCAGTGCACAGTTGTTGCAGTTAACAAGTTAATGACTAATCACATGACGATAAGCTCATCATACATTCTCACCATCTCCTTTTTCCGTGGATGCCAAACGGCAGGCTTGATCGAGATGATTAATAGAAAGTGTACCGAGACAGAAATGCTTGATTCTAACAATTATTTGACTTTTACATCTATGTGTATCACAGCTTCTTATGATGAGTCTCTCTTTCACAGGAAACCTAAAAGTAACACTTTATTTACCATCACTGGACACAGGAAGTCGAGTGGCAGCCAGTTCGGTGCAATCTGTTGGTTTCCTTAGCTAGGAAATTGCTGTTTTATGCAGCTTTGTTTGTAAGAATTGGGCTTATTTTCTTTTAATTTAAATAAACTGGATTTGATTATGATTACAATGAAATGGACTTGGCTTGAATAGGGCTGCACTGAAGTGCCTTGAGATGACATTTGTTGTGCTTCGGCGACATTTAAATAAACTGAATAATAACAACAAATACGGAGAAAACGCCAGCCTGTCCCACCGGGTGTGAGATGGGAAAAACAAATGTTAAAAAACTAAAAAAATAATTTTTTTTTTAAAAAACTATCAGAAACAACTACAAATTATTAAATGGACTGGTGTAGCAAATCAATTCCCCTTTAAAAGACAATAAAATGAACAAAAGCTTTCTCCATTCCAGTTTCATATATGTCTTTTTTATTCTTTTCCTCCTCTAAAAGGAGGAAAAACTGAAAGAGCAGTGAAACGGTCTCCCCAAGGAGCCATGAAGAGCACAGATTATCTCTGCCCCCATTACCCTCTTAGATAAGGCTGGGATATCTCCTCACTCACATTTATCTCTTTATAATCCATATTGCTAAAATGACACTTTACTACGCTTGAGTACGCTCTGTGGACCCAAGTCAGTAATGTCAGTGTTTATTATCAGACTTTGTGCTCCCCAGACTATTAACAACGAACAAAAACTGCTCTCAGAACCCATAACAGCTTGTTATACCTCAGCAGTTTATATAAGCATCAAGTAAACCCTTTTCATTGTGTAAGTTATGCAACCAGCACGAAATCAAAATAGACATGAACTCTATAATCAGATTCTTAGTAATCTATTCAAGGAGGACATCTCTTTATTTGTGGAAATGTAGAGCTTCAGAGCCACCCACGATCACGGATTATCTGTTTTTTTCTGATCTACAAATCAATTTTACAGCAGACAACATCGATTTTAAAAATGCAAAACTATGTGGTTTAATATCGACTCTCCTCTGTCTTCCTGTCTCTGCTGCCAACATGAAACGACACACTGCTCTACAGGCACTGTCCATCAGTCTCACTTGTTAAATATAACTTGCCATTGTAGCCAATTGGTAACAATTTCCCTTTTGCAGCAGTAAGGGCTACCCAGCAGAAATTGAGCTGCATGTGGCACAGCAATCCAGGACTTCTTTCTCACAAACACGTCACAATGCAGAGACACTAATCAAATCAACACATAACCATGCACAGCATCACGCTTTAACTGGTGACTCTTCAGACTAATTTAAAGCCCCGTGCAATAATAAATAAATATTTTGTAGCAGCCTCCTCCTTCTTGGTGCCCAATTCTATAGCTTGAAGCTGTGTAAAAATAGTAAATGTCATGGAGTAGATCAACTGAGGCGAAAGCGGTTAATTTCCATTCCTTCAATCATGTAAAAGGTTAACAGTTTATACAGGTGTTGTAGTTAATACAGCTTTAAGTCATTTCAAACAACTCTGAGGAGCTTTAAGTAATCTGTCAATATTATTATGACAATCCTATTCACTAAATATATATATATATATATATATTTAAAATCTTCGCACAAATGCCCAAAAGTGACTCAGTTTTGTCGAACAAATGCCAACATTGCAACTGAAAATAGTTGCCAATTGAAGTAAAATAAACATGTGACCTCCAAAAAAAAGGTTGTGAAACTGACACCATGATAGAAATGCCCATAGTTTCATTTTGAGGTCCCATGTTCCCCGTTATGAAAGATTTTAAAATCTCAGATAAGAAAAACAAAAACAATTGCATCAGGTGGTTTTTGCCTATTAGAAACAGAGCCAATGCACACAGGTGAAAATATTAAATCCCTTTGCAAACATGCTCTGAAGAAGCCTCAACCTCAAACAAAGGCTTCATTCAATCCGTAGGGCAAAGATGACTCCTTTTGTTTGGGATATATTCCTCAATGGAATCAATAATAATAATAATAATAATAATAATAATAATGTAGATATACCCCCCCCCCCATAAAAACAAACAAATTAGAAGGATACACACCAAATACTATCACTTTCTCAATAAGCAGAGCTATAGTTGACCACAAAAAGTTTTAATTGTGAAGCAGCAGCAGGAAGTGCCATGGTGGAACGTTCTTTCGAAATATTTCCTTTTTTGGTGAAAGCATTACCTGAAAAAAGGCTCTGTTAACAAACAATTACACTTTTTTCCCTTCACTGTTCTCGGGAGGCAACAGTTGTTTCTGAGACTATAACGTCTCAAAACATGTCCATGTAAAACAGACTACAGAGTAGGATCCCACCAGTTGTGAGGAAACATTTCCCATAATCACACTTCGTTTGGACATTTAAAAACAGTGAGCATCCACATTGTCTGAATTAATATTATGCAAATATGGGTTTAATGTGCAATTCATTGTCTAATTTGTCCAAATATCACATTTTATAAGCACAAAATATTCACACAATGTTTACATGGAAATTGTGAGTTTCATTGAAACTTAATAAAAAGGATGTGACGACAATAAGGCAGAACAGATGGAAATGCCTTGAGGGTAAAACTGATATCCTCTTTCTTAGTCAACAATAAAAAAAGAAAAGATGTGATATGATGGAATGACACAAACATAATAAATGAGTTAGATTAAAGGTTAAATACTGTAGTAAAGCAGCCTATCGAGAAATAAAGTTCAAATGTTACTAATAACCAGAGACTTAAAGCCACAGTTTAGCTCTAACGTGTTCAACATTACCAACCTGAGACAGCCAATCATAAGGCTAAAATCACTGACGTCTCTGTTTACCTCTACCTTGTGATTTGATTTATGTTTACTGCCGTCATACACCATAACTTATCAAACAACTGATAACAAACTATTTCATTACCGAAAAACGTAAACACGTGATACAAGCAATAAAGAAAACTTTATGTAAAGTCAATCTTATCAAACGCTAACAGGAGCCTTCTGAGCACAGCCAAGTTAGCAAGCTAAATGACTTAATCTGCCAACAAAATAAAATGCGACTAGTTACCACAGTAGAAATCTGACATTACCAATTGACGGTAGATACTAGTGTTGTTATGTGGAGTTTGGCGTTTTAAAGGGAAAACACCGATGTCAGATTAAGTCCCAGGCGTTGGCTACTAGCTATGACAGCTATCTTAGCTAGCCCCGTTAGCTATTTGCTAGCTTAGCCTAGCCATGTAGCACGTGTTTCTGATTTATAAAATAAATAACTAGCTGAGGATAGCTAGCCTACTACGAGTAATGTGGCGGGATGTACAACCACTTAGTTGAACATCTCACTGGCGTTTTATTTAAAATGTAGTTTCATGAACCTTGTGACTATGTCGTAACGTATACTCGAAAAGGTCAATACTGCTATGTATGTTTCTCCTCCAAAGAATAGCCGAACCCCGTCATCCAACAACAGAGCAGACCCCCCCTCCACCCCCACCCCCAAGCCAACGCACAGCCAGCAATGGAAGCTAACTAACCTTAGCGGAGGGGCAGCAGAAACCATTCGGTGATAATAACGTACAACAGTCAATTTCCTTGTCTTCGTCAGTCGATCCAATTTCGCTTAAAGATCTTCTCGCTTCGACTGTATGCCTCGCCCCAGAATTAATCCACATGAAAGCGTAGTTTTCGTTTTCATTTGTTCCGCTGGCGGTTTTCAGTGATGTGTCGTGCCAGTTCCTGCACAACACAGTGGTCTGATTCTACTCCCTAAACCACTGCTGCTAAGACCATCGCGGGGCTGAACCGCCTCTCTGACTCTTAATAGGTCCACACGCTCCCTCGCCCCTCCTCTTTACTCAAGGACTACACATGTCCCATTCCCACAACAAATTCACTGTTAAACTGATGCGTTGTGAAAAGCACTGGATTACACGAAGAACTTATTAAAAATAACGGTTCTTAGACTCTTTTTTGGTCTCTGCACTTATCATGTCCCTTCTATTTTGGGAAAGAACTTGTTTCCTACATATTTATCTCAATATATGTTTTTTTTTCTGTAATTTTCTGTATATGAGTGTGTATGTTTGCTGTAATGTAAAACTATTCATCTGCGCGTATTATTTTCATCCCAGTGTATGCATACGTCCAAAAATGGCAACAATAACACATGAATAGATACTTTAGAGCGACTTTTAGAAGTTTGATAATACTTTACACTGGCATGAGGACAATGGAGGGGTCCCATCTCTGCTTCCAGATGAAGATGCAGGGTGCTGTAGTTTATTTTGGTCGCGAAGAGCGAGGTAAGTCATAAGGCAAAGCTCTCACCTATTACTATGAGCCTTGGGTTATGACAAAAGTAACAAAACCATGAATACAAGTACCAGAAGTTAGCTTGACTGGCTTGACTTGGGTGGCTGAACTTACCCTCCAAGACTCAATCTCAGAAATTGTCCCTCCCACAATACAAGAACATCCCTCCACCACTGCTCCAATCTGAACTCAGGGTCAACTCAAGCTCTGACTCTCCATCTGTGCTGCTTGATTCCCATGGAGAAGTACAAGCTGTGAATACAGTGACCTAACATTGAAGGATAGTATTTGGGAGATCACAACATTTCATGCTGTGTATGTAGTTAATGACTGTGCTGAAGCCAGGACCTCGTAAATGGTCTGAAACCCTCCTTTCTGCCTCGTACAGCTACTGAGGCTAACGCCACCAGCCATGTTGCAGCATTTACAGAAATGTCAGTGGAGCTCATTGAACAAACAAGTCTCCTGCTGCAGAATACTTTTACAGGTTTTGACAGGCTATGGTAAATATTTACACTTCATTTTATTTCATTCTGCATATAGCTATTTTCATTCTGTGTTATTCCATTTGGCCAAGATGTTGGTATTTACCATATAATTACTTGGCACACTTCAGGCGGGCAATATCTTGACCTAAATCTCAGCGACAGCCTTTCCTATGATGTCAGTTGGGATTGTTTTTCCTCTCTGTGTTTTTCCTTCAGCCCTGTGGTTTGGGAGACCCCTCTAACCATCTGGATAACCACCATCTCCTCATCAGCCGTCACAGAGCAGGAAACATAACTGTTTGTTTCAGTTGGTTTATCTGAACCAAGGCAGATATCTGAGTAATCTATCCCTCTATCTCTGCCATGCACAATTTGTCAGCTCAGAGATAAAGCACAACTATTTCCCACTTGCCAGTTCTGATGTCCACAGCTGTGGTTTACCTGCAGCCAGACTTCCAAATGGACTGAATAACCTTCACAGGATCCTAAACTCTGACATGCAGTAAATGTTTAGGATCTCTGTAAGTTGCATGTTTCATGATTGCAAAAATTAAGATTATGTGGTCACCACGGAGAGTCAATTTCAAAGGGCAACATTTGATAGATTCATCGTAGACAGTCATTCAAGTTCTGAAAAAAACAATGTGCAGCAGAAAAATCCTTCAGAACACAGAGAAAGCTGGAGGGTAGAAACTCGCCAAACAATTCTATTAAGAGACAAACTGCACCTGGAGCCTTTCTTTAAAAATGCTAAGTTTTGGTTACAAATTCAGATATACTTAGTGCTAGTACTCAGATGTACTGGTGTTGTCATTCAAACTCATGGCTGATTAGAACCGAATCATTACACTGTGAAATTTATGTTTTTCTATTGTTGTCACTGGTTGTATTTCAACACCTTTAACAGGTTTTAATATACTTAACAGACTGGATTCGAGCACAGTTAAACCCCAAACTATGCATGTTCTAATAAACATGAAATATTTCCAAATAACATAGTGTGTTTCATCTATAAAGGATTTTTTTAGATTAAGGATACCACATGGTGTGTGTTGCTATTTGTAACACTAGTACGATTACATGCCAGGTTTGCTATGATGCACAATTTTAGCTGAGACATAATTGATTTTGCCACTGCTGGTATTCATTATTGTCACGAATGGGCATGAGTCAAACAGCCTGGGAAAATGATCTTTCTCTGTAGATCATATCAGAGGGAGGGGAAGAGAGAGATTAACCTGTTTTTTGTTTTTGTTTTTTTTGCCTCTGTTTATGACACCATTTTTCTCATATCATTAACACATCAGGGTAGGTTTACAAAGCACAGTAAAGTCTCAGCCGCAGGATTCCACCTAACTGCCTCCTCCTCGCCACAACAAAGACAGCAATGCAAGGAGAAATGGCAGCACCTCTCTGAAGAACCTAACGACTGCCTGCATTGTTGGAATTCCGGCTTAACTTCCTGAGTCTGTCCACACCTGGCCAACCGCCAACACATGCTTTTCTCTCATTTTTTCCTTTCCTTCCTTTTATCAGGATCATATGCAGACGAAATGTTGCTGGTTGGACACAATACGAGTCTCTCCAGCCTCATCCGCCTGCAGTATATGTTTTGTCTTTGTTACATCATATATTTAATGTAATTTACGACTTTTTTTTATCTCTGACATTCAAATTCAGTTTGAGTTTGTGTAGAGCAGAAATCCTTCAAAACCTTTTGGATCTAACAGTTGGTTGAAAATCCACTAATGTACTGTACGTGTTTCAGTAATAAATATAAATTAAGGTAATGAGATATATGTCATGGCGGAATGTGTTCTTTCTTTTAATGTGATAAACTGTGTTTCAGCTTCCCTTTTGTTGCTCGCTGCCATGGGCATGAAAAACATATTCTCACTTGCTCAAAATCCAATTGAACCCCTGTAATGAAACTGGCATCGGCACGGCATCGCTGGGGCTCAGCTCAGTCAACCATCTGTTTGGCTCCTTGGATTAATGCAGTGTACACTAAAGTGGGCAGTGCATGGACGTGTTCCAGCATGACTGCCATGTCATTAATGTTCACTGTGAAATGAACAAAAAGGAGAAAGTCCCCTCTGTTTCTAACAGAAAACACACACAGATTATGAATCACTGCATTTATATGTAACCCATGTTACATACCTTTAAATAGATTAGATGCAAACATGCGATACAGAACATGTGAATTATCCTGTTCGTCATGTTCGTATGGATCTAAATTTGCCATTTGTCGGCATTCGAGATGCTTTTGATAGTCGGCCTAGATATCTGCTCTTTAGTTGTACACCACAAAATAAACAGACAGCACTAACAGTGATAACTTTCAGATTTTGCTCTGAAATTAGGTCATGGTGTCGTGGACTTTCTCAGTAGTGACTTTGAGATGTGTGATAAATGTTGGCACTTGAGAGGCTATAGTGATGAGACAGAAAAAGAGATTTGAACAAGTATCGTTGTTGCGTGGATGTAGCAAAGTAATAGCTTGTTCTACTGAAAATAAATTAACTCTGTATGCGTACTTTACAGACACCAGCTCTTTTCCATCAAGGACGGTTACAGAATTCCTTGCTCTTTCCTCAAGGACGAGGCTTTTTTTTGCCTGCAGTTTTCTCGCTGAGTGGCTGAACTGTAAGCCCAGAAGAGGTCAATTGTTGCTGATCAGTTAACTCAAGTACAGCTCAGCAGGAAGTGCTGAGCTGGGTGGACTTGCATCTAACGTTAAAAGTCTGGCCACTGCTGAGTCCTTCACAACTCCTGAGCAAATCTCTGTTTGTTCACCCCTTTCTCCACTACAAGATGACAGACTTACTTAAACATATCTTGACTTTTAGAAAGATGCGTTGAAGGTACAACACCAATGTTTTTCCAGGAAAGAGAGGGAGAAGAGATTGACTGGGTTGTATATGGGTTGCCATGGCACCATAGAATGGTGAAAGAAGAAGAATAGCAGTATTTTCAGTGGGAGGACAGAGAGGGGAGGGGGTTCAGAGAAGCACAGAACCTCCATAAATAAAGCTAATGAAATGGCAGTTGTGTCTGGAGAGAGGTGGGATGGCTGGTTGGTTCTTACCAACTGTCTGATTTATCCTCAGTGTCCCTGTGAGCACAGTGGGGGAGATCCATTACCTCACCTCATCAATAACATCCCATGGACAGGGGAAAAGGTCTGCTTTCCACTCACAAACGCCCACCCCAGGGACCAGCTCACAGGGCTCTCTTAGTGGGGGGATGGGATGCTGGTGTAATGTAGTCACACTTATAGAGCAAAAATGTCTCAGCTGGGGGATGGGCTCCTACAGGCAAGCTGTGCGGGGGGTAGCTCAACATAAAGCAGAGAACACACTCAACATATTGCTGGAAGTCATGATCACATGTATATGCATTTTATGGCTCCAAGGAAACTGAAGCATTCAGTATCACACACAGACATATTGACAGTATCTTTCTTCTTACTCTGTGGGTGTATAAATGTACATTCTGTGAGTCAGATGACCCGGGGAGCTATCAGCTGTGACAGCAGAATTGTAAATGGTTGATAAGGTTCTCCTCATTCATAAGCAGTTCTGTGAAAAACATTGAGCTGTGCATGTGGGGGCATGTCCAAGAATATGATGTGCTATAAACAGCTCAGGGATTTTAAACGATCCGGAAGAGGAGGCTGAAAATATAAAGCCAAAGGAAGTGAATTCTTTACAGCAGCAATGAGAAAATGAATTAAAGTTAGACACGTGAAGGAGATGATAAGACCTGGAAGTAATTCATACCAGGGATGAGGTGAAATGTCAAGAGAATCTACAAAAAGTCTGTAACAGTGCAGAAATAAGACGAGAGTGTAATAGTAGATACTGTGACTGATGTCATCTCTGTCATACACGCCTCCTTCCCTTGCGTGCGTGTGTTTGAGAATGAACTTTCATGTGCTTTCTCCATTGAAATCACAAGATAGAGGCACTGTCTGTGCTGACTGAGGAAGACCCCTCAAGGCAAAGGCTTTTCAGCAACAGGGCTTAAAGAAGAAAGCTTGACATTCAAACATGCAACAAAGAGTCAGACTAAAATCCTTGTCAATCACCCTCTCTCTCTCCCCTAGTTCCTCTTTTTCCTTCAATTACTTCAGCGCTAGCTAAGCAAATATTTGACTTTGATCACAGAATCATTGATGTCACTCTTTGTATCAAATCAACAATTCTTTCATAGTGTTTGAACTGAAAAAGCACAGCAGTTCTGGCTTTTTGGAGCATAACAGACGGGTGACGGAATCTCTCTCAATAAAGTTAAACCTTGACGCTGTGCTTCAGCATGCAAATCTACATGTGAATTGTGATGTATCAAAAGCTTTATTGGGGACAGAGATTAGTTCCTACTCAGCACTCAGCTTTGCCTTCTAACAGACAAACAACCTAGCTACACCTCCCCATCAAAAGGCCGAATGTATCCCCGCATGCACATGCAGCTTTACTATACTATGAATGTTAGTTACCAAAGACTTGAAGCTTGGCAGGTCAAAGACTGAGCTCTTTTAGCCTAGTCTGCAACACTTATAAAGATTAAACTGATCCACTTCCTTCTTTGGTGCCTGCACAGTGTCAGTGCTCACTGCCAATTAGTTGTTCTTATTTTTTTGCTTGCTTTATTTAGTCTTCCACCCCATCAACAGACAAGAAATATCACACATTTCATGGCTACACAGTGAAATAGCCTGTCATGCGTACATAACGTGGGTTACATGTTGGGTTGTCTTTTGTTTTTGTATTGACTGAAGAGTGATTTCTGTGCTTTATGGCTTTCTCTGAGGCGATAAAAGAGAGTCGTATTACTTGAAATAGTCCTGTAATAATGATACATAAATGTTTCTTAGTATTGAAGCCAACAATAACTGAGGTTTTGTCCTCGAGCAGTGGAGAGAAGCTGTAAACACAGAAGTAATATATGGTTACCTTTTACTGTAAGCCACTATTGTGATCATCTTGGCATACAGGTGTCTATTTACATCAGCAACATCACTCTTGATTAAGAATAGCGTTTATGGCCACAGGGCTAATGGGCAATTTACAGGAGTTCCTCTTTTGATATCATGGCATGAATAGTCAGTGTTATCAGAACAAGGCAAAGAGTCTAAACCGTGTTAGTGGTGCAGGGAGGTTGTTGTGCTTTGGAAAGACTATAAACAAGGTGAATGCAGTTTCCAGGTCTGAAACGTGACGCCAATGCAGGGAAATCTTAACCCCACATTCTTTATAATGGCTTCCAGGGAATGACTTTTGGTCGCAGAAAGAAGTCCAAATAGAGGTCTATGTGAAGATTATTACCCTTTCTCACTTGACATATTACCCCAGTTGATCGTTTTCCAAATTGCTTCATGGTCTAAGTTGCTGTTTTAAGACAAGTTCACCGCACTGTGTTTGTTTGCTATGGTTCCCATTTAGTCTAAAACAGACAATAAAACAGAGTGTGTCTTAAAAGTGTGTGCCTTGATGTAGACCTACCTGGTACTCCAACACTTTTTTATTCATTTACTTATTCTTTTACACTACACGGTGTTACAGTCCGTGGTACGCCAGCTGGACCGTCTGCAACCTCACTAACACAGACATCAAAATCAATCATGGCTGCCACCTGTATGAAAAAGTGTGAAAGGTGTTTTGAGTTTTTCTAGCACTTTCTTTGTGTCTCATAAAATCAGCCGTCTAGAGGTAATGTAACGTCTTACGTGAACATGGTAAAATGATGTGTGTATACATATGATTCTGTGTCGTGATTTATTATCAACTGGTATTGCTGACTGTTGCTGGTGGTCAGTTCACACTGGCTTTTGGACTGGTTCTTGTTACTTGGGTGAAATATCATCCCCATCTTAGACATCCAACACCCAAGTTAAACATAATTTTGTTAACTGTGGAGGGTGCGGTTGAGAAACTTCTTGACTAGATAATATGACCTCTTGGGGCATTTATTCTATTTCATTTTTGGTAGTTGGAGATTGCAAATTTTCAGTTTAGAGTTGCCATCCATCCATCCAATTTCTATATATGCCTAATCACGTTAAGGCTGGAGCCTATCCCAGTCCCAATAGCTCACAAAGTTGCCATCAAACACAGTATAAATTATGTCATGTTTAGATTATTACATGACATTATGTGGTGTATTTGCCAACTTTTAAAGCATGCTTATACTTTCAGTTAAGAATAGCTGGCAGCAATATTTAGCACTATGTAACATTTGCAGTGAGCGCTGCCATATATCTATGTGCTCATGGAAACCTTAAAACCATGAAAGGTCTGCTATATTTATTTAATATGACATGAGCTATATAGCGGGAAATCAAAATAAGGCTTTGGGTTTGGATTGCTGTCTGTAAACCAAAACTGAAATTGTTCTCATGGTCTGTGGTTTTGGTTATGCTCTTAGTTTCTTTCTTCCAGTCTGGACCTTGTCTTTTAATTATTGGGCTTTCATTTTTGTTGCGCATATTATGTATTTTAGCGAGCTATGATTCCTGTTTGATTTGAAATGGGTTGTTCCCCTTCTGAATTTCCATTCGTCTTTCAACATGTGTCCATTGTTCCTCTTGTGTTTTCAGCTGTCATCGCCCTGTGTTTACCACATGTACTCCTCTGCTTTATATGTTAGTTGCTTCAGATCTTCTTTTGAGGAAAAGGAAAGCTTGCACTGATAACAACCAAAACATGAAAAGTGAAAAAAAAACCAGTTTGTATCATTAATTTTATTCAAAATTTGAAGCCAATTATTCTGTATGAATCAAAATGGTGGGCGAGCCTGGGCACAGTAACGATTGAAGACATGTTGGATAGCTTCGCATTTCAAATTACAAACTCAGACATGTTGCATGAATTAAAATACACCACATAAAGTGCATTCTCACAGATTAATACACATCTCGGACAGACTAGAGTACTAGACTCTAGAGTATCACTGTGACTCCACAAAAATACTTTAAAGGAGATTCTTTTACAGAACAGTCAGAAGAAAAACACAAAAGACAGCGTAATGTCCTTGAGGAAGAACGAGACATCCTATTCAGCAGCTTCAGTCTAGCTGTGCTGACACCAAGGTCAAAATGTGCACACCCCTGTTGGGGAAAGAGAGAGAATAGTCCATCAAACGAGCAGTGAACCAAGTGTCCTGGAAACTGTTGATGCAGGAATACAGGGTCCTCTGAGAATAAATGCTGCTCTGTAAGCACCTACAATCCTCCCTAAGCAGTCCAAATGTATATTCCTGTTTTCATCCAACCTTGAGATCTGTCCTCTCGCACAGTCTCAACAAGGCTCAATATGTGTTTGCAGAAATGTCATTTCACAATACTTCTGAGAATGAAAATGGATATTAATCCATGTTATAATTCCCTACACATATCACATATTTTCAGCATTTAAAACAGACCACAACAGCTGCCAGCTGGTGTTCATGTAAGTTTAAGAAAAACCTCATTTTGACAGTTTGGAAATTCGCATAAAGCAGCCTGGTCTTTAGTTTGACCACACACATCAGAGGTTGGAAGTCCACCGTGGCTGACTACAAGAGACGAGAAAAAAAGGCACAGGAGAGATTTGAGTTGTCTTCTTAAGAGAGTAATAGAAGAAGAATTTAGCCTTTCTCTGCCAGAGCTAGTGAGTCACATCCGATCTGAGAAATTCATGTCAGATGTGGAAGAGTGGGAGGTGCATGTGGGCTGAAGAAGGATGATATAGAAATGCCGATCCAGCCTGCGAGTGTTTCTCTTGAACACACAGAAATGGATCCATTCACCTTGGAAAGTCCTCAATGATTTTCTCACTCATGATGTAACATGCTTGTAACAAACTTGCACAGGACCTTTGAGTGACAGAGAGGAGTCTGTCAAGGAAATGACTGTACACTCGACGTGTACTTCAAAAATAATTCTTTGTTTGAAATAACTCTGTGACGATGATTTGTGGGATGTGTAATCACGCCTTTGTGGAACTGGAAACAGTGGCCAGTTTCCATGAAGCAGCTCAACAATCTGCCTTTTTGCAACCATTTTTAACTACTAGTATAACAGTTACCATTACGAGAGCAGTTTCATTTCTTTGTTGTCATTATTTGGCTTAGAAAAATTTCATTTTCTTTTAATAGTCTCCATGGTATCCTTTCACTGTCTGTGTCTGAGACAGAGGAGCAGTCCTCATTTTGATCCTGCCTGTGATTGGTGCCCAGCCAGGTGGCAATAATGTGTTCATTCTACTGTGTTTCCTTCCAGGGGTCAGGGGTGTTGAGTGATTAACACACAGGATGTGACCTTTAATCCACTAGCAGCTCCTTTCAGCATTAATCTCCTGCAGCCAGCATTCAGCTCTGATAATGGCATGTTAATTAATGACACTCTTTTGAGATGGCATAAGCCAGTGCTGGAAGCTCTAAGAGCTGGTTAACACTTCACACATGGACTCAAGTCACCTCTGAAATACTGCATGCAAGAACACACAAAACTCATCATGTAACAGCCACTACGGACACAAAGTAATCTATTTGAGTGGGAATTTCTTCTTCAGCAGCAATCAAAGGGGACATGAAAGACACTTTTCAGAAGTGGGTATCAAACTGCAAGTGATGAGGACTTACAAGATTTACATGTGATCTTACAATCATCACCCTGTGAATACATGTTCTAGAGGGCTAAATGTCAGCCTATTCTGTCTCAGGTCTTTTCATTTCTCTGCTGACTCGGCTCACTTGCATACTCAAACACATTATCCACCCAAAGGATTGCCATCGCCTCAGCTTATACATATTTAACCAAATATTTACATTCATTAACTTGTCGATGCTAGAAGAACAAGGAACTCGGGAGGTCTGAGCTGAACTGCACTGTTCTGTGTACACTGGATGAGTCAGTGTAATATAGAAGGGAGGCAAAGACCAGGCTTGTCAGAGTCAAGGAATTGTCAAAGGACTGATGATTCTCTGCCTTAGAGCGGAGGCTGCTGAATGGTATGTGTGAGTGTGTAGGGAGGCAGAAATTGTGGGGACAGAGATTGCTCTTGTCAGTGTCTCTTGTTTTTCTCATTCTTTCTGTAGAGTTCAGTCACTTTACTGCCAGTGGCGTATACAAAATACAAAATACATTTTCTGGAATATGAATAGATAAATGAACAGTTTTTAATAAATAAATAAATAAATAAATCAAAAAATGAAAGTGGAAAAATGTAACTCAGCTCATTCAAGTTCCTAAACCTTACAATTGACTTTGTAATTCTGACTACGGTGAGCTAAATGCTAACCTCAGTATTGGAATGAAGATGTTTGATACCTCTCCACTGGTCACTATCATGGCTTAGCCTGTCAGCAAGATAGCGGTTGCAAGTCCTCTGACTGAAACAAGCATATAACTTTTTTCATATACTTAAACACAACCTTTAATTGCATCCTGCAAAGTACCACCAGCAGAAGTAATTCTCTAGTCTTTATTTAAAGAGGCCTTATACACCGAGCAGACAATCGGTTGTCGGCACATCTGGAGCATCGGTAAACCTCTTCCTCCTATATTTTTAGTGTGAGCACACTGTCACCACTGTAAATACATCTCTTTTCAGCTTATTCAACCTGTAGTATTGGTGTTGGACTTATCACTCAGAGAGTTCACCCTGAGGCTGTTCAGTGTAGCAAATATGTGCACAAAAAGCCAGGCAGCAGTGATGTCAGAAGGTAAACAGTTGACATCACTTTTGCCATCTTAATTTTTCCAAAACAATTGACACTTTCGCAGCAACATGGCCAAATGGTGTGAAGAAACTGAGGACCAACTGATAATCTTGACTCAAGAGAAACCTGCTCTTTTTGAGATGACAGAAAAACACATACCACACACTGCCATGTTTATTTTTTCTGCTTTTCTTTATTGTGTAACGCACATACTTTCACCCCCTCTGCACTGGCAAGCTATTTTTTTCTTGCGCAGGCACAGACGGTACATCCAGGCCTGTGGTGGAAGCTGTCTTTATAGTGCCAGTTTGGTGGAAGTGGATGGTGCAGTTATACGCAGCAAATTTAGTCACGTGGCTTTGTGTTACCTGCGATCGAGATCAACTGTCTTTTTTTTTTTTTAGTTATATTTTGTCAATAACACACATTCACTTTACTAAAACACTTTAGTCGCATTCTGGTTGGGTTTAGATACTAATGTTACTTGTTAGGGTTTAGAAAAATATGGTTAGGGCTAAAATACATCTCTTTTAATCATGGACACCCTTTTTACAATTTACATACTGTCTCAAAAACATGTGATTGTAGATTGTACCTGACTGTATGAGTGTAAAACCCATGGGCACGTTTTGGAGATGAAGACAGTTTCTTGAAAAGGCTGTAGGTATTTATTCATTTGGTCACCGAAAAAGTGAAGGTATAAAGAAAATGATGATGCTATGAGAATGATGGGTTCAACTAAATTATTACTAATCATACTGAGGGGGAAAGTAACAGTCTGCACCAAATTTGAATCTACTGATCAAACATATGTGGACACATGTCAGCCTAATTTGTATACAAGAGAAAAAGTCAGAGGATCACTAAAGTCTTCAAGGTTCTTCCTCTGGAGAGGATCTGTGTAGTGTGCTGCAGCCTTGAAATGTTCCAGCGATGGAGGAGCAGCATTTGAAAGCTCATATCTGCATCACTGGCTCCTGTCTTCTTGTGGAAATTGCCCAGCCAGCTATGTGGCAAGTCTGGAAGACCATCGAGTGCACAAATACTCTGGAGGAATTATGGTGTGTCCGTGGTGACGTGGCTCACTGATTCTTTTTTTTTTTTTTGCTCACACTTAATTAACCAGGTTTCTTTTCAAGGACGAGTAAAACCCTGCACATCAACAAATAAATACCTTTGAAAGTCTTGTTGTGTATCATGAAAAAACTGCGGACTTGTAAATAAATAATTTGTTTCTAGCCAATTTACCACAAGGTCAGCCTTAACATGCAGAAGATAGCCTGAAGGAGTTGTCAGCTGATAGAAGTGTAATTATTTGACTTACATTTATTTGTTAATCACAGTAATAGTTTTTTCAGCTATATTTTCACAGAGGCAGAATCCTCTACATAGAAATCCCTGTGAAATAATTATACGATTAAATATTTCAATGATTAACCTTGTGCACCTCCACTTTTCCATCTCCCTACTCTCTTCACATATCTTCTTACCCCTTTTTTAAAATTTGTTTTCAGCCCTTTTCAACATTTTAGCCCTTTTCAAGCCCTTATGACGAAGCAGCAGTTGTGCACATATGTGTGTCTGTGTGAACGTTTATGTGATTTATGTATCTTGTCCAGACTTAGTGGGAGTTGAGAGTACAAACCCCTTCCCCAACCCCCACCAACTCCATCCTCCCTCGCTTGCCCAACAAAGCTCCAAATCTGTGTCAGAGGTTTGGGGGAGGTTCCCGTGAGAGGCAAATAGAATTAAGGAGCCAACTCAAAACACTGAAACTATGCTATCTCCTCAGCTGAGGGCAGGAACAGACAACCAAGCTAGGGAGTATTCCATCACCCTGATTTTCTTTCCTATACCTGTGCATTTTTACATAACATGGATGTATGAAAGTGGAAAATAATTGGTTTGGTTTATTCTTTTGACCAACATTCCCAACTAAAAACAACAACCCAGAGATAGTTTCGTTTGCAAAGATACATACTCTAAATATTATGTCTCTGAAACTCACCTGCTGACATAAGCAAATCATAAAGCAAACACACACTTACAGTAACACTATCAGTACTTCCTGTGGCATTAATCTCATACATTTATTCTGGTGAGTTTGCTTGCAGTCAGGAATTCACCAGGGCTTCTCATGTTGCATATCAACACTTCCATTTGTGCTGCGAGAGGCTTAAGTAGGTTAGAGGCTGGAATGCACACACCACTTTCGTCTTTAAGGCCTCCGGGCAGTAAACGATTCTGTCAGAGAGGCTGCTGCTCGTTATCAACGTGCTTGCAGGGTGGAAGTTGTGGGCACCACGGCAGCTCCTGCACACTGAGCCTGTGCCACGCAGCGGCCATGGAGGATCGGGTACATTATGGATCAGCAGTAATACCATGGACACTAACACCATATCATCACTCGAGCTCTGCAGTGAAGTGATGTGTATTGATTCAAACACCACACACAGGGATTTACAGTGGGGACTAGAGATGTATAAGTAGGCATATAGTGGCTGTCACTGCATTCAATTAATGCAAAAAGCAGACCAAAGTGATCTAAGCAAAGTCTACAGCTGTGCTAGCTGCCAGTCTCGCAGCACTGTGTGCCTTAAATTAGCTACAGCTGGGAGGTAAGCAAAAAGCTAAAAGCAGTTGGCTAATGTGTTTATGTTTAGCTGGTATGATGCTGACCATGCACTACTTTTTATTTTTGCATGGTAACAAGTCCAGGATGTACCTACAGCAAAGTCTGGGTCCAATAAGTCAGCTAGATGTTGAGATATCTTATTAAAAAAACTTAGTTTTTACAATGGTCTGAAGAACATGCTAACATCTGCTAAAATCTGGCTTTGACTGCAACAGGGACATTTGTAATGAGGATTCAGTCCATTGATAGGAACATTATACCCATGCTGATTTTAAATGACAGTGCTGAACTCTGGCCTGCAAGAATGGGTGCTTGTTTATACACCTGAATGTCTTACATGGAGGCCCTGAAGCTTTGTGCGAGACAATGCACGAGAAAAATGATTGAGACAACTGCTGGTTCTTAATCTGCTGTGGCTGAAACCCTCTCCACCTCACCTGAAGCAATTTGACTGCATGTGGGTGCCTTTTGCCACATTGAAGCAGGGGTGTTATTAGTTTGTCTGCACATCTGCATCCTCAGGCTGCTGGGAAATGCATTTAGATCAGCATAACAATGCTCAGTTAATGACCTCTTCTCAGCATTTCTCAAACTCAAATTTAGGTTTCACAAGTATTTGTGGCTGGAATGTCTGTATTTGGATCATGTGTCTATTGTATGTTGGGATAGGGACAGTTAAGAAGTGAGGCCCCCTCACGCACCCTATGATATTTACACAGAGGAGTGAACACTGTCAAGGTGTTTTATGGAGCAAAGGCAGCTGACTTGGATGACTTGTGGTGTAATTTATCTAGACTTTTTGTGGCTGCAAATTCTGTGGTTGCTCCTGCAACATAATGTAGAAGAAGAAATAACGAAGAAGAAACATAATGTTTCTGCCTGTAATGACTTGTGCTGCATAGATAAAGTTGTACTTGCTTGTACCTTTGTATACACGCAACAGCAAAATCCATTATCTAGCACCAACCAACCCCCTCATCTAACACACATTTCCTGTCTTGACTAGAACATTCCAGGCATTTCTCCCAAAAGAGATGTGCCATGTACCAAATTCTCTAGATACAACAAAACCACACTAGTAACATATTCATATGCAGATGATGGCAAGGGTTATGGATGTTCTTGTTTGCAAATCTCTGCTGAACACATAGTTCCCATGGAAGCCAGTTGAGAAATTGGGCTTTGTTTACTTTAAAAGAAATTGCACAAAACAGAAATGCTGAGAATTTGACAATGAACTAAAGACACATACAGTTTATAACAAGAAACTAGCAGATAGTTTTAAGATTGGTGCTTCTCTGTTAGCCACCACGGTTTGTTGGCTGGAAACATGCTCTGCTGTGAGTATCAAGGTTCTATTTTCAGCCTGCAGCGTGGCTGTAGTAATGGCTATATTGATCAGTCAGTCAATATGTTTGTCTCTGTTATCAAGATTGAAATATTGCAACAACTCAGACTGGTCCCAAGAGAACGAATTCCAGTGACTGTACTGATTTTCCTAACTCTTCATCCAGCTCCACCAGCAGGTCAGCAGTTTTTATTACGTACAAAATCTAAACACACAACAGATGGATAGGAACTCAATTTTGTACAGACACTGATAATCCCCTTGGCTTTTCCTCTGGAGCGATTTAGGTGTTAGGATTTGTCTCGATGCACCAGCACGGCCACATGGCGAAGACCCCATGGGAAGCAAACAAAATTGCATTGCACCATATTTGCTACATTACAGTTGCTGTGGGTGCACCAACAAAGCAGGAGCATGTCTGTGGAGGGAGACAAAAATACAGTAGCTTCTATTTGTTTCCAAATACCAAGGTACAGTTGAGCTTTGAGATTTCTGTACCTTTACCAGCATGGTGTTAATGCAGATGATCTCATGACAACACCAGAAGTCATACATGGCATGTTAGCAGTCACTCACCTTTAAAAACCCTTCACACCTACTCCGCCTGTGGTCAGATGGGTTAAAATGATGTGAAAGCACTTTGTTCATTCCCTCTGGACAACAAGTCAGAGGCCGAAGGCTTTTTACACCGTGTACTTTACAGGAGACAGAAGGAGATTGAAGAGGAAGAGGAGGAGAGTCTGCAGAGCCATCTGTGGGGGTAGATTTGGACAAGATCATTGGAAGTGGCAGGGAATGCAGAAGGCAGCAGGAGATTCAAAGTAGGCCAGTAAATAATGTGCAAGTGAGACAGCGACTGCCTCCCCCTAAGCTGTGGCCACCCTGTTCCACCTCTAACCCCTTTGGCCCTACTGACTGGGCCCCCTTGATTACTGGCCTCTGAGTGCCCCCCCCCCCCCCCCCCCCCCCCCCCCCCCCCCCCCCCCCGCTTGCACAATACACTTCTCATACGGGTCCCTCACTCAGACCTTTCCTCCATTTGTTGGACATTCATCTTTCAGCATGTGTGTGAGTTTGTTTAGGGGGTGGGGGCTGAGCCAATGAAGGAGTGCCAGGCAGGGGTATATGTGTGTGTTGAGTGGGGGGTCTTCTGTGTTTTTCACATCTACTACCTTCCAATATAAACCCATCCCCCTGAACAGCATGCATTTTTCTATCACACTCCCCACTGCAGCCCACCAGGCTCTGCGCTGTGGTTTTACTGAGTGTTCTGGGTGGTTTAAACATTTACCACTTAAGAGTTTTGCTCCATAGAGGCCAAGAAGAGGTAGAAGGAGCTTGTCTTCTCATCTCAGTCTGGTTGCTACGCAGCAAGGAGCTTGTCTTCTCATCTCAGTCTGGTTGCTACGCAGCATCAAACTGTTTTACTTCTTGCACTACAACCACTATTAAAGGAGTTGCGTTCTCAAATAAGAACCAGGCTATTGTTTTTAAACGTTCATTTTAAAAGGGCATTTTCAAAACTTCCACACATCTTGATGAACACTTAACTTATACAACCAACTGTGTGTCTTCAGAAATTTAAGATTGGATATTTGCGTCCTCCATGTTTGGTGGGGAATTAGAAAAGACAGTTACATGGTTACATGGTTCTGTCCAAAGGAGAAAAATCCCCGATGTAAGTCGGCATATGAGATTGCTCACACATGTCATAATCAGATCAACCTCAACAGGCTGTGGCATAAGATATTGGTCCAGATTTAATGTAGCTTTTCCCCTGCTTCTAACACTGTTTTGGTGTTAACTTGTTACTGTTGGTATTAATCATCCAGGCGTAGTGGTAACATATCCATCCATCCATCCATTTTCTACACCGACAGTCCGTTAATCGGGTAGCGGGGGGGCTGGAGCCTATCCCAGCAGTCATCGGGCGAAAGGCGGGGTACACCCTGGACAGGTCGCCAGTCCATCACAGGGCCACACAGAGACAAACGAGACAAACAACCACACACACTCACACTCACTCCTACGGACAATTTGGAGTCACCAATTAACCTGACATGCATGTTTTTGGATGGTGGGAGGAAGCCAGAGTACCTGGAGAGAACCCACGCATACACGGGGAGAACAGGCAAACTCTGGTAACATATCATGTTGCATATTATGTATTAATGGGAGTATCCCTGTTCGACCTCAAAATTCAAGGAGAGAATTTAGATGAATAATGCAGAGTTATTTAACAATCTTTGGTTGTGCCATACTTTACTGCTTAACAAAAGGGAACATTTTTGCTTGGTGTGGCTGCAATTGATGTTGCACCAAGGACAAACGGGTGTTGGGCAACTCAAGAAAGAGGAGAGAGTGTGTGAAAGTAGAGGTTCTCAGAATGACCACCAAGTTAAGTAATTCTTAAATGGAGAAAATGTAAGATGACCTGGAATGACTCCTTTTACTAAAAGGAGTCATGCAACAGCCACAGCACCAAAACTTTTTCTGCCTTTTGTGTGTCATTCTACCTTTATTTATTCATGTTTGTTTGTTTCATGGACTCACCATTATTTCTGCAGCTGAGATGTCATATTTTTTGTCTTTGTGTGCAGATGATCAGACATTTACAAATAGTGAATAGATCACAAGGCCTTGGAGAGTTTATATTCACGTTCATATTGTCGGCCAACTGCATAGCCCATGGTTTGAGTGTGTATTGCAGTCTTATGTTAAGATGTACAAGGTTCTTAAAGCTCATTTTGTTTGTCCCACATAAACAAGACCACAAGGACATTTCAACAAATACACAACACGTGGGCTTCTGCATTTAATGAAGGATTTAATAAAGTACTTTTTACAAGTACGTGGCTGTGTAAAGTGTCTGGCAAGTTAGAAAAGTGTGGCCACAAAAAAACAGCAGGTTGGTTAGAAAGCCATGAGCTGGCATTTAGAAATCCAAAGGAACCAAGCTGTTGCTTACATTACGAGAACATTTGAATATGATAAACAGTGGGCCTGATGCTGATATTATTCAAAGATGGCTCACTTTTAAAGACCAATGACTGATACACAACCGTGTGAGACTGACTTTAATTAGCTGCCTTCATTCTGTGTTCACTTTGACTCTGATGAAGACACTAAACGATTTGCACTATTATAAACTCCATAAGTATCAGTGAGCTCTAGCCCACTTTTATTTTTCGAGTTTAGCGTTGAGTGCCCTTTAACTGTTAAGCACTTGATTCATGCTGTACTGTTGTAAGATGCACTGAGATTTCTCTTTTTAATAAGAAGCAAGCGGATTCTGCTGCTGTTGGTGGACTACTTCGATCTTTGTGTAACTGAGCTGGTTGCATCTGTATCTGTAGTTTTGCAGTTTAATTTTAGGATGTTAACCGCAGAACTGGACACTCCCGTTGATATTGTTTGCGACGAAAATTGACCACACTCATATTTGCCCAGGATAGTAAATCTGCCCACTGGTGCTAAACTCAACAAACTGGAAATGTTAACACTGATGCTATTAACAGGGTGGACTACTTTGTACATTAATGTGCAATTAGTTTGTCCATTTAGCCTTTATTGTATATAACTGGCTTGTTGTCAGCTTTAGCGATACAGTTCTGTTTTAGAAAAAATGCTAAAATACAGATATTTTTCTTGATAATTTCTGAGACTACGCTTCAGGTTATTGCTCTATGAATGAAGGGAAAAGTGTTTTTTTTGGTTCCAGTGTACAGAAATGAGCTGTGAATTTGGTCTATTTGCAGCATATGTATGTTTTAAGCTAATTAAGTGAGTTAAGTGCCATTCTGTTGCTAGGCATCTGTTCTCTTTGCAAGAATTATTACTTTGGCCTGTTTCCAAACAATGTGGACCAACAAGGCACCAAATCAGAGCACACCTTTAGAACAAAAAGAAAAGTTTTAAAATTCTTCATGTCAAGCCCTGTACTCTGAAATCCTACCTGCCATTGGGTGAGAAGCAGGGTACACCCTGGACTGGTAACCAGTCCATCACAGGGCCACACAGAGACAAACAAGGGCCACATACTCCTAGGGCAAAGTTAGAATCACTAAGTAACCTAAACTATGTTTGGCCGATGTGAGGAGGCTGGGTACCTGGAGAGAATCCACACATGCAGGGGGGGAACATGCAAACTCCCCACAGAAAGGCCTCAGTTGGTATACAGCACTGATTCAAACCAGGAACCTTCTTGCTGTGAGGCAACTGTGCTAACTACCACACCAAAGCTTTCGAACCAACTCGAAAGTCAATATTTTTTACAGTCACCCTTTTTCTTTAACCCTCTCAGACAGGCGTTCTTCTCATTTCTTTAAGTAGTCTTCAGGGATAGTTCTCCAGGCTTCTCGAAGGACAGCCCAAAGCTTTGTTCCGTTCTCTGTCAGATGATCCCACACTGCTTCAATAATGTTGAGGTCCGGGCTCTGGGGAGGATCCATCCCTCCATAAGACCTGTTGCCACTGATTTTCAGTCCACTTCTTGTGTCATTTAGCATAGCTCAGCCTTTTCTCCCTGTTTCACTTCCTAAAGAACGGCTTCTTGACAGCCACCCTTCCATGGAGACCATTTCTGATGAGGCTTCAGAGAACAGTAGATGGATCCAAATACACCTCTAAAGTCTTTGCTGGATTTTTACCTATTTCCCAGGTAATTTTAGGCCTTCCACTTATTTTGTTCTCCACTTTTCCAGTTTCCTCAAACTTTTTGATGAAAAACTGCACACCATGCTGAGATATACATGATTGTTCAACTTCTAGCTATTTGGTAATCCCCCTTGTTGGTGTTATCCTTGGCAATTTTTATAAATCCAACGAAAGAAATGGGAACAGATGTTGTGTCTTTGCAACAGGTTGTTAATATCAAAATGCCTAAAGCTCTTTGGAAAGTTGTTTGTTATGTTTGGATGCAACACTGGTTCATCCCTCGAGTTAAGTCTTTTTATGCTTGAATGATTCATAGGTCAGTGTTAAGTGGCTTAAACAAAAGATTAAGAAAAAAAGCTCACATTGCTCTGAAAATGGTCAGGTATAAGATCTGGAGTGGAAAAATGTGGAAAAGCAGCCAATGTCCAAAGAAAAACTTAAAACTATTGCTCAAGACCACTTGAAGAGATTGTAAGAAATCCTGGCTGCTTGAAGCAAAATATAAAGAAATGAGGAGACAGCACTGTAAATCTTAGAGAAAAACTTCAAATCTTTTAAGAAACTGTGCATCTGTAAGAGATGAATTTATTTAATGGACATGGAAGATCTAATGTAAGTGCTATTGAGGGAGAACTTTAATATAGTTGAGAGACTCTTCATATTTTCACCGAACAGGGGAATATGACATATTTTCTTCCAGTAGTAGAATTTGTTTGCTAAATTCAGCACATTGCTCGTCCATAGAAAAAGTGAAAGACATGTTGATGGTGTAGGACAATGGATGCAGTGGTAGGCTTAGTTTGGTTTTAATTTGTGCATGAATGGGGAACTGCAGTGCAGCTCAGGTTTGGAGACTTTCCTCCCCTGTGTCAGTAAAGCGTATCTAAAGATTTCCCACAGCTTAAATAAGCACACAGAACAGACAGATGAGGCTTGTATGTTGAGACCGGTGCTGGCACGGAGAGCAGGGCTACACCTCAATGAAGATTATCGCCAAGACTCAGAGAGACACAGAGATCCCCTTTGTGTTTCACAGCACTCGCTTACTGTGTGAGTGTCACACCGCAAGACATTTGCAAAGAAGTTGAGGGCAGCTGGGCTTAGACAGAGAGGGAGGAAGGAGAGGCACATGAAGAAGAAAGAGAAGCTGCTGAAGACAGATAAATACAGAAAGAGAGATTCAGAGAAAATGGGAGGGAGGAGGGAGCAGAGAGGAACAGACTTCTATCAGTGATCTCCATGGTATGGTCTCAAAGCACCGAGTGACACTTCCTATCACTATGATGAGGGAAGTGGAGCGTGTCAGCTCCGGTGCTCTATCACCCCTTTTTGCACATGGAGCAATTACCACCGGCACAAACCCCACCCCCACCCACATTTCACTGAGATCTGCCAGCAGACCTGTGGCTCATCATTTGGAGTAATAGGCTAGTCCTATATTGGCTTGAGGAGCACATGGAGATGGCGAAACAAAGTTGTCTCATTATGAAGGGAAGGCCATCGTTGAAAATGTCTCATGGTTTATCCTTGTTAATTTGGATCAAAACAGCAGTTTTTTTTAATATTACCCAGGTGCTTTTTAAAGGCTTTTTCCTCTTTTTAAAAAGAATGTACCTTAGAGTTGACACAGTTTGGAGTAGAGCACCTCTGCGGGGAGTACCTAGGACTTTCTGCTTCAGGGCACAACAGCAGCGTTTGGACAGCATGGTGTAAAGTGTTTGCTCCTGATGTGAGACACCCATGTAAAGGAAAAAAATCCACCCAAACTGGCCCATGCAAAAATGAAATCAGATAATACAAAATAAAATAAGATGAAATAATAAATAAGAATCTTAAAAGCTGCATTGTCAGTGTGTGAGACATCAACCGTTGTTCTGTCAATCCTGTAATAGGCTCTAAAGGGGGTCACAGTTGGTTGTCATGGTAACCTTTCAGTACAGCTGGCCTTTTTCTTTTCCAGTAGCGGTGATCATCAGCATCATTTCAGGAGCATCATTAGTAAGGGAGCCCCTGAGGCGGTGTGATCGATGCCTGAGCAGGACATTCGACAGTGTGGAGAGCAGTGCAGACAGAGGAGTTGGCCTTTATCACCTGCTGAGTGCGGCAGGGCTGAGCTAGTTAGCTTGTCTCTCAGGCAACACCAGTCCAAGTCCTCGCCTTGCTGATCCCACCGCTGAAGTTGTGTCACCACACATAATGATTGTATTATCCCCTGTTGCCAGAGGCTGAATAGAGAAACAGCAGCCCCCATTCCCTGCTTACACATTTGACAGTGTTCAGAGGCAGCAAAGAGCCTGCTGAGGTAAACACTTGCTTGGCAGGAGGCTTGTTTCAGAGCAGGAAGATGAAAAGGCCTCAGCAGCCCTGATGCCACACTGCTCACTCTGCACAGGACTTTTTTGTATTGGATATAAAAATATCAAAATAGAAGCATTTGCTCCAAAGTGTTGCTGTGAGGGCCTTGAGGGAAAAAACACTTTTTTTACTTTATCTGCACCAGTATTTGAATGAAAAGGTGGGTAACAGAGGGCTGGGAAATGGGCTTCACCATAGTTCTTTCCAGCAAATGCACAGGATTTGTGAAGCGAGTGATGACATTTATAGATTGAAATGGTGTGATTCATATCACCTACTCCCACCCCCACACTTACCAAACTTTCAAATCTGACAGCTGTTTTGTCTTGCATGTTTTATAGCTGCGAGACTATTAGCACTCTTCATGTTTCTAACTGAAATGCCATCCTGTTAAAACAAGCAAAGTAGCACAATTTTCCATGTTTAAATAAGCGCTCAGTGGTGGAGTGACTTCCTGGCCAAAGGAACCAGTTTTGCCCATCTGCTCATATCTGATCCCTCTCTTCCACCTCACCTCCCTTGTCTCACTCGTTTAGTTGTGAATGTGGACCGGCCATAGAGCACCAGGGGATAGAAAAGACACAGGGTGTGCACTGAGGAGCAGATGGGAAATTTCAATGAACTGGAAAAGCAACAAATTTTTAAACGAATAGTAAGAGTAGTGCAACAGTGACCTCCTGTGGGCAAACACAAATCTGCATGGCTTAGTAATACAGTTTCTGCTGAGGACAGCAGCAGACGTGTTCATAAGTTGGATGTCAAGGACTCCAAAGATCAAATGCAAATTATAAAAATTCTAGCTGGGATCCTGCAGCTCGGACTAAAACTAAAAAGTATATTCCATTTAGTCCACAAAGGAATGAAACCTTTAGATTTTGACAAAGAAATAGTCTCAAATCAGTGTTCACTTCACTCTTTTAAGTGTTAATACTGCAGATACTAGGCTGTGGAAACAGCATGCGATCAGTACCAAAACCAGGGAACGGGTTTTAAGAACTCACAAGATTTCAAAGTACTTACAACATTTTAATGAAAGGAAAAGATGGATTTGTGTATAAAAACAAAACACTTTATTACAATTAGGCTGAAAAATCCAATGAAAACACGACTACTTTACAAGTACAAATGTTTTTGTTGATATTTACAATTTTTTTTTCTTTTGACATCAATAAAAAAGACAATTTATGAGTAAACACAAAATACTAAAGTACATGTTTACAGTGTATTTACTGAAAAACAAACAAACCAAAAAACAAATGTCTAAAGGAACGTGCATTATTTTCCATTCAGTTATCTAGACGAGAGAATCAGACATAAAAAGGGACTAGTTATGAATACACTTATTCTAATAAAGAGCTCATACCCAACGCAGAATGACTCATAATCCTCAGCCTCAAGAATCAGTTATGTCATATAATCATTAGATAGAAGGCATGACTGAGATGATGGATTGGGCAGTAGTTGTATGGCTAAATTTTGAAGTTATTTCATGAAACAATCCACATCTGAATCAAATTTAGGATGGAACGGTGTTGACTCAGCAAGACATAGTTACAGATGCCACCAGAAATTCTGACAGATCATGGCCGATCTACCAATATAGCATAGTTGTTAGCACTAAAAATAATGCAATAAGTGTGGTAAAGGTTAACAATGCATCTTCACTCAGATGCAGCAGGATCTGCAACAACCTCATCACTTGTGTCTGTACAGCAGGAAAACACTTAAAAAACCCACAGTAGATGGTTTCATTAGTGTGTACTCCTAGCTGTTGCCCCCACTGGGCTTGGCAGGGGCTTTGGCCCTGATGCCCCCTTGGCGAGCTTGACTCTTGTTGGGCTGTTGGGTCTGAGTGGGTTGCTGCCCCGGGGACTCTGCAGCAGAGGGTGCAGAAGGCTGCTGGGCGGGGCTGTGTGGCGGCGGTGTCTGGATCTGCGGTGAAGCGGCAGCCGTCACCACCTGCTGCTGGATAATCTTCTGCTGGACCACCTGGGCTGTCGCGGTCCCCGCAGGAATCATCTGCACCTGAGCGGGAGCCGATGTGGCTGTCTGGGTCAGAGTGACAGTCTGAGGCTGCGCCTGGATCTGAAGAGAAGCAACAAATAAATCAAATATTTCCATCTCTGTTGACACATTTGATTTGATCCGTCGCACAGCACTGAACAGCTGTCTGGTGCGTCCATAAGAGGCAAATAAGTCTGTCACAGTATTAATGAAGACATCATTAGAGCAGACACAAAGAGACAAAAGCAGCACTTCCAAAAGCCTACAGTGGTTTTTTATTCTTTAGTCTGGAGTAAGTTCTTGATTACACGTATAAGAACGTAAAAAATGAGTTTAGGGCCAGCTGACCACAACTTAAACTCATTAGCCTTACAGAAGGTCCCTTATTAGTAACGATCAGCACTAAACCCTCACCTGCTGAGGAGAAGACACAATCTGCTGAATATTGGCCACCGCTGGCTGCTGCTGCACTATTTGAGGAAGCTTAGCCACCTGATACGAGTAGTAAAGAAAATGTTCCCATATCAGCACACAAAGCCATCATTTTTATGAAAAACAGTATTTCGCGATCAAGGCTGCGGCCTCTGATGACGCACCTGGATTTGTTGGGCTCCAGCTGGTTTTTGAGCCTGTGCGATGGATGTAGTGAAGAACTGGGTTTTTATTCCCGGCTGGAGTTGGGTGGTGGTGTAGGTCACCTTCTGCTGCTGCTGGGCTGGCTGAGCTGCCTGGACTGTCACTTGCTGGGTGCCAATCTAAGAAAAGTAATAGAATTACAGTAAAATCAATAACAAGATGCTAATACTCTGAACTATTCTTCATCCAAGATATTTTTGTATAAGACCACAACGCTGTGGTATACTTTCATACAAAGAACAGACATGCATACGCTGCCTTTGTTAACATCAGCTGATAACAGATTCCCTCCAAATGATTGGTCAACTGAAAACTCAGTGACTGTAGACATGGTGCGTTTACCTTCTGCTGTACAGTGGCCTGTCCTTGCTGCGGCTGCCCGGCTTTCTGCTGGGCGGCAGCTGCTGCCTGCTGTTTCTTCATCTGAATCAGCTGTTGGACCTGCATCTGGGGGAATGGCGACGTCAGCACAGGGCCTGACAGAGGACAGAACAGAACGTAGAAGCTCAGGACATATCAGTAGATTGTGATGAAAACGGCACATTTTGCAGCTAAAAATGATGCTGGCTCATTCAACAAAAAGATCCAGTTAGATTTTTGGATTTCTGTTCCAATTAGTGCTGTATTATACTGTTTATAGTGAGGAAGAACAGATTAAAATAAAGTCTCAACACTATAATAGACTATGGAAAAAAAAAAAAAAAAGGTAATTGTTCAAGGAATGACAGCCTTTAAACAAACCTGTTTTCTGGGCCTGACCAATGGCCACACTAATGCCTGTAACTGGCAGCGTAGCGACCCCAGTCGATGAGACCACCGCTGGCACGGACACCACAGGAGGTTTAGTGAGGGTCACCTGAGCAGTTTGTCCTGCCTGGGCCTGAATCTGGCCCTGAGTGGATACTCGGGTCTATGACAGGATACATTATTAAAGTAGTATTAAAGCAATAGAACCATAAAACATTCAAAAAGACCACCAATAGTGGTCTCCAGCAGCCTGGAAACGAGACAACTATGAGAGCTCATGTTTCATTGGCTCAGTCACAATGGAACTGGTATCGTCTTCTTCAAACTGATTAAGATGGATTATTCACAGTCAAAATGAATAATCTAATATGGGACCGACAAGATAGAAGATAAAGGACAGAGAAGACACTGTCAAAAATTTGAATAAATTCCACTCCGACTGTCATCATCTGTTATCATCACCTATTGGCCTGGCATGATAATATCATGATAATTCTGCATTCTTGTCTAGCCAGATATTCATTTATATATTTTTTTTTAAGTGGAGGGCAAAACAAATATCTGGGAGTAGTTGAGGCCTACTCACTTTTGTTTGGGGATGTCTGGCTAATCTTGAAAGCCTATGTGGTGATAAATTCTGTCTAATCTTATCGTAATCTTACCAGTCTGGCCACCTGCAGAGTGTTCACAGGGGTGCCCGTCAGCACGGTTCCAGGTCTGGGTGCTGTCACAGCAGCTAGCTGAGGATTGGCTTGGGCAGCCTGTGCAGGTTGCACCTGGGCGGCCTGCTGGGTCCCTGAGGCCTGTTGGCCCTGGGCTGCTGCAGCTGCCACTGCTGCAGCTACCTGCTGCTGCTGCTGCTGTAACTGCAGTTTATGTTTCTGCATCTTTAACAACTCCTGTAAAGACAATCATTAGGAGGTTAAGATACAGTCACTGTGACCATGTCAACATCTTAGATAACACTTTCACTTTAGTTTATCCAGTAGAGCCGTGCTTCAATGAAATTATATCCATACTTTTGTATTTAGTGTAACTCCATCAGGTAAAGATGCTAATGGTGTACCTGAGGTTTGCCTACAGCTTTAATCTGAGGGGAAGTAGCCTGCTGCTGTTGCTGTTGATGCAGCTGCTGTTGTCTCAGCATCTGCAAATGGGCCTGATGGGTGATAGGCTTTTGTGTCAACTGCATACTTGTCGCTGGAAAGAGGACAGCATAGAAGTCACAATGAGGAGTTTGAACGAAAATTCAGGAGCAAAGCCCAATTTAATTCTATTACCTGGTGTGACCTGGGGCACCAGTGGGCGGGTCTGTGACTGCACTGGGCTCAGAGTAGTAGAAACTACTGCAGACGCTGTCACTGGGGTTACCGCTCTGACACTTTGACCTGTCGCTATAGCGACCACTTCAGCGGGCGCTGCAGTAGCTGCAACAGCTCTCTGCTGTGCATGGACCACCTGGGCTCCAGGTGTGCCTGCAGGCTGGATCAACAATGACAACAAAACAATGAGCGAAGCTTGCAGTGCTCATTCTGTCTACAAAATGTTGGTTCTTCACAACAGCACAAAGGCTATTTGTGTTGCTGTAAATTAATTCCAGAGAGGCAGTAATCAGCAAACATGACTCACAGTCAGGGTGCCGGGTATGACTGGAGATGCCAGGCGTTTGTTGGCCTGGAAGGGACTTGGAGGAACTCCAGCGACTGTGTTCACAATCACATTCCCCCCTACAGTGGCTGGAAATGTCAGAAAAAAAGAACAATGAATTAGATACTGAAAGATCAACTGCACTGTGATATGAACCATGTGTAGCTCAACATACCAGCCTGAATGGTTGTGCCCACAGTGGCGTTTTTAATGGCTCCAGCCTGAAAAACATGAAACAAGAGTTGTGCACATGTTTCGCTGAGCAAAAGAACTTTGAATCTCCCTTTATGTGGAAGTACATCAGCAGAGGATGTTTTGATTCTCACCAGTACTGCTGCATTTGGCACAGCAGTGGCTCCAGCTACTGCAGCAGCCTGAGGGACTTGAGCTCCAGCAGCAGGAGCCTGGACCTGACCAGGTGCCGCCCCGGCCTGGGGAGCTCCCGCCTGCTGCTGGGCTAGCTGCTGAGCCTTCTGCTGCTCTGCAAGGGCCTGCAAAAACACACAAAATCATAACAAAAGAAGTTTAAAAATGGAGACCAAGATCTGATTAAAAAAATCTGCCATATGCTGGGAGATGCTAGCACAACTTCACTTAAACTAAACAGATGCATACAGCTGTAGACAACTATTTCTACCTGGGTGTAACACAGGCACTATGGTTGCTTTCCAAGCAAAGACCTTCAATATTAGATTTCAGTCATACCAAACCCTCTGTATTGTTGACATGAAGCTAGAATGCTTGTAGCATGAGCATAACTATACACTGCTGATGCTCACCTTTTTCTCTTTGGCAATCCTTTCAGCGCGCTGTGATGCCACCTGAATGGGAGGAAGAGGCTTATCATAGCTGATTCCACTGTATAGAAAAGAACAAGTTAATCATTTTTGACTTATAGATGTGAGGTTCAGATATAAATGATACAGGAATAGCAACATTAAACACACCTTTCTGCCAAGACTGATGCGTGTTTCGGATTCTTCTGGAATGGATTCATTCCAAGCCTGTAAGAAGTTCTATACATTAATAAAAACGTACCAATCTGAACAACCGGAAATGAGTGTGTGGTTTCTTGGTTTCCATTCAAAATGGCTTTGAGCAGTGTAACATGCATCTGTTATCTGTTATAAAAGTAGTCTCCCCTCTCTAAGACACCCAACCCAGAAAATGTCCAGTTTCACTCCTAGCATCTTGAAGAGTACTAGAGAAGTACTTACAGAGGTTTGATTGGAGGGCTCCTCTTGCTGGCAATTATTTTCATAAGTTCAAAGCGACTGTTGTACAGTTGAATTTGAGAGGCATTGTCATCTTGTGTGTAGATCTGACATGTCCTTAGAGGACGGCTGTTCTTAGACTGAATGTTGACGAAGAAGATGGAAAAGGAAAAAAACAACAAAGTTAACAGACGTTAGTCAGAAATTCAAGGGAAAAAGAATATTTATCAAATGCAAAGATCAGACAGGACCGGATACCTTGTATATGCTCTTGGTTTTCTTCTTCGGGTTTGCCTCATACACCAACTGAAAAATTAAAGAAATGGATTAGACAAATAAGCAAAAAGCTAGTTTTTCAAGCAGAGCAGGGTGATTCTCTTTTCAGTACCTTGCCCTCTTCTCTGGGGATGATGACATTCTCATAGCGGTTGCGACACTGTTTGGGTGAGCGGTAGATGCGGCTGCAGGAGTTCACCACATCACTCACCAGATCCCAGTTAGGTGTGTGGGCAGGGGACACAATTGTCAGGTTTAGAGGCAACTCCAACAGCTGCTTTACAGCCTAACAGAGACACCAGAATAACACATTACTTAATCAGTGACATCATGTTTCTGTAGCTTGGAAGGAAAGATCCTCATGCACACAGTTAGTGAAGACAGTACCTGAAGCAGAGCCCAGTCCTCACTGATGAGCCACTCTGGGTTGTCCTGACTTGCCTCCATGGCAGGTTTAACCAGCGAGGGTAGGGGCTTTGCAAAGGGTGCCTGCTGCTTAAGGGAGAAGTTCTTTTTCTGGTCCTTCGCCTCACGGCGAACTTTGAGCATGTTGGCCTTTTCGAAAAGGGAGCGTGGAGGTATGACTGTCTCTCCATGGCCCTTCTTCTTCTTCCTGGCCGCTACTGGACAAAAACAGTCTAGTAAGGACAGAAATATAAGAAAAAAAAAAAGAAAAGAAAAAGCCCTGGCATGCACTTATACTTGCATCTGTTCAGAGAGCCATATTAAATTATATTATATACAATTTCTTCCCTGAAACTTTAAAACTTCTTCAAGCAAATATTCCTAACACAGTGTTCGCATGTATCTAACTGTACAACAATATATTTGTTATGCAATAGCAGCTGAAGTCCATAAATAAGAAATGTTTTACCCGAGGGGTCCATTTTGAGTCTCTTATGCTCCTTACGGATGTAGATCGGAGGCAGTTTGGACTCTGGCATGGGCGTGGTGTCATACATCAGCATCATCACTGAATCAATGTAAATATCATTGTCATCCTGTGGTGGTGTGGGTGGAGTCCACAGCTATGTTGCAAGTCAGAACAGAGGCCAAGAGCAGATTAGGAGTTTATTTTGTACAACAATGCTAATTAGAAAGATAAAAAAATCAACATAATCCCACACATGACAAGGACTTGTGTGTGAAGGTACAAATCCATGGCAGCAGTCGTTTCCTTATTCATATATGTATCACTCAATTCTCAAATAAGCCACATTTGCTGCCTTACCGGCATAATTTCTGTATGACCATCCTCTGCGTCAAATACATACTCCTGTTGAAATGATAAACAGCATCAACAATAGCTCAACACAAGCCAGACATCAATTCTTGTTTGATTGATAAATATGACCAAGACTACCCACCATGTTGTAAGCATCCTCTCTGGTGTACGTGAATAAATCGTCTTCTCCCACCGTCACCTGGTGCTCCTCCTCTTCGTCTCTCAGCTTCTGCAGCTGCTGGAGCTCCCAGCCTCTCTTAGCGCACTCCAACTGCTCCTGGGGAATATACACACAGCACACAAATCAATCCACTGTTGTAATTATAAAGAGCCCACTGACACCATGGGGGTTCTTAAAATCATTGACTTCCACACAAAATCTCTGCAAATATACACCACAACAAATTAAATCACTTACCTTAAGGGTAGCTTCATCGTCACTCACGTGGAGGTACTCAAGATAATGGAGGGCATATCTTTCAATAGGAGTTAGCTGTTTGTGGGATAATTGAATGTGAAATTAGCTGGGGAAACACTTTATTTAATTGATCTCATTAATATTTTGAGCTAAAACACGTTTCCAAACGGATCATAACGCTACCTGTTCCATGACTGCATTCAGCTCCTCTATCTGAACGGGCTCCTCTTTAGTTTGGCTCTCTGACTCCTCTGTTGACTCGTTGGCTCGTAACTCCTCATCCTGCTGTTCTTCCTCCTCCGGCTGGGCATCCAGGTTAATACTGTGAAGAGCCTGGATGTAGGGTCTTGCTACTTTGGGGGAAATGGTTTCAGAGGCTGATGGCTCCTGGTGAAGGACCACAAACTCCTCTACCTTCACCCCCGAGCCTGCCTCTACTTCGAACAGATCCTGGATTGTCCGCTATAGAATAACAATATGAGGTCAGATATTTAATGCGCGCTGGGTTGAATAAAAAGAGAAATGTTTTTTTCATTCCAAATGAACACCTAAGCAACCATGATGAGTTAACCTTACTTGTGTTAGAAAAGCCAAGGTGTAGTCAGTGCCCTGGGCAGCCACCTCTCTAATAAGATCCTTGGTGCCATTCTTGAGCAGTTTCTCCTCAATGGAATTCCCACTCTCCAACCTGGAAAACACACTGAAAAATCACCAGAAATTCCCCCGAAAACCCTTGACAATCACTGTTCAGGAGAAGGAAATCAGATCTGGATACTCTTCTTCTAGTGCTGAATTAAGGAAAAAAAACATTCATTCAGATTTTCCCAGTGTCCATAATGTCACCTGTATATGTGTATATCCTTGGAGCGTCCTATCTTGTCACACCACTCCTGGGTGCGGGCATCCATGCTTGGATTGAGGTCCGTGTCATAGAAGATGATGGTGTCTGCATCAACCATGGTGCCGGCTGCAGAGCAGCAGCGGTTGGTCAGGATGCTGCAGAACACCTGCCTGCTCCTGTTAAACTTCTTCATATTCTCCTGCAGGTCCACAACACCAACACACGAAGAAAGTAAGACAAAGAAAGAAGTTCCTAATAATACAAAAGCTCCTTTTAAAAAGCTAGAAACATAAATACTCTCTTTGCTCATTTCGGTGTTTATCTTTTAACAACAGACTTTTCACCCAATATTTATGCGACTGCTGCAACCAATTAGTTGTCGGCACCGTTGCTGCGTTATACCAGCGACAGGTCAACATAAGTGACTCCAAAACAAGACTAATGGCTGCTCTCGTCAATGTAAATGTAATCAAAAACACATGTTAGAATCTAATTAGAGTTCTTTATCAGATCTGACTGTTCATGTACAAAAGAACTACAGTCATCTCAACTTTCAGCATGTTTCACATAAACACTAAGAGCTTTATTTCATTACATAAATTAGAACTCTCACTCATTTTATGTACCATCTAGTCTCACACAACAGCAAATACTATGTGTGCATCTTAGCTGATGTTGTCACTGTCAAAGACTTCTTTGGATGAAACCTTGGGAACGTTTACGTCAACATGAACCTTCGATTCAATTTTGCTTTAATAATCCCAAAAGGGAAATTATATTACCAATTGTTGCTCAATTGCTGAGCCTGAACATGGAGGTATGTGAAGGTTAGGATGTCTATTAAAGGATCAATGATGCAACATATGACCTTGCACAACCATTGAGTGCTGCAGACGAGCATCAGAATTTCAGTCTGGACCAAAAGGGGAAAAATATGAAAGCACAATCGAAATTTGGAGACCTTCAAGCAGTTTGAAAAACATCGTAAGAGCACAGTCAGAGCAACGCTGACGTCTGCTTTAACCCTAAAAGCTCGTCTGTGGCTTTTTAGCCAAAGAGAATGCCCATTATACGTGGCTCCATTTTCTAATTCTAAACATCATTTCCACTGTGACAACAGAGCATTTTTAATGGTGGTTTTTGCTCGTGAGAAACAAATGAAATGGTGGTGTGAGTTTACCTGTCTTTCATCAAAAGTGAGGCTTTCATCAATGCGCACATAAGTGAGCTGCCTGTAATCCAGGAAGGCCTCGAGGATGTCCAGCATCTTCAACATCTGAGTAAAGATGAGGACACGGCGACTCTCTGACCTTAGTTTCTGCAGCAGAATAGCAAGTGCTTCTAGTTTACCTTTGGAAAGAAAAACATCAAAAACAATTATTCTTAATGTGGACAGGGCTTGAGCTGCAAGAATTTTTTTCCAGTTGTTTAGGAAATGGTAATTATGCTTCCCACAACAATAGAAGCAAGTTAGTAACTCTACAGAGAAACAAACAGTTCTACTTAGCTTTGGTCAAAACACATTCCAACTTATGTTGTAGTTGGTTGGAAACACATTTGTTTTGCAGTTTCTGTTTGTTTCTACTCATTTGTAAAATATCCATTCATTTAATAATAATAATAATAACGAGCAAACCTGAGTCCATCTGCATTAGCTGCAAGTCAGGATAACTGAAGAGATGTCTGGATGTTAAATAGTGGATGTCAGCACTGTGGGGGACAGAGGCCTCCAGCAGCCGTTGGTGAAAGGACTTCTGCTCAAGGCGGTAGGGAACTGGAGGATTGGCTGCGTACAAGTGAGGAGGTGCAGCTACAGCTGGAGGCACCACACACGTCAACCTACAAGACAACAACAGCCATAATTATATTAAATATAAGCATAACTAGCATGAGTCAATGCACAAAAACTGAATCTTAGAAATAAACCTCCTAGGACGAGTTAAGCTTCTGTTGGTGATCACCACACAGCCACAGTGAATGTTTTAGAATGATAAGAGATACAGCAAACATAAAGCTTTACCTCTTTATGAGGCTGTTGGCAGTCCCCAGGTTGTTCTGCACAGAGAGCAGCGAGGACTGCAGCGTAGAAGTGGTACCCACACAGGTTTTCTGAGCTCTGAGGCAGCTCTCCCTGCCGACCCACCTCCAGCCTCCAGCAGTCAGGGCAGAGTGATCAGGTTCTGAGCTCAAAGTGCACGCCTGGAGCAGATCTGACCCATACAACACTCTGCGGCTACAGCGCTGTTCATTTGCTGCAACCAAACGACTCAAGCGCTCTTTAAGCAGTTGAGTCTTTTCCTCTGAAGTCACCTGAACACAAAGATGACAGGAGTAATTATTCTTTTTGAGAAATGCCTGGTAAGAGAAAACAAAGTTTCATTTGAGGAAGTCACAAAGCTAACAACGTCTGAGGGATGTACCTTCTTCCAAAAACTGGAAATTCTTTAAACAGTGCACAAACATACGGGCAGCGAAGAAAGCTTTTTTAAATATTCAAACAAGAATGTCAAAAGATTTATTCCGCCTCTGAGGAAAAGGAACAAACAATCTGGGGATTGAAAGCGAGCTTTACACTTGGGCAGAAATAACATCTTGTAGGTATGTGGGTTTTTCTTAACTGACAACCAGCTTACTGTAATATTCGATCAATCTTTAATTCAATTATGTGTATGGGTAGATACTTAACAGTTATAAAGAGGATTTAAAGGTATTGCATGTTTAAATGTGAAAACAAAGCAAAAAGTAGGTAAGTTCCACCTACATGTGGCATCTTCATACATTGTGAGAATGTCATTTTGCTTTCAAGTGCTCACCTGTGACCCCCCATGAGCTGCAGTAGTTCTTATGGGGGATGATGTAGCATTTGTAGTCACACCCAATGCTTAAAAACAAATCATACACCGTTAGCACAAGAATACATTTAATCGCCTTATAAAAATACCAGTGTTAAACTTCCAGTACATGAAAGAAGCTGTTATTGATTCGGCATGGTTGCAATTTATTTCACAGGACAAACTATTAACTTTTGGAATTATACTGATAAAACATGGCTGCTGGATGATGTTACCAAAATAACTGATTCAGAGACAGAGACAGTACAGCAATATCTTAGCTGTGAATGAGTCACCTTGCTGGGCTGCTGACAGGGCAGGATGAGGTGTGCCAGGTGTGGCAGAGGCATTGGAAGCAGGAACAGCTGGAGACATAGTTTGCATTACCATGGATCCCTGGGGCCTTATGATCTGCTGCCCTGGAGCTGGCACGATGTGAAGGCCTAAATCAACATCAAATATAGAGACAAAGCCTCAGGTTATGGAACAGAAGCTGGACATGCAACAGTTTAATTTGTGGAAAAGACATAAGCGATCCTGTTGGAATTAAGGTTTTTGTGGCAAGAGAAACAACAGTAAAAGCAATTAAAATAATAAAACATCTAGCTTTATGGAAAACTGATTATGGAAATATATATATAAAAAAAGAAAGGCGATTACAGGTAAAAGCCTCTTCACAAATATGACACAAGAGATGATGAAACCAAAATAACTATATTCTAATCCCTCCAGATGGAATGCAACACATATGTCTCCCTTTTAAGACCCGGAGAGACCGTCATGCGATTTCACCTTTCAAGCCTGATGCAACACCAGTTATCAGTTTATGAACAATTGAAATAACAGCAAAGGTCTGAATGGACTAAGCTCATTAGAAGAAGGTCTTCATATTTCAATAAGGTCTAAAAACTAATCAAACCTGTGTGATAATGAAAAATAAGGCAAAGTGATTAGATGGAAATGTTAAACGATGACACAAATTGATGCAAAATTATGCAATAACTAAAATGTGGCAAAGGGATTACAAAGTGTACCTTGGAGCTGCAGGGGCTGTCCAGTGGTGAGCTGGCGCAGCTGACTGGGGGACAACGTGAACTTGTTCCCCTGGAATTGCAGAGTGACAGGAGTCTCTTGCTGGGAGATACGATTCTGACTGCCTGCTATGTTTGCCAGCTGGGCAATCTTCACCACGTCTCCACCTTCAATGGAAAACCAGCGCAAACGTTTAAAAGATGGATGAAAATAGTCCTATAACATTTTTATATCCACAAGATAATTGAATTCGTTAGTTAAAAGGGGTGTAAAAGAGACAAGTCATGCAGAACCAGGGTGGATTAATCAGTGGGATGAGCACAGCTTCTTTCCAGGACCGAATCATAGCAGCTCCTAGTTTTATAAACTATGAGGGAGCAAAAATGTCTATAAGGCAGTACTCAGGAGAGAAAGAGAGCCTTAAAAAGAAACATACATAAAGCACTCAACACTTTTTCAAGGCAACACAGGTCACCAAGAATTACAGTTAAAAGCAAAACTAATATCCTGTTCAGGTTTTTTTTCATGACCAATGAAATTTCTGACAAAAGTATGCACTTAACTTTAAGTAAAAAAAATGACATTTAAACAAAGAATTAGCACTTTTTATTTATTACATGCTAATTTACCTACATCTTAGACCAACAACCACATTTAAGACTTTAAGTCAAATGTATATCAAATACCTTGTTGCATGTATAAAAATCTCACCCAGGCAGTGGAATTAGGAAATAAAAACTACTTTATGCCATCAAAAAGAAGTTTATCTAAGAATGTTTCCGTATAAACACTAGAGAGCGACGGTAACATTTTCAGGTTGTGGACAGTCTAAGTGAAGTATATCCAAGCAAAGACTAAAACTAAAAACAGATTCTAATCTCATCTGACATTGTAAAAAAAAGAAAAGAAAAATCAAAAAGGAGGATGATACTTTTAAATACTAAATCCCCTCAATGGAGGCAAAACAACCGGAGAGTAATGGTCCATTTATGGTCACAAGTGTGCTCTGCACCGATGCTACAAGAAGTCTCAAAAACATGTGGAACAATCTGAGGATCAAAAGAGACACAATTCCCTACCAAGACCTTTCAGGATTCCTTACCTAGATTTTTCAGGGTAGTTTCAAGTAATGCTTCCTTTATAGGAGTGTAGTGACCACGATCTCATTTACACACTTTTAAACCTGCAAACTACCCGGTATAACCACAGGTTGATCTGCTGGTCACAGAGCAGCTCCAAAGAAGCTGACAGGTTAAGGGTATTGATTGCAGTAGTGTTTCCACCAGTTTTTTTTTTTTTTTAACTAATTAAGTTTAAATACAAAACAAAAAAAAACATTAAGTTAAGTTCATGTGCCACTGAAAGAAGTAAATGCAAAAATGATCAGAAATTTCATTAAAAAACACATGCTATGCTGAAATTCTATTCAAAATGTAATTACTTCGGTGGTCACATACAAACGTCATTAAGATGATTTTTACTAAAATGTGCTTTGTTTTTACCTTTTATTTTTTAACAGTGGATTAATGAAAGAGTTTATCTGTTCTCATTTCAAGCAAACAGGGTGGGATAATCTGTGGGACCACATGCTTTGGAGTGACGCACAAGATAAGGAAAAAAAGTAACGACAGCAAAGAAATTAAAAAAAAAAAGAACAAGGGAACTATAGCTTCTGGCATTTTTTCCTGCAGCAAGGCTTATGCAAGACACATAGGAGAATTAGTAAATTGGGAGAAAAATAATAATGATAATAAAAAGAGGGGGAATAATCCTGAATTTTTTGACTAGGTTTACATTTTCCCTTTTATTTGGGTGTAAAATATTGTTTGTGTTGCACAAAAATCTTTGCAATTGGACCCATACTGAGAGGGGAAACAAGTCCATGACATGGAGCTGATGACTATGTGCACTGGGATTATGAATTCAATGGCAATCGCTATTTATTTGAGCTGCAGAATGAAGAAAATAAAAGCCATCTTTACTCAAGCGTCATCAGGACACCTGCTCTCAGAGCATAGACTTTCTTAAGGAAAAGGTGCTTTGATGTAGGATTTCTTCTCCTTTTTGACTGGCAGTGATCACCCTGGTCAAACCAGTCACTGCAAACATCTTCACAACTTCAGTGTGGACCAGAAAAAAATTAAAAAGAAGAAGAAAAGAGAGTGTGGCTTTACATTTTCTTGCCACAATTTAGAAAAGCACAATCCACTGAACTGAGGAAAATTAGGCGTTTTGTGTTTTGTAAAATCATCTTTCAGAGAACAAATGCCATAGATCTGAATGCAAAGATGTTTGTGATACCAATAATTTTCACTCATACTCAAAGGAAAACAGGGACCAAGCTGAAAAAAATCCTGGAATTTTCCTTGAAGTTGAATAGCATAGTGATGTGAAGTGTGACATAAGTGGGTCATTCATAGTGTACATGCAAGTTTCAAGAAAGGAATTGGGGAATGCCGAGGCTGTCGAGATGCTGCTGATATGGCTACAAGGTCTAATCTTAAGGGAATTCGATTTCACCATCAGTTGTATAGCTACTGATACACGACAATTGCTGCATAAATGCTGCTGCCATTGCATGTATGACGCCACTTTCCCTGGAGAGGTTTTAAGACTTAACACATATCAGCAGTGCCTCAAGTAAAGGCCTCAGAGAAGAGTAGCCAAAACTGTTGTGCCAGAGGTGGAGGGAAAATGGTGAGACGGAGGGAAGGGCAGGCCACTTACTAGGCAACCGTGCCTGGGCCTGAGATGTAAGGACCAACCTCTGGGACAATAAGCTGGGCTGGATGGCATGGCTGGGGGCCAAAGCTGCCCTGGGGACCTGAGCTAATCCAGGCTGGCTGATGGGTACCATAGAGCCCATAACTGCACCAGCTAAGGTCTGGCTCAAGGCCACAGAGGCAGTCCCCAACACATGCTGCCCAATGCCACTGTTCCCAGAGGAGGCTACAGAGGAGGCTGCAGTGTTGTTGCTGCTGCTGACAGGAGTAGTAGCCTGGGCTCTCTGAGTAGCTGTTCCAATGGCTGTGAAGTACAAGGCAATGGGGTATGGGACTCCGTGTTAAGAGTAACCCAATATTTAGTCATACCAGTAAGATCAAACCGCTTTCTTCATACATTCACTCAGCAGTGGTGGGCCAACACAGCAAGCAATATTAAGGAAGCTATTGATGACACTGAAAAGAGTAATCACTGCTAACAAAATATCAAGGGTGTAATGGTATACGTCTTTGTTCCCAAACAGTTCTGTATAAAGTGTGTTCAAACAATGGTTATGTCTACAGAGTAGAAAAAAGAAATTCTACACATGGAATTGCTGGCTTTGATGACGAGGGGAGCGTATTCATTATGAACTAAACTTATCACTGATGTCATTTCTTGTTAAAACTCTGCAGGGATTAGAGCCACTTAAGTGTTGAAGTAATTATGGCCGGTAAAACAATTATACATTTTTCTTCAAACAAAAATGGAGGCATTTCTGCCATTTTCTCTATTGTGACAGAAATGTAGTGAATTGCGGTTGCAATATATCACTACAACTTTTTACAAATCTTTAAATCAATAAGCAATTACAGGGGACCAGAGCAAGTAGCTATCAAATAACATGGAATGAAAAACAAATTAAAAAGAAAAGCTGTAGCAGCTTCACAATTCTACATTTGTTTCACATAGGGAGCCATTACAGAAAAGCAATGTTGCCAACCCACCACTGCTGCATGAAAATATAAATTCAAACACATAAATACTTTATGACCACGGCAATCTGCCTGTGAAAGTAAAATAAAATCCTCCTTAAAGATGGAGTAAGACCTGAGTTTTCAACACGGAAGCACACTACATACGTGGTGCAAATACAAACGATAACCATGTATGAATATATGAGCACAATGTTAATTTTGTAGTGTGCATGACCAATTAAATGAGGTTAAGTTCAATTCAAAATAGCAACTCAATCATGCAGCATAACACTGCATAATGCACACATCACAAGCATAAAACTTGTTCAAGCACATGAGGTGAAAGTCCCAACCAAAAAACTAAAGAAGATGAAGTTTATTCTTAAAATGTGATGTGTTTATCATCAGGAATCCTCTAACCACTGTTAAAAACCTAATTCACTGTCCTTTATGTGACATTGCTCCTACAAACTTACCAAGTGAAGTGGGAGTCGTTGTTGCAGTGGAGACGGGGGACTTGCCTCTTGTCTGGCCTGACTGGCTGATGGTGGTAGAAGAAGTACTACTTGGGGGAGAGCTGGTGGGAGGACGCTGACCTGCTACATTTGCAAAGGCAGCTAATCGACCTTCTGGCTTTGTACCATACTGCACAGGCTGAAACAATCTGAAAAGAGAAAAGGGTTACATCATGTCTGAGAACACAACTGTAACAATGTTGGGGTAACATTTAATAGTAATTTTAAATGTTCTAAGGATCTTCACATGCATCGTGTTACGTTAAACAGATCCAATTTTGTGCTGACCTCATGGGTTTTATCGGGCACGGCTTGGGTCTTTGTGGTGGGTCTGGACCTGTGTAGATCTCCTCTATGAGCTGCTGAGTGATCTTCAGTTTGGGTACGGACTCTTCAGTCTGGTAACGAGTCAGTTTGTTCTCATTGTTGATCAGATCAAATATGGACATGTTGGCAATCTGGGAGGAAAAGGAAACAGACCAAATAAAACAGTCAAAGTGTAGCTATTAAGAGAGATAAAAAGGCAAAGATAAAATAGTAGAAATAATATAAACAAGTATTCAGTAGAGTATTCAATTAACACTGCATTCGTCGTTTTAGAACTGACAAATCACAAGGGAAATATGAAGTTGACTGGGCCCAAAGTACTGTTGCCTGGGCACTGATACAGAATGTATCTATAGTACTTGGTAATGTGTAGAAAGCAAGAAAGAACATCTTCACATAAGCACAACTCTATACTGTACTTGAATAAATGACAACTATTCCTCCAAATGGTCATGGATCAACTTCTGAGTCAATCAACCGATATGTTGTTGTTTTCCATGACCTTATCAGCACATGTGTATACCTTGCTTGAGTCATGCTCAATAGCTTCAAGCACCAGCGATGGAGCATTGTATTGGAGAGAGGAACAAAAATAGGAGCTGTTGGTCTCTCGAGGTGCCACCAACTCAGGATGATTACACACTCGCTGTAACTGCATCAAAACCTGAAGCACGCTGACAAAATGACCCGTCTTCAGCGCCTCTTGAGCTCTAAAGGAAGCACACAAGAAATGTTTTAAAACTGCAGCACACGTGTTCAACCCAAATCATCTGTAGTGGTCATCATCCACTGTTTAAAGTGTTGGTTAAAATCTCTGAATTAACATTACAGCTGTTGGGTTGAGTAAAAAAAAAACAAAAAAAAAAACTGACCCCGGTTGAGTGAGAATATCCTCATAAAGGCTCTTCTGCCTGCTGGAGAGACGGCACTTCAGGATGTGTTCATATTTCTTGGGAAGCTGTTTCTCAACATCTCTTTTGGACCGCCTCAAGATGAATGGTTGGATCATCTAAAGTTGGGAGCAAAAGAGTATTTCAAATGTAGGTGATGCAAATCCCATTACGGAGTTTAGTAGGTAGCGGAATACGTAGACACTATACTCACCCTGTGCAGGCGGATGACCAGTTTGTGGCAGTAGTCCTGGTTCTGATCTGTGCTTGCCTTAACAGGAAAGTCAGAGTAGGGCCTGGTGATTCCTGGTAACAGGAAGTGAATCATAGTCCACAACTCTTTGAGAGTGTTCTGCAGAGGAGTGTTGATCAGAAGAATCCTCTGTTCACTGGAGGATGCAAAATATCTCAGTCAAGGGAGTCTCATAATAACTCAGCTAGAGACAATAATCCAGTAAAATAAACAAAACTACAAGCACAACTGCATTTGCATATCGTCACCACCCTACAGCTCTTAGTGATGGGATCATTAGAACAAAAAGCATGTTGACGGTGATCATCAGTATAGATTACAACATCAAAGTCAACATGTCAACTTTACCATCTCGCTTACCTTTTGAGAGCAAAGATTGTTTCCCAGTGTTTCTCTGTAATGTTTTTTATCAGTTGCACTTCATCCAGAACCAGATGTCTCCATCTTCTCTTCAGAAAATGGCTCTGGTCTTTCATCAGCAGCTTATAGGATGTCAAGCACACATGGAAGCCGTTTGATTCCTCCCACCACTGCAAAGCAATGAGAAAACAATATGTCACTGCATTTAAAACCACTGATTGTTGAAGAGATGCCTTTTATATTACAATATCTCATACATGTGTTCAAATTCCATAAAATTACCATTCTCTTAGATCTACGGTCCTTTCTGTTGCCCAGGTACAGGAGAATCTTAAGACCAGGACACCAGCGCTTGAACTCAAGTTCCCAGCTCAACAACTTGCATGTTCTTACAACAATGAGATGGGGTCCCCAGATGCCTGTGGAAAAAACCAGACATTTTTATATGCTCTATTCTGAATAATAAGAAAAAAAGAAGTACGAATAATAACATCACATGCATCTTCAAATTGCAACATACCCTCTTGGCCTGCTAAGTGGGCCATGTAAGCTACTGTTTGTACAGTCTTGCCAAGTCCAGTCTCATCAGCTAAGATTCCATTGAGGTGCTTCTTGCGAAGGTTTACCAGCCAGTCCACACCAATTTGTTGATAATCTCGCAGCAGCCCATGCAACAGAAAAGGCGCTGGGCTACGGGTCTAGTGAAAGAAAAGATCAGTTAAAAAAATGATACAATGCATTTTTTTTTTTTTTTTTTTAAGTGTGCGATTTCTTTTTTTTGGATGCATCTTACTGATGAAGTGGTTCTGAGGCTTCCTTTAGGTAGGATGAGTTCTGTGGCAGCAGCAACTTCAGCTATGTCTCTACCAGCCTTTCCATCAGAGTCAGAAGACGTGGCTTTATCAGCACCGCGGTACTGGTCCACACTAAGCAGGGAATCAATCAACACCGCCTCAGGAGGAATACTGGCAGGACATTCCATTTCTGCAAAAGACAAGAAATGTAATACATCATTCCTCGCCTTTAAAAATTAAGCTGGACGTGCTCTGTGATTTTTGATTGCAAAGGCACCTTCAGTCTCTTCCATGTCATCCTTATCACTATGAGAACAAGGTTGAGGCCACTCAAAGTCATCAGCATAGGCGCCCGCATACTGTTTCATCAAAGCATCCAGAGGCATCTCAGCTGAAAACACAAAATCAAATAAATAATAGAAAACAGACAACTACACCACTGTAAACAACAGCAGCATACAAGCTTATATGCTACTTTCAGAAGCATCATATGAAGGAAGCATCAGCACTAACTGTGCACCAGTAGAAAATTAGATTATGAAAAGAATTATACTGCTCTACTTGACACACACACACTGTATACTGCCACCTCACACATTGCAATTTTTTTCTTAATGCAGTGACAGTATAAACTGAAAATTGTAGCAGAATGCATTTTAAAATTAAAATAATTATATAAAAGAATGAATACAACTATAAATAGATTTTCATCAGAACCTGAAAGCACATACCATCTTTGGCAAGATCAACCAATTCTGTTTGGTGGTCTTCCTTCCCCTCCATGACCTCCTGTTCCTCTATGGTGCTCTCTTCATCTGTGACTAAAAGTAATGACAGTCTTTAAAAATCCACATTCGTCTATTTTGATTCTGTTGCTCTATGATTCTCAGTTGGCACGTACCATCTTCATCATTCAAGGATAAACTTAATTTTCTTTTTTTAGCAGAAGTGGCCACCTCCTGTTAAATACAAAAAATGTAAATATTTACACATGACTTACACATGATATATGCTTCAACTAATTGTTCATTTGAATGTCAGAGAAATACCTACCACTTTTTCAGCTTTTTCTCCCGCTGACTGACCAGGGGCTGTATTCCAAGTAAGAGAAGATTAGAGTTACAGGTGAAGGGACAGTTGAGCTTTTAACACCAGTTTTTATTGATATGATAAATTATAAATATTTTGTTAGACTAAAAAGAGCCATTGTGAACGATAACATTTGCATGCGAGTATTTGTGGAGTCGGAGTCTCATGCCATGTAGGGCTGCCACGATTAGTCGACCGGTCACGATTATGTTGACTATTAAAATCGTCGACGACTAATTTAATAGTCGATGTGTCGTTTTTTTCTTTTCTTTTTAAAACTTAGTTTTTCTCTCAAAAGCTGCTGCTTTGACCTTCCACTGCTGCGTTTCTGTCTTTGACACACATGCGCAGTAGTGGTACCCGGGCTCAGCCGTGATGTCACAAGAAGTTAAACCAGACGGGCTCTGGTATCATGGCTACCCGGCAACAAAGCTCAAAAGTGTGGGAGCATTTTAAGAAAACTAAAGACAAATGTGTGCAATGCAATATCTGCAAAAACCTAAAAAAAAAAAAAGCCATAAGTATTTATTTTTGTTTGCTACACAGTTAAATAATTGTTTGTTGCAACAAGCTGCATATTTCATGAAAGGGTTAATGAACTATGATATTAATTGTCTTTTTTTAAGTTAGCATATACCTTAAACACTGCAAGCTGAAAGATAATGATGGTTACATAAGAGCAGCTGCATCCTGGTGCCACAAGCTGTACGTTTTACTTTCAGTATACGTATGATCCGATTAGTCGACTAATTGAAAAAAAAAAAAAAAAAGAAGAATTTTTTAAAAATTAAAAAAAAAAATAATAATAATCGGTGATTAGTCGACTATTAAAATAATAGTTTGTGGCAGCCCTAATGCCGTGGCAACAGTATGTAGGAAAATAAAGAGCAGAAGTACAGTTTTCTTTTCCGTAGCGGCTCAGTGGGACGTACCTGTGGCTTTTTGTAGCCCAAGTGCTTTAAGCTTCTTCTGATAAATTTCAAACTGAAGTTTTATTTCCACAACCTTGAGAGAGAAAAAAAAAAAAAAAAACATTACTATCCATCAATCATAATATCGTCAAAAATAAGAACATATGATTAAATAAACATACATACATACATACCTGTTCAATGTTTGACCAGAAGAATTCAACTTCTCTGGCAAGTGTGCTAGCAATGTGACGCAGATGGATTTCCCTTTCTTTCTGTAATCTCTCCTCACTTTTCTTCTGCTCTTGATGGTAACGGGCACATGTGCGAACAAGCTGCAACAGAAACACACAAAGAGACATCCATCTCTCTAGTTGCTCCTTTTCTTTTGTGCTACTTTGTAATTTCACATTTCTTCTATGTCTGCCAAACCTTCTTAGCAGCAGCCTCCTTCCATCTTCTCTCCTGAGCAAAATCAGCTGCCATCCACTGCATCTCTTCCAGAAGATAGTCCCAGTGGGACTTTGGACGTGAAGCCTCCACAAGCTTGGGGAGTCGACTAGCTGACCACTGACCCTCCTTTCTTAGCTCAGAAATGCGTTGATGCACTTGACTCTCCTGGGACACAGAAACAGCAAGTTACATAAAAATACTAAACAGAAAAAAGGGCCATCCTTATGTCATCTAATCCAATTAGAAACAGGGTATTTGACATTTTACAAATCAGGACTTTATATAAAGAAAAATCATTTGGTCCATATTCTGTCTTAAAAATAGGTAAATACAACCTGAAATAAAAAGAATAACACATTACATATTTGATCTCCTTATTTCAAACAAAAACTAAACCAAAGTGCAGAAGCAGTGTGTGAAAACGCAGTCACCATGAATCTTATTTAGTGGTGGTCATTTTCTGCCTTCTTTACCATGGCAACAGCCATTTTCAGACCAATATTTAGTTTTTAAGAACTGTTAGGGTGTTATGGGTACTGTGGTGTAACTTTATAAGCTGTAACATTGAACACAGGTACGCAGACGTAATGTAAAACCCAGTTCTCCATCACATTTGACTCAGAAGGGTTAGCTGCAATGTCAGCTTGTTTCATGTTTTAGAAGCTAATGTTTAGAACAGTCGTCTATTTACCGATGCTACGAGTATTTTCGTAATGTGTTTAACACTCGAGTTGTTTACGCAAATCACAAACACTTCTGACAAATATGGTTTCTCTCATGGTGGGAACGCTCCTAATCTGAGATCAGAGCTAAAGAAAGATCCCATAATAGCAGTCCAACAAAAACATTACTGGCAACATCTTCTACAGAGGTGATGGAAAAAGAGAAAGGGACAGCCTTCCATATTCATAGAAACTATGAAAAGGTTTCTGTGATCCAAAAGCATCTCTCTGAGCATTTGACACCTTTCCCGTGGCATTTTTGGTAATGTGTCAATAGTTTTACTAGTTCAAGAGTGTTATCTTATAAATCTTTAGAAAATCTAAATAAAATTTATATTAAGGTTTCTTTGTTTTGGATTGGAAAATGCAAAAATACAAGGCTGCATCTGAAAACTTACTGGCCTATTAACAGTGCACACTTTGTAGGTGTAATAATCATGTTATTGAAGCAGGGAATCTGCCCATTTCAAGCAGGACTTTAAATCACTTGTTAGCACCAGTAACAAACAACATGTGCTTAAGAAACTCACCAGTTTGGCCTGCTCAACTTGCTTATCTTGAGAAGTTTCTTGAGAGGACTGCACGACCGTATTCTGACCAAAGCCCCCTATTTTGACTGCAGGTATGCCGTTGGTTCCAGTCAGTTTGGACTGGGTGCTTGGGTTGATATTGGAGCCAAGAGGACGAAGAGAACCTCCAGTATGTGGAGCTGGTGTGGAGTTTGGAGCAGACAGGGGAGCAGGAGACACTGATGATATTGATATTGAGTTGGTCATAATCCTCTGACCTGGCTGGTTTGGCTCTACTCCAGGGCGAGCAAGTGCCACCGTCTGAGGAGAAGGGAGAGAAAAAATTAATCTATAAAATAAAATAAAATTTACAGTACTACCATTTATTGATCCCTTTCAGACAGAGATCCTTTTCCATTTATCTGTAGGCAACTGAATGTTTCAGCTTCATGTCTGTGTAAGCACACAAAAAAATGACTACAGAAATCCTCTTATTAGTCTTACTTTTTTTAAATGCACTATTTAATCTCGTGTGCCCAAATGCTCTCTCTCTCACCGCTGCACACATGTCTTAATCAAGCCAAGAGAAACATAAACATAAACGTGGCCTATGTTTAACTGACTGCACCCTGCTTTAACAGATCGACGAGCCTTTCATGTTATGTATGTTATGTCTGAAAAGGCTTAAAAAAAACTATTGTTTCACACAGACTGACCGCTTGTCCTGGCTGTAGAATGGCCTGGGATTGTTGTTGCTGGGGCTGCAACTGGAGATGAATACCAGGTTGCATCTGCTGCTGCAGTTGGGCCTGAAGCTGTGTATGGGGGTTCACTGTGGCCAGGAGGGGTCCACTTGCTTGCACTTTCATTTGTGCCTGAAGCTGACCACCAGACTGGGCTGAATTTTCCATTAACTGAGCCTGTTGAGGGATTTGCATGGGCAGGCCTGCAATAGGAAGGGCTCCTTGAGGCAAGCGTCCAGGTAGCTGGGGAGGAGGGGTGTGCAGGCTAGCAGCATTCTGTACCGGTGGCCCTTTGGATGGGTCGTACTGTTGCTGGTTCTGCTTCTGCCCTGCAATCTGGACTGCTTGGGGAGTAGGCGGCATCCCGCCTGTGTACATGTCAAACAAGTATAGGACAAAGGAATAGTATAGAGAGCACAGAGAAAAATGGTAAAAAATTAAGTTGTAAACCTAAAACCTGAAGTGTCTTACAAGTTTTTTTCTTCTCTTTTTGTAAATATAGCAGCCTAAATGCCATGAAGTGCTTGGCATTTTTGCTTCATAATGGTTTGAGAGACCCCTTTGTAAACTTTATATATTTTGAATGAGGAAAGTAGGTTATACATTTGTACTTTTACATTTAAAGAGCTGTGTGAGCTTTTCATTTCAGAGCTCCTTGAACCTCCTCTTAATGAACTAGATGTACGACATTCATCACCAGTAGTGTACTACTCCCTGATGATCAGAGCGGAACTAATGAAACTTATACAGCAAAATGATTACAGAAGAAATGGAACTCAATATGAGAATCTACATGTCTCTCAAATAAAACACTACTTTGATTAATGCAAAACCAAAATATTGCATTTCAAATGTTGAGAGAATGTGGTTAAAACATCAAAAAATTGTACATGCAATAAGAAGTTTTAGAGAGAAAATAGAAATGTTACACATAAAAATGAAAAGAAATTCTAAAAATAAAAGAGACAGGGAGAGGAAAGGGGGAAAAAAACAACAACTACAAAGCGGACACTCACAAAACAGCATGTTTAGCATGCATGAAGCGATGTATTTACTGCAGTAACCAAGACATCTGGATGCCTCAGATTGCGACAAAGCACAGAGGGTGAGCAAAGGGACACACATGGGGTTTTGCAGATAGCAGGCCTGAGCGGAGCTGTGCACACTAAAGCAGCACCTGCCTTACCTCCCTGCACGTCTCATCACCTTGCCTAGACGCCATCAACACCTGGCCCTGACACACCCACAACACCACAATCGCAAAAACCTGTGCCGTGAAAAAACTCCTCCAAATGATCCCCCTCCTACTTAGGCTGAGGGAAAGAAGCCAAGTCAGAACAAAACGTCATGATTTAACATGGAAGAAAATCAACTCAATGTGAACATGGGATAAAGACACTCTTGATGATTTTGAATCCATGTTGATGGTGCAAAGACATTCGAAGGACAGACTTGTGAAGGAATGACAATGAGAAACCAAAAGGTAACATGATGTGGATTCATAAAAAGAGAAAACAAGCAAAACCCATTGGAAAGTGAATTTATTCCCACAGGGTTTCCATTTTCTTTGATCCACCTCCAAATTAGATGTACAATCCATCAGCACGGTAAGGTCTGCCAAACAAAAGCGATGAACAACGTCGGTGGAAAAAAAGTGGATAACGACGGGTGATCAACAAGAAAAAATAAATTAATCACTGAAATCAAATCATAAGACATGGCATCTTCCCAATGAGTGGCTACTCTTCTTCAGAAATGGATCGTCTTCTTCCCAATTTATCCTGACAGAAAGCTGGTAGATGTAACAGCTAAGCATGACCTTCCTGTGGACTGTTGGGAAATCCAGCAGATGGATGAAGATCAGTTTGTTGATGCTGCTTGGAGTTTTTTTTTTTTGTAGAAGATGAATGATGCGTTTTATTTTTATTTTTAAAGCTCCTTAGTCTGAGGAAGGGCAGAGGTCCAGCAGCATCGAATAGAACACAGAGCGGCCTGGTAGTAGCACTCCTACCTTGCGCAGTCGGCATGAGCTGCTGGAGTGGAACGCCAGGTGATCCTAAAGGAACTACACCAGGATGGTGGAAAATCAGCCCATGGCGACCAACGTCAATCCGGGGCCTCTTAGCCTGATCTGGGATTTAAAACACACAATACCCTCATAACGCAAAAAAAAAGAGGCACTCGGCACAGAGCAATGACCTCCTGAAGACCTTACAGGTCACCTCTCCTTCCTCGGTTTAAGACTTCAACACAGAGCGCTAGTAGAGGATGCCAAATATCTAAAAGCAGAAGCAATTAGAGGGAGAAAAGAAAACAAACAAAAACAAAGCAAACGGGGAGGAAACAAAGCAACATAAGAGACACAAGAGTCTATGATCCTTGCCCTACCTGCTTGCACCATAGCCTGTTGCCTCTTAAAGGCATCCATATCTCCAGGGTTTGCAATGGTGCCAGAAGCAGCTTGGAGTCCCTGCACAAACAAATTCTCAAGGAATGAGTAAGATAATTAGTTATAAAAGATTTCCAATAAAATTCAAGTAAGAATTTAATCATAGTTAAAATTATGAACAAATTCATTCTTGTCAGTGCCTAAAATATATATTGCCTCTTTCACCTGAAACTGCTGCGGAGCAGAGAAAGCAGCAGAAACATTGGGAGGAAGCTGTGTTGCTATGGCAACTGGCGTCACTGCTTGACCATCCTTTCCAGTTACAACCTTCACCTGTAAAAATAAATAAAAGATTTAAAAGGGGCACAATATTCAATGGGTGAAATGAATGCTTAAGCCTCCAGTTGTAAAGTCAGCCAATGTAATACCTCATCATTAATGACCTCTGACTGCTCCTCTTCTTCGTCATCATCTTCAAGGTCCAAGTCATTTTGTCTCAAGTAAGTATACAAAGGAACACAAGGCTTCTTCTTGAATGCTAGAAAGTCCATCATGTTCCCTTGAAGGTGTTGCAGAAAGAATAATTCAATCAGATATTCTTTGAACACTTCTTTCAGACTCTCCATCTTCTTGGTATGGTGCTCCAAGCACTGTTTTCTCAGCTGGGCAATCTCTGGGGTAGAAGGAGCAATTTCCTCTAACTTCTTGGGAACCTGCTTCTTCATAGTGCCTGCATTCATGCTGGTGGATGCAAGAGGATTGTTTGGGATCCCTTGGGGTGCACTAGTGAGGGATGGACTAGAAGGTGGAATGGAGGAAGGTATGCTGAAAGAGGCTGTAGCTGTGGTTCCTACTCCTGTAACCACACCTTGTGCCGTCTTCTCAAATATCATAGGGCGTGACAGCTGTCCTTGAATGATACTGCTGATTTGTGGAGGTAGGTTGGAAGTGGTAATGTGACCAGGGCTGCTCAGAGTGGGGAGAGTAGTACCAGTGGCAACAGGACTTTGAGGGCCAAGGTGGTGGATGGTGCCTCCGGTCTGAGAATGAGGCTGAGAGAGGCGACGTTCCCTCACAGAGCCCGGTGCTCCTGGAGAGGCTAGTTGTACCTGACCAGATGTAGCTGGTGCAATCTGGGCAAGTCCTGTCCCATCCTGATAAACAAAGTGGCCTCCTCCCGATGGACTGCCTAAACTGATTTGTCGCACCAACATGCCAGCTTCAACAAATCGTGTTGGGCTCTGTCCACATACTCCCAATGCATTTGGGGGAGCCCCTGGCCTTGTGACACCTTGCAGAGGAACTGGACTATGCTGGGTGGGACTTTGGGGCTGAATGGGCTGAGGTACAGGTGAGGTGACCTGAATGTAGGAAGATGGAGCATGTTCAAATCTCCACTGAGACGCAGTATGCTGGAAGCCAGGGGACGCTGGGTTCTGGATGGGGAGTGGAGTTAGAGTGATCTGCTGATTACCAGTCACCATCTGTCCCACATTTTGTAATGTGATGTTCACGTTCTGGCCCGTGACTGGGCTTCGACTCATGATTATCTGATAATTGGGTGACTGGGGGGCTGAAGGGCTGGCTGCAGAAGAAAAAGTGGTCACAGGAGATTGAGGGTGGCTAACTGTAGCTTGCTGTGTTGCTGCCATAGATGGCTGCTGCTGTTCCTCTGCTTCTGACCCACTGACAGACTTGGATTTTTGGAGCTGTCGTTGGATATTCTGTGATCCACTTCCATGGTGCATTGCGTGACTCTGTTACTATATAAACTAAATAATCTGTGGCAAGGGCAGAAGAAAAAAAAAAAACTTTAATAACTAAAAGTGACAAATAATAATCAGTTTTGTCTGGTTGCTCATCCAAGTATTGCCCTCTCTAAAGGTGTCTACAGAGTTGCAACTCAAAGAGCTTCTTTATAAAAGGTGCTTTTTAGCAATACCAAAATTTCATATATATGCTTTAACATTGTTGTCATTATTGATGACTGAATCATTTCTGGATTGTCAGATATCCAGAAGTTTATCCAAAAAATGTACTTGATTAATTTAGTCTCTTTTGAGTTAAGAGATTGTTAATTTAATGTTATGTTAATTTCATTATAATTTAATGTGAAATTACTAAAACCATTATATTGTATTATTTTAATATACTATGTTATCTAAAAATATAAACAGGAGCTGCTGGGGAGGACTCTCAATTAATTATAACAGGAACATAACACTTTAATTATGAATTATTATTTACAAATATGGTATGATCCTTTTAAAAATAGACAATGTTATGTGCCTGGCTACCTACTCAGCATATACACGTTGGATTTATTTTGCAAAAGGTTTTAACTCTACGCCCTTAAAGTAATGAAACTACAACTAATTTTTACTTAAATTTGCAGTTGTGAGCGCCTGATAAAATATCTCTATCGCCAGGCGTTTTCACATACTATCCTATAATGGAAGTGACAGCGCTAACCGAGCTCTATTTACCATTAAATAGGCCCAGGTCAAAATGCATTTAATCAAATGTGATATATGTCAATACAAATGATACTTGCGATGGAGATTTGTACCACTGATGTTGGCCTTCGACAATAGCTTCAGTTATGGGGTTGGTAACACTACCACTTTTAAAACGAAACAACATCACATTCACAACGAACCACAAGTATGTAGATATAACTTATGGCATATTGATACGCTGTTAACGGTAGCGTCCACCTCAAGTTTTGCTCCGGGGCGTTACGCTGGCTAACGCTGTCTTGTAGCATCGCAATGAAAGAAAATACGGGCAGCAGTCTGAAATAATAAGTATGCGCGAGTGGTTGGGTAAAACTTACATAAAACCATCTTAAACAAATTTATATATTAACCTGTGATATTTACAATACAATTGTTTAAGCATTTAAACTAAGCCTTGCTACGAGACGCGTGCTAGCAAACACCGCTGGTTAGCTTGTTTTTGCTAGGAGGCCAGCAGCTAATGAATAAATAATTGCTTTACCTAAAAGGTGATACTTACAGGGAGTGGGGCTTCTGCTGTTGTTACTTAAATTCTAAGTCATATTTACAAGCGGTCACATACTGTAACGAGTGTTACTCCGTGAAATATTAAATAAATTCCTAACCGCTTTTCAATGTTTTGGAGCTAGGATAATTTCATTCAGCAACATGGCGACCGCAGTAACCTTCTGTGTGACCCGGATGTCGTTCAGACTTTCGGAAGCGGTATGAAAAGATGACGTAAACAAAACAGCTTATAAATATGAGGGCACCGGAAAATATAATATACTTATTCTTAATAACCGTGCTGTGACAAGATGGCACATTAATCTAAAGAATTTGAATTAATTGTATGTAACTTTATAGGAATTCAAGTTACGTTTTAAGTGGTATGTCAGTAAAATATGTCATTGAGCTGATTTTAATCATGACAAATCGTTTGAATTTATTAATCACGGATACAATGAAAGCATTGGAAGAACTCCACAGTTCTAATATTAAATAACATTTATTTCGACCACACACAAGGTAATAATTCTGGCAAATATGACTGGCAGTCTTTAAATTACAAAAGGGAATTGTATAAATTCTAACAAGCCTCTGTTAAATTAAATTTTCACAAAATATCCAATGTGTAACTGTAATAACTTAGTTTCCTATTAGGCAAAAAGAATGTACAACTTCATTCACCAATTAAAAGTTGCATTAAACCAAGAAAATTAAAAGGAAAATGCAAACAAATAGCACATAAACAAAGGCAATGTGCCATGCACTACCTCATGACTCTTGTGAAGCACATCCAAATGTTGAGAAAAATTCATTGCACTCCATATTATATGTGTGTATGACTTTAAGACTGGCGTCATAAAGCAGATTTTATGTATAAGGTAAATGCATGCTTTCATTACCTTTCAATTCTCTCTACTACAACAAAAATGTACAAAAAAGGCACAGGTGTAGTACTAATGCTACTACTTGGCAATATTTGGTCATCTCATCCAAAATATTCACACTCCTGTTGACTGGTGAACATTCATGAACACATAACACAAAGGCTTCAAACACAGAAAACAACCTAATGTCTCTTTCAAGTATAACATATTTTTACAATCACTTATTGATTCACATGTTTATTCAAAATGAAAAACACAAAAAACACACTAACACATAAAGTCTTTAACAAGACAAATACTGAGAAAAATGTACCTGATCAAAGTTTTCCAACAATCATAAACAGTCTTTGCTCAAGAACATGCACAAAACAGAACCCCTGTTTTTTTTTTTTTTCTGTGCACGATTACAGATTTCAGTGATAGGATAAGAGTTGATGCTCCAGTGGTCATTTCTTCAAGGTGAGATCAAAGTGCTTGTCTGTTGGTGGATGCATTTACATTCAGGGTTGATTGATGACACAAGATAATGCAGTTGCTATGGACACAGTTGTGGAGCTCACTGATACTGTTGTGTCTGCAAAGCTGAGAGGCGTCGCTCAATACACTGCTTACCTGAAAATATTGAATGATTCATTGATCAGATGGGAAATACATTTTTTAAAGATTTTTACTGCAGCTATTATTTTGTGTCATGTATGTTAGTGCCTCCACTTACATTTATCTATGCTGTCGATGTCCTTTTGTTCTGTGAGGGTTCGGGACAGACCCTCCAGCAGCAGAAGGGCTTTATTGTAACGCTGGACTGATGCTGCACCATAGTGGAACATCTCATCCAAAGCAGCAGACTGTACCTGCATGCAGTAAGAACACACATTTAAACGGCTGGCATAAAGATCTAAATCAGTACATTCAGGATAGAACCTAATCTGAGGCGAGCATCAACATCCTCTGCTGTGAAGTCAGCTCACCATTTGCACAGTGTGGCTGTAGATTAGCTTCTCTGCTGTGAGGCCATTGAAGCGGTCCATAAGTTTCTGCTTGTCAAGCAAGAAGGTCTGCAGCTGATCGTTCAGGGAGCGACAGTAAGTCACACAGGTTTTATAAATTTCGTTTAGCTTCCTGATCACTGGAAAAAAAGTAACACAAATGTTTTTTAATTATTATTACACATAAAATTTGAAGCCTACAAGATTGTTTCTGATTGATTGGTGATTAATGAAATGCTTGCATAGTTTATCTGGTTGATGGACTTTTCTGCAGTTGTTAACAAGTAACATGTCAGCTAATTTTCATTCTTAAAAATAGTATCCTATGTGATCTTGCTCTCTATGCATGTGCATGGTGTTCAGAGTCAAAAGAAAGTCAACATGAAAAGGGAGTGAATTATCATAACTAAGGACTAGGTTATAAGTGGCAGGCATCATATAGTGCATTCTTTCAAATAAGAGGGAATTACTTTTTCAGTGATATACTGTACATTCAGAGAAGATTCAACCACCTTTGTCTGGAGGTGGTGTATTAGAGTTCATGTAAGTTAGTACTTTCAGCTGCAACACCCAAATGCTCTTGTTCTTCAAGACCTCAAACTAAAAACTGTGACAGTGAACAAAAGGTAAATGCTTAATATATGAAACCATAATCATAGTCCCACCTTGTTTGACTATAGAAGAGGGTAGGAGTTGGCCTTGCTTAATATTTTCTTTTGCAGCATGCAGTGCTGATGAGAGAAACTCCTCAGCCTTCATGTACAACATCAACTGCTCCGCGTAGCTGGAACATCATACAAGAGACAAAAGTTATTACCAAGAAGTTTTGTTGGCAAAATGATCTACTGAAGATTAAAAAAATTTAAGGTAAACATAAAAACCTCTGTGCCTCTCACCTCCACTCTCTACTCAGAAGGCTGATCTGATCTGTAACCAAGCTCTGCTCGAGAAAGGAAATATCAGGACAGCTGATGGTATCCAGCCCTGGTTCCTTTGAGGATGCCAGCTCCATAACACAGTGGACAAAAGCCAGGGTGAAGCGTAAGTCGCTGAGAGCATCAGTGTGGGCCTGCTGTGAGAAGAACACATCCAATACTGTGAATGCTGAAACTGGTCTTTTGGTAATGTAAATGTGCAGTTTCATGTTCTTTTGTAAATGCAGTTCGGAGGGTGTGAATTGTATTTCTCTCAACCTCCATCAGTGTGTCTTCAGGAAGCACTGGAGGGTGAAAAATCAGTGGAACAGCATCCATGGGTTCAGTCTCACTGTTTCTTCGGCTACCTCGCTGGAAGGGGCGACTGTTAAGTTGCCAGGCTGAGTTAAAGTAGCTTGGAGACCCTACAAACAAAACAAAAGGCAAATTCAGCTTATCCTCAAATAGCTAATAGAGTGAATGTACTAAAAACACAAGTGGAAAAAACAAAAACAAATCAAAAGTCTCTCTAGATGACTCAGAAAAATGTTTAATTGAAAGACCTCCTATAACACAAGTCATGATCAACAAGTAAGTTAATCATCAGAATAGATAAAACACCTACCTAAGAACATCCTCGATACCATGCCATCAGGAGGGGTGTTTCCTTGGAATGGAGAACCCATGGTGAAGACAGCAGGCGGTGGGCTGTCTGAAAGGTGAAAAACTTTCTGACACCCAGCAGATGGAGCTGTAGAGACAAATAGGGATAATTAAATCAGATACCAGATGGCTGCTCTTGGAGAACAAAACTCATGTCTTCTAAATTCCACAGTTCCGGTCATTGTAGAAGATCTCAAAGCATGAATTTTTTAAACTGACACATGTTAGAAACATGCATCACATCCTCTTGATTTCATCGTCATCATTTCGTTACATTTTTAACTTCTTTTTATTTTATCAGTATTTTGCAAATTGCCTTGAAGTGCTGTAAATGCTGCAAATCCTCTTATTTGTTTATGTATGTTTTCCTGAGCTTTAATATTTAATTATGCTCCTTTAAGGTAAACACATGTCTGTATACTTCTAATTTAATTTAATTTTCTCTTTGAGGTAATGTCAGTCCTGCTAATGGTTTTCAGTTTTTGTGCTTCACTCTCTACAGCATGTGGACAACCCTTGAGCTTAAAAGTGCTGTATCAATAAAGCTCAGCTGACTTATAGAGCTTAGCTTTAGACTTTAGTCTTGATGTTATTGACAAAGACAAAGAGTGCGAATAGAAACCTGACTTGAAGTATACTGGTACCTGTTGTATCCATGCTTTTCTCACAGCTGAAGTTCTCATCATTTCCATCTTCAAAAAGATTTGCTCCAAAGGCCGCCTTCAGTAGCATGTCAGATAGCCTGTCAGTGCTGAGCGATCTGAACATACAATGCAGCCACAATCACATTTTTATTACTGTGCGATAACTTCATAAAAATACATAAAAGCTATCATTATCATTTTTTTTTTTACCATAATATACTCATAGAGGGGTCTGACCTTTTAAAAGGGCCCTTTTTATTGGCTGACGTCCGGGTGAGGTTTGTCTGGGGGGCAGGAGATGGGTCAAGGGATTGCAGGTTTGGGACAGTCCGGGTTCGGTTTGGCTTTCTAGGCTGAATCTGCTGCTGAAAACAAAATTAATGTTATGAACTCTATCAAAGTTTGTAAGCTGGGTGTTGAGAATCTGTTACAACTTCCTGGTCAGGTAGAAAGTGTAAAGTATAAGTAACTTATCATTTGAAAAATCAATCACCAATCAATATGCTGTGTACACTGTCAAGCAATTTATGTTTTTCCATTACACAGTATATTGTGTAATATACACAAAAAAAAAAAGAAAAAAAAAAAGCTAAGCTGATGCTATACAGTAACGTGGAAGCAATGCAGATAGCTGATTGGTCAAAGAGAACTGGGCTTAAAAAACGCACTTTCTTGTTCTATGAAGTCATTTTAAAGTCCGGTACACAACTTATAACATAAATCACGAATATCTAATATGATGCACGGGTAATATTTTTTCTGCATGATTAATTAATACACAAGTATGTTTTGAGCACATCAGTCCACTCAAAGTCTATCGCAAACTCATTCAGTCTAACAGCCACCCTTTACTCCTCTATACGTGTCACTTGTAAGTTGCTTTGGATGAAAGTATTTGCTTAATCAATGTAATAAAATAGATGCACAATCAAGTTATACGTCTTTTCTCGCAGCAGCGAGAAGCAGCTGATCCCGCCCACATTCAGGGGCTACTGTTTGCAGTGGAAAATGAAGCATGGAAGGACTGTGCCGAGTCAATCCACACTGTGCCATACTGTATTGTTCCGTACCATGTTATGGAAAAACATCATGTGTGTAACATTACGGCCAGAATGTCACATAAGTATGTAATGACAAAACATTCATCTTTGGATGTCCTACTTTCATGATAAAGAAGCTGACCTTGGAGTCGAAGCTGACCTGTGCAGGAGAGACAGTGAGCAGTCCAGTTCTCGTGCTGAGTGGGAGGGTCTGTTCTATGGTCTTTGGGGTCTGTCCAACTAAAGCACAGAGTATCACAAAGATTAATCTATTATCAGTACATAATGCGTATGAAGTCAACTGTTTATTTTCTCTTATAACTCAGACATGACCAGATCAGGCATGTACTCTAAATGTTGTGAAAAATGACATGTTTGTTCTGAATATCTTCACAGTGAGATATTTGTGAGGATTGTAGGAGAGGTAATGTAAAACAGCTCTTTAAATCAGTATGCTTGCTTCATTCTTATCACGTCAATAAACTGACCAACAGTCCTCCCATCCTAGTTCATGTCCGCTGTTAATATTAGGAAAAAAAACTACATATAGAGCGAAATACTTCACAAACAGCATGTGTGCGAAAAGAATTTAAGCTACATAATCATATTGCCCTTCAACCAGGGCTTTTCGAGTCATTTGGATGGCTATATGACAACTACAACTTGATCCAAAAAAAAAAGCGAAAAAGGGCAATTTACATTTACAAAAAATTGAGGGCTGGAGTCGAGTTGTTGGACCAAGTGGAGAACAAGGACTGGGTCAAAGTCATAATATAACAAGACTGTGAATTTAGTGCTTGATGAAACAAACAACGAAAAATAGTGTATGTCATGTCTGAAAAGAGCCAATATATGTCCAGTATGCCTAGAATGATGATGGAAAAAGCCAGTTGAGGTGACTACCTAATGGAGAGGACTGTTGCGGTTCGCCTCCATTTCCCAGATTTGAGAAGTTACAGGCGATGTCTGGACCTGGAGCTCTGCACCCTTCACATTGTAGGAGGGTCGCAGTGTTGCTGGCAGCACAGCAAAGCATGGCCCTGAATGACATGAGACATTGTTAGACAAAGGAAGAGAGGAACAGTGAGACACAGCGTTGAGGTGACCGCAGAGGTAAGATGGAAGTACATGCCTTGTGGAGCCGTGCAAGCCGACAGGTTGTAGGTTCTGTTCGATTCGCTGGTAGTTTTGGATCTGAGTTGGGACAGGAATGGGCACAGATGGACTGCAAATACGGCCATTTAATTCAGCGGGATTGCTGCGTAGTTAAAAGGTGAAGCAGAAATATTAGAAACAGGAATAGGTAGGTAGTCAGAGGACATTGAGTTGGTTTGATGAATCAATAGAAATAGTAGTGAGTATTACAAAAAATAAATGTTCATGTTCACTAAAACGAAAATGAATATGCACTAGATAGGGCTTAAGGACATAGGGCTTAAGGACATAGGGCTTAAGGACATAGGGCTTTTTCTTACCCAAAAGGCTTTGAGGGAGAATGTAGCAAGGTTGGGGGTGGTGGTGTCCTTCCTGTGGCTCCAGAACCTCTCTCCACCAGCTGTGAACTCCTAAAAGATATACATTTGTAAGCTCTTTCTGCAAAATTGTCTGAAATTTATTTAAAACATTCTGAGAGACCGTACACCCCAAGGAGGGCCAACTCACCCACTGTATATCAGGCAACTATCATTATGTGACCCAGCCTGCACCTCACATGAGTGCTCACCTGGAAAGCAGCAAAACAGACATATTCAAACCTTTTGCGCTGATGTGAATAAAATCCTGAATAATTAAATGATCCAAGTATCTACAGAGGGAGGTTCAGAAGTCTTACTGGCAAACTGGGCCGGCACCATCACATAATCTACTGTGTATGATGATGTGTTTCTACCATCTTGACAGGGTTTTTCTCTCCGCAGAACGCCGGCAGTGTCTTGTGTAGGGGAGTGTAGCACTTTGGGCTGAAGCTGGTGCAGCTCTCCGTCGGAATGCTGAGCGAGTGTCAGATAAATAATCAAATTTAGCAATGAGAGATTACAGTGACACAAACACCACACAAGAATTTCTTTTAAAAGCCAATTTCACATCTCTAATTTTTTCTGAGTGGTTTCTGTTCACAACAGAGCGTACTTGAGGTGAGGCCAGCTGGGATGTGGAGGAGTTGCTGGAGGAACTTCCTGAGCCAGAGCTTGGGTATAAGAGCAGTGGAGCAGGTGAGCCTGTCGAAAAGCACACATCTAGCCGTGTTAGGAACTTGTGCTGAGGCACCTTTATTGACGCTACAGTGAACTACACTGATTCATACAAGACAAAATACATACATTTTTTTGTGGACAAGTTTGTCTCCAAGAAAGGATGGTGAAAGAATTCATCTGGAATTATAAATATATACATGTGACAATAGATACCTTTGCAATCAAGGTATCTAAGAAAATGTTTCAGCATCAAATCATGAAAAGGGATTCTGGTTATCAAAGGCACAAGCTTACCAAAGCTGATTCGATCTTTGTGATTTCTCTGGAGTAGCCCCAGCAGCAGGTGTCTTAGGTTAGCAGAAGTCTCCTTTGGGATGCTGTAAAAGTACAAAAACTCCCTTGTTTATTCAAATTTAGCTGATTTTCAAACTTCAATCCATTAAGGCATCCTCCAGACATAGGCCCAGGCACACTTGAGCTAAATCAGGTCTTAGTGGGTTTTAAAAAAGCTACTTTATTGATACATTTTGCTGCAGTTTGAAAGATAAGATATTGCTACATGCACAAATCATAAAGACTACAATACATAATGCAATTTGGCAGGACAGTGACATAAATTCAGTGTTTTGTCTTTGGCTGATACTTTATCCAGTGCACTATATGTGTAGCTACCATGATCATCTAGAATGCTAATATGTAGGACACGTACATTTCATAAGCACACAGCGAGCTGTAAAATATGTGAATTTTGAATCTAATTTATGGCTTCAGTATAAACGCTCCGGGCAACATGTCACAGTCAGTCAGGCAGCGCGTGTTTACGTCTGTGTTGAGTTATGTGGGTCATGTGGAAAAAGATAGCAGCACAGGCCACAAGCTGGCACCTAGGAGCAGGTTAAATATAGAGTGAGAGAAAAAACAAACTATGCCTCCTCACACAGAAACATGGCCAATCTTATCATTCAGCTGAATCATTGCACAAGATAAGCATGGCCATGAGCCATACACAGGTTGGCAAAGTACTTTGTGATCCAAGTAGGAAAACAAACCAAAAATCCCTTTGAATGATTTCCAGCTCCAAGTTTTGAACATTACAGATTCAGTTTTCAAAATGATTGTTGAGATATCTGCATGTCCTGATAATATTTCACCAAATGTATGATTTTCTTACTGACAGGACACAACAGCACATGTAACCTTATATATTTGTGGGAATCCAGTATTGATTGCATGAGACTGGCCGATGGAGAAAGTTCGAGATCTGATCAGTCCCATCATGTGTCTGTATCAGTTTCTTCCACATTAGAACTATTTTTAGCGGTTGCGTGGCACTTATTTACTGACTGCTTATTATATCTGTGGAAGCATGTGTCTGAAGCCTCACACGTGTTTAAACCTCGGTCACATATGCACAGACGTCAGTCGTTCATTGCCAAACCGAACGCAAACATGACAGATTTCCCAGTACTGCCTTTTCACACCCCCTGCTCTCATCTTCTGCTGTGCATAATGTGTGTACATTGTACAGTGTTTGTGTATATGTGGGGAGGTCTCACAGAGATGTACCAACCTGGGTAACAGGGTTGAGTTGCTTTCATAGAAGAGACGGAGCTCCTGTGGTGTGCTTGCCTACACACATACACAAACAAGTTACACTTGAAAATGACATACAAGCAATTTTGAATAAATGTTTTTGCTTATATCATTATGAGAATGAAAGCACAAAATGACATACTCCAAACAAAAACAATATGTGGGTGTTTGGTAATCCAAACAAGGGCAAAGTGGAGTGTCTACTAACTCATCCAGCAAAATAAACATAATCCTCATCAGCTAACTGCACACTAGCCTTTGGACATATCACAATCCATTGACCTGCCTGCCATAAATATAGGACAATTTGTCCCAGTCATTCTCAGAGTACAAGTATCCAAGAAAAAAGAAAAGCAACAACAATAAAAAAAAGAAGGTTCAAACAGGATGCGCCTCCTTTTTTAACTACAAAGACATTGTGATAAAAGGAGGGATTCAGAATTCAAGAAAGCACTAAAGAAGGGGGTAAAACTTCAGCATGTTTTTGTTTAGAACTTATAACTGAGGCTGTCAGCAAATAACAGTCCAAAAGTATCACTGGAGCAGCCATGTGAACAGTAGAAAGTAATAGCTAGGGTTGTGAAACAGTGTTTACTGTGGGTTCGCAGAAGTGGCTCTTGTCCATTTCCGCATGCTACCCTCCGTAAACAAGGCTTAGTCCTAACAAGCAGTCAAGCTGTTCCAACATTTTCTGACTAACAACACTCAGGAAGAGCATCATTCAGCAGACAGGTGTTTTTTTATGGTTGTGTTGTGGAACATAGTGTTATTAAAGAGAAGCATAGAGCATAGTTTTAACAGTGATAAGTTTGTCCTTTCTAGATACTTGAGCAAAACAATTTCCTGAGTATTTGAGATTATGTGGAATGTATTTATAAAGTATTCGTCAGAAAACTCCTAAATGGGTGTTGCCAAAAACCTCAGATGAGTTATGCCAGTTTCTTGTGTCTATGTGTGCATGTTCATTTTGAGGTGTCACTCACATGAAATGGTGCTTTTCCAATCAGACACTGGTACACGATAGTACCTATGCTCCACAAATCGGCCTTGGCATCATAGTTCTGGGACATGATGACCTCAGGAGCCTGTGTCCAGACAAACACAACTACAGCTCAGAGATACAGTGGCATTACAATCTGTTGGCTCAGAAAAAGAGGACAAGAGAACGTAATACGGACCATGTACATGGGAGAGCCACACAGTGTCGCTGCCATAGTGTTTGTCTGCAGATGCCGCGCAAAGCCAAAATCAGCTGGAGGTTGAGAGAAATGAGGTGTCTGAGCAATACATTTTCAAATAGTGTAGATTCATTCATTTAATGCTCTGCAGGCTGAAGAAAATCACCTATCTTAATGCTGGTACTGATGGAATTGGACCTACGCCCCTCTGAGTGGCAGAGTAAAATATTTTGAGGTTTGAGGTCTCTATGGAGGATTCCTTTGCTCTGAAGGACTTTCATGGCCTGAGCAATCTGCTGCAGGAATACACGGATGGTGTCCTCGCTGAGTGTGCCCTTTGCTGTTGAGGAATGAAATATGTAGGTTTGAACATAAGAAAGCAACCACGATGGCATGTAAAATAATATTGCCACATGAAAATACATTTACTTTGTTTGGAAACCAAAATCAAGGCCAGGTGACATGCCAGCACCCACCACCCCTCCCAGTGGATCAGTATTTCTAGCTGCCATGTTATTCCACTGGAGCACAGGGGATAAGTGAGTGGCAGATGGGCAAGGTCATGTGGGTGCTTCGTCAACCTTGCCAAATGTGACAGAGCGTTGTGCTGCAAATAGCTACATGGGCTTCTTTTACAACATAAGAAGCGCTGGCAAGGTGGCAGAATTAGACCACTGCTCCACATCAGCACTTAAATACACACATCAACACCAAGGACGTAAATCTAGCCTGAGTGAAAATGAACTCCATGCTCCAAACACATTTTAAAATATGGTTTGAAACCTGAGGCAGTGGAAATTTTGCAGCGAGAAAAGCTTGTAAGAATTTAAATGTGGTGAAATAGGTTCACGAGACGTGCAGAACACCAACTGTGTAAAAAATACATGCTGGGACTTATTATGATGCACTGATTGTGTGCTAATTTCCACATAATTAAGTGGAAAAGAACTGAGTAGAAACCCGATCACAAGTCTGCTCGAGAGGTTTAATTTTATCTGGGTTAAGTACTTGGGAGTGTTAGTGATTAGTCACCCACAGGCCTGCGTAAACTTGAAACCTGACCTGTGGTTGCAGTCTCCTGCCAAATTCCTATCGTTGCCCCAAAATGGAATAAACTGTAATGCTAAGTCTTTCTTGCAACATTGGGGACAGCATGATGCAAATGGCCATGTTTGGCTTTGAGCTTGAAGACAAAGTGTGAAAGGGAAATCTACACAGTGATTGATGTGATGTGAGCTATAGGCTGTGTTTCCTCACACACTTACAGTGAAGATACTCTGCCAGGTCACCTCCATTGCAGTACTGAAAAGACAGGTAAGACAGGTGAGACAGGATCCTTGACCTTGCTGTCTTATTGGAAGATGTGATTTGCATTTCCACCCAAAAACAGACACATCCAAGCCATCCTTAATGCAACTCACCTCCATGACAAGATACACACATCCTCCCATTTCCTGTTGACAAAAATAGATCAAATGCAAATGATCAAGACGGTTATCTACTGAAACACAGCAGTGGTGAGTATCGAAGATTTCATAACTGATTTGAAGAATGATTAGATAAATGTGTAAATATGTAAGTAAAGTAAGCGAGACGGGGAACTCCACCAATAACCATCAGTGTCTTAACAGCTGCACAGATGGTTACACAACAAGAGACAACATATCATCCATAAGACTTAGTTGACAATTTTTTTGGCCAACCACCTAACTGCCTCTTGAAATTCTGGACCACCTGACAACAGCAAACTCAGGGGCCTGAAACTGTATCCAGTCAAGGCCTGTGTCCAGCTCTGGGCCCCCTGAATCATCCAGGAACCTTTCCCAATTCAGCACCTATCTTCCTTGCCATTGAAAAAATGATCAGAGCAGTGAGTGGATCAGGGGTGAGGTAAAAGGGTGAGAAGTTTAGAGAGTTGGCCCCATCTGACTTGAGGGGATTACAATGAATTGGGAAGAGGGTTGAGTCACCAAGTTAAAGCTAATAAGTTAATAAGCTCCATGACACTCAAGATATGTGTACCACTTGTGCCGTTGCATAAAAATGGTTTATGACTATTATGGCGTAATAGGCGAATGAAGATAGCAAATTAATACAGGTATGTCAACAGATAACACATGTAACTTTGTCATCAGCCTTGCATTCCTGTGTCTCTGCTATCACAGACAATCGTCAGACTCTGTACTTTATAATCCATTGTTTTTTCTGCTGCACCTGCCATCTGGCAGACATAGTAAGAGATCAGCTGGCCGTGCCTACTGTCTGGCAGGTGTCAGTAAGGTGATAAGAGGACCCACACTCGGCAAACTTACATCCAAACAGATGGTTAATGTCCTGTGCTATCTTTGACCTATTAAGTTAAAAGGATATGTTGGTTCTGACAGAAGCCCCTATGGGAAATCAAAAGAGTAGCATTTCCGCATTCAAAAGCTATATTTGTACAACATGAGCAATGGACGCGCCGTGTTTCATCAACAATTCAACATTTGCATCATCTTGCAGTGAGATTCATGTGAGAAGAGAGTGAGGGGAAGTTACAAAAAACATCCTTACCTGATAGTCAAGTAGTCTAACAATATTATCATGTTTGAGCTCCTAGAGGAGGAGAGAGAAACATTGTTAATGGTACAGCTGGAGACTGACTTAGAAAATACAGTAATTAAAAAAATACATTACCTTTAATATTTTGATTTCTTTTCCAAGCAAAGACTTTGATTTGGCTAAGTTTTTCTTGTTAATACATTTTACAGCAACTTCCCAATCACGTTTCTTGAACAGGTGAAAAAAAAGAAAGAAAAAGTAGGATATAAATACACCAGCTTTACACATGTCAACAATGACGAGACAAGTCCAAATTCGCCCTAGATATTAAAGTTACCTCTCTATGTCGTCCTTTGAACACAACTGCAAAGGCGCCGTGGCCAATCAAGTCTTTTCTGTTGAACTCAAACTTTCCAACAGACTCCATGGATATTATATATATAAAAGTTAACTGCAGTCAATTTGAAGTATCAGAGCAGGTTCAGGAGGTTGACTTTCCAGCTGAAGCAGACGTACAGTTCCACGCCACAACGCCGGTTAGTCCCATTAGTCCCATGGAAAAATTCTCCTTTTACACTCAACAAGCTTCACAGTGGCTTCCACGAAAACATTACGCAGTAATCGTCAACATACAAAAATAAAAACAACGTGGGTTCAATAAACAACAGTGTATGTACACAAGATATTTGCGATCCACTCAACGACTCAATTTAGTCCATGCCGCCTCTTTGCATCCGTTAGACGATAGAAGGTCGCACAAGTGCTGTTAAGGATAGTTTGTATTTAAACACTGAGCTCAGACATTGTTATACCCTCACCTTTCTAACCATCCGCATGAGTTATTCATATCTCATGTCGGACATGCGCAAAGGGACAGACAGGCAGACGCGTGTTGATGTCGCCTTCAGGATCACCTCGTAAATCTAGGCTTCGATATCTTCCTTTGGCTTTAATTTGATGTTAAATGCCCTAAGATGATGGTATCCGGTTCCAAAAAGTAGTTAGGGTGACTTTTGTCATTTTAAAATTGCACAAATTGTTTTACATCATAATCCAGGTTTTCACATTTACCCTCATAGAAAGAGGTAGGCTACTGGCAGTGGGCTATCCTGCAGTGTCATAATCCATCAATATCGTCATTTTAATTGGCACGCATATGCCACTTCTGTTGCGTTCTTAAATCATAGGTTAATAATGCCTCAGTCTTAAAATATAGTCACAAGTTCATACTCACTGTTAGGCTAGTTTGATGCTCTGAACTCTCTAAACTTATACTTTGGTTAAATAATTCATTGATGATTACGATTTTTGCCATTAACTGTGCCCTACAGGAGACCTATCACTCAGATATTAGCTTTGAAGAGTTATCATTCTTCACAGGCATTCTTATCAAATAAATTGATTAATAACAATGTTAATCATTGGCGTGCACACAAAAACATCCACCAAAAAGCATTCAAAACAAAGCCATAAACATTTAAACTTGATGGTAAAATCATACAATAAAAGAGATAATTATTTATAGTTGTACAAAGTTTTTAATAAAGATAATGAGAAGCACAAACTGTAGTACCAGAGCAATCTATCAATAACGGTCATATACAAGCATTTGAATATTAAAATATTTAATTTTAAATCTGACATAAAATGTGAGTGCAGGGTGGCTTACAGTAAATCCTCTTTTGAAAACCAAATGTTGGCACAGTGTAAGATCAATAACATTAAACAAAGTCTCACAAATAAGAAAACAACAACAACCTTAAGTCCCCCTGTTTCAGACCATAGCTCATATTTCATTGTACAAAATAGTAATAATAATAATCAAAGAAAAAGTCAAACATAGTAGTAATAGAAATAAGGAAAGAAATCATGAAACTTCACAGAGTTGTGTTGAACACATGAACAGAAATCAAAATTCCTCAAAAAAGCATAGCCTGCTATTTGGCACCTTACTGAGATGTGAGGTACAGCAACTATGCCAGCCACTTTGTTTCAATAGAGAAAACACAAATAAACACAGAATTTTACATGTGAACAATACTGATTTTGTAACTGTGACAGTACAAAGAAGTCCTAATAAACTACTCAGAATCACAAAATAAATAAATACATTATGTCAGAGTGAAATTCACTATTATACCAACCATGATTATAATGTAGTTATTGTGTGCTGTCCCCAAAACTAGATTAAAGCTGTGTGAATCAGGTTGGTCATTTGCAGTTTGCCTTTTGTGATGATGAATACATTTAACAGATGGTGATGGCATAGTTTTTAAGGCATATAATGAACACTTTGTTTTAGAAAAACACGTTTCCTCCATCCTTTTCTATCCAGCATCTTATATTTGCAACCAAATATGACTTGCTTATAGTAGTCATCTTCGGAAATGTTTATTTTTTTTCTTTTCATGAAACTACACTGCTTTATTGTGTGAGACAAATTATAAAGATAGATGAAAAGATCAGTACCACTCTCACGTGTTGCATATTTATTTCTGCAAAAAGAGAGAAACACTTAACTTGACAAGCTAGTCCAGCATAAGATACCTCAAGGATACCGCCACATTTAGGCTCCATCTTCCACAAGCACAATGTCTCATTTAATTGCTGAGCTGATGATACACAAATCTACCTGCAGCTGAATCCAGAGGCATCTACACTTGTAACAGCCAACGTGAATTTCCTTCAGAAAGTGAAATACTGAATTAACACATGACAACAATCATCTCTAGGTAAATGACAGCAAGACAGAGCTGGCTTATTTTGGTCCCCCTTCCACCATAGAAAGTTTGTTTAGCCAGCAAGAGCCACTGACTTCCAACCTCCATGCACATGTCAGAACCCCAGGGGTTATCCTTGATTTAGAACTGAAAATAAATGAGCAGATTGGCTTTGTGGTATGTAAAAGTTGCTTTTTCGATTAAAGAAATGTGGCCAGGCTGGACTCCATCCTCTCTGACATGAAGGTAGTAGCTACAGTCTAAATCACTTGTCTGTGTCTGCTGTCTCACCAGCAGCTGGCACAAAATGCCTCAGCAAGACTTCTGTCTGGAACCAAAAAACAGTCCCAATGCGCTCCATCTAATATGAAACATTTGAGACACATCTTAAGATGTACATGTTTATCATGACTTTTAACTGTACCCAAAGTCTTCATAATTCATTCTTTCCTTCATTTCTTGAAGAGACTTATTTCATAACTGTCAAATTCATTCGATGCCTTTCTGTTTTTAATTCTCAACATTGTTTTTTCTCTTATTATTTTCTGCTGGTCTTGTTTTCTTTCAGTCAGCTGTGACTGTTATAAATACATTTGACCTCACAATGCCTTACTAAGTTATTTCTGTTACACATCTTCTTTAGTTACTTAACTTAGATAAAAAGGTGTTATAAAGCATTATAAGTGCTGGTTGTCACATTTGGGAAAAGGCGGGGTATACCACAAAATGCTGCACGTTTCTGACACATTTTCACTGCTTGACTTCTGATTTTCTTTGAAAGAGTGATTAAAACAAGGTGTCCCACCAGTCTCTGACACTGGCTTGCACAGTATTTGAGGGTTTTCTTGCATGTACAATGTGTCTTGGGACCTTTTTTTGTCACAAAACCTGCTTTTTCATATGGCTAGCATATACACGAATCATGACTCAACGAGTACTGTGGTGGCATCCCTTACAATAAGTGCTCTTGATGTTACACTTTACACTGATGTTGTAAAATTTGACTGGATCTTTAACAGCAAAAGTGTAATATCATTTATTTACACTCTATTCTTTCTTCAGTAGCTGTGTAATGTTCTCAATCCAACAACGCACGCTGCTGTATACAGTTACGGCTCAGCTAGGCTATTTAATTGACCGCCATCCTTGTCTTAGTGTGCCTGCACATGGGCACAATCGAGTTATCAACCAAAGAATCTCTGAAGCTACAACACCGTGGATTGTGTGGAAAAAAAAGGTTCAAGCCATTCTGCTGCTTCTAACTTTCTTTGTTGTATCTCATTGTAAATGTAAGTAAAGCCACATTCAGACCACATATGTTGTCTTTAAGTTACTCTAAGTGGTGCTTTGTCAGATGCTGTGGTTATAAAATCAGGATTTTATGAGAACAAAGCAACAATCTGGAAATGCTTTAAGCGACCACAAAGTAACATGATCTGAATGTCTTAAAGCACTCCTTTTAAGTCGCAGTTTCTGACATTTTTAGTCATCTGGCAAAAAAACACGAAAACTGTGTAACTGGGAGCAGCTTTTTTGGAGAATTTTGCTATATTGATAAACACTGTCACTTTACTGTTTGCACAAAAATATGCAAAAAGATGGAATTTTGGAGCATATGCGGTGTTCCTAGGCTCATTGGATTCGATGTCCCAGTTGAACATATGTATTCAGAAGGGATTTGATCCCCAACTGCATTATCTGAGTGTGTTTGTCTATTTTTTTGAGAAGATCGATTTCATACAATTTCAGTCAATTTCACCTCTGAATGTGGCCTAAACAGTTGGATCAACAAGGACGCATGCTTGTGCCAAATCTGAATGGGAAGAGACTAAAAACCAGCCGCCGGCATAAACAGTGTAAAGAAAGACCATGCAACGGACAAATGGACATACTTAACTACTGAGTGTCTTTTGCAAACCCTGAACAACTCTCATGGATATCTCTGTCATATATCATAAAACACCTCTTCAGAAATAACTGCTATTGTTTTTGAGAACACAACATATTGTTTTGTAGGAGAATGGTAAGGCACAGTCTGAAGAGTCTGTTTGTCTTTAAGAGAAAAGCTATAATTCAGCTACAATTTGCTTCCTTTGTTATAACTTTCAATTAAGTTTATGAGTGTCCAATCTATTTCATGACGTAGTGGGACAATACTCTGGCCTGTGTTTGAGCCACAGACTGCCCTCCTGCCACAGACAAAAGCTAATTTGACTTTTTACATGGCGGAGAGGTCGATACGGTTGGCTGAGTTGGTGCTTTTGTCCCATGTATTCATCTTAGTGGGAGTCACACCCTCCTTGTGTCCATTCATCTGTATTAGAGGATAGAAAAGGAGAACATCAGGCATGTAAGTGTCAAACAGCTCTTTCTTGTCTTAGCAAATTGTCTAACAACAACACTTACAATATCAGAGTGGAATGGTTTCACATTGATGTTTCGGATGGAGCTGCTGGTAAGAGACCACACCTTAGTTTTGTGTTTGAATGCGGCTCTGACCTTCAGTAGAGAAATAAGACATAACATGCAAATATTTGTCAAGGACGGTTTAAGTTGAAGTCAAAGTAAACATCCCCCTCTCTTTCAAATAAGAATTACTTTAATGTTAAACTTTCAGGATACCTCAGAGTTCAGGAGGCAGTGAAACAAGAAGACAAAAAAACCCTAAAGAAAAGAAGGAAAACAACTTTTAGCCAATGTTTCACAAATGGCAGCAAACATTTGGCAAAAGAAAATATCAGAGTGACGAACTTACTTGTAATGAGTTGAATACAGCAAAAATATATAAGAATGCTAAAGAGTCTGTGTTGACAGCGAGAACACCAAAGATCCAGGAAATGCCTAATATGGGCAGGAGCACAGCCACTGCCTTGACCGTCAGCCTTGAAACAAACCACACGATAACCATTATTATATCATCAGCCTTAAAAAGTAATAATAACGTTCCTTTATCAAAATAATTAAAAACAACAAAAAAAAAACTAAATAAACTCACTTGACAGCATTGGCATCTCCATGAACTTTGTAATTCTCTCCGCTGATTCGAGATATGATCCTGGTCACAGATATCAGAATGCCAATATTCACCTGGGCATAAGGAAGTGAGTTAAATGCATCTACATGTATTATCGTTCCTCCATGAACAGATTTCAAGTTTACTCTGAATACATTATATAATGAAAAGTAGGTAACATAATAAAAAAATTTAAAAATGATTTTTTGGTAAAATCCTCACCACAATGACAAAAAGAACAGGGGCCACAAATGCCCAAATGGCTCCCTTCTCCAGTGATATCCAGCAGCTGAAACAGCAAAGGTAAGGACAGGAAAATAAATATTACTCCGTTTTCTCCTCCAAGTAATACAGCCATAATGGTGTAATGCAAATATGGAATGGCATACTGTCGACCTAAAAGCTTTTAGATTATATTAAACACAGTTGTTTGCAATTTCCTCTACTGGTGATGTCATTCTTATGCAATGACTTTAATGGAATCAAATGAATACCATACAATCCCACAAGTGGAGGTCATACTCACTTGTCAGCTTGACCATAACTGTCAAAGGCTGACGTTATGGACACCACACAGATCACAAGTGGAGAACCTGGCACAAAGACACAATTACGCGTTCATTATTGTAAAAGTAGCCATGACTGGATTTGTACTTGCTAGATAGTTGTGGGGTCTGGTGGCAAACTATTTCTTCTACTCATTTTGAACTCAGCATCTAAATATACTGATGACAAGTGCCACTCTTGTGATGTGACAACACTATCAATATGTGTGCTGTAAATTGAATTAATTACAGAAATCACAAATGTATTAGATAATTAATAATATCCACCAGTTGTCCAGTGGCTGTAATTAACTGAGGTTGCAGTCGCTGGACTACTGTCCAGATTTTTAATATGGACATAAAATACCATTAAAATACCTAAAAATATCTCCTTAAACGTCACTCCACATACAGCAAAAATTGGTTATTCTGCCATGCCTCAATTCCCTTAGCTTTAGCTCTGCTTCAAAATGGGATGTTTTAGGTGTTGGAGCTTTAAAAAACTCGAGTTTTTGGAAGGGAACAGTGGCTTTAGTGGCAGTGACATAAGTATGTCTGCAAAGGTAGAAGGAGAAAGATGACGCTGACACGCATGCTGGGACACTGTTGGTGGCAGTGACTGTGTAGCTCTCAGAAGTCCTGAAGGAATAACTGCAGAACAGTGGCGGTGTGCATTCCTCATGGGACTGAGCGTTGGATGGTTTCGTAGTATTTATTAAAGACCCATACCCTCTTCATATCAAACAAGACCTGGTATTCCAATTTTCTACAACATGTGGCCTTTAAAGCCTGCCTTCTTTATGGTCTTTATATCTATGGTTGCTGGCTAACAGACCTATTCTTTCTTGCTGTTTCCTTGCCTCGGCTTGTGGTTATAACTCCACAGGATACCTTTAATGAAAGCTGGGCCTAATGCAGTTACCAGTGACACAATACCGGTTTTATTTATCTACCATGCTACTTGCTCATTTCCCTGGAAAGAGGTATTTATACCTTAATGATTTGTTTTTTGGCTTATCAAAGCCCATAGTTTTCTAGAATTCTATACAACAAGAAAACTCTAACTTGTCATAATAACTAAGAACAGCTGGAGTTATTTCTGAAATGAACATTTATCTTTATCTATTTTTTCATAACAACCATAACTCTAGCTCTCAGACAAGTCTCAAGCACATTACTTGCAGATCACCGCACAAAATGAAAAAATTACTCTGGCCAGAGGAAAGGAAGTCATAAAAAAGGGATCGTTTTACATTAATGGGTTCAACATGTAAAAGAAAGTTTATACATTCCCCAGCCCGCAGCCAAAGACAGTATATATATGTCCCAAATTAGTTTTATTTGTCCATCAAACTCCAGTGCACTGAGATCAAGAGAAGCAAATGTTGTACTATAATGTTCTCAGTGCAAATTTATTGAACTTTGTTGGAGTTATTCACTTTTTAATAAGCATTATTTGACTAAGGAAAATTCAAGTCATGAGATGGAGGCTGGGCTATTGGATCAAACAAGGGATAGAGAAAAAGTAAAATATTATAGAATTAAGAAAGATATTCTCTCTCTGCCTTGACCTACCCCAACCAATGCCATAGTAGTAGAAGTGTTTGCTGCCTTCAGAGCCGAACACCTTTACCACCATACTATAGAGATGGAGGCCCTCCACCAGCATCCAGGCGAATGCACTCAGAAAGAAGAAGTGAAGTAGGACAGCCATGACCTTACAGGGTGGCTGGGAGACAAACATAACAAACAAATAAATTAATACATAGATAGATAAATGGATAAAAATCTTTCCTTTTTTTTTGTACAAAATGTTGTCACCTGGTAACAAATATCCAATATTACCCCAAAAATACTTTTTAGACCTTATAAATCTGACCATTGCTGATTTAAACATGTATATTAAAATCAACACAATTTTTAAAATCCTGTTCCCCATATGAATGATTCTAGAAAAATACAACCATCATCACATGCTGCAAACTATTGTAACCACCATGATCCTCTATAATGAAGAAGGTCTTGCAGTGAAGTGTACCAACCGTGGCTGGTTCAAAGCGAGCGCTGATGAGCAGTAAAATCTCAGCCACCAGGATGGCGAAGGACAAGTTAGCATGGATGTGGTAGCGTTGGTTACGGATGGTACTAACTGACCTGCAGAGCAGCAAAAAGACAACAATTTCCCATGACTTGGTACTTTTTTTTATATGAAAACAGAATATATAATACAGAAGCTCCTATAGCTACACAGTGTAGTGCACATAAAGCTAATACTGCCTACGTGTAAATCTGTTCATTAATAAAGAATGTGAAAACTGATGAAAATAAAAACATCCCGAAAAGTTACAGTCAGATTCTGACTGATATTACTCACGATAAGACTGCAAAAGTAACCAGAGTGATGGCAAGGCAGAAGATGGAAATTGAACACCCGACGTAACCAATGGTTGACAGTGCCACCTTGTGGCCGGTAGTGAGCTGTGTATAAAGACACATCACTGTCAACACTGGACAAGACAATGTGTAAAAGCCTTTTGGCCTAAATGGTACACACACATACAAAGCTAACGCAACCTGTTTAATTCTGCCTGCTTCATTATCCAGTAATATAAAAGTGGGTCTGTAAAGTTTGTTATAATGAGAACAAGGCTAACTCTCAGTAGGTAGTCTCATAGCTGTCCATGGTACATAAGCTCAGAATATTTAGTTTTATACTGTGTAAACAACAAAACACAGATGTTGGAAAAAGAGTGTTCCTTCATGATATTTGTTTGTTTTAATGATTTGTGAGGTTTTATGTTTCTCAAAAAGGATCACTGAAAAAGCAAGTGTGATTAGGATGACTGTACTTTTCATATGCACGCATCTATGAAAGTCTGGCCTTGTGCAATGATATTGATTTGGAGTTCAAGCTATTTTCAGGGCCTGGTTTAGATTCTCTATGAACTGTCTACACATGTGCCTTGTCATTATGAGGGCAGAGGAGTCTCAGCCTTCCAAAAAAGGGAGACGTGGGACGTTCCCTTGCAGCTGGGGGATGAGGCAGCCCACTAATTAGAGACCTGCTGTGAGAAAGTATAGCATCAAATATACTTCAGCTCACTTAGCTGCAAAAAAAGTCCACATTTCTATTTAAAGAAGCTTTTGTGGATGTCAGCCAGACACAAATGGCACATAATCTCTGTTACAAAAGATAGATGCTATATGCAGGTTTGGCATTCTCACTCACTCAACACTGCAGATTATGTGAATTTGTAAACTACTGTGCAGGACTTGTGTTCGAAAGTTTTTAAAGTAATACGTTTTAGTGCCTTGAGAGACCAGCTATGATCAAAGGCCCTAAAACCCATGAAGAGACTCAAAACAACCCCATTTAATCATGGCTGTCTCAATACCTGAGCGTAAAACCTCCAGTGAAACTGACACGGTGAGCGTGTAGGTCTGTCTGGACCTGACCAACAGGCAAGACGACAAATTACAGTAAAGGATTCTGACTGGCAGGCTACTGAGTGACTTCTCCAGTTATATTCCTTCAAATCTTTTCATTTTGTGTCATTATCAGGGGGAGGGATATTCTTTTACGAAAGAATAAATGACCAATGTCGAATGATGAATCTTAACGTCATTGATAGGATGATTTGCTACCAGCTGAACAGAGTTAGAGAGAAATAATCTTTTCAAATGTCCCAGTCAGTCATTGGAGTTTAGCAGAAAGCTAAAATACTTTTTGTATGCTTATGAATGTATTCTAAGAGCTGGATTTTTGGTCTCAACGATGGTGCTCATTCATGTGAAATAGAATTGCTTACTGAGCCCACAAGTCAGTCAAGTTTCTCGGCTTCAGGGTATTCAGCATTGTACAGTTCACTGCACATATATCATATGCTTCTCCCATTGCTCTGGCTGCATTTGTATTTTATATTTAAAAAATGTTCTTTAAAAATTGTAAAAATTTCACTGGCAATGCAACAAGCTGTGACATTCGCTTGTGATCATTTCATTCTTTTAATTTTCAACCCAGTTCTTGTGTCATTTGGCATAAATAAGACATGTCCCCCTCTTTCTCTTCCTTAAGAATGGCTTCTTGACAGACATCCTACCATAGAGACCATTTCTGATGAGGCTTTTGAAAACAGTGGCTGGATCAACGAAAGGGCCAGTATCTCTCAAGTCTTTGCTGGATTTGTTCCTATTTTTTAAGGACATCACTTTCAGATATAATTAATCTGTTGAAGATTGTTTTTTGGAACCACCACAAAAATACTATTTTATGTCTGCCAAACAGCATTGTCTTTGGTTGTCCAATTTTTAGGATATCAATAAAATTTGGTTCTTTGCTAAGTTATCTATTGTGCATTGACTCTCAAAATCCCTGGAGTTTTGTGCATGTTTTTTAATTCTTGAGTTATTAAGTTTCAGTGTTAAGTGATTCAAACAAAGAAATTTATCCTCTGAAAAAGGTACAGGGTACAAGGACTTGACAGAAAATTAGTGAAAAAGCAGTGTTTAAAGAGAAACTTTGTAACACCTTCAAAAAGCCTGGAGAACTATTGCTTAAAACCACCTTAAAAGATTACAAGATGGTCTGGCTCATTGAATGCAAAAAATTAAAGAAATACTGGCTGGATTAAGACTTTTGCACAGTACAGTCTTTAAAAAAATAAGATAAAATTGAACATCTTCAAAGTACAGCCAAAAAAAACATACCTTCAAGGGCACAACTTGCATAAGAATGGCAAAGTTAGTGAGGTGGTTGCACAAACACACAGAATACGTTATGTTTCCGTCCGAGCGTACGCAGCCTTCATTGGACCACACTCCTTCTTTAGAACTAAAAAGGACAACAGTCAAGTTTTATTCACCTGGTAAATATCATCAAACCATAAATGATAAATTAGCAGAGGAAAAACAGTCCGTTTTTATCTAATCACTGCTGGCTGGAATTGCTCAATCTGTTGTGGGAGGCACTGACTTTGACAGAACAATCTGACAGGATAATCTAATAATTCACATTTTTCTTGAGCTTTAGGGAAGAGGGGAGTGAAAGCAGGAAGCTTTTAAATCCAACCAAAATAGACCCCACTTCAAGATTATTCATGCCCTCTAACAAGTGTTTTGGATCCATATTTTAAGAGCATCATATTTCCAAAGAGGGCTGTTTCTCAGTATTAAACTGAAATGCAACACTGGATGTATCACTGGATGTGTTTGATTTGTTTGAGTAAAACAAAACACACCTCTTCTAAATATCTGATCCTTTCTGATTAAAAGCCTTGGAAACGAGAACAACAAAAGTGCAAAGAACCAACGATCAAGATAAAATCTGTTTGGCTGTACATCTAAATGGGACATTGTGTTTCTGAAAAATATACACAGACCCACCTGTAGTCCAGAAAGGCACAGTAGAGGAAGACTTTATTGCTCTGGTTAAGTACTTGGTCCTGCTGTTCTTTACTCTAAGGAAAGAAAAAAAAAAGGATGGTGAGGTTAAACTGGGAACTTGTATTAGAAAAGTGTGTGAAAAGGAAAAACAACGTTTACTGGCACATCAAATGACCCAAAATGCCCTAAAACTCACAGCAACATGTTTGGAAATTTTTCTTTGATCCAGAAGGAAGCTTGGAATATCTTAGACAGCAATTACCTGCATTCTCGCTGTAATTCTTTCATAATTACTTTTACAACTTCCTATTCATATGTTCAGCAGAGGCACTTGCTGAAAGAAAAATACCACACAGCTTACTTTTAGGCTTAAAAGATTTTAAAATAATGGCGGTGCTTGAATGCTGGTTAAAGAAGACATCATGCTCAAGGAAAGAGAAGGGCAACCAAATAATTCACATTTTTTCAGCTGAGCGAAAATCCCTCTTGTCCTTAAAAATCTTATTTGATTATAAATCACATTTTCCATGTCTCCTTAATTTGGGATTTGGAGTCTCCAGAGACAGTGACCTAATGGCTACAGTGCAAAAACGCAGTAATTGGGGCTTGGCCCTGGTTTCAGGTCAAACCACTACCCTCCTCAATCTGTCATCTGAAGAAAACAACACTTCCATTGGCTGGTGGGGTGTATACTGAGCGAGACTGCACACCTCCTTGCATTCCTCGAGTTTTGACCCTCAGACCGAATAAGTACAAGGACTGTGACTGCACCATTTCCTTCTGGAAAAAGTGAGAGTGCAAATGAAACTGACAGTCATACTGTCTGTTTCCTGGCCCGTAAGCCCAGAGATTCATATTACAAGGCATAGCATGATACCTTGACTTTGTTGTGTTGTCAATTTGCTGCTCTCATTCCGCCTGTTTCGCAAATGCGAAACCTTAGTCTTCACATACTGAGACACTTGAGATGAATACAATGGACAGATATATTCATAACCCCCCCCCCCGGATTCATGAATATGGGTCCAAGAGCCATGAGACTGCCTTAAACGCATCCCATCATCACCAGCTGCTGCCTAGCTTTGGAGAACTGCAATCAAACCTGCAAGTGAATTAACTTGTTCCCTGTGGGCTTTGATAACTCATTTTCTTGTAGGGTGTAAATGAAAGCAGATGGTGGAGAGACAGAGTGCAGCTGGCACACTATATGCCTTGTAAAACACTGTCATATTTGCTCTCACTGAAACTTTACATTTTGTGTGCGAGGAACAAGGACTTATTATCCATATTAAGTCCACATTTTTAAACACAGTCTGATGGGAAACAGTCCATCATTACCAATCCCTAAATAACAGACACTAGCTGAAATGTACATTGATTAAAAGACCATCAGAAATATAAGGTCTTCCAGTTTTTATCTGAAGAGAGTAACAAGGACTTGATAGCCACTGGTGAGGGTTTTATTGCATTTTGAGATCTGGCCAAGCTTAAACTTCATGCTGATGTTCCCCTAGTGCCCCAAGGCCTCAGAGTCTACCAGTCAAGTCTGTAGTCTGTAGGTGCCCAAGCTCTTAACTTACTACAGAAGGCCAGCAAACACCACCCTGGAAATCACTCAGTCCCGTAAGAGGAGCAGATGAGAGGGTAAAGTGAGAGTGAAAGCATGCAACAGGCAAGTGGCAGGCTGATGGAGGAGAAGTGTCCTCAGGATAGAGACTGATAAATAATAGATAGTCAGGCTTCTGTAGCATCCTACTTGGTGCAGCTGTCAAGCACAGTATCATTCTACAGTGCTTTCTGTCACAGCCTTGACAGAAGTGGAGTTAAATAATGGCAAAAAATCTAAATCAAGAACTATCATGTCATGAAAAACCTTCCTTATCCTTACATAACTTTAAGTGCTGACATTTAAAAGCGTAACAATCCACGACAAGTAAGTGTCCTATGTTCCAAGTACTTATTAATTAGAAATATGCCTGACTTATAAGTAAAAAAGCACAAAAAAGTTACACGCATAAACTTTTTTGTTATGTAGTAAATCAAATTATCTGAATTGGACCTCTTTGCGACTAAATTGACTTAAATCACACATCTCAGAATTTTGAATGAGGATTCACATCTGCTGACAACTCAGATATTAAACATGAATCTTAACATGAATTGTATCAATAGCTTTAAATTCATTATAGTGGGTGAAAAGTGGGTGTAGGTGTAATGATGTAGACAGAGCCTTTTAAATATATGAACGTACTGGCAGCGGGGATAATAAAGTGAGTCTTTGATGCACAGGTTTTCAAAAACAAGACAATAAAGATGAGTCTTTGAATCTGACTTAATCGATCAGCTTTGGTTTTAAGACAGGGCGTGAAAGTAATAACTGTGATGACGACCTAAGGATCTGACTGTGGAGAAAGGTCTTTACATAGTTATGGACTTGGGCAGATCCCATTTGGTATGAGTAGTCATACATGCTGGAGAGGTTACCAGTCAATCAAAATGTATATTTAATTGAACTGCTAATGGCAGCACTTCTCAAAAAACTCTCTCGCAGCAGGCATTGACATCACCATCAACATCGACAAGAAAAGTGCTGACTGCTGTGTGATGCATATGCTCCTCTCACCCAAAGCAAAACTTATTCCTCTGTGTTGACAGATGAAAATAAACACGCTCAGGCGTCACAAATTGATATAAGTCTTGGGTTGACACACACAACCAGGTGACTTGTACATTAAGATTTTAAGCCCTCGCTTTGGTTGAGTTTTAGCTTCAGCAAACATTCAAAGCTTATCTCCTAAGAAATCGAGCCACTCAAGGCCAAGTCAAAACAACAGCTGGTTCCTGGGTGAGGTGCAAATCAAGAAAAGCTGAATAAAGTTACATACCACTCATCGTCTTGATTTCAACAACCAATTCAGAACAGACATTCTTTTTTGTGGTAGAAATACTACTCGTAGCTTTGATATGCACACACATATTTTTCTTCATGAAATCAGTCATAAATTTCCCCCAGCACTTGTGAACAGTAATAATAAGCTAGATTGTATACCATGAAGGTAGACTGCCGAGACATAAATGCAACTTTTTTACCAAACGAAATGAGGTCTAGTGTGTGATTGACAGTGTCAAATATTGGGAATATACATGAATTCTTGGCCCTTTTCTTTAAAAGAAAACTGCCCTGGATACACCCTGTAGTTCTAGTTCTCATCAAGCTCATTCTAGGGGCAAAGAAGTCTAAAAAAGGCTTGGTTTGGGCAACATGTAAAGAGAAAAAAACACAACAGTAAATGGTTGAGTGAAAAGGAGTGATTTTCTCTTTGTCCTTCAAATTGTAAAAATACTTTCAGAGCACTGGGAGCCAGGTTGTAATTAGCAGTTTTTGCATTCGGTACAGTCATGAATTTTGTAGCAGTTTCAATAAAAACACTGAGAATCATCAATCATAATTTACTCAACTATGAGGCATTATTCAATATTACTAACACCTTCTGCTGCATTGTGTACAGGAGGTGTTAAAAGAAATGTTGATTTAGATGTTGCCAGGGCTTGACAATAGCTAAGTTGATCCAAAAACAGAGAGAGCGTAAGCTACAGTAACACTGACTGTTGATGAATTTAGTCAGAGAAGGAAACCCATCCAGGGAAGGAACACAGAGGTGTAGTGTGATATTACTCAGTTCAGCAAACTAAAAAGAAAAAAGGAAGAAAAAATAAGCCCCTGCACAAAACTTCATCTGCTGCTTAAGGAAGAAAACTGCCCATTGATCGACTTGAAGGTTATATAAACTATAGCGTCACACAGCCTGTGACTCTTGTTGTGCAAAGATCTTTTCGTCGTTAACAGGGCTTTTCAATCAGAGGCGGTGTGAAGCTTATCCATATACACCATGCAGAGCAGAAATCTGAATCCAAAAACACAACAGGCTTTGAGTGAGATCATGCCGTCAGGGGATGTGTAAAAAGACATGCAGCTGTGGTCTCAGCTCAGTCTCAGAGTTGGACACCAAAAACAAGGAGACGTGTTGATAGTCGTGCAGGGTGTGAGGAAAACTGGGGACAATTAAACAACCCCAGCAGTTACAGAGTGATTTTAACAAGGTAATTGGTGGGAGTTCACAGGAAGAAAAAACAAGACTTTGAGCAGGAAACACACCTGACTAAGGAAAATGTTCCTCATGCGTGAACTCATGTGTTTAATTCCCATAAAGCTTCTATATGGGCTCATTGTGATGAATTTTCTGATCTGTGCTTATGTTGTGTTTCTATCCTGTCAAGCTTTCTGAGCTAACAACAATCGTAGCTTAATCTTAACCATCAACTTGTATTTTAGACGATAACCCAATAAAACTGTTTAAGCAGGTTTTTCTCTTAATCAACACTAATTGGATTTAATCAAACCATTTTGGTTGACAGGCTATGTACCAGAGACTTTTAAGTTTCCTGTAATAAAACCTTTACCTTTACTTGAAATAACCAACTCTTTATCAAGGACTGTTGGGTAATTACAGACCTTTATCTAATCTCCTTTTTATATCTAAAGCTCTTGAAAATATTCTAGCAGCGCAACTTTATGATCATTTAAACAGAAATAATTGTCTGAAGACTTAACGTCAGTATTAAGAGCACATCATAGCACAGAAGCAGTACTGCTGAGAGTTACCAATGATCTCATCTTATGAATTATTAATGATCTCAGATTATGAAATGTCTCAAGGACAGTCCAGCCTCCTGAACACACAATGTACATAGACAATAAAAGAAAAAATATGAAGTCTTCTAATTTGACTTTAAAATACTAAAAAAAACAATCTTGTTTTCTTTTGTTTTCATCTTGACGTGATTTTCCTTCTACAAATATAAGTCCATTGTGCACAAACTTTGATTTTGCGTGCAGAATTTTGCGACAGCTCTACTGGCTCATGTACGAGTGGAGAAGTTCTTTGATAAAATCATTTTGCAAGTTCTAACTGTTTTTGCCCACATAGAAAATGCCACCTGTCTGTGGACACAGTTGGGGGCTTTTTCTGTTTATGTTCAACACACAGCGAGAGCTGATGTTTGCAATGTTGGAGCAGTGACAGGGAGGAGGGTACTGCATGGGAGGAGCTGTAACGAGAGTCTTTCAGTCTTATGGCAAGTGAGGAATAGCAATGACCAGACCTCCATCTGTGATTGATCAGTGTGTTGGCTCACACAGCTTGTTTTTATATGTATTCGTTGGTGTATGGCTGGGTGTGGGTGGTTGGGAGAGGGAGGGAGGGAGGGAGGAAGGAAAGTCTTTGCCCACTAGGTTTAAGCTGGGCGTGTGCGAAGAGCTATAAAAAGACTGGCAATAAAGTACGGCCCCATTGTGAGAAAAAAAGACTGATATCATCTTAGGCTTACATGATTACGTGGTTAAAGTGTGGGTATTAGAAAGTATCAAATAACCTTTGTGTTTATTTAAGTTACTGAGCAATCAATCTATCATTTTCAACATGTATAAGAAGCTCCAACTTCTAGATGTTTTTTTAAACACAGGCTTTATATTTTCCTTTTCAGCAGCTACCTTTATACTGCTATAAGTACAGCGGTACTATACTACTCCAAGTCCCCTTATAAATGGATATAAAAAATGGATCAAACTAAAAGGGAAACCTATCTTTTTGAACATTAATTTTTTAAATATCTAAACTAATTAAGTATCCATCCATTTTCTATACCGTCAATCCGTTGGTCGGGTAGCGGGTGGGCTGGAGCCTATCCCAGCAGTCAAACTAATTAAGTATAATGGTTTAATTAATTGACTTGGATCTATCTATTCATATTATTTTAGATTTAGAGAAAATAAAATAGAGTTACTGGCTAAAGGCCATTTAGCTTATATTAGTACAGGGGGAAACAAAGGGGAAAAACAGTGTCTTTCCAGTACAATCTTGTAAATTGTAAATAAAACGCAGTGCTGTGATACCACAGGGTCAATTAAAGTTAAGTTTGAATCTATGTGGACTTTGAACCAAGTGTGAACTTAACGTCTTAAAGGAAAACAGATAACAGATTAATAGTGTAACTATCAATAAAAAACGCATGCATATGGAAAATTGTCTCACATTTGAAACATACTATATTTTGGACTTTTTTTTTGCTTCCTTCTCCACTGAATAAACCTTGTTCTTTGGTTAAAAAGACCACTACAAAGACAGGGATTTGATCACAGTCCATAATTGTCTGTTTTGTAAGATACAGAGATCTACCAGCTGTTTGAGTTACTTTGCGTTTCACTTTCAACTTTGGATCCATTTATCTTTGTCTGGGTTTCTGCTGCTTGAGTGGTCACGCTCATGTCATGCCTCTGTTGGGATGGCGTCTGGTGAACTTTTGAAGTAATTTTCCATGTAGACTGAAAAACTGATGAAAATCCAAGGCTTTTGATAAAGTTAAAGCAAAAATGTTGCATTTACTACAAATTGATGTTGTGTAAAAATGTTGCAAATGCTTGTTTTGGAATATTTTGAGTGAGCTTTGCTAACAGATAAAACATTGCTGTCCATGCATGTACACCAATGTATAATTAGGTTTTAATTTTCTAGTGAAGCAAATCTTAAGTGTTCTGAGAAAGAGAAAACAACAAAAAATGAACGTCAGGCACATTTCTGTAGACTGGTTTGAATGAATTAGGCTGTGTATGGTCACCAGAAGATGGCAGTATAGGCTACATTACTAGTGGCCGTAATTCAGTAGATGACGAAGCTGTCCTAACTGGAAACAAACCTCAAAGAGAAAAAAAACAACAACTGCGGTGGGCATCCACAAGAGGAAAATGGAGAGAGGTTTTCTTCAGGTATTCCTTTCATCTTGAGGAGTATCTGATATTAAATCATATCTTGGGAGACAACGTTCAGTCACTCGAGCTCATTGCAGACTTCGTCATTTTAAAAAACAAGAAACAAAATTCATAGTTTTTTAGTGAGCAAATACAGTTTTTAGCGTGGTAGTGAAAGTACTTTTTCAATTTCTACTTATTCCATCCATCGATCTTCTCACTTAATCCAATTTAGGGTGGCGGGGGGCTGGAGCCTATCCCAGCTGTCATTGGGAGGGAGGCAGGGTACATCTTGAACAAGTCACCATTCCATCACAGGGCCACACAGACACAAATGAGACACACAACCATGCACACTCACACTCACTCATAGGGAAATGCATGTTTTTTGACGGTGGGAGGAAGTACCCGGAGAGAACCCACGCATACACAGGGTGAACATACAAACTCCACACAGGTATTCCAGCCGGGAATCGAACCTCTTGCTGTGAGGCGATGGTGCTAACCACCACACCACCATGCAGTCCCCTACTTATTCCACTCAGGTTTATTCTTCATATTAACTACCTGTGAATCAAAAACTAAAATGGAAACCAAGCTACAGTAAGCTTTGGTGAGGTTGTTGTGAGGGCTTAGTTTTGCTTTGCTTTAGTATGAGCTATGCTTGCTGTTTCACCATGTTTACAATCTATTTGCAAAGCTTTAGCTAACAAGCTCTTCTATTTAATCATAGCCTAAAAATTCAAAAGACTGATTGATCTAGTTCCTGCCAGAAAGCAAATAATAAAATGCTGAAGCTTTTCTGTAAAGTTTATAATTTGCACGTCACATTCAGAATAAATGAAGTGGTGAACAAGGACAGAGACCACCATCTCTTACTGCCATAGAAGTCCATCCATCACCTTGGACTCTCTTATAGAGCGGCCAAGCTCACACTCTTCTTTATAACCCAGTAAAGTCAAGCACCCCTGGCAAATCTGTTTTTTAAATCCTCCCAGTTTTGACCCTATAAATTGAGTTTGCTCATGAAATCAATCTTTCCATTCATTCACTTCATACCATCAGTGTGATGCTGGGATGGAAGAAGAGGACACAGAGGTACTGTTGGCCTTTATATGTATGTATTAATGTTTAACTACAGACCCCAAAGCCTCCCACCCTCTGTCTTCTACTCTCTGCTTTATTCCTCGCAAACTAAACCAGAGTCAGAAGGCAGTAATAAATTACTGACGGAGCCAAATTCCAATCAACACCACAGTTGAATGGCGTGAGAAAGCATGTGGGCCTGCAGCAGTCTCGATATCACCTTGTCGGGGTACCAAACCTACTCTGTACCACATAATAAGCGATGGCGGCACCTTGCTTCTGACTGAGTCAGATGGGAATGGCGTGACCTCACCAGGCTGTTTCTCTGAGCTCAAAAAGCATCAATCAAGACTGCAAGGTCACTCTGACATCAACCACATGGCTTTGACCTTGGCTTGAATGAGCAATACCTGCCATTACTCAAGGTTCTTTACAAGTTGGTGACCCCATCAATCAATGGTCTGGTATGTCTTATCAAAACAAGTGTCAGATAAAGAAAACTGAGGAGATTTGGATCTGATCCATGCGTTGACTGTTTGTTCGGTACTAGAGATGCACACAAGACTTATTGTAACCATGACAGCATGAAAAGACAGATGAGGGAGCTGATACTTTTCTGTTTCAGGCAGCCAAAAGGTTTTAATGAAGTCATGAGCACTATTCTCAGGGAATAAAGAGAGAGGTCAGACGAAAAACACTTAGCAGGATGACTTGCCAAAAGAGGATATATTTGAGGTTTAGCTAACTTATGCAGATCATAAAGAGCACCATAAACTGTGATGGCCACATACTGTGTGAGCTGCTCCCCTCTGCCTCCAAGTTAGGAAGGTGATAAGTATCCATCGACAGCCAAAGACATTAAAACTCCAAAAATAGTCCGTTTTGAACTAAATCTGACCACAGCTCTGAGCAGAAAACCAGTTACAGCAAAACAGCCCTTTTCTGGACATGAGCCTCGCCAAAAGTGCTGTGTGCCAAATTATAATGCAGCTCTTCAATATAAATCATCGTTTGAGCTGTGTTAAGTTGAAATGTGTTGAAATGGGCCCAGTGCGTTCCAGTCAGCACGCGTTCGTAAGAAGTGTAACATCTATTTTTAATGGGGTAGAGAGGAGAGAACGCATGAAACCAGATTTTTCCTTGCATCAATTTTAAAGCCTATCTAACCGAAATAGAAACATCTTGACTCAACAGACAGCAGAACTGGTGAGCATCACTCGCACTTCCATAACAAAGAGAGAGGAAAACCTCTCCCATGGTGTCAGCTAAAATAAATAGAATAATCATTCTACAAGAAACCAGGCCAGATAATTACAGCATAAATATTTATTTTGCTAGGGAAAATAAAGGCAAACAAAGTAACGCTGCCATGATTTCATGACGCTGCATGTGTTTCTTCTGAGATTTAACGAGTAGGGAAAAAATATATATATATTGGGAATTCACTTCAATTGAATGTGAGTAATTCTACTGGGACACTTCAAATCAAACAGGCAGCCGGACAGTTTTGTTAACTGCCTCATCAGTGTTGTTGTATGCTAGCCAAATATCTATTAACACACATCAATACACTTGACTACACTGCTTTGATATACACCATTGCATTTTTTTACTTTACAGGCAAGAAAGCTAACACAATGCACATTTTTAAGTACATTTTCATTCCGAGTTTCAAAACATTTCATATGGAAAGCTGGCAGAGTCCCTGCCAAAAAGCACCAAAGGAAAAAAATATGTTGTTCATAAAAGAAGGTTATTGTTTCTTTCAAGCGCCCTAAGCTTGCAATTCAAATGTCCATAATCAGCTTGCTTTCTGGACGCCACATGCTTTGTGAGGGAAATTCTAGGCAGGCTAATGAAAACCAAAATAGGTCTCACTCTTTCTGCTGGTGAATGCCCAGCTGCACAAGCCTCAGTCAGTTACAGTCACCCATCTTCTTACATAAGAAGTACTAGAAATTGAGTTGATTTCATATGTTGGGGTCTGGCTACCGTAGCTACAGGTGGACCATAAAGCCATCTTTCCTTTGATAAGGTGGGTGTCGTGGAGCCAACAGCTGCATTCGCCAATGAGCACTTTCTCGGTATTACTCATTATGGGAAAGTGCAAATGACTGATAAAGACATGAGTCAAGTCAGAAGAATGTGGGAGATTGTATGGGTTTACACTTACCAAGACATGGCTGAGGACGATCTTGATGAGCGGAGTTCCAGAAAGGTTTACTGACAAAGCCGGTAAAGGCTCAACTTTCAGAGAGATAAGACAGCTTGCTACTTGTATCTTGTGATCCTTGAAATCAGCTGCTTCGTTGATCCTATGAGATGAAGAGGAGAACAGATACATAAAATGGCCAAAATGGCAGCAAGAAACAGAGGCAAGAATACAGAAAAAATAATATAAAAGAAAGACACAGAAAAAAAGGGCCAGTTAAATCATAAAAAACAGTCTCTGCAGTTTGAAATAATACAAAATATGCTCACAGTTTAATCCGAGTTTCCCTCAGGCAACCCTACAAATCTAATACTGTATTACCACACTCCAATGAAACTCACGTTTCGATTCATCAGAGCGCAGAAATATTCTCTAATTTGCCTCAGGCCATCATAAATGAGCTCAGGGCCAGAGAAGGCAACTACGGCTCTGGATCTCATTTATCTGTTGATATTTTTTTCATCATAGTGTAGTGTTTTTACGGATACAGCAATAAATTGTAATCAGGTTTCACTGGTTTTCAGAAGTATAACTGTGCCCATGCAGGGATTCTAAACTGCAGAGGTGTCTGTTTTCACAGCCCTCATACTAGTTTTCAGTCTTGTCCCTCAAGCACACTTGTCTCTGCCAATTCTCTGAAACTTCAAAGATCGTTTTTGGGGTTATAATAGACCACAAATAAAGAGATTCTAGGAAATTGTGCATTAAAGAATAATTTTCTCAAATTGTTAAACTGTTTACCACACAATCTTTCACTGAGCAGTGGACTCCTCACCAGCTTCACTTCCAAACGTTTCAGCCTCTTTGGGATGTACCAATCATGTTAACTTTATTAGGTATGGAATGTTCCAACAGGTGTTTTCTCAGCATTACACAACTTCTCTGGTATCTTATTATAACTGTCAAAACTTATTTGAGCGAAATTTCCTGGAATCATATTAAAAATTACAATTGAAATAGTTTCAACCTCTGGTATGTTGTCTTTGTTATTGTCTGTGCTATTCTGAATTAAACATTAGGTTAAAAAATGAATAGATCACTGAATTGTATCTTTATCTACCTTTTACAAAGAATTCCCACTTTTTTGGAAATAATTTTTTTAAATATTATATGATAGCATTTATTGCTGTTTTTATATAGTACTCACACCAACACATGAGTGTTACACACAAGACCAGAGTGGTAGCATTTAGATGAGACTTTGACCATCAGTCTATTTAATGAATCGCACTGACAACCTGTACTATAGCACTCGTATTTTTTCAAGATCATCTGATATGTGACATTGGGACCACACAAGTATCAACTCTATCATGATACAAAGGAGCCTCCTCAACTACAGAGGAGTCCGACAATCAGTCACAAACATCTGCAAATATGCTCCCATGTATTTTATCTTTCGCACTTTCATTTTGATGAAGTATGAAGTGGTAAAAACAGGTTGCTGAAATGCAGTCATATCATGTTTGATAAACATAAACACTGCAGCGTAGCTGGAACAAGCTGATTCGGTGATGAGACAATAATTGAGGGGGTGGTAGCTGGGGGACAGATATGTAGAGCTAATTGCAGGGTGTATCAGTCTGTGGAGGTTGAGTGGTGAGATGAGAGATAGACTGAAAGAACAGATAAGCTTGGCTCCAGGCTTCAGCTGTTCTGTGGTTCAGGAAAATGGGTGCCTTAACACCAGCAGACCTCATTTCCCCACACAGTTGGTACAAAGAAAGAGGCCTGGTTTTGTTTTCTTTAGCTTGAATTCAAAACAATAAGCTTGAGGAAAAAAAAAAATGCTACCCCGTTTTTTTACCTGGTCTTGACAGGGCTGATCTCTTTGTAGTACTTATGCATGTTGTGGTAGAAGAGGCCAACAATGGTGGTCTGAGCTGAAGAAAAGAGGCAAACATACAGAGGCTGAGTGCGAGAGGAATTTATAACCGCACTGCTAAAATGCACACAAAGAAGGGAGTTAATTAACGCAGCCGTGCCACCGAACACCGTCACCAGCTGGCTAATAGGACAGCCGTATACTCGCACAAGGGTGAAAGCGAGAGTGCCAAAAAACAGTGTGAATGCTGGGAAAGTTTATGAAACGACTACATGACTTCTCCAAGAGAACAGGAGGTCTGGACCCCTCCCCTGATTTGACCTATCACTCAGTTCGGTCCCACTTTCAACACTGCAAGATAAACAATGAAATTGGAGGAAATTCATAATGGGCCTGTTCCTCCGTTCAAAGGCTGTCCATCCAAGACCCGCTGACTGGACAACAAAGGCACGCTGAAGTCAAACAAATGTGCATGAGTGCTCGTAGAAATATTATTTCCACACAGTGCCTCCCAGCAAATCCCATAAACGATCATGTGGTTGTAAGTTTGCTTGTTCATCTCTCCCAAGAAAAATAGAGAATAAGAAAAAAAACATTACAGAGTTCCTAAACACACTAATGTGTTGTATACTCTGAACTTAATTAGGATATAAAACCTGCCCTTGGAGTGCTTTGTACAGCCAGGTATTCAGAGCTGAGAGTTAATTTGGTCCTGGCTCTACTGTGTCAAGTAGTAACATCTATTCCATTTCTGATAATTGTACTTAAATGAATTATTAAATCAGTTTATTCTTGTGTTTGTATGGCAAAACATTGTGTGGAGCAGCCAGGGGAAAATGTCCTGAGCACAAAGTCTAACAAACAGTGTTTTAATGCCCACTGTAATTACTCCTCTCCTTCAATCTACTGTGTGGGTCCATTCATTTTAATGATGGAAGAAAGTGGAAGAAAAATTCCACTCTCTCTCATTTTTTTCTGTTTTGAATAAAAGGGTAACAGCTGCCAACATTAAAGTCAAAGCTAGGTTTCTAAACTACACCATAAAGCTACACAAAAGCTTCCATGCCACTCCTGTCCTACATTGTATGCTTTGTTAGTACTCTTAAATCTGAGCATAATAAATTAGAGGCCAACAACAAGAGCCTCCCAGCTGGACAATTTTCTCTTGGCAGATTAAGTGCATGACTGATGTTCAGTATTCCCAACCCAGCTACTGTTGTCTATACAGAGAATCCTTAAGACTGAAAACCTCATAACTCACAAAGTGATATTAAAGATGAGCAGGTTGTAATATTTGCACTTACACTGCATGGTGAAGGCCTCCCCAGGCACAGAGATGTAGTTCTTGCCTTGTGTAGGGAAGCGGTAAAGCGGCAGGTTGAAGTTCTGTGAGAATTTCATCAGAGAGTAATCTGTTGGAACAGTGAGAGCGTTTGTGAAAAACTAACCAAGAAATGAGCAGCAAAATTCATTCTTCAAAGTGTGTGTTTGGGAGGGTTAATAGGTTGATTGTGCAAATGAAGGGGAAAGTAGTAAATAAAAAAAACAAAAACAGCATAAACAGGGAGTTTTAGTTCATTTTTGAGAGCTGACACCTTTCTGACCTGCAACAAAAGTTGTTCCACCCACTGAGATGGGAGCCCTGGGCTGGGCTCCAGGGCTGGGCTCCAGGTTAGTCACCATATGTTCCATCACCCTGTCCACAGTCTCAATCAAACCGCTGACCAAAGGGGTGGACTGCTGCTCAACGACAAATCAAGTACTCAAAACTCACACATACTGCTGTTCAGAATCAGTTAAATGGTGTCACATAAAGAGCAGCTTTTCTCAAATTAGATCTAACCCTTTCTTTCATAAATATAAACTACTTAACGGGTCACTCCACTTCACTCCAACATACTGTTCATGCATTTACTGTAAAAACATGTGACAACATCACCAGGGTTATTTCAACTTGACTAAATGACGGACGCTGAAAAACACGAAGATAAAGCTGTTGGCTTCATTATAACAAATACCACATGTGGTGTCTTTGGATCCTCTTTAGCTCAGTTGTGACTTTAATTTTCAAATGGCCTCTTGTTAGTCCTGCAACTTTATGAGGATTCATTTTAATCTTAAATAACAAGCCAACAATTAGGGAAACGAAAAGCAAAATAAACCGATGATGCTTCATTCTAAATTAACTTTACGTATTTTGTGATAATCCTTAATCATGTAACTGTAGCACAGATTAAAGAAGACTCATAAACAGCTGTAACAACAAAATCCCCACCAAATAGAATGATTATGCATTTTAAAGTTTTCCTTTAACATTTCTTACAAATACGCAAAATATGAGCAACAATGTTGCAAATACGATGGAAGAAGTAGAAATAAATAGTTTCTGCAAATGCAGAGTGACAAAATTAACCATATAAATATAAAATACACTGCACACTGTACAACAGACACTGTATCTCCTGTCCATGTTTGATGGGAACATCTGTTTTAGCTTGTTCCTACAAAAACAAGCGTGCTTGTTCTGAGCATCCTGTCCACTGAAACCTCACACATGTGTTTGAACACGAGAGCACAGAGATTTGACCAGGATGAGTGTATAGCACAGGAAGCTACAATTTAAATTGGAAGGCATTCTGCTATAGAAAACTTTTAAATCAGTACTCCAGTCGAATACAATTTGCGACCATAGTTAACTGCTTCATGTAATTATGTGTGGGCATAGTGCCAAGCAATGTTACTTTTACTGGAAGTGCTTCAGACAAAAATATGCAGTGTTAAAATCTCAAACTCATCCAACGCTTCAGTGCCATGAATTTGAGTAACTGCCAGATTGCATATGTTGTGTGTAGATATTGCGCAACAACAGTGTGACCTCATTTACCTCTGGCAATCCTGGAGCGGAGAGCACTTCTTCCACACTTTTGAGAAAAGCCTGGGTGGAAGAAAATGGATATCATGGAACTGTTGCATCATGTGCACATGGGTGGCCATTGTGTCTGTGTGTGAACTGGTTGTGCGACTGCAATGCATGTGTTGCACTGTGTTCCAAGACCTGTGTGAGGTTGTTGGCGGTGTTGTGAGGAATGGTCCTATTGGGCAGTGCCTCGAGGAAGTCAAGCATCGGCATGGTGTCAGGGCCCTGGGAGCTTTGGATCGCCTCTCCATAACTGCTGATGACAGGAGGACTGACTTCAGTGGCTCTCTGGGGAGACAGCACATCAGACATTGAATTAAGTTTACAGTCAAAATGCAGTTTCCAACGGAGCGCCGAGTTCCAACATACACAGGATGTTTAGTGACTAATGGACAAGTGATTCAGCATTGCTATTTTTCAGTGAGGTGTGTTACAGTGAAGCATTTCTTAGTGTGTTGTTGCAGCTGTCTTCACATTCATCTATTTCCTGATTTATTTCTATCTTCAGTGCCCTTTGATAAACAGGTCTTTTTGCATGTGTTTTCAATATCATTCTTTCCATCTATTCATGAAAAAACCCACAATGTCTCTGAGAAATGATCTGATTGTGCTGATTCAAGCAAAAGCTCTGCATCTTATTTCTGTGGTTTCTTTTTGTCCCAAAATTTGAATAAAACCTAGCTAGTTTTGACATGTGGTATATAGCTATTTTTATTTATCAAAATTAATCTTGTTGACCTGACACCAGCAGAGTCAGTGTTGATACACTTACGGCTGTTGGTGCAGTGGAAGTGACTTCTCTGGAGTATCCGAGGGTTGAGGCAGAAACCATGTCCTGACCTAGAAAACACAATACAGAGGGCTCTTTTGAAGTAGGAGGGAAACCAGACTGTCAACCTTCATAAGCAGTTGTACATTTTTCAGTGAGAATAGCATTGCCTATTGTGAGAATTTGTTTTATGATTAGATTCTTTGTTGAACCTGATATAGGGAAGGCTTCTGCTCTGTAGCTGGATTTTTTCACTCCAAAGTTTTCATTGGGATTGTAATCCCCAGTCATGAAAGAAGATTAACTGCAACATGCGCAAAACATGGATGATCAACCACACAACAACCAGCAACTAGCATCTGTAAAACTCTTAGATACATTTTAAGTCTTTGCTGTCATTTATTAAACACGGCACCAACTAGCTGCCAGAATATGGCCGTATATGGATGTACATTAAGGATATCAGTCTGATCCATTCCTGATCTTCTTAGGTTCAATGTAACATTTAATAGGAGTGCTCTGGAGAAGTAAAAATAATTCTCTGTAACCATAACAGTAAGGCTCTTTGTGTCTAGAGGTGTACTCTGACATATAAGTTCAGAGAAGAGATTGAGGCTCTGGGGACTTCATAAATGGTTCACACATTGCAACCAGCTAAATATTTGTCAGCTTACAGTAATAGTTCAGAGATATGAACAACCATTCACCCTGAGAAATCAGTATAATCTATACACGACTAAAGGAGATTCAACTTGACATTACTCATATTCCTGTAGAATGAGCAAAATATGTGCTAAATTCTCATAAATTCAACTTTTTCTCCATCTATGACACAGCACTGACCAAGAAAGGTAAACACAAGTGAAACAGTCAAGAGTGAGGAGGTTTTGTCCTTGCGTGTTGTAACTTGTCACATTAAATCAAAATGATCTGCCCCCTGCAACTCTGCATGCCTCTACAGATGTATAAATACTTAACAAGGCTTAATAAGGCAGAACTATTTGAACCAATGCAGTTGCTGCATAGTAGATGTGTGGAGGTGGGGGATATTTATATGGTTTAGTATCTTGTTGGGATGCATTATTGTTGAGGATGGAATGTGGCAAGGAGGAGGACGGAAATTGCTTTTTAACCTCTGTTTCCTGAGAGTCCAAGGCGAGGAGGTATTTTAGTAGATATACAATGAGCTAGAATGACAGATCCTTTCCAAGAGAGCAAGATGTCCTACCTATGGCTGCATTGTAGTACAGCATGATCTGATGAGGGGAAAGGGCCTTTTCCCAGATGACAAATTCATCAAAGGCCCCAGTTACAAAGTGACCATACTCTTTGCTGTTGCCCGTTCCAATGACAAGGTCAGGAAGTTGGTCTCCATAGTTTTCTGAGACACTGCCTTCTGGGTCACCAGCCGAGAAGGTTCCATTAATGTAGACTTTCAGACCATCCCTCTTGGTCCATGTGAAGAGAATATGTGTCCAGTATGGCCCTGGTAGAGAGACCAGAAAATGACAAACTAAATAAAAAAAAATCACCTCTACTGATGGAATGGTTTTACAAATATATTCAAACTACATAGTTTTTAAGAGAGGTCAACTTCATTGTCAACACACTTTAAGAGTGAACACTATCCAATTTGGTACAAAGCAACACACTGATTTAAAGAAATACCATATACTTGATTAATCTAGACATCTGGAAATCAAGTAAAATCAACGAAAAATCAAGAGTGTCTTATACTGTGTGAGTAGCACTGTCATTAAGATGACAGTTCATGTGACAAATGCTCTATATAATAATTTTTGTATAAAAAATCTTCAGCTATACCAACAGCTATGTGCAACCGAACATAGGTTATTTGAGATATATGCTGCCAATATGTTACCAAGCTCATAATAATGCTTCCATGCTAAACTCTATGATTCGGGGTCTCTACAGGATAAATGTGTGCATTTATCAACCAGAGTGGAGGTTTTTCAGTTAGTGGGCATTTGCGTGAACCATCCAACACTACCCAAGATGTTTTTTTTTGTGTGGCTTTGGAAGCCATGCCTACTAACCTCTAACCTTGCAGCTTAATCCTAACCCCAACCAATTGAGTTGGATGTGGTTGCAAGACATGACTGCATGTGCTGCTAAGCTAAATGTTACCACTAGGCAAGACCCTTTTTTTCTTTTTAGATAGTGCAACTAGCAATAAATCTAGTGACTTTTAGGACAAGCCTTAGGTAGTTAGGAGGCAGGAGAATCACTACTATTGCCCAACAAAGGCAGGCTCTAGTTGTTTGCTGTGTGTGAGCTTAGTTTTTCTTTTTTTTTAACAGAAATAGCATCATTTCTGAATGAGAGGAGTTTTATAGAGAATACAAATTTAATGTAATGCATCAGTTGATTTGGATGTCATATTTAGTTTTTGCTTGCTCTGAGGCTGTTTTTTGTATGTACAGACTCTGAATTCAAACTCAAGGACAAAGTTCCTATGCCCAAAAGTGGGGTGTCAGCCTCTAAAATCATATTTCAGTTCATTTTTAATCACAATTACTAATTGATAAACATAACTGTCCAATAAAGTAGAAAATATTAAAACACATCTTTATCATCAGGAACTGTTTACTTAAATGAATTAGCTGAAAAAATTAGTTGGATTTAGGTAGGGATCAGATTTTGGCACGACATTAATGTTAATTAGCAGATCTCCCATTCAGCGTTGCGATTCAATTCCTGGTAAATTAAATCTTCTTTCTCCTTTTGTCTTCTTGAAAGAAGAAAATCGAACCAAGCAACAATAGTGTAAAATGGAGTTAAAGTATACCATTCCTCACAAGATGGCACCGACGTCCCAGCATAAAGCACAGTGTAACGTAGCTTTGTATCGTAGGGTAAAAATGCTATTTGTTGCTGTCAAGATACATAATCCAAAATATCAGACCCGATACTCTGAAACATTAATGAGCAAACCAGGGAGTTACTCACAGTGACTGTGCCCATCTTTATACATATGCAGTCTTCTGCACTAATAGAGTCTTATAAGTTATCTACGCTAATACAAACTGCAGCAGTGGACATAAACCAATATTACTTGACAATTTTATATTTAGAATAAATAACAGCCCTGCTTGGATAAAGAGCTAAAGGATAATCAAATAACCCAACTCTATGTTGACTGATTAATTGTTCAAATAACTGTTTTATAAATACCCAGCTCTTCAGAGAGCATCTCCCATCCTAGCACTCACCCTGTACTTCCCTACCCCCTCTACTGCACTTTCTCTGTCTGTACTTCCCTCTACGCCTGCACTCTATCTCTACACTGTCACCCCGTCACCTCTGACAGTCTGACTAGTGCTTTCCTTCTATGTAGCTTATTGTGAGGTTTGATGTTAGCTGTAATGTTATATCTTCATTTGTAAGTCGCTTTGGATAAAAGCGTCTGCTAAATGCATAAACATAAACATACTTACATTGTATTATTTTTTTCTGATAAATCTATATCATGTGTGCTTTACACTTTCTAAAGAATTTCAGAAGACAAATAAATAAATTAACAATGGAGGAGATCCCAAAAGACAATATATCCACAGTCTGAAAACACATCTGCGAAAAAAGGCTAACAACCAAAACTGTATTTTATTTGAGGTCACAATATGAACCATATGTGCCAAAGCCTCCACACTGTTTCAATTAAAACACTTCTTCACACAAAGAAAGTGCTCTAAGACAAGAGTAACATTTTTACACAGACGGTCACACAACACCTCAAGGTTCATTCTATTGCCCTGGTTTCCTCACACTTGTGAAATGAAAGGAAGCTGACAGATTTTGACATTCCGTCCTAAAGGTCTGACATGTTACGCTGTATGAGATCCAGATGACGTTTGATCTTCTGGAGCTGAGCACTCAAATCCAAATTGAGTTATGACGCCCTTAAACGCAGCTTCGAGTAACCGCAGAAAAAACAAAGATGACAGAAGTCACTTGAGAAGGAAACACTGATTCGTAAAAACCTACACGTAATGCTGAACCTCACACAGTTGAGTGCATTCTGTCAAAACAGTTTTCATTTAATCTCTTTAAAGGGCGGCTTTTTTTCAGAATAAAATTAAAATTATTGTTACAATTTGACGTCTGCTGTGTTTCACATAACATAATCTATCTTGTCCGAACCCAACTGCCTAATGTTACTTTATTTGAGATTAAAAAAATAATTGCATCTCATACAAATGTATGTTTTGTGCAGCAGTAAAATGTTTAAGAAATGTATTCTTGACATCCCAAATTAACTGCGGATGTATCTGGTGTCAATTAGCCTAACCACGAAAACAATTACATCGATAAGAATTTACAAAAATGCATTATGAGTGCATTATGAGTGGCCATGAAAATTCTAACTGAGGATCATAGTGTCCCTTCAATTAAAGTATAAGAAAAATTCATTCACAGTACCTGGAAGATTTACGTCAGCCTTCCATCTGTGGTTGTTGCCCCGAGTGTAAAACTCCACAAACCCTTTAAAAGGGTTGGTGTACACCGAGAAGCCATTTGAGATAACCTTTCCCCCGGAGGCCACAGCAAAACGAGCCTTTGATTCATGGTTTTTCCAAAAAAAAGAAAAGGTAATGCCTAGAGAATAAGAAATTGTTTGTAAGCAATAAAGATAATGTGCTTTGTCAAAAAACAGTATGCATAAATTACACTGCACTCACCCTCCGGGCCGCATAGTGTTGGATCACTAATGCAAGAGTTCTGGTAGTTTCCAAAGTGAAGAAAGGTGTCACCATTATCACCACTCAGAAAGATTCCCTTATTGACCATTCCTTCAACAATGTCTACAGTAATACACAAATCACAGTTTTAATTTTGCTTGAAAATGGAAAGCTTTAAGGTCTGTTCAAAGCTAAATATACAAATTGTTCAAATCTTCTCTTGCTGGATCAATCAAACTGTTGAAAGTTTTATAGCATTCTTGGAATTCTGTAAAATGATGGGAAAATCAATAAAAATGGCCTCTTACAATTCTGGTTTAAATAAACCTACAGGATAATATACAAATAAAAGGCCAAGAGTCCCCTATTTTGTGCAGACAAAAATGTGCAGATAAAAATGTGCAGATAAAAGACTGAAGGTAGACAGATGTGAAAAGCTCAGCTCAACCATGTGGTGATACAAAGAGGACAACAGGGAACAGTGTATGATGCACAAATGAATTTTAGTTTTAACGAGAGGGAAGTGATGGATCCTCACCTACTGTTGCAGAAATGTTAGTGTAGGCAGAGTCATTGGTATACACATAGGAAGAGTTATGGGAGGAAGGGAGCACAGTGTGGTTGTGGATTCTGAGAGCTGGACAAAGACAACAGAAAAAAAAAGTGATTCACACCAATAGACGCTTAACAGAGGACACAAGAGAACAGTGAGAGGAAGATGATGCGAGGGACGTGCTGCACAGGTATGAGACAGAGTGATGCTGAGCTGCGTGCACGATGGCAGCACTAAAAAGGAAGTCAAAGTGACACCACACATCATGCTCTTGTCTATACCCGATCCCTCTTCAACTTTTACAATATTTCACCGAGATGGTATGCCAACATTTCTGCAAACTGCATGTCAGTGACGTAACTGTCCTTTTGTTCTACAACAAATGAAAAATAAATGTTTTGTTTATTATCATACTTTTACTCCCTCAAAACTATAGTATACTGTATGTCAAAAAGTTTTACAATAAGTTTCACAATAAGTCTTTCATGTTGAATTTTTTTGTTCTATGACAGTAATAAATTTCACATAAGATTCAAGCGCTCTGAACTGAGCAGGACTTTCAAAGAGCATGATGACTGTGGTTGGAGTGTGCATGGTAAAAATAAAAAGGTTATTTCTGCGGTACAATCTCTGTGGTTATGTATTCACATACTTATGTTACTCCCATTAACATAACCTGGTCTGTTTCCAATCTGGTCCCAAAGCTCATGGATTCCGTCCACAGCATCAAGCGGCCAATAATGTGAGGCTGTGGCCAACACCTGCAGGCCTGGACAGAGAGTTCACAGGTAATCGAGTGTCCAAGAAAGACTTTAAGCTCATGACTCTGAATTTAATCTGCTGACAATCAATTCTAGATTCTTAGGTTGGTTAAAGGATTGATGATAATGACACAAACAGCTTTAGTACTTATTCATGCCGCAGACTATTCTGATTAATGAGAAGAGAAGTAAACAAATGACAATCCTCTGGCCTGGACATTGGCAAAACACATTGTTCTTATAAATTGTTGTGTTTACCTTGTCCAGAATATTGCCATCTATTCTGGCTATTTAAAACATCACAGGGAAACAAAGACTATTACATAAACTATCAAAAAAATGCTTACTACCTGGATGCTTCACATTTGGGATCACACGAGCAAAAACCTGTGAAAAAAAAAAAAAAATATATATATATATACATATATAAATAAGTTTTTTTTTGTTTTTTTTTTTTTTTTAAATCAAGACAACCAAGCAACAAATATCTGAGTCATTATATGAGAGATCAAGGCTACGACTTTCAAAATAAGCCTTTCACAAGCTTACCTTGATACAGGAGACAAAAGCTGTAAAAAGATGAATTTGCAAACAAAATTCCATTGCTCTTGAGAAATGTACCATATGCGTTATTTTCTATAGCAACTTAAATCCCCACATAAAAATAAATCCAAAAGGAGTTAATCATTGTTCCAGGATGATGAAGATCAAACTTTTGATCAGTCCATATATCCAAACTTTAGATTATGATAGCAGTGCCAAAACTATTGTGAAACAAACACTTTAGAATATTGGTGTGAAGCAGAAAAACCTCAGAGGTTGCCCTGACATGTTAAAATCTGAAGCTAAACGTCCGCACAGAAAGTTACACAAAGTCCGCGTTGTACACACGTTCAACTTCTAGCTGTTTCTTTGACTTTCTGCGCCTGCATCTGGAAACTGCGAGGAGCTCCGTAGAGGCGCACTAAACTGCAAGACCCAACGTGGGAATTGCAAAACGTGATGTCATTTTTGGACTTTCTGAGGAGGGGCGTTGAAGTTGTGCGTAAATGGCATTTTTTGTGCGTAACTGGAGATTGTGCGGGGACTGAGTGAGCTCAAGACTTGCACTGTGGGATCTAAACAAATCGATGCAAGCACCTATCCAAATAATACGTTCTAACATGTAGTCTTGTCAGTAATTTGGGTATTGGGTTTCACCCCTGGCTCCCTGTTCAGAGCGGATGCTTTTTGTTCGAGTCTGTTGAAAAGGAGTCCGACTCAGAAATAGTCACAGACTGTAATATATATGAAACATCAGTAACAACTTTTCACGTCAAAGCCACCAAATAAATAAATAATAAATAAATCAATAATATGATCACTGAACAATTGGAATTGACCAAACGCTGCAAAGTGAAATATCTAAACTTTCTACCGTATCAAGCGACCGCTATTTAACTTTTCTTTACTTCATATCAGTTTGAATAAAACTTAGTCAAATAGTTCAATCAACACTTACACATACAGGGGGGAATCACAGATGCAAGCACGGATAGTCCAGTCTCAACCTCCCAAAGTTAGCATGCGTTCATGTTTAAGTAAACAGCGCCACTGTGTGGTCAGGCAAACAATGGCTTTATGGACACCAAATCGTATCTATTATTTATTTATCAAACCTTCTCATATGACAATTGAGTAGTAACCTTCTCATGCCTCATGGTGGAGAGCCTGAATGATTTAATATGAACATTCAACTCTAGATGTAGATTGTGGGCGTGTGTGTGTGTGACACAGAGATGTGTTGGAGGCGGCCAGTGGTGAATTGATATTGTAAACGTGCTCCTGAAAACTTGAGCGTTTTTTCTCCAGACCTTTCACATGTTCGAAAAAGACCCTCTAACCAAATTTTGACCAACAACTTTCAGACGCACTCCTATCTCAGCGATGGTCGTCTCGTAACCTTGTGACGTGGGGCTGTAATTCAAGGATCAGTTTTAATTAACAATCTGAACCTCAATCCGGGATATTTAATGACAAGAAATCATCTTCAGCAAAATCAGAGTAAAATGCCCTGATTACTGCCCCTAATCAGGTTCCTTTATTATGTGTACAGGTATCACTGTCAGGTCAAAAGAACCAAACAGCAGTAGTCTCGTTCCAGTTCATTTCATTATATCATCTGAGCTGTTGTCACCTCACAAGTTGCTCTGTAATAAAGAGGTGTTTTATTTAAAAAAATTTAAAAATAAAAAGCGCACCATAGATTACATTTTCAGGGCCTATTTTAATGAGTAAAGGATTGTCTTCTTCTTATAAAGCTTTGTCTCCACTGACTGAGCAGTAGCGCCCTCTGCAGTTTCTACAGAGAAGTGGAGAAGTTTTCCCAGGCAGTGTGCTATCCAAGTGATATCACACTCACCATGTCCCACCCTGCTTAACTTCCAAGTTCAGATGAGATTGGGTCTGTTATGTGTTGTATAAGTATAAGTAGCAGTACGATGTTTTAGGAACTCTTTTTTGGCGAGTTGTCAAATCATCACCATCAAGAACATCTAAAGAAGAAAACTTCTAATAAGATGCTTTAAAGATGACCACAGTTCACCTCCAACAACAATAAAGACTACCTGGTATACAGACGAATGTCCTGGAAGCAGGCTACATTTATCACATGTTAGATTTTCACATTGTATCAGTTTTACATGATACAGAAGGCATGGTTCGATTCTGGCAGACTGATAAATCCAGCCTGCCAGAATTTGTACCCCCCCTCCTTTAAAAGGTTTATGGTGAAAGTTCTCCATATCTACTGGAGATATTTAGCATGGTCCAAAGTATTTATAGAATAAACCATCAAATGGTAGGACATAATGTAGGCTTCATAGACAGGGGACACATATTCTGACAGACTGATGAATCCATTTTACTGGATCAGTGCCCCCTCTATCTCAAACAAAGAAAGAAACGTGGCAAACTATTTTGAAGAAAGACCACACCTCTCAATATACACAAGAGTGATGAAGCACGATCAGACATACCTGTAAAAAAAATCCCAAAACACTTAATGTTTGAAAACAGCTGCCTTAAAGACAAGGGATACTTTTTCTGTCAAAAGAAAAAAATAAAGCCAGAAACGTCTACTACAGTAATCTGGGCAATGTGCAAGATGGAAAATGTGATGTTTGACACCAGGCTGTGCATCATAGAGAAGAGATACAAGTTATGGCAAGTTATGGCAGACTGTTTAAGTACGTGGAGTTTTGTATCAGGACCACCATTAAAAAGGGTGTCATTGTTTTCGATGGAAACGGTAGACTAAAGGTATGAAGTACAAATACATTTCTGTCTTCGTGTATATTTGATATCAAACGACCTCGCTGGGCCAACCAAAGTGTCTGTATGTTGGCAGGACAGCAGCGGGTTTCTGGACTTCTTACAGCTGATGTAGGACCCTGCTTCTTAACAGCGTTTGATTGTTATGACGTCGTTGCAAGCCAACATTTTAATACTGTTAAATGATCATGAGAATTGTTCTGCAGAAGGAAAAGTAGCTAAGAGAGCGATTGTCTAAGTGTGAACGTACTCTCAATGAACTGAAATTAATATTGTTTAATCAAGGACGTTGGAACCATTTTCTGAGAGGGAGGCGGGGTTTTGTTGGGAGGGGCGGGGGAAGCACGCACATTTATCAATGATTAAGGATTTGATTTGAAGTTATTTTATAATAGCATGCAGTTATAGGAGAACTAGAATGAACGAACTCGGCATCTTTATTGTTCAGAACATGAAACTTTGATAACTAAATCAAGCCAGTTAAAGGGGGAGTTAAATAGGGAAAAGGTATATAATGAAAGTAATATTGATAAAGCATATGAAACCTTTTTAAGAATATTCACATCATTATATGATAAAAATTGTCCAATAAAATGATACTACAGAAAACAAAAATACAAAGATCGACCATGGTTCACAAAGGGATTACAAAATGCCTGTAAAAAGAAAAATATATTATGTAGAGAATTCATAAAGAGGCTGAAAAGAAATACAAAAACTATAAAAACAAGTTAACCAAAATTATATGGGTATGTAGGAAAGAATACTATAGTAAAATATTATATTATAACAAAAGCAATACTAAAGGAATATGGGACGTGTTAAATAGTATTATTAAAAATAGTGCTTAAGAACAGAGTTACCCTCAATATTTTATTGATAATAATATTAAAAAGGACAATATGGATGACGTGGTCAACAGCTTTAATAATTTTTTTGTAAATGTTGGACCAAACCTGGCAAGATCTATTGTTATCTGAGGATTGGAATGATAATCTTATGGAGAGAAATCCCAGTTCAATGTTCCTTACAGCAGTAGAAGAAAAATAATTAATATATATGGTTAATAAATATAAATACAAAACATCTACTGATTCAAATTAAATTGATATGACTGTTGTAAAAAAAAAGGTCATTGAGAAGATTTCTGAACCACTTACATACATCTGTAATTTATCATTCCAAACCGGAAAATTCCCTAACAACATGAAAATAGCTAAAGTTGTGCTGCTGTATAAAACTGGAGCTAGACACCACTTCACAAATTACAGGCCAGTTTCTTTACTTCTACAATTCTCCAAAATTCTAGAAAAACTAATCAATAGCAGATTAGACAAATTCATAAACAAACACAAATTACTTTCTGACAGTCAATACGGATTTAGAGCAAACAGCTCAACATCACTGGCATTAACAGAATGCCAGTGAGATCACATTGAGGAGATCACAAACACTATAGATCACAAACTGCATTCAGCTGGAGTATTCATAGAGCTCAAAATAGCTTTTTATACAATTAATCATAACATATTATTGAATAAACTTGAATGGTACGGGATCAGGGGGTTAGTATTGCACTGGGTGAGAAGTTATTTAAGTAACAGAAAACAATTTGTGAAGTTGGGGGAACATTCATCATCATGCTTGGACATCGCTTGTGGCATCCCACAGGGGTCAGTATTAGGTCCAAAACTATTTATATAAGTTTCAAAAACATTAAAATTAGTATTATTTGCAGATGACAGTAGTATTTTTTGTTCTGGGGGGATTTACATGAACTACTGGGGAGGATAACCACTGAAATGTGCTAACTGAAAATGTGGTTTGACAGAAACAACTGATCATTAAACTTAAGTAAAACCAAATTCATGTTATTCGGAAATTGTAATAAGAATACACAAGTACATTTACAAATAGATGGGGTAGACGTTGAAAGAGTATATGAAAACAAGTTTCTTGGAGTAACAATCAATGATAAAATAAACTGGAAGTCTCATATAAAACATGTGCAAAGCAAACTGTCAAGAAGCATTTCAGTTCTGAGCAAAGCAAAACACATTCGGGACCACAAACCACTCCACATTCTCTACAAACCCATGGTTTTCACGAGGTACAGGGAGGAAGAAGGGCTTTAACAATCGGGTGTTTTCATAAATTATATATGATTTGTGTACTTTTTTATTTACTCTATTTATTTTCTATTTTTTTGTTTTTGTAAATATGTATTATTTAGATATGTATGTTTGGGAAGAAATATTATTAACTGAGTAGGGGAGAAGGGGTAGGTTTAAATAAGCATATGCTTCATCCTACTCCTTTTCGGACATGTTGGTTTCACATTATTACTTTTTGTCTTGACTACTGTTATTGTTGATTTGACTTTTCTCATTGGATTTGTTTGTTTTTTAGTTTACTTTGTTGTTGTAATACTCGCACATGTTCGTGATAAACTAAACTAATCTAAAAAAACTAAACTTGAGATCCACGTATATAAAACGGGAGTGAATGGGGCATAGACAATGCAGCCTCTAAATAAGGCATTATCTGTCTTTATTTCTGTCATGGTTTACGTTCTGTTTCATGTCTTGTCTCGTCATTTCCTGTTTTATTTTGAAATCACTGACCTTCCCCTCTCGTTTCAGGTATCTTGCCCTTCCTCCCGTGTCAGGCGTCTGTTTGCCTTCCCTGATTCCCAAGTGTTTCCACCTGTTCCCCTTGGTCCCTCATGTGTTCAAATAGTCTGCGTTTCCCTTGTCTTGTGCCAGTGTGTTGTCTCTTCCCATGAGCTACACTACCAGCCTCAGTACCACGAGCCTGTAGTGAGCGTTCCTCCTGTAGTGTTATCTTGTTTGTAATTTATTCTTGTCCATAGCCATAGTTTATTTATCATCACGGCAAGTTTCATAGCTGTGTTTGTTCCTCCATTTTTAAGGAGAGATTTTTGTTGTAACCATTCACAGTCGCCTCTGTTAAAGGAGAGCTTTAAGTTATAGTTGAAGTTTATAGTACCTCTGTTTTAAGAGTGCGTCTTTTGTTAAATCCGCCTCATTAGGAGAGCGTGTCTTTGTTTGTTTAATTGTTCATAGCTTTTCTGTTTTCCTCCCAGTTGGAGAGATTTGTTTAGTAACTTTCATAACTGCGCTCCTCCTCCGCCATAGTTACCGATGAGAGTGCTGAGGTTTTCATAGCCCTTTTCTTTGCGCTGCTTGGAGATCGCACTGCCTTGCTGTGTTCTGTGTGGGTTTATTTATTTTTATTTTTTTTAGATCAATAAATAAAGCCTCCTGGAATCCAAAACGACCCTGAGTCCACAGTCCCTGACAATTTCACCAATACTTTAAGATGAATGAATGAAGGCGTATTATTGCACTGTTAGTCTTTCTTTTGGACAGGTCTTTCATTACTCTTATTAGTTTTGTTGTTAGTGTTGCTCTGCTCAGACTCATGGGAGACATGCTAGTTTCCTGCCGTTTCCATAGTGATAGCAGAGAACTTGTTGGAATGCCTGTGTTTCACGCTCATTACTTGAGAGCCCTGCTCAAAGTCGTCGTCAAAATCTGATAAATATTCTGCCATGTTGCACAATAGCAGTAGCAACATCCATATGAAGATAGCTGACCGTCACAGATTAAACAAGCTCTGCTACAGTGGCACACTTAATGACTTTATCCCAAGTGACCCGGGTGTAGAACTAACAGTGCAATAGTAGTGTTCATTCATTTGTCTTAAGGTATTGGTGAAATAAAGACAGAGAATGCTTTATTTAGAGGCTGTATTGTCTATGCCCCGTTCACTCCCTTATATGGACATACACAAATCTTGAGTGAACTTCCCCTTTAAGGAACATAACAGTATTATTTGTACCCTTGAATGTGTCCTTTATTCAGTAGCGATACTTAACATACCCAGGTATAGCATATAAAATACACCACAAATGAAAAAAAGAAAAGTCTGCGCTCATGACTCAGGGATTTCATGCATTTCCAAAAGTGGACCTTCTCTAAGTTGACCTACTGATGAAAATTTCGACGTCTATGTGTTTAGAATATAAACACATGTATATTTAACCCCCACCCCCTCCCCCCCTTATCCCATCAAAATATATTATAAAACTTCTCAGATTGAACAACAAACCCTAAACAACCAATTAAAAGGTCGTCATTAGCTATTGTTTCAATTTATGTGGGAAAAACGAAGAGTAACACTGTGGATCCACCTCCACTGACTGCGTGCGCGCTCCCGCGTATAGTGGGATACAATTTCTGGCGGGGACAACTACCTCAATACTACACCGGCGGGTGCTTTACTCGAGTTACCTGAGCAGGAGACGCGCGGATCGGTGTGATGAGGGACCGGCTTGCTGAACTAACTGCTGTAAGTGCTCTCGGCAGCTTTGGCCTGACATTTCCACTTTAGTCATCAAAAGTCACTCCAACGCATTTTTCACCCGTACAGAATAGCACACAAGCAGAAGAGGAAAATGCAGTTACGGTGGACTGCGGTGATGGCTTCATGGAGAGCTTTTTTAGAAGGGTGGGTACGACTGTGACTTCCAGGACGGGCACTGACAGGGATAACTCGAGGTGCTGATGAGTTACTTAGTTGTTTATTGGTTGATTTAGGTGGAGGAAGTTAGAGGACTCATCGATAAGATCTCCTACCAAGTAGAAGAGGTGAGGAAGATGCACAGCATGATCCTGTCTGCACCCAACCCAGATGACAGTAAGTTTGTCTTTATGGGACATTGTGGACTCAGTCAGTGCATGACTCGGTGGTTCCATTGTTTACACTCCTTATATTTTTAAGATCTTTTTTTTTTAGCAACTAGAAATGTGAGGTTCCTCTCTCTGTAAAGAGGACTTTTTTTGTTTTAAACCGGCACTATGTTAAAAGAATAATGAGTGGAACAGGACTGCTTTGACATTATTAGACTTTTTGGACGCAGGATAAACATGCAACTGATGTCTTATTTCCTTTGTTGTATTTTCCTCCTGGTTGTAAATGAATGGCTTGCTGGCCGGAAATCTGTGAGGAAACAGAACACAGACCATTTTAGCTCAAGGTCTGACTGGTTCTAGAGTGACATGCTGTCGAACATGTTATTATTTTCAGATGATTTTGGACAGTGATGTTCTTGCAAATGCTTAAAATAAAAAGCAACACTTTTCAAATTTAAAACTATATAATAGAACATGTTAAGGCAGCACAGTGGGACTTGAAAATCAGTTTCTGGCCATCGTCAGTGTGTGAGCTGGCTCCTGAAAGACAAAGACACCACAGTGTACAAAGCCATGCATCACCTGTAATTGCTTGATGGTCACTGGGGAAAGGAAGAAAGGGCTTGTGCTGTCTGACCATTGCAATACTGCTTCAGGGTTGTTGCCAAGTGACGAGATGAAATCAGAGTAAATCCAATATTAACAGGGGACAGGACCACAGTGATTAGCTAGATAGCATTTTCTTGCCCATAAACAAATTGTGTATCCTGTTTGCATGTGAAGGAACAAAGGATCAGCTGTGTGCCCTGACCAACGATATCAAGGGTAACGCCAATGTGGTGCGAACCAAACTAAAATGTGAGTTTAGTCATAATGTGATTGTCATACTTTTACAGATAGCACCTGTCAAATATTGTCTGAAGCTCGGTAATATTGTCACCATTTTAACTCTCTCCCTGTGAAGCCATGGAACAAAGTATGCCAAAAGATGATGTTGCTAACAGATGCTCCATTGACTTCAGGATCCAAAAAACACAGGTCAGAAAAACAATCAAAGAATGGTAACTCCTCATATTCAACTTACATATTCTGCATATACAAGGTCATCAATATGGATTTATTAGTGGTCAATATTCAGAAAAATCTGAAGAATAGCCATAATTGCTAAGGTTTATCTGTTATAGATACATGAGGAACACTACAAACTAAAATTTCTTACTTCATCTGCCATATGCATTTATTAAGATGGATTTTTGGTAAGAGAAATTAGTTTAAAGCAAATGAAAATGTACAACTACTTCCAGCAATATCAGCTCTATCGATAACAGACTTTGTAGGGCATTAAGTTCTTAATGTTTACATTCTTAAATGCAGGCAGCGCATTTTCACCCTCAGTCCTTGCATTTTCCCTTGTTCTCAGCACACTGTGCTATCCAGGAAGTTTGTGGAGGTCATGACCCAGTATAATGAGACTCAGGTGTTCTTTCGGGAAAGGAGTAAAGGAAGGATTCAGAGACAACTGGAAATAAGTAAGTGACAAATATTGGACCCCTGGGTCTGCATGAGGTCAGGAAATATGGGTGGGATTGAAAGCTTGTGAGCATTAACATAGTTCATATTGATGCAGTTACAAAAAAGTCACTTTTTTTGTTACATGAATTGAATTACTTGAATCTGACTGCACATTCCTGGTTTGTGAGTGTAAGACTTGTATGTCTGAAGATTGAATAGTGAGAAGTTAAGAACCTGAGTCCAACAGGATCCAGGAAACAGACCACCCCAGCTTCCTTTCCACCTCTCTGCACACCAGCCTGATAAACACAGACCAGAAGCAAAGGAGTGTTTTTTTTTCACTTTCCTGAAGATGAGAACATTTTTCATCTGCAAATAGGTCACAACTGGTCACTTCCAACACATTCTGTGTTTTGAAGGGAACAGTACTGTACAGATTAAAACTTAAAAAAAATATGTAGAGTAAGCACCAGCTGCTAATATAAAATAAGATGAATAGCAAGAGTGAGGTATTAAAGAGACAATAAATGAAAAAAAAAAATGTTGAAAATGGATCCAGCACTCACATTGTGTATAAAAAAAACAGTACTGTGGGGGTTGATATTTCCCATAATGTCTCTGATACATGTGTTTGGTTATTTCTGTTCAAAACAACAAGTCGATAGTATTATCAACATATGAGTAACATGAGACAATAGTGAAAGCAAAAAATAGGTCTGTTTCCCACAGTCCCTGCGGCCGGCATTAATGAGAGGCTCCATGACTCCACACTGCAGGCTGAACAGCATGATACTGGAGACACCTTCCTCTGTTTGCGTTGCCTGGGAAACGGACACAGGGCTCAGAGGCTTGTGTAACAGAAGTTCACCTGTCTGTCAACACACCACCTCAGTCTGTGCTGTCATTGACTCACACCATTAATTGAGATAATTAATTAAAGATTGACTTTGTGCTTGATGCCTTTCAGCGATCTGCACTCGTGGTGTGTTTTGTTCAGTGTCGCTCTGAGGAGCAGACATTGCGAAAGGTGTGTGACGCAATAAGCACCTGCACAGAGATCTACCTCTCGAGGGAGAGTGTTGAACAACAGGAGGCACAGCTTACTGTTCTGGTGTTTCTTTGTGAGAGGCGACGTGTGACTTTATTCCTCAGACACTTCTAAACTTTGTGATAAATACATACCCTACATTTCTGCTGATAATAATAAGCATCCATGAAATGTAATTTGAGAATTTAAAATATATTAAGAAATTTATCAAATTTCTATGTTAGAATATTTTATTAAACAGTTGAAAGTTACTCAGCTATAACAGCGCCATATAGTAAAATAAAATGAAACAAAGGCCATGCACACATTCTTTTACTTACTTTAGTGATAAGTTCCTTAAACAAAATATAAAAGCAAAGACTCACCCGTGCTTTAGTTTTAGTGTTCAATGACTTGTTTTAATTTATTGCATAAAAAGGGTTTGCACTTTCTTTCTCATGCTGTTATCAAAAAAAAAGCAACAAGTCCACAAGAACTGGTGCAAAGACAAACTCCAAAGAGAGAAGGCTGTAACAGTTGGAGCAGATTGTCTTAAAAGGGACATCTTGAGCTTCAGGCTGATCTGAAGCAATCTAGAGTGGTGGTTTTGGCCTGTACCATAAGCTGCACACTGAATCATGTAGGGCTCCATGTGTGAGTGCTGAAAGAAAGGCACAAATGCCTGTAAAAATCTTCATGAATAAGCCATTATATTTTGAAAAAATAATGTTTGAATTACTTTGAATCAGTGCTCTTGGTAATGTAGTGCATCACTTTGTTTACTGGCAACAATATGAAGCTCATTAGGAAAAGAAGACCTTACCTTTAGAAAAGCATGTAAGAAGTTTTATTATTGTGTGGTGCATCAGGAATCAAATAAAAGTAGTAGATCACTTCTCTGTATTTTTATTATTGCAGCTGGAAAAGTCACCACCAACGAAGAACTAGAGGACATGTTGGAAAGTGGAAATCCTTCAATCTTCACATCTGATGTACGTTCCATTTCCATGCAAGGTTGTAGTGGCTGGTTAAAGACCATTGCTGCTTCTTGATCAAGTCTGTCATCTGGCATGACATTATATTCTTTACATTTTACACAGGGAATAATAGGGGGAAAAATGTTTGGATTAACTCATTTTTCGCCGTATTTATTTTTGTCTCCCAGATCATTTCTGATTCCCAGATCACACGACAGGCCCTAAATGAGATAGAATCACGTCACCAGGACATCATGCGGTTGGAGTCAAGCATCAGAGAGCTCCATGCAATGTTCATGGACATGGCAATGCTGGTAGAAACGCAGGTAAGAGTTTAATCTACTTGGAAACTTGTTGCCCAGTGCTCTTAGTGATAATATCTTAAAAGTGTGCGAGTATATAGCCAACAAGACGTACGCAGCAAATAAAGAGCATGGATGCAATGAATTACAGGGGGATATGGTGAACAACATAGAGAATAATGTCTCCAATGCAGCTGAGTACATATATCGAGCAAAAGAGGAGACTAAAAAAGCTGTGAGATACCAGAAGAAATCCCGAAGGGTATGTGCTCCACTTCAATAGTGCATTTGTAAATTGTCTCAAATCGAAACATGAAAATATGTAGAGTAGTTTTGCGTGACAACCAATGAATATGCATTTTTTTAACAACATTTCCCTAACTTTAGTTTAAGTTCATATTACTTGTTTTTCACTTGACAGAAATACATTATCCTTGCCTTTGCTTTGTTGATCCTGCTCGCTGTCATTGCTCTAATTGTGGGTCTGTCTGTTGGACTAACCAAACCCCCCGTATGAGACCTGCCGTGCACTGCATGAGGTAACAACATTTCTTCACTCTTAAAGCTCCATTTCTGCAACCGATCATTTATCCATCCACTCATTTAATTCACTTATCAATTAATTCTGAAACATTTGAATGGATTGATTAGCAGATCTTCCTCTGGTGCAGCCAGTTATTCTGACTCCTCATTTGTCCTGTTTTTTGATAGAAACTTCTCTACCTCGCCATGTGTGGAGGTTTTCTACTTTTGCTCATCATACTAGTGGGAGTCTTTGAGTGATGGACTTCCTGGTTCAAAACTTCACACGATCAGCAATGAAGCTTTAAGCTGCTTCACAATAAGACTCTTACACTCCATTGAACTGGATTACAGAGAAGATGTTTAAGCACGATGAAGTAAAGTATAGTGTTTATAATCCACTTTTAACCAGTGACATCAGACCTCATGGTAAACTGTTCTGGAGCAGCTCTATACTGTTCGAATTTTGGGATCTTACTGACAGCACATCAGATTTACACACTACTGTTTTTTCTGTATTGCTGCCATTTTTTTATGATGTTTGTCACTTTCTTGAGGTAATGCCTTTAAAAGAATAGTTTGACATCATGGGGAATAATTTGCCTCCTCATTGAGAGTTAGATGAAGACTGATGTCACTTTTGTGTCAGGAGAATATACATGCCACTGACACAAACTGGCTGAAGCTTCATATTTATCGCACAGACAAAGTCTATCAGTCTTTGAATATAACACAAAAGGAGGTAAGAAAGCCTTGTCCCCAAACTGTTGAACTATTGCTATAATAGTTGATAATAGTATATAATAGTTATAACTGTCATTTTTGTCATACACCATTTGTATACTTTGTGTTTAAATGTATCGAGTGTCAGCTCCTTATGGTCTCTTTACCTTCTTTTATATTAACTTCAAGTGAATTGAATGTAAAACTACAACACCTCAGGAGTTCTTTAAACATCTTAAGAAACTCAAATATAGTCACTGTAAGTTTCCTAGAAAATTGTTTCTCTACCAGAAGAATTGTTTTCAGTTAATTTGATAGAATTCATAATTGCTGATTTTCATTCATAACTGACCTAATCGGTAATATTACTTGACAGAAGTCAGGAGTTCCCTCCTGACATTCATACAAAAAAAAATATTTATTGAACTGTATTTATGACAATCCTGGTGTGTGATGACTGAAATACTCATTGTGATGCAGTAATATAGTACTGTTTGACAATATTTCAAGAGCACACATTTTCATTTGTTATGTCCACTTTTTTATAATAACAATTAAGCAATTTGATGAAAATAAAAAGACTAAAAGACCTGTGCAGAATGCTTGATTGAGTTTTTTATATTTACATTTTGAATGTGATAAGAGGTAACCTCGGAGTTTCTGGAACATAATTCAGGGTATTTTCTGTGTTCTTTCAGCTCACCAAACATTTGGATGTTCAGTTTCAGCAGAGGTAAACAGAGGGTAGTGTAGTTGTGGGTGGTTGTATAGAGATAGAAACAGAGGGGGCTGTTTACTTTAGGCCTAATAGGCACTTTGCTGAAAGTGTTTGATTTCCATGTAATCAACTAAATGAGATTAGTGGAGAAAGTGAAAGTGGGTTCCTGCAGGGTAAGTTTTTTTTTTTTTTTCACTTATTAGATCAAATGAAACTTTAAAGGCACACTAAGAATGGAGGACCAGAGAATGTCCTTAAAATCTGTTCATGAGTGTTTTTCTATGTCACTGAGCAAGACATCTTTGTTATCAAATCAAGGGATATGAGCTTGAAGAAATTTCTACTGCTTTATTCCGGTTCATCCGTTAATTTTTATAAACTCACTTCATCTTGTTGAGGATAGGCTGGAGCCTGTCACAGCTGTCACAGGCCAGGGGGTAAGTTACACTCAGGGCATGACAGCATCCATCACAGGGCCAACAGAGAGACAAATGAGACAAACAACCATGCATGTTAATATCTTTGTTAAAATTAGAAACACCAATATGCCTAACATGCTAGTTTTTAGAGTGTGGGATGAAGCTGAAGTACCTGTAGAGAACCTGCACAGACACAGGGAGAATGTGCAGACTCCTCATGGAAAGGCTCAAGCTGAGTTTGAACTGCAAACCCTCTTGCTGCAAGGCAACAGTGCCTAAAACCACAAAACCATGACACCTGATTCACCACCAACGCACTTCATTTGGATAAGGATCCAACTGAAGGAAAAGATTTTGACTTGGCTATGCCAAAACATTAACTTCAGACATATTTAATTCTTAAATTAATTAATTGGTTTTAAAGCTACATGATCCACCTGTGCTTGAGATTCAGATTTACAATAGATCTGCTCAAACAATGATCCAACTACCAACATGGTTTATGTGATAAGGTTCGCATATAGGATTGTGTAATGTTTTTCTTTTCTCCTAACAAATTAAAATTTATCTTGAATTCACTCCTTTTAAAGACAGCCTATAAAAGGATAGGTGGAGTCGGAGCTCTTTAGGGATAGTTTTTGTAACATTCTCAAGCTTAAGGGTTGTCTTTGTTTGTGCTATACTAAACTTGAACAAATGTGTGAAAATAAAACTTTGAAAGTACTCACATCTGATCATTGGTCAGTTGTCAGTATAGGATTTTCATTACCTCAATATAATGTCCCAAATAATTCACAAATTGTTGTTATATCTATAAAAAAATATTGAAACAACGAAAATACTACTGGTCCTCTGTAACATCTTTGTATTGAAAAAGTGTGTGGTGCAACAACAGGTTAAGATAGGCTGTTTTAAGCATCTTTAAAATGGTTGGAAAACACAGACGTTACCATGCAGTAATAAATGTTCAGTTCCTAAAGAAAATATAATCTGCATCTTCCATCACATGTGAAAATGACTGGCATTAAGACATTTCTATTGGACTGTTATTGTAAAGGAGTAGCTTACTACCCTGGCTCAGAAGTAGCGTGTCAGCTTGTTTGTCAGTTTAACGTTATGTGAATGTAATTACATGTGACTTTAACTAACTCCTGATGTTCATGTAACCACTGATTGAAAGAAACAGATAAATAACGCAATTGTCAACTGAAATGAACTAATGATAGGACCAATGGGCTTTGATGGTCGCCTAGGACGCCACCTGCTGGAGGGGGCGCTGCTGCCAGCCCTAAAAATCACTGAAAACAAAACAAAACAAAAAACCCTCTTATGACTAATAATTAGCTTCCCTTGCTCAGTGTATCCTTACCATAATATCTATGTATCATACCATACACCATCAGTTCTCATTTTCTCCTTTCAGAAACCTTTAGAATTTTTTAAAACCAAACCATTATCTCATTTAGGACACCAAAATGGCTAGAGCCGGCTCTGTGTAGGGTGTTGTTATTCTGCAGTCACATTTTACCACGCAGAATCATCATGGTATCAATGAGAGCTTAGATTTTTGCTCTGGTCCCCTGAAAAAGATATTGGTTTACCTGTAAAGATCATGGTTTTAATTAGAAATAAAACTACTGGATTTAACAAAGCACAAGAAAACACCGTCCACACAATTCATCTTTACAATTTCCTATAAGCTTGCTATACAATAGTCTTTTTGATTACTAGAATATTGCTTTAGATGGCTTTATAGTTTTCTGTATTTCCTGTGGCAGCTGTGCTATTTCTCCTGTCTGTGTGTACTGACAATAATCCAACATCCATTATTATGTAACTCTGCAGAATACAGATATTTATAATCTGAGCATGCTGGAGTTATGACATCATCCAGCACTGCTGACCATGACAAGCACTGGAGGAAGCATGAAAACTGTTCGGTCATGGTGGGTTATTGCTTGTAACAAACAGGAAGTATTACTGAGATGTATAATATGACTGATGCAAGAATGAACTTGATGTCTGTTTCATGTAGCAGGGGACAATGGGTTGTGAGAAGACTTGCAAGGTGGAGAAACTCTTGAGACAGTCTCAGAGAGAAACAGTCTTGAGCCAAAAACAAAGGTTAGCCACAGCAAAGAAGAGCAGTCGGATGAAAGGCACAGATAAGGTGAGCATAGCGTGTTGTTTTCCTGCATGTTGATTTTTAGCTTTAAAGGCATAACCTTTGATTTAACCATGTCTCAGCATTGGCAGAATCAGCACCATTTCAAGCCTGCAGCTTTAAACTGATCTGACCCTGCAGTTCTCTGCAATTCTTAGTCAAGGCTCTTTACTGTCAACATCATTAACCATTTCAGACAAATGTGGCACTCAGTGATTTCATTTTCATCTCTTATGTAAATTTAGTTATTTAATAAACTTTATGTTACAGAACTGTATTTACTGTAGATAGCATTTGCTTGTTCATAAAAGGATTACCCAACATGCCATTATGTAATATGTATTTTATCAAATACAATAAAAATTGTGAAAGGTAATAAGGGGTAGTATTTGAGCAGGTCTGTGACCTTTTCTGACATGCCTCACAGCATTGTATATAGACACCCACAACAGAAGATATCTACTTTTTTATTAACCCTGGAAAAATATATTTACTTATTTAGTAACCAACTTTCTAAGCTTTATCTTACATACTAGTAGTCCAAAAGCATGTTAATATCTGGGATTCATAAAACTTTAAGGGATTACACATCGAGGGGAAGTATGAAGCTGAAGATCCTCTCAATTATAGAAACTCTGCTGTTTTTTTTTTTTAAATGTTTTTAATGTTTTTTTTTTTTAACTACCAGTCAGCTACTGGAAGTACTTTAGTCTGGACAATAGGCTCACAATTAACGTAACTACGCATCCTCTTTGGATGTACAGTCTGGCTTGAAATTATGTTGTGAGAGAGCTATTATGGGACCAGAGTTTTCTCAGTGGATTATTTCACTGTCGTTTAGAAAATTTAGATGTATTCTTGATTAAATGAGCCCTGCAGGTTCAGTCATTTGCTTTTTTGGATGATAAATACGAATCATATGAAATCCTCTCTGATACCTGCAAAATGAATAAAAAATAATAAAAAACAAAACAAACAACAACAGAAAAACTAGAAGGAGTTTGGTTTCACATAAAGCCATAAAGCCACATGTAATGAGAAATACATTTTCCTTATTTCATCAGAGTCACCTTACACGTAGAGTGTTCTCTTGAGAGTCTGTAAATGGGTTCTCAGTGGAGGCTGAAATGAATGGTTTTAGTTATTTACTGTAGGCTAACAGCAGGAGGCAGGGCAGGATCTGCTATACAAGAAACTGAAATCAGTGCCACTGGCCAACATTTATGCTTTACTTTACAAAGTAGAAGAAGAAACTATCTGCCCCCTAAATCCTGTCATTATGTACAAATAATTAAATATTTGTTATGTAAGTGATGTCTGACTTAATCATTATTCATGCCCAAAACATCTGCTTCCTCTTAGTTTATAAGCTCAGCTATTTATGTTGCTTTTGTTGCACTACATTCAGTTTTTAGTAAATATGCAGAACCCTTCATAAAAGGGAATATTAAAGCAGTTGTTCACACCTTCAAACGTGTCATCTTGGCTAAAGCAGGCCTCGAGCTGCTTTTCTGACTTCTGACATCCTTTGACAGCTGTCTGTGCAGGTTTTGTTCACTTTAATGTTCTGAAGTATTCAGGCATAAACTAAATCATTATTTAAAGAATGTAATACGCAAACACTACTTGTTGATGTACAGTATACATCTACCATAACAAAATTAAAAAGCCCTTTCCCAGACATGAATGAAATGTATATTAAGATGTGATTCTCATCAATGACAGTTCTGAGACAATATGTTTTTTTTATGAGAATGCTGTACTTTTTTTTTTTCCTTTCATTCAGTATATTATTTGATCTGTCCGGTTTTAAAGTGATGGAAGGAAAACAAAATAGACTACATTATTCTTCTACATGGCTCTTTGAATAGGGCATTATTAAAATGTATGACTAGAAATACTAAAACCATATCTATGAAGACTTAAAATATTCTGAAAGTGTGATGTTTGCAGATGCTGTTCAGAATTTATTTTCTTTCACAAATGGCTCCAGAGTAGAGGTACATTAAAGTTGCTCACGGCAGGTGTTTCAGTCAAAACATCAGGTGTCCTCCTTGCTCATTGTAAAAGCTCAGCGACTACCCATTTAGTGTTTACACTGCAGGGAGAGGGCATGAGTGGTAGCATTTCACATCAATTGTGTGCATGTGCAATATAGTCTTTCAGCTGGGATTGCTGAGTGTCCCGCTGGGGGAGGGGGGGTTAAAACAAAGGTAAGAAGCTGTTGTGGTTGCTAGGTGTCCACAACCAGGAAAGCACATTTGTTTTGGCCTCCTGCTCTTCTGTGCTTTTCTCACAACAGAGTGCAGCACCACTGTCAACCACAGAGGGCAGACACAAGGCAAATGCTATTCCACTATCCACCATATCTCCTCATGTTGAAGGGAAAAAACAGGATGGCCCAAATAATCCTCTTTAATACTCTTCTGCACTTGATTTCCTGACCTGTGATTGGATGATAACGATGTTACTGCTGTTTGTGATAGCTGATTGGTCAGGTCCACCATGAAGTGAGTGAGGGTTTCACAAGCTCAGCCTCAAGGGAGCCTCTGTGGCATAATGACCCGCGACAAGCCAAGGCAGTGTTCCTGTGTCAGCTTGCAAAAAGAGAGCTTAGAGGTATTGAAACAAAACTGGGAGCATTGACCGGAGGGGATGCCAGAGAACCCCACATGACCTTGCCAGCTGCAGTCATAACTGCTCGTCAGTGGCGGTTAGGTGAGCAGGTAGTAAGATGGAACATGTTGCTGGAGGTGTTTTTTTGGACAGGATTATCAATGACTGCTGAAAATGACCAGATTTGATCTAAGAAGACCAAAGGCATCCTGGAGAGGGAGCGCTGCTCAGTGCTGCTGTGCACTGCACTGCCTCTGCACCCTTGCGTGCTTGAATCTGTGTGACTAAGTGTGTGTGTGCGTGTGAGAGAGAAAGTGAGAGAGAGGGAGAAAGAAAGGAAGGGGGCGTGTTGATGTGTGTGCTCTGCTGCACAGCCACAGTAGTGTGAGCTGAATGATGCTCGCTGGCTGTCTCTCGCTCTCCCTCTGCCTGTGCTGCCTGGCTGTGCTTCTTTCTGCCGAGCACTGATGAACCATTTTATGCAACATAGCTTCCATAGCCATCATCCTGGTTCTCCTGCTAGCTGCAATTCTACAGTAGGAAACACCTGCCATTTCATCGGTGCTTTCTGCTAAGGTAATGTACCGTCTACTGTCTACTGTCAAGCTGTGTGTGTTTCACTGAGCTATAGGGATTGTTGTTCTGACTCTGCTGCATGCTCTCTGTGCTGCAGCTGGTGAAGGGATAAGGATGATCATAACATTTCTTATTGGCAAAGGTAATTGAAATGCACCCTGCTGCCTATCACACACTCATAGCCTACCCTTGTATGCATTTCTTGAGTGATGGATTGGCCTGTTTTGATCTGTTCTGCTCAGGGGTGCAGGTCCAACAACACGGGAGCCAGAGCAAATTACCTATAATTTGCATGCATAAAGGATTCTTTGCCATATTTTATAATATTTCAGTCTCTTTTCCTCAGAAAAAAACATGCTGCTGCTGCAATTTTAAGGAATACTTTAGCTACCATAGGAAGAGCGGTGAACTGAACATCTGTGTGTGATATAACATGGTTTCTGGGTTTGATGTTCTTGGTGTCATGTCTGTCAGTAAATTGTTTTCTGTAGATTGTACTTGCAGAGAACATGTTTGAAGAGAAAATTGAGAAGATACTGAGGCTGAATATAGGTCATTGAAGTGGAGATTGAAACAGCAATGATCTCAAATTGTGAGTTTGCTTAAACAGGTTTTCTTAAACATTTCTGTGGGATACCCAATGATGATGTATTCCAAAAGACTGCTACTGTGTCTACACCACGCTTTTTAGTTCACAGCTATGTTATTGGTGTTTTTTTTCTTATATACACACACACACACACACATATCTCTATATATAAATAGATATATACAAACTTAAAGGTGACTCTGTGTGTGTATGTGTGTGATTATTGTAGCATTAATAAAGAATTAAAGTGTGTATGTTTATTGTCCCAATTGTGCTCACTTTGCAACAACCCAAGGTCCTATAGGTGGCAGCCGAGAGAGCAGACAACATTGGAAAAAGACTTGAACTGTGATTTTTCTCTTTGAGAAAACATGTTGTCTATTTCTGCGCCTGTATTCATAGACATAAGGCTGTTCCTATTCCCAAGGTCAGTCATTTAAAGAGCTTCCATAATTAGGACTGTCGATCTTGTCTCACACCTTATGATATGAGGGAGTACTCCAGTGCTGAACTCCCATTCACACTGTAGCTCATCCTGTCCTCGTTGACAAGCAGGCATGGCCATTCATCATTTCGCTGGTGATTCCTGAGCTCCCGGCATGTGACTTTCATCTTCACTATGTACAGGAGAGAGGCATTCATATTTTAAACCTAAATTTGTTTTCTCTTCACTGAGTTGACCGCAAGAGAGGAGTGTAAGGGTTGTGGTGTTGGTGATGTGGAGAAGGGATGGGTTGACAGTGGTCAGGAGTGGAAGGGTTTAAAGAGAGAAAGAGTACTGTACTGTTAAATTTTTTTAAATAATCCAGCCAAAACAAAAATTGCCAAATTAATTTTGCTTTCATTTCATTGGGAGTTTGTACAATTAGTTTTCAGGTTTAGAAAATATATGGACTTTAATAAGGAGGATATTAGCTCCTCGAGTTCATACCATATAGATACAAGTTTCCATATCATATGAAGCCAGCTCTAGAGCAGTATATTTTAAGATTTTTATATGGTGTAATTTCAATTTATATATAAATGTACTTGTTTCAAGACTTTTTTTGTAATTAATTAATGTATTATTTGGTATTTACTTTCTAAAACTCAATTTTAATTTATGTGCTGTTATTGGATTGATTTATTTTTGTTGAAAGCAGTGACCTGAGAATCTGAAGTAGTCACGATACAACCAAATCGATGACGTTGGCGATGCTGTACTGTAGAGTAAGGTGATAACTCTGTTATTTTGCCAACGCAAGAGGATCACATTTGATCCATTAATATAGATTCAATACTTACATGAATGTAAAGAATAACTCTGTGCCCTCCAGAGGATAATTTTTGAAAGGAAGAAAGTATTGCTCAATAATGTCAAACATATTTACGACATTTCTGTGGTGACATCTCTTTAAGCTTGTACGCTGCTATGGAAATGAATGCATACAATTAGTCACCTTTTAAAGTACAACATGTATTGAACATTTTCATTACGATACATTGGATTCTGGATAGTGTCCTGTACATGGTGTGTTTTGTGTCTATTGTTCGGTGGATAAGCTGAATTGTATTAGTCGTATGAACATTACCTCCAGTGCTGGTGTTGTATAGGCACACAGAAAGAAATGCTGAACATAGCTGCTCAGTAGAGGGTTAGCAGTGTGAGAAAGGCACGGTCCTGAGTGACTGAAGCTAGGTTGTAGTAACAGCTGGAACACTGCTGCTGCTGGCGCCTGGATGTGGCCTGGATAAAGCACGTGACCCCTCCACAGTGTGAGGCATTAGTGATATGAACAGCAGGGTCCATGGCTGCTGTTACATAACACCGTCTTCACTGGGAAATCTCTGTAAAGATGGCTCCGGGAGACGCTGTGACAGCAGAGAGAAAGTGCATTATCATTGTCAGCAACCACATTACTGGCTTTGAATATTGGACTGGTCTGTGCATGACAAAGCAAGCATTTATCTCTAATGTGTCCGGAGGATGATTTAATTTGATGGCAGTCTTTTTATATATGTTTTTACGTGATAAGCCTCTAGACTAGATCCTACCTACTACAGTCACATATATTGTGTGTTTGTGTACATGCTTTTGTCTGTACATGTGTATCTGCTTGCATATGTCTTTATATCTGAGTGTGAGAGTTGTAATCCGTCTCTTTACATGCGTACATGTGCATGTTTATATTCAGCCCATGATTATGTTACGCAAAATAGCTCTCACAGCCCAGAAGTAGTGTAAGTAGATATGTTGTTTCAGCCATTCTCATGTTAGCAGATTGACTGTTGTGGTGGGGACTGACTGCTGACATGACTGGAGGTTAGAGCAGAGTCATCTGTAATCACCTCAGGAATCTGACTGCATTCATAATTGATTGTTTCTGGAGTTGATCTGTGCTGTCCACTTGATAAAACTGCTCTGGTGTAAACAACGTGATTTGATCACCCAGAAGTTAGTTTTACTGGTTTATGTTACGACAGTGCTATTTTTGAACCCCAGAGTTTATAGACGTGATTTTCTTGTATATAATTAGATAGTGCTGAAGGCTCTAACCTTACAAAGCACTTGCTTAAGCTTTCACTTCATTAGTGTCATATTGCCACAAATATTGACTCTTTAAGAGATTTATAAAAAAAAAAAAGATTTAACATAGAACTTTATTAATCCCAAATGGGGATTGTAGTGTTACATTTGTCACTGAACATAAATCACTAAAACCATCCATCCATTTCCATACTCACTTAATCCAATTCAGGATCATTTGGGGCTTATCCCAGCTGGACACACCCCGGATGGGTCGTCAGTCCATCAGCGCCATTACTAAAATTGTTAGACTCAATTATATATAGTAAAATATGTTATAAGTAAACAGAATAAAGAATATAGACCCATTTCTTTATTACTTCTGAAAGTATTCAGACTTATTACCTTAAAAACATTTCATTGTTTTTTTTTCCCTATTAATCTGATGTCAGAAACTCATAAAGACAGAGTGCAACATTGTTTTTAGAAATAATGTATTTTGACCCTTAATTTGAACTTTATCATTATTTGATATTAGAAAATCTTTTGGTGGCAATTTCAGTATTGTATTTTCTAGCTTTTAACAATCTGGATTTGTCCATTTGATATGATTCTTTCATAGATGCAGAGCCCATCAAGCTTCATCAGACTGGAAATAATTAGTTGATAAACCCCATTCCTCAGGTGTCTCTGTAGATTTTATAAACAGATTTTAAGCTTGTTCTTCTTTGCACTCCCAAAGCCACTCAGGTGTTGTCTTGGCTACATGCTATTATTGGGATTGGTTAACAGTGTGAAGTCGCTGTACTTTAAAGCAGGTTTTTAAGCAGGCTGAATGAATTCTTTCCTCTGGACTGACCACTTTTCCTGTCTCTGCTGCTGAGAAGCTGTCGGTTGAGATGATTGCACCAACGCCACATTTTACTGTCTCATATGATCCATTTGAGGTGAGCATTTTCTGTTTTCTGTCACACCAAGTTCTTAGACCTCCACTCAAATACTGAAGATTTAATCAGGTTCAGTCTTTTTCCTCTCCTTTTGTTTGTTAAATTTGACAAACTCCAGCAGAGCTGTTATGCGCTTTTTGCTCAAAGACCTAATTAAGATAGTGCCTCTGAGACGATCATTATTTTTGCTGGTAAGAGGATATACTCACTGTTGGAAGAGCACTGGAAGTTCAAACTTTTCACAAACTTTTTCAATCACATATTTATTGAAACCAGTGATGCTGATTAATTTAAATATATATATATATATATATATATATATATATATATATATATATATATATTTATATATTACAGGTGTGTGCATGGATTATGGGATTAAATGAAGGGGGTGAAAGCAGTGCTGTGGGCAATGTTCTGCTAGAAAATTTTTGGTTCTGGCAGGTCTTTGAGTGTGTCCTCTTTCAATGGAATAATACAACCTGGAATAATACAATCATCTGTAGAGACTGTTATCACTTTATTATTATGGATTACTTAAAGTATATAAATTGGACAAATACCATTTTTTAGATTTAAAAAATTTGCAGAAGAGGATGGTGTACGGAAACTTTGTTAAAGATGCAGTACGTGTGTAGTCTCTGAAGTGATGATAATATAATATGTACATTAGAGTTGTACAGATGTAAAGTTTAAGTGCCATTCGTCTCAAAAAACATTTTTAAAAGTCTTTATATGAAATTTCAGAGAATTCTCTGTTCTTCTATGTACCTCTTTGGGCCGTCTGCCATTGTGGTTCTATTCGGTGAGGTGGAGGGCTGGATCTGTTCTGACAGTTATACAGACGATCAGGCCTGAGTGTGGGGGTTGGGATGATTATGTGATCTTGCCAAAATCCACAGGCAGTGCTGATTATTTGTCAGGATTTGTTTTGTCATAAAACAGCTTATCTCTACAGGTTCAGTCTTAGTCTCTGTGTCTCTCTGCATTTCTGCTTATACAGTAGCTTTGCTGACTGTGTCAGTTTTTGTCCATATTGTAGGCTGAGCTCGGTTTCGTGTTAAAAGTTTGTTTTTAAGCCCAAAGCAGCTTATACCTAAAAACAGCAGGCATCAAAAGCAAGATCCTGATGTCTGAAGTGCTTGTTGGAGACCATATCCCATGTTCATGTCTTTCATATGAACACACTCTACTCTTTGTATTGTCTGCCTTTTACTCAGTCTTTGATAACATATTATTGGCAGGTATTGCCACAGACATACTGTGCCAATCAGTTCAAGGCACTCCTTTTTCTACACTACTTTTAACATTAGCAATGACTAATTGGATGCTACTGTACTTCAGAGTTACATATTTTGTCTTATATGGGTATGTAACAAAGTTTGTTGTCACAATCAAGTGAAATTTCTCAACAATTTTTTGAAAAATGGAAAAAAAACAACACTAGTTGTGCAATGGCTTTTGAGTTCTCTCCAGAAGCCACTACACAGCCTGTCTTTTTTTAAATTTCTAAATAATCTGCTGTGTTTTGCAGTGAGTCATACTTGTTGACTTGATGATGAGGTACATTGCATTACTATATATTTTAGGTCTCTTTGGGTTAGGTTGGTAGCCACGCTGTCCAACCCACAGCCTCCACGCTGGAGCACAGGATAAATGCATGAAGAAGCTGTAATAAGGTAGATTGAATTAGATTTGCTTTGACTAAAATAAATTAAAGAGGTCATTGTGACATGCAGGCTACAAAACAGACTCATTATACCAGCTCAGCCATGTCATAATATACCGTATCATCTTTGTGTTTGTGCAGATGGTTTTGTGCTTAACTATATTCAAGCTTAGGTTTTGTATGATTAGAAACATCCGATATATATAATATTCAGAACATGGATGAAAACAGAAAGGCTAACCTCAGTTCTGAAATGTTTTTGCTCTGATGCTTTGCCTGTGAATGAACAGATTATTTTCACATAAATGTTTTTGAATGTTTTTTGTCTACTGTTTGGATCCTCTTACAATCTAAGCTTGTGCTTGTCTGAAAGTAATTATCATTTTTCACAAGGTCCTGGCCTATGTTAAATATGATCTTTTTTTAGGGTTTTGATATTTTCCAAACAAACAACTTGAATACTAGGAATAAGTTACATAAGTACTACAAGTACATAAAAAACACAAACAACGGAAATAAAACAACACAGTCAATTTTGTATTTATGTACTGTTTGAAATATAAAACTTTCTTTTTTTTATCATTGGGTTTGGGTGGTGGAAGAAGAACTCATATGTCAGCATGTGAATTGCACCAGATGGGAACGGGGCTTGTGTGCACCTATGAAAGCTGAAAGTTGAAGTTTACTTTAACAGTTATGCCTTGTGGGTGGGGTACAGAGCAGGGCAAAGGCAGCTTCTGTCCAGATGTCTTCTTGCGTTAGGGAGATTCCAGCTCTGCCTCCTGCCATGAGAAACAAACGCTAATTGCCCATTGGCCATATGTAGGAGATGTGCAGCTGGGGACATGTGGCTAAAAATAGTACTGCTTGTTCCCATGAGTGGCGGCACACGCACTATAGTATTAGTATTCAGGACTAAAGCATACTATGGATAAAAAAGGTCAACTTCAAGCTATGACCACAAATGTCATGGTGGGGTAGCAGGGTACAAAGCAACACAAACCCAGGCTGGAAAACTGCTAGCAGCACCTCAGGCTTCATCTCTGTATGGACCTACCTATTGAACCATTGTCCTCTGTCTGAGCACTTGCAGGGAAATGTCACATGGAAACTGCCAAGCTAGTGTCATGACATCCTGTGTTTTGTTTGAAGCTCAGCTGCATCCATGCTTGTTCCATGAAGTCTTTTCCGCCATGTAGCGATGGCCCTCTATCCTTGAGTCGAGTTACAGCTCTCCCTTTATGACACAAAAGCAGCATCTGGTTCCACCTGACTGGAGCCATGAATAATTGAATAGGGGACATTATAATTTCCAGCCAGCTCCACTAGCTTGGCAATAACAAGCAGTTTTGGTATTGCTATCAACATTGCTGGCTAAGTGGTTGAACATGGAGAGAGGATATTATTTAGCTTTGTTTGAATTTTTTACTTTTGTGGGTTTATAAGTATCTGGTTGAATGACCAATTAAGTGTTATTTGTATTGCTATACTGTACAGTTGTTTGCAAGCTTTGGGATGTAACTAAACAGAGCTGTGTGAAATGTTAAGGTGACAGGAATAATAAAGTCAAATAACTATGATGCCAATCAATTAATGCACACATTAACAACCAGTAATGGGATTAAAATGGTGTTAGATTTTGTTATACATATTTTATTACTACATATATTCTAAAAGAATTCTTGTGCAGCTAGTCCAGGACTCTATTCTCCCTACCGTCAAGCTGAATTCATGAATATCTGCTCTGTTCAAACACGTTCTGTTTGCACATTGTGAGGTTAATTGTCAGCTGTATTCCCACTCACAGCTCCTGCTGGCCCTACATTTACAGATGGGGCACTCATAGATTGTATCATCAGTACAACTTTGCAGCACTGAAAAAAGATTGTTTGGCAAAATAAGTTAGCCATAAACTTACTTTGATACTATGTCAATTAACCGTCGTGTACAAGTCTTCTTTTTTTCAAAGAAAATACTTTCTGTTGTTTTACAGTAATTTGAATGAAAAACAGTTATTGACAGCAGCTTTATGTTTTTCTTGTCCTCACCACCCTTACAGCTGAGAAAGGAAGTTTTGTTCCTCCACCATGTGGACAACTTTAGTCTTCTAGAGGATAACTGCAGAGCTCAGCGGCTCCACCCAGAAACCCTGAACCACCAAAGGCTGCAGCAGAAGTTACTTGTGAGTACTCTGTGTAAAAGAGAGTTAAAGGCTTATTGATGCTGGACTTGGCATGGGCCATTAAGGGCAGTTGAAGATTGCTGAGCAGGCATATGCTTTAAGCTATTTCTGGCTTTCATGTTCTTCTCCCTGCTTTGTAATATGAACTTGTGACCATGAGTCATTTCATCCTCTGTTGGTTGAATGAAATGAGCAGTGCTTATGTCTGTTTGTGTTCGTTCATCATCGTGACTAATTGGGGTCAAAAGTGGTAGTTTTCTTCTGAACATGTCAGGGAAAAGGTGTGTGCTTTCTCTTCACCTCTGATCAGACTGTCCTCCTCCCAAGTGCGGCCCCAATGTTAATACGGTCATGCAGGCAGATTCCACCTACAGAAATGTTTGAAGAATATGCAACGTCTAGTGGTCATTAGACCAAATGCCTGTGAAGTGTTATGCAAAGTGTATAAATGGCTTCTTTGAGGATGACCTTCACATTGTAAAAAGAATGTATTTTAGCTCATACTATGATCAATCATTTTCTGACCCTAACCAGCTGGTGCTATTTCCTAAACCCAACAGCGAAGTCAGAACATTTCATTCTAACTTGCCCTGTTTACATGGGATAACAATCATGATTTTGTTCTTCTCATGATTATTAACTGGTGCGTCGGCAACTTCACCAACAAAGCTAAGCAAAGCAAGCGACAGAACAAGATAGCGCATTAGTTATTACTTACCAATTACAGCAGTGAAGCTAAATCTGCATCCGTCTGTTATCTTGTTTTTCTGAGCTCTTTCCAGCAGTAAATTCCAATCTGATGCTTTTTCTTGTCCTGTATTTTGTTCATATACTTTTTCTCTTCTTCTTCACATCCTCCCATAGGGTTGTAATGGCAACATTTTTTTTTTCTTTTCTAAAATTTATTCACAGTGCCGAAAGTGTGTGCTTTCTTTAATTGTTGCTGGTGCATGACGTGGTATCTTAAAGTAAAACTTTCACGTGTCAGGCTGGAAATTTAAGTTCTGAAGTGTGGTACCTCAGCCTTCGGGTGCCTTAAGGCAGTTACGGGTCCAGCAGTGTGCATAACAATAGTTTGACTTTAAAACGAGTCAGAAGCACATACTTTAGTTTTTAAATACAAGAGTGCTTATTTGGTAAAACACAGATTGTCTTGTGCATGCTGGTGCATCTACAGAGAAAATTATCTTGGAATTTTTATCATTTTTTTACCTAATGTAACCTACCTAATTATTTTTTACCTGGCATTGTTTGACCTCGTCACTCTAATTTCTTGTGGAGGAAGGAGACACTGTAAGCATGTTGTTGAAGATGCCGTGGACAGTAAACAGCAGGTTTCCAGAGTGAAGCTGGCTTAGTCTTCCTCCAGCTTCCTTCAGCCTGTGATCTCACAGCGGAGGTTCTTGTAATTCCCCTGGCTTCCCCCAATGTCTGGGGCTCAATATGAATGAGCTCCATCGATTAAACCTCAGTGTGATGCTTGCGCTAAGAGAATGAGTCGAGTGTGTGTTTGTGCATATGGGGCTGCTGGCTTTCTCTCCTGTTGTCTCTTCGGCACTTAGCAGACTGTTGTTTTCACAGAGGGCAATGTTATGAGTGACATCTTTTGGCTGAACCATAAACTGAAGCTTTGTTCTTAACAGTTTCTTCCTGTGTGTTGATGAACAATGTAACTGATATATCTAACACATATGATGAGGTCCAGGAATTTTATTGGCAGCGATAGTGACATAACAGTCTAATGAGGTTGTTGTCTATATCATATTTATCCTGTCCTGCTTCCTGATTTCAGATTGGAGACAGTGCACAAGCATACAGAGGCACAGCTGTTATCTTGGCTTTCACAACCTTAAAACCTTATTGTTTCACAGTCTCAGTGTGGTCTTCCTTTGAGGACTCTGACAGCTGTAGTGTATTGGGGTGTGAAGTTATCTCCACGGACTGTGATTGTTTCCATTATGAGGGTGGTGTGAACTTTATTTTTAAACTTTCTCACTGCTTTTGATAGGGAACTTGATAATTATCTTGTCAGCATGTCTTCAGGGCTTGCCTGCCATTACGCTCAGATGCAGCCACATTTTCAGAGCAACCGAACAGGAATAAAAATTAAATGGAATATAAACCAGTTTGTAAATTTGTCCCTAAAGACATTCCAATATTTCTGTGTAAATGCTGTTTAACTCTGTATTTGGCTGCATACATGTTTAATACACAACAGACAGGATGTTAAATGTGAAATTGGCCTTCTTTTAGTCCTAATTTACACTATTTTCTGATTATTATAACATCATTGTGTGAGGTCATGTCTCACAAAAACCCTCCCTTGTGCCTATGCCGATTGCTGGAAAATAACTGCTTTGAAGTTTTCACGTGTCCTATTGTGTCATTAGTTAAAACTCAACAGAGAGATAGACTGGGAGGAACAGGAATATTGGAGAATGGGTGGGTGGGTTTGAGGCGGTGATGTTAGGTCCCTCAGGTAGAGAAAGAGCTGATTATGAATCCTGAAAGATTGCCTTAGCAACATTAATTACCAATACTGCATGGCCCTCCGTAAAACTAAGAGAAGTGATAATGAAAAACTGGCAGAGCATGAGGCACTTCTTCAGCAAGCTCCATTAGCCTGCAGCTCTGTTATCTTATGAAAAAGATGCAATCAATAACTGTGGTAACAGTATTTTCCTCAGCTGAACTGCTAATACATTTTTTAGTCTCATACAGCATTGGTGTTTTCTTGAGTGAACTTGACACAAGTGATGTTTTTTTCTTTTTATACTTTCTTTGCTTTAGATATTGTGTACCCTCTCTCTAGCTTTATTATATGTCCTCCTTAAGATTTGCAGTTCTCTGCTGTGAAGGGAATTTGTACACATTTGACATGGGCAGAAGCTTTTGCTGTTCTAGCAGTTTACAGTGTTTGTTTTAGTATGTAGTTTTTCACTGCAAGTGGCAAATGAAAAAAAGCTTTCCTAAACTTCAATTTCTTGCCTATAAATAATGCATCTGTGGTTTTGTGGTTCTGTCTGTGTTTCTAACACATTAAGACATGGCATACAGCATTGTGAGTCATCGGTTGAATCTAAACCTACTCATACTGATTTGATCTGCTATCAATTCACATGAACAAAACAGAATTTGTTAATCAAAGTGCTTTGGTCTCTTTGTAAAAGATGAGAGATGAGACATTTTCTCTTGCAACCTTTCTTAAAAATGCATGAGCAACAAGAAACACACCAAACATAGCCTAGCTATTCAGCTCTATCTGTTTTCCTTCTAAAACCATCAATTTTTAAAAAGTGTTCAATGTATCCTTCTCTAAACAATGGCCTATCTATTGAAAAGTGACACATTTTGTTGATAAGTATTATACTTATCAACAAAATGTGTCACACAGAAAATAATCATTAATGCTGGTGAAATAACTCAGTGTTCCTTAATGCAGCATTATCTAACTTAAATCCAGCCATTAAGGTCATATAGACTAAGCATAACCCCTGCTTTAAATGAGCTGTGCAAAGACACATCTTTATCGCTGAAGCATTCAGGTTTTTCATTTGCTGAAGATGAAGAGTGTCATAAAAAAATACACTCCTGCTTAAAAGTGTAAAAAAACAACAAAATAAGTCTGCATTCCATCATGTTTTACTCCTGCGCTGGTGCACGGGTAAACATTTGATAATCTTACAGTCTTTCCAAAGTGTCAAAAAAGGAAATATGCACATCAGTTTATGTTTTGAATTTTTCAAATCTGGATCTTTTAAAAATGTTTGGTAGCATGAACATTAAATATTTTGCAGTATCTTGACAAAAAGTTAGACTCTGCAATTCCTTTATAGCTGTGACCAAATAACATTTCTGTCTCACCCTCTTCTGATCTTATCGCTGTGCTTCTAAAGCATCAGTTGAATATGGATATGTGAACGGTCTATTCTGGTGTCTCTTAGTCACAACTGAGGGCTTGCTCAGTTTTATAGTCAAGTGAAACTTCAGGCCAAGATATGATACAATGCATTGAAAAAATGTGATGTGTATGTGTGTTCATACACATGGATGTTCAGAAAACCTTGTCATCTTAGGAAAAATGCTGCTAATCAATTCAACTCTTGCTGTGACATAATTTTACATAGAATACTTCACAATCACTAAGTTATGCTTGTCCCCTCCCACATTCAGTTGCTTTATCCGGACTCTTACTCACCCCAAGGCTGAAATCCCTGTGCGGTGGGACATGATGGAACATGAGAAAAACAGGTGTAGATAGATGTAAATGTTTGTAATTAATTTCAATGTGCAAGCATTGTATATTTGTGTTTATGCATGTCTATCGGTGCATGTATTGATGTTGGTGGCCCCTGTACTGGGGGCCAACCTCATGTTTACATCACTTGTAATGAAATTAGAGCCGTGTGGCGCCCACACTACAGGCCTCCACTGATCCTCTAATTCAATTACTCCCCTTATTAACGCTCAGATGCTGCTGGCTGACCCAGGACCACACACTGCTTTTTCTACACAGCATTCACTCAGCAGCCCTTTTTTCTTCTCTAATGGACTGACTAGCTATCATTGTTTTACAGATGCACATGGGTCATCCAGGTGCATATGCACTGTTTTTCTTTTTATGACTGTAGCAGCAGTCTCCTCTACAAACATATCAAAAGAGGGAAATGCTTACATGTGAACATTGTGCAACATGTGAAGATCAAAGATCAAATGGAGTTTCTGAACCATTTTTTTTCGGTCTAAATTCTTTCTGTGATATAAAGACATACATCATAGATTAAATTCTATTCTGAAACCTAATTTTTGAGGCAGTGTAACATAGAGCTTAACTGGTATTGTACACAGATCCCTGTTTCACATAGTTCCTTGATGTTAAACCGCAGGTCCAACTCAGTCTTATGACCAAATGTGATATGATACGCAAATGTTATCTATTTTTCAATTAAAAGTCCAATGGAGGAAAATACTACCAATTACTAAGTGGAAGGACCAAGTTCAATTCCTGTCCTTACCACTGGTGCCTTTAAGAAACTTTACTTTGAATTTTTTTTGTAAATGTTTGCATTTTGTTAAGTTTACTTGTACTTTCAAGCACTGTTTTGTTATTGTTTACATGTTGCAAAGGTTCGGCAGTAAAGATGAGTTTAGTGTGATAAGGTATCACATTAAAATATCTTTTTCCTGGATTACTGCCCTGACCCCTCCCTCCTCTGTTAAACACACAAATTGTGCTGGACACTTGAACCAGATGTATAAAATAGGATAAATTACTTTACTCTACATTTGTGGAAATACATTAGCTTGAACATTGTGCTGAATGGAACAAAAAAATATTCTGTCTTCATCAGCACAAATGTTTTTTCTTATGACTATTTAATGTTTTACTGTGAGGCTGTGCTAGCTGCCACTGCAACAAGGCCCATTGCTTCTTCTGCAGTAACAGGGCTGGAGAGCACAATTATGCACATTCGAAAATATATACATACATGTATGCGTCCTCACGACCAGATAAGAGTACATTTATAAAACTAAGATAATGTTTATGAGAGCCTTATCAGAGATAGCAGAGAGTTTCCTTCCTGTCTTTAGCAGGGTCAGGTGTGCCTGAGCCGTCTGACACCATCCACCTTCAACTATAGCAAGCATGGCTTGTCATGATAGCCACCGGCTTTAGCATCACATTACCCTCTATTCATTCAGCAGTGCTGTGGGACATTGAAAGTGAAACATCCCTAATGCTAGAAAACACACAGATTTGAGATAGCTATGAGGCAGGCCAGTTATGTTGAATAACGCCCTTGAAACAAAAAAATATGATGGTCTGATAGTACGGTATTATTCTGAGGTAAAACACTCAAAATCAAAAATAGCAGCTGAAACACTGCTTCAGATCACGGATTAAATGCAGGGGAAAGTGTCTGAAATAAGCTGGTTAGTGGGTTTATCACAGGTCTGAACAACCCACTATCTTTTGACCTGCTTGAGTGCATGCATGATACAATAAGGTTAAATACTCTCATGCCTATATTAAGGATTTCAGAACTAATCTCTGCCAAGTTTCTCAATCTCTGGCCAGTGCATGGAGCTTATTAAATTTTCAATCTGCTACAGGCTCTCTTTCCCGCCTCACAGGATGAATATGCCCTTTTAATAATGCAACCAGTTTTAACAAGATTGTAAAATGTTCATCTAACTTTCATAAGCTCAGTTAGCAAAGTGACAAATTCATATGATGGCAAGAATCACTTTGGCAAGGCCTCAGTTTTAGCAACGAGAGCATTTTTTTCATCCAATGAATCTCCGTGTAGGTTGGAGTGTTGTGCCAAAGTTTACAGCAGCCTGCAGGGAAGGCTAAGTTGTTACTGTGTCACCCCTGTGGCTCAGAAATGTGGGTTTGTCTTGATATGGGAGATTTAGTTCGGCCTTCTGGTAACTAATAGCACTCCACTGAACACTCCCCTTCTCTTCTACCTCATCTATAATGTACATGAGTTACGTGGGGCTAAAACCTGAAAACAGTCCTGCTCAGACACAGAATCTGCAACATAAAGGTTTTTAATTAATCCGTTTTTGGACATTGAACTCCTCTGTTTGTTCAGTTCTTTAATACAGCGTGTGGTTCAGCGACATTAGTAGTAGTGGGTCAGGGTCAGGGTAATGTGCATGCAAGCGCTGCTGGCTGCGTTAACGTGCACACGCTGCACCCTCTCAGGCATTGTTGGAGTAATGTGACCTTCATAGGGAGATTAAAATATGTAGCAGGAGTGCATTGATTTTTTGGTCTGGCTGCTGGTATTTATGGACTCAGCCAGTGAATAAATATTGATAATCTCACTCCCCTAAAGAAAGATCTGACTTTGAATATTGATATTTGTGCCCCATGTGCCAACTGCGATGAAGAAATTAGTGTAAAAAGAAAAATGTCTGATATAGGTGTTTTGGTAACCTAAATCTGCTTGTAATCCAGCAGCGTTAATAAGATCATTTCCATTATGTGTGCCTAATTACAATGCCTGTTATCAAAATCCCAAAGCTGCACTGTCAAGTAATAGAGCTTTTTAAGGTAATAATTCATACCTGAACATAATAAAAACTTGTCCCTTTAGGCCAGAGGACTGTTTAATACGGAAGCCCTAAAGGGTCATACATGGATACATTTTATTCCACCCGTTTTCCCGTGATAACGACATAATTTTCCTCCGTTTTATAACGAGATAATTAATTTGAGATCTCAAGAAAACAAAACAATAGTCCAGTCTATTAAATCATTGCAGGAAATGTCATTTAGTGTAGCAATGTCAGAGGAGCAGGAGAATATTGTTTTATTTTCTTGATATCTTGAATAAATTATCACAGGAAAATGAAGAAAATGATCTTGTTATCACGAGAAAACAGAGGAAAATTATCTCGTTATCATGGGAAAATTAGGAAAATTATCTCGTTATTACGGGAAAACGGATGGAATAAAATGTATGTATGTATGACCCTTTCGGGCTTCCGTATTTTTAGTTACGTTAATTTCACTTTCATGGTCAGTTGAAATTTTATTCTATTTTTTTGTCTTAGCAAATGTTGGTCATTGATTTGATAAAACTGTTCTTGGTTTGCAGAAGATCAATCCTGATAATGTATTCATTTTCAATTTTCATGATGTTGCTGAATGTCTCAGCAAGTGTAGAATGAATGGCTGTGAAATTTGAACAGATATCCCTGCTTCAGTACATATGCTGTATATTTTGTTACATAGGGTATCTGAACTGTTTGTGTATTAGCATCAAGTGGAGAAAACATTTATTTATTCAATTTTTTTTTGTTTATGGTCAAAAATGGTTTATGGTCTTTTTCCCCTTTGGCGTACTTTTGTTTTGTGCTATCTGGCATGGCTTAGTTAAGTCAAAAGAGAAGTTCATGATATAGAAGACTCCTCAACCAGGAAACCACCATGTATCCTTTCAGTTTTGGATGCGATATACTGAGGATCAGATATGGGCTGGTTACTCTTTGGGCTTATTATTCTATCCCCCTATCTAACTTTTCTAAAAAAATATTCATTTGTCAAATATCTGGCAAACTTTATTCTGTAATCTTTGTGCTGCTGTGAATCATCGGGAAATGGCTAATTGTGCACAGTCAAGTAGTGCTTAATTAGACGTGTGTTGGGGTGTATTTAAAGCCGATGAAGGCCTCCAGCATTTCTCATATAGACATAGGAGCTAACTGATAAGCTGGCCACTTGTAGTGTCTAAAGAATTGTGAGGAGCTGTTATTAAATGTTGCAGCAACACTCTTTGGCTTCCTTGAATAGTCCTATTTTTTGCAGTCCAAAAGACTTGTTCATGAGAGTGTTATGTTCAATGGTGAGAAGCTGTCTTCTTTGAGGTTTTGTTCTTTGGAGGTACTTTAGGATACGTATTAAGGAAAAGTAGTGCTGACAGGTTGGCTCAGGATGATTCACAAATCTAACATGACTTTTTGCTCAATGAGCTCATGTGAAAAAACGTGTTTGCTTAGTTATATCTTGTCCCTCTCCTTCTAGAACCCCCCCCTTTTTTATAGTTGATATCTTGGGTTTCACAAATCTATTTTTGAAATGAAAGTCAGTCACATTTGGTTAATATGGATCTGAGAGCTAAATCGGAGTGAATGAATACAGTTTTTTCTTATTATCAGGAAAAACATGGCAAAGACCTATTTCAACAGTATAAAGTCTGAATATGACAGACAAATCTTAGCTTTCAACCAGGGGCTGAGGAATACATTTCAACTCTCTTAGAGTGATAGAGTCTCTGAAGTCTATAAATACCCACAATGGCAAAATGTAAGTATTTATTTATTTTTTTACCTATGATAAGATTGTCTTAAGCACATATGTAGTAGTTTTTATGCTGGCATTGAAATATATATTAATTTACTGTGTCAAACTCTTTGCTAAACAGTTAGGCCGTGGGTTATTGGACAGCTGTAGTTCGATCCGCACAGTGTAATTTAATCAGTAGGGTTGGATGGCAGTAAAGTCCTCAGCTGAAGTTTGGGATCAGGTTGCAGACTTGTGCTGTGGTTTTAGGATTCTGCGGTCTATCTCGCCTGTCTTTGCAGTCCAGGCAGACTTTTGGACGTATTTCACTGGTTACCAGAGAGTGGTGGTCAGAAATGAGGGAACTTGTTTTTAAGACTTGTACAGTCTCTGTATGGGAGAAGGTAAGGTCAAGCTTGTGAAAACAATTTTAGAATTTAACCATGGAAAAATGTGGGTGCAAATATTCGGTATATCAGAGGAAAATTCATGGTCATTGATTTATTTGTTAATTTGATATTTTCACCATGGGACAAAAACAATAACATCTCTCTGTCAGTGCTCATTTACCCAGATTCCTGATTAATTTTCATTAAATTTCTCATCCTAAATGATCACTTCAAAAGCTAAAATGATTTGTGACAATATTGTTCAGCAGAAAAAAGAAACGTAATGGTTTTAACATGTTCTTTGTCTCTGTGGTCAGCTATTAAAGTAAAAGCTCAAATGATCTTTTTATTGTTTTGGAATAATTTATGGACTAAAATATGACTGAGTAATAAAGAAAAACACCTTTAAATCCAAAACTTATTGCTTAAAATACTAAACATATTAAAGACAGAATATTGGCAGCAGTTTGCTCTTTGAAGTTTCACATTAAATCCAGAGCCTGCTGGAGAAATCTGCCCTTATGTGACACGTTTTGTAACGATGCTCGTTTCCAGAAACTTCCAGAAGCAGTAAGAGAATTCTTAGCTGACTGCACTGCAAAGAGGTGGAAGTAGAGCTAGCTACTTAACAGCAAGGGCAGAATTTTTTTTAGGGCTTTTAAAAACAAGGTCATAGAAATGTACCTTGTTTTTTTTTGTAAACTGACAACTTTATACCTTAAAAAAGAGAAACAAACCAATCTTTTTTTTCCCATGTCCAGTGGCTAAGCTTAAAAGTGAAAATGATAACTGGGGATTAACACAACTGCCAAAACCAGTCAATGTACAAAACCTTTACACCAATTATTTGGTTGTGATGATTTGAACAAGGATGTACATATTAAGTGTAAATCAGATCATCAATATGATAAAAATCATTCATTTATCCCATTTCTGTTCAGAATTACATAACATGAAAAGAGACAATACTATGCATGTACAAATATGAGACAAGAGTAGGAGTTCTAAGTAGTATTTATTTCCAGTTCAATCCTATCCTATTTATTTTGAAATATCTAGGTGAAAGAACTATAGTACATGGAGATGGCAAGAAATGTTGAAAAAAAAGGTCAGTTTTGGAGATTAGATAGGTTAGGGCACTAGTCAGTCTTCAAAGGTGCAGATCAGTAAGAACACCATAAAGAATTTGACAGTAAAATAACACTGGGAGCAGGGATTCCAGTACTCCAGTCATAATGATCTTATAAGCCCCAAAATAATGTAGTAACTGAATTTTATTTTAAGGTGTGTGTCTGCTTTCTGCTGGAACTTTGTTATCATTCTGTTGACCAAAGGAAATTCCTCGGAACAACTCTGTAGGAATTTCCTTTGATATATCGCTCGTCGTTTTGCTTTGCGTGGTGGTTCTGCTTTTCGTCAGTTGTCCCCATTTGAGATATGCTTCGATGTGATAACAAAAGAGTTTGATTGGTCCACAAGTAATGAACAGCCTTTTTGTTGACAGACTTTGGGGAGTCATCACAGACAGCTAGTTAATAGCTAACTACAACAACACATTTTTCAATATGGTAAACTGCATTACGACATCTCATTTATTTTACAATTGCCTGACTTTCAATTTGCCCAAACAGAGTTTATATGCCTCAGGCAAGCAGGCCAGCATTAAAAAGCCCTGAATTTGATTGGATTCTTTGGAGCTTCTGTACTGAACTGTTTAATGCCAAGACAGCATATTCTTCATGTGTTTGGATGTATTTGTCTCCTTTTACCTGTGTTTGTTTGGTATTTATTGTAGCTTTTAACTAGGGTGCAGGAAAAGGCATTTGGTCCTTACCGCATTGCTGCCATAAGCACTGTCTTCGACTTAAAGAATGCCTCTCCCCACTTTCTGTCCCTGCATTGATGATGACTCACACTCCAACACACCCTGCAGAAATCCTCTCTCATGCACTCGACACAGACAGAGCGGTGAAGAGAGAGAAACAAGAAGGATGTGTTATTCATGTGGCTCTAACACACACAGTGCCCGTTCATCTGTTCATGTGTCCTGATCTACCTGCTCTGTCACTCTGTTTACAAAAGTACCTACTACTCATCAGTATTCCTAGTAGTTTCCTGCAGGATGGAAATGCAGCTGGGGTTTTTTTGCGCTTCTATACCCTTGAGTCCACATTGTATTTATTTACTTACTTTCTTATCTGCAACTACGAGGCATCTGTGGTCCTTTTACATTCATCACATGCATTTGATATCTTTAAAAGGGAACAGTAAAACAAAAGTTGAGTGTCCGAATAAAGTATGAGCAAACATTGCATACATAAAGATGTGGGTGAAAAGGTGCCATTTGTAGGTTGTCCTCGTGATCCTTTCTCCATAGGCTGCTCTGCTGTGTGCGAGTTAACACTGCATGACATTAGCAGTGATGCTGAAGTCCAGCCTGCACGTGCTGCAGTGCTTTAGGTCTGCTGCCCTCAGGCTTCAGCTTCTCTGGAAATAGAAAAAGAGCAAAGAGACCAAGCATGATTAATGATTATACAGTATGCAGCAGAAAACACAACAGGCTGTCTGCCATCATTTCAGAGCACACAAACCCACAGGCTGACAATTGCGTAACCAATCTGCAAAGTTGCTCATGCTTCTTAATTGCTTTACTTAATTTATTGTATGTTATTGAGGCTGTGTGGTCTGGTGTGATACACGTCAGGTGGGATAACAGTCACAGCGAGATGTTTCTGATTTTAAGTGGTTTGCCCTGCAACGGGTCACTCTCCTCTTATTTACCATGCCCCTTAGTTCAGCTCTCAGACTCTCTTTGAAAGAAATGTTTTATCCAGTGCCAGTCTGGATTTGCATGCCACTATTTTTTCTGTTAAGAATGAGCTATTTTTAGTGCACTGTGTCAAAACACGGCTGTCTCATCCTGTGTATGTATGTGTTCACTGAAATAACTCCCCTTCCCCAGAAGGCTTGAGTGGTCTCTTCAGCTACAACGTGCTTCGCATTGCATGCAGAACCATTATTCAACCTTGTACATTAGCCGCAGGGTTACCAGGCCAGGATGGCAGCCTGCTTACAATCACTCTCCCTTTCATCTTACCTGTCTCTATAGTTTCCATTTCTTTCCTTGTCCCTGTTTAACCTTGATCCCCATTGCATTCCCTTCCTAGTTGATATTTTACAAAGTAAAGCTAATTATTATTTAATTTATATTATTCTTTATATAATAAAATTTGTCAGAGTAGAACCACAGATTCAAAATAGAAAATTGTGAAAATGGCCCAAGGCCATTGTCTTTTTGTCAGGCTGTTTTCATGTGACATGACAGGAATGATCAGCTATGAATCATTAAATAATCATGTTGGTTTTTGTACCTGTCTAACCACATATTTGTAACATATAGACCTAAGCATGTACATTAATTGCAACCCATCTTTGTTCTTGTAATTCCTAACCATACGGGTGAGAGCGCTGTAGAAAATAATCGCGAGTGGGACAGAAGCAGAAAACACACGCTGACGAAATTAAACTTAAAGGCACAAGAGATTTAGGCTTGTTTAAAAATCGTGGGCTCCTTCTACAGTTATGGGATGTAATATTTCTGTTGTGAAAACAATCTATATACTAATGAGCGCTGTTGATGCACAGCTAAACATGTGACTTTGTTGTCGTGCTTCTGAGCCTGACAAAAGAAACCACCAAAAATATCAAGAGACAAGATAGGATAAGATAAGACAGAACCTGACAAGAATAAGACTGCATATCTTAATAACTGTGATAGATGTGATGAATATAGATATATGAATACAAAAAGACAAAACAACAAAAATGTTCCAATATATATGTAATACAATCAGCTTTCTGAAGGATTTAAAGTTGATGTATGTGTGAAAATAAATACACGTGCAACATCATACTCATTTTACCTCAGTGCCATATATTGCAAGACAATAGAGAACAATTTGAAAAGCTGCAAAATTCCAAGATTCTTCCCAAGAAATTTGCCAAAATTTTCAAAACACTTAAGTCCATGTTTGTCGGAAATAGAAAAGTGGTGCTAACAGAGGATTCATCTGTAAGACAGAATATGCTAAGGTTATAACTTTCATTTCCATTTCTGATTAACAATATAACTCCAGTCTCCTTCTATTTACAGCCTACAGAGAAAAGAGGTAGAAAAGGTCATGATCATATTTTCTTCATGAATTTAAACCTTTCGTGTTGACAAATTTACAGACAATGCCAAACAAAACATCCCCAACAGAATGAGAGAGCCGATCAGTTATTACTTACAGATAGCAACAAAGTATATTTGTATCTGACTGTCATCCATTTTTTTTCTCTGAGCTCTCTCAAGCAATACAATTTAAACTGATGTTTATTCTTGTTCTGTGTCGTGTTTGTACGCTTTATCTCTTCTTCCTTGCTTCCTCCCAAAACGTCTTGGGTGTATCTGCTACATTTGCCACAGAGTCTTGTCTTTATTTTCAATGGCGACGTGTCTCTTTTTGATCATTTTTACTTTATTGTGATGAAAGTGTGTTGCTGTCTAGCTGTTGATATGTTACATGGTACCATAAAGGAAAAATGAGTCGTGCTGGGCAGGAAACTGAAGTTGTGAAGTGCAATATCTCAGCCTCTGGATGCTCAAGGGCAGTTTCAGCTGATATGCATAAAACTGGTTGTTGTTCTCCAAAAACGCTTCGCATGTGTCAGGAACAGAGAAAGAAAAAGAATAGTAATTGTGCATATTTTTGAGTCTTTATTGGTTTATTGTGAAAGTTTAGTGCTGCAAACTAACAGAGCTATTTTGCATTCTGTAACGAGATCAGTTGAAAGCACTCTCTTTTGGTGTGCGTGGGTGTGAAGGCAGGTCAGTGGGTGCCAGCAGAAGAAGAAAAAATGATCTGCCCTTTGTTGTCATGGGCTTCCTGTGAGCTTTGCCTCTTGTTAATGCAGAGCAAAGGGACATAATTTCAGAAGTTTCACTCTGAAAAGATTGCGTTGTTCTAACATTGTTAGAATTGTATTCTCTATTCTTTTTTTACAGAAATTTGCCTTCAATTCCTGTCATCTACTAATGTTGTGCAATGAGCAAATCATTGGAGCCTATTCTGGCTGCCACTGGGTGTAAGACTGGAATGGGTCGCCAGTCCATTACAGGGCCAAGCAGAGACAAACGAGACAAACATCAATGCAAACTAACTCCCAAGGTCAATTTTAGAATCACCAATTAACCTAACATACATGTTGATCAGTGTGAAGAAGCCGGATTGTGAAAGACAGTGAAGCTTTAAATTCATTATAACCCAGGTAAATTGGTACTCCATGCACAAGTGTACTGTACCTTCATCATGGTAAAATGTTTGAGATTGTTACAACAATAGAAATGCCATATTTGTAGTTGAAGAATCATTTAGATTTTCATTGAATACAAAAAATGCTTGTTTCTTAAATGAAATAATGGTAGACCACATTTTACCACCAATATTAACATGAAATACTGAGGGAAAGGCTGAAGAAACTGAATGGTAATTTTATTCTGTTCTGCAGGAGAAAAAAAATCCCATTTTTGTCTGAAGCTGAGCAATACTTTTACTTCAAGTGAGCTGATGGTCCTTTTAGCAACTCTTAAAAATGGTGTGATCCAGGGCTGTAAAAGGACAGCAAAAAGAAACCTACCACACGTCTGCTCAGCTGACGAAGCTATAGAGGAACACAGTCATTGATCTGATTCAGGCTGACCTAAGCAGTAGAAACGTAGCCAGGCGTATGTATGTCAATGTCAGTAACACTACTAAGCTGATTAAGAGTTCCTTGAACAAGAAGAAGAAGGTGTTGTTCTGGTGGGTCAGGGGGAGAAAAGCAATGTTAAGTAATGTAATGAACCAAATAATGCACAGCAACAGTGCTGGCTGTTAAAACTGCCACCACAAACGAATCATTATTCATGTAGGATTTATTTTAGTAATCAAAGCATTCACAAAAAAATCTTGAAATAAACACAGGGAGGTGACTGTGCTCCACTTGTTTGTTGAGGTTAAAGATTAGAGGTTAGAGCTTCCTTTAGTGCACACAGTGACGTTGCGGTGAAAGGCTGAGCTGTTTTCTTCACTCTGCTTCTCTTGCACACAAATAAGCTGAAATTAACCAAAACATGATCAAATTCACCAAACCTGCACACAAATTGATCAAAATTAGGAAAAAAGATGCAACTGCACACATGACAGCATTTTTATGTAATGAGCCGTCATATTTATCTATCTTGTCACGCTCTGTAAACAGACTGATGACTAAAAGAACAGTGAGGAAATGCTGCTTTTAGCAACTCCTGTTGATCGGCTTTGCTTTATTTTGACACTAAAATGTTTGTTTTAAATTAAAGAACAACTGTATTTGTTCAGAGCATATCTTAATGGTTTGTGGAAATAGTTGTAGTTTTGTTATGGAAAGAATTTTATCATCATTATTTTAGTTGATATATAGTTTTGATGAACCTGAGCAGACGTCAGTCCCGTTTCAACACTAACTGGTGCAGCTGTGTGAATGGAGCACATTTCTGTAACAGTTTTTTTTATGTACAAAACCTGAACTCCTGCCATTACTTTGACTTTTATACGTTTGCAAAAGTTCTCCTGCTTTTCTTCTTTTCTGCTGGGTAGAATTGGGTATTGCTATTTAGATTTTAACTTTTTAAGTGACAACCAACTAGGACTAAATTTTCACTTTGACCCAGTCCAGAAAACCAAAAAACAAGCATTAACACACCCTAACACTGAACCAAAAGAAAGCTTCACATGCTGTCACTCTGAGAACACCGTTTTTCTGGTACGACGATGAACCTAAGCGTACTGCATAAGTAACAATGACCTCTGCCTTACTCCTTATAAAAAATTCACTTGGTCACTTCTTTGTTTTGGAGTTTTGTTGTCTTGCAGAATACAGAAATTGACTTCAATGTGATAGAAGCTCCAAAGATTTCACTGGTTTTAGTGTTGTTTTTCTGCTGCATCGTCTCCCCTGACTGAGGAAATCAAAGTTGTCTCTGATCCCTTGATGAGTACAAGCTAACATATTGACCACTGAGCTTTGTGCAGCAGCAGCCTTCCATTCCGGCACCTTGTTTAAACGCTGGATTGAATTTCATTCGAATCAGAGACTTGGCTTCTTTTATGCTGTTGTTTGTAAACAGTTGGCTTCATTTCAATCCTAGTGTCTTTTCAGTTTTACAGAAGTGTCACCTGTGATGATTTGGTCTGTAGAATGTTGGTGAGATAACAATGTTTACTAAAGTTACTGTGACCACTGGGGAGCTACAGCTGAACTAAATCAGTTTCAAAATTGCACTCCTTATTTATCCTGAAGTTAGAGGGCTTGTCTGCTATAAGAATAAGTAATATGTTCTCAAGAGGACCGACGAAATTTGGCAGCTTTTATGGAAATTAGGTTTGTATCATGCTTGCAGTTGTTGGACTAGACTCTACAGTTAGTCTCGTGAAAATAGAAGAGTAAATGGGTGATTTATTTTCTCCAATGTATTGTTTAGTCTGTGTGGAGATCCCTGGAAAAGCAAAACTCAGCAATTAAATTCTTTGCAGAAGATAGTTTACTTTTCATCAAAAGATTTTTTTCAGACATGGCTTATTTTCAGGGAGTGTACAAGACCACAATCACAGTTTCTTTATGACTAGAAACCTGCCAATTACATCCCACATTTTTCAGATAATTTTTGGCCACATTTCAAACAAATATTTCCTGTGCATTTTGTCTTGCAAAAAAAAAAGGCACACATTTAAGACTGTAACATTTCTCCAGTAGCATAGGCCATCACAGTCCAGGTGACTGAAAGACACATTTCTAGATTTCTAGATTCTCTAAGTGTGAACCTCTGTCTCTTGTTGTGAAGCATGTGAACAACTGTTGTTAAATGTTGAAAGTGAGAAAGTAACACAATCCCACATTTGAAGCTTTTGAAAACAATACATTTCCCCACAAGATTTTTTTAGTTAAATTGTATCTGTTAAGATTTATATTTTTTTAAAGAAAAGATAAATGTAATGATGCAAATGTAAATGTCAGCATTTTTTAATTTTCCACAAAACTGATTGGGACGCAGGTGTCTGATTTGCTGCCAGTTGCAAATGCGGCGTAAAACATGCACTGGAAGTAATATGCGGTAAATTACCAGATTAACAGAAAACAAGCTTCAGCTCAATCTGACAAATGAGAACTGCACTGTTCAAGTAGAAAGTGGGTGTCCAACTTTCTTCTTGTGAACCCTCATATCTGTGCCCCTCTAAGTCAGAAACCACCACAGAAAGAGAATCTCACAAATCTGCCATGATCAAATTATGTAATTCTCATCAAACAAGGCTGCCTGTTTGTCTGCACACTTGTGCCACAAACAGATAAGCTGATTATAACACAAAATATTACATTCTGTCCTATTTGTTCTGATCCAGTGTTATCCCATGTCATTAGTAATACAATTTCACTGACCTATGAAATGTCAGGGTAGACTAAGATTGATAATTACATGGTCTATGCAGTTGAGTTCTTCATCTCCAAACTGGTGCTGCCCTTGACATAAAGAGGACTGTTTATTATCAGGTGTGACAATTGTTCTGTTATTTAATCTGTGTCTGAAATGTATGAAGTGATTGAGGACTCACAGGAACACAGGAACTCCCTTTTCCACCCACTGGATTAACACTTGTGTGCTCTACTGTGTTGATCTTATCGTGATATTGTGAATCGTGGCAATATAATGAACTGCACTGATCAGCATAGACATGGATGGCACAGGACATCCCCTTTCCTTGTCTCATTTTATCTAAAGGATGTAATGATAAGCTTTAAATCTATGCTGGCTTTTGCTAATTCACTCGTCTTACTGTTCCACACAAGGAGAACTGTTCTGAGCAAAGGGGCTGTCTCCAGCTGAGGTGGCTTGTCTCCCTTTTTGATCCTGTGCCAGTGCCACAGACATATGCAGCTCCATCCTGCAGGGAGGAGCTGTAATAGATGCAAGGAACAGCTCTTCAATGCCTTTCCATTCATTAAGCCCATTTCAACAGCTGGTGACTTATTAATTTGCTCTCTCCAAATTACAAAATGAAAATAACATGAACAACTTGACTTTAAGAAGGGAAACATGCTATTAATTGCAAATATATTTTGTGACAAGATGCTTTCAAACAGTCAAAGACTGACTGGAAGCTTGTCCAGTGGTGTGGATTTGATTCAGATGTCCAAAGCAGATCCTTGCTTTAACCAGCAGCACCAGGCTTTGACGTCCCTCTCATCCTAAGTGTTTGCCAATAGTTGTTTTCAATCTCAACTCTTCTTAGTCCCCAACAATGGCTCTTTAATGCAGAACAAAAATTGATAGGTTATATGTGGCCCAGCGTAGAGGATTGTTTGCACTGGTATTTACTGGTATTTGTAGCATATTTACGTCAGGTTAGGGATTGGGAGATTGTGTGTCCAGTAATGGGAGACAGGTGGTGCTCAGGAGGAGATAAAGCGAAAGGTTCTCACCTCACAGGAGCTTGGCACAATTGCAGGAGAAACAGACGGTTTTGCCCACCATTTTGGGGACAAGCTCTGACCATCACTGCCAGTTTACAGGATACTCAATTACTGGTCATCAGTGAGTAGTGAACAGAGGAGCTGCTGCCTGTAGCTCACTAGTGCAAAATCATGCTGGTAGATTGTGTTTGTTGCAGGTTAAGGTTAGTGAAACAGAGGACGTTAGAAAAGTTGGAGAGATTACAAGAAGACCAGACAAAGTGAGTAAGAAAATAAGCAAAAAGTGGTAGATATGCAAAAGTGCCAGAGCTGGAGCAGGGGCATGTTTACATGAGATTCTGTTTTCTAAACCCAAAATAAGCAAAAAGTATGGAAAATGCTAATTGAAAAAATGAGCAGTGTTTCATAAGTTCCTATGGTTGTGAGAATGAACCCCAGATATGTAATGTTTTCTTGCATCCCCTTTATGTCATTTGTTCAAATACATACATACCAAATTTTTAGACCTGCCATATATTCCAAATAAAGACAGGACAAGAGCACTTTGTTTAGGAAAGTCATGTCAGCAGGTGGTTGTAATTAAGACCTAGTGCAAAAACAGCATTTGTGAAAGTGGCCTTGAGTCCTCAAGGACCAGAAATGGAGAAATGAGCAGAATATCTCCATTAAGTACATAGACAACTTTTAATCAAATAAAAAGTCCAATCAAGATAAAAAATTAAAAAAATCAGACTGACCAGATCATGCTCAGTTGGAAAATATTTTAATCAGATTGAGAGGGTATGTTTAAATCATTTGATAGTCTAATCAACAGGGAAGGTGACACAATGAGTTTCCAAGGGGTAAAAGCATGGCCAAATCAAAAGTAAACGGGTTGATGGCAGACACTAATGTTGGAAACCTTACAAGAGTTAAAGATTGCTGAATGTCTTGACAAACTGTAATGATCAGTGTGTAAGGACAACTCTTTCTCGTTAAGTTTCATTGACAGTGTGCAGTCTGCTTTAGTGAGTGAAAGTGTATTGAACTGTAAAGGTCCACTTTCATGTTTATAGGTAGCTTCAGAAGTAGGCTCTTACGTTGATGAGTTGGGAATAAAATTGTGAAAACAACATTTTTCTTCTTTTATTATATTCTCCACTGTTTATCAGGAAGGCCCACTTTTCAGATTCAAACAGAGTAATCAGTAATTCTGATTAAATGCCTTGACCATGTAAGCACACAACTTAACAGATCTTGATCAAAATGATCAAAATCTGCTTGATGTTCATATAAGCATAGCTAATCCAATGCTTAAAAACAACATTCAGCAAAAAAAAAGATAGGAATGGGTTTGCATATTTCACCTCTACAATGCACAATATTAAACCACTGAGGTAATCTGGAATGACTTGCATGTGTAAAGATCAATCAGGCATGCAAGCCCTAACTGGACACCCATGATCTCCGATCCTTCAGACAACACTGCATCAAGAAGTGTCATTCATTAATTGCTTACATAATCACATGGACAGAGTGGGAAACCTTTGTCAAACACTACACTACAATGTTCATGTATACCCCTTAAAATGTCACTATGCAAAAATATGCTTTATGTTACCCTTGTCCAGACAAGGTTTTGACTTATCTGGGCTCTGTGGCATCTTAAAGGTCAATATAAATGCCAGTAGAAATATGTAATGTGCACAGTCATTGTCTGATTTTCCTCTTCATGATATTTCATACAATTTTCAGTAGAATGTATATGCAAGTATAATATAAGACACCAATCTAGCCCCTAACTCCCTCATCACAAATGCTGGCTTTTACACCTGCCTGGGTAGTTTTTCTTACACTTTACAGTTGGAAGCAGATGTCAGTTTTTCCCAACAGCAGCTAAAGCATGGATTCGTGTGACCGCAGAACATTTCTCATGCAGTACTGCCTGAGGGCTTAAAGGTCACACACATCCAACATTGGCCCATTACACACTGAGATTTTTCTAGACTCCCTGAATCTTTTCACAATATTTCTCTCTGTAGATGTTGAAAGTTCTTTGGAAGTTTGCATGGAGGAATTTGTTTTGTACTAACTGATTATCCAGTGCGGTTCAGGACAATGTTCTGAGCCACTACCAGTCCTCGCTTGGCGAGATTAAGCCTTTGGTGTATTGTGTTATACCCAATCCTGACACTCACCTGTTACCAATTAAACTCTTGATTGTATATTTTTCCAGAACACTGTTATTTCCAGTTCATTATATTTTTTGAGTGTATTGCTGCTAGGAAAAATTTGAAAAATGAGTTTGAGTTTTCTAATATGTGGTTGATTAGTGAAGACACTGAAAACGATTTTCTAATTCACAAACTACAGAGTCAAGATTTTGTTGCAATTTGAAAATAATTCCATTTATTTGTGGAAATTTGGTTTCTTGTGTATGTTGAGTATCTCCCATTATTTTGTGTTGTGTTTTAGCATTTAGTTGGTTTGTGTATCTGTGTGACCAAGCCTGCTTAGACACATTACATTTCCATGGACCTGAACAGAATAGCAACAAACCACTGTGTTTTTGTGGTGCGGGAGGTGATATTTTAGAATTGACAGTCCATATAAAGAACATAAGTTGCTATAAAATGGGCTGTACTGTGAGATTTGTGTCTCAATTGTTTCAGAGTTTTCTCTAGACAACAGTCAATAAGATGAGGTGTGTTTACGAGAACTGTCTTATGTTACAAGCTGATCACTCCTCTGCCATGACAGAGCAAGGTTGCCATGTGAACTGAATGACAGTCTGTAGAAAACTTGCCAGCAAATCCAGCTGGGAATGAGTAAGCCACTGTGTCTGAGTTGGCAACAGCAATGGGCTTCAAACATTTGCTTGGTTTTAGCAGTAATCATCAGATGTTCTCAGTGGCCATTTAGTTAGCAAAATGCTTTAAGATAAACATGAACATGAGACCTGTTTATCTTCTGATTAAACAACATTTTCTCTGTTTAAAGCACCAGTATGAACCCAGCATTATCATATAGAACTGAATGAATATCACACACCACACCTATTTTTACTTCGTCTTAGAAGCCTGGTGTGGATTCATGAGTCATTGTTTAGTTCCCATTAATATACAAGTCTCATTTGAAATCTTTGTGTTCTTGCAATGGGATTATCAGATTTGTAGTTTCTCTGGAACGTCTCCTACACAATGGGCATGCAGTTTCAAATTGGTCTTGTGTACCAGGTACCTTCCAGTTTATGTTAGATCCTATTTTATCCTCTGTCATTGTGCTTATATTTTTCCATTTTCATCAGTTATTTTATTATAGAGCACTGTGATAGTAACAGAGTACTTCTTCTTCTGTTTCCTTTTGTCACTCTTTTGTCTTTGTCACCGATAAATTATTATTATTATTATTTTCTGTCCCACTAACATTATTTGAATTGCTTGTTTTTTTCCTTCTCCTTGCTTAAAACTTATAGCAGGTGTATGTTTGACACAAGGCAGTGTTGAGTTTGGAAGTTTGGGATGGTCAGACAAAGACCTGAGTGACAGCTACTGTACATTGTACTGTACATTTGTAATTGTGCAGCAGGTTGAAGCTTTAGTTTCATGGAGAGAGATAAAGGAGTAATAAAGAAAGAAGGGAAAAAAAAGGGAAAAGGTGAAAAAAGACTTGCATAGTCCTTTTGCCACTGCTGCATGGTGTTTAACATGCTTATAGTAGATGGCTCACAGAGATGATATACCCGGAACAGAATGCTGAGGAGCTTAGACGGTAAATCCTGTTCGCATCCCAATTTTTTCATTTTACCCACATTTTCTTCTTATTGATTTGCATCCATATCTGGGTCTCATTGCCTTGATATCGCTCTCATGATCATATGTTCAGTGAGTGTCAGTCTTTCTTCTCCCACCTTACCCTTTACTCTGTTGTCTGTTATTTATTTTGTTATGTGTGTGTGTGTTGGGGGAGGGGGATGTCGTTGTTGACCTTTGGAAGTTACACTCGTTTTTCATGTAAATACGTGATTCAGGAAATGGTCTACATTGCGCTGTGTAAACATACATGTCCACTCACAAAAAGATTCACATTGATTCACTCTTGCAGGTTGCAGACGAGTACTGTATTGGCAGAGTGCAAGGATCTGTATCTGCACACAAAGCACAGAACTAAGCTCTAGTGGTTACGTAACTTACTCTGCCATTTCAAATAGTTTGAAATCACAAGTGCTTACAGTGCTAGGCTAGATTACTGTGTCTGGGCCAGCAGTGCAAAAAGATGTGCAGCATAGGCATATGCTATGTAGATCTGTCAGGTGGGTGTTGTCCAACAAAAGGGGAATTCTCCAGTAAAGAGGCTGTATTTTCCTCCTTAGTGACTTATGCAGTGATTGCAGCTTGGTCTGAATAAAGAAACATATATAATAGTAACAAGAAAAAAGTGCCTTAGGGGAATATCTATAACTCATGGGACATCAATGACATTTTCAGAGGTAACGAATTACGTGTAAAGCCATAATATAATCTACAGTCAGAAGTGATGTACTATATGACCATCTGTTTTAATCTAACAAGCCTTAGTTGAGTTGTAGCATGCCATATGTCTACAATTTTCAGAGGATTAAATGTGACTTAAAAATAACAATAATCTCAAAGATTTTACAAGAGAGCTTGTGCTTTAATTGCATTCTGGAGATTTATTCCTGTACATACCTGTATGAATTTGATATTTTTCCTGTTTGCAGAGAAACAACTCCTAGAAAAAAAGAAAAAAGAAACAGCCATAGGCAGGATTATTGCTGTATCTATCATTACCCATCATGCATATTCAACGCAGTAAGAATGAAAGCGAAAGAGAGAGAGTAATGAGGTTACTCGTGCACATTAGAGATTATACACACAGCCTTTTCAACTCTAAAAGATCAAAAGACTGAAAGTAGGAAGGGGAAAGCCTCTTGTGTCAATTAGTCATTGCAGTAATAATACTGTCTGAAAGCCATCTCATCAAGATGAGTTACTTAACGGTGAACATACAGTAGAGTCTGCAGTAGATGAAAACAATTCAGACGCCACATGCTATTGTTGTTTCCAGGGGAACTGTCCATGGTTCTGAACACTGACAGGTGTTTCAGGATTTATAGTTTAGGCTGTACTTTGTCATGATAACAGGAGCATATTAAGTTGCTCACACTATACCTTACTACTGTTGTCATTATGATGCTTAGCCTGGTTACAACCCTTTTTGGGCATGGTAACATTCACATCAAGTTCAGAAGAGATCAATGTTATATAAATTTTTTTTATCATATTCTGAAAAGATAGTTGTTTAAATGTTTTAGGGGATCATCTTATTACTAGGATTGTATTTGTTGGACGCTGAGTTAGTATATAGGTATATGTCAAGAACGATGGAGAGGTAGGACCCAGATGCAATTCTTTAAGTTCAACAAAAGGTTTATTTCCAACACAGGGAGCAAGATCAAAAAGCGCGGCAGAGCCGGATTCAAAAATATTTAAATGGTGAATTAACAAGACTGTGAAAACAAAACAAGACTATGGAAAAAACAAGGCCATGGAATAAATATTATGACTATGGCTATGATTAAATTAACAAGGCTATGAGGCAGGAAACCAGACTTATCTTCTGTGAAAGCAACATGAAGGGTTGGTGAGGATTCTGCAATGAGTGAAAGGAAACCAGTAGACTAAATGCTGTGGAGGGAGTGATTAGTGATGACGTGCAGCTGATGACAATGAAACAGGTGACATGAGAGAGACTAACGTGAAGGGAGAAACATGGCAAGAACATAAGCTGAAAACATGAAGATCAAAACATAAACTGTGACATAAAAAATATAAACTGTGACAGTATATACCGTCCTGTATCCAGTATTCCAGTATCACTGAATCACAGATTTTCTTGTTTTTAATTCAGGCAGTGCACAGATTTGCATGTTTTATCTTACAGTCTTGAGTGACAGTTCTATTGATCAGTAGCTGGTGTTTAGCTCTTTGGGTGTTTATCCCAATACCCCTATGGGTACTGCTCATGAAGCCATATGCCTATTCCTCTTGTGCACTATGATAGCTGACAGGAGCATCCACGTTGTACAGAGTTAGGTCATTAGCTGGTAGTTGGATGGAATGCCCCCATTCTGGGGATCTTTCATGATCAGGACTGTCTGACCTTGAGTTAACCATTCTTGGTTGGTCCCATCCATTAGCAGCTGGTTCATTTGTGCTGCTAGGTGTTAATAGAGTGCAGTTTTTTTGCAATTTTATTTAGCAAGTAGGTGTATATCATGTCACGGCCTGGTACTTTCCAGCTCTTCATATTTGAGACTCTTTCTTGGATGTCTACCACCAAGATGGTCGCTGGTTCCTGTTGTGGGAGATTGCTATGGTCAGCTGTAAGAGCCACTAGCCATGGAGCATTGATGTTATGTGATGCTTCTCACCTCTGTATGCTCTTCGAGTCTCAGCCCTTGGTAGGTTTATTCACATGTTATTACCCTGCCACTGAGCGTATACTTTGGATGGTTCAGTGGAGAACATCCATCTTCTTGTTCATCTTGTAGCCAAGCAGCTGTAGGATCACAGCAGCTTTGGTGTACACCAGCTTATTGGTCTCTTTGGTGGTCCCAGTAGGTATAATATGTAGAACTGCATTTACACCTTCTGGCAGACCTTCAGAGGGTACTTTGTCTTTTAGCCTTGGCAAAGAACCATGCTAGCTCCAAGTATCTAGGTTACCCATAACCTTCCATCTCAGGTCAGCTGCCCTAGTGTTAAGATTATCAGGGCTTTCTAATGGGGCTTCGTAACTATTCTCAGATGGTGAAGAATATGATGCATCCCCCCCGACCTGTCGTCCTGACTTCCCCTTGCCATAGCATCTTTGTTGTACCTCATCAATCTCTAATTGTGATAGCAGATTACGTTTCCAAACATTAAAACACTGGATTGAAAGTTGTTTTTAGTTAGTTTTGATGTTGGGTTTAGAACTATCTATTGGTCCCACATCCTCCGGCCTTATCCTTTCTCTAGGATAGCTGGAACAGCAGCATTCCGACAATGGGAGATTCTCCACTCTATTCCATGTCTCCAGTTGTCCACTTCCCATCAGTTTGTCCTAGTCCCCCAACACCATATGTGGACCTTGTTAATACAGGTTTCTTTCATTCTATGAAACATAGATATACCCATATTTCAAAAAATAAAATGTACATACTCCCACTAGCTTGCGATTTTTCTCAAAGATACATGCAGTTCTACATAAAACATGTGTAAGATATAAAGCTAAAGATATACTGGAGTGCACTGTCTGTCTGAATGTTATGTAACCACTATCCCTTTAGAAGTAAGTTTGCATACATTGGTCAATTGACAACAGGATGTTATTTACTTTATGCATAGCTCATATAGGTATTGTGTTGCAACTCTTTAACAAAGCAAAGAAGGTAGACATCCATCCAGAGTATTTTTGCCTGAAAAATATCCCATAAATTCTATATTGTATATAATCTTGAATATGACATCACTAATGACTCCAGTATTCATAGCAATGAATTGAGTATACATACTAAATTAAGTCAGCAAAATGCATTTCAACATCTCCCCCTCCAAATGATGTAGATTTTATCAGAGATGGGAAATGGTTTAACATGTACATTTTCATCCAAATCTGGACCCTGGATTTAGTTAGTCTTGTCAAATAGTATGTTGTTGTTTTGTGGTTTATTCTGAGTTGCTACTGTAGTTGTAGTAACAAACACAGCAAATTCTGCTTTTTAAAACTCTGAACACTGATGGGATTTTCTATTAGAAAAGGTTTCATATCACTGCTCATCAGTTCAAAAAAAGTATTTTGAAATAAAAGTTGTTGGTGGTCATTAGCCTGTAGCCTTTGCATTCTCATCTGTGTTTGGTTGTACAGCATTATTACCATTTACCTGTTTAATAAATTTCCAGAATTTCTTTTTCACTTGTATTGACTAGATGAGAAATATAACCTTAAGTCACTATGGCACTCAAAGGCAGTCACTGCCCTTAGGAGACTAAGGTGGTGCTTTTTAGATCTCACTCAGTGAACGAGTTAATATCATGAGTCAGTCAACACACATAAACATTAGTATGACAACCTTGACCACTAAATTTGTATTTATTGTCTCCCATGTGTAACATACTGTTTATGGTGATTGGAAAGAAAAGTTACAACATTTCGCCCCAACTGCACTACACCTATAATAAAGGTTCATTAGTATAGATTGCTGAGGATGTGCCTCTCTTACACATGCATTTGCATTAGTGCCTCTGAGGTGCAAATACTAGACGCCGCCTATCGGGATAGTTTTTCTCATTTATCTTCATCTGCTGTGCAGTAAATGCCTCCTTACTTATACAATAACCCATTACTCACAACTGCAGCCATTTGAATCTTTTATCAGAAGGGATTTTTAATTGAACATTGGCAAATGTGCTCCCTAAAACATAGGCCTTAGCAAGTCTGCAGGTGGTGTGTTGTATGTGAATCTGTGTGTTTGAGAGTGCATGAGTGTCTGTCTCTGCAAGTGTGTGAGTGAAATATTCATCAGTGTCATAACCGACTGGTTCTGAAAATTGTACACATTAAATACCAGCCCACACGGGAGATGGCAAGCTGTCTGTGGAGGCTCTGTGATTCTCTCACAGGAAATTATTTAGAGGCAACAAAATAGTGTATAGCTTCTTGTACATGTATATACTTTTCTGAACACGTCCTGTCATTTGTGACCTTGTCATATACCTTTAATATTTCATTCATATTTGTGCCTCTGTGAATGTCTTATGAGGACAAGTTGTAGGGTTTGAAATGCCAAGAAAGTATAGTAACAATTGAAATGTCTTGTCAGTTTCTGTCTATGTCATTTGAAATATATCACCATAAAATACTCAGGATGAACATCTCTCAATTTTACAATGATTTATAGTATAGTTTAATTCAATTTCATATTATGTGAAAGATTTGCAAAGTCTAATTTCACTCACACCCTTACTATTAAAAAAAGAAACACTGGGATGATCATGACATCAACTGCTCCTTAAATTACTCTTTTTACTTAACTCTTTATCCTCATTTTACAATGAAATCCTCACTTTTTCCACAATTTTCTTTCCATTTGACAGTTTAAACCTTAAAATGACAGAAACACATAAGCACTTCCACACATAGTACAGAGAGTTGAGCTGGATCACTGGTAAACCAGCTACCACAGATTAGGGGTCAAAGATTTAATCATGCCAACTGTCACTTGCCTGGGCTGAAATGCCACAAGGTTGTGAATGGGATCAAAGCTTGTTCCTTCTCTTTCTGCACATCTTGTTCTTTTACCTCATTGCACACTGTCTTATTAAATATTTCCTGCACTAGTGGGTTAGAAAGTCAACAGATGTAGAAAAATAAATTATATTCCATTTGAATTGATTCCAAAATACTGCATTCAAAGTCAAATCAAGCTGTGAGCATTGCTATGGTGAAGTGCACATTCATGCAATCCCACATATAGCATGTATTGTGTGCTGAGGGCTTTTGGTAGTTCCACTGGTGCTTATTTTAGTCTTGCTCTGGGACATGTGGTGCTGTTCGGGCTGAGTGTGTGTATGTCCACTGGTAGTGCACATTGACACAGATAAAATCCTGTTTAATTCTATACTCTAATCTTGGAACACCCAACCATCATTGCCCTCTAAGGTCATACCAAGGATGTTCCTTATATTCTGATAGAGAGCTCAATCTGCTGATAAACAGAGGATCTGGTTGGTGATGTAAGTCTGTCGTATGTTTTGCATTGCATGGGCATATAGTTGGCTATGCATAAACTGCATGTTTATAGAAAACTGTGTGCTCTCTGTTTGAATTGACTTACACTACGCTCAGAACTGAACTGAATAGAATAGAATAGAATAGAATAGAATAGAATAGAATAACCTTTATTATCTCACGAGTGAGAAAATTGCATGTTACAGAGCTCTGTGATGAAGGAAAATACACAAAAACTAAAGGGTGGTCAGAGCTCCTGTAACTAGCAGCCACTCACATGAAACCATCTTGAATACGTAGGATTGCATGTTAGTTTGCCAGAAAATGTCAATTGCAGTACAATCACATAAAATCAGATGTCTCAATCAGAAGTGATCACACATAGATTAATGGGGATATCTCGTCTCACTCTGTCTATCCCTACTAAAGAAGCCAAGGGGCGGGTTCTCCGACAACTCTGATAGAATAACGTTGTCAACCTCTATGAGGATTGTGTTAGACTAGTCATGTTTTGGCTTTGATTGCACATTGTCAAGAAAGATAAACTTCTTTTTGCGTTCAGCTGTCATCTCTGCTAACTACTCAGTGGAAGCGCGACAGGCTTTAAAAAAACTTCAACAACAATTTTCAGGTCTCAATCAGAGAACCTGTGAAACCTGATTATTACAACCTGGTTGTGAACATGTTCTACAGTACATGTTAAAACCACATTTAGCATGTAAAGTTTGATCAATTCTGTTTATGTGTACATATTTTTTCAGGTGGGACACAGTTCCAGCAAGAGAGAAGTAGACTTTTTAAATCTATTTATTAAATATTTCCACTTGATATTTGTGGTGAAATACTTCAAACAATAGATTGCAAATTTAATGTAAGACTTCTCAGTTTTGCAGAGTTGAGTCTTTTTTGACATACACTATATTGCCAAAAGTATTTGCTCATCTGCCTTTACACGCATATGAACTTTAGTGACATCTCATTCTTAATCCATAGGGTTTAATATGTCAGCCCACCCTTTGCAACTATAACAGCTTCGACTCTTCTGGGCAATCTTTCCACAAGGTTTAGGAGTGTGTTTATGGGAGTATTTGACCATTCTTCTAGAAGCGCATTTGTGAGCGCTTCTAGACAAATGAAACTCGCTCATCCATGTCTTTATGGACCTTGCTTTATGCACTTGTACACAATCATGTTGGAACAGGAAGGGGCCATCTCCAAACTGTTTCCACATAGTTGGGAGCATGAAATTGTCCAAAATCTCTTGGTATGTTGAAGCATTCAGAGTTCCTTTCACTGGACCTAAGGAGCCAAGCCCAACTCCTGAAAAGCAACACCACACCATAATCCCCCCTCCACCAAACTTTACATTTGTCAGACAAGTACCGTTCTCCTGGCAACCGCCAAACTCAGACTCATCCATCAGATTGCCAGCTGGAGAAGCGTGATTCGTCACTCCAGAGAATGTGTCTGCACTGCTCTATAGTCCAGTGGCGGCATGCTTTACACCACTGCATCCGACGCTTTGCATTACATTTGGTGATGTATGGCTTGGATACAGCTGCTTGACCGTGGAAACCCATTCCATGAAGCTCTCTATGCGCTGTTCTTGAGCTAATCTGAAGGCCACATGAAGGTTGGAGGTCTGTAGCGATTGACTCTGCAGAAAGTTGGCGACCCCCTTGTTGCGCAATTGGCATCCTATCACGGTACCACACTGGGTCACTCATACTTTCACAAATGTTTGTCTGAATGCAGAGGTGCTTGAATTTATACACCTGTGGCAATGGAAGTGATTGGAACTCCTGAGTTTAATTATTTGGATGGGTGAGGGAATACTTTTGGCAATATAGTGTATTACCATAGACAAAGGTACAACTTGAACCTTTATTTCTAACCTTCCAACTCTTCTTCCCAGAGTGGAACCAAGACAGATGGATGCATCATTAATTTCTAACAGTAATATTGATTGCATTTGCTTCCCTTTAAAAGATTTGCACATCATTATCTTATCATTTTTGCACTTCCCTAGCTTTCTCGTAGCTTTGCTGTATCTCTTGGCTAACAAGGACAGTCTCTTGTCTTGGCATATTGCCAATGACAGTTTCAGTTGTGTTTCATCATTGACAAGAAGGTGCTGTACTACTTACAAGCCTGAATATGGACAATTTGCCTTTGGACATACCGTACAACATGTGGAGAAGATGCTGAAAAACAATTGTCACCACTAAAATATGTTCAGAATTTGTTCAAAAGTGCTAAAAGGGGTTTATTCTTTCCTTTTCAAATGTTCATATGTTGAACATGCTTAACATCATCATATTTGAGAACCATTGCAAAGTTGGCATTGTTTGCCAGTTAGCATTAATTTCAAAGTACATATGTTCCTTACTACAACTTTACTGAGCAGTTGCATGGCTTTTAGTCCCAAGCCTTGTTTAGTAACACATAAGAGGTAAAAAAAAAAAAAAAGAAGTGTACCAAGATATTTGTCAGATTTTTTTAGCACATTATTCATAAAGGACCACGCCCTATGTTATCAACATTTGAGCTGTTTGATTTTAAGCAGCCCAGCCTCATCATATTCAATAGATAATCTCTGGAAATATTTTTCTTGCAGACACATGTGAACCCAAACACGTAAACATGTAAACTTGCATACCTAAATACTGAAATTCTCAAGCTTCCTCTATCGTTGTTCAGTTTCATTGAGTTCTATCAGGAAGCTTCTGTTCCTGACAAACTATAGCAGGCATCCTCTGCTTTTTCTCTCTCCCCAGGAGACTGAGATCAGCACCAGAAGGAAGGAGTGTGAAACACTTGAGGCAGAGGTGAAGAAAAAGAATCAAACATGTCAGACTTTGGTAAGTGCTCCAAAAATAATCCTTGGCCTCTGAACGAAAGGATGGAAGCTAAAATTGATTTGTACCTGAGAGCCTCGCCCTTCATCATCACACACAAACATCCCTGGAGAAACTGAGTGGCAATGATAGCTTGGCTCCCAGGCAATGATGGAAATTAAAAATATCAGAGCAGTAAAGTGTATTGGAGAATGAGAGATAGAATTGCTATAGCATTTATTTGTTGAGTGTGATTATGCACAAGCAGAGAGGAGCTCTGTACAGTGCCTCTACTATCCAGAGGTACCAGACACTATGTGTGTAAAAGGTCAAAGACAACTCTTGCATTTTCACTTGGTGTTTCTTGGAGGACATTTTCTCACAGTGCCCCAGAAATGTCTGTCTGATTGCTGGAGTAGCCATTTCTCAGTACTAAAGAAAAGAGATGGGAAAAATAAAACAGGGGAATCCTTAGATGAAAAAAATGCCCATGTGTCACCTTGACATTTCAGCCATTGGTTATTTGAATAAAGGCTTTATATAAATCCAATATTGATCTTCTTTGTTGATGATATGACAACATTAAGCATCCCTTCTGTTGTGGACCATTGGGGCAATAAGGGTGAGCATCTTTTATCTGAAAGAATGCATTGTAACTGCATTGGGCAGATATAAGATTAAATGTGACAAAGTGCAGGAGATTGATTATTTCCTGTTAAAACTAATCTAGATTCCAGGAATCCTGAAATAAGTTGTGGCCCGCAGCAGCAATTATTAGCCCGGATTTTATACATTTTTATTTTGTAAGTAAACATGCTGTGTCTGAGACACAGCGAGTCAGCAGTTTCTGTCACCAGAGGACATGTGGGTAGTTCTAGTTCTGGTTTATCATTACAGTATTAACGACTATTTATATTAGACCCTACAGAGATTGAGGTCTCTGCTCATCTTTAGTCTCAGAGAGGACAGGGTCTTACTGCTACTTATGTTCCAGTAATACTTGGTAAAGTTTGGCTTTAAAATGTATGCACGTTTCAAGTAGAAACAAAGTTATGAAGAAGATTGCCAGTGGTGAGGTTTTACTTTTGAGAGGTAGGAGCTGGAGGCATTCAGCCCTAATTCAAATGAGAGTTTTTGGTCCGAGACCATTTGAATTAATTTTCTCTTTTCCCCTGTCCTCGTCTTTTGATGAGCTGTCTTTGCGTGTGACTCTCTGCCCCAAATAAACACTATATTAGGAATGTTTTCTTTGCTGACCTCCCCTCACGTTCACTGCCTACAGCAACATTTCCCTCCTTGCCCATTGTCAGCATGCTGAGTCCAGGGGAAACTACCCAAAGGACAAACTGTCCCCACATGGTGAGCTAGAATGACAGGCTGGTCTCCACAGACTGCAGCACAGGTCTTCTCTCTCTGCACCAAGAATTTGGGAACAGAGACAGAAACACAGACAAGTCTAATGAACAACATCGTGAAGGGATGGCGAGTTGACAGTAATGTCACTTCCTGTTTGGTTTAAACTGACTTACCTCTCGCATTGTCTCTTTGTTTTGCCTTCTCAGTCCTCTCCATCTCAGGTTAAAATAAAAAGTACACAGGAAATGAGATGCAGCTGTTTGTGCCTAACAGCAGAGCAGGTGGAGTTTTAACAGTATTTAACAAACACTGACTACGTATTTCAATATGCACTGATTTTTCTGAGTGCTGAAATTACAGGCTTCTTAATGTATCCTCATGCTGAGTTCAGCTATCGTGTGTATAAACACATCGAATGACAGTAAACACTGTCATAACCATCTGGCACCTCCACCTTCCTGGGTATTAGATGTTTAGTTACAGGCCATCAGCCTCCACTTGCATTTACAGGCTGTTGCCATGGCCACAAGCATTAGCTCTGCCAGCAATGCTCAAATATATATATCAATGTTGAATGGTAGATCAATATGGAGGCTCAACAAGTCCAAGACTTGGTGTATCTGTGCTTGCAATCGTATTTCAGTGGCTGGGGCGAGATACCTGATTCTGTGGTCAGCTCAGCTTTGCCCCATGACATTCACTGTATGTGCAAAAGCAAAATGATCAGACTTTCATTTCAAATTTCTCATGTTTTTCTATTTTTTTGTCCAAAACAATAAACATTGTAGTTGATATTTGTAATTTGTTTGTTCACAAACACCAAAGCGTGCAATACTGAAGATTAATTCTGTAGAATCCCAAGAGTAATATAAAAAAGGAAGATGTATTAGAGGAAATCTACTTGTAGACTACACACTACAGCAAAAATCTATCAGGTTTTAATGTTTAATATCTGCCAGATAAATGCTCTCTGGATGATATTTCAGGTATCTTTTTCATCCCAAAAACTTGAATGTACGTACACCATTATGTAACCAGCATCACCACTTACTCATATATCAGTATTTGAATATTTAAAGGCCATCAGTGTGATAAGAAAACAGTTGGCAGGAAGCAGTTGATGTTTATCCCTTTGACGCAAATGATTTTTATTTAGTAAAAAAGTTTAAAAAAAAAAAAAAAAAAACACACACACACACACAAGAACCCAGCAGCTGACTGTCATCTGATCTGTGAGCAAATTATGCTCTCGCCCATGCTAAACAGAGTCTACTGAACAGAGAGTAAGTGGGTGAAATATTTGCATTGCTCATGAGTTAAATGGCAGGGCTGATTCATCTGTCAGGTCTGTCAGATTTAAACATGCTGCTGTGTCAGACCACGTTGAGTCATGCAGTGTCTGGAGAAAATGCTTATTTGAAGTAGGAGTAGCCAGTAGCCCAAGTGGTACTCCATCTCTGTAAGCCTCATTATATTTTTTGATCGTCTAGTATTAATGAAACTGACCTGGCGAGCCTGTCAAGAACAAAATTCATTAGATACTTTCCTGTGTGTTGTTTTTGTTATGTTCTCTTTTCAATACGTTCCGCTTTTTAATCTTTATGTTTTTTATTCTTTATATTTATGTATATAAAAAATATTTTTATATTTCATATGTACATTGTTGTTCAGTATTCAAGCAGATTTTGCCTCAGCAGAAAATTCCAGGTTTTCAGCTAAATAACGCCAGAGGCAGCTCGATGTAGGCCACAGTGTTTTCTGCATGGAATTCTATCCGCCACTGGGCTCACAGACTCTCCATAAAAATGTGTCTTGCCAAGGGATTATGACTTACACTGATCTGTTTACAGCGTTAACACATCAACAATACAGGACAAAGACACAGCTGATTCTCTATGTACAAGACAATTCAGTCTGCATCATTATGCGCATGCAGTCACATCCAAAATCCAAAAAGGAATTCAAATGTGGATTGCAGTTATGTATTAATAGTTGCATTAAAAACAAGCTTGATTTTCTCTATTGTTTCTGAGTATTCACACTACATTCTGAGCTTTTTCTTTCTGTGTCAGCAGTTTTCTGTCCTTCAGAATCAACACCTGGAGTCTTATTCAGTTCTTATTAGCTCCAAATTGAGGGATCGATGGATATGAATAGGAATGCCAATGCAAATATTCGGCTTGTACACATATTTGATAGAAACGCAGGGGATCTCAGATGTGACTTTGGTACCATCTTCAGGCTGTTGTTTACTTCTTGTCCTTGACAGAACTTCTCCTTTGTGCTGTGCATCTGTGCACTTTGGTCATGCAGTTCATTTACACAGCATAAATCATTATTCGCAGTACTAGTTGTAGCAGTAACAGAAGCAATTAGCTTCAGTTAGTAACAGAAACTCTTTAAGCTATACAATAGATACTATGTTGATTGACAATTATAATATGTGACATAAGTTCGTAAGTATATTTTACGTGATCATTATAATAGTGGTTTCAGGTCAACCAGAGAGGTCGTGCAGACTTTAAGATGTTTTATGAACATGACTTAAAAAGCACTTCAACAAAGGACATAACTTGATGTTTTCTAGTCTGAATGTTTTTTTCATGTTTACTTTTATCATCAGTTCTCTGAAACGGCCTTCTTAAATAAAACATGAGGGAGAAGGAACAGGCTCACAGCCACAGGCCATTAAGAGGAACCGTTTTACTGTAAATGTGTCATGCCTGAGCCAGTAGGGTTTCTTAGCTCTTGACAAGAACAACCCTTCGCCTATATACTGCAGTAAATTGCATGTCTCAGAAAGCTCAACAGTCAACACTGCAAATTGCTTCCACAGCACGCCTCAAAACTGTTGATTGAATGTAATTAAGCTTTCTTCCTCTGCAATGTAGGTTTTTTTTTTTCTCTTTAGCTCTGCACTCGACACACATAGTTAAAATGAGTGTTGTGTGCGTGTGTGGTGTGTCAATACATTTGAATTACATCCGTAAACACACACAGCTGTGAAGAATGACTGTTTTAAGGTTTTCGTGACGTCTAGTGTTGTATATGTAAGTTACTAAAAAAAAGCTACTATTATGACACTATTATTGCTCCATTCTAGTGAATGAAATTACAGTTTCTTTTAATCACACTTTCTAGAGCATATTAGAGAACCTCGAGCTGTGTCCTCAGATGAATAATGCATTGGTGCTTGCAATACGCTGGGTTTGAGTGCAGTGCTCTTGTCTATTCACAGAGACTCCTCAGATTCTGAACACTCTTTCTTCCTTCCTCTTTTGCTTAGGAGAATGAGCTACAAGACTTCCTTGAGGAGAGCAAGCACTTGAATCTCCAGTGGTTCAACAACAGACACAAGGCATCTGAGTATGAAAAGGTAAGGGGTGAAAAAGGCTTTGCTGAACTTAAATGCCGCTTCACATAGCTGTGAACTTAGCAGTCAGCTCTCAGCTTTGTGTCTTGTAGACCATAGCTGCTCAGTTTCACTTTAATGCAATGTGAAGACTCTCCGGGTCACACTTTAACTTAACCATACCCATCATATAAATGAAGGAAGCCATCTTTCGATTCTATTAAATCACCCTCACCTTAATGTTAGCCCCAAGACCTCAAAAGCCCTCTGTGCTGATAACATAAAGTTGACATAGATCCATAAACACAGACCTCTCTTTATGAACCAAAAGGCAATATCCCGAGGCAGCTGACTGGCTGTTGGTGAGGTTGAAGAAGGTGGCATGCCGATTATTGATGTTTTATCTGGACAGAGATGACTCTGGGACTAACAAACTTGAACTGTTATCAGACTGGCTGATATGAAAGCAGCACTGCAGGCACTTGCAAACACCTCTGTGATCTGAATCCTGTTATCTGTGGAGGAAGTGGGAGGGGCCAAAGAAGGGCACCATCCCATAACCATAATAGACTGTTGACCTGGTTCTGCTGAATCCGATGTCGTTTTGTCCGATCTGTCAACATTAGGTTTGACAGTCGCTCCTATCACACGGGCAGTTTTTACTGTGCAGAGGCAGGCCGTTCAGAGGCAGACTCACTAGTCTCTGTTTGTGTTATGCTTTGGTGGTCTTTGTAAAAATTGTCCTCCTTGAGGAATCATTAGTGATTCATGGCTGCACTGATGAAGGGTCTTTCGGCTGCAGGAAGTAGTCAGCTCACTTGCAATTAAAGCCTTGAAAAGCGCTGACTGAAATGAATGGCTTTGGGTAGACAATTATGAGGAATATGTAAAAGGTGAAATTGTCAAATTTTTCAGATATATGGCAGTAGACACCTTACTGCGGTTGAATGAGAAACGTATTAATGTTTTAGCATGTAGGGAGTGAGTGAATTGTATTACTGCTGAATTATGATAATGATTACATGTTTCAGTATTAATCCCAACCAGTCCCCATGTGTGCCTTGAAACAATTCCTCCCCGTAGTTGCTTGTTATTACATGTTGCTTAAAATCAACAATGCATACGAGAACATTTCAACAGCTGAACTATTCAGTCACTACAAAGCTGCTTCTCAACATGTTTTGAGCACATTATATTTTTTGTTGATATTGTTATCGGAGAGGCACTGAGTCTTTTATGTAGTCAGTTGGGAGACTTTTATTTTTCACCAGATATCATGGCAAAGCTGGGACTGTTATCTCCTGTTATACTGTTATCACTGTGAGACTGTGTTATGTCTCAGTGCAGTAATGACTTTGCATGGCTCAGAATGTTATTTTGACTAAGACTTGTAAAACCACAAAGTAACATTTAGTTTTGTCAGAGGCCATTATTATCCCCTGAGTGAAATAAGGGATTTCTCTTTCCCCCTTTTGAGTTTAGTTGAGCATAAACTTGTGTGAGTGATTCAAGCCCCTACCACATCATATTTTTTTCTTTAAAAAAAGTTTTGCAAATATTTTTCACACATTTAAGAAACTGTTTGGCTTTAAAGATATATTTCTTTGGAGAAACATTTATGAGCCTTGTTTATTTACAAGAAATTCTCAGGGGCCACATTAAATTTCTGGGAGTGGAAAAAACCTAGCACATTGCAGTATTTTCTGCAATGTGTTAGTTCCTAAACATGAGGCCTGTTATATAGAAAAGAAGAGCAATAAATGTGCACAATGTTCATTCATTTATACATTTTCCAAGGCTACATTCTCATCACTGCCATCAGCTGAACAACTGAACAAACTGGGTGGAGATTCTGATGACCTTTGGTTCATTAAATGTGAGGGAAGGAGAAGAAGATGGACAGTCCAGAAAACCTGGACGTGTCAGATTGAATAAAAGCAGAAACTGTCAAACTCCTGTTCCTTTGCTCTTTGCTTGCCCCACCTCCACAGGTGAAGTCAGAGTATGCCCAGCTCAAAGAGACACTTGGTGCTGTGACGCAGGAGAGAGATTTAGCCCTGTGGGAGAGAAACCAGCTCCAAGGCAAACTGGAGAACCTAGAGCAGGTGCTCAAGGTGAGGAAACTATTTCATTTCTAGTTCTATAGCCTATTTATCCCTGGATTCCAGTTCAGGTATTTATTATGGAGCCTAATCCTTTACCAGTACCTTCTCTCCTCCCTGTGCTACACTGCCTCCATCTCTTTCTGCTCCACTATACTGTCTAATGTCCTCGACATGTCTGTTGCCTTCCAGTGTCGTGTTGGGAGGTCTGACCAGGAGCTGTGAAAGAGCACAAGCTTGGAGCAGTCTGCCCTCTTTCCTTTACTATTTCACCCTTTAATGTTGTCCTACCTCACGGATCTGTTGCTTCTTTCCTTCCCTTTGTCCCCTCTCCCCACTGCTAGATTTATAAGGTATTACAGCTATGTCCATCTGTTAGGGAGCAGCCCTATTTGCTCCCATTCTGAATGTTTTCTGTCCACTTCAGTGGCTGTGCTTATCTCTCCCTTTTTCCGTGGGCTGCTTACCAGACATTCAAATGGTCACGTGGCTATAAGACCACAGCACTGTGGAATGTGATTCATGCATGAGGCAGGATAAAGAGTTTGGCTTTATGATGACAGGAAGGGGATGAAGAGGGACTAAAAAGATTGGGTCACCCACCACGATGTTAATGTCACCCACAAGTTTGATGACATTACCTATCTTAGACCTTCATTTTTAGAGGCATGGAAATGTCATTTGCTTCTTTCACCTTACAGTGTCTCAAATATTCACACATAGTGAGAGCGGCGATGTGACTGGATGACACAGGCAGACTGTTTTGTAAAGAGCCTCGCATTCAGTCCTTTGTATTGTATGGCTTCTTTTGTTATGGATGGCCACAGACAAGTGAGCACGCTACAGAGTTTGATCATCCTTTTCATGTAACATAAAACCAAATATTGATCATGCAAAGAACAACATCATTGAGGACAGCTTTTCAAAGAGTCCTTGTAACTAGATTTACAACAGGTATTGTGTTACCTGAAGGGGGCGGCAAACCTGGTTGTTTATTGAAGTTTCTTTTGTTTACACAGCAAAGCATCTCTAGTCCTCATCCATAAACACCTTTGTTCCAAATTTACTCTTTCCTGGCGATCATTCGACATAAACATGTTCTCACATTTGCTGGGGCATAGCTTATGTCTTTGTTGTTTTCTAAAGTTTAAACATCAATACACTGTTAATCAACCTTTGTATTGTGATGTATTCACATGCTAACACCTGTGTTGTGTCGTCATGGAGTCGAAGACTGGAGATGCATTTTGTGTTGGTTCGAGTGCCGTTGGATTTTAGTTCCACTAACAGCTTCCCTCTCTATGCCCCCTTCCCCTACAATTTGTCCCTCTGGCTCTCCATCCCTACACACTTTGTGGACAGCATATGCGCGAGGCTGCGGAGCGAAGGCAGCAGCTAGAGTTGGAGCATGAGCAGGCCTTGGCTGTACTCAATGCAAAGCAGCAGGAGATTGACCTTCTTCAGAAGGTAAGAGAAGTCAGGTTGTATAACACTCACTGCATCGGAGGGCTGGGCTTTCTTGTATGCTCGAGCTTTTGCACGTGGCATGGGTCAAAGATCATTTTGGCAAACTCGGGTGCAATACTTACTGTGCACCAAGGCCCAAACTTATCAGAAGGACTCTATAGATCACCCATTTCTATCTTTACTCATAGACTACAGAACTTGCGTCCCTTAAGCTCCCCTTGTGAATCCTCTTAACCTCATCCTTCAGATGTCTTTCACACTCAAAACCATTAGTGTACAACATTTCTTGTTTATTTTTACCAGCGAGCAAACCAGACATTTCAAACATAAAGTAGATGTGACAGAAAGAAAAAATAGAGAAAAGCCTGCCCAGGCCATTTGATGGTGAGGCTTCCTCCTCTGTGCACTGAAGCTGACTGTAATGTCAAAGCAAACCCAGTAATAGCTGAGATTGCGGATGATGTGAATGTGATAAGAAGTGTCACCAGTGCCATCTCTAGAAACACTGTCTGCACCCCATTGTTGCTGTTGCTGAAGTGTTGTAACTTCACAGTCAGCCTTTTGCAGGCAGTAGCTCTCAGCTTTTTTCTCCCATTAACAGAAGCTCATTACTGCCTTATCTTCCTTCAGACACCAGATGTTCTCTCTGTTCTCCTAAACTGAATGCCTGCAAAGTAGATTTATGAAATTGTAAAATCCACACATGCTCTCATATCCATGTGGACCACTTGGTTTTCATCAGAAAAAAAAAGTCATGTTATCAAGAAAAATGACTTGTTATGCTGTGCTCTTTGACGCTCCCAGTCTTTTAAATCATTCCTCTTGCAATGCGTCACAGAAAGGCTCCTTGATTACTTATGGAAATGGTGTTGAAGTAGAGTAAAATTTTGTTCAAGTCAATTGTAGAGTGAACAATCTTTCATGTTTTTGTGGCGTCTCAAACCATGTTCTTTCTGCTTGTAGATGATGCAGGAAGCAGCTAAATTATGATCCATGAAAAAAACGATTTATCATAACAAATGTTTGTTTTCCTGCTGAAATCCAGTTCATTGCTGAACATTTATAGCACATTCATGACAACACATCTCACTGTATAAAATGTGAACTAAGAGCCCCTCCAGCCCTGTAGCTGGTTTGGAGCTAGCACAAAAGCTTAGCTAGAGCCTCTAATATATCTATTTTGAACTAAACCAAAAAGGAAAACAATGAAATGACACAATTTCTTTCATTAATAGTTCAACAGTTAATAACTATAGGCACACAGAGCCTATAGTTTGAGACTGCAGGGTTGGAGACAATTTTATGAGTTTTCTTAAACTTCTTCTTTGAATATATTCATTTTGCATGCACATTATTGTTTCATATTAAAAGATAAATAGGTTTAAAATAAAATCAAAATGTAAAAGGTGAAAATGGATGAAGAGCGATAACATTTGAGTTGGTTTTGGTTAAGAACAGATTTTTGCCTAAATCAAGGTACTGTTGGTAAATGTCAAACATAAAATCGAATAATGACTAACAAGTTTCCGCCTACAGTGTATTGGCATAGTGTCTACAGAGTTGGCCAAGTTCTTTTCAACCATTTTCACTCTGTACTACCATGACTTTATGATTAAATATTTTTTTGTGAAGGCCTTTTGTTGGTGTTTTAAATGGAAACTAAAGATCAATATAAACTGTTATATGAGTGAACTGCACCCTGTGTTTCCCAGGCTCAGGTTGAGGCTAAAAAGGAACATGAAGGCGCTGTCCATCTGTTAGAGGTGAGCGTCTGGACTCTGGGCTGGGAGGGGCGTTGGCTGTGTGTTTTTTTGTGTTGTTGCTGCACGGAGACTTATTAACCCAAAGGTCGGGCCATGTATATGTGGAGCCATATCCTGCTCGTTATTCTCCCTTCCTGCAATCTTAATAGTTGTTCTCTAGTTTTCACATTTTAAAATATGATCCCTTGCCTTGACAGAATTGTGAAACTGACTTTTGAAATGCACATTTAAACTTGAGTTATTTAGATCGCCTTTTTTGTCATTTCAGGCAATTAACCCTGAAAAAAAGATGTCAGTCTTTTGTCTTTGTATCAGCTTTTACTACTTTGTGTTAGCATTGTGATGAGCTGAAACTGATGCGTGTCGAACAGAATAATTCAAGAGTGTCGTGCTTTCAAGATGTGTATGAGTGATCACATGTGTAATCGTGGTATCTCTTTTTATTGTATGGGTATGTGTTTATGCTATACAGAACCACTTGGACAGCATGCAGGTATTTCAGAATTGCTTATTTCTATTTACCTAAATTATTTATTTATCTTGTTTACACATTTGCCATTCTTGGCAACAGCATATACAGTACCACTACATCTAGGTTGCCTTTGACAGGATGTATCATCGCACAGCAAAGATAGCTGGGCTTAGTTTTTTCTTTTTTTTTTTACAGACACTAAACATGGTAATTATATATTGGGCTAAGTGATGGTGAATAAGTAGCATGAAGCATAAACTAAAGAGTTTTTTTCAGAGTGATCTTTTTATGGCCTTTACTACCCACTCAGTTCTGTCTAATAATTCTCATCAAAGAGGGCTCACAAGTGAAGGGTTTTTTTCAAAGGCTAGAACTTGACAGGCTTTACAAACTCAAGGTCTTTCTGGCATGATCTTAAAGAAAAATTCAGCTGCACTCACTGAACAGCAGATGAAAAGGGATTTCTTTTTTTTGCATAAAACCAGGTCACAGAATCTGGATCGACTTAAAACTGATATAAATGCATGGAGCCACACTCCTGTGTAGATATAATGTTATATGACAAAACATGTCACGTGTTAACCCGTGAACAAAAAAGTTTACCAGAGTGCAACAAATATGTTTAGTGAAGTACTAGAATAGAAATTTTAGTGTAGACCAGATATTTTATACTTATATCAGAGTGTAGATACAATACTGCTGAGATATACAGAAGGTATTTTCTTCCTTAATGTAAAATACTATATTTTTAATAGATGGTGCAATGCCAGACAGTGAATTTGACCTTTTTAACTTGTAGCCTTGCATGTATGTCATCCAGCATGTGTTTAAAAGCAGTCTACCTTCCATACCATGGAGCGTTGTGTGATGCTGTTACAACTAACATCTTTTAATTTACTAATTCTGTCTCATAAATGCAGGGATGTCATTTATGTCAGTTTGCTGGCCGCATGTTATGTCTGGCAACAATCTGCATGCATAAAATTGACTCCGTGTTCAGAACAACACAAACTGGAGCAGCAAACGTGGCTGTGTGTTGGGCAGGGTCAAACAAATTCCACTGTCGCTTCAGTGTCTTTCAGAGCATCTTTGGTTCAGACTGTTGATAAGTCATTGCTGATGAAAACATGCTCCTGTAACCACACCAGGAACTTACATCATATCTGCCTGAGCAGTTATATTCATTATGTCATTGTTATCTTGTCCATTGACCTTCCCTGCTCTTCAAGTAAATGGAAGCCATTCTTTAATATTTTTCTTATTGTTAATACCCCATGAAAAGACCACAAAAACATTTCTTGACCATACGTTTTTACTGCTTGCAGAGTTAGTCTTTAGTTAATACTTTTTAAGATGAAATAAGCTGTTTACATAGGAGTCAACATCAGTTTGTCTGGTTTTGGTATTTTCATGGTGGTACTACAATAAGAGGAAACAAAGAATCATCATCCTCATCCTCTAAGGCAGTTTGTGTACTCTTTTTCTTTTTATCTTCTGAATGAATAGCATTGTTTTACTGTGGTGATGCATGTAATTTGTATTATGTACTTTCAGTTGTAGTTTTTAAAAAAAAAAAAGATTTTCTCTGTAATGACTGGTCATTGTTCAACACTAAATGTCCTTCCAAGCTTTTGTGTGTGAACATTAGACGTATAGCATAACATACATAACTACTATACATGTGTGAAGTATATATGTTCATACTGGCCTTATTTGTTTTCTTCTGTTGATTTTCTCCTTTCCTCCTCCTGTCTTTCCCTTTTGCCTCTCTACCCACCTGTACGCTCTGTCTCGCCTCACTCACCATTCATCAGGCCAAAGTCCGAGAGCTGGAGGAAAAATGTCGGACTCAGAGTGAGCAGTTCAACCTGTTGTCAAAAGAGCTGGAAAAGTTCCGGCTCCAAGCTGGGAAGTTTGATATCCTTAGCACTGAACCCTTAACTGTGTGTGAATCTCCCGGGTCTCCCAACAAGTCCTTGTCACAGCTCCTTAATGGATTGGCTGCCCCCATAGGGAAAGGTGTGTGTTGGATCTTCTTGATGATTGGTGTTTGTTTCTACAATTTGTCATTTAAGCCATGTGTTGTAGATTTAAGCACAAGCTATTTTTAGCACGGAAAATTGCTAAATTGATGCATCCCAAATGCTGAAGTTGTTGAAGTGTTACTTTTTCCTGAAATAGTAATAATGATAAACAGGTCAACAAATTCCTTTTACTTAATGCAGCTTCTCACCAGCTCACTTTCACGTGACAGTTGCTGGTGGTAAGTTGTACATTTTATTAGACAAGGAGCCATTCCCTCATGTCTGAAAAAATGAAGTCTGAAATGTTTCTTGACTTAATCAGCAGTAAACACGGTTAAGGAAATAATCAATCACAGTGAAAAATAGCCCCTAGCTTACAAAACCTGTCGTGTTTGTTTTTGACTTGTTTTGATTACTACATGTACTGATTTACCAATTACAGTACAATGTTTTGTTCACTTTTGATGTGTTACCTGTATAGTCACGAGTGCTTGGGAAATGAAAAATATGTGTGATAGCCACATTAATTATATCTGCTTAATATACTTGATTAGTAGAAACTTTCTCAATGACATCAAATAGATTTACCACTTTGCAGCCGTTATGCTCTGGTGTAGGGCTCTGATGAGAGACATTATCTTTGTTCTACAGGTAATGAGGCTCCAACAAGCAGATCTTTGATATCTGAGTTCATTCGACCGCTCCAGATCAGTGGAGACAAGCCCGAGCTCCTCTCTGTCAAGCCAACATTCCTCAGTCGCAGTCGAGCCAGCAGCCCAGCACGGGCTTTCCTCTCTGAGGTACCTGCGAGTATCAGCTTGGATCCCGTGCGGTTCCTACTTTATTGCATGTTTTGCTATTCTAGATCCAATCTGTTTCATAAAGTGAAAGCCAAAAGTTTGCAAACTCGTACTCATTCATACCAAACAAATTATATCTCATGAACATCAGGCAGGGGAAGGGAAGGCAAGGGAAGACTACCTGCATCCCCAAGTATTTAGACAGTTTGCTCCACTCTTTTATCCAAATAAATTGTTGTTGGCAGTTGTGTGAATGTATTTGAAAGAACATTAAATGAGGTGACATCACCAATGTTAGATATATTTCTTCGCTTATACCATATACCTGCTGCTTTTAGAATAGAGATAATTTATTTCAATCTAGCTAATGTTTTTCAGCCAAATGAGAGAATATTTATGCAGCAGGCATTCAGGATGCTTCCCACGGTTACGCATGCAGGTTAGGATTAATGAAAATATATACGTACCCCACACAAGGTTAAACATTTCACAAAAATATTACAGTCAACCTCTTGCAGATGATAGATTAAAACAGTAAACCCTGAGAAAACAATCTGTAAATTACTGAGTACATACCCAGTTCAGAAAGTGTTTTGGATTTTTCAAGATACATTTATTAAATATGAGTATGAGGTGAACAGTGAAACCAAAAGTTACATTTGATGCTGAAAAACAGGATTACATGTGAATTCTTTCCTTCTCTAGATGGAAAAAGAGCTCAGCTCAACTACCAGGTCTAAACCACGGTTCACGGGGAAGGTTCGTCTGTGCGTTGCTCGGTATAGGTATGTGCACAAAACACATTAACGAGAATAATAGTAAGAAGTCATTGGAATTTACAAAGAGCTCAACTCCCACTGTCCAAAGCTCTCTCATGCATGTTAGGAAAAAGGGAGAAAAGGAGAACAACAAATAGATTCAAAGCAGTTCAGAGGAAATTATTTTAGTAGACATATCAATTAGTTTTGAAGTGATTGGCATAATACCAACTGAAGCACAGATCAAATGTATAGAATTGTGTTAATCTGTGTTATTGAATGGTTCATTCTCTTTTATCACTATAGCTACAATCCTTATGATGGGCCTAATGAGCATCCAGAGGCAGAGCTCCCCCTGGTGGCAGGGAAGTACCTCTATGTTTACGGGACAATGGATGAAGATGGCTTTTATGAGGGTTTGAACTTCTTTTAGATTGTTTAATCTTTTCTCCTTCATCACATCAACAAAATTTTACCAACGATCTCCTCTTTGCCTTTCAGGAGAGCTGCTGGATGGACAGCGGGGACTCGTCCCATCCAATTTTGTAGATTTCATCCAAGATGAGCAGACACCCTCTGTCCAACACAGGGACACAAAAGTGAAAGAACCTGGCTACCTCAACCACAGTAGCCTGGGATCTCAGCGACTTTTGGCTGGCACAGGAACAGGAACAGGCACAAGTAGCCTGCTGTCTGACAGTAAGCTAGACTGTCTAAGCACCAGCAGCTTGGGCATGGACCTCCTGGGCTCCTATAGCAATGGGACAGGAACGTTGGATGTCAGTATTGACGAGGTCGGTGAAGACATTGTGCCTTATCCCCGCCGCATCAACCTGATTAAACAACTGGCCAAGAGTGTGATCATTGGCTGGGATCCCCCTGTGGTCCCACCAGGCTGGGGCTCCGTCAGTGGCTACAATGTATTGGTAGATAAGGAGGTTCGCATGAGTGTCCCCTACGGGGGCAGGACAAAGTCCCTTATTGAAAAGCTAAATCTGGCCACAAACACTTATCGCATATCAGTGCAGAGCATCACAGACCGCGGCCCGTCGGACGAACTCCGGTGCACCCTACTTGTGGGAAAGGATGTGGTGGTGGCACCTTACTACCTGCGGGTTGACAACATCACACAGAGCTCTGTGGAGCTCTCTTGGATGCCCAGTAACAGCAATTACAGCCACACTATCTTCCTTAATGGTGCAGAATATGACATGGTCAAGGCTGGGGGCTATAAATACAAGTTTTTCAACTTGAAACCAATCACAGTTTATAAGGTGAAGGTTGTTGCACAGCCACATCAGGTGCCTTGGCAGCTTCCAATGGATCAAAGAGAGAAGAGGGAAATATCTGTGGAGTTCTGCACTCAACCTGCAGGTTAGCCTCAAACATATTTTATTGTGGCTGAAACCCACATTCTGTAGACCACCTTTTAATTAATTGTCCTATTCTTTAACTACTAATAAGTTGTGCTGAAAACAAAGGTAACTTTGCGCTAGGTGTGTTTAATATTTAGCTACTCAAATCTATTTCTCTCTCCTGCTCATTATTTTCTTAATGTCTGAGAAGAAAACATCTGGCTTATCAGAGACAAAAAAAATGATTTTTACCTCCTTTTTTTGTGCTGGGCAGAGACTTTATCATTGCATTTTCAGTGAAAATAACTCCCTGTAGTGACTGCAAACAAGGATGATAATTGCATTTGTTTTGTGTGAAAGGTACATGTAGGATAAAAGAAGTAACTTAAATAAAAGAACCCCCCCATGCAAAAGTCATTCAAATCCCAGTTTCACTTACAGTTTCCATTACTCAACTGAAGCTGAGAATTCATAACCTACACAGAATTCTGTTTGAATACTCATGCTTAAAGCACATTGCAAACCTGGCAAACATCTTAGATATTTAACTGCTCCCCAGACAGATTAGATAGCTTTCAAAGTGTATTTATGTTTTACTGTGATAGGACACATGTATGAACAAAAAAGTGCAATGAAAAAACATCCAGGAAGTATCCAGAGAAAAGAGCTACACAGTACTGGAAATAAGAGTTTCCCATACCTAAATTAGTAGAAATAGTAAATCTCTAGGTCTTCTTCTCCCACAAGGCTTTTTGTTTCCTTACAATCTCACCGCCTGACTGTTTCACCATAAAAAATTATTTAGAGACAGAGCAATAAAAGGGATATCCTTCAGAAACAACTACAATTATGGCACAATGTAACTGCAATGTAAATGTTTAGGCACAGTGTTATTTGTCAGTTGTGAGTGTAGATAAATGATGAGCTCAAGTAATGAAAAACGTAAGAGAACAGAGGACAGAGAGACAATGAGGATTGAAGTTTGAATTGACATTTTTTCGATTGGCAGCTGATGTGGCCACACGCTGAGAGTTCATTAAATGATCTATCTATTGGACATGTTAATTAGAGGTGCCTGAAATAGTTTCAGTATGGGTGGCAGATAACTGTTTTCAATAAAGACGACACTGTGTGGAAACGCTTTAACAGGCTTTAGCACTTAGCATTTGTTCTTAAGACAAGTCACTTCATTAGTCCTTAGTGATACAACATTTTAGTCAATATTAGTCCCAAAGAGCCGCTGCGAATTTGCTGCCTGCAAATCTGTGTCTGCCATTTGCTTCAAGAATTAATGAAAGCAACAGGGAAATATCCATTAAACACCCACTTCAGTTTGAAGAGAAGTTGCTGTTTATGACAGCTTTATGACAGGGTTAGAAACTGACTAGAGGAAAGGACTCCATACAGCCACTGCTGAATGAAGAGTCCAAACTGCGTTGTCTGCTTTTGATAAGCAGGCCAGAAATGTGATTAAAAATGTGTTGATGTAGATTCTCAGACACTCACACAGCTGCACGTTGCTGGCTGCAGATACTGCTGACTGAATCTGCTCCCTATATGACTCCAGGTGAGCAGCAGCACAGCACAGATGGGTTTGTTGTTTAGTATGCAGACAGCAGTGACAGATTGTGCAAAAAGCAAACTGTGTTTTTCTGATGCTTCATAGAAAATTGACAGCAAGAATCTGGCAACGGGATATTGCTGTGGAAACACTGATGGCTGAATGTTGGCAAACTTGGGTTTTTCAGCCAATGTGACACCTTCCCCCTGATATGAATAAAAATGCATGCATGTGAATAAATATAAACAATTATTCAATTATGTACTATACTGAATATGATAAGAATTTATATTTATATTGTATCATGGTGCTGCTAAAAGCACTTTAGCGTTAGTCTACTTGAATAACAATATCCTTTATATAATGCCATGATAAAATAGACAATTAGTGCCAGAGGTCCAAATCCCCAAGGTCAGCACCATTATTTTAGTAATAAATTGGCAGTAAAGCTTGTGATACGGTTAAACTGTCTTTCTTTTTATCCTCATCCATGGTGTGTGTTTTGCTACTCAGGACCTCCTCATCCTCCTCAGGAGGTGCAGGTCCAGTGTGGTCAAACTCCAGGGGTTCTGCAGGTCAGATGGAAGCCACCAACCCTGACACCTTCAGGAACCTCCAATGGGGCCAGTGTAATTGGCTATGCTGTATGCACAAAGGGACAAAAGGTACCAAACGTTTGTTGATTTTTTTCCCCCTTTTTTTTTTATTTTGAGGCTTACAGTTCAGTATAGATTTGCCTTCCCTAATTGTTACTTCTGAGCAGTACTCTATTGCCACCTTCTGGAGAAAATAACTAAATACTGATATCCAGTCTTGAGGAACAAGAAAAAGAGAAATTTGTTCCCAAAAAGATATGTGACAAGATTATCCACTGTATCCCTTTTTGACAGTTTTTGCTTTGCTGTACGCATTCATTTACGTCTACTGTTAACTTTGATATTACTTCTCTAAAAGGCTGGATACGAGTAAGAACAAGTATTTGGATTATACTCTTCACAGGCATTGTGTAGTCAGTATAAGTAAAGAGAGGATAGGTAGAAATCTGGATAAGGAAAAATCAGAAATGCAGCTCTAATCCTGCAGCTGTCCTCAGTCCCTGACTGACACATACACTTCAAAGCACTCACCAGGTAGAAAACTCTGCTCTTACTGGTGAAGGTCTTCCGCTGAAACTCTTTAAAGAACAATGTCTGGGATGCTTCAGATTTACATACGGCCATTATTTCTGGGTATTTCTTTACAGTCATGGTACTGCATCAGAACTCCAAATGATGCAAACGTCTTTGTTTATGTACAGGTAGAGCTACACACTGAATGTATGTGACTACTGTTTCCTCTGATTTACCCGGCAATCAAAACTATTTGGTTCTTTTGTGAATGCAGATAGCAGAGGTCTTGTACCCAACAGCAGACTATGTGACCGTGGAGTTAAACAGGATTCAGGGTCTGGAGGCCAGAGAAGTCATTGTAAGGACATTATCAACCCAAGGAGAGTCCCAGGACTCGCCTGTGGCCATCATCCCGCACAATCTCTTGGGCTCTCCCCGCCTCTCCCACAGAGCCACTGCACCTCCCCATTCTATGCCCCAACCAGTGTCGCAGTCTCTTCCAGCACACTCTCAAACTCACCCTCCTTACCCATCAACATATCCCCCAAATCACCCTCAGCCCCAAGTGCAGCCTCTGCCTCGAGCACAGCCTCACACACTACCACATGCACAACCACACTCACAGCCCATCCGACACCCTCCTCCTCATCCTCAGTCTCACTTTCAGCATCACTCCATACCCAAGTCAAAACCCTTGTTAAGTGCCAGAGAGCCGGAAACCAAAGAGCATGATGTGGGCCCACGCCCAGCCCAGCCCTGGGAGCGGTCGCCCTCTCCGCTGCCTCCCATGCACGGACAGAACCTAGAGCCACCACACTACCCGCCACGGCGATCACCCTCTCCTCAGAGGATCCTGCCACAGCCTCAGGGAGTCCCCATTTCCAACACTATCGCCAAGGCCATGGCCAGGGAAGCTGCCCAGAGAGCATTTGCTGAGGCTAATCGGGTATGCAAGAGTTTAACAGCATCTTAACATGTGATACACCTTAGAACTGCCCCTAGAAATCAATATTTTTCATCAAGTAAATGGGAATATGAGTTGGAATAATAAGATAGTTTCAACCGTTTCTGTTTTACAAAGTTAACATAAGACGTGTAGGTTTCAAGACAGAACTGCTTCTTTTATATTTTTGCAAACGACACCATGAAAAATCCATGAAACTTTATTAGTGTGTTTGCAAAAGTAAATATTTTTGCTCATTTTCACTTGTTTTTTTAAATCAATTCTTGCGGTTCCAAACTGGAATCCAAAACATTTTTTTTTTGGCAGGTTGAGAAAAGGAATATCTTTAGTGAGCGAGGTAATGTCTTGCATACACTCAACTCTGATGAGGAGGAGGATGGCTATGACTCTCCTCATGCCAGAAGAAGAGGAGCCTCGGTGGATGAATTCCTCAGAGGCTCAGAGTTGGGCAGACAGGTACTTCACAGACATCACAAACTGTGCTCAGCCTATTAGTGCATGTGTATGTCGTGTTACGAGGACGTTGGATGTTGCCTCAATAAATACGTCATTTAGTACATATTCTACAGATTTGAGGACTTATGTAAAATCTTTTGTTCTTTAGTTTATATTTATACAAAAATCTGGAAAAACGTACAGGTTCATAAACTTTGAGTCTTTAGGTAATATGGTTGGCCCCAGCAAGTCTGTGTTGTATAATCTAACCTTAAAAAAAAGAAAGAAAGAAACTTTCTTGTGTTTTCTTTAGCACCATCATCACCACTATGGCCACAGTGAGGATTACCACACAGAAAGCAGCCGGGGCTCTGACCTGTCCGATATAATCGAGGAGGATGAGGAAGATCTTTACTCCGAAATGCAGTTGGAAGAAGGCCGCAGGCGGAGTATCAACTCTCACAACACTCTTAAGGTACAAACTTAACTGCCCATCTTCTGTCTGTTGTAATTAGGTGAGGAGAGACAGGGGTTTAGGAAGGGCTGGACCTGCCACCTGCAGAGGTACCCACTGTCTCTCACACGCTCCACATCCAGGCCAATCTATGGCTTTTCCTTGCTGAACTCGCCTCATGTTATCCTTCACTCTCCCCTCCTGCACTGCTTTACTCATTCCAGGCTGAACTCACAGCTGTGTATACACAACTGTATGAAATGCATGTGAGAGTATAAGGCTGTTAAATACTGGTTTGCTTTGCATTTTGATGCTGTTGATACTGTAATAGAGTAGCATTACAAGTGTTACAGTGAAATATTAGAAGATGAAATTGAAGTGCAAATGTGAATATACTGTACTGGATCAAAGGGTCATGGCATATCAAGTGCATATGGGAATCTCATTTAAGTGAGTACTTAAATGGAAATATTCACTTTTGTTTAAGTCTGTCGTGTCCTAATGTTTGATTTTAATGTTACCATTATTGGCATGTGATTCTGTCTTCATTTAGTTTGTCATTGGGAAAATGTGGATTGAAAATCTGCCGATCTGTCACTGTAGTGAAAAGAAGAAAGTTCTCTTATTTTCAGAATGTTAGTTGCTGACTCCTACTCTTTCGATTGTCTTTGCACGATTCATTTGTGGCTTTTTAAAGACTTTTCTTTTCTTTTAATTTCATCCTCATTTTTGTTTTTATTTACCTCTTACTTGTGGCACATAGCCTGTCGCATTTATCTATTTTTTAAAAACATTTTCAGAGTTTTTTGTTGGTGTCCTGGTTGTAAGACATCACTCCTTCATTGAGACTCGACAGATTCCTGTTCAGAGCATGCCATTTCCTCTTCACGGAATGAGACTGCATGTCTTACTACATTGCCACAAATAACTAATTCTGTCTTTATTTTGTCTTTTTCCCCCCATTTATTCTATTCACTTACTGTGTTGTTTCCTGCCTGTTCTAAAACCTTCGAAAAACCTTTCAAACTCTTCACAAAAATCTAAACTGAACCTTTTGAATTGAACTGACTCTCAATGAACTGTGAAATTGTTGAACATTGCCTACTGGTGATGACATAGGCTTATTACAAGCGTCAGGACTTAGCTGAGGAAAGAGACTGTTGGGATCTCCAGAGGGAAGTGGTGAAACAAAGGTCGCTCCGCAGCAAGCGTCTCCACAGCATCCCAGAGGTGGCTGAGGAAGAGTCTGACAGCGTGGACAGCATGGGCCAGCGCCTGAGCTTTGAAGAGGGCGGGCGGCCAGGAACGCCACACACTCAGCGGAGGATGTATCCCCAGGACACTCACATGCGAAACAATCTTCCCACCAACAAAACCTCCCGCCTGCAGCGCCAACGTTCCTCCCCTCGCTTCACTGACAGCCGCTTTGGCTACAATGCAGACGAGCGCAACTTTGGGCGGCCCAATCGGCAAAACACCAAGAGTCCTGACAGTGGTTTAGACTGTGGCAGTGAGGAAGAGGGCTCTCTAGGACGGGGTCATCGTGGGTACTATGCTCATAGGAGCCCCGTGCGTGGGCCTGTGCGGATCATCCACTGTGAGGGCCCGGTAGAAAGGCGGGCGCTGGCTATGGGCCGTAAAAGAACTCTGACGCGCCAGTGCAGTGTGGAGGAGGAATTCTCTGACATCCCAGTGACTGCAGCCCAGTTGGTACACACAGGTGACTTTAGGAACAGGGAGCACTTTGGGCCTGGTCGGGAAGTCGGGTCACGAAACTACTCCAGGGAAGGGGCCCTGAGCGAGGGCAGGCTGAACGAGCTGGACAGGGTCTATTACAGTCCCCACAGGGAGGCTAGGGCCCAGTCTTTGTCCAGGCTCAACCGGGACCAGCTGCTGGTGTGTGATTCAGACTTTCTGATGTATTTTCCATCAGCAAGCAGCAGCCATTATTTCTTGATATCTGTTTTTTTTTATTATTATTATGACAACCCCTTTCCTTTCATTTGGCTTTTTTTTCCCTCATTCTTAACAAGATTTCATGTTCATGGTTGGTCTCATTTGATTTCCTGTTTTGTGTGAATTACTTTGCTTGTATTCAGAATGCTAGGTGGATTTTTAAGTAAAGTGTTAAATACCTAAAGGCCATTTAAAAAAGTTTTGACTTCTCATGTCTTTAAGGGGAAAGGCTCCATTTAAAGGACAGTCTCTGTGCAATGCATGGACACATGCTGCCCCAGTCTTTTCTTATCTACCGGTGCCTTCTTTCTGTAAGCTGCCGCCTCCATATGTTGCTGTTCATGTCTCCCCAACTAGAGTTGCAGCCATAGTGCTCCACCATGCACTTGAAGCTTTATGTCAGCATATCTTGCCCCTCATTGCCTTCAATACAAAAAAGACTGAATCAAGACTTATGCTCCCTTCAGAGTTTAATTTAGGTCATCTGCCCATACACATCATCTCTTGCTTGTTTCAGGAAAAAAAGAACAAAAAAATGTTTTTTAATCATCATTTTTTTATCTATCATGTGTTGTGATTGTTAAAATGCCAACTGCCCTGGGCTGAAGCTATAATGGCTTTGCCCATTAAACAACATTTTTATTCATTTACAATCACACTCACTCTCTACCTTTACTCTTCTTTCTCTCAGCTGCTCTGTCGATCTATTCTTTATTCATCTTGTCTGTCTTTTGTGCCGGCATTTGCTTCCTTTTCTCACTGAGGAGCTGACATGCACAGAACAAAACAAATCATACAAATGGTCTTTAGCTAGACATGGAACCCCTTCTGAACCCAAATCCATGTTGTTGTGTTGGGGGTTTCTTTGATTTAGTTGTTTTGATAGTTTGTGGTGTTTCTTTATAATTTTTTTCAATTATCATTATTTTGCCTTCCTAAGGACAAATGGAAACCACATCATTTGCTCTTATGGTGTTTCAGTTGTCTTACAGGATTGTGGGATTCTTTTGAAATGTTTTTAAATGTTTACATGTCTTCACATTGCATGCAGTTTGTTTTTGTAATATCTTATTTGTTGTTTTTTACTCTAAAGATCATTGGAAACTTACCATCACACGGAAGCCCTGATCGTCTGGACCATTCAGGGAGGAGGCCGGTTCACATCGGCACCCCTCCTCAGCGACGACCCATCCCATCCATTGGTTAGTGAGGTCACCACATGAGGATCTCCACCTGCAGGGCCACTGATGTTTGTGCTATATATACCATGTTTCTCTTACCCACATCAGCCAAGCTGTACATCTTTCCCATAGAGCTTTTTACAACCACATAGGTCCTATTGTGGGGTGTCCGCGCACCCTGTAGCTGTCCATCCTCATGTGCTGGATTCGCAAAATGTTCATGTGCAGTTTTGCAGGAAAGTTATCCCAGACACACTCCCTATACCAGTGTTTACTGTGGGTTAACATGTTTACACAACCACCCAATTTGACCTCCTTGCAACAGTGCAACATTGCTGTTTTACACCCAGAGACTCCAGAGTGAAACCTGTTGCCTTGTGCACCTCACACCTCAGGGCAACCTCATCATCCTACTGTCTCAGCATGAGTGAATGGGCCATGGGGGTAGAGCAGAGTGTGTGTGCGGGGGATCTCTGACCGTAACGTTGTGATTGGTGTCTTCTGTAGAGATCACCATGGACAGTAACAGTGAGGGGAGTGAGGGGAACCTCTCACCTGTCAAGGAGGATGTTTACTATGGCAGTGTAGCTCGGCGCAGGATATGGCGATCTTTGCCCTCAGAGGATCAATATGGTATGTGGTGCAGCTTCTCTCCAAGATGACAGTTCAACTTGACAATTCCAGAAAAGGCCAAGAACCCTTCTTGGAAACATGCAGTAATATCATGGTGGTCTTTGTTCTGTGCTGGACAGTTAGCTGTTTTAAGTTTAGCTTAGCTTACCTGAAAAAAAGCTGACTGAGAAGACAAGACTGACCTCTTTTTCCGTTGCTGGAGAATGAATATCCCTTCCTTGTATGTACTCCTATACCTTCAATCCCAATAAACCCCAAACCACCCACTCTTCCCATTCACCCTTCATAATCAGGCCACTCTCCACCCAACTGCAGTTTAGCCCACCCTTATTTCCCTTACCTTTTCCACAACCGTCCTCTTTTCCTTCTCCTCTCGCCTTTATGAGACAGTAGACAGTTTCCTTTGTTAATTTTGCATGACCCATTTACAAAAAAAGTGAGAAGGAAAGAAACTTTACTCGATGAATTGACGCATTCTTGCCTTGATGGTATCGGTTGCACATTCATTAACTCTGCTGTCATGAAAAACTTAGGTTATATGACATCTTCCAACAACATATCTCAGTTACTAACTTAGCCGTTGTTTCAGTATCTGAGCTTTGTTTCAGACTTAAAATCTGCCATTTAAACATTTAACATGGTGATCCATGAAAAGCATGGGGAACTGATATCAGGTTCATCCCTTCCCCCTCACTGTCCCTGATATCTGCGTTACCAGGAACCACCGGGGCATTTGATATGTTATCATCCATCGGAACGTGCCTTGTTTGCCCTTTTCTGCTGCACATTGCTTCCAGATGTGGCTTTAACGCATGACACTACACCTGCATTTGATGTAGGAATGCTCTCTTTGCCAAGTATAATTCTGGGAAAGCATGCATGTTAATCAGCCTCTGTGAGATAAGGCAGTGAAACAGCAATGAAAAGTAGTGCAGTGTTACTTGTGTCCTCTTGATGTGCACTGTCATTCAGGTTCCCTTGCACCTCAAAAACCGCTTGACAAGTGTTTCCTTTCCGTGTTGTGCTGTGCTTTGTGATATTTTGTAACTGACATGCCAGCAGGCAGAGATGTGTGAACAAAGAACCTTGCTATCTTACAAATATGTATATAAAGGCATTTATTGGTGAGTGAAAACAACAGCATTTTCTTTATTCCAAATAAAAAGAAAAGATACAAACTAAAAATGTAACATGCCGTTTGACCTCTGGCTCTTTTTTCACACATGTATCTCATCACCCTCTCCCCTGTCAGCTGTAACAAAGAGACACCTTCTGCTCTCATTGCCTTTACAGCCAGCGTGGCTGTATAAGGCTGGTAGTAGCAGCAGAGGCCTCCTCTATGTTTCAGACGGTTATGGCGGACGCAGACACGGGCGGGGACGGCGATCTCCGGATTATTTTGAGGAATCGGAGCCAGAGGACCTGACCCGTGTGTTTGTAGCTCTGTTTGACTATGACCCCCTGTCCATGTCTCCCAACCCGGATGCTGCTGATGAGGAGCTGCCATTCAAGGAGGGCCAGATTATTAAGGTGGTGTCTTCTGTCCTGACAGTGCTAAGGCAGATAAATGATTCATATGATTAAGAAGATCTCTGGAACTTTCTTCATTAATCTTTTAGCTTTTTAAATATTCTCTGATTAATTGTCGTTAGCGATATGTTTGACAATTGCTTATAATCTCATTTAACTTGTAGCAGTCCCAGTCTGTAGGTTTTCTGACCTTTGTAGCAGAATATCATACTGATAGTCTTGTTTTTTTTTAGGTGTTTGGGAATAAGGATACTGATGGATTCTACAGGGCACAGATCCGGGACAGAGTGGGTCTGATCCCCTGTAACATGGTCTCTGAGATCCAAACAGAGGATGATGAAATGATGGACCAGCTCCTCAAACAGGGCTTCCTTCCTCTGAACACTCCCGTGGAGAAATTAGGTGTGACATCATTTTTGTCCAACTTGCTTTACTTTTTTTTTTGTTGCTTCCTTTTGGCTAACTTAATGCTGTTCTGAGCTGTCTTTTACTGACTTGCTTCTCCTTTACTTTACTCCTCCCACTTTATTCTGTTTTTCTGCTTTCCTGTAAAGTGAACTGCGACCGTTTCAAAGATGGCCGCTCAATAAATCGCAGGTCCAGAAAGTCAAAGAGAGGTCTGTTTGCACTAAAATGCTTCTCTGCTCTCTGCTTTGCTTTTTTGTACTTTTAGTTACTTTTACTTTCTATTTGCTGTATACTATGCCGTTCCTAACTAATACCATGGACTCAGTTTTCATCGAAGGACAGAATATCTCATTGTAAATTCACAGACTTTGCGTCCTCACTTCTTGTCATATTTTGACTGAGATTTTTAATTTCTTAACACAAATCACTCTAGTTTTTGTCTCTGAATTTTGTTACTTCACGTCTTTTCAGAAAGAAACAGGCGGAGCGGTCGTCAGCATCCGATGTCAACGCGGAGAATGGTGGCCCTGTATGACTATGACCCTCGAGAGAGCTCCCCCAACGTTGATGTTGAGGTAAGGATCTTCAATAGTTCTGGCTTTTACTTTGAACAAACCACTCTGTAAGAATCAGTATATTACCAAACACAAGAAGAGCATTCAAATTGCAAACTGGTTTGAGCGAGATGAGAAATTCTTATTTGTACTTCTCAAGAATGCAGAATTTGAAGAAATTTTTTGTTTATTTGGAAAACACAATCACTGTTGCCAAGTTACATTAGAAGATTAATGCCACTGTCATGTTTTTCTGTTTACTTTTACTTTATGGCTAACTAAATTCTAAACTAATTAAACGTTGAATGGCACTCTGAGAGCTCTTCTTGTGCCAAAGCCATTGCCCTAAAGAAGCTTTTGGTTTGACTTCGGCTTTTATGACTGTTTTGTATTTTTGTTTTATGTATTACATGTCATTGTATATTTTACTGAATTTACCTTTTATGTGACAGTTGTCTGTGATAGATGCTATATAAATAAACTTTCACTTACTATTTCAGTTTTAGAAGAAGACATTTGGATCTCCACAAAATTCTAACTTTCTTCCTTTGCTCATGCCTGAGTTTCATTAGACTCGGTCCAATGGTTTCTCTGTCAGCTTGCAGACAAACAGACAAACAGCAGTTTCATACACTTCTCCCTGAGTTATGGCTCACATTTTATCCCAGTTTTGATTATATATGCTCAATATAGCTAATCAGCAGCAATCAAGTGTCTTCTGGCTGCAGTGTCGTCTTTAATAGACAGAGTGGTTTCAGTCTTTTTGTGTAACTCTCGACAAGGTCATTTTTAAATTTTCCTTCAAATCCAATCAAGGTCATTACATGTACAGTTGAGGTTGAATAAGGAATTATTTTGGCAATATGTGGCTAGAGGATTGAAAGTACTCTCCCGTGCTGTTTTCTTTGGCCCTTCCCCCTTGGTTTCACTTGCTCTCACCTTTCTATTGGCACTGCCGCCGACACAGTATGAAGGCAACAGACTCAATGAGGAGGTGAGTGAGGGTGAGGAGGGTATAGTACTGTTTTCTCTGTGTGTGTTTCATCCCTCGTTTGTTGGAGTGCAAAGAAGGAGGTGGGCTTCAGATGACAGGTTATGGCCCTCTGTCTTTGGTGCTCCCCTTGTATTGCCTGAGCCAGCATCCTCCCTCAATTTGGTCTTTTGTGTCGACCTTACTCCTACATATTGTACATACACTGTTTGGTTTGTGTGGTCTTGAGAATCCCATAGGAGAGATCAATGTACCCAATGTGTTGCAATCCTGTCTGCATTTACTGTTGAAACAGTCCATCCTCTGAGACTGAATTGATGTGTTTGAGATGCCTCACATTGATTTGGAGAAGGAAGCACAGCATTTCAAACTCATTAATCACCATTAGATTTAATGTCTCGGAAAGTTTTTGAGACACAGAAACTGCTGTAAACCGTGATTTAAGTAAAGTAGATCAAATGTATCCTATTTGTCCCCCCCCTCCCCTTTTTCCCATTTTTGACAGGCTGAACTGACTTTCTGTGCCGGTGATGTCATCGCAGTTTTTGGTGAAATAGATGAAGATGGCTTTTACTATGTAAGCGCATCTGTCTATCTGTCAACTTATCGCCTTTAACTCATCATCAACCACACTTGCACACAGCTCTTCTGTTGATGTAGGCTGTCTCAGTTGCATGTTAAATCCAGTTCCAAGTTGAAATCAGGGTGGAGTCCGTGCCATCCTCCGTTGCACTCTTTGTTCTTCTCGTAGCTTAGAATAGTTCTTTACTGTTCTGTTTGATCTTAGCTCCTAACGTTCTGAGAGGTTTCGGACTTTACTGCATATCTGACAACCAAAGAAGAAAAAATTCAAGTTGGTGGCAATAACATTTAAAAAATTTTTGCTTTAGGCAAAAAGATGTAATAATATGAGCTCTATTCAAAAGAAAACACTGCGAAGATTCTGTCATCAATGGTCCTGATTAATTCTTCTGTAAAGTTAATGGAGAAACATGATGTTTACAATACAAATTAATATGTATGAATTAACATGATCCAATGTTATTTACTTCATCCTATATTCTTCCATGCCCTACATCTACCAATTTATCAAATCCAACATTGCCACAATTCTGCTCTTTTACACAGACTATCAGCTGTAAGCTGTAAGATCCAATTTTGGACAAAGTTAGATTGCTCTTTGTAATCAAACTATTTAGTATGAGTAGGTTTACTTTTACAACATCATGTTGTGAGTTAAGTAAATTATCTAAACCCAGCTCATGTTCCCTTAGTGACTAAACAGTCCAGTATGAAGCTATTATTAGAGAAATGAAAGGCTCAATCTATTGGAAATCCCTGATAAGTTTTAAAACTGACTCATTAACGCAGAGAAACAAAATCTTGTCACACAACATTTCCACTGTGTCACTGTCCTTGTGTACTCCACAGGGTGAGCTCAATGGACACAAGGGGCTTGTTCCTTCCAACTTTCTAGAAGAAGTGCCTGATGATGTTGAGGTTTTTCTCACTGATTCACCATCTCGGTACCCACAGGACACTCCAGCACGGATAAAGACCAAAAGGGTACATGCTCCTTCGCAGTACTAGCCCTCTGTCATCCATTTACTTTTTTCTGTTCCCTCTCTCCCTTAGTTTCGTGTCTGTGCGTGTGTCTCATTGATCTAAGTACAAAGTACTTTAGAGCATTACACTGTAAATAAATAGATGTTTTAAAATCTATGAAAAAAGAAACTTTAATAATAAAACTTGACAGAGGTACTTTTATTTTTATTGTTTACTACTGTGAAAGGGGGAAGTTCTGCATTGTTTAATACATGAATTTATTGTATTCATAAAGCATTCTCAATGAGAGTAATATTGACGGGCAGATGCTCCTGTGACTTTTTACGTGTGTCATGTCTTAAAAAACAGTACTTTTTGCACATGCATATTTATCATTCAGACAGATGCTTTATGAATATATTGTGTTTGATCTTAATTAATTTCTAATAGAGTAAATAGTTTTGTTGTACTGAAAGATGAACTATGTAGTCTGTAGCTTAGCATGGTATATAGTCCAGATGCATGAACCCTTGAAAATTTTATATAAAGATAAGTCTAGCATAGTACAACTTTTGTATCTGCCTTGTTTTGTAAATTGCTTTCTTGTAAAGTACCAAGCAAAGGTCACTTAACCTATGTTGCCATCAGAGAATTATTTATTAAATGTAAATATGTGATGTTATTTTTGTGTTTAACAAATAATGCAATTGTTTAAATATTTATAGGTGTCATCAGATATTTCTTTCCTTGTCTTCTAATTTGCCATTGTCATAGTGCAAACTATTGAAATGCCATCACCATGTTTTTTTTTATTTCTTTTCTTCACCTGCTTGGCAAAACAGAAGAAGAGTGTTCATTTCACACCTTAAAGGCTCTGTTTCCGTCACGTAAGTGAGCAACTGAGGATACCAAGATTACGCTCCCCTCGTCTAATGCAGATGACATGGGTACCCTTAGTTTCTGGTATGCAGCAAGTATACTTTGTATGACATTCCTTTAGTGCTACTGTGTCTCTAAGTGTTTTTACCGATCCTCTTTGTTTTAACTGAAACACTCAAAACTGTTTGTTGATAGGGCATAGTAACCCCAGCCAATGCATTAGACAAGAAGTATGGTATCTTCAGTTGTTTCTCTGAGTGTTGTACATGACAATGTCTGTCTCCTGCAATAAGTCTCCTGCTGTAACTCATGATAAGCTAAAAGGCTATACTTGCACATTTACCTTCAAATATTAAGAGAACTACTTCAAATGAATAGCCCTGCTAACACTTGTGTCAAACAGAATGTGATGACTTTCAAGTCATTTAAACCCGATAATATACTGAAATTATCACTAACACATGCCTTTTTGAAACAGTGAGATACTGGTTTTGAACCTTAAGAATATGATGTCAGCAAAATGTTGAAAAAAGGAGGTTGCATGGAGAAGAGGCTGTGATCTTTTGGGTCCTCGGGCAGCACTAAAAAACTGCTGATTCTGTAGTGGAATTCAATTCATGGACATAAAAACCACTGTTGCTGAACAAAGTTTCATCCACAAATGAAAGTTTAACCTTTGTCATGAAAATAATTAGAAGAAGAAACAGTAAGAAAACATACATAAACAACATACTGAAAAGTTCTTCCATGAACCTGAGCTCATTTAAGTTGTACTAAGGAGCATCGAAAAAGTGTCCTGTGGTCTGCCGGGAGGACACGGTGTCTTCCAAGATTAAGAGGAAGGCGACCGTCCAACTTGCATTAGTGCACATGGTATTCGTAATTTGCTCCTCTCTGAGGCACCGTTGATGCTGTGCATTATATAAGTTCTGGATCATCATATATCTTTTTTTTTAGGGAAGGCCTGCTTATTTCAGCAAAACAGTGTCAGAGTACATTTGCTATGTATTCTAACTGCATGAGTCCAGAGTAAAAGACTTACAGGTGCTAAACTGTGTGCAGTCCAGACCTTTCATTTGTTCTGGTGTAAAAATACAACAAAGTAGGTCTGGAACTGTTTAGTAGCTAAATAATGGGGGGAAACATTTTACTTTCAACTCTTCACCAATTGGTTGTTTTAATGAGAGGAAATGCCACACAGTAGTAAACTGAGACATCTTGCTGTTATCTAATTTCTGTTTTTGAACATTTAATGTGTTGTCTTGCTTTATTTTAAACATAAGCTTAAATCATTTGCAACTAATTGCACTCTGTGGTATTGTACAGTTTCCTCTGTGTCCTAAACGTTTGGGCATAGGTTTCAAATCCATGCAAAACCGTAAAAGCATACACAAAAAAAACAGCTTGCTTGGTGATGGAATTAGATAATTTCTGTCAAAACGGGTTGGTCGTCAAATTAATGCTTAGTCCTGTGAATCATAATTAAATAATAATTAAAACAAAAAAGTATTCATGAAGTGAGACTATGCAACTTTTATTTCCCTTTTTATTTCACTTTTATGCACGGCTGCTAATGACTAATGTTGTGGGAAAGTGTGAAATTGCTACATTTAGCTAAATGCCATGTTAATGAGGCAGTTGCACAAATGATAAAGAGGCAGAAAAATGACTCGGTGAGAAAAGTCTGCCACACAGCAGTATTTAACTTCCATTAAAAACATTGGCCTAAACAAGCTGCAACAACACATTGTATGTGTGTATTAGAATAGGCAGTGCAGCATTTTGTTTCTTATTCTTATTTTTTCCATCATCATTAAAACAATGTTTTGTTCTCACAACAGTCACCAAAGTCTTGCTTTAAAACTTGGCGCATTTTCTGCTGTCCAAATTATGTTGATGTACAAATACATCACACGCACTAAATTTGTACTGATCTCTCATCCAAAAGTGCAATTTAAAAGCCTTTTAGCTCATGATTACAGAAAAGTAATAGTGACCAGTAGTCTATCTGTAACCCAGTTGTATCAGTAAATATATGTATTTAACAGGCAGGAAAGTGAATGTGATATAGATATGCCCCACTTACCCCAAAATGCAAATGTATCTGTTTATGTGAGAGAAACTGCCCTGCCATTGATAGTCACTGTTGGGAAAAATTGTCACCTTACACTGATGTTAAAGTTAGTTAATGTCATGCTTAAATTGTGTGTTGTTTTATTTATAGGAGCTTAATTTTTTTTAAAAAGAAAGAAAACTGTCTCTACCAGGCAATGGGGATTGGAGGGAGGGAGTGTTCATCTATACCTGAGTGCACAGAGCAACATTCAGGGGGTAGAATTCAGAGCTATGGTGGCCATGCTGAGAGAGAAAGGACTTAAGACAAGAAGGGGAGTAGTGACTGTGGTATAAGAGACAGCTGGCTTTTTAACACCCTCAACTGTCCCTTACGGGTCTCCCATTAGGTTCCGTTGGAAAAATCTGGTCCGCCCAGAAGAGCAGCCTCTTCCACAGTGCATCCACACATCCCTGGCTCTGGCCCTGCATCCGTGGGGCCCCGCAGTCCCGTCAGGGCCCAAATGGACATGTACTCCTCCAAAAAGAAAAAGGGACTTCTCACCAAAGGGAAGAAACTATTGCAAAGACTTGGCGCTGTAAACTAATTTCTTGACACACTTGAGGAGAGTGTCATCCATTTCTTTATTTTTAAAAAAAGGCAAAAAAAATATATATATATATAATTCCAGTGCAGAAGTTGCATTTGTGAGCTTAGCAAATGCTTTATTCTTTTACATCTGTTATATATTAGAATATTTGTATTTTGTTATTGATATCAACTCCATATTTTCAATAACACATTTCATATTACGGTCCCACAACCTCTTGGTGTTGGACAATGTAGTACTGAGTTACTTACCTCTGAACCTCTGGATGAACATTCTCCATTTAGCACTTGGTTGAGTCTTGCACTTTTAAACTACATGACTCTGGCTAGTGTATACTGGAACCAGGGTGTCACTCAAACACAGAGGGCTCAGTTAAATCTTGGAGTCCATATTGAATCGAATGCAAGATTTCAAGTGTTTTGACTTGAGCTGGTTCATAACAGCCAGTCACACACATTGAAATAGGTCTGCATGCTTTACTTCAGCACATTCCCTTCTGACCCCTCAAGAGTGCATGCAAACATGTTGGGCTCATTGTGGAACTTGGAGCATGCAGTATACTAACAAATTAGCAAAATTAACTTCTCTTCTGCCCTACTTCAACACCTGTGACAGAGCAATGCATTTCCCTCACAAACATGTTGGGCACTTACATAACAAGCACATTCTGTATCTACTACAGGGTCTCTGCAGTAAAATCAGCCCCAATGGAAATGCCTGGTAGATCAAACCTTCATGTATTTGCCTTATGATCGCACAGTGGTTAGTACTTTATCCAGTTGAGTGTGCAGTTTCATGTCTTTCAATAGTCTGTTACCCCACATACTATTTGCAGAAGTTATTCCTGTCTTGTGATATGCAGGGTGACTCATGTTGTCTATAGAGTCATATACGTACCATCAGACTCCTGTGTTGATGTTGTCCATCATCCATTGTGAAGATCAAAAAAGAAACTGTTTTTAATCTTACAAATATAATTACATAGAACGGAGACGCCTGAAAAGGTCAAAATGGCCTTTTCATATTAAATTTGGGGACAACAGAAGAATATAAAAGCACTTACTTTACACCACACTGCTGCAAATCTGATTAACAAACCACGAAGAAATTATATGCAACAGTAAAAACGACTTCTGAAATTCAGTCCTGTCATTGCACCGTTTCAGTCAAAGCACGCAGCACTTGTGTCACAAAGGTTGTAGGTTTAATGACTCCATAGTAGTAAATGTTGAAACACAAGACTACCTCTATGCTGCCTCTCTACCTGCTGACCCAAATTCTAAGATGTTAGAACGGGCCAATTTGTCATCGCCTGTCGAGTGTCCCAAATTGTGTTGGTGGAGGATACAAGTACTGTATATCAATATATTTCTATATCTACACCTTAATGTAGTGAATGTACAATGAATTGAAAGCCAATGTATTTTCAAGTTGCCCAAAAGGATTTATGCAGATGTCCAACTTTGTGTGAAATGAATCCGTCCACTCATTTCCTTGCACCCGTTCTCCATTTCATCCTCCAATGCATTTTAAAATCTAGCCTGATTTTCTACACACGAGTTAAACTGAAACTGCCAAATAAGGAAAAATAAGAGGAATGTATGCAAAACATTCTTTCTGTACAATTCTCAGCCAAGCAGCCATAGTTACCTACAGTAAACAGATGAGCATCTTTTTCCTATACATGGACCATGTCCACACACATTGCTTTTATTCATTTTGAGTGACTGCAGTTCTTTTTGTACTTTGTCCATTTGTAAAATTGTTTTTAAATGTTTATACTTGATTTTCAAACTGCCTTTTTTGTACATTTAACTTTATAATCAAACAGTGCAAGCTTTCCCCATGGTGTCTTGAAGACCATATTGTTAAGTCTGCAATTGTGTGCTAGCTTTATGATAAGAATTATCAGCCTATATTGATGGTTACAAATTATTGTGTGGGTGTGCATGTGCAATCTTTTATAAAAAGAAACTAAATCTAAATAAATTTGATATTTTGTAATGTTTGCCTGTCTGATTTAACTTGAAACATAGACCACACAACATTAAAGGTTTATTACAAACATAAACAACTCAACAACACCAGCTGTCAGGACTAACTAACTTAACAAAACTTAACTAACAGCCATCACACAGAACCTGCACAAGGTAACTCGAGTCTGAGCCTTAAATGCTTTTTTTTCCTTAAAGATAGAAGAGGTAGTCGTCCAGTTGCACATTTGGCTCCCTGTGAATGCTCTGGCCCACAAGAAAAGCCAACTTGTGGGCGTACATGCAGGGAGCAGGCACTCGGATGATCCCCTAAAGCACAAAAGGAGAAAATCATGCATGCAGCTCCTGAGACTAAAACACAATGAGTGAGACAGGTTCTAATTTCTTTGTTGCCAAAAGCTCACCAAACATTTCTTCACTGTAATAAATGTTCATTACATGTACCTGTGCTCATCTCCATTAATGTTCTGTGATTTTTGACACAATTTCATGTTTGAACAGTCATTTTGTTACTCAATTACATTTACCAGAATATGAAAAAGGGCAAAGCGCCAATAAGACATTTTGCATTGATCACAAACCTAATGTCAGAATTAAAAAAGTAAAATTACAGATTATTTTTAAATCATTTTCAACGACTAAAAATAAAATCTAAACCTGGACTGAAATTGCTTTTCTTTAAGCAACTTCTGTCAGGTGGCAGAGAAGAGGTGCAGGCCTCCTGCTTGTAGTCTGATCTCCACAGCCGAGTTATTAAAAAGTCACTCAATATCTCACTTTTCAATATGCGAAGCCCGCTGGCCCTTTGTTCTCTCAGGTCATTAATCAATTGGATCTTCCGTTACCGTCATTATTCATGACTAAATGAGGTAAAAACACTGTCCACATGAAGATCCACTCCTTTCAGTGTAAACATCATATAAACACACCAGACAGAAGCGAATAAAAGTGAAACTTAAACCTGTGAAGACACTTTCCACATTTTTGAGACCTGCAAAACCCAAATATCTAACTTCATAGCTTTCCAACATCTCACAAACGTGTAATTATTCTTTTCAAAACCAGCTCACCTGCCAGTTGTAGTACAAATGGCACAGCTTGTAGGTGAGCCGCTGCATGTGATCAGGCTTTAGTCCACTGGTGTCATACACCACATTGTAGTGGGTTGGTGAGACACTTCCACATCTCACAGCCTGGCTCACAATGTAGAAGTCATACCTAAAACATTTTAATAAAAGCTGTTATAGCATTTCGTTCCCATACTACAACATACCATGAAAGAACAGCTGGAGAACAAACATACCACTCTGGGCGGGTGACCTCTGTGTCAATGATGGTGCCTGGTGGAGGGTTGGAAACCTTGTCACCAATCATGGCGAAAAACCTGCTGTTGATGCGCTTCTTCACCACCACCACACTCAGCTTGGGTCTACAACAAGCAGATGGAGAAATCCTAACAAAACCTGGTAACTGTGATGTACAACTCCAGTTTTGTGTAGAGTTGCACGGTACCCCGCGGTACCAAATCGTTACGGTTCCTGCTATACTAGAGATTCTACACGATGGTACTACCGTGATTTACTATACTAACGGTGCCAGTTTCCGCTACACAGCTGCTGAATGATTGGCTGTTTGCCTGTTACTGGTGGCCTCTGGGATATGATAGGCTGTTCTGTTAGCTGATTGGCTGTTCGTGTGTTTCTGACGGCTAGAATGAACTCCAAGTGGACAGCTCCTCTTCGACAGAAATTTGTTTCAAAACAAAAGTTATGTCTCGCCCAGACGCACGCACAGCGGTCACAAACACGAGCCAACACACACACACACACACACACACACACACACACACACACCCTGGCAGAAGCACTGGGCCCGAGCGGTGAGTCTGCCGCAGCGTGCTAGTGGCACCACTAAAAACAAACCCCAAAAGCCACATTTGGAACTATTGTGGGTTTAAACAAGGCACAGACGGTAAAGCAGTAGATGATGGCCGTTACTGTGCAGGCGCTGCCACCGAGCTATAGGAGCCAAAGGAGGCAACACATCCAACCTCATAAAACACCTGCAGTGTCGTCACCCAGATTTATGTCGAACACCAGGTCAGTATTTCCTGTTTATTTTCTAATTGGCTAATATTAGGCTATATGCAGGCTGAAGAATGAAGTGTTAAAAGATGTTAAAGCACCTAGAAAATACATAAAAATATAGTTTTCACAGGGAATCAGTTCCTATTGTATTTTGTCCTCTATGGTTTATGTTGTAGTAGAAGCATTACTGTCAAAGATTTTTTAAACAGTGGATTTGTTATCCTAAGTCGATTATTTCTATTAGTATTATGTTTATCATGCACATAACAACATAGGTAATTAATAAGTATTTACAACTTGTACAAATACACTGCAGTTCATAAAAAACAATTAAAAAAAAGGCTGCAGTATCACGATAACACCCGGAACCGTGATACTTTGTCTGGTATAGTATCGTGGTTACTTATTTTGGTATCGTGACAACTCTAGTTTTGTGAGCTCCCTAATCAATATCTACAGAAAGGTAGAAGAAAGAAGCCAAAATTCTAACTGATTTCAGCTGACACATACAAGCGTTTTGTGCTCAGTGTCAGAAACATTCGAAATGTACCAAACAGCAACTACATGAAGCTGCTTTTAGGGCTTTTTAACAGAAGGTTTGGACTCACTCGTAGTCCTGCCCCATGGACTTGATGGAGTCCATGATCTGCGAAACCTCATAGTTGACCACACTGTGCAGCTGGCCATCTCCCACGCCATCTCTGTACACTATGATGCGTGAAGGCAAGCAGTTGTTGAACTTCAGGTAGTCTTTCAGTGCACCTGGAAAACAATGTCGCTGTCAGTTACAGTCATTCAGTATGCCGATGAGTCTGCCGTAAAAATGACAGAAAGTGAGCAAAGCAACTTGCCAACTAAGGCCATCTTCAATCCATCCATGATTTCCTGGCCTTTGTGCTGCAGCACACACTTTGAGAACCATCTTGAACAGAAAAATTGGAGATATTACTGATGTCATGTCAAAAACTCAGAGCCCATAAAACTACTTGAATACCCATTTGTGCATATGTTAAGCATATTTTAATTCACTGTGGGAATATGCCATAAAGGCAAACCCAGTTGCCAGCTGTGTTTCTGATACTAACCTGCTCATTGTGTTGTTAAGGCTGGCCACGAGAGCACCAATGGATCTCTTCCCAGCGATGGTGTCATGGTAGCAGTCGATGCCCACAATCATCAGCTGTTTGAGCTGCACCAACCAATCAGAAAATGTAATAATGAAACACCATGGTCTGTCATCTTTTGACCCAAACCTTAAGGTTTTAGCAGTGCCACTTAAGGAACGTCGCTTCAGACACAATTTCAAAACCAAGTCACAGAAATCCAAGGTACAGCCAAAAAAAAAAAAAATCTAGTTGTATGATCAAAACTGACTAAAAGACACGAGTAAATCTCTATATAATGACATCTTTAACCTTAACAAGAATAAAGAACTGAGGAGAAGACAAAGTAAAGATGGCAAACAAGCACAAAGAAAAAAAGGTGCTTTCCAACAGGACTTACAGGAATTTCCACACTCCACAGCTCTCCTCCCATTTTACACACGATCTGCATTGCAATCTTGGTTGCCACGGTCATGAGTGCTTGAGGTCGGCTGAGGGTGCGGGATAATACACACTGGCTTGGAACGGGACAGTCCACACAAAGGAACTTCTTCAAGCTGTCGTACTTGTCCTTTCTGTTGCTGGGGAGGACTACCACCACCTAATAAATGGAACACACCAGAAAATCTAATAATGCTTTGTTCATTTTTTTAACATCTCTAAACCTTCTATCATTACAAATACGAGGTTGTACATGTTATTGCTGACTAAAGATGAGTACCTTTCAAATATCAATCAATGCTGGTAACCAACAATATATTTCTGTGATACTTCATGTAATAAAGTATGTAGTCAAAAGCTTTGATTGGGGTGAAGGATTGCCAAATTCTCAATTTCAGAGCAGAATATAAAAAGACTCCAGTTCATTTGAAATCTTGTGTTTTAAAGCCTACAGTGATGTTTACATTTATTTGCTCCACATTTCCAATGTGTGTTTGGGCATTAAATAAAGAACAAGCCACAGTGCTGTTGTGTCCATGTACTTCAGAAAGAAGAGCTAAGTGCGAGGCCAAGGCTGTGCATCTTCAAAAATAAGTTTGTTGCCAGGAAAGTTGTATGAATCAGTGTTAGGAGTTCAGCGCCTCAGCCAGTAGCTGCTAGAACTAAATCCTACTGCTCCTCCATGGTTCATAAAGAAATATCTAAAGAAATTACTAAAATATGCAGGTGTTAAAAGTATAAACAGGGGTAGTTTTCCATGTCTAATATAAAACATCTGATCATTTAAACAAACCATTTGTGTATGGGGTCCGACGTTCTGCTGTAAGGCTCTGAGAAGAGACTCCTTATGGTCATCAAACTCAATCCTGCAGTTAAAAAAAGGAAAAAAATAACCATTGATGAAATTACATGAAATTACATTACATTTTGTATTAAATTAGAATTAAAACAATGTATTTGAAGCAAACTGGGATTACACTAAAATAATGTAATCTCTACCAGAACCAGTCATAACCAAATAAATAAAACAGCGATCCGGATCCACTTCAAAAACTTCAACTGCTCCAACTCTCAACTAATTCAATGAAATTCAGTTTTGTATTTTTCCATTATCATACAGAGACAAAGCTGCACCCGACCTAACCTAACATAGCTCTACTTGGGCTCTCAAAACGAGGATCATCAATATTTTTTCCATAATGATAAACCTATACCTTGTATACACTGAACTTACATGACAGCTCTCTGTATGTGGAGGCCCAGCGGACCTGAGACTTTGCCAAGGGTCTGCAGGAGGGCCTGTGCTTCATTGCCGTTGCGACGGGTGTGAAACATGAGCCAGTTATTCAGTGGGGGAGCACTGATCAGAGGTACCCCGCGCATCTCTCTGGACCAGTCGGCTGTTTGAGGGTTGTAGTCATACTAGGAACCATATCGCATAAATATCTGAATTTACATCATAGTCAACTTAATTCAATCAAATGAACAAAGTTATGCAACCAGAACTGCATTACCGATTTTGATCCTTGGAAAATCCTCTCTCCTCCGACGACTCTGCCAGTCAGATTTAGAAGTTGCTTATCAAAGCTGAGTCCCCACTTATCCAACTCTGCCTGTGCTTCAGCATTCCTAAGAAATAATGTTCAGGATTTAAATCCAAGCCAGTTATTGTCATGACAAAAAAAAGACAATTTCAAAGAAAACCCATGTATAGAGGCTTAAATTACAGATTACAGACATTTTAAAATGTCACAAATTCATGTCTCCAAGGTGAATATGTGACGGGTTCGATATCAACATTTCATAAATTGCATCTCTCCACTGATGGGGAAAAAAAGCCAGTCGGGACTAATTGGGATTCAAAGCTTTGAAATCACATCGTCACAGCTCTGGATACCAGTGATGGGAATTTTGGCTCTTTTTAGTGAGCCGGATCATTTGGCTCAGCTCACCAAGAAGAGTCTGCTCTTTCTGCTCCCAAACAGCTCTCCATTTTACCCCTTATACCTTTAAAATTCAACCAAATTTAGCGCCGTTTTGACTTGTGATTTGAACACACTTAATGTCAATAAATTGCTGTAGCCATTTAAAGTTGTAAAATCCCTTGTAACTCTAACTTGCTTGAAGAACCACTTTGCTACACAAAGCAGGTAGAAAATGGCTATAAAAGAACCTAAGCATAGAAATTAAAATAGGACAGCTATTGACAACTGTCAAAATGCATCCAAATGCGACATCTTTTTCTGCTTTCAGTCATCTTTGCACCACACTCCTCTCTTTCAGCGCCCCCCCCCCCCCCTCCTCCTCCTCCTCCTCCTGTCACCGTCTCAGCGCTGCTACCCCCGCCCCTCCCTGCTTGGTGGTAGGATCCTTATCAATCCTCACATGGTTGGTTGCACAGCATGCACATGACACCCGTAGCCAACGCCCGCAGGTACTTTTCCAAAAGCGAAAAGTAAAAAAACAAAAACAACCCATCGTTCACTTAAAAGAGCCGTCTCTCTGAACCGGCTCGTGCACGACAGACACGCGACTACTGGATACCTGCAACAGTTCTGAGGTTAAAAACAGATTAAATGAGACAAAAACATACTCCTCTGGTTGCTCAGATATCATACACCTACTTCTGTATGTTAGTGATGAATCTGTCGAGACGTTTCTCCCTCTGCTCTGGGCTCAGTCTGGTGTGCAAGCTCAAGTCTTTCATGATAGTGAAGTCTGAACGCATCTTATCAGTTAAACCTGCAAAACAGAGGTTTTACTTTACGTTTACACACATTTATGATTTACTGTGGAAGACATCTGAACAGACTGCAGTTTTGGAACCAACTTATGCTGCAACAAGTATTTCACATGGTCTGCATTCATCGTCGATTTATTTATTGAAATATTCTGCAAAATTTCATGCTCATACACATTTGATATTGTTGTAATAGGTGAAAATTTTTTTCTAGGTTTAAGTTGAGAAAGGTTGAACCTGTGAGGTAGCACAGTTCTGGGACAAGCATGGCTGGGCCAGGAGGAGGGCCTGCAGCAGGACCCATCTTCTTCACATGGCTGATGAGCAGCACCTGGTTCCCATCAGTGATGTCCAAGCCATATTGCTATGAAGACAAATGATACACGTAAGAGGCGAGAGGAAAAGGAATGGTTCATGATGAGGCCATTTTACACTCGGGTACACACCAGAAGATTCCAACAGCAAATCTATTCCTAACATTTTATGCACTGCATTGTCAGGCATGTATTGTGCACAATTCCAACTTGAGTCACAGCATTTTAGCATCTTCTTTACGTCAGTCATTGTGTACGTGCCAGAGTAGGAAGGCTTGTGTACAAGTTTCCCCGTTTGACCAACTTAGGGAGTATCGACACTTACGGTCTTGTAGTAGTTCTTGAAGGAGATGTCTGCGTCTCCTCTCTTGAAAGTGTTGTTCGGAGTGTGATCCCAAGCAATATCGTCAATCCTGTAGGTTCTGTTATTGTACCTGAAATTGGAAATAAAGCACTTGACATGTATTGGAGTCCTGAAATGTTCTCTGGATGTTCCACAGTTGTGTCCCTCTACGTTCGCTCTGGAGATGGCTCCTCCAACAGAGTATCTCTAGGTGCGGAACACTTAACTTGATAACAATCATGGGGAAAGAAATATTACAAAACCTAACCAAACTGCAAAACATACCTTAAAAACATATTAGCTTGATTTTCCTTTAATTGTATCAAATTGATGTCACTGAAGGGGAACTGGCGTAGGTCTTACACCACATGGACCACCAGTGGACTGGATAGTGTAGTGGTATGATTGCCACCTTTCATGTGGGAGATCTGGGTTCAAATCCCCTGCATGAAAGGTACTGTCTCCAGTAGGGGTCCTTAGGCACAACCCCCTTACCCTATCTGCCTATCTAAGTAAGTCGCTTTGGATAAAAGCATCCACAAAACCACGTGGAATATGATTAAGTGTTGAATTTATATCAGCTTATTATTACCTTTCTCTGCATCCGAGCAGGAGGGTTAAAGTCTCATGACCGCTACCTGGTTACAACTGATCAACTCTCCATTCTTCACTTTTTGAATAATAATAAATACGGATTTACACTCAACAGCTGTTATTTCTGTCCGTTACCAACAGCATCACTAAAGGAATGAGAATAGGCAGACAGTAGCAGCTGTGAACCACCAGGGTTACCATACATTTAGAACTGCCAAGTATAACATTAGAAAGATGCAAGACTTGTTTAATATGATACATTTAGGTGTGAAATTACTTTGTTAGGACTATGAGCCCAATAAGCTCCTTGCCACAGATCTCGGCGAAGCGCTGGTTTCCACACTGATGCCTCAGGTTAGTCATAAAGTCGAGCACCGTCTCACTTCGCAGCACCTTGTGGCTCACGTCAGTGCACATCATGATGGAAGACTCATAATGCAAGATGGTGGTGCTATAGCCTGGCCAGATGGTCAGCCTGAAATTTGAAAAAAAGAAAAAAAAGAAAAGAAAATCACTCTTTTTCATCGAAGATGTAATTCTTAATAGTTTGACCTTAATTTTTTGCTTCTAACTTCTCCCTGTGAAGAGGGCTGCTTTTAACTACTCCATTATCTGTTCATTTCAGAAAATTTGTTGTTTAGTTTATGAAATATGTACAATCCCAAGACAACAAACCCAAATGTAAACATATTTATACAGATAATCAAGAACATGTCACATGAGATGGCAGAATCAGGAGGTGTTGATGTTTGGCAATTTCTGATTTGGAAAATTATTGCAGCAATTGAGGGAAAAAATAAAATAGTTGGCAACAATTTAACAATACAAGTGCAGTTTCAAGTACAGCCAAAAAATAACCGGGCCAAAAATTTGCTTCTAAAACGATCATTGATGTATGTTAGCAGAAACAACAAACTGCCTTGTCAGTATAGTTCCTTCTTGATCATCTGTAGACCTCAGGAGCTGAGATCTTTTTCATTTAAAATGTACAATGCAGATGGCAAGACATCTACTTTGAAAATGGGACACACTTTCAAACATTTAGATTTCCAAAGTGTGCAAGTACACACACACACACACACACACACACACACACACACACACACACACACACACACACACACACACACACACACACACACACACACACACACACACACACACACACACACACACACACACACACACACACACACACACACACACACACACACACACACACACACACACACACACACACACACACACAAAATAAATACAAATTTGTTCAAATAAATAAATTAAAAAAATTTTTAAAAAAATCAGTGGAGAAGGACTTCACTACTTTCATGTTTACACATCAGCCATAACAGCTTAGACTTTTCAGGTAGATTGCATTTGCTAATTATATGTATGATTTGCAAAACAAAGAGGAAAAACAGCTGATATACTTATGTTGTGGAATGTTGAGAGGATCACTGGGGTTGTAGTGGTTGCGTCCAATCTGCTGCATGTTGAGGATTCTCAAGATCCTGTAAAAATTAAACACCATGACAGACATTTCTAAGTTTTCACTGATCCAAATTACAATGAGAAGGAGCAGCTACAAATCTAGTTATTGGAAGAAATTCTTTTCAATTTAGCTGATGCATTACCTACAGAGACCTTCTCATTTCAGGTCTTTTAAAGGGCTGAACCAGGACAACTGACCTCCTGAATATGATGTTGTAGAACTGAATACACACTGGCGATGTGGGTGGCAGTTCATTTGTCAGTGTGACTGTTATCTGAACCTTCTCTCCATTCCTGGTCTCACTGTAGAGCACAGTCTCCTAAACATTTAATCATGACAGAGAAACCTAGATTACTCTGATGGAAACAAAATTTATTTGACTGCTCTTACACTGGAATAAACACAGAGCCATCAAATCAAATTACACCTACTTCATTACTTTAATTTGCTGTTTGAAACAGCTGTATCCACACATGCTGTACCTTGCCATGCAATCTGTGAGGCAGAAAAAGCAGAGCACCGTCAAAGCTTCGTGCTAAGCCAAGCACTTGCTCATGCTGGAAAAGGAGGGCAGATCTCAGGCGTCGAGACTCCATTGGTGGTTTGAAGTCCACATGGTACTGATACAGAACCCACTGAGGGCGGGACAGAATGCGGAAGAAGTTTGCTGACAACCTAATGACAGCGCCAGATGTTCCTAGAGAAATGTGCACACACAATTTTAAGAATAAATGAACACTCCTCCAGGGTAATAAAATGTACATTATCTGAATGGGTTGGTGCAAGTTAATTCAAAATGACAGACCACACTTTGATTCCTTCACATGCTCCATCGCCTGTCTGGTGTTGATTCCTGTATCATGAAAATCCCGCCGACGTCCACCTCTCTCTCCCAGTTTCACTTGCTGAAACCCAGCTGAAATCTGTAGGACAGCTGGTGAAACCCATACTAGCACTCTTAGAACCATTCTGTTTAAACAGTATTGCAATTCTTAGAAAAATCTAAATAACATGCACCAAGTTTAAATATATTGTAGCTTTACAGTCCTTGGAATGTACAATAGACAGTTTTGTTTTAAAGGACTGCCAAATAATATTCATCACCATGGTGCGGCGAATTAAAGGGGAACTCCGGTATTTTTAAACCTAGAAATTATTTCTGGCATGAAAATTTATCTACACAGGCACTCTACTGGGACCACTTAATCCACATGCCCCCCGGAGCACAGTTTATTTACTCCTTTCTCTGTGACAGTCGGCTAACTTCACACAGAGTTTGCTACTGCTAGTTTTGTGCAACATGGCGGGATATTTATCAAATTTTGACCATGTGAACGACGACTTTGAGTAAGATGGACGTTCTTACTGGAGTGAATGAGCTGTGCTGCAGCCATGTGTGTGAATGAAGTGGTCCCAGTAGAGGTGTGTGTAGAATTCCCTCTGTTAGCTCTCCTATAGCTGCAAGTAGCCACATAACAGTAGCTATGTGCTAACAGAGCTATAGTACACTTCGTTCATTCATTCGTCTTAAAGTATTGATGAAATAAAGACAGATAATGCCTTATTTAGAGGTTGCATCATCCCTGCTCCATTAACTCCGTTATATGTATATAAGCTGATTGCGAGTTTTCTAAATAGCTTTCGAAGGACGCCGACTTTCACCAAACTGTTCTCGGTGAGTAGATAAACGTATTTCATGCCAGAAATAAGGTCTAGGTTTAAAAATACCGGAGCTCCCCTTTAAATAAGCTTCAAAATCAGACTAACTATCACGTGGTCAGTTCTTCTGCACTTCAGTCCTTGCTTTAGTTAATGTTTGTTAGTTTGACACAACATATAAAACCTGACTCCGACTGTACCTTCAGCAGCATAAGCTCCTGGAGCACCTTTCTGCCTCCCTCTGCCAACCAGCTCTCCCTCTGGAGGGGCGGGTGCTGGTGCAGTCTCATGGGCCTGGCTCTGAAAGGAGGTACATTTTTTTTAATATTTTCTAAATGATTTGAGTTGTGGAGAAATAACTTTGTGAATGTCTATTATGTGAGAGGGAACAGTTTAATCTTGTAACAAGTAGAAATAGAACAACTATTTATTTATTTCCTTCTGCATTTTGTCAGCCAGAGAAAATTAAAGAAATAAAAGAAAATTAGTGTCTCATCCTAAAGATTTACACTAGAACATAATCGCTCATTTGATGAGGGTTGAGAAATGTCCAGCAATAAAAATGCAGTTAGTACTGCCAGAGTATACAACAAGACTTTATTCCGTTCCATGGATGCCGACAGGTGCTGTCAAATGAGTAAATACACGCCATTATACACACAGGGCTCGCAAGTCTACTCTGAATATAAAACTCACAAATCACACAATTCCTTTTTCCTTAATCAATTCAAAACTCATGTTGCAGAATAAAAGGAGATAAACAAAACCAGTCTTGCCAAATTGAGGATTTATACACCAGCCACTGCCATATTTCTGCCTTTCTCTGCCTCTGGACTGCTGCTATATGAAAGGTAGCTGCGTTTGTGAGCCGCTTCAGCAGTGTTGAGCTAGAACTTTGAGTGTTGACGATGTGAACTTTATATTCAAATATAGCTAAAATTAAAGCACAGTACTTATTTTGATGGCATGCTTATCAGATGACATAATGTACTTGACCTGAGCCAAACAGCAATTTCAATATATGGGATTGAGAACAGCTTTATAGGAAATTTAGCTGTGTGAATATACTGTATATGTGAGCCAAGGGAGTACGGGAGAAGCAAACATTTAAAGGGCTGGACAAAGCTGAATGCAAGAGAAATGAGGATGTATGCGCAACGAGTGCTACTGTTAACCGACAGAACAGATCCTGAGTAACAATCCTACTTCATAAAATGGACACCGTGCCTACAAATGTTTTCTTGACAAAGAAAGCCAAAATGAAAATGTTATTTTGCTCTTTTTTGGATGATAACTAAATAACTGTTGCGACATATAGCATTAACTCTCAGGCTGTTGACAGCTACCTTCACATTTACTGCACATTACTGCAAAATTTATGCTAAAATGATGAACGAGTCACTATTCTGTCACCGAGTTAGGTATGAAAGCAGATGATCCACATTTAGGGTTTGTCAGATTTCAGACTGATTTAGAAAATTACAAAAAAAATTATAGACATGGAGGGGGGATTAAATTAATCAAATTATGTAAAAACTAGTGTAGAACAGAGGCAGACACGCCGCATGGCGCTAAAACTACAGGATGGCAACATGGTGCTATATGAGTTCATGTGTGTCTCTAATGATTCAAAACCAGCTTCACCGACAGTGCAATCAATGTTGTTTTTCTTTTAAAGAAATGTGCCAACTTCAGCTAGCGTTTACTTCCCACATTCAGTCCGAGCCTTCTTTCATGAGGAGTCCTTGGCAATGAAAACAACCGTTTTGAAATTGTCATGTTGCTTGTTTATTTTAATCTTAACAGTTTATGGTTCTTATCTGTATGGACGTAATGGTGCAAAACCCAAAGTTTCAGATAGTAGTGTTCTTTTGAAGCTGAAAACCTGTTCAATGTACTTGTTTCTTTGTAGAAAAGTGAGATGAGAACAGATAAATAACTGATAAGGAACCGGATCAATCAGAAATAAAAAGTCTTCTTGGTTTTCATCCCTACAGGTGAGTGTGTTCCTTGCAGCATTAAATGCTGACTGCTAATGACGTACCAAAGGCTCTGCTGTGAGGGACATCTTAGATCTACTTTCCTTGCAGATTCAGGTAGGCTACCTGTAGCTAAAAAAAATGCTATTTGACACAAGCAAAGTTATGTTTAGAAAGCTTGGTTAAGAATGCAACTATAAACTTAAGCTGAATGGACATTTGTCTCAGAAGTTGCAGATGTGTTGTACATCTGATTAAAAGCAATTTATCGGGGAAGCCTGACTAGTTCAAAATCTGCAGCTCATCCAGAACGCTGCTGCTAGAGTTTTAACCAGGACTAAAAGATCTGAACACATCACACCAGTTTTAAAATCTTTACTCTGGCTTCCAGACAGTCACAGAATAGATTTTAAAAGTCTATTGATGGTTTACAAAACCCAGAACGGTTTAGGCCCAAAATACATCTGCGATATGTTCAGAGAATGTAAACCCAGCAGAGCTCTTAGATCCAAGGACTGCTGGTCCAGTCCAGAATCCAGACTAAACATGGAGAAGCAGCATTTAGCTGTTATGCTGCAAACAAGTGGAACAAACTGCCAGTGGAGATTAAACTGTCACCAAATGTAGACATTTTTAAATCCAGGCTACAAACATTTCTTTTCTCATGTGTCTATGCATGAAATCTGCACGGTATCTTAATTTATCTAGACTGTTGCTTGTTTTTAATCATTTTAATAACTATTTGTTTCTCTTTATATTATTTTACGTATTTTTAATGCTTCTTCTGCTCCGCTATGCGCTGCAATGCTTTTATTTTATGTACAGCACTTTGAATTGTTTTGTACATGAAATGTGATATATAAATAAACGTGATATGATTTGATTTAGTTGCAGGTTTGAGATATGCCCGGTGAGTAAGAAAGAAGAAGGAACACGACATGGAGCTGATCAAAGTGGATGGGAGTGTGGTCAGCCCTACAAAAAAAGGGAAACATTTCCCTATAAATGTTGTTTGAGATTATGTTCATATTTTTTCTTTCAACATCAAGGCTCCCAGCAGAAACAGCTTCAATCCACCTTTACAGGCCACAGCCAAACAGTGTTTTATTCAGAGTTGCATGATACCCTGCCAAATCGTTACGGTTCCTATTATACTAGAAATTCTACACAATGGTGCTACCGTGATAAAGCAATAGACGATGGCCGTTACCGCGCAGGCGCTGCCACCAAGCTATAGGAGCCAAATGAGACAAAACAAGATTCTGGGTGACAACTTGTAGTTTCGTCACCCAGATTTATGTGTCGAATACCAGGTCAGTATTTCCCGTTTATTTTCTAATTGGCTAATATTAGGCTATAATGTGTACAGGCTGAAGAATGAAGTGTTAAAAGATGTTAAAGCACCTAGAAAATACATAAAATATAGTTGTCACAAGGAATCAGTTCCTGTTTATTGTATTTTGTCCGGTTTTATTATGTTGTAGAAGAAGCGTTATTGGCAAATAGATTTTTTAAAAAGACAGGATTTGTTATCCTAAGTCGATTATTTCTATTAGTATTATGTTTATCATGCACATAACAACATAAGTAATTAATAAGTATTTATAACTTGTACAAATACATTGCAGTTCATAAAAAAAAAAAAAAAGGCCGCAGTATCGCGATAACACCTGGAACCGTGATACTTTGTCTGGTATAGTATCATGATTACTTATTTTGGTATCGTGACAACTCTAGTTTTACTCTTCTTTGCCTGATGCAAAGTTTTCGCCCATAATTATGCATAGTTGTATCTTAATCTTGTAGATTGCATTACTGATAATAAACGGTTTACTGTTATGAAATGGATGTTATGTACATTTTATCTCATCCTTTTGGCCAATCAGAGAGCATGTTAATGCAAACCTAATCTAGAGTAAAGTAGAGTAGGAGTCGAATCAACTTTGAACAGATTACAGCTAAATCCGGCTCAGTAATCTCAAATGAAATCCTACATTTTCCAAATGACATTTCAAAGTTTGCCAAATCATCCGAAAGCATATCAGTTACAGTTAAGTGAACGATCAAGTCGTACTTTGTGGGAAAATTAAGCCTTATAAAACAGGATGGCGATTGTAACATGGAGGACCATATCTACTTTTTTTGCTAATTCCACAGAAATGGTGTTAGATATCAAGGCCAAATTCATGTTGGGATCATGGCGTGTGCGGAATGTCATGCTTTTCATTTCGGCTTCCATGTCAGCTGATTACAGCCTCCTCACTGGCTGTGAAAACAGCCTCTCAGTTGTGGCTAAAGCCGCAGCCCTGGGACATCTAGAGTTTTGGCACAGTACCCATTCAGCTTTATGGGGTAAGTGTCAGAAAAGTGGCTCATAACAAATTCACCGTAAAAACATTTGTTGGTCATTACACTGACCTCATATCAGTAACAATACACCTAATTTTAGTGTGCAAGCAGTATTTTGTGAACTCTGGCCTTTATATGTGGAATGACAATATGGCACTATTCATGTTCATGTTGCTTTAATTACTCCAAACCAGTTTCACTCAGTGTAATCACTGTGTATTTGAATTTATTTTTTTAAAGAAATGCCTCAACATCAACTCCTCTTTCATTTCCAGATTCAGTCAGAGTCCAGTCTTCTTTTCATTATGCCCTTAATAATAATCTGTAAAAAGTTTCTTCTCGAGTAGTTAAATTAAATGAGTCAATATTAACTAGCATGTGACACTGGGTAACTGCACTTACCGCTCCAGGTGCTGCGGTCTCTTGACCGCGTGCTCTACCCCTCGAACGAGCACGTGCCCGACCAGTCATTGTCGTAGTATTAAACTTCGCTGCTGTAGCGAAGAAAGGTTCAACATTTAAAGCAGAATTAATATCAGATGGAGCATATTCTTAACTAGCATACGAAAAAAGTACTTTAGGACAAAACAGGCCGCTAAGACAATCTGCTACATTTCCCCGCTACACACAGAAGCTAAATTTGACGCCCACGTGTCTTCCAGCACCCTTAACTCCGTACAAGCTAACGATCACGTTGCAAATTTAAGAGGGAAAAAAGGAGAATAATTTGTGGAAGTAAGATAACAATTCATGCTTTTTAAGGCACTTTAGTTAAATATATTATCCTAGACCATGAACCTTGAATTGATTTGTTGTGTCTAGGTTAATTATGCAGATGCCATTAACAAATAAAATCATCATAAAAAATCACATTGAGATGAACTTAAACTCTTTAAAGAACCTGAGTCAGAACATTTCCTATAATTGTCAACATAGTATTTGATCAATTCAATCAAGGATACTCACTTCCGAAGAAACTTTGTCAAAACTGTTTAGGTACACCTGTTTCGGAATGAGGAGACAAACTGCCGCCTCAGTGTGGTATGGGGACCATTCCCAAGAAAAATAAGTACGCCGATAAAATTTGGGTTAACCCTTCTATAATATTTATTTAGAATTAGAAGGAACATATATCCATTATGAATTCAAGGTTTTAAATCAATATAGGTCAGACTATATTTAATTTTTTTTTTCAGAAATAAACTATTTAAAAGTTCAGGAACTATCTATTCAAGCGCAGTGATATGTTTGACCTGGTGCATTTTTTTCTTCCTCAATTATTAGACGATTTCAACTTTGGCCACAAGGTGGAAGCAAAGCCAGACATTAATTGCACCGTCTCTGACTGAAGCACAAGCACACCAACTTCCCTGTACTAAAATGATTCAACTTAAAGCACACATATTCTTTGTTATTTATAGATCAGCCACGAACTGACAAATAGCCTGCTGAGCCTTCATCTCACAGCTTCGTAGAAGTAAGAATATTTACCAGAACGCCACTTTCACAAGGGAGACTTTTGACTTCCTGTTTGTACCCATTATAAGGAAACTGTAAGGGAATTTATCCTTTACAGTGTTATCTTTATCAAAAGACAATTATGTTTTTTTATTTTTTTTAGTCATGATTTTTCCTAAAAGTATTGATCAATATTAAATGGGTTCTGTGTGAACCTCAGATGGCCATTTAATTAATTAAGATATGAGGGCTTGCTCCAAGACTGAGAGACATCTTGAATATTTAACTTATCAATTTGATTGAAAATTTCCGAAACATGTTAAGAATACTTTCACAAGGTCAGAAATGCATCTCATGCCCTTCTTTTAATAGATGCCAGATCATGAGTTATAATTTCCTGCCAAACTTTTCCTCCCTGCTCCACATTCTACTATTTAAAAGAGAACATGGCACCTCAGAGGGCATTTTAGGAGGCTGTATGCAAGTCTTTCATGTTTGAGATCTAAGAGTGATTACGTATTCAGACCTGAGGGATTAGTTTGAGAGGACCTGCTTTAGTCAGTGTTTACCTGCTGGAAGAAGACAGGATATGAAGCTAAAGGCAGGGACTTCAGTGTCATCAAGTCTGATTGAGCTATGTCAGCCAAAGCTAAGTCGGATGCAAAAATTCACCATGATATTTCTCCAGTAGCATAACAGTTACAATTGAAACTGAGCATTACTGAAATGATTATATTGTTAAAATGCTAAACAATGAGCCCTTTCCACCAAAGGTGCAGTGTTGAAAAAGTTTTGATTATAAAGCAAAAAAATCTTCAAAAACAACACTACCTCTAAAGAAAAGAAAACAACAACAAAGGCCATTGAAAAAAAAAGCCGGAAAATGAAGGAAAAAGAAGAAAACAGGGCCAGTGAGATGACTGCAAGCTGAGTAGTGTGAGGCTGAGACAGGTGCACCCTGCCAGGGACGTTGATGAATGCGCCTCAGGCTTCAAACTCGCCCTGCAGCCCCCAGTCGTGTGGATTCCACGCTTACGCTAATCATGCTCTGTGAGATCGTACGGCCCAAAGCTGATGAAAGGAAACATCGAACACAGTTAGTATATCAAACTGGCACGTTCACAAAATACACACTTTTCATGAACATGTTTCTATATGGATACATAGCATTTGTTTTCAACCTAATTTCCTGGTTCAGTCATTAAAAACAAAACGAGATCAAAGCTCTCCTTTTACATAATTCACAGCGACTCCATTAAGCTTGAACCCTTGATTGCAGAGCAAGAGGGGATTCTGAATAATAAGGATCCAACATGCCATGATATCAGTAAACAGGTTAGGAAAATTAGATTATTCTCTTGCCTACCATGGAACCTAATCTGCTCTGCATCAGTGTGTTTCCCTTACAGAGGACACAAGCATTGCATGACACAAACAACACATGCGCACCTTGGGTTTCCAAAGCCTATATAGAATAAGCTGTTGAAGTTAGCATAAAGTTTCTAAAACAAGCTGTGGTGTTTTAATTTATATGATATTTGATTTTGCCAAAACAGTTTTTGGCTTTGTTAGTAATGGTGCACAGTTGGCATGGTCACAGTCACAGACGTTTGCTTCCAAAAGCAGTCTTGCAACAGAGAAAATGATTATCTTTTTCAAAAGAGTTTTGGGAGATTTTCAGATTAAAATGTACTTCCCTGCTCTGTTGATAAGGCAGAAATTGTACTTTACCAACCAGAATTATAAGTAAAAAAAATATATAAAGTGACAATGTTTGAAATGCATCCTCTTACTGTTGAACAGTTCTCATGTTGGTAGTTTCCAGGTAAATTTTAATAAGTGGAGCGACACAGGTTCAGCTTATGGCAATAACCTAATGTTATGTTGATGTAGTAGCTGTAACTCTGGGAAACAAAGTATCTGTCCAAGGATAGATGACAGCAGTTTGTAGGTCAAAATCAACTTAAAAAGTGGCTTAACCAAGCAGAGAAAAGTGACTACTTTAGATGTGAAGGATTTATGATGTCTCATGATGGCTGTCCCAAATGATCCCTGATTAATTGAGTTCCCACATTCCACTATGGTGGCTTTAAAAATGCAAAACTCCTTTCACAGGAATTTTTCAACCCCTTATCAAAACTTCCTGCAAGCTTGAGCACCAAGGACAGAACCGATACAGCTCCATTTAGTTCTTACAGCACTTGGCAAATGTACAGTTTCCTGCTCCTTTGATAAAAACTTCTGGCTGGTGGCCTTGACTTTTAGACTGTGTATACAGACAGGAAATCTGTGGAGAAAAAGATTTGATTCAATAGGCATAGATTTGTTCCCTGAAAACCATAAAGAGAAAGCAAAATTGTCAATCATTTCACAGTTTGCAAGACGAAGTAATTCCTGCAATCTTTTTTGAAATGTTAAACTTCTAAATATGCTTATTTAGACACTAGCTTGCCACCAATATTTTTTCACTTCTTCTTTTTGGGAGGCAGGGTGTCGAGGTAGCAAGAGAAGGTGGAGGCCCATGCTGACCACAGCAGAAGCAGATCCCCCTCAGTGAGGCTGCCTCACTGTGATCTCTCAAAAGTCAACAAAGGCTTGGTCCACAGCTGGGCCACAAGAGAACAGAGAGTAGGCACGTAGCTACACCCTCCCGCTGGTAGCAGCTGAGGATACGGAGGACTCACAGCCTGCTCAGGAATCTACAGTATTCCTGTCCCATGAAATGGGTGCATACAACAAGCAGGAAGCTTCCTTAAGGTGAAAGGCTCATTGTAAAGCTCATTTTAGTTTAAACAGGCTATCTGTTTGATACTAAACCTTGGACAGTGCTGCAAAAAAAAAATATTCAAACCATCTCTACCACGCAAACTCTCCAGAGCGACACAGCGACAGCACAATGGGAGTACCCCAAATTTAATTTTCAGAGAAGATTAAGTTGCCTTCTGCATCACTGAAACTTTATGGGGGGGTTAAAGCTAAATTCTCAGTGGTTGTGTTTCTCTTTGTCCAAAGCATTGGTTTAAACAAAGGTGCAGTGAAGCATCCGCGGCAAAGAATCTAATAAGCACAATGTGGGAATAAAGCAGAGGGGAGTGAGCATCAAAGGCAGCCAAGCACAGCATGACTGGCATCAGTCTGAACTCCCAGCCTAGGACACTCAGCATGCTCTTCAGCAATCACCCCCTATGGACCAGTCCTGGGCAGTAATTAAAACCTTCATTCCCACTGCCTCGGTATCTCATTAGCCACAGGACCTTGGGCTTTCATCCCTACTTGTCCAAAAATATCACAACTTCACACCAGCAAAGAATAGTCCCACAAACCAAAACCACATCTATAAATTTCTGAGCTGAACAGAGCACTATTTACCTAATCTAACTAAAAAAAATTGTGGGAGATTATATATGCCTATCTACTCACGTCAACTACAATCATTATTGCACCCATCTGAGAAAATGTGTCACCCTAGTGTTGGTTGATTGAATCCACCTGTGCAGCAAACAAATGATTAAAGTATAACATGTTTGGTCTGCAGGGAGAATACTTTTTTGCTTTCATATGACTTTATTTTTCAGCTGCAAACATCAACCAGAGTTTTCAAGTGAAACATATAAAAATGAGCATAAACTGATGCATTTGAAGCCCCAGCGATTTTACTATCAAAGGCAGGATTTGAAGAGGGCGAGTATCAGTTGCAGTGGTCAGATTTAGCAGTTTGGCTGTAGATAAAAAGAAACTCTTCTTCCCATGTTTAATTCAGTATGAGCCATGACTAACTCATGTAATGTAGGGGGTATCTGAAGCAAATCCCTTGTTTTGTGCACAGGAGACAAAAATGAATGACTTCCTCATTCTGATGACAGTGTACAGGCACAGGGTTACAAGTCAGGGAATTATACTTTGATAGTTGTTACTTCCTGCCAAAACAATTATTAAGTATAGCAGCAATTCAGACACTCAAACCTAAATCCACTGCATATTATTAACCTACTTGGGATCCTGCAAGGCTGATTTAGAGCATCTAAATGACTGCAAAAGAGTTATTGTAAAAGAAAGGCAGTCAGCATTAGTGTTTATGTAAAGTAAACAGTGGCCAATTTATCTTTCAAGGGCCATTACTAAGTACACAAATATCGAGTGTGTCGTGAACCTCAATAGCCGCTTCGCAGTCACAGCGGTAGTGTTTATCAAATTGTTAAATAAAGATTTTCCAAACTGTTCCCTGACTGTTCATTAAAGAGTTGCTAAATAGTTTCAAGATGCCCCACCCAAACAAACAAGGCAGGATCAGTAAGTTCTCAGAGTGCTGTTACATAGCCCACGCAAATATGCCAGCCACGCCTCCCAGTGCACAAGTGCATGAGTGTGTGTGTGTATTTGAAATGGAGTCTTCCTATTCTTTATCAGTGACAAGCTTCTGATCTCTCAGTCCAACAAAGATGAGGATGAGCTCCCCACCTTTGTCAACATGGAGTCTGAATTAGTCGGCTCTTTCAACAACAGCAGTGCATTGTTTATGCGAGTGTTTGCGCAACAAGGCCTCAGTGCCCCAAAAACCATTAAAGATCGGGTCCCCATTTCCTCTTCACCGCTATTATGAGTCAGTCAAAATTAAACCCAACCAGATGCTGGTTCTCAGCCAAATTCAGCTAACTGACTCTCTCCCACTCTGTTTCTTTGAGAAGCCTTTGATGTTAGCAGGGGGCTTTTGCACTCGCAGTGATGGTAGCGAATGATACTTTAAGCGATTCTTTTTTATCCGGCGAGCTTAATGAAAGATTAATGGGTTTGATATTTTCTCTTGTTTATATTTTATTTAAAAAGTGAGCTGGGGTCCTTGGAACCTGTTAAAAGCTTCTTGTTAATGATTTTATGGATCAGTGGAAGTCACATTATGGTCTTTGACTCTAAACACAATGAGAAGTGGTGATTGCCTTTTTGGTAGCACTACTTTTGCGTGAAAAGCTTTTACTTTGATTGCTCTGTCTACATATTTATCTGATATGGATGAACCATATTGCAGTTGCATTACAGATATGTTAATTTCTACATTTCCTAATCCAGCAGCCATATACTTTCCGTTTCACTCTATTTCACAGACAAAAATTATGAAATGATGCAGGCTCAGTAAATTTTTCTTGTGAGAATCTATAGATTGTCCAGCAAAGGGTACATCGTGCAGAAAAGTGTGATTTAATAGGACTTGATTGTGAAGAGAAAATATGCCAGTCAGGTAAGTTTCTCCTTTTCAAGCTCCTCATTGCTGTTGATAAATCATTCAGCAGCAGACTTTGTATTGTTACAAATATCTGATGACAACTGTTGCTGTGCATCAGGGTTGGATTGCAGTGAGCACTCATTTAAGAAGCCAAATCAATACTGGAATGACTCCACTTCTAATATCACATGCCCAACCAGTCTCATGTCAGAATGTTAAGATGCTAAGATGCTAAGTAGTACATCTGCAGTCTCACAAAAATGCTACAAGATTGTAACAATACTATATCTGTCACACAAATTTCCTGGACCAATTCTGCACTCATCAGTGTTCTTGTTACATGATGACATCCAAACTGTCACGTTTCACTGCATAATAACATTTTCACCAGAAATCTGTTGCTACATGTCAATATGTACTCATTACTCACTGCTGATTGTGTCACTTATGATGAAGTTGGCGTTATTCCATTTGAAACTCATGCAAGAGACTGTCAGTTCAAACTCTTGTCCTGCACAAAGTTTTTCACACTCTTTAATTATTCTGCTTCCCATCCCACTCGCAGTTACTATGAATGATCAGGATTAGAAATGTTTTTCACAATTAGGTTTATGTGTTGAAAAAAACCCCATAATATTGGGTCTATTATAGAGTTTTTTTTTTAAGTCATAAGTTATTCCATTATTTACCCCAAAACAACACGTGCCTATGTTAGAGTGAAAAAACCCTCTCACAACCATAGAAATTGTTATTTGTGTCCAGTTGGAGCAATAGAAGGAGCAGTGTAAAGCTGCTTGTTCACTGTTTCCAGCCAAGAGTTGGTATGATTCTCCTTCAATCACGGTTTATTTTATAATCTCTTAACTTTTAGTATTAATTTAAGCTACAACCACAATGTTTCCCTAACCATAACCAACAAGTGATTTTACTTTCAAAACACTGATTTAGTCATGTTATGTGTTGTTTTTATGTGGCTATTCTGTCTTAGATTTTGAAACACGACTGTTCTAAACAGGACTTTAGTAATTATGGAAAAGCATATCTGTAATGTTGTCTTTTGATCTCAGGAGATTTTTCTAAAAGTTGAAAACTAATTCTGATGTCAGTATCAGATGAACGATGCTATCAAGGGGCATTACGGGGTAATATATGTACCCATTTTAGAGCTTGTTTCTTAAGAGGGTAAAAGAGCTTCATTAAATCAGTAATGAGAACTTCTAGAGCAGATATCTTGGTGATCTTTTAATTAAAAATCTGTACTGTAATGCCAATAACTTCTGCTGCATTGTGGCTGTTGGCACTGGCTCGACTGGCTTGGGTATTTGATGCATGCCATTCTTTCTTCTCTTTTGTCAAATTCTTTAACCCCTTTCAAGCCAAATGCACCAATAATTACAATGATTGCTGTCTATCACAAGTCAACTAGAGGCATATATTGTTATAGCAGATGTTTTTTGATGTGATATTTATCTGACTACTTTTTTATAGTTACAACACCACAGTAATGTCCATAATGCCATGAATTGCAAGTAAAGAAAATACGCAAACCAAAAATAAAGAATAAAATAAATAAATTGGAGCTGGTTTTGACACAAAGTTCCCAAATTTCCCTTGCAGTTAGGGATGAAAACAACAAGAGTGACAAGTTTGTATAAGCATTCCCAAAAATGATCTCCTGAAGTGTGGTGGTAAGTAATGATTTTATAGTGTAGGCACATGCATCCTGTGTAGCCCAGCTGCCACAACCAGAGGTAGGACTTGAATCCTCTGAGGCAGACCACAAGTGTTTGTTTGTATTTGGCTGTCTGGAAGCACAGAGACAAAAGGTGAAAAAAATCATAAAAAGTGGGGACTTTGGGAGTATTTAGGAGTGAACAGGGTGTTTCTGAATGTCAGGGGCCCTGAGGCTAGCAGTCTCCCCTTCTCTCAACTTTTTCTGCCCCCCCCCCCCACCCCCCCCCCACCCCACCCCCCCACCCCATCCCCACTCCCATCTCCCCTGGCCCCGCCTCACTCTTTCTTTTTCTCCCACCTTTTTCTCTGTGATTTATGCCAAACCTCTGTAATTACAGTGCCAACAGCAGCAGCCGTCAGGTTCAGATGGGGCGAGGCACAGACATGCCCCATCACCTCAGAGCAGTGACTCATCAAGTCCACTGTTTAATACTGCTGCAATTTTCCTTTCAGCCTAATCTCTTTGACACTGGCTGTAGGAACATATTTGTGTGACAACAAGACACTACAAAGACGTCTGTGAGTTGATTATTTTTCCAACACAAAGCCACAGTAAAGTTGTTAGAGAAAGCATGTTCAGCAAATCAATTGAACCTCTGCTGATTGATTTTTGCTCTTATGTTGCAATTTAACAAACTGGTGTAGGGATACAATGTTTGCTCAAAACAATAAAACACATGTCACCAGCTCACTGGTCATAAGGCGGAATGTAATAGTCCTTCACTCCAGTAAGATGAAATATGACTTTTATATGGCATTTATTTTGATCTCCAACACGGATTCATCAATTTGACCTGTAATATATAAGGATGTAAAATTCTGTCTATCTGTTGCCATGGGTATTGTGGAAAAAAGTCCTTGAATTTACAGTGCTTGCTCTCTTTTACACTGTACACACATGTCCTTGACACACCAGGCATTGTCGACACCCAGAGAACTTTGTATGGCTGGCCCCTAGATGAAACAGCATGATAGAAAGTCGGAGAAAGAAGAGAAAAAGGAAGAAAGGGAGAATGTGTCCACATGAGTGTGACATAGTGCTGCTGCACTAATGTGCTCACCATGACAACAGAGCAGATGAGGGTGGAGGGCTGGGGGACCCCCTGGCTTTTTTCGGAGCAATACAATACGCTGTCTTAACCTCAGTGACATCCCTGTTGTCAGCGGGTCAAATCCTTGAATATCAATGAACTGACTCAGTGCCCCTTGTAGTGGTCCTCAAAACTGTCCAACTCACATAAGAAGGTCTTGCTGTCCTCCCTGACCTCCCCTGACCTGCTTCTAGCCTCTTTCTGCATTCAAACCAGGAAGACTGATTCCACGGGGTTAAACACTTTATCAGTACACATGCATTCCTGCCGCCTGATTTCAGTGGACTCGGTTCATTTCTTGTCTGCTAGAGAAGTGACTCCTAGCCAGGGTTAACAATAAGATTATTCATGTAGCTTCAAAGAATAATGAGGAAAAATTGTAAGTACAGATAAATGGAAATAAACAGACAAACTAATTTGATGGTAATATAAATGCTCATATATTACTCTCAAATACACATTTAGATGGTATTGTCATGTTGATTGAACTTATTACTAATTAAGGTACTACTAAAAAAAAAAGAAGAAAACAAAGGTTGACCAAAGATGATTCTTACTTAATAGAACATGCGGTTATTTGTACCCCCACTTATTTCTCCCCTTTGAAGAACAAAACAGAAGCTTGTCTTGATTTTGTTTGAGTAATTCTTGCCATGATGGTTCAAACGATGTCTGTGACCCAAAGGAATGATCAAACATAGATCATATGCATCCAAATATAGTTTTTAATTCCTATGTAGGGCTTGTTGTTTTAGGGATCACTGTACTGCGAGCATTCATAAACAAGCTAGACAGGTGTTGTGCTGTAAATATGTAGACGCATTGTTTGCATGCCTTTCTGGAATCTTCTTTACCACAGTGGGTGATGGCTTTGGCTCATGTCTGTCATATGAAAGCAGTTTTATGAGCGACAATCAAGTTGTTGTGGGGTTTTTTCTTTTTCTTTTTTCTTCCATTTGGCTACTTTCACATCTGTTCTTAAAAACTCTGGCATAAAGAAAGAAGCTAATCTTTTAAATCTTTTGGAAGTTTTATTTAACCCAATGCTCCTGAAAATACAAGTGCATGCTATTCACGTGTTGACAAGCTTATGAATATAAACCAATGCTGTGTAGCCTCCAGTCTCGCATCAAAAGCTCAGAAAATAAATTTTGGTGTGAATAGAATGTCTCTGAGCTAGTGAGTCACTGTAAACAAAGACAGCAGTTGGCCAACAATGTTTTAGCTAAGCTGTCAAACTGTAACTCACAGATTGGCCCTTTGAGCGGACTGTTATTTTCCACTCAGGCCAGATAAGTGGGTCCTGACCCCTTCTCTTCGTAGATTAGCGGCTTCTGCCATCACTCTCATTACTTTTATCAGGACCAGACAATCTGGCCTGCCACCAGTGTCCAGGAAGCCAATATTCTCTAGCCAGGCCATAGCTTGATTACTCAAAGGAACACATGTACAATCAGATACAGTAAAAAAAAATCCAACAATAAATTGTCGATCATCTCTTCAAGAGCTCAGTGGGACTTACCCCAAATTGCTTCCAGTCCTGTCATTACATAAAGCAAGCTGAAAGCAAAATGAGACATTGTCTTGGACCGCTGTATACCAACACATGTTTTGTGTTGTGCATGCCCAATCTTATTAACTTGATGCACCCAAGAAGAAGAAAAGAAATAAGTGTGGGGGGAATTGTGGCCACAACCTTAAAAGGAAGCTAACAGTGTAGTTGTGTTTTTCGTACTTTCAACTATTTATTATGCACAGAAACAAATATAAGTAATATGTCGCTGTCATTGGTGGACCATAGTTCTATTAGCCAACATTTAGTTGTTTTAACTTTTAATAACATGTTTACAGTTTTGTATATTGCTTTGTCATTGTCCATTCTATAGAGTTAAAGTAAAAATAGTCAAATGTCTGCCAGCAAGGCTAAGATATTTTCTCCCAGTTTATGTGACAGTTGATTGTGTGGTTTCCTTTCATGCTCTCCCCCTCTGTGCCATCTTTCTTTGTTAAGTTTGCTGAGAGTGTCTTTGAACCACAGGCATTTTCTCTCAGCGGCGTTCATGAGCCCTGCCAGATCTGTCATCATCTTTTTTCCCTCTATAGCTCCTATACTGTCAATAAACACACACTCACAAACATATACACATACAGGCAATCTCCTGTTGTTCTTGCTCTCCACTGCTTCCATCATTCCTGTCGCTGCCTTTGTAACATCGCTGGAAAAACTTGCATGGTTGTATACACACAAACACATGCACTCAAGTGTGAGAATGTCCTCATACGAAGGCGTCAACACTCCTGATGTTCCGCTGTTTTTAAAATGATCAGAGCTCTTTGCAGTGTGGATTAGGAAGGTGGCAGATTAGAGTCTGCTGCTAAATCACCATGAAGAAACCTTGCTTCCAGCTGACACCACCCTTTTCACATCCTTCTAACCACTGAATCTCCTGCCTTCATGTGCAGCTCATGGGTCCTCCTCTGCTTGTAATACTGTTTCTTTACATGTGACATTTTTGAGCTGAATGTTGCATATTTGGAGCTGTGATAGTACAAATGTTGCAGATTGATGGCCTTTTTGTCAAACTATGACTGGTAAATTTGTTGAGGAAATAGTTACAAGATTGAGACTGAATTAAATACAACTGTTACTGTATCTAATTTCAAAATTTAAGAGCATGTTAAAATTTTATTAAAAAAACATTTCTTTTTACAAATATCTCAGGGTAGGGCTGTGGGTTTTTACCAGTCTCATGCACTTTGCTTGCTAAGCTCAAGTTTGCTAGCTATCAGTATGCGTCATTTCACATGTAGCGAGCAAACAAAACTATGAAAAAATCCCAAAAATAAATAAAAAACTTAATTCAAGCGTAAGGGAGGAGGCTGCATACAAAGAACCATGTTTAAAGAAGAGCAGGAGCTGCCATACTTTGGTCCCGAAGAGGAAGTGCACCACTGCCCCTCTTGTATGCAGGGGGAGTGTCTGTTTGCACAGGTCTCTGTCAGTTAACACTAATCTGCCTGATCTCCACCTCAAAGTCATTCACTCCTCCACATGCAAATAAACATATTCAGTCCTCTTTCAAACCAAAGCGCCTATCAAACACTTGTTTGATCACCAGAGGGCCTGTGAGGTAGTTCATTTTGAATTTGGGGGAAAAAAAGCAAGAAGAGAACACATTGTTGCCAGGGTTTTATGTAATTACTCTCACCTTTAGTGGTGGCTGGGAATAATTGTCTCTCCACAGCAAACTGATGTGTGAGTTTGTGTGTATGTATGTGTCTGTCAGCTATTAGTGGGGCTACCCTTACATACATATTCTACTCTTTGACCTAGTTTCTATGCTGTAAATGTCAATTCAGAGCATGAAACCCACCCCCACTTCCTCTACCATGACCCACGGAACTCTGTATTTAGGAAACAGAGTAACTTAAGGGATGGGAAAATATTCCCACACTATGATAAGAATATTGAACTGAGATACTAGCAGCTCTCTTCAAGTAAAGTTTTTTTTTCCAACCTCTTACTCACAGTTACTTCTTCAAGAGGAAAACAAAGCTGTTTCATTTACTGTAACGCACCAACTACTTTCCTCTATGGAACACTCAAATGAGTCAGATCTTTCCAAAAGGCAACAGATTTACACTCATAGCTGTGATCGAATGAGGAAACTGCAGCAAGAATCAGAGAGGGTCAAGCACATTAGGAGCACACGTGTTTGAGGAACCCCCCCAGCCCTTAGCACTAGCCAAATTCCTTTGTGTGTATATGCAGTGCGTATGTGTGCATCATGTATGAGTCTATGACATTGAGATGATAAGCACTGCCTTCTAACCAGACAAGCCTGAACTAGTAAACAGGTGCTGCAGGAGCAGCTGAGGATGAGGACATGGGGCGTCTCCTCAAAGCCTGATCAAAGAGAAGTTGCCTCAGCCGCCAGTCATCCCAGAAACTTGATTTATGCCGTTGTGACAGAGACCTTTATGATAGCTTGCAAAAGCAGCAGATAAATCACACAAAGGTACACAAGTTCCTCCATATCCTTGCATACAACCATTGAGACAACAAGAGCATGTAGTCACTCAATGCTACTGAAGTACAGTGTTGACTGGCATTGTTGTTTCTTTACCACTGTCTCTTTGAGCCCGAATCCACCTTTTGACACGAAGAGGGGTTTAATATTTCATTTAATGTCTGGAATATTGCTCTGTTCCGCAAAGACATTCAACATCGGCTCAATTACAGAATGTGAGAAGCTGAAAAGCCTGGCTTGCTGGCAAACCAGTCAAAGTCATTTAAATCAAGTTATTATCAAAGGTTTGATACAGTTTCAACAATGCTGATCACTAGCAAAATCTCTTTTTTGTTGAAACATCATAAGCCAACACAGACTGCTTATCTTCTGTAGCATAGTAAGAAGAATTAGTGGCAGATGGTGGATGCCGCTAACAGTTTTTACGTTACCCTTTTTTGTAACAGATTCCCCACTTGGTCATATAAAATGTGTCCTTAAAAGGAGCAGTTTTTCATAGTAACCAACACTAGGTGTTTGTTGTCAAACTCAATTTAAAGACACTCCAAATTCGATAGCCTAGGATCGGATGGAATACGTTATATACTTATTAAAGCTTAAATACAGTTGACTGTGATTCCTCCTCAAAATTCTTGCCAGCCACACTTTGCCCTTGCTCAGAGAAGGAGGATTTTTTTTCCTTTGAAGCAAGGAGAAGAAGAGAAGTCCTGGAGGGGGGTGGTAACTGTCATTTATATTTACAGCCTCTCTAGACACCTTCGGGGCTGTTATCCAGGTGGCCTCTGTTGAGGCTCTCAGAAGCACTCACACCTTTTTTTTGCAACTCAAGTATCAATAGACACTGTCTGACTTTGATTCAGCCACATAGAGGTTGTGAGTCATGTGCTTTTTACTGTTGAAACTGGTTGGGTTGAAGCTAGAACTTGAATACCCTCAGGGATAAAGGAATACTACTCTTCATATACTTTAATGAACCAGAGAGAACCCTCTAACAGAGTTTTTTTTGGTAAATTCAAAGAAAGCAGAACCTTCAAACATTAAAAGCCCAAAAGAATAACATTATAACACCTTTAACAAATTGTCAATATCCCACGTGTTTGAATCTTAAATGTTTGACGTATGTCTTGAGTCACCACGTTTTCTCACTGTTCTGTCCATTCTGTCGAGACAAAAGTCAATTCCTTTTACTTGGATTCAAGATCAGACTTGTGGACCTCGATGTACGCTCCTTAAAATTTTAATAATGCAAGGGTCATTTAACACCAAATGTCTCCAGATGCCAACAATGTGTTCAGTTGGCTTATGTTTCATTTTTTTATCCTTTCAGTCAATAAATTACTATTTCAAATAAAGGCCAGATGTGTCTTTTGAAATGACACTACGGCCTGCAGAGAAGAGATGACAGATATTCTGTATTTTGGTCTGCAGTGATCCTTTTTTCAAAGTTAAACCCTTCAAACAGTCTAATCTTGTCCTGAATGAGTGCTGGATTATTGTATAACCCCTTTCATTCACTGATACACTGCAACACAGCCAGACAGGGAGAGAGGGGAGAGGAACAGAGAAGGCTGAAATAAGTTGTGTATTCAGTCTAGCTGAGGTGAGGGACTGTACAAAGATTTGTTCTGTATGAGCAACCACCATGGTGGAAATCAATTTAAAAAAATGATTGATAATAGTAAATTATCAAAATTCTGATCCAAATCACAGGAAACATGTTGACATTTGGTCAGCTTACATTACCACTAACTGCTGATATCCCCTCTCGTTAACTTCACCATTTCCACATTTGCATCTTTATAGAACCGCCAATAAAGTCCACAAACAGTATTAATCATTACAGCATTTCATTGAAAGATTTGATTTGCAATTACATAAAACCTGAGAGTTAAATATCGATAATTTCTTTGGGGTTTACTATTTTTCTTTCTAGAGAGGCAAGGTTACAAATATTAAAAACAGAATGAATTTAGAAAATATTCACAACCATGACTGCATTAACATGTTACACTGTGTAGCTACATATATACATATAAGGTCCCCCAATTTTTTTGTTGTTATTTTGCTTTGTTTTAGCCCCAATGGAACGAACACAAAAGCAAAATTGTTTTCTCATAAACCAAGATTAGAGAGGGCACTATTTATACTTACTGCTGACTTAAGAATCATGTTGCTTTCTACAAAGCCAGGATAGATATTCCTCTCTTTATGAGAGGCACAAATGCTATTTCTTATTCCACAGAAGGAGATGTAATGCACCACTTAAAAAATTTAGACTTTTAAGTCTTTTTTTTGTCTTTTCTTCTGTTTTGTATCTCAATTATTTGTATGGCTATACTTTACAAATCAAGAATAGTTTTTTTCTTTTTCTTTAATGACATGTTAAAATGATAGCGAGGGTGAGAGACACCAGTGCTGACTGCATAAAAACACAAGCTTTACAAGGAAATGAATACGCACTTCATCAGAGAGAAGAACACAGTTGCAAAACAAGATTACAGCTTTGCAAAGATTTAAAACTAGAACGTTTTATTAATTTTTCTATAAAATCTCAACTTTTTTAGAAATATATACAAATGTCCCCATGTGCTATAAAACAGCAAAGAACAAGAAAAAAAGAGAGCTGTGTGTACAAATAACTTTTCAATATTGAGTGCTAGATTAATTTATGGCATGGATTTGCCTCACAATGAACAGTTCGTAAGGTCTTGGGCGCCTTTCAACAGCTGCTTTCAGTCCAGTTCAAACATATATGACACTGGCTCGATTTCCATGAAAAAGCCTGGAAACAACACTCATCTCTCTCTGACCATTTGCCTCCATTGTCTATGAGGTCCTTCCATTGTCTGTAATCTGTCACCAACAGTAGAAGTGTCTCTTAGCCAGTAAGGAAAACATCTATTGCACATTATTCAAGTAACGCCATGGCACATCCAAATGGTTTACTCCACTCTTTTTGTCTCGGGAACAATAAGATTTTTTTCTATTCCAAGTTCCTCAATAGGACAAGTGAATCAAGGAGTAGCAGATTTTCTTTTTTATCACACAAAGGCGGCTCTTGATGCGTGACATGGGTGAATATAGAAAAAAAACCATGTATATTCTTCAATGCATATTGCATAAATAAAACATGGATTTTGTTTCTTTTGATGGCTCTCTGATCATCAGAAATCTTGGTTAGGGTTTTAAAAGTATTTTTGAGTTTATACAAAGATAGCCAACTCATACACATGTTGGTGGGGGTCGTGTTGGCTCATACTTAGCATTTTGCCCTTTGAGAGATGGGTGAGGCTTGATGTAAGGCCTGCTGCTGGTGAATACACTAGCAGCCTTCCTCCTCGTCCTCTTCTTCAGCTTCCTGCTGAACACATTCTGCCATGACTGCAGTGTCTTTGAGGTCCAGATCCACATACCACTAGTGATGCCCACCACCAACAGCATGAAGATCTTAACCATAAAGATTTCAACAGCAGGGATCGAAGTCTTCATAACACACTCATCTGACTCTGGCCCGCTGTTGTCCACGCACTTCTGCTCCCCAGCCAGGATGCGCCAGTAGTCCATGTTGAGCCTCTCATAGAAATAGCAGGCGATGACGCAGGTAGCTGGAACAGTGTATAGCACAGAGAAGACCCCAATACGAACCATCAACTTCTCAAGCTTGTCTGTGTTCTCTCCCTCTGTTTTCATAATCTTCCGAATGTGGAAGAGAGCCACAAAGCCGGACAACAGAAAAGAAGTGCCAATAATAAGATAACAGGAGAGTGGAATGAGAACAAAGCCTGTAAGAGCTTTGACATCCATGCTGCCAACATAGCAGACACCTGTTAGCTCATCCCCAGCAACCTTCCTCATCACCAGGATCATGATGGTCTTGACAGCCGGGATGGCCCAGGCTGCCAGGTGAAAGTAGCTGCTGTTGGCCTCGATAGCCTCGTGACCCCACTTCTTCCCTGCAGCAAGGAACCATGTTAGGGTCAAGATAACCCACCAGAGGGAGCTGGCCATACCAAAATAATACAGGATGAGGAACACAATAGTGCAGCCAGTGCTCTCCAGACCCTCCTGGATAATATACTGGACCCCATTGTCTCTGTCACAGGCTATTCTGTCAGCTCCTACAAAAAGTCGAATGAGGTAGCCTACAGAGTAAACACAGTAAGACATGGAGAGGAAGATGATCGGCCTCTCTGGGTATTTGAATCGCTGTGGGTCTATGAGGAAAGTGAGCACAGTGAAGGCACTGGAGACAAAGCACAGGATGGACCAGATGGCCATCCACACCAGAGAGAACTGCTTGTCACCCTGGCTCCAGTATACATCCACTTTAGAATTGCATTTAGGGGCACATGACTCACTCTTCTCCACAAAGTGGAACTTGCCAGGGTTGCTGCATGTCTGCTTGCTACCAGTGTCCTTAAGGTGCAGGTCCTGTCCACTCAGAGGGCGCTGTGGCCTGAAATCCGGAGGCTGGGTGTGGGAGACTTTGGGAGGCTCATCTGATCCATTATTGGGTGCCTCCATGCACAGGTTGTTTGGGTCGTTTTTAGTTGGGAGACGTGAGCAGTCCAGAGAGTCCGGCCAGGGGAAATCAAACTGTCCCAGGATAGGTGAGCACTTCAGCTTGACCTGCTCACACATAACTCTGCATGCTGGGATGGGGTTTGACACCTGCTCCGTGCACATGGGAGCATACAGAGAGCAAAGGAAAAATTTGAGGTGAATGTGGCATCCAAACTGTATGAGTGTTGCAAACTCCTGCAGCTCTATTGCTGCCTCTTTTTGATCATCATGGCCCATTAGATTTGGCATGCGGGTCATGTTGTAGCCGATGTCCTTACACAGGGGGATGTTGATGTGTTGACATCTCCCCTCTCCTGACCAGTCAGGGTCTATGGAGCTGATGGCTGAACCCCCACAGCTCCACAGAAGCAGAAGTGCGGAGAGTAGGTTAAGTTTTTCAGTTGAAAACATTCTCCCTACTTTATTTGAAGGATAAATCAGATTAAAAAAATATATATAGCCTAGTTTTTACCGCAACAACGACAAAAACAAGTTTCCTTAATTAAAAAGTCAGTGATGCGACCAAACTGATGTTGGTGGATGAGCTGAGAGTGGCACAACTTACTCAACTATTTGTTCCGAGACCATTATTTCCTCTCTCTAGAATCGCAGAGTTTAATAAAAACAGAAACCCCGCGATGGAGTGAAAATGTTTCCTCTCTGGAGGAGCGCTGTCAGGTCCATGCTCTCAGGCGCTCAGTTTGAGGCTGAAATGCTGAAGCTGCTTCACTCTCGCATCGTAGGCATCACAGAATTGCCATGGGTCCAGTTTAGTTTCCGTTTAGTTTCCGAACGACTTACAGCTCCGTTTTCACGTTTCATGGTACTTTTCCGAACTCGTTTGTCCGTGTTACAGCGCGATTTCAGTCCTTGAGCGAGAACTTAATACACAAAAAAGAAAAAGAACAACTAAAACTCCTCCAATCCTTTATGCGACCTTGATGTATTTTGCGCCAGGCACTAGAAACAGTTCGTCAGTCAACAAATTAAGTAAAATAAATATCCTCGGTGATTACGAGATATGTCTTCCAGAAATGTGGGATTACGCTCCTCCCAAGAGCACGCAGTTGATGAGTCTGGTGGCAGTACTCGTCTGAGCTGGTCGGAGCCTCCGTCCCGGTCTAACCTGCCAAAAGATCCGCCTTCAAAGAGGGCTACTTTGCATAAGAAAGATGACACTGACACGCGGATTATTTTCAAATCGTGCGGAACAGCTTGCTCATTACAGCAGTTTCAAAGGCTCACAGCAAACTTCCTTGGTTCTTTTTGTTTGTACTCAGACACAAACTTTAACGACAAAGGGACAGAAACGTATTTTACGCGAATACCAAAATGTTGCGCAACATGGCTTCCAGGCACACAGGGTCAGAGACGCACCAAAACCATCGCTTTTGTTACGACTGATTTTTTAACTGTCTGCATGCCTGTGGAAGTTATTAAATATATGTGCTCTTTCTTGATTTTGTTATTTCTACATTATTTCTAAAGTATATTTTGGCTCACAGTAGACCTTAAACATTTTGTTTTCCTGTAATGGACATAAATATGCAAGAATGTCCCCTCATAACTGAACATGCATATATCTGAAAACAGAGAACCCTAATTGGGGATCATACCTTCACTTTGACAGAGCAAGCAGTCAGGTGGATGTACTGATAAAGTGACAGTAACATTATCGGCCATTAATTATGTGGTATTCATAACGTAAATGGAAGTAGCTCATGAAGTATTAACAGACAAAAATATAGGATCTATGGGGAGTTTATACACGGTATCATATGCCAATTCACAACGTTTGTGTTGCATTTTAAGCTTGTAGGTGGTCAAGAAGGATCTTATTTTAACTCCACCTCTCCACCACATTGTTGGATGAAAGACCTCACATTTTATCTTGTTGCCATGCATTTCAAAACCTGTAGCTGTCAGATGAATGTAAGGGGAAAGTTCAATCTATTCCTCTGCAATACAGTCAAGTACAAATTTGAGTACTACATGAAGTATCTCAAAATTGCACAGTGCTTCCGTTCATCTGGTTTGTTACTTTCCATCACTATAATTTACAGCTAATTTGAATCAGTTACAGCTTTATAAAGAGTAAAAAACTAACTAAAATATGATAAATGAGAACCAGATCCTTTGATATTATGCAAAAAAACAAAAAACAAACTTGCTGATTGACTAACATTATGCTTCAAGTGAGTGAATTATATACAGTTGATTTCTTCTGTAAGTTACTATATGTTTTGGATATATAGTTGATATTAATGTGATATATAAAGATGACAGATAAATTAACATTTTCTGAGTAAAAGATTACTTTATGAGATCTTAATTATTTTCAGCGCAGTTGGAAATATTTTCATGATTCCTGCAAACCAACAACAAGAAGACAGTGGTTACATAAAGCTATATGTCTCTATTCAGTTGACAAAGAGATGCTACTGGATTTATCAACGACTGTCAAATGTGCAACTTGCCTGCGAGACACTTTGAAGGACCAGAAAAAACTATTAATGGAGAAAATATTGATGTTTTTTAAAAGCATATCCAATTTTAGGATCTTGTTTAGAACTTGGCATCACTGAGGTTGGTGTATTCATTCCAATATTCTTGTGCAAAAATTCAATAACAACTTGCAGCCATTTCCTTTCGAGTGTCTTTTTGAAGGAAGTAGTTCAACAAACAAATAAAAAGGTAAAATTTTTTCTTTTGAAAATGTCAGCCTGAAAGTGGTGACATTGTTCCACTGTCAAGTCCAGAGAGGTGAGCTTGCATCAATAATTCAGTTACTCATTAGCTTTTCTAAGAGTGACATCTATACTTACACCAGAATTTAAGTATTTTCTTTGTTTTCCTGGAAGCCCATTATTTAGTTATGCTACACTTAAAGCAATGCCCAAATGCTTATTTCTGAATGAGATATTCTGTCAATAGAGTGAGCTTGAAGATTAAATATGCTTGAAAATCAGTGAAGAAATAATCCTCTAATTATATTCTACAATATTCACAAAGCACAGACTCATTCACAGTTGCAACTGCTCTCATGCAGACAACAAAGTGCCAACAAGTGGCCACTGTTGGTGGACTGCAGTTGATTCACTTCTGCTCCTTCTTCTTCTTTTGAAGTAATTCTGGATGTTAGCCCATTAAGTCAGTGGGGTTCTTTTGTGCTGTTTGCATCTACTTCCTGTGTCTGCACTGACAGGTGTTCCAGTTTCTCTCCCTTTCCAGCTACATTTAGGGTGAGTGAATGGACTGCTTCTCCATCAGTACAAATATGTTGGTCTCCCCCTGTGTATTCTGGCTCTCATACAGAATAGGCTGTAGCGCCTTGTTAACCTAATGGACTTAGTGATGAAGATGAATCAATGGATACAAAAGTCACAAAGTATTATCAAATAAAAGAGGTCATAACATATCAGAAGCATAGTGAAAAGTATAGGTAAAGCTTGATGATGCATTTATGTTATACCTCAAGAACTCCAGCTTGGCTTTATACTGGTATCCTGATCATGTAGGAGCAGAAGGGCAGTGGCTGAGGGAAGAGCACTTTTTGGGGCTTTCTGCCTGTTTTATGTATATGTGTGTGATATCCTCCAGGCCGCTCTCATGTTACCTTGTAAAACATTTGTAGTTGCAAGATTTATACCCAGGCCTGGCTATGGACTTCATCAAGGACAAACTACTGATCATATATAAACAGGAGTGCTTTTAGTGCATTTTTTACAAGAGACACTAAAGTGGTTTTAGAAGTATTTCAGAAATGTGCTCGGGTAAGATGAGAAACCTGGCACCAGCGTGCCTAAATGGTTTAAGTACAGCGTATCTTTGTGGTGGCACTTCAGCTGTTAGTGCTCAGTGTGTGGAACAGGAGAATAAATATAGAGTATGAATACAGTTATGAGCACAATATGCTCTGTCTATGCGGCACATGTGCTCTTCTTAATTCAAATATCCAGCTATTAACGACAAAAAATGAATAAATAATCAAATAAAACAATCACTGTTTGTATGGTTGATATATGATATAAGCTTTTAGCTGCTCTGCTGTTGGATCGCATTGGTTGAAATCAATTTAGTGGGAAATGTATAATGTGACGCAAAGTATTTTACACTTGCAAAAAGCCAAGATGCAGTGACAGCATGTGTTTTATATATACAGACCCGTCACAAAGATAACGACAACAGCTGACATGCCTGCTCTATCCCTCCCGCTCCACTAGACTTTTATTGTGTGGCTGAAATGTAGAAGTAGAACAAAAAGAGATGACAGCTTTAATGTGAAGAAGAATTATGTTTTATCAATGCATTCCCAGAGCTGGGGTCAGTTCTGCTCTCCATTTACTGATCATCTGGCTTTCAGGAAACCTTGTTTGGAATATCTAAAGGCTTATAGCTGCCTGTATTATTGCTTTCTTTGGTGTAATGAAGCTGACAAGATACAATTCTCATACCGTCTAATAAGAAGGCAAAGTCTTCCCGCTTGTTGTGTAATTGCCTTTGTTCTGATCTGATTCATGTCTGATGAAGGAATTCTGCCTCCCTATCTATCATTATTGTTTTGCTGGTCATGATGATATCTATTTGAAAAATTAGAAGAAAAGAGGAGGAATCAGGCATGTTCAGTCTTTAGCATCTGTAGCCTCAGCGACTACCGCTGTCGCTTTTATGATTTTTTTTTCTAGCATGCTCTTTTTCATATGCCCCCTCCTACAGCTCATTCCTGCTTACACACATGCAAAAAACACACACTGCACACACAGCAACTTTATCTCATCTTTGCAACCACAACAGTGCGACAAAGAAAAGCAGCGCGGCTCCATCTCTGAGAAATCAGCAACTGTGAGATAATTCTGTAACTAATAAAGTGAAAGGGAGAGCACTTTGATGGTTGAAGCTGAAAAGATATTTCATTTTATATATATTTTTTTGTGTGTGGGATTTGAGATGTGTGATTGTATGGAGCGAGCTCGCTCCCCTGCTGCTAGGCTCTGGCTGGAAGCTGGCCCCCCTCTGGCTAATGTTATGGAGAATTGGAGGAATTTTATGGCTGTCTTTTCCCTCAGCCCCTTTTTTTCTTTTGTTACCCTTTGAAGAATGACTTTAGACATTTTATTTACATATTTAACCATGGATGAAAGAAAAGAAGGGTGAGGAAGCAAAGGTTTTGGTTTCTTAAGGGAATTTTGATCATTAAAAATTAGTCGAAGCTAGTACATTTTTGTTTGCTTTGCCTGAAATGAGATCAAACATGTCACTGGCATGGTGACATTTCTGAAATGTTGAAAGTTAGGCCATCATTTCTTTAATAGGGATCAGCATCAGTAGGACTAACCATAGTATTTCTGTTAATTGCTGTGGTTAGATGACTTGCTCGATGTTCCGACATGTGAGGTATGGTATGGCAGAGATGGGGGACGTTTTAAACATGTTTGGCATTGTTGCCGGCGTTGAAAGGGCATGTTGATTAAACGTACGGGTGGGGTAGGCCTATAATCTTCTTAACCAAGGCCCTCCTCTACTCTTTCAGAGGGCACAATGAGAAGAAACAACACACTCAGCTGGAGGTGAGACTATTTGTCCACATGCCCTGCACATTGTCCAAGAATCCTGTTCTCCCTCCTGATCGCACGCATTCAGCGTTTAGCTCAGGATGATCCTATTTATCAGCATAATCTGTTATTTTCTCTCTTATTGGAACTCAACAGTGTCTGAAGAAGTTGGTGCCAAAAATAACAAAGTTGTGATTTGGACTGCAAAGATGAAGTAAACTAAAAAGTAGTGGTATTAAAGAAAGACGTATAGTTTTTTTTTTTGGCTTTTAAAATCTGTTTGCTAAAAGGAATCAGTTCAATGGTGTACTTGATATTTTTCTTTCTTGTTTGAAATTTGGCAGCTTTATTTAAGTGAACAGTTTGTGTGTAGGGTCATGTTTTGAGGAAAGGCATATGAATCAAATAATTAATTATTGAAGAGCCCTGTCAACATCAAAGCTTGCTGTATTCTTTGCTCATATCGTTTAATTAGTTCAATAAAGTGACTTATTAATGTGGACTAATTTGTTTTACTCTTCTTTTCACTTTGCTCCATTAAAATCTGCTTTGGTACACATGTGGGTAAAGTCCCATCAGTTGATGGTTAACCCTCTGACCTCATTCATTGTGCATTCTGGCCAATATGAGAATGTCAAGGCATTATCTTAACCTTTCAAGTGTTTATGGAGTAGATTAGTATAATTATAAGGTTGGTGGACCTTTATATGACTTGAGGAAACTGTCAGCCAATCTGCAATAAACAGAGTTGTAATGAAATTTGTTTGTTATGGGGCTCAATAACATCTGTGCTAAGGCTGTTTTGAAAGAGCAATATTAGCTTGGTGGGGTGTTCTTACATCATACTCTTTTATGTGGTTGTGGTTAACAGCAAAGAGAGGAGGAAGGGAGGAGGAAGTAATGGAGGAGAAGAAGGGGGGTTGGTGGTGTTCATCAGTTTGAGATGAAGCAATGAACCAAATCTGTTTCAGTCTACTGCTTGCAAAATGCATTTTAGTTGAGGAAAGTCACATCACACCCAATGTTTGCAAGAGTTGTTTTTTTTGTTCAGCAAAGTTCCTAGGAACATGAAAGCAATTAGACGTTGAAGGAGGAGGAAAAAGTCAAAATCAGGGTAAACATTTTATTGCCTGCATTGGGGAAGGACACTGATGGCAATATTATTGCTTTAGGTCCTTGTGGGGGCACTTGAGTGTGAATTGCTAATCAGGAAGGCCCTCTCTGGTCTAATCCCTCTTTGAGTGGCCAGCCTGGAATCAACGCGTCTGGGGAGACTCCCCACTGCTTCTGGCTCTGGAGACTCCATTCAATAGTGCAACCCTCCTGTCCCATTCCCACAGTCCCCTCACACTGTGCAGCACAGCCATGCATCTGCGCACACGCACGTGTGCACGCACTCACACAACATACATCCTCCTCTAACCCCAAATTAGATTAGACCCTTCCCATTCTACCCAGTAAGGCGCTGGTCTTTTCTCTGCCTGGTCATTTATCCTACCCTTTTGTCTCTGCTTTATAAAAGAGAAACAAATTCCCAAACAACTCCCCTCCAAAGAATGCACTGGTTTGGAAAAGGATGAGGGAAGGGCAGACATCTTTAGCGGGCCCAAGGTGATGCTATAATATCGCCATCCCTTTGGTGTGTCAGCTCTAATGATGTGTGGGGGAGAAGAGTGCTAGTTGGCAGAGCAATGAGAACAACGCCAGCTGTGCATCATGTCAACCTGTTACCCCACAACAGAACAAAGCAGTTTCTGACAGCAACAATAAGAATCTCTTTACTCTGACCCTGTGCTAACATTGTCCAATATTAGCTCTGCTTAGCTGTAAATCCTCCCTGACTAGAAGATAGATCAAATTCATCTGGCAAACTATCTGCTTGAGTTGTGTCTGAGTCCTCTGGAATTAGATGTTTTGATTACTGGCATCTTTACTCCTTGTAAACCAGTAATGGACAGTGACGCATATAGGCAAAATAAATGTCTCAGTTGAAAGGGTCTTTTGTAAGAAAGCCCTGGTGAAAGCTTATTCCTCCTGGTTCAATGTGCAGCCAAGCTATCCCAAAAGCAGCAAATTGAGATCAAAGCAAAATTAAAGCTGACTCGTTCAAAGCAAGATAAAAATGTGTGTGCCTGCAGCGATATTTTCTCTATTGATTTCCTCCTTTGCCTGCACTCCATGGGACTGTGCTGGCTGCGCTGTGCTCAGCGCCAGCACTGGAGACTTGAAGGCTGCTGGAGGGAGAGAGGAAATGACTATCGATACAGACAGAAAAACACTGTCATAATGATCAGGGATAAACGGATTTCACAGACTGCTTGAGATCTGTATGATTGGGTAACTTTCCACTGCTGTCCAAATCTGTTCTCACAACATGAAAGAATAATGACAACTTCTAACGTCAAGCACAAGAGTGGCAAGAATCAGAGTATGGGAACGACAATTGTCTTGTGCTGTTATTAGCTGTGTTTTTCTGGCTGGAGGAAGGAGTGTAGAGCAGAGTTTTGTCATTGTCTTTTTATCCTGTGCGTGAGTTGAAAGGCGCCGTGTGTGAAGAATTTCTCTCTAAAGTATATTTCGATTTGCAAGAACACTTTAGCGCATCTTTCAAAGAAGTTTCTTTGGCCATTTGTATTTGTCTTTCATCTTCACTTCCAGCACAGAAAAGACAAAAACTGGCTCAGATGGAGTTTTCTCAGCGTTGCACAGCAGATAGCTGCAAATTGGAAAGATGTCAGCTGTAATTAGAGAGAGCAAGCTTCAATGTGATGTTCCAAAAATAATACAAGAGCAAACAACATGTCTTTGTAACTTAGGGCTCAAATCATGGTAATTATAGGTAATTTACCATTTCTCTACCTGTACAGCAGAGGTGTAGAGGGATGAGTGAAGGTGCAGGTGAAGGATTCAGTGCTACGTTTGAAGTCCTGGGAGGGACTGACAAGCACAATGAAACCTGAACAGGTATGAAGACAAGCTGGAACAATCAGTGTCTGCAGACATCACACAGCAAACTGTGTTTCCTCTCTTTCTGACGTAATTCTTCTCATGTAGGATCTTTGCACAGTCTTGCATACCAGTCCTTATCTACAACAGATTGATGTTGCAAAAAAGCACGCAAGAGTGCATTTTCACATCATCTTCCTTGCTCTCTTCACCTCTCTGTTTTGAGGTGTAACACCTGGGTGACCTGAAAGAAGCATGAATCAAGCTGAGGAAAATGTGTTTTAATCTGTTTCAGATTAGGTTTCATAGCTGTAAGCAGTCTTACATCATCTATGAAACTTCCCTGTCAGAGAGACATTGTTGTATCTTTAGGCATTCCTCAGGCTCAAATTTCAAAACAGGACAAAACCGTTCTAAGCCGTTCTCCTTTCCCAGACCATAGGTATTGCTGTGTGATTAAGCTTGTGGCTTATTTTTTTGGTGACAAAAAAATTACCTTATGATAGTATAACCTAGTAGTGTATGCAGTTATAGACTAAACAGGTTTCATAAATTGAGTTAAAAAACAATAAAAAATGACAATAGGTGATTTTTATCAACTGAACTTTAAATGAGTATTTGGAAAAGACAGTAAAAGGTTTAAGAAATAAATTAAATCATACTCACTGTCAGAAAAGTCTTGTTTTCACAGATTTCAATGCTCGTCAAAGAGACAGCTGTTGGTAACCCAGTTATGGAATGTGCCTCTGGGCCCCCCCCCCTTACTCTCTGAGCAAGTGCAATGGCTGTTTAACTTCTGTGTGTGTGTTGTTGAAGAGCCGTTCCAGACACTGATACCCAACTCAATACCCAGTGATTTCCATTTCACATCGCAGCTTCAGTGCCTCCCCGGTGATCGAACAGGGAACCTGTGACATATCCTGCTCTGTCAAAAGAAGAAGCCGCCACGACAGGCAGTTAAAAGTCTTGCTATTTGGAGGTTTTTGACACGCAAGTTTCATGCGTCCTGTTAGATATGGTTTAGTTTTAGCCCCAAAGTGTGTTAGATGGTATCTTCAGGGAATGGTTGCTTTTTTATGATTAAAAAAATCCATGAAACAACATGCACTCATCTCTGTGTATCACGCATGCATACACTTGTTCCTCCCTCTGCTTCATAGTTCCTACAGACATAAGCATTGCCACCTCATGTTATTTGAAATTATGTCAATGCAGATGCTTTAAGAGAGACTTGAAAAAAATGTTATTGGTTGTGGCTCTGAAAAAAAGAGGATGAGTTTGGCAAAGAAAAGAGACCACACTGAATGTTCAGAAACAATTGAATTTCAATGTACAATTACATGTTGGCTGTGACAGACTCAAACAATGTTCGGACTCCCAAACTTGTTTATCATCCATAACACAAAGCTGGGAGCACTTCTATGTAAAGTTAGCATTTGAAGTTAGCATTTCTAACAAATGTGGTTGGAATAGACTATTGTCTGGACAACTACAGCTGGCCACATTCTCTGTCTGGAGAATAAGGTCTGGACTTTGACTGTTCACACAAGCACAAAACAACAGGATATTTTTTAAGTGAAGAAGTGTAAAGTGTAAGAAATGGAAATACTTCTGAAGTGGCAGCTTGTTAGAGTATATGATGCAGGGACTAATCAGGTAAAATCCCAGTACTTCATTTACATGTAAGATGTGAATAAATCCTCCCACTGATGCCTGATGTCGACTGCTTTCATGATCATATAAGCACAACATGTATTTTGGATTAATCGACTATATCTGAAAATGGGAGAAAAGCAATATAATAGGACAGAAACTCTGTAATCTGATTAGTTTAGTGTCTATTCAAACTTGGCTTAATTCTACTATTTTACAGTCTCCAATATAGAATTTTGTCCAGGTCGACTTACAAAAAAAAGTGTAATAGATAAATTTGCCAACATGCACATGTCCAAAACACATTATCTTTATTTTGTTGGTTATAACCTCTAAGCCTAACAATCTATTTAATAATATGTAAACATAATAACATATTTCTGTGCCTAACCCGAGCAACTGCGACAGACATCAACAAAGAAAAACAAAAAGTCCTTGGACAACATTGGGTTGAATGAGGTTATCTTACATGACAGTTCTTTGTGTAATGCCACAGTTACATATCAGCCCCTCCAACCTCCTCACAAGCTTTTTTGAACATGTTGCAGTTGTGTATGTATGACTGTTTCAAATAATGCAAAATGTAGGTTTGTCACAATTTGAAAAGGTAAACATCAGTATGGAGCAATTTTTGAGGCTCAGAAAGTGTATGTTTTTGATAATTCTTTTGCATTTATTGTGAAGCTGCTGCGATAGATCAGAGATATCACACACTGTTTAATTTATGAAAATAGATATGTAAAAAATGAATGGATTGACAAAAATTTACAGAAAGTTAACGTCATGTTGGGGTTGCTTTTGCTCCACTAACTTGTGTTTTGTATTTCCAGAGGTGTACACTTTCTTTTTCTGATAACAATATTACTGAGAGTTCAGGATTCCCTCCTGTTCTGTGTGCACTGATATCTGTTTGTGAATGTGATGTTACAACAAGATCCTGGTTATCAATTCTTTTTTTCTAGAAGGTCTAAGCTAATCTGCAACCTTACAGTGATGGAAAGACTTCAGAAAGTCACCAGCCAACCAAAAAGACAGTTGTACATGAAATCTTTCACTTTTCACCATAACCTATGGCAGCAGCCTTGTGTTTACTTAACACAATCCCTTCATCTTCAGCATGGTGTACCCTCTGGTGTGTCTAAACGACACATATTTTCTATGACACTATGACCCAGTGTGATCAAACAAGCTTCAAAGCAAATGTTTGTCTCAGTCAAAGTAACTTATCAGATCAATAGTATTTGATAAGTTTGGTGACTGACAAGTCTGATATTTTTCTGGCAACTACACATTCAAGTGTGAGCCTCAGAGGAAACGTACAATTTTTCATCAACAATTTAAAGAAGAAAAAGTTGAGAAACCTCAAAAGATCAAAGGAACTAAATGAATAACTTTTGAACTTACATTTTCTTTCTGTTAATATATTCTATGTAATCCAAATCTATCCACTGTGCTCAACACTGTATTCATTTGAAACTTTTAGAAATAATCATGGATTCCTTTAATGTTTTCACTTTTAAATTGTGTCAACATTTATCCTACCTGACAGCTTTTGATGTTCTGCCAGGAGACATGATCAGGAACATTGCTGATCATTGTTATGTCTGATTGTTGCCCGAAGTATCTGAAGAAACCTGTCTTCTTAATGGTCTGCATTGTCTTCATTTTGATCTGCGGTGATCTGAATCCCCTGGAGTACATAAAGACACAAACAGCCTCTACTATTTAACTTTTTTTTTTATGTATCAAAAGAAAAGACATATAGACAGAAGTGTGATAGATAGCTATATGTCACCTTTTAGCAGTGGGCTTTTTTCTTTTTGGTTGACCTTTTATGTCCCAGACTAAAACAATTGACATGCAGTTTAGCTGGCAGCAAATTAGTACCACGTCAGGCAGTAAATTCAAGGCAAGTGAGTAAGTAACTAATCACAGATTCAATGTGAACAGACACACTCACATTTGTTGAAACTTGAAGCAAACTTGATTTGCTGGGACATTTTGATGCATTGCTCTAAATTCAGATAATCTAAGTTTACCTGTTTCCTTTTTGCTTTAAGGATGAGGTTTACCTGACACTTGTAAGTGGGACTGCTGCTTTTGTCAGAGTTGCATGAAATGAATGTTTCAGCCACACTGCAGATGTTAAGGAGTATACCTTCTTATTTGGAAGGGAGAGGCCTAAAGAAGGGTAAACAAAACTAAGTGCTGTTTTCAGTGATGAGTGCTGTTGACAGTGTGGCTTCGCAGTAAGCAGACTGTTAAATGTCCAAACAGGTTGACTGTGGACAGACCACAGTAGTTCAAACAGGTCAGGAGGAGTGAAAGACATCCCCGAATCAGCTGGCCTCCTGTCCTCTGGGTGCTGACACAAACTTGTTGGTACCCCCCCTTCAACCTACAACTCCTCTGTCTTGTGACAACTCACACCCTTGTCCCCTATCCTCTGGCAATCACTGTAAATAATAGGACATACTGTCACCCCATGACCCTCTCAGTCTGGACAAACAACTGCAGCCTCTCTTCACTGTCTGTCTCATTCAAGCACTTTCCCTGTGACATGGAGGCTGTGGTTTCAGGTTCAGGATGTTTCCATTAGCACCTTTTGGTGAGGCCCTTTCATCTACTTGTTAAAGCCCCATGGGTCTGCCAGGCTGTTAAACTGCCATGGTGATGATTTCTTAGTTGACAGACTCGACACCACAAGGACAAAGTCCTCAGTAGAGTAAAGACTTTCTGTAATAACTGTTTTCTCTGCTGTCTGGACTTGACATTTGGATCAGTTTTGGCATGTGAGGTGTGGTAGTGATATCTGTACAAATGTCACTCCTCAGTGCAGTCCATTGATGTAATGTATCATACTATTCTTTTAGCTCAGAAATATGAAATATGAAGATTAGATGCTGGCATTTTAATGTGACATTTTACTGTGTTCACTAGCCTCCATCCAAAAAGATCCAAAAGTCTCCATATTCTAAACAAAAATATATGCCCTTGCTTTTAAAGAATAAACCCTTACGTAATATTTATAAAACAAGCATTGATACATTAGCAAACAAAACATTAAATAAAAGTAACACAGGTTACATATTATTATATTTGTTTCATATTGTAATTATCACTTTTTTTAGTTGGTGTCTCAATGAATTAATAAACTTGACATCCCTGGTACTCTGTTTGGGGTTTGAAAATATTGCCATCGTTGAAGATATGTTTAAAGATATCTAATTTAGTGACCAGTTCAAATTTGCATTGGATTTCTAAATTAAACCTACAGCTCAGAGCAAAAATATCCAGACTACTCTTCTTCTTCTCCAATCAACTTCAATTCCAAATCGTGCATTTAGTGCACCTTGGAAGTGGGACACTGAAGCTTTTTATCCTGACAAGAAAATCAGCTTTCATTTTTTTTCCTAGTCAAAAGCTGAAAACTCAGAATATGTAATTGTATTTCACTGCACCATCAATGGCTCCATGATAGAAAAAAATAGCCTGTTAATGGAAATAAAAAGTAGCTCATTTAAGCAACAGTTCTAAACGTTTTTCTTTAAAATAAAGTCTTTGATACACAGAGAAATGGACTAACAGTGAAGCTCCCTGTTTATTGAGCCCATATGTGACAGAGGAATCACAGCGTGAGTTTCTGTGGTGGTTGCTGTTTTTTAACAAGCTGGGACAGTTCAGCGCATGACTCACAAGAAGACCGTGCCAGAAAGAGTAAGCACAAACTGTACTTTGCAGAACTACAGATGCTGGAAATGTCAGTATTTGAGAATAAAAACTCCAACAAAGTATTTCTTTATAAGTGCGTTAGTGTGAGCTGAGTTTGCAGTGTATGCTAATGTGAGCTATTTTCTCTATGCTCTTTCATACAATCATGATGTGTTCAAGAGATACATTTATTTAAGGGAAATTCAACAAAAAAAGAAGGCCAAAGTGGAGTGAAGTGGGTCACTTTGCACCCTAAAATGGGCTGCTTGGACAAAAGTTTAAATTTGGGGCTGAGAAGGATGCAGTGGTACTTTTTTTTCTGTGTCACTTTGACCTAAACACGATCTCAAGAAATGAGGTCAGCTTGTGATGAAAGGACAAAACATATTTGTTTTGAATAATGATGAACACAAAGCACGTCCAAATATTTTTGTCTGCCATTTGTGCCAGACAAAAACATCAGAGCTCTACAAGCGATAGGAGGGAAAGGATGGAAAAAAAACCCCAGAAGAACAGAACATGGGCTTATGAGATTGACCAGACAACACTTTATGTTTCACTATAAAAGCATGAGATATAGAATTGACATTGAATAGACAGAAATATGAGTCAAAACTAAATTTACCTGATAAAGATCTGATAAAGACTTAAGTCACCAACCTCCTAATGCAGATTCTTTGCTGAATGCGTTGACTTCACACATATTTGTGGTATCTGGGAAACTGAAATAGTAAAGTTTTATTCAGGCGACTGTATCTCATGTAACATGTTACATGTTCCTCATGTAACCTAAAAGGTTCCTTAGATCCTTGATTGTTTGCACGTCCACTGTTTCCTTTAGGAAAATTAATCAGATCACACATGACAAAGTGACATTCCTCTATCAAAAGAAATTTATATAAAAATGGTGACAAATGAGTAAAACACGGTTTATTATATGATTTACTATTGTGCAATATTTGTGTGCATTTTTAAGTATTTGCACATGTATATTCCAGTTCACATTCAAATATCAAGCCATTTGAACACACAAACTACTTTACAATGTTTGTGCTTTACCTAAAGTTATGGTAGCGACGTGTTTTTTATGAATTCACAGTTTACAGTTGTGATTAAGAATAGTGTGTGCACTATAATGTGGGCTTCAGCTAGCGATTTGTTCCTTGCCAGACAGTTAATCTCTACTCATTGGCATCTAATAAGTCAAACCATTAAAAAGATTCATCAAAGGCTTGTTGAATACCAAGGGACATACTTCAATTGATGGGGCAAAAAAATGAATGGCGTTCTGTTTATTTGAAGTGATTACACTGCGTTTGTTCCCATATGCCTCGTGGGAGGAAGTGAAGTCCCTGGTGCAGATGCTGTTTGTCAGAAGTCAGAATGGTGAAGCAGTGAGCCAGGATGCAACAGAGGAGATTCAAGCAAACTGAAATAGAACAATGACTTTTCCATGCCCGTATCGAGTTTCATAAGGAACAATGCTTAGTTTGTGGCACTTTTCCCTATACATGAAAGACAAGCCATGCTTCTTTAGCTATACTCTGCACACATTTTTGTGATATTTTAGTTCTGTTTGCTTTGAAGTGTGTTAGGGGAAAGACACGCCTTTGCATAACATCAAATGCTTCACTTATTCGAAAGGATTTGCGATGCGAATATAATCATTTAGTTCCAGACTGTGCTTCAATGGGTGATATGTACAGTATATTTGAGATTAGCTGCTGCATCTCAGACCTCTATGCCAGGAGAGTTGAAGCTAATATGAAATGTTACTTCTTATCCCTCAATTGTTTTGAACTTTCCACCCACAACCCCCCCTTTTTTCTTTTATCATGTTTCATATTAAATCCAAGACGTACAAAAGTGCCAGCAGTAGAATGGCCAGACTAAAATCAGAGCCTGCTCTCATCTTATTTGTAAGGACCCCTCCAGCTAAACTGTGGTTTCAGACGACTCCTCCTCCACTCATTGTTCACTGGCAAGATTGTTTGTTGTCATTGTGGTATTGTTTTTGCTGTCACTTTTTGATGTTGGTTTACAGTCCCAGATGTTGACAAAGGGGTGCAATCCCTCAGATACGACAGGGTTGAGCTATTTCTGATGTTCTCTGGGTGCTGTTCTGCTAAAACAACAAACAAAGACACTTCCTCCTTAAACAGCAAGCAAGTATTACATTTTACCACACAAAAATCTGATCCTGGGCTGTGGCGACATACTCTGTTGACCAAAGCAGTTGTCTAAAGTTTACTACCGTAAACTAGCGTAGCGTTTAGATACCAGCACAGTACGTACAGACACTATCTGTTTGTGTTGAAGTAATCTGTCTCTGTGTAGTTGAGTCTTTTTTGGTTGCTGTTGAGAGTGAGGAAGCTACACTACTTTCTTACTTTTGTAAAGGACAGGTGACGTGAATGAATCAGTTCTCTCTATGACAAGGGAAGAGACAGCACAAAAGAGAGTTGTGTGGGGTTAGATGGCCTCAGTATAGCTTCTTAGCAGCAATCAGCAATATTAAAAAAAAAGAGGAGAGAGAGCCAGAGGGGAGCAGAGCTCTGTAATTACAACATGGTCTTAAAAAGCAAATACCAAGCCCTAGCAACCTCAGTTGGGAGACTGAGAATAGGGGGAGGTGTGGGGGTCGTAGTAAAGAAGAGGAGGGGTAGAAAAAATAGGCAAAGGGAGTTAAGAAACACCATAGAGAGCGACCCTGCAATGACCTCGGCTCTCCAACAATCGTCCCCTGCCAGCTGGAGCCAGGGCTAGGGGGCGAGAGCGAGGGGCCGGGCAGGATCCCCTCCGATTTATGACTGACTATAAGGCCCCTGAAAGAAACCCAATCACCCAGGATTCCTGCGCAGCATGACTCTGGCTGCGGAGAATAGATAGCCCAAGAGAGTGTGGGACAGCGGCAGAGCCAGCAACTAATACACATGCACTGACACACAGGGCCACTTTACCAGGGGGAGGGCCCCTGGGCACTGGCTCTATTATCTGCAGCTCTCCTCATTGAGCATGATATCATTACACTATGCCGACACTAACCTCAGCTGCGCTCAGTTGCTGCCCAAACTCATCCTCTGAACTCTCTTTGTCCAACATATTTCAAAAACTAGATTTACATGCACATGGCTAATTGCTCTATCTGTCTAATTAGTGGAGATATAATGGTTATTAAATTTCAACCTGCTATCAATGTAGAGTGGGAAAGAGTGAGGCAGGCTGAGAGTAGGGCATGAAAAGAAAGAGAGAAGGCAGCTGTCTTTTAAAGCGGGGTAAGCCACGCTTGGAGCTACCCCGCTGATCCATTAGCATATCTGAATGATCCTGTTCCTGCACAGCCACCACCACGCTACAAGGTGGCACATCTGAAGAACGTGCCCTTTGAATGCGTTTGCAAGCTGGGGAAACTCTTATTTTTCAAACCGTTTGAAAATCCAGAGACAACTTGATGTTTGAGAAGTCGACAAAAAAAGAAGGAGAGAAAAGGAGGGAAGGGTGGAGAAAAGTTTCAGATTTTGAGGAGGACCGAGTTTTACAAGCTTTCAAGCTACATGCTTAATAATTCACTTGATGCTACAAGCAGCAGTAAGGCAGCATGGAAACACACTCTTCCATGACAACAGTTTCCATTGCTTATGCACTGTCAAAAGAAAGTGTGTCACAACCTTTGGCTGAGGAAACAGAACAGTAATACTTTGTTGAAAAATTTAATTTCAGGGATCCTTAAAAGCAACTACATTTTTTAAAGACATCAATTATGCCTACAAAATCTATAGAATCCAAAAGAGTTGCTGCTTATAATAAACAATCAAGTAGCTTTAATATTCATTCAGCATATTTTCTGCCAGAAGGGAACAGTCTGAACCACCTTCTTTTACAGCATGTAAATAATTGTCAGCAAAATGTTTAGCAGCTAAAGCTGGAAAGATCCCAGGAATGATGTCAACACAGTCCCACTGCAATGACTGAAACTGTCAAGGGACATAATCTGTTGATTTGTTGTCTTTGATTTGTGTTCACTGATGCATTGGTATTTATTTTAAGAGGAAGAAACGCACACAGAATTGCAGATTGCAATCCAAGGCATCTGACTTTGTCACAGGACCAGTACTGTTTAAACCTATTTCATTTTACACATCCACTTTTTCTCACTCAGTTTACCTTCAGTTGCTTTTTTTTTATCTAGGATCAGACACTAAAAACTACTTAGTTATCAGCATTTATGAAAACTTCATCAAGGTTGGGAAAATCATGGTTTACCTTACATTAAATTACCACTATATAACAACTACTAACCTCTAGCAGTCAAGTTGGAGATAGCAACCATATCATATGCTTTCTATACACTCAATTTAATTCATATCAGTAATTTACCAGTAAAGTTGCAACTATTGTTATTGATCAGCAATTTTGAATTTCCGTCTGAGAAAAGCTACACTAATGTTAACTATTTGTTTTTCTGCCTTCACCTATCACTAAACTGCCACCTCTTTGACGAGTTCAATTCACGCATCATTTCCAGTTCTTGCATTATGCAATAAGAATGATCCTCAGCTTCCCAAGTGTGTCCCAAGTATTTTCACAAAAGTGTTTTCACAAAACAGTATCCTGAGTCATCTCCCAATTCCTTTTTCTTCATTGGTTTCTGAAACACCATCTTCTTCGACATGCCTTTCGTGGCTCTTCTTATTCTGTGTTGAATGAACCCCTGCACAACTAGATGTAAATGGTTAATTCTAAGATAATAAAACCCATAATTCATTTTGCAATGTGGTTGGACGCTAACATAAACATAGGTGTTAAGTTTTTTTTTAGTAGACCTGGCTTATTGTCATACATAATGTCGGTCTTCTGTATGTTAAAAATCTTCATTTTGTAGCTTACTATAATGACTAGTGAACGGAGGTGCAAGAATTATAAACAGGCACTAAGGAAAGCTCCGACTGAATTATATTACTTTGAAAGTTGTGCTGAATGTTACAAAGAAAAAGTGTTCAGTTAGAGTATATCTGCAAGTATATGATTTAACAATCTACCATTAGACTGGTCTGTTACGAATGAGTAATTCAAATCTTAAAATGTATAACATGTTGTTAAGTTATCATCTTGACCTTATTTGGTAGAGCTCAGGGATTTTTCTTCCCCCTTGAAGTTGGTCTCCCCTTAGCCACAAAGCGGGTTTCTATTGACTGGTTCCAGGGAGTGTATTGATGGTTCCATAATTTGGGCACAGGAACACAAAAAGGCTGACCCCCGCTGAGCTCAGCACGACAGCCCAGTCAGCAGGGAGGCTTGCATTTATTAGCCTGGGAGAGGAGCTCCTGCAGAATTAGAGCACATTCACCCACCCATTGATCTCTGTCAGGAAAACAATGCTAGCCTCCCACTCTGGCAGCGAGCGAACACTGTGCGCTCTGAGGTAATTCGGCAGGGCAGAGAAAACCGGATGGCTCACACCCTCAGGCTCCGAGTGAACTATAAGTGAAAGGAATTAGATGAAAAACTAGAAATTAGATTTTCAATTAGATTATCAATCTGCCGCTCCAATTGTATTTTGCTGTGAATTGGGGTGAATGATGGCTGAAGATGAATGCAGCTGTTGTGTGTGTTTGTTTTTTCCAAGAAGCAGAAACCACTTCTTTTTTTCGTTGTGTTGGTGGCATGTTTAATGCAACCATACGTGTCTCCAGACGACTGAAAGACCGGGCTTACTGTTGTCTGTGGATTGGAGGATGCTGTCTTCTTACAGCTTACTGACCCTGCTCATTACTTTTGGCTAAAGAATTGTGATCATATGAGAGGAGTAGTGCATGGTTGCATAGCTTCTTTGAGTCTTTGCAAGGGATCTTATCAGCTAGCGAGTGAACAAGGGTGAAACGTTGGATACAGACGAGGGAGAATTAGGGCAGTATGTTCCACCACTGAGAGCACCCCCACCATCTAAGTTTCTGTTAATCCACTGATAATGGCCTTCATCATTTCCAAAAATACCAGAGAGTCAGTCACAAGACAGGAGCATGCTCTCAAGTGTCTCAAATCTGAGAGGGTGCATGGGAAATGTAGAGCTTCAGTTCAGCAGCGCCAACTCACAAAAATTTCAGCTTGATGTGTTGATCGGTTGTTGACTTCAGACCTTCCTCTAGACACATGTGAAACAATTATGTGTCTTGAGGAAGCTGAAGTGGGGAGGTCCACACTCAAACCGCTCCCCTTTGTGTCAGTGTTGTGTGTACACAACCCTGACTGTTGACCTGAGGAACGAGCAAAGCTTTGATGCTGCCCTCAGTGGCTAGCGTCCAAAGGGAGGAGGGCTATGTGGACTGTCCGGTCAACTCCTCACACACAGGCTGGAGTGTCAACACATAACACAAGAGGAGAGAGAATGTCACACTTCACACATAGTTGAAAGGAGTGGTGCGTCTCATTATACCACCTACAGCTGCTTTTGTCAGCTGGGGCTTGATGTGTGGAGGGAAAGGGCTCATGAAGACGCCATGGCCTGGTATGGGGCCTGATGCTGCCTCGTTTGAAGTCACGGTTGGGACAATGTCTTTCATATTTACAGAAAAGAGAAAAACTCTAGGGATGGCTGTGACTGCCAAACTGTTTTGTTAGCACAATAAAGGGTTTGAGCTAATCACTATTACACCTGCCCTGCTCATCAACCCTCTTACAGCCCCAGGAGTTTTAAAAACACTGCTCTGCAGGCATTTTTTTGGCTCCTCAACCATGGAACTTCCTTTAATCTATTCTTACTCAAAAGGCCATTCAAACATCTTACATAAATTATGCTCTTAGCATTAGAATCAAAGGCGAGCACTATCTCCCCTCGTGCTGTCAGTGAACTTTTTGATGGACAGATATATTGAGGCTTACTTCATGAGAGCATATGTATTGGAATCCTAAAAGCAACTTTGAAACTCAAGCACATCCCTCCGTTGCAGTGAGAACAAACCATCATCGGGCTACCAACAGACTACAATTAAAAATTTATGAATGTATTGTGACAAAATTAGAGCAATGTCTGTTTCTTGATACATAAAACTAGGGCATAACCAAAATAGCTGACTTTGCTGTAAGACTGTAGAAAACATTCCTTGCTCCAGTATTATCTGCATATGATATTTCAACACAGTCTCACAGCATTTTTTAAAACTGTCAAAAAACTTGTGCCCTGCACATGGATTTTGTCGTCTTTTTGTGTTCATGAACAAAAACAATCTACAAGCAGGACTGTTTAGTTTTAAGAGCTGAAGCAGTCTGTGGTGGTCCAAAGTTACTGTTATCTAAAAAACACAAGTTTGGTTAATGTCTGGATCAGTACCTTTCAAACTTTATTTTCTTTCACAATAATAATTATTTTTCACTTGCTTTCACTCATTGTCAGTTAGGTTAAGGCACAAGAACAAATTTGTTAGGTTCAGGCATTATAAAGTACTTAGTGTTGGGAACCATGCCAAGGCTTGTCTTAGAACATGCCCTTTCATAATGCCAGTCTACCAATGTTATATATCCAAATTTTCCCAAAATGAAGTCTGAGTCTGATTTCCTTATACTTTACTCCCAGAGAGCCAGACTTTCTTTTAATCTTTTAAAGTTGAATAGTGCAACAGTTCTGCAGGTTTTGTGAAGGTGTGTTAAAGTTTTTTAAGGACATTGGCTGCTTTCTTATTGATTTTCAGTCCAGTCCATGGACCTGTTCAATTCAATTTCTGTCTGTTAAGCAACTTAACACTGACCTATGAATGATTTAAGCATAAAAAAGCCACCTAATTCAAGAGATGAACTAGTATTGTTTCAGGCCTGAATCAGCTTTGGTCATTCAAGAAGCCTGAAGAACTATTTCTAAAGACCAGTTTAAGAAATGATTAGAAAGCTTGTAAGAGGGTTCAAGTTGTGTTAAAGAATGAAAGTGGTCATACCAAATATTGACTCTCAAGCTCATTAGAATTGTGCAAACACTGCTTTTGCCTTATGAACTGTATTTCATTTTATGAAATTGGGCATCTTTCATTTTTCCTTTTTGCTCGGAAGGCTTCTTCACTACTATGGAGTGAAATTGGTTTCAATCAGAGCAAAATGTAGACTCACAACACATATTATGAACATGTTGCAGTTTTATAGATAAGTCCTAGTCCAGTGATGCCTTATATCATTTTATCAAGGAGGTAGTCTGATGTTTTGGGAAATCATTTTCAGCATTATTTGAATTTGATGAGATGATTGATACCATACTCATTTCTGCTCATTAAATGTGAAGCTGAAGCCCACAGGGGGATGGCTTAAAAAGGTGGAAACAGCTAGTTATAGTTAGGGCTGAGCTGGTGTTATAGCACACAAATCAATATGTTCCATCTTGTTTTTTTAATTTTAAGAAAAAGTTCAAAACATGAGTTAGAGTTTCAGAAGAATTATGTGAAGGAGGGATTTGTGCGTTACCTCGCCTTTTTCAATAAACTCTCAGCATGACAGTGGATAAAAAACCTTTTCAAAATGTCAAACTTTTCTTTTAATGAAGGTATTAGAGATATATTACAGTTAAACTTTCCTGATACATAATCAGTCTATTCTTATCACTCTCATTGCAAAACAGGATTTGCTTTCAGTGCACTTCCTCCTTTTATATGGGCTTTATACTGCACATAATTAGTGGGAAATAATGGCCTTAGTGTTCCTCCTCTTCCTGTCTGTCTTTGTAGTCCAAACTAGTTCATTGTATGAGATCTGTGTATTATATTTAACAGGAAAAGCATCCATATTGAACATTAAGTATGCTTTGTACTTCAAATAAAAAGTTTGATCCCGCATCCTTCCTCTGTGTTTAAATGAAAGAAAGGAAATGTAGTGGTGTTGAATAGTACACCTTAAACTATCATGGCAGGTCATAGTCAGGGTCTTTCTTTGTGATAAACACAGAGCTCCTTTCATCAACAAAAGAGAGAAAAACAGAGATGAGAATGTTTGTGTATCTATGGGTGTGTATGGGGTGATGGGGGCGTGGGGTGTGTGTGTGTGTGTGTGTGTGTGTGGGGGGGGGGGGGTGATACATTCCGTTCTTATATTTGTTCACATTGTGCAGAAAAGGGAAAGTCAAGAAGCACACAAAAGGAAGAAAGTAGAGTGGAAACAAAGCCAGGTACAAGATAATGACAAGGTCAAGTGTGTGCTCAATGGCTCATTTCAGTCAGAAAGAGATAAGGCCCAACCTGCTGACAAGGTGTGTGCAACAGAGGGGAATGGGAGGTCAGGTTAAACTCTGGGCACACATACACACAGTCTCTAACTTCAACCGAGCAGCAATCTGTGTGAAAACCAGCTGTCTTGCACCACCTGCTGGAGAAATGAGCAAATAAAGCCAATAAATGCTTTCAGCTCAGATTAAACAATAATATAATCATTAACATTATTATAGCAAAGCGTACCTTTCTCAAAAGTAGTATATCATGAGTGAGGTAAGTTTTTGAAAGTGTCTCTACGATGCTGCAGATTTAGATATTTTGTGTTTTATACTGACAGCAGTGTGGGAAGTTTTCAAAATTCCCCAACAAAAAAACAATGCAGGCTTGGAAGGCATGCTGCCAATGCATTCACCGAATTTTTCCTGGAGCAATTCCAACAACAACTAGCACTTTTTACTGGGAGAATTCTTCTCTTGCTTTGATGTTTAGGTTTTTTTTTTCTGTCTTTGAGCAGTGGATCACTAGCTGAGTAAAATTCAAAAAGGCATAGAGTTCCTCATCTGATGTTGAGCATGACATTAGATATGATTTCAGATGACAACAAATAAAGTGTGAAAGGGCTACAGGCTTGCAACTTACTTTCATAGAGCATAAAGGATAGGATTAGTTGAAGGCCATCTCTGATGTGTCATTCATCTCCAGGAGAGAGGAGAAGGAGAGCACAAGATAAAACGTATTTTGGTGGACCAGCAAAGCCACAGAAGAGAAAGCGAGATGGAGATATGCTTCAATAAATATCTGATACTATTGATCTCAATCCTGACCCTAATCCTGATCTGGAATTCTGATCTCATGCCTGGATAAAGGGATAAAAAGCCTTTAGGGGGGTTTACACAAAAAGGGAGGCCTTAGGCAGATACTCAGAGGTGGGCTGGGTCAGTGGGACATCAGGCAGCACTTTGACCACACCGAGCCTTGAAGTTGTGAGGGGCAGACTGTCTGTTAAGTCTCATCCAACACATCCAGGCTCTGGGTGTGTACTGAGAGAAGGCACCAAGAGAGTGTGATTGATGTGAACTATGGGGAGCAGGCTGGCTATGCTGTTGTGGCTGATAAAGAAGCGAGTCAGCAGCTCTTTGCTCTCCCTCATTTGCCTTCTTTTGAGACTACAGAGTTGTCTTGGGGAAGCAAGGGAATAATTTTGTTTTATTGATTGCACATATAAAACCACAGTGCAGCTGACATTTACATCAATGATTCCCAACTGGGGAACTTGTGCCTCAATGGTTGCCTCTCATGAAGTAAGATAAGCGAGTTAGCTCAAATAATTGGATAAAATAGAATTTAGAATTAGACCGAGAACATGAGCACATATCAAGTCAGTTTTCACTCCTGAACACCATATAGCCTATTGAAAAAGAGGGTGAGACAGCTAGCAACTGACAAGACAGGTAAAGTCAGAAGAAGTAGCAAAAAATAATCTTGTGAGAAGCCAAAATTTATGGCACAATAGTAATCCACCTGAAAAAATAATATTTTCTTTCATTAACCTTGACTTGAACTTGGAAATACATGAGATAGAGGCCTCATTACTATATACTAGAACTATTGACTTCTGTAGGACGAGGCCGGTGGGGGGGTTACTGAACTGTAATTGCAAATTAAGTGATAAAATAATGTACAAAAAGCAGAATGAACACAGTTTCTTCAATAAAGGATGATAATTGATTGTGTTGGATGTGAGTGTGAAGTCAAGGATGACTGCGGACTCTTCAGTCAGTGTGATAATGTATTGGATGATGACCATTGTGAATGAAGTGATCTGTGTCTTTAATGCAGCGGCCAACAAATATTAAGAAGTATTTATTAAGGTTTGGAAGTCAGTCATTTAAAGACAAAGGACACAACAAAAGCTTTACTTTTAAGTCTTCACCAAATCAGATGCAAAGGTTTGAGGTAAGGATGATTGAAAATTGAGATTTTTCACAAACTTAGAGATCATGACACTTTGATGGTTTAAATTCAGTCAAAAATACCATGTTTTTGAGGTATTATTGCCATCTAGTGGTGACAGCATCATTCTGATAACCAGAATAGAAAATAAGGAATTAAGATGATTCAGTCAGTTTCATCATTTAAAAACATTGCCAGAAACTCCAAATAGATAAAGCGCACCGAAGCCAAAATGAACCACACAACAGCTTCCAGGAGGAGGCAGTCTTAGGTCAGAAACAGAGACTCACACAGCACCTGCCAGAGTATCTGCGCTGTGTATATAAGATTAATCGGCAATAGCAGGGGCCTTGATGAAGGGGGAGCCGAGCGTAGAGAACATGGCTACACCCCTTTCTATCAATCAGAGAGCTCCTCTTCTACCCAAACCAAATTGACCTGCCCATGCACTGGCCACGTCCAAGCTCGCTGTGGAAATAAATCACGCTGAATCAGAGTTGGGTACCTGTCAGCTCCAGTGAGCGCACCATCCCTCCGTCTGCTCTTCCTGGATGGCAAGTTGTATCTCAGTGTGTGGCTCGCTGCCTCACAAACAGCAGACTGAACAGCTTACTGAACTGCACATGCAATTATAGAAAGAGCTTGGTTTTACGTGTCAGGGCCCTTTGCCAAGTCAGATTACAGTCACTCTGATGTAGATGTGGGATGAGATTGAACAATACATCTAATACATACAAAAATTCATACATTCCACTCAATCACAGCTTTAAAAAACACATTTGTTTGGATGGATGAAGTTAAGGATAAGAGAGAAGGGGAAGTTTGTAATCAGACTGTAACTTCTTTTCTTTTAGAGAAAATGCTCTGACATTTGTCAACCTGGCGATGGTGCAGAGTTGTCGATATGTCCTTGCATCAGTGCTGACAAGACAAATTCACTGACGCTCATTGAGTGTGACGAACTCAGAGAGTTGGTGTCTAATTTTAATCAGAAGTACAACTACGACAGCATGCCCCCTGCAGTGATTATGCCTACTCTCATTCTTCAGCTGTCCAGTTATTCCCCGGTTGTAAGGCCCGTTCCAGTGGCTCTTAGCTACAGGAAGTTTCCCGACATGAGCAATAGCGTGAGGGGAGATAATGTGAGGACGACTGGCTCTAAATCACAGTTCTGCTCATCTCCTCTCATCCTTCACTTCACCTAAGCGCCCAGGTGACAGATGACACAGGGTGCAGTCTGGACAGCATCTCCCCTCCTGGGTCATCCATTGCCCCAAGAGTGATAAGTGACTCTGTTCTGGTGTGGCTTGTCCCTGCTGCATACACAGTCAATCACAAGGCAGTTACAGTACAACAGCAGCATGTGGAGGACAGCAGAGCAATAACAAAAGTCAAGGCGACATCTGTATCACCTGATATGACAAAAGAATTTCCTGCTGTAGGTTCAATAAAAGAGCTTTTTTTGTCATTTTGCCACCAGGGTTAACAACCTGAATGTAGTGTGTAAAATGGGGTGGGAGCTTAGATAATTAAACATGACTTTATTACACACTGCAGCTGACAGACTTGCAAAACACTATTTAATACTCTTATACTGCTGCATCAGAGTGCAAGTTCACATTTTTGAGGCAATGCCTGCAGGTTACATATTGTGGGCTAAGGCAGGGATTGAGAGAGCTGTGTGGTGAAAAGTAAATCTGTCTACCTGCAGATGACAAAAAATGAGGATAAGAAAATGAAGAAATGTTTGGACATTTCATGGTTGCTGACTTAAAACCTTGACCAGGAGGGCTGTCTAGAGCTGAACTAGCTATGGCTGAGCACAGTGAAACAGTGACATTCTCCTCCAGTGTGACCACATCAGAGACTCCAGGACTTTAGAAAAGTCTCTGGTCCAAGCCCTGAGATTGCATTGCTCTTAATCCTTTCTTAAACCACAACTTGTCATTTTAGCTTGGTGTTTATTTGGACACGGCCACCTTAGCTGGCTCCCTAGTTCCATAGAGTATAAGTGACTCGGTATTCATACTGATAAAGTGGTATTTATCTTTTCTTTTATTTCAGTCATAGAAAGCATATTTCTCTCTATACTCTGTTTTTTAACAGTAATATTATGTTTTGTCAATGCAAGTATCCCTGCTCTAAACATGTTCATAGGACCATCTTTGGGTGAAAACACTTTTAATATTCTGATGTTATTTTAATGTATTGTAGCAGTGGAAAACATTTCAAAGGCCAACACAGATCCAGTCTGTGAAGTGAAATGGATGGAGCGCAGAACTACAGCTTTGATTTACTCTGGGATTACCCTCACAAGAGACTTGTCTACTCTGCTTCACTCTGAGATGCTCTGAATAAAAGCTAAGGCACAGCGCATGCGCACGCATACACGCACACACACACACACACACACACACACGCATGCACGCACACGCACACACACACACACACACACATTGCACTAAAGATAAATGAAGATAAAAAGAATGCAGTCAAAAAGATTGATTGATCTTACAAACCAGTGTAAGCTTAAAAAAACAGAAGTGCAGCACTGATGCACTAGATGGCAGCAGCTGCACCTAACTAACTGAATATTTAGACATTTACACATCTCATTTGCTCATTTGTATGACATAACCTGATTACATACAATGTCATATCTGTCCGTTCACCTGCTGTTAGACTGACGTGCTTCCTGCCCTAAAACTCCTGATGTACACACCATCATCCCCAGTAAGAAAAAAATCTAATAACATGGCTGACTAACTGTTCAGCCTGCATGTCTTGCTGATGTGAGTTTGCATGAGAAGAAATGTACATAAATCAAAGCTGAACACTGACATCCTCTCATTGGCCTTTTCCTAAACCACCTGCTGGAGATGAAAAAAGTAGTCGGACGTTTGGAAGAGAATATTTCTGTTAATCCTCTTGACCTGATAATAGTTTGCCAGGCATTTTCCTGGAACTTGGCACTCTATCAGTGAAAGGAAATTGGATTTAAGATGTTCAGCCCCTCTGGTCTTTCAGAGTATTCCAGAGAACCAAATGGACAAATTTGGAAGTTGAATGCTTGCTGTCTGTTCTTCCTGTATTAGGGCATCTTTTCCTTTCTTTTAGGGTTAATTAAATCCAAATTGAAACATATCTATGTATTTGTATGTTTGTACTGCATCCTTATAATCAGAGTTGTTAAGTTCTTTTATCCAACACTCCAAGAATCAAATGGTCATGCCCAAATACCAACTACAGTAGTTGTGAATGTAGTGATGGTGTAAACATAACTTTTCAACTCTGAGGTGCCTGTCATGATTCATTCCATCATGACTGACTGTGTAACCTAGCGGGAGGGGAAGAAGCTCATCATCTGTCTCCTCATTCTAAGCCCCGTAGCTGACAGTTTTCAGCGATGGCACAAACTCAGGATGTATCCAAAACTGACACACCTTAATTTCCCTACAGGAAAAGAGTGGGCAAAGCAGCAAGCACGTATGTAATCATCATATTCAACTGGATCTTCAACTGGGATTTTCTCACAAAATGTAACCTTTCTGCTTCATCATTTTCATGATAAGATGAGCCAGCTACTGCCTTTAAATGTACTGTAAGCTGTGATAACCTATCCAATATCAGCAACTAATGAGGCAGAAAGAGGAGCTGGAGCAGACAGACACTATCATTTCAGCTCCATGCGTTTTCATGTGCAAGATAAGCTTTGTCAGAGGTCATATACTGTGAGATAGTTTGACCAATTTCTAGCACAATTTCTGGGAGTGGCTGTTGGATTTGATGGCAACTTAGATTCCCAGCTGTGGTGAATGAGCAGCTGCAGTATTTTTGGCTCACTGGGGAAATCTGTTCAGCCTGCTTGGAGTTGAACTGCTTAGCACTGTTACTTCTGCTGAGAAGATTGCTCTCGTGTTTTATTGAACGTTGCCCCTAGCACCTCTCATCCCTGACAATCTGATTCTACCAAGGTTCACCTCATGACCTTAATGTGCAACCAATAAGGTGTTGCAATTCAGTCACGCTGCTCCCTCAATCATCCCAATCAAACCTTTGGGTAGCATTTATGGGCCACTCTCAAACCAGATTAATATATTTGCTTCCTGCCTGCTTTACTTAAGTGTCCTTGCAATTAAATAACCTGTAATTTCGCCCTTTTTTAAATCACTTGATCTCAGACAAGGCTATATGGCATCTTATTTATTCTTGCTCACTTATGTCGCTCAAATGCACAGTTAACAAGCTCCATGTACTGAGTATGTTCATGCCATTCAGGCAAAAAATATTTAATTTGAGAGGTCAAGGCCTCTCACTTTGCCAACAACTGTCTAGTATCCATGTCTGACCTCCACAGCTGTGGTCCAAACTGTATTGTAGTAGAGATCTAATCCACTAAAGCTGTCATGGAGTCAGTAATGCTGTCAAATAAAACAAGCTCAGTACTCTATTTTCAATTTTATTACTTAACCTCTACAAAGTTATTACAAACAAGACAGAGATACATCTTGTAGACATCTTCTGACATACCCAAAAATGGAGACTTCTTTTTGGGCATTTCCGTACAATGAAACGGTCTACAAGAAAATGTGTTGCGCGTACTCTCAGCACAGCAGTGATCATGTTAATGTCTATACAATACTGTGGCCACAATCAATATAAGCATGAAGAAAGAGTTCAACATCATAGTCGAGATTGTTAGCGCGCTCACATTGCCTAATTAACCCATACAGCACAGGTAGGTTAATAAGAACGTGCTTTTTCTGCAGGTACTTAATCACAAAAAGAACTGAAAAAAATCTAATTGACCCAGTTAGATCACTTAAGATGAAAAGTAAGATGGTAATATGATATATTGCAAGATAATTAACTTAATAGCTACTTATAACATTCAGCAAACGCATCATAAGAAATTTTGGAGCCTTGTGATGCCTTGGAAACATTGTAGCCCAAAGTATTACATCATGATACTCCTACATGATTCCCTTAAAATGAACAAAAAGGAATTTAATTAATGATTTGTTCATCAAAAATATGGAAGATCTGTATCTGTACCAAATAATATTTTTTGGAGGACAACTAACTGTGTGACAATTGCTTGAAATGTTTTCTTCTTTAGACTTCAGAAAGGAAAAAAAATGTAGGTGTCAGTTCTTATGTTGTTTGTTTTTATGGTTTCATCTGAATGTTGTTCACATATTTCTTGGAGAATTCTCAAGTTGGCCTGTTGTGGTGTAGCCCCATGCCTTTTGATAAGTATGGTGCAAAACAGATTGTACACAAAGCTAGAAGAAAAAATCTCTGTTATATTTTTTACCATCTGGCCGGTTTATTGAATTGTATAGCTTATTTGAGGTTGTGTTTCTTTTTAACTGACTTTCTGGCCATATCCAAGTGCAAGAAACACAATAACATGGAGTACATGGAGTAAGCCACTACATAGGGATATTCCTAGAGTTCCTAAGATTTAGAAATGTAGTAGAAGATCCTCGTGAGAGAGGTGTGCCGCTTGGGCCTGGAAAGGCAGCAGTGCTAGAGCCTTATAGCTAAGGGCCCAGTGTCAATCATGCATTTGTTAAGTTGGTTGGTTATTCAGGAAGACTTTTTTCTGTTTGTTATTTTACAGAGACACCTTTGCACAACTGCACATGCCACTTTACTGGTGAACAAAATAAAAATCAAGCACCAGGTGTCTTGAGTCTTGAGTAAAGCCTCTTCTTTCAACCACTCAGTCAAATTCTACATGGCTTTCTACACAAATTATTTGTCTTTCAGAGACATTACATCTTCCTGAACTGCCAAAAACAGTAAAAGGAAGAAAAAGAAAAGATCAAGGAAGAAATGTTTGCATCATTTAGTGAGAGGCAACTTTGACAGAGCAGCCAAACATCTGCTTTCAGCCTTTCAGATTCCATCTGGTTTGTGCTTTTTTAAGTAGTTTTGAAACCACACAGGGAGGTGACATCAGAAATTTGTCTCGGCTGAATGATCCTCATGATTCTCAGCTATGACATGACTTAAAGAGGGTAAGATATCTGATTTATTATTTCTGAATAAAATAATTGGGACTTCTCAGCTTGGATAGTTTGAAAAGCTCAGAAAACATACACAGATCTCAGTCAGTGTTTTCTGTGACACAATTTCATTCAAAATGCAAGAGAGGAAATACGAAAAGAAATGAATATTTAAATAAAAGTAGCTACCTCATACATTCTTGTTATTTTCCAAGACATGTAAACATCAATTCAATCGTCAATCAAGCGTGAGAGTCAATTTTCATGTTAAGTGACTGCTGTCAGTGCTGCTGTGCACATGTGCTTGTGTGAGCGTACATCCCAAAAAGTGCTAACTAACACTGCAGAGCCTTGTCCTGTCTTCCCTGTTGTGGTCATGGGATTACTCTGGGGATTAGCAGAACACCAGTAGCACCCATCAATGGGATAGAATTGACAGTTCCCATCATTCTCTCTCCTGCTTCAACCCCTTGCTACTTCCCGGACTTAAAGAGGCACAAACAGGAGATTACGTGAGTATGACTGCAGGGGAAGAAGTCACACATCACACAGTGGAGATTAGACTAAACAAACTCGTCCATAACTGCTTGGGGGTGTTCAACCCAAACATCGAGAGTCGTTTCTTATGGCTGGACAAGATTAGTAAGCTGCAGACGGCATTATCCTATACCTAAGTTTGCAAAACAGCTAATGGTGTGCTATCTAAGAAGAACCTCCGTCATAAGTCTGAAGAATCAAGCATCACAGTCTCCACTGGATATCAGACCTTTAAAATTTGTGTGGTTCTTGTGAATCACTTACATAGACAAACTTAAGACATGCTTGAGACTAGTTATTGGTGACAATGATGCAAACTTATATAGCTCTAGGACTCTTGGAGGAATGATGTAAGATCAGGCTTCTGGTTGTGTTTGATCCAAGTGAGCCTTTGTTTGCTCAGGTATCTTCTTTGAACCTTTTAAGTTTTCCAGGCTTGCTATTAATGTTTGGTGAACAGCAGCTTGCGTGGGAGTGCAGCGGAGGCTGTACAGGCATACCAAATTAAAAAAAGAGAGTACAAACCCTACAATCGCCTCCCCTGAATAAAGGAAACAGCAGCCATTTCCATGTCATAGTCTTTTGAAAAAAAGAAGACTCCAACAAATCAAAGTTTTGCTTGTCTCTAGTTTATCCAGTGTAGAACTTTTTGGAAAAGTGCTCTGGTGGTGTAAAGTAGAAGGCTTGATATTCACTGTATTGCAAGTGTTGACATAGCCTGCACTGTGTAGGAGGATCCCTAACTGTAATTTCATGTAGTGCATGATGTAGCTTTAAGACAGCTGTTTGATCTGAGGCATAAGTGGGTGTAGTTTGACTTTAACTACACTGTTGTTTTAGTGTGCAGTTTGTTCCTGTGTTCAGACTCTACCACCTGCAAAAAGTCTGAAGTCTTTGATAAAATGGTCCTCTCTTCTTCCCACTTTGTTCTTTTCTTCTTGTTACATTTGAACATTTTTGTTTGAGTTACCTGCCAAAATCCTGTTTATTCTGGACAAATACCCACTAAGAAGGAATCAAATTCTCAATCTGCAGCTCCAAAATGAGCATAATGAGTGTAAGAAATCCACAAGATGCCAGCTTTCTCATATGGTAATTAAACACCTTCAGATCTGAGCTACGCCTCATCTGAAAAGGTGTTGATTAATCTGGTTTAGAAATGTGAGAAATGTCAACATTTGTTAACTTTAAAATAACTCTTGATTAGACTGAACTTATCAGCTCTGTGAAACTTGAATGAATGCCAACTTTCAGGCTAGTAATAGCCAGGATACATTTTTGATTAAAGCAGATTGGAGCCAGTCTTCAATACTTTGGGGCAGTGATTTGATATATTATATTCACAGTGTAAATTTTTCCAAGAAGTGATTTGATTTTTAAAAAGAGGTAAAATATCCCTAATGCAGAGAAACATTAGAGATTGGATTTTTTTTGTGACATTTTTGTGACGTCATTAGTGGCTCATTAGTGGCTCATAAACCACTGTTTTTTGTTAGTGCTTTCTTTAGACATGTAATAATTCAGAAAATCTAATTTTTTTGCACAGTTGAAAACAACTATGTTTTGTCTTTTTGCTTTGCTTTTTTAAGCCTGTTGAAAAAAAAGATCCAAGACCTGGTTTGACCCTCTGAAAAAGTTCTGCAGAGCCTCTTAAGTATAATCCTTTTGTTTACAAAGTATTAAAGAAATAGGTTGACATTTCGAGGAAACGTTTCATCTCTTGGCAAGAGTTTTAAGCAAAGATTGGTAGCACTGTCATGCCTGTACAGAAAATGTGCAGCTGCAGCCAGAGGCTAGGTAGTTTGGATGAGCTACCTATAGCTGCTGGCTGTAGACAAGACAGAGGGAGGCCTTGCGTCTCCTAAAGGTAAAAAAATCCAGCTCTCAGGTCCCCTCAAGGAGGTTGTAGATTGGGTAGCATCCAGTTGAGACATATAATTCCCAACAAAGAAATAATTGGTATCATGGCAACTATTTTTTTTTAGACTCTAGTTTCTGTGCAGATGTGGATGCTAATGCTACTTTACAGAACCAGGTAACTGTTTCACTCCATTTTATTGCTGTTTTCACATTAAATCAGCATTGTTAATGGACAGATATAGGACAACCTTTGGCAGCAATGACTTGAAGTAATTGTTTTCTGTTTGACATTGTTTGTCTCTCTCATCATTTTGGAGTAATTTTGGCTAATTCTTTTTAACATTTCATCGGTTTGTTAAGGTTTGTGGGCATTCGTTCATGTACAGTTCTTTTGAGGTCCCAGCACAGCATTAGAATCAGGTTGGGGTCTGGACTTTGACTGGATCATTTCAGCAACTTGAGTCTTTTTTTTGAGTCATTGTTCCAGCAATCTTGTGGTTTGTTCATATACAACTTTGCAAACAGAAGCTGTGCTGTTGTATTCTTTTTAAAAGAGAAGAGGCATTCTCCTGGAACAGGAGAACAACCATATTTGTTCTGCATTTTTCTAATTACACTCTGTAAATATAGTTTAACATGTTAACTAAGGTCTGTAGAGTCTGAGATGTAGGATTTTTGTAGTTTCTCTGCACTGCACAGTCTGACAATAGGGTGAACCTGCAGTGATATTCACTCCTGGGCAGATTGGCAACTGTCTCAAATGTTTTCCACCTGTGAATAACCTTTCTTACCATTGAATGAGGGATTCTAAATTGATTGTAAATAGCGTGTAACCCTTCCCAGATTGATTGGCTGCAACGCTATCTTCTCCAAACCAGCAAACTTGAAAACTTCTGCTTTCGTAGAGGTGCTCATACTTTTTATTGATCAATTATTGATACATTTTATTAATCAATTATTGTTTAAGCATGCTCATTGATCAAATAATCAGGTCTACACACCCTCTTAATGCAGAGTGGATGCAGTCAGGATGTACTTGGTTTTTCCACACACTGCCTCTGCAATTAGGCTTGAGTTGAAAAAATAATGAAAATTGTAATATATTATGTCACCTTCTTTTTAACTTAATTGTATATTAATACTAAATTATGAAGGGAAACTAACAACTACAAATAACAACCCATATAGGACCAGTAATGAAGGACATATGCAGGAGAATGCAGATCAAATGCATAAAAACACAACTATTGAACCAAAGATTTAGTATATTCAACCTTCCATTCTTCCTGTGTTTTTGCAAAGTATGTACATTTTTGTACACTTGCTCCTGAATTTGAAGGGAAAATAAGAATGGGAACATTATGGCATTTGTACTAATGTGTGTGACTAAGTGTACCTCAGCAGAAGTTACCTCTATCTGTCAAACAGAAGGATGATATATACTGAAAACACATTCTCTTCCTCATGGCACTCCCATCTATCACCACTTTATGGCTACTCTCCACAGGCTGGCACGTTTCTGCTGTGGCATCCATCTATGTCAGCGTCCTGACTTGCATATCCGGAGGCCTGTCTTGTTTCTCTGTCCTTAAAGGGTTCTTAACATAGTCTTGATTGGTTTCACCATATGTTTTCTCTACATATTGAAGCTACTCTGGATGCTTCCCTGTAGAGAGTGACTAGGGAAAGGTCACCAAATCTTTCTTTCATATTAAATGATAGGTGAATGTTGAACCTTTCTGACAAGTGACTGAGCTCATGTGTAAAGCCAGGTGACAACAAACAGGCTGTTTTCTTACAAAAGGATGTCTCTGCAGTTTTGATAGAGATTAGTTGGAATATGACTCATCTATTCGCTTGCCAAATCTTAAAGTTCAATTGTCTAATTCATGCATCAGCAAAAACTGGTTTTGCATCCTGGCGGCTGCAGAATAGAATCAAATATTTGTATTTGAAAGCATATAAGACAAGTATCCGTATCTTTTTCAAAGACTATCCAGTCCTACATACAACACTGGGAGTTCATCTGTTTCACATTGTGTTGTTGTGCCTTCTTTGTGTGTGAGCGGCAGGTAGATATGAGAGGATCTAAATTATCCCACAGCAGTGCTACAGCACACTGTAGTCTCAGTGTACAGATGCTGGTGCTGCTGCTTATCACAGTGCTGCAGTGTTGGGGAGGAGCTGAAATATGCTCACAGCAGTAGCTTGTGGCAGCTTCCCCATCTCCAGACATTGCAGCTTTGGTCACACACTATGTGTTGATGCGTTCGTTAATCCTCTTTATTAACCAATAAAGCCCCATTACAGTTGCCACAACAAGTCTGCAAGTTATACACAACAGCGTGAACAAGTAACTTTTGTTAGAGAGAGATAAGTCAGCATGTGTAGCCAGCACTGCTGCTGAGGGGTAACTATTAAAGCTTGGGTTTTGTGTTAGTGAGATGGTGGACAGCTGTATTTTCTCAAGCTGATCCTTAAAGATGCAACTCAAGACTGCTGTACCACTTTCATGCAGCTCATGCACATCAACAAATGAAATGTTTCACTTTTCCTCATCTGGTCATCAGGTTCCCTTAAAAAAAACAAGTTTAAATAAGTGGAAAACCCAATAATCTCAGAGGTAACTGGTCTGAAAGCACTTGTGTGTAATTCACCTTTGGTTTCTTGATATAGAGACTCTGTTCTACCATCAGAGGGCACTAAAAATCCACCTGATGCTTTCAAGCATTAGGTGACCATTATAATTAAAGCTGCAGTATGTTACTGACTTTAAGTAAAAAACAGAAAAACTTTTAATATTTGGTCATACTTAGAATGTAATTTAAAGAATATACAAGATGTGTATATGAATGATAAGCAATTAGGTTCTGGCAAAGTGACAATATGATGTATTTAAAAATAATTTGATGACTTAAGGGGGAAATTAACCAGTTTTGGGATTGTACATAATAATTTACTGTGGTAGGAGGTGAGTGTAATTGGGGGATTAATTGCATGAAAGAAATTACTTTTCTACCTAATTTGGAGATACAGGCCCATAGCCAACAGGCTGTATGAATAACACCTGATGGCCAAACATGTTTACTCAGATGATAGAAATGGTGGAATAATTAAAAAAAAAAGTAACATCTGAGCACGCTTCAAACAGAAAAAAAAACAATAAAATTTTAGGGCTACTTTTCCCAACGAAAATGTATTTTCGTCCCAGTCATTTGTTGCTGTTTTCACTGATTAGATAATAACAAACAATGATATCAGTAACACATATTTTCAATGTATGCTGACTCTGGCTCAAAAAGCAATTAATCAAATCAAATTATCAAAAGTCATCAAAGAGCCTGCGCGTTAAAATAATTTCTTTTAACACTAGACACAAACCTCACGCAGGGTTAATCCTACCAGCGGCGTGCCGGACGCGGCTGCCTGAGAGGATGAACAGTGACACATGATGAGTTTAGTGTCCTGAGGTTTGTGCACAAGACAGTCAGAGATCTGCAGACAGCCTTTAAACACCGCAGACTCTCAGGCGCGGTAGCAAGACTGGGAGACTGACCCGATCTGAACGTCACGGATAAAAACGCTTAGTTCTCCGACGCACCGTTTCAGCTCACGTCCTCCGATCGGATACAAAGTTTTCAAGAGAGACGGTTCCAGGATCATTACGCACAACTTTTACGCATAGCCGAGGTGCTGCCGATGAACAGATCTCAATACGCTGTCCATGTACCTGCAACGTGGACTACGCCACATTTTTCTACTTCCACAGGTGCGAGTATGGTGAGAGCGCGAACTACAGGAATGAATGAAACAATTTGCTCCATACTCTGCTGAAACAACCGCACGGACGATGGGGGGTTACCCGGAACAGCGAGCAGCTCGGCGTGCCAAAATGAGCTTTGACTGTCAGAGCTGGATGATCTTACAGATTGTTTTTGCAAGTATTACAACAGTACTCACACAAGGTAAGCAAGTTCAGAATAAGTATTTGCTTGTTTGGATTTTTTTAAAAATCGAAAATAGGTAATCTATAAGGAATCAGTACAAGACCAGCCTAAGTGCAGCGAAGTGTCCTAAGCTTCTTGGGACGGCCCCTTTTAATCTTTTACTGTGTCTTTGATAAACATTGAAAACAAATGAGCTGGTAGGCTGAAATCTTGTTCTTGTGCATTATGTTCCTGAATGCAGGTCAGTCTACACTCAGCAAGAACGCCAGTAAAGCAGCTTTCTCTAAAAGTGTCAATTCTAAATAAATGCCTCTCAATTGTGTTACTAACATCTTACTCAACAGTTATAGAGCATCACAGAGAGGCTAACAGGATCATAATTAGGCGTCTTACTTGAGACAAAGAGGTGTTAAAGCATTAAGCGGGGCATTTAACAGTTAGGAATAAAATTACTTGATGGCTATATAACCAAATTTGAGTGATGTCTTAATGCTCAGTTCTCTCCCTACTTTTCCCTTATATGGATATGTCTGGTAGAAAAACTAGGAACTCAATTTTCACACTGAGTAAGGCAAACATGAGCCAGACAATTTACATTCCAAACCTGATAATGAAAAAGGAGGGGAAAAAAGCACATCAGAAAGACATTAACTGCAAAGCCGAGACCTGCTCCTTAGACAGCCACTTCTTGGTAACGGACGTGGGTTGATTTTTAATAAGAGAAGAAAAAATTGAGAAATTGTGATAAAACTGATTTTTAAAGCAGCTTTGAGAGTTTCATTGGAAATAGCAATCCTAACCAATCAGAGCATAAGCTTAAGCCTCCCTCAATCTCTCCGTCTTTCCTGCCCCTTCTCCATCCTGTCCGCCAATATTTCAGATCCTTGCTTCCTATATGATCAAGTCTGGATCTTCTTTACATGTTTTTGCATTATAAAGTACTTAAAGCATCTAAGATGAAAAACAAAGCTGTAAAGACTTTTTCAAGATGAAGAGATTTGACCAAAAGAGGCATTGTAAGCATCTTTCAAGCCTGGGCCTGTTTTGCAGCTTTGCTGTCATCCACAAAAATTTCACAATAATGACATATTGTCATTATAGTGATTATCAAACAGCAAAACAAATGACTAAGTGAGTCTTGATCATAAAACAAATGTCACCAGTGTAGTGTTGTGAAAGTTTCATCATTGTTTTTGGTTAAACAGTATACATTGCGCACAAGCACAGGGCTACGAACAGATGTGAGTAGACACCGGTGTTCGAGACTATTCATCCAATCGGGTTCATAATATTTTGACTAGATGTCATGAGGACATCAAATTTTAGCACTTGAGTTTTAAACATTTGTATCCATCATCTATCTTAACCCAAGTGTCCTTATTGTTTTTCACCTGGCCTTTAAATATCCAACAATGATTTAACTTTCTGCAGCATTTTACAAAATTCATGAGTGCCCTAGCAGCATTTCTGTTCTCCAATATATGCAGCGGCTTATCTCCCAAGTGGGCTAAATGTTCCAAAACACAACATCAATAGAAATCCTTGTACTTAAGGTCCTCCTCATTGGCAAGCTGTCAGGACCTAATGAGAATCCTTAATGCTCTATTAAAGTTAGATGCAGTGGAGAGGTCAGTTGGTCAAAAGATTAAAAACAAGCAGAGCTAACACTAGATTAAAAATGTTCATTGACACAGGTGCATAATTAGTGTTAGCAGCATCTGGATAATTGCCAACACTTTCTTATTTCTAAGTATTAACAGTAAGCTTATTTCTACGTATGTGACCTACATTTGATAAAAAAAAAAAATCTGTGACAGAATGAAAGAAAAATGATGAGTCAAAATAAATATTTTGATCTCTCAATTACTATTCAAAATACATAAACCCATTGCCTTCTGTAACGCTACTGGGAACGTAAAGCTGTATTGCACATATGGTAAAAACCATTAGCACACATTAGAATTCACAGCGGATGCTAAGGCTTTGTGCATTTTAATGGAATAATAGAAAAGATTAATTACAAGGGTAGAAATTATGCTTAAAGACAAACGCACTGAGCAGCTGTTGGTTGCCATGCCAATGCAGAGAAATGACGACTGAGCTGCAAGACAAACTACAGGGCAAAATATTCTTCATTACATACTACAGTGTGTTGTATTAAAACCAGTGAGGAGGAAAATAGTTCTCAAATAGATAAGTAATTTTTGTCAATCTTAACTCAGATACAGCCCTCGGAAAACCTCAGCTAAAGTACTAAACTTAGTTCATGAAAAGGACAGTGTTGTATTTTATTTAATTGGATAGAATTCAGGATTTAAGATCATAAGAGAAAGAAATATTTGATTGAAAATGGTTGGAAGATTGGCATCCCAACACGGATGCTTTCTGACTCAGTCAAGTAGGAGTAGGAGCTAAGTTTTTCAGAATTAGAGATTTGAGAGGAAGGAGCTGGAACAGTTGGTGCAGCGGATTTGCTCCCATGTTTATCAGTTGAAGGCACATGTCATGATAGAAGTTTTACTTACATTGCCAGACAAAGTGAAAGGGTTAATTTCTCAACATGCCATTTACAAGTAGTCCCTATAAATTCTGTATCTGAATGGCGGGTGATGTCACAAGGTGAGCTAACTGTGCAGGGATGATCTTGCATGTGTTGTAATTTGTTACTACAGTGGTGGCGTTTCCCCCCTCTTGTACACAGTAAGCTAGTTTATTATTAACTCCAACTGGAGCTCTTGCCAGCATTGGTATTACACATCACATCTGTCACTGTGGCCACTGGCAGGCAAAGCCAGTGAAGCACAGATCTTGACTCCAGTCCCTACCTGACGCAACGCGTCGCCCACTCAGCAAACAGGACTGACACTTTTGTCTGTGTGTGGAAAAATAAAAATAAAAGATGCTGCTCAGTAGACGTGATTGTGACATGTACAGTATAGTCATTGCTTTGAGAACCACCAGGCCATGTTGACAGGCTTTTTGCTGGGGTGGAAGAGTGAAGATGAAAGACAGAAGAGAACATGACAAGAAACCCATCAAATGCCAGCAGTCATAAAGTGTATGATGAATGATTTTGATATAAAGCTCTGTATCTTCCTAACTCGATGCATGAAATTAATAATTTAGGGACAAACAGCACTCTATATAACATCTTTTATCATTTTTTTGTAAATTTTTTAAAGAATGTGTTTTTTTTGTGTTATTTGCTATTGGTATGATACTTTTTTATAATGCTGTGTTTCAGTATGCAGTAAGCTTTGTGCCGGCATCCATTGGTTGTAATTATTAATTGAAACAGAGGAAACATCAATGTGTTTTTTTTTCTTGATCCAGATAAATGGTAAATGCACTCACGTCAGCTGCCGTAATATTCATAATTCTATGAAAATGGCTGTTTAATGACAAAATATATTAGTTGGATGACCTCATGTTATTGTCCCCTGAGGCCAGCACTCACAATTAGGCTTTTAAGGCAGATCAGACAGTATTTGTTTCTGAGCTTTATATGAAAATTTATTCTATAAATATACTTAGAAGCGGTTTTTAATGAAATCAAAGAGACTTTCATTTTTAAATCTATTATACCAGTTTACTAGATTACACAAAATAACTACTGCATAGATACAGTATACATTTGAAAGAATAACAACATTTTTTTCATCAAAATGTATTCTTCAGGTCTTTTATTTTTGATATCATCAATCTGAAAATGTCATTTAAAATCCTATATCTGTATATATATATATATATATATATATATATATATATATATATGTAAATGTAAATATAAAATGTATTCTTCAGGTCTTTTATTTTTGATATCTTCAATCTGAAAATGCCATTTAAAATCCTATATCTGTATGTATATATATCATCTACAAGATCATCTACAAGAGGTGAAGCTGGGACAGTTGAAAAAAAGGTGAAAGCACAATTTAAAATGTAATTTGTTGAATCAAAAATCCTATATCACTGCAGCAAACAGACTTAGATATTTACATAGTTTCTGTCGGTAATTAAAACAAAACTTAGATTTCTTTAGATACAACACCAATCCCCAAAGGGTTTAAAAACAAATACTGATTTCCCAACAATACGTAGAAAACGTATCAAATTTGACTATTTCATGAAAAACATTCGCTCATCTTAAATTTGATGGCTTTGGGAGAGGAATGTTGTTGCATTCTTGTCTAGGTGCTTAACAGCGCAGGGTCTTCTCTGTTGTATTTTGCAATTCATGATGCACCAAATGTTTTCAATTGGCCAGAGTTCTGGACTGCAGGCAGGCCAGTCCAGCACCCAGACTCTTCTACTATGACAAAGTAATAGATGCAGTATGCAGTTAAATATTGTCTTGTTGAAATATGCAAGGTCCTCCCTGAAAAAGGCATGGTCTAGATGGGATCATCATTTAGAGGGATGTTGCTCTAAAATCTGTATATACATTTCAGCAATGATGGGGCCTTTCCAGATTTGCAAATTGGCAGTTTCACAGACACTAATGCACTTCCTTACCATCAGAGCTGCACACTTTTGAACTGAAGTGATAACAAGCGACATGGCGCTTCTCCTCTTTGGTCCAGATGAAGCAGAGCATGATTTCCAAAAGAATTTTACATTTGAAGCGTCTGATCACAGAACACTTTTCCACTTTGCCTCAGTCCGTTTTAAATGAGCTGTAGCCCAGAGAAGACAGCAGTGTTTCTCAGTCATGTTCCCATATGGCCTCTTTTTTTGCATGATAAAGCTTTAGCCTGTATTTGTGGATGCCACAGTGACCTGTGTCCACAGACAATGGTTTCTGGAGGTTATCGTGAGCCCATGCAGGGATTGCCATGACAGAATCACGTCTGTTTTAAATAACGTGCTGCCTGAAGGCCCGAAGATCACAGGCATCAAATTTAGATTTTCAGTCGTCTCCCTTGCACATGGAGATGTCTCCAGAATCTCTGCATTTTTTGATGATATTATGAACTGTAGATGATGGGATATTCAAAGACTTACAATTTTTAAATTGCTCAGGAATTTGTAGACGCAATTTGTTTTGCAGATTGCTAACCTCTGCCCATCTTTACTTCCTCTCAAAGGTTGCCTTTTTTCCCCAATCATGTTATTGATCTGCTGCCAACAAAGCACCTACAGAAGTGTATACTTTCCAGTCTTTTGCTGCACCCATCCTAACTTTTTTCAGACATGATACTGCAATCAAATTCAAGATGACCTAATCATTTTTCATGAAATAGTAAAATGTCTATTTTCTTTTGTGAAAGAAATATTGGTTGTCTCAACTTTGTTAAAATTGTGGTTTTAAATTAAGCTATCTCATCTTGAGATAAAAAATGAAGATACAAAACAATCAAGTTTTGATTTGAAAAAAAGAAAAAGAAAAATTGGCAGGTATGACAGGTATGTTCCTTGCGTCCATACTCAGCAAACGATCTGTTTCTTGTCATTTCAGTTTTACCTTACAATTGAGTGGTCTGACTATTGGGAGATCATTGTTTACTTTTTCCATCTTTAACTCTTATCTAGTTAGTCTAGAAGTCTTTATACTTTATAAATGTATTTCACATTTAGGTCAAGAGTTATTCAGGTGCAGTCTGGTATAAGGACACTTCTAGTTCAGCATAATGGTTTCAGTACCGGGTTCATTTAAGGTGCACATTAGTTCCATTACATTATTGACAATTAGAATTGGACACATAAAAGTTTTACCAGCTTATATTGTTTGTCATACTATGTAGAGGGTAAGCTTAAAGCTTTATCTCAGAAGCCGATTTAATTCTTTGATGCCCTACTCAGCTGATCAGTTGGCCTTGGCAGGCCTAATGCGGAAGTATTTGCAGTTTATTCTCAATTGTAGTGTATCAAATTCTTAAGTTATGTTTTTTTTTCTACAAATCATGTGGCTTAGATATGTGGTTATCAGATTTTCCCATATCAACAAGTGTACAACAATGTTATATTCTTATTTTACAGATTTGAGCAGTAAAGAAGTGACTGACAGTAAAAGTCCAGTGCCTTTCCCTGTCTTCTTGCCAGTTGACTACGATGTTCGGGAAGCTGACTACCTCCTCCTTAAGGAGGCTGGGCAGGACTTCATGAGGAACTCCAGCATGCAGAGCCACACACAGCCCATTGTTATTTTAAGAGCCAGCCGCCAGCCAACTGTCAATGCCAGCTATGGCAATATGTCCATAGAGAGGGTTGTGCCACTGGACCTGGTCCAGTCAGTGCAGCTCTTTAATGCCCCAGAGATCTTTACATTTAACTGGAAAATCCAGGCCTTCGTGCTGACGCCCCTGGTTTTCTCCTCCAAGCCCAAAGTCCGAGTGCTCTTCTATGTTGCAGGGAGGGATTGGAACAGTGGGGAGATAGCTGTGGATGAGCTACCATGTGTGACAGTATATGCTTTCTGGCAAACTCAGGAGGTGAGGGGTATCTGTGCCACAGGATGGGAGAGGGGAACCTGCATGGCTGAGCTGGTCCCTGCGCCTGGCTGGTTTGCTCCAGGGTCAGAGGGTACCAGTAGGGAGAGGCAGGATTCATCTGTTGGGAACCCTGTGGAACTGTACTACCAGGCCCAGCCTCGAGCCAATGGGAAGTGTAATTATGTGGATGGAAATCGTTGGAGTGGCTCACTGCAGCAGACTGAATATATTGCTGTCACTCCCATGCAGAGGATTGGAAGTGTGCGCCTTCTGCAGGTACCTAAAGGAATGGCGACACTTTCTCGGCTGAAGCTTGGGAACGCCATTGTCATACGGACATCCTCCAAGCCTCTGAAAAAGACTGACATCGCCACTTTCTACATACTCATGGTCAGCTCTGCTCAGCTGACTAACTTCACTCTAAGGTACAGTTGTGTTTGCTGTTCAATTCAAAATGGGTAGCTGTTTCACTGACAGTATTAGTCATTTCCCCTAATTCTTGCATAAATCCTGTGGCATCAAAAATAAGGCCATATTAGGGGCAGTGAGATATAGCATGGATTATGGCATTTCTCTGAAAATATCATGGTCTTTCTGAGAAATGAGAAGATTATTTGCTTGTGCGCAGCTTGATAACATTAAGGGCTGTTTCAAGAGTGGTAGGCTGACATGGATCCAATAAAGTAATGCATGAATCAGTATTCTTAAAGGGCGTGCTCTATGTCTGTGCTGTATCAGTGCACTGCTGGTGAATATATGAAGATCATGTGGATTAGTAACATGGCCCAATATGAATTAAGACTATTCTGATTTGGCAATGCAAGATGTTCCTGTTTTATTTGTGATGAGAGCATTTCAAGTGCCATCTTTAATATAGTTGCTCCTCTGAACACCTTTGTGACATCTATACATGTATATAAATGTATATGTATGTATATATATCATCCTCTTGAAGAGGAGAGAGAGGCAAGAAAAAATAGAAAGAAAATCAAGACTGACCTTTTGTCTTTGTCAGTTTGTTACTCCACTTTCTAGGGGCAAATGATGCATCATAGGAGATTGGAAGTTAAAGAAATTATTCGAACTTGCTCTCAGCATATCCTTGATATTTTCTTGGCCATCTGCAACCTTTTGTTATGGTCATCCAGATGGAGATCAAACAGAACCACACTGCGGCAAAGCTAGATTAGTCGAGGTTACCTGTCAGAGCAGACAGGCAGAGATTTACACTAACCTGATTAGAGACAGATTTTTTTTCCATTTAGTTATTATTCAAGACACTATCTGCTTTACTCCAGCTCTTGAATAATGATCTGTCAGGAGGCATACGTTTTTTTTTTCCCTAAAATGTCTCAGTTATTAATTTGGTTTGTTTGAGCATGTCATAAATCTGTCGTTGTCTTTGAGTGGTGCCTGGGCAGGTTTTCTGACTTTGGCCAAATAAGAAAGTCCATTAAGACTGGTATTCAAAAGTAGGTAGGTACCTGAACAACAGTTACAGTCTGTGCTTATATATTAAAAAAACACTACAATGCACAGTCAATATTTCCTAAAAAAAACAAAAAAACAAAAAACAAACTTGATTTAGTTCCATCTTGGCTTGCTTATGCATGCTCCAATGGAGTTGAGCAGTTGAGCAGACAGTCATGGATTATTAATTCTCTTTTTGAGTTCAATTGTGAATCCCGGAAGAGGTAAATATTGATTTTGCAGACAAGTGTGTATAGACTGACGTGTCCTCCTTGTCAGCTTTCAACATTTCTCTCAAGTATTATTGCACCAAAATTAAAAAAAAAAAAAAGATTAAGAGGTAGGTGTTTTATCCAACATTTCAGTCGTTGCAGAGTTTACTGGTGTATTGTGTGAGCCATTAGATTCTTTTGTATATCAGTAGCTGCACATGAATGCACTTCAAAAGGAGAGGACATGGATTTATATTAATTATCTGGTTCCCTTTTTTTCCTGTGACTTTATTTTATCTGAAGCAATGAAGCCAAAAATGAAAACCTAATTTCCCCTCTTCATCCTGTCACTTTTAATCATTGTTGCCTTAACTAATTCACCTTTCCACGCCTAAGAACATGAATTAAAAACAGTCAGTCATGATGTCACTTCACTTTTTTTTCTTCTTCTTTCTTTTCCTTGCTTTCTCTTATGAACACTCAAAGTTAATTTTCTGTCTTTGTCCTCTCCTCAAAGCTATAACTATATTTGATGGGAAGGTTGGCAATATTTCTGAGAATCTTTGCAGCAATCAAACTTGTTATTTCCCTACAGTTTATAATAGTGAGCTAACTTTGAAATGTGATTTTCCATCTCAAAGATACTATGGACTAATTGCTTGATTCAGGTTCATAGTCAGTAACACATTGCTGCCCTCACCCAGCTTTTTTCACATTAACAAGCGCCATGCATTCAAACTTCAAAAGCTGTCTGTGCACTTTATCACTGTCTGGATGTTCCATTAAGGTTTGCTTAATATTCTCTCATCAGCATTATAAACCTATTATTGAGGACTACAGCCCTAGTCAAGGGATATACAAATTTGAGGGTGACTGAGAAAAAGACAAGCTGCACTTGTCTGTTTCAGCAAAATAAACCATTCAATAATTCTATGTGAGGCTTTGATCAAGGTCATAGTTAAAATGTTGTCCTGCTGTCATTCAACTAGCTTCACGAAGTGCAATTGGAGTATTCCTTTGTACACAAAGTTGAGTGGAAATAATGTATGGGCATACAATTTTCTGTCTACTTGCTCTTCACAGCTTATAAAAGTCAGTGATTAAGGCACAGCTGTTTGTCCTGTTTAAGGTAACACTGTGACATTCAATTAACATTGGGCTTCTGTATCTATATTAAACTTTCAATGAGCTTTTCAAACAGTTAATATGATCCTTCATCTGTGTAACGAGTAGAGTTTTACATCCATTTCGAAAGCTGCGGTGCTCACCATCTGGCAGCAGTGTTGGCACAAAGGTCTCCCCAACTCCCCAAATTGCTCCATAAGTACAATAAGCACGTTGCTGATGGCTGGCCATCAGACTGGCTAAACGGTGGACATTTGCCTGCATAATTAATGATTGCATCTGTTTCTGGTTTCACTGGGGTTCACTGGTAGTGTTGTGGCGTATAATTTCAAATAATTCACAAAGTTAAAGATTTAATCACAAATTATAACAGGGAAATAATTACAAATAGCATGTGAGATCTCCAAAGCAGTACTGGTGACAGAATGCATAGAGAACGAGGTGTCTCTGTCACATGAAGGAAACAATCTGTCCTCTAGGCCTTAGATCATACTCAGTTGCTGGTTTACTGTGCAGTGTGTATGCATTTTAAAAATTTGTTTTGTCGACTTTGTTGGTTTTATCTCTGAAGTCAGTGTCTAAAGAACACTTCTTTTTTGTGCATTGACTTGTGTTAGTATTTTTACGTGCAGGCATGTGCATGTGAGTAAATGAAGAGTATGTAAAAAAGTGTTGCAATAGTGCCACTCATGACTTGTCCGGTCAGAAGTGAGATGGATAGCAGGTGCAGCACCTGAGTGCTGCTTTTCACATGCACTGTCAGGTTCAGTCTCCACAGTTATCTATCTTCTCTGCCCCAGTGCGTCCCCCTGCCCCGCTGCCTCAATAGGGCCTGCTAACTAAAGCCAAGGAGACTGGTTTCTGTTCCCAACCATCCAGAAGAAAGAAAACGCCCTTTTGATTTTCCAGGGATTCATTTATTTACTTATTTTGACAGAGTGGAAGCTAAGAGATGGATATGTCTTGTTACTGCCACTTTATTATTAACCTGCTCTTCTCAGCTCAATACACTGAGGCGTTTCATCATGTCAGGGCATCATTAGATTAACAGCCCTCCTAAGTTTTTCTCAATAATACACAGGACATGCCATCACTGTTACCTCACCAATTACAGGGGATTAAAGGTTTACATCGTTGGAAGCAAACTGTAAAATCACACTGCAATTATTATTCTCTGTAGTCAGCAGTATTGTAATTAAATCCTGAAAAAGAAATGTAATGTTGGTTAAACTAAAGCTGAGGTAGGCAGAGTGACATAGGAAGGAAAAAAAATCGCAACTTTTTATAAATATTGCATGCGCTAAGTTGGATGCATTGCATGTGGATCGTGTTTTGTCCTCAGGATGTCTTTCAATTAAATATAAAGCAACTACAAGGAGCCTGTTAGCTTGGCTGGGCATAAAGAAAGAGAGCAGGGAGATTTCTACAATTGTTCCTGTGGCTGTTTTATTTATTCATTAAAAACTAGGTAAATATTACATTTGATTACAGCATTAATTGTAATTGGATATCGTTGGCATTATATTATTGTCATTGTGGGTAATAGGGTGCAGCCCCTTTCCATCTTGTTATCTGCTTAACCCTTAAGCCCTTTATGTCTAAAGTTGATCTTTCCTCACTGTGTGTTTTCCCTCTCAGCTGTTGCCTTTGCTGCCTCAGGGGAATCTTCTGACTGAAAACAATTACCCCTTTCTGTTTTCCTCTGTCAGTCACTCTAATGCATAGTGAAGCTAGTTTCAATTACTAAAGAGAAACTATACAGCAACCTTAGCTACAGTAATGCCTTCTCTTTTCTGCTTTATTTGCTGTTCACAGGTAAAAGCGATTTAATAGGTTAGCTTTTAATTTGTAACAGAGTAGCAAAACTGTGGTAGAACTGGTAGAAAGTATAGCCTAGTTTTTCATTAAAGTGTCCTATGACTTTAAAACTGTGGCATTCATCTGTGTGTGATTATCACCAAAATGTTTTTATTTACAAGCCAGGATGATTGTACTGGATGATTTCACCTCTTCATGGTGTGCTCCCTCAGTGAACTTGTGTTAATCAAAATAATGAGCTTCTGCAGTGAGCAGGTGGAAAGGAAACAGGCAATCTTCATGATTGCCAGAGATTATACCTTTACTGAAAGAAAGGACTGCTGTCTTATTGTTTAACTGTAACCTTAAACCCACGAGTTCTTCTCATTACGTGATGGATGTGCAAAGGAGGGCTTCCTCACTTTGCACATGCAAACAAAAATGTGCAAAATATACACACCAGTGTGTCAATATATCAATCATGAAGCGATACTCGTATGACTTGGTTTCAGATTTTTAAACTAAGAAGTAATACTTGTTCCATTGTTGCAGCATTGGGCAGGATTTTTTTTTTCTTTTTGCTTTCGTGTCTCTCCTTACTCTCTCAATCCTTACAGAAGAGTATCTCATTAACATTTAACCTAGTGCAAGCTGCTTATGCAGGAGAAAGCCTACTGGGAAGGTCTGTTCTGCTGCATAATGCACACCATTTACAAATTAGAGACCAAGAAAACTAATAATCCATCAGTACGTTTTAAATCATGAGAGCACATAAGGCTAAATGGAAAAGATAATTTTCTTTGCTCCCTCAAAGGAAAGGGGAGGGAGGAGTGAGGGTGGTCATGTATCACTAATTTTCCACATTTTATTTTGCAGGTTTGCATGATCCATTTCTGTTGTAAGATTTCTGCCTATTTGTTCCAAAAAGCCTTTACAGCGATAACCTGAACAAGTGTTTTGAAGGATGAAAACTATGACAGGGAACTAAAGATGTGAAATACATGTATATACAGACGTTTCACATTCTTGACCTTTTCATTTTTGACTTTTCACAGAGCATCAGTAAAGAAAGGCGTGACCTTTCGAACAGCGACACCAAGTAGCTCTTTACTCTGGGACATCACTCTGGATATGGGTGCAGATGGAGCTATTGCTGTTATTTGTCAGAGAAAGGCCCTGATACCTGGAAAAAGGCAAGCCTATAAACACTTCATGTTATTCATCACTCTCTATTCTGGTCTGGGCTATTTATTTGTTTCCCTTGTTGAACCTTGGTTGGGAACTGTATTGTCTTATAAATATTTACTCTTGAAAGTGTGGTTAGATATCAGTGTGTCTTAGTCTCAAGTTGTTACTGTAAAAGAGGCACTATTGTATATCTATTCACTATTGTTGTCCTGCAAAGCATATAGTCTCTGCACCTGAGGAGCAGAAGACAAACCGTCTGTACTGAACAAGTCTCACACCAGCTTACAGCATACTGTTCTGTGTCCCCGAAGGACTTTTCTTATACTCTCTAAGCACAGGTTGGCTGCAGGTGCACCTGTAAACCCTGTAAGTGGGTATTACCTTATTTTTCTTTCCAGCCCACCTTCCTGCATTGTAATTATATCTAAACATTTACCAATACCTAGTGTCCATGCATTCCTAACATGCAGAAAAACACATTTTAACCTGAGACTGTAGGATTAGAGATTCGTGGTGGGTTACATTTAGATGTAACAGTAATACTATTTACAAGACATCTGCAGGTTAGCTCTTAGGGCTTCTAAGAAATACTGAATCTCATTAAACAGGGCTACAAACAATCTCTAGTGCAGTTCCTAGAGCAGCAGCCTCATTTCATTGGACTGAGATCAGTTGAGTTCTGTTAAGGATTAAGTAGGTGACTTATTATTTTTTTAACATTTGGGATTGTGCTGTGTTAGCAACCTTCTACTCCCACACCACCAAACAGCACACACACAGATGCCTAACCTACTTCTCAATATAAAAATGGTCTTTAGAATTTTAATTTCACCTCTGTGGGACTGTTATATTTTGTGAACAGCTATTCATAATGCTTATTTAGAAAAAAAAACAGATGATACTACCTATGGCATATTTAACTGTAGGAAAATGCTTTCAGTATCGATTAATTTCAACCATCATGTCGCATGCTTTAATTTTAGGTTACATCACACATGTATAGTTTTAGTTATATTTACCATTAGGTTTTTGTTAAGCAGGTAGTTTGGTAGGGATTTCTTGTTCAGTAGCAGCACACATACATCTTATTGATTAGAGAAATATCAGGAGAAAAATACAGAAATGAGCTTACTGCTGGCATCAGTGTCTTTCTATGATCTTCTTACTGTTCTATGACCACACTTTATTCATGACAGTCACCCTTACTATATTGAATACAAAAGCAAACATATTGTAAATAATATAATGTGTATAGAACATACTTTAAATGTTAATATATTTCCATGGTGAAACTTGCATGAGTGTGGGACTGAGTGAAACTGTTCACACTTCAGCACCACGGACAGCGTGGTGCTGAAGCGTGATCAATCTTGCAACTGATATGTCAGAACTGTGGTCAGGGCTTTAGTTTCTAACCCTCAGAAACTTCTTTCAGGGAAGAGATAATAAAGTCAGGCAAAATAGACTAACACATTCAACAATAAATAGCCTCTGCCCCTGATCTCTTTCTGTTTCTCTGGGATGGAGAAGTAGGATGGCAGGTTGATGCAGGCAGGAGGCATTTTGGTAATTATGTAATTTTCCTGAAGGAAGATGGCATCTCCTCCTACTCTCTCAAATCTCATACCGTTAGCATCATCAAGAATAAAATCTACCAAGTTGACCATTTGAGTTTGATGAGTGAGTTTGCTAACATTAACTGATTAACAAGAACAGTGACTTTATAGTAAAACAACCAAAATAAAAAAGTGGACAACCAAATGTTTGACTTGAAGAAGGCACTAAATTAAACAAGCAAATGAATGAACAAACAAAACAAACAAATACATAACTATAGATTGCTGATGTTAGAATTTTTTCTGTGGGAAGCCTAAATGTCTGCACAGATCATGAGCTCTTGGTGGCAGAGAAAGGTTAAAAGGTACTACAGTCCATATGATTAATTCCACTGGGGACTATGACTACTCAATTAATCTTTAAATCCACACTGATGTTGAGATATTTAATTTTAGTTAAGGATAAACCAACATGATACTGATTCTGTTAAGATTTCTCCATGAGCTAACAGTGCCAGCTAATCATGACACCAAGCGTCTTACTTGTGATAATCATGTAAAAATTTGTTGTATTTCAAGCTTGCCAGGGAACCCAGAAATGAATTCTTTGAGATAGCGTAGGAAAGAAACGCTTGTATAACTAAAGTGCTAATCTGTGTGTGGATGCTATCTGGAAAAGAGCAAGTGAATGCAGCCAACTTTACCAAGATGAAAAACTGAAAATAAAAATAGAAACAGAACAATCCTTGGTTAATTTTGAATTAAATCAGTTATCTGTCTCTTCTAGAGTGAATTTCATACAATATATAAGTTGCTATGGTTTCTATTTAATGAGTATATGAATACAGAAAAGGGGTGTTCTGTCTGAAACATAGACAGAAAACTACACTTACTGTCAGCATAAGTTTGACCTCATTAAATAGTTTTCTCTGTTTGGCATGGATTATCACATATAACAACTACTTTGTGGGCTAACATATTTTTTGAACCCAGTTAATGGCTAATCCTCTAAAAATGTGATGAAATTGGCCGAACTCGTACTGAAAGCTTCTAATATTGCACTTCTGTTGGGATTTCTTTGACTTTTTGTCGTGGTGGCTTTGGTGAGCTTGAAAAGTGTTTGCTGTATCAGAACATTAAAGCTTTTTTTTTATCCTGCATTGAAGCAGCTTGGCTTGGATCTTAACATGCTCAGACAGACTGCAGGACATAAACACATCGCTGATGATGTTGTTGATCATTCCCCTTCAAGCTTCACAAAGAAAAAAAAATGACAGGGGGTGTAGCATGATGGCAGCCTCTATCGAGTGGATATCGGTGTTAATGCAGACTTAAGGGGATGTGCGGTGCAAGCATATGTGAGTCAAGCATATCTTCTTTTAACACTTGAACAGAACGCGATTACTATCTTTTAATCTCAGGTCTCAAAGCAATATGTCACTATGATTATATTACACTAAATCTCCTTCTTGCCCTTAATAAGATAAAACCTTTTGTATGCTTAGCTGTTGAGCTTTGAACTTAATGGATGATTAATAAATTTGATTTGCAGTTCAAGATTGTTGTTAATCTTGTGCAGAGAGATGGCTGGTATACAGCTACCTTTTCATGCAATAAAAAGGACTTACTATGTGTTGGCGCTACTCTTGACACTGATTTATAACATGTATACACTAGTGAGTCTGATAAGGTCCATGTGGTTATGTGCATACTTACTGTGTTCTGGAGCACCAATATATCTTCTCTGTAGTTCAATACAATGACGAGAAATAAAATCCTGAAAACAAAGTTGGACCATGCAAAAAATGTAATCCACGGCAACACTATGTTCTAGCTGCCATCACTGAGAGGCTATCATAAGTTATAAAAGCTCATACTTTTGTTATGTATGCAGAAAGCCACTGTCCTCGGACAATCTATTACTCTACTCAAATTCAATACTCACACATTTTCCAGGACAGGCCCTGCTGCAAAGAGAAATTCAGCAGTTTTAATTTATTTTAGTCTGTGAAGTGCCTGAAGATGCAGAGCCCTCTCCAAAGCTGAAAAAAAGAGGCCAAACATGTCTTGTCACATCTCCTCACATTCCTCTTAGAAATTTCCTCACTTTATATCCATGGGGCCAAATTCAAAACACAGCACTATAAATTCTAAACTGGATATCCCTAAAAAATCTGCATCCTACTATTTACATGGATTTACCTAACCCCTTATGCAGACCAGTCACAGCCCCAGCAGCCTCCCCACAGCAGTATAACAGTGGGCCTCACATAAACTGCTTCATTAGGGCTTGTTGTATGAAGTATTCACCTGGCCACCAAATTCCCCAGATACCAGTCTGATGACATCTGTAGGAAGCAAGTTCAATCCACAAAGACCCCACCAGCAACCCCCAAGCCCCAAAAGATCTATTGTTTTGTTGTAGGTTGATGGTGGATCAGCCACTTGGGTTCAGACTAAAATCTTAGAAGAAATTCAAGGACAACAAACCAAACAACTAATAAACAAATGCTAGGATTTACACTGTCTCCTCCAAGTATGGGTTTAAATACAGCATAGTTAGTGGCAAAATAATCACTGCACGGCATTGTCCCCATAAACTCAGGGCTCGGGACAACAGCTGGAGACTTTATAGTCAAGTAATCACATTAATTATTAGCAGCTTTCATATTGTATCTGTATACTATTTCCAGTATTTTGCTTCCCATTTAGGCTTGAAAGCAGCCTGCTGGACGTACTTCAGATGGACTTCGAGGTTGAGGAGCTGAGTAGTCCTCTTGACAGCCAAGTTATCATATGGAAACTGGAGCTACCGTCTATACCCAAAAATGGAGGCAAGACTGAGGGAGCCATGAGGATTTATACAACCCAGAGAGACTTTGTTGGCCTGGCTCCTCTTGTAATGGTGAGTTGCATGACATGCTTTATGTCATATCTAATCATTATGAAAACCAGCATTGATGTCATCAACAGCAGCATTTCCAATAACTGCCAACACTTATTGTGCATCCTTTGAGTACTGGTGGAGGAACGTTTTATAAACTGCACTTTGCTCTGATCTATTCCTGTCTGGATTGCATACAGAAGGCTGCGTATGCATTGGTTTATTTTGCAATTAGGTTCTATTTTTAGCTGACTGTGACCTTGCGTTGTTGACTGTCAACTATCTGATGCCTCTTGTCTGTGTTGTTCTGCTCCGTTCTGGCATGCAATATTTGGTCATCCTTTACTCGTAACAGCTGCTTCATGTGCTGTTATTTTGGTGCCTCAGGCCTCTTCATCATGCAACAGTGGCTCTAAAATTAATCCATGACATAATCCCCTCCACTAAACACCGAACACTACAGTCAGAGTTATTTGTCACCTGGGCTACTGACCTTTTACTAAAAACACTGTTTAAGCGGATAACATAGATTAGCATTTGTTCAACCACATTTTAAAGATGAAATGTGTGACTCATACAAAATAAGAAAAGGCAAAAAACATTTAGTAAAATTCTTAGTCTGTATAGCAATTTATAGGCTATCAGCTACGCTTCTCACATAATAGTGTTGAGGTGCTTGGATTCATGACATCTTATGGGATCCTGATTTGTGAATTTGACCTGGTTCATCTCTTTTGCTGAGTAGAAGCTGACCTCTGGCCGAGGGCCAAGCATGAGTAGATTTTAAGGTCAGCTAAAAAAACAAAAAAAATATCAGATATGACCATCAGCTCCAGTTTTCCAATATAATAGCAAAAGCCTTTCTGATGCAACTTTCAGATTAGAAAAAAAGGTCAATTCAGCTATTTCGGCTAAGTGTCTCTTTAAATTAGATTTAACATATATTTCAAAGAACTAGGCTGCCCTGCACTGCTCGCAAACTAATTTACACAGACATTCACAGTATTCGATCAAAATATGCCAACAAATCAATAGTTTTCTCAGTTTCTTTAACTTTCATTCACCTATGAAAGCTTCCCATTAAATGAGGCTCTAGTCTGTCCATCCATTCATGAGGGACATGATTGTGGACAAGGGGAGCCAGAGATCAAACCGCTAACCCTGCCATAAGTGGCCAACTGCCAACTCAACCTGCTTCAGCTGGTGCTGTTTAATAATACACTGAAACTTCAAGAATAGGCTACACAGCACATACAGAGTGTATACTTTATTTTTAGTTTATGCCCATGGTTGTTTGGCCCTGTTTGAACTAATAAAGCATCCCTCAATAGGATATACTGTATGTACCTGTGCAGAGAAACCCAAGATTAACTCTCCTCTCTATCCGCCCATCACCTCAACTTAACCCTGCTCCACCCTGGGCTTCCTACACTTGTGGACTGATGAGTTAATGAGTCCGTCTTCATCTACTACCTTCGTCCTTTACTTGCTTCCCAGTCTAACTAAGAAAAACTGTTCGGCAGCTGAAACACACATAATTAGAAATTTAAGTACATAGAGCATGTTTATGTGTTATGATTGTAGCTCATTTTGCCTTTACTTCTCTCCAGGACACAGAGATCCTGAACACTGCTGTGCTTACTGGGAAGAAGGTGGTGATGCCTGTAAGGACAGTAGCTGTGGAGGAAGATGGAGTAGTCACAGATGTATCTGACTACACAGACTGCAGCTCCAGTGATGAAGATGTTCTTAAGGTAATATCTTCTTCTTTTTGCTTATATATCTCCATACACTGTATAAAGAACAATGCTATTCTGATTAATCATTTCTATTTTTTTGGACTCATATTCACATATAATAAAATTACTTCAAGCTTTTTCTCTGATTTCTTAAACCAGTATTCAGCTTTGTTTTTTCTTTTCTTTTTTTGTTTAAGCAGCATTGAGTAAAAAAAATTCAAAAGCAATAATTTTTCAATTGAGTCATTTGCATCTTGCGTGCCTGTCCTACGGCTTTCTCTTTCCACATGGTAACATAAAATGTTCACTAGACTCCAAGAACATCGTCCATCAACTTCCCTGACGATGAACTGCTTCTGTGTAAAAGGCCCACTTTGTTTACAGATGAAATTTAGAACAAAACTCAAATATGTTTTAAGTTAAAAGCTGTGACCTTTTCTTTGGGATAAACAAACAAGGTACAACGATATTGCCAAAAGTATTCACTCACCCATCCAAATGATTAAATTCAGGTGTTCCAATCACTTCCATGGCCACAGGAAACAGTCTGAAAGCACCTCGGCATGCAGACTGTTTCTACAAACATTTGTGAAAGAATGAGTCGCTCTCAGGAGCTCAGTGAATTCCAGCGTGGTACCGTGATGGGATACCACCTGTGCAACAAGTCCAGTTGTGAAATTTCCTCGCAACTAAATATTCCACAGTCAACTGTCAGTGATATTATAACAAAGTGGAAGTGATTGGGAATGACAGCAACTCAGCCATGAAGTGGTAGGCCACATAAAAGCGGATACTGAGGCGCACAGTGCGCAGAGGTCGCCAACTTTCTGCAGTCAATCGCTACAGACCTCCAAACTTCATGTGACCTTCAGATTAGCTCAAGAACAGTGCGTAGAGAGCTTCACGGAATGGGTTTCCATGGCTGAGCCGCTGCATCCAAGCCATACATCACCAAGTGCAATGCACAGCGTCGGGTGCAGTGGTGTAAAGCAAGCCGCTACTGGACTATAGAGCAGTGCAGACACATTCTCTGGAGTGACGAATCACGCTTCTCCAGCTGGCAATCTGATGGATGAGTCTGGGTTTGGCGGTTGCCAGGAGAACGGTACTTGTCTGATTGCATTGTGCCAAATGCAAAGTTTGGTGGAGGGGGGATTATGGTGTGGGGTTGTTTTTATTGAGCTGGGCTTGGCCACTTAGTTCCAGTGAAAGGAACTCCAGTGAAAGGAAGATTTTGGATAATTTCATGCTCCCAACTTTGTGGAAACAGTTTGGAGATGGCCCCTTCCTGTTCCAACATGACTGTGCACAAATGCACAAAGCAAGGTCCATAAAGACATGGATGAGCAAGTTTGGTGTGGAAGAACTTGACTGGCCTGCACAGAGTCCTGGCCTCAACCCAATAGAACACCTTCAGGATGAATTAGAGCGGAGACTGTGAGCCAGGCTGCGAGCCAGGCCTTCTCATCCAACATCAGTGTCTGACCTCACAAATGCGCTTCTAGAAGAATGATAAAAAATTCCCATAAACACACTCCTAAACCTTGTGGAAAGCTTGCCCAGAAGAGTTGAAGCTGTTATGGTTACAAAGGGTGGGCTGACATATTAAACCCTATGTATTAAGAATGGGATATCACTTAGGTTCATATGCGTGTAAAGACAGATGTGCGAATACTTTTGGCAATATAGTGTATGTCCTGGCTAATAGATTGACAGAATTTAATATATATTCATATGTATTAGGTGCAAGTGGGTGTTTGTTAAAAGGGAAGCAGGATTGTGTGAGGATGCCAAAAGGGTAAAACTGAATTAAATTATTATCTTTGACTGTATTGTACCTGTTCATTGCTTTTGTTCTAAGCTTACTGTAGTTCTCTGTGTATCTGCTGACCAGCTAGCAGCTTCAGTCACAAATAATCTCTTTAATCTTCTTAGTCTAACAGCTTGACTCAGATATCTTTTCTCTTCTGCTGTGCCTAAGGGGTATCAAATCTGCTAGTGATAGATGGGGGAAGGATTTATCAGGAATGGATAGCTCACATCACAAAATAAAAGCTAAACTAAATGTAATCTGCTGCGATGGCAAGGATTTCAAAAAGTGCAAGACTTAAAAATATGCAAAAAACATCTTTACTTGAACATGTCACAGATGGATGAATTCTCAGTTGGTCAAGAAGAACTTTTTATGATGTGATAGAGCAATTTAGCACTATTCCATCAAGACTGCACTCAACGCAAAATAAACTAAATTAGCCTCGTTCAAATTGATATACGAGTTCTGCACAGAAGGCATAAAACTTGTTTTAGTTGCATAGAGAAACTACAGTCACAGCTGGGGCATTGAAGTGAAGCAGATGTTTAATTTCTGACCGTCTTTAATACTGTACACGGTGATGAAAGTAAAATCCCTTTTTAAACAGGTTTTTTTCTCTTTATATTCAATAATAAAACACAGAGGGATATTCTTGGAAACAGATGAGACTGTGAATAGAATGAGTGGGTGTGCAGCACATTCAAACAGCATTCCCTTTAAATGGATGCTTCAGCGTTTCATTTGAAAATGGCTCAAGCCCAAGAGTTCTTGGAAGGTGCTTTCTGAAAAGAAAAAAAAAGGATGATAAATAATAGAAAGAACTATACATTATATATCTATATATCCATCTATATATGTCTCTCTCTCTATCTATATATATTTAAATATTTATTATATACTACGTGTGTGTGTGTGTGTGTATGTGTATGGCAGTGAAAATGTGATACCCAGATGACAGCACTAAAAAACCTTACATAATGCTCCATTTTCACTATAGATTTTCTGGGACAACTATTTTAAAGCTTTAGTGGCACATCTTTTAAATCTGTTGTTTATATGTAATATGAGTCATTTTTAGGTAAGAGGTCATTCCATCTTAGCAGAGAGGATGATGCATTATGTTGTGCTCATGTGCTTTAAAGCTTAGGTTTCTTTCACATCATAGGCAAAGGTCATTGACCGTTGCCCAGAAAACACTCTCAAAAGTAGCCTGTCCCTGTGACTGCACATCCCCTTGATTATCATTAAGTTCACACAAATAAGTATAGGAGTCTGTTTGCCATTTGTTTTCCTCCTTAGGCAATCTGTCAGTCATGTTTTTTTCCCCTGCACAGTTCCACCCGCTTGTGAATGAATGCAATGTTGCGTTCATCATCTAATTTGTGTAAAGCAGCTGAGAGGTTGTTGATGGGACCTTCTGACACTCATCTCAACATTTGTATGAGTAGTTCTGCGAACCTGCAAAGGTCACCTTTGAAAGCTTAGCTGTAATGAATGCACTTGGCAGTGGGAAGCTGATGTCAGCACTGCACAGTAAGATATTTGTATTAACATAAAATCGCAATGCTGCCTCTAGCTAACGTTTCGGACTGGTGATCATCACAGTAATTCATTACAGCTAGATGACATTATTGTGGTAACATGCCGTGCAGAACTGCTTCGAGGCCATTTGTTGTTGAAAAAACAGCCTTTTTTTAAACAGTGACTTACATGAGATTTTTTATAAATATTTATTTTTTGTCATTGGTTTATGACTAACATCTTCTTTATGGACAACAATTTCTCTCTGAGTTTGATTAAGATTGTTTACACACATATGCAAACTCGATATTATATGGAAAATTTCAGTGATAGTTGTGTTCTCATGGATTGTTTTGTGTTTGTATCATCTCCTCTTTCCCAGGTTTCAGACAGGTGTGACTATGTTTTTGTAAATGGCAAGGAGACCAAAGGCATGGTGAAGATGATTGTCAACTTTACGTACAGCTACCTGACTGCTCAGCTTGAACTGAATGTGTGGATGCCCCGGCTCCCCCTGCAGATCGAGTTGTCAGACACAGAGCTCAGCCAGATCAAAAGCTGGAGGGTACCCATTCTGACTTCAAAAAGGTGGGAAACATTTGTTTCACCTAAAAATTCCCCTCATTTGGCTTTGAAACATAATTTAGTCCACGCTAATACAAATATCTCTCCAATGATTTAGGAGTTTGATTACATTATGAAATGTACTGAAATATCAATGTAATCTTATCAAGCAAAGACAAAGAGTTAAATATTCGAAGGGGAGCAGCTAGAACTATTTACTGTATGCCAGGTGTGACCTGAACATGTGTTTTTGTGCTTAAATCTAAGATCTGGATGGAACAGAGATGAAGTTGAAGGAAAAGGGAAAGGCTGCATGCTGCAGTATCAGAATGCAGTTGTGCGGGTGCTAACCCATTTTGTGGCAGAGCAGGAGGATCCACGGGATCCTACAGCCTATTTCCTGGGCCCTGATTGGCAGGTGGATGTCACAAGGTTAGTTCGATACTTCATGAAGGTCGAGGATCCTGGAGTTGCAAGGCTACAGGAAGGAAGGGTGCTGTCAGGCAGAGACATTGGGACCACAACCATCCAGGTAATAAACTTGACAAATAGTTTATGACAGTCATTAGTTTCAGCATCAATTAAGAACTAGACTTGAAGGGGTCTTTTCACTTTAAATAGACAAAAGTTGTATTTAGATTTGACAGTTTTCTTTTAATCTAATGAACAATGCTGATCCCAACAAGGAAATACAGTCATGTAACAAAAAAAATCAATCTCCCCATAAATTGTAAAACTTTACCTATGAGGACATGATGAAAACATTTCTGGTCCTTACCTGATCTGAAAGCAATGTAACAACGCATGGAATCTTACACCAGGTCATTATTCATCAAGCAAAAATTAAGCCAAATTAATGCCGAATCAGTGCGTAAAAAACTACTGCAGTAAATGATTCAGTAGCTTTGAGAACCACCGTTAGCAGCAATAAGTTGAAGTAATTGTTTTCTGTATGATGTTATCAGATTCTCATGTCTCAAGGAGAAATTCTGTCCCACTTTTCTTCACTTCATGAAGTTTGTGTGCATTATTGTATGCACAGCTCTCTTAAGGTCTTGACACAGCAATGGGTTGCGGTTCGGACTTTGACTGGACCATTGTAACACATTGGTTCTTTTGTTTTTCAGCCATTCTGCTGCAGATGTGCTGCTGTGCTTGGGATCCTTTTGCATGACCCAATTTTGCCCAAGCTTTAGCTGTCAGAGAGATGGCCCCATATTTTATTCTAGAATACGTTGATATACAGACACTCAGTGACTGCAATGTGTCCAGGTTCTTTGGCCTCAAAACAATCCCAAATTATCAGCCCTCCACCACTGCGCCTTACAGTTGGTATGAGTTGTTTGTGCTGATATGCTGTATTTGGTTTTCACAAAATGTGGTGATGGCATTATAATCAAACATTTCCACTAATCTGTCCAAAGAACATTGTTCCAGTAGTCTTATGGTTTGTTCAGATGCAACTTTACTTTGTGTTGTCATGTTCTTTTAACATTTAACATTCTGAGTTTGAAGACAGTCAGATATAGTTCTCTGATTTTCTGCAGTTTCCTCTAAACTTAGGGTGAACTTGCTGGGAGTCCATTCCAAAAACATTTGCAACTATGCTGAGTGCTTTTCACTTGTTCATAATCTTTTTTCCTGTAGAATGATGGACTTCTAATAGTTTGGAAATGGCTTTCTAACCCTTACCAGATTGATGGGCAGCAACAATTGCTTCTCTAAGATCACTGCCTCCTAAGCATATGATATCCATCTGAGGATTCCATAACAGCAAACTGCCAAAACTTCCGCTTTTATAGAGGTGCTCACACTTGCTGATAATCAATTAATCAAGTACATTTGATCAGCAAGACCGAGCTGCTACTTAATTTAACTTCAATTTCAATGGAAGCTGCAGGTGTACTTAGTTTTCACACACTGCTTCTTTTAGATTAGTTTTTGTTTAATAAATAATGACACTGAATAATACATCATTTTGTTAATCTTAGGTGGTATCTAAAGAGTCTGTGCTCCCTTTTTGACTCTTAGTCACCCCTTTTCATTAACTACACCTGACATTGTTCTATGACAGGTTTTTTCTCCACTGTCTGATGTCACCTTGGCTAAGACAACTGTCAAAGTCGTGGATGACAAAGTGAGCATCACAGAGTTGGGTGTCCAGCTTGTTGCAGGCCTTTCGATGACCTTACAACGTAGTCAGGGTAGCAATAGAGTCATCTTAGCTACAACTACCACACAGGAAGTTCTGCAGAGTCCCAAACAGGTAACAGTCTTTATCTTTTTTTTTTAAGTGTCTGTGTACTTAAAGTTTAGATTCAAAGTTCAATTACAGTTTTTGACATTTTTCTGTTCTCTTAGGAAGCTTTGGTCAGTGCCTGGGTACAGTTCAGTGATGGCAGCCAGACACCTCTTGACATTTATGATCCAGCCTTCTATCGTCTAACCATAACATCTCTGGATCAGGGGGTGGTGTCAGTTCAGGGCAAACCTCCAGTTGTAGTGGCAGAAGGAGAAGGTGAAGGAGTTCTGGTTAGAGTAGAAATGTCTATCTGTGAGGCCTGCCAGAAGTCTAAACGCAAAACTATTGTGGCTGTGGGAAACGGCGGCCTGAAGGTCAAATTTCAGGTGAACATTCGGCGGCCAGGCAGCAATACCCGCAGCCTAGACAGAAGCACAGTTGGTAACAAGGACAACAGCAGTGACTACGGGAATGACGGGGAAGAGGTGGACAGTGAGAGGAAGCAGAAGAAACCATCTCAGGATCCTCCATCACACATCTTAAACTCAAATAAAGATGAGAGTGCCATTCAGAAGATCACAACCACGATCAAATCTACAGAAAGATCCAGCGGCAGCCTTGGAGAAGTAGGCAGGACGAGTAATTCAGGAAGTGCAGACAGTCCTACCAGTGTGGTAAATGTCAGCCTCATGAGTAGCCCCAGAGATAGCAGCAAATTATACGACTCAGACAATATGATAGCGGAGGATATGAGCAGTGTTAGCTTTACTAGCACTGTGAAAGCTCCTGGCAATCTGGTTAACTACAACAATTTCCCAACAAAGGTGGAGACACCTGTGCAGGACACAACGGACATAGAAATTGGTGGCGAAGAAGCATTGGCTAACAGGCCTCTCACAGATTTAGAGATTGGCATGTACGCTCTTTTGAGTGTCTTTTGCCTGGCTATCCTGGTATTTCTGGTGAACTGCATCTCATATGTTGTTAAATTCAGGCATAAGAAGTCTCCCTCTCACGCTCAGGAGAACACAGGGCACAGGCACGACTGGGTATGGCTGGGCACGGATGCTGAGCTGGTGATGACTGTGCCAGGCAGTCCGATCCAGCAAGACTCCCACACCACAACCACTGTGATAGACATTGGGCCTGATAAAGCTGCCACCCTTTCCAGGAGGCCCAGTTGCTTGGCCTCTGTGACAGAGTCTCCCCTCAGCGGCTCAGGTTTGCCCAGGAACAAACCCATGCAAAGCGATTCAATCCACTCGCCCACCAGCAAGAGAAAGAGAGTACAGTTCACTACATTTTCCACACTGGAGCGCCAGCATTCACCACATCTTCCACCAAGGGAGAATGGTCATGGTATTCACTGGGTTGGGAAGGAGGACAGTTTTGAGGAGGAACCTCAAGTGCCCATCACAGAGCCTGGGGACCACTTATAACAGAGACCCTGATCAGACCTCACATGTACAGTAGATGTGACTTTGATCACCCCAATGCCTTTGTCAAGAATATATCACTTTTGTAATAGGCCCCGCTCCACATTTCATTGACTATTAAGGCCTTTTACATGTACATGTACTGTATAATGTATATACTTAATATCAGCAAGTGGATGTTTTGTGATAATGTCTCAGATGGATGACCAGATTGATTCTTATTTACACAATATTTACAAAACATTAATGCTGCATGTGGATATCTTCATCTCAACATTTTTGTATTCACGTACTGATATGTATAGAATGCAAAGACGCACCGAAAAAGAATTTCAAAATACAAATTCCAATTATAATAACAAGCCCAGTCTAAGATTTTTTTAACCAGAAGTCTGGCTTTGATTAAAAATAATTCCACAATTTGTTTCTATCATATTAATATTATATTATACTCTTTTCCTTTCCATCATAAGCTGATTTAATTTGATATTTTTTCATTAAAACACTTAAATACATTAAATCCCTGATCTCGAGTCACTTAATTCCCCCACAAATAAGCACCTTCCACCAACTATTAGGAGGTGTATCGAAATATAGAAACATTATACAAGTCAACAACTGATTAAGATCTGTAATTTCTGTTTGTTAATTTTGCAGGTTTTCAATCCATCCCATGACTCAAAGTGTTGCCAAACAAACTTTGTTCACCAAACTGGAACGAACTACCTTCCCTTTAAACAAATAAAGGTATTGGTGGCCCATAATGTGCACAACCTAGTTCTTGCAGTTTTATCAGTAATTAATGGGTTAGGACACAAATAAATAATAAGATAATTTCACCCAATCATTTTCAGGTGACCCACCAGTCAAAAATGAAGACAGTTGAATTGTCAGTTTTTCTTTTAATAATCATCAAAAAATTGTGCTTTCACTACAATTATATTAATATATTAATTATAATACAATATCATTTTCAATATATTAACATGACAGGCAACAAGGTCTGCTCCTTTTTTTTTGTTTGAAAGTGTCCTGTAGCATAATTTTCAGACAGGCTGTGCAGATAAGATATACAATTTTGTGCAAATGAAGATTAAAAATGATAACATTCTACCTATAAAATGCACCTATGTGATGTCCTGTTCTCTGCTGATGAAGTTCCTGAGAAAGTGCACAGCTGGTTGAATTCTGTGGCTTTAAACTGAGAGCAGAATGTCCACCAATCGCTGATAGGTTTCTCTCTCCCGCTTCAGGCTGTGATGCTCCTCAACGTAGAGTTTTCCATTCCTCACCACTCTCTCTCTCAGCTCATGATCTGACAACAGCCTCTGAGATTGGTGCACAAATTCCTGGCAAAGATAAAGGCAAAATCAGTCCCATTTAATGCCACTTACGGCGCCTGGAGCTATTTTATTTTAAAGCCTAAAAGGAAAGCTTAGGCACAACAACAGAACTCTGACAGAACCATGTGCACCGCTTAGATATACTTTCAAGTGTCTGCCAAAAGTAGGAGATATTTGTGGCTTTAAATGCAAATATGGATGTCCAATAGAATGTTTCAGTTTCTCTGTAATTATCTGCCATTGTTCCTTTGCTGTTATTTAAAAAAAACTATATATCTGCTACAGTTGAACAATTATATCTTATCAACTGTGAAAAAAAGATGAAGCACAAAAATTGCATGGTACAAAAAAAAGAAGTGGGTGCATTGCTGATATCTGACCGAGACACAGTGCATTCACATAATATTCTGAAATCCCAGTTGCTGTTAGACCAGCAGACTAAGTTATAGTTTCATCAAGTAATCAAACCTTGTATTGCACCAGCAGACATTTTTGCTGCAATGAGCCACACAAAGTTTTAGCCACTGCCAGTCATCGGGCCATTTCACCCTGCACTTCAGTTGATGTGATTATGCCTGGAGTGGCTCTTGATAGGAAACAGCTCTTCTGTGTTGCAATTAGAGAGCTATAAATCCTCAGCAACAGGATTAAAGCCCAATTTATGAGCAGACTGCTCATAATTACGTCAATCTTTAGCCTTTTTCAGACGTGAGATACACAACTTTAGCATTTAGTCATCGGCCATTTTCCCATTCCTCACTTTATTCAGACAAGACTGTGAAAATGACAGATGGACCCAGTCTGTGCGAGATTACAGAAAGCCACACAAGACTGAACAGCAAGAGAGGTATACTAATAATATTCTCAGAAATGAGGAAAGTTTGGACACCACTGTTATTCATCTGTTTAACAACACAGACTCCTAAAGTGGTCATTTGCCAGTTAAAAACACCTCTGCTGTGTGTCTATTCATGGGACTGCAGCAGGTCAGACATGTGCTGTGTTGAAAGTGATACATATATATTACTGGGACCTACCTTATCAGATTACCATTGCAACATGTAATGGAGAAGCACCAGGGTGCTCAATCAGACATTACACAAAAATGTTCGATGCCACTGGATTAATGGAAAGCAGTACATGTGTGAAAAGGGTTTTTAGTGCAAAGTGCTGGACCAGGCAGGAAAGCTCATATTTCTGTTTTAAGCTTTTAAGCACTGGTTGATTCATTATTTAGACACTTCGTCATTCATTCTTTTTCTTGATGTCCCAGGTACTCATGTGAAGACGCAGAAACACTGTCAGTCAAAAAATGAGAAGATTTCAAAGCAAAATAAATAAATAAATGTCCTGGGTGAAAAGACTCCAGTCTGCCAGTCAGTTGAGGCTGGGGGTCATAGTTTATCTGGCCCAAGTTGCTGGAACCATCTGTGTGAGCTCCCTGCAAACAGATCAGCCTAGCGCACGTGCAGAGAGGACTTATCTCAAACATCACAACATCAAGCCACAGCATGGCATCTTGACAGCATGTTTAAGCTGCCTGTCAACTGGCATAAGCTCATGTTATCCCCCCCTTGCATCAAACCCCATTAAAAAGCAAACAAAATATTTCTCCAAGGAGGATCCTGTTTTGTTTTTTCCTGCTTGCTGCTACATTATGCGATGCTTAATAAGCGGTTATGTGTGTCTTTGTTCTTTCCCTAAAAGTTGCATTTTTTTATTCTTAACCTGAGCACCCATGGAGTCATAAAACATAACGGTCTGAACATGGCACATACCTTCAGTTGTCTTGAAACAGTATTTTAGTACTGCTTACTAGGAAATAAGTATTATTTGGTTCAGTTTAGGTGACAGGTAGTAGCTGTAGCCTTATACATACACTTTGGTGTCCATGAACAGTCAACGTGTTTATGGGTTTAATAGGACTTAACACAAGTGGTAACCCGGTCAGTCACCTACCTGAGGAGAGGAGTACAGCAGGCCGGTGACCTCATGCTGCACCACAGCTGCATTTCCTGGTATGTTCTTTGCCAACACAGGTATCCTGAGATCCATTGCCTGTTGGAGCAGAGAGAAATACGCCAATAGTCACAGGCAAAACATTTTGCTTTTTCTATCATTATTAGCAAAAAAAAAGGAAAAAAAAAGACATTGCAATTCTTCCAGCCTGTTATTCTGTGTGTCAATGTTTATTCCTATTATTACCAGAGCTGGCAGTCTGTATCAGCTTCAGCAGATTGTTGAGTGTAACATGCTAACATACTAATAGGACTTAAAGCCTTCGGTGGATTGTCTTAATTTACTGTTTATGAGAGATTAAGGGGATTTTGAAATTTGGCTCACTCAGGAGTAGAAAAAAAAAAATCAGGCAATTCATTAGAGTAATAGTCCCTAAAGTGGCCAGATAACACTGCAGCGAAGCAACAAACAGCAAGACAAAATACATGTAAAATATTCACTTCTTTAGATTCTTTAAAACGGGCTTTGGAAGACAAAACGTCAGTAAATACCTTGCTAAAGCAAGACCCCATTACCACACTATCATATCTGCTACAGTCTATACTTGCTATTAAATTATCATATCATAACCCAAGCACCCTGAAAATATTTACCTCCAAGATGGCTGCTGACATGCCTTCTGAAACAGAGCTGTTGACCACGGCAAAACAATGTTTCATAGCAGCATGAAGCTCCTGTTGGCTTCTCTCCTGTGCCAAGAAGACCCCTGTTGTTCTGCAGAGGCAGTGGCAAAGCTCAGTTATGTATGACCCAGGGCCCACATAGATGGGCCACATGCTGAATGATGCTGAAGAGCAGTGGCAAGCCCAGGGAGGGACATGTGGCTGCACTATGTATCACAGGCACAGAGGATCTGGGCAAAGTCTTAATCATAGTGGGCAACTTGCTGCCTTAAAGGTCTTTGCAGTCCTGAAGGCCTTTAGCAAAAAAAAAAAACAACAAAAAAATCGGCCATAATGAAAGAGGATTTTGGCTCTCCTCTCAGATCTGCATTCTCTTCATATTGTGTTCTGATAAATGTGAGCAACATTTAGTCAGGTGTGTTTGTGTGTGGCATGACACTTACCTGTTAACAACAGCTTCCACTTCAGCAGTAAACACAGGATCTATCTGAAAAATAAAAAAAGATGAAACATAACACACACACACACACACACACACACATTATTATGTATATATATATATATATATATATATATATATATATATATATATATATATATACATGTACGTCTTGTTAGGTTACCAGTATCTATGGAATCTCTCATGTCTGATTGTCATAAGCTTTGTTTTCATCAAAAGTGCCAACAAAAACTTAATCGGACAGATAAAAGAAACAATGACCCAATCATTTCTATCATGAGAAAAAAAATCATTCTCTGAAAATGCAGGATTTTCAGAGATTGGGGTCAGGGTGGGTGGGTGGCCAATCTGATTAATTGCAGTGTGGGATTTGCGTGCATTAGCTTGTCCACCGAAAAAGTCAAAGGATAGCAATTGGGTCAAAGATGTTACCAAGCAAGCTGCTACTTCTTTCGCTCTCAATTTTTCTTCATAAAATGTCTATGTTAAATTTGTTTTTAAGATCATGTGCATTAAAATCAATAAGTCTAAACTGAGAGCCTTTTGGAATCCTGGTGAATCTGGGATTTATCTTATAGCTATTACTATAATGCCCCTGCTGGGGCGATGGAATTTCCCTTGTGGAATCAATACAGCATCCATCCATCCCTCTTTCTATCTAACTTCAGTATATATTGTTCCCCAGTAGGGGATAGAACATCATAAAGCTTTTACGAATGTATATATTTTTTTGTATTTAATTAACAAGCCCTTAACATAAAATTACATTTTATCATCTTGTAGTTACATTACGATTAAGATTCATATCTATTCTTATTTTATACAATATTAATAATACATAATATGGTGCACACTGTGGAGCTTGATAAAGCCCAGCTACAGATGAGCTGAGAGGTGCCACTGATGACAAACGTTGCTGACCTAATTTTTCTCTTAATGACAGATGCTGCACAGCTAGAGTGCTTATTCTGTGGGTGAATTTACAGTATGTGTGTATGTTCACATTATTGTGTGAACAAGGCATGTTTCATTCTACTTCTAGTTTGTATTTCCAAATTTTAACTGAACTTTTATTTAACTCTGATCTATATAATAATAAAGCTATAACCACAAGAGAAGTCTGGCCATCATATAAACATATTTAATAACAGTAATACCACCTGTGATAATGACCTTTATTTCTCATATGAACAAACATGTCTCTACTGTGATTCAGAGTGAAATGAATCACGCATCTCTGCTTCCACTGAACTATTTCATCAAATGACAGCAAAGCAAAGCAAAGCAAGAAGCAGTAGTAAGACATATGCCCCTGGCTATGCCTAATTGAGTTGTTTTAGAGTACAACTACAGCAGAACATACCTTTTGCCTGACACACCACTGTTTGAAAGGAAGAACAGATGCTAAAGTACTGTACAGTGATGTCAGATCAAAGCAAGTCATGGGGATGACAACATACAGAGAAATCAATGAGAGTGAGATTGGAAATGAAATGGGGAAAAAGAACAGAGAGCACTGAGGCAGCTGGAATATGACTTTTACCTCCTCAACTAAGAAGACAGAAATTCTAAATATTACAGTGCTACCACTACTTAGTTACTTATTCATTTTACAGAAAACATTTATAGCAAAAGCCCACTCATTTGCAGGCTATAAGGGTACAGCTGTTTTTTCCCAAAAAAATTATTTGATTTGCTTGACAGGAAGCCATATGGCCTCTGTAGGTGCTGGTAATGTCAGCGGAGATAAACAGGATAGAAATATGAGGCTGTGTGACTGAGTGACAAACTGTACCTGTAATTCACACCTGCACATTTCCACATAAATCTCTATTTAGTGTGTGAAATTGAGATAACTCTATACAGGTCATTAGTCAAAACAAGTGCAAATCTGGGGTTGGCAGTGGATCAGTGTAGCAAGTAGTGACACGCACACACTCACATGCACACACACGACCACTGCTGCTGCCGATACTGAAGTCATTTCCCTCCAGAGCAAGCCTTTAATTCCAGCTGAACAGCTAAAGCCTGTATCTCTGCTACATCCAATTAGAGGCTGCCTGAATTCCCAGGAGAGGTTTTCTACAGACATTAAACAGCACGGAGAGTCACGATACAGAGTGAAACACATGGAAGGCACTACAGAAACAAATAGATACATAACTTCATGTTTAGCTGCTTACCTTTGGCCCGATGATGATCAATACATTCCGCCGGTTCTCACAATGCCAGGCTGGAAAACACAAAATTACACAGAGCAACGTAAAGAAAATAGTTTTTTTTCTTTTTTTTTTGGGAGGGGGAGGAGCAAAACTGATTTTTTTTATCTAATTCTTGGCTTTTCCTTTAAGCTTTAGGACAGCACAATCTAATCCTAAAAAACAGGGTGTGAAAATCCTCACAGTTAATCCAAACATGAATGTAAATTTTGACGCACTCTAGTGTTCTTATTACTATAACTGCCAGCGAGAAACTTCACTACTCTTGTCAATCAATGGCGAAAGGTAAGATACACACAGCACATATAAGATGCCCATGATAAGTAGAACCATTATAAAAGAAAAATCTAATAATACCAATACTGCTAATGCATTTTCACATCTTTTTTCATCTAACTGAAACTCAATTAAGGAGATGATTTAATTATTAAGTAAAATTACAAAACATGTTATGTAATTCATAGTATACCTGAAAAAACCCGAACCAAATAAAGAGGATCCTTGACTCTTCTGAGGCCACAGACCAACAGGAAGACTCGCAGATCATCCACATGCTCGCTCCTTACACCTGGAGAGAAGCCAGAGACACAGAAAGACAGTGACATAATATCAAAACACCGCATAATGAACATTCTACGTACATCAAGAGATAATGAAAGCAATACATCACCCAAGGTCATGATGAAAATAAGACAGCAGTGACTAATAAGCTTGCACAACACAGCAGGGAAATAGTCTACTGCTCCAACATTGGCAGGTTGGAGCCTAATCATGGTGAAATGAAGCATCATAAGTGCTTCATTCACTCATTGAAATCTAGATAATAAAAAAAAAATAGTCTAACCCAACATTTTAAGAACTTTGCTTTAATTGAGAGGCAGCGCTGTAGAATCGGCTCTTTTCCCAGAACATCCACCTCTCATGTTCAATCATGAGATTAGTCAGAAACTGGCGGGCATACAATTGTGCTCAATGCCAACAACTTCTATAATGCACCTTACTTTGCAAAGGCAGCAGATTAAAATTCCCATCCTAATAACGTTGTCCATTTATGAGGACAACGCGCAGACACAGACCAGCCACTCGGTCTTAAATGTAAATGGAGCAGGAAATTTAAATGGGCAATTCCAATGTTCTCTCTTTTTAGACCAGAAACTGCCCAGTGTACAGTAGATCACCTGCTGGAAATGACAGTGGTAATAACAACGGACTATAGTACAATGGAAAGCATAATCAAATTATATTAAACTATCGTGATGTGCAGCTTTGTTTTCCAGATAATTGGTCATAAAAAAAGAGTATCTGAAAAATTCAAATGGCACCAAATTTAAGGTAAGTGGAAAAATTCATCCTGATACGACACAACGTTTGTATCAAAATTGATGGCTGTCCAATCCATCTATGTTGTCCAGGATGATAAAAAAAATATCAGCATCAGCAGAAAGTCTGAAGATCGCTAAAAAAGTCAGCATAAACTATTCGAAAAACACTGAATATTTGCACAAAGTTTGTGCAAATCCATCTGGGGCAGACTGACATATTTTCCTGTGCAAGCACAGCCTTTGACATGCTGGTAGTGCTAAAACATTTCAGGCATTATCAAAGTAGGTTTGATGCTCTAGGGACCACGAACATCTGCACAAAATTTCATAGCAATCCTACTAAAAGCTGGGTGTGCTTATGAGTTGTATATACAGAAAGAACTCATGTAATGAGAAGATTTAGACATCATCAACTTTAAAGCCATGATCCAACAAGGAAAAAAAAGATAAATGTTGAGATAGTTGTGTCGGCAATGGTGCTCGCAATTCATGTGAAATATAAAAAGTGTACACACAAACTGGGAAACAAATCTTTTCAAATAAAGCCACAAACAGATAGCAGTATGTGCGAGTGAGCACAGTCAAGTGAAATCCCCTCCTGCTCGATAAGTCCAGATCAAGAGGCTAGAGCAGCTCTTAATGCTATTAAGAGGATCTTAAAATGACAGCGTCACGTCTGGGCCATGACCCTGATTCCAGCAGCTGATTGTCGAACAGCTTTTACATTTATGGGATATATCACTGAGAGAACTCGTCAGGGAAGTCAACATCCATATCACTACCACAGAACAAGGTGCAGCAAAATGATATAGGATAGCTGGAAGCAAGACCTGCCAGAATGAGCAAGTAATTCAAAGAAATAGGAAACCTTTTTTGGGATCTGAAACATAGTTCTTCTTTCCTCAGGAAAGAAAAACAAATCATATACAGTTTTTTTTTTTTGTTGAGCCAGGAGCAATGTTTATTTCTCTGCAGTTCTGTGAGCTATTTGTTAAAACATCACTTTGGTTGTTTGCCTTTGGTTTCAGAAAGGCATTCTAAACAATGCCAAGACGTTTTAATCAATATCTGTGCACAGTTTATGCATGCGTGGTTTTGGGAGCACATATTTATATGAAAAGCTCCTATTTATCTGTTGGCTGACACAGTTTGATGCAGGGTACAGAGTATGTGGAGAACCACAAACAACATCTGAAAAGTTGTTATCTACAAACTATCTACAACTAATCTTACATGCAAACACATACAAATCATTAAGAGATGTGATTAAATTGCTGCCACAAAAAAGAACAAGTTAGCTTATCTAAAATCACCACATCAGGACTATGCTGTATAAGTAAGTCATCTATTGAAAAAGTGAATAAATAAGACATCTCTTTACATCTTAGAAAACATTTAAGTTAGTGCCCACTTAAGGTAACACAAGAGAAGTTTGTGAACCTTGACACTGTGCTTCTGACTCATTTTAAAATACACATTCCCCGGCCTAAAACTGCACTGCAGCGTCCAGGGGCTGAGACACCGCAATTCACCAATTTGCAACATACTGTTTTGCTTTGTGACCTCTTAAACATGAGCGTGACATAGATATTACAATTCACAACTGTAGGGGAGTACCAAAGAGAAAAGTATTTGACAAATTCTCATTTTAACTGTATGACTGAACAAACATGCACAGTAGCATTTGTGCTTCTGCTGCTGGTTAGAATCCTACAGAGTTTAAAATGTGTCAAAAAGTATTCCCAAATTAAGTCTTTTTGTTGAAATATGGCAGCAACATTCTGAAAATTTATAATGGTAATATAATGAACACTGAACTTGACTTAAAGGAACATTTTGCTCTTTGGTTCCCACTACAGTTGTGGGATATAACACCACTGTCAGAAAAGCAAACCTTTGCATGAGCTCTGGAAATGTACAGGCATATATGTTATTTTTTTGTCATCATGAATAGCCACAAAGATGTTAAACATCTATAAAGCAAAACAGTGTGGTGCAGGGCTGGAAACCACAGTCGTGAACTGCGATCTCAGCCCCAAGGCACTCTGGGATAGTTTCAAGACCGGGAATGTGTGTGACAAAAGTCACTGTACTTCAAAACGAGTCAGAAGCACTTCGTGTTAAGGTTCACAAACGTCTCCAGAGTTGCTTTAGGGTGATTTAAAATTAACTTGCCTCAGACAAGATGCTATGACTCCAACAGTGCCCCCTGACCATATTCTTTCACATTAATATCCAAAGACACATTACACTTTCAACCTTCACTCACGCTTTGAATTTGAATTCATTTTGGCAACGCTGATAGTTTTTCTGAATAATTAATTAAAGATGAATGCTACTTATGAGCATCAAGTAACTGCAAACTGCTTGTTTCCCTTCAACCTTTACACAAAGTATGGTTGCTCACTCTATGTGCCGTACCTTATATGTCTCCTGAATCCCACCAAAGAGACAGTATACAGTCACACCCACATAGAATGGCTTTCACGGGCTGACATCTGGTGGATTTCAATGCTTCTGAAGCTTTGGAATGCACATAATATCCATTGGATAACACAAGGAGACATGAAGTATAGTCACATATTCAAGTAGGATGATTGCTCCTCTTTTATCTTCCCCGGCTGAATGCTTTATAGTGTGCCACTGCAGTGCCCATCCACACACAGAACTTGTTCATTCCCAAACCTCCAAATATCTTCACTTTGCACACCTATATACAATATACTCTAGATTTTACGATTTAGAAATGATTAATATACGTTCCACCAGCTGGATGGAAAAAAAAATCAATGTGCAGCAAGATCTCTGTGGAGAGAATGCACACAATGGATGGTGCCCCCTGCTGAGCCATGAGCTTGTGTGCAGACAAAAGGGAGGATGAAAGCTGATGGGGGAGAATGCAGGTATGGCAGAAGTGATGCGGTTTAGTTCTGAAGAGAATAAAACATGAGCAAAGTTGCTGAAACTGATTTCTGAAGATAAACAAAGCAGGTCATCAAGGTTTAAATGCAAGATGACAGAAAATCTTAGAATGCAAAAGCAAAAACCACAATCAAATGCTTTAAAATAGTTTTCAGCATTGTTCTTCAGAAAAGTGCCTTTATAACAATAAAGCACAGACTACGGGACTTCTGCTGAATGATGAAGCTCCCGGCTGTGGGGGCAGCATTCGCTAGTCTTTTTAACGTCCAAACAAAAATCCAAGGCGTGAGCATTTCTTTTCCATCTAACAAAACACCAACATCGAACAGCCCACATGCAGAAAGTGGAACAATGCGCAATGCTCTATAAACAGTAATGAGTCAGATTACAGAATTTTCATCACATCTGAGTAATCGCACAAAAACGCAGACTCCTTTTTCAAGTATACCAAATGGAGAAATGAGGGTGGAAAATCAAAATTACTTGCAGCCATTGTGAAACATGATAAATGGCTCTGGCTTTGAGAGCTATTTATCATGTGTTCTTCTCAGTACTAAATGCTGTTCTCTATAAGCAGTAATATACTTTGGGATGGACATCACGAAATGTCGGGAAATGAAGGAGCAGAGTAGAGAAAAGGACAGATAAATGGTCATCTTAGTGGTGGTTTCACTGCAGTACACGTCACACCTGGAGTTAAAGTGCATTTTGATTATTCAGTCATAGGTGGCACAGTCTGTGTTTGAGAATACACACTCGTACATTTCTTTGGCAACACGGGATGATTAGATTACCCTAGATAAAAGTTAATGCCAGGTATGAACAGGCCTTTAACTGATGGGGGGAACTCAATATGAGAGACAGATCTGTTGAAGTTTGCTTGAAGTCTATAAGATGTTCTGAATTCCTCCAAAATGTGGCACACTTGTATATAGCTGTGTGACAAGCAAGCTTTGTTTACAAAGAAGCTAACTTATTTAAAGACACCTTTAATATATCATCCTATTGATAATTTGTAGATGAGTACAAGCTCCCTTTCCACAAATCTGACACATACCTCTTATGATATGACCACAAACTAAAAATCCCTATGCATAAACTGCATGCTTGACAAATCAGAGGATCCTCCTTTTTCTTATGCAGTTAGACCTGGAGAACATGGAGCAGCGGCTGGAATGACAACAAACTGTAGAACAAAAAAAATAAAATAAAATACCTGAGCTCCTCAAGAATTCAGTCCAGCAGAATTTCTCTGTGACTTCCGTTCGGATACCTGTAAAATAAACATAAACATATAAAATGCTCATGGGAACTTGGTGTGGTGTATTTTGTACATGAATGCAAACAAATTAGGAGTGATCCAACACAATATTTGTGTGCTTTCCATGAAAAGTACTTCAGTGTGGTAATTATGTGGTGGCAAGACAGAAAAATAGGCTCCCACTGGTAAGGGTTCAGCCATACAGCTGGCCCTGGGGCTCTTGTGTACTCTGTGAACGGACACTATTTACCAAGAGAGGCTACTGGTGGGAAACAACATAGAAGAATGATTCGGGCTGTCCTGCATGACATGGTGGCCAATCACAAGAGTAAATGCAACTCTGCGCTTTGGGAAATATGATAATGGAAGCTGGAAAAATGAAAGTCAAACTGATTGATTTAACACAGGGAAAGTCAGGGAAATATCAGCTCGGAATGAACAACCTGCGGAGCTTACCTTGGGGCTGGACATAGATTTTATTACTCTGAGAAACCTTCAGTGAAGAACAAAAACAATAAAAGTCCATGGTTAAACATGTGCAAAAACACATTACAGTTCTAAATCAATCAGTAATTACCCGCAATGTTTGTTCATACAAATGACTTTGATTGTTACTGCCTGTACTGCTCTCATTCTACGTCAAACAACAGAAACAAAGGTTTAATGTTCTTTGTGCAGCAAGTGTATTTCAACAAAAGACAAACTTTAAAAAAAGGAGTCAGGAGAGCAGCTGCTAAGATAATGACAGTACTACTTAAATCATGGGGATGGAAAAATAAATTGACTGGATGTTATCACTCCAGATCCACTCTCTATGTGTGTTTTGTGCCACAACAAAACGCACAGCAATGCCTGTCTTTTCTACTTTCTGTCAGCATTTAAAAAACAGAGATAAAGCACGCCACTTGTCTCAATCTGCTGTCTACGCTGGAATCTAATCTGCAAATAAAACACTGTAATGTTGTTTTAATGTCAAACTGTTACACGACAGGCCAATATTGCGTTTGTGTAGTAAAAAGCCCCGCCCCCCGTGTTGCGTCTATCGATGCTGTCAGGCTCCAACCCTGTGTTGATGTGCTGTGAACTACTTGTTTTTTCACTGCAGCGCTGTTCCAAAAAAGTCATCTGATTAAGCTAAGACTCGGAATCCTGTTTGAGTTCAAATATTCCCCATGACAACCAAGTTGACAGGTTCAAGTATTACAGTCTATCACAATAACAATCCAACATTCAGAAATGTTCTGGTAAAATATATATAGAAGCAAAACCACAGACTGTACATTTAAGATGGATATAGCCAATTGTGCTTGAGTAATAAAATCAGGGACAAAGAGCATTAAACTTTAATACCACAGTTGGCCATAAGGGGCAGGCTCTAAAAACTCTTTACATCTCTTGTGGCTTGTCGATGGAAAATAGAAAGAAATAAAAAAGACATCATCGTTAACACACTACTGTTCCATTTTTAAAGGTTTGTTTGGATGCTAGTAGCCTTTGTTTGACAGTAGAAGGACAGTGAAAGGCGTCAGAATGAGTCATGCAGCAAAGGGCTCCAGGCTGGGGCCCGAACCCAGGCCTGCTGCTTAAAGGACCTTCAGCCTGCGTACATGGGGCCCCAGCTTAACGAGCTGAGCTATAGTGTCCCCCTTTACTGTTCCTTCTTGATAATTAAAACATGCCAAACAGAGGAGGTCCAGCTCCCCATCAGTGTGTGCCTACATACATCAAGCTGGCATTTCTATTACTAGCTCCCTTGTCAGCCATGAGGCATCTCAGCAGCGGATCAACTTCAACACCTGCGCCGCCTCTGCACTTTTACACATGACTCTGATGCACAACGAAGGCGCATCGGTCACAGCTTGAAAGATATAGGTGGAAAATCCTTTTGGATTCAGTGGCATCACATTCAAAACCTATCAATAAACTTTTACAAAATGATAGTTTCTTTTTCTAATTTCACTACTTTTTATCTGACTAAACATTTTTGACAATAATAAAACAATTACACAGAGCAGTTGTAATTTCTCTAGTTCTTTTACAAATGCTCCATATCAAGTCAGTGTTTAAACTGGTATGGTTGACTAACACAGAAAAGGTACTTTAAAAAAAGTTAATATTTAAAATCGTGTAAGGTAAACTGAGCGGTAAACTCTCCCTTATTTCTTTTGTGGCACATTTTGTACAACCCAGTCCAACACTATCAATTTCACCCTGAGTTAATCTCTGACATTTTTTGCTTCATCTTGAATAAAATACTGCGGTTAGTGGAACAAGAGTAAAAGTGGAAACATACCAAGAATATTTCTGCCTCTTCTTTCAGTTTGTCAGTAAATGCAACAGCAAACCTGATTGGGGATTTGAAAAAAAATTAAATAAAACGGAAAAGAAAACTTCATCACCACCGCCGTAAACACAGCAGACATTTAATCAGAACAAGAATCATTGGAGGCAGTAAATCTTAGCGGTTTTACAAGCAAAGACAATTTTGACAATGGGGTGGTGGTGGGGGGGGGGGCACTGTAATATCAGTCAAACATAAAAGCCAACAGGCTGAAAATGACAGCAGAAAAAAATGAATGCGTCTTTCAGAGAAAAGAATTTCAAGCTGAATACACAAAGAATACAGTAAGACAATTTTAAGGTAATGTAGAGCAAAAAACAGCAGGGGGACATTAATTTGCATGTGTGGGAGTGCATTATTAAATGGGCAAACAAAGACTGTGTGGTGACTGAATTTCATGATCAAGGTTTGTGTGAGAAGGCCCTAACAATGGGAGGTGCATGGATTGAGCTGGATCACCTCATTTCTGCTAAAAACCCTTTATACCTAAAGAAAAACATTTCCTATCACTTCTTTTCATCATGACAAAAAGAAACACAGTCTGATGATAGGCCAGATGACTGTATTTAATGTTAAACTATGGGAGGAGAAAACACACAACCTGCACAGCTGGAGCTTGCTTGCATATGCTCAGCCTCACTCTCTCATGCAGTACTTCAGGCACAGGAAGCGGTTGGGAGATCCAAACCTTATGTTAAATGAATAACTGATAGTATAGTCAAAATAATTCAAATTCTAAGGCACAGTTGTGCTAAATGAGAAACTTAACTTTGGGTTGAACTTATGCTGTAGCTCTATACCTGCACTCTATTTCTACACTGTCAGCCCTGACAGAGCCTTCCATGTATCGTACTGTTAGCTTTGACGTTAGCTGTTATGTTATATCCTCATATTTCAGTCGCTTTGGATAAAAGTGTCTGTTAAATGCTAAATGCATAAACATAAGAGCTGGCAATCTATGTAGCTTTGTTAGTATCTAAAAAAAAATGACACAGTTAATGATATTAGAAGTTGATTCAGCTCATTTGAACAATGTGAATCAAGATATGTAAGTACATTTACTTCATTCTTGCACTTCGAGATGGCAACAGCTGCATCAAACTTCTATAAAAGGAAGTTTGCAAAAAAAAAGTTACTGAACATTATTCTGTGCATATTACTGATAAAATGTTGCTCTATCAGTGACAAATCGCTGACATTTCCAAACTACTTTAGTGCAATGTTTATATTACTATTCCAATGTGTAATTATTCCAACATCATCAACTGGAGTTTCTCACAACATGCACGTTTGCTTTGCCACAGTAGGACAAGCACAGGTATTATTAATCAAAGTAAAAGGTTCCTCTCTGTCTTTCCTAAAAGTTCGTGTTTGGAAAAATGTGTACAGTTTATGTGATGCACTCAGTTAAGAATTAAAACCGATTAATTCATGTTGTACTTCTTTGGAATTAAGAATTCTAAAATAGTAGTAATACAGCAACATCACCTGGCTTTCAGTAGCACCTGCTCCATAACCGCACGCTTCTGTTCAACTTTCACATCTTCATTTATGTCTGTTCCACCAAAAATGACACCAAAGGGTATTTGAATGTCTGTTGAAAAGAGCAGGCATGAAACAGAAAGCTAGTGACATTCACTGGGCACATATTTGCAAATGCGTTGGCTTGGGGTTATTCTGATATATGCAAATGACAAAATGTTAGAACAACTGATGGGTTAGCAAGCATGTTTACCCAAGAGAAGTCTGCCTGCCCTGAACAAATGAATAGCCAGTGCACCCTCAAATGGAGAACTTCGGGCTAATAGATCTGCCACATCAGCTGGAGATTGAAATTCTTCTGCATCTCTGAGCTCACAGGTGTGTCCTGCTGATTCAATGTAAGACCTAAAAGGTAAAGCACACCTGATTAAGGATGGCTGGAAGTGGTGAAAAGTAACAAGAACAGTAATTCAATACAAACTTCAGGTGAATGCACTCAAGTTTGGTGTTTTCCTTTCATGCCTACTTCATCTTTTATTGAACACTGTACGCTCTACTTTACTACTTTAGCCCGACCACATTTTCCAATGTGTTCTTTTACAAATGAAAACTTTTAATATAAGAAACTTTGTTAATGTTTTTTTGTTAAATTTGATGATTTGTAATTTAGTCAGTGAACTAAAAATACTATTGCCAAATAGTCTAATGGGTTGTGCTTCATTTTCTGAATTCATAGAAACCAAGCAATCAAATAGTTTAATGGAGAATATAATCAGCACATATATTCTCAAAGTCTATAAGATTGGAGCAGATTCAATATACATCTGATAAGCTGAAATCAACTATCAAATATGTGGATAGCTGTGGTATCATAAATTAGTGCATACCAAATGCTTTTAGGAGACCAAGATTAATGATCTAACAATATACTGAAATAAACATCTAACGTCATGCAGATTTTAATGATACTGCTCAAGGCAGGACTTTCATTTATTACAGAGTCATTTTAAAGTATGGTTTGTGTAGTTTCACTTAGGTAAAGGATGTGAGTACTTCCTCCCCTGCCAGAGGCAACGAGGAAGATCACATGGACGAACGAAGCTACAGTCGAGGCTAAAGTCCATAGTAAAGGAAACCGCATAAAGACGACTCATAGTGTCAGAGGTGATTTAATGCAGACACAGTATAACAAAGTGAGGAGCTCAACCGTCGTATAGCCTGCTTAACATTGAACTATTCGACTGCCAAGCGGAGTCTCACTGGTTAATGAATAAGTCACAGCAGCTGTTGCTGCCAGCTACACGTCACAACACTGTAAATTACCTTATTCTCTCGGCTGTAGTATGATTCCCAGTTTTGGGGCTGAGACAGGCGAGAAAGAGTAATTTCATATCTCCTCTAATAGCTGCTTTGACAAGCTAATTTGTGAAAGCGAGGTGTAATGAGACGGCAAGCAGAACCCCAGAGCTTCAGCCGGCTTGCTTAACTGAGCTATTATGACATTTCCTGGATCCATGCCCGTCACTTACACGTAAGTTAAAGCTAACAGAAAGCAACAACACAGCTATTGGGGTTTGGCAAAGCACCACGCTGGAAATGTTTACAAGTCCGTCTCTTATATCAACCCCTGGAAACACACGCCTGTGTTGGTGGAGAATTGCTGGCACATTTCTGTAATTTTACTTTATAACAACCATTTAAGACCAATGAAAGAAGACATCCAGATTATTCAACTATTACTGGACACATTCGTGGAACTGTATGACGTTCCTCACAAAAAAGCCACAGTAGTAGCATTTCCTTCTTCTGGCGGTACACCGCATGCGTGAAAGGAACAAGTTTCTAAAGCATATGGATAGACCCTGAACGCCTCTTCTCAGCAGGCTCACCGCCCGAGTTTTATTTATGGATCGTCTCCACAGCGGCGCAAGTGTGACAGTTTGTACTGAGCTGTTTGTCACGCGATAGTACTGACACTTTTTTTTTTGTTGACTTCCAGTTCTCCTTTGATAAAGTATCAACTTAAGACCAAACAAACTAGATATATTGACTAAGTTAATGAGGCAACTGAAGACCACTGAGAAGTGTTTCAGTAGTTAAAGGTAATGTAAATGCTATCGTTGTGCTACAGCTAGCTTAATGTTTCTACTAAGTCTTTTTTTAAATATGATAAAGAAGGGAATTAATCCACATGTTGTGATTTCGGCCCGCTTGGATGTTTCCTTTGTGAAAACAGTGTTGACAACTCATACTTAACATGCTTAAATCCACTTATTTGTATCATTCATGCAGGTTTCAACTAACTATTCGGGAAGATACCCGTTTCCACCAACTTATTTGAGAATGGCTAACGACAGGGATGCCAGTGAGAGCACCCCGCTTTTGGACTCAGGAAACAGACCTTCACCACCCTCAGTCTTCCAGGGAAGGAGACTAGCATGTGCAGCCATCCTGCTTGCTGAATCATTAGAAAGGGTTGCGTTTTACGGCATCACATCCAATCTGGTTCTGTTTCTCAACAGTAGTCCTTTCTATTGGGAAGGTACTCAGGCGAGTCAGGCACCTCTGATGTTCATGGGAGTAACTTACCTCATTTCACCATTTGGAGGATGGTTGGCTGATGCATATCTTGGAAAATTCTGGACCATTGTTTCAAGTTTGATCCTATATATTATCGGCATGCTATTCTTCCCATTCATTTCAAATGAAGACACCAGGATAAGCCTGTGTGGAGAGGAGGTGGCGTTTCCCGTGCAACCCGCTGAGTGTCTTAGCACAAACAGTACCCCCCCAAGAAATGTAACCTGCCCCATCCGGACCGCATATTGTGGCCCAGTAGTTTACAGTGGACTTTTTTTAATTGCATTGGGTGTGGGTACTGTGAAGTCCAATATCACTCCATTTGGGGCAGATCAGGTAGAGTATAAGCAATATTAATCTCACACCTCACACTCTTCATTAAAAAAAAAAAAAGAATGTGTTGAAGGTCAGTGTATGAAATGATTTATCTGTGTAACATTGGGTATGCTGTGTGACTCTGAGGTCAGACATGTGATCAGGTCTGTTGTACCAGGACGTTTCACTGAGACGAGCATGTTCTTGATCATAAGGGCCAATTCGATATGCAGTCATGTGAAAACTTAAGTATATTCCATAAGTTTTTTTTAAATGATTATTTTGATGTGAAAACATGATCATCTTGGAGACGGTGCCTACAGTTAAAGGTTGTACTCTTGAACAACAACTCTCAGAAATTCAGTAAAACCACTCTGGGCTTTGAGGCTGGTTGTCTGTAGGTGATATTTATGATTTTACACCAATCCCATCAGTTCTGGTCGTCTCTTCATCACAAAAAGTCCACAGATGCAAAATATCTGAGCAGTTTCTCATGTACACATCTCCGCTCATATTGAAAGATGCTCTCTCAGGTTTAATTTCAACTTTCAAGCAGATTGTCTCACGATATCTTCAAGCAGTCTGTGATATGATGCTGAAATCATACGGTTCTCAGAGACGGCGAAGAAATCCAAAACCTCTAAAAACCCTCTAACCTCTGCACCGAACAGGACTACCGTGGCTGAAAAACTCTATTTTTAACTTCTCAGTGGCAAGCATATTGTTCTGAAAAGCCGGATCTTTGCCTTAATGTCCATGTGCTAACTATAGTTTTGCTCTAATGTTATTTTTGGACAGAAAAGGCTTTTTCATTGAAGGCTTGCCATGTGGGTCACATCTTTGCTATTATTCTGATTGTAGTCACGTGCTCTTTGACACCAACAGTTGAAATCCATAGCTGCGGGTCTGTGATGGTGTCAAATGGTCTGCTCTTAGCTTTGAGTCTTAGACTCCTTACTCTAAAATGAAGAGTTTATTTAATTAAGGGGTCTTTTTGAATCGTAGGTAGACACAAAACTTTTTCTGAAGAGCTTAAGACAACTCTTTAGATCTTGAAATGATAACAGCACACACACACTTCAAAACCAAAGAAAATAATAGATCTTATGTGTCAAATGTTTAAATAAGACAGGTTTAACGTGTTATTCACTCATAGTTGATTGTAACTTTATGGATTTTAAGGACGGATATATTTGGGGGTGTTATCTTTTACTTACTCATTTAGTAAATTGGAGTAATGGCTTTAAACGTTATTTTGTCATCGAGTAGAACACAAGGCCGACTGAAAGTGCACTGTTTCTAAGAGGGGCCTTTTCCCACGTATGTTAGGAACAAAAGTTTCAGTGGAACGTAGTTATTTCACATGACGTGTATCTCCGTTAATAAGTTGATTGGTTTTGGACCACAGTCAATGGAAAACTTTGTCTCTCTCACATTCACACGAGTAGTCGCACAAACACCCGGGAATAATGCTTTCAGTTATACTTTGGTGGTAACAACAAGTAAACCAGGCATGTCACTTTGGTAACCGAACTCGCTCACATTATCCGGAGAAGCCTTTGGAAGAAGCGGTCATGGGAATTGGAAAGTTCATCAATTGTATCTCAAAACAATCTTAACAAGGACTGGATAAAACTTATCAGAGGGGACTGGCAGGGTGAACAGGATTGGTACTTGAGCCTGGTACGCTCAAAAGAAGACTGTGTCGATGGATGTCAGTGTCGATGCTTCCTTTCACCACGATTAAACACTCGACATGCATTGGAGCAGGACATAAGAGAAACATAGAAGTAAATTAAACGCATCAGCTAGATTATTGATAGTGTCAGGTAATTCATCAGAAAAGACTCTTACTGGCCATAGAAATTTACTTTTTTTCTGAATTTGAAATCTAAAATTCATCAGGCGATGGGAGAAGTTTTGTGATATACTAATCACATAATCCAGTTAAAAGTCTTAAAACATGAATACCCAAGTGAGACAGAAAATGTCCTGTTTAATGTGACCTGATTCTAGTTCTAGAAATAAAGGCACAATATTTCAATTTGAATTATAGATGAGTGATTACTGTGAATTTGCAACTTGAGCTTTATTTGCAGAAAGTTGCAGTGCTGCTGTGACCGAATAAGAGCAGCTGCATCTGTGTAACTGGTGGTGCGTCGCTCTTAAAGTTCAGAGGGGAGGAAAAACTGCCCCTTTCAGTTGTGAAGCCTGGCCAGCAGAATATGTATTGGTCCTTTCATATGTTTATTTTTAATGGAGAAACAATAGAATTTATTAAATGTCTCTCATTCTTGCCTAACTTAAGGCTAGATACATTATTTTGTTTTGAATCTAAATGGAGGAGCAAAATAGTATGGATTTTATGTATAATTTAAATCACTTTGTTGGTAACATGCCAATGAATCGACTCATCTTTAAATTAACTTTGTAGAAGTACAAAAACAAACCCCAGGAAGATTTAGTTGAGCATTAGGACTTTGTGTCATCCCAGGTAAATTGTAGTTGTATTGGTGCATCTTTTGTGCTCATTTATAAGACAAGCCCACTATATCATATGCTAATTAACATAGTTTCCCTTTACAAGAGGAACTGCATGATGAATGGAATAGTGCCATTATGAAAGCACTTTGAACTGAATTTATTGTACTTCTGCTAAGTGTACTTAAGCCATCTGTTAGAATGCAGAGTGAATATGACATGTCTGTTTCCTTTTGTCTGCTCAATGGAAAAAAACAAACATGAGGGGTTCTGTGCACATTTGATATGCTTGTACTGAACTCAGTTCAGCTATTGATATTCCATGCAATGATACGCTGCTGAATTTTGGTACACATATTCTGTAGCAATTGGGATATCATTCCCCCTCGTGGCCTGATTGAAGACTCCTTTGTTCATGTTCTATTTAAAGTAGACTGTGCCAGATGACATATGTGAGGTCCTGCCTGATCATGAGCATACCCACCATCGCAGTCTTACAGCCCCTCTTCACCAATCCCAGCTGTGCAGCGGGGCAATCATATGCTTTATCTTGCTCCTTTATTTCAGGGAACAAAAGTTATAGACATGAGATTTTTGATTCACTTTCAGTTGATTCACTCTGAATGCTGGATTTTGGATGAGACTTGTACACATGACCTGCAGAGCAACTATCAAACTGGGAGTTTAAACCAGCACTGTTGTGCGTTGCATCCAGCACAAACAAAAAATAAAGCATCGACTAAAGAGGCTGTCACAACCATGTAGGAGAACCAACTCAAAATATGCTGTACTGACATATTTTTCACGATTCTCTTCTAAAGAGAATTTCTGATGTTACCATCATCAAATAAGTCCTTGTTGGATGCTGCACTTGGACTTTTAAAAAAACTAAGTTGTCCTAAGAGAGCTGGGTGCAAGAGGGATGAACAGATAATGCAGAAGTCAAAGCAAGAGACGTGGAGGTTTTTTATGAAAGAGATGTCATATATGCAGTCTAAAATGGAAGATTGAGAGATGAGATATCTGAAGACAAGTATCTGCCAGGGGCTCACTGCCCGCAGACTGAATGTTTCATCATAGCAAAACTTAGCAGGCTACCACTAAGATCAGGGCCAGAGCTTACTGCCTTGCAATCTCCAGAACAGGGAACCTAACACTGGGGGAAAACATGGAATGCATAATGAAGTGTTTTGCCATCTGTGATATAAACCATTCGTTCTCAGAGTTGGTAAATGAATTGCCATAGAACCAAGCAGTGGCCAGGAGGTTCTGGCCCCGGGGGCAATGAGATCCATTTCTGCCCGGTTGAACAAACCCGACATCTGAACCATTAGCTATTACTCAGTCCCTATTATTGTACAAGCTGTAGCCCTCTAGGGAGCAGGCGTGCTCCAGAGCTCAGGCATCTTGGAATTTGGGTGCTGAATGCTGCACCACAGCAGAAGAGGGAAAGGTGGTTTTAACTTGAAAGCAAGCGGGACCTCTTCTGTCTGTAAATGTAGAAAACCAACATTTTACTGTCTCTTATGCTAAAAACATGCTTTCTTGTCTGAAGTGGGCAAAAATAGAAGTCGCTAGCAACCTCTAGCTAGTCAAACTTAGGTTGGACTGTGTTGCTGTCCAGACCACTTTCACCGTGATGCCTTTCCACAGATTACTCTCACCCCTACTGGGGGAGATCTCTAGACACCACCTTGCAAGAAACTCCTCTGGGCCAGTAAGGCAATCCTCAGTTATCATCCATCTTTGAAGGTGATACAACCCATAAAGCTGGTGAAAGCAGCATTGGAAGGCTGCCATCTTTAACCAGTCAAACTGAACTACAGGAATCATTGTTGGATTTTGTTTAAGTAGCATCAATAAATCAGTGTTGACATCACGTCTGGAGGTGATGCTGCGCACTTCCTTGGTCTGCTTCTTCCTCTGCTCATATTTTGTCTGGATGGGGATGAGCGGTAGCCCACAGATATGGACATGAGCTTATCCAAACAGAAACCCTGTTTCTATCACCCTTGTATTCCTTTGTCCAGAGAGAATGTCAGTAGGACATGCAAGAGATAAAATCCTTGGTCACTATTACCTCATTGAGTAGGTGTGTCAGTAGCTCATCACGGGGCATCGGTGCCCCAAGCCCTTTTCGGCACATTGCCTGATAAATCAAAGCATAGCAACAGAGATCAACAGTATCTTCCTGTGCTGGTTGCTGGTAGATTTCATCTAACTGCTGTTTTGGAGTCTTTTAAGTGTCAATTCTGCCCATGGCTACATGTGTGTTAGTTTTTTCTTTTCTCCCTTGTTCTTTGTAGCACTATATCACCACAAAGAGCATGGCCTTCTTACGCACCTGTTGCTCACCTTTTCTTGTTCAAACTGACTGAACAGAGATGGCCTACTGCTGTATTAGTGTTTGCTTTCAAATATCATGTTGGTGTCCTGAAATTAGTGGAGTTTCAAGAATACTGGTGTCTAGGACTAGAGCTTTGACCTCCATTCAGCCTCTTTACCTAGGAAACAGAATAGCGAGACTCACTGAAGACAAAATAGTCCCATTGTGAATGGGCGGTGTGATTGGGGGTTCTCTGTGATCTTTTTACAGCTGTTGCTCTTAGTGATTTTGTCAGATGATATCACAGTGAGTGCTGGTTCACAGGTAGAAAAATGGACCACCTTATTTTTTTTCAAACTCATTCAGCAACAACTTGATTTTAATTATAATGGCTTTAGATATTCATAGAAAAAATTGAGATATAAATCGACTCATTTGGTCGTTTTTGTCATCATGGTGGGTGTCCAGATGAAATTGGGGCTGGCTCGAGCTCTTAAAGTTCTCAGACTCAAGCTTACCTTACCTTATCCCTTTACATAGCAAAACAAAAGTTGTCAATCGAATGAAAACTCGATAGTTTTGGTGAATATCACCAGTAATGGCTGTTGACTACTTGTTAGAGCTGTACCTTTTGAAAATTCAGATAACTAGCTGTAGCTTGCTAACCTAACTTGGTGAAGATGCTGATTGCAAGGTGAACATTTTAAGAACAAAGAGATTCATATATGTGCATCCGGGGCTTTACTCGTTATCACAGACTAACTGCATTAAAGTGTGAATCTTCAGTGAGTTTGCGCCAGGACATAATACTTCATAGTGTCTGTCTTGAAATGAGTGCATCCACTGAAAGAGGAACTGGTATGACAACTTTTGCTAAGTTTATTTATATTTTTGCTCTGGCCATGTATGAATGCATGTGTGTATCGGCTGATATCTGTCATCCTCTGCTGTGTGTGATCATAGGTCAAAGACAGAGGACCCGAGGCCACACGCCGATTCTTTAACTGGTTCTACTGGTGCATCAACCTCGGAGCGATCTTCTCTCTGGGAGGTGTGGCCTACATCCAGCAAAATTCCAGCTTTGTGGTCGGCTACATCATTCCCACTGTGTGCCTTGGGGTGTCCTTCCTGGTCTTTCTTCTGGGTCGTACTGTTTTCATCATGAAGCCTGCTGATGGCAGTGCCTTTTCAGATATGTTCAAGATCATGGGCTTTGCCTGCTGTTCACAGAAACCGAACCAGCCCAGCTTGCTTCGGTGAGAGTTGCCTGTCGTGTCTGTGTGACAGTAATTCTACAATTTTGCATATGTGGTGAGATGAAAAACAAACAAATGTAGGAATAAAATTGTCAGGTAATAAATCCCCTCAATAACACATAATACAGCCTTTCAGTGTCAGTAACAGGGCTATTTTAAAGTGAAACATAAACAGTGTAAAAATGTTGGGTATATGAGGGAAAAGACAAAGTTACAAAAGTCTTGGGATTTTAAACATTGTCAGCTGTGTCTTGAGCGATAGATTTTCTCATAGTTCGTTTCTAAGGTGGGCTGTAAGGCACCTCTAACTTGTTCATCATTTATTTGATCCTCCTTTATAAATGTTTTTTTTGCACCTGTCTTCATTTCCCTGTGGTGAAAAGTTATTCTGAAGTGCTGGAACTTGACTTTGAACCAAAGTAGCACAATCGGCTCAAAACTTGGTACTGAATATTTTAACTTGGACAATCCTGCAGTCTTTCAAGAATTCCTTATTAAAGCCTTTCTCAAGAGATGAGGATTATAGGCTTTAGCGCAAAGTTTCTCTCCTATCTCTAGAAGTACTATTAATAAAGGGTAAGATGTTCTCAAGAAAGGCTGATTAAGTCTCCCACTTCAAGAGTTAAGACTAGCCAGACTAGACCAGATTTAATTATTTTTTTTATTCATTTCATGCTTTTAATCACACTGTAGTCTTGAAGTCCAAGTTTTTCTTTCTTTTTCTTTCATTTATGTATTTATTTTTGTTCTTTTGAAGCAACAAACCAACACTCCTTGATAGTGCAAAAGTGACCTATGGAGGAAAATTTCCAGAGGAAAAAGTAGAGGAAGTGAAAGCGCTGGTGAAAATCCTTCCAGTTTTCTTTGCCCTTATTCCTTACTGGACTGTGTACTTCCAGGTAAGGTCAACTCATTTTTCAAAGGTTGACAAATAGAAAAGACTTTGGCATGCCAGCAGATATGCACAGATGTGTTAGCATGTGGGAAGATTATTTTCTGCGGAGGAATGGCTTTGCACCAGAGACTTTGTTGATCATAAAGTAGAGAATTACTTCATGCTGAGACTAATCTCCTTATTGTGTTGCAGATGCAGACAACATACATCCTGCAGAGCCTCCATCTGAGGATTCCTGGTGCATCCTCCAACAACACTGCCGACTCCAATCAGGTAGCCAAAAGTGGAATAGGTCTTAATCCAGGTGTTTGTTTCCCGTTTCATTAAAGAATATATATTAGTGTGGTTTGATGTTGTGATTTATCACTCTAACTGCACAATGGGATATTACAGAATTAATAATGACAGCGTGCAACTCTAACCTGCTTTTCCACAAGTAGTTTTGAACTAGATTTTTCTCTGCTGAATGAAAAAGCATCATTTGGTCACTGACTCACAATGCTAGGCAACAGCTGGAGGCTGCAGCAAAGGCTCATAATGCTTTGGGGATTAAGTCAGAACTTCACAGACTAATACCTCGCCGATTAGCAACCTGGCTGCGATTGTATCTCTCAACAGCAGCCCCTCCACCTGATGCTTCCTGGCGATTGTTGCTGATGCAACTCACTCCCACAGATTGTATATTGAGTTCTAGAGGGCTTTGATGACTCCCTCAGCTGCTCCACTTGATATTTGACCCTCGAAAATCAAAGGTTTCAAAGCCATAAAATAGCCCGGACTGGAAAGAGCTGTATGTGCTCTGTAGCATACCTGCTCCTGTTATTGAATGGGAATGCTCGAGGTGTTAATGAAATGTACCAACTTCATGGGAAAGTGAAGTGAAACATTTGGCTGCAAACCACAGTCTAACAGTACAAATACGACATGGACGTTCATATTCTCCTATATTTCATAGTGATATATGCTGACATTTTTGTTCACTCATCATTACCCATCTTTTCTAACTTTGTTGAAAGACTATATGTGTTCTTTTTTCTTTTCTTTTTTTTTTACTTACTGTTTGTTTGGTATCAAAAGAGGAAATAAGCCCTTTCTGCTACCAGCCTTGACACTTCTCAACATCAAAAGGGAAGTGAGATTAGGTGCCTGTGTGATTTGCTCCCTCATCTCACTTGACACATTTCAACAGCTAACCTGAACAAATACTGTTTTCTCAAGGAAATGGAACCCATACTAATGATGCCAACTAGGAGCCAGGACTTAACATTTTGAAATGATTCACAATCCCATTCAATTCATAAACGTTCTATTGTTTGACTGTTTACTTTTGTAAGGTACTGCAGCCTTTTAATTAACAAGTGAGGATACTTTCGAACCGCCTTGTAAAAGTCATACAGTTATTACAGAAATTTCCAGTGTTTATTTCTCACAGCACTTCCAAAACTTAGTTTGCAAAGTGAATGTTTTATTGATTTGTTTTCTGTTTCTACTTCCGAAACTGATACTAATCTTTTACGTATGTGCAGTATGAACATGAGGGAACAGCGATTAGTTTTGATTCCTCCCATCATCCATGCCAGGCTCTCCCTGACAAACAAGTCCTTTCTCTTGGAACTTTCTGTCATTGTGAATATGATTCTGTGCAAACAAGAGGAAAACACTCCAAGGAGCCTTGCATAGATTGCTTGCAGTTACACCAAGAAAAATGAGGCCGTCAGAAGTATTAAACCAGAGACACATCAGGACCTTGGATTTCACTCGGAATTTGAATTGCAAAAAACAGCTCCAGAAATGACACTTTTTTTGTTGTTCAACCAGTAAGATATTTCCTGAACCTGCATGTGCTTTTTGTGTTTACCTTCTAGTTTGTATTTCTTTAATTTTGTTTACAGTCTAGTTAGTTGCTTCAAAGGCTAAACATAAAGCTCACTGATTGAAATGTGTTCCAATTTGTTTTAATTTTGAAGTTTAAAACACACTGCAGATGGATGTGCAAGCTAAAAACAAGAATGCTTTCAGCACAGCTGCTGCTCCCGTTGCCACTGTGAATATTAATCCGCTCACTCTTTACATTCATTTGACTGCGTGCTTTTTTCAGAGTGAATAGAATTAATATTTGTTCATTAAATTGTGTTTGGATTTCACCACCTGGGGGTGCCAAAGCAGTATCAACACTGGCGTTTGCTCACTGAACACACATGCACACACGTGAATCGTGTTGGAATACACTTGTATTCTCTGTTGTTGTCATGCTTTGTTGCTTCTTGTACATTTCTTATCTAATCTCTCTCCTCTTGTTCCCCCAGATGACATTTCGCTTCCCAGCTGCATGGCTCACCATGTTTGACGCAGTGCTCATCCTTATGCTGATTCCCCTGAAAGACAAAGTGGTGGACCCCATCTTGAAACGCCGCGGCCTGCTGCCTTCCTCTCTGAAGAGGATTGCAGTGGGGATGTTCTTTGTCATGTGGTCAGCCGTGGCAGCGGGTGAGTGAACTAAAAGACATATTCTCATTTATATTGTTAATTCATCTGGCCCAAACAATCTTTTGGGGGTAACTACTGCAAGTAATTAGTGCTTTCAAAGAAAAAGGCACAGTAGCTTTAATGCCATCTGCACCATTACTAATTTCAATGATCAACACTGTTTTTGAGAATTTTTGCCCCAACGGTGAGAAAAATGTTTCATGGAAATTGTCACTGGGCCAATGTTTGAGCTACTCTGAGTATGATTCATCTGCGTTTGGATAATCCTTTATTTAACTAACGATTACCTTCAGTGTGTTGCTCTTTGTGGGACTCAGCAGATGGTCAGTCACAGATGTATCATTTGTCCCTGAATGAAAACATCAACAAGCTGGCAAAGGGAAGGCAGCCCAGAGGTTGGACTGTTTTTCCCCACACCCACATGCAGCAGCGCTCCTCAGTCCTGTTGATTATTTCTTTAATAAAGTCTCCGTCAGGCCTGTCAGCGGGTGCTGCTGCACTGATACATCCAGGCTAAAATGTTTTTTCGAGATATAGACTGAAGAATCAAAAAACGCTCCCTAGTTTTCATTGTGTTTTCAACAAGCTATATTTTTCTTTTTGCAGGTACACATTACATCCACATGAAATATAAACGTACTTTATAAGAAGTGACCTTTAGGTATTGACAGGAAGGCTTTTACCAACTGCCAGTTGACTTTTAAACATGCACTTAATCACATTTGACAGGAGTTGCAACCCAGGGTTGTTTTCTTTTATTTTTGGTCAGACAAACTAAAGATTAATTTATGAATGAACAAACCAACACTTTAGAATGATGAATACAACAAATAATATGATCTAATGTTTTACCTAAGTATTAAATTTAACCTCAGAATGCCTGTTCTGGATACGAGCCGCCCTCTACATAAAAAGGTTCCAGCCCTTTCATGATTTGAGCATGTCATTAACATGTAATCTCCCTGTTTCCTCACAGCTGTTTGTCTATATGTGCCACATTAGTGGTAATAAACCACATATTCAACTGACTAAAATGTACAGTATAAAACACGACATTTAAATATGTTTTAGTATCAATCAGAATGCATGACATGCATTTTTTTCACATATGGCATTTTGACTTGCTTAAATTCAAGTTCACATAGATGTATTACTAATGGCTGCGTTTCATGTAAAATAAATTAGGTGTGTTATTTATATACTGAGCACTGCCTTACCAGTAACATTTTAGATATTTAAAAGGTGCTGGAATAAAGTCTCAACATTGAGCTTGAGTTGAAACAAATGTAGCAAAGAAGAGGTGACAACCTTTTCTTTTTGTTTGGGAAGTCTTTACATATTCTTGTGGACAGTTATGAAAGCCTGTCTTAGCATCCTTTTCAGTTATTATGATGCAATAAAACTTCAATTTAGAAAAATAGAATGTGTTTAGTAACATTCCTTTTCAGAAACTATGTAGTTTCCTTGAAGGGATGGTGCTCTAACATGTTTTTTTCAATGTTTAAAAGCTTTTCAGGTATTTATTTTTCCATTTGGAATTGCAATTCTTGCATTTGAGTTCAAGCAAAATAAATTCAGAATCCTGCAGAAAGTCATTTTGAGTTCTGGGAGTGGAGAGAAAGGGTTTAAGATGCTGTGGAGTGGCCATTGGTCACAGAATAGTAGAGGAATACACAACTAGTGTGCAATGCAGTTCTGATTTTAGGAGACAAATCAAACGACAGGATCAAATATGTAGAGTACAATGCATTTTATAATGAGTGCTCCTCTACAGCTGATTTGAATGATTTCTTACAGAAAAAAAATCATTGAGCCTGAAGGCTATTTACTCAAAACATGTCCTTACTTCCTATTCATTCAGTTACACAGAGTGACTCCTGTGAGCTTCATTGAATTAATATTATATTTGAGCTGCGTCCTCAGTTGGCTTTATTTGTGTCCTCATTGCTTAACACTCTACAAGCTAAATTAAAGTTGTTTCGACCATCGGGTTGATAGAAGTGACTATCCTAGTATAACATCTTTTGCCCCAAAAATATCCAGTTGCACATGTTCCAGTGTCAGCCTGCCACTGTGTGTCCACAGCAGGGACAAACGCTGCTGCTCAGTGTTGGGATCATTTTAGTCGTGTTGCGTATGAAATGTGTGGGGATTTGTCAAAGATTGGTGCAGCAGTATTACACAGGGTTTCACAGCGCATTTGCTGACACATTTCACGGCCTGAGGACTGCTGGACTTCCCATGCAGTGAAGGGATGGGTGAAACATGCTGTCACGCAGGCGGTGAACTTTTTCTGATCGTTTCTGTGCAAGACTTTCAGACGAGCTATGAAAAGCTGTGCTGACGTTGGTTTTGAAGTGATTCTTCTTTTCATTTTTAACCTATTTTAACACATTCCCTTAAGTTTAGTTCAGTAAAGTGAAAGTTTTTATTTGTCACAGAGCTGCAAAGGCTCACACTTAGTTGTCTAATGGGTGATGTTTAGTTGGGGTAATGGCTATGTGTTTTTAATGTGTGAGACGTGCTCTGGGCAGCCCAGTGGTCACACTGCAGAAGATGGACAGCTGGTATTATTGGCTATCTGGATTACAAGGCAACAACTACTCTGAAATATAGCATTAAGTTCAGTTATGATAGGAAGCTATGTCTGAGAGTTATCTGGAAATAGCCACTGGGTACATGATAACAGCTATCGACTAAAGCTTTAAGGAGGCAGCAGCAGTTGATGACAACTGCTTGGTTGTTATTATTGAACTGTTTGTGCTGTCCCATTACTAAGTGCCAGATATGAAAGTGTGCAGATGTGATCTTAATGAAATGGTAAGAAATCCTTAAAACGAGCTAAATCCTTAATGGGCTGTCACTGTATCGTTGGATTCTGGCTGCTTTTGGCTGTTTGTTGGCGTCATGGATGTCAAAGTAATGAAATAAGTGTGACTTCATCCATCCCAAAGTATTAAACTCTTTTCGTATGTGTGTTGCAGAATTATAACCGCAGTCGTGAAAAAGGAAGTATGCACTCTTTCAATTTTATCGTTTTATGAATCAGGATATTATAAAAAAATATGCGATCCTTGCAATGTCTTGAAAGTAGGTGAATACAGCCTCAGATTACCAACAACATTTGGCATATTGCACTGTGCCGTCACTTATTTATCTATTTATCGAATCTACAATAAAGTGTGAGAGTTTGTCTACAGAGTGATGCATTGGCCCAGTTAAGCTACAGACCTCAGCCTGATTATAACACTGTGGCGCTCCTTTTAGAGAGCGTTGCATGAACGAATGCCTGCAAGCCTCAGTGAAACAATGTTGTGAAGAAGAGTGGGCAAAACTCCTCCACAACAATGTGACTATATCACATAGAAAATGATTACTTCAAATTATTGCTGTATATGTTCTTGTGTATGTGTGGATATTTTGGGTGTTGTTTCTCTGCCTCTCAGCTAAATGTGTTTATGTGCTCTGTTTTCTGTCTCCACCCCATCAGGTATCTTGGAGACCAAACGCCTGGAGATCGTCAAATCAAACGGCACCTTTGACCAGATACTTGGCCACGTTACCTACTACGCGGCAGATTTACCCATATGGTGGCAGGTGCCCCAGTATGTGCTGATAGGAATCAGCGAAATCTTTGCGAGCATTGCAGGTATAGTTCCACATTCTCTGTGGAATTCATGTGTTCAAACCTTTCATTTAACTCTGACTAAAGTAAAGATTGTGATTCAGACTAACAATGAAATACAGTATGAGTCAGTGATGGGACTCATGTTCTTACTTTGCCTGGTTTGCCTTCACAAAGAATCACTCTAAAGAGATTGTGTAGTTAAACCTATGGTGCCCATTCTTGATGGCAGATTGCAATGAAGACTAATGCCTGAACCCTTTTTGTGCTCTTTGCTTGATTCATTGCCAGACTGCACCAGCTTAATGTGTTTGTAGGTTGCTGTCTAGAGTAAATACCCCAGGACATCAATTGATAGTGGATTATCCTCATTTTCTTTTCTCACAACTGCAAGCGATTGTTCAGTAATGGAACATTTTATAACTAACCTTTTTGCAGGCATGTGACCAACCTCATATTAGGACTGTTTGTCCAAACAGTTAGCGTAGACAATAAGATGGATAAATATGCAATCATGTACATTAGACTCTCCTTTGTAGCCCTGATGAGGCAGTCACACATGCAACACAATTACCATCATGACTTCAATCTTTCCCCTTGATGTGTAGTTAGCTGCGTCATTGACATGAACCACAATTAAGTTGAATATGCACAAGCATTTGAAATGCTAATGAGGGTGTGCTCCCTGCTTCTTCCGTCTTATATACTTATATATACTTACAGTATGTACTTATATATATATCTTAAGCACTTTGAATTGCCTTGTGTATGAATTGTGCTGTACAAATAAACTTGCCTTGCCTTGCTCGCCTAATCCAGTCCTATCCCAGCTGCAATTTGGCAAAAGGCAGAATGCATCCTGGATATATATCCATTTAGCAGGCTTACCCTGCTAAGTAAGTTCCAAAACATACTAACCTGTTAACCTTCTTGGAAAGAAATGTGGGACACAGTCAAAACAAAAGTGACTGAAAACATGAGTACTTGGGGATTTCATCATCTGTGGTACATAATATTATTAAAAGATTCTGAGAATCCGTAGATCTCTGTACACCAGGGACGAGGCTGAAAACCAAGATTAAATGGCCTTAATGCTGATGGCACGATTCTAGAATCAAAATTCCCCTTTGTTTTTCATTTCAAATACCTCTTTTGATATACCTCCAGTAGTACGTTATATACTTATTTGCGTAGTATGTGAATTTGACTAGGTAGTATCAAATTGAGTGCCAGTTGAGCACTTAACTGAAATGACGTTTGCAACATTTGGCTGTTTATCACCTACGCTTTCAGAAACTTTTACAGATGTTTACAACTTATCAATCCTCTGAGCACACATCAATAATTAAAATCCTCTACATTGAAGACAACAATTTGATCTAGATAAACAACAGCACAACAGTTGTAACGGAAATGCATTTTTCAAAAATCCATTTTTTGGTAATTGGCTAGTGGTTCCTGACTTTCTACTACTTGGCCAAGATGGCATTCATTACTTTTTGACCATTATAAACACACCATACAGATTCTTACTGTGCTCCTCATTTAGTTTGAAATCTCTGTTGGAATAAATGATACGCTCAAAACAGGAACCCCCCCCCCCGTCCTGTGGTCTGGTGAAAGAAAAGTCTTCTGTGGAAATCATTAACACCGCGTTTCACCATGCAAAAGGGAAGAATGACCATTTGGCTTGAAAATAGCGGCGATTTTCAAAAGCCAAAATCCATGCTAACAACAGTGCTTAACAATTTACAGCATACAGGATTCGGAGCAATTTGTGAGGGAACAAGAAAAAACAAGAAACCATGTTTTTCAGGGAAGGTTGGCTTATTTTACCAAGACAATTCCAAACTGCATTCTGAATGTATTACATCAGCATGGCTCCTGTGTAAAAGAGTCTGCTAAAGTGGAATGCCTGCAGTCCAGACCTGTTAGCTGCTTTTGTTCTGTTATGAAATGACAAAAAGTGTTGAAGAATGCCCTGAACTCTATGTACCTTTTAAAACTGAAACAGTCGGTCTCCTCTCTTCCCAAATATACAGCAGAGCAGTAAACATGCCACTGTACAACCTATTTTGATGGCAGAGGCATCTGCCTCAAATTTGGTTATAGATTAGTTGAATTGTATTATTTTTATTATTGAACATTTCACAAAGCACCGCAGCACTGGTGGAAATGAGGTTGAAAGTTTTTTTCACAAGCCTCCCCTGAGTTTTTATTTAGTCATACTAGAGTATGTCTTGATGACCGAGTTCCTTTGTGAATGGCTTAAATTTTCTTTCTACTAAATAAGAAATAAGGAAATGACATTTTTATAGAAAACATTGCAATTCTAAATTCTTTTTTTCTGTAGACTTCTGAATCTCAGACCAACTTTTCACTCATTTTTCTTATGAATGTCCCCAGGTCTGATTTGAATGCAAAGCCTGTTCACTGCTGTTCACTTGATCAGCCGGAGACATATGCTCATCAAAGTGCGGCGTCCCATAATCCTTCATTGGAATTTCATCAGTGTTTTCTTTCCTCAGAGAAATAGATTTCCTGCTTTTTAAAAAAAAATGATTAAGTAAAAAAAAAAAACATCAAAGATGGTCAGAATGGTTCATGCTGGAAGTGACAGCTGCAAGCCCCTCGTTTTTGGGTATGAACAGGAAACTGCTCAGTAAGCTGCCTCACTTCTTTTGAACCCTTGCCTAAAGAAGAAATGCTATTCAGTTAACAAATATGAGAAGTTGGAGTATATTGCCACTCGGACATTAGTGGACTCAACAGCAACAGGAGTTTGTGTCTGTCAGAAGCACACTGACTGTGAAACTTTGCTGAACACTGCTGGCAGCTTGGGGCCATTCCTGTCCTTCAATATACTCACAGTTCATTATTGAAATCTGCCTTGTTTGGTTTGTCTTGCCATGATTTAGTCATTGTCCTATTACAGTGAATCGTGTTGTGGGCTCTTTCTTATACACTCATACTTTGAGCCATTAATATTTAATCATTTTTTTTTTCTCAACCTGGTGGAGGGATTCTCACGCTATTCCAGTCACTTGACGTTTCTTATGAGAGTGAACATTTATCATCTTTAAGATTAAAATTCATGGATACTGAAATCTGCGTAGTCAGCTCGGGTATTACACAGTTCTCCATCAAGGCTTCTGTAAAACATTGAAATCCATACGAGTCTAACATGGTCCCTATGAAAGTCAAATCTGACCTAACAACGCCTTTTAAAATAAATGCACTTTCAGTCTGGGCCGTCCCACAGGGCTCACTTCAAGGAAAATTGGCTGACAGGATTGTGACCTTTGTCTGGTAAAGAGGAATATTTCCCTTTAGTCGTGTTCTGCTTGAATAAATCTGTTTTAAAGCTGCTGGAGCCATCAGACTTTTCTACTGAGTCTTGTCGAACAATAGCTTATTTTTATACACATGCACAAAGTTTGTGTGCTTACAGGCAGAGTGAAAAAAATCAAGCAAAGTGATAGTGTGCAATATTTTTATTGAGTAATTCACAAAGCAGGTTAAAAGCTCATTTTATGTTTTTAAAACAGCCAAACACACAAAAAAAGGCCAGGTGCATTTAGTCATTTCACATATTTATACATAGTCATACATATTTCCCTTTTTATCCCTTTGGTCAAGAAAGGTAAAGATTGTGTTTTTCCTCTGGTAAACTCAGGCTGCTGTCAGAGACAGACAATAGCAGGATTTAGCATAATGTTACAGAGCTGGTCTGTTCTGTCTTGCTGTGTCGTTGAACCCTCACCAACTTTTCCCTGTGATATGCATAGCTTAGTTGCTTACCCTGGTTTCCAAAGGTTGTTTTAGGTTATTGTATTTGTGTAAAGTGTATTAATATTTTCAGCTTAGTAAAAACGTCTTACATAACTAGCACATGTGTAGTATCCATATGGAGGCTGTTCACCTTCAAGAAAAGTGTTGAAAAGTAAACATGTTTAACAGCAGCTCCCTAATCTCTCCAAACAGATGTAGCTATAGGGCCTCATCTGACAGATCATATATTTGTGGTGCCATGAAATTATCAATGTCAGCTTGCAGCAAAAAAGCTCTTTAGGCAAAAAAGACTTAGATTTGATGTTCGTTTTGTTTTTTTGCCCACGCTCCCCGACACATCTTTCTTTCTCATGGGTTCCCTGCCAATTTTTCTGTGTTCTTTTCTGTGATGACACAATAAACAATAAGTCATGTGTACCAAGCAGAGAAGGAGCCCAACAATGGCAGCACAGTGTGGAAAATGAGCTACCAGGCAGCGCAGAGGAAGACTTTTGCTCTTACACACAGTACACTAACCATGGAACAGTCATTATGGTTCAACAATGAATAAAGACATGTAACACACTGTGTTAGCTTTTATCTCCTTTATAACCAAAATTAACTTGACAGTCTTTGTTCAGCAAATGTCCAAGTAGCATACTACACTACACTGTAGGCAACATTACACTGACAGTTTTCTACATAGTGACAATATACACTACTTCCATGAAGCACACTTGAAATATGTCACAGCAGCAACGGTAATATTTCAGTTTATGCTCTCTGTTGCAGGTCTGGAGTTTGCCTATTCTGCAGCCCCTAAATCCATGCAGAGTGCCATCATGGGGCTCTTCTTTTTCTTCTCTGGGATTGGCTCCTTCGTTGGCTCTGGTCTTTTGGCTATTGTCTCCCTCAAGGGTATCGGTTGGATGTCTTCCCACAAAGACTTTGGTAAGACACATAATCAAGACATATATGACTTTCCAAATTCAAACAGCTCAAACTGATATTTTACGAACTAAAGTTTAATGTGAGAAAAACACACTTGAAGAGACGTATCATTCTCCAGTATTTGCTAGAATGATGGTATACATTTTTAAATCCCACTGCATTCTTATTTTTTCCTTCACCTTTACTGTATTTGTTTGCTCTCACCATTCTTAATGTATTAGTTTTGGCCTGAGCACCTGCTAGAAGCTTTAAATATCTACATTTAAATAGTGAATTTGTTATGTCAAACACTGCTTTAGATGACCAAAAATGTTGTCATATGATAATAGGAAGTTTATGTAATAGGAATACACATCAATGCCATAACGTAATTATCCATCAAGCGTTATACAATTTGGGTCCTGATATTGCACAAAAATGATTTACTCCACTGGTACAGGATTCCAGTGTTATGATGTTATTGATCCAAAATCACTCATGGAAGTTCTATATGGCATTACTGTACTTTGTGTTTGCTTCAGTTTTTTTAAACTAATATTACTCTCCAAATGCTTCAGAATATTCTTATCACAGAAATGATCAGTTTTCCACCTACGTTACAGTTTGCCTAGCTTGCTGTTTGGAGTGAGTGAAAGAAAGCTGTAATATCAACATTTCGCATCGACTGTTTTAGAATTTGCGCGGTTCAGGATACAGATGTATATTTTCCAAGGAGCTCACCTTTTCCGAGCTTGTGCTGATATAAAATCCTCATAAAGAGTTTGTGTAGACACAGAAATAGGTCAACACCCTATGCAATCTACTTGTTTTAAAGGTGTTTTGCATTATAAATAAGCATGTCAGACTAACCACAAAGGGTTTGTGTAAATCTGTCCAACTGGTGGAATGAATAGCACGGCTGTGGCAGCAGATGGATGGGCTCCCGAGTGAGTGGAGGCTCCCGACCTCCTTGCACTTTTCCCTGAGCATGTGGTAAATAAGCCAAGACTGTAAATTGTTTATCCGCAAACACCTAATAGCTCATTAATACAGTGAGCCGACAGGTAGAGAAGTACTTTTGATGATGTTTGCACTGGAAGATGCTTGCTGTGCTTCATAAATCCATCCTTTGCGCAGCCTTGCGTCACTTCAGGGGAGTTAAACTAAAGCCAGATTGGCTGTTTGGCTTCTTTTGCTTTCAAAACCAAGTCACTTAAAAGGTAAGTTGCAGAAATGGAACAAAACATCCTCCTGGCCCTAATTTGTTTTTAAAAAAAGGAAAAAAAACACATTGCACAAAGCTTTGACATTAAGTACAGTCAGGAATCATGGCGTTAGCTTTTGTGGGTGTTTTCCACAGTTTGTTGGATGTTTGCTGCTTCCACAACTCCTGGCTCTGTAGGTGGGATGAATTCAACTTATTTCCATGGCTGTGGGCATAATCCTGGGCTGTAAACAGCATGTTGAGTGAGCTAAGCTGAGTTCTACTGAGCCACAAGGTTCCTGAAGACAGACAGTAACATTAATCACAGACTGGGGGTCTGATTACACAGCCCAGCCCTTCTTAAGTAAAGCTGTCCCTGGAGCAATACATAGAGACACAACAGTGCTGGTTTGGCATCACACTGGTGGATATTCCTGTTGTGCTGTAGCTCCATCGTCCCCCTTCTCTGACTAAACTGATGTTAGACAGCAGCAGCAGAGGTAAAGTGTTAGATGAAAATCCATCAGGTTTGTCATTAATAACGTTATTTCCAGAAGGAAGAAACTTCAGACCAAAAATCTCCATTTCTAACGCCAGCAGGGACACTGATTTGGTTGCCAACATCACGTAAGTGTATAACACTTTCAAACAAGCTGCTGACAGTCAGTATAGAGTTTCATTTCTACTTCTTGACGTGCTGAAGTCCGTATCACTTGAAATGAATTGTGCTGGTGCTGTGTAGAGGTTAGGCTCACAGCAAGAGGGTCCCTGGTTCAAATCCCAGATGGAGCCTTTCTGTGTGGAGTTTGCATGTTCTCCCCGTGGACGTGTGGGTTCTTTCCGGGTACTCTGGCTTCCTCCCACCGCCCAAAAACATGCATGTTAGGTTAATTGGCGAATAAATTGGCCCGAGGAGTGAGTGTGAGCGTGTTTGGTTGTTTGTCTCTATGTGGCCCTGTGATGGATGTACCCTGCCTCTCGTTCAATGACAGCTTGGATAAGCTCCATCTGTTTAAAAACTCTCCAAATATGTGATATTTATGAGCAGAGAATAGTTACAGGCCTTTAATCGTTGCTTGGAGAAAGACTTCTATTTTAAGGTAATTTTCTCTATATACAGTATAGTATAAAATACATTTATTTGAGCCCAGAGCTTTAAATCGTTCTTAGGTGATGCTGGTTATCCTATTAACCCACTGAGACCTGATGTGACATGAGTGTGCATGTGTGGAGGGCTCCTCAGGTATGATGGATTAAAAGAGAAACTGTTCATGCTCATGCTGACATGTGGTTTCTACTTTATACTTAGAGATATAAGTGCAACTTTTTGAGAAAAAATAGATCAATCTAAATGAATGTAATCCCTGTCATGTCAGATATACTTGTGTATGTTATGAACAACACACACAGATAAAATAAAACAGAAACGTCTTCAGAGTGCTCTCATTCAAGCTTTTGGGTCCTCTGTTCAGGAGCGACTGACTGTATAAACCATCTAAGTCCCTGTCTGCATAGATTTGCTGAAAACATTTATGCTGTAAATCTGCCACATCTGCTCTCCAACTTAAAGCATATTGAGCGCTTGTGTTGAAATTATCGATCCCTCATATCTCCCAGCGCATTGTTGACCACTACATCTGGTTGAGCAGTCGTCCATCCTATTCTTTTGTTGGTTTGTCTCTATGGTTCTAGTATAACTTCACTGCACCCATTCCTTTGAAAGAAGGCACACAGCTGTTTAAATTTCACAGACTAGTCAATCAAAAATCATTCTTTACACCGGCGGGGGGGGGTTGTGTCTGTCGAGAATGGCCACAGCTCTCCTTTTGTTGGAAGTATCTTTCACTCAAAGTGCATGGTTTTTGTGAGCCTCTATGGTCACAAGACAGGAAATGGCCTTTCTTTTGGCCAGTGTTCAAGTCCTGACTGATGTTTTAGCACATGTGTTCAGATATTCACCAGGAGCTGACATTCGCACATCCCATTGGGTCACACTCAACGAAATGTCAAGGTTTTGAAGGAGGGCTTCATTGTCAGATCTGGCAAATTTAGCATAAAATCTTATTCTTTTTAAAGGCCTGCGTGAAAACTTCATTTGTCTGTTTCTCAGACATCTCAGAAGAAACAGAGTATGCGTATATATTGTTAGATTCGTGTTGCCATTTTTAACTTCAGCATCAATAATAAAGTTTTCCAAGCCAGAAAAAAGCTGCAGAAAATAACTATATTTATAGCTAAAGCAAACAAGCATTGATTTTCTCCCTGATTTGATTCTAAGACAGAGGATGGCATTGAGGGCACTGAAGCATCAAAATGGCGGGTCATTGCACCGAGGGGAACAATTGATCCATTTTCAAACATTAAGTTGATATTGACCGCTTTCATCTCAGCTCACATGATCTGCACAAACCTACGTGCAGGTAAATGACAGCATAAAACGATATCTCTGTTATCAGAGGGCTGACCTCCTCTGTCGGGGTACTCAGTGTAATTACAAGCTTGTTATTTTCTAACTCAGAGCTTTCATTTGAGCACATGTGGAAATATTATTGACTCTATCTGGTTTGCATTGTTTCCTTTCTTACTGGGGATTCAACTTTTAAATAGCTGTCAAATATTGATGGCCTTTATTCAAGTCTTTTTACACTACGTCTGTATTTGGGGCTTTTGCGGCTTTAATTAGGCTTCCATATTTTTTTTAATGCATTTTGCATCCAAGTGGGCTCTTGGGGGTAGATACTGAAGGAAAGAGGTATATTCTGTTTAATTTATAATGAAACTGGAACAAGACGCCTTACAAAATGAAAACCCTGCACAATTTTCAGAACTTGCTTTTTCCCCTTTGCACCTCTTTCTCCTTCCCTGGGTGCGAGTTGAGAGATGTTCTGAAAACTGGAACAAAGGTTGCAATCCAGTCATCTGTCAGAATAATTACAGCGGCAGTAACATTGCACGTCAAAGACATATAAGTGTCTTAAAGTCAGGATATCTCACTGGCTTGGTGTTGACATTAGCCATCTTTCCTGGAGCAAACCCAGAAGCTTGTTTTATATGTTGCTGTAAATCCTGCCCTTCTGTTCATATCATACATATTTTACATTAAACAGATCATATTTTGTTCAACACTCTGGATACTGCTAGAAACTATTCTTGTAAATGCCTTCCCTTGAATAATTTGTGGGCTTTATTACTTTCTTTTTGTAAGCGATACTGCTTTGTTACCTAAGACTGCAGCAACAGCAGACTTTTGTTTTACTATCTGTCAAAGCGAATTATCGAGTGAAAATACAAGCACGCTCAAATGCACGCTGTCTTGTTCTTCATGAATTATTCAAGCCCTGCTTTGGTTTTTAAAACCTTGGACAGATTAAGATGAGAACAAAATTAGTGAAAGCTGCAGCAGGGTCAAAGTGCATGTCAGGTTTTCCACATGCCACTCAGGCAGCACTTCAGAGTCATCAGCTCGCTCTCTGTTCCTCGATCAAAGGTTTTAGGCTGTGGAGATGGCCCAGTGCACAAAGAATTGACGGAGAGTCACTCCATTTCTAATTATCCACACGAGCATGCACATAACAGAGAGGGAGGGGGGTGCATGCTCAATACATGTGGTTACATTGTGGAGTGCGTTCTGCTTTGCCAATTGCAACTGGTAATGCAAAGCAGTGGGATCACTTGCTTGAAATGAGTAAATCCTGCTCTTTGATCAAGCCGACATGCTCTGTTAAGTCATTTAAAAAAACATAAAGCTTAGGGTATGCTGTTGCAAAGCTTCCTCTAGTGCACTGAGATAGATGTTTGGTTTAAAACAGATCTGTTTTCATCAAAACTGTCAATTTTATGCAGTTTAGTTGGGCAGATTCGTTTTGGTCTTTACAAAAAAAAAATCTTCATAATTTCCCAGAATTCTCAAAAAACAATGTTTTGCTTTTCTGTGTACCACAATTTCCTATTATATTCACTGATTTGCATTACTTCAAAGCATTAAGGTGCATCTAAAACATTGTGATGACAGTCAATCCACTGCTTTGGTCCTAATTAAAGCAGCTTAATAACCTCTGAATGGACAGACAAGCAAAGGGATGAGAAATTTGTCTCTAGACGATGAGTACCAATGAATTTCAGCAGCTCATTTTCTGCAAAGAACTATTTGATTTGATAATGATTATGTGGAGAGGGGAGGTTAGTGCTCAATTGCTTCTTTGCCATTTAATTCATTAAAATGAATTGTTTAAGCTATTATGACATTACCCATCAGAAAAACAAAGTTCAACTAAATATATAGTGCAAGGAGAATTATCATTTCAGTTCAGTTTAAATGAGATTCATTTAAAAGTTTTGGAATGGTGTAGTTGGTATCAAATCCTTTTAGTAATTAAGGCCAATGTCAGTCAAATGTCTGTGTTTGGCAGAGTCTAACAATTCAAGCAAAAACCCAAAACAAACAGCAATAACAGAACAAAGCTTAAAACTTACCATCAGGTCTTGTAGAAGTGTTTGTTCAGTGACACTTTTTGGAAATGTTCCTCTAAATTGTCACTCTTGGATTATTTTATCTCCATTAAATAAACTGTTCTAATGAATCACTCCACAGCCAGTAGTTGTGTTTTCACTAGCACAAGAAGATTAATATAGTTAAAGCAAAAGCAGTGATAAATCACTCTGCACTTATCTATAAATCAGTATGAGTGAAGCCTTTTTTACTTTATATGTTATGAAAGGTTTGTTCCTCAGTTCGTTAAACGGCTTCAGCCATCTGAAGGGAGCAACTCGGATATGTTAGCAAAGCAGCAGCTTCACGTGACACGATTCACATGCACAGAAAACAACTGCCAGAGTCTGCTGTGTTTACTCTAATTTAATAACCTTTTTACACCTTGCTAGCCCAAAAATAAAGGAAGGAAAAAAACCCAGCCATGCACCTCCAGAGGCATCAGATGTGTTCTGCTCTTTATCAGTAAGCTGGTGCCTCTCTCCCTCATGGTCTTGTTAGTATGTTGCAGCATTTTTTCCTTTATTTGCATGTAAGTTATTCCATGATTATGCAAAGGTTGTGCATTCACATTCTTTCTTTAAGACTAAGCTTACAACACATGTCAGTGGTAAAGCTCTGTTTTTCTTTTTAAGTATGTGACTTACCTTTTTATTCCTATGAATGCAAAGCCCTTAATATTCCCATATATTATAATTAGGGCAACCTTCTGGCTTAACTGCAGTTCAGTTATCCTGAATCTGTTTTCAGGGTGTTGAATTGCATGATAAGATTTTTTGGGGTATTTTGGGGCTACATGTAAGCAACTTATTCTCCTCACACCTCCTTCATGTTGGACCACCGTATTACCACAGTAGCCCAGAATGGACACACTAAACACTGACTCTAAAGTGGGCCTTTTGTGTTTTAGCCTCTTGTTGGTTCAGTTGCTTGTAATTTGCAAATTATGCTCTTGATGTCATGAAAAGCTACAAACTGAACCTCCATGTAAAAGATTTTAGGAATGATAAATAAAAAATCTGTATCACATGTGTCCATCCTGATGGACTTATTAGAATAATCAGAAATGTAGGATATGATACACATGACAAATAACTGACTATAAGCACAATGTTGACCCAGGGGGCTCTTCCCTTTAAATCCACATGTGCAATGAACTTAAATTGAGAATTGCCCTCACACCCAATTAAAATCAAATCTGTCTCTCTTTCCAGGCCTCTTTATTCAGCTCGACAGACCCTCACAGAGGAGCTAATAGGAGCTTTCTGCGGAAGACAGCAGATAGCTCCAGGGTTTCACATTTATTAATTTGCAGATAATGTAGGACATAAGCTATAGCTATCTCAGTCTACTGGCACAGCTGAGCCTTACATTCCCAATAGGAGGCAAAGACAAGTTCTTAGATAGGGTGCAGCACAGTTGAAAGTATAATCTCTTGCATAAGGCTGCATTCAACAATCATTTCACCCTACAATGCATTCATGTCCAGCAAAGTAGTAAAGAGCATCATCTCATGCTGTTGGCTGTAAAGTCAATTGGTCTGCCTCACATGGTCAAGAGGACAAAAGCTGCTCTAACACCAATCCAATTGTCTCCGGTGAAGGCGATTGTATTGTTGTCAGCTTTGCCCTTCATGTAAACCCCCTGGAGAGATGAAAACAGGATTTGTTCTAAGCTTTTCCCTTGAGCTTTGTGGCTGAATGAGGACGAACACTTCAGCCAACGGTGCAGCAGATGCTAAGACACTTTGTGGCTGAAATCTCCAAACCCAATAGAAAAAAATTGGAAGGGAATGTCACCTAATACTGTTATTATCACTATTTCTTAAGGCCTGAATCACACTGTATGACCCTTTTCCTGTTAGTCTCTTATTCAGTCTGTCTTTGCCTCCCTCCCTGTAAACAAGTCATATTTGAGTGCTGCAAGTCATAGTGGAAGCATTAGTTTATTTTTTCCTCCCATTTTATCACATCCCGGTCCCATGAGGATACAAACTGTCTTTTAATACTGATAAAAGACCCCCTGTTTGGAAACACAGCTGAGGGGCTCTATTGCCCTTGTTATTTTTGATGCTTCAGTCCCACATCATCAATACAGCCGCCTTGTATCAGTGCTGAAGCGTGGGGTCAATTGTCTTCACTTTCAGAAGGTTTCACAGTGGTAAGATGAGAGATAACAAGCCCTATACCCTGCCGAATCCTGATTCCTGACAGAAATGCGTTTTCCTGCCAGCTTCAAGCCAGCTTTTTATGTCTGACAAATGCACTGCAACTTGCCGTACTTGCGAGCTTGTGGCCATCTACCTTTGTCTTTGGTGCCCTTTTAAAAAAAGAAAAAAAAAGTCCTGCTGTCCCAGTATGAAAAACATTCTGACTCTTTTTGTGCTCCAAATTTAAACATTTTGTTATCTTGCAGTGCTGCTCACAGTTTTCTGAGGTCATCTGAAGGCCAGTTTGATTGTTTGTCTGAGCTGATGTCCTTGTGTTCCCTCTTGCAGGTAATATTAATGACTGCTCTCTGCATTACTACTTCTTCCTCCTGGCGGGCATCCAGGGCATCACCTTGCTGGTCTTCCTCATTGTCTCTGTTAAGTACGACAAGCAGAGGAGCAGAGCAGGAAGTCAGCGGCAGAGACACACCTCTTCGTGACCCCAGCCTACATCCCATTAAGCCCCAGCACACCTGCCTTCTCCAGTCACATCACTCAGAGCCCAAAGATCCTGTGGACTTGGTACTTACTAATCGTTTTTACAGCAGTGTGGGTTTCCCTTGATTATCCTTTCATTTTACTCATATTTATGTTTTTCTTAGCTTTTAAACGGGGATTATTTCTCTTTTCTCATAACAATAATGGTTTTATGGCACTGGGCTGTGCAGGTACCATTGACAGAACAGAGATCCATGCAGGAACTTGGTTTGAATCATATCTGCTGTGCTCCTCTCCTGCTGTTTGTTTACTCCCGTTGCCTTTATTTGATCATTTGCACTTAACGTGAAGAGTGGTGCCATAAAAATGTGATAGATTGGTATTTTCTAAACACCAAGAAAGCTCAGTTGTTTTTATTGTTTTAATTTATCCTTTCTAGCAAAGACATATTTTATATCCTATATGCTACTCTTTACAATGATTTCAGCATGATTCATCAGTATTAACAGTTTTAATGAAGTCTACACTTACATCGATGACTTGCTATTGAGGTATTTGCTCATTAAATGTCAGCATGAGTTCTTGAACTCTTCTGTGCGTATGCAGAACTTCACTGTTGCAGCATATTGCGTGAAATGGTGGATTAGGTTGCAGATTCTTAGAAAGTATTTCTGCTAAAGTTACAGAGGTGGGCCTTGGTTTGAGGAGATTCCAAATGAACACACACTGATTAAATACATCCTGTAATCAGATCTAATATTGAGAGAAGAAAATCCTCCCACATTTGTTTTCCACTGCCTGTGATTACAGTGCACTCTGGAAAGCCACATAAATCCATCCTATAAGTCCACATCAAATCCTCAGACAGCACTAAGCATAGATAAAATGAGCCTATGTTGAAAATATTCTTAATAACACCTATGAAGCTTTGCGATCTGATTTAATTTCTGGTCAAGCTGCAAAATTGCATCCAATCATGACAAACTAACCATTACTGTAGCTTAAATGGCACCCTTGAGCACAGCCCTTACACACTTGTGGCATTAATGCTGGGATCATGATGAAAAGGAATTTAGAAAATTAAAAACTCAACAAATCTGCATCAATATGTGTTCAGCAAAATGAATTACAATTCTCTCAGTATTTGCTCAGTGTTATCACAGCTTTGCAGCTTTGCCAGAAAAAAAAACTCCTGTTATGTTGTATTAATAAGACTGATGCATTTGTTTTAGCTTTATGCTGCAGAATAAGAAAAAGTGTGTGTGTGTGTGTGTGTGTTTCTAACTAAGCAGAGCACAAGGTACTAAATTTTATTGCAAGAAAACTCTCAGGGTTTTAGGAATAATATCAAATGATAGACAGTACGGAGGCTCAGAGCACTGGTGTAAGAAAAGTTACAGTGAAGCAACGACACATCTCACTGACGGTATAAAATGCTTGTTAAAAAGAATTTTACTTTATGTTCATCTGAGTGATTATTGCTAAATGTCCATTTCTTGTTTTATTGCGTAGTTTATTTGTGCATTCTTTGTCATCTCAGTCATTTTTTAGATTTATTACACTTATTTTGAAGAACTGGAATGTTGTTTTGTGTTTATTTTTGAGCCCATTAAAGTATATTTCACTGAGAATTGTCTTTGTCATTTTCCTCCAGTTGTTGATGCATTGAGAAGCCATCCCGAGATGGGAATAAACATGTTAACAAACATTGTTAACTGCAGAAACTCATTTTAGCTAGAATAAGAGCATGTTCCAGCCCTTTCTTTTAAATTCAGGCAGCATAGTGGCACTGCTTGGGTGTTTTTTTTTTTTAAATCACTGTATGTACTTTTGAAGCCTGCTTTCATGATTAGGGTCATGGTTTGTTGGTTCAAAGGCAAACTCAACTGTAGAGTGTAAAAAATATTTAGATTACGTAAAACATGCCCTGTGGCAAGCTGTTAGGAAAAAGATTGTTAATACAGAGGTGGAAAGCCTCATTTTGCTATCCCATTGGACAAAGGCAGCATATTTCTTCTTGATTTCATCAGACACAGATTGAAATCAGCATCATCACATATTTTACTTTATTTATTCATTTATTTCTTTTAATGCTAAGGCCCCCCCCCAGCCATGAGGTTCAGAGACAGACTCTTTTTGTTTAATTTGGTCAGAGAGCCACACGGTCGTGGCTGAGCAGACAGTTTGATGTTCGAAAGTAAACGCAATACCTCCAGGTTATAATTCTTGTGTTGCAGCTTGCTATTGAGAGGAGTTTCTGACACACTGAGGCACAATTGCAAGGCAATAACAATAATATATACAGTTTTGGCACTGGCCTCCCCATATTTTAAGATGATTTATGGGCCAGAATTTAAGCAAACAACAGTTCCAAGGAGAACACACCTTCTGTTTACATTACTTCCATGGCCTCTATTTCTTTCTTGTTCTGTAAGCCAAAGTAATAAATATCCCCTTAGGTTTTCCCGTAAGGCAGATTTTTACATACGTTCTGAAAGTCAATAAGATAATCCTACTAACAAGTTATATTTATATGTAATATTTAAATCGCAGCTCACATTTAAAAAAATATGTGATAACAAGCAGAAAATCTAAAGGTGAAATGAGAGTGTTGTGTTCTAATAAGTGGGTATACAAAAAAAAGTGTGAGGTGTGATCCATCAATGTCTGATCTTTACCACATTTGCTGAAGTGTATCATGGCATGAACAAAAGAGATTTTTGAAAGTTGTTGATGCTTTTTTTCAGGCTGGAAAAATTAACAAAGCTATCTCTCAAAGAGTTTCGACACCACCACGCCACAGTCATGCAGGCTGAGTGTAAATAAAGGCTGTTTCAAGCATTTTATGCTCCCCAGGAGTGGTCACTCAACAAAGAGCACTCTGCTCTAAGCCACTGCTCTTCTAAAAAGAGCATCGCTGCCTGTCTGCACTTTGAAAAGGGATGTGTCTTTAACGGTTCGGACCAAATTAGAGTGAAAAGCATTACATTTGAAAAACACTACATTTCAGCATAAGAACCTTAAACTTACCTGTGAAACTGTTTTGCTGTATCTGGGCCAGGAGGATCACTGACGGAATCACGATGAAACAATGAATTGTTCATTTTACCCACAAGTCATTGTACTGAAGAACAGTTTTAAAGAAGAATAAAATGAAATGTCAAAGTAATCGCCTTAATCAAATCAAACTTTTTTAGATGGATCTAAAACAAGCAGTTTATGAGAGGAAATTCACCAACAGTGAAGAAAATGTCTCATTTGTTTCATTGGCTTTTTTTCATCAGATTTCAGTGACTTCTGCTGAGGTCGGGGCTTTTTCAATTCATTAGACATGGTTTTCTATCAAAAAAATACAATATCCAGCTTTTGTTAATCCAGTTGTATATTGCTCCATATTTCTTAAAGTAGACCTTTGCCAGGCTCTATGACAACCAACCATCAACATCTTTTTAGTTCCTTGTGGAAGCCTAATGTACATTACAGAATGTGAAGTTGCTTTTAATTGTATTATGGTCTTACCTGTATAATGAACAGATGGCAGATGCTCTCAAACATGTTGCTCCCGTAATTGGGGGATTACAAGGTATCGTCGCATGTTAATTAAGATAAGCTAATGAAGACATAATGTTTAAGAAAACGGCGGCCGAGCTGACAAATCGGCCATCTACAAGAGCTAATCATTCCATTATAAATTGTTCCATTAGGCTATCAGAGCTGTCTTTGTTAAGAGATTCTAAATCATACAAAAGACAAGTAGTTTAACTAAGGCTGATATCTTTCCCACCTTCTACTCGCTGCAGAGGATATTAGCTGCAGAAATGGTAACACATGTAGAGCCTCCCACTATCGCCTGTTCCAGAAATTTGTTCTTGTCACTTGAAAGACTATTTTCAGCAGGACTGAGCACGGCAGCCGGTTAAGGATGTTGGTGTAGACAGATCATCTGTGAAATAAGTAACCACAAACTGCTTTAACAGCGTCCATCCATCTGGATTTAGAGCTTCCACCTCGATTATTACATGCGTCCTATGGTTTAGAGAGCATCTTATTTGTTCTGAATGAGACTTGAATCTCATAAAACAGTACAAGTATCAAGATAAATCTTTTCCAGGCACACTCTGGGATGTCATTCCTGTCAGATGTATCATGGTAGCTCCCTAACCTTTTGTTGTTTTATTGATGGCAAAAAAGAAAAAAAATAGCCTGTCTCAGAGTGCTGCTTGATATGTTTCTTCCCTGTGCATTGTGCACGAGTTCTCCTGGGCCAATATATCTGAATGACATGGTTAGTTTGTCAAGTAATGCTAATCTGGCCACAGTACTTAAGGACCATTGGGGTTTTGAATCATCGCTTATATTCTATTTATGTGAATTGTAGGTTAATTTAAGTGTCAGGAAATGATTTGCTTCTACAGAATAAAATTTGTTTCAGTTGGTAGCTGATGATAGGGTACTCACAAACCAAAGTTTATTTCACTTGCACACGCTTTTTTAGTTAAAGCTACATCTACACCTCTGACGGGGTGGTTGGTGTGCGAAGCTAACCTGAATGCACATAGAAAAGAGCCCCTCTGTACATTGTATGAATGTTTGCTTTTGGCTTCCTGCTGTGGCGCGCTGCTCAGGTGGGAGATTGTGTTTACAAGACATTGACTTTGCACAAGGGTGTTTATCTCAAAGTATGGTCTTTTGGTCTCTGCAGCTCCATCTGTAAAAATTGGTAGGCATTGAGTGCTGAGTCGACCTTGTCAGCTGCTGCTCGTTTGCTCCTCTGAAAACAGCATGTTTGTGAGTGTTTAGTTGTTCTGAAACTACTGTGAACTGACTTTAAAATTAATTTGAGGAGGCGACATAAATCACGCAGCGAATAATTATTTGGAAATTACAAATACAGGCCCGGCACATTAGGACCACAGGGAGCACAGCCAACCATTAGTAAGAGTTTGTTGGTCTCACATCATCAGTTTAATTAAAAATCCATTTAAGATGAAGGCCTGGGGAGTTTTTTTCTTTTCCTTTCAAGGAAGTCAAGACTTCAAGGCCAACAAAGCCGAGTCTTGAGTTACCATTCCAAAGGAATGGAAGTGAATCCAGTCATTATACCCCCCGTGCCACATCCCAGCAGGTATGAACACATCTAAAACTGGAGCCCAGGGGGAGGAGAATGGGGATCTTTAATGGATTGCACTGCTCCGTTCCTACCTGAAGAGAATGACGCCGACGTTGATGGTCATGGAGAGTCACAGAGGTGTTTTAATTATTAAGGACCCCCTTCAATCATTCTCTAAGTGCCTGACTGTTAAGTCCCTACCATACCTAAGTAACAGCTACAGTTCCAGCACATGGCAGATACTTCTCTTCGACCCCGATTCACTGCCCTGCAGCCACTGATAGAGCCACAGCAGCAAGGAAAACACTAAGGAAGCAGCAGATCATGAAAAGAGAAAGGTTCAGGATTAAGACTGAAACAGAGCATCTCTACATGTGTACACACCAGACTGCATTTAACCCTTTGATGTCCGCACTGAGAAAAAAGCAAAGGAAAAATGTTTCTGTTGATTTTTTCATTTGCTTTGGGCAATAATAATTAGAATCTGTGTTATTTTCATAATTGGTTCGGTGTCACTTCATGTTAAAAGTGTCGAGATTTGAAATAGTTATGGCGTAATGTAAGACTTCATTTAGCATTATAAGGCTAAACTAAGTGGTAGAAATAGTTTAGGTAAGGTACTTAATTTTTTTTAATAAGATACAATATAGACACTGACAAATGTGCTCTGCCAAATGGTAGAGAAGGACCCATTTCAGAAAGAGAACTCTGGATTGTAGATTTAGTCTTCACTTTGTGTATATTTATATACATAAATAATTTCACTTATATTAATCTTAATTTCAGTCTCTCTGCCAACCATGGAATCACTTGGCACCTAACCTCAGTTAAATAATGCCACATTTTACACTTTGCAGCCAGTTTAGCTGTTCATCCTGTTTCTAGTCTTCAGGCTATCCTAAGCCAGCTGTTTGGTTGCCAAATCTGTATCAAGCAGACAAGAGCGTAGTATTAATCTCCTCACTTGGCAAAAAAATCAAAGAAGCCAAAAGCTGAAGTAATCCTTTAAATATCCTAATATATATTACAATTGGACAACTTTGAGCTTTTTTTTTCTTGTGAATACTCATATCCTGGGTGAGTACGCTAGGGGTCAGTAGCATCTTCACAAAAAAAAAAAAGACTTGAGAATTGATCAACAAACTTATCAAGTATAAGATGAAAATTCACAAAACTTTCTCTCAGGTGTCTGAGAGACTAATCTGAGCTAATGTGAATGGCACTCCAAGATACACTGAAGATCCAGGTGATATTGTTTGTTTTGCAAATTAATAATCTGATGTATGCAGCGACACGTAATGTGAGCATTTTTCAGCTTGATGGAAATACTACACACTGACACACCAACAAGAAAAACAACACACAACCAGTCCCAGTGGGAGGATGGTAATGTTCACTGAGCAAAAGACAATTTCTCAGCCGAGTGCTTTTGTTTAGGACATTCTAAAAGATGATTATTATTTGTGCAATTATCTGAATCATGAAAGATCTGTTTTCAAAAAGAAAACATTCCCCACCTGGCTTGAAGTTATTTCTTTTCTTTGGTATCAATACCCACACTATGAAATGGAAGGCATAGGACATTCCAGTTTGTCGATCGTTTATGTTTTAACTAATCAACAAGACATTAAGTACTATTTTATTCCAAGTTACAAAAAACTTGGTCGTTGAATGAAATACTTTTAATAACACATTGTCTAACCATTTACGTTAATAACACCTTCAGCTCCTGTCATGTCAGCAGATTGTGTTTTCAAAGACAAGATGAGAGTATTTAAACACTCTCTCACTGGCCAAATTTGAAAGGGATTGTGTTGTGACTGGTGGATGAATTGTATCCCATAAAATACTGATTGAAATAAGCACTGATTATACAAATATGTGTGGCTGGCTCCTCCTCATCAGCCATCTTTCTCACTTAAGCTAAATATAAAAAATAAGGGTCAAGTGGTGGTGGAGTGAACAAAAGCTGAAACAAACTCTTGACGTTGTTGTGTATTCCTTAAATGTTATGAAAATACAATATACAGAGCAACAATACAATGCTTTGGAGACCATTCAGTATATACATAACAGGTTTTCTGCCTTGATAAGAGGATGAAAATGAATCAGAAACTTGTGCCTTTTTTTCCCCAAGACATGCAGAAGTTCCCCTTAGCTTTTACTTCGGCCTTTCCGGAACTCATCCACAGATAATAAGGATCTGACATAAGAAATTACTATCCAAAGTGAAACAAAACTCCCAAAGACATTTAATGTGCACACACATATTCTGAACATCTATCTAGTTATGGTGTAGTTCATCTTAAAATCCGTCGTGTGAATGTCACATCAGTCATAGGATCATTACTTCATTTTAAACCCTATAATAATAAAATGATGAAAAAATGTAATCATCTGATAAACAAATGGAAAAAGAGCCAGCTCACCTCCGTATATTTTTCATTAGTGATTTATCATCAGTTAATCATGGAATCATGACAGTTTTCCTAAATCTAATGAGCCTTTGGCAGTTTGGGGTGACTGTTAAAGTTCCTCTTCTTGTGTTAAACATAGGTCTATTGAGACCCATTTTCCTCTGGAAGGCAAAAGGGTGAGTTTGTAACAAATGTGCACAGTACACTATGCCACCTCTTTTAACGCACTGTCATTTAGCCTTTCCATGTAATTGCGCAACTCACTGGAGTCTCCCAGCTGCACATCTTGGCACACCCACTTAATGTCGTGGCTATGGCTTCCCATCAGTGTGTTAACAGTGGGGTAGCTATTGTCTGAAGGAATAGTGGTAAACGTTGTGAACTTGACTCTCTTCCTCTTGGTGGTAGGGGAGTCTCCTTTGCTGTCCTTTGCTATGCAGCCTGTATCTGGCGCCCGGTGCACCTGGCTTTGTACGTTCTTCTGGACAGAGCTCCCGTTCAGCAAGTGGCTGCCCTCCTCAAGGCCACAGCTCGAGTCCATCATGGAAGTCTGTTCCTCCAGCTGAGGCGAAAGGCTGATTTGGCTCTCCAGCAGCTCTGCCTCATTCCCCAGCCACACCCAGTCGTGAGCGTGGTTCATGTTCTCCTGGCCCTCGATGGAGAGCTCCTTGTGGCGGTATTTGAGGGTGTAGGAAATGCAGTTAATAAGAAAGACCAGGATGGCAAGGCAGAAGACCCCCAGCAGGGCGTACATGCCGATCTCTAAATCTGTCAGCCCACGAGCAGTCTGATTGAGGTCATCGTCTATATTGCGGCCACGGGGCATATCTACTTGTGCAGGGAAGTCTGCAAAGTCTATTGGCATGTTTTGGCTACCATCATCTGAAAACTTACCCCCGTTAGGTCTGCGTATTATTGCACTTCTTGTTGTGGTCGTTCTTCCCAACACCCCATCCTCGATGTCAGAGATAGAGCTGCCATAGTAGTGGGTGTCAGGGCCAATTCTGTCCTGAGAGGAGGAGAGCCTGCCTCTATTCTCCATGTCATCTCCATCTAGACCATAGTCGCTGCTCCCTCCCCTGGCACTGTCACTATGACCAAACTTCACCCTGACGTTACAGTTCCCAGCTGCAAGGATGCTCCGGCGCTTAAACTTTTGACAAACTTCGCAAACAGTCATTTCGACCCTGACCAGCAGACCTTGACCCTCTGCCTCTGTCACAATGACAGGCCATTTCCACGAGGGGTCCTGCTGCACTGTCACCACTTCCTGATCCAGGGAGGTGGCTGTCAGGACAAAGAACTCTGGATTGTAAAGATCCAGTGGAGCCACAGAGCCGTCGCTGAACTGAAGCCAGGCGCTGATCAAGGACTCCTGTGAAAACACACACACAGAGCTGTTTGAATCAAAACAGGGAGAAAATGTTATATAAAGAATAGAAATTACTAATTAATAATACTGCATCCAACTTCATCTGATAGAAACTGATAGACTACAACAGATAAGTTTGCTCTAAAAATTGCGAGGCCTCCGTACTACAGAACCTCTAACAGATGTTGATCAGGTAATATCTTGCTTGTTTGCACTGGCCTTTGCTCGCAGGAATGTAGTGAATTGTGTTGATTTGCATTCAACATCCAAATTTCCAATACTGTGGACATAGAACATACATTGAAGTTTGTTCTTCTGGGATTAGATTTTAACATGAATAAAAGCTTGCTAAGCTGTATGGGTCTGCTAACTTGCTGATTATTCACTATAAATTTAAAAGAGTTTAAGAGATTAAAAGATAGGCAGAGAGGATCAAATGGTCACATCAAATGTGTTCATTTCAGTTAGGATTTACCATATACTGGCTCTTAAAGCTGTGATCTATTGAAGTTTCACAATTTGCCTTTTAATGTTGCTGGAGGACAAATCCCCAAAGGCACACAAGACGCTCCCCACTGTGGTCTGAAAATGTTCCCAAATTACTGTCACCAGAAGACTAACAGTGCAGGGCTGCCTGCTTATCTTCGCATTGTGCATAAAGATTTGGTAGATAAATGGCCATTCTATCCCACTTCAATTATAGGAAGAGGGTGAAGAGGAATGGTGAGGAACAGTTCAGAGAACTCATGAGAGGACTTGAAGGGCAGATCAAAGAAACCACAATCAAAGTGGCCTCTGCAAATTAGAAAGGGAAGAAATATGCCAGAAAAGCCAAGTTTCAAATGTAAGTCATATTTTTGTATAGTGGCTGTGATTTTGCTCTCGCATGCTCTGAGATTAAGCTTCCACTTCTATTTGCCACCCATGGAAAAACATTCTGTCACACTCTGGCTCTCAAACCTCAGAGTTAAGAATGTTAGGGATTGTGTGCAACAAACAAACAGATGTGTGCATGTGAGCACACTCGTGCTTTCTTTGCTTGTAAAATCGATCATCTTCATGCAGTCTGGAGATATGTGTTGTTTTTCTGGGAAAACATACCATTAAAGGCAAAACAATGCATAATTTTGGCATCAGCATATGGAGAATTTGTGTAAAAGGCCACCTTTGATCAAATGAAAGATTTTATATAAGGACGAGTGAGTCAAAGAACTTAACATCCTTCTCTTTGTTAATCAGACCCTCCAAAATGCTGTGCAATATTTATCGTGTTTTGTTTGTGAAGTATGACACCAGAATCAGTACTTGCTTTGGTCAAGAAGGCTTTGTATTAAACTGCAGTAGCTAACAGAGAAAATAAGTGGAAAGTAAAGTTCAATTCACTCTTTAATATTGTATAAAGATTATCATCATAATCAGTTAACCTGCTGATTATTTTGTAAACTATCCTAAAATCATTTTGTTAATAAGTGATCAGAAAACAGATAAAAATGCTGAGTTTAATTTCCTGTCGTCTTTGGTAATATGAAGATAATGAGAATCATACTTTATTACTGAAGTAAGATTTTACAAAATCCAAACTTTATTTAATATCAGGTATAATAAATAAAATGATCAAATCAAAATCAAAGTTTTTAAAAGCCAGGACCATCAAATATTTGGAATATTTTACTAGAAACAATTATTTACTCAATTCTTATTCAATTAATAAGAAATTATTACAAAAAGGTAAATCCTTTTTCAACAGTTATTCAATTATGCTAATCTTTTTATTGCTCAGCTTATGCAGAAACCTGACCTGCTTGGGGCTTTGTAGAACTTCCTGTGTGGTTGTAGTAGCTAGGATGGCTCTGTTGCTCCCTGGGCTTAACTGCAGGCTCATGGATAGACCCGTCACAAGCTGGACCCCCAGCTCTGTGATAGTCACTTTGTCATCCACCACAGTGACAGTCTTCTCTGCCAGGATTGAGTCTGACAATGGTGACAACACCTGGGAGGTGTAAAAGAAAATAAAAGTATCTATATTAAATAAACAAAGATAAGGAAAAATACAATATGACAGCACTTTTGAAAGCGAAAAAGACGAAAACATAGCTGAATGGAGAGAAAGAACAATACTTATAAAAACTTGATCAACAGAACATCCGAGCAGAAATAAGTCACACTTGTCATGTTGCTTGACTGGCAACTGATTCATTGCATAGATTAAAAAAAATCACTTCAATGAGTTTTTCTGCTGCGAACTTGTCACAGACATGAAGAGAGAGGATTACCACCAAGTGTTTCATGTAACATAAAAGGGACAGGCGTTCCTGTACTATATGTAAAACATTACACAAAACCAACTTTTTTATTTCACCTCTTTTCTCAGGCTGGGTACATCAAACAATACCTCAACTTGACTGGCCTTTCTGAAGGCAAAAATCTATTCTCTTTTATTAACACAGGCAATCCTCACAAAAGAGAAGCACATTTTAGCCCCACAACAGAAGTAAAATGTTTAACTATGACAAATATCGTGAGAGCTATGTGAGTCATCATCTGCATGCATATGCTTCTAAGTGTCTTCACATGCATCAGTCAAAGTGACTATGACAAGTAGTCACAGCTGTCAGAACTTGGCACTTGTCATGCTTTCCGGTTTGTGCTTCTTTGGTGAAAGTGCATGAGGGTTTGTGAAGGTGAACACCCGTCTTCAAGGCCAGCTAGAAGATCCAACTCTCACAGATTTCATTATTAGGTTGATATTCATCCAGTCAGCATTAGGAGCCTGATAAAACAAAGGGTGGGAGACCCACACACTGCCGAGTGCCTGAGGCACATACTGTGATACACTATTGAGCACCTGTCTGAGGCAGTTCTCAAATATAGCAGTGTCACTGGCAACTGTCCTTGAAATAAACAGTGTTTTCATGTTCGTTTACTGTAATATTCCACCATGTTTTTTTTGTTTTTTTTCCCAGTACAAAAATAACTTAAGCTTCAGGATATTCTTTTGATGGCAGATTGATTGCATATTCACAGTTATCAAGAGCTGTGCCTGGATTATCCTCTTGCTGTCACAAAGCAGGAATTGTAGAATGACAAGTGACTAGAGTCACTGAAGAAGCTGCACAGTTCCCGCTGCCTCAAGAAGGCAAATAACATCATAAAGGACGTTTCTCACCTTGGACACGTACTCTTCGAACAGCTCCTGTCAGGGTGATGTTACCAAATTTTAAAAACAAGCTAGGACAAATAGCTAAAGAACAGTTTTTATCCCACTGTTGTCGCTACACTTAATGCTGTCAATGCATGACTTGGTGCAATTGGTGCAATAATCGCATGTATGTATGCTTGTGTGTCATTTAGTCATCTGTTTTTCTATGCTTTTTTTCATTTTTTTAAATGCACTGACTGGATGACACTTTTTAATTTTGTTGTACATGCTACAATGACAATAAAGATGTAATTGCATTGAATTGAATTGAATAAAGCCTTTTTGAAACAGAGAGACATTCATTCATATGAAAAAGGCCTTAGTTTGGGGACAGCTTTCTGCTGAATTAAAATGACAAAATGGTTAAAACACTTCTTTGCACTACCACAAATTCCTAGAGCTGAGAAATGAAGCCAGCTCTGAGGTGCAAATAAATGCAGTTTCTTGAATGTTTCCCTGGGGATGTTGATGAAGATTCCAAGTCATCTTGGTCATGGTAATCATAAGAGCTTGAAAAAGGGCAACTGGTATTTTTCTTATATCTTGAAGACGTTTCACCTCTCATCCGAAAGGCTTCTTCAGGTCTAAGCCTTTTGGATGAGAGGTGAAACAGCTTCAAGATCCAAAAAGTCCAGTTTCCCTTATTCAAGGTCTTATATTTTCTTGGGGATGATTTCAAAGATCCCCAATGCTGAATGCTGAACTTTACAGCAGACACATAGACCTTTTCAGTAACCTATAGGTGGAGAACAAATAATGGTCAAAAATCTAATTTGGCTATGTGACAAGGACAAGACAAAAATGCACTAAACGCTGCTTTCATACATGCAAAAACTGCACACAGAATGCTTTGAATTTGGATACGGTAGTTATTCTGCTGCTGCATGATGCTGCAGTTATTCAGTAATGTCAATAAAATAAAAACAGCATTCTACATTTGTTTATTCAGCGTCTGAAAGGAGGTATCAAGTATGTGACAGGGATCAGGGTGTAGAGCTGGGCTTTGGTGCACAACGGAAGAATTTAATCTTTGCATCAACCTTCCACGTCCCAGCCTTTTCCAAGGAACGCAAGTTACTTTTGCTGGTATAGCTCTTACCATTTGTGTTTAAAAAAAAAAGTGCCACTATTTATGATTGCAAATGTAAACTGATCAGCTATAACACTGTGACCGGCTGCCTAATATTGAGTAGGTGCCACTAAAGACACTTCAACCAGTCAGGGCATGGACAAAGGCCTGCGGGTTGTGGGGTGGGGTCTTTCTGGGTTGTTTAAGTTATTACTAAGCATTTTCTGCTGGGTTAACTACTGTCGTATTGGGGGACTCTTCTGCTGTAGGGAAATGCTGTTGCCATCATGAAGGGCTGTGACTGCTCTGCAAAAATGCTTAGGAAGGTGGCAATCATCAAAGTAAGATCCATGTAAAGGCCAGGGAGGGGATGGAGTTTCTGTGTGTCTACGCCCTTCATATTAGTGAATAAAAGTGACCCTAATTAATGGAATGTAGCTATGTTGTGAACAAATTTGATCAGTTTCCTCATTTAAGTCGGCATTTAAGAGACTGCTACTGAGTTGAAAATAATAGGGTATACTGGAACTTTGGCTCTATTCTCATAGTTCTAGCAATCAATAATGATGATTGTGCTAAAAGTATTCCCTGGCAAAATCTGACAACAAGGCAGGTAGGTTGGTAGGTAGGTAGGTAGGTAGGTAGGTAGGTAGGTAGGTAGGTAGAAACGGATAAATAAATAATTAAATAGATACATAGAAGACATCCCCATTGCACCACTCATAACACTCACTCTTTCAATTTTATCCCATTGTTTTGTCAGTGTTCTGTACCTTTAACTTGTTTTCCATGTACTGTCTGTCCTGTCTCAACATTCATAATCTTTTACATTAATGCTTGTTATTTGTGCAGTCTATTAGATGTCAGTAAATAACTTACATTTTACTGTGAAAAGTGCAGGTGAGATGTTCTACATATGATTTACACATGATTTTCTTTATGCAGTGCTGCTTTAAATGTATCGTCTTGTATACCTGGATAGTGGTCATCCCCATGTCCAGTCCAACCAGAGTCTTCCTGTCTAGGAGCTTTGCAATGTGGGGATCTTCTACTTTCAGGAAGTCCCACACAAGCTCTGTGATGTCCACCTGCCAGTCAGTGCCCAGTAAGAAACTGGTTTGGCCTCGTGAATCAGCTGACTCCGCTACAAAATGGGTGAGGACTTTGACCATGGCATGCTGATACTGCAGGGTGCAGCTCCGCCCTCGTTTGTCCTCATCATCTTCATCCTCACTGTCTCGTGTGGACCTGAAGAGGAAAAAATAAATGAATACTGATCTGTAAGCTGAGATTTGAACCAGGAGCCTCCTTACTGTAAGGTTATAGTGCTAACCACCACACCACCATGCAACCCTTGACCAAAATAAACATGTCATACATATAGTACAAGAAATAAAGAAATTCAGTGCACTTGATGGCTATATTGCAGTCGAACATGAGAAGAAGTTAGCATTTTCTGCACTGATGTGTTGTCTGTGCTATTTTCAGCAGCATTCTATCTTTAAGTGATCTCAGCCAAATACACAGATTGATGTAACTCATGCAGGAATGTTTACCCGACAAAGATCAAGTTATGATGAAACGCTGTTGATCAAACCTGTAAGAGACGATAAATCCAGTGAGCGGCTACCATTTTTCTTCTCAGTGTCTCTCCTGCTCCATTTCAGAGCACTCGCTCTGAATTGTAAATGTGCTTGCACCTCCTTACTGTTTTATTTAATAGCCCCACTGATTGCTGTGTTGCTTGCAAATCTAATTTTATTACTTTAAGCAACAAATCAGCCAACTGAGGCACAACTCTTTCCTACCAGGATAACTGCCTTGAGTTTGACAAACTAGGTTGAAGTGGTTGCAATATAATTAGATTTTACCCATAACTGCTTTCCTTTCTTTTGCTTCAACAAACAACTTTATAAAAACAACAGATAAAGCATCCTGAGATGTTGAGAAAGCAGCACTTGAATCGTTGATCTGGGAGAATAAATGCTGTTACAGCTCTTCAGTCTTCCACTGGGGCACAGTTGGGTTACTTGCAATGAGAAAAGAGCTTTGTCAACACAGCTATAAATCATACACTTGTACTGCACATTAAACTTACATCCACCTTTTTGTCTAATCGTTGTCATTTATTCTTTAGTCTTTTTTTTTGTCACACACACTTACACACAAATAATCATTGTGATTATAATAAAAGGGAGAAGAAAAGGAATTAATCTCTTAAACTGTTTTTCTTGTGATTATCCGCTCTGCTTGTCTCTTTCTGTCTGAATCCCATGAGAAATCTGACTGCCTGCTAAGCCATGGGAATGAAGATGTTAGCTGCAAGCTCCAGAGAAAAGTCACGGGGACAGAGAGATTTGAAGTTAAGAGCTTAAAAGCTTTGCTGGCAAGACTGATATCACATGTAACTGAATGAAAGCCATTAACCAACAAAACAAATTGTGAAGTGAATAGTGTAACACCTTCATAGCAAAGTCATGACTGACCCAGCTGAGTGACAGAATCACCAGCTGGAACAGTGTCCTTTAGAGACACTCATAAAAAGGGCTTTTGAATCTTGACTGTATTGTATTCTGTACTGTATTTAATACAAACACAAATTTTTTTTTACCACAATAAAACTTCTTCTAGACTTCTCTACATTTTACATTCTGTTTATTGTTTTGTCTAATTTTAAAGCCCCCGTGAATATCAACAGATCTCCCTGAAACATGAACTAAACAATTCACCAACTGGCTTCAGATTTGGACTGAAAAAGTGTGAAATCCCAATTAGTTCTGAAATGTATGTAGGCCAGTTCAACCATACATGATCCAATTACTGGCAGCCAGAAGCTGACTGGCAGAAAGGCTGTTAATTCTAATGTAAACATGGAGGATCTCCTCTGGCATGCCATCATTTATGTGTCAATACTGGAACTGAGTAGAACTCAGTTCTGTGAACAAGGACATGGATAGCTTCATTGTGATTTTGGGAGGAGACGACACAAAGGAGTTAGATCACCGTGCACAACAAAGAATGATCTGCTGTTTGACTTGAATAAAGCTAACACTATATTTTAAGAGGGGAAGTTCATTTTAAAAAAAAACCTGGACCTAATATCTGGCATAAAATACGTTCATCTACTTATCGATAACATTTTGGTGAAAGTCGGTGTCCTTCGGACGCTATTTAGATCTATTTAGATATATATCCATATAACAGGAGTGATAGACAATACAGCCTCGAAATAACACATTATCTGTTTTTATTTCACCAAGACTTTAAGATGGATGAATCAGTCGATTAAGACAAATGAATCAGTCGTCGTCAAAATCTGATAAATATTCTGCCATGTTGCACAAAACTAGCAGAAGCAAACTCTGTGTGAAGATAGCCGACCGTTTCAGAGCACAGAGTGCACTGTGCTGCAGCGCGCACGTCGATGACGTCACCCCACTAGACAAGTGTGTAGCCCCCGATAAGCCCCCCGATAGCCGCCAATAACAACAACACAGCAGCTCTGAACTAACAGTGCACTAGTATGCGTTCATTCATTCGTCTGAAAGTATTGGTGAAATAAATACAGATAATGCCTTATTTAGAGGCTGTATTGTCAATACCCTGTTCACCCCCGACATATGCAATTTGGACTTACTCTCAACTGATATATTTATTGTTTGCAGGAGAGAAAACCACCTGCCAATGGTTTCAGCCACCATCCTATTATTTCACAGGCCTTTGCTGAAATTGTTATTTTGAATCATTTTGAATTGATTGTGCCACATGCCATATATGACAAATGAAAAAGAGAATTACACTGATATTAAATAGTGCCATCTCAAAATGTAATCTGAGGTGAATCTCATAAACAAATGACACTCGGTGCTCAGAACAACCTGCTTAACAAAGCAATGTGTATTTTTGGTGCTTCATTATCTTTCGAGCACAGTCCTGACTTCAGAGGGGATGTTGCATATTTCTCTGTGTGTCGTGCTTATTTTTGTTGCGCCCTGTTGAGTTTGCGCTGCATTAGCTTTGCATTTTATTTTCAAGGTCATCTGGATAGAAATAGGCAGTGTGTTTCTATAAGGACACAGCTTTATCTGACAGTGACTGCATTGCATTGCATTTCTTTCTTTTTTGTTTCATTTTAATCTTGAGGAGTTTTCAAAACACCTGTTTACAACTATAAGGGAACACTTGGTGAAAACAGCACAATGAAAAAAAAAACATTAGAATTTGAGTATTTAAAGATGACAGCAGGAAAATATTTCAAACACGACATAACAAGAGGGAAATATTCTCAAAATAGATATCTGGAGAGAAATATTAAAAAGACTGCTGCTATGCCTTAATTTTGGTTTACTATCTGTGAAGGCTTGTCTTATCCTTGTTTTGACAGGGCTTAGGGAGAGAACAGGTAAGTCATACAAGCAGTGTCAGTCAAAACCTGAGGGAGGTGTACCTCTGTAGCTATCCCACTAACATCCCTGATGTCTCTTTATTTTTTCACTTCTCCTTCTCCTCCCTGCAAGGCCACAACTCTCCCGTCTAACAGATAGAGGAAGGCTAAGCCACTTGTTATTGTCACTCACTGGTTTGGTTCATCGTGTGCTTATGGACAGTGGACCCATACCCATTCTCACCCATGGGCATAGAGCTACTTTGCAAGGTCAAGCCTGTTATCCCCTAATGAACAAAGATGTGTATGAGACGGGGAAAAACAAAGCTTTATGAATCCGTTAGCAGTGGTGCTGGTTCCAACAATGACAACCTCGGTTGACTGTCCCCACTGATAAAGGGTACGAATGGCAACATACTCGACAAGCCATGACATAGTTGAATGCTGTTCCTCTGTCAGTCAGACTAAGAGGCGAGCATGTATAATTAGAGAGGACACACTGGTGCGTGGGAGGACTCGAAGTCCAGCCTTTCCAGATGTAATTACTGCAGGTAGGTTGATAGCTGATCCATCAATTGAGGGATTTCAACAGTTGCAGAGAAACACTGCATAGCAGTGTTGGCAGATGCGCTGCTAGTGATGAGGCCTCAGGGGAGAGGTTCGACCTCGAGACAGCTCTAATAATGTGCTGTCCTACTGACAACTAAGACGCCCAATGGCAGGCCACCTTGAGCTAGAGATAATGACAAGCTCTATTGCACAGGTCAGCCATTTTGTTATCAACCAAGAACTTCTGGAGTGGTGCTCAGTCACACAGTCCTCATTATCTTGCTTAAGGCTGAAATCAAACACAGAATCTGGAATAAAGGCCAAACTGCCACTTCTACAAGACTGGTCAAAGACCCCTGATTTTATAAAAGCTTTTATAAGAAGCCAAAAATAAAATGAAAGCAAACCATTATTCATTAAATTATTCATCTCCCATAGCCGCTTCACTCTGATTGACGGGGCTGGGGGCTATCACAGGAATAGAGGCAGGGTACACCCAGGACAGAAGGCCAGTCTATCGCAGGCCTGCCACAGAGACAAACAGCCATGCATACTCCCCTCAGTCCTGTAGTAACGTCAAAATAAACTATTGAACATGCATGTATTGTGACAGTGAGAGGAAGCTGGAGTACCTGGAAAACATCAACACACGCAAGAGGAGAACCATCAAACCCCACACAGAGGGAGTTAAACCGGCTCTAACCACCACAAGGCCCCTTAACAACAAATTTCTTTTTCTTTTTTTTAACTTAGAAAATTTCCCTACATAAACACAACCTGACAAAACTTTTAAATGAAACAAACATTATAATCATTGTAAATGTTATATGAGGAAACTAGTGTTGTCTCTACAGGCATTTTTTATTTTTTTTAATATGACAATAAGACGGCAGAACACACAGTACCAAAACCCTTTAACCAAGACACGAACATGCTAATTTACCTCTGACTTGTGGCTACGATAGGTATCCTCCACCCTTTGATCTGGCTCAACTCCGTGTCTGACACCTCAATCTGGAGGGGGAGACGAGGGATCCACACGCTCAGCTCCAGCTGAGCACTGAGATATCCGTAAGTGAAATTCACCATCATCTTTACTTTGCCCCTCATCTCCTTGCCATTCACAAAAACGTAGTCGCACCTGTCAGACACCTGCATGGGAAGAGAAGGAAGGATTTAGAAGGACATCATTTATGTGGAACTCTTCTGAAACTTGAAATTACAGAGAAATATACTGCATAGTGGACGCAGAATGTGTACATGTGTGCCTACAGACCTTGCCCTTTGAGTTGATTATAGGGATTTACGCTTTTGAGCTGTCCACTGCTTTACAGTGGTATTCTTCTATCAACTTTGAACAAGATGAAAGGTCCTCTACCGTGTAAGTTTGACACTCAGGAAAAGAGGAAGGAGGGCTGAAATGACTTCTTTGAATTTGAAGGAAAACAGGTTGTGGACTACTGGTTTATCATTTTTCAGCCTCGACCGGAAAAAGAAGAACCAACACATGTAAACTAGAAAGACAGGAGCAGTTCTGTCGAGATAAAATTACCAAACTGAAAGCCATCTGTTATTTGAATTACTTTACAAAAGGAATTATTTGGGCAATTTTGTGCAGTGGAAAGACAAATTTGTGTTACCTTGATTCTTTAAAGCTTGTACAGGCTTCTTTATTCATTCTATCTTTTATTTTTCAGAATCCTCCCTTTCTGTCTCTTAAAAATTTAGCAAAGATCAATTTTCAACAAAGACCAAAAACTACGAAAGTCTTAAGGAATATTCAGTGAACACATACACTCTGACAAGGAGAGGTAATTAATCAGCACTTAAACAGAGACACACTGTTTTTTTCTGGGCACTTTGTCAATCTTATCGATCCCATCATATAGTGCACACCACATGGAATAAGATTGTCTGAGGAAATTTATTTTTTCCTCAGTTATTTTTTTTTATCTCTGTGAGATTAAACTAGAAACAGCCATTTATCTTCAAGCTGTGGCAGGATATCCTCAGTGACCAAGAAAAAAAAAAATGCGTGTGACATATTTCTGGTCTGTGCTTTGTGTGAGCTGTCTGCACAACATCTATTGCAGCAGAATTTCTGTGGTGCTGAGCAAACCAAATTTTCCTGTTAGGGAAGAAGCAGATTCTTTTGGAGATCTGCTGCAGTTACTTAAAAATCTGTACCTGGACAGACTTGCTGTCTGAGCAAGTGACATTCAATGAGTCTGTGCTTAGGAGCACATCTCAGTGTAATTTTGATCAAAACTGTCATCAGACCTCAGTTAATTTTTCTGCTACCTATACAGGTGTTCTCTGAAAAGGTGTTTTACTTTATTTTTATTTTTCCAAGCATCTCTCTGACATGGGCAAACTTTGTTGAGAGAGGTATTTTTCAAGACCACATATTCCTGATTGATATTATGTCTCTTTATAGAATTTAATATTTCTAAGGACACAGCTTTTCACGAAGTTTGAATTCTCCTCAAAATCAAAATCTAGAGTGATAACTACCTCAGTTAAAAGTTCAATCTATCCTTGGCCTAGCCTTCTAATCTTTGCCTGTCTGTCTGTTGGAGCTAATGGGATAATTTAACTATGTACGACATGGCTGCTCACAAAGATAAAAAATGTCACGTACAGTAAGGGAATATTCAGTAGACATAAGATAAAATGATTAAAATGTATTGCTTAATAGAATGCTTTTCTAAGGAGAATAAAGCACGAAAATTGTTGACCAGCTTTCATGATCTATGAAGAATAAAGTCTCAGTATACTGTGTTGTTAATACACAACAACAATACTACTTGATCTTAGCTGATATAATATTAAAAGATTATTGAATGTTGATTAAGATTATGATATAAAAGAATAAAAGAATGATAATAAAAATGGCTAATTGATTGAACTTGTCTACTGATATCTCAGTTATATTGCTGTTACAAATCAGATATTATGGAGGATAAGTCTACAGATCAAAATGCTCTCATTTTTTAAGTGTTCCACTCCCACGCCTTCCACTCCCAATGACAACTGTTTCTGCCCTTTAAAATGTTGATTACCAATTTAAGAACCTCTATGACAAAATTAAAAGTCCACACTGTCCTGCAGAACCAGAAAGTTTGAGCATATTGCATTAATTACTAAGCAGAAAAGTTTTACAAACACACTTCTACAGTTACTAAATAGTGCATACAAATGTGGTAAATTTCTCATGCCCTTGTGCTGCACAACACTGAAATATAAAAGAAAGTGAGGGGATTGCTTAATGAAGCATTTCCATGAGGGTGGCATCCCTCCCCAGGCTCCAATCTGTTATAGAGCACATTTGACTCTGACAGGACTCCAGAAGTGTTTGAACTGGTACAGATATCAGAGGATGATAACATCCCTGTGACTTATCTGTCCTCATTGTTGAGCTCTTCCTCTCTGCATTCTGTTGGGACAGTAGGGCCTTTGACAGCCCCCTCATCTCTGACTTTTCAAGCAACGTGGCTGCAGGCTGTGGGAACCTGACAGTGCTCCTTGTGATGATCATTGACCATAGATAGTAGCGATGTGAATGATCAGTACTGCTAATGAATATATGTATCCTATTGCTCCTTTGTTCTAACATATTCTTTAAAATCTGAAAAAGGCTTACCTTTGATTGTAGTCAAATGAAGAATTTGTACATGTTTTAAATCACAGAGTAAATTTAACTTACAATTAGTGCAGTATCTTTCATAAAAGGAAAATTAATTAGCTGCTAGCATTTTCATATTTTTAAATCAATTTAAGGGAAAACAAATATGTAAAATATAGCAGACAGCAAGCTTGCCCTACAGGCCTATGTTTACCATTCTGTGATGCAGTCTCATTGGCCGGCATATAACCTTACATCAATATTTTAACATAAAAGGACAGTGTAACTTAATCAGCAGCCCCTTTAAACCCTCATACCTCCCCCAATCCACTGCATGTGTGTTGATCCAGACTGAGGGTGGGTCTGTCTCTGTGAATTACACACGGTCTGTCATTCCGCTTCACAAAGTATCATAAACGTCCAGGAGGATCCACTGCCACATTAATCAAACACATTAGGCAGCTAACGGGAGAATACTTACAGAGAACATTAGGGCTGTCTCTGGATCTAGCCCAGGAAATTAACAACTCATAAGACAGACACAATCTACAGCAGATATGAGCGATGGGAGTAGGGAGCATGAAGGTGGTGTGAGTACATCTCTGGCCTGTATACAGAGTTAGCTTGACAGAAGCAATTAAGTTGCTCAGAGAACTCTGCATACTGTAAGCTCCAACATATTTCAATACTATTGAAAGGTCTGCACGTACAATATTCTAATAGCCCTGTTCCTTGGTAGCAGTGGATGTGAGAGCTCACTCATAACACAACCTTGGGTTCATGGCTAATATGAGGAAAGAGGAATGAACTCATGAATACGCAACTATGTAATGTGTTTTTTGTCATTGCTGTGGCTATTTCAATTCTATTTTTGTATGACTAACAGATTTTTTTTTTCCTGTAAAAACGCAAGGAGTCAGGAGAAACTCTGCATATGGGAATGTGGAGCATGGGGTACCCAGAGACCTGTAAGTGCATATGAAGCAAAACATTAAATGTGAAGGCTAGAAAGCCAAAACACTGATCTGAAAGATATTAAAACACATCATAGGTCTGAATGTAACCATAGAATTAGATAATATATTTATGGATGCATCACCAGACAGACAATAATTGCCTTATCTGAGTGTTGCTGCAATGAATGAAGCTAAGGTAGGAGATAAGTTGCCAATCTGCACAGGACCCTTCTGACCGTCAAGACAGGCATAATCACCGAAGCCCATACAATAACTCAGACCATAAACTGAGCCGTCGAAATGTAAAACCAGAACATTTGCCTACTAAGTAATGAAGGAATGACCTTATTTCAGCATACATATGCCAGACAAAATTAATGTGAATATTACAACGTCCATAGAGGATTGAAGAAAAAGCATGTGATCTGAACTATTTCTTTCTAATTTTAAATAATTATAAAGCAGTGATAGTGGAAACATCAATCAATGAATTATTAATCAGTTTTAATGTCACTCTGGGTTTATCTTTTTTGCTTATTCCTCTGGACAAAATTAGCTAAATTAGTCACGTTTGCATGCCTGCAATCTATGATTAGAAAAGACCTTTACTGAGTTAGTTGCAGTAAACATGCAGAGAGAATGTCTGAACTCAAGATCTCAGCAGCAGGTCTTTTTGTCATCATGTCTTCATTGAATTTGGATCATACATGACTATCTCTGCTGTAACTCACCTATCACTGTTATTATTACATCTTGAGATGTTGAAAAAAAAAACACAGTTGGAAGGAGGGCCTCCTTCCAACTGCATCAGCATGCTGTTTCTTAACCTGGAACAACATCTCTGCTATCTACAATCTTAAAGCAACACTAGATTTGTTTGTGAACCTTAAAACTATGTGATCCTGACTTATTTTGAAGTAAACTGATCTTTGTTATGCACATTTCTGGGCCTAAAGCTGCCCAGGACTGGGGGGCTGTTTCCAGGCCCCCAGGCAGTCCTTGAATATTTGAATCCTTGAATATTGAATACACTAGACCTTGAATATTTTGTAGGCTTCTTTCGATGCCGTCTTTGCGGCCACTTCAACATGACAACAAATTCATGTATATGGCTGTACACATGCAGGGCTCCCATGAAGATTTGTTTTATGACAGTGGTGTCACATCCCACAACTGGGAGCCAATGAGATGAAAAAAGTTGCCAAATTCGCTTGTGTTACTTTAAGCCTGAAATATGTAAATAAATGTTCTCTTTGCTTTTTAATTGATTCATCTGAATTCTGGAGGAGAGTCACTCATCAAACCAGGGTACTACTTTCTAACTCTTGTTGCAACTTGAACTGCAGGATTGTGAGTGGCTATTAGAATAAAGACAACAACAATTTGAGTGTCATCAGTGCAAATCAAACACACACTTTAGTGATGTTTGATCCATCCATTCTGGAGGGTTAAAACAAAATCATAATATTAGATCATATTCATAGAAAAATCTGATCTAATTCTGATATTTACTGTGCAAATATATCCACACAATACCTACACTGCCTCAAACATACCATTAAATGAGAGGTTTTTACTTAAATTAATTTCTATACTGGAGTTTCTCCAAAAAACAAGAAAAGACTCTTTAAGTTCCAAGAAACTATCACCTTAAATGGGCATATTTTACTAGATTAAACTGTAATCAGTTAAATGTATTCTTCACATTAATATAAACAGTGTCATATGTTAATTTCCTTACTTTAATCTGCTGTGAGATACATTCTAAACAACAAAACATGAAAAGTAACAAGGTACCGCTGCATGTTCATATTATCATATTTATGAATGGGTTGACCATGAAAAATAAAAATAAAATGAACTTGCTCAGTTTTTGAAAACCATCCACAACAACCCATTTGAAGCAGCTGAAAGTAAAGAGTTTTTTGTAGGACAGCAGAGCCAGAGAGGTCCATCTCCCTTTCAGTGGTTCATCTTACTGACCTTGACCACGTCCTCGTCTGTCGAGCGACATTTCACTGCTTCTGAGACATCAGTGACAGAGGCGTCGGTTCCGATGGTCACCACTTTTACCGGCACAGCTACTGTCTTTCCGGTCAGGATAGCAGTGTTCAAAATCTCAGTGTCCTGAAGACAGAAAGGAGGAACCAGATCACTTAAGTGCTAGCTGCAGGCTTGGTGAGTTTTTAATCGACAGCATAGCAGATAACAGTAATTACCAGCTCATAGAGAATAGAAACAGTGCAACTTACAAGTAGTATTGAAAATTACTTAAAGAGGCTTTGCACAATCACTGCTCAATTAGTGATTATTGGGTGAACCGCTGTGAAGTTAGAGGCACTGCTGGGTGGACAGTTAATAACTGATGGCAGCTGCTGTGCTCATTATCCAGTGTGCTGTTCCTACCACTAAAAGTTTATGTTTTTCCTTCTAAATGTGATTGTGCTGGATCCACTGTGCCACTGGGACTAAGTTTGAACTTTCAGCATTCTCTTCTCATTGTAAATTGTTTGTCTAATTACTGTGAGTGTATTCATTAGTGTATTCATTGCAAAGCTCTTCAGGCTCTGTTTGGTTGGTGGTTGACTAGTCATTAATTAACAAGTCAGTGGTTAAAAATTCACTTGCATGATTATTGACAGCTGACAGACACTGACAGATAAGGGACAATTTTACACCCCTGTTAACACGAAAAATAAATAATCTCCTTCACTCGAGCGTGAATACACCTATTGTTGTTTGCCTGGGTTTGCCAGCTTTTATCCTTTAGGAGCAACTGCAGTTTTAGCATTAACTGTTCAGGCTGTTGTGGTTGTGATTGCCTGTGCAAGTGTAACTGCCTGGAAAGAGTACAGTAATAGTACTGAAATAATGACAAAAAGATAGAAACAAACAAGAAAAAAGAAGACTGGCACCAGTATTTTATTTAGTGTTGTTTATTAACAGAGGTTACCTGCTAATGGCATTAACAGTTATTTACACACAAGAGATATAAATGGAACTATAATCACCTATAACAAAAAAGATGTAAGATGTTGTTGGTAATCCAAAGTAAATTTACAGCAAATTGTTACAGTGTAAACAAGTTCATTGTTCTAGGTATCCTATTAGTCTCATTCATAGCCAGTGTAAAAAGCACTGAATGCTGAAATTTGCACCTGGACTGCAGGAGAGGTACTCTTAGTGAATTACCTCAGAGGTACTCTGGACAGCTCTTGTGTTCAGGCACACCCTTATTACCTTTAACAGAAATATCAACCTTTCATTATAGATATACACACACACCACATTTGTCAAAGAAGATAATTGAGACCTATTAAGAAAGGTCTGAGGTAACTATTTCTGTCTAAAGTCAGCAGTGGATTGTCTCTTCTGCCCATTCAGCCCAACACAGTAAAACTGCCCTTTCAATTACACATTTCATAGTGTAACTATGGACAACACAATAAATAGCTGCTTCTGAGGTCAAAGTGTACTTTTTAGTGGTTGCACTGTACAACAAACACAGGGTTTTTTGTTTTTGGTGAAATGAAAAGACTTCAGTTAATTGTAAAGCATGACAAAAGTCTTTCTTTGTGAGCTGTTTCTGCTCTGTTATTGGCGCTGTCTTACACAAAAGCTCTGCTCAAAGTTCTTTCATTCCAATAGGCAGGAACCCCAAGGCATCCTTTATTCTTTCTTCCCCAATGTGTTGAAGCTTTGTCAGCACTGAAGAGATTTAGCTTCTCTTAGTTATCTTTTAAAAGAAAACTCTTACTCTGGAGTGATGCCTGTTGAATGAAATGTCACATTTGCTTAGAGTTTTGTTGCTAAACCAGAGGAGCATAGACAGAACCAATCTACAGCGTCTGACTTCGTGTCCATATTCATGTTTATTCCACAGTCACCAGGGAAGTATACAAGATTTGTAGCCTGCACTGTCAGCTCAGTTTCCAAACACTTCCCCTGTATTTGTGAGCTTGTGAATCACACTCATTCAAAAAAACAGAGAAAAGGAGGATTAAGTTTGACTGATAGAAGCCTGGTCATTTGTAAGACCATGCAGCTCTGGTGTAAAATGATTATTAGCGGAGTCAAGAGATACCAATGAATCACGAAAAAACACTTAATCTTCAAATAGCTTTTCATTACAATTTTATAGACTGTGACAGTGTTATATACGAATATAAACCCTCTCTTGCTGTGGCGTTGACATTGATTCAATTTCCCTTAAAACTGAGGAGTGCTGTAAATTAATTCTATGTCTGCTGGGATTCCTCCATTTCCAAAGGGTCATTTATAATATATGAGAGGGTAAATGGTTGGGACCTGGTGAAAGCAGAGGCTAATGTTAGATTACAGCAGCTGGAGATGACCCAGCAGGTTAGGAGCAGCAGAGAGGGGAGCCTGGCAGTAATAAGCCTCAGCGGGATCCTACGGTGATGCATCAGCGTTCCACACACTCCAACACAGACAGTGCAGTTAAACCCAAAATGGAGACCAGTGGTGCACATCAGTGGCTTAAAGCAGTGTGAGTGGGGACACAATAAAATATGGGCCTACTTATTTGAGATGCTATGTATTCAAAGAAAAGAAAAAAAGAAAAAAATGTTCTCTACTGTAACTGTATGGCTCTGATTTTAGAACTTCAGCATGTTTCTAAGGAGTGACGAATACAGAGATTTTATCTGGCTTACTTCTCATTAAAAAAAACAGTACATATTATACTCAATGTAAGTTGCTTGGAGATGTGAGATTCAGACGTGCTGTAAAGTAATTGTAATATCTATGCTTTATCATCAAGAAACAAAATACAACATAATACATAGCACTATCCTGCTGGAAATGTCCTCATTTTTACACAGTTATGGTCACTAGTTTCCAGATTAATGTGACCATAGATAATACACATCCCTGCAAAGGTCTGAATTAATTGATTTATGATCAAAATATCAGCCATATCAGCCCTAAATAGAGCCCAGAAGAAAAAATAAGTATTTCACAGGGTCTTTTTTGAGGACTCTTTGCAAAACCCATACCCTATTATGGTCTCTGTCAGCTTTAACTGAATTTTTCTTGTGGTTTTAATAACATCAACAGACTTACTTATGATGGAATGCCCAGCTGATTACCTGCCAGGTCAATGGCTGTAACAACCTTGCTATGTATGAATAAATGAAGCCATAATATCCTATGAGTGGTGGAATGGAAATGAGTTTGGAGTTTAAAAGCAGTGCTACTCTCTGAAAGTAAAACACATCAAGCAAGTCAGAACTGAATACTCTTTCTACTTCCATGTGTCTGATAAGAATACATATTCATGTGTATCCAGTTTTCATCAAGGTGTTCTGTAACTCTCGGCACTGGCAGAGCACAATTCAGTCCTGGTGACACTGGAGCAGAAACCTAGTCCTCTCTCCATCTCTCCATTGTATTATCTGAAGGCGCTTACTTGTCACACATGCATGTGCTATGAGGCACTATCAATAGTGTAAGAAAAGTTTTGTAAGATGTCAAACTGGAAAACTGAAAACTTGACACAGACAAAATCAAATCAAGACATTCTGTACCAGAATCAAAGAAAAGAGAGGACTTAGGAAACTTAAAATTGGATATACCTTTGTGTACAGCAAGCAAAGGTATTGCTTGTGTACAGTCACATTCAACTAAAGAATTATGACGGTATTCAAATTGTGCTGTTAGAATCAAAAAAGTCTAACAAAGTGAAATCTGATGTTTTTAGCTTGTTACAAGCATTTATTTTAACATTTTAACAATATAAATGTTCAGCCCTTGCACAGACATTGTGGTGCTGACCTACCTCCAGCAGGTCTGGTTTTTTTTATGGTGTGTTGCACTCTATGTATACTCTATGTAAGAGGTGTACATAACAGCTCAATTACTCAATTACAATCCTATTAAGAACTAAGTCAATACATTTATGGTGCAAGATTTAAATTCACTCACACTCAACTGAAATTGTAAAAATAGTTCCTTAATTACACCAAAAGATGTACAGTTTCATCCAATCATGTTTCAAGTGTGACTCGAGCTCTACCTTCTTGCCAAAATATAGTCTTTTCTGGTTTAAAAAAACCCGAGATGTTAACAGAGGCCAAATGCTGAGCTTGAGACTTAAAAATGTCAATTAAAAAAAAAACAGTGGGTGATGCTGCAGAGGCTTTTCCTCCTTTCTAGACTTGTCTATATTGTTCTCCTTTTTGCCGTTCACTCTTATTTGGTAAGAATTTATAATAAAAAATTATATACTGATAAAAATGATATAAATGGCTTCACTGATAACCTTAGACATTTGACTTTTACTTGTTGATGCTGGCGTTTGTGCTTTATCTTCCTAGAAAACCTGAAAGGCCAAGTCTGCAGGAGTCTTTTTGTTAAATAATCAGGAGAACTGCCTGCCCGCTTATCAAGGATCTCTCTGTTAGCATTCAGCACACTGCTGTAGCTGGTAATGTGTTCTGGGCCATAATTTCTACCCGTGTCTCAGCTGGATCTGAAAATAAGTGAGATTTATGGTGTCAGGCTGAGTGACATGGGCAGCATGAGAAGTGGAAGGCTGGGCCTCCCGCTGTTGCGATTCGCTTCTGCCTCAAACCCGTACAAACACATCCACATTCTGACCCCAACTTCAGCTACAAATGAACAGGTCAAACACAGTGTCAATTGCAGGATTTGTGTGACTGCATTATTCATTGTACTGCAGAAAGAAAATGAAGTGATAAATATGGTGTTTATGCTGAATGCGTGTACCTGTTCATGTCAACGTTTCCCTGTTGTGCCTATCCTAAAGCAAGCAGTGTGTGCAGATAGAATAAAAACTCACAGGCCAAAGCTATGAAAACCCATTTGAGCTACAACACCTGACCTGCTGTATTTACTACCTTGACTGATGGCTTGTGACATTGGATATAAGTCTCTTTAAGACCCTTGATTTCAATTCAAGAGCAAAAGCATTAAAGAGTCTATAAAGTATGGCACTAGTCAACAACCTCATAGTAAATCAAATATTCATCATTCTGATAAACATTTTCATCCCTCAGTAATAATGTGTACGTGAGAAGAAACTAAAGTGGGCATACATGCACAGTGAAACATATTTAGGCCTTAAATGCCACTCAGACAGTGAGCTATTAAGCTGACTAAAAGAGATATGTCCTTTCATCAGTTCTTCTCTCCACATTGTGTAATGCTCAATATGGCACTTTCTCCCCTGTATTCCAGTGGGCGTTTAATTGGCTATAGAAGCGAGAAACATGGAGGAGAGTAGGAATAAAGGCCTTGGTAAAACCATGCAGAGCGATACATCACTGCATGACAGCGCATTGAAGTGGTGGGATGGTTGTGAAGCCAAGACACTGCCTTTTAATGAGGGTCCCTCTCATGCTCCTTTCTCTTCTCTTCCAAGTCCCGCACTTCCAGGAATGAACCAGAAACTCTACTGTCTTTATTTTCCTCTTTCCCCTTGTCTTTTTTTGGAAGATGGGATGATGCGGCTGAAGTATGCAATGTGCTAACTCCACTTGGCGGTCATCCCTCACTGCCCTCTGAAATACCTCTGAGCGCTTTTCAGCAGCAGTTCCTTGTCTGGGATACATAGCGATGGCAGAGATTTGATCTGCTCATTATGGTTGGCCATGGATGGCAGAGAGAGGATTAACTCAATGGCTGCTTTGATAGTTGATCTGTTCAATAAAAAAAATGTTCCTGTGTTTCAAATACATGGGCCAGACATGCCCATCAAAGAGGCCAGAGGGGTCAGGCACCATATAGTTTCTAGAGTGTCTGCTCTTCTTGCATTCTTTATAGGGGGTGGAAATAAAGTGGCATTTTAATATGTATGTAGATATATAAGACATAAGATATAAAGTGGGTAATTCATGTCAACATACATGATAGAAATTAACCACACAAAAGTGGCACAAAATATCCAATATGGGTGGAATTGGTAATTGTACGTAATGGCATTTGGCACATTTGCTGTAGACACAACACAGTGAATAAAGTAATTTCACATAAAAATAGAAAATGTGTATATGGAGGTCAAAAATCCTTATTGCTGCTCAGTTTCTTTTATGTCCCTTGAAAGCAAAGTTTTAGCTAACAAAATGTGAATGTATAATGCGAGCACTTAAGTCAAAGCTTTGACAGAAGTGTCTCTGAAGCATTGAAAATCTTTCCAAATGTATGCCCATGACTTTGACTTATGATGACCATGTGAATGTCAATCTAAGTAGTCATAAAATCACCTCAAAAGACACTTTTTACTGTAATAAAAAGAGCTGCGACTGACTTGTAGGCGGAATGATTCATATTGTGTTGCTGCCCTCTCAACCTTCAAAAGAATCTCAACCAATGACGTATCAAGAACTCATTCATTTGAGCTGCTTGTGCAGTTATGCAAGTGGACTGACAACACAGTTCGTGTAAAGTATTAAGGATTTTAGTCACACTGAATTCCTCAGCTGTGAATTATTTATGAATGCATATGATTTATGGAGAAACTTTGACTGCGGGGAGGTGTCACAATGACACGCTGCTGACAGGACAAATCCCACCGCAAATATTAATCACACGATGATTTATTCCCAATTCTTTTATCTTCTAAGCTAATTGACAACATGATTATTTTTCTTCAATTTAAAGTGACTACAAAATACCATAACCATTTTAAAAATGAAAAAAGACAAAAACAAAATAAAACTGTGATTTTCTGTGATGCAACAGAGTTTAGCTTCACACAGTTATGATACTCTGGTATGTTAGTTTGTTTTCATCCCATCTCTTGTAAGCCTGTCTGACCATGAGTGTACATTAACATAGTATTTATTAGATTTGTAGTTATTGACTGGTGGCACTAGAGGGACAGAGCCACCATGGGCAGCCCAGTGGCCATAAATTGCCGCTCGCACTTTGAAAGGGAGCATGTAAATGTAACATGACTGTATGTGGAAGTTCAAAATTCTATGTTTATAGGACATATTCCCTGCAGTTCTCATGAATACCATATCTTTTATACATCTAGATCAGTGGGTTAGAGGAGAAGAGTGCAAGTTCCTAGTAAATTTCAACAAAAGTGAAGAATCTTAAAGAATCAAGGTCAGGCACTAGGGGCACAACTACCTCTAAGCACACCTTCATGGGATCAAGGGTGGGTACGCTGACTGATGCTGGCTTTGGTATAGCAATGCCTTACATGTATTCTTGCTGTTTGCTCATTGAATAGGGGCTTGCCTTCGTAATTCTGCTTAATTTCAGCCTGGTATCTGTCACATTTAGCCATTTGTTGAAGAGTTCTTTAACAACAGAAAGGCATGTCTGTAGGGGGATGACCTGCTTATCTCGTTCTGATTCCTTCACCCATCTCTGATAGAGATCCATACTACCAGCTTAGCTTGGCTTAGCTTGGCTTAGGTTCCCTCTGGACACAGACCTCTCGTCATGCACATAGGGGTCAGGCCAATTGTAGAGTCTATCAGCGATAAGAAAACACATACATTCCTCTAAAACCCCAGTGGGAAAAGATTAAAGTCAGATTTAACAGAACAGTGTCAGAGTCTGTCAGAGATTTTAACACTTACTGGGACATGGGGCTTATGGATTTATGTCACTTTGAGATTGATCTGGTAGTCTGCATATTGTCTCACTTCAACCCCGCATTTTTTTTCATGTTGGATAGTGTAGAAACAGTTAAGAGAACTAAGAGGTCTACAGTGACAGGCATGTATGCATACAGCCTCCCATTAGAGAAACAGAAAAGTTAGAGGCTCCAAAGGGTACAGTTTCAGCCAGTTTCTGTAGGTATTGAAAAACAAGTCTTACAATGACCATATTGTTTTATCAGTGAATTATGCTATGTTTCTCAGGTCATCATTAGAGAATTGCAAAGACATAGTTAACAAGTAATTTGACTTCACTTGTGGAGAAGCATCAAAAGCTGTATGGAAAGGTTACCTGTTTTGATGGTGACTGATGCTTTTTGAATGTCACTGTAATGAGGTTAGCTTTAAAATGTAACAATCCCATCCCACTCACTTGTGATCTTTCAATTAGAAGAATAATTTCAAGTATGGATTCTTCTTGACTGACACTGGGCTTGTCATTAAAGCTCAAAGTATCTGCTTTTGTTGGAAGTAAATCCCAGTGTGCAGTTGTATCATGTTCAGTAGTTCACCCACTCATTCCTCCCCCTCTGTGAGCAGTACAGGGAGAGTCAGTGTCAGTGCTTTTAAAATCTCATGACAAAGACGTTAGACAATATGGAAGTTGTGAAGCCTTGCAATCTCAAGTACTTCTATCATGTTCTGGATTAGAGAAGCATTTGTCACAATCTGTTGTCCTAATTGGCATTACATGTAGTAGGCCTCATGTACACAGGACTGCAGCCTCAATTAGTGAAATCACTTTATCATCAGTCTCTATAGTATGTACTAATGAACTGCTCACTTGGGGTCCATCAATCAGCCTCTTATTGTAAACTGTGTCACTCATTCTAAGTGAAAAATGCTAGGTTTTATCCAGTTCCATTAAAACGCCAGGGTCATGCAACAGAAGCCCAGCTGTAGTGAAACAGACTGGCTGTAATCAGGTAGTTTACCCAGTCTTTATAGTGCACACTGCTCTGATAAAGAGTTTGCATTGTATCATGCCCATGATGCATTTCTGCAGCATTAGCTGGCGTGTAAGTGCTTATGTCTGTATGTCTAACAATGTGTTTGATAAATGGTTCTCCACATTTCACTTGCCTGGCAGAAAAGATGTGCATTGCAACAGAGGGAATAGAATGGAAAGAAGTAAAATAAAACATTCATTGGACAATGCTGATAGATTACTTTATCATACGGGAGCCGAAGTGGCCAGAGAAGGCCAGGGTGATGATGTATTGTTTAACAATACTTTGGAACAGTATGTGAATACAAATGGCTGCTCTCATTTCTTCTCATCTCTATGCCTTCAAACTCTCATGTGAGTGAGCACAGTTTGGTGTCTCAGCTAGAACAGGAAGACTGATGAGTCTTGATATGATGTATGCCCTGTCCTCGTGCTCTGTCTCCATCACCAGGCATCCACAGCATGGGTAATGACGATGAGGGCAGTCTGGACAGAAGCATATTACTTCACAATGGTAAAAGATAATGAACCAACCTCCTGCTGTGCAGGGGTATCTGTTCAGGCATCCAATTACTGCATTAAAATCTAACACAAGATGACCCAAAAACACACAAAGTGAAATGGTGGCTGTCAACACAGAGAGGCAGAGCTTGACAAGGGAGGTGATTAATCTATGTCATTGTCATTAATTGTTAATATACTCATGTATGTTTGTCTGGAGCAAACGTAAAACATACTGAGAAGGAAGAAGTGGGGAAAAAAGAGAAAAAAACATTTAAAAAAGTAGGTGAAAAATAAGCAAGCTAAAATATGCAGGTGGTATTACAGTTGACAGAGTTCTGAGGCATTTGCTCACTCTAAACTAAAACTTTTGAGTACTTCTTTCATTTTCTGCTTTTGAAATAATTGCTGCCTTGGCAGAACTTCTGCCTCACGGTTTGAAATTGGTGACAAAGTGGCGAGTGGTGCTCTAAACCCTCCCAGAGCAGGTGGATATGTGACAACACACAGGAGGAAACCCTCTTCAAAGAGAGCAGACATAAAGAGCTCCTCTTTCAAAATGATAGCGCTGCTTTCCTGCAAGTGTCACCCATGGCAGAGCCTATCACTTGGCTGGAGAAATGCAATGAAAATATTTTTTTTATTATAATCTATTCTGGCAAGGGTGCAATAATTTACAACACATCATAAATGTGCAAGAACTGGGTCTGAGAAGCTACTGATGTAATGGGCCATAAATGTGATCAGACCCAAAATAAGCTTCCAATTACCAATAGACATTAGCTTTATTACATTGCGACCTTTAGAGACATCATGAGTAATAGATCTTCATTCAGTTTGAGTTTTTTCTGATCAAAATGGAGCTGAATCTGCTTTTACATTATGACAAATTTCAGTCAAAGCTCATCAGACTAATTAGAGCTAATCACAGATGAATAGATTTTCTTAAGAAGCTGTTTTGTCAACAGTTACCTTCTGTGTGCTCTGTGAAGTCTCCCCTCTTATCTTGATTAAAAAAGATTTGAGAATTAGCCTGTTTGTTTCACTCTCTCCAAATTAACTGAAAACATCAACTTTTTCTCCCTTCTGCTTTTGTTTTGCTTTTTTCTATCCATTACATTGATTTCACTCCATCCCTGATCAAAGAATTGTTCCAAAATTGAAAAAGAACACCACAAGAATAACAAAAGCACCAAAGGGACTACGTTAAAAATGATTTCGCTGCTTCTTGGATCTACAGTATTAAAGCTAATGACAAACGCAGCTAGACAGTTATTTCTGTTGCAGCTCAGAGAAGCAATATATTCATGATTCTGTGATGTGATGTTTATAAAACTGCAGATCCAACTAAATATCAACAGTCCAGTCTGCAGCTTTAGGAAACTTTGAACTATAATCAAATATTGCCTCCTACAAAAATGTATCCATTTTTATCCCAAGGTGTGAAACAAGGCAAAAACAATATAATATTTGTGTTTTATTTGGCCAACGGTCAAAAATGGAGTCACTCTGTTTCTGGCAGATGCATCAGCAATATGTAAAGCTTTCCAGAGGAACACATCCACATTTTACAGATGAGATACTGATACTGTAACCACAGACTTGGAAACTGTCAATGCATTTAGAATTCACCTCTGTGGCATCCTGCACCAATAATAACTAGAACCAGGGGGACATGTTTGATGAAAATCTTGACACACTCATCTGAGTCAGCCTAAGTTACTGCTGTGCATCATTATATTTCTTGCCAACAAAATGACACCTTTCAAAACTTCTGAATCAGTACTGTTCAATATTGGGAAAATGTACCATGGTCAGTCTACTCTTTTCCCCCCTATGTGAAAACAACAGTAAAAGGAAACCAGTAGATATTTTCAGCCAAGTGTCTGCAATTGTGTTTGTACTTGGGGGGGGGGGCATACATCTTATTTGCAGTGTCCTTGTGTGGATTATGTGTTCACTTAAAATATTTGTTTTCATCAGACGTTACAGCATTTTCCTGACCTCACCATTTAAACAATCATCATCATAACTTATGTGATTAACATATATTCTGTGGCACATTTGAAATATAGTAAAAGTGTGCTACTTTCCCATATTATTCACTTTTATTAGGGAGACCACAGTTTTACGTTATAAAACCTGGTGTATTAGAATTTGACCATGTTTTGTCTTGAGAAAGTGATGGTGTGAGGTGATGTATCTTGTGTGTGTAACAGGGGATGAAGGCACTGCTTTTACATTACCTTACTTCCTCTTTTCTATCAGAGATGAATGTAGCAGGGAGGAGGGAGAGGACCTTATCTGTGGGCCTTTTCATGCCACAGTGAACCCAAGTAATCTAATTCAGCCTTCCTCTTTCTCGCTTGTGTGCTCCTCTCACATTGGTGCATGCAGATTGGAAAAGCCTTGTGTGTGTGTGTGTGTGTGTGTGTGTGTGTGTGTGCACAAGCGTATGGGAGAAAGAGAGTTAAGAAAAGGGTCAGTAGAAGACAGAGTTAATGAGTTATTTATGTCTTTTAATGTATAAATATTTGTATTGTGTCTTATGTACAGTACCATGGTGTGGCTGGAGATGTGGCGCACTTTAAGAAGTCGTCTTAGTGGGTGATGCAAATGGAAGAAAAACATGAGGAGAAAGTGCACGGCCAAAACACACAATCAAATCAAATATCATTGTTCCAAATCCTTCTCTTTTGAATAAAGTTCTGAGCATAGAAACATTTGAAAGGTTGTTATAAAAGGTATCATCTGACTTTTATGATCACTGGCACGTTAAGCTGCTTCATTTACCCAACAGCAAATAAGATGGTTTGAACTATCTCTTCATGTAGGGTACGCACAACTGATACAGCATAGTTCAGCAAATAAGTCTGATATTGGGTTCATTGAGTAAAATGAGTTGAATAACCAGAATGAGAAGGAGAAACTGGTAAGAAACTGGAAAGAAACTGGTAAGAAAGGTGTGTGCACTCATTTAAACTGTTAATTTCTACAACAACAATCCAGTCAGTATAGTCACTGATAGAAATTTATACAACTAAATAATACCAAACAAGTCAAAGTGAAATGTTATTTGATGTGTTTTCTCATTAACTGGTGATGGTAAAGTGTCTCCCTGAATCTCCTCTTTAGGAGCAGAGATAATCATGGAAATCATTTCTGCAGTTTTTCCGCAGTCAAAAATGTGGGAGCAAACTATATATTCCTAGAGCAAGGAAAGCAGGCTGTTGATACATCAGCGACATGAAAAGAATGTGAAAAAAGGAAGTGGGCCAATAACAGAACATTGAACATACGACTTCAATTATCCTGAGAATGGATTGGTGGGTGAGGATGCCTCATTCTTTTCTAAATCCAGGAACAGCCACCCACAGGCATCTATCATCTACACAGCTATGGGCAATACTTTGAGAGTAACAAACACGCAACAGTCAGGTCTCTATCATGCAGATCACAAGCACCAAAATAGAAATGAATGCAATCTTCAGCAATCAGTAGTGACGTGACAGTGTGTATTTCTTTTTAGTCACTATAATTGATTCCTCTCATTTATTCTCCTGAATGTATCCAATTTATATCAAAAGCAATGCTCCATGGGTTGCAGAACAAAGCTACAAGCATTTATGACAGATTAGCTATGTGAACTTCTATAGGGGTGAATCTACACAACAGACTATCTGTGTCTTGCTGAGACATACAGCTTTGGGCTTACCCTCAGGCCAGAGACAGCTTCAAGATTTTATCTGAGGACTGCTGTAAGCTATAGATAGTTGCTTGTTGTCTGCTCCTAAATGCTCTCTGTAGGCACAAGCTTAAAGTTACCTCCACCTTCTCTGTGTCCAACTTCTTAACTCATACATTGATTAAGTGGTTCCATGCAAAACCCCTCACAAAAACAATCAATCAAGTACATGTATTTGAGTACTGTCACCAAAATACACTTTGGATGTAAAAATTAAATGCATGGAATACCATTTTGTAATTCTGTTTCTATGTATTTGTTATATTCCGTTTGGGATTCATTTAGAAGATATTTAATCTAAAATGCATGTTTCTTCATTTCATAGGCATATCTATTTAATTTAATGACATCTTTTTGTATAGCTTTTTTCCCCCTAATCCTCTTAATATTAGTTGAAATGACATTCCAGACAAATGAGGTCAACAAATGAAAACCACAAAGCCTCCACTAAAGCCTCCTCATTTTGGATTAAGTTTTTTTTATTTATTATGTAAAGTGTACTATTTTTACATATATAGTTACCTTTTTTCAGGTTTATTTATTTACATTGTGTAGTGCATGGATCCTAATGAGCTTTTTTGTCTCTTTTGAGAGCAGATCCCTTATATGTACTCTGTTTTCATTTGGACATAAATTCATCCATCCATTTTCTATACCCATTTAATCCGTCGGTCGGGTCCGACTATCCCAGCGGTCATTGGGCGAGAGGCGGGGTACACCCTGGACAGGTCGCCAGTCCATCACAGGGCCACACAGAGACAAATGAGACAAACAACCATGCACACTCACAGTCACTCCTAAGGACAATTTTACAGTCACCAATTAACCTAACATGCATATTTTTGGACGGTGGGAGGAAGCCGGAGTACCCGGAGAGAACCCACGCATACACGGGGAGAACAGGCAAACTCTACACAGAAAAGCCCCAGGTGGGGATCGACATATGTTGGATTTTGTGAATGCATCGCATCTTATATGTAAAACAATTATCTGAAAAGAAAATTCTAAAAGCTTCTAAATACAGTGTAGGACTAATATACTGATATGAATTAAAAAGTATTCAAAAGTAGTCTAGCATGCAACATAAAGACATCTGATATGGGCCCTCTGTTTTTATTTAGATGTGAGAAAACATATTATTATCTGTAGTATTTCATTGTCACGTAAAGGTCCAGTTTGTTGGATGAAGTCACATCAAGCTGTACAAACCACACAGCTCCAATTATAGTGGCCAATATAAACATAAATGGCTTGCTTTAAAGCTGGAGTTTAGTTTGTCCCTTCAGGTCTACAGTGGTAACATGGAGGGAAGAGAGTATTTAGATATAAGTGATTCATTCTACAGTATTCCAGTATGGTTGCTATATGACTCTCAGTTGACCAGTTGGATAATAAGCATCTCCCACTTTTTTCAGTACTCTTAAGATATTGATACAAAACAGCATTAGAGAACCGAACTGAAATGTTTTCATTTTGATGCTCCACTCCAAAAGCTACTGCAGAAAAGGTACGCTGGCGTGGCGACACAGTGTTCACTTCATTTGATGTTTTGTTGGAAATGTTGGTCTCCAGTGGTTGGTTGGAGAAATGCAAGCATCCCCCCCCATGGAAATTGATTGTAATGGATGCCACATCAGACAGACTGAGTTTGACAAGACTACATCGTATCTGATATTAGGCAAAGCAAGTACCATTGGAACATGACTCATCAAATGGCGACGCTAGAGAATAGGGAACTAGGGTTTTAGTATGATAAACATTGTGAAAAGGTCTATGTCAACCCAAGACATGTTCCTCCTCTGGACCTAACCAAATTGTTTTGTAGCCTAAACCTAAGCGAAAAAGAAGGCGAGTCTAAAAACAGAAATAAACTTTGGCTAAAATGACACAAAATGTAATAGGAGTACACAGCAAGTGAGATGGAAACAAATCTGCAACGAAAAAAAACATAATGGTCCCAGAGGGGACACAAACCTCCTGGATGAAAGTACTTGGAGGCTCATAGAAAGTAGGAGGGAAAAAGAAAATTTTGACATACTACAAGTTTATAATGTTCAAAGGGAAATTAATATGTTTAGCAAAGTGCATCAACCTAGTTTTAGCACATTTTGTCATGAGATTTGTTTGCACTATTCCATGAATATGATGAATTTTCTCCTTCATGTTGACACGAGTCATGATTAAAAGGGCAGCCATTCTTGGCCATCTCTAAAACAATATATTTTTTTCATTTTGTTAATATGCAAATTTTGATTCAAAGCACAAGTTAAGTATATGGTGCCCTACATTCCCAGGATGCACCATTTCATATTCAGAGTAATGAGCTGTGTATTTTGGCGCTGCGCTGAGCTAGAAGTGGCATTACTCACCATGGCAAGAGGCACTATGCCCGCTAGTTCTTGCTGTGCCAGGCGGATCTCCGTCTCAGCCTCTTGTGTGGCCGTACGACTGCCGGGATATTCCACCTGCCAGGCTATCCAGCGGCTGCCTGTCGGCTCTGGGAAGCTTTCCATTTTCAGATCCACCTGGAGCACCCTCTGAACTCCAATCTCAGATCTATGAGTGTGCACGGAAAAAAAGTGCACGCGAATGGTTAAACAGATGGCTGGGTGATATTTTGAAAGAGAATCAGATGCGGGTGGCTGTGAGTGCTCAAGTGTGTTCATAAACTCATTCAAATTGCTTTCTGGTGTAATGACAACAAATGGCAAAGGCTGATGAATGTGTCTGAGGTTCAGATCTACAATATGATATTTCACCAACAAAATTTTTCAAAATGCCAAGCCCTCCCTCACTGAAAATCCATTTTCTTTATTCCTCTTGCATTTAGCTGTAGATGATAAGTTCTGTCAATAGAATAACCTACAGTATCGACATAGAGTATGATATCTTGGCTTTTCTCAGAGCAATTTAAAGAAATGTTTCACTACACTTCCCCCTGCTGAGGTGTTGATGGTTGGTTTGTCACTGGTGCCCTTGTTTGCTCTACAAGAGTGTAAATATACAGCCTGCTTTGGCACAATCTACTGCAGGCCTGAATTAAGTCAGACAAATGGAGAGCGTTGATAATAAAATTTCCCATGGCGCCATAAGTCTCTGGTGCTCACAGTTTAAATATAGCCTAGAGGCAGGAAAGGTCAGCATTGCACGGGGGCTGGAAGAGATGGGAAATGGCACAAGATCTGTTAGCCACGTCTCGCGTGTCAAATGGCAGGACTCCTGGCCAATAAATTTCATGCACGGTCTCTGTGGCACACAGGCACAAAACGGTATCATGTAATTTGGTGAAGGGGAGAGATGCAGAGGAGAAGAGATGAATAAATCCAGATGGCACTTTCTTTGGAGAGAGAGGTTTATGTGCATATAACATGTAGAAATGACTGAGCCATGAAGCAGAAAATTTAAAGCTAAATTCACAAACAATGTGAAGATTTGAAGAAAGGTAACACATATGTGGGACCTCTTAGAAAGACAACACATGTAAATATATACAATTTTTAATTATGAAAAAAGGAGCCTAAAAATAGTAAAACCATAAATAATAGAAACACTTTATCTGCTGCTCACATATTCACATAGGACACTACTTCATTCTCATAGCATTCATTTCTGCACTGAGAGAATGACAGAATTGCTGCTCTGCAGAGCACAACAACCCAATTTTCACATCCAACAGAGGTGTACATAAATAATTAAGATGACAACCAAATAACTTGTGTCACATTTCATAACATTGTACCAATCACAGCTCTCGAGCTGTTGAGGACTCTCCAACACTGTGTGGCCTGATATAATTTGCTCCATAATGCTGGAAAACTACAGTTGCTAATCCCTGTTTGCAGACCAATAAAACTACGATGTTCATCGGGTAAACAATGTGAACAGATGATGCACTAAATATCCTGGAACAAACCTCTGAGTGCTCCACAGTCACCAATTGTCACACAAACTCTGTGTCAGTCATCTACCCACATGGCCTACTTTCCTGAGCATAGGCAGATTTTTACTCTTGGCAGGTTTCTCTGGCAAACATCACACACTTGATGGGAAAGACGGGAAAAGAGTAAAAATGACTGCACAGCAGAAAGGTTTGTTTATACTGTACGTACACTACCGGCTACAGTAATGGAACTCACACCCTCACAAGTTAACAGGTCTTCAGAAAGAGAGAGAGATGTTGTTATTAGCTTTTTATTCCCATCAGAGATTTCTATTATTTTCCTCTTGCACAATCTAGTTGGTAGAGTTTAATAGCAGATGTGAATGTTATGAATTTTCTGAGGTTTCTCACATGTCTTAATGCAATAAAAGGGCCGACAAAGTACTGAGTTTATGAGCATGCATACTGTAGCACAGACAAGTGCAAAGACAGAAATACAGTCAAATACACACTCAAATGTGTACTCAAATACATATAGATACAATAACTTGCTTTCTGGACGTCACATTTGCACGTTAATTCATGAAAATATTGCAATGTATATATAAATACATTTAGATGAAAAGGTTTCAAATACTTTCATCTAAAATCTTGAAAGTAAATATAAGTCAAGGAAAGGTGAGGAAGTCTAGATGATAGCTGCATGTCCCAGAAAAATTCAAGATAAACTGTATCTGGAAAGAAAGATCTCACTCTAACACAACTACAGAAAGGTTTGGCTGATGCAGGAGGGGTGGTAGTGCAATGTTTCACTGTGCAGCATTAATGCACAAACTCGATCTGCATGAAAGAGTCATCACAGTGAAATTTCAACAGTTAACTCCTCAACACAAAGGGCAAGATAGGTAATCATCGGAATAAGTCAAAATCTTTCTAGATACAAGTGCTGTGGACAGATTAATTAAAATTTGATTGTTTTGGAAATAATCTCTACTTTAGGAGAACAAAAAGGCCAACATGCAGTATGATAAACAAAGAAGACCTTGTTAAATATTAAGCAAATAGGTAGATGTTGTGGGCAGTGGCACAGGAAACACTGTTACGGATTTCACAAAATGTCACAAAGTCTCATACTTCCTACTTTATATTGTACAAGCTAAAACCTTACGAGTGCAAATCACAGGAAACGCAGGAAATAAAAAGACATTTTGGGCTCTTAACCAAATGCAGACAGCATGTCCATTTTTGCTCTACTTGACCTCGATTGGCAAAGGTCACTAAATAAAACCTACCAGGAGTGTTGGTGTCAGGGAGAATGCAATGTAGACTATGAATCGCTGACAAAAACCACAGAAACCAGCCTGCCATCCTGATTCTGAATCTCCTCTACAGGTCAGCTAATCACATGGCCTACTGGGGGAAGCTGTTCATTTCTCTGTCACTTCAAGCATGGGGTCTAATTCAATTAGCAACAAAGAGCCTGTGGATGTGTGCCACACAGCTGGTTTCAGTCTGATAATTATCTGTAAACTAGCTGCTGTTTTACGACATCTGAAGCCAGATGACAGGAGGATAGCCATAGGCAAGAGGGAAAGGCTCTGTGGATAAAAGACCCTAAAGCTGGAAGCAGCTGGCCCTCTAGCTTTGGAGACTGAACTGGGGAGGAAATCTGACATGACAAGGTGCTGCAGGAGATGATGACAACAGACTCACTCAGAATAGCACAGAGATGGCAGAGAGGATGATGTTTAGGCACAGCCAGGATGCCCATTAATCACAATGACACTAGCAGATCTGTAGCACACACAGTAATGCATGATGAAACTTAAGTGAGTTGTTTAACATCATTCTGTAGCTGTTTATGTAGCACTTTTCATATCAAAACAACACAGTGATGCTAATCATCTGTTATTACTGTCCTGTCATCAATTAATGTCCTGTTATTAATGTCCTGTCATCAATAACAGGTATGTTAACAGATGACAGCTACTCACACCACTAAAACTGACAGTCCGCAGTTGTCAAAAGTTAACCCAAACTTGTGTCATATATATCCATGATCCATCCATTAATTCATACATACCCATACACCAACTTTGCTGAATGCTGACAAAGATTACAACTGACACTGGGCAAGAGGCAGGATATAACCTGGAGAAGTTCCACATATGATCACAGGGCTGACATGCTGCTGAAAAAGGGCAACTGGCTCCAGTGCTTGAAGCAGCAGTGAGCTAGTGCTACATATTCCAAATATTATTCCCAAGGACATCAACGTGCACTACTGCAACAGAGAGGGAAGGAATTCAGCTATCCTACAGTCTGTAAAGACCACCAACTGCAGGAAAGCACTTTACACAGCAAGACTGAGCGTGAGCTGCCAGCCACCATGAAGAGTGGTAAAACAGATGTTTCTTTTTATCTGTGGGCTGATGCTCTGACCAGTTTCAGAGCCTCAGTGTGAGATGCTTTAGTCTGTAAACATGTGTTGTTAAATTTATTTAGATTTTATTCTCTCTCTTGCAGCCCTGAGAACAAACTAATAGAAAATTAGAGTTTCAACTTGGGTGTTGTGTTTCTGTCACTGTCGATCAGACCCGAAGCTGATGAATACCCTTGATTACAGTAGTTTGATTTGATTAAAAAAAGAATGCTGGTGTTTGTTGGGTTACTTATTTAGCATTGCATTAATTCAAATGGACCACATGTTTAAGCTCAGCCCACATACCATTAGACCAGTAGATCTCAACGACATCTGATTGATCAGCTGTTTCTCTTCTATGCATTCCCTTGGTAAATCTGAACCAGATTTGAAACCAATTTAAATGGGTTCAGCCTGCTTATCTTTGCAATGGAACCGTTGCAATGGAACCAACCTCAATCCCAGCTCTGTATCTGACTTAATCACCGTCATTACTGTCATTGATGCTGCTCTGTTTTGGTCTTGGCTGCTGCTCTCTGCCTCAGGTATTTAATGATTACACATGGCAGTGCAAGACAATCCCAGAATAGACCCATAATAAACAATATAAACTGCTGCAGTTATGCTACTGCATTTATTTGAATACTTCTCTATATAACAAGATATATCAAGTTTACAATCATTCATGACAATTAATGATAGCAACAAAGATGCTGAAATACAAAATATCTGAAAGTTTTGCTCAAAGATGAGTGAAATGATTAACAATCACAGCTGGGATAGGCTCAAGCCCTCCACCAACCTGCACAAGATAAAGCGAGTTTAGAGACGGATTGATGGATGGAGTGATTTAACGACTTCCTCATCTTTGCCAGCTTTGAATGTGTTATCAAACTTTTATTGTTTAACTTCTGTCTTCACTTATAAAAAGCCTTTTTGTCTTCACCTCCTCTCATCTTTACAGAAAGGCATTAGAGCACTATTGAATTTAGGCAGCTCGAAGGTGATAGAAAGATAGATTTTAAATGTCAAAATGAATAAACAGACATGGGACAAAGTTATTGGAAATTTCCTTTTCAGACGTTTTCTCCAGAGAAAGGGTGATAAGTTCTGTTGTCCCATTATCAGACTCACAGTGTCACTGTGACAGCCCTTCTTTAATCTCTCCGAGAAGTGATAGGATCATTGCGTCCACTGCCTCAAGGGGTCTAGAGACAGACAAAAAGCCTTTGTGGGGTGAATCAAGTGACAATTGCAAGTCCAGTTTCTTCAAATTTCCACTTGTAGATCAACTATTTTTAGAATGTATCTGATAATACAACTACACAAGGACTTTACTAAGTATTTTACATGCATTTCCCACATCCCACGGTGTAAGTAAGTAAGTAAGTAAATGAGTAAGCTTTATTTGTACAGTGCCCTTCACAGACCAGGGTCTCAAAGCGCTTTATAGTTACAACAGAGCAATAAACAGGAAATACATACAATTTGAAATTTAAAAGGCCAAGACAACTCAGTAACAATCATGTCAGCCTCAAGACAACAAAGCAAAAAAAAAAAAAACCTAAACAAATAAATAAGGTCTTGAGTTGTCTTTTAAAGGAGTCAACAGACTCCATCGAACGCAGAGAGAGCGGAAGATCGTTCCAAAGCCTGGGAGCAACAGCTTGGAAGGATCGCAAAGTTTACACAACATACCAAAGGTTCAGTAGAGCAAAAGGAAAGGCTGCTGATTCACTGTAACATTAGATGTTTATCTGAATAGCGCATTAAGATGTCTAATGCAAGCCGATGAGACCCAAAGTGAATGTGTGTGTGTGTGTGTGTATGTAGATTAAATTCTCATACTAGTTATGGGTGAAAAAAATAATCAAATTTGTGGCTTCAGTGGTGCCTGAAAACAGCACCCTGAAACTCTGCTGTTCTTATGCTCCTTCACCTGGAACAGTAATAAACCAGTCAGCAGAATGAAGCTAGGACACACAAATGCACACACACACACACACACACACATAGAAAAAGAAACAAACAATGCACATACACTGCTGTACAGTGGTATGTTGTGTATTCCTGCAAACAACTACTGTGAGTGTAACCACTCATCCAAGATTAATTTTTCAAAATGTCATACACACATATTGTTGAACACATACACATATACCAATAAGATATACATAATGTACCATTTACAGCTGTCACCTGTTTTACTATAACTTTCAAAGGATGTATTTGCATCCTCAAAAGACTTCTGCAACATGCAAATGCTACACTGTATGAGGACTCCACTTCCTTATGACAGCAAAAAGTCACAAAAATGATTACAGCTATCTTCTGAAAAAAAGTCACCCTTTCTCGTTAAGAGACTGAATGATAATAAAATAAAAATAAAAAAACTGCACACTCGACGAAGCTTTACAACTTAGTCATTTTGCGATTACTTATTACTTACTCATTTTTACCGGCCTTTAAAAATTAAATTACCTAAATGAAAAGCAAATTTCTTCATCCATTGCTGCAATTACATTACATTATATGATGCAATGGTTTCATTATGATAGGCTGTGGGTGGCACGAATTATTTTAGTGAGCACTGCAGAATAGGCCACAATGAGGTGACATAATTTAAGAGTGCAGGTCAAACTTTAAAATTAAATAGCGGGATAAGAAGCCAAGTGACAGAAAGCACACTGTAGAATGGAATCAACATTTCTAAACAACTGGTATTACAACTGCAGGATTGTGATTTTACTTAAAAATGTTTTAGTTTGTCATTTTAGCTGTATTCCATTGATTTCAGAGCTTTAGATCTTTGTCCATTCAAAAGGGAAAAAATCCATCCAACATTACCAAAACAACAGAAATTCCTCAAAGGGAGACGGAGAGGTTTTTGGGTTATTGGGAACTACTTTGATCGTAACTTCACTGATTAGCAAGGTTTCTGTGAACTGATAAATAGAGACTGACACAGTCATGTTTATTGTATACTGCATTTTCTAACCAAAAATAGTTGTTTCTTTGTCTCTAATTAACTAAATGTTGAAGTGTTATTAATTTATGAATTAATCTGATTATAGAATTTCTTGCAAAAGTACAGTGATGCAAGTAAAATACTATAGGCCTTCATTCTCTACATTTCTGTGTATTAGATGAATCATTTTGTTTTTTAAACAATAACATTATAGACAGAAAGGAAGACAACAAATGGAGTAATGATGAGCATTTGCATTGATGTTATGTTGGACAATAATAGCTGAATGGCAGCTAAAAAGCAAGAAAGACATAAATATTATTTATAATTAACAGTAACAGATTCATTTAATCTCTCGGTCTGAGAGGTGCCGTCAGAAGTGAATTTTCCTAGGCAACTACCAACAAGCAACCACCTCATGGGTCAGAGCCCCTTGCCAGGACTGATTTCTAAGAAAGGACTCCAATGATCACAGCACGAAGCACAATCTCACTTCTGAGGGGAGCTCAGTCACATTTTCTCAAACCTTTGATTAGCCACTCTGCAATCAAAGCAAATTACCCTGAGCCTGAATGTACTGTAGTCATAGATACATTCAAAAGCCAAAATCAAAGTGCGGATAACAATGAAAAAGTACACAGTGTCAAAAAGTAAAGAGAAGAAATACATAGGAACTGTTTCCATGGATACTTATTCTTCTTGTATCATTAGTCTAATTTCACAGATGAGTTTGAGTGCAAAGGTGGAGAGCTGCGCTGAAGGAAAATCAAACCTCCAAGTTCTCCAGAGAAAATCTAGCAGATAGAATATATCCACTGATATCTTTATACACCAAACATATATTTCTAGTCAAATGCAGAAGATTTTGAAAAAGGAGTAAAGCTAGAGGAGATCGTGGCAGCTAAGGGAACAGTGGAGTGGAAGTGCAGGAGGAAAAAAAAACACCCTGAGACACTATTACCTTTTCAATTCAGGTTTGCTCGAAATACAAAAGAGAAGTAGAGATAGGAGTAGAAAAAGATATAAACTCATCCTGAAACACTGTCAAATAAAGGGAAGACACAGAATAATACTGATAAATATCAGTGAGGTGTAGTCGTCTCTGTGGTTTTGGAGGTTCATGGCTATGTAGAGATATAGTCGTGGCCACAAGAGATTTAAGATTCAGGTTGAGGATAGAGAAAGTAAAAGAATGTAGTCTAAGATCATGCAAGAGAAGAGGAAAATGGATTCAAGTGATGATCGGAATGTATATGTAAAGCTATCTCATCATGACAATAACAGTCGAGATAAACCTTCTCTTAGTGTAGGCTACTGATTTCGAAATTATATTGAACCACTGTCGCAGATGAGAGTAACAAGTATATATTCAAGAGGGCAGAGTTTACATTATAACAGAGTATAACATTCATAGCAGGAGGAAGTTTCCAACAGATTTAAAGCTTATGTTGGTTATGTTGGTATAAACAGAACATTTCTCAGCAATTCAAGCAGACTTGAAGCAAAAAGACAACTCACAGCATCATTCTTTTCTTTTTTACCTTTTACTTGACATTAACAATACTTCTTGGCAGTCTGTGAGTGCTCATTCCACCTTCTCTAGAATCTGAGCTGTAAAAAAAGCATCTGTACAAAGTGCCTGCTGACGGAAGCCACAAGCACCCATCATTAACTTGTCAATATGACATACAAACTAGCACCAATTTTACCTTTGATAAAAATGTAATACCCTGCTGCCTCTGAATGTATGGTTTTCTCTCAAGCATGGGATGGATATATATGTATGCATGTGTGTGCTTTTATAGATCCATGTGCATGCAAGATTCTTGTATCTCAAATATGTCAATGCATTTAATGGCTTATGAAATAATCAGCCCAACCAGAGCATCCTTAATATTGCAATAATTTCCTTCAAGATACTAAAACCAATACATCTGATTTATGGATGTTTGCTCATAGTGTACCTCTCTGAACTGGAAGAACTGAAATAGAGGATATACTGGCCAGTGCTTCTAAAAGCAGTTATTTGTTCATAAAGGTTGTTGTGGGGATGTGGATGAAAAAACTAAAGGGTAATACAAAACGCGTTAATCACTTCATGCAGTCCCAGATTTTTCAGGAGTACTATCCAATCTGTCACGCATAGAAATGACTTCCTTTATGCTTTTCTGTACGGTGAATCAGCTTATCTATACGTACTTTGAAGTTAACCCTGAGATGAATATAACAATTCAATACAGATCCCAATTTGTCAGCAATACACTGTCAGTCACAAAATTACCATTCTTTTTATGTTTGTTTATATGAAAAAAGTGTCAAAATCGAAGTCGCATAACCTTATTTTCTCTTTTGCTAGCAGTAATTTATATTGCCTTTGTACAATTTCTAACTAAAACAGACAGACACATTTTTTTTTCAGCATCAATTTGTACAAGATCACAAAACCCATTTGATACAAATGTGGGCCAGGTCTCACTCCCAACATATTGACGGTTTTAGAACAATTATTCAACATGCAGGGCAGTACCGCATATATCAATATCTCTGAATCCCTCAATATCACCTTAGCTAAGAGTACTGCTGTCTTCTCTTTGGCAGACTCATCACTCTGGAAACCAAGAGAAAGGAGAAGCATGCAGCTGGGTGGAAAAGTTTGTCTTCGAACACATGATTAATTTCATCCCAAATCATAATGCTTTTCTAAACCTGACTGAGAAGTTTTGGCGCCTTAATGTAAAAAAAAATAGACCACCAACTGCAAAAAAAAAGAAGCAATGACCTCTCCAATCACAGCATTATTCTTCCTTACATTGCTTCTCAACTGTATTTGTGAGCAGATTCTCGATCACCTAGATCATGGTACTCTGTCTGTGCCTTCCTGCCAGTGTGAGGCTGCTATGGGCCTCTTTGTCTCTCTGGTGATTACTCTCCATGCCTGTTATCCATGCCTCCATCAAGCTGCAGTATATTTTCCAGCTCAACTCTTCACTACTCCCCAAATCTTTGTCACCAGTTGGTCAAAAGGTGTTGTTCTCTTTCTACAGTTTTTTTTTAGCTGCCTGATTCAGTCCTGTTCCTCATGTCCGTTGTTTCTGTACCTTCTTAGAATCCTGTCCTGCCTTCTGCTCGTTGCCTGTCTCTCTGTCACAGCCACTCATTCTGTTAATTTGCCTTTCTTCAGTCTTTCACCTGAAAAGTTGTTATAAATCATTCAGTTCCTTCAACTCAGACTGGTTATTGCCAGGTAACACGAAGCGCTTAAATAGAAGACAGCTGGACATTTCCTGCCTATTGTGTCATGTCCCCAACATGACTCATCCAGTTAAGGCTTACTATACTTTGAAAACTAAAATATCTATATTAAGCAGTAACACACGTATGCTTTAAAAAGGTGTTTTACGATATACCATTTTGTTCTTCCCAAAGGAGAATAAATACTTCCAGAAATGTGATTTCCATTGATGTTATTCACCAGGGGCGGATTAAAAAAGAGATTGGGCTGTTACATTTCAAATAACCTACAATGTCTAAATTAAAATCCACTTTTAATAAGCATGAGATTCTCTTTAATTTAATCATTTATTCTTTACCTCTTTCTAACATGCACACAGACAAAAAGACTGAGTGCTATTAATTATACAATTGTAATGATGTGTGAATCCAAACTGAGGGCTTCTGGCTTGTGTGCATCAAAGCCAGAGAAGGGATCAAATTTCTGATTATCTTACCAGCGTTCTGCAGAATTCATCAGCTGAAATATTCAACTCCCACACACACATTTGATTGTTGCTTTTTCTGACCTCAGCTGGACTTGCTCCCTCGCTAAGACATATAAACTGCCAGAAACATCATTAGGCACACATGGAAAACTGAGAACTCTGCCTAAATTATTGAGTGCCATGTGTAGACTTAATTTGGATGCATGAGCACTTCTGTCTCTGTTTTTGTTATTGTCAGTGTGATCATTTGCTTCTATGAATAATGCTTAGTTAGCAAGTTGGCCAGTGTCTACTGAGAGGAGATAATACTTTACCCATTAATTATAACAGCACAATAATATGGCATGGCAAAAAAGTTGAGGCACCATATTTGCAGACTTTCAGGTTGTTTCAGAGAAAGTGAAAATGGAGAGGCTAGGACAACAGATGCAAAAGGCAGAAGAGATTCAGGAGGGGAATACTCCTTCACACATTTGCATACTGCTCCTCATTGCCTTGAGGAAAACAGGGCACAGTCAGTGTATTAGCCTGGGCTCTAGCAGTGGCATATCTTTTGCAGACAACAAAATCTCATCCCAGACTTAATGAAATGCACCATTCCACCAATGTCTAATCAAAACTAAATGCTTTTCTGCAGCGCATCATCATTAGAGGCCATCAGCTGAAGTAGGCTCCACGGAGTAATGGATCCCTAATGATGGCAGTTATCATCACTGGTGAACTCAGACCTTTTTACATCAGACATCAGTTCTCACTCAGTTGCACTCTATATCTGTCTCATTCATAGGCAAGTTGTCTAAATAGCAAATTGCAAAGTAATAAATTGCTACTTGTCCTGATAGTTACACTCAATTTTCCCCACATCAGAGTATTAATCTCAAGACTAGATAATGGACATTGACCAAAGAGAACGTCCAGTGAAGCTGCTGAGGACATCCATACACACACTAGGGGGCAGCAGACACTGAGCACTGGGGCATCGATGCAAATGTCCGTGCAGATAAACTGACCACCCCCCCACACCTCCACCCCTCACCCCTCTACGGGCCACCCCAGGTTTATTTGTGGGCGACATCATGTGACCGTCCGGGCCTGCACACGCACCTGCAGGTGCTGTGACACTGGCAGCGCCTATCCTGATGTCAGCAGAGCCAGATCTTGAATTATATTGTTTTGCTCATTTTATGTTGTTTTAATGTAAAGTGTCTTTGAGTATTTAGAAAAGTGCTTTTAAATAAAATGTATTATCATTATTATCATTATTATCCTCCTAAGGGAAATCCTTAAAGGCACGCAGAAACCAGGTCCTTTCAGCTCTGCCACTGTTGGCATAGCAACAGAACCTGGAAAGCACACAAAAGTCATTGACTGGAGAGGCCTAGAGAATCATATCAATGGTCCTCTATCGCAACCTAGGATTTACCCCCGAGGCTTGTGGAATGGGCAGGGTTAAGCTTTGGCTCTGTGGGACGCAGAAAAGAGTGTCACAGGAGGAGTTGCAGCAAGGATCAGCTCAGTATTACAGTGTATGTTTTGGAAGCAGGTCAGTGATGAATAAGGACCGCAGAGCCAGATGTCGAATTTCTTGCAATAATAAAGCAAGACCAGAGCCATCTTATGAAAAAAAAAATAGATTTAAGTGTGTAGTATTTACCTCAACAAACAAAAGCAGAAAAAAAACACTGATAGTCAAATGTGCTTACAACAATTATACAGTACACATGTGCAATTTGGCAGGATATTATCATGCTCACATTTAAATATTCAAGTTATACTCCTGTTGTTTTTGAACTCGAAACATAATGTGTAAACAGAACAGCTTTGTTTGGGATAATTACAGAGTTGGCGTGGAAATGATGTGGAGGCCTTATGGGCATGATTGCCTTGTACCTCGGTGTTAATGTAGTGACTTCTCGATCAGAGAGGTGTGATGGAATTAAAAGAGTCAACTCCTGCACACGACCTACTTTTTTAAAACTCTGTAAGAGATTCAGTGTAGTTTAGAAATCATAAATGTACATGAAACCCAATTCTAATTTTTGCATGAACCATCAGTTTTCCCTTGGTGTATCTTTACTTTTGTGCACACCTGTTCAAATGAGAGTTTGAAATAAATTAGGAAGTAAAAAAAGGAAGTCTCATATTTCACTGCTAATTGTTGATAAAAATATATTATGAAAATCAAAAATGAGTTGTTCTTCAAATTCGTGTTGGATGTAGACATGCTAAACAAGTAACAGTAAAATGATTCATCATTTTAGATTGATAAAACCTCTGAACAGTTATCATGGGCTATCCATCCATCCATTTCCTATACCGTCAATCCGTCGGTCGGGTAGCGGGTGGGCTGGAGCCTATCCCAGCAGTCATCGGGCGAAAGGCGGGGTACACCCTGGACAGGTCGCCAGTCCAAGCTATCATGGGCTGTTGGAGCTAAATCCATGGATCTTAAATGCCATTGTTACAAAGCCTGAGTAGCATTTTCGCATCTTAAAGAGCTCTATCAGCTCCTCCCAGTACACTCCCAGCTCCTTGTCAGTAGTTCATTTTATATCAAGTTTATATCGAGTTTACCCCCCCTCTCTCTCTCTTATGAACCACTTAATGTGCTCAGTACAAAAATTACAACTAGAAAATTTATATGCACACATAACCCCCTATATTTCCCACCTTACACACATGACCAGAACAAATTCAGACAGGCTGTTTCATAAATCACACCACATATTTGCAGTACTCTGATAATGTTTTTACCTAGCACATACAGTATAATACACGTGTAGGCTTACAGCAGCAACATTTCTCATTGCTAATGCATTAATCAGCACTTAAAGAGCACAATGTGAACAGCCTTCTTGGCAGGGGAGACATTATAAAGCATTTTGTAACAAAAAAACTGCATCCACACACCCAAGGGTATGTGAGCAGAAATGAGACATTGATCCATAATTGGAAGCACTCAGTCATGAAATCTAAAGACTAATTAAAGAAGTGATGCAATGTTGCTCACCTACTTAGAGCCTGCGAGAGTTTGATGTTGAAGAATTGAGGTAGAATGATGAATGATGGACTTAAAACAACTCTCTGACCTCATCAGTATGAGCTCTTCTCATGAAGCCAATAAGATGTGGCTTTGCAGGCAATGGCACACAGAGGAGGAAAAAACGAAAGTGAGGAACTTCTGTTGGTGTTTTTTTTAGAAATGCCTCCACAGACTAACGGCTGCTTTACATGCTTTCCCATCTCCGCCGGTTGAAACTCAAATCACTTCATCAGCAACACATGTATCAGTGAGTGTGTGTGTTTGTCTGTGTGTGTGAGAAGGGAGACAATTACACTGGGGTTTGTGGGCTCAAGGTGGAAAGGTGACATGTACAAAGTGCAGCATCTCATCTTGAGGCATGAACATGTCTGCTGCTTCTGCTGTGTTGATGTGCTCAGGGTCCACCCTCCCATAGCCCAGAGGTTGAGGTGTGTGCACCGCCTGATTACATGTCAGGGCCAGTAAGTCCTGCTAAACAGGCACCGAGCTGCAGGGGAAAAGTGCCTCTGGAGGCACCCTACTTTTCTTTGCATGTTATCAGCTGGATATAGTTCTGCTTTCAACTTGCTAGGCTTGGGATGAGGACAGCAAAAAACTGCTTGTCAGTGTTTGCACGCACAAATGCAGTTGTGCAGATGAGAGGAAGTGATGCGCACCTCTTCTGTTTGTCTTTGGTTGATTGAATTTGCTCCCGACTGATAAGTTGTGATAAGTTCTTTAACACCCTTTTCTTTGTGTAAGTAAAACCCCCCATGTAATTTTTTTTTTTTACCTAATAAAGTCTATGTACCTTTCTCAACAGCCCAGGGTCTGTTTTTAATAGGATCATTTCTTTTGTTTAGGTCAGATAAATGAAACAGTCTTGGTGCCAGGGCAGGTATGTCTTGAAGGCTAAGCTTAACTGAGGTTAATTGGACTGAAGAAGTAGCCAAGATGTCTTTTACCTATTCAGATATTTAATAACTTGGCAAGGAAGGAGTTTTTAAAGGAATTTGAATGAAAATGTTGAAGAGATCTGGAGCTTATTCTCACAGCCCCATTCATCAGCATCAGAGGTACAGCATTGAATGAAGTATCTCTTACTGTAATACATTTTAAACTAAGCATTAATAATACATGTACTTAGAATAGACACTATAAAGATGTAATCACAGTGGCGCAAGAAAAACACCCAGAATGTTTGTCAGATAGCATGCAGACAGTAGCATTTTTACATCTCACACCATTTCTCCCCCTGACTGAGTGCTACCTGCAGTGAGCACAGCAACAACAGCAGCCTATTACTACTAATCTAACCATATGTCTAATTTCACCTAAATCATGTCTAAGTGCATAGAGAATATCAGGACATATTTGCAGAGAGTAATATTCATACATTTATTTTTGTGATAAAAGAATGGGAAAGCAAACTAAATTGTGCTCATTTGTGGCTTTTTCCCCCCGTCACCATAGCTTTTCAAAACAAACCAACAGGTCCTGATATTCATGTGAAGAGAATGGAAATAAAGAGGAAACGTTTTGCCTCATCCATGTATTTTCTCAGAATCAGACATCAGTCTATGGATCTTTTGACACAATCGTTTTTTTTGCTATCTTGTCTGTTAGGTTCACAGGTGAAATGGGTGCGTAAAAGGCTGATATGTATATCTTATATTGATATAATATTTACTCGTGACGTACAGGTAGTCCTGGAAAAAATAACAACTCATAAATGGGATTAAAATGTGACCACTAGATTTCCACGGCATCATGGTTTTACACCGTTTGCAGTGTAAAACCACTCCCCCTCATTTCTTCTTCTTAGTCCTGACTGTGCTGTTCTGGCACCAAACAAATGCAGGCAACAGTTTAGTTGAGTGCTGTAAAACTTTATGCTTTTTTGGAGCTTACTTGCTTTAGATACAATATCAAAACACAACATAAAAATGAAATGTCTCCATGGCAACATAATTTCTAATGTCAAATGAATTCTAAATGTATATTACTTGTCCCTCGTTTGTAATCCATCTGAAAACAAACTCCTAAAGTATTAGCTATTGGAGGACATGCTTCTTTCTGGTTAAGCCATAGCTTTTGTTGCCCAGCAACAATGATAAATATGCTTGGTTGTTGCCCCTGTTATTCAATATTTCTCAATATCTTAAAGATTTAATTTAAAAACATAAAACTGCTGTAAAAGAAAAATAGGACTATAATTGTATTTAAATATGTTTAACTTGTCAAAATAAATAATAGTTTCTAACAGTTTTAATCTACATAAAAACAGGAAATAATTTGTCGGAATTTCAAAACTCCAAATACTAGAATGTAATCCTACAAGGGATTAACCTCTAATAGCAGGATACTTAACCATAAACCTTTATATATCTGAGACACATGAACTCTCTGGTACACACGTAAACCTTAATCTGTCTCTCAACAGTCTCTCCGCTAAATGCCACATGGTGCTGATAGTGTGATATCAGTGAATCTGAGCATCTGTGGAATCTGACATCGCTCTTTATGTCACTAAAAATTGCTTTTCAGGTTACTGCGTAAAGCCAGTGTAATCCACTTTATGAATATGTTCAATTAACTTCACAGTCATTTGGTTTAGATGTATGAAGCACAGATCAAATCCTCCTCACTAAGTTTATTACTGAAAAAAGTGCAGTAAGCTGCACTAGGAAATACTAGGAGCAGCCTGAGCGGTCAGGAGTAATCTGGCCTGACTACTGTAATCAAATGGCTATCTTGGGGAGACATTTCTGTTCCTGTCCTTATACAGGAAACCAAATCACATCTATTCTATTCCAAACAATTTGACTTTTTCTTTCTCATCAACCTTTTATTATATCGCTCAATATAACACTCCCTCTCTTCATTTCCTCTGAAACATTAGCATCAACATTAAAGCTGTGATACATCTGTCAAAAATTAGTGCTGGCCTCATCACATTTCTATTAATAAAAGACAATAAAGAAAAGCCATACAGACAGTTGTGTGCTGGTAAATAGTGCAAATGAGGCACCACCAAGAGTTTTTACAGCAAATGGGTGCCACTGGGAATTGGGCTGATTCATTATTAAGAGTGTTAGCATTAAGACTATCAAGTTAACATTCTGTTTGCCCCTTATGTAATTGGGCATTTAATTTTAGCTTTGATTTATTCAGCATTAAAACCCACAGCATGTGGCTAATTTTTGGGACTGCTGAACACTGGGTTCATCACTCAACATCAAACTGGTCTGAGGTCACTGCAGAGTTGATTATTGTGAAAATATTTGTGCTCATTTTTTTTACACAAGGTAAAGGTTAAGATTTCTCTGAGACCTTGAAATAGCTTAGAAAAAATGATATATCTAAGCTATCTTAAATCCTTTGTTTCACTTCAGTTTTGCTGGAAATGTCAGAATCTATAAATTATTATATTGTTGACTGTTTAGTTAGAACTTGTGATTAAAACAAATTGTAAGATTGCTGCTAAATCTAACACTTTTTTTGTATAGCTGCATGATTTATTTTTCACTGGGATCCTCAGCATTCCCACTGATGAGATTTACCAGCCTGCTTCAGTGGAAAAGTCATTTAACTTTATTGTGAAATAATGCTTGCTTGATTTAATTATCTTCTTTTTAACTTTTTGCAGATTTGATTCAGACAATGTAAAACAAGCCAACCGAGTTGTGCTGCCTCTCTTGGGGTTTGGCTGTAATGAGTGGACGGCCTGCTCCCCCTGGGTGGGTGTGGTGTGAGGGATTAATGGTGTGGCAGCAGGCAAGGGAGATCCATCTGAACCCAGACAGTATTAATGAACTACCGAGGCCCAGACATGGCACTTCTACTGAGGCCTCCACTTATGGCTTATGACATGCTGAGGAAGCAGGACTGCTTTTGTTTCAAATGAGCTTGTCTTTAATGGTGACAAAGTGAACTTTTCAATCTACCAAAGTGCATTTCAGCCAATTTTATGTGTGCTCCACATAAACATTTTGTCCCTTTCTGTGAGGACTCATTTTGAGTTCTTTCACAGGCTGTTCTGTGACACCACTGACAATTTGAGCCTGTCCCAGAAAGGCTGCCAAGTTTGAACCAAAAAATTATGTTAAGGTAGAAAAATAAATAATCAGGCAATAAATGCAAACTGAAGACACACATTTGTCATCTCTCATCATGAAAAACACTCAGATATTCAGACTGTTTTTATTCATATGAAAAGTATACTCAATAATTTAGAGAACAAGAGCTTTGGATTAAACCCTATCAAATTCGAGTATGTCAGTGGTTCATTATTTGTCATATAATGACAAGCAAAAAACAGTTTTCAGGAAAAGACTGAGCATAAACCAAGGACCATTTGCTCACTGCTCACTGCAACACAGTATAAAATAAGCTTTACCACTAAAATTAGAATTGTTGATTTCACACTAAAATCTTAATCTGTTTCAGGCCTCAAACAGCTGGAGTTTGCACTGGTGTTGTTTTTGAAATGGTGATTAGAGAAGATTCATTAGCCTCCAAACTTTTAAGCTGAACTTTTAGATAATGTGTGTGATAATGAGACTCATTATCATGCTTTTCAACTTGATCAAATATAGCTTTTCATTTAACCAACCAATGACAAAATTCTGGATGACTATTACCTCCTTATTGCGTGCTCAATAGATTTATCTAATTGAATTGAAAAGAAGCAACACCTGGTGCTTGACGTCTCCGTCAGGGTGAATTCAGTTCAGTTATTTCAGACAAAAGCCAAACCCATCTTCACACTATAGCACCCCTTGATGAAAACCTGTCACTGTTCTATTGTTTTTATTATGTAAGATGCTGCCAGCCAGAAGAGTGTGCAGAATTCCTTATGCATGCAAAGTGGAAGAACACAATTAAAAGGCGTCAAACCTCTGTCTGACAATGTGTTGATATTAATAATTTCAAAATTTCTAATATGAATACAAGCAAAATCTTACAAGATGTGCAGCTGTGAAGCATATGATGACAAAAAGTTGATGGATGAGAGTAAGCAATCTGTTTCACAGTAAGTCAGGTGGGGTTGGAGCATCAGCTGTGAATGGACAGACGGGAGTGGCTCAGCTGGCAAGACTGAGCAGCTCAAAGTGACTAGCTGAACTAGCACACAGAGTACACCTGACCCATCAGTAATGCTGTGCTCTCATGTGTGCAGTGGGGCTGTGCTCATGTCATGAAACACACACACACACACACACACACACACACACACACACAATTAGCCCTTCACAAACACTATTCAAAGACATTTATGTCCAGTTGACAACCCAAGGTCCAGTTGCAGGATTAGAGGTTTCAGTTTTCACTCCACTCAGAGTGTGAGTGTGTGTATGTGAGCGTGCTTGTTTCTCTATATTTATAACATCCAAAAATAAGGAACCCACTATAGCTATGTTAGCCAAAGTGGCTAACAGTTAGAACCCCAAAGAATGCGTGTATGTGTGAGGATGAAACTCAAACTTTGCTGATTTCAAGAGAACAGTTAGTGGTGACTGGCGGCTGGGTTATTTGCCTTCCATCTACAGACAGTTTGTTTTAAATGTGCACAAAAGCCAACCTAAATTTAAAAGAAAATCTTGGGATAAACTGAACAGAGGACTGTTGCTGTGAGATTTCTGACTGAAGAAGCAATCTATTAAATATGGTAATGCTCACAAGAAAAGGGAAACCGCATTTGACATGTATACTTATTTTTGATTGTATTGTATTTTTGATTGTATTGTATTTTTGATTGTATTGTATTTTGAAATTCAGATACTAAAGTAAAGAGTAAAGAGTACATTTTCATGGCTAAATGCAATTTATTGTCCACTTCGAGTGTTGTTCTCATTTATCTTTTATTCTAATCTTATCCAATGAAATGTGATCTATTTTATGCCGTAAGAAAGTTTTTTCAAGCTCTTCTCAATAAAGTCTCATGATAACTCAACTGCCATCAAACCATCACACCATTTCCTCAATTAATTTGATATTCATCAATGAATATTGTTGAAAATTGTAAATTAGTATATGCTATTATGTTTTATTTAATCTAACTGGAGGTAACACCTGAATACTTGTATTCAAGGGATAAACATGTAAAACTGCTGTTAGAAACAAAAATAAGATGCAAACAGCATCCATACTTGTTTGACCTATAGCGTTCAAACGCTTCATTATCCTTCTATCCTCAAAGAAGACTCGGAGAGAAGAAAGCAGAGAGAGTGACAGCTCAACGGATGAGATACCTATGTCTAATCTCCTTCTAAAAAGAGCTTCATTGTGATGACTGGGAGCAAGGAGGGCCAGACAAAAGGAAAATAAGGGCATTGTTTGTTGTATAGCCATCATTGGCTCTTCTTTGTCAAGTGACTTTGACAGCTGCTGGGATTAAGAAGCAGTCTGACATACATGGTCCAAACAGCAGGGATTGTGCTGAATGCGCTCACGCTCCTCTCTGACTTCTCCACTTTGTAAATCTCTAAAATATAATTTTACAACAGTAATAAGGCGTATGTGTGTGAGAGAGAGAAGGTGTGATTATGAGACAGCAGAGAGATAAGCACCTGCACAGAGGAGGAGCCATTCAAACAATCCTGCTTAGTGCTGCAGTTTCCTAAATGCTCCTGTGTACATTGTTCAAGATTCAGCTGCTCATCGAAGACCTATCCACAAGCATATTATATTAGATCTAGGGTAATGCTTTAATGTTAAAGGCCAACAAATCAGCTTGGACAAACTTAGCCAGTTATTCCAGATACAGTACATTTGACCATACCTATACTTACTCAATGTGTTACTGTTCAAAATACCAGCCATCAAAGATATTCTAAATGTATCCTATCTACCTTGCTGAAAATTACACAAAAGCAAATCTAAATGATATTATTGGAATCTTACTGTAACAAGTCTCAAACAGAACTTCTTTTAGCATACAGTTGTCACTACCACATTTATTTATAGTCGTATTTAGACATTAATATCATTGCTACAGACGTTCTGATCATTATTTCAATGTGAGGATAAAGAAGAAACAAGTGCAAACATAATGATTATTGACAACATATTTGTATCCTAGTGTATATTTTCAAACAACCAAAAACTTTCTATTTATAGGATTTAGCTGTCAGAACTTGTTACACCAGCAAATGGAAGGTCTGAAACGTAATTTTAATGTGGAGGCAAGTTTGAGCTCCCAGGATAGATTGTGGTTGGAACTCGCTGTTCATGAAGTCAGCTAAAGTCGTGCTGACTGCTCTGAAAAGCTCAAATATTATACCAGTGCAGTCGCACCACTGATGACTGAGAGTGACCATCGGCAATGGACACAACTAAGCGGCAGCTCTAAATGTACAGAAGAAGGGCAATTTCTAAAGCAATTTGCTGTATGTGAAAGAAAATGCTTACTAGCTGCTTCTGATATCACAGCCAAGGCTGTCCAAAAGCATGCACAGCTGTCTATGTTTTATGTGCTGTAACACTACTGGCTCCATAAAAATTCCGTTTAATGATCCACTAATAATAGTATTACTAAAAAAAGGGAAAAAAGTAATGGCACGAAAAGATTCAAATGACTTATGTCTCACATGCAGCTCTGCACTTAAATAACCCACCGCACAACTTTGATTATAAAGTTGGAGTTGCAATGTCAAGAGTACTTTTTTCTTAAGGGAATGGTTTAAATTTGTCTAAGTGGAACGAATGCCAAAGAGCAAATAAGTAAGCTTTCCCCAGCCTAAAATCTGCCTCTAATCCATAAAATTACACCTGTCACTAGAAAGTTGAATTTATTAAAACTACTTCCTGATCCGAGGAGGAAAAACCATTAAAACACACAAAGGCCTTCAATCAACACTTAATTAACGCAGCAACCTTTCCTTCGTGCTGGCAATCACTTCCCTATCTGCCAGATTAGTTTAGGGACGTGAATACAGATTGGAAATGGTCAAAACAAGTCTGAGGCATGGCAGTAGAGAAAATAAGTATGCAAATAAAATGAGTGCAGGGGAGGGGCAGGCCGGCAAGAGAGTGGGAGCAAGAGAGAAATGAAGATACTGCAAAAGTCAACTTTTTCCTCCACATGGTTATGTCAAGTCAAGTGTGTCATTTCAGCAGAGGGAACATCACTTAGTGAACCATTCACACTGATTTAATTTCTTGTGTGTCTCTTGAGAAATGTGAAACATCAGTGGCAGCACTAAACTGACAGTGAAAATATTTTAGGAGATTGGCTCATCAAGTCTTATAAACCCATTTTACAGATGAGACCAAAATAAAATATGTCTAATACAAAAGTGATAAGTGACTACAGAAGCAGAAATAATGTGAAGTAATGTTAGGCATAATATAAGTAATTTTGCCTGTCTTTTTTTAGAATGAAAATAAACATTTTTCTTTAGGGGGTCATTGATTAGAAAATCTGAAGATGTGAAGTCATTCACATGCTGACCTTTGCTGATCGTAAGTGGACTGCTTTCTGCGGCAGTGGAGAGTCACAACTCGATGGCCTTCACTCCTCAAATCCTGGCTAACTATCCACTGAGTGGGGTTGCTGGGACGAGCTCCGAGAAATGCCACTCCTTCCTTCAACTTCACTCTGTGGAAGGACAAAATATACATGTTTAGAAATGAACTTGTTTCTGCCGTGAACAGCCTCACTTCAGTGATTCAAACAAAGATCCAGCTAATCCATGTAAACCATCTTCGTCCGAAGAAACAATGACTTTTCTTTTGCCATTCTGTCAATAAACACATCATCCAGATGGTTCTTCAAAGGATGTCGCAGCTGCAATTTTGGTCTTTGATCAGACCGTTTTAATTTCCCATGAGGCAGCTGGTTGCGATGAAAAAAATTGTTATTGTCTTGTTTAGTTTGTGAACCCTAAATATTGTCGATGTACTAATTCACCACATTTTCTTCAGATCTGAAACAAAATGTATCAAAAATAACCAAAGAAAAAGAACATCACCGGATCTGCCATTTGTGGTAAATAGACTGTTTGACATGAAATTAGGATATGAGTGTGATCCCATTATGCTACTCTCCCTCCTTTACCTCTATCTATAATAGATTCCCCCACGAAGAGTGAAAAAGACATTATGAAAAGGTCTCTTTGACAGCGGTAAAATTACAGCGTCACTGTCCTTGGCTCAGTGGACTACAAAGGATGAAAAAGTCTAAAGGAAAAAAAAAGCAAATGGAAATGGCTGTAAATGTAACTCATATTATAAAGTACTCACTGTACAGAGGCTGATTTAAAAGTAAAAGTGCTGACATATAATAGATTTAGACTAATGTTCCATAACGTAACACAGTCAAAGGCCTAGGGGATTTTATCCGAGAGTGACAGTGAAGTACCAAGATTGAAGAGCAGACGAAATTATAACAGAAGGTCCAATCACTTTCCCTGTCCAATCCATACCACGCTGGCAGATGAGACCAAAGATACGGCTTTGCTTTCATCTTGAATTTGTTGCCGTCTTTTTTAGATGCAATTGCCTGTCCCTCCTCCAATGAATATACCAGTCCTTCCCAATCAAGCCTCCTTCTTTGATGTGATACCTTGTCATGTTTTGCTGCAGGTTACATGTGAGAAGTGAAAATGGAATAAAAGATAAACACCAAACCTACAGTAAGACTCACTTTAAACGCGTGTGAATGACTCTTATGTTTGTGTGTGTGTTATGTTTCTAAAAATCTTCCCTCTGTGTTGTCAGATAAAACATTAACAGATTTTGCAGCAACTTCACTTGTTTAGTAAGATAAGAGTGCACAATATTGTGTGCACAGTGACTTGATCATCGTTTGCCATCTTTCAGACTTTGTTCCGCATGCTATGAAATGTAAGATTATTGTTCCACCTGATAAGGCTAATGTCACCGAAACTGTAAATGAAAAAACCTGACATTTAAACACACCATCGAGCGGTGGAAGTATGTACTGTGTTTCATTGCAACTGGCGTGGAAAATGACAATGTTTCTTCCACAGACTATACATATGAGTTAGACATCTGTCTATCAGACCAGCCTGTTTGGTTACAACGGTGAGAAGCTCCGCCCCAGGCAATGCCAGCGATACTACCACATCAGTGTAGGAAATTTATGTAATCAGAGAAGAGCAGAAATCATATTCTATTCTGTTCCAGGAAAGGACAGCTTCTTTCAACAAATTTAACAAATGTGTAACATTTTAGAACAGCAAAATTGGCTAAAACAGGATTTATTTTACAACACTTTATCCAGAATTCCCAGAATGTACAAGAGGCTTACAATGTCAATCCAATGGTGGATTTTTCCCCCCACTAAATGTTAGATTCACCATTCAAGCCAAAGTGAGAGGAAATGCTAAGAGAAAGCTGACTGGAAGTGAGTATACAACTACAACACAAAAAGCTCATTTACAGACCTCCCCAGGTCCCAGCGGGAGCAGCAGGGTCTTGTATCTGGTTTCGTTACACTTCAGTGATCGGGTTGTCTATCACCGGTTTCCAGTGAGGCTTCAGAATGTTTTAAACAGAGCTGAGTCATTACCCCATAGTCCGCATCCTGCCCATAGAGCAGTTGTTGGAGTATGAAGTGTCAGTTGTAGTGTATTTTATTGACTTAATGGTCAATTTGACCTTATATTGGGCGGCTGTCGCTCAGGAGGAAGAGCAGTCACCCATCAATCGGAAGGTCGGTGGTTCAACTCCAGCCTTCCTGGGCTACATGTCAAAGTGTATGGCTAGGGCAAGACACTGAACCCCACATTGCCTACCGGTGTATGAATGGTTAGAAAGCACATAGTTATGTAAATAAGATGTGCTGTATAAGTATGGGTGAATGTGGCATGTAGTGTTAGAAGCACTTTGAGTGGTCAATGCATCCTGAGGGGGAAGGAAAATAAAATCTGTATCAAATTTGTGGGCAATCCATCTGACAGTTTTTGAGACGTTTTTTGCAAAACCTTATGGTGAAGCTGAAGTCATTATGATTTACTGTCTACAGTTGATGATAATGTGGAAAAACTGTGCTAATCCATCTGTCACTTAATAAGAGAAAACTTTGGGCTGCTGCGGGAGTAACAACATCACCCAAATCAGCATGATTTATTCTCCATGGACATCTGTAATAATTGTCATGCTAATTCATTAAATATTTGTCATGGCATGTCAGAAAAGCAATAATAATTTCCCACCTGCTGGAGATGCAAAAACTAGCAGATATTAACAGACCATCCAACATATGACATCTTAAGAACAAGCTAGTAGTATATTTGAATGTTTTCCCAGCACTCAGAAATATAATGCCCCTGAAATGTCTAACCTCAACAATACTAACTTGTATCGCTGTATCGCAACAAAGATTGTTTTACCATCTATCATCTAAGGAGAGAAGTGTATGGGAATCCACCCCCCCCCCAAAAAAAAACAGTAACCATCAAGTGCTGCCAAAAGAAACCTTCAGACTCAAAAACACTATCTATCTATCTATCTATCTATCTATCTATCTATCTATCTATCTATCTATCTATCTATCTATCTATCTATCTATCTATCTATCTATCTATCTATCTATCTATCTATCTATCTATCTATCTATCTATCTATCTATCTATCTATCTATCTATCTATCTATCTATCTATCTATCTATCTATCTATCTATCTATCTATCTATCTATCTATCTATCTATCCAATTTAACACCAACCTGCTGGTTGCTATTTTTTGGTGCATAACCAACCAGATCTCATAACAGAATGTGAAACAACAACTATGTTGGTCCTCAACTCTAAATTTAGCAGTTTCACAATAAAGGTTAAAATCATACTATAACTATGACTCAATTCATCTACTTGTCAACATGTTACATTTCCATACTTCCTAGATGATGATGTCCACTTTCCACAACTCACTAGCTTTTTCTCGCCAACAAATGCTTATACCGAGGACTTTCATATAAGACATTGCTGGTTTGAGACTTTCTCCACGGTGTTTTCCACCAACATTGCACTTTCATACTTCCCTCCCTAATCAATCCTATTACTTTCTATATGACTCTCAATCGCAGATGGTTAGGGGTTAGAAGTTAAAAGTACATTGTTAGGATTAAAATGAATGTACAGGGTAGACACTATAATAATGCATGGTTAGACAGTTATGATAACAGCTTATATATTTGAATATATATAGACCACAGTTCCTGTTGTGTTACAATAATGCTGGGTACAGAAAACAACAGCCTAGGGATATGTTGCAATCTAACAATTTGAAGCCACGAATAGACATACTTATAACAGGTTTTCTGGTAATACAACAGACTCCTCATCTGAATCTGGGACTTTGACCTTTGACCAGACTATAGACCTTTTAACATATCCGTTGTGCATTACTGGCGAAAAAAAAAAAGACTCCCTTAACTCTCCTTGATAATTCACACTTGCCAAACAGAGACAGCTCAGCTGTACATCGTTTGTGTGCTTGCACACATCAAGCCAGTGTCACAGAATGAGCTAAGTGACAACAAGACAGTTGGTTAGAATGATGAGTTCTGCGATGGCGGCTTGATATGTTTTTGCTCACAGCATTGCAGACCCATTTTGTTGCAGACCCAGAGATGCATCAACAGTGGATCAACTCTAACCCTCCATGCAGCCTCTACATGCACAAAGAGGGCACATAAGTCCTGGTTTATGAAATGTGCATGTAAATAAGCCTTATCTCTAATATATTTCTTTTTAACTCTAATTCTTGGCTTCTGCGGACCATTGTGGATTTGGATGTGGAACAAGGATGATACAATTTTCACCCAGAATTTAGCAAGCAGATTTTTTATAATGAGAATGTCTTGAAATATTAGTAATGGCAAATAGTATTTCAGATACAAAATGTCAAGAGAGGATATTAAAGCTCACGTGCTGCAACACATTTACCTCAAAGTTTGACAGGCTCACACTCCACTCAAAAAGGAATGAAACAACACTAAATATGAATGCACCTGGCTGGCTCTCCCCAGTCTCTAAATATGTCTCCTATGAAGTCAAGGAGCTACAATCATGACTGAAGGTTCTGGATACAAGGTATTAAATAACTAAAAGGGAAGCAAAGCAACAACAGGCCTCAGAGGAAATAAAGTGAACAGTGTAAAGACGCAACAGTGTTTAGCTGACAGTTTAAAGTAACCCAACATGCACTTCCTCAAAACTGTCAGCTATCACAAGAGACCCCGATGAGTCTTCGCTGACACCACACAAGTCTGAGCCAAAGGGAGCTGAATAAAGAGAAGTGGATCCAGGCAGTATATAGAGAATCAGTGGGGCATTCACAACTTCAGAGCCATTTTATGTCATCATGACCCTGTCCTTTACTTGGATAAAAAGCAAATCTAATTGTAACCATTTCTGACCTCAGTTTTCTGTTCTCACCTTGACTCTGTTACTTTCTTCTCTTTTCTCACCACCCATTCTCCCTCTGACCTAATTGTAAGCTCAGACTCCTCAGAGGCTCCCTTAATAAGAGCTACACTATACTTCTCAGCAGGACAATGAGATAAATAAACGTTTCCAGAGGAAATCCAATAAGGTTCTGGCTTGACAATAATGGGAATCCCCAGTCAGTGGTCTGCCACTGCAGGCTGTTCTCCAGTTACTTCTGTGACTTGTTTCCATTAAGCTCTGTTGAGCTGCTTCTAACTAAGATGCATCAGAGAGTTGTGTGGTGTATTCCAGTCATTCCCTTCTACTCCTCTGAGAACCATATGCATCTACAATCAACAACTCCACATGGAAACTTTTCCTGTTTTATTGTGCCATTCCGCCTCCATAAACAATGCACAGGGATTGTCACAGCTCAGTGGGGAATAGGGAGAAGAGAAAAGCTGCAGTGTGGAGAAACGACAGAAAGACAGCAGGACAACTTTGTGATGGTTTGTGGTTGACGTCTAATGGAACAGTATAAAGAACCACACTCATCCATCCTGCCGAATTCGTAGACCATAACTGCTGTAAGAAAAGACATAAGAATGAACACACATACATACACAGGGGTGGGGAGAAAAAAAGTAAATCAAGTCAAATGCTTACTCCCCATCCCAAAGCGACATATCAAAACAGAATTTCTCTGTTTAAGCAACGTTCAATAGGACATGGAAACTTTTGCAAAAGTCTTTCAAAAATTTAAGGAAGGATTTCTAATGTGTTCTAGTGTGTATATGTCTGACAATGTCCACAGGGGCTTTAAGAGCATAATGGTATGGTATTTTTGTTGAATTTATACCACCAACCAAGTCTCTTAGCTGTTATACAGCACTCAGTGGGATATGGTGACTGCCTGCATGTTGATGTATATAGTAAGCCAGAGTTTTTACTACAGCTGTATGAATCAAAACACCCATCACAAATTAAAGGCTTTTTCTTTTTGTATGTAAATTGAAAAACAAGCACATGACACAAGCCCTACAGGTGAAGGTGATATACTGGAACAACACCATAAAAAGAGTTAACATGGTGAGAGCCGCATATGCAGATTCAGCAGTCATTTTAATCTGATTTACATTTGTGGTGTATAAGGGATGGTCGCCTTCAAACAGCCTATATGTAGATGGTAAAGGAAGAACTCTGCTGACACAGACTTGGTCGAACACCAAAGTATTCTATTGTCAACCAGGTACATATCAGAATTACAGAATGATGCATCAAATCTGGAGAGATCCTCAAAGCCAAAAAGTCTGTGTCATCTCTCCCTCACTGGGGTGCTTCTCCCCTTATGTAGGGTAAAACCATTCCCTATTTGGTGACCCTGGGTGTGCTCAGTAGTCTGACTGAAAGATATATGTATATCTATATATCTCTGGTGTGGCTGTCCTGGACATTCTTAACTGAGGGAGTTAGTTAAGACTATACCGGCGGGGGTTATACCCCTGGCAGGTACTACCAAGCCAGGCAGTTATCAGGTTAGAGGCCAATCTAAAAGCAGCATTGCCATCACCTATTGGCAGTAGGATAACTGGATGAAGATTGGACCGATGTATTTGTCATGAATGGTGTTTCTGCCTATGCAAATTAATGTGGAGCTCATGTGCATATTCAAACTAATTTCAAAAGAAACGTGTAATACAAAAAGAAAAAAATTAAACCTATTTGGGTGTATTTTGGGCATTTTAGATTAGTGTATAGCTCATTCACATATTCAAATTCATTTTCAAAGAAACTTGTAATACAAAAATGTTACTTTTCATGGGTACTTTCACTGTATAAAGTTTCATTTTGATAGGAGTAAAGGAAAAAAATAGCCCCATTGGGGTGTATTGTTTGTTTGGCCTTATTGGCACACATCTCGGATTAATGAGAATTTAACATATTTCCTCAACTAGGATTTCTTAGGACTTTTAGTATGTTGTTCTGGACACCTCATAGAAATGATCTAAGCTGAAAAATATTATTTTACAATACGTTCTATTTTTGGCTCCAAAATGAGTTACTTTGCCTGGACTATTATTTGAATGACAGAGCTCCTGCATGCCATGGCCACCCAAAAAATTTTTAAACAATGTGAAATATTACACTATTCAAAACTTTTTTTGTGCCACTGGTGGGACACTAAGAGCTGGTTAACATGCTTCACAATTGTATTTTCCCCCCATGCCAGGAGATAGATATCGATGGTGTCTCATTTTTGAATTACACAACAGAGATTATAGAAGTACCCATTGTTATCCTGAGAAGCCATAAAGGAGAGGCAGAAAGTATTAGTACTGGATAGCTGTTTGCCAATTACTCTGTCTTTTGTGTAGACACGGTTTGAGCAAAGAGAGGGGAACATCTAAAATCCCATTTGAAGAATTCATATGATTGCTATCATGGAGTGCGATTTAGTGGTGTTCTCGCAGAATGTGTTCGCCTAATTGGATTTTCACAACATTTAAGTACACAGCAAGGAAGAAAAGATCATGCAGAGGAGGAAACTGCAGAGGATAGCAAAAGAAATGTTTTGCTATATATTTTTCTAAAATATTTTACTTTAAAAATATCAGCACACACTTCTCTTTACTGTTTCTTCGGATAGAAGGTTCTTAATCCCAGTATTAATTAATCAAATTAAGCAATTTGTCTCCTTATTATTGGTACATTACTCAATGGCTGCAATAGTTTGAGAGAGCAAGTGGCTTAAAAGTATATGTTTGCTGTTGTATAGATTGTTCATAAATGAGCGGCAGCATAATGCCACCTATCGACTTGTGACTGCTTGTCCAGCCTCAAGGTACTTTTTTCATTGTTGCCATTTTGGAAATTTGGAACTAAAAATAGGATTGATTTGAAAACCCAAGCGGATCCAGCGGAGCTGCACTCTTTAATATCATTTAAATTTAAAGTAATAATAATGTTGTTTTTGGAAATTCATCAGTTCATGGACAATTTCAGCCATAGAGATACAAATATTATTTTTTCATTGACTATAAAATTGTTTATCCTTGCTGGAAAGTTGGGAACTCTAATATGAAAATCTAAAAAAATGTACACACCTTTTGAGGCCTAAAACACCATGTGGAGTTTTACACTCTTTTGTTTTTGCCTTTGTTTTTCAGCCCTGGTATTTCAACTCTCTCCTGTATGGAGGCAAGCAGAAAGCCAACAGCTATTCTGCAGATGAATGTGTGTGCACTGCAGGTAAACACAACACTATCCCTCACAATTTCACATGCTCTCAAAATCCACATGGGCACAGGAGAAAATGGAAGAACACACACATGTGCACCCACAGATATGCATAAATGCTAATGAATACATGCGCACATGTAAGCATGGATGTGTGGCTGGCACATGTATGTGCACACTCAAGCGAACCACGAAAAGAGATACTCAAGGGAGCATGCTGTGAAGAGATAAAGTCACAATGTTGCCTTCGGCAAAAAAACAAAAAAACAACCACACGCTTTCTTTTCATTTCTTAGCCTTCCCCCTCATTTTCATTTTATTCGCAGCTTCGCAAATACAGGAGGAATAAAGGATTGTGTGCCCAGAGGAGAAGGTTGGTAAATGGGAAAGCAATAGTGAAGGCTCTGAGTTTGCTGTTTGCACTCTAATGTCTCATCTCAGATTTCATGCGGTGTATTGGGTAGATGAGGTACATTACTCATGAGGTTACCTTTGTAAAGTTTGCATTCTTTTAGGTCAATCTTTGCTGACGAATAGCCCTCTATTGAGCTTTCATCGTGACAATGCATTGATGACAGTGCTAAGTGAGAGGTGAATGTCAGTGAAAGGCACTTAAAACGTAAGCATCCCATTTCTAAGTCAGTCTTATTCAAATAAGTAGTATTAGGCCACTTATGAAAAATCACTTCTTGGAGCAGGTTGTTCATATACCTTAACATCAGGCTCATACAAATTTCATGACGGAGGATAGGTATTACTTACTTCCTTACCCTATTATTTCATAATGTCAAAAGTGTTTATTTTTGTAACTATTATTAAATCTCAGTCAAAAAATAATACGTTGGATCTTTACAAATGCACAAGCTGAATTTACTGTGGGCAACATTTAAGATCAGTTTAAAAAAATCTGGAAAAACATTTAGCTCAACAGCTTTCTGTAGACCAATGCAATATGAACACAGGAGCTGTCAAGTAAAAGGGTGACAGCAGTCATCAACATGTAGACCTGTACCTACTGACACACTTATTTAGTGATTGGCATGTGGCAGAGATCTTCGTTGGGATGGGGAGGACATGAGGCACTTAGTCCTTCAGGGGGTTGTGCTTAGTATTCAGCATGGTGTTAGCTTTTTAACCTTCCCCCAAAGCCCAGGTTTATTTACAACAGCCCATGGCTTCCTCCCTACATTCACATATCCCCTCATCCCCTGCCCCGCCCCATGTCTTCTCTTACTAACGGGCTTGGGGAGTTGGTAAAAGATAAGCTTTGTGTTGTGGCAGAGGCAACTGACACCGCTTCAACAACATGAGGATTTAGCCAGCAAGCAGAGAACTAATGCCCTGCACGTGCAGGGAATCTCTGATGCACACCCGCACCCATCAGCTCATGTATACTTAAACATGAATGGAAGTGCACAAGTTTCTACAAACATGCAAACACCCATGTGCAGACACACTAACTTCGTGGAACCAGCATTAACAAAGGAACCAAGGAGTTCACACTGAGGCACAGACACACACACAATGAAAATGGCCCCTGGCATGCCTTACTCTAATGCTCACAAAATTGCTTTTAATTGGTGCAAGAGAATAAATCAAGGCTAATCATGTTTAGAATATAACAGATGGGCAAGAGGGGAGAGGGAAGCAGATAACAACTGATGAGCAAAGCTGGCATGCAGATCATCAGAAGAAATTTTAAAAAAAGCTTACAATTTTTGCAGTTTCCCCACACTCTATGGCATCATACATGTTAAGGACATAGCAGCGGTTAAAAGGCCTACTAAACTCTTGAACCCAATAGTCCGCAGGAAAATATCTACACATTGAGTAAGTAAAGCCTGATAAGTCATTGAGAATTCTCTGAGAGGGAAAAGGCCCCAAGGCACTCTGGGATTCATCCCCACTCCCTCCTCTTCGCCCATAGTTGCTTTGATGAAAATTAGCTGCCAGTCTTTGGCACTCGTCGGATTGACACAACTTCATCTGCAGCTCACTGACCTTTATGAAGGGAACAGAAGAAGCGTGGCCGTCTACCTCACACTGAGATCAACACAGTGAGAGATAAAACAATAACATCCTCAGAAGCTCAATGAGATGACACAGCATGGAGTTCGACTTCCCACTGAAAGACATGACTGGAGTAGGGAGGGTAAAGGTGTATAAAACGATGGAGGTGTCTGTACATGGTGAATGCAAGCATGTGTGTCTTCTCCAGTGGCAAAAGGCAGTGGTTAAAACTGTCAAATGACTTGAGGGAGATAAAAGCCCAAACCACAGGCCAGAAGAGCGCTGCTTTACAAAGACAAATCAAATGAATTAAATCAAACTTGTGGAACAGACTGTAATCTCCTGCATGCACCGTCTCGTTACCAAAAGCTCATAAAATGAAAATTGTGCTTCTTCATTCCACTTACTCCAAAGGAGTTGATGTGCTTTAAAATATTCAATTTGCAGGCTCACCAGGTAAAATCCATTAAAGCCAGCCAGTAATGTCAATTGAATTAGGGCTGCTTCGTATAAAATGTGAATTCTCTGTTCTTTCAGCTGAATGGCTCTGCTGGCACCTTGTTTGCAACTACAAGGCAAATGGGATTAGGAAGAGACACCGACCACTAATGTAATGACATAACCTCACAAATCATGCAAAACTACAGGGAGCAGCTTGAAACTGTTTAGAGAAAAAGCATTGCAGTCTATTTAAGACTTTTTTTCCACTATGCAGAAATTGACACTTATTGCTGGTTGATACATTTCTGTTAGTCAGCTGGTGAATGTTTAGGAAATTTCTTAAGAAAACCCCACATTCATGAACGTGTTCTTACACAGTAAATTATTTGCTCTTAGACTGATGAATGCCAGTCTCTTCATAAAAGGACATGCAAGCTGTCCCTAATTTACATTCTTTTAAGTTGCCTAAGGTGCGCTCAATTGTCGAGCAATTGTGTGGGTGCATCTGATTAAACAAAACCTCCTAGTGAGTCTGAGGGTTGGTCAGTGATGTTATTAACCAGGGCGCCAGGGCATATCCTCGATCGCCTAATAGAACAAATCATAATAAAAAGTCTTCGTTGTACAACACTTTAATTATTAAAAGATATGTACCAATGAACTGTGCATCGTGAGCTGCTCCTTGCTCAAGCTATATGCCCATGGAGCTGTTCTATAAGATGAAGGAGTTGTGTGCTCCCCCTGGGAAGCGGGATACCGTGTTCATTAGATGGTTCTGGGAGTTGCAAATGAGTTGGACATTTGTGGAGTGATATTGCTTGCGATTGAGGTATGGGAATAGATCTGGCGAGGGGGCTTTAACACGCACGTGTCTACTGCATTGATGTTGTTAGGAGGACCAGCAATAGAATTAAAGCCGCTTTTGACTGTGACTTGTTCTTCAGCTATATTTGGAAACTTTATGTATTATGTGGCCAGCTGATTTATTACATCCACGACTTGTGGGAGAGTGCGGCTGACAACTGTGATATGCCCATCCAGCAACAGTAAATGCCATTTTGTGAGCAGGTCTGTGATAAAGAAAGGCCACATTTGACATATAAAAAGGGTGGAATTACCAACTGGTGGCATGCTTTAACTTAATGTAAATTAAAATGTTGGTGCACTTGATTGACAAAATGCTTTGTAAATTACCGAATTCGCCTATTTTGTTCAAAATTGTCAGTGCACAAATGTACGTAAGAGTACTCCTGAGTGTTGGTAGGATTTGTTCTTACCTAAGTTCTTACCTACCTCTTACCTGGATAAGAAAACTAGATGTAGATGGTTGTGGTGAGTGCCATAATCTTCTTAAAATAGCGCACAAGTAGGACTTAAGAACAAATTTGTTCTGTTGGTGAATGTGGCCCATTGAAACTAAACCGAAAAGAGCTCTGAAGTGTTTGAATATTCTGCTAAACCGAGAGAACGTGGAATTGGGTGATGATTTTTATATTACATTTCAAACTTACACTTGTTACGCCATCAAAATAAATTGAGGACATCGTAAAATTGTTGGCTATCATCAACTGTTTCCATTAAAATTTCTTTCAACACAACTAAATTTAAGATTAAAATGTATCCAAGGTGGTAGTGAACATTTTCAACAACCAGAAAGCTTTTAACAAAATTCTTTAGCGAATATATGACTCTGGTTCTACAGCAGGACTGCAGAACTTTACAAATGCGACAAATTTTTACCAATTTTGGATCTTCATCCCTCACAAGTAAATGACCTTTTGCACGGTAATAAGAAGTGAAGTAGCACAACCCCCCACCATCATTACACCACTGTTGCCACAGCTGCATGCTACGTCTGCTATGTCTTTTTAATCACAATGCTCATCATGGATGACTATTCTTAATGCCAAAATTACAGTGGGGCATGCTGACCCTTATAACATGACTGAAAGGTCTTGTGCAGAGTGGATTATAACAACAGCTGGTGATACCCTTGTACTGTCCACAAGACAATACATTATTCAGCTGTGATTGACGAATGACACAGGTGATGCTGTGGAAAAGTGGGCAGCAGAAGTTGTGTCCTTGTCTTGTACAGGTGTCCAGGGAGCTGAGGACAGCTGTTCGAGCTCTCAGGATACAAAGCTCCTTTTCATTCCACAAGACACCTTCAATACTTTAGGATTCTAACACAATCTAACACACAGCTTTAGATGCAAACACATGAACTGATACAGGTGCGCCATTGTAAGATCAGCAAGGCACACGCTTCCACTGTCATTCTGTTCTAACTCACTGAAGCATGACAGCTGAGGTCTTAAATGATGCAGCTGAGACAAAGTTAATCTTGTTTTCCAGGTTTTTGAAAATCTTTAACAGAAACATCCTACGTGAAAAAACATTTATAATTTCACAAATCTTACATAAAAGCTTGTCAAAATCAAAGAACAAGGCCATCTCTCAGGCTGAAAGATTTCCATGAAAGAGGAATACACAGACTTACGCAGGTTTAATTATTAGACTATTTTATTTTCCAACAGAAGCAGCCCAAAACATGCAGGCTTTTCAGAAGTGCACACAGGGTCTTCTGTGGTTTCATCATAAAATGGTTCTTGCAAGGTATTTTGGTGCGTGTATGAAACATTGACCAAATGGACTGCAAACAAATCATCTTGACAGATAATAAATAAACTACATCAAAGTATCTCTTATTAAAGCTGCTGTGATCAATATTTCTGTATTAACGTAGAATCAAATGAGATGTTGCCTATGGTGACGGACCTTCAGGTGTTGCCAGCCTCTCAGTTCCACTGAGGTCTGTCTTTCAACAATCTTTCAATTTCAGTTCCACCTGACTCTACATACACAAGTCAGCCACAATACTGACACTGTCACTGACACGTAACCATTCATGGCATTGCAATGTTAGAAACTGTCGTCCTCGTCCAAATGAGGCCATGTGTCATGTTTAAGCAGGAGGAAGTGGCAAATAATTATGTTCATATAATAAGTGTTAATATATGTAATCTAGTGGTCTTGAGGGCAACCGCATGTGAAGTGTGTCAGATAGCATTCATGATGATGATGATTCTGTTGTAAGATCATTTATTTCAGCCCTCTCCATCATTGTTTTCTAACTCAAACAAAGTAGTTTTGATTTCTAGTTGTAACCAAATGATTTTATTTTCTAAAACCAACCTCTTAAATGCAGTTGAACACCATGCATATTCCACAGTGCAAGCAGAACAATATAGTTGTGTTCTAAACCACTGTGTACATAAATAGTATTTCGTACCCCCTGCTCCATGTCAGCTAAGGTAACTTCCACTAAAATTCCTCTATTCCAGACAACCTTCAACCTCACGAGTGAAGACATAGACCTATCAGATTAGATTTACCTTACGAGGCCTGTTGTTCTTGAATGATCTATAAAAAAGTTAGGGCTTAGTCCAGTTCGGTCTTTGGATTGTCACATGACCATTGCATCAGTTCGATATTATATTAGGTTAGCATGTGTTGCACCAACCATTTGCTGAGGCTGGCTATTACAACATGAGAGCAACTACAATCTTGAGTTGAATTTTTCTTGTCAGCAGCAGGAGAATAAAATAGAGCCTTTACTGTCATGTGGTATATTGCACTTTGCTAAAACTTGTGACTGAAAGTTTCTGCTCCTACTCTGTGACAATGGATGCTTTTGAACTGTGACGGACTGAGTTATCTCAGTGTCATATCTATATGATACCCTCTTCTTCTTCTTCTTCTTCTTCTTCTTCACCTGTCCAGCTCTTCTCTGATACATCACTTCTGCTTCTTGTGTTCTCCTTTTGGTCATAAAACTAGGCTAAGTCCGAGCTTCTTATCTACTAATCTGCTTTATATATACTAAGATTTAACCAAATAGGGCATTTGAACACAAGCAAGCTTTAAAATGAGTTTTATTTCTGGTTATCTGCAAAGATAGCTCCACTTCTGTTCTTTGTCCAGCTATGTACACTGCATATTTTGTATATTTCAAACGTTGTTTTCATTTCAAGGTTAATATTTGATTTTGAGCTATTTCATCTGATTGGGCTGTTTTTGTTTATTTATTGTTTTATTTTTCTATTCATCTGCTGTTACATAAAGTCTAACTTACACGGTTATAATCATTAGTAAAGTGTGCTTTTTCACACACGCATACACTCACAGAGAAATAAAAAAAAAACCTCAGAAACACTAAAATAAACTAGCTGGATAAAAACCCAATCTGAACGCATAGATGAAGCAACACCGCTGTACTTCTTCTTGTAACTGTATAAAGACAAAGTAACTGAAACAAATTCATTGGTCGTTGCCATAACTGGCATTCTATTGGCATCCTATTCAGTCTTAACGGATTTGATTCACAATCCAAGAACAAAAAACAAAATGTAAAGAGGAGTTTAACAAGTGCACTGAAGAAATCCTGAGTGCAGATAAAGGGCTTAGCTTGGAGAACAAGATATTGGAGCAAGCCACAATATCTGAATTCAGAAACATTGTTTTAGGTAGCATATTTGTATTAGAGTACTGACCTTTTGAGCGTGGTGGCAGAGCTATATAACTAAGTGTAAAAAAAAAAGCAATCCTGCTCAAAAATTGCCAGTAACATATGCCCATAGGTCAATGGGCCTGCAACCCACAAGACTAAACTAAAAACTTAAAAAACTAAAGGTTTCACTACCAACATCCTTCTCAGACACAGCAGGACAACTCCACAGTTCCTGTGTCCACAGGGTCAAAGCTATTAGGTAAAGACCTGCTTGTCATTAGCAACAAAAAAGTTATTGGGGGTAACTTCTTTACAATAATTTTACTGTTTTTTTCTGTTGGTCAACTTGTTTTACGAAACCTCAACAGGAGTTTAAAAGAAAATGTACAATTATAAGTTGCAGTGTTTAGTGATGGTTGCTTATTGTATGCAAAATAAGCCAGTCCCATTCATCCAGGTGACAGCGATAAGTGAAACTGAATGCAGTGTCTGCTGCTGTTAAACCCTACTGAAAAAAAGAACAAAAATGTTGTTTCTATCTGAAGATCTGGAACACTTCTAAGAATTGTTTAGAGAGACAGAGGGGGAGGGCGTCCACACTTTTAGGATGTTTCTAATGTTGTTGAATCTTTATCCCGTTGTGCAAATAAGCAGCTGTTTGCAAACGACATTGTCATGTATGCACTCTACAATGACAGTAGGCCTGTGTTTTGTTTCTACCTTGTTTCAACAGCGCTCAGCTGGCTAAAATTCAACCTGGTAGTCTAAAGCTGACACCACTGACAACAGTAAGCATCCATGCCAATGTTATATGCCGCTACAATAATGCTGTTCATAATATTATGTTTTAGCTATTTTTAAGCACAGCCATAAGGAGACTCTTTCCCTTTCTCATTACTAGACCTGGAACACATCTGCATTTCTATTTCAAGTTTTCTATTTCTTTACTGAACCAATACCAAAAAGGAAAGAGAAAAAATAAAAATGTAAGATATGCCAACACCATCCAGATTGTTATATCTTTAAACCACACTTTTTCTCTAAGGTATATACTAATTAGGAGAGTAAATGCAATGGCAATCAGTCAGGCTTATTGAAATTGAAATGTTGCATTCTATGTGGTTGAGGGATGCACACAATATGTTACCTATTTCATGTCTTCTTTTTTCATTGATAATGGTGCACTAGTAATGAGGCTAATCCATGACTGTCTCTGACAATTAAATGACATTACAGGGCTGAGAAGAAAAAGATATGAAAAAGGAAAGGAAGGAAAAGATTAATTAATGCACTGTAATTGCCATCTGTCTTTTTCTTTGATGTTCATTATCGATTCTTCCCAATTATTCATCCTGGCCTCTGTCTGTCTGACATTCTCTTGTCATTTCCTCATGTCATCAGCAAGCAACCTTGAGTCAATCCATTGAAGGTATGTACATATACAATATAAACACATGCACACTGTGCTAGGACTTACTACTACTCTTAAGTGTACATAATTTGCAAAATTCCTCATTTCACCTTCACTAAGGCTGTCTACTCTGTATACACAATGAGTTTACGAGACACTTACAGTCAATTCCACACAGCTGAAGTATCTATCATGAACCTTTACAAGTGGAACTCTCCAAAATATAAAGAATAAAAAAGGAAATGCATATTTCGATACTGCAAATGAACCGTTTAAACTGTTAGTCAGAGAGGACCACAGGAAGACATGGCTCTATTGGGAACAGGTGATTCATGGAAACATGCCCCCTACTGTCATGTTTAATGAATGATGAAGATCTTACACGTTTTCCAGTTCCTTCTTGCACAATATGTAAGACATGTTTTATATGACAAACACTATCAACCTCCTGCCTCTGAGAGACTTGCTTTGTTTGAATTTTATTCTTGTATTGAAATGTACCCCACAGTGACATCTTTACCTATCGCTCATATCTGTCTACAGCAAAGAAAGAGACCAGCTCAAGGTTTCCCCTGAGCCTCCATCGACTCAAAACATGTACAATTGACATGGTATCAAACATTAGAGAGGCAAAAGCAAGATGCTTGTAACTGTATTAGTCTTCATGCTTCACAGCATGAGAGGAGTACTGCAGCTTGTTCAAAAAGATATTGTAGCCTTTTCCCAAAGCTCAGGAGTAGGGATATAACTGACACTCACGTCCTCTGCTCAGCAGCAAGGAGATGGGAACATCACACAGTAAATTGCCGACAGAGCAGGAAAGCTGGATCCAGTGAAATTTGCATTTTAACAGCCACAGTACACAAAAGTGTCAAGAGCCAACGCCATACAAGATGATGCACTAAAGGTGAGGAAAAGGTAAGGGAGAAAATATGTTTAGGGAGTCTGACTCTGAAAAGAGAGCAACTGAAATCACAAGAGGAATCATATAAAAAAAAATTGCGTATGGGTTGGCAATTTTTCACCTACTCCTGTCATCCCTTACATTCCTTCAGCTGTCAGAAAAGACTAGGAACAGAGAGAGACCACTGGTGAAAAATGTAGGGCTAAAAATACATGGCAGCTTTCAGACTCGGTGGGTAATTTTACATTTCAGTTTTTCTCCCAGCAAAATCATACTAACTGGAGAAAGAGTTGGAGAGGGCTTCACACACCAAAGATTGTATCAAAGGCCATCCTGATAATAACATCAGATCAACTTTTGTGCAACTTAATACTGCCAAAATAAACTTTTACAGTTCTCCTGGTGTTGCCTACTCAGGCTGTTAAAGGTGAGAGAAATAATTACCTGAAGTGCTTTTATTTTCAGTTCCCAGTAGCTGGTTGCACACTTGAGTTGTCATCTCTCTGTTTAATTTGGGGAAATGTGTAGATTTTCTAACAGAATGAATAAGCAGTTGGATATGTTCTTTTGAATTACCATAATCAGGCTTGATTACAAACTAGAAATGAGGGCTACACTTTGAGTTTTAATAAGCAGCAAAAGTATTTAGTAAGGTACATAAAGGTCATGTGAACTTTTCTGGTCAATATACAGCTCAATATCATTATTTTCAAGCAATAATTATTGAACTAGAACACCAAAGATGCACCATGTTACAGTCAAATATATTTGTTTAATTTGAGGAAGCTAGTATTCCCTCACAAAGATGCTGTTTCTAGGAAAACTGCCTTTTTTTAAAGGATACTTTTCACTCACAGTTTCTCAATAGGTGTAATAAACTGAGATAGGCCGCATGTGCTGACTTGAAAGCACTTCTTTCCCTGAAAAATATAAAGTGCTTAACAAATTTTGCTGCTCCTTCACAGACAGTGGCATACCAATGGAAATGGCATTGAAGGGGCCGGACTGTCAGTGGGGTTCAATGAATTGCCCGGAAACACATACGCAGGAGCACAAGATAAGGACTGGACCACTAACTCTTTAATTAATGGACAACTTGCTCAGGCCACATCTACAGGGCTGAGTTCACTCCATGATTGTTTTTTGTTGTTCTTTCATTTTCCTTCACAGCTTAAGAGTCAACTGTGTTTCACGTAGCTATGTAAGGTGCTTTGTCCTGCATTAATCTAATTTTATCCACAAAGCTGCACTTCTGCTGTTTTTGATAAGAAAAGATCACAATTACTCCATATCTTGTCATTCTGAGAGCCTTCCATCGCACTTAACTATAGATCATTTATTAGAAAGAAAAAAAAGAAAAGACAACTCAATTGAGATACTGATGCTGGAATATTGTTGGATTTTAGTGTTTTTTCACTGACCATCCAGGATTACATCTATCTGGATAATTTAATAAAGCATGGCATTTATCACTGAATAGCCATTTTGGAGACCTCTTTGTTAGTTTTGGTGAGAGGGTGCTGACACTTAGGTGGTTCAGAAAAGCAACTGATATCTGATATCAGAGTAAGGAGACTGGAGATTAGACTGATGGTATTGCATTAGTAGCACAAGCACTCATTGACTGAGCTAAAGCCACCAAATCCTAAGTATTTCCAGCCTTGTTATATAAGCTGCCCATTTTGCAATGGAGACAAAACACTGTGAAATAAAGCAAAGATAGAACAAATGCCCATATAATAAGATAATATGATTTCTATCAAGTTTAATGTTAGTTGATGGCATAAAAACAAACTTTCCATCAAATGGTGTGGATATTTAAAATTGCTTCCGCATGTCAGGGGGTCCTCTCTTGTAAAGAAGACGGTAAATAAAAAAACATGCTTCTGCAGTACAATTCATCTTGAAATAAACCAGCGTAAGATTTGAACATTTTCCCAAAATCATGTATTTGCTTAGTTTTACTAATGTCTATGAGTGGATGGAAAGAGAGACATAGTGATGAACGAAGAATGTTGGACAAGGGCAAGCAGTAGCAGGGGGTCCTGTACTGAAATCTTGCTGAAGTGCAATTGCAGATTATGTGAAAGATAATATCTTAGCATGCCATGCTGGGCCCTGAATGGAGGATCAAGGCAAATTATAATTCTCTTAAATTCTAAGCCAAAAGAAATATTTAGTCTCACATCCATTTAGTCAGCAGATCATTTTATATTAAACTATTTTTGATCTGATCTAGATTTTTAATGACTTCCCTTGTATTTCATTTACATAGCTTTAGTGAGAATTAATTTAGAAGGGATACCATTTAAGATTACTGTAATTCAATCTAAAGACAATGCAAGTTAAACGATTCCTGGTAGAGAGGTGATCAGAAAAATCCATAATCTCTTTTTTTTCCCCAAGGTGACACCTGTTTTAAAAGAACCTTTAATCTTAGTGGATATAAAAGGGTCTTTAAAAAGCCATTTCACTGCTTTTGTTATGTGTGTGTGTGTGTGTGTGTGTGTGTACGTATGTGTGTGCATCCATACACGTGTAAGAACTTTCTCTTGTGTCCTCTGTTTCATGAAGAAAAAGCAGTGGCAGTGATTATGTGAAAAAGGTTACAACAAAGTTTCCTCTCTGGAATAAAACAGCTGAACCATCACCCTTCTTCTTAAATAACATTATGTCTTTTATACTGATAATGTGGCTAAATGCTCTAATTTACTGACGTAAACTTCAATGCTCAAGATGGTGATGATGCCATATTTTACTGTCAGTCATTCAAGCTTCTTTCATCCTTTTTTGGTGTTGCACAATATAACCTCGTCATCATTATTTTGAGCACTATGTTGAGTATTATCTTGTTTGAGTACTCAAGTTGTTTGAGCATGCCCTGCGTGGTATCGTGCTTATCCTAACAGACAGGCTCCTCACTGCCTCAACATGTGGAGGAGAGTGGGTTGGTAGTCACAGTGGTAGTCACATCCTTGTTCCTGTCCTCAGTCAGCTGGTGCTATCCCTGCCCTGTGCCTGCCACTTTGCTGCCCCTAACCAAAGTGGGACAGCTATCTCCCAGTAACAGCTGGAAATGTGATGGATGACAGGTGGAGAGAGAGGGAACAGGGCTCCTCAGAGCCCGTCAGGCTCACTCCCTCTATCCATTAGTCTTCCATTTAGCCCAGTGTGGGCCAGCCACCCCGATCACACACACACACACACACACACTTGAATTTTCTGGTCAGTGATGAATCCTTAACCATCCTCCTGCAGGATGAGCCCAGCCTCCCCTCAGATGAGAGAAAGAGGCCACCATGGTTCATGTCTCTCAGTCTTTAGCCACTCAGATCAACTAATTTGCTCTGCTTCTCCACTTCACTTTCTGATAACACCAAATGCTACACGAGGAACTGTCATATTCCTGATACCCGTCCACTGCAAATGCATATTGTAGAGGATTTGATAGCTCTCTGTAGAAGAGGCATACAAAGAGCCAAACCTCAATAGGAGATTGGGATTAGCTGTAAGCCGTTTTCTCTTCACAGGGGTCTCTCCTTCTGGAGTCCTTGCTGTGCACCTGCACATCAGGCACATGATATGCTAGAACTGTAATTCTGCAACCTGTTGTGTAAACCACAGGCACATTGATCCAGCCTTGAATATCAACCAGGGAGTGGCAGGGAGAAAAGATCACAGAAGGCCGTCAGCGAATTGATCGATGGTACCAATCAGCTCCTTCTCCTACCCTAACAAGGTCCAGACCTATGACATCTGCCCCGGGAAAACTCATGTTGAACACAGAACTGTTGACATTGAAGGCACCAAATGAACAAGTAAAGGTTGTGACCTTTGGAAATGCCAGACAGTTGTACAAAATAACTAAATTTGAGAGTGTGGGTAAAATGCCAGAGTTTGGTACCTGATTGGTCAAATCCCAAGTTGTAGCACAGAGAGTCAGACAAGCTGTAAATACAGAGCAAAACGTAGCTCCTACGGACTTAGATAATAAAAGACGAAGAACATTTGATTTATAATCACAGGGTATGTAAGCACCTTTATATCAAGATATGCTATTCAGTCAAGGTGAGGTAAAACATCTCAATCAAGGAGCCAAAGCACCATACAGTGATTCCAAGCCAAATATTGCATTATCCTCCTCCAACTTCCTGGCAAAAGATCTAATCTCCAGTTTCCTTTTAAAAGAACACTGTCTTTACAGGTTAATAATGGTTTCTTTCAAAGGTATTACAGGAAGAAGATGATACAATGTAAAGAAGGAAGCGTGCATTTTAATAATCCAGACCTCTGCCAACTTCCATCAAGGGACTGCCAGAATTTGAATATGGTTTATTAAAATAGCACACCTCACAAAATAATTCAATACAGTCAAAGTTACACACACACACACACTAACAGAGAGCTCTGCTTCCACATAAGTGACACATATAAAATCTCATACCATAAAAATGTAAAACTTTTAGTACAAGCACTTAATTCTATAAAGTATCTGGTACACTAATATCTTGTGGTCAGTGAATTTATCGCTTTTTTTTTCATTTGTTTGACTGTTCATTGTGATGCACTTTAAGACTATGTAACTTCATATGAAAACCTAGCTTTCCTCCAAGCTGTAGATGGTCGGAGATCAAGGTGTGAGCATAAACACCTTGTCATTTTAATCATCACAGCAGCCTGTGCGAGGCTCTTCTTCCTTGATGACATTATTTCCCAAGTCTCCTCTGTTCTCCAGCAGTGCTCCTGCTGATTTGAGGAGGGAAAGAAAGGTTGTGGATTTCATTTTGTAAAGTGTTGTGTTGATGTTTGTCTGTTTGTCTTTTAAATAAATCTGGGTATGACAGAGACATACAGATACCTGGTGAACTCATGCCAAATGAGAAAAGGGCTTTCATTTTTTTTAAGCTGTATTACTGTGAAAGTACTGATGATGCGGCTCGACTTGAGTGGTGTGTAATGTTAACACTTTTGAAAAAAAGATGAAAAAACAGAATGGCACTGATCAAAACAGCACACAGAACAAATAATGATAACAACAAAGAACAATGGTAAAAAAAAAAACATTCAGTGTAATTACTTATTCATTCATTTTGCAGTGCACTGGACTCCACTAAAGCTTTATTCAGGGTCACTCTCATACATTTCAATAGTTTGTTGTCACTGATAACAGGGCTATTACCTGTTAAGCATAATCTGCTGCCTTGATTTGTGCACCCTCTAAAAAAAGTTCTGGTATCTTTGAAGTAAAAACAACTATCAAGAGGTTTGCTTTGTAAAAACCTCTAAATTATCAAAATTATTGAGAAAAAAGAAAAGGAGAATACAAAATATATGTTTTGTTATTGTTGTTCCATGAAAAATTACTTAAATGTTTATCAAAAATTGTTTGTCATAATAAAGTAAGACTAAGGGTTAAGTATAATATTTCTTCTATAATATTGCATAATAGTCTTAAACTAGATCATGACATATTTTTTTTTATTTAAGTGTGTTACTTATTGGGTTATTATTATTATTATTATTATTATTATTATTATTATTAAATAAAGCCATCACATTTGTGTCGTGGGGAAGAGCACAATAATATCCTCTGAAATAAACAAGAGCATTGAGTATCAAACCCAAATTTTACACTTAAGGGCAGTACTTGAGTAAAGGTAATTAGTTACACTAGACTACTACAATTCCTTGGGGTGAAAAACTTATCTAAGGAACACTTTAAGGGAATTTCTTCAAATATCGTATAACAGTCAACTTGGGCTCAATGATAACGTGAGTAGAATTTAATTACTTCTGTATTACAATCGTAGTAACACAGTATTTTTCACATCATGACAGATCTAAAGAAAGGGTCAATTTAGTAATACACCCTTTAAAGGCCTGATCTGTCATTCTGGTATCAGAAGGATACATTGCTGTATCGTCAGGTTCTTCAGTCATCTTGACATTAAACGCAATAAAAGGAAAAGGTTACATAATAATATCTATGTTTATATCTTAGTATGAATCGCCCGCGGAAAAGATGACCCAGCAGAGAAACATCAGATGGTGTTCTCTTCTGTTAGGCTGTGTTTTTTTCTTGCCTGTGTAGCCATGTATATAGAAAAACATCTGATGTTTTTTTGTGTTTTTAGTGTTGATCTGGGTCTTAGAATTTTTTGAACATTATTATTCGTAACATCTTTGGTTGACTTGATAACTGTGAGATATACTTTCAAATATAGGACAATATGTGATGTACCTTTATACACAAGCAAAATGAGCCATGGTATATAAATCGTGATATGAACACGTCCATAGGCTTAGGGTTTCAGTTTTGTGTACGTAAGTATTTTGTTCCATGAAGCATCAAAATCAAAAAGTTGAACACTGAGTGCAAAATCATCAGGCAGAAGTCTTCATTTTAATGGTAAGAACAGTGACAATTGTCATGTTATGGAGACATAACTTTTGATTAAAGGATCTGAAATGTATGCTAGCACTAAAGTGTTCTTGGCTTTGTAATTAACAGAATTCAAGTGGGGTTGTATTGGAGAAACTGCATGTGTAATACATTTATGCATTCTGAACTGATGCCTGTTAATTTCAACGTGATGGATGATTAAAATCATGCATTTACATCAGACTTGATACTGCACTTGAATAACAGGTTGAGGGGGAAAATGCCTGGTGTGTGGAGGTATAATGGCACTCTGCCTGAGACCATTGATTTGATGCAGCTCTGATGGCAGGCTCAGGCTTGAGGATGTGATGACAGGGGTTTGTGATCATAGAGAACTGTACTTCTCTCTGTTACTGGGGTTCACATTTAACTTCACTGATCTCTGAATGCAGCCAAACATAAGCCAAGTGACACACATGGTGATGATGATCTGAGAAAATCCTACATTTGAAACAGCTTCCAACAGGGTTTTACACAGAAGCCATCAGAAACAGGGCATACATTATGTGCAGTGTCAGTTTTGCAGGATAACCTCCGGACTAAGGAGACCCATCCTTAAGATCTTGACAAGAAGACATCTCTTCTTATAGCAACGCTGGTCCTTCCAGAGACAGACACTATCTGAGTCATGCACACCTGAAATGTAACTGTTAAACTTTCCTCTATGCGCTTTTACAGTCACAGAAATAAGATAATAAACAAAGTAAGGTTAAAGAGGGCAAAATAAAAGTACATTTTCCCTTTTTACTAACTGGCTAGACTTCCCAGCTTTCTAGAATTTAGAATCAATACAGCAGACACTGATTAAGTTGGTCCCGGTAGAGCCTATGTCCTTGGATTTTTCAGGCACTGGACATCATTATGCCTACAGAAATGCCAAATCACTAACTCAAACAGAGGCATCAGGACACATGTGGTCGTAAGGTGTATATTTTTTCAGACTGTAAGATTCATATGATTGACTTATATTCCAGACAAACTTTTCCTGGCTGCTAACTGGTCCATCTTTGAGCAGTATGGCACCACATTAATATTAACTGGAAACAAAGACAGTGTTGACATCTATCACATTGTTGTGAATATATATCTCACATTTGAATGTAGTAAGTAATACAGCAAAATAGTAGCGCTGATGGACAAAGAGATTGTAATGAGTGAAACAAAATACTATGACATGTGGAACTGATTCCTTAAGGGTAGACAGTGCTTCGAAAACCTGAGGAATAAAGGAAACAACAGACCAACCTAGAAGAAATCTACGAAGCTCTGCAGCACAAATGTAAGAGACCGTCCTCATAAAAATGTGCCCATGTGGTAATTGTTGTTGCAGGCAGACGTGGCCACTAATTACACTCTAAGAATATGCTGTCTCTAATGGATCTTAGATCAACTACACATGAAGGGTAAAAACTAGCATTTATGAGAGTGATGGTTGCGTTTTTAGCACTAACCATGATTATTTTCTAACCCAGAACAAGCAATGTTATTACGTAAAGCTTAGAAACAAGAGGCAAAAGAGTTTTAGAAAGATGTTGTTGTGTTATTGAGGATATGCTGCTCTCGATCGTCACACAATGGTTGAGTGCACAGTGCTTAACTGCATCATCCACCTCATCTCCTTCCTCATTATGAGGACTTTGAAGCTTCTTAAGAGACAGACTTGAGAATTATGTCTACTCTGATGTGGAATGCTCATGTGAGTCGTATTTCTCTCCTGACGCTCGCACTGGCGGTCATTTAGAGGACGCCTATTGAAGGGTATGAATAACATATGGCCATTTCCGTTGGAAGACTGTCCTGTTTTAATTTTGACTAGTGGGTGCCACTGTTTGTATAATTTATTGTCAGTTTATATGAACAACATGCAGTAACCATGAATTTAAAATTTTAACAGAACTAGATGCTTTATGCTGAGAACAGACTGAACACTCGGGAAGTGACGGCTCTGTCTTGAAAAAATAAAAACTGGAAAAGAGATAAAGACTGGCCAAGAGATAACGCAATATGTAACAAACACAACGAGTGGATTAGATGCGGATTAAAGGGACAGGACATGATGGGTTAATTAATATGCTTTAAAATTGCAAGAGGTTGTATTTTCTTATCTTTTAGGACAGCTGAGCAAACTGTTTCCATTTGGGCCAAGCCAAATGGGAGCTGGCCCCCAGTTTCATACTTAGTGTACAGACATGAGGGTCACATTGAATACTTGGATTTCTTGATTTTTAAAAAGTATCCTTTAAGGACAGACAGATGGGTATATAGAAATTAAACAAACAAACAAATAAACAAACAACAATTTTAAAGAGGTCAACATGCAAAAATATGGTCTTCCAATTTGGCATCTACAAATCATAAATTTGTGCTTACACGTAGTAGAAGGATAATCCTGTTGTTTTCTTTTGGCTCTTCTTATCTAAATGTCTACATAGCAGAGGAGACAGGGAGCCTCCGATAGTCACTTCAAACTGTTGACTAAGTTGTTTTTTTTGTTTTTTTTGTCTCATAAGATCAGGAACGCAGCCATGTAAGATAATTAGCCAGTGTCAGCAAACAAGTAGCTACAAGAGTCAGGTAAGCAATAAAACAACAAGCTACAGTGTTGGTTAGGAGTTTAAGGGCACATTCAAGCTCAAGAAAATAAATGGGTAAATCATTCAATTTAGTATCATTGTGTTCCTCCAAGAAACAGCATTAAATCATATCACTTTACTTCCAGACTGCTGATAAGCAGAGCATCATTCACTGTTAAATGGACAATCAAACTGAGCCAAAGAGAGTTACAGTGAAAGTGTGGTCTCCAAGATATACTGTTGTTCTCTGGGCATTAGGAGGGTGATGGATGTTCTTATAGCACAATCTTAAACAATCAAATTAGCTTCTGCTCTCTGTAGCAGGTTTTTTTTTCATTTTATGCAATAATGCATATGGTGTAGGAAGAATGGCTTGAAAAGTCATAGCTGTCTTTTATTTGCTCATCCCTGACAATAAATGGTCATTATTTCGAAAACAAAGTTAGAAATAGGATCTATAGACAGAAAACAATTAAAATAAGCCAAGAAGTATTCACAAGATACTGACCCAAGATTAAACGTGAAATTACAAGTAAAAGGAGTGTAGCTTCAACACTGTAATTAATTATGAGAAAGCACTTTGATCGTCTTTATGCTCATAAGGTAATAAAAGAGAGATGGCGGGGGTGGGAGGAATTAAGTAAAAGGATGGAGATCAAATAAAATGATCTCAGTATTAATTAGCGGTGAATAACAGATACAAGGAGTTATTGTAATTTTATTGAGTCATTCTACAAAGAAATAATTACAACAGCATGTATAATGTAGAGAGTGGGAAATGTATTGTGATCTCCAAGGCTCTGTTCTTGTCAATATATTCATCAGTAGAGGAAGCTTGGCCTCTATTAGCCTTCCAGCAGGATATTTTAGTGTGAGGTTCAGTGTAGTTCCCATTCATCAACATTCAATTAACATCCTAATCTTATGGGTCACAGCAGGACTGGTTAGTTACAACATTTATCAGTCAATCAGAGAGAAAGATAGATAATCTTTAAGAAATGTCTTGATGATTGAGTAGTAGTAGTAGTGGAGACTGCAGTGATGGAATTATTCACCATTTTTCCCATGGTGTATATTGATTGATACTGTATTTGTTTATTGTGGGGATGCTTTTTTTTGCGTTTTTGCTTTGTTTGCAGTGCATACTGAGAAATATAACAATGACAAAACAAATTCAGACCACTTTTTGTTGTATTATGTATATGTTATGTACATATTTAAAGGCTTGCTCCCAAAGTCCTCCTTCTTCAATGTGCACTGGTCAGACATCAGAGAGCAAGAGAAGCTCCTGTCTTTTACCTGGCTCCGTGCTAGCAGCATATCACCAGAGAGGACACAATGGTGTTGCAGGTGATGAGGTTAACCTCAAAATGGCAGAGGACACAGTGCACAGGTCTGAATAGAAACATGCTGAGTACTTCACAAAGGATGTGCCCTTTAAAAAGGCAGCAGTTCTTTGCAGTATTCTTGTCAGAGTGTCATTCTTGCTGATGCAGTTTTTTCATGCTTTTAAGTGACAAAATACATCCAGCAGCATTTGTCTAAGAAATAGACCCCTGGTAATATGCTGTATGTGTAGCTGTCTATTTAAGTACTGTTCCAAGCTCTACAAAGCTGTATTGTACTGTAAGCAACCAGAAGAATCCTATACAGATGATGGGACTCCCCCCATGGAGCCCTGAGGGAACAATAGGGGCTAGATATGGCACCTATGCACCACTGTGCCCTGCTCTGTTATAGCAATACAGCTACTCTGTGTTTATACAGCAGCTGTGTTTATTAACACAACCTCATTCAACTGCTGGCAAAGCCACACTTTATGCAAGCTAATGAAAATGTAACATATGTAATGGGACTAATTCAAATCAGCCAGCTCCGCTTAAGACATGTGATGTTAGGCATCTTGAAACATCCATCAGTGTTCATTCTGAAAACATTAGAAGACTGTTAATGTAGAAACAAAATGGTTGTTGAAAACTTACATCCCAGTTAATGAGTCATTTATGTTGTTGTCATTTTTTGTTGAAACAAATTCGAGAATCTGCTGTTGATACTATGAGCCACTTTCACAGTTTATTTTGGAAGCACACAAATAAAACCAGGATGCCAAGTCATCTAAAAGCCAAAAGCAGGCTAAATACAACCGAACTATAAACAAATTAATCATATCAATTAACAGACAACTGACAAGATTTATTTAACGGATGTTGAAGATACGTTGAGTCTTGATTATCTATATCCAATCCCTGCATACATTTTCTCTCGTACTTTAAAATGGAAAAGCTGTTTTGGGGAAATGGCTTATGGCCTCAGTTCCTGCCAATAAATGACAAAGCATTTTCTTATTCTTTCATCACCCCCCCCCCCCCCCGCATTAGCACTGCAGTGGCTGCTGATTCAGTGCCTGTTTACAGTCTGTGATGATAGCTTTCAAATGAGATTACACCATAATGAATAAGATATGAATATATGACCACTAACCTGATCTTTGTGGGATGGTCTTATACAAAGACATGCAGTGCTTAGTTGCTTAGTTTCAGGCAGCATTTCTTGTTTTGGTCTGTTTCTCAACCTGAGCAATTATTCATAGATTTCTTTGGGGTATTAGTTTTTCTGGGACTTTTGTCTGCAGGCTCTAGCACCAGCAGCTAAAAGCTTGAAGCTGAATCCGCATGACCTAAGGTGACCTCACTCGCCCTTTTGACAGTCTCTAAACTGAGTGTATTCTGTTTCAGATGTTTCAGATGTACATTGGGGAGACAAAGTGGATCTGTTCATGTGTAAAGTAAAAGAGAGATTTGGAAGCAAATATTTCTGACACTGAATTTGCATGCACGCAAAAGTGAATTACTATTTTCTTAACAAATTAACGTAAGAGACTGCAATAGAAAGATTAATCTGCAAGGCTCCAGTATCTCAATATGAGTCACTCCCTTCATCTGCTTATTAATTAATCTTTGTAATTTGAATATCTGAGTCTTTTCTGCTATGTGTACTCACTGTCACCTTTTTTTGTCAGTTGCTCACTTTTTATGAATTAAGAAATTTATCAAGAAGACAAAGATCAAAAGAAAACAGTCATCAATAGCAGCCCTTATGTTTTTGTCCTTGCTGTCACTGTCCTGATAACAAACCTGAAAGAAAACACTAGAAATCAATTTTCCTGGTACCATTTGCTCCCTCATTTTTTGCTTTTATGATCGACGATAGTTATCATCATATCTATACCACGTAGGCAATACTAATTTCTTCAACTATGTCGGACTCTGAAGGATTATGACCTACAGCAGACATGCTTTTTAACTATTTTCATAAGAATGATTCTTTCCTTTTCTGTTCTATTCTGTTGTTCCAACTAGAGCTGACATCTTTTTGCTGTAGTGGTGTTGGACATAGTTTAAAGCTTTGCTGAGTTTTTGTTATTCTTTTTGTTGTTTCCTCTTTTATTTTTCAAAGCTCATTTTATTTGTGTGTCATGTTGTGTTTTAGTTCCTATTCTGAAGATGATCTGACTGCTGTCACCCATGTTCATTCACATTTGTTTGCCTTTACCTGCTTGACTCAGTCTCGCTTTGAGTCCTCATTTTGTACTACAAGTAACAAGTGCAAGTGCTTCTTGCATTCATTACTCACTGTTGTCCATGAGCACACGTAATGAAGCATAATGTTAGATAATTTGTTTACTGATGCGCCACCTTTTAAGGACAAAGCGGATTGATTTAATCACAGGAACTCATACAGTGCTTGTAGAATTCAGTGCAAGCATACTGAGGGGCTTCCACCTCTTGGTATACATTAACACACCCTTCTGTGCAGGTACAAACACCAGCACAAACACACTGATGCTCAGACATGCATAAACACACCATCACAGCAAAATGCATACAAATGTTTGTTAGACTCTTCTCCTTAAGAGGCACACTGTTAAACAAAATGAACACAGAAGACCAGCAGTGTTTAACAAGTTGGCGCACACATCTGTTGAGACATTCAAACGTCTTTTCTCATTTTGAACATCCTCGGTTTATCCATAAGTCTTCTCTCTTGGTGTTTTACCCCTGAGATGTGTGTAGACGAAGAGCAATTATAAATTCCATGAGGCATGAATGCATCATCTGGCCATTGTATTGCTGTATTACGGCTATCACTGTTCTACTGTCTGTGTCAAATAGTCGGAACAGTGTTCATTACAACTTTTGTATTTACTTTTGGTATGGCATGATTTAATGTGTAACCTCTTATGAATATCACAGGTACCAGACAGACTTCCAAAGCATACATGTGCATCTTCATTCATAGCTCATCTACCAAACCTCCTCTCCTCTCTTGGTGTATTTTAGAAATTGAGACATCCTTCAAGATGGCGCACTGCGATCGATTACCAGGTCACAGGGATGAAGGAGAGGAGAAAAAGTGGCATGAAATAGAGAAATGAGAAGAGCCCAGTTATGTGTACTCAGTCAAGTGTACACACCATACACACATCCAAAAACCCCATTTCACTAAACATTGCATGACATGGTTGAGTGACACAACTCTATTATCATTCATTCCAGTTTATTAAGTAAGAGAAACACTTATGTAACCAAAAAGTCATTTATCCCAACACAAATAAATTTGACATTAAAACACAAGCCTTCTGGAGGCCTTTTGTCTTAGGCAACTTTTAGAATTTAATTTCTTGTCTTTCTGTCCCCTTTGTAACAAGAACCATTAACAACCAGCACTGACATGATAAACATCTAGGCAGCTTTGGCAATAAAGAACTTGTCCCTTCAAAGCAGACTTGGTGGTTTGAGCCCATTCATCTCCAAATAACGAGAAAGACTCTTTAGTTTCTACACATTCCAGGGAGAGCAATTCTGTTAGCAACACAGGAACAAACTAATCCACCTTTTTCATCAGTATTTAACCAGGCTACATCACTGGCCTGTAATGCAATAATCTGAAATACGTGTTAATACAAAGGACTTTCATAATGCATGCGCAAATAACATGTTCTTATTACATAATTGTTTAACAAATTGCTACGAGACTGGGCTCACATAACAGAAACATAAAGACACACGAAGACTACCTTATTCAAGTGTAGTCATTCACCTTCCACATGATCTACTTCAGAGACACACACACACAAAAAACAACAGATGAAATATGGCTAAAAGAACAACCACAGCAATAACAGTTATTATCTCTGCACAGAAAACACTATATTTTGCAGCAATGAAACCAATCTTTTATCCAAGATTTGTGTTTTTTTCTGGAAGCACCTAGAAGCTGTAACTATATGGTGGCTTTGTATCAGTTTAGACACAAATAAACAGCTAAGTCCTAACAAATAGGTATAAACCTCTCCTGTTGGTGTAATTACCATTCCAGCAATTTTTTTTGATAATTATATTGTGTGTGCATCAAAGCTTTCAAGTGAATTTCCACATCATATCCACATCACATCGAGCTAAATCAGGCTTAATCTTCCCTAAACAAGTTGAGTCAGTCTTGAGAAATGTCAGAGTAGTGGGTTATCTCTGTTAGTTCAAAAGAACATTTTTTCATTGACTGCTCATCCCTGAACCTATCATCAGAATAAAAAGTGTAGCTATGGTGTTGTGAAAATTAGTCATTTGTTGAAATTCTGATTTTTTGCAATGATGGTAACATGAAAAATGTAGTACAGCAAACATTTAATGGTTTAAAGTGGGGCATTTCCACCTAAATTCTTTTCCGCTTTGTCTCTTTTAGCTCTAAATGGCAAAATCAATTTAGTTTTACACATCAAAGTTTTATAGGCGTAGAGGTGTACTCCTGCATTTCTAGCAACAATAAAAAAAAACATGGATAAAGCCTATAGATAACTGTGCTTCGAATCCAATAAATACCCTCAGGGGAATGCTTCCACTAATTTGAATCATTGTTTGTTGCAACAGACGACTACAAGTCTTCAGCTGCATTGAAGTGAAGATTGCATCAGATAAGCAGACTTTTTGCTTTTCACTTTGTCTACATGTACATTGAAGTGAGAAATATGTGAAGCAGAAAACTAGCTCTCATGAATAGTGTTGAAATGTGTTACTTAAATTGACAAATCTATTGTTAAAATAATGGCTGAGTTCATCTCGGAAGGACAAGGCACATGTAATGGTCCTCACCATCCAGTGACTCATGCTGTATGGAGGCACTGAACCAAGACAGAAAATAGAGCAATTTTCTTTTGTACTCTATTTTTTGTACTCTGGTACATTTTTTTTTCATTCTTTATACCACCAGAGAATGAATGAGGAAAATATCTTTTAATACCATTTCCTTTGCCGCATTTGATTTGCATATGAACCATATAATGCAGAGGGATAATAACGAATTATCAATGACACATAACAATCTAAATTGCTTGGACTGTGATACTAGAAAACATATTATGATAATGACTGCAGCTTATACATTACTTGCATTGTAAATTTAATGGCTTCATATTCCTAAGTGACTTTTCAGAATCTTCCCTCAGTTGACTCCCTAGCAACTGGGTAAGATCTGCATGTGTGCAAAAGTATTTTTATGATATTACAAGAGGACTTTCAAAGGACTTGATGAGACAGCCTTGTCCGTCCAGGAAAATAAGTCGAAGGCATATCAAAGGAAGAACATAGCAAAGGAACACACAGAGCTAATCTTCCCAGTCCTTCTTTCATCACATTCTTTTTTTGTTAGATTTTTTTTTGTCCTTTCACATTGACATTTTAAACCATATCAAGGTGTGACATTGTATAATATTGGATAAATCCTCCAAAGATGTATTTCACCAAACAATGAAATGATTTTAAAGTTTTTGAAAATAAGATTAAATATATTGATGTGAGTGTGGATCAGTGCTTGAAGACTTGCAATTTCTATTGTTAGTGGACAGCCACTCAGTCACTTGCCAATACCATGTTTCAGGCCAAAGTGCTTTAACATGAGAATTACAATGCCAAACTTTTCCATCATCCAGGAGCTATAAATCAGAACTCAAATGTCTGAATCAGTCAGAGTGGACATAACATTTATAATGCCTACATTTTCATGCAATGTCTGTGTAAAACCCAGTTTAGATGATATGCGGATAGAACAGGTTAAAGAATTCACAACCACAAGTCTTCTGCCTCCTGAAAACTCTGCTGAGGCGGCACCCTGCTCCTGAACCATAAGGCATATTTCTGGTAGGAAGAATACATGTGACATGGAAAACGTCCATGTGTGAAGAGGTAACTTGCAACAATGTCCAGAGCTGGTTTTATTTTTCAATCTATTTAATTTTTTGCAGACAATGCCTGCAGCATTAAAGCTAAAACAATTCTAGACAGTCAAATGTTGTCTCCATTTCATGAAATAATATACTCAATATGTCTGATGTCCAATACATTCTGAAGAAAATCTGATTGTTGCTCATTATTTTCAACTGCTTTTTTTTCTCATATAAACAGCTGTTATTGTGTTAATCACATACAGAGGTCAAGTGGAATTGCTGTAAAAAGTAGCACCCTCTACATAGCACCTTCGCATCAACACTCATTAGATTAATTCAGATTGAAGGCCCAAAAAAGTGGTCTTGTTTTGTAATGATTATATGTTTTAATGTAAGTTATTCATGTTGAAATATTATGTGTAATCATGTAAGTATCCACAACTTTTTTTAACGACAGGTGCTTCAATGTTGTTGTTAAGAGGATCAGGGTACTTGTGAAGTTATTACTTGAATGGTCTCTTTATTAAGCAGATAGCAAACTAGAAAATAACACATTACACTTTAACCTACCTTTAGTATTGCACACAAAGTTTTGCTTGGTTAAAGTGATTAATCTGGAATGACTAGATGGTTAAACAATCATTACTAAGTATCGTAGACATTGAAATGTCTTATTTTTAAGAATGTCAGGTAATGCCTGGTCAGTGAACAATTTAATTTGGTCATGCTGATCACTTTTTTCTTGAGAGTTCTGAATTAACTCAGAAAATTAGATATAACACAATATGACTATGCTTATTACCTAAATAGTAGTCTTTGCCTTTTGTTCACCCACAGAAAAAATATATTGCACAAAGTATATTTCACATCGCCCTGCATTACATCAATACCTTCCCATCATACTGAGTGCTTACTGATTACTGAATCAATATCTACCTACTAATTACAACAAATATATGATGCATAGGGCCAGCCATATCATATAGACAGGGGCATTACATTTGACTAGATGGTGGTTTATAAGATCCTCTAAGGAATATCTGATGAATGCTCTTCTAATCAAGCCCATAATACACTACCTGGAGAATATTTTCAAACATTAGCGCCCTCTCAACTCCATCTCTCCACTTTACTCATGCAAAACATGGGGATGATGCTTTAGACTTGTTGAACAAAATAATCTTTTCATGTAACAATTCAAAAAGCTCTTGTTTTTGAGTCACATTTAAATCTTGTCATTTTCTCCCATGGGTGATGGGTTATCAAAGGGAGTGGAGACAGGAAATAGGCATGTACTCATTTGTGATGATGACTAAAAGTAGCACCATTTAAAGCACAATAAAATCTCTTTATCTGAGGAACATTTGTGCTATGGTAAAAATAAACAAAATGTTTTAGCTACTGAGTGACAGAAGCTATTAACACAGTGGAGGTCAAATCAAATCAGAAACCATCAAATTAAAAGTAGCATGTCAACACAGGAATACCCCAGGAAGCAATACCCTGCTGAGTATCCACAAAGCAGTAAATTGCCCGGATGATTGGCTATTAAAAATGTGAGAAATTAGCTTTCATTAACTTTCATCACAGCGTGGGCCTTTGAGCATAATGAATCAGGCAAAGGTGAAAACTGAATTTGACTTGGTGGTCATTTTAATTCTCTTCTAAATGTACCCCTTTTCGTGCAAGTGTGAATTTTACACTTTTACATTCTTTAATCATAATTATACAGAACAACTTCTGGAGAAAAGAAATTAAAAAAATGAAGGACTAGACCTTGAATTTTAGAATGATAATGATAATTAACATTAGAAACTAAAGTAGCGCCAGGTCTGTTTGACAATTTCATAGGCTCAGGAGCTCATCTGGTATTCACGGATACAGCCAACAAGGCCTGACCCAGACGTGTGTAGTACACAGATGATGATGATGCTGTGAATGCAGAGATCAAAGTATTCTCGTTCTGTTGATTAAGCGTCCTAACAAATGCATGTACGAGGACAACCTTATCACTAAGGACCACACAGAGGGCTTTCCATATCTATCGCCCTCAGACGACCAACCTGCACTTGCCATGTGCCACGCTGCCAAATAAAATCACCACAGACATTGCCTCTGTGGCCAGCCTGGCTTATTCATTTTTGTGAGAAAACAAATAATTTTCTCAGTTTAAAAAAGCAAAAATTTTTCATTGCCTTATCGCCTCAGGACAACGAGTTGGTGGTTAAATGAAACACAAGAAGGAGGAGTCTGGAGAATATGCTTTCCTTAAAACTTCACAGCTATTACAATCTTGTTTACCTTGGTTCCAATTTAGAGTCTCAAGTGCCTGTGTACATTTTTGTTAGTTGGGAAAATAATCTCCATTAGTAAACAAGGAGATAAAGAAAAGAAATGTGGAACAGCTTGATATGAACATCAGCATATGTAATTTTCAAATTCCTACTGTGGTTTCCTCCTTGCCTTAGCAGAAAATACTCATTCAGCTTGTTGTGCTTTTAACATGAATCGACAAACTGGTCTGATCCCTAGTTTGAGCATCTACGGCCGTTGATAAGAATTCTGCACTACTGTGGTTAGGATCAGCTTTAGTCATTACACTAATGGACAGGCATTTTATATTGATGACAACTTCATTTGCATTTCATGTTAATCATCTAAATCATGATATCTGTTCATTTTGATAAAGACCCATCAACAGCTCCACTGACTGTAGCTATTTCTAAGTGATGACCTTGAGTATCATATGGAGGAATTACTTCATAACCTGGCTGGAGCTCTGACATGTTCAATGATAAGGCAGCAAAACAACTTTATGAAATACAATCATATTGAATGTCCAACATCATTATATGGTGTTTTTGTAAAGTGTATTTTAATCTATTTAATAAAGTCAAACATAACTATGCTGAACTCCTTCAAATGAAATCTGAAGCTAATGGATTCTTTAAGTCTATCTTGATGTGTATTTCCATTTGAAACCATCACATAAATCTTTTATAAAATATTACATTATACATCAGAGTGTGACACTGCGAAGATGATGAGACACCTTAGCATAAGCGTCGACCTTGTGCTGAAGTTAATTTGTGTTTGGTTGACAAATTCTCCAGCACATTGCCTTAATACAGTAGATAATAAAGATGTTCCAACATGTCCTTACAGGCCCTCTCTGGCATTAGTCATGTGTGGTAAGGTTAAAAAGTTAGCCTCCCTCAAACTCTTTCTGGTTATTCATTTTGAAGTCTAATACAGACAGTATTGCCTGTTTTACCTTTGTATGTTGTCACTGTAACAGCAGAGAAATAACTTTTTACCTTGGTTCACAGGTAAAGTTAGCAATTCTGATCAACTCATCATTTTATAACAATTCAACTGAAATAACTACTGTTACTTAAAATTATTATTTTCAAGTCAAATAGTTCTTAATCATTCTCAATTAATAACAATTAATATATAGTTATTCATTATTATTATCATATATATAATATATAGCTTTCATAAGGATTTGCCAGCTTAATTTAACTTGTCTATTATGCAGTTGTTGTATTGTTGTTGTCCAGGTAATGGCTTTATGTCTCTTGGCCACCAATTTGTTTTAGTCATATTGTTATGTTTGTATAATTTTTTTAGGCTCATCAGATTGTTGGACTGGTTGTTGGAAAAAAAAAAGTCAATGTTTTGTGATGCTCCTGCTGTATTTGTAAACTATTGTGAATATCTTTTTTTTTTAGCTTCTGTGTGGACGGTATCTAAATATTACGAAAATAATACGAAGGCACAGAATACACAGGAGTCAGTTAATATTGGCTGAATGAAGAACAAAAAGAGATGTTTTCTTACCTGAGCGTGAACATCTCCACAGTGGAGTAGGCTGACACAGTAATAAAAGCAGACATGGTTTCCCTCTGTCTCATGGGTTTGGCTGGCACCATGACCATGAAGTTATTATCCAGTCTGTGTTCAGCAAAAGGGGGCTCGACGGGATTCTGATAGAGCCTAATACCACCAATCCTCCTAAGTGGTGTGGAAGTATAGGAACCAAACAGCCCCTCTTGACTTGAGCGGATGAAGCTGTCTTTCCTGGACTCTTCTGAGTGGCACTCTCCTGATTCTGTGGACTGCAGCATATAGTAGAGCTCCACTGGGGTACCCTCAGACACTTCCAGATTCCTCTGGCGTCCTGGCACCACGCTCGGTGGGCTGAACCAGCTGGCCAGTGGCTCCAACTCAGCCACACACAGCCCCAGCTCCCCTTTGAGCTGGCAAGTGCCACGTACCTCCTGGGTTTCATGGAAAGCAAACATGTGCACGCAGGGCAGCTTGTCAATGGCGCTGTAGTCATCCCAATCCCTGCCTGCGACATAAAACAGCACCTGGACTTTAGGCTTGGACAAATTAATCTGGATGTTCATGATGAAAGTCTGCACCTTCCAGTTGATGGTGAAAACTGAGGAGGCAGGGAATGTCCCAGGGCTCTGTAGGAGTTCTATGGGGACAGGCTGCTCCACAGAGAGAGGCCCATAGCTTGCATTCACTGAGGGTAAACTTCTGGCCTGGTAAATGAAGAAAGGCTCAGTCCGTGAAATCAGAGTAGAGTTCCTCATAAAGTCCTGGTTGGCCTCCTTCAGGAAAAATGCCAAGTCAGCATTTAGCAGCTGATAGTTGACGGGCAGGTATGTGGGGATGGAAGAGTATCTCTGCAAACCCTCCAACACTCGACAGTCAGCTACTAAAAGACAGAAGAGAAAAAATAAGTTAGGATAGGCTTGCTAAATAATCTTTATTCTTTTATAACCTGCTCTGCAAACAAGCATATGTTGTAGTCTTTAATTGCAACTGAAGCTAGGTAACGGTCATTTGAAGCAGCAAAAAAAATAATAAACAAATTCTGCTATTCATGTTTTTTTTGTTTGTCTGATAAGTTAAGTCATCACTGTACTAATACAAGTAAATAATTTAAAGCTTCAAGTTCTCGTGAGTTATCTAAACTTGCCTGACTGGAGTAACAACATGTCTGAAATCACACACTCATTGACTAATGCCCTGTACTTGGGGAGCTTTATGTCGAGGACTATACAGTGAGCTCAACATTATAATGAAAGAAATTCTTCTGACCCTACTTGGGTCATTTTCTCGACGCAATGAATGAAGTCACAGTTGTAGTACAATTTTACGCTACAGGTCGATGTAGTATGCGTTTTTGTGATGTGTATTTAAATTTTTCCTCTCGAAAGATAAATGCTGTGAGCAGTGTGTGTTGCAACTTTATCATGTTTTATTGTTATTGTTATTATTATATATCAATCAGCAACTATTTTCAATTATTTTCTTACCACAGCCTATGCACAGATTTTATCTTATGTCTGCTGGCATAAAGAAAAAGAGTGTCTACTAAATCCATTCTTTTATACAAGATGCGTCTTACAATGATATTATAGTAATATGAATTTATCGTCTATATTGCTAAGACTCTGAGAGGCAAACTTGAAACTATATTTGAATGGTATTTGTATTTGCATGACAGGCTGGCATACAGCATATTGGTTTACATTCATGAATAATAAAGAACACTAGCTTTAGATCTCACTTATCAGGACCAACAGCACATTGCATTTTACACTGTGTCAGTGTATATAAAAAAGTCTAAATGCAGAAGCACTATCTGAAAAACTAAATATATCCTTACTGCATCCATATAAATTAAGAGGGTAAGTAGCGACCTGGTGCTGCAAATCAAATCAAAGTGTGAGTTCCTCTATAAAAGCAGAAGTTTTGACACTTTTATGGTCTTAACCATTCAGGTGGGTGTTAACACAGTGCCACGGGCAAAATTTATTAGCAGTGAACTGAGAGGCATCTGTTGCTGCCCTTCAATCTAGGAAGGGTTATTAGGTCATTTCCAAACTATTTGGAGTCCATCATTCTATAATGAGAGAGATTATTCACAAGTGGAAATATTCAAGACAACTTCCATCTTTCTAGGAGTGGACTTCCAAGCAAGTTCACTCCGAGGTCAGACCATGCAATGCTCTGAGAAAGTGCAAAAAAAAGCAAGAGCTACATCTCAGACTCTACAGGCCTCAGTAAAGATCCATCCATCTATTCTCTATACCTGCTTCATCCAACTCAGGGCCATGAGGGAGCGAGAGCCTCTCCCAGGTATCATTAGGCGAGAGGCAGTGGGACTCCCTGCACAGGGCGCCAGTCCATCACAGGGCCTCACAGAGACAAACAAGACAAAAACCATCCACACTCACATTCATTCCAAGGGTCAGTTGTGGAGTCAGCAATTAACCTCAGTTGCATGTTTTTGAAGAGTAGGAGGAAGCAGGAGTACCCGGACACATACACAGGTAGAACATGCAAACTCCACACAGAAAGACCCCAGCTGAACCAGGAACCCTCTTGCTGTGAGGCGACGGTGCTAACCTTCAGTAATCATGATAAATGTTAAAGTTCATGACAGTACAGTTAGAAAAAGACTGACAAATATGTCTTGTTTCAAAGCGCTTCCAAATGAAAGCCTCTTCTCTCTATAAAAGAACATGGCTGGCTGGTTCAGGGTTGCAAAATGACATCTGAGCAAAACACAGGACTTGTGGGAAAACTTTCATACAGACAAGACCGAAGTGAAAATGTTTGAACACAATGCTGAATGCCACATTTGGTGAAAACCAAACTAAGCACATGAGCACAAACACCTCATACCAATGGTCAAGCACGCTGGTGGAGGGGTGATGATTCAGGTTTGTTTTGCAGGTGCAGGACCTGGACACCTTGCAGTCATTGAGTCGACCACAGAACGGTCAAAACTGGGACATACAACAAGACAAAGATCCTAAGCACAACACAAACTGGCACTGAAAGAGTGTACTTAGTTTTCCACACACAGCTTTTTTTTTGGATTAGTTTTTTCTTGAATAAATAATGACATAATGTATTATGAGGATACTTTGAGTCCATTACATAGATAATATAAAGTACATAATGAGTAGCGTGTAATTTTAAATACACCTCAAGTCAAGACAAGTCAAGACAATAGTCTCCTTTAGTATTGCGCAAGGTAACACAATAACTATGGTTACATGCTTTGTCAAGGAGAACATATCATAGAAGAATTTTTTTACAAAACCATAATTGCAATTAAAGCCACTGTGAAAATGTTTTGCCCTCCAAAGCTAAACAGAAACTGCACAGCAGACTTAGAGACATAAAGATGGTTTTAATCACAGTAAGAGTGGGCTTTGACCTTCTTCTCAAGATCAGTCTGCTTTATAATTACACACCCTCAGCACACTCCCATCTTCATGCTAGCAGCTGGAGTAATTCTTTCCCTTGATCATTGTTATAAATCAGTGTCCACACAGGTAACAAATCAGTCAACAATTTGTGATTAATTGTGCTTCTTTTGACCTTAGTGCTGCTGCCCCATACACTGCAGAGATTCAAGGAGGCAGACATAGTCCTAACCTTAAAACATGTGAAGAATTGGCCCAACAAGAATCCCTTATTGAGTGCAGATCCAGACTTTGACTTTACAATAGGAAACACTTCTGAGGAGCTGAACAATACAGGGTAATTTGTATTTTTCATGAACAAGCAGGAGCTTTGCGTCAATTGCTGGCATGAGGCATTGTTCTATACAAGGCATAATGGTGCTGGTAAATGAAAAGCTTTATAGTCTAGAAAGACAGAACAGTCAGTAACAAATTCATCCTCTGGGCCCTGAGAAGCAAACTCACTTTCATACCAAAGCCCTCATGTCTCAATTAAGGTGACAGCTAAGAGTTCTCCCTATGGAGCTCCTCACTCTATGTGTGATCATGATCACAGTAAATGTGATTTACTACTGTATCTTCACAGTTTACAGCAAAAGAATTCAACTGGGCTCAGCCCAGCGCTTAAATCCACGATGTGAAAAATATAAGACTGCCTACATGCAAACTTGAACAAACTTGAGAAAACGAGCAGATTGACAGTTGCTACCGCTACCATGTTCAGTTAGTATGATCACTGTGTGACGTTGGTATGGTAACACATAATAATAGCCTTCAATAAACCAAAGCTGTGGCAGGCATAGGTCAGCAATGTCAGAGTTCACAGAGGAGATTAAGAGGCATAACTGCTAAGTCTTTCCTGTCACTAAGTCTTTTGGCACAAAAAATTACTGTCTGTCTTACTTTCCAAGAGCAGTGATAATCTAGTGCCTAGGAAGCGTGGATACCGTGATTTTCGCGCCTGTCCCTGTTTCATATGTAATTATGGGAGTTTCCCCTCCAGAGCACACATTTAAATGAACACAGCTATGAAAAGAGCTATTCAATTAGCTCAACTCTGAGCCCTGCCATCTAATGCACCCTTATTTACTGCTGAAAAAAAGCAAAAAAAAAGCTTGAGGAAGGAAACTTCCGACGGCCTGCCAGTGAGCTCGTGGATTTTAAAGGGTTATTGACTCTTTCTCATTTGCTGTCTTACCACACTTATGGAAAAGCTCTCTTTTTTTATTTATAAAAGTAGACATGATAAACATTTTTTTCTCAGTTGCGGACAGCATTTGAAATAGGTTCATGCTAATATGTCTTGTGTTTGTCACAAGCAACAAGCTGCAGGTGAATCGTGAACTACATGCTCCTGATTATCAACATGTTGATGATATTGCACTCTGCTCCTGGTTGGCTGCTTTGGTCATAATTCAAATGAGCCAAATGGGTAGGACCTTGTGCAGTCACTGCACGGTCCACCTTCTCTCTCCTTTTCCTGTCTCCATCGCTCTCCTTCTCCACTAGATTTGGAATATTTTTGCTGAACAAAACAAAAACCATTCATGGAACAATGGCAGCAGGCAAAGGTAATGAGAGGGCATTCCTCACAATGTTGGTCCTATCTCAGCATGCAGCCTGGCGTGATGTACCTTTGGGTTCTCTGGAAAGAAACGCAATGAGGCACATCTTGTGTACAAACAAAATCTAAAAGCGTTGTCATGTCTTAATAAAGTATGGTGTTAGTCAAGTGGAAAAGAGGAAATGGAAGATAAAATAGAAAATCCAATACAAATTCCGACCTTGGTGTGTTTGAACAAAAGTCTTTCTGTCTCAAGAACATAATGAATAAGCAATGATCACTAAACTGCACTCTAAAAATTAGCAATGATCTTAAGAGAGTTAAGAGACTCAAATCAGGAAAATTGGGCTGAACGGTTTTGTGGTTGGTAGCACTGCCACCTCACAGTAAGAGGATTCCAGATTCAATTCCCAGCTGGGGCCTTTCTGTGAGGAGTTTGCCTGTTCTCCCCGTGTATGCGTGGGTTCTCTCTGGGTACTCCGGCTTCCTCCCACCATCCAAAAACATGCATGTTAGGTCAACTTAGGTGACTCTAGCAATGTGTGAGCATGCATGGTTGTGTGTCCTGTTTGTCTCTGTGTGGCCTGTGATGGACTGGCAACCTGTCCAGGGTGTACCCTGTTTCTCACCCAATGACAACTGCAACCCTAAATTGGATTAAGCAGGTATAGAAAATGGATGGATGGATGGAAATCAGGAAACCTTAATCATGTTTATACAAGCACTGTTTCTAGTTTGTTTCAGTTCACACCAACACATTCATTTAGAGCCAATTCCCCTTGTGAGCACAAGCATTTAAATCTTGATTAGGACTAGTGCCTGGAAACTCAGAAATGAAATGAAACTAGATTATAATCTCATCTCGAGTTAAATATTAGCCTGGAAATCTCCGATCAAACTAATCAACAATTCTAATTCATAGATTAGGTTTAGATACATTATACAAAGTGATATCAAAAGTAGCTCATTATTCTTGAAGGAAAAAAATTGAGAAATACACCACAAATCAATTTTTCAAAATATGGCAGTTTTCTTTGTGTTTTTTTTTTATCCTGACAGCACTGTCTCGAACCTTCCACCCAATATCAGTTCCAGTGCTCTGTAACCACGACAGGACTTTATGCAACAAAATATTTGGGAGACAGTCAGTATGTTTACTTGTCACTAGATAAAAAAGGGACTGTTAGTCTGACCAAAACGGATTTTCAAAATACATCCAACATGACAAAATTGTCAGAGACTATTGAGAATGTTATGCAAGTACATTTTATCGGGTGTCATTTAGTATCTTCAGTTAATAATGGTCAGGGGAATTATAGTGAGTGGAACACTAAAATTAAATCATTGGACTGCAACAAAGTGAAGGTCTTACAATTTCAAATCTTTATAATAGTCGGTATGACCATTTCTGTTGCCTGAATAAATTGTTTAACTGGTTCCTGTCTGAAAGAATAATCGATCATTTGGGCAGCCTGCATCCCTCTGAGAGGTGTTAATATACCCTTTTGCAGTAAAGCAGATGGAGTCTATTACGAACATAGTAACTGTGCTGATGCTGAGCACATCATGTGAACTATAACCTCAAAATTGTATTTCAGTAAAGCAAATAAAAATTTAAGTAGAATTTTAAATGCACTTCAACACTTCTGTGTATGTTTCACTTTTGTCTTCGTTGATATAATGCTAAACCCAACAGCTGGCAAACTTACTTCAGCTGTATTAATGTAGTGACATAATGCCTAAAACAAAACTGCGTGCTTATATGTGTGACAGCTGTTCTTCTGACTGCAGTTGCCCTGTGGTGGTTTCGTGTTTACATGTAATGTCGTGAGACATAAAATTTGTAAATCATATTTGTTTGAACGGAAAGTGGAATATAGGGTGGAAGGATAAATTAAGCTCAAAGCTGATAGAGAAATGCAAAGACAGAAGAAAAAATTATGATAATTCCGCTAAAATAAAAAAAAGTCTATTTATGCATCCACTTTGTGATCTGCATCATGTATAATTAAACTTCCCTATTGAGTAGCATTAAAGTGTAAAAGTATAAAAGTAGAGCCAACGTTTTGCTGAGCCTCTGAATTTAAATGTTTGAATCTCTTCCTTCGTTTTTGATTTTTCTCTCTCTATGTGGAAACTCAGCCGAGGCGGAGTTTGGCGTGTGGAGCAGGACCTCTTGCTTATAAGTGGTTATTGCAGCATTTGTCAGATACAGAGGATGTATGCTTCATTTAATTATCGGTGAATGGGCAAAATGACAGATCAGTGTGTCTAAGTTGTTTAATTATTTTAGCCACACCAGCAGCAATAGGGATGCATTGCTCTGAGGATAACAATATTGGCCTGTTCATCAAGTAGTTAGGTATTTTCATCCTGACTGAAATATCTCAACAACTAATGGATGTGTTGTCAGATCTTGTGATATTCATCTTAATGACTTTGGCAAGCCTCTGGCTTTTCATCTTCAGCAAAATGAGGTTGACATTTTGGTTTTGTTAGTGAAATATTCAATCTGACTTTAGAGAGACTGTGTGTAGTATTCACCTGTGAATTTTAACTAGCTGACACAAGATGCGGAATGATAGCATGTAAGCATGGCTCTGAGGCCACACAATCGACTGCTGCAGTTCAGTTTCAGAGTTCCCCTCTCTTATAATTCTCGGAGAGTCCAATCACCTAAAACAAGATGTATTTGACAGATTAAATAAGCCTGGGACTTAACAAGCACAGACTTTAGTTCTGGCCATAACACAGCACACTGAAAGTCAATCTATGAGTCGCTTGGAGGAAATTGATTTGGAGTCTCCGTCAGAGCTGGTCTATTTTCTCTATAATCTACTTTCTGAGGCAATATACAAGCACACAATACAAAATAGCCTTACAAAATACATTTGCCCCAATTACTGTGGTTGTCATTTAAAAATACAAAAAAAACAATCCACTCTTGTCAATTTAGGCTTTCAATTTTTTCCCTTAGTCAGACACAGTTATGCAGAGGTGTTCATGGGAGAGAGCTTGGTCCCATGTGAGTGCTGGCAGACCGAGCAGAATAGGTTCACTCATCCTGTGACTGTGGCTTAACGCTAGGATGTGTGGAGCTGAAACGGGACTGGCAGAGCAAAGCAAGGCATTCACACACACTGAGGCTGAGTAAATGAACAGTCACAACAAAGGACACCAGCAAGGACGCCACGTTCCTGCAGCCCACTCCTGCCTGCAATAATGTGGGTGGGCACAGTAGTGAATGACTGCCTGTGTGGCTCATGCATTGGTTGCTGAAATTTCCACTTCATGACACATGTTAAGACAGACGAGATATAAAGATTGAGAACAGGAAACTCAAAAAGTAGATTGTGAGTAACAGTGAAAAAGTAACAGAAAAATAGGTTAGTGTTTCTATGATACCTGGATTTGTTTAGAATTTTTTTTTTATCATTTCACACATGGATCAAATACAAAAGAGTTTTCTGATATCGGTAGTCTACATTGAAAGGATGACAGAGAAATGCTGTTTGTTGAAGTTCAGTATTACACTCTTTGACCCTCTTTATGAGCCTGAGTCAGTCTTGCACTTTGCCATGAATGCCAAACAGGAAGGCCTTAAACATGAGGGATGAGAGAAAGCTTTCGAGTCCCATTGAATTACCCGCATCATATTTCTCACCATGTACAATTAATAAGGGCTATTGAATTTGTGACCATGCGTCAAGAATAATAAATACAATATTTCCTTCAAGGATCATTTGCAGATGATTTATGCTTTTGAGCCACAAAGAAATTCAAGAAAGAGGGACTGGAAGAAGAATCAATACACAACACAGTATGGTATTACTTCATGTCAGCCTACATAGAGAAGAAATCGTTCAGGCAGATAGCGGTCTATGGAGTCTGCAGAGCTGGTGAACACAAGTCATGGAAGAGGGAGACACTGCCACAAAGCAAGATTTGAAAATCTCTGAAGGGAACATGCTGTGCAGGTTAGTTTTCTTTATATGTGACATGAGTTGAATTCCAGGCAATATGAATGCTCTTGGTTAAAGGTAATTTTAAATTTGTGTATGTGTGTGTGTGTGTGTGTGCGTGTGTGTGTGTGTGTGTTTGCAGCCCACTGAGGGACCAGCTGGGAGTGTTTGTTGCCACGCGTCTAATGGATGGCCACATTTAAGACGATAAGAGCTAATAAAGAGTAATGGGCCCGTGGCTTCACTGGGAAGGAGGAAGAGCTATTTTGAGTTCATGTGAGAAAGCATCATCTCAGGGATTAAAAAGTATTGACCGATAAAGAGTAAACACTGCAATGCTGTGCCCCTGGCCTATCTGGTAAACTTGTGACTTTTGGTAAACAAGAACCAAAATAGGGGATTTCTGTTAGTGGTCGTGGAGGTCAGAGAGGATGTCATTCAGGGAGGATGAGAAAGGCCTCCAGGTGCTACAAAGAGGTCTGATATGCCTGGAGCAGTGTTATCACAGCAGGAGACTACAGACTGAGTGGAAAGAACACGGCGCATCTTGCAGGCAGAGAACAACACTTCCTTTGTGCCATCTATTTGTGCATGGCTCAGGAGGAAAGAGGTCTGAGAGCTTTTGGCTTTGGTTTGAAGGATGAAACAAGCACACATTTATGTGTCAATCAGTATTCCCATAGCCCCTCCGGACTTGTTTAAAACATAAACTGTGTTCCTTAATGAATCTTTTGCCCTCACACTGGCCTTTATTGCAAAACAAGCTCTTTGTAAGTAAGAAGAGATATTTAATGGTGAGTTTGCTCTTAGAGGACTGAAAAATCACCACAAATCCACCACCTACTGAGGAGAGCACAGTGAGGTTGAAAGTTCTGTGATACTCCACCTCTCTGATGAGTGTGAGCAATAAAAGCCTGCCTCCAATGGTCAAGGTGGATGGGAGTCAAGCCAAAACAAGTTTTTCTCCTTTTGAGGTCAAGACACATCAATAAAAACTTTTACACACCACGCAAGTGAATCTTAAAGTGGCTCGCTCAAAAAGTTTATTTAAGAAATTGGTAATACATGAATTTCCTAAAATGTGAAGTATTGCAGGGGTTGTTGAGGAGTCAAATCAAATCAGTCTATATCGTCAAAGCAGAAGCAAAATGTCCTTCTATAACCCCATATCTATAACAAGGTGTGATCAACAGTTTGCAAGTAGCTGATCGTAGTAGTTGTGTGCATAGTCGTTTACATACTTACCCTCGAAAAACGCCCTTGAAAGCTGACACACTGATCAATAAGCTTTGCCATTTGTTCATCAGAAAAGACTGCTATAACTATGCTGTGTTCAGGGACATAGTGTGGGTACCGGATAATGCTTACAATTGATCTTAACTGTAAAATTTCTCGCAGTACTTAATATGGGTGCTTAACATAAATGAATGTGGCATTCCAAGAAAATCTCCAAGTAAACGTCTCATGTCCAAACAGACTTATGCATAGACAGAACAGGTGCAAATTCATCTGCACAATGAGGCAAAGCTTTGTCTGTCAAATGTGAAGATGTTTGAGCTGAGGCAGGGAATTCATCAGTGCACAAAGACAGACATCAGGACCAAAATGGCATAGTGGGAAATAAGTCAAACTGCTGATGAGCTCCCGGTTAGAGATAAAATAAGTTTGCAAGCTGTCATTCAAATGCACATACAGACACATTTGGTGTTTGCTGTTGCAGAAAAGACTGAACTCCCTGTGAACCTTCATTCAAAGGCAACAACAGCTTCTGAGTCTTCAAAAATATCAAAAATCATATAAAAAAACACATCAAATGATTCATTTAAAGGAAACTCTACAGGTGAATAGAGTCAAATGTCTCATTAGTCTGTATTAATTAAAAACTATCCAGATTACTTGTATCAACAGTAATCTTTGTTCAGTTTCTGAGTTTTCTGAGATGTCATGTTGTTGTTTTTTTTACTGAGGAGATTTTATCATTCCACAAATCAGAAAATGCACTCAACAGCCACAATAAATGAATGAATAAAACAAACTATATTGTTAGTAATAAAAAACATTCTTTAAATCAGGCGACAAATGGTGTATTAACAAAATAGTATATGTCTCAGAATGTGGCAAATATACATTTTGAGAGAGCATTAAAGGATACTGATTTTAAAATCCCACACATTTTTACTGACTGAAACTATTTACATGTTAAATTGATTAACATGAAACTTCCACAGCTGATTATATGTATCAAGAAAAAGTATATCTATATCATATATTTTATACAGTATATCAATAGAAAAACACATTTAGAGCGCATCTTTTAATTAAATGTGAACTTATTGACAATAAGTAAATTATCCCACAAAAGGCAACTGATAAAACACCTAAAGGGACTGGATAGTATAGTGGAGTGACTGGATAGTGTAGTGGTAAGATTGCTCATGTGGGTGACCTGAGTTCAAATCCCTTGTACGATAGGTACTACCTCCAGTAGGGGTCCTCAGGCAAGACCCCCTTACCCTATACGCCTACCAGTGTAAGTTGCTTTGGATAAAAGCGTCTGCCAAATGCATGAACATAAACGTGTGTTTTTGACATTTTTAAGTCTGAAAGAAGAAACAATATGGAAGCAAAATAGCTTTAATTTCAAATAACAGTAGTTTTGCATGCTGTGTTTTCCATTGATTCATGCATTTTCTCTACCCACTTTATCCAAATCAGGGTATCGGGGGGCTGAAACCTATCCCACCAACCTTTGTGCTCACCAATCCATCAATCCACCAATCCATCATTGATCCATGCTTTGCTTTTGGCTTCATCTATTAAGGCCTGATAAGACATGTATTGTAGTGCCCATGTTTAGATGGCCCCTTCATCGGTTAGTGAATTCTAAGAGACAATGCTTGTGTATGTGAGTTCACATCAAATCATGGACCGCTTTGAACCATCTGTCTTGCTGGTACAGCCAAGTGCTGGTGTGAACCCCTGTCATACGATCAGACATTTGGCAGCCAAACAACATAAGCTGCATCTGACTATTACAACACATTTTAATCCTGAGCTATAAGTGTATAATGTATTCCCACAGAAAACTGTGCGTGTTGCAATGATGTGTTTATTCTCACTATTTCAGGACTATAGAGACAACAACAGTAGCAATGGCTGATTTTGCACTCTGCTCATATGTCATATCACTGGCTGTTCTTGATGTATCATCTCTGAAAACAGGTCAAGGTACCACCTTTCTGCCCTGTCTCAGTCCGTCAAATCCTGCGCAAACCCATCTCGAAGAAGAAAAAACAAACCTATCATGGTAAAAATACACAAGCCATTTATATATCTATATACCATAACTAACGAGACCTTTTATCATTCCTTAGTAACATCTTTGTTTTTGTTTGTTTGTTTTTCTCTAGTGGGTTGTGTGCACTTTACTGTTCTGCACATAGGCCTTTAAGCAAGGCCAGTGTTAGTTTATTCTAAATCTGTTAATCCTTTGGACCTATAAAAATATGATGCTCTATTTTCTCCATGTAGTAGAAGGGACCATTCACCGCACACGGCTAGATTCCCCTTTGAAAAGAGCTTTTATTGCAGTTCCAGATGGACCAGCTAAAAGTCTGCAGTTTAAAACCTAAAGCCTGTCAGAATAGGAGCTAACTCCATGAAAAAATGGCTCTATTTTGAGCCAGAGAAGCTATTGAACCAAGAAAAGAGAAATGTTTTTATTTCAGAATAAATCAGATTGGAAAGCTGTAGTTTTTCTCACTACCAACAAAATCTGTTTGCTTGAAAGAAATGTTTCCAACTTGCAACATGAAGTACATTTACTATTCAAAGCCATCCTGTCCAGCTGCCAAGCTAAACTTCAATTCTGTGATTGACAGCAACTCACTCAGCACATCAGCAAGTGTGTCGGAGTCCTTGGAAACAAGATGATTCCTCTTGCGCCAACAATACAGATGTGAGCTTTCTAATGCGTTTGAAAAAACAGGTAACAAAACAGAACCTAATTAGAATTTTAGTTCAATAGACATTTCTTGCATGCAGAGCTGCTCTGTGGGCAAAGTTAAAACTCAAGGTTTGAATTCATCCTCAAAAAGAACAGTTTCTCCTGACAAACTAATGGTAGATGGAATCACAGTGAAAAGCTGTAGAGATTAAAAAAAAAGGTAACTGTGGGCCGTTTCACAAACACGTAACACATCCAGTTCCTGTTAACTGTTATTTTAAGATGCCAGGATAAAGCAAGAAAGACTGAAGTCAGTTACCATGTGTACAGTTTTTAACTCTGTTATCAATAGAGACTCCCCTATCCCAATCTTTTTTTAAATCTAAATAACATGTGTTGTCCTGTAGCTCTGGACAGATGACTCACCGACTGTAATGAGAACAAAAACTGTTTTTATCTGTGGAAATAATCAGGGAAGATGTGCAAAAACACTTCTATCCGTATTTGTTCAGATAACAAAAGATTATTCACAGGATTTGATTTGATTTCACCTCTCTATGGTTTTGACAGAATGACGCGTGAATTCCATTAAAGCTAAAAATGTCAAAGATGAAATGAAAAAGAAAACACAATGAATATATTCTAAAACTTGCATGTGTAATATTGCACATTTTGTTTCTGAGAAATACTGCAATATTAGATGCATTTTATCACGTCATTCTACTGGGGAATTGTAATTTGTCTCTGCAATAACAACAACAAAAAAAAAAAATCCATCAGCTCTTGGCTGCTTAGAATGTGAGGCTGGAGAAATTTCAGGCAGAGTAAACAGCAAAATAATAGGATTTTTGGAGGCAAAAAAAGCTCTACAAATATCAATTCTTTATAACATAGAAATTGTATCAAAAAGCTTTCCACAAGCTCAGCTGTGAATGGAAAGCAGTTAATAATAAAATGGAAGAGTGTGTAATCACCAATTCCTTATCAGCTTTATGGGTTACTTCTCTTGGGTCACTCAGCCTCTACAAGACTGCAGAGGTTAAAGCGCTTCAAGGGCTAAGCAGCACAATTCGAACAAATCTCTTTTCACTCATAAATTAGACGGGGCATTAAAAAACATGCTAAAGATCAAGTTTGACAAAAAAAGAAGTTGCTGCATTCTAAATAATCTGGTTTAGACACATAAAAGAGAATACAATGATTTCCAAATCTCATAAATCAATATTTTATTCAAAATTAAACTAAATGTATCAAATGTTAAAAGTGAGATATTTCATAATTTCACGAAACATCTTGGCTCGTTTTTAATTGGATGGCAGCAACACATCTCAAAAAGAGTTGGGAGAGGGGGCAACAAAAGGATAAAAAAATACATACTAAATTATACTCGAAAGGAAATGGTGGAGGAACATCTTGCAACTAATTAGGTTAATAAGCAACAGGTCAGCAAGTAAAGAGAGGTAGAATCCCTGGGGAGTAGAGATGGGCAGAGGTTAAACAATTTGCAAAAGACTGCATCAACAAATTGTGAAGCAATTTCAGAATAATGTTCTTCAAAGTAAAATTGAAGACTTTAATATTCCATCTTCTACAGTACACAACATAATATAAAGATTCAGAAAATCCGCAGACATCTCTGTGCACAAGGAATCAGGACCTAAAAACTGCATGAGACACCTGTGATCATCAGGCCCTCTAAAAACAGACACGATTCATTCATGCAAATCCCTGCATGGGCTACGAACACCTCCAGAAATGTGTGTCCACGCCACACAAATGCAGGTTAAAGATCAATCATGCACAGAAAAGGTCATATGTGAGTTGAAGCTCTTTTAAATAGGACTTTTCCTCCTATTTCCTCATCCTTCCTCTGTAGCTCCAATTTATCACAAGGTTTTCTTTTTCAAATTCATAAATTCATGTGCTTTGTATCTTTTGTTATGTGAATTGTATTGTTGGGTACAGTTTAACTGTAATAATGGACACAAAAAACGTATATCAACTATTGTCACAGCATCCATAGAAACTCCCCTCACCACCTCCAGACTAACACAATCAAAACATGAAGCAAGGATCTTGACTCCACAATAATTTCACCTTGTTTTCAGGTTTCTCGTTGTTAAGATTTGTTTTATATGTCAAAATTAGATGCACCACAACATATTGGTGGTTTTATCATAAATTGATATTTGCTGTTTGAATATTCACCTTACTCCAGGCTTTGGCTGTTCCTTGTTTCAAATTTTACAACTTGTTGAAATCCTGCTTAAGATTTTTTTAAGGTTGCCCCTGTTTAGATCCTCCAGAACAATCAGGGCCCAAAAAATACTGAGGTCATGAGTCAGAACTTCTCATCGGGTTCAGGGGCATGCTCCCCTGGAAATTTTTTTAATTCCGTTATTTAAATCTGGCCATTTTCAGAGTCTTAAAGGAACAAAAACAACATCATAATGACTTTTAGGTTTATTTGTTTTGTTTGTTATCAGAGAACATCAGCCTCACCCTAAATGATTTGCAAATGAGTTACAATGTAAAACTGGAGAATGAATCTCATCAAGTCATGGATACAAATGCTTCATAGTTCCTTCAGTATTTAAAATAGATACCCAAGCCCTATTACACTATCATGTTGATGATAGGGCCTAATCTGTTCACTCTTGTTAAGGAAAACCAGCTTTTGAACACATTTCTATTATAATCTTACAGAATACTTCAGTTATCATGCATTATACATCTGACTTTTAAAACATATACAGGTCTGGCATAGTCTCTTCCTTTTATAGTACCTGCTTTCCCTCTATCACTGCTCCTCTTCTTGCTGTTTGGCCCAAAGATGAGCTTGGTTTGGCTCAGCCTTTTCCTCCCTATCCTGTTTTCCCTTTAGTTAAGAATATAAAAAACTGGACTATCTCACTCACCTGCACCTTAATGCCAACGTCAATAATATTGTTAATATTGTACATTTTTACACTTATATTTTAATACCCTACACTCAACACTTTTTTTACCAAAGCATTTTTCTTATTATCTTATTTTGTGTGGAATTATTGTGCCAAGTTTTTTTTATTCAAAATATTTATATTTAAATATTTATCCTTAATTCTTGGTAGCAGGTAAAAAAAAAATTCACTGCACATTGTACTATGTATGATTATGTATGTGACAAATAAAACTCTTGAATCTTGAATCTATAAACACAGTCAAATACTAAACTGATAGAAATGAAAACAATATGGCATTTCAACATCATGTTTTCAGATGTGTCAGAAATCTTAAAAAACCTTGAGGGCGGTGCAGAGCTTTTGAAATTTGAGGTAAAAATGGGGCATTCTGAGGCATTTTGAAGGACCGTTATGGTGACCCATGAAGTAAGGGCAAGTTACCACAGAAAATTATTTATTATTATTATTTTGAAAATTAACCTGGTGTTTTATTTTGTTTCTGCGCACAACTTCCTCTCCCGCACGATCAGCTCTGGATTTTGAAAGAAAAAAGTGATTTCTAGCACTGAATATTTATGCATTGAAATTATGTATCTGAAATTATGTGTTTTCAACGTTTAAATATTCAACTGTAAAAAATTCCACTTCAAAAAATTTTGCCGCAAAAAGTCAACCGCATAAAATTCAACCACAAAAAATTCAACCGCAAAAATTCAACACAAAAAATTCAACACAAAAAATTCAACCACAAAAAATTCAACCGCAAAAATTCAACACAAAAAATTCAACCACAAATAATTCAACCTCGAAAAATTCAACCGCAAAAAATTCAACCACAAAAAATTCAACACAAAAAATTCAACCGCAAAAAATTCAACACAAAAAATTCAACCGCAAAACATTCAACGTTGAAATATTCAACTGCAAATAATTCAACCGCGAAAAATTCAACCGCGAAAAATTCAACCGCAACATCCGAGAACCCAAGGAAGAGCAATCGATTCTAGATTCAAGATCGGAAGTGTACGTCAAGCAAAAGGAGCGAGCACGAGTCACCCCTATACAACTTCGGCTTGACACGGTGACCATATTTTAGCCATGTCCAATAATAATGGGGCTTCGGTGAGTGTTTTAACTCTTCTTTATGCCATCCGTGTGGTTTGTGTCTATAAGATTAAGTAATAGACAGCTTGTACATTAACAGACATTTGTATTGGACATGAATTTTTTTGCGGTTGAAAATTTTAACGTTGAATTTTTTGTGGTTAATTTTTTTTGCGGTTGAATTTTTTGTGGTTTAATTTTTTGCAGTTGAATATTTCAACGTTTAATTTTTTGTGGTTGAATTTTTGCGGTTGAATTTTTTGCAGTTGAATATTTTAATGTTGAAAAACATTCAGATACATAATTTCAATGCATAAATATTCAGGGCTAGAAATTCAATCAGTTTTTTCTTTCAAAATCCGATAACACAGATTTACTTCCATAGGCGACCGGTACTGACGGAGTTAACCAAAATTAAACTTTGATTCATGTTTCCTTGCTATTCGAGTAGTACGCTGGACTGCAATAAATATATCTCCACATTAAAATGCATTTTTTCTCACAGTCATCTAACACTAAACTGTTGTTGATGACGCGCAGCACGTATTCCCAAACTGAGCCACCGTTTTATTAAACAGCCACGCTACTCTTCGCCCTTCAAATATAAAATCACCACAATTTCAAAAAAAAAAAAGATACAGAGGACACGACCTCGGTATCTTCAACCCCAAGTTAAATCACTGTTACATATTGTTTCTTTGACTGTGAAGATTGTGTTGTTATATACAAATGCACATTTGCTTCGGTCAAAGTACTGGCATTAATATAATTGAACTGAAGTTCAGTGCTTGATTTTTGGTGCTCTGTGCATCGCCACTGCCCACTTGTTACAGCGTTGCTCCGTTTTTTATGTCATAAAGAAACAAACCAAATATAAATTTCATGTTCAATGCCTAGTTCGCTCTGTAATCTTTGTGCCAGTACTAGTATTCTGCTACATACAGCCTAAACTTTCAGATTTAACATACCGTGTATGCTTTTGTGTGAGAGAGGAGCAGTGCTTTTGTTTTCAGAGTTCATGTCTACTGCGTCATATTGCAGTAACACAGGGGGAATCTTCACTACTCATCTGTCTTCATTCACAGGAGGGTGTTATCTCAGAGATCAGCCCACTTCTCTGTGCTGCTGAGCTCACAATATATTTTCAGATATTTTTCTCATTTGAACAGAAATTGCCGCTGCAGCATGCAGGTCAGATCCTGAATATTTCTCCAGATGAACAACACTGGCTTCCATCAATGAAAAGACCAGATAAGTACAAGACCTGGCATCCTCAGTTGTTCGATATGTTGTTTGCTATTTTTTCTCACTGCCTTTCATGGTTGTTTAAGTATATTTGTAGTATATTTTAATACTTAATGTAAGGGATCTGCTTACGCAATATTTTTAGAGGTTCGGTAGCATGAAAATGCAACCAAAAAGAGATTCAGAAAAAGAAGGCAAATAAATAAATAAACTTGTGGTGGCTTCACTTTTGCTGGTTAAATTAGCCATCCTACATATGGCATGTGCAATTAAGGATGGAGCAACAATTACATCACTTTGAATTTCAGCAGTTGCCTTACTCCCAGAACATCTAATTACACGGCCTTCACACAACAATCTTCAAGGTTCAGCGAGAATGCACAAAAACAGCATTAAACAAGACAGCAAATAGTAATCAAATGCAGCCCAGCAGGACTAAAAAGCTCTTGCAAGTGCCTGTTTGAACTCATTTCAGGCATGTAGAGGCATTTAGTCTGCAAGTACTCAGACCTAATCATATCAAGACATTTGTCCTTGTCAGTGCATGTGAAAGGGTGGCCATTTTCTACAATATTTTACAAATTTATATCCGTATTACACTCCATAACTATTACACCTTCTATCTACTTACATACTAAGACATTAAAGGATACAAAGAACTCTACCATAAATCTCCCTTCACTGTCTGCTAATAAAGTGTAATATCAATTATTAGGTTTTATTCACCTTGAGAGCAGTCAAAGGTCTGCCTCCAGCTTACATTTCTAAACTTTTAAACCCATTACACTTAACATCATCCATCCTCAAATAGTCACTTCATGACGCACAAAAAAAAAGATGAGTCTAAAGCCAAAACATGAGGCAATACAATACCAACACACTCATGTTTAGCAGGGGTAACATTTACCATCAAGTTGCAGGTATTTGATTACAAACCAAACTGTGGAGTAAAGTCGATTGTTGACCTGATAATGGGACTTAGTTGAAGCATTTCATACAAAAATAACATATGAGTCATAAGGAGCTGAAGTTTTGTACAAAATTTTAGCCAATTCATCTGGTCGACACTGAGGTGAATCACTGAACACAAAAATATTTTGACCTGCTGCTGATGTTAGATTAAATGTAAGCGGTGCATCAAAGTCACTATATTCCATTGTTTAAACACCATTAATATCTGTACAGCGTGTGGAGATGTTTCAGTCTGGACCAACCAAAACTACCCGCTGTTAAGCCATGTTGGGTTAATAAAATTATGATAAAACTAATAAAAAAATTCTGAGAGAGTGAACAAGGCAGCATTCAGCCTTCCATTAACATCCTTATGCAGTTTTATTCCCAATTTAAATTAAACTGTAATATTTCTTAAGCTAATCCTTCGTTATCATTGGGGTCATTCTGTCTCAGCTTGGGGTGGCTCTTTCCAATTTGTGTGAAATTGAAGGCCTGTGGGTTAAGAACAGAATCTGCAGCAACAGATAGTGACTCAGAGCAGGCTGCTGCTGCATGTGCAGACAGACAGCGCTGCCCCTCCTGGCCAGGGTGACACCACTGTGCACCACAGGGCCAATGACTCGCTATTGCCACACTGTCCATGTTTTGACTGGACATCTCTAATCCCCCAATCAGCTGTCCCCCATCATAGGAGAAACAAAGCAGCATGAACGCTGCAGGCTGCCAAAAAGTGAGGACTGGAGGCTTTTGGACAGCAAGAGCAAAAATGACAACATGATAATGTGTCTGTTTTTTTCTGCAACTGTTTTAGAACATCAGAACAAATAAACAGTCAAGCTAGAGTACAAGAAACTCTACAAATACAGTCGTATGGACTCAGTCAAGTCACTCGAGGGACTTCATTAAGATACAGCTACCCCTTGCAAACTAACTTGTGCACTGATTGTACTCAGAGGTAGCCATTACTTTCCCACTGATTAGGAACTAGTGATTGTGTTAAGACTGATTGGAGACACACATATACACTGGCATTCCAATTACATCAAGAGCCATCCAGCTTACGGTCGAAGTATATTTGAGGTCATTTAGAATTCTGCTCAGTTGTAGCTGATGGAAGCATGATTATTTTTTAGAGGTATTTCTGTTGAGTGTTGTCTTCAGAATCAAACAGCAAAAGACATCACATCGCATAATAAGTACCATCCATTTAAGGGTAATTTTAACTCTCTTTCACTCCAGCTGGATCGATTTGAATGCACACTCTTTGATGTTATGCTGAAGAGAAAGCCCAGAGCAACTTCACATATAATAATATTCAGATTTCTCATGGAGTGTTTTTCTATGAGGAAAGGCTCATCCTTGACTAATGCACTTTGTTTCGAGTTAAAAGTTGTGCTGTGTCAGGACCACCTTACCGTTTGCTATAATTTGTTTGTCATGCCACCGTACATGGGTTTCAATCACAGATGAGGGTGAACAACAAACAGCAGACGGCAGTGATTATTCACAAACAGAGAAGACTGCTCAAGGGATAGAACTAATAGATTTTAAAATCAAAATTCAGTGGCAGTATTAAAGCTGTTGTTCAGCATTTCACTGCGGGAGCACACCACTCTGAATCATAAAGAGGTGCACGGCTTCCATTTAAACATAATCTCAACAATCAATCAGCCACACCACAAAGAAGTCAATGGGCCTTGACTACGTGTACCTGTCAGATATTTGCCTTTAATGCATTAAAGTCTAATGCCTCTGAAAGATAGTGACAGCTCTGCACACAACGAAATGCTGCCTTCTTTCAGATGCAGTGACAGCCTATTGTCCAACCATCTGCTATAGTTAAAATTAAAATAAAATAAATAAAACAAACACCTAAATATTTTAAATTATGTACACATCTCAGTTGACGTGAGGGACGAAACGACTCTAAAAATAATTATCTGTAAAATTTGTAGTCGTTTAAATATTTTCAGAAACATGCATCTTTATTTGGCTCTCACATATGTGATTCTGAGAAAATTAAGTTCTAGAGTGTATTTATATTGCTCAAGCCTTAATGCAGAATATATTACATAAATATCTAATATTCTGCAATGCTGCCTTAGCAGTTTTTGTTTCTGGGGACAGCTCACAGACTAATGACATTTTACTAATGTGCTATTGAAAAAAAACAACATAATCCACTTCTTGTTCTGATGCTTTTGCATATCGTATGATTCTGTAGCTTTCATATTACAGTAAACCCTGTGAAATGTCTTTTTCCTCCTACCCTATCATGAAAACATTTTCAATGAGTGGCAAAACAGTTCCAGCGATTAAACTGTTTGAAATATTGCGTTGTGTGTTATCTGTAGGAAGGCAACTGTTACATCTTAACGCTTTTTAGATGTATGAGCACTGGGCAGGGCAGAATTTCTGGGGATGTGTCTTGGTATACTTTATGTCGCAAATTGGCTGATATTCTTTGTACTTACAAAGTGACATTTGTGCTGAAGCTCAAATGTGCAAAAGAACTTAAGAGAACATCAAGGCATATGTTTCAGGGCTGAAATCAGTACGAATGATCATTACTCCTGCTAATTTTTTTCTTTCTTTGTGCCAGTTATTCTGTTACAGAAATATGACATCATATAAGTATGCACTTGGAGCAGCACTTATGTTACCACTGGAGGTTGTCGCTTTAAGAGGTCATCATTCCTGCCAGAAAATTGCAGCTGATATTTATTGAAATTCAGCTATGAATAGGATGATGAGCATTAGGGACACACAAATCAAACCTCCCATATATTACCTATTTTCTGAGTTGTTACAAGCAAATGAAGAAAAAGCATCCATACAATCTGTTAAGTAAGCGCTTAATATTTAATGATGATTGAATGAATGAGTGATGACTTTAATGGTACAATTAATCTACATTGCCTGTGCGAAAAAAAAAGGGTCACCTCCTGGATTAAACTAATCAAATAAGCTTCCCATTGGTGAAGTAATTAATATGTTTCAGCTGGAAACAAGTTATTCAACTGAAAGTGATGCAGCGAGTAGCTTCTCACTTCTTAACGCCTATGTTGGGAGACACATCCTGTGTTCAGGAAAAGATGTTCTTTTTTTTCAGAAGATTGAAATTGTTGGTCTACATCAAACCAACAACTAAAGACGCTGCTAAAACTACAAGAAATTGTTGTAGAAAGTCTCTTTTTGGCTTGGCAGTGTATTAAAACCATTCCCCACCTGAAAATAAATTCTGACATATCAACATCCACCTAATTGACTGTCAAGATTTTACTCAGGAATTCATGGCACATAGAAGATGATTCCAACTGATGTTGGTGGTCCCTTAGCTTTCCCTCTTGTGAATCTGAGAGATCTACTGGATGGATTTAAAATGTATTTAAAACATAGACTCATGGTGCCTTGATAATTAATTTCAACTTTTGAAAGTCTTGACCTACATTAGACAAAAAAAACATTTTGTTTTCCACTTCCTCCTAATTTAATTAATCCACTACGTCTTAATTCAATCCATCCAATTCATCCAAAATTAATTTATCTAATACATCCTATTTCAATTTCTCCACATCCAAATCCACATTTAATTAATGTAAAACTAATGTCATTCTTACTAGTTGGTACATTGTATTTATAGCTAATTAGCCAATGTTAGTTTTTTTCTCAAATTGAATTTATATACTGAAGCAGAGACTCTTCAGGAAGAGTTATTTTCTGTATTTGTGTTTATGGTCTTTGTAACTTTTGTGTTTCTGAAAACAACCAACAATATCAGGCGGTTCTGCTCCATATGAGAAACTAAAGAAAAGTAAAAGTGGATAAAAGTGATAGTGACATTAAGAGTAAAACGGGGGGGGTTCCTAATGAAATTTAGGGTCAGTTCATAAGCACAGAGGGAAATTATGAGGTCCATCTGCCACCAAAGTCTACCTTCAAACACGGACCAATTTGTTGGCTGATAGAGCTTTAAGCATATGCGCCCACATAAGAGTCATTGAGTCATTTACCGTTCCATAGTATGACTTCAGTTTGTAATGCATCATTTGGTGTCTAAAAAGGATCTTTGGGTGAGTTTTGTAAATCCTTTTGGATTTAATATCAGCATGCTAGCACTGTCATTGTGAGCAAGTTAGCATTTAATTTAGCATTTAGCTCATTACAGCCTTAACAAGCTCCGTTCTTAATTGAAATTGCCATTGCAGCCCAAGTTCATGATTAACAATGATTTATTGTCCACGCATTAAACAATGACAGTGCAGCAGTGTGCAGTCTGGCACAAGCTGTTTCTGGTCTCCGGTGTTTGCAACACACCTCCTCCTGATCAGACAGTGTGGCCGTGTGTAACTCCCTCCAACAGATTTATGAAGAGCAAGCCCTGCATTCAGACACAACTACTTGCTGATGAGAAATGCACATAAGCACTACATCAGCATGTTTGTCAATTATTGCAATGACGCCCCTCCTCAGGAACGCACACACATTCACATCCTCTCTCTTTAAAGCTTTTACACAGATTTCCTCTATACAACTCTCTTAATGGTGAGTTTTGATTAAATTGAATGTGAGATCACAGCAGTTACAGAGAGCCAATTAACGGAGAGCAGATAGGCTTTGTGGAGATATTACAGGACATTATACTGATGGCATTTGAATTTACAGGGGGCAGAAAACCTCTTTTGACTCAGTGATTAGGAAACTACAACGTATACCTCCCATGCACACTTTATGTGTAATGAGCATGGCGATGAAGTACAAGGGAATTAGAGGAGCCCACCTACTCAGTGTGTCTCATAAAATGGTCGTTAAAGAAACAAAGGTGCACAGTTTGGCAAATTTACATATAGCAAATAACATTTGTGATGGTAGGAAATTAAACTAAACTACAATTGAAAATACAGCTTTTGCATCGTTGCTGCTGTCATTCTAAATGTTATTCGCCTTCCAAACCAAGGAAACTACCCTAGCCACCAAAAATTGGATTTGAGAGAAGGGAAAAATATGCCTCTTTTCATCAGTGTCCTCCATCGCAAATCTCAGAAGTACACTACAGTGAGCTCAAAGCACAGCTGTAAGATAGCCTTGCTATAAATACCACCAAGCCAGGGATTTCTACTTTTCATTTCATGTTCTCTTTTCTGTAAATAAATGAGTTAACACTAGTGCGCGGGAAATGTGACAATACAGAACAAGCTCCCTCAAGGTAGACTCATTTAAATCTTAATGCTTAATTTAAATCATATGCTTCTCATACAATTATAATTGATGGGCTGTCACATGTATGAAACAGAATTTAGGATTACAGGTTTTCAATGAGACTACCTAGACTTGATTTTAAATCTTCCAAGGTACTGAGATTGTGTCGTGCAGAGTCAAGTTGACATGAAAAATTCCACTGGACCAGACATCTTCACATCGTCGCAACAATTTCAAAAATACATTTGACGTCCGAGCTTTTTTTTTCTTCTTTCAAATATGTTGCCACTTCTCTCTTTCTTAAATTTTTGGTCAGTTGCTTGGTTTCCTAGCTCACAAACATTTATCGCAAAGCTTTAAGGACTGCCAGGGGCAAAACCAATGTGAGCCCTGAGGTGAGGGACCACACAAATGGCTCTTTGTTTGGGCAGTTATCATAAAACTCTCAAGTGTGTAAGAGACTAAGACTCTCTGCTGGGATAATAACCTTGATGTTCAAAAATAAATACAGTCTATAGGACAGCTCACATCCCTTGGATGGAGATATGGACGCATGGGTGACGTGCTTAGTACTCTTTTAAGATGTAGACTGGAGGCTATCCTTGTTTGATACCCTTTTGGATCTTGTTTGGCTCAAGGATAAGACAAAAGAAGGAAAGACCGGACATTCCCCTCAGGAATCACTGAAACACACCTAGTGTTTTCAACTAATAAACGAGAGGACAGTTCTTTTTATGTGAGAAGTACTCTGTTACATTTTACATTTCATTGCACACATTTTTGGCATTATATTAAGCCTGATAACTATCTACCCTCATAGCACTTAAGCTTCTCATAACAATGGGGTTTGTTCACAGTCAGACCAGGCAACCAGATTTCGCTCCTTAATTATAGCCTCATTATGCTGTACAGACATTTTTCCTTGCACGGATCTAGATCCTCTCATTTCCTGGTCTGTGTTATCAATTTTCATCACTTTCCACCGTGAGAAGAAGTGTCCTGCAGGTTTATGACACACAATGCTCAATTAGGATCATACTGTGCATGGTTACTGAGAGAGCCTTGGCATAAGGCAAGCATCATTACCATTCTCTTCAAGCCAATGAGTCACGCACTCATAAGAGAGGTGCTGTCAAGTGAGCTCCAAGAAAGGAGCAGCACCAAGGTGTACACGTGCAATGGACATGTAGGATGCTGTCTTAGGATATGTTGTGCAGTGAAAAAGAATGGGTCTGGAAATGTACGATCTTGTAGGGAATCAATTCCAGTGCTTTGTCTATTTAGACCATAACAGATCCATGGTAGGCTGTAGGTATTCTTGCAGCTCGATGAGGATTCATGGTGTTAAAAGAGAAGACAACATATGAACACTAAGAACAAAGAATAAAAATCTAATTTTTAATTTTTTTTTCTAACAACTGATTATTTGTAGTTCCCCAATGATATACTGATTACCCTTTAAAATGTCCAAAACAAAATAGGAATATGGTCTCTCTGTTTTATTAGGCAGAAAACTGCTAAAGCCAGGTATTATCGGGAGAAAATAGTCGCATTAGTGGAGAGGATCACATTTCCAAATAGCTTTTTATGTTAAACCTTTTTCCCACAGGACAGGAGGGGATTCATTGGCTAGACCACCAGCTGCTCTCAGATTTCTACTGTATGTGTAAGGCAGCCAAAAAAGATGCTCTGCTGCTGCTTGTAACGCTAATTGGCTGGTGCAATGTCGGCAGCACAGCAAATTAAATTAACAAGAACTCTTATAAAGGAGAAAAACTCCTGTGAAAACAAATAGATATTTGTTTTCAACTGTAACGCCACACTGTTGAAATTTCAGCTAAACTGCAACTCACTTCTCAAATAGGATAATCAGGCGCTTTGAGGTATATTTTGGTATAATAAGTTGACAAAGCATGAAGCAATAAACTCAGAAAATCCCTGGTGTATAGAAATATTCATAAGAAAAACTTTATTAAAGGCCAGAATTGCAGTTGGTAACAGGGTCAAACAACATGTCATAGGAGACTGAAAAGAAATTCATTCAAATCATAGATGAGGAGTGTATGTACAGCTGTTGTCATGCAGAAGAGGGTTGTATAAAAAATATTTAAAGTGAACTGACAGCCTAACACAGCAGTGACTCACAGGATGTAAAGTGTCCTGCATCTCTGTTTATCACTGGTGAGACCCCCCCCCCCATACGTGACAAAGCCCCACATGCCAGCGGGCATCAGTTCTATCCAACTTCTTTCTTGTGTGTAAGAGTGTAAGAGAAAGAATAGTGTTCCTCAGCTGAAACGAAAAGAAAAACAGGCTGATTTATTAAAATGAAGCTTACCTCCCAAAAGTAACGCCGCCGACTGAAGCACCAGGATATGCAACATGTTTCTTTGAGCCGTTAGAAAAACAAGAATTCCCTGTCGAAATTTCTCCGCCTGGAATTTGTAAATACAGTCTGAACGATTCTGAGCGCCTTCTCACGAGTTTCTCACTGACTTGGTGCTGACAAGAAAACTCAAAAATAGAAGAGACGGGGCTTGTCCATAGTTTTGCATCACTCTTTCCAGCATTTTTAGAGTAATGCACTGCAGTGATGCACTTTCATAATCATTCTCAGTGAAAATCTAATCAATTTATTACAAAAAAGAGAAAAAGAACCCAAGGGTAAATAAGAATGTATTCAGTCCTATCTCTTCAGTTGTTTCTGCATTCCCAGATTCCCGAAGTTGGCGGCAGTGAAATGCGTAAAGTCCGATACTTCTGGGCGAATGGAAGGACTTTCCGTACGGTACTACGCATGGTGAGATATGTAAAAGTAGAAAAGTTCAAGTCACAACATAGGGCAGCATGCATCCACACCGTTGCAGCCTTTTCGTTTCGTGAAGTCCTGCGCACAACTCCAACAGAGCGTGCAGCCGTCACATCAGGGCGCGCGAGAACGAGTGTTCCTCTGCCATTTCTAATTAGACTTTGGCACCAGGTGGCTCGTATATTCTGCTAAAGTCCCGTTTCAAAGCTTCATCTTTCAGTGTTTGTATAGACAGACTACAAGCTGCAGAGTCAGGAGCTTACGCGTTGTCAGTCTGTCCAATGCGCGTCGAGAGAAGCAGAGGGGGAAGAAAGCGGTGACAATAAACTACCAGCGGCGCACATCGGGAGGCGCCGTCCGCCCCACGAACATCATATCTCACCTATGATGTCAAGTGTAAGACATTTTTTTCTGACTCATTGTACCACATGAATTCGCCATAAACCTAAATACATCTTATTCTCAGATCAGTTAATTGGCAGACAGGATTGCCCGAGTGTGTTATTACCCAAAGTCTCGCTTTCTGTAAAATGTGTTTACCATTGACATCGCTATCCCCGGCGCAAAAAAAAAAAAAATTAAAAGTTGTTATCGGACAAGTCCAGTTGACTGCACGACTGCGCTACTGGGCAGGTACTAGCGACCCCTTATGGTGTGGAAACTGAAGTGAATAACAGTGTTGCCCGGGTATGGAGGTGGTTGGCTGGAGGCATTTTACACTGTGGACGATAGGAATTCAAGGCCAGAGCTATACATAGTACAGTTAATGGCAAAACTAACAACGATAATATGGAGAGAAAAAAATGAATGTCACACTTGCATATTAAGAAATAGATGCACCCAGTTGCTGCACTCTAGCCTTCATTACATTTTCAAGCACTTTCAAATGAGCACATTGTTCTAATTCATTGGCAAAACACAAGTGTGATTGCTGATGAATGAATCAGAATTGAAACATGGGGTGGGGTATCACTGTAATTTGGTGATTGATTAAATCAGAAGCCTCAGAGTAGATTTTTCTTTTCTTGGAAGACCAGATGGTGCGGTGAAGGAAAGATAGAGAAAAATCCACAAACATTAAACACAGTAAAATCGTATGAGTCACTCAGAGTCAGATGTGTCTTCATTGCAGCGCCTGTCTGTTCGGTACATAGTTTGTGTTTTGATTGTTGAAAAGAAGGTGGTGAGCTGTTTTGGTTTGATTTAATTTTTGGATTTTTTTGTTTGCCTTATTTTTCTTTTCCTTCTTTTTTTCGAAAATAAGGTGATTTTTATTGATCAACCAAACACTAATAATTTTATTTACCAAAAATATAATGTGCATAACATCAGTTATTTTTATATAATTTATATCAGTTAAACATATGCACAATCATTTTCGTACCTCTCAACGTTTACATAAAACATAAAACTGTTGTGTTCTGTTATTCCATTTATCACACCTAAGTGAGTTTTGTATGTACAAGAGTGATTTTTTTAAACAATAATTCACAATACAGCATTCATTTTAAGCCACTCTCTACGGTTTACTTGAAACTCCATTTTTGTCCTCAAGGAGCCAAGCTTTTACCTCCCTTTAAATGTGTGCAATTTGATTCTTGAAACAACTTTCTTCAATACAGCTGCGAAAAGCATCAGTAGTGCAGAGGACAAAAGTGTTGATGTAGAGCTGTCACTTCACTTGGTGTTATGGTGGACTGGAACATCACTCACACAAAGGCTGGTAGGCGTCCAAAAGTCGCTCCTTCCTGAGCCCAGTACTCAGTCAAATCCCATGAAGCCTGCTCTACACTGAGGTCTATTCAGCTGCTAGAAAGCTGAACCGCCACCAGACAGACCTCGAGTGGATTTAGTTACATGGTATATAGCTGCAAGTCATTAAAACAGCTGACCTCCCTCTTGCTATACTTCACATGGTAGGTCCATTTCCTGAACTAAATTAACAACACATTTGCTGCTGCAAAAGCTCACACACACCTACCTCCAGCCAATAGATGATAAGATGTATTTTATTTGGAAACATGGGAATCTTAAAAATAGGTAGAGTGATTGTAAGCATTCTTTACGAGATATGAAAAAAGTGATTGTGTCCTTACAGAAGTGCCGTTTAGATCTCGAGACATCTCGGAGGACAGGTCTGAATACTTTGATGTCTGGGAAAAGGTCCCAAGTCTTTGAAGTATTAAAAAAAAGATCTGGAGGCTTTCATGCCTGGAAAATAGACCATAGACTGAAATGCCAGACACGTCCGGACGCAACAATCTGTAAACTGTCAAACGCATTTCCACACACTCCACTCAGCAATATTACACAGTTTTGCTCTTAGCGAGGGCAAATGTTTATTGCCAAGAGTATAACAAACTGTTGCAGATATATAATAACCAGGTATGTACAAACATTTTGAACCCTTTTGATGTTTAGATTTCTGTCTAACCATCAGATGGGAGTTTGAGTGGTAACAGATTCATTCTGTTTATGACAATCTCAAAAGAGGGTCAGATTAAGTCATAAATAATATCTATAGAGACAAAAGGAGGAAAAAAGGTCCTGTGGCAGATGGTCTGATCTCCACAGAGTCCAGATCCCGTTATCGTGGAACTACTCAAGGATTACATAAAGATACAGAAGTAAGAGAGTCTTAATTCTCGAAACAACTGTGGAGGAACCTGTTAAATCTATCTCAGAGTTAAAAGGCAATGGTGGTCACAAGTTACTATTATTGATTTATTTTATGTACTTAACTGCTAAAGACGTTCATTTATTTTTTTTTACTGTTCAAATTAATATCAAATGTGTAAGTATAAGCAGCCAAAGAGCATATTTTGTTATGTTTTAATTTAACTTTGTCACCCCATGACCTTCTTTTGGACCCAGGGATACAGTCTATGCTATCCTTTATAGTAAACATAATTAATCATCTCTTGTGTCTTCTTCTGGGAGGTATCTTTCATCCATAACCTTAACCAGTTTCAGTAGCTTGTCCTCCCCACACTTGGTGGACAGGGTGCCCAAATTCATCATGGCCTTTCATTCTCCTACTCAGGCCTATCTGATCAATGATAGCATTAATAATAACCCCTGCAGAGTGCCCTGTTGCCCTCTGTGCCTTGCCCACTGCCAGCCAGCACAGATTACCACCAGCAATCCACAGCCCATTAAAAACTGTGTTTACTTATCAGCCTCTCTGGGGCCGTCACTCTATTTTCAAGAATGATGCCCAAAGGAAAGGCAAAGAGTGACCTTCCTATAGCATATAGTGCTGTAAGTCACTAGTCCCAAATGGTTTGACCTGTCATTTTCTTACCAAACTCCACCGTAGGCAATGTCAGTGCCCGGTGATAAAAGAAGGAAAATAACCTAAAATATAACAAAAGAAGGATGATTATTTGAAGTAGATAAATGGTAAATGGAATTTATTCATATGGCGCTTTTCTTTTCTGGTTGACCACTCAAAGCGCTTTTACACTATGAGCCACATTCACCCATACACACACATTCAAACAGCACTTATTAGTCTGTGCAGTACTACAGCCAATAGAGTGCTTTTTTTTCTATCTCACATTTACACACTGATAGACGCATTGGAGGCAATGGGGTTTTAGTGCCTTGGCCAATGGAGCGATTCAACATGTGTCCAAGGAAGCTGGGGATAGAACCACTCACCTTCCGATTGGCCAACATACATTGTATGTTTAATCTGTGCAAACACCAAAGTGTGAATACCAATCATGCTACATATATTCAATAGATGAAGGAAAGGTCAAACTAGAAACATAGTGTCATGTATATCATTAAGTTACGCTATATACTATATGCAAAGCCATGTGCACTTTAAACATGATAATATGTTGCTGAATAACCTCCTAATTGTGATATACACAGTTGTAGCTGGTTAAATGAAGTAAGTAATTGCTGTGTTGACTATAATTACAGCTCCCACCCCCTCTTCAATTTATATAGATGGATTTTGATTACTTTAAATTCTTTAAAGACAGATGTTTTGGCTATAATGACCACTGTATCAGAGTTATACTTCATTACATTCCACATTTGCCTCAAAGTGGGTTTGTCCGTGCAAAGAATTTCCTATAGTCGCACTTGGGTTAACTGCAAATGTGCCATTATATTTGAGTGACAGCTGAGCTATCACGATAGCATAAATGGAACAAGGTGAACTCTCCTCATTCTTTTTTACACACACAGTTATTTCTTATCACCTGGAATGTGTCACCGTCTACTTTGGGTGTGCTTAACTTCCTCTGACCTTTAAAAGGGCTGATAATTTCCATCCACAATCTTCACTTTGCAATACGCAGCCAGCACAAAAGGAGATTCCAGACCTGCTGGACTGATAATTCCAGCTCATGGTACGTCACTGAGGGAACCAAAAACCACAATGCTTTGCCACTCTATTATCATTTGACCAGCTTCAGGTTCACCTTCACCGCTGGTATCCTATCACCTTTCACCTCAGAGCGTGCAGCTTTTTCAGGAACAGAAGAGTTTTGTGTTTGCCTAAAAGCTCTTCGTATTCACGCTGATTACCTTTCCCTTTATGCATCACCCTCCTGGGACAAATTACGCTGCTTTGCATAGCCCAGAGTACTTTAGCTATGTAAATCTCCTTGGCTTTAGGAGACTCCCCTCGCCTCCAGCTCCCAGCGTTACTTGATGAAAAGCCAGGGAATCCGAAGGGAACCAACAGGTCAAAATGTTTAATAGATTCTTTTTCTACTTGTGGTAATCTCATAATCAAAGGTTCGAGGGGGGTCACATCTATCACCCGCGGAACAAATAAAAGTCTTATTGTGTTCTGCTTCCTTTCACCTCAGAAGGAAATGTGAACCAGATAAATGATGGCCTTGTTACAGGAGAGCCTCAATTTGTTGCCAACGATTTGTGGGCAACAAAGTAATTTCGATACTGTTCTTTGTATTGATAGATGAGGCCAAAATTTAATATAGAGCCAATTTACTGGTATGGGGTATTGGAATGGAACTGTAGTTATCTTCCCTCTCTTTTCCCTCTTTGAATCCATCTCTTCAATCCAGCTAAAAATTAGATGTCAAGATAAGGACAAACAATACAAAGGGTGATATTTTTGACAAAACCCTATTCCTGACTACCACCATTACTCCTTAATAACTATCATCCTCGCGATGGGGTCACCTACAATATTGAGGGAGGCAGCATTACCCTCTGAAAGTGAAACATTTATGAGTTTTTAAAATTCATATTAGTTGTGTGAGACAGATTGTAGGCGTAATTTATGGCCAAAGAAAAAAAGAGAAGTGAAAACACAAAACCGGGTCAGGAGTTTTAATACTGTGGCTTTGACAATTTTGCAAGAGCAGTTTCAAAGCCTTTGTTTTGATGCCCGTGGGGACGTGACATACAGTGCTTTGTGAACAACATAGACACATGGAGCAACATCAAGGTCTGTAAAACTTCCTAAAGAACCTGCCTCAAAGCTGAGCCTGAGACCTCAGAGGAGGCTCTACAGTTGAAATACACATTTCTTTTTTATGGTCCAGTGCTGGACCACCTGCTCTTCCTGTCATCTAACAAGAAACTGTGTGCTGCTGTGGTGACAGTGGAAAAGAGATTGTCTGCTTCACCAGGGAACCCTGAAAAGTATGTGCACAAAGACTCAAGTACTTGTCACCTGCGGTTTTGTCAAAGGAAAGGTTATGTAGATTATTCATGACTACACGGTTTGAAAATCGTGGCTAAATTAATTGCGCCTGGAAAACAGCAAAAGAGACTTCAGAGAGGTTACACACAAACTGCCAATCGTTCAAGGAACAATGCTTTATTGATTGGGTTAGTTGGGCCTAAAAACTGTAATTGTCTTGAAAGTGACCAAATTAGAATTAATCATACTTATTTTAAAACTACTGGATACTGTTTTCCACTCCAGAGGAGGAGCTCTCAGTGGGCCAAATAGATTCCCCCAGTTCTGTTTGTTTGAGATACAGCCCATGTCCACATTTACATGATGGGTTATGTTTGCTCTCATGCACATGTAAAAATATTTACTGATGCATGTGTTGCATAATAACAGCAGTGCTCTACAGATTCCAGACTTTAGTCTGGATGCCAGCGTTGCAATGCTGCCACCTAAAGACTGAGCATCGATACAGCACAGTTCACTTTCAAATACTCTGGTAATGGAGGCATACTGACTCATTTCTGAGCATAAGCTATAGTTTTCACACTCTGTTGATGCTAAATGGAGCTTCTTGATTATAGTATTGTAAATTGTAGTGTTATAGTGAAAAGATAGTTGACTTGACCAGTCTTAGGTCAAGCAATTTCCAGCCAGTTTCAGTCATAGTCATTGAAGAGAATTAGCTGGAAAGCAAATAGCCTGACACAGCTACCACTCTAAATGGCTGTATCTGTATATGAGAGGTTTTCATCACAAAAGATAATTCAGTTTAAAGGCTTTTATGTATATTCTCAGTTGTCCCACAATGCACCAATACACATTCAAGTAAAATAAGTCTGTAAGTCCTAACGAGGATATGTCACTTTAACAAAAAACTGTCTTTCCCAGCAGGACATTTGCATCCCTAGATACATAGCAGAGTGTCAGCAGCAACATATGCTGCATTAGAATCCACGTCTTGTCATGAATGTCATTAACATGGCTTACTTTTAGAATAAGACTCACTCATTTTAAAAATGACATCTTGTAAGAGAGCCCTCCTCTGTGGTTTTCAAAACAAGCCATCTGTCACCAAACTCAGACACCACAGGGGTTTGTTTTGTTTTCAGCAGGACAAAGGCGAATGTTAGAAACCAGATGCTACCCGTATAGTAAAGTAGTTGTAAAAAAGGAAAAAGAAAAATCCAAAAGTTGCTGTGCTGCACTAATGTGCCATATGGATAAAAGAGATATCTATTGGAGGCAAAGTAAACTCAATAAAATCTAATCAATGATTTGATCTTTGAATGAAATTAGTACATTGGAAAATTGACTGCTATTAGGGTTATTACAAATGGATCACAGAGATTGTATAAGACAAAAATGATAGTTGGGGATGATCAATGACATTAAGTCAAGATATGAATGCATGTGCAGGTCTATTTTCTGCTCACATTTTAGTAAATGTCTGTGCTCGAGCGCAGACATTTACTAACTGACTTCTGTAGGCATAGATAAGACCTTAACCAACTCTCACAAAGCCAGTAGCTGCCCTTCAGGCGATCCCACTGATTGTAATGATGGGAAAATGAACGTTATCAGGGCCAACTAACAAAATATATCAACCCATACTTTCTCATCAAAGGAACAGCCTTCATGATGATTAAGTATTGTTTAATTTTTATGGAGTTATAGTTATTATTTATTCCTACTGTTTTTAGAATAATGTATTTATCCTGTTCTTACTTTAAACCATACTTCCAGTGTTAGTATTTTATTTATTTGTTCATTTTCCAGAGACTGTAATCGATGGTTATGGCAGCGTTTCTGCATGTACCATTCCACCCATACGCCTATAAGTCCATGCGTACATGTTTGTGTCTGTGCGAGAGCCGATTTGTATGCTTGTGTGTTTGGGGACTTGGGTGTGAGTGGGGTGTCGTGGCTGTTTTATTCTATCTTTGTTTCTGTTTTTTCCTTATGTACATATCTTGTATGAAAAGTACATGAACACTTGAAATGAACTTGTGATATTGAGATGATGAAATTGAACAGTTTTCCAATTTTTTGGCAAATTGGCAAATCAACTATTTCAGAATGTTTTCTCAAAACACAATTGTTGAGGGTAGAAGTGTATTATATTGTTCAAAGATTTAAAGAAGCTGTAAAAATCTCCAAATGCAAGAAATAAGTCTGAAAACCAATACTAAATGACTGTACTGAATACAAACAGACATGATTCTATAGTGATTCTATAAATAAGCCATTGTGACTGACCATGACTGTAGCTTCATCCACAAATTACTTGTTCACATAGTTCGACAGTAAAGTGGTCTATATTCTAAACAGGCTGGATTACACTCGAGAGCTGTCGCCCATTGAAAACAATTGACGCATTATTTTAAAACAAAGATGTTAAGGACTGTTGAAGAGCTAATATCAAAAGTGAATGGAAAACAATTTGCTTTCAAAAACAGAATAAAAGGCTTACAGAGTGTTGTTGGAAAAATATAAATGAGAGAATGAAAAAAAAGCAATGCAGCAATATAAAACATACCATTCTAAATGGCCATATATATTATTTTTAAAATTTCTTTCATTCATTTTCATTTGTATTTTTTACAGTTCTTTTTTTCTTCCTTTTTTGTCAATTGTATTATACAGAAAGAAAAAATTAACGCAACTTACTGACAGAAAATATTAATATTAATTTTGCTTGACATATTTTCTCTGTTTACACTAGATGTAGCTACGTATCCTAAAACCTACACGTTTCTAAATGTATTGTCACTTTTGACATCCTACCGTCTGTACTTGAATTCGCTAATAGATTTGAGATATCTCTGAAATAGCCCCAGGGTCGGCAGCAGAATCCAACCAACTCACAACTAATAGCCCTGTTTAATCCATGTTGCTGTGACTGTATGTCAGTTTGACTTTTAAAATGCTAATTCAGCGTATATGCTTCTTTAGAAACATGAAAAACACCATAACATGGCTTGTTTGCAGGATTTTTTTTAACAGGCCGACAAGGAACCTTTGTTAGCTTCGTGGTTGAAATGGGAATTATATCAAAGTCGGACTGATAAAGGCGTAAGGGTGGCAACTTCCTGTTTTGAATAATACGACTGGCGTGAGTACGTGCTGATATATTATATTTTTCTCCTACTCTTAAAGTTTTTTCACCCATATTTATGGATAGAGGTGGCATGTAAATGAGGGAACCATTTAGCCACTGATGCTAACATTGACTGTTGCAGTAGATGTGTTTGGCATAAGGTTTCAATTTTTATTTCTATTGAAGGTAACGTAAAGATGTCGTAAACCAGTTAGCCAAATAATAGTGCTATTAAAAATTAACCTTACTGTGTGAGAAAAAATATGTAAGTAGACTATTTAAAATGTAACACATGCTACAAAGAGTTTACATTTGAAACCACCCAGTTTTAAAAACACATTTGCCAGCAGCGCTCCGAAGATATCAATAATAATGAAGTCCGTGATACGAGTCGCATTCATTCTTCGTGGCGCATCTTCAATGCATTTTCCCCCTTTTGTAGGTACTAAAATACGAGTGTTGTGAGCGGAGGAGCCATGCCTTTCCTTCATGGGTTTCGAAGGATCATTTATGAGTATCAGCCGCTGGTAAATGCTGTCATGCGTGTTATTGGACTGGAGGAAGGAAAGGACAGTAACGAGAACAGGTAAAGCTGAAGTTGCAGGTGTTCGGTCATTTTGTAAGTTCAATAAGACTGGAGTTAGTCAAACTAACACCAAACTGTCAAAAAAACTTAAATCACAATAATTAAAACATAATAGGATAAATGGCACAAATACTTTTAAATCACTTGTGGCGTTTCAGGGTGGTTGATGCATGAAATTTTCCATTTTTTTTGTCAGAATTCCTGAAGATGAGTCTGGTCAGTGTAGCTCTTTAGTGGAGCTTCTGGAGCGAGAGTCTCAGTCAGAAGTGTTTTTGGAAGGCATCAGCTATGCCCTGTTTAAGGTGGCAGAGCAGGGACTGGTGTATGCAGCTAAAATCCTCCTGCAGTATGGAGCTGATATAAACTTTGAAGGTGAGTAATTGTTTTGGATTGCCTAGTTTTGTTTACATGACATTACAGAACCACTCCAGCATTAACTGCACTTATTAATGAAAACAACTGATGGCATATTGGATTGAATCAAATAATATTCTATTAATCCCAAAGTGAAATTAATATAATCATGATTGTGTTTAGTATATTGATACTACTGTGGGGAAATGTCTTTTTAACACCGACTGCTTATTGATTCAATAAAAAAAGAAAAAGAATGACATTGGGTGTGGTCTATTTATCACTATTTGGAAATGTCAAAACTAAGAGTTAGAGCAAGCATATGCATAGTTTATCTGTTAACAGATACAGCTGGTATTATAAGCTCCAAGTCCTTGTTCTGTTGTGTTTTTGTAAGATTTCAAATAATTACATAGGAGCAGCTTTTGTCTCTAATGCCAAACATGCCATAGAATCTTAACTTAGACCTGAATGGCTAAGTTGAGGTTTGACTGGAGGCCAAACAAAAACTTAAAGATGTGTTTTAAAATGTAATTTATGTTATTTTAGGCTTCACCACTTAGTGTATTTCCATTAAAAGAGTGACATCATTGCACATGAGCTTCAAAGGGAAAGGCAACTATAAAACCTAGAACAAATTGGTTTGTGAGTTGTAAGAAATTCTTTTCAAAGGAAAATGTATTTTTACTGAGTGGAAGGTAATTAATTATAACACATTCGTCTTGCTCCCTCTTTTTATATGTGGTGGTGTTCGAGGTCACATAAACAGCTGTTTACTCTCCCAAGTTTATAGTAAACATTGAATGACAGATTGCACTTTGAAATGTGAGAGGACTGATATTTTCCACGTTTACCCAAGTAGCTGCATATGTATAATGAGCAAGTTGTCAAGGATTAGTCTCCCCACAGCAAAATCCAGTGGAACACGGTATATGTGTTGCTGCTGGGATGAAACCTGTCAGGGCTCAGCTAAACTCTGCAGTGGTGACCTCTGGTGGTTTTAGACATGTGCCTCCCCAGGGACATAATTAGTGGATTCTTGCAGAGGCTGCTTCATTCATCTTTTACATTTCTTGAATGTCTCTTACTAGTAAGTTAGCGCTGACAAATGCTTCCACATAGCATGCAAAAGGGCTCCTATTTCACCACTTTTTCTAGTATTTGCCTAGTTTCCTTTTGTGTTTAAAAATAGACCATGAGCCCTCAAACAGCCACAGTGCTGATGCAAATGCTTATTCAGTTCATATTTGGTATGGTCTAATGTTGTGCCTCTGTTGCCCATGTCTTCTGGTTTTGTTCTCCATTTCCCACCAGCTTTTCTGTATTTATATACTGTGAATATAACTAATGTAACTCAGGCTTAGTTTGCATAGACACTTATAGACAAACAGGCAATCTTCCTTTGTCAGATATATTTAATCTCTCTGATAAAAACTCATTTTGATTGACATGGACATTTATTTCCATTTTCAAGACCCAGTGTCCTACTACAACCCTCTGCACATAGCTGTTCTGAGGAACAGGCCATGCATGGTGAGGCTGCTGGTTGGGCACGGAGCAGACATTGAGAAAAGGGACAGGGTGAGTAATCAAATGTCTTTGTTTTTTTTCCTCGCTCGATTCTGTCCTCTCTGATCTTTATCATTATGAGTAAGAACTACACGCTATGTTTGTAGATTCATGAGAGCAGTCCCTTGGACCTTGCCAGTGAGGAGTCTGAGAGACTGCCCTGTTTGCTCACTTTGCTGGACATGGGTACAGATGTGAATGCAAGGGACAAGCATGGTAAGTCTGCACCAGCAATACTAACCAAAAAAAGATTCAATCATATATCCGTCCATTCATTCATTCTGAAAGATGATTGCTTTGTCTCATCTATAAAGGGAAATCGCCTTTGCTCCATGCATTAGCAAGCAGCGATGGACTCACTGTGCACAACACACAGAACATCCAGCTTCTGCTTGAAAGAGGTATTGATGCTAAACTGTCTTCATTTTGTGTTTGGTCTCATAACTAAAGCGCTACATTCAGAACAAAACATAATACACACACAAACTCTTTTCAACACAACTAAAGTGAGGCTGAACTTCTCCTGCACAGAAGTCTTTATCCAGGTTTTACTGAGGATTTCTCTATAAACTGTTCTGTCTTTTATTTATTTATATATTTTCTAATCAAGCGTAATGAGAAAGCCACTTCGATTCCAATACTTGAAGACTTGAGGAAATAGTTTTTCAGTATTTCAGGATTACTGTCCTATCATGACCATCCAAAGCATGTTTTTGTACATTAAAAGAGAAAAAAAACTCAGACCTAGAAAAGAGATGCTAATTCTAGTATATATATTTTTTTTAATCAATAGCTGTCCTTACTTTACTGTGATTCATTATTAGCTTTGTGAACACTGAGAACAAATTTTTCAAGTTGTAGAGGAGTTTCTAAAGTTTGCGTCACAAGTTAAACAAAAAAGTAAACAAGAGGGGCTGAGTAACTAGAGTCAGTGTAAAAGCTGGCTAAGTATCTCATTTTCACTATCTCAAGCACACATAGTCTGATGTATGCAGTGTTTAACTCTTCTGGAATCGAGCACAAATGTGGTTCTGGGTGTTTTTTTTTCTAAAGGTGCTGACGTTAATGCTGCAACTGTAGACGGGGAAACGGTTGAGTCTTCCTTGGTGTTTCTGGTAAAAGAGGCTCTGGAGGCCAGTGCAGAGGACGCTGCTGAGATCGGTAACTTCTGTTTGAAAACCACACAGCTACTGCTGACTCATGGTGTGGACCCCAGCTGCTGTCTGAATGAGGATGGCGAGCCCTCCCTGACACAGACGAGCCTGGAGCACTTCGACCTGCTCTTCCCTCTAGCTGTGCTCTTAATCCAGAGCGGAGCCTCTTTGGTTTGCTCCTATCATAGTGACTCTTGTTGGTCGGGCTACAGCCTCCTTTTCCAGCGACTCCAGACAGCCCTACAGCAGTGCTCTGATCAAAGTCATGCCACTGAGCTCTTAGAGCAAGCTGAGGTGTTGCTGGACTTAGCGAGGGTAAATGTCCCCACGCTGCATCTCCCTCCTAGACTGAAGCTCCCTGTGCCCGGTCAGGACTCTCACCCTTATGCGCAGGCTCTGGTAGACCTGCACAGCCGTGTAGTAGAGCGTGAAGCAAGCCCACCTCCCCTGCGTTGCCTTTGTAGGGCATTCATAAGGAGCATCCTACAACCCTGGCCATTGGAAGATAGAGTCAAAGCCTTGCCTCTACCAGATAGACTGAAAGACTTTCTTCTTCCTGAACACACATACACCCCAAAGCCAGGCTGGGGCTGCTTCAAGCCCCAGCAGAGCCAGCGCTAATATTAACTGATGAGTTTCTCTGCCACCTAAAATCTGAAATGAAAGAAAAAACGTACCTGTTGCAATTTGTGTAAAATGCTAAACATTTCCTCGATAAATTAAGCTAGGTTTAACACACCTAAGAGGCCTTTGTTGATTTTTCTATTGCCTGTGCCATATTTGCAGACAAATGTATGTATGTTTTCTTTGAGATGCAAAGTTCTGTTTGTACAAATTAGTCTTTGGTTTGTGACAGCCTTTTCTTCATTAGGATCTCATTGTGTGAAGTACCACTGCATAAATAAAATTGCAGTATGAAATAAAGCCACCAGATGGCAGTGTCGCGCCTGCACATCAAAAGAAGCTCAGATGTGAGGGTTAAAGATTTAGTTTTTCACAGTGAAGCCCATTAAAGTCGATCCAGCAGAGTGGGGTCCATCAATATTTTATTATTTAAACGTGTTGTTGGTGTGTTTTGGATTTTGTGTATGTGAAGGTGGAACAATAAAACTGTTTCACCAGCACTGTGCTGTTGATTTGTTATATATGTGTGAATTGGGTACTTTTTCATATTTTTCAACATGTTGTGTTTATTTGTCCAGGAAGTGGCAGTGCAGCTCTGGGTAAGAGTGCCACATTCAGATGCTACCTGAAAAATTGATGCCATGCATTTACCTCGTGGTTGTGCTCATACACCAAACCTCAGCTGAGTCGTTGCTGAAATACAGAGGCAGGATTTAAATGCTACGGCACAACGGGAAGAGTGTGCCTTTAGATGCTCTGACATACTATGGCTGTAGTGACTGCTGGAGTAGAAAGTTTTACCAAGCATTCTTAATGCTTAAATCCTGATGAATGTTGGGGCTGCATTTTCACTCACTCACCTACTCATGTGCGAAACCCATTCGGTTCATCAAGGATTCAATAACAGAAAAACCGCACTAGAGGAAGCATACTACGATGGTATAGGAGCACCATAGGGTACATATGGGTTAGGATTCATGTCTCTATGTGCGTGTGTATGACAAGCCAACTAAATAGGACATTGTGTTACACAACTAACCCCTTCCTGACATTGCCGAAGCTGGAGTGGCTCCAAGGCTTGCAGGCGCTCGAGCTCCTCTTGGTTATCTAGGTCACAGCCTCTGAGGAGAAGAGCCTCAGCAGCAGCAGCAGGGCTGCATGACACACGCTTCACTCTCCTGTCCGACTGAATCTGCCTGCATACTCTTGACAAAACCTCAGCACTTGTCCGGGTTGAATAAGGAACGGTGGGAGGGGGTTGCAGGAGGCAAAAAAAAAAAAAAAACATTAAAGATACAGACACGGGATGTGTGGATCGGATGAGAGAGCGCTTATGGGACACACAGAAATAGCTGTGTTGGATTAGATATTTGCTATACACAAACAGCAGGGACATAATCCCAATCCAGCAAATGTGCACAGCACGGACAAAAACAAGCTTCTTCCACAGACTCCAATCTCTGCTTGTAGAAGGTGATGGAACAGAGATAGCGGGGGGAGGGCTAAGCCAGTACTCTCCATCCAGCATTTATTGGAAAACAGTGCGAGTGAAGCTCTGCACTGAAATTAGTTATTGATCTATTCTCCCCCTGAAGCCCATGGGTCTTTCCCACCACACCTGCTCATAGCCTTTTCTCTTACCACAGCCCATAATATCTTTGAACCTCTGCCTTAAGACTCTGTGTGTTGCTGCTTCATTTTATAGTTGTTATTTACTTGAATAATTGTTTCATATGGAGGAGGTGCTGCATTCCAAAGTGAGATCTTAACAGCAATTTCTGTAAAAACTTAGATCTATGTTTTGTTCTTTGACAGAAAGCAGTCAAAAACATGTTTTAGAAGAGTAAATTCACAGCTGACTTGTAATATTTTGAAATAGTGAAACTTTATATTCCAGGACTCTTTTGGTCTCCTTGTTTAAGACATTATTCCTACTCTTTACCCATTTCTAATGTTTTGTTTGCAGCTCACCTTCTTGGGGACTAGATCCATGTCATATATGTTTTTAGAAAATCTTGTGAGGTCTCAGCCCACGATAGAGTAGATGTTTAAAGGACAAACCCACAAGAAATTGATTTTTTTTTTTCTCTTTTTGATTCACGATAGACCTAATATATAATAATATATATAAATATAGAAAAGGGGAAAACTGTTCAAGACAAAGTTTTCTTTTTGGTTTTTCGTCTGGCCATAACCTTTTCATTAACAACTATGCCACTAACTGAAAGTCATTGTGGTCTGTTCTGGGCCTTTTCTCCTGTAGAGAGCAGCCTGTGGAGAGTGTGTATCTCCTTGTCTTTCACTAGACATTGTCTAGACATGGGATAATTGCAGACATCACTGAACACTCAGCTGCTGCCTGAAACCCCATGGGAGCTGAGGTGGACTTCAGCAGTCAGTGAGGGGGTCACACTGCACGCTCACATGCCTCTTGATTGTTTGTTTACATGCGTGCTCCCATAGATCTTCTTACTGCATGTATTTCCTGGCATTATGGAAAAACTTGATATGGATGCGAGGGAAAGAGAGGGAGAAAAAGAAGGAGACATAGACTTTGAAACAGTGTTCATAACTGCAGATGTGGTGACTTCATCAGAAAAAAATGTATCCCGTCCTTTTGCTGTGCTTGTGTTGATGGAGCCCACCAAAATTAATGGCTGTTAACACTGAGATGAATGTGGCTATCAACATCTTCTGTCCTGGCCCCCACATGTTTTATCACCTACAAGATTATTGTTGTTTGGATCAGACACTTTTGAATCCTCTGACGGGGTGTTAGGATGTGTGTGTGTGTTATGGTGGGGTGCTGGTTGGCTTGTGAGAGATGGTCGCAGGGCGCTGAGTTCAGCCAGAGAACAGACTAATCTCAGTGGGAGCGGATTGGATACAGAATGACTGAGTCCTGTTGGGGCAGGCCACCTTCTAATTCCACTCCAGGTGTTGGTTCCTGCTTTAGACAAATACTTCCTGCCGCATTCAACAGTTTGCAACAGTTTCATTCATAGCTCAACGTTATATGATTATGCTGAAGGGGTTTTGTTTGTGTAGTAAATCTCCATTTAGAGTGTGTCAAAATTAGATTTAATTACCAGATGGAAACCACACCTATGAAACATTCTTTATCTTATCTCCAAAATGTGATTCTAGGTTAAAAATCTTCCTCACTACATATAGGTAGTTTCTGTTGACCTTGAAAGTGCTTTAAATCTCTTTTAAACAAAATCACTAACAAGTATTCACACTGTTATACCAAATTCTGCTTTTGTTCTTTGGGGGAGACTAATTTGAAGGTGTCGTACGCCTAAAAGTTAGAATTTCGTACTTATTTTAGAAGCTCACAAGTCCACCACCATCTACATTTCTACAACTGACGCCATTTCACAGAAATTCCAGACAACTGGCGCCTGAGCTCTGCCTCCAAGAAGGACATGATGAATAGGACACACCCATGGTATGCTAGTGAATGGCAGAATATATGGCACACTGCAGTGTTACTGCCTAGATTCATTACAGCCTCTAGTCGCAGCTCTCAGCTCTTTCAGAGTTGTTTTCTCGACTTTTCTCCCCCTTGCGTTTCATGCAGCTTGCCTATTTTTATAAGCCTGAGTTTGAGTGAAATACACTGAGGCACCAGTAAGGCGAGCTACAGCTCTTTCCAGAGCTGGTTCCTGATCCTCCTCTTTGTTGTGGTCTATGCATGCCTTCCCTAGTCACATGACTGCGTTTCTATGGCAACCCGGGTTTGAGTAATCATTTGCGTTACGACCTTTATTCCCTTGAGGAAAGGGGAGGGGGAGGTTAGACTGAGCCTGTAGAAAGAGGGAGCAAGAGCAAAGAGAAAAGACAGGCAGAAGGGGAGCGGCGGAGAGGCACAGGGAAGGAAAATCGTCAGAAACAACGGCTGTAAAGGGAAAATTGTGTGCCTTCCTGCCTATATATTTTATGTTTGATCTTTCTGTTCTCATACTGCAGCCCAACCTCTGCCTTGATGTATTTAAAAAGACAAACGCCTGCCACTAAACACTGGGTTGTGTGCTTCATTTTCACCATAGTATCTTTTCTGTAGTGACTCACTCAGTGACTAAGGCAGGCAAGTGAGTTTTGTTTGAGAGACAGCAGGCATGTATGTTTCAGAAAAGCGTACACACGCGCACACACACACACGCACACACACACGCACACACACACACACGCGCACACACACACACGCACACACACACACACACACCTCCCCTTCATTTCTTCTTGGAGGGAAAGCAGCACTGTGCCACATGTGCAAGTCTCAGCAGAAACAGATTCTGTATGTTCCTGTTTCTTGCTCTCCCGGCTGCGTTGTCATGGTTACCGAGCTAGTCCACCAAGGCATGCAGCTCCTCTGTCTCTTTCTCTCTCACTCCCGCTCTTTCCACCGTTGGGTGATTCAACCCATCAGTTGAGTTGTGTCATCTCCTAGATGGAGTTTGTTGCTCCCACATCTCCTAATAGAGTTTCTTGGCTCAGGCTCGTATTTCAGTTAGACTCTGCTTTTGGAAAACAAAGTGATTGTGTATGTTGTGGGGCTAATGGTTGAATTTTGTGAGTTTCTTTTGCCAGTAATGTGGGGTGGGGTGAGGGTCCAGAATGGCAGGAGGTGGGCTCAACTGGGGGGCTGGTGATAGACACAGTGGGGGATGTGTGGTGCTGATGGAGGTGGTGGTGCCTCCTTCCAGGTGCCTGAGACTGGGGCTGAATATGAATGAGGGGCCCCGGTTTCTCCAGAGATGGCGGCTGGGGAGAGAGCTGCTAAAACCAGAGACCAGTGGAGCCTGGCTGGATGAGAGGCCCCCACAAGCTGCTGACAGGAGCTGGAGCTAGCCATCACGTTAATTAGCGTTTTTACTCTTGCAGCAGCGAATGGGGGAGTGGGTTAGAGAGGGATGTGGGGGTGGTATATGACTCACAGACACAGTATGGTTTATTCATGATGGAGGAAGGGTGTGTGTGCGTGTGTGTGTGCGTGTGTGTGTGTGTAGAAGAGAGTGTGGTAGAGAGAGTTGGAAAGAGAGAGGAAACAGACATTTGATTTGCACACAGTTTTGGCAAGTGCGTGTGTGTGTGTGTGTGTGTGTGTGTGTGTGTTGCTTCAGTACATCGCTGATTGGCACCAAGCCAAGATATTATTGTTTTGAACATAATACCAGCCAATTATTGTTATTTTCATTCCTTTTTTTGCTGTAATTTTGAAACACTCATCTGAAATGAATTCCTTTTATTTGAAACTAGATATTTCCTGTGATCCACATTCTACTAGAGAGTTTACACCTCATATTATTTCTGTTTCCACTGTTACTGAAACATTATTGATCAAGTTCTTTTGAGGGCTGTCTGGGAAGCTTTAGACTGATAAAATTGGTTAGGGGGGCCTCTCTCCAATAGGTGACCTTGTCTTCTCTTTCTCAGCTCCCGACAGTGATCCTCAACCTCTTGAGGGATGTACAGGATCAATAGATTGGTCCTTTACACACACCAATCACCCAAGACTCCCAGACAAGTATATGAGCAGAGCTGAGGAAGAGATCTGCTGCAATATGCAGAACATTCCAGAAGAGTCAGTTAGCTTGCCTCATGCCACAGCTGTAATACGATAGCTTAGGTGTTTGTTTGTGTGTGTATACAAGAGGCTTTAAGAGCAGGTTACATTACAGCTATGGTATTGTTTAATTGTCTTCTCTTATCATTAGTGACAACCATGACATCTGTTATTGGCATATCTGCATTCTGCCTGCACTGCAGAGCCTCCACCACACTACTAGCAGCGATTTCTCTCCCAAGAGCGGCAGGGCCCATGCCTCATAAATACAAACACAATCTCTCCTACACCTCCTGACTGCAGGACAGGGCTCCACACATATCTGCCCGTGGAGCGCAGCCCATTTGCATACATATTAAAGTGACGCCTCAGAAAAAAGGAAGAGAGAGAAAGGAGGGGGGATGATGGGGGGAGAGAGAGCGGGTATATGCAAACAAGGCTTTCATCTAATATGCAAGAAGCGGCATTGCTCCGGCATAAATCTGCATCTGAGCTCAGGCAAAGAGAGCAGAGCCCATTTGACAGTAAATGGGCTAGGAATGGCTGTCAGATGCACAGGGGAACATTGTGTTACCTCCACAGAGAACAGGGTCGATTGATCAGTATGGCATGTCACTTATGGCAAGAACTTCGAGACTACAATAGTGCATGCAACATAAACCCTTAAATGAAAAAATATAGAGGGTTAGATGATGATGCATTAAAATTCAGTTTTGAGTATTTATTGAAATTGTTTAACTTTTTGGGCCAGCATTCACCAAAGCGTTTCTGGTTATTTTCTATTATCTTTGGCCTTTGTGCTAACTCAAGCTAATAATTAGCTGTTGGCTCCAATTCATATTTACTTTTCATAATAGTCCTATAGACACAAAGGTATGATATTGAACATGTATGTGTCTGTGTGTTTGTTATCACAACCGAACCCCATCCTGGAGACATATTCTGTGGTGGTAGCTACAAAAAGGAGGTTTTGAATATTTTGGCAGGGGAAGTCTTTCTAAATACAGACAGATTTCGTCAGCATAACAGTGTTGCTCAAGACAGACATTACATGAAGGGAATCTTTAGATATTGGAGTGCTCTGACTAATGGACACCAAAAAAAGAGGAATACAGGAAGAAGGGAACAACGGGGCATATGGCCCCTTTTCCACTTTTAAACTCCCTGACCCAACGGCACCAAGCCTACAATCAGCAGTTGGGAACGTCAGTAGCGCCTGTGCACGCCTGTGCTCGTCTGTCTCTCTTCTCTCTTTCGATATATAAGGCACCGTTGGCTTTGTTGGAGTCTGTTGAGCTTTTTTTAGCCAATTCGTCATGTTAAATCATCATTGAGTCAGTTGGTAAGTAATTACTCTGATTGGCTGTTCAGCTTAATGAATGAACTCTGTTGTACATTAATGTGACTTTAACAGTTATTTTTCTGTGCATAAAGCTTAAATGCTTAATTAAAGCAGTCATGTACAAAACAATCCATTTGGTGTGCAAGTTTAAATTGAAACACAGAAAACATTTTTTTTCAGTCTGAACACATTAAACAACATATAACTGATCTAGAATCATGTTGGATAATAAAGACGAACTCGTAATGACCTGACTGTAGACAAGCGTTGTTTTGTTTACTTTTTTGAATAATTTATAGACTCCGGCTCCATTGTGCACAACAAAGGTGTGTCCTTTTTCCCACACATACAGTGTACGTCGGAGTTTGCAATTGGAGGTTGTCTTTGCAGTGTGCTCAAGAGCAATTTTTCCCCTACGCTTTCAACTTGAACCCTAACACCCCATTCCATGTTCTTTTTTATTTCTAATCCCTTTCTAATTTATTTGTAACTCCTCATATTTTTGGTATCTGATAGTTAGCACAGAATTTATATAAAAGGCAGACTTACCTTCATGTCTGAAATGTGAAAATGTTAAATTAATAACAAAATGCTTTAAAATACAATAGTATGGACAGCGGCTAGAGGCTGACTCCAAAAAAAGTTTCAAGTGTGTATTGCTTTTACCTGTCGTGGGACCATCCAGCTCCATCCATATCCAGTTGGGCTGTCCATGTTGTCAGCGTCATGCGGGCTAGATAACGTACCCAAAGCCTTTTCAAGTTGGCCATCTTGTAGCTGAGAGGCTCCTCTGAAAGTACGCAACTAGTCCATTAAACACTACAAAGCGAATCTTTAAAAAAATCTTTTTATTTGAGTTTATCACACGTAGAATAACAAAATTTGCATGCTTTTCATGTTTGTCCTTCGTGTTTGTCATTGAAACTATAGAATAGATTTTAGCCATCCAAATATTTATACGATTTTTATCAATTTCCTTTTGAATAGCTGTTGTTTCCTGGCATGCTAAACTACTGTCTTACTGGAAGAATTTCAAACAAATCATTTTATCATCTGAACAGTTGACAGCTGGCAATACAGCTCACCTTTCATTTTAAACCCTATTTTACCTTGTGAGTATATGTTTTTATAGATCTTAAAGACTTCAGTGAATATAGATATATTGTGTTGTGACCTGTTTTGATAAACTTGTTCTTTGTAAGGTAAACATCTATTGTAAAACTGTACAGATCCAAAATGCCATTGCTTACTCCCTAACATGTCTTTGTTGAGTCAGAAACTCCTAAAAGATGAGGAAGTACTGTTTGAGCTCAAAGAACAATCTTTGATGGTGCATAATGTTCTTGAAGTTGTGAATTTGTCAATCTTATGAACTTCAAAGAAGATTATGGTCTATAAAAATGCAGATAAGTTCAAATAGTGTTGAAAATAAAATACTCACTGACAGTAAGTTGTGTGGGCTTCAAACTTCTTTCTCTTCTCCCTGTTTTACTTTTACTGGAGCTATAACATCTTGAACGTTGGGATGGCTTCTTAAATAACAAGGTGGCGGTTTTGGATAGAGGCGGAGTTTGGTGGTCTTACCTTGCCACAGTTAATAGTGAGAATTCACTTAAAATATATGCCCTTAATGAGGCGTTTATCGAGCCAAACAGTTCCAGGAAAATTGTTGAGGAGGTTGCCTGAGTGGCCTTTTCCCAGCTTGCAATCGCATCACAGATGAAACATTAAATCGGCATAATAGCCAGCCAGCAGTTGATAGATATTTGATAGATACAGAGATGATTGATAGTCAAAACCATGTTATAGTTTCTCCTTTACATATTGGTGCATTATATGTAAGACTACCAATAGTCCATTCCTTTGTATTTCATTAAATTTTTTAAAGTATAGGATAGCTTACATCAGCAATTTTGTAAATTTAATTTATTTTAACCAATATTTTCAACTTTTTCTTGTTATGATGGGTTTGTTTCCTGTGTTCATGTGACCAAACAATAATAGTTTACTTAAGTTGTCTGGCCAAAACACGATACACTTTATTTATCTTATGCTGGGACAGTACTCCAAGGTAGAAACAACTGACAAATAAACTTCTATGTTATACAGTCTTCCACAATTCTTGTAATGCAAACTCCCATTCAGAGAGAATCAACTACTATCATGAAATACAAAGTCTATAGATTTTGTCTGCAAGTCATTAAGGTGTCATTAGCTAATTCACTCCTTCTGATCTGTATGGTGGTGGTCCTTCTGGAAATAATTCCATAATCACATATAAAGTAGACCTTAGTTTTAGATCAGGATTCTTCAACTCCATCTTCTTCAAATACAGTCTTTTCTGCTTGGACAGTAACCAAGAATAAAAAACAGCACACACAACAATGAGTGTGTTCATGAGTCACATCAATTCTAATCAAATTTATTTATAAAGCACATTCAAAACAACCACAGTTGACCAAAATGCTGTACAGACCCTAACACAAATAAGGAAAGAAACATATAAGCAGGGACAGGGAAACCTAATAAAAAAAAATACTTCCTTAAAAAGCAAAAAAATAAAACAATCAAAATGCTTAAGAGTGTTAGAAATACTAAAATTGTTAAATTAAGTTAAAGCTGTCAGTAGAGAGGGTTTATTTAATTGAAAGTGAAAGGCTGTTCCACAGCTTTGGAGCTGCAGCTGCAAAGGTACTATCTCCCTTTTTAACAAGCCTCTACCGAGGAACAGCTAAAATAAGTTTCTCAGAGTTTCTAAGAGGTCTGGAGTTAAAGTAAGAACTGAGGAGTTAAAAAATGTAGTCAGGTGCCAATCCATAAAAAGTTTTAAAAACATACGAAAGAATTTTAAAATCAATTCTGTATTTAATCAGGAGCCAGTGAAGTGAGGGAAGGACAGGCATGATGCTTTGTCTCTTTCTGGCACCGGTTAGGAGTCTGTCTGCTGAATTCTCAACCAGCTGCAGATGGGCTAAAAGAGTGATTGATGCCAAAGTACAAGCAGTTACAATAATCCAGCTTTGAGGTGATTAAGGCTGTTCTCAAACTATTACTGGAAAGAATGGATTTCAGTTTAGCAATGTTCCTCAGTTGGAAAAAATCTACTTTTTACTGTGTGTCAAATATGAGATCAGAATGAAACACAATTCCCAATTCCTGGCCTGAGTCTGAAGTTTGAATGACAGTGGCTCTAAGAGGCTTGCTAAACCTATTGACGAGTCAGAGGATTGAAAAATATACACCTTAGACTTTCTATCATTTACTGAAGATAGTTTTAGCCTATCAGCATTCAGAAGTGACCACGGTGGATTCCTCAGGATTTCAGGGCAGGTAGAATTGTGTATCATCAGCATATCAATGAATCGAGGTATCATATTTGCGAAAAAAGTAGCCTAAAGGAGACATATACAGGATAAATAGGATTGGTCCCATGATAGATCCTTGAGGAACTTCACTTGTGACTGAGGACATTAAGGAGGACTTGATGATGATTTGGGCCAAATAAACAAACTTAAAATCCTTAAAAATAGCAGGGTCAGAGAAAACTAGAGGGTAAATAAAAGAGGATGGCTGGACAGATGGTAGACGCTCAATCTTGAAGGAGGAAAATTTTAAGAAATGTTCACAGATATCAAAGGTTGGCTCAGGACAGAGCTGGGTAGAAGGGTTGAGAACTGAATTCATTGTCTGAAAAATAAATTTAGGACTATGGTAGTTTTTTTTTTTTTTTTTATAATTTAGGCAAAACGATTGACTCTTGCAGCTTTTACAGCTTGCTGATAGTTGGTCAGACAGCTTTTAAATATCTTGTATGAGGCCTGAAGCTTATCTGTTGTCCATCACATTCAGCTCCCCCATTCAACTGCCTTAGAGCATGAGTGTCATAGTGACTACGTCAACTTTTTCTGTAAAATTTCATGGTGACTAAGTTTAGAATATTGTAGAAAGGGAGAGAGGGAGTGTTCTGAGAACAATTTCACACAGTAGCCAGTGCAAAGTAATTTGCTCCCTGTTATTGATGCTTGTCATGTCTCCTCACTTAACTGAGAAGATACACTCAAGTGCAATTCTTTATAATGTACCAAAAAAGTAATGGTATATCCAACTATATCTTGTTCCAGATCGGTGGCATGTGAGAAAGCAGACTCGCTTCAGGCTTTAATGCAAAGATTTTCCACCTAACCCCTCAGCCCCTTACTCAAATCTCCAGTACATCAACCATTGAGACAAGGTATAAACCTGTTGGTAAATATTCAGCAACACTTTTTGTAGCAGAGCAAATAAGCATTTGTGTGTATGCTCTTGAGCGTTTGTCCTTTCTGCTGACTTGTATGCTGCTTTCTGTTCGCTCCCCATTATCACTTACAGATACAGGCAGTATTCCTATCAACATAATAAGAAGCCTCATCTTCTATTCTCAACATGTTTTAAATAATACAGTAATTTCCACAGCTTAATTTCTACATCACATGCTATCTCCTGAATGCTCCCGACAGCTGTTCTCCTGCATTTCCTACCTCACATTTCCAGCAGGGAGAGTGTGTCCTTAGCAGAAAGCCTCCTGCTGTGATGTGAACAGCAACGACGGGAAAAGACCAGATCAAATTGTCCACACATTCTTCTGAACATCTTCGCTGTCCATGTGTGAATACAGTTTAAGAGAGTTAAAGTATGTGATGGTGTAAGTTACGCAGCAGTAATTCGTTGTTTTGAGCAACTTTGTATGCATTTTGGTGTCTTTTCAACAGATTTTCTGCTGGAAACCATCACCTGTATCTAACAGCACTGATTGAGTCAATCTTTACATGTAAGCTATGTATGTAGCTTGTTGGAGGGAAATATGTCATCTGAGTCTAATACCAGCTAGCAAGCAAACAGCTGCAGATTGTGTGGGCATTGCTGTTACATGTCATGTGGTGTTGTTTGATATTTATCTGTGTTCACTGTCGTATTAGAGACTTACTAAGAGTTTGCAAGATGTAGAGGCTTGCATGACTGTTACATTCAAAGTTAATCATTAGTTCTGGTTAGTACCTAACTTGCTGCAGAGATAACACGATCCTGTCAAAATTCACATAACACTTAAGTAAGTGGTTTATTGTACATAGTGTAGCACACTGTAGTGTAACAACACATGTATCTGAGATGAGAAGCAGTGCTAGTCGCTACCTTTGGGCACAGCCACGTTTTCTCTTTTTTGTTTTCTTTTAACCGTTATGCTAAGCAAATAATTTGGTTTGTGGGTATATTCATGATGCATATTTTGGAGTGGTATAGAACTAAAACTTTATTTTCTGCCAGTCAAACCTTTGACTGCTACTGTCAAGTTTGCTGTACATTCTTTTATAATAAAATGTCACACTTTTCCTTTAAAATGATACATTTACAAAAGGACAGTGTATTGTTACATGTTTCCATTAAATTGAACTTGAACTTAAACATACAGCATGTATTGTCCCCAACCAGGCACATTTTCAACACTCCCACAACAATTTTGCACAGACAAAATTAAAGCACATGATGGCAGTGCTTAAGCAAGAAAGTGCACTAGTGAAACTTTACTTACTGCCTTTAGAAACTGGAGTCCTGCCATGAGCTCTGGGTTTCCCCTAACTCTGTAAGCACAGAGAATATTTCATGTTGGACACCCTTGAACTCCCTTTCCTGTTTTCCTGCCTGAGCATGTCGCACTGAAGCACGCCATTCTGTCTGTACAGGTGATCTTACGCACAGGATATGGAAACTCTGAATGTGCTGTGTGTGGGAGGGGAGGGGGAGGGGGAGGGGGGCAATTGGGGTTGGGGGAAATGGGGAGGGGATGTTAGGGAGATTGAAACAGGATATGTTGGGAATAACACAAAGCACAAAAAGTGTCACATGATCTGAAGCAAAGGGCTGATTTATTTGGCTTCAGAAAGAATCTGTTGCATGTGGTTTGGGGGAGAGAATGTTTTCCTTCTTTGCCCTCAGTGTGCTCAGACACAACACATGGAAACATTTTCTGAGAGGCCATGGGTCTGTGAAAAAAACCTCCAGACATTTTATTTCTTCTCCCTTTTCATTGCCTTTTTTTGTTCTTTTTTTCTCTCAAACTGATTGAATTACAGACATCTGCTCACCACATGTAGAAATATATCACTAATGAATATTTGTGATGTATTCAACGACCTGTGATCTGCAATTATTAGGTATTTTAATGGTTTATTTAGGTAACCATCAACTATTGGGGTTGTGTACCAAGTACTGCACTCATCATTAATTCCATGCAGTTGTGGCTAAGATATATCAGTGAACATCCTATTTACAGGCTCTATTTCAGTCCGTAATAAATACACTTCCACTCATATGAGACAGTTGCATGTCTGCTTCATTGTCTGCCATAAATATGCTGGAAGGGTTTGTTAAATATTGATAACGCCAATTTTCTGCCTCCCCCTTACCCCACGCAGTCTCCTTCCATCATCACCACACACACAAGCACGTATCCATGCAAACACTCACACATTCCAAACCCCTCCTTCTTTCTCTTCTTCTATCTCGCGGTTATTTCACCCTCACCATAACCTTGCTTATGCATATTGCATATGTAAATAAAGCACCCCGCCTCTGAAGTAATTGTGTGCATCTTCTACAGAGCTGCATATCTCAGCTATGGGTTTAAGAGGAAGGACTATGGAAAGACTGAAATCTCTTTGTATAGCAGTATTTTTTGCTGTTTGGGATCATCCATAAGCATATTGCAAGTGCAATCTTACACCTCAATGTCATAGATTCTTTTACTAAAAAAGGTGTTGGTAAATGGTCTGACTCTATTTTCCAGTATTTTCCTCTTTTTCCAGTCAAATTATCACAGTGTTACTATGCTGTGGAATTTTTTCAGGATAAAAATTTATGTATGGTTTGATAAACTGTCACCTTCCATCATTTATATTCAATTTATTTTAGCTCAAAAGACAGAACTCAGTAATTTAACTAAATCATCAGATACATTCACTGTTCCTGTCAAACTAGCATTGGTATATTTCATGTCATTACAAAACTCAAGATGGGAATGGTTGGAAGAAAATAAGATATGAAAAAAAAAGATAAGGCCAATGGTGAAGGACAACTGTATAATGTCATTATTCTGGAATAATTTGATGGTCTTAGTCCCCATGAACCCTAAAATGCCTCAAAGGTTGTGTGAAGTTTTCTCTTTGTTATGTGTTTGGGTCATATGTGGTTAAAAAAATCTTTGTAAATAAAGCCTTTGTTCACTATAGAGTTTATTCATCAGTACAATGCTGCAGAAAAGCCACTGTAACTCTGTGCTGATCTAATTTCACAGCCATCTTTCAACAAACTGTTGTCTGGATAAGATATACGGTGTATAAATGTATAGGAATGAACTATTGTATAGGACTGTGGCTAATTTTATGAAAGTTAATGAATCACAAAATCTCCATCAAGCAAAGAGATGATGTCAGAACTAAAACACATAAAGATGACTGTTGGAAGAAAACAAGCACATTTCCACAATCATTGATGATGTGGGGTTGATATCGGGTAAAGGACCAGGCGAGGTGGCAGTTATTACCTCCACAGTAGATGCACTGGTGTGCATTGAAATTTCATAGTTTCCTTATTCCAATCAAAAAGATGTTTGATGATGCTGAGGTCATTTTTCAAGACGATAATATGTCAGCTCACTGACTTCAGTTCAATTAAATTCTGTTCAATGATATTCATTAATTCCGAAAGAGAAATCATATAGAAAAAATGCATTTCTTAAAGATGTACTGTTGTTATATGTAGATAATAAAATTAAACAAAAATCTGCCCATTTAGAAAGTTAAAGTGTAGCAGAGGGAGGTGTGGTGGAAATCTTCAGTGATTGCCATGAATGGATTGGGGAGTTGTTTTTGTAGCTTGGCAACAACTTGGCTGATAGTGTCATACACAGCATCAACAGGTGCCACAGGTGTGCTCTCAATAGAACATATGGACAGGAACACAGCCAACAGTTTTACAACTGGGATACAGAGATGCCTTCTCAGTGACATGTTCAGGATTACAGCATCTGTTATTAACAAGTACTTTGAGCCCTCCTACTTAAATGTTACCTCTCTGTCAACAGTCTTTGTCTGCCCATATAGTCTTAAAGCTGAGTAGAACCCTGTTGAGAGCTGTTCCCGCAGCCATATTCTGGTGAAAAAAATTAAGATGGATCCAAGATCCATTTTATGCGTTAGTAATCTCACACTTCCCATGATGATTAAGAGATGAAAGGGTTCAAACTTCCTCCTCCTTTCTCTCCATTTTGTTCCTGCTCTGCATCCGAGACATCTCCTCTTCAACTCATGTGGATCTTAATCCAGTCATTACTTAAGCTTTGGAAAGCTCAATCAGATGCTCAAACATGCAAACAACTTTCCCATTGCTGTGGTTGTGCATGATAAAAGTTCCAGAGTTATCTGCAGAAATCATTCCAGCAGTACAGCATCAACAATGAAAAACATTTTTTAAAATTTGTGTTTTCACAAAAAAAAGAAGATCAGTAGAAAATCTTAAGACAATGCAAATAAAGACACAACATGCCATGAGCTACTGCAGCAGGCTGCTACCATTTTAGAATGATGGCTAGTTAACACTCTGTATTTCAATCTGATTTATGGTGTATAATGAAAAGAAATTAAAAAGATCCATGACAAAGCTCTATCCTTCAAAGCTGATATGTCAAATGCTATACAAGAAAGTTGTCATAAAATCCAGACGAGGTGAAACACAGTGCCTAATGGGATTTATCTATTTTTCATCATGTTCTGTAGGTTCTCTCGGGGTACAAAAACAAGCCTGTTAGTGGTTTCAAATTTACCCTTAGAGTGAGATTGCGTGCACACTGATGTTTGTTTAGTTTGTGCCAGTGTGACAGACTGGCACTATGTCCAGAGTGTACCTTGCCATTTGCTGGGTCACAACACTTAATTGGATTAAGCAGGTATAAAACACATCGATCGATGGATTGTTCATGTTTCCATAACTTTTTCCCCTACTAGATCCGAAAAAATAACTGCTAATACATAGAATAATTCCATTTAATATGTTGAGGTATATTTAATGAAGCAAGAATGTTAATCTGTTAAATACATTTGTTTCATGTCATGTTGTGATTTTTTGCTTTTTTTCAATAAAAAATTAAAAACAGCTTGATGAAGATTGGATCCATATGGTTTGCCATAGGTTGTTAAATGCAATACTGATACACAGTAATGCTTATATTATTACACTTACAGATAGTTTTTTTAGACCTAAGATGTCTCTGTTAACTTACTCTGCTGTACATACTGTTGCTTTCAGTGCTTTCAACTACAATGTACACAAGCTGGACAAAACATCGAGAAACTTACTGTTTTAAAATGCACCATCAATCAACATTTTCTTGACAACCAATGCAATTACAATGATTAACAACAAAAGATGGATTTACTGCAGAACTGGTACTTTTTTTCCCCCTTTGAGATAATCAAGTTTCTGCACAAAGGAAACGGTTGGACAAAATAGAATTATGTTGTTAAGGGGTCAATCTCACATGCAAAGTTTCCAGAGATGACTTCTGTCCTGATTTGGGGCTGATAAATAAAACTGAATTAAATCTAATTCAACTAAATTATGTAATGTGCATAGAGATTTTGTTTTACTCTCATTTGTTCTCAAGAGAGATCAGACTTTAAACAAGTCAAATTGAGAGACATTCAACAAATGCAAACAAATCACTGGTTTATTCAACATTTTTCTTGATGCCTTCATCCAAACTATGATACTCAATTTCTAAAATAGGATATTATCCATATTGCTGGCATTGCTTTCGATCAAAGCCAAAAAGGAGCCACAAAATCCATGACTGGTTTTGAGATAAAGAATCACGTTTCCACACTGTAAGTGTAAATAATTATGGATGACAGCTCTTTAACCCATTCAGACCTCATTATTGGGGTCCAAAAGACTTCAGCATCATTGTTTGAAAACAATTCTCTAAAAACCTGATGATATTCTGAAAACCTTTTTATTTTAACAGAATTTTATTTCTCAGCCTCTGTGGGAACGACAAAAAAAGAAAGATATTAAACCTTCAGTTTCTATTGCAAATGACTGATCTATCATAATGTTAATCAATATCAAAATGATAATGATAATAATTGTTCAGGTGTCTCAATAATGATTTGACCTGCTTGTAATGTCGCATCAAAATGGAATAATAAAAGCATGCAAGCCTCACTGCAGATCTGAAAGGGAGATACACACATATTTCATGTCTAGTCTCAGTTGTCCAAATGTAGTTGAATAATAGATTCAAAATTTCTAAAGATGCATTATTTCTTCATAAGTTAGGTGGTTAAAAAGTCTACAACTGACAAAGTATTGCATTTCCATTGGAGGCTGTTGCTGTGAATTTACAACCTACAGTCAAAGGTGCTCTCAATGAGAACCATCGTTAGGCTGTCAAATCAAAATGAATTTACCAGAAAGAATTCAGGAACCTTATGACTGGATAAATTATCAGCTTGGTTTGGTAAAGCTTAGAAAAAAAGAAAGAAAATAAAAAACAGGCTGATGAGCATGGCAACATAAAAGGGCCGATACAGTTCTGAAAAACAACATCGGTAGATGATCGCAGGGGAAGAAAAAAAAACAGGAAAGAACCTTCACAGCATCGCAGCAAGAGAAAAACACTCTCCAGGAGTTAGGTACATAATGAACCCAGTCAAGCATAATGATAAGAAACTTAACAACAAATTTCATGAGAGCAATTAAAATTTTCAACACAAGGTACAAGGTGCAAATCATTCATAAGCCTAAAGAATAGAAAAGCTGGCTGAGAATTTTCCACAATCTGAAAAAGTCTTTTGAAACAGTTCTTTTGACAAATGAATTGCATATTTACATAATGCTTATGTAAAATAAACTGTAAATATGTGTAGGCAGTGTGATGACATGGACATGCATGGTTTCCAGTGGCACTGGCTGATAAGTGATTAATGGTGATGTGACAGAAGACAGAAGCAACCCAATGAAGTCTAAAGTGTATACATCAATCAGCCATAACTTAATTACCACTCCTTAATATTGAGTACGTCCTCCTCGTGTTTCCAAAAGAGCTCTGACCAGTCATGGTGCTGATAAAGAACATCTGAGGGTGTCCTCGAGTGTCTGGTAGCTATGAATCCTCTGGCACTCTATAGGTTCTGGGTTGGAGTGTTTATAGATTTGGCTTGCTTTCCACAGATGCCATCAAATTGGTATCTGGGCAATTTGGAGGCCAGGTGAACATGTCAGACTCTTTGTTGTTTTATTTTAGCTGTTCCTGAACGTTTTTTGCAGAACCCACTGTCCTGCTAGGGAGGCTGCTGCTGAAGAGAAAAATTGTTGGCATATGGGTTGGTGACTTGGTCTGCTAAAGTGTTCAGGTAGGTTGTTGAGGTAGTTTGCACCAGGATACGCTGTTTACTCAGAATCAGCACAATATAGCAAGACTGATTGAACAGTGCTTCACAGCATAAACAGATAATGGCCCAAAACATTCTCAGTGGTCCAGTCAGTCACTTGATCCCAACCCAGTCCAGCTGCATATTAGTTTAAGACAAAACTAAAGATACAAAGACCTAAATATGAACGACTGAAGTTCACTGCAGTAAAAGGCCCTGCTAATGATTACAAAGAATGGAATCTGTTCTCTGGTGATGTCCAAAAAGGTTTCAGACCTCAGGCTGTCAGTGTCTGCAAAAAAGTCTGTACAGTGTATTAAAACTGAACAGTTTATTTCAGACTACGTTAATTTGTCAAAGTACATATAAACCTCTGAAAAGTTATCTCATATATCAAAGTTTGAATATTAAACTCTTTCTCCAATATGGATGTAATTACATTCAATAAAGAATTAGGCCCATATTCATTATATCGCTGTGACTTGAATATGCTTTTGGTCAATTTATGGTTATAATGTATCATACTCAGATATCCATAATATGCGATTTAAAGAGAAACTTTATAACTGTGATTGACAGCACTGTATTAAGTGCAGTGATTTTGTCTCTAAAACTAACCTGTAGTTCCCACTTGTGTATTTAGTTCTCTCTTGCCATGATTACACTTTGAATCTTATTCTATATAATACTATAATATATAAATGTTCTATTACACAGCCATGATTTCTATTTGTATTCATACTAAACTATGGTCCTATTTACCTGTAATCTTATTGAATACAATGGTCTCTGTTTTATTAATTTATTGTTAGTTGATAATGATGAAATGGTTTAGTTTGGGAATATTGTATAAAAGTATGAAAAAACTCATTAGTGAACTAAAGCAGCCACCAGCTTACAGTATCACCTACTATGGATTCGTAATTACATAGAACATAGAAAATATGGGGGGGGGGACAAAAGAAATTACAGCATGATTGAAAGAAATTCGACTGTAAAGACAACACAGGTGTCAAAGCATTCATGAATTAATTGCCAATACAAAATCTGTCAGAAAACATTAGCTGTGCCAACAAAAAAAGAAATTCAAAAATGAATGAGCTCTTGATAGTTCTAAATATTAAACCATGACATCTGAGGGAATTACAGGTTTGTTTTCTTAAAAGTTTGATAAAGGTGTTAAACCCTGTTTTGTATAATAGTATAATTCATTTGACAACTCAGTTTAAACAAGTTTTTAATAGACTTGAAGAAGGCAGACAGAACGTATATTTACATGTAAGTATTAACATATCTGTCATTCACTGATAAAACACAATGCTTTTTTAGCAGTCCAATATGTGTAAAGTTCTGGCCTATATCATGCATCTTGAAATGCCGTGTCACATCAGTCCATATGGCACCATTCTCACACTTAAAACACGGTATCAGTCTCTTCTATGCCATTTAAGCTAAATCCCCAGGGGAACACACGTGTCACACTCCAATTTACAGAATTATCAGAGCACGATAACCATTATAGTGGCTCTCCCCTGATTCACCTATTTGGCGGGAAATCAAAGTCTATTCCAGGTGTTTGGTATAATGTCAGCCATCTGTGTGTGTGTGTGTACACACAAACAGATGTAGGGCACAGATGACAGATAATCTCTCTACACAGCTGAGTGTAGTGACAATATTTCTGTTATCAGAGGAAGCCCCAATACCATCACTGTCACTTTTAGACATTCATAATTTACTGCATGTGTGCATGCAGATTGTCTGCATATGTGGCATTATTTTAGTCACAGTTTAAGATAATATTAGAGCTATAGTATAGTTTAATTTAGTATAGTTTAATTTAGTATAGTATAGTATAGTATAGTATAGTATAGTATAGTATAGTATAGTATAGTATAGTATAGTATAGTATAGTATAGTATAGTATAGTATAGTATAGTATGGAATAAATTGGATCTTATATACTGTATAGATAATCTCATATGTGTAGGGTTGTGTGGTAGTGGAAAAAGAAGGATTTTGCCTCTTGAAGGTGCTGCACCTTCAGGTACACTGACCCTGCTTTAAGGAACTGTCAGGTAGAGGATTTTCAGTGAGGGGAAAAAATATTGACATTTCAAATCCAAGCTCCAAACTTACGATTTTTCATCCATATTTACATTTAACTTTTTTATCCTTTCATTCAATTTATGGATATGGAAATCTGTTTAGATATTTTATTCTGTTCCACTCTATTCCTCGGTTATATTTCATTCTACTCAGTTCTATTGCTCTGCTGTTAGCATGATGTTAATGCTTACTAAACTTCAGTTTTATTGCAACTTATTTATCATTCTATTACTTTTTGTTATATTTTACAGCTCATCATTCTATTCTATTCTCTTCTGTTTATTCATTTCATGTTACCTTTTCAACTTTCAGTCATATATTTTCTATTCTTGTGCTGTTTTTTTCTATTATATATCGTACTCTTTTCTTGAAGGTACTTCTGATGTCATATGCAACAAAAATAAAGTTATTCTATCAGTTTCATTGCATTATTCTCCAACATTCACGTTAACATTTCCACAGACTATTCTGTTACTTTCTGTATTACTGTTCTTTTGAACTGTCTGTCAAATGCATTCCCCTCGGTCATTTTTCCATCTCTTCTGGTACATTCTACCTGGTTCTTTTCTAATAGACAAACGAGTGTGGTGATGTTTTGTAAGCAATGGGTTTTACAGAGATCAGAACACGTTTAGTGAAATGCAGCATGTCTGCTCCTACGTGCATTTTGAATAAGTAGTGGTGCTGCTAGTAGTGATATTTGCGTATAACAGAAGCACCGCCTCCCTCCCATTGGACAATATCTACGTGAGGGCGTGGCAAGGGAAGATGAGAGTTGAAAATCCATGCCCTTACTGGGAAGACATGGAGCGCTATGGACACAGTCTACACGAGCCCAGTTGGTATCTCAACTAAAGACATAAATATTTCTCCTACTGGAAAACCAACGATTTGAGAGACTGAGAGGAAAGAACGGGTGGCCCGGTTGAGGATGGAGTGTGCATTTGACGCACAGAACCTGATCTCCATTTCTTTGAGGAAAATCCAAAGCTCCAGGACGCAGAGAGGAGGCATCAAGCTCCACAAGAACTTACTGGTAACGTACGTTCTAAGAAACGCCAGGCAGTTTTATATGAGCAAAAACTTGTCGCAGACGCAGAGGACACCTCCGTATGAGGATGTTGCGACAGTCCGTGAAAGGCAAGAATATCTTGAACTGACTGGGAGCTTCACGGAGTTGGCTGATGACTTCTACTGCAACTTTGCCGGGGTTGAGTCAGACACTTGGCACTGCGGAGCGCACCAGTCCTACGGGCAGCCTGCGGAGGTGGCGCACCAAGACGCATCTGCCTGCGCAATGGTTTCATCAAGTGACTCTGACCTCATGGTTTCGGACGCCTGTTGGAGCTGTGCAGACAAATCATCCTGGGAGTTACCAATACCAAACACACAAGCCAACCAAAAGACTGTCCTGGACTTGGACACTCATGTGGTGACGACTGTCACAAACGGATACTTCCTCTCAGACTGTTGCGCGCAGCCAAAACAGCCGCAGGGCGCGCAGTGCTACACCAGAAAGCGAAAGATAGACACAAGTTATTATATTGTTGATCCAGAGTTTTATGTACCAGACTTTGGGCCAGTGCCGTGTAAAAGGATGAGGACTGAAGATGATTCACATTCAGAGTCGGAGCAGTTGGACAGCACAAACATATCCAACCTGATCTCTGTGTTGGGTTCAGGTGGACTATCTGAGTTTGTGAATTGGCAGCAGACGGACCTTGAGCAAATATTCGCCACTCAAACAATTAGTTTGAAACACACGCTGTTAACAGGCAGTGGTTGGACCAGAGCAATCGAAGCATTTTGATATGTATGATTGTTTTCTTTGTATCGTTTTATTTTGTTGCTTTCAAATAAACAATGACACGACATCAATTCTCATTCTCTTCTGTTGTTGTAGAAGATTACTGAAATGTGGCTTCACGGGGCAACCATATCAGTTTCTGCTGATTTTTGCACATTGACTTTTCTCGTGCCAATTAAAATTATTTCTTTACATACTATAGATTAAGTGTATGTTATTGTAATTCATTTGGGATGCTACAGTCTGTCTTTGGTTCTTATATCCTGAGGAAATCAGCACTGCTTCTCCATAAAGATGTTGGACGAGCACCATCATGTGGCCATTAAAGATCTGTACAGAATCATGCACCAGCTCAACGCAGAATATCATTGTGTAAATGTATTATTTATATCAGGGCCTGCTTTGATAAATCAATAAAACAAACCTTACTCAAACAAACAAACAAACAACTGATGTATTGGCTTTAAATTTCAACTTCTGCATGTAAGAAGTCAGCCAACATCACTAATTTATTTTAAGTTTGTTTAGATTAGATAAATATATTTTTTATGTTAACAGTGACCTTATATTTTATATATATATAATCGATTTGTTATGATTTTACCATTTTGGGGCTTTTAAAAGATAAACATAACGAAAAGGTTTATTAGTGATTTCATATTGATCATTGGAGTCCATTTCTCCAAAATAAAGAATATGCTAATAGAATGGGAGGCGTTTTTGTTGAAAGATTTCGTATTAAATCCCTTTTCAACCTCTCGCAATGTACAAAACTGCACTGAGAAAACAACACTTTTAGAGAGGCGCTGTAACCTGTCTTTGCTCGGTGGAACCAAGGGGGGGCGGACGGCTGATAATACACAGTGTGCTTGTCCTTGAGAAATGACAGCCCGAAGGTTTCTCATCTATATTCCCGGGACAGTCAAACGCCTTCAGCGCGTCTTTCTGACAAGATGTTAGGGGTTTTTGTCAGAGCCGCGGTGAGTCTGTTTCTTCACATGTATTTCAAGCGCGTTACAACAAACGCATTGTGTTTTGTGTTTATGGCATCAAACAGTGATGAGGGTGGGGCGCAACAGGACAACATTAAGTCAGTAAGAGGTCAAAATGAAAGTCATGTTACCACGATGTATGCTGTCGAAATGTGAGTATTTTTGCAACGGTAGAATTTTGTTTTAGTGCTAATGTAGTGGCTCGTCGACGCGACATTTTGCGTAATGTTAGCTTAACGTAGCTTGTAGCATTACTTAACGTTAGCTTGGCGTACGCAGCTGAAGGGACACCGGAGACAGCAATGTAGTTGCAGCTTTTGTCGTTGCAGAACCCCTCTTGTGATATATATACACGTTTTTGTTTGTGTTTATATTGTATTCACAGGTAGGATAAAACCACAACACGACCACACATGGTGGTCATAATAATCTTATTTTGATAATTCCAACCGGAAGTTCTGCTTTGTCATGGGTCTTGACAGATCTACAACTTCTACACATTAATGAGAAATGTAATTAACACCACTTCTGAATTAATTCTGTTTCCACTGTTATTTAATTTACAGTAATCTTACAGTAATCTTGAAAAAGATGACTTCCTCTCTAAATTTCTTTGCAGAATTTTAAATCATTTAAATCATTTAGTAAATGACAGCTTAACACAGGTCATAAATAGATTTGTTGCTTTTGTTTTAGTGACAGTCCCAAAAGTTCAGCTGTGTCAACCTTCTATTTATAAGCTGTTAGGAGACACCCCAGCAACTCCAAATGAGTAGCGTAACTGCTTCATTCAGTTGCTTTGGACTTCGTATTCATGGACCAAATCATCGTCACACTCAGTGATGTCTCTGCCTTTGTAAATAATTCAAAATGTTCTTCACAGCTGTGAGTCCAGTTCCCATGTCAGCTCATTCACAGTGACACATTCTCTATCCCAGGCTTCAACTGCACACAATTTAGAACATTTTCAAACCTGAGATCTTTCAGGCCTGTCATGTAGTTCACTATAACGAACCGGTTTAACTTGATTACCAGCAAGGTCAAATACCAGTATTTACTTACTTTCGAATGAAGTGGGATATTTATGGTCATGTAGCCAGTCGCACATTTGACCACTCCTTTCCTTACCATTATGTTTATGTTATCCATAAAAAAGGGTGTTCTTATCAATTTCATGTCCTACAGCTGCGGCCAGGCTTTGCGAGTCCATGTCGGTTGCTCAGACCAGTAACACAGATCCCAGAGAGGTCCTTTGTACATCAGGACGGCTTGCCCAAGCTGCCTGTGCCTCCCTTGAAGCAAACATGCGAGCGCTACCTGGCCAGTCTGGAACCTATCGTCAGCAAGGAAGAGCTGGAACATACACAGCAGCTTGTAGAGGAGTTCCTCAAAGGTGGAGTGGGAGAAAGGCTGCAGAAAGGGCTGGAGAGACAAGCACGAAAGACAGAAAACTGGGTAGATATTTTGCTTGATTTAACTTTGATCTAGCAGGATGGATATGCTGAGAGTAAATGTAATTTTCTGATAGAAGGTAAAAGTTGAAAGCGTCTTGATAAAATAAATTACGGCTCACTTGCTGCTCAGTCTGAATCAAAGTGAGACTTTTTGATTGAGCTGTAGTTGGCGGTGTAGTTTTTGAAGGAGGTAGACATCTCCACATTCTAATATATTTTAAATGGAGTAACATATTCAAAAATATCACGTCATGTCGTCTGTCTCCTGGCGTGTTTGTGTAGCTGTCAGAGTGGTGGATGCAATCAGCTTATCTAGACTGCCGCATGCCTGTGGCAGTTTACACCAGCCCTGGGGTTGTTCTGCCTCGAATGCACTTTCAAGATCGGCAGGGGCAGATGAGGTGAGAAACCAGGGAAACTCTGTCAAGGCAGCCACAGTATCTAAACTGCTTTAGATCACATCTCTGCAATCCTATAAAAAAAAGCCAATATTTCAAACGTGTGCTGTAGATTTCTTGGGTTAGCACATCGGTTAGCATCTGTAATTGTCTGATTATGAGTCCAGTCGTAAATCTGCTTCCTAAAGTGATTTACTTTGTCCTGAAGTACAGTATAAACATGCTCATATTAAGCTGGAGTTTCAAGCTGACCCCTTGCAGAGTCGTCCCTCCACATGAGGGCTATTTAAAGCCATCTGGCTGCTCATACCATTGCTCAGCTGTTTTTAACTACTGTGACACGTAGGATATGCAGTGAATGTGGTGGCCCAAAGGGATATAATGCACTTTGAATTTATAACAATGATCATTTAAATGTGTAAGACATAATTCATGGTGTAGACAGCAGTTGAGTTTTAAGAGTTCAGTGATAAAATTATGTAATCTGGAATGACATTTCATTGTGTCTCTTCTCAGAGTTGATAACAGAATTTAATCAGCTCTCTGCTCCACTCCTAACAAAAGAAGCTTTGAACTATTAACCTGAAATAAACCTTGGAGTCATCATATGCATGTCAGTAACGTCTTGAATTTTTGTGCACAGGTTTGCCGCCAAACTAATTGCAGGAGTTTTGGACTTTAAAAAGATGATAGACTCGTGAGTTTGCCCACAATTAATACAAACATTTGTGACCTTTGTGATAGAAAGGTCATTATCATCTCAACAGGATTGGTTTTTCAAAGCTAAAGATGAGTAATACAACATGCCTCTGTGTCATAGTGAAACTTTGCCAGTAGAATATTTGAGTGGGAAGCCGCTGTGTATGGACCAGTATTATCGGATCTTGTCCTCCTGTCGTATTCCTGGACCCAAGAGAGATACAGTTGTACATTATACCACTGGGAAGACATCTCCCTCTCACATCGCCGTGGTCCACAACTTTCAGGTACACTATGACGATGCAGCCTTCTCCTTTTGTACTTAAGTATCTAATTTTATAAAGTCATCAACATTTGTGCAGTGGAAATACTTGACCCCTTTGTCATGTGCCTCTCTTTTCTCCCCCAGTTCTTTGTCTTGGATGTGTACAACAGCGACGGCACCCCACTGACAGTGGATCAGATTTACATGCAGCTGGAGAAGATCTGGAATTCTTCTTTGCAGTCAAATAAGGAACCGATTGGCATCCTTACATCACAGCACCGCAATACGTGGGGAAAAGCCTATAATAACCTGATTAAAGGTTAGCAGAGAATGGGGGGTGGGGAAGCCCAATATTAACCAACTTTATTTTCTGGTTAGAAAGCATATTTTAAAGAAAATATTTAATCCTCCTTGTACTTTTATTTGTTCACAGATAGGACAAATAAGGAGTCTGTCCGGGCCATCCAGAAAAGTATATTTACAGTTTGTTTGGATGCTCCGATGCCTCGGGTATCAGATGAGCTGTATCTGAGTCGTGTGGCTGGACAGATGCTACATGGCGGAGGAGCACGCCGGAACAGTGGCAACCGCTGGTTTGATAAGACGTTACAGGTCAGTTTGAGAGAGACCACTTAACACTCGAAATGATGAGCAGGACTCTGGCACTGAGAATTTGAATGTACTTGCAAATCCTCCTCAGTTCATTGTTGGTGAAGACGGCACATGTGGACTGGTGTATGAACATGCACCTGCTGAGGGTCCACCCATTGTGTTTCTCATCGATTACGTTGTTAAATACATGTAAGTTTCTTTCTGTTTTTAGATGAGTGCTGTCTCTTTTAGTAAATGAGCTTAAGATCACTCAGTGGTTCATGTCTCTCAACAGGAGGAGGACTGAGATAGTTCGCTCTCCTATGGTACCGCTGGCCATGCCTCAGAAACTGCGATTTAACATCACACCTGAGATCAAGAGAGACATTGAGAAAGCCAAACAAAACATGAACATGTGCGTAAAGTACAGTGCATTAGCATTGTTGTTCTTCATCCGTCTGTGAGTACATTTATTTTAAATTTCCCATTTTTGTTTTTCAGAATGGTACAGGACTTGGATGTGAAGGTGCTTATGTTTTCTCATTTTGGAAAAAATGTGCCAAAGCTACATAAACTGAGTCCAGATGCATTTGTACAAATGGCTCTTCAACTTGCCTACTTCAGGTAAGAAACCTTATTCCTGCACTGGAGTATGGTGCTGAACATGGACGTAAAGTGTAACATTTCTATTTTATGTGCTGTTTTTTAATTGCAGAATGTATAAGATGTGCTGCGCTACTTATGAAAGTGCATCTCTGAGAATGTTTAAATACGGGCGAACGGATGCAATCCGTTCAACTACCGTAGACTCACTTCAGTTTGTCCAGGCAATGGAAGACCCAGCTAAACAGGTATTGGTGAATCAGTAGTGCTCCAGAATAAATATGCTATTTTCAGCTTGTGAGATTTCTTAATGAGCAGCAAATGTTCCCAATAGAACACAGAGAGGCTGGCACTGCTGCAAAAGGCTGTTCAGACACATACGGAAAACGCGTACAACGTGAGAACTGAGACTTTCTGGAAAACTTGTTTTTCTTTAACAAAAAATATCTGATTACTCTGTGTTCCACTCATTCACCTTTTCTTTTTTTAGACTATTCATGGCCAAGGTATAGACAGGCATCTTCTTGGGCTGAAGATGCAGGGTATTGAAGACCTGACCTCTATGCCTGAGATATTCATGGATACCTCTTATGCAGTAGCTCACCACTTCAATCTCTCCACCAGCCAGGTACATTTGCATCAAATACAACCGACAGTCTATTATTACTGAGCAAATTATTGTTTATGGACATATTTATTTACTTGTGTATTTGCTTTCTGTGACCAGGTTGGCTCCAAGACAGACTGTGTGATGTGCTTTGGTCCAATGGTGCCAGATGGCTATGGAGTGTGTTACAATCCCATGGATGAGCACATCAACATTGCCATCACAGCCTTCAACAGCTGTGAGGAGACGAACGCTGCCAACTTTGCCCAGAATGTGGAGGATGCACTTCTGGACATGAGAGCTCTCCTGGAAGACACAGCCACGGCCGGACAGTGATCCCACATAAGAACCTGCCATGCTGGTTGTGTATGGGAGTTGAAACTGAATCAAGTCGTTGCCAGAGCTGTTGGCAGAATGCCACACTGGCCTAGAGGCACATTGTTCTAAGATGAGACCTGCTATCAAAGGGAGTATGGGGAAGTATATGTGTGACTGTTAATGCACTGCCTTTCAAGAGAAAAATTATCTATTGTGGAAATGAAATATTTTGAAATATTATGAAAATGAATTGTAATGGAACAAATACTTATTGCTTTGTCTTTACTTAACAGCTCTTCATGGAGCCCTGTCTTGACTTAAAAGATTTTGAGTGCCTTGGTTTGTTTGTTATTTATTTCAGGTCAAAACAATTGTCAAAATAGGAAGTTAATTGGAGGGTTATAAACTAAAGAAACTAAAGAAATGTTACACATATAAATCCAAACTGTCTCTAAATAGTTCATATCTAATATCAGTGACCCACAAATGAATATTCAGCTTTGAAGCTCCCTTTGGAATGCAGGTAGTCGCCATGAAATTCAACCTCAGCCACATTTCCAGAGGAGTGCCACAGGAACAGCTGCTGGCCATTAAACACATTGGTCTTTAAGACATCCATGTCCCGGATCTGAACAAGAAACACAAGAATAATCCAGTTGTTATACCACTTACACATTCTTGTGCTTGAGTGTGCAGCATATTGAAACACCATGTGTTGTAAAGCTTGCTTGCACCATAATATATGTAGACTGGGAGTTGGTGGTGTTGAATAACAATCCTATGTGCAGGGCTTGGATTCTGATCTTCACTGAAGGAGGTGCATTGATGAGCACTCGGCAGGTGTGGTTAGTGTTTGACGTTATTGGATTCTCAAAGACGCCGCTGGAGGAAAACAGCTGAATGTCGCAATCTGTGGGCCAGATATGACGTTGATTTAATCTTTAGCCAACAAAACGTCACACGTACAGGCAAATGCACTTTTACATCTGTGTGCACACATTGTTTTGTGCTATTCTTTGTGCTGTGTTACAGTATGCTGTGTTAATAGCTAGAATGAAGGCCCTCCATGGATGGAGTTGTGGGGAGTAAAACAACACAGTCAAACACAAAAGCATGAATTGCAACTAAAAACCCTTTTTTTTGCAATGCCACAATGAATCGACCAAAAAAAGAGCATATTAAACTTTGAGATATTTCAGCTTAGCTATATCTATTGCAGGCATTTTATATTTGATTGCATTCGATTGTAGCAGTCTTCAAACTGTTTCATACATTTTTATGGATTCATTATTTAATTTTCTTTAACCTTTGTCTTTTAATTGACAACATTGATTTATTTGAACAGCATTAGTTCATTATCTGCTCACATTTTACAGAGTAAATGGTACAATTTGTTATGTAGACCAAACAAGCAGTCTTACCCCGATGGTGGCTCCTCTTCACATTCTTCTGTGAAGTATAGGTAAACACGACCCCGTTGCCAGGAGTGAACAGATTTTGACGCACAAGCAGGACATTGGTTCGAGTGGTCAGTTCACTTCCTGCCACCTGTGCACACTTCCTCATGAACGCCAGGCGATCATAAAATGCCACGTACTCCTCTATAAGAACACACAAACGTTGAGTTTCAGACATCTTAACTGCTGCAGAAGCCACTGGAGATATTTACATTTTATATAAAACATACTTTTTCTGCAGTTCAAGTTGCTAGATAACACTTTAATATGGATGACCTCATCAAGGGGTCGACCTATAGATACTGTGCAACGACTGGTAACATCTTTCAAATCCACCGTGCCTGATTCCTCCAGGAAGAGCTGTCCACATGCACCTAAAAAAGGGTAAGTGCTGTTACTATAATCGTGCTCTGCATTCAGCTCTTAATGAGCTATTGAGCTGCAATTATGCATACTGACTTGATTCTGAAGTTTGAGTGGTTGTGGTGGCCTGAGGGATGGTGATTGCCTCTGTTGGACTTGGAGGAAGATGGTGCATTCGGTAATGTGGTGTATCTTTATCAATCAGAGTGGGAGATGGAAGAGCTTCCTCTGTGAGACTAATCATGATTGCAGTGGTGGTGTCAGAGGCTGCATCTATACAGCTACCCATGAAGCAGCCCTGGATGGTGATTGGTTTGGGCATGTGCATACAAAACAGCGGGCTGAGTGGCTCAGGCTTCGAAGGGCCCATGCAGGACACAGCTCTGGACTGGATACCAAATCCACAGGGTACTGAACACTGCGGAGCGACACGGCATGGAAGGCAAAGACAAGTCACAGCATCAGAAACATCATGCATGTATAGATATTGATTTATAATGAAGTTATAAAAGGTATTCAGGTTGGTAAATTATATAGAATAGGCTGGCATGTCCTTGCAGAGGATTGAAAATGGTTAGATTGTGGTCCTCTGTTTTTTCTCTGTTAGTTAGATGATCAATAAACTGGCAAGTTTTAGCTTTTATCAGAATCTTTATAATCTTTATCACTTCAAGTACGTAGACACGTACAAGGGATTTTTTGCTGGCAGTTGTTGTCTCTGGTTATAAATAAAGTATTAAATAAGAAAGAAAGATGGAAAAAAAAGGGAATGGGAGAGAACTATTGATGCTAAATATACAATATAAAAACCTATGATTGTGCTATCATTGCATAGCAGTGCAAATTTGTGCCAGTTAACTGTTTGTAAGTGGGACTGAAGTGGGGAAGAGTCTAACAGTAATTCCTTTTTATCCAGTCTAATCTTTATATTACAGTCCTATGACATGTACCTGGCTCCACAGCTTTACCTCCCACCTGAAGGTGCAGACTTGCACCAGGCAGGGCACTGTGGTGGCTGGTTTGACAGCTGCATGGCAGCTTTCATCCGGCACCACACTCTCCTTGCCATGGATAAACTGGACACAGGACACATTCCTCTGAGCTACACCCAGGTCACAGGACACGGAGCAGGGCGATGTCCTGAGGACCTTCCATCTGGACAAGAGATGCTGGTGGTGAGATGAGTTTGCCTTTGCGAAAACTGTTCACAGATGTGGTGTTTGTGTGTGATTTACCTTGCAGGGCAGCTGTGAGTATTACAAGAAACCACAGCTGTGGGTTTGGGAAAGCCGCTGCAGTCGGAATCCTCTACCACCTCCTCCTCTCCTTCTTCCTCTCGTGCGCAGTACAAAACCCTGTTGGCTACCCCTCCTCCACATGTTACACTGCACACCCCTTGCTTAGAGCGCCACCTGGTTGTTATAAAGAAATACTGATATAGCTGAAAGGGGCAAACCTTTGCTGTAAAATACATAACCCTATCCTTAAACAGGCATTTACTAGATATACCATACATGGCTCACTGAAAAATAAACACCGCATCAGCTATGTACAAATACTGCATCTTTTGCATGTTAAGTATGCTCTCTCACATAGGAGGACATGGAGAAGTGCCACATATCTCAGATTGAGGATTAGGTTTGGTAGAAGCATCACAGTTGAAATCAGGCACACCCAGTCTGGTCTGGTGGTCCACACAAGAAAACCACATCTGCAAGGTTCCTGCAGTGCATGTGCATAAAGGATTTGAGTTACTTTATGTATGTAGAAAACGTGTTGTTTCTGAGGTAAGGTTTACTGTACTTTAAACGTACCATTGCCACATGTCTTTGAACACTGGCTGATAACAGGACTCCACACATACACAGGTGCCTGTCTGGAGCGTGGTGACAAACCAGACTTAAAAATGTGCCGTTCCTGCTTAAGAGAGACACTGTTTAGATCTGCTTTTCATCCTTTGAAAAGACTGAGATTTCAGTTTCTTCTCACTTTACCTCCCCCTTGGACTCCCACCCAACTGGGCAGACGTCTACCACACATGAAACAGAATCAGGTGGTTTGGTCTGTTTTGAACAAAAACTTTGATCCACTTCAACATCCTGACCACCCTCTGGCCGCACACATGATACGACTTGTTTCGCTTCTCCTGGCCCACACACTGCTGAGCACTCCCCTGGCTCTGACACACGCCATCTGTGAACACAGAAAAGTGGGTTTTTAAGTCAGTTTGAGGCAGCCGAATAACACCATAAATCCTCCATATTCTGTGATCATAGTACAAGTGCTCTCAATGAAAATCAGGCCACCTAATGGTCAAAAATACAGTGTATGTCGTACCTAGCAGGACAGTGTTGCAGGTTACACTTTTCAGCAGTGTGTGGAGCAGTATCAGAGGAGCATTCAGAGTCCGGAACCTTTACCACATCAGATCTGTGTTTCTGAACGCATTGGACAGGGCGCACTCTCATTCCCCCTCCACAGGAGACACTACAAGTCCCAAACTTTCCTACATCCCACCTGCAAAATGGTACATTATTCATGTATGCTGATATATGCTGTGTATGCCAATGAAAAAGGAAAAAAAACAAGTTGAGTGAATCTAACCTGGGGGGACAGGGTGAGAGCTGACAGGTTGTGTGGAGTGGCGTCGTTGGAGGAGGCACTTTACAGTTGTGTTCCTGCAAATGGTTGTTGGTGGTTTCATCTACACAGACAAAAACATGCTTCTGCACACCTGTAAAGATGGAAAATAGGAAAGCTTTCTAAACAGGAAAATCAACTTTGTATGTTCTACTTTATATATGGACTGTGAGTTACTAATGACACCTGCCACCAAATACACTGCATTACGACTTATTGGGTATTCCTCTTTGTGATTTTCTTTACTATTCATCATTAAGTTTCTTTACCTGATCCGCATGAGACCGAGCAAGGTGATGAGGAAACAGCCCATTTGCCTTTAGAAATGGTGTCAGTCAAATTGTTGTTTCTTGTAGGGACATAAAACTGATAGCTAATGTTTGGATTTGTTTTTTCACCATATTCTTTTCCATATTTGCGATAGATCTGCAACAAGAAAAATTATTATAGATGACATCTTATAGATAGTTTTTACGACATTATAAAGCCTGAAACCAGAAAAGTTGGGATCGCATTGAAAATGAAAATTAAGCAAAAGAGATGCAGTCATACCAATTCTACATTCACTTTTACTTTAAATGTAATGCCAGTTAATGCTTGTGCCTTTGACCTCATTTTGTTAACATCACATATTTGAAACAAATTTTTTTAATCATTTCTATCCATGAATTATCCCTGTCCCAGCTTTTTCTGAATGTTCTGCTTGGCTGACAAAAATACAATTAACAAATAATTTGAAGTTGATGAGAGACATGAAATGCCACACCTCAAACATGAAATGTCTTGAGTTCATACTATACAATGAAATGAAAGTCAAAGTAAATATATGAAGTACTGAGTTTTTTCCCCCTTTTTTTCATACCATCCTATCTTTTTCTGAATTGGGGTTGTTTATTTAATTCAATTTATTTTATTTTGTTGCAATTTCTTGTAAACTTTTTATTTATTTTTGTCTTTATTTATCCTGTACAGCACTTTGGTTCTTTTAAAGTGCTTAACAAATAAAGTTGGATTGGATTGTACTATACAGGATCAATTTTTTTTCTTGTCAGATACTGAAGAAAAACCCTCTTGAAACCCAATGTGACATCACTTATAAATGCTTTCCTCTCCTGACCTGTATGTTTATCTCTTGTGCCAGCGGTCCAGGTATTATCAATTCTTCCATCTCAGGTAAAAGATCAGGTGTAAGGTGGATGAGGTACTTGATGTGATTTTCATCCAGTGGGGAGGGATGGGTCATATTCAGCGCCATTGTGCCCATTCCAGACACAATGTACTGACCTCCAATCATTACAGCTGTGGACACAAAACGAACGCTTTTTTAAAAGAAATTCTTGATTTATGTGGTATAAGTCGAAATGAAAATATCCTTGATGCAGTGATGCAACTTACCCATATGAGTAAAGAGAGGTGCCCTGTTGACAATATGAACCTGTGTGGCATTCACTGGCAGAGTAAGAAAGGTGGTGTACTCTGGAACAGAAAGCTTGACTTGTAACTTCTGGAGGAATGTATAGTGCACATGGATTGAACTGATGAATCTGTTGATTACTTTTGCAGTTCATAAGAATTTACGTAAGTTTTTCTTGCAAATGGTACGCCACAACGATATCCAGATTACTGTCTTCATGAGAGAGAAATCAATGAATTATCGATTGGTTTGTTACCTCTGGCCTTGCCACCACTGTAGGAGTCAGAGGTCAGACTGCAGGTCGATCCCTCACCACCACACACCCCACACACATCCCACACTTTCCCAGAGTGCAGTGCACCATTGCAGCCAAACAACTGGGCAGAGACAAAAGATGAATGTAAAAAGCTAAGAAATAATTAGATACATTTTCTCCTTGGATTGTTTAGCATTCTATTACCTGGCATCTGCCTTGCAGACAAGCTGCAGTGGTGCCAAAAGGAGGTAGGCTGTCAGACTCGCATCGCGTCCCATCAACAAACTGAGATCCACGGCTCACAATGAAGTTTTCTCCATCTGACTGGCACATATATCTGCACTGCTCATCGTCTGGTCATGACCAGAGAGAGAAAAGTGGTTTACATACACATTTCATCCTTATAGGTGTCATGAAGAAATGTTTTACTTAGAACCACCTTTTGCAAAGCCAAGAGCGGGAATCCAGGTGTAGAAAGAGGCAGAGTGTGGTAGCAGGTGGAGGGGCTGAAGATCAGTTTGGGAACACTGGTCTGCCATGAAATCCAGCTGGGTGCGCTCACAAGGCTACATGAACATGGGTGACATTGAAATTCAGCTTATTATGCCTCAAGGTCACATTCTTCCTTTTAAATAATTTCTCTGCCTTTAATTTCAAGTCATTTGATCAATGCTTACAACTTGAGGCTTCTTATGGGAACGCATACTATATGCTAATTACTAAAGATCATAGACTGAGATGATTCTGGGTACTATGATACAATGAGCGAATGATATTGACATAGTGGAATATTGAGGCCCACAGTAAACATAACGAGTAAGAACTTGCCTGCTGGTGACAAAGTTCAGCTTCAACATCTGGACCCTCGCAATCATTTCCTCCAAAAGCAGGTCTGAAAATTTGACATGTCCGACATTTTTCAGCAAAACAGGCATTGTCAAGAAGATCGCAATGCTTGTATCACATTTGTTACCTTGGGTTGTTACATTGTCGTGTGCGGAGTGTGACTCCCCCACCACATGTTCGTGAGCAGGAGGAAAACTCAGACCAGCTGGACCAGGAGCCATGAACTACAACTGAGGTGCCAAGATCGTTTGGAGACACACAGCGCCCCTTCAGACACCACTGCAACAAAGGATGAGAAAAGGCCTGAGGCTCACTTTTTCACCCTCTGGGAAAATTATTACACCTAAATTACTCACTGAACACACTGACCGCTGTACCTGATTAGGAGCACACTCTGTCCCATCCAGCAGTGGAACCAGGAGGCGTTTGCAGGAGCTGTCATCATCAGGATTAATGTGACAGGACAGAACACGACAAGCTGGCTGATGGAAAAGGAGACTTATACTGTAAACATGAACGAATCTGTGGAATTCCAGCCATATGTTTTGTATGTGAAGTGCCACCAAGCATTATCAAGCTCATTTTACCACTGACATACCAGGTCAGGATTGGTGAAGGTGCAAGCTCTTGCAGTGCTGCCAAAGGCTATACGGCACTGGTCATCAACACCATAGTACAGCCCAGGTTTCCAGTCTTGTAAGGAGCCTCCCAGGGCAGGTAAATCTTTTACACATTCTGCTCTCCCTTCACTGGGAACACCAATGCATTTGACATCTCATTCCAACTCACATCATAAAGTTTTCAATACTTAACCCGAATTCTTTTTTTAAGTGTTTAAAAAGTCATCTAGAAAATATGAAATCAGCTCTCCACTATCTTAAAGCGAAGACAGTAAGATATGACTTGTTGATGTAATGCTTTTTTTCAGTAGCACCAGTGGTGCGTGGTTAATGACAGACATTTAATGCACTGCTTCTCCAAATAGATGGGCCCACCTGAAGAATGTGAGAAGCTGCTGTCTGCTGCAAGGGGACCAGGTTAGATCCACACTGTTGTAGCCTCCATCAGCAGCCATCATGAAGCCACTCCTGCTGCAGGTGTTTCCAACACCGTCGTGGTTGATCCCAAAACTGGGTGTGAAAAAAATCAAGTCTGAATTTGAATATGGTGAGGTTATCTTATTGTGGGACAATAAGAACTGGGCTTGCTGTGCCTATCAGAAAAAAATTCTTCAATTGCTTGTGGCATGAAAAGATGATGATCACCTCTACAGTATTTTCTTAATTCAAACTACCTTTCAATCAGGGTCCAACAGTTGAGGAATTAATGTAGTTTAGTTCACACTTACCTGAATTAAACTACAGTGTCATTAAACATAGCTACATACATGGTATCATCAGCATAGTTGCTTTCTTAGTAATGTCCTGAAAAGATTGAAAACTTTTTTGAAAAACTAGTTGTGTACTGCTTTGGTTTGGGATGTAATTATTTAAAATAATTGGTCGAAAGGGCACCAGCTGAACAACTCCTCTATAATTAGTACCAAGTTATACTGCCTTAGGAAAAGTACTTTGGGTCTATGAATTAGGGCACTGCGTAAATGGTAAACTTTAAAACAAATATTCAAGGCTAAATAGATTGTCTGTTTTACCTGTGGCCAAGTTCATGGGCGATAGTGATCCCCAGATCAAAGCCTGTGTCCTCAGTGATCACACAGCTCCATTCACTGGAGCAGGCCCCGCCCAGCTGTGCTACTCCCCTAACGTGCTTGTTCCCATCAGGCAATTCCAAGTCATACCTCATTGGGATTGCAGACATAAAGTATCAGTTTTATCTGTGTGTATGACACATGTGCTTAATGTGCCGTAGATGCGCACAGCTAAAATACCTTGTAATATACAGCAAGAGATCAGCATGTAGCGGGTCTGTGTCATTGGACGGGTTGATCCTTCTGCCCCAGTCACACACACTTCTAAGGGAAGAGGTGATGTTGGTGGACATTTTAATCTCTGGCTGGAAGAGGTGGAACAGTAACAGGAGTGGTAAGACATCACTGATAAGACCAAACTAAACAGAAATAAGGCTCATTCTCCTGTTGCACACATTCAAAGTTAAGCCTAACGAATGCGTCATAATTTAAAAACAAGAATTTTCTGATTACTGAGCTAAACTGCCACACATACACTACTTACCTCTGGCTCTGACAGGATGATCATGCGAACCAGGTGCACCCTGATGTTGGCGCCCAGCGTCATGTCTCTCAACAGCTCAGAGGCCTGGGTAGAAATTGAAATGCCAATTTAATCATAAATTTGCTTATTATTCTTCATCCTGCTCAGGGAGTATAATTGGACTAAAGTACTGCAGTGCACTCCAGAGCTGTTTAAAAAAAAAAAATTAGCATAAACAGCACAGGATCTAAACAGATTTTACACTCTTATGTGCTGTTCTTGTCCCAGACTTTGATTATTTATTGATGACTCCTTATATTAGTCCAACTGTATCCATACATAGCTTGTTCTACATTTCCATCCAGTGCTTTCAGGGTTGCCTGGAATGGTATTTTTTTTCTGTATGTTTGTGCTCAGACTTACTATATTGAGGTTGGTGAGGATGTATCGCTCTGCATCCTGCTTGTGGACCTGCTGAACATCAGGCCCTACGACCACCAGCAGTTCCAGATGGGTGATATCAGGTATCAGAGCTGAGCGACGCAGACGGCCACTTACTGCAGGCAAGGTGAAAACACAGTGTATGCACACCAACAACCTGCTTATGAGCACAGCAACTGTTTTAAAAAAGCCTAACAAACTATCAGATGACATTTAGCTGTATATATCAAACTGAATAACACCATGATAGAAAGCGCTGTCCTAACTATGAGTTCTTGCACTGCCACTGATGCACACACCTGACGTGTCAGCAGAGGAACCTGAGCAGAAGTCTCGTTGATTGGTGGAGAGATGAACAAGCTTCTGGAGGGAACAACCATCATAAGTTCAGTTAGAAACAGCAGGTTTAAGTCTTCATGAGTAAATAAAGATAAGATTGTATGAAATATATTCAATTTGAAGGTGTTTGTATGTTGAAGGTCATCAAGTAAAACATAGTTATGACCCGGTGCACAGGTTTTTAGTTTTTTTTTTCAGAATGATAAACAGTTTAAAGTGGAAGAGTTCAATGCACTTTGTAGGAGTCCGGAGCAGTGCAATCACTCATATTCGCCCACAGCTTTCCACCTACCTCGTCCAGTAGAGATCCCTTAAGAGCGCTGAAGCCAGGCCACAGGAGCAGCAGACAGAGAAGAGCCATAAAAATCATCTTTCCCCTCTTCCTATGTGTCTGCCTGCTCTGCTCTAACACCAGGACAACGTGTGATCCTGCGACTCATACAGGACAGAGCCCAGTGAATAGTGTGGGTGACCTGTGTTTATGTACACGGCAGGGACAAAGTTGATATGTGTCACATGTTTGTTTTTCAGACTTGGGACCAAGAAGACAGCTCTCATTGGTTGGCTTTTTTAGTGTATGTGCTATGACTAATATGTGTAATTTCTTTCTTTACGTCACAGTGCAATGACAAAAAGACCAAAAAGCTTAAATCCATGAAGACTTGTAATTGAAATGTTTTGATGATGAGATGGAATCAGTGATGGTGGCTGTCATGCTTTATTCAGTAACCAAATGCCACATTTAGATCCTCCCATCTTTATATTTAGGTTGCAATCATTGCCAGATTAACCCTTCTACGCTCACCATAAACGCTCCATTGCGTTAGTACCAGTTGTATCCATTAGAGGGCAAACATGATCCTCTGTATGAGCAAAAACTGAACGGGAAAGAACTGAGGCCATATGTAGGCTCCCCCAGAAGAATGGAAGATAATAATATCCCTCAAGCTCACAAAACGTATGTTAAATTGGTTATTAGAAAGCAGCAGATTCACGGTGTACACAATACAACCAAAATTAAGATAGAAATTACATGCATTATCTTCTGGGTCGTGGCTGCAATAATTTTACTTTGCAGTTTAAACTGGACTAGATGACTTCTCTTTAAAATAAACTATTAGCAGCACTATTAGAAAGAGATGTTTTTTTTTCCTTTAGCTTTTTTATGATACATGCATCAGAATTGATCCTATGTTTAACTGAATGTTTAACACTCTGCATAATAGTTTCAATGGTTTCACAGACTGTTTTTTTCCTCCAGTTTTATGAAAATCAAAGACACGGAGAAATAATGAAATTATATTCTACATTTTAGATAAACTTCTAATCGTTTTCACTATCCTGCTGGTAATGTTTGACCTTCTGCTCTCTCTTCCTGATCCACTTCATCTCTATCTTTCCTAAGGGAGTAGAGTTTATCTCCAGGACTCCAGGATTCAAATCCCATCTGCCATTAGTCTGCCAGATATCTGCTTGTTGTCAGTCTGAATTAACAGCTGGTTGTCACAGGCATTACACCAGCATTCCAGCTCCATTAAAACCTCACTGCCATGCTGGATTTACTGAGCACAACAGACTGCAGTAAGTGTTGCTGGATCCTCATGACCATGTGTGCTCACAAGGAGGAGGGCAGGGATTGTATATTTATGATGTCCTAAATTATATATAACTAGCCATATGGGATACTCAAGTGGGCACAGCAGATGATGCCTCGGGAAATTGTTTTCTTGCAGTTTTTGAAAAGAGGAAGAAGCTGCTCATGGTTGTAAGTTTAACTCAGAAAACTGTTTAGCTCTATTAGCCTCAGTAACATTTTGTGGCCCTGTTTCTTTTTGTTTTAAACTATAATTATAAACCATCATTTTAGCTTTTGGCGAGACATTTGGTTAACCAGGGTTTTTTATTATCAGGCCTGGCCTTTCAGTGTTTCATTTTTGAGATGCACTTAAGTAGAGTGGCTCTGATTTGTACACAAAAGGATTCTCGCTCATCTGCTGCTCCCCGTCATTCTGTCCATCTGTTATGATATGTGTGTGCAAAAAGTAGATTCATCTTATTCTTCATAACAGCTCAGCACCTCACCTCTTTATGTTTAATTTCATTGAAGATGTGCATCAATACCTAAATGACATTGTCCATCCATCCATTTTCTATACCCGCTTAATCCGTCGGTCGGGTCGCGGGGGGGCTGGAGCCTATCCCAGCAGTCATCGGGCGAGAGGCGGGGTACACCCCGGACAGGTCGCCAGTCCATCACAGGGCCACACAGAGACAAACGAGACAAACAACCACACACACTCACACTCACTCCTAAGGACAATTTGGAGTCACCAATTAACCTGACATGCATGTTTTTGGATGGTGGGAGGAAGCAGGAGTACCTGGAGAGAACCCTAAATGACTGTGTTGTTTTTAAACAGATTAAGAATGATAATTTCATAAACTAGCTGGGAAGCATTGAAATCTTATAAAGCAACCGACTAATGAGTACAATAACCAGATCTCTGCTTTTTTTTCTCGTAATTGTTTCTTCAACTAAAAAGCCTTGGTTGAATCCAACATGCCTTTCATGTCGGACTCACTGAAGCTGCATTCTTCTGTTCAAAGTTAGGTATAAGACTATTTATAAAACTGCCAAAGTGATGGATCAGATGTTGAGGCAAAGCTGCAGCTGTGCATAAAAATATAATCAAAATGACCTCATTGTATCTGTTTATTAAACATATGAAGGTATTTTTCTCAATCACCATTTATATATAGCTGTCTCACTTATCATATGGTGATATAGGAAAATCTGTAAACACAGGAATGTTTTTTTTTTCCCGCTGATGAGGATTTTCGCTGCCTTCCTGTTTTCTCTCTGCAAATTAAGATGAATACGATGTTGGTTGTATATTGTCAGCCCTGCAATGATGCCTCTCCAGCCCATAATATACAAACTGCGGGCGACGAAACTCACTGTTACAACAGAGTATGCAGATATTTTCCAGGCTGTTGCTTTCTTCCATTGGACTCCCAGCTGTTTTAGCATATGTCAGCATATTACAGTGATGCAAAGACACTGCGGGGTCATTTAATGACGCCACTGTGCTGATGACTTAATAGTAATGGTATCTGGTTTCTGATAAATGATAAAGTATGCAGTCACTACACATAATCCTCTGCAGGGGGAATACTTCTGCTATGTGTGTTTCAGTGGAGTGATGATGGAGGTGGAATAAAGCAGCAGGAGTGTCAGCGCGTGTTGCTTTGAATGAGTCTGCAAAGGATATTCCTTTCCCTTGGATGTAAATGACTATCTGATACCACAAAAGTGAGAGTGGGTGTCAAATGCAACACTGACATATTTCAGTCTTGATGTGTAGGTTCCTTAAAGCAACATTTTCGGATAAATAAGCGTAGGAGGATCTAAAATGTGCTGCATGTTCTCCTGTGTCTTCTCTCTGTGACACAGGCATAAACAAACAAACAAAAAGAATGTAAGATGTGCCGTGAGGTAAAGGCAATTAAAAACAGCAAGAAAACAGATTTAATGTGAGTGCTTTCCAGTCAAAACACCCCCATCCTTTTGATACAGTATAATTGCACTTACATAGTCAGAATATTTGGTATTACAGGCTATAGTGAACCAAATATTTGATGGTAAAATGTGTTCTGAAAATAAAGTGAGTGTATGCAAATCTCCCTTTACTGTGAACCACATAAATTATTAAAATACATTAAAAGATCTAACATTTACTTAAATTCTAATTGGCTAAAACCCGAAATCTGCCATTCATTTTTCCATGGCCTCTTTGGCTTGCGTTTAGTCCTGTTGAATTTTTACCTGTGAGGCTGTTGAAACTGCAGATGACTGCAATAAGGGGCCGCAGCGGAGGGCACAGAATACTAAACTGGCCAAGCCAGATAGAGTTTGATCCAGCCCTCCGATAAAGACTATAGAATGATGTTGCAGCAGTTCTTAACAGGGAAATCGAGTGAGCGAACATGTGTTTACATGTTGCTGATAGGAGCAGAATTTCAATAAGCTGTGCATGGAAATATCTGACAACAAAGTTTGGACTCAGGCATAAGTATAAAGCACCAGACTTACAAATGAGACTCATGGGAAAATGACTGGTCCTTGCATCATTCGTGCTCTCTAATAAGCTATCGATATGCATGAAGACAACACAACATTAATATTTTACTGCAAATTAATTATTTCCCTTTCCTGTAGCAAGTATAAGTAATGTATCTAAAATCCTTTTCATCACTGCATTGTTCCTCAGCAGGTGATGCATTCCACATGTCAATGATCATAGTGGATTAATCTAGAGAATTGCCTATGAAAACAAGTCAATATTGTTATTTATGGCTCCAAATGGAGCTTTTTAAAAGCATATAGGGGTATGTATGATCATGTCATTATGGTAGCTTAAATAATGTCACATTTTCAAGTTGGACATTTACATTTTTGACCAAATAGTCTGTGTTCATTCCCCTGTTGATAGACAAGATCCAGGCATTTATTATATATGTTTAAAGACTCTGCTAAGTTGAATCATGGGAACTGTGGTGTTGAAGAGCTTTGCCTTTACTCAGGACTAAAGGCAAAAATATTTGGGCTGGATAAAAGTTAGACCATTCCTTGTTTCTAAATCCTCTTAACTTAATGAAAGAGGTGCTGAAAACTACTATTATCTACTATCAATTGTGATTGATTGTAAACCAATGATAATGTGACTACAAAACTAAAAAACAAAACAAACTCATAAACTCTAAAATCATAACACACATCCCAGAAGGTGGCACAAAACAAGCAACATGAGACATAGATTTTGTTTTAAATATGACAAGATAACAACACAGAGATTCAAAATCTGACACACAGTAAAACTGCTTCAACATGTCACTCACAGTAGATTATTGTGATCCAAAATACCTTAAGGACTCACAGGATGGATTCAAAGAGATGCAAAATTAAATGTAAAAAACTAGACGGACTAAAACTAAAACTAAACGGACCAAATGTGAGATGGAGAAAAAGACAAAACGGCATTAAATATTCATGTACAGAGACAAGAAATTATGCATAATATCGTGCACACTGAAGCCATGTAACAAACAAATCGTATCTGCATGATTTGTGCAATTTCAGTGTGGGTGTCTTGATTCTTTTTTTAGGACGAGTTTTTTTTGGGGGGGGGGCAGTAAAGTGGGCAAGTTGTTTATTTTTCATGAAGAATAAAGAGCATCGTTTTTAACTTCACCCAATTTTTCGCACCCCCTAACTTCACAGTGAAAATCTGCAGTAAAACGGGTCATGTCCGCATGAGTTCCGAGAGTAAGAGTTAACAAAAAGTAATCCTTTCACAGAATGAGAAAGGACACGCGTGAAGGCTCGGAAAGCACACAAAGAGTCAGTGTATGACCAGTGGTACCGCGACGTCAGTGTCTTTGGCTCTGAGCTGAGCTGGTCGGAGCCAGCAGCAACGTCACTCCCTGACGGCGGCATCCGAGCAGCACGGACAGCCATCAGCGCAGCAGCGACTCGCTCGCGGAACTCGGCGGAAGAAGAAAGTGTAGGACAACGGGTCTCTTCGCTGCTGCGGGGCACGTTGCCTGGACCGCGACCACAGCGCGTTGGTAGCTAAGGTAAACCCATAACTTGCTTTAAATCGAAAAGCTTTTTATTTATTTCAAGGCGCGTTTTTCTTTTTTTCCCCCCACTGCCAAGTAGCAACACGGAACAGCATGGGTACCAAACGTTGCTAGTACACAATGACTAGCAAGCTTCCCGCACTGTCGCTGTTGTAATGTTGCCATAAACTGTGTTGCTATGGTACTGCCAGGCAACATCCCACCTGCTGCTGCCGCGACTCAACGCATTTTTCACACCTGTCAAACATATAGAAATTTATCAAATAAAAGCGTCTCTTCACGTGCGTTAATTAACTGTTTATTAAGTAGTGTGTGAGTTCTAAGGTTTGCCGTTTTACCACCTGTTTGACTTGAATCACCGCGACTCTCATTTTGTTTAAACTCCGCTAAATTTAAGCACTGTACGCAGCCTCTGAATTTCAATCACCAATTCTCTTTTTTTTTGCCACACATTTAAGTTTTGTTCGTTGGCTGAGTTCAGCAGCTTCACAGACAGGAAAATAAAGATCTTGTGGTTTACGGGTTTTTCCACTCAATTGTCAGTGTTTCTGTTGCTTTTGGCGACCACTTAGTCCTAATTCCAATGAAACACAGGGACTGCTTGTCATAGCCATTTCTAACTGCTGTCTGTCTATCTGTCTGTCTGTTTATCCTCATAGCATACAAGTAACACCCAATACCTCAGCGCTTGAGCAAACCGAGGATGGTGATTATCAGCGTGGCATCCCTCAGAAGGACATCGCTGGCTTTGGACGCAGAGAGCAGATGTTTACTTTGAAGGTGCCTAGTGCATACAGTAAAGTTTTCTACTCTGAGCCACAGACAACTCCTGTGGTTAGACATCAGTGCATGCGGCTCTGTGATGCAAAGCAATTCCATTATCCCTATCTCTTGGCTGCCGTGACTGAAGGAAATCACCATGCCACGCTGTCGTGAGGCCAGGAAGGAGGGAGAATGGAGAACGAGTATGAGTCAGAATGGAGGAGGAAAAGAAAACTGCCCTGTCAAATCTGCCTATAAACTTGGTAGCGAGCTTCCACGCTTATTTTAAGAGCAGCACCAGCCTTACTGCGCTGTTCAGTTGGCATCTACAATTGTAGAAGTGTAAAAGGACCAGGCATCTTCTGCTTCTCCATGAATAATTAAACTTAATCTCTGATGTGTGTATAAAGTCCAATGAAAAGAGTTAACACTTTTCATTGAGTGCAGAGAGACGCTCTGTTCATTGTATTTTAGTTTACACACCTCCTTATCTCAGCTGTCAAGCGCGAGGATTCTGTTCTACAGTAACTTACCCAGAGCAATAGAGATAGTAGCGGGAAAGGAGGGGTGGGAGGAGTGAAGAGAACAGAGAATGACTGTGAGGGAGCGACCGTGCTTAACCCAGCCTTTGAGTGACTCTTGTATCCAAGGATGAAGGTAGCAACGCATCCGAATGCCACTCCTCGCCCACGGACTTCTGTGAAGAAATGAGGCGGACACATAGGCCCTCAGCAGCGCTCTTATAGACTCTACAACCTGCTGGCCCTGCTTCACAGAGCCTGTGGGGTTTAATGCGTCTGTCTGCACCGCCAGGGCTGATGACTGAGCAGATCATGACCACAGCTGGAGTGAAACACACAAAAGAATAGACTCATGCAGCTTGAATGGGAGTTTCTCCTTTTTTTTTCTGTTTCTTTTTTTAAACTCGGAAAGAGCAAACCAAAACAAGAGCGTGTTTCTCTTATTTCTAATTGGTGTCATTGCACATAACCAGCCCACGTCTGTTGTCTGTTTTTGGCAGAGGAACAGACTGGAGAGGAGGTAGTAACAGGTGCTGCTTGCCAAGGTGAATTCGAAGGTGTGGAAGAGAGCTGAGGATCATGGGCAAATCAAACAGCAAGCTCAAGCCAGAGGTAGTGGAGGAGTTGACAAGGAAAACCTACTGTGAGTATCCTCAGATCTTTTTCTTTTTCCTTTATAATCTCCATACAGAAAGCCTGTGTGAACTCTACTCATCTGCATACAAATTAAGAAACATTATGGCTGAACATACAGAATGCTATAGGTACACCTAATATCAGTTTTATTGCTGCAGCTAATCATGTTATCCACCCACTCTGCGTTACACAGGCTTTACAGTAAATAGCTATGCCTATTGGGGATCCATACCTTTCTCATTATTCTCAGAGAAGAGCTTAATCTAGATGTCAGCAGAGAGTAAGCTCCCCCTTTGATTTGAATTTACATTTAAATGTTTTGTAGCAAACTGTGATTGGTTGAGGCCAGGCAGAAAGTCGCAGTCAGCATCTTTTAAATCACAGTGAGGCCATTTATAAATATGGAGAAGTTGAGTTGGTCTCCGCTGTCATGGATGGATGTGGTTTTGTGCTTTTCAGTTTGTGTAGTTATTTTACTTTGACAGGGTTCAGTGGCAGATATGGCCCTTTAAGTGTAAATTAGTTCACGCAGTGCTTCTCCTGCTGTAATTATGGATTGCATTCCTGCATGATAGAGGTTGACAGTTATGGTCAGAGAATGACCCTCAGCACAAAAACTTGGCTGAGTATGAGACATCACAATTACATCTGTTATTCTTGTTTCTGCTTCTGCCACCTTGTCAGCATGTCATCTCTCACTGAACACAGAAGTACGGGGGGTGGAAATAGACTTTATGGCAGTTTTTAATTGAATTCGCACAATGATCACATTTCTAATCACCACCGGCAATGTCTGCTTGGAAGACTTTATTTTAATCATTTGTGTTATTTCTGGAGCACAGAGTTATTATTTGAGCAGTACAGTGTGCAGGTGTGAGTGGGAGTTGACATCCATTGGCTGCTTAATGACAGTGTTATTTGTGTGGTGGGTCCCTCCACAGAAGAAGCAAGGAAGGCTGCTGTAGCAGGAAATTGCGGTGGAGGAAGATTAGGCATCATGCTGGGCTGGACTGCTTGCTGCTGTCCTGTACTCGTTGTCTTCCTCTCTTACCCTTTCACCCTGCCTCTCCAGCTTTACCCTCTAATTGCCCTCTTTGAGCATGGAATGGAATAGTATAATTAGGATCTTATCTGGTTAGCATCGCTGAAAGGGGCACCAAGCTTTCTCTTCCAGTGTGATCACTCTCCCTCGTTCTGTTGTTGCTTGACTCCAGACTCTATCATTTCTGCTTTCTTTCATCCTATTGCATCTTTGTCTCGCTCTACCACAAGAAGCTTTGTCTGCCATTTTAGTCAGTGGTTTGTTTTAGCTTTTGACAGAACGCGGACTTAGATTTCTCTGTGCCTATGTCTCTTTTTGTTTCAGTGGTAGAATAAATGGCCTGTTTTTTCCAGTAAATAAAATGCTCTGTGTGTTAACAGACAGCCAACAACGCCGGGCCAACAATAAGGCCTCTTCCTTTTCAGAGTGTATAATCAGATGTCTGTCCTCTGCTTTGTTTTGAGCATATCAGTTATTATTATAACTTGATATTTTCAGTACTATGCTTTCCAGCCAAAGATGGAATGAAGCTGTGCAAAGGCTGTGACTAGTAGCCAGTAGTTTTCCATGTTTTCTGGAAAGGTTTGTGGGAAATGTTTTTTCTACATTTCAGGAGCTTCATTCCACTCGGAAATTCTTTCCTGTAACACTGCTCTGGCATCGCATAGAAAGACCAGCAGTCCTAGAATCTCTGTGGGATGTAGGGTAGGCCCACGAGATAGCACGAGAATTTTCAAGTTCTCAAAGGGACAAAGGTACTTGAAATGACAAAGTCACAAGCCGGATGTGTTCTAGCGGACTACACATTGCTAACCGGGCTAAGTGGACCCCGAAGTGTCCCACAATTGACTGACTGCATTATTGCCCATTGCCTCTGACTGAGTTATGTAAGACTTAAAAAAAAAAGAAGTATTAAATTGTGTCGACGGTAAATTGCCTCAGTTTTTGTCTGCATTGACTTTTGAGGCCAGTTTAATGGTAGCTTGGCTTGGCTGACAGTTGTGAGATTGACCTGACATTTATTGCCCAGGAAGCGGTCACATGATGGCTTTCTTGGTGTATTTTTGAGCAGAACAAACTGAGATGGAGACACATGCATGAAAAAGCAGTCTGATCTGGCCTCCTTGTCAATCCCCACTTTACTCTGTTCTGCTATGGCTATTTTCATATTTTCAGTACTGTTTCATAAATCCCTAATAAAAATGAATGTTTTATTATCTGGCAAGTGTGCTGTAAAATATGCGTACTAGATTAGGATTTTCTAGTGTTTCATTTGTAGCAAGTGTATGTAGACATTCCACTCATGGCTTGCATTGTTTTCTCAGTTGTGTGCTCTCTTAGAACCCATGACTCAGGGTTAAACATTATAGTTGATAAAATTAGTGTTTAACTAACACGCTGTTTCTTTGTATGTTTGAACCTTTCCCTTTGCCCCGCACCCAGTAGAGTTGATTTTAGAGAAGATTTATTCTGAGACCTGTGTAGCAGCAGTAACAGGACTTCAGAAAGTTCCTCTCAAAGGACCGACTGGTTAAACTAAACTTATTGATTCTCAGCCCTCATTTTCATTAGTAACCCCAGGGGTCTAGAGGCTGAAAATTGCTCAGGAAAATCAAAAATCAAAGAAAGGCCATGTGGGATTGGTTGATGTGATTCTAACAGATAGAAGCGCTTGTGTGGGCATGATAACACATCCTGCTGCTAAACTGTTCTCTCTTAAATCTGTGGCTGACCTTCATTCTCTCAGCCTGGTGGCTCCCTGGGGTGTACTCCCACTTGTCTACTACTCTCTTAGCAAAAAGAAATGATTGTTTGTCTTTGAAACACAAGCGTCATTTCCTTATTTTCTCAATGAAAAAGTGCTGCTTTTCAACGCTTGGATGTTGATTGTTGAATTTGTGCTCAGAGGATGAGCGTTTGGAAAGGATTAGGCCAGAATGATTAACTACCAGGCTTCTTTTTCTAGGACAAGCAAAGTTTTCTTCTGTGCTCACATCACTCTTTACTTCTCTTACAGTTACGGAAAAAGAGGTGCAGCAGTGGTAAGTGTGTACATTTACTTTTAATGAGACTTTGTTCATTTCCTGATGTGAGAATAATGATAAATCAGAAATGTTGTCTTCACTGTTAGAACTTGCTCGAATGCCGGCTCTTAACAAGATCCACCAGAAAAACCCACCTTGAAATATTTTGCCCAGGAGTTGGTTTGTTGATTCTCCAGACTGTGTATTTACAGCTTGCTTCAAAGTTGATTTGAAGCCATCTCCCTCACACTTCCCTGAAGACAGATGAGTTCTGAAAATAGAACAACTTTGAAGCCTCGCTGAGACTAAATGACTTTGAAGGCTGATAATAGTGATACAAACATTTCCATGATGACAACCTTTTTTTTTCTATTTTCAAAAAAGGATGTCTGATAAGAGAGAAATGGGGCTGCAAGGTTGCTGCACTTTTAGGCTTTTATGACTACATGGCCACACTGCCTTCGCAAGGTTGCAGATTAGTAATCCTTCCTGTCAGATTTTGTAGCTATGCGTCAGTGTGACCCATACCAGCATCATCCTGCAAAGGTTCAGACTTTGGTTGCTCCCAGTCTGTATTCACCGTGTTCATTTAGAAAGCATAGACGCTTCAGGGAATGAAAATTGAGATGAGAGCAATCAGCCTTGTTTCTGTGTGAGTTTGTGGATACTTTTTCTGAAGGAACATGGTGATAGCTATTGGCAAATGAAAAAAAAAAAAATCATGGTTATTACAGGGACAACTTGAGCATGTGTCATCATTGCTTTTCTTTGTGGCAAGCTGCTGTTAAACAATGTGTGTTTTAGAGCAGGAACCACTGTGATAAACTCCTCTATGTTCACACTTCAGTTCTCCTGCTTTGGTTTTACATTTCACGACCTTATTTTGCATGCATGAAAAGAACTCTGCCTCAAAAGCCAGTTGCTCTTCACGTCCCCTATTAGGAGCGTTACAGGGGAAAGGAGCCGGGCACACAGCAGCAGTGGCAGTAGATATCGCAGGCATTGGTGGGTCCAGAATCTTTGAGCTGGCTTGTCTCGGGGGCTGCTTGAGAGCATTAGGGCGGAATACCCGCCTCCCACCCCTCCCGTCCCTAAACACCGCCGGCTGTGCAGCCTGCTAGTTCACTATCACTCTCACAGTCTTTCACAGGGAAGTTTGCATGAATCTTCACTTGAAGATCAGCAGCAATCAACACGGCTGAGTGTGAGGGATGAGAGGGAATTTCACCAGGGGAAATGCCAGATGGCATGTAATTAGAGCACAGGCACAGACACAGAAGTATTAGCAGGGTTAGATAAATGCCTGTGTTGTGCATTAAATTTGTTCCCCTCTAATTCTCCTCTAAGGGAACGGCATTTGTATGCCAGAGGCCTACCTGAAATCAATAACAAAATCCCATGGCTCAGTGATGTTCCTGCCAGTGAGGCAGGAGCAAAAGAAACATCCTGCACAGCTCTTTAGCAAGCCACCATGGTAGATGCCAAAGAGAGGCAGCAAGTGCCAGGACATTTTTATTGTCATGCTGGCTCTCCAGTGTGGTCTGATGCACTTTGTCACATCTGCTATATCTCTACAAGTTGCACTATTACACTACTTCATGTACAGGCTGAGTGCGTGTGTGTGTTAAGCACAAATGCCACCACAAAGATCTCTTGTACATGTTCTATTCCTCGCCAAGCAAAGTGATACAGATTAAAATGTGATGATTAGCTGACACTGCAAACATGTTTACTCTGTGGTGCAGCACCCACTTTACCACTGCACGAAAGCATAGTCTTCATGTAATCGCACTGTTAAATTTAGTAATCGGAATTATGTGCATAACTTATATAAGACTGTGTAAATAATGATGCTATTTTCTGGCTGACTGATCAATTTACACTGAAATAGATTTAAAAGAATGCAAATATGTAGCTTTTGAAATGCAAAGGTACTGGACTATGATAGATAGATACAGCTTTGTTTGTGTGGCATCAACAAGAAAAAGGATTTTCTTATACTCCAAATATCCAGGAACTTAAACTATATAGTATAAATGAATAATATGTATTTTAAACCTAACAGTCCAGTGTGCGCTATGTTTATATAGGTGCCAGAATTTTACATTTTATACTTTTTTTTTATACTTTTAACTCCTACGTTTCCCATAATGCAGTGCAGGATTCCCTTTTCTTTCTTCATTAGGTCGCCCTTGCCTCCAGCACGCTGTCTGGAAGTATGAGTGTAAAAATTGGCCAGAAAATGACTTCCTACAAATTCTATGAAACTTTGTGGGTTAGAACCTGTTTTTACCACAAGATGTTCTGTCCACAAGAGGGCTCACCAATATATTGACAGACGTGTGTAATTGTATATTGGAAAAAATCTGTATTCAGTTTTGAGATGTGCCCTCAGGCAGCCAGTGGTGGAATGGCATGCTGTGGTTTACATGGCTGGCACTCAACTGTAATACAAGGTTGCACAATTGTGCTGACTACAGATCAAGATCCAAGGTAATTCAGGACTCTTGGACTGCTTGGAGTGCAGATCACTCTCTCTGTAGACAAGCTGGGTGGTGAACTCCGTAATTAGAATACGTTTGTTCCATTTGTTGAATTATTTGTTGTTTTCTGCTCAACCTCCATTTCATTCTCATTGAGTGAAGGTGATATTGTGTGATGCCTGTCCACCATGAGGTGCAGGGAATGCTGCTTTGTGTTATTTTTTCACAAGCATATGTGTGTTGGGTTTCATGTAATCACTTCATTCTTCTAAAGATAGAACATTTAGACTTTCTGTTCAAAGTACATGTTTAGTAGTCTCAAGCTCAAGCCATGAAAACAAAATGTGACATAATTAGTGTCATTTTTGTTCTTTAAAGCCTCACGATGTTTGTTTTCCCAATTGTTACTCATGATGCGTCACAGTCACATGTGAAATTGGTGCCCTTTTAAAAGCCCTCATTTTGTCAGGTGTAATGGCTTTAAATGTAGATGAGTTTCAGCCTTAGAGTGTTCATCCAGGTGTCTGTATTACACTTTAATGTGGTCTGTGATCTTAGTGTGCCTCATCCGGATGAATTCATTTACCCTCCCTTTATTGCATTGCAACATGCAGAGAAGCGTTATGCCACCACTCCTCACATAAGCTTCAATCAAAAACGCATTTGTGGGTATAATATCTGCCATGAAATTTCACGATGCTAAGTAAAAACAGATGGTGTGGTATCTGCGACTGGCACATTTACTGTACATCCGTACTGAAATGCTGGTTTGAACATTTCTATTTCTCCCACTTGGTGGGACTGTGGATATTAAGATCTTTTCTTTCCATTTCATGACTGTTTTTTTGCTCTATTGCTGCACATGTGATATGCCTTTATTGCCAAAACTGAGTAAAATGAGAATATATTATTTTTTATTTGTTTTTGGAATAAGTTGATTCATAATTTCACTCAGTGCTCCCCACATGAATATATTTATACTTTATACAGAATATGTCATTTCATTTTAAAGAGTCACACCTAAGAAATGACAGAAGAATTCAGGTAAAATGGGTCGGCTTTGGATTATGTTACACATGGTGTGTTTTTCTCTTCGAACACCAATTATATAAACTCTGCATTATACCGAGCTGGGCTTTCATTTCCCTGCATATCTCCAGATAATTCAAATGTGAGAATTACATGGTTCTGCTGTCTTCTCGCCTCTCTTCTTGCTGAACAGTTTTTCTCCAGCTGCTGTTCAAAGTGGCTCCCCATCTTTTTGACTTTATGGGGCTTGCTTCTTTATCTTCAGGGCAGATTAAAAGTAAAGAGTTTAATGGGAGAAGCTCTGTACTGGCCTTCATTCTTCATCAAAACACACTCTCTCTCTCTAGCTTTGATTAGAGCCTAGCTTTATTTTGAATAGCCTTAGCTGAATCGCAGATGCACATGCTGTGCTCCCTTGTGTGTACATGTTCTTTCTTTTTTAACCAGTGCTCGCTTTGCATTTATGGTTGAAGAGGCTGATGGTCTTCTTTGCTCCTTGACCTGTTGGTTAGACAGAATGACTGTGAAAGGCGAACAAAGACATACCAGGGAAATGCCTGCCTTTGAGTGACTGCGCTTCAAATTGCTTGTGAGATGCTTCTATATATAGGCTAATAAAGATGTTAAGTCATTCTTTAGATATGTCAGTAATGTCTACTGTGGAGGTGACTTCAGTCTCTCACTCTTTATTAGGAATTATATAGTCTAGTATAGATTATATAATGCTTCCTGAAAGCTCTCTGATTGATCTTTATTTTGCAGGTACAAAGGCTTCATCAAGGATTGTCCAAGTGGGCAGCTGGATGCTGTGGGCTTTCAGAAGATCTATAAACAATTTTTTCCTTTTGGCGATCCCACGAAGTTTGCCTCATTCGTCTTTAATGTTTTTGATGAAAATAAGGTTTGTAGCCAATGTCTTCGCTGCTTCAAACTGAAGAAAAGTTGACAAAAGTTAGATGTAACCAGGTCAGTATCTTGAGGATAGAGCTAATTCAAGTTGGCTATTATTCCAAGGATCTTCTTGTTATTTTGCCGCACTGACAACTGCACATTCTGCACAGTGCATTTCAAACACACAATTAATGTGGTCAAAAGCATTCACAATAACAATACAAGCGCAATATTTACAAAATACGAATAAGAGTAATAAGAATATTACTAATAAACCTTTGAGTATTTCTTCTCTTTTTTTTTTTTTGCAAATTAACTCAAAATAGAGGTTGAAGAGTAACTGCAGTCAGAACTGGAAAAAACGGTCCATTGAATTCATTCCCATTCTTCAGTTAATTCAGTCAGTGATGATTATGAATAAATGAAAAAAATATCATTTCCATTAATGTCACGATTGTCATCAACATCTACAACAAAAAGCTCGAAGCTTAGACAAAGACTTCTGATACATTTTGCACACATGAATGTCACTGATGACAAAAGGCTCGACATGGTGCATTTCTGTTTATATATAAATATACATATTGTAATATTCATGCATTTTTATTAGAATTGATCTCATGTCTCTTTGCACATCCGCAAAGTATTTCAACACATGACGACAAAGCAAATTTTAACGGTGCCAATTTGTTTACATTACATTTGCCTCAAGAAATCCACTTAATTGCAGCTGCACATCATTATTCAAATTGTGTTCAGGCAGACAAAGTATAGGTGAGCAGCTCCTGGGATGTTGGTGAGCCCCTGCAGGTTTACTGACTTCAGCTCAGAGGCTTTGTGTCAGAAAGATCAGTCAGATGCTTAACTATGACCCTCATTAGTGTTAGGCACCCCATTGTTAAAGAATGCATTGATCTTAACAGTTTTTATAGCTTATGTAATCGGCAACGCATGACTTCAGCATTTTCTGGCAAGGCAGACGTCTGGTAGAGATAAAGTTAGCTGACCCTGAGGGCCATGAAGAACGCCTGGCTGTTTCTCTGAAAGATTAGCAGGGACAAGTGGGGCTTACATGTTCTCAGCTGTTCTGGTGGAATGTAGGAAAACCTTTGTAATGCAACAGAATCTACTGCTGCCTGATGAAAATGTCAATTGACTAAAATCTTGGTGGCTCCACTGCCAGAAAATTGATTTATCTGCAGTGTAGCCGATCCAAAAGCTGCTGTTTACACTTTGAATGTGAGAAGACTTTCATGCAGTTGCTTGAGACAGTGGGTCACAGTTTAATGAGTTGGTCTTAATTTGTGGCATTTGTGGTTTTATATTTGATTATCTTCCATATCAACAGACTTCTTTCTGCACGTTGTATATTCTCACAGAAAAATGCAGGACACCATTTTTGAGGTTAATTGAAAATGTTGGTGTGAGTCACTCACAAAGCTGAGATTAAATGAACGTCAGAGTGGAATAGTACCTCCCTTGTTGGGCAGAATTATTTGTCACAGCCATTCATGATGTGGGATGGTTAGAAAATCTGAAACATGGTACCAATGCATTGAGGTTTTGTTTGGGCAGTGTAGGTTTTAGGCGACAAGCCAGTCGCATCCATCTTGCTAATGACCAGAGGTGACATATTTCAGACTCAGGAGAGAGCCAGGTGCGAGGCAAAAATAGCAGCTCAGTCTGAGCTAACGTCTGTCCCCATTTTCAGGAGAATACAAGGACATTGTGAAGAAACAGGAAGGAGTTCATGAAAGTACTGCTACAGCTAATGTGAAGTGAGATCCTTATTTTGTCTCTGGTTTCCCTTGACTCTCTCCCTCACTGCTGTCACTTTCTAGGATGGACGCATAGAGTTCTCTGAGTTCATCCAGGCCTTGTCCGTGACATCCCGGGGGACTCTGGATGAGAAGCTGAGATGTAAGAATAACACTTTTTTTTTTTTTTACATTTAAATGACAGGATTTAGGCCAGATTGCTGCACATCACATATCTAAGAGCACCAAAAGCTTTTGTGAAACTAGAACATCTTGTGAAAAAACCTGCAACTTAAACTTCAGCTGTAACAGTTTGATTAAGCTTCAAACAAAGTTCAACAGAGTTTACATCAAGCATATTTTGAAATCATAGCAGCTTTCTGACCTCAGCATAATACTCACATACCTTCTTTTTATCGCAGTAAAAGCATTTTATTTTAACTTTTAATTTTGTCTCTTCACAGGGGCTTTTAAATTATATGATCTTGACAATGACGGCTACATAACTCGTGATGAGATGTTAAACATAGTAGATGCCATATATCAGATGGTTGTAAGTTGTTTTTTTTATTTTTATCAATTTATCTGATTTCTATTCCAGAGTTGTTTGTATAGTCTGAAGTCTAATGATTTGATATCTTAGGGAAACACTGTGGAGTTGCCTGAGGAAGAAAACACACCAGAAAAACGAGTGGATCGTATTTTTGCAATGATGGACAAGGTTAGTATTGAACCTGAAGTGATAAAAGCTATGATAATGCATTAGATGATGTGATGTTTTAGGTTTCAACATGACAGTTTGACGTTGCTGTCAGGGCAGTAATAATTATCTGTTTACCATTAATAGGACTGAGTCTGTCTTTGTTGCCACCCTCAGGGCTTTTATATGGGTTCTGTTAACTTTAGAGCTGTTAGCTGTGGCTATCTAAGCGTCACTAACACTGCCCTTAGTCTATAAACATCACTTACAGTCACCTCCACCAACGGCCCTCAGTGCCCATTCATTCAGCTCCAAGAATCTCCTCAGCTTTAGTGAAACATGAGACGCAGCCAGCACTGGAGTGTTTGTCAGCTCACTACTGCCAAGATCAGCCCATAGGAGTAGCTGTTCAGCCCTTGATTTGTGATTTTTTTGATCAGTCTGTCAACATGGAGCAGGGATAACATGGAGCAGCCTAAGAGCTTATTTTGCCCCCTGCTGGTAATTCTGTGTTAAACGTTTCAAGGCTTCAGTCTGATTTTGCTTCATGTTGCAGAATGCAGATGGGAAGCTGACTCTGCAGGAGTTCCAGGAAGGTTCCAAGGCAGACCCTTCTATTGTTCAGGCCCTGTCACTCTATGATGGGCTGGTGTAGGAATGTAAGGTGAGTGGGGGATTAACAAGATACTACATGCATGCCTCTCAGCTTGGATGATTTTTCAATCCCAGGTCATGCTTAGCTCCATTTTAATACAGTGTAATTCTTGTTTCGTCACAGCCAAGCATATGAAGAGGAAAGTCAGTCCGTGGGCTGATCCTAATGTGGTGAAGCCACTTTCTGCTCTCACTTTGTTCTTATGAATTATTCAAATGGCCCACTTGTTTACTGGCAGTATAATAGTCATGCAGTGCTGAATGAAGATTGAGACAGCCCCCTCCTCTCACCAGCTAATGTAATACACTGGCTGCTGCCAATTGTTGCTGACATCCTGCTCAGTGTTTGCCAACTGTGAAGTGAGCTTGTGAAGACATATGTATTCTTACTAATGCTCTGTATAGCTGTAATCGAGCACGCCGTGAGCACACCCAGGTATCACTGTCATATGTTGAAATGCTTATCGATTTTATACTTTCTCAGATGGGTCCAGTTCAGCATCCTCCTGCCCGTTCCATGCCAACGCAGCGCCATCACACCTGTAATCGGCCGAAGCCTCATATAACCTAAACACCCAGAAGTGGACTACAAACTTTCGCCACCCGACTTCTGTGTCAAGATACATTTCCAATGACAGTGAGCAAAAATGTCCTCTGATGTGACGGAGAATTTCAGTGTCAGTACCCCCCCAGTCATTTATCTGTGCTTCTACTGCTATGTAGCATCATGCACACCAGTGAGTGTTGTGGACAGTGGTTGAGCAGCTCTACAAGCGCAGTGTTGCAGTTTTTGCGTGACAATCCAAGGAACTGAACTCCCACGAAGGTGTCTGTGTGTGTCTTATCCACATGCTGTAAAACGCTGGATGAACTGCTCAGAGGGACTGCGCTGCTGCTTCATCACCACACGGAGAGACATTAAATCTCAGTCTAGAAAAATGTGTTACTTGGTGATAAAACGAACACTAACTTAAAGTTACAAAGCAGTATAGTGTGTGTTATATAATGTAAATATAAGGGTAATTTATTTTCTGCTTTACTGCGTTTATGAGACTTTCCTCATGAATATGGAATGAAGTTTTATTTTTATCAAAAGTGTTGAAATGTATTGCACTGTATTTTTCATTATAATTATCATTATTATTATTATTATTATTGTTTGATTGTTTTCTCTCTCGCATCCTGAGGTTTCCTTTCCATCAGAGAACAGAAGTTTCTTTTGAAGAGGAATGTTTAAGTAGCACAAGGTTTTCTATGGATTATTTTACTATGTTTGCAGTCTTTGCACCCTATTGTGTTTTCATTTCCCTGTTAGCTCAAGTGTGTATTATTGGCCCTGTTGCACAGCTACATGCTGAACGACACGACTAAGCAACAGTAAATTCTTACAGCTTTGCGTCAGAATTGAGGCTGTGTATTTCTTTTGAGAGCATTGCACTCCACACTTGACTACACAAAGCCTTGGTGATTGAGAGCAACAAACAGGACATCACTTCTGGTTGTGAAGCTTTTGCAGGCTGTGGTCGCAATTGTCTAGTTGATAATAGTTTTCTGTGAGACCTGAGCATGTGATGATGCCTTTTTTCATACTTCAATTCTTTATTTTAGAGGGTTTAGACGTTTTGTCAGCGACATTGATATTTTATGCCTTATGCAAATTATAATTTATTGAATTATTAATGTCATTCAGCTGTCTAATAGTATAAGAGCACAGAATAAAATGCATTTATGTGGCAAACATTTCTATTACTTTGTAATGATAGAAAACAGTGTTTTATTTTTTATATGCCAGTATTTTTGGATCATTTTAGGGGACTGTTGTGTAGATTAACTGTTGCTCGTGTTTATTTGTAACATTCTTGACTTGATGATAATCAATTCTCATGAAAATAATCCCTGATTGCACATTGACTCTAATTCATTGTATTAAAAATGGAATCTATTTTAGGTCCAGCATTGCACCACAAATAATGAAAGGTGTCCTGTCAAGCTTTAGTGCCTGGTATGCTTTGCAGCACAGACTCTGACTGCTAACTTGCTCTGTGGTGTATGCCTGCACTGTGTGGTTATGTAATGAACAGTGAACTACATAAAATTGTGATGCCTTGACATGGGTGAATTGATGAGGATCAGTGGCTTTGGAAGTTGCTGGGCTCCGTGTATCTGCTCAGAGCCACTTTTTGTTTCCTTCTCATTGGGGACAGATGAAAGTAACATAAAGAGAAAATATCCAGAGCTTTAGCCAGAGACTGTTATGTCCTTTAGCTGCATCCTTGGTTATTTTTGTAATTACAGCATGTGCTACTAAGTGCAGTAAAACACAGGTGTATTTTGAAGTGAACCACCAGTTTCTTGCTTTAAGAACATTCTGAGTTTTAAACACTTACTTTGGAACGAGACAATGGATTATTAATATTCATAAATGCAGTAATCTGTAACGACTTATCTTCTTATACGACATGTCGTATTCATCAGAAGCACCAGTATGATTTTCCAGGATCAATAACATTTCTATCCAGATGAGCAAAAAGCACAGTGACATTCATATAGCAAGAGGCTATCTGTCAGCGTGGGCTATGTATAAAATTAGCCTGGTGTCACGCTGTATATAAACCATGGTTATTTATAAAAAGGCTGTTACTGAGACAATGTTGTCGGCATGTCCAAAATACAGACTGCAGACCCGCTTGTAATGTGCACAAAATAGCTGAAAATCGAGTCTCGGGGGCCCAACACGACTAAAATCTAATTGAGGTTAGGAGTGTTGAATAAGGTTAAAGCCTCGAAGTCATTGCGGGGTCGAGTTACACACACTCACAAAAAACAAGTTGGGTCTCTGGAACCTTTTAATACCCATCTCCGCCCCCGTTTGAAGCGTCAGAGCACCAGCTCTCCTGGGGCTCTCCAACGCACAGACAGTCCGCGCGCTCCTCCAAACTTTACGCACGGATGTACTCCTGTGGAAGTTGTTCAAACTTTTGAGGGGTTTTACTGGAGTCGTGTCGTTGCAAATATATATTTTTTATCTACTGGAAGCAGTCCAATACTCGTCTGAGTGGCACTGAAATCCAAACTTTTCAAAACTTTTTTGTTGTACATTTTTGCGTGATTCGCTTCATCCCGGCTGACAGATGCAGTAAATCTGGGGGAAAATGTCCAGTGCCTTGTTGAAGTGCCTTGTCCTGGCGCTCTTTATCAGCGTACACAGGCTTTTGGCAGACTCCTTGATACACCCCCGGGTTGAGGAGGCTGATGAATCCGATGACAGCGCCTCGACCCTGGCCTTTGTGTTCGATGTTACTGGCTCTATGTACGACGATCTGAAACAGGTGATAGAGGGAGCGTCACGGATCCTGGAGAAGACCCTCAGCCGGAGGACCAGACCTATCAAAAACTTCGTCCTGGTTCCCTTCCACGACCCAGGTACTTTCTGCTCAAAGTTAGTTCTACAAAGCTGTAAAGATGCACCTCTTATAATTGTGGATGTCTTTGACATTTTTATGAATGAATGTATATCATTAAGATTTTTCGTCGTATTTTTTCAAACTGATTGTCTGCCAGGTCCAAATTGTCGCTTAGTTTTCCGTATTTGCAAGACTTCAGACACATCATGGCTTTATTGTAGTTACTTTTTTTGAGATAATCACAAAAAAAGCAGCAGAACAGTAGCACGTGGGGTAGTGCTTAGCAGTTTCAGTTGAAGTCCACTCACATAAAGTAACACAGTAAACCCAAACTGATGCAAGACATTAAGCAGGTAACCTTCACCTACTAGCATCTGTCCTTCTACATTGAAAAGCTTTTGAAAATAAGAGTGCTCCAATGGAGTTTTTGCACTGATGAGAAGCATATGCTGTCTGCTTGTGTGCAATTACACCAATCCCCCCCCCAACACACACACACACCCACCCCCACATGCATACATACACACAGTCCTCCCTCAGCCTCCGGAAAACGCTCACAGCCCCCAGTTTAGCCAGCTTGAGGGGGAGCAGGCGGGGACAAGGGGGCTAACACCACACATGTTGTCTGTGTTTAATGTGCCCTGCCCTTGGGGACCTTGTAAACTTTCAAGATTACAAAGAAGCCACAGTGGCTGACAAATAAAGAGGCGTGACAGTGCTGTCAGTGTTTTACAGGCCCCCACGAGGAGGAGACAAGGGCTTGAAAGCCACTTCCAAAGGAAAATAGATTGAGAATGAATACGAAATGTCATCATCTTGACACATGTCTGCAAGTTCTGCATCAATAGCCTCACAAAGATATGACAAAATGTTTTTTGACAGTTGGAATAAGGTTCCACCCTAGCTAATAAGGGTTTTCTCTGTAGCAACTATAATAAAAAAAAAGCTTGTGTTTAAACACAACAGTGTTATATATCAAGAACAATACATTCTCTGTGTTTTTTTAAATGTTTACCGTTTCATTGATTGACACCAGAGGTTGTCAGTGACAGGTCCTGACGCGCTCTTATCCATCATTGTTTGTCTGCTGCTGCTTGTGACCTGAAGAAGTCATCCAGATCAAAATGCTGAGTACAGCTGCAGAAAGTGATGAATCCGTCATCAACTGAAGCTTTGGCCAGATTTCCAGGATTAGTTTGAAACAAAATCTGAACATAGTCATTTTGTCAGAACAGCATGTGTAATTTAGATTCACATCTTTCACAAAGGCTACAGTTTATCTTTCAGGTTCAGATTAAATGGGCTGCGACTTATCAGAGAATTTGATGGTGTAGATGTTCACTCATAGAGTCTAAGCTGCTCAGAGGGAACAACAAAGTTGGTTGCTGTGATTAAGGTGTTTTTGTTGAATTTTGTGAAAAAGCTGTTATTTGGTTAGACTGAATGCTGCATTTTACACAGTCATCTAGCAACCAGAGCAGAAACAGAACATATTGAACAGACTTGATCTGATTTTCTCCACTGAAAAACTAAACAAAACAAACACACTGGAAAGAAAAGCAAACTTGTGCTGAAGTTTTGTGTGATACACTTATAAACTTACAGATATTGGCCCCGTGTCCATCACCACTGAACCAAAGAAGTTCCAGCAGGATCTGCAAGAGCTGTTTGTCCAGGTGGGAAACAAAACACACAGATTCAGTCTACTACCCTTATTGCTGTGGCTTGATAACAACCACTATAGCAAAAGAGAACAATTAGGGAATTTTGATAAATTTGCTAATCAGTGTAATAGCTGGCCAATTTTAAAAGAAGTCAACAAACTGATTTAGTAATGTTTGGATTTCTAAAAGACGATTTGTTTTTCTTCGTTCAAAAGTTACTTGGTGTTACTTTAATGGATATCAGGTGTTAAACATTCCTGTTGAACATGAACCAATATGTGTTCCCCCCCAAATGGCACACAATCTTCCAAAAGCTGTGCTATGACAGCATTATTCATGTATAAACCAAGTCTGAAAAAAAAGAAAAATATATTTAGAGTTGCTTTCTTTCCACAGTACTTGATCATGACGTGTGCTTGTATCATACAGGGCGGGGGCGACTGCCCTGAGATGAGTATAGGAGCTATAAAGAAAGCCTTGGAGGTTTCCCTGCCTGGATCTTTCATCTATGTCTTTACTGATGCCAGGGCCAAAGATTACCGTCTGAAAAGAGATGTTCTCCAGCTGGTGCAGCTCCGTCAATCACAGGTACAGACACAGGACTGTTGCAAGGTTTTTTGGGATCTTACAGAATGGGGAAAGTCTCATAGCTTCCTAAACTAAAGGCAAAATATCAGTGTTGAACTGTTCAAAACATGCACGATGGAGATTCAAATCTACAGTATGTCATTTGAGACAAAAACATGTCTTCCAACCTTTCATTAGTTATGACTGGAGTTGAATTCTCCCACAGTGAAACTGTTTAACTGATGTTATTGGGAATTGGGTTAAATCTAAATTCATAATGGTGAGCTGCAGTCCACAGAGTTTTGAAGATAGCTTTGTTTATTGCATACTGTTAGAAAATGAGTATGATAGCAAGCACTGAAAAAATGAACACTCTTGTGAAGTTCCCAATGCTGAGATGACAAAGGATAAGTTACATCGGTCCCAGTCCTCACACGAAGCATGACAATGAGCATTAGTGTCACTTTGGAGCCAGCTGAAAGCAAGTCAGCTGAAAGCAAACACTAAACTATAGTAATCCTCTTAACTCTCTGCCCCCTTTGCTCCAAGGTTGTATTTGTGTTGACTGGGGACTGTGGGGACCGCTCCCACCCTGGTTACAGGGCTTACGAGGAGATTGCTGCCACCTCCTCTGGACAAATCTTTCACTTGGACAAGCAGCAGGTTAACGAGGTGAGACCATAACAAACTGCACTCCACTGCAATCACTGATAACCAAAACTACATTAAACTCATACATTATAAATCAAAGTTTGGACAAATTTGGTAAAAAAAATTTAGTTGTTGAGCATGCAGGAAATAAAGTTAAATATAAAACATTCTTTTCGGCATTTAAAGCATAATTAGTATATTACTTTTTATTCTGTGCATGAAAACATTTTGAACAGGCAAGAAATCTGTGGTCACAGCTAACTTTTACCAAGATTAATGAGCTTATTAGGAGTAAGGCTTCTTCACAATGACTGTATGGAAAGATAAAGTGACGTAAATTTCAAGGATTTATTAATTTTCTGGCTCCTTAATCTTCACTCCACATCGTCACATTCAGAGGCAATAAGCTCCTTTAAGTAGATGCCTTTGAAAATTGAAATAATTGAAGTTCACGAAGAAGGAGAGTAATATAAGAAGATAAGAAACCTTTTTATGTCGCCGTTGCCTCTGTGCATTATTTAATTAAGAAATGACAGTTAACAGGAAATGTAGGGGTCAAGTTGAGGCCTGGATAACCATGAAAATATTCAGAGGACTACTCATAGGACCACTAAAAAGATGAATTGAATCACCTTTTTCACAGAAAAAAAAGAGTTATTCTTAGTAACAGAAACTGTGATCAGGAGTGCCTTACCTTTTCAATGCTTTAGTATATTTCCTACGTCGGGAGAAGATCTGGTGCAGAACAATCACAAAATCTTACTTGACCTGCTGATGTAATGAAAGTGATTTCATTCAGCGTAGTCAAAGGATTCCAATGCTGATATTACACTTCCTGTTCATATGATACAGTCGAGTGATTCTTTTATATTGGAAGCAGCATGTAACAGAAACCCTATCTCAGAGGCCAAAGACAGCGGGGCTCACTTCCCAGGCAGACGTAAAAGAAGCCAGAATTTCCTCTGGAAGAGACACTGGTATCCTGCATGTCAACACAGGAGATGGCCGGGCAGCTCTGAGCTGCAGCCAGCAGCTCTGTAAACTGGTGGCCCACTGAACCCCTGAACTCAGATATGTTTGTGTGTGTGAGTGCGGGTCTGTTTCCTGTCAAATCAAACTTGTATGCCGTGAAGCCTGTGCTGCCAATGTGTGGGGCAGTTACTTTGTTATCTCACCGTAATCCTGTCAGCTGTTTAAAGTAAGTTTGAATGTCATTTTTGTGATGTCATGCTAGGAGACCAAAATTTTGCTCTAATCTTCACACCTGAACCCCAAATGAGTTTCTATAGTCTAAAGTATTTTGCCATGTCCTTAACATATGGTGACATATAAACGTGTGTCACCATAGCCATTTCCGTCCTAGAATTCACATAAAGTTACTGTGATTATAGCTCCTGGGTGGCATACTTTTTGAAAATTAATGCAAATCCTTTAATCCCTAAAAACCTCAAATCTAACCAAAATATTCTCCCTTAATAGTCCCTTAATAATGTACAGCCAAATAAAATATACAAATCTTTTTCTTTTTGGTCACCAGGGGTGGAGTGAAGAGAAAACAGACTGCTTATTTTAGTCTCTAATCCCAGGATATGGCTTCCCTTCTCCCAACACAGCTGCCCAGTTGTATTGGCTCTTGGTCCTCACACAACAGCTCATTGTCATTTCTACATAAGACACTCTTTACATTTGACTGGCTATGATCAGAGAGAGAATGTGTTAACAGAGCGAATAGGCGAGAAAACCACAGTAATCTGCTGTTAAACTGGGACCATGATCTGTACCCTATATATTTATGTCTCTTGTAATCAATTGGAGTCCATGATCATAAATGAGGACTGTGATATTTTAGCTTCCAGATGGTGACTGCTGTGGTGTCTACATGCATTTAAGGAGAATTTTAAAGCGTTTTAAAGAGGTTCATAGTTGAGATTTGAAATCTGTTGTATTACTGATTAATAGTTGATAGCAATGAGGATTTTTTTAACTCCTTGTTCTGTAAATTGTAAGAAAACAGCAAAAATGATAATTGTATTGATGAACTGTATTATAGCTAGTGATAGATTTGTAAACTGACCAATCAAATAATGAACTTATCTTTGCAGGGTAACAAGCATATGGCTGTTCTGTTTCTCTGTCTAACATGGTACTGATTCGCTGAACTCAAGAGTCTTGAATAGTCCTTTATAGTTTCGCCCTTATGGTTTCCTCATTATGTGAATTCACTTTTGAGTGAAGGGGGCTGGTGATGGTAGTCAAGCATAAAACAAAATTTAGGTAACAGTCATATTTAGTCCTCCTGAGTGCGCTAAACAGATGCATCTCCTGTGGTGTAGCTGCCTCCCTCCAGTAGGGGCTACTTATGACAGCACGAGCCTCTGTGTGTTTCACTCCCTCTGAGAAGGAGCAGGGGCTCTATCTGGTACTAGTCCACTCTATTTGTAGCAGCATGTCTCACAGAAAATGTTTGTGGTTGCGGTGTTTAAACCTGGGTAAAGAGTAGGTTGACCTCTGCACACTGGGTTGACTTGAGTCAGGCATGATCCACAGCATGATTACATTTCTCTTCCAGTAGTGTACCTGGATGAGTTAGGGGAATTCTGTATCACCCCCGCTTCTGCTACCACTCATTCTCTGACCCATCTGTCACACTTCTATGAAAAGCAGAGGGGGGTCCTTCCTGTTAGAGCCTTCGAAGTCTGTTCATCTGAGACACACAGGATGAAGTTTCACAGGACTTAAGATCTTCTGCATTCCTGGTGTTTGAGGGAGTGGCTGTAGAGCCCAGCGTGCTCTTCCAGACCTACAGCGGCCGGAACAGCAAGTCATCCCACCTCTGTGCTATACTTCCTTTTATCTGCGCTCTGAGAGCAGATTAATGCCCGCTCCTCTCTACAATCTTGCATAAGAAACAGATACTATCCTGGGGCAGATATAGGTCAGTTCCGAGTAGTTTCCTGCTCTGCTGGTGATGACTGCACATGTGGCACACATTACAGCTGTTTCCAGTTGTAAAAGGCGAGAGGGACCAGCTGCTGTCAGCACTCAGTGGAACTGATAGACAAAAAGTGGAGAATTGATGATTAAATTAATGGTTTTCCTTTCGTTTTTGGTAAATGTCTTGAAACGTGTTGCTGCTTTGTCTTCAAAGGCCAAAATGAGGAAATAGTTTCTTTCTTTGCAGACGCAGCTCGACCATAATGCCTCCTTACATGAGGTCAAAACAAATACTAGACAGCAGTTACTTGTTAAACATCTGATAGATGGAAGATGTTTGGTCTTTTGTGGCCTCTGAAACGAGATGATGTGAAATGTTAACAGCTTTTCCTTCTTCTGTTTTCATTTGAGAAGAAACAAAAGGAAAACTGTATTTGAAATCAATACCATGATAATGATTATACAGAGAGGGTCAAGCAGCTGTCAAAACTGAAAGTCTATATTATCAGATATGTCTCTTGAGAGCCACTGAGAGACTTGATATCCTAAGTAATGACTGTTTTTACCATTAAGTATAATCAACCTGTCCATGGTTATTTCAGCCTTTGCGTAATCTTTGCTGGGAGTGTTGGAATGACTAATAAATGAGCCCCATGCAATCTTAATGTGTCACCATCTAACCTCATCTGGCTTCTTACGTTCAGCCATTTAACAGAAAAGTGGGACACAACTACCCATTTATATTTATAAGTGGTCTTTGGTGTGATTGATGTTGGTGAATATACAGATGAATACTTCAGTTTATTTATAAAATGTAGCCAACAAACCACCCCTCCCCCTCAACTCCTACTGCTTTCTCTTCTGAGGAACAAGCTGTATGATTCATGAAAGCTGTGCTGCAGGAGCAAGACTACTGCCTGACAAACTTCCACTGTGAGAGACACACTTCAGGGAATATATGCTTGAGAGTGCAGAAAAGTGTATGTTATCAGTTTGACAGCTGAGCTGTTTCATTTTCCCTTTGTTTAGGCAAAATCCCTCTGTGGAATACTTCTGTAATGAAAGAAAAGAGCAGGGAAGGGAAAGGGTCGCGGGGTTTTCAGGGACAGGCCACAGTCAGGTCCTTCCTGTCTATGTCCTGTCTTTCTAAGTTGAGAAGGGATCCATTCTTTTTGGCTCAAGTAGTCCTAATGTGTCTCCTTTGGCGTGACATGTTCTGTGGTTTTTTTGGCTATGTAATGCTGTTTTTCTCCTGCTAGGTTTTAAAGTGGGTAGAGCAGACAGTTCAGGTCATGAAAGTCCACCTGCTGTCTTCCAACCATGACAGTGCCCAAGAAAACAAATGGGAAGTGCCCTTTGACCCGAGTCTCAGAGAGGTCACTGTGTCACTCAGCGGACCGGCACCACAAATCGAGCTAAGCGATCCCTTTGGTAGTCACACCGTTTGCTGTTTCCATCTATTCTTGTAAATTCACAGTATTATCTGTGCCTGCAAACAGTAGAATACACATTGAAAATTGAATAATCTCTGTTTTTTCTTCTTCCACAAGGTCGGATAGTTGGTGTAGAGCAGGGCCTTAAAGAGCTGTTGAATATTCCTAACTCTGCTCGTGTCATTAGCCTTAAGTTTCCCAGACCAGGAGCCTGGAAACTCAAGGTATTTCTCTTGTGGATAATCCATAAGTATGCTTCTTTTACTTTTTTGTGGAAATTCTCAAATTGAATGTTGTTACTTTCTTTCAAAAGGTAAGCTGCAGTGGGCGTCATACTCTGAGGGTTACAGGGGTCAGCAATCTAGACTTTCGGGCTGGTTTTTCCACTGTGCCCGTTTCAGAGTTCAACCACACCAGAGAAAGACCAATAAAAGGTGTCAACAGGTTTCTCATAGCTTCATGAGTCTTATTTGACAGAGATTGTGTGGTGAAGATGACTTCATGCCATCTTTCCTTGTCTCAGGACTTCCAGCCCATGTTATGCTAAAATGCACTGGCCTGAAGCCTCCGGGTTATCTTAGCCACATGGAGCTCATATCAGGCTCAGGGCGCTCCTTACGCACTATCCCCATACCTCTGCCTTCTGATCTCGGCCAACGAGGGCTATGGAGTCTCCCAGAGTTCCGCACCCCTCCACAGAGCTTCTTTATCAAGATAACAGGCAAGGATGAGGAGGGCTTCCGCTTCCAGAGGCTGTCCAGTGTCTCTTACACCAACATAATCCCAGGCAAGAACCCCCACCCTCACGTGCAGACATGTCTCACCAAAGCCACTCAGCAGTGTTTCTCACACCCCATCAATCTCCCACGTAAAATTTAACCTTTGTTTCCTCCCTTGGGTAGATCCCCCACTTGTGAGAATGCCGGACGTGGTGAAAGGCTTTTACATGCAGCCAGCTGTGATTGGCTGCTCAGTGCAGAGTGACATTCCCTACAGGCTAAGATTCACCAAAAGTGGGATTACACTGGGAGAGGAGAAGCTCTTTCAGTGAGTCTTTTTTCTGTTTGGCTTGCCATTCTCTTGCTTCCTTCTGATGCTGCAGCTCCTTGTCCCCATGACCTACTTTAAAGACTCTAATTAAGGCATTTGTACTGCCTGACGCCTTCTAGGCTCGCCTGTCAAGTAACTGATATACACAGTCCATTTTGTGAGCTTTACATATATGATTCTGACATATTGAAAAATGAACAAAGCATCTGTTCTCTTCTGGTGTTGATAATTCACTTTGGATTATATGGGTGGCGAAAACTTCTTCTGTGTGCCAGGAATACTAGCTTACAGTGAAATAAAATAATACTTTTCTTCCACTCCAGCCAACCACACTTGTCTTTTTCTTAGGAATTCTGATATAGCATCATGGAGGATTGCACATGTGTCAGGTGAAGATGAGGGTGCATATGAGTGCATAGCACAGAGCAGCGTGGGACAGGGACAGGCCATAACACAGCTCACAGTTCAAGGTATGTCATACACAAAACAATATAAGCACACCCTGCCTCAGCTGTTTAGTTTGCACACATCACTGTCCGAGCAACGCTTTGAAATAAGTTCCAGACTTTTTGATTTTATCTCTGCTTCATTTATAAAACATCAACCAGATGCAAAGCATGCCAGCACAAACATTTGTTTTAAAAGGTAAACTATTTCTGTTCTGTTTGCTCACCGCTGATAAGTCTAGTTATGTTTTGGTTGTGTTTCCACAATAACAGAGCCTCCTCCGGTCTTGAAGCCTGCAGAAAATGTGACTTCCTCTGTGGGAGGTTTGGCTGTGCTGTCCTGTAAGGTGGAAGGCACCATGCGCCATAACTTGACATGGTATCGAGCAGGTCGTCCCATCCAAACCCGCACAGGGAGGGTGAAGCTGCTGTCCGACTTGTCCCTCCAGATTAATGGAGTTCGGACTCAGGATGCTGGAGAGTACCACTGTGTGACCACCAATGCACATGGAGACAGCAGAATCACAGTGTGGCTTTTTGTCCCAGGTACGGTAGGATGATACCCTGCAGATCATCTGCTTAAACACTTAACACACCATGGCCTCGTGGCTCCTTTCAGGCCCCCATCATCTGGTTTCCATTACTGCCTTACCTCCTCATAGTCATAGTGAGCCACTTCCTGTATAGAAAGAAAAAAAATCTCACCAGCTAAAAAGAAATGCTCGATAAAATGTGGCTTTTATTGTTGCCATGCCTTCAAATAAGCTTCGAAAACAGGCAAATAAATCTGAAGCTTGTCTTCACCGAGTGATGATGTCAGACTTTAAGGGCTTGGTAATTACATCAAGTTTACTGTTGTTAATCCTGTGATAGGGACGTTATAAATGACATCATGCTGGCCCTGAGTCATCGTCAAGCTTTTGCTTGTATTTTTCTTCAATTACAGAGCCTCCTTCTGTAGTAGTTCAACCCCAGGCCCAGGCATTCTCCCGAGGCGATGAGATCCGCTTAGTCTGCTCTGCGTCTGGCTCCCCCCCTCCACAGCTCTTCTGGAGCCATGGAAACATGTTCCTTACTAATCAGCCGAGGTAAGGGAACTCTCAGCCCACTCAGCACCTCCGGCACAAAGGACACTGAGAATCATTGCATTTTACTTTTACTACATGCACAATTGCCAAATCTTGTTTGTGTGGCTTAGGAAAGTTAAATCTGCTGATGTAAAGTTTTTTTGTCCAAACCAAAATATCTATCTGTGGAAATCCAATATTAAAGAGACAAATCTATCCCATGATACCCAACAGAAGAAAGATTTTGAGAGGAATTCATCTGCGCATGTAATGTAAAGTGTCAACTAATATGAATACTGTTGATTGTATGATGCAGGTTCAGTCAAAACCAGTTTGGAGTTCTGACCATTAGAGGGGCCCTCCCAGAGGATGCTGGGAACTACACTTGTCTGGCGACCAATGATGCAGGGACTGCCTCTCAGTCTGTGTCACTAACTTATGCAGGTAATATAGAGTTGTTCAGTTGAGCATGCCAGTGTGAAGATATGCTGTTGCTGGAACTATTTTAATTATTTCAAGATTCAGCCTTTGAATGCAATCTGGTGTGAGTCCACCTTTGAGATTAACACAAGTATGTATGGACGCATACTGGCCTGTCTCTCCCAATGAGGTATTCCTCTCCTTGTTCTGTGAGTGCTGACAGTTGTAGACTTTTAAGTTTTAGTTAGAACTGTCAGTCAGTGCTTGACAGAAACCTTAACATTGATAGACTATGGCAGCTCCTTTCCACTGCAGGCTGGTATCATACACACTTCTCTCTCTCTGAATGTCATTTTTAACAACACTGACCTGTCAAATCAGTGAGATGCTTGTAAGGAAGATAATCTAATCCATTCAGCTCAACAGTCTGTCTGAAATGTAAGCACTCTCATTTTATTTACATTTTAACTTTGGCCATTAACTGTAGCCATTACTATTTTAAGCCAGCATTACATTGCTGATGTTTTCATATCTATCAGTACTGTATGAAAAAATGGTACTTAGCTATGAAATAAAAACCTTTATTGCTTCGCTCCTCTAGAGGTGCCGCGGATTGAAGTTGCACAGCAGGCTGTCCTTGTATCTGTTGGTGGCGATGCAACTCTGGAGTGTAAAGCCACAGGTGTTCCTCCTCCCCATGTCCACTGGTTCAAAGGTAAGTTAAGGCCAAACATGGTGTGAAGATGTCTTTGTTGGAGGCCAGTCGTCTTACTTTGTTTGTGTTTCCAGGGGAGCTAGAGGTGGGCTCTGCTCCTTTTGTCCAGCAGGATGTGCACCGTGGGACCTTGCACATTCGGGGGGTGCAGGAGGTTGATGCTGGTCAGTATAACTGTGTGGCAAGCAGTTCTGCTGGAACCTCAGCTGGCTCTGTCACACTGGAGGTTGGAGGTGAGGCCACACATCAGGGTTCCATATGAAACTTTTTTTTCCCCACTCAAAGCTATACAAAGGAAAATTCATCCTGTACCACTCATACTTCCACAGCGGGCCCATTGTTCTCTGAGGCACCAGTTGACGTGACAGCTAATGTTGGAGAGAATATCACACTCCCTTGCATCGCCCGAGGCTTCCCACAGCCAACAGTAACCTGGCGCAGACAGGATGGCAGACAAATTCTTGCAAGGACAGAAAGCCACAGCAAAGCAATCCAGACGGAGAACGGACATCTTCTAATCCAGAGTGAGTTGGCTGTGAAACACGATCACAGCAAAAAGCTTTGGTGCTCAGAGCAGGCCAAAACAGCCTCATGGTTTACTTGCACTGACTGGCATGACTTTCAAATCAGTATTTATAGAAGAGGTTCCACCTTTCATACCAGATTTCGCTAACATTTTCTTAAGAGAGGGGGCAACAGGATGTCATTGCATGTGGTAGAATTACAGCATATAGATAACTCTCAAATATCATTCCTGCAAAAAGTACGACTAATGATCTGATAATGTACCATGTTATAAAAAAAAAACTAAAAAAACCCATCAAGGGACATTTTGGACGTATGTGTCACAGAATATAGAGTATAAGTTAAGGAGGTAAGGTTAGGCCAACTTTCTTCCCTCAGTTTTTTAATATCTGTATCATTTGCTTTCTTGGCTTCATTCACTTCATCTTGTTTTCATTCCAGTGCTACCTGTTACCTCAGTAATCTTGGGACTGTGCCACACACTGCATGTATAATTCTGTGTTTACCATGTTGGTAACACTTCTCTCAGAGCGCTCCCTTGTGAGTTCTAGGCTCAAACAAACTCAGGAAAGACAAGTATTGGATTTCGAGTCTCCCTTTATATGTCTTCCCTTGGTGGAGGATGGTGGTTTTATTTTCACATAACATGCCAGGTTATTTAAATGTTATTAATCATTCTGCAATTGTAGATGTTTTGTTTTGTGAGACATCTTAACAGGACAAAGTTAGAGTCAGTCTGAAATATGTTTAATACTGGCACTGTTCTTCTGTGTGCTCCTGAGACTAAATGTTTATATGTAATATAATACTGGAGAGGAATGGACATATTTGCATGGTCTACTTCTGTTGCTGTTTCCATTTGTGGGTGCTGTCTGACCTGATTAGCCCAATATGTCGCAGATGGCTCTAGTTTTTTACTGCCATTGTTTTAGAAAGGGTCTCTGTCCATGTCGCGTAACATGCAAATCCATCAACTCTTATGGTCCTGCTTTTAATGTTTTAACTTGAATGCTTTATGTCTTGTCATCACCTATTATAACACTGGCCTGACTAGCTTGACATAATAACTGAATTATAGGTTGATCTTGGGATGGGATCTCCAGGGAAATCACTGAGTGGGACATGTGTATCAACTGTCAAGCAGCTGAGCCAAACCTATAAATCCTACAATTTTCTATTTTTACCTCATAATTACAGGAAAGTCAAACTGGTGATAAATGTTAGTTATTGAGGAGGAAATCGTAACTGCAAATAGTATAGACTTAATATTCCACATGAACAGTTTTCTCTCTTCCTCCGAGTGTGGAGATTCTCTTGTTGCACATGTGTTTCTACTGATGTGTGTTATACTGCAGGTGTCTGGCTGGATGATGAAGGTCTATACATCTGCGAGGCCAAGAACCAGTTTGGAACCATCAAAGCTGTGGCCAGAATTAGAGTTACTGGACTGGGTAGGCTTGTCGGCTCTTTGTGATCCCATACAGAATATGTATTTCAGAAACAGTGGTGCCAACTCCAAAGCCTCCTGTTGCCTTAAAATACACATTTTCATGCTTTTATTGATTGTCTTTACCTTTCCTTTGTTTGCAGAACCCCCTCTCTTGGCTAAAACTGCTCCAATCATCACCACTGGCATTGGCCAGTCCCTTAGCATCCCTTGCATGCTGCTGGAAGGAATACCTCTCCCAGAGAGGCACTGGTCCCAAAATGGAAAACCTGTAAGTTAGGCTGTTACGAAATACATCTGTTACATGGATCATTTCTGTGGCTCTTTTTAGATGAACATTTTATTGTTTGTACAGGTCCAGCTAAATGGGAGGATGTTCTTGAGGAGTGATGGCAGTTTGTACATAGAAAAAGCCAACCCAGAAGACACTGGAACTTATGTCTGCACTGCAGTAAATTTAGCGGGCTCTACGAACACCACAATCAGCCTGGAGGTTCACGGTAGGAGACTAATGACATAGAGAGTAGTTTAGAGGGCTTATTCACTGGATGCCAAGAGAACCACAGTCACATTCACTACACCCAGCAGTCAATTCTTTAGCTTGGGATGAAAGCTTGAGTTGAGGTACTGGCTCAGCAAAAAAATCTATTAGATAGCCCCTTTAAATGCGACAAATTGTGTCTGAAGTTTCAAGTCAATAATTAGAACATTTACCAAATTTGATTTTCAATCTATTATTGAACATGAAAGCCCCTTTCCCAAAGTATCAAAGAATTCCTTTAAGTTATTAAACACTGGTTTGGACCACAGAATGCGATTTGGACAGCGAAGCCAAGAAAATCTGCTGACTCAGCATGGAAAAAATTTGAATAACCGCTGTCATCACAGAGAGTGGCTTCATTTATTGCATGATCTGAAGAATGGTGTGATTTTATTTGTCAGCACCTGATGACAGACGGACCATATTACAGTTTGTATTGAAGATATGCCTCAAACTCTGATATTGCTGGCTGGCTGTGGTCAGTGATAATGATGTGGACAATTTCTTCACAGTTAGTCAGACAGCTGTGTTTTACAACCTGCTTCCTCCACAGTGCCCCCAGAGATCAATGCTGGCCCGTACCACTACATAGCCAATGAGGGTGTTGCCATCACACTGTCATGTGAGGCCAGTGGAGTTCCCAAGCCAGATGTTGTCTGGTCCAAGGTAGGAAGTTACTCTTACAACCCAAATCTACTCATCTGAATTATTGTTGTGGCTGCATCCCACAAGCTCATGCATGTCTAATTAGCTAGTTTCAATTCCCACTGTATTTTCCAGTGAGGGTCACACTTGGCATCCCTTTGGATCAGTTAACCAAAGGTGACAGCATCAAAAATGTTTTTAGGAGAACTGACTGAAATTTTAATTTAAATTTCTAACTTACTTTGTATTAGAGGCAGGATGAGTATTTTGGGATACCATTTTACTTTGCATAGCTGTCGCAACATAAATGCAGTTATTGTTTTTGTTTTTTCCTCTTCATCATATTCATATTCAGTAAGTTTCTCCATTTAAAACAGTTTGTGGTGCAATCAGGCTTTGCTTAACCTCAACACAGAAGATGTAACCATGGCAACTTAACCATATTGCTGCAAGACTATGAGAAATGAAGGAGTATTTTATTGTACCTTAGGAATCTATTTAAAACCTCCAGAACAATGCTTCATCATATCATGAGAGGAAAAGGTAAACAGCTATGTGCATCGAGGCAGAACCAGTGTCAGCATGCTCTATCTACTCAGAATAGAAAACGACAGCACAACTCCTCTGCCTGCTTTGTTGTCATTCAGTGAAATGGCTTTTCTACAAGCCATTTCTTATAGCACATGATCATTTATGGAAGTGTAAAGAATGGATTTGGCAGCTGCAGTCATTAAAAACAGGGACGTGATCCTTTCCATGAACAAATACATAAACAAAAACACATCAGAATAAATACCCAACATTATAAATTAGTCTAATTGTTGAATAAGGTCAACAAGCCATTATTTTCAACATATTGCTGAACTGAGCCAGATCTGCTTCCTTACCTTTTCCCTACATTTTCAAAGTGGTGCTCTCAAGACTGAATTCATCTTCTTGTCAGATAAAAGTGAATCTGTTAAAGTTGTTTTATGTTCAAAGCAAGTGCTTGTGCAGCAGGCTGCATTCTTGTGTGTATGTACTGCAGATAGAGAGCGATTCAAGGGTGGTCTGTAATTACATTAGACATCAAAGACTGAGTTGTTACCCTCAAACGAAGCTGAGTGTTTTTGCACTGTTGTGTGGCTAGTTCTTACAGCACATTCTGTCTGGTCTCATGCCTGCTATTCTTCCAGGGAAGGCAGGTTCTGTCCAGAGACCTCTCATCTCTTCTGCCTGACACAGATGGACACCTCCACCTCCCCCGTCCCACTGCTGACGATGCAGGCATCTACATCTGCACTGCCACCAGTCCTGTGGGCTACGCTAGCCGAGAAATCCAGCTCAGTGTCAACTGTAAGGCAAAAAAACTGACAACAGGCATCTAAACATAGTCGGATTTGAGATAACCTCATTCTAAATATGGTATTCAGAGAAAAGCGATCTCCTCATTTATTTTTTTTCTTTTAAAGCAATGCCAAAGATAATGGGTGTTAGTGGCCATGACAACACTGTAAAGATGGCAGCTGAGGTGGGGGCAGAGGTAGTTCTCCCCTGTGAAGCCCAGGGAACTCCTTCACCACTCGTCACATGGAGCCGAAATGGACATCCCATCCCCCCTGTAACAGCTGGGTAAGAGGAAGTATTAGCTTAATCTGGCAATCAGCATACAGTAAAATCAAACATCCAGTGAATAACGACAAGAGTTCTTACCATTACCATGGGGCTGACTAAGTCAGTATCTTACTCAGGTTTTACACAAGACTCGGGTTGAGGCCGGCTGCCACTCAAAGCTTCTGCTTATGTTTGGAGTTCATTTGATGATGCATTCAAAGGGCTGCAAGGCAAAGGCAGCCTTACCCATCGGTTAAACTGAGGCAAAGCATCTGGTCCCACATGGCCTGATTCCTCACTTTCATGTATAGCCATTCTAGGTGCAGACAGGCTGGCTGACAAGAAACACATACTGGACAGATGACAGACAAAGTCATACACAGACACCAGACTGGTTCAGGGGAGGTAGAAGAATGACAGAGGAGTTGAAAGCTATGGTGACTCAGATACTGTATGACTTGTGTGGGGCCAGGAAGAAGGAAATATTGGGGGTGGAGTGGGGGGATGCCAGGAAGAAGGGAGGAATATGAACTGACAGAAAAGAGATACAAGCCATGTCTGCCTGATGTTCGGATTCCCCAGGGTGTTTCAGCAGTAAAACAACATGCTGACTCTTTACTAGTCGTGTCTGATGAGAATAACACATCTCTGTGAACAACCCCCACGTCCAATGCTTTGCATATGCCGGACCAGTGGAACCAGGCAGGCCATGTAAAGCAAGAATCATTCCCTCCAGATACATTCTGTGGGTCAGGGGAAATGACCAGGGGGTGCTGATTGAAATTAATTTGAATGGGTGGGCGGCAAGATTTCTCCCATGTACATATATTAAGCCCTGTACTTGCAAAAAGCCTGATGGGGGTTAGCGAAGACAGAGAAATTCAGTACTGGGTCAGTAGATGTGCTAATTATCCTAATCCTGATCAGGCCAGTTTGCCTCAGTTAGTCTTTGTGTCAGTCTGTGTACACAGATGACTTGACACTAGTATAAGGAGTGATGGATGAGCGATAGAGGTGGGTCGAGTCTTGTGAGTCTGCGTGCTGCCAAGCAACAATGCTGCAGTCTGAGTTCTGACTGACCAGTGCAGTGGCAGTCATTTGGTTCTGATGTTGGATTTAGATGCTTTTCCTACGGCTGTTTGAGGAGGTGGGGGAGGGACTTTATACCATATGGGCTGCTGAAATAGAGAGCTCTTTGTGCTTCCAGCCCGTTTCCACTTATGTGAACATGTTATTGTTATAATTCAGTTGCTTAGCAGACACACTTATCTTTGATAAATTACAGAGGTTCGTTTACTTTTCTGTATATAATGCTTTTACACAGCTGCATAGCTTTTCATGCATTTTTTTTTACCATATACTCATGTACACTGTTGACCTACATTATTTTTTTAACCTACATTCAATTGCTGTTGTGGTTATTGCTACAAAGCATGCTTTTGGGGTAGAGCTTGGTGTATGCGATTGCCACCATCTGTCCACTTATTTGTAAGTAACAAATGGCTGGTTGTGTGTAAACTTTGCTTTCCACATGGTTATTCTCTGAGGAACAAAATATTGATTATGGAGACCTGCATAACCTTGCATTCCAGCCTCACCATTAAGTCAATTCAAATTCTCTCTGTTTCATGAACCCTATGATATAAACACAGCTGTTGCTGCACAAGTTATTGTTCCCAATAGGAACTGTAGGGATCTTTTTGAGTCCGTGCCTTTTCCTATTGTGATATCATCAGATCAAATGTTGCTTATACTTTTACACTGTAACTACTTGTGAAATAGGAATTGTGTAAATAGCAGCACTGGGAAGATCAGTGGGCCCCGGTTGAAATAGACTTAATTTGCTCTTAACTGTTATCCCGGTCAGATCCATTTCTCTTCAGTGCAACAGAACAATGACACTGAACAAAACCATAACCAAGTGTCAAACAAAAAAGTTCATCTCATGTCCCTGTCACATTCTCTCATGCTTGTTTTATATTTAGATCTCAGCAAGGGGGGCTGCACGGTGGTGTGGTGGTTAGCACCGTCGCCTCACAGCGAGTGTTCCAGGTTCCACTCCCGGCTGGGGCTTTTCTGTGTGGAGTTTGCATGTTATCCCTGTGGGTTCTCTCCGGGTACTCCGGCTTCCTCCCACCGTCCAAAAACATGCATGTTAGGTTAATTGGTGACTCTAAATTGTCCGTAGGAGTGAGTGTGAGTGTGTGTGGTTGTTTGTCTCGTTTGTCTCTGTGTGGCCCTGTGATGGACTGGCGACCTGTCCAGGGTGTACCCCGCCTCTCGCCCAATGACTGCTGGGATAGGCTCCAGCCCCCCGCGACCTGACCGACGGATTAAGTATAGAAAATGCATGGATGGATGGATCTCAGCAAGGCACATTTAAAGTGAACGAAATACAATGTGAAGCTCTACACCCTAACCTTTTGCATGTTGAGACCAACAACTATCAAGGCTGGTATCGTAGTGTAGGATTATCATTAATATACAGCATTATCAGCTGCTCACTATTATAAATACCAACCAGTCTTTATAAATATTTTATTGTTTATGGGCTCATACAGTATAAATGTGTGTCTGCTCCACAATGTAAACAGAGAAAAACTATTTCAAAAAGGGAAAGATCCTCTCTCAAAAACTGCGTCTTTAGATTTGCAGTGACTCATCAAGTGTTTTCTCCATTTCTTTGCGAATACCACTCCCCAGATTCACAGTTTTGCCTACAGGCTCTCTGAGGATCACCGATGTGCGTCTTATGGACAGTAAAGTGTACACCTGTACGGCAGAAAATCCAGCAGGCAATGTGTCCCTGAGCTACAGCTTACATATTCAAGGTAAATCCGTGGGGCTTCATCAACAAACTAATGTCCGTAAAGCTTAAAGCTTGTTTTTTTCAAAATGCTATCTTGCTGATAGTTCTATGTGAATACATAATTAGGCATGCAACTTAGTTGTACTTAATATATTCTTTCTGTTTTAAGCTAAGCCCAGGATTCAGCCCGCACCCACACTTCTGAAAGCCCTGCTTGGCCAAACAGTGACTCTGCCTTGTGTGGTGCAGGGTGAGCCGAGCCCCGAGATCAGCTGGTTTCACAACGGACAGCCTGTTGGTTTAAAGAACATTACGCCTCTGAGGATCCAGCGAGTCAGCCTCGCTAATCAGGGAATCTACCAGTGTGTGGCCAAGAACAGTGCTGGACAGGGGATCCTAGAGATTAAGCTGGAGATTCTGGGTGAATATCCCAACTTCAATTCTTCAAACCCTGTTTTATCACTTTAAAGTGAACCAAAAAAGTGCTCAATAGTTTTTGCTTGAATTGTACAGACTGTTAGTGTCCTGGTTTCAGGCTGTCTCAGTGTTTAGAGGTTCCTTCACTTGAGGTACATTTGCTTCATATGCTGCAGGTGGATAATGGACCTGTTATAAAAGTAGTGGTTTGTTCTCGAGAAGCACACTTGAGGGCAAAGTGAAAGGCTGTCTGTCATAAAGAGTGAGAGACATGATATAGTTTATAAGTAAAATGATTACACACAAGTCATCTTATGCTGGAGGAACAGGCATTTGGGTCTGGATTAAACATGTTCAGGGAGGGCATTTTAGAGGCTATTTAACATTTTGACAAGCTCATGTGAGGGACCGTCAGTGCCGTAAGCCGTCCGTTCAAGTCTCTGTCAGCTTGTAAGAGTCTATAAAGGTTGCAGTATCAAGCATAGACATAGTCTTGGTCTATTAGTCATTAGATTATTCATGAATAATATTGCTGCTCCTGTTTAGTACCTCACAGTGCCTTTAACATTAAAATGCCACTTCTTCCTCTTCAACTCAGGTTCCTCTTCATCCCCAGTCTTAATTTTTTCTTCTTATTAAGATAATTATTGTACATGTACATGTACATTGTACATTCTTTGTATTTTGATCTCTTTTAAAAAGAAGATATCTGATTAATTGTGTACTAATAATTTGTTTTTGGGTGTAAGAGCTTGATGTAGATACTCTGAATTCTGATACTGAGATGTTTGATGACTTACAACAGAGTTTTTTTTTGGATTATCACAAAGGGTTTCTGTTGCTGACTTATTTATGCACATTGAAACTCTGACTTATTCTTATAGCACTTATAAGTCACCTTTTGCACTTTAAACTAAGATTTAACATGTTCTTCTGTCCTCACAGAGGCTCCGTCCTTTGTAGAACCTGGAGATGCCATCATGGAGAAAACAGCAAACAGCAAGGTCATCATCCCTTGCCGTGCTGAAGGTATGAAATAATTCATAGATAGATTAGACTGCTTAAGTGCAATAACAGGGTGTGACTGAAAATTTTCGAGCCAAGGTTGACGCTTCTTCCTTATGGTTGTTTTTGTGACATAGGGAGAAAAAATTTGTACAACATCAATAGGATGTTTTGCTGTCATCATGGACTTGCATGGTGACAGGATTCCCAATCATTTTAAAAGGTACAACCTTTTTAATTACAGAACTTATGGAAGTGGTTGTCCACATGTTCAAACATATTTGTGCTAACAATGCAACATTCTGGGAACTCGCTGTTTTATTAAAACACAGCGAGTACTAGTGCACGTCTGTGGATGCACTGATGGACACTTGCTCTCCAAAAGCCCTTGTAAACAGGTATTGTTTGTGTGGAGCTGTGCCATGGAAACCACCTCGATGAGAGAAGGTGAGGACTGTGTCTTATGTGGTGCAACAGCTGGAACATTGGTCTGCCTGCTGCTGCAGTGAGCCACATCTGCTTTCCTCTGCGCCGTGGCCTGCTGGGAGAGGAATCCTAATTACAGGCTGCTGTTGGCAGATAAACGACAGAGATGTCTGAGCTCGACTATGAAGCAAAGGAAGAGGAGTGTGAAGCCACACTAGCCCTCCTTCTATCCAGGACATTCAGGCAGGCAGATCACCATGTTTCATAGGGCACATATAGAAATGCTTGATGCGCTTGACACTGTAGAGAAGTAGTCAGAAGCTGGAAGCAAGGCTTCCCTCACCTTGTTGTTCTCTTGACATCTATCTAAATGAGCAAAATAAATCAAGTCTCTGCCGGAATGATATTAATAATTCGTCAACAAGCACATTTCATTTGGTGGAGGTAATTATTTGAGAAACACATGGAACAGATAATCACCGACTTTTAGCCCATGCAAAGAAAAAAGTCAACTAATGAGATCAGTTAGCTTCTAAAACGGAACATCTGTATGCACTTCCTCCCAGCAATGAGATAATGAATTTGCTCCAGAACTGTAAACATGTGTTCAGAGAGGCAATAGAGGATAACATCACCTATGATTGTCCTGGTCTCCTTTAGTTAGCATCTCATGTACTGGGTAAGCATGCAGTGTTTGATTTCCCCATCTCACCTGTAATGGCTGTGTTTAACACCTGGTTTTCGTCCATCATGCAGCTCTTACATAAAGACTACTTTTTTTTTGTCAGGTATTGTAATTGTGTCAGGGGTAAAATCTTTCTCATTTTCCCCATTCCACCCAGTAATCCACAAAACACATCTGTTTCAGGCTCCTGGTTTAAGGCAGCTGTGTCTTTGAACTGTTATCACAGCTCAAGACTCTCATTTTGGTGTTTGGTAATAAATCTTGAGTCCTGTGTGTTAAATATTACATCTCGCATTGCTCAGTATACTGTGTTTTCTTTTTTATATGACACTGACCTTGGACTCTTATGTCTGTAGGCTACAAGGGCTCTAACTATTTTGACACAGCCTTCCATGCTGTCCTGACAATAACTGAAGAGCTGGCGTCTTCTAGTCTGGGCTGCATGCCCAATACGTTCTCCAGTAGAGAGCCAGAGGTGGAAGTAACTGTTTTCTTTGTCAGAAGTAGTCAATAAAGCTTTCTGTACTCAATCAGGATCCTTGTCTTGTCCTGATATCTGCAGGTTCACCTCGTCCCAAGGTACGCTGGTTCAAGAATGGCCTAGAGATACACCCCGAACAGTCAGAGTTTTCTGTAGCAAGGGATGGAGATCTTGTAATTAGCACAGCATCTGCCAGCCACAGTGGGGACTTCAAGTGTGTGGTAACCAATGAGGCAGGCTCTGCAGAGAGAAAGACGAGGCTAAAAGTAAATGGTAAGAACTACTTCTACTTCTTGTGCTGGTAACAATGCAAATTATTCAAACAATGACACAAAACCATTTTCTTTTGTACTATTTTAGTTCCCCCAGAAATTCAAGATGATGGCCAGCCACTAAACCTCACTGTCACCTTGAAGCAGCCTCTCACTCTAGGCTGTGATGCCTTTGGGATCCCCTCTCCATCAATAACCTGGACTAAAGATGGTCATCCTGTGAGTATGTCACACGTATACAGTAGCTGTACAATGCCACCAAGTGGCTATTGTTTTAATGACAGTAAAAAAAAAAAAAAGTATAAAAAAAGACATTCAGAGTTGATAATTTATGTCCAGGTGGATAGCCCTGGGGTGTATCTGCAGAATGGGAATAGACTGCTCAGAATCTACAGAGTTCAGCCTGAACATGCAGGGAAGTTTGTCTGTACAGTTGAAAACTCAGCTGGAGAGGCACAAAGAGTACATAACATTGTTGTCCAAGGTAAGCTCATAAACCAAATATTTTATCATGCCAATAAGTCACTGTTGCAGCTCTGTTTCAGTATGCGTTCATAAACTCTTGTAGTAAACTAGTCAATGGACATCTGATGTTTTTCCCAGCTCCACCAGTGATCTCAGGAGCATCTCGACTGCAGGAGTTAACTGCGGTGCAGGGCCAGGAGCTGGAGTTCCAGTGTCGAGTTAGTGGACGACCGGCGCCCCAAGTGGAATGGAGCCATGACGGAGAGTAGGGATCACTCACAGTTGACTGATGTGACATACAGCAGAACACACAAGACGGAGCACTCATTGTATTGATCGGATCATCCATTCTTTCCCCTCTCTCCAGAGTTCTTTCCCGTGATGGAGACCCCCATGTGGAGTTTCTGGAAGATGGTCAAGTGTTGAAGGTGAAATCAGTAAGACTGAGGGACCAGGGCCTTTACCAGTGTCTGGCCAGGAACAGTGCAGGAACTCAGATGCGCCAGTTCAGACTCACAGTGCAAGGTGTCTATTTATTTTTTATTTTCAAGACACATGCCATACACCTTTATGCCACTACCATGGCTGAAATTTGTCTTATTGGCTGGATTTATTTGAGGAAGATTAAAATAACTTGAACTAAAATGGAACAAAATACTTAATTAATTTGTGACTAAGCAAGTGAGTAAGCTTAACCTCTAAACACTGCCTTATTCATAAGTTTAATTCTTTGAGCAGGGCTCAAGGGGATTTTTCTATCGCCTCAAGAGCATTGGCTCTTGCCAATTGCAGCAGTGCAATAGTGCATTTTAGAGAGTTTCATGTACAAAACACGTCAGTGCACTGTGGATCTATTCATTCTGTGTTTTTGGTCAGTAAAAACCTGACTGGCTGTCAATGATCTGTCTTTTTCTACAGCTCCACCATCCATCAAAGGGGTGAATGAGACCTCAGAGGTGTCAGTGGTGCTGGGTTTCCCAACAGTCCTCCCCTGTGATGCTGAGGGCTCACCTACACCCAGTATCACATGGTTAAAGGACAATCAACCCATCGTGTCCACTCCACAGCTGACATACACCCACGGTGGGCAGGCTCTGCGACTGGGCTCAGCACAGGGAGACAGTAGTGGCGTTTACACGTGCAGAGCCACAAATCCAGCCGGCACAGCTTTCAAGCACTATTCTCTCAGTGTTCAGGGTAAGACAAATATATACCACTGGCAGGTAAACATGCACAAGACAAGTTTGGTCAATGTTTCACTCTTTTCCTCTTTTCTTCAGTCCCACCACAGATAGAACGGGACTCGTCTTCCTTTCCATTTGCTAATCAGGAAGAGAAAGTGAGGATAAATGCAAGTTTAACTCTGTCTTGCTTGGCCAAAGGTTTCCCTGAGCCCAAGGTTGACTGGTTCAAGGATGGACAGGTTGGTGTGTCATTCTTGCATCTCTTAAAACCACAAGTTTCAACTGTGATTTTCATGAAACAAAGTCAAAACTCTGTCAGCCTCTACTGGCGACCAGTATGAACTACAACAGCCTTCACAAAACATAATTCTTTAACACATGCCACCTCCTCGCTCAAGATTTTGTGCTATGAGTAAGCAAGTTAATTATAGCAGAGACATATCCAAGTAGAATCTAGTTATTAAACATCTTAGCTGTGACTGTGAGATCCATATTTCCCCTCTCAACCTGTAGCTTGATATTTTGCTTCTTAGTATGTGAATGTGCAGAAACCCTGCAGAATATTTCACATTCTGCAGGGTTTCCAATAAGGAGCAGCAGAAATTAGGTTGATATAAGACTTATGTACGCTTAATTGTTTTCCATCTTTTGCATATAGTTGGAGGTAGTTCCTTTTCAATTACTATCATTATGTTTGCACAACACAATGTAGCCTGGGAACTGCATTTTAAAAGAAGAAGAAAATGTTTTTTTCTTCTTTTAAAAAAGTTGTTATACTTTTAATACTTTAAAAAATTTTTGATGCTACAACAGTTCATTGTAACATTTGACATGGAGAGTAAAAAAAAAGGAAAAGATCAGAAGCTGAGCAACAGAATCTGAGATATGTTGTTTATATCTCTGCCTTGTTCTCTTCTTTTTCTTATAGAATGCCAGGAGCAATATTTCACTAAGACTTTAAACTAACCTGTGCGAGTGTGTGTGTGTGTGTGTGTGTGTGTTTAGTTGCTCACTGGAAAGAGTGGTTACTTCCTCCATATAAAGAATGCCATGCTATCCCACGAGGGGCAATACACCTGTGTGGTCACTAACTCTGCAGGAGAGGACAAGAGAGACTTCCGTGTCACGATTCAAGGTGTGTTCAGTTGGTTAAGATTTGAATAATATATATATTTTTTTATAACAAGGTCTTTATTCTTGAAATGAAAAAGTTTTGCTGAGTGATCTGAACTAAGTGAGCTGTTTTCTTGCTAGTTCCTCCGATCTTCCAACGGGTGACTAATAGGGAAGCAGCCTGGGGTCTGGGACACGAGGGTGATGATAACAATGAGGATATGGTAGATAAGCGTGAGGTTGTTCTGGGGCATTCAATCAGCTTGTCCTGTGAGAGTAATGCCATTCCCCCACCCAAACTCAGCTGGTACAAGGATGGCCGTAAACTTACCTCTGCTGATGGTGTGGTGCTACTTCCAGGTCAGGGAACACTCTTTCATGAGTGATTTCAAACAAGTTGCTTGATTGTTCTGTATGAATAGGATTCAATATTTATGGTTAAAGTTACTGTTTAATTGATTCTATCAGGAGGACAAGTGCTGCAGATCTCCCGAGTGCAAGAAGATGATGCAGGAAAGTACACATGCCAGGCTGTTAATGAGGCAGGGGAGGACCACATGCATTTTGCACTGGAGATCCTCAGTAAGCAAGCGCATATAGTTTATAGAGTTAAACAATAAAGCATTTGTTAAATGATACACAATGATTTCTTTAATTTTCCACCTCCTTAGTCCCTCCTGTTATTATGGGTGCATCAGAGGAGTTTATGGAGGAAATGGGAGCAGTGGTCAACAGCACTGTGGTACTACATTGTGACTCGACTGGACACCCAGCTCCAGTCATCTCCTGGCTGAGAGATGGGCAGCCGGTGCGCACAGACTCACAGCATCATATCAGTGAGGATGGGGCTCAACTAAAGGTTAGTTGTTACAGACAAGAGGATTTTTTAGCAGTGTGAAGCCAGATCCACTTAGGACATCTAGTACTGATGAATAACACTTATGTCTGAACCTCCAGCTCCTCAGTGTCCAGGTTTCAGACATGGCTGGGTATTTGTGTGTGGCTGAAAATAAGGTTGGAACAGTTGAGAAGCTCTTCAGTCTGTCAGTACAAGGTAAAAGACCACTTCATGTGTATACTTAGAATATCTCATGAAAAAAGATGTGTTGACCCATATTGAACTCATGGACACCAAAACTGTATCACAGTACCTCCTAAAATAACTGGGCCAAAAGAAGAAGAGGTGAGTGTAATCGAGGGCCACATGGTGTCATTGCTGTGTGATGTCCAAGCATACCCTCCGCCAGAGATCACCTGGACCAGAGACGGGCAGGTCCTTCATTTCAACACCGGTATACATATTCTTCCAGGTCAGCCCCAGGCCACCTACAGTAGCCAAGTAATTCTCACAACAGCAGTATTTCCTGCCTTGAGATCTGATTCTGGTAGTGATATTACATTATATGTATGTACATATCCCAGGTGGACAGATGTTACAGTTGCCTCGAGCAAGACTGGAAGATGCAGGGCAATATGTGTGCACAGCCAGCAACTCAGCAGGGCAGGATCAGAAGAGCATTGTCCTCAGCGTTTATGGTGAGCAAACACAATGTGACCCATCTGCACAATTCAGCTTCATATACAGATGATCAAATCTCAAAACACTGTTCACACAAAAGAGAAGATGTTTATCTCAAGCCAGCTGTGATTAAGGACAGTTCAAGAGTGAATCATACCAATTCTGATCAGATATATCTTTCCACTGTGTGTGCAAACTGACAGTCCTTCCCACTCTGAAGCCCCGGCACGATGCTGAGTCAGACTTGGTGACCCCTCAGGTTGGCTCTTCAGTCACCTTGCGATGTGAAGCCCATAGTGTTCCTGAGCCAGAAGTCACGTGGTACAAAAATGGGCTTCAACTAGCTGCAGGGAATGGGCTGAAGATTGATCGTCACCAGCTGGAAATCATTGGAGTTCAGGTCAGGAAAAATTCATTACATCATGCAAGTGTCACGGTGCAAATAAAACAAAATCCTTTTTAAGGACTTTCAGTCTTGTTTTTCAGCAGGGCTCATCAGTTTAAATGCTTACACGTTTAATGTCTGATGTAAACATATTTATCTTTTATTGCCTACGTCACATGATGATTGACCTGAAAAGAAACACATGCTTAAGTTAGCTGCAGGCAATAGCTCTTGGTGCTCGTCATCACAGACTTTTCTGTGTTTTTTCAGACAGCAGATGGTGGCACATATACTTGCAAAGTGTCCAACGTTGCTGGACAGGTGGACAGGACATTCAGACTGACTGTTCATGGTAAGAATACCTCTGGAGTAATTACACGTTATCTTTGAAAACAAGTGGTCAGCACATTCAGACTTATCACACAACTATATGCCACAGTTCCACCTGTGCTTGATGGGCCTCTGTGGGAGTCCATTAATTACACTCTGGGCTCCCATGTGGCCCTGCTGTGTGAAGCCACAGGAGTACCTGTCCCCAGCATCACTTGGCTCAAAGATGGAACCCCTATTGGTAAGTGAAAGACTATGATGGAAAAGTATGGAAATGTCTGGGCTTGTCATGAGTCACAGCTTGGATAAAGGATGTGTTTTCTTCCCAGAGAGCAGTCTGCAGTGGCAGTGGTCCATTCGAGGTAACAGGCTTGAGCTGGGTCCTCTCAGTCTGTCTCACGCTGGCAAGTACACATGTGTGGCCAAGAACAGCGAGGGACAAATACAGAAAGAATACACACTCACAGTGCAAGGTAAAGAACTTCCTTCTAATTTTTAGATTTTTTCATTTTTCTACGTATATAATTTTGAAATGTAATGAGCAATACTTTAATCGCTAAATGGGAAATATTTCCTGACTTGAACTCCAATAAATTTGAATTTTTGCAGCAAATTTTTTTAGTTCTTAGTTCTTAGTCACTATAAAAAAGTCATTGTGAGGAGTTAATGCTGTGGGTGGGAATGAACTTCTGTAACAATCTTTGTTGCATCAGAGCTGTACAAGCCTCTGACTGAACACATTTTATTGTTCATCACTGTTCTGTAGAGGGTGCATAGCATTGTCTATCATGTTAAGCAGCCTTAGCAAATATATTCAAATATACGAGATGAATGGTTTGGGTGGCATTTAAAAGTTGCCTTAATCTGTTGCTTCTAGTATCTCCCACCATCCTGGACTCTGACCAACCATCAGATGTGAGTGCACCAATGGGAGAAGAGCTGACCCTGGAGTGCAGAGCAAATGGAATCCCTGTACCCCACGTCAGCTGGCTGAAAGATGGCGTAACTCTAGAGGGTTCAAACACCCATCGCATCTCGTAAGTCATTCACAGCCCCCCTGTAAATGCTGTACTTAATAATTGTATTGATGATACACTTAATTTTGCTCTTGAAAGCAACAGTTTGTTTTATGTGCAATGCAAGAAATGATCAACACCATTCCTTGAAAATGTGGAACATTACAATAATAATCATCACAAAGGATAACAAGCATGACCCAATCATGCATGGAAAGACAAATGGTTTATAGTCTCTTATGTTTATGTTCATGCATTTAGCAGACGCTTTTATCCAAAGCGACTTACAAATGAAGATATAACAAGCTATATAAAAAGCTAACAATAAACTACATAGAAGGAACCCACTAGTCCGACTCTGTCAGAGGTGACAGAGAAGAGATAGGGTGGAGGCATAGAGGGAAGTGCAGAAAGATAAAGTGCAAAGATAGAGGGGGTAGGGAAGTACAAGGTAAGTGCTAGGATAGGAGATGCTCTCTGAAGAGCTGGGTTTTCAAGAGTTTCTTGAAGATAGACAGGGACGCCCCTGTTCTGGTAGCGCTCGGTAGGTCATTCCACCATCGTGGAACGACAAATGAAAAGAGTTTGGATTGTCTTAGGCGTGGTGTAGGCACTGCTAGACGACAATCCTGTGACGAACGGAGGGACCGAGCTGTGACATAAGCCTTTGCAAGAGCATTCAAGTAGATGGGAGCCGTTCCATTAAGCACTTTGTAGGCTAACATCAGTGACTTGAATTTGTTGCGAGCGGCTAAGGGTAGCCAGTGGAGTTCAATGGACAGAGGGGTGACGTGTGTTCTTTTAGGCTGATTGAAGACTGCCGCGTTCTGGACCATCTGCAGAGGTTTCATAGTACAGGCTGGGAGACCAGTTAGGAGAGCATTGCATTAGTCAAGGCGGGAGATGACGATGGCCTGCACCACGAACTGGATGGCATGTTGGGCATGTTGCCTAATTTCATCATAAAACTTGCTAAGAACAGCTGTTTTACAGCTGTTGAATAGCCGATATGGTCATTACAACTCTTTTCAGCCAAAAAAAGCAAATCACACACATCGCTCAGTGTTTACGTGTGAGAAAGTTGTGGGATGATGATGATAATGATGATGAGATTCTGTGGTGGGGTGGTTAAGACCAGGAAAACGGATGTGAAAACATAAAATGGATTTCCATTGCTGTAGTGTGACCCCTGATGGCAGCACATTAACCCTGCTGAAGCTGAGTCCCGAGGATTCTGGGACATACAACTGCTTGGCTGTCAGCCCGGCAGGCCAGGAAAGCAGAATCTACACCCTCTTTGTTCTAGGTCAGTTTTAACATAATTAACATAATCTTTACCTACTTTTGTTAGGGTTTAAATTCGTGACTTATTTATGTTTACTTGCTTTTGTTTGCCACAGTTCCACCATCTATCTCTGGTGAGACCACAATCCCCAGAGAGGTGCAGGTCACACAGGACAGCATTGTGACTCTTGAGTGTCAGGCAGCAGGAAACCCTCCACCTCAGATCAGCTGGCTGAAAAATGGCCATCCACTACTCCTCACTCCTCGCACACGTCTCCTCTCTGGTGACTCTTTGCTGAGGTAACTTTAGATAATTGCAGCAATTCTGTAGATAGATTACATGTACATGGTAATTCTAAACATTCTTCTGCTTGAAAATAGGATTGCTCCTGTGCAGCTGTCTGATTCTGGAGTTTACACATGTGTGGCACGCAGTAAGGCTGGTCTGGCTGAGCTCAGCTATGATGTCCAAGTGCAAGGTATAATCAGTTATACCACCAACTGATTCTCCTCAGATATGATATGAAGCATTATAGACTTAAGGAATTCATTCAGAATGTTGATGATCTGCAGTGCCCCCTGGTGTTGATCATGTTGAGCCAGTGGAGCCAGTTACAGTTGTCCAGGGATCTTTGGTGACATTAACCTGTGAGGCACGTGGCATTCCCCCTCCCACACTGACTTGGATGAAGGATGGCCAGCCACTATCTCTTCACCGCAACCTGCTGCTGGATGGACAGGAGACACGGCTACAGCTGCCTGATGTGGCTCCTTCAGATGCAGGCCTTTACAGCTGTGTGGCCAGTAACCAGGCTGGAAGCAGCACAAAGAGCTTCAACCTCACCGTGCTTGGTAGAGCTATCCAAATGTTTAAATCATGTCTATCTTAAAGTCATGGTGTAAACTCCTTGAAAAACTGAGACAAAACATTTTGCTTTCTAATCCAGAACCTCCAAAGATAACCAGTTCCAGCTCTCCAGAGGAGCTGACCATAGCAGTAAACAGTCCACTCGAGCTGGAGTGCTCCGCTGTGGGAGTACCTCCTCCCACCCTCAGCTGGCTCAAGGATGGTCGATCCTTAGAGGGGGCCAGCAATGTTCAGCAGGATGGACACTTTGTCCGGATCAGTAAAGTGCAGGTATAGTGTATTGTATAAATTGTATATGTGCTCACATATTCAAACAATATTTTAAGAAAATAAACTGAGAAGAATGGAACTTGTTCAGGGTTTAATGGAAAAAAAACTTAGAAAAGCATGACAATTCAATAATTATACAATCTACATACACAAACTTTAGATGTCAGCTTAAAGACAGTACTGTACTGTTATGCAAGAGCCACTAAAACTGATTAATGTGCTCCCTTTAAAGGTTGAGGATGCAGGTCTGTACACCTGCTTGGCCAGCAGCCCAGCTGGAGAGGATGGAAAAAACCACTGGGTCCGAGTCCAAGGTGAAACAAGCTGTTCTTACTAAATCTTCAACACTGCAGAAATATATCATGCCCTCCCCCTCCCTAAACTTTCTCAGCTACTTACATCAGGGGCTTGATGGGTAAAGCTTGGTGAAGGTTCAGGAGGCTTGAACAGCTTGAACAGCATTTATACTGTGTGTGCTGCTGCAGTATGCACGCAATATGATATACTGAATATGCAGTAAAACAGAATTAATCGGTTTTGACACATTTTCAATTATGATGATTATGTAGTGCCCATTTATGCTATACTTACTTTCTCATGCTATAATAAAAAGATGCTTCTATAAATGTAATTACACACTATGTTGTTCAGACCTGGAAAACAGATAAGATAAAAGGTCTAAGTCAAAGTCATTGTTACTCATATTTTTTGCGTTAATGACAACATAGTTTGATTAGCTAACTCGAAACAGTGAATCATATTTGTTGACATACACATTTACAGCATGTTTGAATTCTATGCTCTAAGTTTAAACCTAGGTTTTAGTGCAAATACTTGCTGTATGTCCCAGTCCACCTTCTGTCAACCCCTCTTTTGAATAGTTTTAAGGAACCCCCTAAACCACAGACAAATTTTTTTTGTCACATGAATTTTCATAAGTGCTCAAGCATCAACACTTGGTGTTGAGTGATCACCTCACTAAGAACCAAAGCTTAAAAATAACTGGTTGCTTTTCAGTCCCACCAACACTCCTTGGCTCTGGTGATGTTAGGACATTGACTGTGCCTGTTAATGGACACCTGACCTTAGAGTGCCTGGCTGACAGCGACCCTCCTCCTGATATAGAGTGGTACAAAGATGAGGCCAAACTGCAGGTACAGAGTCCAGTCATTGAACAAATTATATTATATTAAACTATTAAACTTTGACTCACACTCTGCATTTCTCTTTCCTCCTACTGGTATCCCAGCTGGGAGGCCGTATCCAGCGGCTAGCAGGAGGTCAGTACCTGGAAATACAGGAAGTCAGGCCTGAGGACAGTGGCCAGTACAGCTGTGAGGTTACCAACATGGCGGGAAGCACCAGTCTCTTCTTCACAGTGGAGATTCTCTGTAAGCTACCTTGTGTAATTATTTAAGAACCTTAAAAAAAAGAAAAAAAAAACATGCATGTACATGTAGATGAAATCAAATGTCTCATCTGTTAGTTGAGGAAGAGTAAGAGATGAGATGTAATGTTTTAAATAGGTTTATGATGGATGTCTGTAATTCTTCTGATAAAACTTGTTTGTATGTGAATTTTTTTTTTTCTAAATGCGCTGTAGCTGTATTTTTTGTTTTATAAAGCTGAATTTATGCCACTGTATTTAGTTGTAAGACTGAACAATATGATCTACAGGCACAATACCTAATGAATTCTAAACAAAAAATTGTGTTCTGTGCAGTATTTGAGATTTCAGTATATCCTTAAATAACAGTTGTACCTGCTAAGCTCATGATATGGACTGTCACTTTATTTTCAGTGCCACCAGTAATAAAGGAGAGCAGTTCTGTGGTGACTGTAAATATTGGCCAGGATGCAGTTTTACCATGTGAAGTTGAAGGTGATTCCTCACCTGCGCTCATGTGGAGGAAAGATGGCTTCCCCGTGCCTAAAAATAACAATAAGTATGTTGTGATAACCATAGGAAATCTTTTTGAGTATGTGTCACACTTGACTGAATCTAACACACATAGCGACAACTGCAAAAAGCTTTACACAGAGTCTGTTGATTCATTCACCTACCTTTCTGTCACAGGTACAAAATGTTATCAGAGGGATCCTTGCAAATACATGGGGCTCAGTTGAATGATGCTGGTCGCTACTACTGCTCAGTGTCCAACCAGGCTGGCTCAGATCACCGGGGAATGGATCTTCGAGTATTTGGTAACGAAAACATATAGTTTCTTATGAGTCTGCCAGTGTTTTCTTTGTAAAGTAGTATAGAAAATAACCCTTCTACTTTACCTATCTCTCCCATTTGCATCCTAACTTAATTTATTAAGCTTAAACACAGACCACATACACTGTGTTCTGCATTTTTGTTTATCTGAGGGTGGTCTTTGTTTGCAGTGGGTCCCTCAATCAGTCCGGGTCCATTCAATGTGACAGTAACCACTGGAGTTAGAGCTGTCCTGAGCTGTGAGACAACCGGCACACCACCACCAAAAGTATCTTGGAAGAGGAATGGTACTCCACTTGATATTATGCAGCAGCCTGGTGCATATAGGTGAAAACTCCTTTTAAATACACAATAAGTATGTAGTAGAACAAAGCTATAAAAGGTGAGGTAAACTCTGCTTGGATTCTCTGTCCAGGTTACTGTCCTCTGGATCTCTGGTTCTTTTGTCTCCATCTAATGAGGATGAAGGTTATTTTGAGTGCACTGCAGTCAATGATGTTGCAGAGGAGCGCAGGGTAATCGAAGTAATCCTGCAAGGTATTCAATTTTGTACCACAACCTGACTGCAGAATATTATTTTAGAGGTGTGAAACCAAGAATTTGCTGTATTCCCCTGTAGTCCCACCATCTATTGAGGATGATGTCACAACAGTTAAAGCTGTGAAAATGTCTCCTGTGGTGTTGCCTTGTCACGTACAAGGACGTCCTCAGCCTGTTGTCTCCTGGACAAAGGGTGGAGCCCAACTGAGCACCAGAGGAGGAAGTTATCGTGTCCTTCCCACTGGTAAGGCAGTTAGTTTTAAGGACTGTACAGTTTTTTTTATAGCTCTCTGCATCACATCTTATGTTCATCTGAAACAAATAATTCTGCTCACCAAATGTGCTGTTATACATGTGTATTTTACTTATACTTATGCAGGAGTGTTGGAGATAACTGCTGCTTTGCCAAGTCACGCTGGCAGATACACATGTTCAGCCCGTAACCCAGCTGGAGTAGCTCACAAACACATCTCCCTCACTGTACACGGTAGGCTCTAATCAACATGCTGCTATTTGTTGTGCCAACATGGTCTGAGTACATAGAAATATATGAACCCACATAACAATCAATGTGCTCTTCCACGCAATTAGAGCCACCAGAGATCAGGCCAATGGCAGAAGATGTACAAGTAGTATTGCATCATGGAACTGTGCTCCCCTGTGATGTTCAAGGCTTCCCCAGACCATCAATCACCTGGCAAAGAGAGGGAGTTCCCATAGCAGCAGGTAACAAGCACAATACTCTCTTTTCTGAACATATTATTTTGTATTTCTGGATTATAGTCTGACACTTGTATCTGTCACTTTCATGGAGAAATTAATGTGATACACTGAAGCAATCTAAATATTTTTCAGATGTTAACATCCACTAGATTTCATGGTAAATGCTTAGAAGTAATGATAAAGTAATCGGTACGTTTTAAAGGAATTTTACCTCCACCTACATGTCTCAGTGGATTACTTAGACATTGATTTGAATGTGAATGCTACAGGTCACCGGCTGGCTGTGCTATCAAACGGAGCTCTGAAGTTCTCTCGAGTAACGCTTGGTGATGCGGGGACTTATCAGTGCGTGGCTAAGAATGAAGCTGGTTTAGCTGTAGCAAGAACCAAACTAGTCCTTCAAGGTAATGTAAACTTGTGATCTCACAGATGATCCAAAAGTGGATGGTCACTACTGATTCTCAGAAGCCTATGTCGGACATTCAGAGATGAACTGCTAACCTCATGTTTATTTTTTTTCAGTTCCACCAGTGCTGAGTGTGCCTCGCGTCGAGTACACTGCTGTGTTAGGCCAGCCAGTCAGTCTGGAGTGTGTGGCTGATGGGCAGCCTCAACCTGAACTTACCTGGCATAAAGACAGGAGACTTGTGGTTGACGGTGCTCGTATACATGTATTTGCCAATGGAACCCTGGCAATTACTTCTACACAGCGCAGTGACGCAGGTCTTTACACATGCACTGCCAAAAACCTAGCTGGCAGGGCCAGCCATGATATGCGGCTGCTTGTTCAAGGTGAGCAAAGACTTTCTACAACTCCATTTCCTGTTGAGCAAAAGGACGTCACATATTCACGGGGCTAATGTTGTTGCATTTCAGTGCCACCCATGATTCCTCCTGCGCAGACAGAACTGTCAGTCATTCAAGGGTTTCAGGCACTGCTGCCTTGTGCCGCTCAAGGGTCACCAGAACCCAGAGTGTCATGGGAGAAGGATGGTGCAATTGTGCCCAACCTTCCCGGCAAATTCACAGTCCTGCGATCAGGAGAGCTGATTATTGAGAGGGCTGAGGTTTGTCTGATAATCCTCCATACTTTTTACTGAAAGATAAGCTGGGTTTGTTGTTAGATCTGTGCTGAGGAATCACTTCTGTTTGCTTTCTTCCCACAGCCTGGAGATACTGGAGTGTTCACATGCGTAGCCACAAACCCTGCAGGTTCTGTAAGACAAGACATCCACCTGTCTATCAACATGAGGCCTGCCTTCAAAGAACTGCCAGGTGATGTGACCTTAAACAAAGGGCAGAGCCTAGCCTTATCCTGCCATGCTCAGGGAACTCCTTCTCCCATCATCTCCTGGACGGTCAACAACAGTCCCTATAAAGGTATTGATTTCCATTTTTCCACTTTAAGAGCTGCACACCACTGTTTATTTTTTTTAGTCTAGTATATCTTGGTGTTATAATAATCTTGACAGGGGTTTTTGGACATAATTGCATATTATATATAGATTCATATGATATGATTGATTCAAATTTTCAGGAGCCATTGTAGATGAGGCTGGCAGGAGCTCAGTCATCATTGACAATGTGACTTTGAGTGATGCTGGGACCTACGTGTGCGTGGCAGAAAACAGTGTGGGCTCCATCAGAGCCCTCTCATTTGTCCGTATCAGAGGTGAGTGTTTTGTCAAGGATTCCTTCTCCTTTAACCTTCCATAGATGATGACATCAACCTGATTTATGTCACAGTCTAAATATATGTACTGTGTGCCTCCAGAGCCTCCGATGTTAAAGGGTGAAGCCCACATGTCTCAGACAGTCGTCCAGGGTGGTTCTGCAATGCTAGATTGTCCAGTCCATGGAGATCCCAGCCCTGTCCTCCGCTGGCTCCGAAATGGGAAACCTTTACACCGCCTCCTCCGAATGCAAACACTCCACAATGGATCCTTAGTCATTTACAGCATCACTGTAAATATGTTTTGTTTGTCCTGCTTTCTACATATTGTATATATATATATATTTTGTTTTGTTGTTTTTTTGCAGTCACCATTAATTAGTCTAGATACGTTTTGTTACACATTGTGACTTTTGAATGATTAATCCTTTTAAACAAACCACATTAACAAATGTTTTGCGTCATGGAAAACAATGAAGCAGTTTTCATCCTATCTAAGCTTGATCTGTAGTCCCCTTGGGTGGAGGAACAGTGTGTGACTGTCCTGCAGTGTCCTGCTTCCACCTAAATCAGATTCAGCTCAGCCACCGAGGATAACAGCATTAGCAACAGAGGGAAGAGACAAACTGAGCCCTGGATGTTCCCAGACTCTGCCCCTCTTTCCTTCGCCTGTAACCTTGTTATGGTCTCTAACTGCTGCTATAATTGCACAGCCTGCAGCTGAGACTTTCTCACAGACAGATGACTGTCCTTCCCACAGAGCACTCTAATGTGAAATTTCCCCTCTCTGGCCCAATGTCTATCATGACAATTCAGTGGAATGAAATCATCTGCACCATTAAAAATGACAGCTTTTTGGCTTTAATGTTAGCTTTCTTTTTTGTTAATTGTTTGTGATTTAAAAGAGATCATTTTGGGATCCAGCTATTATAGATATAATACTAAGCCAAATGTTTCCTGTCCGTTTCTACAGGCGGCAGATGAAGGAGAATATCAGTGTGTGGCAGAGAGTGAGGCTGGAAAGGCTGAGAGGACCATTACTCTCAAGGTTCAGAGTGAGTTCTGCCTGTATACTAACACACATTTTAATAGGTTATGAATTAAATAAAAATTGTATAAGAATAATATACTTTCCAAACCACGTGGAATCCCTTTCTATGAATAATTTCCTAATTCCTTATTCATGCACATTTTTGGGTTTGTTTGCTTTCATTACCAAGTACTTGTCTAAACCAACACAATTTTCTCTTTCATTTTCTCTTACTCTCTGTCTCAGTAAACGGAGGTTACTCAGACTGGGAAGAATGGGGTCCATGCAGTAGCACATGTGGGCAAGGCGCTCAAGAACGAATCAGACTGTGCAACAAGCCTGCACCAGCAAATGGTGGGCGAACATGCAGCGGTCCAAGTACTGACTCCAGAAAATGTCAGGCTGGTCTGTGTCCAGGTAGGACTGACTGGCTTTTTTTTTTTATTCAAGAGTTGCAGGCTTAGTTATCACCAATAATTACAAAACATTCGTAAATGCATGTAAAATTCACATTCTCTCTTTGTTTGTGTTGGTTGCTGGTGACAGGTGAGGTTCCACGTAGAACCCGAGGCAGCCTGATAGGAATGGTGAATGAGAGAGAGTTTGGTGTTTCCTTCCTGGAGGCCAACATTACTGATAACATGGAAGAAGGCAGCAGCACTTTACAGGCACGCCTGGACAACATCCCTCCCACTGTGGGTTAGTCATTAACTATAATCTATTGTTGGTGTTCTCTGTTTACTGACATTTTTAAATTTCTACCATGTGGACTTACAGATTCTACCTGATTTAAATTCATTGGAAGCAACAGATTACTTGCAGGAAATGCCTGTTGAAATATAGGCTCATATTTAAATGGAAAAATAAGTTATTATCATTAAAATATTTATATGAAAGTTTATTTTCCCTCTTTCTGTGATGATCAGCAGCTAATATTTATTCATCAAGTTGGTGATAGATATACATGCAGAATCTGTTTGTGATTTCTTTAAAAAGTTAAAAGAGGAATAGCTTTTTTGAATATACGTCTAATTCTATGCACACTGTACAAGTTGCTTTTCTGTGGTTTTTTGAAGAGGATAAAAAATGATGTTGTTTTGTTATAGGTCCCTTGATGCGGGTACTGGTGTCTGTGTTTACTCCCATATATTGGAGCACTGTGCTGCAGAGCGGAACAGCCAGAAACGGCTACTCTTTCACACAAGGCCAGTTTAGGCAGGAGTCTCAGCTTGAGTTTGAGACAGGTAAGCTTTGCCCCATAATACATTTTTACATGCCTAAATGTGAGATCTGAGTTTATATTTTAGGCTTTTGATTTATTTATGTTGTACTTAAATGCTGACTTTACATGTAATTTACTGGTCTTTATCTATTCACAAATATGTGTGTTTTGTGTGCTGTGGTGGGTGAATGTGACGAAAACAACCAAAGACTAATTGAAAGAACCTTATTTACAGGCATTTCTCCCCTCTGTGACAACAGAGTAGTGCTTTGTAACACAACCAGCAGATGGCAGCTCTCACTGCCTTTGAAATAAACAAGCTTGCACATGAAACTTTGATCACTTCTCACAGGGGAGACTCTTCGTTTGACCCATGTTGCCAGAGGTCTGGATTCTGAGGGAGTTCTACTAATTGACATCGTAATTAATGGATTTGTTCCTCCATCATTATCATCATCATCATCATCTCATCTGAGCCTCCAGGTGAGTTCGCTGAAGTCAACACAATTTAAAGACCTTGATGATATCTCAACTTCTGAATTTAACAAAATTTGATCCTGTTATACTTCAGATGCTCTTCAACTTTCTCTGACCTGATTTTGCCTCTGTCCCACAGGAGTTTGATGAATCATATGTTCAGACAGGCCAAGGGCAGCTGTACTCATGGTCATCGCAGAACCACCAGAGAGGAGGAAGCCCCATGGTGCTGCGCTGTAATCACACCATCATTTACGAGGGCCAGGAGGAACGCCAGGGCCCTGTTCTCCAGCTGCTCAAGCTCTCCAAGATGAACAGTGTCTACAATATGTTTACTCTCACTTTGGACTTCCATATCACTGCCAGACTCGTCATACCAGGTCAGGGAAAAAACGTTACAACATTACTGGCATACCATCAAGTACATAACTAAATGTTGGAAAAAGATAACACCACTTGGACTCTGTTTACAGATGGTTATGAAGACACATGCCCTAAAGGCTTCATTCTTGACACAACATCCTATTGTGCTGGTATGCTGTTTTAATCATTTATGCCTCATTTGTCTTCTGGCAGCATTTATTTGACTATTTTGTTGTGTGACATTCTTTCTTTATAATCTCAAAATGTGTTCCTATTAGATGAAGATGAGTGTGCGCTGGAGTCCCCCTGCTCACATTCATGCAACAACATTATGGGAGGTTTTTCATGTGCCTGCCCGTCTGGCTTCACCATTTCTACAGAGACTAACACATGTCAGGGTGAGACAAAAAAGAAAAAATATCCATGTATATAATGGTAACATCCTATTTGAATACATAAAAAAAGAATCAGCTGTTTAAGTCCGCATCTTTGTGATTCTCACATAATTCCTTGCCTCAACTTTAGGCCTTATTCTCTTGTTTCTGTTTCAGATATTGACGAGTGTTCCCAAGGCTCCCACATGTGCCACTACAACCAACAGTGTGTAAACACAGTGGGCACATACCGTTGCCAGGCAAAGTGTGGACCAGGATTTAAGCCCAGCATCACAGGAACCAGCTGTGAAGGTAAGTGCCTGTCTCTCTTTGATTACTGTCTGCACAACATTTCATAAGAGGAATTTATCAGCACACAGTATATTGCTTATTAAGACTGATGAAGTCATACGTGCTAAATTTGTGATTCAGATGTGGATGAGTGCCAGGAATCTGCTGTATCTCCCTGCCAACATCAGTGCCTTAATACTTTGGGTTCCTACCGCTGCATCTGCCATCCTGGGTACCAGCTGTCTGGACATCGCTGCATTGGTCAGTAAGCTCATTATTTAATGTTCAAAGGCTAAATTGTCTTTAAAAGTATCAAATCAAATAATTACAATTGCACTTTTACATGTTTGCATTTTTACAGATATCAATGAGTGCATGAGAAATGTATGTCCAGCTCACCAGCAGTGCCGTAACACAGAGGGTGGATACCAGTGTTTTGACAGTTGTCCAGCTGGAATGACTACAGCAGAGAATGGAGCCTGTGTGGGTTAGTGGCTGTCATACTGTATTTGTATCCACTTACATTATTTAAACATAAATAAAACATTTCTATAATTTGTTTAGATACACAGCATTAGCTCAAGTCAAGGTTGGATTTCACTGATTACTTTCTTCTGAGGAACCGATTTGTAAGTTGCATGATGCCAGTTCAAATTTTGCAGGACTGGTTTTGAGCAGAAAACATGGTAGTTTTTATGTATTTATTTTGTTATTTGATAAGATTTTTAAAAACTTATATAAACTTGAAGAAAAAATATTGCCTTCTATGTACATTTCTTATTAAATCCTGTCTTCATCTGCTTATTTTTCAGATATTGATGAATGCCAGGATGGAAGTCACATGTGTCGCTACACTCAGATATGTCAGAACACAGTGGGAGGCTATGGTTGTGTTTGCCCCAGAGGTTACAGATCTCAGGGAGTAGGGCTTCCTTGTCTGGGTAAAACACATTTTTTGTGTTTAATAAAACACCTCAATGCCCTGAGCACACATAAAAACTGACCTGAAGTTGATTTTTATCTTCCAGACATTGATGAATGTCTGCAAACGCCAAATCCTTGTGCCTACCAGTGCCGTAATGTGCCTGGGAGCTTCAGGTGCCTGTGTCCACCAGGAACTGTGCTGCTTGGTGATGGGCGCTCCTGTGCGGGACTGGAAAGAGGGAAGACCTTCACTAATGGCACCAGAGTCAGGGCAAGACTCCGCCCACAGCTGGTGTCATCCGTCGGCAGGCCAATCCTCTCCCGATCTAACGTAGTACCTCGCATTACCAGACAGAGTTGTCCTGTTGGGTATACCAACAGAGATGGCACATGTGTTGGTAAGTTTTAATAAAAGCTACTCTCCAAACAGATGTGATATTGGAAAATAATTTTTCGGGAAAAGAAACAAGACTCCAATAGACTACTGCCAGCATCTTGATTATTTGTTATTTTCTGTACAGATGTGGATGAGTGTCTGTCAAGGAAGCCATGCCAACATGAGTGCCGCAACACCATTGGCAGCTTCCAGTGCCTGTGTCCTCCAGGATATCAGCTCTTGCCCAATGGGAGAAGCTGTAAAGGTAATAATATCCCTACAGACTTTACAAACAACCACTCTTTTGAATATTACCAAGTTATGCTAAGTTTTTATCCTCTTTCTCTGATATTAGACATTGATGAGTGTGTCGAACAAGGCATTCAGTGTGGACACAACCAGATGTGCTTTAATACCAGAGGGGGATACCAGTGTCTGGATACACCCTGCCCTGCATCCTACCAGAGTGGACGGAGCCCTGGGTAAATTGCATGAATAATAAGTATTGTACAGTGTTTAAATCAAGTTTCAGATACTGCGCATGTTCAAATATATATATATATATATTTTTTTGTGACTGTGATACATTTTCTCTTTCCTGATGGTGTTTAAAGGACCTGCTATAGGCCCTGCTCTCTGGATTGTGCCACAGAAGGCTCTCCTCTGCTTTTGCAGTACAAGCTGCTCACTCTTCCCTCTGCCATACCAGCCAATCACAATGTGGTACGACTGTCAGCATTCTCAGAGTCTGGCATCTTGCAAGAGCGTACTTCCTTTACAATACTTGAGCAAGAATCAGAATCAGGTGTGATGGGCCAGGTGTTTGGCATCAAAGACGAGGCTGGCAGGGGGATCATCTTCACTCTGCGGGTTCTGGACAGACCAGGACTGGTTCGACTTAAGGTGCAGGCCACCACCATCTCAACACACGGTCGCATTACCTACCAGAGCATCTTCATCATCTACATTTCCATCTCAGAGTACCCCTACTGAACCAACGTGCTCATTTACATATGACTCAGTCCTCTAGTGGCTTTTGGTTGCCTCTCCTTCACAAGGCACCACCACAAAACCATTCAACTTCAAGAAATTAGGCTTTGCAATGTAACGTTAACATACAAGCTCAGGTGGACATGGTTAGTAAGTGGATCTCGTGAAAATATGTATCTTGATTTGTGACTAAAGTGTCATAGAGGGAAAATGGGAAAAAAAATCTTGCCCTTTTAATGTCACCTTTGGTGGGTTTTTGTGATGTGATCAGAGAGCTGAACATCAAATGGTGAAGATATCCCAAATGACAAAATTGCTGTATGCTATTTTTTTTGGAAAAAAAATATCTAGAGTGAGGCTTTCTAATTCATATCTGAGGATGCAGAAATCAAACACTGAAGATATTTAGTGTCCATCAACAACTAATTATTTTTTTCTGAATGATCTGCCCTTTTTATGTTAGATTCAAATGATGAATATCTAATTTTGGGATAGAGATATTCTCATAAAAATATGTCTGTAGCCTGCACTTGGATATTCAAGTCAACTGCAAATCTTTCGACAGCTATGAAATTGTACAATGTCTCCCCTATTATTTATTTAAGTCATTTGAACACACCACTGGTTTACTCAGCCTTCTATCATAGAAGGTTTGATATAACTTGTATCTACTGGCGTTGTATTGGCACATGGTAACAGTGGCTTATGGCTGTCTAGCAAGTGTGTATTAGTGTCTCATTCATTTTATGCGTTTTTGTACCCTTTTATAACAACTTTTGTCACATTAAGTGTAAAGGTGCTATTCTGAATGTACTTGAGTGTTTTGAATTTGCGTGAATGGTGCTGGTGTTACAAATAATACAGGCAGTTATATAGAAAAACTAACTACAGAATTTGGACTGCATGTATAGTATATGCAGAATGACATTAGCTACAAAATAGCATGTGTTTTCTGCATTCATGATGCTTTACACACCCTAGCTGTTGTTCGGTAATAAAACATGTGCCATTGATATTCAAATCCAGGACCAGAAGTTACCTGAAAACCATAAAATGCCCAAAACAACAGTGAAATGTTTGATCACTATGATAAAAAAAGAAAAATCCCTGTTATTGTAAGAATGTCAACTATTTGTACAAATAAAATGGACAACACTTCTGCTTTTGTCTATTCCTTCTGCACCACCACTGTCTCAGTAAGTTTTGATTCTGATTGTGCAGCTTACTGCAGCCTAACATTTTGTAAACTCATCTCACAGCTGACAGCCAATCCTGCTGCTTTTATTAGCCAAAGCGGGAGCACATTCACAACTTGACTTGTTACCTCGGGCAAAAATCTGGTCTTCAGATTATTGCACAGGAATCTGGTGTTTAGATCATTTCTGCCACAGCTGACTTTGACACAAACCTTCAGTTGGGCTAAAATAATCATTTCCTTATTACGGCTCTTTCTCTGTGTTGCTATCCCTCCTGTTTATTCTCAGAAACCCAATAGAACGTCTGTGTAAATGACAGAAAATATACAGATGGATGACAAGTCAAAACCGAGCTAAAGTGTCATCGTAATTCTGGCCCAAATACTTGCACTAATGTTACAAATTAATAGAACTTTTCTGGAAACAAAGAACAGTTCTTCAAAAAGATGTTCATTTGATGTTTTGATGAGGGTGCACATTGTCTAAAGAGTGGATCTATAATTGGGTAGAAATCTGTTGACTATGATTCACATAATTTTCATAGTCATACCATTCTGCTGTGCCTTAAGGATGGAGGCATTGTCATCCTGGAAGAGAACCCTGCCTAAAGGATATAAATGCTTCACTGGAGGTGGAAGACGATCTCTCAGTCCAACTTTGTATCAACCTTCCTCTAAGGGCACCTGAAGAAATCAATTAAAATAACGTTTCTCTTTTCATTTGTCACTCATCATACATTGAACAATCAACATATTCCGATTTAGGACAGTGTTCATCAATTAATTTGGTTTAAATATATGTACAGCTTGAAACATTTAAGAACAAAGCACAGACAAAAAGCACAAGCAATAGCTGCACTAAACAATCTTTGTTATATCAACACTTAGTTTCACTCCATCGGAAAGCAGAACTTTCCACTGTGATTTATGTGTTTCACACAGCAGAACAAAGATAAAAGCCCAACAATGGCATACAAATACCAACAATAATAGCCTACTCAGATTGTTCCATATGTATCTGAAACTGCACCCATGTAGGAGCAAAACTATGGAAGGCCAGGCAATTAAAAAGCTTAACTTAAAGAAGCGCCACATGATTTTGGAGATGTAATGACGCTGTATTTACATTACATTGTACACTGATATTGCAATAACATTATTTAGGGAAGCTTTGAGTCTTGTAGCCGTCCTACAAACTGTTGTGAGTTTTGGTTTTGGAGGGAGAAGCACTACAAAGGTTTCTAAATCTATGACATTCAAAAGCAACTACTGCCACCCACTGAAAAAAACAAACACTGTCATGAAAGCGGCTACTTCGGTAAGTAGGTTATTTTGTTGTGTAGAAGAGCATCTCTGGTTATCGTTATGATTATTATCAAATAATCATAACGATAACCAGAATAGCACAAAAAATGATCATGAAAAATGGTCAAACAATGTTAATTCAGAAGTGCCACATTGTCTTGTGGCAAAATTGAATTGATAAAGATATCATTACATAAACTATATTATGACGCAAGCAGTTTGACTTATATTGTAACAAAACCATTCCATATACATCCGGTATTTTCAATAGCGTTACAAAAGTAGCCCACTCATTAAAAAGACACAATGTGGTTGAGATATTCAACAGCAGGCTTTCTGTTGAGACGTTCTACAGCTTCTAACTTTCTCTGTGGGAGATTACTCTACTTGTATAGCCAAATTCACTGCACAGATGTTTTTGAGAATGGTGACTGGTAAACGGTGGATTTGTTTATCGGAGCAGAGCAACTGTCTGGAAATGGTTTAAGCAATTGAAAGTTCACACAAAGTCTTAATGGGCTGATTTTCTGAGTGTGCTGGTGGCATAAATTCTAGATTTGCTTGCATTTTCTAAACACAATACTTAATATCTATTTGAGTACAACAATAAATCTATTTCAGTACAACAATTTCAAAAGACAACATTTATATATGTCACTAAATATTTTTTTAAAGCAACATTTACTTTTTCAGCTCCTTTTATTTTCATTCCTATAGCTTCAGCTGATAAATAGTTTTCCTTTAAAAAATATAATCATTAAGAAAAATATTTATTTAATTTTATCGACTTTTCTATAAATCTATGCCAAATTTATCTTATAACCATATCTATTAATCTCAGATTCATATAATCTAACATTGATGCCATAGCTGTCAAATGCAGGAATCAGTCTAAAAAGGCTTTAAATAGTGCAGTTAACTCACCTCATTTGTGAGTAGAACACGGCATTGAGCAATCTTCCAGACAGGCTGAATCTATGCTCTGAGTGGTTTTGTTTATACATTACTATACACAAAGACTCTTTTCAATTAATAACCAAAGCCTCAAAGTTTTATCAGTCATTGACTTTCATTTATTTGTCTACCAAATATCTCCAGTGAGGTCATTGCTTTAGGTAATACCTAAGCTGCTCAGTAGATGGAGCAGGTTTCAGTTAGTTTCTTTATTCCTCAGGATGTGGAAACAGATACAGATCACCTCTTACGCCAACATAGCTGGTATTGTTGGTTTCTCAGCTGTCGTTGCACTCACATGTTAAGTGGCAGGTTGTAACAACTGACTTAAGACAAAACACAAAAATAACACAGAGTAGATCAAACTTCAGAGAGTCATACATGCGTCTATTTATATCTAACAACACATGTGGCTCCTGAAAGGGTGAGGAGGTTATACAGTTTGGCTTCTGGTATATCAAGCTGTTTTTTTCAAACCGTTTCCCTGAAATGAGTAAGAGAGAATGTCAAAAAAAAAAGAAAAGAAAAAGTGTACTGTTGGAGTACCATTTCAGTGACGTGGACCTGGGCTTCACATAATAGGAATCATTGGTGACTGTGAGGTGACTTATGTACTGTGTGTGGATTTAACATTTCTATAGGTCATCGATGAGCTCATTTTTTCACGTTTTTCATGGCTCAGAAATACAAAATACAATGTGAGATGTTATCTCCAATATATCTAAATCTTTTGTTCAAGTACATCTGCAAACACTTCCTCATCATGTTTTCCATGCTTCTTTCTCATAACTGTAATCTAAACAAACATAAATTCTCTCTGACTCTGGAACATGAGAATTTAATGAGAACAATGTGTGTGCTGTGTCTCTGATGTATAGGAAATAACTACAGCAGCACTGCTACTGGACTTTAACAGACACATGGAAGAAGAACAAGCAGCGGTTGCAAATAGATTATAAAAACATCATTTAAAAAGGAAAACGAAAGAAGCACTGGTTTCTGAGAAAAACAGCAGGACTGCACTCAAACCTGGAGGCAAGTCATTCATTAAGGTTTCATGAAGCTTCACAAATTCCCCGTAACACATGTAAGGCAGACAGAAGGCTGTTTCCCCTTTTCTATAAAACTCTAACTATTAGTGAAAATGAATGTTTAAGGCTGAGTGATGGCTAAAAGTACCATCTCCCCTACTGCTTTACACAGTCAGGATGTCAGTAAGAATGGGGACTTGCTGTGCTCCACTCGCTAATGAGCACAACACTCCTGCCTATTAGTAGGTATAAGCAATGGAGCTCACAGCATAACCATCATTAACAAATTGAATCTGCAAACAAAAGAATTCTTCAAGTCAACGTCTTGTCAAACATTTCACTTTGTCCTAAATTCTGCCTCATATGGAATGGCAAAAACATTCATTTTTAATCATACAGGCTGCTTTCACAGCACACAACACAAACAAGAAAGCTACACTTGTCAGTATTTTCATATAAACAATGATGCAACTGTAAATAATTTGAAATGTTTAGTTTATTCCAAAATATCATCAGCAAATGATTTAGAGCTTCTTGGTTTGGTTTACAATCCACACAATCTCTCAGATCCTCAACACTGTGTCCTGGTACAGGCAGCTATTTTCAGTGGGGAAAAGGAACAATTAACATGTTTTTAACTACCTGATAAGTACTAAACAGCCATATTAAGCAGCTATAAAGAGCAGCATTGAGCATTAAGCAGCTAAAGAGAAACATCTCTCTCCGGAGTGGACAACAGTTGGAGGGAGAATGAATACTAGGCTTACATTTGTCAGCTGGTCAGAAACCTGAAACCAAATGAATGTTGCTGGATATGTGAACAGGCACTGCTTTGTTAAAAGTAAAACCTAATGATATAAGCTCATGTTAGCCTATACCAGGGTTATGTTTTACATCTAGTTCGGCTGTCTAGAAACATCGACAAAATGAGTCAAAGCAGATTTAAACTTTGTTGTTAGTGACTGCAGTTAATCATTTTTACTTTGGTTTTTGTTCACCCAAGAAGTTGGCACACACTTTTCTTAGACATCTTTCGCTGACACTGCACAAAGGGGCATCATTGGAAAAGGGAGACACAAGTGTTTCTTTTTAAAATGGACCAGTAATGGATATGAGCAATGCCCCAGCTTCAGACGGTCATAACTCGCCTGTCTGTAACTGTGAGTGGAAAGACTGAGTAATATGATGATGTGGTGACTGAGAACTAATGGTAAATGTTCAGGAAATAATGTTCAGCAGAGTCTGTGAGCAATGTCAGAGGAATAACTTTAGTCTTGCACAAAATTGCGAGTGCATTTGTACTTGCATCATAGAGTTTATTTCATTGCCAGATTGTTAAAAATGTCTGTCGAGTTGAGAAGAGATTCTCTGGTCCAGAATCAGTTACTGGTGTTAAAATAAGCTCAGAGTGCTTGTCCAATCCCTTCAGTAATCTGTCTATGCTTAAAATGCTGAGCCATATGTCTTATTTATTCACACATGGTGAAGGATGCCAAAAGTCTAAACATAATTAAACTGCACAGCATAGTTACCATTTGAATGTAAAAATGCTGGCAACATATTTGAAAAGCATTAATAGATTTTCCCAACTGACACTCTGTCAACAGAAGTGTGGAGACAAATTTATGACAGTGAGGTATATTTTCCACACAACATATTAAGTATCTTGATTCAAATGTTTCTACTGCCAATACATATAATAATCAATGTACATAGGCAGTGTATTCTTACCCAAGACATTACCCTTTTCCGTGATGATAATGAGTTATAAACAGATGAAAAGGATGAGATGTCAATATTTACTTGCTGCCATAGCAGCAGTGAAAGATTTATGCACAAGGTTTTAAATGGAAAAAACTAAGCAGAAGGGAAAAAAGAACAGTGTGAACAACCTGAGCAAATGATAAGGGTGCAGGTAATTTGAGTGCTAAAAAAGAGGTTGCACATGCGCTTGCTTTTTGGTTCTGTGTAATATAATGCATTTGTGTCATTAAATCTTTTGTGAGTTGGAGAACTGTTGAAACAGCAGAGTATCGACAGAGATTAGTATTTGGAACAGAAGTGACAGAGCATGCATGAGCTCATGGAGATCAGAATTACAGAACCAACATGAAAGAAAGACTGCTTCAATGAAGCGCTAGCCTCAAAGCTGTCTCCCGTCTCAGAGGGGCAATAAAACACGAGCCTGCTGTGTGGCAGATTTCCTTGACATCAGTCTTTTTAACCAGCTTGACAATATTTCCTGCTCACGTAAGGGAACAGCTTGCCAAGAACATCAGTAAGTTTTGGACCAGTGTTTACCTTTTACAGGCCAGTGTGAGACTTCTTATAGCTGTCTGGAGAATATGCCGTCAGTGATATCATCACGGGGATGATGTACTCTAGGAACCACCCACAAAGCTCCTTCCTTTATAACAGCTGCCTATGGGAAATGCAACAAGGACACCAGCTTGTCTGTGTCAAACCAACACCTTCATGTGTTCTGAACATGTTTACTGGAATGTAGCTGTTGTGTGAGTGCATGTGTCTGGTTGAGTTTAATGTGAGCCAGACACTGACTTCATCTCCACAACGTTCACCACAGTAGTTCCATCCATCCTGTATCCAAATCTGCCAGCCAAGTCCTGTTTCCTGCTATTACTCCCTGCGACAGCAGATGGAAAGGGGGGTTTGTATCAGATTAAACATTTGGTAGCTAAAAATGGAAAGAGGTAGAACGACCACCTCATGAACACTTTGGTTGAATTCCATGCACAGTCTCAAAGCTACTGTTTTGGGTATGGTTAAGGAATTACAGATGGAAGAGTTTCTTGCTAATATCCACACTCTCACAAATAAATTAAAACTATTACACTTTAATATAAGCATTTGCAGAATAGTCTAGGGAAAAGAAATTAACATACTCTAGCACACTGCAGAATACACTGATTTGTCCTTACATAATTCCATAACTGAGAATTATGTTAAGACTCTTAGATTTTAGACTAAACAAAATAACAAATACAAACGTAAAGCTACTAAAATGCATGAAATGTCTGAAATGACAAAAGTAAAATATTAAATGAGACAAACCCACAGAGAGCATTAGCACTCTTTGGTTCTATTTTGCGTCTCTCAGCTCACTGTTTTGCTTTAACCGCCACCATTTAATTGTTTTAGTTCCCTCTCGATGCTTCAAAGTCTTTTTCACAATCAGCAACACATAAAAAATTAATAACAGACTTGACCAGAAACACAAGACCAAACAAATGCTAATGAAGTGCGTTTTGTGTAAATGAGAAAATCAGTAAGTTTTTGATAATGAAACGATTGTTCCTAAAACTGGGCGACTTGCCCCTCTGCCACCAAGCTAAACATTTGGCAGACCAAGCAAATGTGCCACCCCCCCCAGGATGTTTTGTGTCTGCTCCATTAGTGAGGCCATAGCCTCTGTTTGCCAGACCCAGAGTTGGTCCCTAATCACTCTGCAGAGACTTGCAGCCCTGACAGGACAGGTAATTGTCAATTTTGCTCCACTGATTACTCTCAGACACAACACATGCTGTGAAGGACTGTTGCCACAAAAAACTTTCTCACGCCAACACCAAAGACCCCAATAGCAAGATAAGGAACATGCTGCACACTTTACCAGTTAAAATGACAGTTAAAATGTCAGCATGTTCTACAGAAAGTATATTGGTGAGATTCTGTCTTTCCATCCATCCATCCAGACGGCGACAGTGCTAACCAGTTTCTGTCTTTTTTCCTCAAAAATAAAATAATTTTGATGTAAACTATGAAACAGAAATTAGTAACTCATATCAACAATCACAGGCTGAGTAACAAAGCAAATAACCTTTTTGTAAAGACTTTCATTTTAAGAAGTATAGAACATGTATAAGTATATAGAACATGGAAAAGATGATACTGTGCTCTAAGCTTGAAAGTTCAAACTGAACTCGTGTTCCCTGTTTTCAACCAGATGCTTTGCTAACCCACGTCTGTAATCACACAGTTGTAAAATGACATTTTAAAGTTCAAGTTGCTTGTTTCAAGTGTTTCCACAGCTGTTCCCCCATCTCCACACATCAGCAAGAACAGAACTTCTCAACTTCAAGATATGCTCTAATACACAAATGTATGCAGTTTAGTCAACACCAACAAGTTGCAACTGGCAGGATGAGACACTCCTTCCACTACATTTGCAGGCTTGGAATTGGATGAGATGGAAAATCATTGTTATAAAAAGACTTGAGACACTGAGGTAAAGGAAAAGAAAAGACTGCCCATATATTGGCTATGGAGTAAATATAGTCATGACTTTGAACAACATGTTGTCTCACGATTTGACAAAAGAGGGAAAATCCACTTTCCCGTTTCAAACAATAATCACATTACTTCTTTATTACTTTGACAACTAAATAGTAAAGTGTAGTAATGGTCACATGCTTCAAGAGAGGCTCAGAAAGGGAATGCCATAATATGTTCCTGAGCTCCACTTTATCAGCAACACTTGTAGCCAAAGCCTGTTGTTTCCTGTCAGACACTCCATAGATCACCAGCAAATCTGTGAAGCTAGTGTAAAATGGAGGGTTACATCAGTGGATGCACTCCCTATTGAATTGCAACTACAGAATTACGTCATAAGAAAAGAGGGGGCCTTATGTGGGTCCAATAAAGGCATATTTAACCACTTCTAAGAATCATTCAGTGCAGTATATTTTTTTAGAGGAAGACTGAGGGAACCAAAAGACAGCATCCCACGCTGAAAATAATGCTTGTGTTGGCAGCCCCTTTATTTAGTTATCTCTTGCTTCACATTCACATCTTGTACTTTGGCTCCATTTGGCAGTTTATGTGTGTCTAGGATGCACTGGATTAGGGTTTTTCTTCATGGAACTGGGAGGGCTTGTGACTTGCTTTCAGAGCAATGTGAATTCTTACGGTGTGACCCCAGGAAATGGGGTTGCACTGGTGGCCTGACAGCCATCCATCAATGCTTGTGTCCTGGGACACACTTTCGAGCATGGCTACACGTTGCTCTCTGGCTTTCCTCTCAGCACTGACCATTTCATGCTTCTTGAAATCCAATACATACTTAAATTTAGCTTGTCCTCCCCACATTTTACAACACAGACATGGCCAACAAATACCCATGACTTATGAGACATGGTAGTTAAAGGTTGTTATATGAAATATCACTGCTCATGTCAACAAACTGGAACTGCTTCACTGTTTCTTTGTCGTTGCATATAACACAGAAGCAGCAAGTTATCAGAGTGATGACCACCTAAAAAAAGAATGATAAATGGATGTCAGCTGTAGGTGATAAATCAGCATGGCCGAGTAATGCACTTGGCATTTTTATATTTTAAAGAACTAGTTAATACTGCTTGTGTCTAAAACCTTTCTACAGCTTTCAGGTTAGTTCCTGAACACAGCAAACAATGTCTTCTGAGAAGCTGTTTGCTGCAAGGTGTGTGTATGACATTGTATTTTTGTTTCTTTTTCCAATATTGGAAAAGTCTATGAATCAAACACTGGAGCAAAGTACACCACGACAACAGTGAGGAATTTGACATGAACAGTATTTGGATTTTTTTTTTTTTTAATTTCTTGCGGAACCAGCTGTCAGTATACGTCCGGGAAGCAGACACCCTCTCTAACTTTAAGATTAGGCTTAAAACTTTCATTTCTGATAAAGCTTCTAGTCAGGGATGACTCAGATGATGCTGACACATCCCATTATTAAGCTACTATAGGCCTAGACTGCTGGGGGGCCTCCTATGTCACACCGTTCCGCACTTTGCTCTCTTTTTTCACCCTTTTATTTCCTCATATGGCATTATGTACATTTGGCATTATTGTTGCTATGAACTGTTTGTCTGTCTCAACAGGTGTCCTTTGAATGGTGTTTGTTGTTTGGTGTTTGGCTTGAATTGGAATGTATCATTGAAGTGCCTTGAGATGACATTTGTTGGGATTTAGGGAACATATGACTAAACTGAATTGAATTGATTTACCCAGTTAGCTACTGACAGCTACTCAAGAACAGTTATTACCACAGATGAGCTGCAGTGTAAGTGGAGACTATTATTATTATTTCTCAACTAAAAAAGTCAGAGAAGGGGTTTTTAATATGTGTGTCCTCTTATATTAAACTAGTATTGTGGTGCCAAAAATCTAACTACAAATAAAGTAGATCCAACAAGCAAAGCACCTAAGTTACAAAGCTTGCATTCTACCAAGAGATGCTTTAGTAAATAAAATCATAATCAAACTGATAGCTGAGTAGTCATAGCTTTACTGTATGCCTCTACTGAAAAAAGAAAAAAAAGAAAACCGCCCAACGTCTTCTGCAAATTCAATCAACTGACAATAATCAAAAACAGCATTCCGTCCACCTACTCTTGAGAAACACCTGACTCATCAAAAGTTTGGGGCCAGAATCTGTGCAGCTAATGCTAACAGAATGACTTCATCCTCCCACGTCATCAAATCTGAAAACATGCTACATTCACACAATTGTAGCTTTATCAAAACATCATGCACACACAAAAAACAAGAATGTTTGCACAGTTGCACCGGTGATTCCAGTAAGACTAGGTAGTCACATAGACTGCTGAAATAGCGACTCATTTGAACATGTCAAGAATGGCTAAAACCTAGTCACATTTGTTCAAAACTCCTCCCCTTTGCAGAGCTGAATCTGCAAAGCACTTCATAGAAATAGTTTTACCTATCTAATTTATTACTCAGAAATAAACAAAACTGTAAAATGACTGAAGAATTATAGCCTGGTACATTATCACAAGTTTAAGCTGTTAAATTCCTTAAGAGTATCATGAAACTTGGCAGACTCAGTAAAGGCTGTATAATCTGAGACAGAAGTGTTTTAGCCAAACCTTATAATACAATTCCCAGCAAGTCAAAGACTCAGTTTTACAACCCTAATTGATTTTCTCTTTTGCAAAGAAGGCATCCAAAGCTAGGTCTTCTATGATCATTTGATACACACCATGTGTGCTGACACAAATCCTGTTCTTTTACAAGCTCCATGCCGGTTAGTACTCCAATGAGCTCCAGTAAGACTGAGAGGCAAGAAATTCAAGATGCTTTTCTATGTGTTTAAAGAAATGGAAAGTTTTAGGTGTTAGATTCTAAACAAACAAGTCAAGTATTCTGACCTGACTTTTACTTTACTCTCTGGGACATTCCTCCAAAATTACCTCATTGGGGACAGCAGGCCTGGAAAGCAATAAAATCTGTCTCAGCAGAGATTACTTTTCCATCAGCTCCCCCAGCTTCATTGTTCAGGGTCGAGGTTCAAGCTTGCAGTGTGGGACCCCCTGTAGTAGCTTCATAGGGTAAATAGGTTGTAACAACTTCTACTGCTCAGGGATAAACTTTCACTTTTTCTACAGTTAAAACTTGATAGTGACTATAGGCTCACATTTTACACTAGGGCAGCAACACGTTTGATCAGGTTGGTATAAAGCAAATCAGAAAAAAGTAACTCTATAATCAGTAAAAAAATAGGCATACAGGATGCAGTCTGAACAATAGTAACCCTTTTCACATTGCCAGCGAACTTCACCGCTCTGTTTCTAAGGTTTAGATGAGAACTGAGGGCAAAGTTATTGTGCCTCTCAGCCAGTTTACAAATGAAGTCACAGTCATACTCTTATGTGAAAGGGAAAGCCGGCACGCCAGAACACGCCACTCTAGGCATCGAAACTGTTTCCGCTCCTCCGTGTCTGCCACAATTTGAAAGAAGTCACCAAAGCGATGCTATGCCACCTTTGTTATATAAACCAGTATCTGTGTGACAAGAGCCAGTAAAAAAAAAAGTCAGGCCAGTGGTTTGGGTATATTAAATATTTTCTTTATAACTGAATACACAAGCGTACACAATATATAGAAAGAAAACTTATTCAGTGCAGCTTAATCCCAAAAGGAAAAATGACAGCTGTGTCGATGTATACCTTTTTATCCTTCAAGAAATACTGTTAATGAGGCATGAGAATGATCACAAAGCCGTTCCGCAGCAGAACAAGAATTCCAGATTTTAATTTCAACTGAATACATGCTGTTGTGAGAGCAGCAGTGTCTATAGACCTAACCTAAGGAGGGTTGTCTTGCTTTGTACTGGTGTTTAACATGTGGAAAATGAAATGAGAAGGTTTGGCTAAAAACTAAAGAAAAACTGTGCTAAAGGAGATATATCACAGAATAACTTGGCCAGACAGCTATCTTTTACTGACTGCCTCTTATGATGAAGTCAAAATAGCTAACTAATAGCAAGTTGGCAACAAAAAGTTATAAACACAAAGTGAATGTATTTACCACTGACGGTAAATTTGTGAGGCAGTTACAAAAACATGTCATAGGGGAAATGTAGGCAGAGAATCTGTACAGAATTTTACTAGAAAAGCTAGTCTTTTGGCTAATCATACTGATAATGAAGCTTGTGTAAGCATTGAAAAGTTTGGGCGGTAGCATAGGGCTCAACACTAGTTATTACATCATTCTGGAACGTTAACTGGGCAGACCATAAAACAGACTAGTGTAATGATGTCTGTCTGTGGTTCTGACCTTTTAATGGCAGTGCTTTGCTTGTACAGAGGAAATAGCTGAAACAGTATTGGAGCACTTGTCAAGACAAAGTATTGCTACGAAGTAGATGTAAGTAACGACTGAAAAACATTAGGTAACTGTTCAACTCTTTCAGTTTCCACAGAGCTGTAAAATGGTACAAGCATAATGTTCTGTGTATAAAATAAGCCTCCATATAGGCTTACCTCGTGTGCTGATGTGGTCCAATATAGCTATATCGGAATACCCCAGTAATTATTGTACTTTATTCACTCTGTTTTATTTTTTTTATAATCAAGTATGACATCTGCCATAAACAGTTATGCCAATGAGGGCAGAAGTGTCTGTCTAGCGCAATATTCTAAACATGAAGAGATTTGAGTTAGTACAAAGAAAAGCAATACCCTCACATCATCCAGGAAAGAGTACAACAACAGGGTTTTTGGAAAAGACATCGGCTGCATTGCTCTAATGTTATAAAATTTTACTTGTGAGACAAATCATCTGAAAGGGACTCTATTGTTCCAGTATGCGACTGACTGCCAGCTCTGTGAAAGGAAAGTAGTAAAATGTTTCATTTGATTGCTGTTGCCGGATGAATATAACTTTCGAGCATTTTCAGCAGCCGTTTTATGTCAGTGTCAGACCCACAGCAGTGACACGTGGCTTGCATAATGTCTTGTCAAAATGCTAATAATCATGACTATGTGCTTTGCTGCTTGGAGGAAATTATACACTTTACACTCAAAAGTGTGCACTGTACACATTAATCAACAGGAAGGAAGTCAATGAAACAGGAGTAGCATTTCAACAGTGAACAGTGCACTCTTCAGAACTGGCTTCACATCGCAGCACACTTTGATAGGAGTGCATTTGAATGGACTGCCACAGTGAAGGACTGAGGGGATATCGGGATATTTTTCCAAGGCATTTATTCATGTGGTATCTGCAGTTAGATTTGTGCCTGTTCAACTCACACAAAAAAATTCAATCTGAGGGTCCTCTCTTTCATAATCACAGCTTCAACAAAGAAGTGGAAGAACTAACATACTTGAAAGGTTGTGTTGAGGAAAGGTTTCCAAGATAAATTTCCAAACTAAACATTCTAGTGCTGATCCAAATCCAAAATCAGAGTGCAGACCTAGTCCTATGATGTAGTCTGACCGGACAGTAAAAAGAGCGTGCAGACAGTCGGCCAAATTATGATCTCAACACTGGCCTCTGAAAGCAGCCTGTGCTGAGAGTGTACTAACTGCATACATGTGTTTGTTCAGAAGGGTCAGGTTATTAGACTTGTCTCGTGTTCTGATGTGGTCCAAGAAATGCCTCACTGCTGTACCAAAGCTATGTTTAGGTTACAGCAGTAAACATTTTGTAGCCAGATTTTAGCTCACTTAAAGACCCATGGTATACATCCCATATAAAATCTTTCCCACAGCATCTACTCATTAACTGTAAAACTCGAAATTACATTTTATCATTAAGCAATGTTGAACCCAGTACACTGGAATCTGAACTGATCATTGCTGCAACAATTTCCAAGAACTTGATCTTATGTAACTATCCTCTAAGTTTTAGGCAGACCTGTGAAAAACTGAAGTAATGCTCTACCTTGGCAGCTGAACCACAGCACAACACAATTTGCTGCACATTATCTCATCCAGTGGAAAAGCAATTCCAGTTTATGCGGTTCGTTTAGTTTTCTCCTGTGAAACTGAGGTCTGTCATTGGAGTAAGGGCAAGGAGCATGCTTTAATCTGGAAAATATTATTGGGGGTGGAAGAACATGGGAAACAATAACAGTAGAAGGATTCCTCTTCCATCCTCTGGGTTCTGTGAATTGGAGATATGCTTTAGTCTGCAATTTTACCTCACCACAGCTACCCTCTTGGCCCCCATCCTTTCCTACTCTTTTTCCATCTCCCTCTAAACGCAGACATACGTCCTGGCCAGCAGATGAGCTAGAATAGCTGGAAGAGCAGGAATCCCACAGGTAACATTTTGGACAGTTAGTTCTTACTTTAATAAGTTGTGCTTTCCCCAGATCATTTAAAAGATTAATGTTCATTCAGCTTTAAGCTGTCAGGTGACTCTACCATCCTCCTGCTCGTGCAGTTGTAATAGAAGACACTAGTGTGTCATAAGGTCTTGCAGCTCTGCATGGAAAGTTTCCCGTGTTCAGTCAAAAACTTGCTATTCACACATGGAGAAGTAATCACAACAAATGGACCAAGTAGGCCTTCCTTCAAAGCAGGATGATTCCCTTCTGTTTTAGACATTGAGACAGCCAAAGCTTTCCGGCTCTTGATTAACTACTGTTTTCACAGAGGAAACCATAACAAATGATTTGTAAGCTGTTGTCTAACAGAAGTCACCACAGGGACAGTATCTCTAAAATCTAATCCACATTTGCTTCCTGCTGGGGTGTATTGTGGAAAATATCCTATGAAAAGATACGGCTATCAGGAGAAGAAATGATGTGGAAACACTCTTATGCTGAGTGTGTATATGACTGAATAATAGACTGAGTAGAATATTTGTGGATATCTTTAAAATAAAAAAATCTATAGATAACTGAACAGTGTTGGTGTTTAATGAAAACCTTCAGGTGAACCTGGTTTTATCAGCCATATTCTGTGAGGCTACAGTAGACTGAAAGATGAGGGAAATGTTTTTCAATGTAAAATGAATTATGTAACCTAAGATGATCAAAGCTGAATGGCATGAAAGTAGCTATAGCTATATGTTGTCATAGCTATACTTCAAAGTATAGCTATGACAACTCCATACGCCATTTCATTGTATCAAACCTCATGGTACCTAAGGGTATAAAGGTTCTCACTTACAGGCTTGCAATCCATCCATCCATCCATTTTCATCCGCTTATCTGAGGTCGGGTTGCGGAGGCAACAGGTCCAGGAGAGAAACCCAGACATCCCTCTCCCCAGCCACACTCTCCAGCTTGTCCTGGAGGATCCTGAGGCATTCCCAAGCCAGAATGAATGTCCTGGATCTGCCGTGGGGCCTCCTCCCAGGCTTGTACTGCACCATTATATATAAGGCCACAACGTGTTCCTCTTATCAGTACAACTGCATAAAGACCATAACTTACTTTAGTGTTATAAATTAACAACGTGAAGTACTAACTGAACTTGTTGTCACGTCTCTGGCTGTGTGTGACTAGGGCACATTATATTATGGTTATTAAGGCATAGAAACATGGTTACTCAGTGTTTCACATTAGGTACTTAACCCACACAAGGTCTAAAGTGGAGTGTGGCCAAGTGCCAAGTTTCACAGACTAAACTTGTGATCTTTTACGTCTCAAAGAAATTTGAGTAAAGCCTTCCTTTACAGCAAATAACAAAGAGAGTTGTGTTTGTTGCTGCACTTACTTTTAGCGTGCAAAAGTTAAACATTCTAGGAAAAATGCTTATTTACTTTGTGACTCTTGCCCCGACTGGTTGAGGCAGACAGCAGCCCACCCTGAGTCTGATCCTGTCTGAGGTTTCCTCCCCTCACTGCTTCCTCACACTTGTTCACGGGAGGTTTCTCTCTTAAAAACTGTGTGCTCTTGACCTTGTCGGTTTCCAATCTGTTTTTGTCTATCAAATTTGTTAATACAATATTTTTAATTCAATTTAATGTGATTCAGAAAACTTAGTGTTGATCTTTTGTTGTGCAGACATGTTCAGTGTTTTCTTAACAGCAGTTAGTAATGCAAAATCCACAGCATATCCAGTTACTGTTAATGGTGTGTTTATCTGTGATCTCTATCATCCAGTGAAATCTGGAAATTTCATGCAACAATATTTTACTTGTCAGGTATTTTCAGGCTAATAGCTTATATAAAATGCTACATAATGGTTCAGTGATGAAAGCCAGGAATGAGAGCCACTGTCACTGCTTGCATCCTGTAAATATTATTCTTTTGCTTTCTGAATTGAAAGTTGACTATGTGGTTCAATGATAAGAGTGAACCTGATACTTTCATGCTCTCCCCTCCAAGCCTTCTTTCTCTTCCTCACGCTTCCGCCTGCATTTAACCTTTCCATTACGTCGCCTCTCATTTTCAAAAGGGTGCCACCATTCATTGCTTCTATGGGGCAGGCTCAGACGCCCACCTGCCGAGAGCTTTGCCAGGATCTGCTCCAATCATAATCCTGGCGTCCTTGGAGACTGAGTCGGCGCCAAAGTTCCTTAATGTGACAATAAACCGCTTCGTTTTACATGAGTGGCGAAGTTCCTCCCAGTTGAATATGAATTTACTACGTTTCATTTTTACTGTGTGCTATTTCTTGGGAACAATTTAACATCATATTCTTGCAGCAAGTTTGAGAAATCAGAATTTGCCCACATTTACCACTGATTTTGTCAGCTATTTAAGAAGTGGAAATGTCTGATTTCACATGCTGTTGAGGCCACCCAATGGAAACATTAGTCATGGTCAGATTAGCGACAGGAGCTCACGGTGATGGTGAATTTTTTTTGAATGAAACCCCTTATTTGGAGACCAGGAACTTATTTGAGCCACCGACCTTCAGCAATTATAAAGTTTCACAAAGATTCTTTGTGAAGCACAACGGCTCCTCTTGAGGCTTGTGGTGACCCACATATTACTTAGACTCCTTGTTATTTTCTTGAAGTTTTTCCTTTAAATTGTCACCTTCAGTCAACAGACCAAAACACAGTGGGGAATAGAAGGAATATGGAGTATAAAAATCATGCTGTAACTTTTAATTCAAAAGTGCTTTGGAGGTTATTGGCAGAGTTACTGATTACTCTAACACATTTAAATCCTTGACAGAATTGCCAAGAATTTAATATTTACAGCAGGGTCAACATTTATGGTAGGGTCATGCAAACACACATGCTTTGTTGAAGCTCAGGGATGGAAAAGGCCACACTTGACTGAATTTGGTCACATAAACTGGAGCAAGTATTCCCAGGGAGTTTCAGGTCAGTGGCTCTCTTTTGGAAACCTGCTTATTAAGTGAGATTTTGTTTTTAATAAAAAGCAAAGATGGATAAAACTGAGAACAAAAGACACAATTCATGGATCAGTCTTGATATGTGGGTTGTGCTTGTTCATTACATCAGCTTTTTTTGAAAGATGCAAGTGATGAGACATGTTGTTCATAAACAGCAAATTGGGTGTTAAAATTTTCAGTGATAGTTAAATGGAATGCCGGTATTTTTAAACCTAGACCTTATTTCTGGCATGAAATACGTTTATCTACTCACCGAGAACAGTTTGGTGAAAATCGGCGTCCTTCGAAAGCTATTTAGAAAACTCGCGATCGGCGTATATACATATAGCGGAGTTAATGGGGCAGGGACGATGCAGCCTCTAAACAAGGCATTATCTGTCTTTATTTCACCAATACTTTAAGAAGAATGACTGAACGAACGTGTCCTATTGCTCTGTTAGCTCATAGGTGCTGTTATGTGGCTACTTGCAGCTATAGGAGAGCTAATGGAGGGATTTCTACACAGGCACTCTACTGGGACCACTACATCCACATGCCCCCCTGGAGCACAGTTTATTTACTCCTTTCTCTGTCACAGTCAGCTAACTTCACACAGAGTTTGCTACTGCTAGTTTTGTGCAACATGGCGGGATATTTGTCAAATTTTGACCATGTGAACGACGACTTTGAGTAAGATGGACGTTCTTACCGGACTGAATGAGCTGTGCTGCAGCCATGTGTGTGAATGAAGTGGTCCCAGTAGAGGTGAAATCCGGTGAGTAGATAAACGTATTTCATGCCAGAAATAAGGTCTAGGTCTTACAAATACTGGAGTTCCCCTTTAAGTGGCTTGCACTTTATGGTACCAAATCGAATGAAAACCGATTCATTTAGGGTGACAAACAAAATTCATGTGACATTTTTATTTAATAAAAAAAATAAAGAAAGCAAGATTTTAAGAAAAAAGAGTGAAAAAAAGAGTGAAAAAATTAGAAAGTGCCAGTCTGGGTATTCCAAGTTATTTTAGCTCATACATAAAGTTGTAAAGTGCTCAAACCTTTAGTAGCTATAGGTTCTTCACAATCATTATAAAGCCAATAGCTTTTTTTTCTGATTGCTCAAAAACTGATCCCAACAGTCAGCTGCCATGATCCACTGATCAGCGATTATGATAACTGATAACATCAAATACATGTTAAGAGGGGCACTACAAGTCAAAATTGTGATGTTGAAGACCAAGAGAGTATTTGGTGGTGTTCATACTGTAATTCATCAGTAATTCCACAAACAGCAGGTTAATAAGCAATAGTCTCCCCTTTGGAAGGATGCCTTTCCAATTTTTCCCCAAGCTGTTTTTTATGCAGAACCTCAGCCATCAAAGCTTGCAGACCTGAAATTAAAAACATACAGTTACAACAAAATACACCCTGCTATCCTGGCTGAGAGTAGAAGAAAACTGTTTTGAACTCCTGCATAAACACAAATTTTACTCTGAAATCGACTGGGTAATAAATTATGAAAACAAACGCCCAGTTAGATTGTAAGAAAAACAAATTGAAGCCATTTAAAGATTAATCACTGCTGTAATAAAACAAATCTGTCACAAAATAAACGTGGGATGACTGCATTAACATAATAGTTATCCAAGATAAATGATTTGCTCAAAGAATGACTTGAAGATGTAAACTTTCACTGCTACACAGGCTTAATCAGATGTGTTCTGCAGTGTGATTGTGTAACAATCGGTACTTTCAACACTAGCAAAGCTCTATAGGGAGTACTTTGCATTAGCTCAATAGTTATTTTGCGGAATAAAAGAAAAGACTGAATCTATTGCTGACATAATCCACAGACACAATCTTCACGGTGAACTGGGCTTGCAGAAACCTGAACTGACAGCCTCCACTGTTGGCAGAGCTGCACACGTTTACTGTGAACTCTTCAGGACTCAGCATGAGCTTTGCCAGGCCATCGGTCTGTTCGCTTTACAGTTCTTCCCTTATAGTATCCACAGAAAAGTATTCCCACTGTACCCCCCCACACACATAGGATCACACATTGTCATATTTTCAAGATTACTTTTTTCTAGCACAGCACTTTATATGTTGTTCCTTACTGCTTCCATGGCTCCAATATCACAGCACCTGCACAAGCCTTTATGTTCAGAATGTTTTCCTTTGGATTCTTTCCAAATGACGTAAAGAAGACCAGACTTGTAAACGGAATGTCTGGAAACCACATGATAAATCTTAAGCACTCATGAAAAATAGGTAATTTAAACTTGTTCTTTAAATTCCATGCTACAAGGCATGATGTCAAAAGTTGCATGTTGGTTAATGAGTAAGGTTGGGGTGTAATTCTTATACGGAAAGAGGCTGCAAACAGGCGACTAACAGGAAAATGTAGAAACTTCAGGATTTTTTAATATATACTAGTAAAAGTTGGTCACATGCTGCAAAATATGGCCAGATCCTCCTAATGTAATTTGCAGCTAAGGCATTGTCAGCAATGCACTTTTAACTCACTGCGTGAATTATGATGAGTGAATTTCAGACAAGGCCACACATGCAGCTCATATTTTCAACATCAGTCTAATGAAGTCTGAATGAAATTCTGTTCGTCTGAATTCTCACACGTTGCATATTTACTGGTCTCAATTGGTGGTTTCTGCAACTGTTGGGGTGAGCTTGACAAAATCCTGAGCCAGCCCCATTCTTTCCACTCAGATCATAAAACTCAAAATTTTCCTACCAACAGAACAGCCCTTGTAGGTCTGGCCATCACGCACAATGAGTTCTGATGAAAATGTGAATGTTTATGTTTGTGTTTTTTTACACCATCTGATTCATAATGTAGCCAGATAGGAAAAAGTCCCCAACAACAGTTTATACCACTGATTTTATGTGTTGAAAACGTCTGTCATGACAGACAGACGGGGACTGCCACATAAACTCATTGTCCAAATTATATTTTGCTAGGTACAGAGAGGGAAGGTTTGGAGAACGATATTATTTACTGATGGGATCACTGTGATTCCTCTGAGAGAGGATGGTCATATGCCAAATTAAGATGACCCATGATACAAAGTCATTAGATTGCCCAACACTGCTCGATACATTCTGCAGACTGCCAACTAAAACACAAGCTCGTTACATCTCATCCCTTTCATTAAAAAAAACAAAAGAAAATACACATTGTTATTATGATGACATTATATAATATTGACTTACTTGTATTACTTGCACTGGCAGTTAAAAGTAAAAGTAAATCTAGGCTAAAATTACTAGCAATTACAGCCATTAAGAGGTTGAAAGAGAAGTAATTTAATTTCCAATCAGTCTGTCATTTAAGCAGAGGTGAAGTCACACTCCATTGAAACTGATATCCATCACTTTTCCTTCTCAGCCGTAACTTTAAGTGATTACATGGAAGTAAGCTGCTGGAATTCCTACTTTAGACTTTTAGTTATCGAAATTCATTTAGCATTACCTCAGCATAGGCTCATACGGAATTCACCATCATCAGATTTCAACTACAATGAAATCCACTTACTTTGTTCTATGTATTTCTCTAACCTCGAAGGCAGAGCGACCAGGCAAAGCGGGGCTTATGTTATTATTTGTCTAGTCTATTTGGAATTTGCAGCACTTAAAACAATAAGTGGGACTATATCATTTTAGCTTAAAGTGAGCTCACGTGGTGCATTTTCCTAAATAAGGCTTGTGTTTCGCTGAATCACAACAAACCTACTGACACACTGTACAAAAAACTGGGGTCAGGCTGAGGGCATTTCTATGTTTAACCAGTCATAAAAAAACTGACCATCTTTATTATATTGATATATTGTAGTTCTCTGTTTTCTCTGTTGTCTAGCTGTTAACCAAGAAAGCCTATGTCTGTTCAGACATATTTGTTTTTATTCATAATCCCTTGCTGTTCAGGGAAACCTGACAATGTCTTCCTCATCATACTAAGTTTTGAAATTAGTCCACAGTATGCTATTCCTTTTGTTTTCTATCAAGATTTCTTACATCCAGTTGGCACACGAGCAATAATAGATGATGTCATGTTTTTCCTTTCAGAGGGCATGTTATTGTCAAAACATCAGCCCATGGAAAAATACAAAAATCAGTTCTGTATATCCACCCATTCTAAAGCACTTTCTCAGAACATTGTTACTCATTTACTTGCCAAGGGTGTTTCACTGTTTACACTTTCAACCGCAGCATCACAAAGAGCAGCAACATTCAGCCTTGTGACATCAAAGTTGCAGGTTACATTGCATAATCTTCTCCACAATATATTTACGTCTTTTTAATTCTTTTTTAAGAATAGCAAACTGCCACACTGGACTGTAAAAACTGTGTCTGCTATATTGAAGGTTTGTAGGCCCACCACCATCTCTTCCTTTTCACTCCTTCATGGCTCTGTGACCTTATTTTGCAAGTTGCTGCAGAAACAGACTATTACAAATCACTAGTTTGACAGAAGCTATGTGACCCTTAATTGAATAGGCACTTCAGTGAATCTGACATTTATAATGCAATGGTGGAACCTCACATACTGTACTCATAACAAAGGCTGTTCTGCTTCTAAACTCAGTGTATTGCTAAGCAACCAGGCAGCTCTCTGAACATATTCATTCATTAACCGGCATAGGAGCCCATCTGTGAAACATTTCCAACCTGAAACCGCTTTTCACGATCTTTCCCATGTGAGGCTAGCAGCTTCAAAATGTTCTGATTGGTTACTATTTCAATATGGGTGTAACATTTCCCCCCTGACATTTTTTATGATCCAGTGTTCCTCTGCCTTTTGAGGATTAAAAGATGGAGAGAGAACTAATCACTGCACCAACACCGTGGTTTTGGATTAGACTTAACGGCTCACTACTTAAAAGCATTGTCATTCACCCTTTAGTCAGCTGCAGCTGTCATTTCAGAAAAAGAAGAAAATGTGGGTAAAAACAAATTAATACCTGTATGACTTGTGACACAAGAGCTGAAGTTTAATTACATTTGCTTTGATCAAAAATCTCTTTAAGGGAATAGTTTTTCAAATAAGAGGCCGGTGCTTTGGTCTTGCTCAGTCTTGGATGTTATGAAATTAATTTGTCCACTTCTTGCTGGTCCAACATCATCTGCCAGGAACTTTGTCCTATAAAGCCAGTTGCACATTCTTGCTGTGTCATCAGGGGAAACATTTAAACAGTTCCATTCACTAAAAAGTGAGCTGACAGTGGAAAAACAATAACAGCTGTCTTCTTTCAAATACTGAATCACACGTGATCTGTACAAAGAAATAATACATGACTGGAAAACTAAAATAATCCCTTATGTAATATCTTCCAGACTATACTTACTGTGGTTATGAGGTTCTTCCTTATAGACACCAATATTCATTAATTTCATTATCTTGAAAGCTATGATTAGTAGTTGCTTTTGCATATTGAACACATTAATAGTGTAGAAATGTTTCCAAACGATACTTTAATAGTAACTGACAACGATGACGTTAAATGCTATCTTTTACGAATCGCTTCTTGAGTCTAATTTAAGTGATTCGTTACAGAGACCATCACTTGATAAAAAGAAAAACACATGCATGCAAAGAGCACAACAGTCTGGATTTCATTGATGCACTTAAAACAATACGTCTATAGGCTTATCCGAGGAAAATGAATAGAAACAAATAGTTTGGTATGAAAGTCTGTTGTTTGCATATTTGACTTTTTGTCAGCAACAACCTACAGTGCCTACTTTCATGAAATTTGATGGAGAAATTGACAATGACCAAAGGAGGATTTCTGGTACAGATTTGGATCATTTCTTCTTAATTGCTGGAGCGGGCTGGAGACTTAAAGGAAAACTGTGTGCCATTCTAGTTTAAGAAATAAATTCCAACTCCAGATGGAAAAACCTCAGCTATCAACACAGTTTGTGTCTAAGCAGTTTGAATTTGTACATTATGCCTCCATTTGTTAAGACTGAATTATTTTTGCTAATAAACTACTAATGGAAATGTCTTTTAATCTAACTTAGAAATAAAAGTGCTGTTACTGAAACTGTGCCATTTTCTTCCCTTATTTTTATAAGCAACCCAGCAGTTTAACAGTTTATGCCATGCAGCAGTAAAAGTTAGCCACCATCTGTAACATATTTTATGTTTATACTCCAAAAGGGAGACTTACACATCCTGTGCATTGTAAAACAAGCACTACAGCAAAACTTGAAATTTTATTCAACACAAAACCACAATAAAACACTGAAGTAAATGTTTGCACATATATACCGTGTAGTAAGCTGAAACATGACAAGATTACTCTTTTTAGGTGTGGCCGCACAATGCCCAATTTTCACTTGCTGGAACAAATAAAGTCAAAACAAAGTAACAGCAAATGAGCCATTGCCCTGGTTTTACTACAGTTTGTGTCTAAGCAGTTTGAATTTATTGACGACAAAGCACTTAGACATTTGTATTATCTCAAAAGCTGTGAGAATTCCTCTGTGATTTCTAATACTGTTTAAAAGTCTTAAGTCACCCCTCATTACTTTCCATCACATCCTAGGAGTCAGACTTTCCCGTACTCTTTCAGAAAGATCTTGAGCAGCAGTTCTCCAGGCTTTGTCAATGTGTTGCAAATGGTTTCTTTGGACATTGACTGCTTTTTCATTTGTTTTTTAGTCCACTTTGTTTAGGTCAGTTAACACTGACCACTGAATCCTTAAAGCATAAAAAGGCACCTGTTTCAAAGGATGAACCAGGGTTGTGTTTAAACACAAAAGACAACTTTGCAAAGAACAGGTTTTAAATTGTATTTTTAGGCACTTTGATTAAACCCACCTGTTGAACTTTCCATATTTCAGCATTGTATGCAGTTTATCCTTTAAAAATTTGAAGAAACTGGACAAGAGGAGGCCAAAAGAAAAAGCGTCAGGTCTAAAAAACTATCTACTGCAGATGAACAGTATCTGAAAGTGATGTCCTTAAGAAAGAGGAGAAGAAATCAAGCAAAGACCTGACAGAGGACCTGAGAGATACATCTGGACCTTCGGTTGATCCATCTACTGTTCACTGAAGCCTCATTGGAAATAGCTTCCATGGAAAGTGGCCATAAAGGGGTCATTCTTAAGGAAGGGAAATAGGGAGAAAAGGCTGAGTTATGCCAAATTAAACAAAAACTGGACTAAAATCAGTAGCAATAGATCTGATAGTGACGAATCCTCCCCAGAGCCCACATCTCAACATTACTGAAGCAGTGTGGAATCATTTTGACAGAGAATGGAAAAAAAGGCAGCCAACATTGAAGGATGAGCTTTGGAATGTCCTTCAAGAAGCCTGGAGAACTGTTCATGAAGACTTAAAGAAACTACAAGAAAGCTTATCTAAGAGGGTTCAAGTTATGTTGAGATATACGGGTGATCACACCAAACTCTGACTTTCAAGCTTGTTAAAATGGTACAAACTCTGTTTTTGCTTTATAAACTGTAATTACATTTATCTTTGCACATGTTCAATGAATCATGCCACCTAGTTCCTGATTTTTATTTTCTATGACCTTTACACAGAGTATATATATTTTTTTTTAAAGAATATATCTATATTAGATAATCTCATAAAAACTTCATCTGACAGCGTAACTGTCTGGGCTTAAACCAAACTCTTATTAAAAACAGGGAGACAAAATAGAAAACAACAGAACCAAAAGTCTTTGCATGAGAACTTCGTAGATCACCAGCACAGCTGCTGACACTCCACACCGACACTGACGTGTTTCATATCCTCTTGACCACCAAAACACAAATACACAAGTATGTACAACACCCTTTCGAAGTAATGATGTAATCATCCTCTTGCAAGATTTAGTTCACTGTGCAGAGATCCAGCCTCTCTAAGACATCTCACCTCCAGGCTATAATCCTGGGTCGCACACCCAGACCAGGTCTTAGTCAAACACCTGGTTCTAGTTCCCATCTTCCAAAGGGCAAGTGGTCATTCCTGCCCAATTATGATCTGATCAGTATAACATCCTCGCTGTCCACAACCAGAAAAAAATGCAACCCTAGCCAGAAATAGTGGTGGTGAACCTGTGGCAAGGGGGTGGAGGGTTGGAAATCTGAGTAGTGTGTGGGTGTGTGCCTGTGTGTCTGTGAGTAACCTCTGCTGTGCATGCTTGTGGATCTCTTTTGTGCCACGCGGAGGAGGGGTGGAGAAAGACGGCTGCTTTAAACAAGAATGTGTTCGTTTTAGGGGAGAGGGGGAGGCTCTGCCTACCGAAAAACTGCTCGAGCATTTTTCATCATGTAAAAGCACCAAGGAGGGAGAGTGAGAGAGGTGCAGTTGAGAGAGACAGCCTCTTTGAGCTGTGAGGCAGAAGTGATGGATTCAGCCCACAGAAAAGTGACAGTCTTCTCCTAACGGGCCACAGGCAGCACACAACCTGCCCTGGACTCACAACGTTTATCAGGAAATTACCTCCACCATCCAACTCCAGCTACCAGTAGTCTCATCAGAATTCAAACTTTTCTAAAGGATTTAAGAATAACTTCCTCAGAATTTATGGAAGAGTTTCTGAGAAGTTGGGCTTTTGTTGAGCAAATGACAGTCAATCAATAAGAAGCTTTAACAGCCTACTGCTTCTCCAGTACTGGAATGGACTAAAGTGATAATAAGAGACTGACTGGACAGGCTGAGCGCAGAAAGTGAGAGAAGACACAAGGGTCAAGGTTTCACACTTGGGATGACTTTTTACCAGGAGAAACTTCAAACATCTTTGGCAGGAGGGCAAGGCAACTGAGGGAGCCTCATCAGCACTGTGCAGTTATCTAGTAAGCATTGAAAAACCTTGTTTTCTTTATATATTGATGTGATAGCTTATTTTTCAGAGAAAGTTCAGGTGCATGTTACATTAAGTCACAAATGACTTTTTACTGCCATGATTAATCATCCACACTTGTAGCTATAAATTTACAGAGGAAATGATGACCTCTGTTGAGGTGACATATTTTGTTGGTGGACTCAGTCAGCCCAGTGCACTGAGATGATCATGTTGCTTTGCTCTCTGAAGTCACACTTTGGCTATTCCCTCTCAAGCTATCTCAGCTCCACACAATGATTATGATTAATCTTAACTGCTGCTGTTGTCATACAGCATCTGTTATCTGACTCACCATTTGGTACAAAAGACTAATTCTACTTTATTCTGACTAAATGAACTGACTTAGACAAACACTTTTGGCCAAGGAAGCTTATTTTAGCAGAGGGAGTTGATAGAAAAGAGATTCCTCTACCACCCTCCTGCGCTGAATTCTAAACATGTAAAAGAAAAGACAAATAAGTTGTGAATAGGGTCCATAGAATATTTTATGCTGCAAGATCTTTGAATGATTTCTTTTTATTATCTAAAAAATGACCCATTCACTTCTAGAGAGGAAATAAAAGATAACCTTACAATGGAAAGCAGACAGCAGCTTCAGGATGTTCCCCTGGAAGCAAAATGACAGGGACGCTGGCAGTTGAATCCCATCTTTGTTTCTGTTGCCAGGGTAGTGTTTGGATAAGGGGGCTTTGAGGTACAATGCTGGAAGTTATCGGAAAAATTCCCCAAGACCCCCTGTCTCCCTATCTGAAGTCACAAGTAAGGTATAGAAAAATGCATCATTCTGCAAGAGAGAAACAGAATAAAAAACTACATTTGAAAGAAACTATTCTCTTCGACGGACAGTCAAAACAAATGTCTGTTACCACCAAACTGAGACTGGTTAAAGTCAGTCATGTTTCAAATATCAAGTTAAACACAAAGATTACATGCTTGGGGAAGAATTGGATTACCCGCAAGGTAAAGTAATAGTGCAAATTACCACGAGCAAATTGAGTTAGAATCTGATCCAACACGTATTGGGTGTCATACTTAGTTCTCAGCTGAGCTGGTGCTAATTTGAACAGCACAAAGCCTTTCCACTAAGTGTCCTCCTCATTCTGGCTACTGACAAATGAGGTGCTGTGTAGTTGTGTTGTGATCTCCTGTAGTGGATGATGATGTGATAAAGAGCATTCACACAGAAAGAGCGTAGAGCACTAAGAACGACTTGGGTCGGTAAGTATGTCTTATAGGTGCAGCGAGGATGAGGGAGGTGGTGGTCCCGCATCTTGAGGGTCCGTCTGCCACTGCCATTGACTCTCCATGTGAGTATGGCAGCTCACTCTAATGAGGTGACGAAGAATGTGAGGAATGCCATGCTCACGCTCAAATGAGAAGGGCTGGGGTGAGAGACGTGAGCTAGTCTGAGCAAAGCTGCCCACCTTCTAATTAATAATGCGCTGAGCATGACCAAAAAGACTTGAGCGCGGTGCTGGTCAGAGACACAGTGACTTACCCACTACACCAACCTCTTATGCCTAATTTAACACTGAGTAACATCCAAAACAAGAAGTCATGTAAACACAGACTTACCACCTAAAGACAGAACATTTTGGTGTGATGCAGAAAGTCATCTACAAAGGCTGCCAATCATATCAAAATGAGGAGTTATTCACCATGCATCACTCAGTTATGCTTATACCCCGAGCAGATCACACATATATAACACTTCAACACCAGTTAATCTCTGCAGCTGTTGGCCGGTCAAGCAAACCAATTTTAAGACAATAATGAGCCATGGGGGCTGTTAACAGCAAAGAAGGAGGTGAAGGCTCTCTGTTGTTCCCTCTGGCAGACTGTGGATGGGTTAATAACAGGCTCTCTCTACCGGGGCAGATGGGACTCTCTCTGCTCCCTGGGAGACAGAGCCCAGCAAGTGCTGTTATTTGAAAACACACAAGAACGAAAAAAACACTTACAGACACGCACATACCGCTTACACTTACAAACACATATTTCATAACAAGCTGCAAACAGTTTCCCCTCAGCTTTGAAGTGTAGTGAAGCCTAGAGCAGGAGATTCCAGGCTAACGACATCCAAAATGGGACTCCTCGGCAGCAGGGGCAAATCACACAGCTTTTCTCAGAGACAGAGCTCATGTTCCAGGGGAGAAACCACAGGAGCCACTGGCCAAATACAGTCATCAGCACATTAAAAGAGACAGGCTCTGAGCTGCTCTATTATCTTGGCGTGGGATTACTTGTAAGCTATCATTAGTGATTTCTTCAATGAATAATTTAAGACTCTAAAAAAATTATTACAGTGATAACAGCAACTGTAACTGTGGAACCGCAATCTTAGCCTCAATTGGTATTTGCAGAGGTGACATCATACAGCACAGGCTTTGTTGAAATGAAAAGTATTATCACAGATTTCAGACTGGCAGAACATAGATTAATTCATAGCCGCTACATCTCCTGAGGAGGGCCTTTAGGTACTGCTTTAGGGAAATACCAGAGACAATCAGGCCTTTGTTTCTTCTGAATTATAAGCTTCTTTCTGCTAAGGTAAACAAAGATATAAGAAATGCAGCAAACAAGAGCAGCTTATACACAAAACCTTTTCTATGCAAGTTTTCCCCAGTAAGATAATGTGTTCACACAATCACTTCGAGACAGATACAACCAGAGGGGTCATTTTTGCCTGGGGTCATATTCTTGGAGTGCTGCATTTCTCTTCTCCATGTCTCCACTTAATGTGTTGGCCGTACGCCCGGATTAACGAGCCAAAAACATTTCTGACTTTCTTTCGGGCTCAAGATTATATTGTGGCTAATCTTTCACAAAAAGGTAAGACACAACTAATGTGAAAGGGACGCACATGTTGGACTGACAATCCTTATGCAGCTCATGCTCAATCAGAATATGCCTCTCTATAATACTTTATGATTAGACAGGCCCCTTTGGACTCTGGAGAGGTGTTACACAGGACCTCGCTGTAATCCAATATGCAGCAGCTTTCAATTAAGGTATCCTGGGAGGTCAAGGCCTTGTTATCCTTACACATTAGTTCTAGCAGTCAGTGGCATACCCTCCGTTTGTAGTAACACAACAACGTATTTAACAACTGCCTGCAATTATCATTTCTAATAAAAACAGAATATGATTTTGAGTACTAAAAGTCAAGCATCTCATTCTCCCACACTTAAAGAAAATTCTAGAATTTAATAAAAAGATCTTGTGATAAGGTAAGCATACCTGAATAGATGCTGGAACCTTCTCTCTCCAGCCCTTTTCACACAGTCGTAAGGCCACATCGGCCCAAAAAAAGATGTCCTCTCAACCTATCATTGTTTCTTTTTGGTAATCACATAGGTGACAGCTCAGTGCTACATCAGTGTGTGTACAGCATCACTGGTAAGAGGTGTCTTCCTCTGCGCTGGCTAATTTGTTTTGTTTGCCTCCTCTGCTGGCTGAGATGCGAATCAGGGACACATCAACTTTAATCCTCCATTCCTCCAATGTATAAACATGCAGGACACACACAGCAAAGGCCCTAAATGAGCTGGGTAAAAAGGGATAGTGATTTTATCAGGGATCAACACTGAGATTAATACTAACAGGGATGATATCATACAACATACCTTACTCTCAAAAATATCATCATGATAAATAAATAAATAAATATTATCTGACCATGTTTTCCTCTTTTGGAAAGGGCTAAAGACAGGGCTGATGCAACAAGATCAATATTCTAAACAGTACCTTGAATAGCATTGTCTGGTATTGTCTCAATTTTTCCATAAACTAATATGTCCAGGCCTGCAGAAGCAAACAGATATGAGTGTTTCTGTGTGTAAAGGACAGGCCGTGGCAATCATCCAAAGAGAACCTGAGCCAAGACAGCAAACTAAGCTGAACACTCTCCCAATAGCATTGCAACTGATTGGAAAGATCAGTGCCTTATTTAAACGAAAGAAAAGCTTTTTTTGACCTTTAAAACAACATGTGTGACTTTTTATAGTAGAAAGCTGATTTATACACGCCAGGCTCAAAGCTTGTTGTATTTTGTGATTTACACGTTAAAGCCAGCAGGAATACAGCTGTGTGTGGTTATATAAGTAGTGATAAAAACAACATAGCCACCATGAGATTTCTGTTTCATACAATTCAAATAACCCACACAAGAATGTTATTTTTTGCTTGACATGGAAAATTACAAAAGCCACAGTGATGTTCAGCTGGGCAAGTGAGGGTCTTCATTGAACTTATGTCAAAATAAGGACACTACCTAAAACTGACAGCTTTCGAATATAAAAACAAGAGAAAATAGTATGGCTTATAGTTGTCTTCTTAAACTCTACAAAAGTGGTTAACCTGTGGCAGGTTTATAATACAACATAATCATGCTCTCCATTTTCTTACCCATTCTCTTCAGGCTTTGGTGAGTTGGAGACGATCTCATGGAGCCCCCTTCAACGGTCCTGCTGGGGGTCCTTCTAGTTTATGGACTAGCCTGTGGTGTCCAGTCCGATAGGAGTCATGGCAGGGACAGGACCCAAGAATTTGGGAGCAGTGAGGATGGTTTAGAGAGAGAGTTTCTCTATGCTGGGAGAAGCAAGCGTGCTCCAGCTGAACAGCCACAAGACAAGTGTTCTTACACTTTCATCGTCCCTCAACAAAAAGTGACCGGAGCAATCTGTGTTAACTCCAAGGAGCCAGAGGCTATGCTGGAGAATCGGGTCAACAAACAAGAGTTAGAGCTGCTTAACGTTGAGCTACAGAAACAGAAGAGGCAGATCGAGACCCTGCAGCAACTGGTGGAAGTGGATGGAGGTATTGTCAATGAGGTTAAGCTTCTGAGGAAGGAAAGTAGAAACATGAACTCGAGAGTCACTCAGCTGTACATGCAGCTGCTCCATGAGATCATCAGGAAGAGAGACAATGCATTAGAATTGGCCCAGATGGAGAACAAGATTCTGAACCAAACCTCTGAGATGCAACAGCTCACCAGTCGGTACAAAGATCTTGAGCACAAATATCAGCACTTGGCTTTTTTAGCCACAAACCAATCAGCTCTCATTGCCATGCTGGAGGAGCAGTGCCAGAGTCGACCTCCTCCTCGCCGTGTGCCTGTCCCTCAGCCACGGCCTCAGTCACCTCCACCATCACCACCTGTCAGCAAACCTCACCAACCGCCTGTGCTTCCACGTATCAACAACCCAATCAGTAATGAGATCCAGAGTGATCAAAAGTCTCTACCACCTCTTCTTCCAACAATGCCCGCTGGTACACACAGCCCATCAACCACTGACAAACCCTCGGGTGAGTCTAGGTTCAATTACAGCATTCTTTTTGATGTCCTCTTATCAAACAAACCAGTTTCTATGTCAAACACTAGTCCAAAACAATAGATTGTGTGTCACAGCTGCTTAATCACCACTCACGAGAAAACACTATATATGCATTCTTCCAGAGAACTCATTTGAATATATCCCACGTATTCCCAGAGCAAAGAGCTAAACTTTAGAACAGTAAAGCTGTTGTCTTCTTTCTTTTTCAGATGCATATCATCTAACTGCCATGGTTTCAAAAAACAAAAAAACTGAATAGTAGCAGAGTAAATACATGTGCCTAAATGGATAGCTGGCCTTAAGCCCAAAGATCTTTAAACACATGTTAGTAGATCTAAAAACTGATGTGAAAAGGGTTTTGCATGGCTTATTACTGTTTCTTTTTATTAGAAAACTATGCTTTGGTTATAAACCGTGGAAAAAAAGTACACACCATTTCCAAGAAGACTAGTGGGAGCTTTTTCCATTGACATTTTGCACTACCGCTTGCCATGAGAACAGTAACAGTTGTACGGATTGTTCGAAAGGAGGCAAGTAATTTCCTGCCTACGGCCATGCAACTAACCCCCCCCCCCCAAAAAAAAAAAAAATTACACGAATCGTTACTGTAGCACAAAAAGAGAGCTTTACAACATGCAAGTATATAGTGAGGAATAGATAGATGTGAAAAAGAAACAGAGAGAAAACACGAAGGATGGAGTCTACACAAAAGGGGAGGGTGTAAGGAGTACTAACAGAAAGAGATACCCGGAGTCAGTGATGTCATTTGTTCCAGTTCCACTAGGGAGGAATCAGTCATATGTTCCACCAAAGGAGCAGACTTTATCAGGCAGAACAGAGCAGGCCAGGGCAGGGCAATTTTCTGGCTTATATCTGCTCAACAGAGACATTCCTGAGAGTAAATGGATGGCTGAACAGGGGCAAAGAAACAGATATCATTCAGAGCAAATTCATGAAGCCAAAAGCAATCTTTAAAGCACATGTAAAATGAGTATTTTGTTTCTCTAACTGTATGCTTTCACATTCTGTTCTCTCTTGCAAACTTTTGATATTCCCTCGCTATTACCACTATATCTTAGTGTAAACCCCTTTTACCTTTCAATTCACTCTTGCTGTATTAACACTCTGTAACATATGCCATTTGGCAAACCACACCAGTGTGAAATCTTGACAACGTGAACACTAGCACAACAAATTTAAGCAAGGGAGTCTTTTAGCGGTGTCCATATCTGCCATTGGAGTTTTAGGTAAAATCAGCAAACATGCAGATAGGTTTCAGGGACTTTCACCATGAAATCCAATGAAAAGTTCACAAAATTCATAAAATCTCTGCAGAATGACTACCGTTGCTGGTGAATGATAAAGGGTTGCCACTGCACATTTGTTGTTGTAAGACAGATTGTTTGAAAACATTGATTTCACAAGCATTACATTTCTATACATATCTTAATCTTTATAAATACTGTTGGGGCTATTTTGGTATATCACAAACCTCATGAGAATATCTGAAACAACCTTAGTAGACTTTTTGGAAAATGTGTAAATGAGTGTAAAATGCAGATTTACAATCTTAATTAGGCTAATCACAAAAGATTGCAAAATGTCATTAAAGAGGTAAGCATGATTAAATTGATTCTAATCTAATCTAAAACAGAATAAGAAGGTTTAAGTGAAATAACAATTCTGTACTGTTCATCATCATAAATGACTAACATTAGTTTCTTCTGTTTTCTGCATCATTCAGTAGTCAGGATTCCCTTTGCCCTCTTGCCAGTGTTTCTTTTGGCTTTGCAGTCGACAGCCATTTCCCTTGCAAGAGGAGCAGCCAAAGTCAATCTTACTGTTAGAATGAGCACTTTTGCTGAAAAATGGGATTCCCTATAATGCCTCTTTGTGTCACGTTGGCTTTTTTCTACTTCTTATCTTTATTTACAAGCTACAACTGCAATTCACAGAGTTTTACTTCTTCCATATGGTTTTGTTCAAATTTGCCTGTTTAGGTCCATTTAGGGATTGCCTGCAGGCTCTGGAAGATGGCCACACTGCCAGCGGCATGTACCTGGTGAAGCCAGAAAATGCCAACCGCCTCATGCAGGTGTGGTGTGACCAGAGACATGACCCAGGCGGCTGGACTGTGATCCAGAGACGGGTGGACGGCTCTGTCAACTTTTTCAGGAACTGGGAGACATACAAGGTGCGACAACCTCACACCAAATCAAGGACCTCATAGTCTGGAAGGAAGCCGGTGGCTTATGTAAGGTGTTTTGCCACTAACCAGATGTGAACAACTAATGAATAGATTATTGTTCAGCTTTCAAAGCATCTTATGTAGTCTGATGTGGTACCTGCCTCAGTTACAGCCTTGTGACTCATTAATTCCAACAATATCCAATGGTTTTGTGAAACTACCACACACTATAACATAAATATGAGAATAAGTATGAGGGCTTAAATGTCACACTAGTTGATTTATTAGTAATTCTGATGTGCTGGGGAGGAAAGAAGTCCTCTTCTCAGAAAATTGCATGGGAACATATCTGTTAAAGGGTTATATATCATTATATTTTCTCCAGGGGGAACTGTTTTTCTTATTTCTTGAATGGGAAACCCCTCCTCAGGGTGAGTGAACTCAACTGGTAAACTTTGTTTGCAGGCCAACAATCCACAGGGGACCTGATTACAGTTTAGTTTAGAGATATTTCCAAAACTTCTGCAAAAACTTTGAAACCACATAAATATTTCAAAACATTTTTGCACATTCAGTGCAAAGGGAGTGTTTTCGTTATCCAAAGGACCACAAACCAACTTACAGTATGAGCAGAGCCAAATCAAAGCAATTTCTGACTGAAGGGAATGCATCCTGCTGGGTTTTCAATGACAAAATAACAGAGGAAATCTGGACACCTGATGCAAGCTATAACATTGACTCAGCTGGTCAATTTATAATAATGTTCCTTGACGATAAACAACCCCATGGAAGAACTAAAACTCATAATTACCTCCAGACCATTAAGGACGAACTTGAATCCTCCCCAAAAACATCCAAACTCACTGTTCAAAGCTTTTCAGAGAACTTTCAGAAAGGATTTCCTAATCGTACTGATAATGCTTTTCTTATTCACAGCAAGGGTTTGGTAACATTGATGGCGAGTACTGGCTGGGTCTGGAAAACATCTACTGGCTGACAAACCAAGGAAACTACAAACTACTGGTCACACTGGAGGACTGGTCTGGCAGGAAGGTGTTTGCAGAGTATGCCAGCTTCAGAGTGGAGCCTGAATCTGACTTCTACAGGCTAAGGGTGGGCCGTTACCATGGCAACGCTGGGGACTCCCTCACCTGGCATAACGGCAAACAATTCACGACACTGGACAGGGATCATGATGCATACACAGGTAAAACCCCCAGCAATGAAGGGAAGACTTTTTCACAGATTGACAAATTATTCCACTATGTTCATGCACACTGTCTGACTTGAATTTATTTCATGAAATCTCTAGGAAATTGCGCCCACTACCAGAAGGGAGGCTGGTGGTACAACTCTTGCGCCCATTCAAATTTGAATGGAGTTTGGTACAGAGGAGGACACTACCGCAGCCGTTACCAAGATGGAGTGTACTGGGCAGAGTTCAGAGGAGGAGCTTATTCACTGAAGAAAGTAGTGATGATGATCCGCCCTAACCCTAACACCTTCCACTAATCCTCCAAGAACGCATACTGTAATGCATCTCTCAGAAAAAACTAAATACTTTATATCCTTTCTGTTACATTAAGTGGCACCAGATCAAGTCAGATGACAAAGAGAAAGATGATGCTAAAAGTGCAATATCAAAACATCAGGGTCTCCCCATTTAACAAATCTGTGCGCTGTGTCTCTGTTGTCTGATTGTTTTGCCCTTTTTCATATTACACATGTAAAGATGTGCCTGTTGCTCTGAAGTGATGCTAAATACACTTTGGTGAACAGGAAGTTGAAGTGAGTTTGCTCTCATTTGATCTGAGTAAGTAGCTCTGCAATAGGAACCGTGCAGTATATATTTGGTAAATAACAAACAAATGAAGTTGACAAAGGAAATATATCCACTGACTGTCATTCAATTTCATGCAAAATACATTTTCAAATGTGTAATTTACACAAACAGAAACGATTGTAAATTTATAATGCAGTCTTGATATTCTGGCCCATTTTAGCAGTTACAGTTGTTTCTAAACCGAACGTGTCATTACAAATATTGTATGTTCTTAACAGACTGTTACTTTTGGATATAAAATAAATGCCAAAAAAAAGGTTTTAATCATTTCATTACCGAATTTTAAGTAAGTATGTTCTCTTCTTCTAATACCTTTTGAAATTGTGAATTGCTCACGCAGGTATCCACTAATTTGCTTGTATCAATCAAGCACTGTATCTACTGTATAAATTGAAGTGGTTTATTGATGTTGATAGATCCAACACATTGCGTTTGTACATAAGATGCTTGTAATATAATGTATTAAAACTTGTTAGGACACTATTAAGTTGCATAAAAATATGTACAGCCCGTGTGTTTCTTTCTCGTGTCTGTCGGTAAAGCACACGTTGAACAGACTGAGAGGAATATTATTTGAGCTTATACTGCTGGAAACATATACTGAAGGAACAACTAGATCAACCAATTTTTTTTATAATGTGTTATTGATACCACCCACCACGCTCCATCCAAAAGGGGATGAATACTACGTTTTCAATGTAGCAGGCCTAGTTGAATCCAACCAGTGGCCTTTTGTTGCATGTTTTCCCCTCGTCTTTCCTGTGTGCTCTTGACTCGCACAGATAAGGGACAATAAAGCCTTGTACAAGGGTGACAAAAACAAAGGGTGTGTATACATTTGGAACAACATGAAGTACCCCTGAATCTTATGCATTCACTAACGATTCTTAATAAATGTGTTTTATCTACATAACACCAATACACAACAAAACTCCAGTTCAAGGAACATGACTTAGAGAAACCGTTTCACACATGAACTAGAGGATTGTAAGACACAGCATTGTTCATTGTTGCTTTAGTACATCTCCTCAGTTTGCAGTAGGCTAGAATATTGCTAAATTTATGTATTTACTGCAACAATTGCAGTATTTTGTTTATAAAACTTTGAAAATGGCAGGTGAGTCTTAACCATAATAATGTCTGCCACGTCATAATAATCTGTGTGCCAATATGGATACGAAACATATTTGCATGTATCTGCAAAATTGTCAAAAGATCATTTTATAGGAAATTCACACAAGGACTAAACTGGACATTTCCCCAACTTTGTACTGATTTTAAGTATTTATTGTCTCACATCCATCTAGTTTGTTCTGACATTGTTTAGCACATACACATTCAGAGCATGTGTAAAAACTGTTTAAAACTTTTTAAAATCAGTCACTCAAATTAACTACATGACTTGTAACTCCAATTCTGTTATTAAAATGAACTTTTAAGCATATTCTGAGCAAAACATGAATAAATGGGAATCCTATTGACAATGATTATTGCACTGTTGTGACAGTGTGATACCTTTGTGCTGTAACTGAAAGAAAAGTATTATATACATATCAATTGTTTTCAATTTGCATGGAAAACACAAGTAAATAGATATATTCTTAAAGCACAGTATAAATGACTTATAAAGAAATAAAAAAAAAGAATAATCAAAAAGTTCTACAAGAAAACATCAAAATTTCAAAAAATAAAAGGAAAAGAAATGACACTACTCCTCATTCATGCTGCTACAAATAAGTGCTCAAATACTCAACTAGCATAATAGAGATGGCGTACCACAGATTGACTAATGAAATATGACAGGCAAATAAAACTAATGCATCCAGCAGTCCTTCCACAGACAGCAGAAACCTCCTTAATTTCCCGACTTGTCAGTGAGACTTCCAAATACAGCTGGAAAATGAAGCAAAAATGTCTTAACACTGTAATTGACCAAACTCCATTAATATGATATTTTCAGACCAAACAGAACAAAACATGCCATGTGGCATTTAAATTCCCATGCCCCAAGGTTGACTATCTTTACTTTGGCTGCAGTGTTTTGTACAGCCAAAGTAAAGATCGATGCTTATGTAATAGCAGCCAAATCACTTGTCCCATATTAAACTGACAAACAGTGACTGTTAAATCCAGCCCATCAGTCAAAGCTAAAAGTCTTTCTTCTGCATCACAAAGATGCTTTGGCTGGGACTGAGGAAGAGATTCATCATTGTAACTGTCACTCTTTTCAACTGAGTTTTTACTAAAGATGGATGGGATACGACAACTGCATGCTCTACCAAGTCATTCTATCTTATCAGATACAACGCTTTTTATAGCAATTATGACTTAATACCAGTTCAAGTCTGCTTTGTCTATTAACCTAATCGTGGTAAAACAAAAGATGGTGTTTCATTGGCTCCGTAAATAGAGACGACAGACTCCTTGGATGCCATGTATGTCTGAAGACTCACCACGATGGAAAACCTTTCAGTAAGGGTGGCCTGTTCAGTCCCACTCCTCAACCAACATGGAAAACCCTGAGCTGACACAGTGCTCACTCAGCACAAAAAGAACCACATTTCCTGAACCCTTAAACCTGGACCTTCAAAACTGGCCTGCATTGTTGCTTCACATCTGTAAAAGTTGGTGTCCTTGTGCTCCTAACAGAGGGATTTTTAACTTTCCGGGGCTTTCACAAAGCTGTTTCCCTTCACCACAGGAGAAAAACGTATTCACACCAGGAGAGACCATTCATTTATTCTCACTTGGAGCTTTAATCACAAACATTTCTTCCTTTTACACCACGCAAAACAGTGGCACTCACCACCGTGCCTCGTAAGTTGTAATTTATTGTTAATTATTTAAAGCTTTAGAACACACAATGAGTTAGCTGGAGAAAATCACAGGCTTCGACAGAATCCAGTCATATTTGAAAAAAGATATCCCATTCGTGGAGAGCTACTATAATTTCTACAATTTTGTATCAGAACTTGTGAATCTTTTTCAAAGAGAGTGCACTTTTTTCTATGCTTGACTGCATATATTTGGGTGACTGAAGTTACAACCAACTAAAATATAAAAACCCCTCAACTTTGGTGTTTTGTTTTGGACCCCAGTTATCTGAAAAATTTGAGCTCATTCCTCTCTAAAGAACAGCTTCAGTTGTGGGATGTCTACTCGATTAAATGTACACCAAGAGGTTACCGTTTATAAAACAGTTTGTAAGCATAAAAACGAAGTGACTAGTCACAGAACTAGTAAATCTGAAATAATACTAAATTTACCAAATTTTATTTTCACCAATGATGCTATTTAGCACAAGTAAATAAGTCCAGACTTCCCCATAACCCCATAACCCAAGAAGGTGCTGTTTTGGCAGATTTTATGAGAAAGCGCCTTTATGTAGCAAAGACATCTGCACAGAAAACTAATAATGCTGCTTTTAAACATTCATTAAAATACATTCTATGGCAACTCTAACCATTCAGGTTAATCAAATAATTATCAGATTTTCCTCACTGATTTTATTTCTCCTATGTGATCCTTACATCTGTTGGCCATAACTCATTAAAAGACTGCCAAGATACTGTGGTACAAGAGCTATCCTATCATTTCAGTGTCTTTCTCTGAAATCAAAGCATGTCTGACATCTGTGTAATGAGGCATTCCAATGAGCTGACCCAGCTCTGCCGGAGCAGAATCTATCATTCTCATAGTCTAACGGCAGGTGAACAAAAAAGCAACCCTGTACACTATTAAACACAAAACACTGCGAGGCAGCAAACGTCTGCACAATTAAAAGTAAACAACATTTTTTTCCGAGCCATTTATTTAAACTTCTCCTCATTTCTGCGGTGAAATGATTGTGATGCATATGGAAGTAATTAGAGATGCTTGAAAATAGAAGTGTGCAATAATGTGGCAAGGCTTCTCTTTGGGAGAATAGTCATTTCATTGTTTATTACTTACATAGTGGAAATACTAAACTTGTGCTTTTTCCATTTTCCAATAGCATGTGAACAGATTTCCAACTGTGGATATGTGCAGGTATTAGCTTACAGGAAATATCTCAGGGATTGATATATTGATATGAAGAATACATAATGAAAGTATATATATATATGTGTGTGTGTGTGTGTGTGTGTTGTAAAGTAAAGCCTCTGCAATTCCAACAAAAACATGTTAGTAAGATATTGTATCCTTATTATTAAAATTATTAAAATCTCTTATAGTTAATATGTTGCATAGTTTTACCTAAATATGGCACATTTGACATTTTCCTTGATGTGCTGCTCATGATAACCACATTCTGTTCAGTAAAAAAATTCATGCCAGAGCTATCCTGATCAATAATCGCATACAGTTGAAGGACACATAAACAAAATTTAAAAAAAACAGCCTGCTCTGTTACCTGGAGTTTGGAAAAGAATTCTAATGATGAAAAATATTTTCCAGGCAATGTTGTGCAATAATTCTCACTGGCAACCAAAAGTAATAACACACCAGCATCATGTGTTTATCAGTAGGCTGAAGATCAAAAGTCAAAATATTTACAACACATGTAAAATGTTTGATTTACAATCACAATAAGTAAAAGATGTCAGGATCGGTGGAGAGGTAGGACCCAGATGCAGTTCTTTAAGTTCAAAAAAGGTTTATTCCCAAAAACAAAACAGGGAGCTAGGCAAAAACAGAAAGCGCGGCTGAGCCGGATTATCAAAATACTTAGTGTTAGAGAAACAAGAAGACTATGGATAAATAACAAAAGAACTATGGTTAACAAGACTATGAAATTACTGTGGCTATGGTGGCAAAAACCTGACTTGGTAATCGTGGCTGTGGCATGAAAGGTTAGTGAGGATTCTGCAATGAGTGAAAGGAAACCAGGAGACTAAATGCTGTGGAGGGAGTGATGAGTGATGACGTGCAGCTGATGACAATGAAACAGGTGACATGAGAGAGACTAACGTGAGGGGAGAAACATGGCTAGAACATAAGCTGAAAACATGAAGATCAAAACATAAACTGTGACATAAAAAACCTAAACTGTGACAAAAGAGAACAGCTGAGATAAATGACAGAAGCGATATTCTCGGTCAATCCTGCTATAACGAATATTAATTGTTAAGGCTGTGAACTGTTGACACTGTGTATGCACATCTATAAAGAAGAAAAAAAGAAACTGTGACCTAAACTCTCAAAAAAGAAAAAAAAGGAGAGAGAAATTAAAGAATTAAAAAAGACGCCAAGCGCCCATGAGCCTGTGAGTCAAAATTACCGGAGCATGGATCAACCTCAATACAACAGCCAGCCTGCCTTTTAATAAAGGAAAATATGAACAAGGAGAAATACTTATATTGGGAAAAGGAAGGTTTCTCAGAATCAAATGTTCCCCTCTTTTATGGAATAGTTATAATGGCTTACCAATTAAGCCACTTATACTAACTCACAAGATTGAAATGGTTTAATTATATATTTCAGTTTATTTATATAGAGCCAAAGTATGTCTAGGAGGAAATCTTTCAGCTGAGCCTCAGCAAATGCCCTCAGACTTGTCATTTTTGCTTTGTTTGTACTATTTGTCATGTAAAGGTTACAGACACTAAGCAAGTCAGTGTTTTATAAATGATTGAGTTTTGAATAAGCTTTCAGGTTACCTACAATCCCCCCCAATCACCTCTATCCATCAAGATAAAATGCCTTTTGGTTAATCCATGCAAACTACAAGTTTGTGTAAGATGGACATACAGTTACTCCTTCTTCTTTGCAGACATGTCTGCAGTTGTGATCGAAGCTATTAAACTTTTCACGGAACAAATTTGATTTGCCATAGCAAGAGAAGCACAGGTGTTACTCATGACAATAACCAGTGTAATCAATTATGGCTCAGTCCAAGAAGCCCAAACTGTGGTTTGGAACGCACAAAAGGCTCCTACACAATAAATACACCTGTGCCTGCGTACTGTTGGCCAAAATAAAGTCTAAAGCAGAGCATGTAAATAAACCGGCTAATTTAATCATATTAAGACTCTTACACTGTGTTTTCTTTCCCAGTGTGATACTTAAATAAGTGACATGGTCAAGATAAATAACACACAATAATGGCAATTTTAGGCACACAATTAATCAATAACAGCTTCCAAGTGTTCATAAACTATTAAACAGCAAGCAGTTTAACAACATTGGCTGAGATGCCAAAGGTAGAGGTGCTGGGGGTTCTGCAGTCGGGACCTGAGTCAAAGCGGTTAAATACGTCAGGAAACGACAAGCTGAATTAAATCAACAGAGCGTCGACAATATGCAGCTGCTTCCACTTTTTATGTGATAGATTTTACTGGCTTTAGTTTTCATGTTTTCCATTCTATATCAGAGATTGGGCACAAGCGAAGCAGCTAAGAGGTTAACTGTCTTCAGCGGTCACAGGTATTTCTTTTTGACTCTTTCCATCGGCTTCAATATCCCCCCTGGAATGAGCGAACTTGTTGACCAAAGGACTGAATTTTCATTTTGTGTAGGTGGAAAAACTCATCTGTTTTCTTCTTCTTTTCTTTTCTACTTACAATAGCCCTTCTTCCCATTTGCTGACGACCTTCCTTTCCATACAGCACTTTTCAAATGTCTCCCCTTTGTCAGTTGATGGACCACAGTACCAAACAACTCAGCATAAAACCTCTTGTTACGGCAGCATACAATTAAAACTAGAATGTGTCAGCTATAGACCACAAAATGGCTCACTTTGACCTGTGAGATGTATTTTGCAGCTCCAGGACTCTCACTGCATTGTTTCATGGTGTGGACAGAGCCAACCTAACGTCCAGTGAATGTTTCTACGGGGTTGAAGAACCAATGATCGCTGCAGAACTATCATACCAACACAAAAGATCATCCGAAAAGCACACATTAACAACAGAGTGAAACAGCCATCCAAGTTGCTCTTGTCCAACTAACTCTGTTACAGTCACAATGCATCACACTCACAGAATGCAGTTAAAGATGCCTTGTGGAGCACAACTACCTCAGGATTCCTGGCCTTGTACTTTGTGGTTCTTTTTATTCTCTTATTCCACTGAACAGAGCTATTTAGACTGTTATTTCAGGGTCAGATATCTTTGCAGTCCTATAATACTGTCATTTAAATAATTCATCCAGTTTATTTGAGTCCCCAGCAATGAGTGATGCATGTTTCACATCACATGTTGCCAAGCACTTTTTATTTACTGAAATTAGCTTACATTCTGGAGGAAGAGTAGAAGACACTGAAATCGTCTTAACATATATGCTTAGAGTGATTTAAAAGAAATGTAGCTCTTTCTTGGCTTTACTTTTGAAAATCCATTTAGTGACACCAAGGGAGGTTGCTGCAAATGGGCCACTCGGTTTTAAATGTTTTTCCCTTTGGATGCATTTTTTAACACAGTGGGGACAGGAGGGGTAACACTGCTGAAAATTATGTCAAGAATTTGACTGGAGATCCTGCAGGACTGGTGATAAATTCATTTTATCACCAGTCACCTGAGACTAATGTGGTTTATTGTTTTATATGTTGCTACTTGGCTTCAATGGCTTCTGTGAGCAGCCTGTTTTCCACACGCAACACTTACTGGAGGAAAAATCATCTGACGAAAATTCATGGTTTTCACACCTGTGGCCTTACATTCGTTGTTTATGGCAGTCACAATTAAATAGAGAAATTAAAGTGCCGTGTAACAAGTAACAGCGAGTTTTCATTTCCAATATGCTTCTCATTTCAATTGTGCAGGAAAATGTGGCACAGAGAATCAGCAAACCTTTCAGGAGCATTTCTTATTCTCTAGCTCCCTCTGGAGGATTGAAGAGTACATAAATCACTCATTATTCCAGGTGGTATCTGTGCTCACAGTGATGTGAATTCCATGCATGGCAGCAGTACGTTTCGACGACTGATTTTCAACTAAGTGGGTAAATAGATCAGTAAACTCTTCATCTTTCCCTTTTCACACCAAAAGCTTTTATCTGATAGAGTTTTCATACGTAAATACATTCAGTCCACTTGTGAGAAACAAAAAAGACAAATCGGAGCCAAATCAGCGCCTTTATTTTACAAACGCATAATTCTATGGACATTTTTTATATCATAAAAAGGCCATTTACAAGCTTAAGAACCAAAATGAAGCAGCACAGAATGATTATGAGTAAAATATATAATTTGAATAAATATATTTATTTCATGCTATAAAATAAATTCATAAATGGCAATAGATACATCAGCTCTAGCTAGCTTCATTTACTTCATAGTTGTACAAAACAGTAGAGTTCTGAGGTTCACAGTTGGGTTGTGAGGTTGTGTGTAGAGTGGACAAAACAGGAGCTGGGACATTTCTGCTGTCATGGTTCAGTTCATGGTCTCCAGTGGGCCTCAAGTTTCAGCTCTGTGGAAAATAAGGGCTCATTGAGACCTCGAGGCAGAATGTTTAGGAACCACTGACTGAAGACTTGTTTCCCCCAGCTGAAGAGAAGTGCACAATTATACTACGGACACAATACGGATGTCCAATTATACCACTTTTTACCATTAAATACCCTGAGTTCTATGTTTTTTGTTTTTTTTTGCCTTGTCACCAAATACATACGAGCCAGAGACGATGTAGTGCAGTGTTTAGGGAATTAAGAAAAGGAGAAGGAACAACAGCTAGGACTGCAAACTTCCCCTCTGATCCTGAACAACTACAACTACTGTCTCGGTGCCTGGAGATCCAGGGGAGATCACTGAACCTCAACATGCCAACAGGTAGCCCGCTCCCAAACAGTGGCGATACAGCCCTAAAATCCCTTTGATCATTTGACAAAGCTGGAGGTGCAACCCTGAACAGTCACAGTTTGAGGACCTAATCACACGTTCGGCTTCGGTCCTGTTGCAGTGTGCCGACAGCCACCGGAGTTTTGATGATTATTTAGAACGTCTCCAAGCAACACCACTTTATCACTTGTATATTCTTCTGAAGAGAAAGTCAACCTGTCAAAAGTTTCAGAAAATATATAAAAAAATAAAATAAAATAAAAAAAAAAACAACAAATCAATAGCAAACTGTCCTGGTCCTACTTCCGCAGCTCCCTGACATTTTGTTGGTTTGATACATCAGGCCAAGTATTTCAATCGCCTTGACGATCCCAATACACCACTTTCACTTTCAAAAATGTTATTGCTTTTCTTTCAATAATACACAGTGGACGAGAAACTGACAGAAAAGCTATGGAAGACTAGCGATTTTTTTTTCTAAGCCTGTATCAGTGTTCGTAAACTACCTGAAGTGAGTTTATTATAAAAGGACGAGCTGCAATTTCAAAAAGTAGTCTGACAGCCCTCCTTGTAAACACTTCCTTTTGATTACTTGTGGCCCAAGATGCATGTCCTGAACAAAAAGTGGACAGAGCTGATTTGAGTGGGTGTCAAGTTCAGTTGGTTCTGAAATGGTGTATTTTAACAGAAGTAACCTAAAGTTACTTAAAAAAATAAACAAAAAAAGCCTTTAAACAATTCTGCCTCCATTCATTAAATATGAAAAGAGAAAAAGTCTAAAAAGCACCACTTAAGAGAAAAATGTCCCTGCCTACCATAATAACAGAGGGACTTCTAACTGAGTTCCTAATAGGTATATAAGGAGGACTTTCCAGATGGAACTGGTATGTAGTTTTAACCAAAAAAAAAAAAAAAAAAACACAAGAGAACAATCAATGATACAAATACAATCTTGAGGTAAAAAAAATAAATCAATTGGCAATTTTATGCAAATTTGTGGTTGACCAACATTGCAATTTGGCTACAGTAAATGAGTAAGCTTTTTTTTTTTTTTTTCCTGTAGATTATCTGCTAAATATCCAGGCAGAGGTTTCCCATCACGTGCTCTGAGAGAGGAGAAAGGACTACAGTACATTGCTCACGTTGTCCCGGACTACAGTCTCTGAACACGGGACACCATCTTGCAGGCAACAAGTCTGCCTTGTTTGATTGTGATCCACAGCTACAAAATCAGTCACACATTAAAATCAGCAGCCCACCCCATGCCAAAAAAGACTGAGTGGAACTCAGGATTTGAGCCGAACGTACAGCAAAGGATGAAAGAAATCAATTTAGTCTCATTTCAATTTCACTCTTCTAGAAACTCTTTCTCGGCATCACTTTACAATGACTGATGTGGCCATATTATTCTATAATGTCTCTGTGTAATCATTTAAAATGAAAAGAGGCACCGGAATCCAAGTGCCAGAATCTAAACTATAAAGCTTGTGGCAAGGCACTAAGTTTAAGATGCCACTCTGTGCGAAGAATTCGCTCTTTTGTTTCCGTTGAGCGGAACCTATTGCACAACTTTTCTATAACCAGCTGCTGTATGGCTTAATATATATTAATTATGCTTTAGCTATTCAATGTCTTCTAAGCAATTTTTAAAAAAAATTTACACAACTGATTGTTTTTAGCTGGGAAACAAGCGTTACTTGAAAAATAACCAATGAAATTGTCCTAAATCAAATTAAGAAGCTATGCTTCTTAGTGAGCATTCAATTACACGAAATAGTCAAAACTGACAAGTTAGTCTTTGGTGTGATGTCTTGGCACAAAATGATAGTAGCAGTTTTTGCCCATTACTCACAAAACAATTATGATAACCTTCCCAAAAAGCAGGCATCTGTCTAAATGAAGGTAAGGAACCATTATTGTGAAGCTCAAATTAGTCAGCAACTGATTTTTGGTGAGGTCGGATCAGCCGACCGAATCTGCAAGTGTCACCTTCTGACGGAAAGAAACTCGACCTGGTAAACATTTCTCAGCAAAGTATTGTACAGGTGGACAGACTGTTGATGATGATAACAAAAAGAGTTTGTGATCGATTCGTACACAAAGATAAAGAAAAGCTAGCTACACTGATTTCTGCAAAATTCCCCCAATTTTGGTTTGCCCTCTTAACTGTTAATAAGTAAGGTACTGACCGCACATTCAGAGTAATAAAGTCATAAAAAAATTATTCTTTTGATGAAATGTTAAACAAAAACAACAAGACAAAATTTCTCCCACCAAAAAACATACCAAGTAGAAAATTATGCGACGCTCCTTTGACACAAATCAAGCATGGGCCAGAAAGGAGAAAATTAAAGGATATAGCAGGTAAAAAAAAGGCATTTAACAGCTGGATGGCAAATAAGAAAAGCAGAATAGCACAGAGAGAACCACCCAGCGGAGCTTTAAATTTGCAAACCAATAATCTTTTAATTCTAAGTGCCTTTTAACAGTGAAAACGTATTTTTAAATCCCCATGAAAATAACCCCAGGTATCTGTTTTATAAAGAACACGCCATACCTGATCTCCAGCTCAGAGTACAGACAAAATGCACTGCTGCCACATGCATGACGTGGAGCCTGTGGTACTGCAGAGTGTCAAAGATTTCTCAGAGTCAGGTTCACTGCTGCATCAAGACTGAGACGTAGAGATTTGGCACCCAGCCCAGACATAAACTCTGCAAAGTGCATCAAGATTTTGAATCTCCAAACGCCTTTTTAAACAATTATCTTCTACTCTTAATTCAGGTATGCCACATCTATGACAACGCATTAAGATAGGACTGACAAATGAGGAGACCGTGTTCCAAAGCTGGACCAAAACAGGAAATAGGAACAAACAACACTTTGCAGTTGATGGAATAAAAACCATGTCCAAATGGCTGAGATTCCTTTGTACTTTCCGTTTGCATATTGATCAGACTGTTCTTTATGTGCTAAGATGACGGAGCGTATTCCTTTCTGTCAAACACAGAATGTTACATTGGAAGCCTACCTCAAGATAAAGCGAGTATAAATCTGCCATTGGAGTATAGAGGAATACAAATGACTTCTCTGTATGGACGTAATTCACCCGTTATATGGATGGCAGCATCTTCAACCAACCTTGGCCGACTCAGTGAGACTTCCAGTAGTGATGTGCGATAAAAACCTAAGTGTTCTGTATAACAAATATTACAAGACAGCAAAATTGGATGTTGAAAATATAAGAGGGCCGTTCTCTTAGTCTGTTCTCAACATTTGCCCAAAAGCGCACAATTAAGCAAGCAAATTTAATGCACTCCTAACATAGCACCTTCTTGATCATCATTTTAACCTGGCTGACATTTGACAAGGACTTTGTCCCTAATCCATACAATCAGCAAGGAATATTTCCCCAAAGTATCAAGGCTTTGTGTATTCTATACAGGGTTTGGCAATAAAATAAACTGTACAAAAAAATAAAATAAAATAAAAGTGGATTTCAAACGGTGAACACATCTGTGCCTGGTAGGTTCTTGGCTATGAGGTAGAACCTGGTGAGTTTCATTTAAGTTAAAATACTGACTGTTATGAGTATGTAGTTGCATTATGAGGTATTGAACGGATATGTCACACGAAGCTTTGCACTGACAGAAAAATCATTCCTTGTGAGTAAGTGACCTCCAGTGGCCACATGTGCAAAAACAGGTCAGGTAAAAAGGTGATATGACAAGCATCTTACCAGAGCTTTCACATTATCAATTATTGCAACATGCCTATATAACTCTGTAAATATGGTTTAAAAAACATGGAAAGATAAAAAGAGAAATCAATTGGAGGTCTTGATTATTGGGACCACCTCAAAAATAGCAAGTTGTTACTCCCTTTGCTTGAAATAATTTCTAAAAAGCACCCATTTTCTCTCTGCATTTAGCTTCTAACTCTCATAAAATTGACAGAAACCTTAGACACAAGAGTTGTCCATAGCAGAGGCAGCTGATTCAAATAGAAGTGAGTCATTTAAATTGAGTTAAAATAAACATTTCTTAAAGCTTCCTTAACCTGAAGCAGGACCTAAAAATCACATCTCGATGCTTGAGCCTCCTCTGGACTGCATTTTGAACTCTCCTCCATATCATTGGCCGGTGCCTCCTCTGCATATTGTGCCTCAAAGGCCATCCCCTCTGAAGTATCCTCCTGGTCCTTCTGACCTGAGCTTCCCTCCGTCCTCTCTGGGGAGTCCACATGATTGTTAACCTCTGATGCTCCCATGTGCTTCTTTCTCAGGTGTTGGTTAAGGGTGCCCTGAAATGGGAAACATTTACCACATATCTGACAGTGGAAGGGCTTGTTGTCCGTGTGGCCACGGATGTGGTACTCCAGCTGGTCTTTCCTTGTGTACTTCTTGCCACAGAATTTACAAACAAATGGGGTAATTCCCATATGCAGACGCATGTGGCGATCAAGACTCCCTTTCTGATTGAAGGTCTTTCCACAGTAGATGCATATGAGTCTCTCATTGTAGGGGTACCACTGACTCCGCAGACTACGCTCACGCACGTCATTCTCCAACCCAGTGGCTCCCACAGCTGATTCGCCATCATCGGGGCCTGGTTTCATGTGACTTAACACGTCTGCTGGGATGGCCAGTGGCCGCTTTGCTCTGGCTCGACCACCTCTGAAACCACTGAGCAAGGAACGAGAAGGACTGGAGTTGCTAAGGTTGACAAAGCACGGGGAGGACAGTCCTGAGAAAGAATAGGTAGCAGACTGGATGACAGGACCATAAGAACCCACGCTAACAGCCAAAACCTGTTCTCCATCCACTAACTCTGTGTGGTAGCCATCATCACCAGCTGAGGAACTATCTGAGTAAGTTGGCCTATCTGTCTTTTCTATCTTAACATGCACATCTGTCACTTGCCCATCTTTGCCTATCAGTTCAATTTGCTCGGTTTCACCCTCTATAGGTGCATCATGCTCTGACACACTATCATTACTGCAACGGTCCGACTGGCCCTCCTCTTGCTGCTGTCGTGCCCGGCCCTGGCCTTTTCCTGCAAGCTCCAACCGCGCTTCATGCCCTGCTTGACTTTGCCGAGAGTAATAAGGGGGGGAGATCTGGGTAGGGTTTATAAAGAGGTTGCTGTCATTCAACCCATTGTGGTTTGACTGTAAGTTGTCCTTCTCAGGGCTGGAAATGCTAACTGGAAGGCTGATCTTGGAATGGATGCTCTCCAGGATTTGGGTGCACTTGTCAATTATTGACTGCATTTGCAGAAAGCTGGCCGCAGTGAGGAAACTTACAATATCTTTGAGCTGCAGGGCCATGTGACCTGTATAGCAGAAAGCTAGAAGCTGCTCGAACACCTCAGGGCTCTTGATGACCGAAATGGAAAGGCCACTCATAGTGCTGAGAGATGAGTGGTCACGGAAGTAGGGTGAACTAGCGGCCAGAACAGCCTTGTGAGCTCGAAACGGCTGGCCCTGAATGTGGACGATGATGTCACACAATTTCCCTTGCAGCCGCAACTCATTGAGTTGGGTCAGAACAGTGTTACTGAACTCCGGCACATCAAACTCGATGTAGCTGCCGTCGTCCATTTCTTGGATATGTTTCTCCAGTTTGTCGACAGCCTGGTGGGAAAAGAAATGCAAAACATGAGGTATGGAGTAAATTTTGTAACACTGTGCATTTGCAACAGACAGCAGCATTTTTGTAGTTCAAAGTAGCAACTTACTGTACATTCAGTTACCAGTAAAACAAATAGTGCAGTTCAGATCCTGCAAGAAATAAGATCGTAGTTCGTTGTCCTACTGAACTACAGTACAGACCACACAGTAGTGTTTAACAAGTTTTCCACTCAGTCCAAAGGCCATAATTGCTGACCCACAACAAAATTAGCAAAAATCAGAATAAGCCACCAAAACTGTTGACTTCTGAGATATTTCTGAGGTAATACACTGAAACAACTGCCACATAAAAGGGACTTTCTGTATTAATTCTGATGAAATAAAGAAATCTTTCAATAAGATGTATACTTTTCTGACTCTACAATTCTGACACATTGGTGGAAATGCACCTCTTGGACTGAGACAGCCTGTAGTCATTCATTCAACTATCAGTTCTGCAGAGTTTCAAAATGTCTTCTCTAAACCCACCAATGCGCTTTTCATAAAGATAACAAAAAATACCAATGTTTTAGAAACTGGGATTTCATCTCGGTTGAGCACATAATCCACATCTTAACAGGATCGCATAATATTGTTGAAACTTAATATTTGTCCAATTTTCATTATTTCCCAAACTATTAAAGTATGCAAAAACTAAAAATTATTACAGTAAAACCCCAATTTCCGTCATTTAATACTGATTAGGAAATGTGCCAACCTCTTGGAACAACTGTCCAGAGGTGACCGCGTAGTATACACAGAGAGTTATACAGGAACTATCCATCGATCTATTATGGTCTAATTTACATCAGAGTAATCCGGGCACTCTTCCAGACGGCATCTGAAGACCCTAAAGCGGTGTTACAGCATGTGCGTTGGTGAGTCCAGTAGACTCGGGTTGCGTTGTTGTTACAAATATGTCATTGTAAAAGGTTTCTGGGACTTTCCTGACCTGATAAGACTTGCTTTTACACTGTTAGACATTTTTGTTTTCAGAGCAAGCAGTTGAACTCATCCTGACCAATGCGGATGACTTGGGTTTTTTTCTCTATATTTTGACCTCAGGCCACTGACATTTAAGCATCAAGTACAATTTCTAAATGCACTTATGCAAAGATTTATCAACTTTTTGTTAAAGTTTCAGTTACATTACGTACAGACAACACATGCAAGAAAATAAATCTATTTTCATTTTGTCAACAATCTGTTTAGTTTGTTTTTCTCTTCTAAAAGAGAAAAAAAGATACGAGGACCAAACTAACAAACTAACAGCATCAAACTAACGAACAGGACCACCAAGAACAATGGCATTCTCAAGTATGATAAAGATCCCAAAGACTAAAGCCAACAAAGATGACTTGATAACATCTGTGGGTGTTAGTGCATGTAAGCATATATGAAGAAAATCAGGCTAAACGTGTACACAATTACATAAGATAGAGGCTGACTAACCCTGAAACAATTTGCATAAGCACAAGAGATCATACTCAGCCCCGTCTTCAGCCCAAGTCGTATTTCACAGCTTACAGATATGCTTCTATAATGGCACTTTTTAAATTTAGCAGACTTTCTACTTTCATTCTGTAGCAAAAGCAGCACAGACGATGTAACATGAGTACTGAAGATAATGGTGTTTTGGCCGAGGTCGTACTACATAAAGAGAATCAAGTGCAAGTACTGAAGCATGAGAGAACAAAATAGATTAGTTGAGCGGATGATAAAATAAAGAATTTAAGATCTTAGTTTCAAGGGTGAAACGGGATGCATTTCACCCTTCATTTCAGTTTCTTTCATTTCACAAAATGATATTCATTTTAAATTCCCTGCTGTTACTGTTGAAAAGGAAAGTGTGGTGAGGCAGAGGAACCTAAGGCAAAACTGACAGAACATGTACCAGACTAAATGTACAGTAACAAAACAGTCATAAGAGTCAGATCATAAATGTATATGGCATGTTCTGCATTTGGCAGAGAAAGAAGAAATTCTGGTTTGGCTTTGAAGATGAGCATTCACCAACTGTTCCTGAGACTCACCAACGACTATCTTCAAGACTGAGGAAACAAGCATCAAGAAGGAAACTGAAAAAGCAGTGGTAATACGCAAAAGCCTCGCCTCAAATTAAAGCATTTTCCAACCTATTAGGTATAAAATGTGAGCTTCAAATAAAAAGGCATTACATGCAAGACCCCGCTACAACAACAGTGGCTTACTACCCTGACACAATGGGATACTAACTGAGCTGGTTTTAAACATATTTACAAAGTTCTTGACTTCTAGCAAAACTAGTTAAAACCTAAGTTCAAGTTTTCCAGACGGGGAAGGATGCTTTCGCGATTGAAAAGCAAAGCACTGGTTTTAAATTAGATGCTGGCTCCGAACCAGCTCTGGTTGTGACCTTGTCAAAAAGGAGCAACATTAGAACAATGCAACCTTAAAATCTAATTCTACTGAATCTAATTTGTACTTTGTAAAAGCAAATACTTCCATCTGAAAAAGCTCTATACGTTTCAGTTCTCCAGCTTAGCCCTCCTCTCCCCCAACTCCATCTGCCCTTATTCCATCTCCTCTGCACCACCTCCTCCCCTCCTGGCCCATGCTGGCTACTCAGCATGATCCTCTGTGCACTGAGTACTGTCAGCACTTTGGGGACGTAAACACTCTCCCCAATTGCCAAAGCTTGCCAAGACACCTGTCCAACAAGCCATGTGTTCTAATCCTGGCATTAGAAAGAGAAAGTTGTAACAAAACCTAAATATTAATAAGGAGGTATGCATTGCTTTCCCTACAGCTATGACCACCCTTGAAATACAACGTATTCACTAAAACATACCAGCAATGGCTGCCAACAGCATGCATACTTGATGGAGCCAAGTGCAAGGGCTGCCAAAGAATGCATGCTCAGTAGTTGAGATGCACATGCTGAGTGAGGGTCACATGCTCGACTCACACGGGAAAGCTAAAAATGTTTAAACTCTGCTCAAAAATTCCATCTGTGGCTCAAGTTCTTCTTATGATAATGAACCTATCTGACACAGCTGCCTCATTAAGCCACGTAAAACACATACAGAGGAGTAAAACGGGACACTTTTCCTGACTAAAATATCAACATAACCCAATGGACAGACGTCACCTAAAGTTTGGATTTAAAAAGTTTATCATTTCAATGGAGGAAAAAAAAACAAAAAAACAAGTCAGCAGGCAAGCACTGTAAGCTTTCTTCAACATCAGCAGCATTCACCTACTTTGAAAAACAGCTTGTGGGCCAGACCTGACGCAGGACAGAAGTGCTTAACAAGCACAGGAAAGGAGAGCAATTTTAAACAGATAGTAGGAAAACTATACAAAGACAGACTGTGAAAACCTTTCCTGCACGTGCCCCAACGATGTTAAGCTTAGTGGGCAAAGCTACATATGCTCATGTAAGTCTTTGGTTGTGTCCTCTTATTTAATTAGCTTGGAGTATATAAGTGGAAAACAAGAAAGGGCTCATCTTTCATTCCAGTCTAATCACATGTTTATCAGATAAACACAAGGTCTTAAAAGGCTTGAATCCATCCTTATTATCTTTATCTTTTTATTTTTAAAACACTGGGCAAATGCCTAACAGAATTATACAGTTTATCATATGATAGTGACATCATGTGATATATTAACTGTACCGAGCTCTACTTTTTAAGCAAGAAAGGCACGAGATTTGGGAATCTTGTGAAGACAATAAACAAAAGGCACCCACAAGTAGAAGGAAAATGTTCTTGTCCTTTTATATCAGAAACATTCACCAAGCATAAAATCACATTAATTCAGATGAGGATAACTATTCAAAATAAATCTTGTTTTCTGCATAATAACCATTAAATTTTCCACATCTTGAGTGAAGTATGTACGAAGCTTTTAATGACGAGCACCAGTTAGCTCATAGATCATCGAACTAGATGACCTTTCAACTTCAGGCCACCCTGCAGTGACAAGACTGGTTGCAATTTGGTCGTGATGGATTTGATGCAATGTCCTTAAAACAAGAAAACCCTGTTGGCATGTACAACATCTATGTCCGAATGTTTTTACTGTATTCCCCTTTTGGGCAAATGTTGCAGATCAGTAGATGGAGCAGGTTGTCCTCTAATGGGGTAGCGGTTCAATAAAGAGCTCCACCAGTTTCCTCGCTGAAGTGTCTTTAGGCAAGATACTGAACTAAAACCTATCGCATTGGGTTATTGTTTTGTGTATACATGATTTAGGAAACAGCGCTTTATCTGAAGAATGGAGAGTGCCCTATTAATGTGTGAATGTGGCGTGTACTGTAGTGGTCATTAAGACTTTTTTTTGCCATTTATTGATTCATGCTATTCATCAATTCTCGAGATGATGCAGTTTTAAGAACTGAGAGTGTAACTAATTACACAAACAATATAACAAAATAACAAACCAAAGAAACTTTTAGAAAGTTACCAAAATATGGGTAATGTCAAAACGACTGCAACAACTGCCCAATGCCAACTACTTTCTAATGATTAATGCAAGTCTTGCAATAGTCCTGTTTTCTAGTATTCTCTGTAAATCTATCTAAACACATGCAATAATGATAATTAGCAAATAATTCAAACAAATACAGGTTGACAAACCTTCCATAAAGAAATGACTGGGAGGACGCAAAAAACCACAACACCAACTTATTAGAATGTGGTAATGGGTTTGGCTCCAATCTGTGCTAGCATGCCTTTTTGTTCAAGTAAGTAGTATAGCATTAAGCACCGTCCCTGGTGACCCAGGTGAACCCAGGTGTTCAGGATATAATATGCCACGTCCCTGCACTTTGTCCGTTCCCGTTCAATTAGTTAACTGGTACAACTTGTTACAAAGTACACTGCTAGTCATAGTCTTCCAGCATAACTCACGCCCAAACGAAAGCAATGCAGGTGCTTCTGACACAGTACATACGTAAAGGCCTGATGCCATCTCGTACGTGTGGGTAAAAACACCGCGTACTTTTCAACAAATTGAAGAGTTAACTTCCTAATTCAGACTTTCGTTTGTTAATTTTAACATGACCATGCATTTGAACGGGGTATATGAGCGTGGACTGCAGTTTCAATACGCGTACATGTCCATACACTGGGCAGCAAATGTGTGGTGTCTTTAACTTTAATGCAAACAATTTTATTATTAGGAATTGATGGGGGTTGGTCAACATAGCGGTGCTAAGAAGATCGGCGCTAGCTTAAACCATCACACCCACCGGCTTTTTGTTGTTGGAATCCAGCATCTTTCACTTCCACGATAACTTAACATTTCGACAAACGCTGATTAATTTGCATCCTCTTGCAGGGCCGGACCACCGGAGTATCAAGCAGCACACAGGCAGTGACTAACTAGCTACACTAGTTAGCCTAGAGTCGAGTTTTATGAGAGAAATGAGTTATTTTAACAAAGAATTTAAGCTTGTGTTTGCTAAAGGTTTAGTTACATATTGTCAGACAGTGAAGATGCTTGACAATGTTGTATGATATAATAGCTCAGTAAGAACGTCGAACGCGGGTGCAAAGTATGTCGGCTGACATATGAAATAGCTACTATGCTAATTAGCTTATGCTATCAGCTAGCCGTAGCTTTGCAGCCATTACGGGCTAAGCAGCGACCAGTGCTAAGTAGTTGCTAATGCTTGCTAGCAGGTACTAGCTAGCGCACTTTCGCAGGTAATTATTTCCCATTACTCACACTGAAAAAGGCTAGACGTGCCGACATTACAGTCTCGTTAAGGTCACCAGTTCCTATCAAATACGAAGTCCACCAAACTCACCGTCTTCCAGATTAGCATTAAAAGTTGTCCATTCCCCTCAGTAGTTCGCTAACACTACAGCCAGGCCTCCCCCCCTCTCCAGTCCAGATGTGTCAGACAGTTACTGCTGCAATTTTTGCATCAACAGGAAGTGTTCTTTAGGCTCTTTGCATTCATTCTGTCAATGTGTTTTGCAGCAGCCCCTCCCTTGCTTATGTCAGTGATGTATGCTCAGATATCATGTTGCTAATATATGACGTGATGGAGCATATACAAGCACAAAATAAAAGTAGCCAATGGTCGGCCTCTTAGAGTTGCTTTATACAGATAACATGGCTATGCTATTGCTTTATATAACTTCACTCATGCAGATAGTTTATTCCACTTTCACTTTGAAACAGTGACAGTACACACCTAATGTAAATAAACTTATTGTGTAGTTACACTTTGGTTACTTCAATTAAATCTGACATTAAATTAGTCCAACTGCGTACCATCCACCTCTCATCTATCTTAACACAAACATACATTTACGTATTTACATAAAGTGATTTATTTCTTTCTCACCTGTTTGACCTACAATCAGATCCTACATAGGTTTATCTACTATGATAACTTGGTGTGGCGCTCATTAAATTATGTATTAATTACCCGCCAAAGTTGCGCCAAAGTCATTCATAAACTCAAACGAAGTTTAGATCATAACAGTTCAACTTGTTATGGTATTCTGCTTTATACTTTCTTTAAGTTTGTTAATTAATCACATGGTTAAATCGTAATGGATCAAGATAAATTGATGCACTTTTTCACTGATCCCACAAAGGGGCGCCAGAGACCAAAGTGATGACACATTAACCTCATTTTATTGGGTTTAAGTTTTGTGGTCTCAGTCGAATTCATTCACCGTGCATATTAACTTCATGTATCATGACTGGCAAAAGAGCATTAACAAGTAATGAAAATATTGGGAGCTCTACATGATTTCATGAGACATAGTGAACAGACTATGAATTTTGATCTGAGCTTCAATTGAAAAATTAAACCTTTGAATCTAGCATAATGTAAAATACTGTCAGTGAAAACATGATTCAGATTTATCTTTGTAAGAGTCGTCAGTGAATCAGTTTTGACAGGTTTGTTTGGCATAATTATCAAATTCTTTTCCGTCGTTTTTTTTGTATTCTGCTTTGTTACTCAAAGCAATTTTTAAATACCTCAATTTCTATTTCCATTTCAAAGTCCATGCCTTTGTTAACTCAATTGAACTTTTATTCAAAGGTTATAATGCTACTGAACTGTATATGCTATGTTTGTTTTAAGTATTAATGGTAAGATGCTTTTTTATGTTGGTGAATAGGACAAGTAAACTTCTGTCCTCTGTCTACTCTCTGGAGGACTTTATCTGTTCTAGCTGTAGTGGAGAGGAATGAATGTACGCTGTGTGTGTTTCTTTTTTTTTTATCTAGTGTGAGTGACAGTTTGGCAGCTCAGGTGAATATCTGACCTAATCTGTGTGCAGGTGGGTGATCAACATAGAGAGAGAAATCGCTCTGTCATTGCACGTGTGTCTTGTTAAACAAGTCACTCTTCTATTCTACACAGTGATTTGCCTCTTTTCTCTTTTCAGGACAGTGATGCACAAGTGAAGGTGCAGCCAAGGTATGGTGATTAGAGATGGTTTTGTTGATCCGAAGAAATGATTGTGGTATTGATAACATTTCAAACAAAGTCATAATCAAAGGGTTTCCTGTTGAAGTTGTAATCTTTTCTGAAATGAGGCTTTGTTAGCTCAGTGTCATTTGGTTGACCAGGAATTATTTGGCGGTAAGCTAATGGGGATGGTTTTGAGTGGTGCAGCGCCAAGGATCGTATAGGGGCTCCAGGTGGTGTGGCCTGGAGCTCTGATGTCCTGCACCTTTTTAATCCCAGATGACATTGCAAAATCCCCAAACCCTATGCCCCTGTATAAGACTGTATAGGAGCAGAGACCAGATGATTTGTTTAAAGAGCTCATATCATGTATCAAACTGGGGGAATAAGGAGCTCCACTGTTTTGTGTTAAGCCTAAGACCGCTGCTTATGCTTAATATAAAAGATGTGTATTATATTCATGTGATACTAGCCAAATGCTAAGTCAATTGATACTTATTGGTATTAATATTGATATGTAAGGTATCGATTGTTCCATCAATTACAATAATCCTAAAATAACCCCATCGTGTGTCAGCTGGCTCTTTTGACTATGTAGTGCTTGGAATTGTATCACAATATAAAACGCTATCAAACAGTTCTGTTACAATCAACAAACACTACTCCAACCACAATTTGTTCATTAATGCTGAGCACAATTTTTAAGCCTAACATGAATAACACATTGTTTCCTACTTGTGCCAAGAGTCCCAGAATACCTTGGCTGTCAGTGCTGTGGGGAACAATGCCCTCCCAGTGCTCCTGTCCAGAAATAGTCTATAGCTCCCTGATGGAGAGCATATTTCTCAATAGCAGGTGTCTGAGTGAGTCAGAGCTTGATCCTCACCATGACTGTAAATGAAAGGGCCAGCTCGTCCAGGTGCGGGAGCACCTCTCTGGCCCTCTCAGGTTTCTCCTTGATGGAGGAGCTTTGTATGGAAGAATGAACAAAAGAAATATATTCAACCATCAGTATCACTGTTAAAACACATATACGTCAACCACCATGGATTATGTAATATCCTGCATAAACTGACAATGACACAAACAGTTCTGTTGTGTATGACTGTCAGGCTTTTTTTTTTTTTTAGCAAAAGTGTTCTTGCTTCACTACACACGAACACTTTACATTTAAATTTGACCTATTCCGTTCACGCTTTGTTCACCATCAAGGCAAACACAGTACAAGCTCCTGAAATCATTATAAATCACATTGAGCTGACATGTCTTTATTTCATTTTGAAAATCAGCTGGATTCCAACCAAAACGATTAAAGACAAAAAACCTCAAATGCTAAAACGAGTTTCACCAGTGAGCACAATAATTACTGGCAATGCAAAGATAATGAGCTCTCAGATGTGTCATATATTTGCCTGAGAAATTAAGCCAATTTGTGAAAATGGTGGCCAGGGGTTGAGGGAATACAGAGTGGCTTGTAAAGATGAGTGATATCTGGCACAGCATGAAGAGAATGAGAGGTGTGCTGCCCGGTGCTTAGCTCAAATGAAAGCTCTGATTAGTGGAGCAAAGATCAAAATGACAGAGCGGTAGAGACTTCAGCTGGGCCTTTGTTATTGATAAGTCTGTCATCTCTGCTGATATTGGAGCAGTAATGGCAGCTGATGATTAGGCCACTCCTGAGCTATTAACTACATTTCTTATCCTTTTACTGGGGCCCAAGAGAGCCTGTTTGAGAGACAAAGGCTTCCTTTATGAGGCTGGCTTCTTAAACGGCATCCACCTGACCTAAAAGGCACAACTGTTACGTCTTTCTGCCAGGCCAAAGAAGCCGGGGACGAGATACATGTCAGAGGTCGCAGTGTGCTGCTGTTTGAAATGAAGGGGTTCTGAGTGAGTAAGCTGCTGAAAGAAGGCTGCAGCAAAATTACAGAAAATTGGCTGTTTTGTCAACATTTCATCAGAAGATTTACAGAAAGCTGACCCCGACCCTTTCTCTCCCCCTCTCTCTCAAAGACTAAGGAGATTGAGTGGGTCGGAATTGACTGACAAACAAATCTCTTCTTTATTTCTTTCTCGCTTTCTCTTTCCCTGTCTAGAAGTGATATTCAATATGATCTCTTTTTAATGATCCTAAGTGGGTGAAATTACATATCCTCAACTATTATTGTTGAGGCTGTTTTAGTCTGATTCCAGGGCACACTAAAGACATAAAAAGTAATTATCAAAATGTTCCAATTCTCCAATGAAAAGAATAGTATGCCATTCATCTGGTGTTATTATACCATGGTGTGCATGAATACAGTGTAGTCATTTTAGTATTTCTGTTTATATAATGATACTCTATGACAAGTGTCAGATGATTATCATGTGTGATGTGGGAATAATAAGGGCAATATATTTAAGCTGGCCATGTAGTGTAAAGTGATTGCCACTCCAGAGAGTACTTTTACAGGAGGATGGATGATATGAAAAGTTTAAGAAGGTCAACTAAAAAAAAGAGACTGAAAATTAGGATTTGATTAAAATATTTCCATAAGAAGCTCTCTGCACGATGTGAAATGTATCAAAACTAGACAATTAGCCGTGTTGTTGGGTTCACTTCACCAGTGCTCACGGTTGCATACAAAGTTGTTTTGGTTGCAGCTTTTTCATCTTCGGCTCCATACTTTGACCTCAGCTCAGTCTGCTCCCTGTCTTTGGTATTCCCCTACAAAGGCCAACAGGAATCCAGGGCTTGTTGATTTAGCCCCCAGTGGCCGGAGGCAAAGCATCTTTCATTAACGTCTAAAACCTCAGGAATGAGATACTGGCCTCACGATAAGATCTGGTAATGCGGTAACATGGAATTATGGAAGAAGAAAATTGCCATTTTGTATATAAGCACCTGTGATCTCCCATGAAAGCCCCCTGTTCCCTGGCTTGGGTCAGTCCCAGGAGAGAGTAGAGGGTCCCGGAACCCAATACTGCAGAGGAGAAATTTTCAGGCTTGAGGGCTGGAGAAAAGGAAGGTGCTTGAGGGTCAACGCAGAGTACCAGACAGAGATTTTGTGTGCCTGTCAGAGAATATCATCTTCTGCCCCTGGGAGAAATGACGCTCCCCCTCACCTGCTCATAGCTCAGTTTGTTGTCAGCAAATGCTTTAAGGTCGATTCAAAAACATTTATGAGACACTCTAGAGATATTATCCCCCCTGTTTACTAGCAAGTGTAGACAGATTAGAGAGTTGCTGTGAGAATATGGGAGTTCTTGTTCTCTGTCCTCCTCCCAAATAGGCTTGTCAGCTTTTGGCAATTTTAGAAAAGTGTTTCTGTATCTGATACTCAAGACAGCATGTCAGGAACAATTAAGTTATGTGGCATTCTGACATTAAAAAAAAAAGTTGGATAGTATTTTACGTGAAAACTGACGTGTTGTCGGAAGACCGGAAAGAGTGCAGGTGTTCTGCTTGCAGCAAAAGGCCTGAAGAAAAAAAAAGTCACACCCATCACGATCCATGAACCTTGTTCATCCTGCTCTCTGTAGAAAGGCAAAGCCAAGCTGTACAAAATTTCAGAGGAAGACTTTTGAATATCTCGTTTGTAATTTTGGCATGTCAAATTCATTTATGCACAACTGTACAGCACGCCTAGTTCAAATGTTAGACAATGAGCTTAAGGTGAATCAATTGAAAAGAGGAAGCTGTAAGAAAGGAAGAGAAAAGTCTTATTGTGGCAGAACTGATGTGTTTTTGTCTCTTCTGGATAGTTTCTTCATCACCTCTTTAAATTTTAAAGCATTTGGCACGCAGCCTGTGGCAAGCTCTCTTGAGGAAGCACTATAGCAATGAGGGTCAATGGTACCATAAATCTTAGAATGTCCACTTTGGAATCCAACATGGACATTTGAGATATGCATATTTTATAGAATGTTCATGTTGGCGTGTCTTGAATCTCCAAGTCAAATGTATGTTTTATGAGGGGACTGTTGCTAGATGTTCATAAGTGAACATAATGGGGACGCATTTTGCCGAATGGTCTTTATTTTGTGTTCTCCCATGATACAACAAAGATAACATACATAAAACGGCACATAAGTCCTGCCTGTGGGTTTTGAAAGACCTAAGAGAGGAAAAGAGCTGGCAGTCATGTTTTAGACCTCATTCCAGAGCAATGCCATAAGTGACACGACTTTGGCTTTCACAAAATAATGAGACTCACACTTAAGGACTAGCTTTCCCTCTTTAACCTGTCCTACCTCTCCTCAAGCTGTTTACATTCAAATACTGCTTCTTTTATGGTTCGGATGCCTGATTTGTGGACATACAGCTCATTTGTAATTATTTATAAAGTAACTCTAAAAAAAGACCCTGAAGCTGAATGGCACTTAAGTAGAAAGTGGGGAAACTTTAAGCATATATAATGTAAATAGTCTCTGGCAACAGAGAGGGGTATAAGTTCAAGACAATATTTGGAGGCAAGAAGACTGACAGTAATTCAATTAGACAGGAATCCTCACCCGTTCTGTGGGTCACAGTTATCCATGTTAATCAGTAGAGACCGGAGACATATAAGCTGCTGGTTTCCTGCTGGGGCTACTCTGTCAGACTGTGCAGTGTTACCAGATTTTGTATTTAGTATTGCAACTTGTGTGAATGGAACTTGCATTTAATATAGATTTTTCTTTGCCAAAATTGCAACAAGTATAATGTTAATGCAATGGTCCTGGACCAAACATGTCAATTTAGAATAATTTTGAATGATAAGACCTTTTTGAAGGAGGATAATTTGACATGAGACTGAGAAGCACGAGTGTAACTGTGATAAATATGTTTTCATTTTATTTTGATTTAACATATTTGCTATTTTTTGAACATATAAAAGGAAATGTTACCTGTAGAATATGATTAAAAAAAACAATAAAAAAAACATTTTGTTGTGCATTTTGTTATATATGTGTAAGACAAATTGCTCAATATAGTGTTAACTTATATCAATAATATAATGAATTTCAAGATTTCTTTTAAACTGCGGCATTTGTGTTGGTAGAGAACATAAATACCATCACTCATAATGCATAATTCCATATTTCTAGTCTCTTACATGATAGGTCTTGACTTGGCATTTTTCCTATAGCTGTCAACTTTGTGGTATGTAGTGTCATGGTATTGTTACATTCACAGGAAAGCAAGCTTTGGCAAGGCTTTAGCTGTATGGTATTTGTTTCTCACTGTAAACAATCTTACCTCTGCATCTTTTCGTCTAAGTTTCAGAAAGTGAGTCAAGATGCATTCTGCATATAACTAACAACACAGAATATAAAGACAGAAGTTCAAATGGTTTTCCCAGCAGCACAGTGAGCTGTGTCCTCACAGTGACCCTCGGCGTTCCAGAGTAAGGATGTTGCTGTCGTCTGGACACTTTGCACCCCAGGAGATGTCTGCAGAAAGTAATTACACTAACCAGGATGCTCTCAGCATGGCTTGAAGCAAATGATCTATTGTCTAAAAAAGAGTATGTCAGGTCTTAAGCTAGCTTATTTTGTAGTTGAGGTGGGTGGTTGGGTGTTAGAGATTTGATGTATATATTAGCAAAAAGAAAGGAGTATCTGAGTACAAAGATTCCACTTTCTTCAACAACTTCTGTGTAACCTCCCTGCACCAAGAACAGGTGGCTGCTTCGGATGTTGAAAGAGTGAACACAAACACACACACAGAAGACAAGAGCCAAAGCTGTCATTCTGACTTTCAGATGAAGTGGGGGATTAGGATGGAGGTGAAAGCATGCTGAGGACCATAGTGACAGCAGATGAAGGGAGATAGCACAAACTCCTGTGGAATTCACAGGCACTCATTGGCTGCTTTTGGGGGGGGGGGGTAGATAGAGGGTTGCTATGAGAGCAATGGAGCAGTCGCTGAAGTATTTTTTTGAATTTCATCTCAAAATGTCTTCGGTAATGATTGATTTGACTTTGCAGCAGAGAAAATTAGATTTCTGAAAAGATCTGAAAGGTTAAATATTCTTTGCACATGACAAAGTCCTCCAGGGAACATAACAAATTGTGTCTCTGTGTTTTGAACTCCTATGAAATCATGTGTGTAAGACCAGACAAACCCTGTACACCACCAGTCAAGCCACTGACAACACTGATATCAATACCAAAATGATGTCTTACAAATTACAGCCAGTGCTTGGGATATTCTTGTGTGCATGCATGAGGGTGTCGTATGTATTTTCAAATGTTCTGGGTATGCAAGAATGTGCTCTTCCCTGTGTTTCTTCTCCTGTCGAGTTTGGCTGTGGTGGTCTGGCTGCAGCAGCTATCCGTCCCTCCACAGACACGCTGACTCGGCCAGCCCAGGCTCAGGTATCTCCTCTAACCTCCCCTTTGTCCTGCTTAAAAATAGGCTCTTTTGTCTGCTGTTTTCTGCAGGTCATTGTGAGGAGCGCTTCTTAGTGTCAGCTTTAATTCACACTGTAACACAAGCTGTGATGCCTCCCAACTATCCACGCTGACTGCCTGGCATTCAGGCTGCTCCTTGGAGAGCTGAGGCCGCATTACTTCTCCTCAACTCTCCACCTCACAACTGCACCCAAGGGACAACTTACAAACTTTGTTGCTTAAATATTTAAATGGTCCTTTAACTGACGTCCACAAGACCACACCTGTGGAGCCCAACCTGATGAATGTGGACATGCAAAAAAATGCTGATCATGCTTTCATGTTTTCCAGTAACTGTGACCTCCGAAGGTGAAATTGTTCAGCTTTGCTCCATGATCATAGATTTTGTTGTGGTGCTTTCGAATTATTTAATGCTCTACATTCATATGGATACAACACAAACAGGGGACTTCTGTTGCAGTTTGCAGTGACAGTGTGTTTATAACCTTTTACCTTATAGAATGAAGTGGAGTTAAAAAAAATGAATAAATAAATAACATAACCAGAGACCATATTACAACAGCAAAGCCATGGATGGGAATTATCCAGTGGAGGATGTAAAATAGAGTAGCAATGAAGGAAATGCACCAAGAAACAACATTGGTATTTTTCTCTTTGGAGCTTAACCTTAAGATCCCAGCTGGGGAGATACAGCCGCAGGCTCTGTCTGCCTGTCTACCCTTGAAGAGGAGAAAAAACAACAGGAGAAAAGAAAAAGGAGGCTCATGTTAAAACAGCAAACATCATAACCTGATATCAACACTCAGCTGGGGTTCGCTTTACTTCTGGAGTCTCTGTTTTTCTCTCCTGGGAGGGGGCAATCCATAAGGGCTTCCTTAAACTATCTGCATAGCTAAAAATAAATCTCACTTACAGTACGCTGGTGTCAGGGGTTCAAACTGTGATCTGTTGGAAATGCAGATTTTATTTTGATACTGAAGGGAAAAATTTATATCCAAAGTACTTTTATTTTTTTGTTTAATGACCCAAATTGTTTATCAAACCTAAGCTAAAGTAATTTATTTTTTGTTATTATCAGTAAAGACTACTCTAACTCTCTTCCCCAAATTCAATGGTCGCCACTAAAGAAGTACATTTTAAAAAATGGTCACAGACATATATTCAATATTTACAAAATATGAAGTAAACAGCTGAGGGGGAGGAGATTTCTAATTTCAGTCAAAGAATATTTTGGTTAGCTAGTAAGTTTTGAACACAGAAGGCTGATTTATATGCATGTCACCCAGTGCAATACCTGAGAACTCACTGATGTTATCTTTAATAGTTTTTAGACATGAATGGAGTCTATGGCAATACACAAGTCTTTTTGTTAGAATACTTACTAGAATCAGTGCATTGCTGCTTGTTTTTTCTCCATGGTAAGAAAAAAATTTATAATTTCACCAGACTATGCCCACAGCTGATAGGATGAGCGATGACATAAAATGTTGCAATTTGCTGAAACTGTTTAACGTGGCACGATCAGCATTCTTAATGTACACCTAAAATGTCAAAAACTGTAAGACGCACCAACTATGGCAGAGTTGGTATATTTAGAGGCAAATCAGCTGCAGATTGACAGAAGAAAGGTAGAGTTCCTCTGACTAGCGAGAGCTGGGTCATTCAGATGGGACCGCTATGTTGTGGAATGGAGTGGAGGTTTGTGGGAGCTCGTCTCGGCCCAGTTACCCTGCTCAGCTCACATTCTCTGGGTGAACCCATGTCCTCGGGGCCAGTTGGGCGGCACAGTCTCATGTCTCAAGTCCTCACAGTTCACTGGGCCCTTTTAAGTGAGCACACCCACCAGGGGCCCTCAAGACTACAAAAACTACAAACACTGGGTTGTCCGGGCTCCTATCTGAGACACACAGATGCACACTTGCATGCACACGTGCACACACACATACCAACTGTTAACTGCCCATTTATCTTTGATACAAAGGAGAGCCAATGGGGAAGACTGTAATTTTACCCCATGTGGTAGCCTGTATGATTTACAGAATATAGGCAATGGTCATCTTTTTTTTTCCAAAGAAGACATATAGATTCTGAGATGGTTATGTGAGGGCAATGTCAGAGAGTGGATCAGTTTTCAGACATGGCACACTCCGGTGAACATACGCGACAAGATCAAAGCGACCCCTTTGCCTACCGCAGTGCATCCCCAACAGATCTGACAAAGTGCCCCCATTGTGTGACCCTGACCCATCACAGATAATGGATCACCTCCAGAACCGCCCCCCTCAGAGGCCGAACTGGTCCTGCACACAGAGCTGCAGTCTGCAGCATGTTGATGAACACACATGATGTGACATGTCAACTTTCATGCAATATGACAGCCTCCTTTCGTGTATGAGCCCCCCTTCAAGATTTTCACTTTCTTCACAGTAAACCTTCACATTTCATTCTAAAAATATTTTTTGCTAGAACTGTGTATGTATTTGAAGACTGGTTTAAATGTTGAATTTCAAAGATCAGTTTGAAGTTTTCGAAGGGTTGTTTCATATTTCATATTCTGCATCAGGGCTATTTTTTATACTTGCAAGAAAAACACAATTTGTGACCATTCAGTGCTTTAAACTTGTATTTATTTAATTTAGTAACTCAACCGAGCCACAGATTACCCCGAGGCCAAATGTGACGCTCCGTGCCATTTTGGTGTTTGTTTTTTGCGTATTTGAAGTGAAAATGATGCCCAGTGTAAGTTGTGACTCTAAATATTTCACATTACATTCCTGTCAGTATGATAAGACTCTATGTGTGAAATATTGTAGTGGTGTTTTGTTTTTGCTTGTGTTCTGACTAATACGTGAGCCCATCCACATTATGCACACAAAAATCTTTACACATAGAGATTGTGCTCTTCTGTTCTGCCATGTCCACAGCCTCAGGCATGTTCACAGTCCCTCCCTCACTCATAATTACCTCAGTGATCAAGGTTAGAGCAGTGGTAAAGCACACTAACCCTTTAACCTTTTGTGAACTCTCCCATTAGTCCACCGTGGAAGCTGATGCTCGGTGTCAAACGCTGTTGCCCACAACAAACTGGTGAATTAGTCTTGGCATGAATCTAAGAGACAGGTCTGAAGGGCCGCCTATGCCTCCACATGAATCAGACTTTGCAGCAGAGACAGCAAGAGCATGAGGGGGTCAAAAATGCAGTGTTATCAAACACTTGCACCTTCCACCCCCCTTGCCAAACCCCCTGCTTGGGCTTACAGAAACAGGACAGACTCCCACAACACACCCTGCCATTCTGCCAGCCCTGAGGGCTCCTCTAGAAAAGCTCAGGAATTTGGAATAGGGATCCAACAAGGTCTACAGCTGGGAGGAGAATTTCTACCATCCAACATTTTGCCCTCTTATTGTCTGGCATTGGGATCCCAGAGTTCCCTGTCTGGCTCCGCTGTCCTCCCAGCTCAGTGTTTTGATATTGGTTTTGCTCAAGGGCAAGGGTCAGCTGGGTTGTGACATCTGAGTTTGACGGGAAATGAATTGCAAACAGTGATCACGATAAAGGTGAAAATTTAAACTCAGACTGACTCGGACAGAAAAACAGAGGGGATGAAGAGAGCCTTTGTTATTAGCAACTACGCTAATCCGAATGATATCACTCCCACATTTATGAAAAATAACCCTTACAATGAATATATGATAGGTTTTTCTGGCTTCATATGTGTGATCTAACAGCCATCCAGACATCATTGTATCTAAGTGTTTTGATGATAAACCTCACCTGGCCACAAAATCAGAGGAAAAAGATGGAAATACTAAATGATCAGTCATATTTACATCCTGATTCCCTTTCTCTGACTGCAGTACACACACTGTTTTCCAGGGGGCACTATTGAACTAAGAGAGAAACGCACTCATAACTCCGAGGCTGTGTTGAGTCTAATCACATGGACAGCAAAAAGGAAAATGATCAAAATCATACTGATAATTCTTGGATGTTTCATACGTGTTTACACTGATTAATCAATTGAATTAAAGCTTGAAGTTCAAGCACTATTTGTCCGACACAGAGAAAACAAACCTGACTTTCTCTCACGCAGCTCATTACTCACTGTTGGGTAAAATGACTGCTAGTGACTGTATATATCTGGGGAGACTAATCAGATAAATGCATTCCTGATAGAACTGAGAGATGTTCGTCTCACCTTTATAATTTAACAAAATTTGACTGAATATTTGCAGAAGAAACAAGTAACATATGAAGTTTTATTGAGTAAAATTTTCTTTTTCTGTTTTTGTCCAGAAATACAAATGATTAAACATGCACAGTGAAACAAAAGGGCAATATTGGCTTCCACAATCAGATTCTAATCTGTAGATATTAAACATGATTAGTATTTAAGATCCAACAAGAGAGATCTCAAAATCAGGTCGACAGAGGCGTGATGACAGAATGAAAGGAGTGTTCACAGCTGAGGCCACAGCACTGCCTCCGTATAGAATTTGGGTGGTGTGATGGACAGATGAGATGGACTGGGCAGATATTAGGAGTGGGAGTAGGATATGACTGGGATGCAGATGAGGTTTGTCGAAGCAGGGGAGGTGGGGGAAGGGGTGCGTAGCTGGGGGAAGCTGAGGGAGACCAGGCGGGTAGCAGTATGCAGGTGGTGACTGGCTGGTGCTCCTCAGCTGGGCCAGCCGCCAGCTTGGCCCCTTGGTGCCCTGCTTTGAATTCAGCCCTTTGTGCTGCCCTGAGCAGGTCAGACAAATTCATGTCTCATCATACACTGAGATAGCAATGATACAGGATAATGACTCAGCTGCAGTTTCAACTCTGTCACCTCAGTCGTTGTAAAAAAAAAAGACTGAAACAGCTTATCGCATGTGGCTTTTTTAAAACAAGAGGAACAGATAAACTCATTGTATTTGTACGGATGTGATATTTGGGCTGTTCAAATCAGATCAGTTATTCTCTGCTCGGTCAAGAAAAACAACAGGCATCCTTTTTTGAAAGCCTTAAAAATGTTAATGATCCAAAGTACACAGTTTAAATGGTGTCATTGTAATTGCAGTCAAACATGCATGGATTCATATTAATTTAGTAGTAAATGAAGATTACTTTCATATGAACTGAACTGACAGTTTAGTAACTGATAAACCTGCTTGTGAGCTCACAGCGTCTGAATATGAGAATGCACACACGTAGTATTTTATATCACTTGGAAGGACCATTGTGTCAGTGGCTGGGGTGGCGGTCTACTTAGACCCAGTCAGACTAGTGGACAGACTTTAATGAGAAGCAGGAGCAGAGAAGTGGGATCGGTCTCTAGCTCTAGGGAAGGGTCACATGGGGTTAACTATCAAAGATGAGTGCAAACCTATCCCTGTGGAAAAGACTCTGAAGAAAACATCACCCTGCACATGCTAAGCTCCCCAAACTGGGAGTTCCTCTGCTTAATTAATCCAAGACACAAGATCCTCCCCCTCTGAAGGAAAACTTTTACTTCTCTCGCCCTCTCAAACGTCCTGATCACTGAGCTTGAAGAAGTTCTTTAGATTCTGTAGCTCATTTTGATAATGTCAGGGTGGGATTAGGCTGTTTTTCAGCCCACGCCAACCTCCACGCCCCCCAAAATAACTGAATCATATTTATGATGTTTAAGCTATATACTGAAACAATAAGCGGAGGAAACATTATAGTAAATATGGGTAACCACAGAAGAAATGCAAAGTAAATTTATTACATGGGTTGGAAAGATTTGTGCGGGTATTTTGAGAAACACCCAACAAATTTTGGAAACCACATTGTGATAGACAGTTAAAACCCATGGGAAAATCAAAACAGATGTGGGAGTGTAGAATTAGGTTCGTCAGAAACTATAGCAGAGCAGAAGTTATCTACATGGCTAATTTGTACAGTGAACAGCTGTCTACTGTATACTATTGCAACATAGTGATTGAAAGCAGAAGTTTTGCTCCTTTGTCTAAAATATAAATTCATACAATTTGATCATTGCGAATCTTACATTTGTCAGAATCTGCAACAACATTTGTTGTTATTTAAGATTTTTCTGAATCAATCTGATTGATTTGGGTCATGTTGGCTGTCAGCAGCTGTCAACAAAGGCCTTGCTTTTTTAAAATCTTTGCTCTCAAGCACATTCACGATAGAAATCTAAAAGCATGCAAAACAAAACACTGTAAAGGTTTTAATTTTTTTTTTAATGTAAACATTCAAAGCTCTAATTTGAGGGAGAAACTTCTTTGAACCAAACTTTTTATCTTTTAATAATAAGAACTATGTCTTGAAGCAACCCAGTCACTATACTCACAGCTACTAGTTTAATTTGAAATTGATCCCATCTCCTCCATTCGACTGTTGATGCATCTCTTACCTTTTGTTACAGCAGCGCATTAGTTTCCCCCCGCTTGTGCAGACAAGGATTTCAGTGATAATGGCGCTGTAATGGCCATCATGTCTTTGGGCACTGGCTGAAGGGGCTATAATATTGGATAGTCACCTCTTGACTGACAGGTTGCGTAAATCTGTTGAATTTGCCATGAGGCAAGTGGAACTGTCTGCTCAATCAGCCAAGCTGAACACAGGACCACCAAGAATGAGACTGATGGAAGAGAAAGCGAATACTTTGCAAGAGGACGGGACATGTCAGCAGGCCAGAGTCAGTTCAACAGACAGGACGTTTGCTATCTGCTGCAGTTGCCTCCCAGCAGTTTTCTGTTCAGACATGCCCATTTTTTTCACTCCTCCTTTGATATCAAATAAATATCAATTATAGACAATGATCATTGAATTGCATAATGACATTATAATAGTGTTTACAATTTTTTCCATGCAGAATAACAAGTGGGAACCCTCTTCTCACGAAAGCATCAGTCAGTACTGACTGTTTACTTGACAGTACAAACTTTAAATGTGATGTTATTAATACAAATCTACCTCATATTACTTTTAGAACAAGGTTCCTCCTGCTGAGATCATTTACTTTTTGAGATTGTTTTAGGCTGAACTCATGTGGTAATTTAAGTTCCCAGACATCACAAATTAATCCAGTCTGATCACTGTGATGCCATTTGCTGGAGTATCTTTGCTGTAAACACTAAAGATGGCTGGCACCTGTCTCAACATATGCAGCAAAGCACTGGCACCCGAGCATGCTTTGCATATTTATGTTATAATTGTATTACAACCCGCATGGTCTATTAATGTTGTTCTGTTCCAATTGCTGGAGTGACACAAATGTGCCATATTCTCCATTAACTCTCACGAACATACAAAAGAAAATGCAGAAAAATCGCTTGTTATTCTGATAAAAGAGAGCAGTAAATAAACATTTAAATACAGTCCATTTGAACTACACCATTTGCATTTTCATGGATGAGCTGAAACTGTGTTAATTTGTAGCAGTTTGAACCTCATCTCATGATGTCAAACCAGAATATGGGACGGCTAGTTGATGTATTGGTTTTGGAATATTGTTTTTGAGGATTATTTACTTTGCACCTCCCTGAATGACAGTCTAGCTGTTTTTATCTCCTGCATTATGCCACACAGCTAAAAGACTTTAGACCAAGTGGATGGAATTCAATGTTCCCAAGGCAAGTTGACAAGAAATGTCAAGAAGAGACATGCACTTTCAAAGGCAAAGCCACAGGCAAGGACTTTGTGAGCAGGTTTGTGTGCAATGGCAGCTCTCTGTCAGGGCTTGCTGCCTCCAGTTCCAAAGCAAATCAGGATAATCTGAAGGCTGACACATATACTGGTGATTGGCTCAAAAGCCTTTATTCATTGTATTATCAGACTTTTTATTGTGAGTTATGCTAATAGTCTTGAATCAAAAGTTCAGCTTAATTTTAAACCACTTTGTTAGATCATTGCAGGGCTTACAGACCTATGCCATTCTGAACACTGATACCTGAATGATGATGTGTTTGTTTGAAATAACTAGTTGGTATTGGGATATTTATTTGTGTGCTTTAAATAACAATTAAAAACAAATAGAAGTTGGATGTAACTCCAGTTTTAATAGTTTATGGGTAGCTCATTTACTTTTGGTAATATTGTTTACTACAGAGGAAAGATGTTTGGTTAGACAATGCTTTTGAACAACTAAACAACAACTGGAACAACTGGAATGACCGTGTTGCTACGGGTCATAGCTGGCCAATGTATCCATTCACTGACAATTCTGCTCATCTAATTCCAATTAAAATACCAGCTATGAGTAAAAATTTGTAAAAAACCTGGAAAAGGACAAATATATAACAAACTCAAATTAAACACAAGTCACTGCCTGCGCTCAAAAATAGCCTAAGAGTTTTATTCTATTTCATGGCTCTGGAGCTTAACGGTAAAGAACTAGTGAGGTCTTGCTTGTCAGCAAAGGAAGTCAACAGAGCACTTTCTCTGAGGTGGGCACACTGAGTCTGATGACATGCATGACGGTGGGGGTGTGGAACATGTGAACTCAGATACTTTTGTGCTGTCTTGGGAGTCAGCCAGTCAGCACAAGGACCGAAAGATTGTGGGAGCTTGTTCCGATGCACCGCAGTGAAGGTCTGACTGCACCAAGCAGGAGCTCTGGGAAACCCGAGCCTTGTGCAGAGCCACACATGCTGATAAATGCACAGCAGAGAGAAGTGCACCGACTGGGGAGAGAACAGGGCTGAAGCTGGGATTAGAGCTGATATTACTTGTGTGAAAAAATGTCACAGTACATGGCTGTGTTCTGCTCTGGTGGCTTCACTTAGCTGTCTGACTGGAGTGTAATCAATATGTACTCATAACGGCCACACTGGGAGGTCACAACCTTTGTTGTTCATTGCTGGCTATAATCTTGAGTTAGAGCTCATAGAGCCTGATCTCAAAAAATCCGAAAAACAAAAAACTGTCTACATGATCGATTCAATTAAAACAATCAGTTACAATGTATACTATGAATAACTTTTACTGCTTAAATGTCTCAGCATGGAGCTTCACTCAGTCCGTGAAACCTGTGTGTGTCTTGAATGAATGTTTATTTGTCTGTTCAAACCATCAGCATGTTTTGTACTTGTGGCAAAACCTTAAAGGTCACGCTGTCTTTATTACACTCAACATTTCATCTCTAAATCCATCTTCATTAAACACAAAGGGAAGACAATGGCCTTCCGTGAACTCTCAACACTTAACCTCACCAGGCATAACAATATTGTAAAAGTGCAAATCTCTCTCCAAAATGGCCCCACAGTTAATAATTAAGCCATGACATTTGGGGGAGACACCAAAAAAATCCATATGGTGAGATTTACTAACCTTTTGAAGCGCTACTGAGGGATGGCTGTTAATCCTCTGTTTATTTGGGCCATTTTGCTTCTTATAATAAAACTGTCAAAAACACACAAAAAGGCAGAGCAGTGCACAAAGGATGATTGGCTCCGGTTAACTGAGAACAGGAGGCTAATCAATGCACAGCATGGCAAAAGTCGATTAGAGGAGTTCTGGCTCTGGGGGGGATGTTGGACTCAAGAGAGGACAAACAAATAATATTCGTAACAATATGAATTATTGTCATGATGAGCTGATAATCATGTTGGTTCGTGTTACATTGAAAACAGCCCCATCAGCACTGACCTCTGTCTTCTGAGAGTACTGATTATCGAGCATGAACAGGTCATGGAGCTGGTCAAATGTGGCCCAGTGGTCATTAGATGAGCTAGGTGCAATAGTTAGTGTGACACTCTGATTTACAGTTTTAAAAACATTTCTGGGGATTACTAAAAATTCGATCTAATTCATATAAACAAGCAGAAGGCATGTACTATTCCAGATTTATTTTCATATCCTTCTAGGTAAAGGACAGAGGTCAAGCTCCATTTTGAGATCAAATATATGCCTTCGAAGTTGTTGATGGCCCATATAAAGCTTCTCATTGGAGCCATTAAGGGTATATAACAAACAGGGTATACATGACAGGAAAACTGCCAAAGACAGAAATCTAACAGTTTGGTTTAGCCCTCACTGACTGTTGACTTTCAGATTTACTGTCCACGCTCAGCTCTGTGTGTACACTGTGAGTGATTTATCAGCTTCACAGGTGAGTTTTGTTGAAAACACACACACACACATAATGTGTGTGTGTATGTATATACAATCCAGGGCTCAACTTGTCCTGCTCTGTAACCCACAACCAGAGGTAAAGTTTCTGAGAGCTGCTTTGAACAGAAAGTCTGACCAAAACATGCATTAGCCAAGAGAGACTGCCTCCTCTCGTTTTCAAGTATAGCTACTCTAAGGAAAAGGGAGTTACTGTAAAATCAAACTTTAATGAGCTTTCAGACTACACAGATAAAAATTCCTCTTTATATACAAGCAATTTTGGGGGAATCGGAGTAACAGCTAAAAAGGATTGTTTTTTTTTTCTATTTATTGACACGATTTGCAAATTGCTTGAGAATCCTGAACTGCATTGCACACTCTCTTCAACTATTGTGGATGATATGAATGCTGCCTTTACCTGCTTCAGTGACAGAATTAATTCACTTCTGTAGTTTGACAGATGCACAAATAAAGGTTTGCCTGGTCTCTACTGGTAATGTCTGTTTGTCAAAAAGATAGCTTAGGGAATGATTTTAATCTCACACATATCAGTTAACGTGAACAAAAAAAGTACTAATCACCAATCACGCTTCACATGAGTACAGTTTGATGGATCAATCATCAACTGACCCTTATTATTGAGGCATGCCATAATTACATATGTGTATATGCATAAACTTCTATCTGTAGTCTGCAACATTACACCGTTGCACAGCCTTATGCTGATGCAGTGATTATAAAAGCAAAATTCAATTTGATGACAGTCAGAATGTCTGTCTGAACTTAAATTGAAGTGTTTCTATATATTGTAAATCAAGGACCAATACCCATATGTCACACTCAATTGTTCTATTTTGCAAACTTCAGACAATTATCATTTTCTGCTGCACTTTTTTAGCGCTACTTAGCAAATGTTATCCTGCTAGCAAACTAAAATGGTAAACCAATGCAGAACTGCCCCCCTTGTCTGCATTATCTCTGTTGGCCAGTAGAGGATAACTACTGTGGTAGAAGTCTGAATAGAAATAGAATAGAAGTCAGTTTACGTTTTCCAAAAAAAAGTTAGTAATGGTTTCATTATTAGGATACAGTTTTCATTTAGTAAATATGAGTCTCATTTAGAGCAAAACAGACAACAAAACACATGTTGAACAAACCTCTGTTTTATGGGCACATGTTGTTTCTATGGTTCTCCGTGAGATCCATCGCTTTATGCAATTGAAAATAGTTTGAACAAGGAAAGCTGTTGTAAGAAGTAATTATATACTGATATCTAACACATATAGCAATACAATAAGTTCTATACCTTTAACCTTTCGTATAGCAAGATGTTTCTCTGTATGTTTTCACTTGTTCAAATTATAGTGTTGGTAATTATATAGATTACTGCTTGTTTTTAAAGTTTTGGGGTCGATAGTGCTTTACCAAACAGTTAGCTTGCTCAATAATATGATGTTTTTTCACAACTAGCGTGAGTCTTTCTACCTTGTCACTGTTTTTTGTCATATTTTGAGATAACGTTTGTTGATATATAAAACATGTGGGCCCTTCTGCAAGTGAAACTGTTTTATGTAGTAATGCCTAAAAAGTTGTTGCTGGATAGCACTGGTAGCTGCCATCTTGAATTGCTAGATCATGTGGTGGACTTACAGATTTTATAAAGTATAAGTTGTCACTGTGACATCACCCATCAGGTTGTGGACAGTCATTTTGAGGCAGCTAATTGGCATTTTAGTTGTTGCCATGTTTGCATTATGACATGCTACCTCAAAGCATATTCTGCTTTATTTTCTCTGTTAACCTTAACTGATCCATAATTTACTTAATAAACATCATATTGTTTTGTTCAAATGTTGAGATGAGTGATTGAGACTGGAAACTTGTTGGGGGAAAAAATTCCCTAAGAGGTGAAAAAATCTAGCTAGTAGGGTCATTTTCTTGTAGATTCCTGCACAGTCAGGCTACTTTTTGTGAATAGTGGGGTTGACTCCTACTGGCCAATAGAAATAATGCAGATGTAGAGCACCTCTGCCTCAGCTTCACTTTTTGAACATGGAAACTATGTCCACATCATACAATCAGTAATCTTGGTCATGTACTTATTTCCTATCCATTCCATATGATATTAAGATGGCAAAGCTACAACCTCGTGGAGCTGATAGCACAGCACCAGACTTGAGCTACCTTACTTTACTGCTATCGCCACTATTAGATGGGAAACTGACATTTGTGGCATAATTAATGCCACTTATTGATTATGACACTAAAATATATACTTATATTTTTTGTGTATTATTACACCATTCAGTGTCATAACTATTACTGCCAGATGAAATGGCAAATTTCTAATGTCCCTGGTGCCTGAGGTTGGAGAGTGCAGGACTTTGGATTCCAACATCAAGGGAGAGGCTCCTGGAGGTTAGGAGTGCTGGCTTGTGTTAGACCTTAAGGTCATCATTCTTTCAGCTAATGCCCCTGGCATCACCTTCCTCCTTGACTTCAAACACCCTGGCTACATTCCTAGACCATGTACCAATAAGCACTAATAATACAGAAAAATGAAAACCAAAACAGATGGACTCCAATAGTGTTGGGGATTACTGAGCCCTATCCAGGGCTCTATCTGCACCCCTGGGCACTCAGAAGTATATCCCACGCCATTTTTTCTCAGCATAGGAACAAGGATAGGAGGTGGAAAAACAGTTTCAGCAATATGTTTACAGTTCTCAGCAAAGTCTATGGAGAGGTTCAAATGGTCATTTCTTTCAAGACATGATTTCAAGAAAAATAATAAAAAATTGTACCTTAATCTTCCTTTGAGATGCAGTTTTCCTGTCTTGTTCTTTTCCTCTTCTGTACGGCACAAATACAATCTTTCCATAAAGCGGTGTCCAAGATCTTCTAATCAGAACGACAGCCGTTCAATTCCTGTCCTCCCCAGAGCACATGTTAAAGTGTTCCAGGGAAAGACAGTGAACCCCATGTTGGCTCTGACACGTCTATTGGTGTGTGAATGTGTGTGATAGAAAACAAGCTCTGCATATCCAATAATACTATTCAGACAAAGTTTTGTATGGATGTGTGTGTAAATGTGGCTTGTAGTGTAAAAGAGCTTTGAGTTGTCAACTACACTTGAAAAGTACTATATGGTTACAGTCCATTTACCTTTTACAATAATAGCCACCTTGTGTTACTGAACTTGTAAAATGCAAATATTGCCTCATACATTAGCAGAAATGTCTTGTGTGTCTGATTGACATTGCATAGCATCACACAGCTGTGAAGGCATGCTTGGATATTTGGCCCCAACCCCTTACTATGGCCCAAACTGTGGTATACTCTCTGATTTGATTATACACAAGCCCACAAGGCTCAAAGAATATGTGTCAGACGTTGGTTAAAAGTCTCCCCTAACAATTAACCACACGCCATGGAAAATGCCCAATGAAAACACCCAAAAGCTCCCCCCGTTCCCTCTGGAGACTGGCTGTGAACTCCTGTGAACCCTGTGAAATCATGAGAAGAAATCTAGACTGTACTGAACCCACAAGTGTCTGAGTGTCTTTGGCCTGGCAGGGCAACAATTAATTGGGTTTGGTTTCTTAAAAAAATGTAATATTGGTTTGTTGTAAATGCATTGTTGAGAAACGACAACTGAGAATGCCAATTACAAGTGCAATAAATCCAAAATAATAGCCATTTTATAGTTGAAGTTTTGCCTTGTTTGAATGAACCTCTGCCTGATGGAGTAAGTATGATGAAGTGAAGGTGGGATGTGCAACCGTATTGTTCTCTCTTCAGCAACTGTCTTAGTTCATGTTGCGTTTTATGGGGCAGCTGGTCAGAAGCTTGTTTTATAATAATATCCCCGGATAACAAACCAAACTCCATGTGTTTTTCATGAGCCAGGCATGAGAAGTTAACAGTTACGAGTGTAAATGAATCACAAACTTTCAATTGTGTCTCAGGTGACAAATTTCAGGATTTTGGTTATCTAACAAAAATATTGTCACTAGACTCATTTCCTATGTGGTGCCAGAACGGCAGAAGAGTAAATGTGTGAACAGGATACTTAAGGGCCACTGTTAACTCATCGTGAGTTTGTGTGTCTCCAGCTCAGATTTCGGGGTGGCTGTTTTCATATTGAGGCCACTTAACTCAACCTCTTTATCCCATTCACACCCAATTGCCAACGAAAATGTGGTAACATAGATGGCATTCATCCACAGTCTTGACTGTTTGGTAAACTGGAAAGTCAAAGGTAAGTGAAAAATAGGAGGTGCATGGGGACACGGAGTGTGGAAGTAAATGAAAGAAAAAGTATAACTTACTGTAACTACTACTCTTTTTATCACATCCTACTTTGGCTAATTCCATGGAAGCAAAATAAAGGCTTGAGCAACATAAATGCAGTTTCTTAAATTAAAAAAAAATTATTTGAAAAAATTATTCTACAAATATCTTTCTTGGACATAGATGAAAAATAAATCAAGACTGGAGTGTTTATCTAAAAAGTCAGCTCAAACTGTTGATGCTGCCCTATGCTAACAAGCTAGGGCCATACACAAGTGGGGCATTTAAGGAATTTAATATCACATCTAGAAAATGTTAAGTGATGATCACCTCTTGTCATTAATTCATTCATATTTTATACTGTTATATTTAGACAGTTCAGTTTAGCAGTTACATGGACAAAAAATACATTTTTAGTCTCTGCAACGGTTTTGTTGAACAGTGTAATCATGTTTTTTCACTGATAGATAAATAGATAAACTCGTAAACTTCTCAAGTTTTCAAGTAAAAGTACAGCAGTTAGCAGTTTAGAACAATAATACACAGTTATTTTTTAGCAAAATTGCCATGTAGGAGAATTTATGGTTTTCAAGGGTTTACTTGCACATGACAACAACAATGTCGGCAGAAGGACCCTCTGTCCTTCTCTTTACCTAAACACCTCTCTATAAGCTCACCTGGCCTGTCCTGAAAATTGTGTGTTGGAGCCAATTGTGCTGTCTATTCCCTGCAAACACAATGTGTGCGTATCAGCCTCATTCATGTTTACTGTAAATGGGAGTCTTTGTCATGTCTGTTTACTCAGTTTTTCACGTCTTTCACACTTTTATCCACATACATACTAGAAACCTGATGCAAACATATCTATTGTCCTATTGCTTGTGTCACACAAACACACATGTGCTCCATGTTTATCATCTATCTATCTATCTATCTATCTATCTATCTATCTATCTATCTATCTATCTATCTATCTATCTATCTATCTATCTATCTATCTATCTATCTATCTATCTATCTATCTATCTATCTATCTATCTATCTATCTACCTACCTATCTATCTATCTATCTATCTATCTATCTATCTATCTATCTATCTATCTATCTATCTATCTATCTATCAATCTATCTATCTATCTATCTATCTATCTATCTATCTATCTATCTATCTATCTTTCTATCTATCTATCTATCTATCTATCTATCTATCTATCTATCTCTCTATCTATCTATCTATCTATCTATCTATCTATCTATCTATCTATCTATCTATCTATCAATCTATCCATCCACACATCTATCCACAAATTGCCATACCATCCTCATGTTGGACTGCAATTTATTTAAATATATTGTACAAGGGAGCAGCTATCCTCAGAAGCACAACACAATGACATCATCTCAGACTTTTTCATATGCTCCTTCATCTCATGGATAAAGATTATTAAACCATGTCGTTGGTATGATATTAGAAATATATTGGGTCACAGTTACACAGAACACCATGAATGCATTGTTTATCAATGCGTCAGTGGGTGGAGGTTTGCCTGGCAACACTGAAGAGCTGCCAGAGAGATGACGCTTCCAGATGGTACTTCCAAGCAACCGCCTGACAAGCCCAGAGGTTAGGCGGGGTTTGCTCTCTGGTTGTGCAGCTACATTGGTATGTCACCTGAACTTCTCCGACCTCATACTTTCTGCATGTGTATGTTTCTGCCTTAGTGCTCTTAAATCCCTTACAGACATGTCATACACTGGAGCAGGAACACGCTTCATTATTAAGATTATTTGCTGAAGTAAGAAACTCGATTTGGAACAGCTCTTTGAGGGAGACTCATAATTGTTTTCTTAAGCGCTCAGTAATTCAGATGTGTGAAGGTATATTCACCTTAGTCACAGTCCTATGCGGACAGTTAGTGATTAAATCAGCATTAAACACAAGCATGATGCTAGAGAAAAAGTCAAGGAACCACCAGAATTATTACAAGTCACCCTCTTGGGACCATGAATGTCTGCACCAGATGCTTTGAAAAGATAATACAACGGCATGCTGACATTAAGAAATGAATGGTAAAACTTCAATAGGGCCGTTCTCTCAAGTAGATAATGTAGGACTGGAAATATTACTATGTAAATAGTCACCGATGGTATTTATTTAATGTTATCAGGAGAAAGACATTGTTTATTCATCACACCAGTCAACTTTGGTCAGTTAGCAACTTTAACATTTTGAGAATGCACATTGGACAATGACAACAAAAGGTTTATGGTTTGTACGAAATAAATAGCAAATTTGCTCATTTACAGCTTGGCTGAAGAAAAAAAAATAAAAGGGTTAAAATTCATATTAAAAAAAGGTATAGAGATGAGTTGTGATGCTCATGAACTCACTAACTGCTCAACAAAAAATGCTCTTCTTTTTAAATAAAGCTTTTCACTTTTAATATGTACCTTCAAGAGCCTGTTATAGTTAAATAAATAGAATGCTTTCCATTTTAACATGCACATCCAATTTGCCCGGGGAAAGTATTTACACATCACTGATCCCACTCGTCCATCTAATTCTCTGCTTTTTTCTCTAAACAATTCTTTCTCATCTCAAACTCTCATACATACACAAATGTACAGTCACTCTTGCAGACATGCTGCACCTATTTACTATTAGCACAATATCTAAACCTATGGCAAGTGATCAAAATGCTAATGGTGAACATGGAAATCCATGTAGTGTGAAGTAGAAACAGTTCAAACACCACATCTTAACCGAGGGTCGGGGCTTACAAAAAGTTTCAGTTTACAATTGATCATGCACTGTATAAACTCACTGTTATTTGGCTTGGGAGTGTGTAATCAGTGGCTTCAATATCTACTTTTTTTCTTTAAGTGAACAGAATACTATCTCCTGTGACAAATAAGCAATCCTACCAAATAATTTCTAACAATATTTAAGTCTTCCTCCCCCCGATTCTTCACTCTCCTACAAGTGGTTTCACTACCTTTAAGTAAGCTTCCACACACAACCAGGAGCTACTACAAGGGATGTTTCTTCACTTATGTCCATTGTTGTGTAGAAACTCCTGGTCATCATGCTTAGGTTGAGATGGGCAGTTTATTCTGTGCTGATGCTTTTCATTCCGCTCTTTTCATGATGCAAAGTAAGAGTTCTGCATGGAGTAGAGGCGGTCGATGGGGTTTCCCACACGGGCCTGCATGGAGTTGACTTCCGATGATGCCATGAAGCAGTCACTAAGGCTGGTTAAAGATGTGTCACTGTCTATGTCATGGAATGCAGAATCATTACCTGGGGAAAGAAATAACATGGAGATTGTTGTTAGGATTTGAAAGGAGAGAAGTCATTCAGAAAATCTCAACAACACTGCACTCTGACTAAATCAGTGCAGTCTTGTACTTGAGATTTACAGCAGGGTTGGGAAATTATAATTACTAATAGTCACTTTGAGAAATTGCAGTTGTGTGTCATCACAATTGTGAGAACACTTTTGTTGGATATCATCAAAGCTCACTTTTTGCTGCCCTCGCTGGGACAATTGTGGTCTGTGAGGGAGCATGTAAACAAGGGGCATCCTTCTAAAAGATCTGGTTAATGGCAACTGTTTACGCCTTTCATAAAACCTCAACGTGTTATTTCTCTGGGGGGAATAGTTAACTTTATTACACTCTGGATCTTAATGATAGTGTTGCACAAAATGGGGACAGGGTTTTGAGACATATCTTTTAATGCCTTGCCAATATTGTTCTGTTCCCCAAACCAAAGGAGAGTGATGAGACGGGGGATTTGGTTTCTTACTACTGAGAAGAAGTAAATGGAAGCAAATTATAAGGAAGTTATGAACTTCAGGAAATGGTCCCTCTGGGACATGTTGAGGACATCACTAAGAAATGTGTTATTCCAGTTACATCCTGTGGACTAACACTTGATTGACTGATTTCCCTCCTTCCTTGTTTGCATTTTAATTCCTTCTTGCATCAAATAGAAATTGGACACTTGTTGTTTTCCCATTCTGATTAATTAGCTCACACAGTCCTCAATCACTCTTTGGACTGCAGTTTATCTTAAGCATCAATACAGACCACATATTGTTACCAACATTAAGAAACATAATCAGTAACAGGGCATGTCTTAGAAGCGGAGGCGAAGACTTAGACCATATTAAACAGATTTGAAAAGGCACTTCAAAACCCAAGGGCCCAACACTTGTGTTATCTTATGTGGGAGGAGAAGTCGCTACTCTTCTCTGATAGCAACTTAAATCAGGGAGTAGTAGTCTAAGCACATGTCCCACTCTATGAGGTTGATCAAGGGACAGACGTGTGTGTTTTCTGTTTGCATGTGTTGTATGAGTGTGGGCTGGCTGGGGGATGTGTAGGAGTTTCTGGATGCTCACCATATGGGTTCATATGATCCCCGGGCATCTGTGGGGGGGTGAGCCCCTGTTGGAACGGGTCTGTGCTGTAACCATTCTGATCCATGGCGACCAGCTGCTGCTGCGGCGGAGCCAGCGGTGTGAAGGAGTTCATCATCCCCTCCATTCGATTAGACATTACCTCTGCAAGACAGTAAGAAAAACACTTCAGGATGAGGGGAGAACTATGAGCATTAAGTGAATGGATGTGTTTCTCCCTGCATTTGTGCTTCAAATACCTTAACTGTATGTCTGTCTCTCTAGTGGTATTTCCATGGAAACCTACAGTAGTTCTCCCTGTGGCCTCTCCCACAATTCTCTTTGCAAACACTCCTCTTACTTACTAGTGAGGGGGACACAAAGCTCTTGCAGCTTTGTCACTGAAGCCCATCCCCCTATGCTTCCTTTTACAGCGGTTTTGCAAAACTATGTCTATCATCTATTTTATTCAGCTTGCAAACATAATTTCCAACTTACTTCTGAAGTGTCCTTGTTTACCCACTGGCATATTTGGAGGTTTATGTTTAAAATAGTGATAATAACACTAATTTGATTACAGTCCCAGATAGTTTAAGGAGAGGAAGCTCACATTTTCTGAGTCAGTGTTCGTTGAAAAGAACTACTCATGCACACCTTTTTACAAGCTTAATTACGCTGTCATGAGACAACAAATGTCAACCTCATCCAGACATATGTAATGACATGAAACATGAGATACAACACAATGTACATGAGCTCAATAACACGTCACACTTGTGGGCGTCGCCTGAGGTGACGAGCCTCCATAGCGTACATGTGCAGTGTCGTACCTTGGCCAAGCCTTTGAGAATTCTGTTGTTCCTGTTGCTGCTGCTGTCTTCTTGCCAACTTCTTCATCTGAAACAAAGGAGTCAAAGTTGTGATGAACTCCCAAAACTAACATACTGTCTTTAATTTAAAAAGGATGCTCCTCGCTGTTCACCCTTGAATGAACTGCATGAAACCTGTGTCTGAGTGAGCTTCATTGTCAAATATCAAAGGTTTCGCCAGATAATCATCAGTAAAGAGGAGGGTGTAGACATTAAATGCAACAGTGAGCTCGATGTGCAACTCCTAGCATAGATCTTTGCATTTGGAAGGAATGCAGCGATAAGTTTGACATACATAGGGTTGATTTATTTGGTGGACTAAAATAAAAGAAAGCTGTTTTTTTAATTTCTTTTTTAACAAAATTTAGTTAATCCTGTATTAGTAGCTCTCACCTTAGCTCTCTGGTTCTGAAACCACACCTGGACCACCCGAACACTGAGTCCTGTTTCTGCAGCCAGCGTCTCCCTCACCTAAAGACATCCAGGGAAAATCTTTTCAGCATCACACAAGAATACAAAACACCCCACTACACCCTGAAATACTTTGCTTCCTTAACATATGTGTCACATTTTCCAACAGGCACACTGCCTCTTTAATTCATGTGGATTTCAGTGTACACTGAATCAGTGCAGAGGTCTTTTTGAGGATTGTAGTTTTTGCCTCTTCAAAGCATTGGATTGAGTGCAGTGCCTGTTTCAGGGCCCAAGCTATCGAGGCAGTTCTCTTATCCCAGTGAGACATTTGCTGCAGACGGACTGCGTTACAGCAGTCTGTCTCAGTTAAAGCAGAACAGAATGCCGCTTGCCACTTCAAAGCTCAGCTTGGAGGTGGGGGAGATATTTTTAATTTGAGAATTTTATTTGTCAAACTACTGTAGGGCTTGTGGTCAGCATCTAAATCTCAATTACCCCAAACCAAGGAATATAAAAAGAAAGAATTCCTCACTTTGTTGTAGCTGATTATTAACTTTGTCTTACCTTTCTGCAAGGTTTTGAGGACACCTCAAAGGAGGCCTTGAAGGCCCGTCTCTGTTGAGTGGTCAAGATAGTGCGTGGTCTTTTGGGCCTCCTTGGATCCTTTCCATCATCACCCTTCCCTTGGCTTCCTATGCCTTTCTCTGGTTTGATGTCCAACTCCTCATCATCACTTTTCTCTGCAGAAAGAGTATTTTTTGGGTGCCATCAGCACAAGCTTGAACCGACTATACCCTGAACTGACAGTTTGCTGATAAATATATTTTCACTCCTCCTATTTCAGGAGATTCACGCAGCACAAAGGCCTAATCAAAGGAGACACATGTGTTTTTGATACTTTGTTGTCAATTTATTATAAAAGGAAAAGTCCACATGTATGATTAGACTTACAGAAGTCTGTGGAGAGCACAATGAAATTTGCCCATTTGTCACTGAACCAGACACTGTGTCATTAGTAATTTATTGCTCTCAGCTTTGTCTGATTTACACTAAATCAATCTCTGATAAAAAATACAACATCAAATGTGACTTGAAAAAAGTAAGACAGGCTCATGTGAGAAATGAATCTCCTGTAACACGGAAGGGAAATTCAACTTTTGTCCATTTTATGAATCAAAATATATACAGAATCTACATGGGTTTGTACATTTTTCTATGATATGCAGAACATTAGAGTTCAAGATAGTAAAATCTGTGTTTCATATCTCTATCATACCCTCTCAAAATAATTCATTACAAGTAATCATTGTGTGTTTTGTAATGAAAAACCACAGCTTGGAACTTTTACAGCTTAGTTCAGTTTTCCAGTCACGTACCAAAGCCTTTTATCATTAATGACATATTACTGAATTATATCTACTTACATTTACACTTGTAAATATTTGACATTTTTGAAGATTTGGGTTGATAATAGGACAGCGTAGGTGTAGTTTAACTTCAATAGGATTTGCCTCAAAGACCATACAGCCAAGTAAACATAATATGAAATAAGTGATTGAATTGAAAAGATATATGAATTGTCACTCTATGTAAAGATAAAAAAAACAGTTGTTTCCAATCCTGAACCAACAGTGCTGTTAACAAACCTTTTGATTTTAGTGTTCAGTGGCTGAAAGGTGATATTCATACGTGATGCCTCACTGTCTCCTGTCATCTGGTTCTGATATGTGTCTACAATTCTCCCCAGAAAACCTTAATTTTGTCTTCCACATGCTGAGGTTAACCTCTGCTCATGTCGACGTTGTCTCCATCTTTAAGATTTGGAGAGGTGCACAAAAAGACGTGCCTGAGCGTAGCACTGGGATGTAGGAGGACGAGAGGGATGCGAAGCAAATATTCCCACAAGTTGACAAAAGTTGACATAGGCACAGATGTATTTGACAAATTCCCTGCTTTTGTGCATGTTTAAATGTGAGCCAGATGGTAGTGAACAGTGAGGCTTGGCGTGATGCCTCGTTGTGTGTGCAGTCTAAAGGCTAGGAACACTGGAGCTGATAAGAGAGGAGGCACAGGCTTCAGCAGAAAGGCTTCAAATCCCTCTGTCACTCACTATGATACAGTTTTTAATTCTTTCCAGCACCAGAATCTGCCCACGCATGTATACCTATTAATACAGAGTGGCTTGGCTGGTCCTGTTTCCTCTTCCTACTGTATTATAAACCTACGCTCCTTGCTAGAATGAATGCTACAATATCAGCCTTTGAAAAGCCGCAGATGTTAGAAGTCTTTGCAGCCTGGGGTGCAGGCAAAATCTCAGACGTCTCAGCAACTGATCTAGCAGCTAGAATTGTTTGTTTTTCTTAATAATAATAATACAAAAATAAAGCGAGTGAGATGCAATTTATATCCTCAAGGAGGACCTCTGTGTTGGCTGCCGCTGTCATGGAATAGAGCATCCAGAATACAACACCTCAGTGCCAGATGATGATAGCACCATGGTGCTGTTCTCACTCCTGTGTTAAAGGGTGCAGAGGACTCACCTGAATCTGAGTCATCCGGGCTGACCGAGCTGAGTAAGTCTTTCTCCCTCTCGTAGTCAATCTTGCAAAGCAACTGACCCTCCTTCAGGACAAACTCATCGCCCTTCCTTAGCTGGCGATCACACACGCAGCAGCAAAAGCAGTTCAGGTGGTAGACACACTCCAGAGCACGCATCACAAACTCTGTGGGGGCGATCTTCTCCATGCAACCACTGCACTTGGTCGCAAACAACCTACAGAACAAGAAAAAAGGCGGACTGTCAACAAGATCCAGCTGTTTAAATAAACAAAATGTGAATTCTTAAGAAAGAACTGGAGCATCAATTATTCACCATTAAAACACCTGTGTTTTACATTTTTTTCTATTTGTAGCATTTTTTCCATGTAATTGTCTGTGGTCACAGTTCAGAAAAGCTTTAGCCTGCCCATCAAAGTGTTTTTGAAGTTGGCTCATTGACCCTGCGGTAAGCCAAAGAAGTGACTCCTTTGGCAACAACTCATCTGTTAAAATTTCTAGGGTGGGCCCTGCCCAGCATCATTCTAAAGTAAGCTTAGCCACTGGAAACCCCTCTCCACAAAATCTAAAAAAAGAGGCTGGATTGTGTTTTAGGACATAAATAACCATATCTGATGATCCAATCATGCCTTTGATGGCAATTTCCACATTTCTTTCATATCCACAGTACTTTATATGCATCAGATACCATATCAGAGCGTATGATTCATTGCTGGTGACTGTTCATATCTCATCTTAGTGTCTAATATCATGCCTCTATGGTGCAACACTACCTCTATCACCATTTCCCTGACAACACCTCCATCTTCTTTTATATCCTTTCAGGGAAGATGTTTGCATTGTTTTATTGGTGACTGAGAGGCATTTAATTCGACCTCTGTTGTTCAGAAGAAGCCACATTAAATGGAGCAAGAAGGCAGGGAGTGTGGTTGATCTTGTCCAGCCGTAAAGCTGGATTTATTAGCGGCCTCTTTGTTTGCCCTGGTCTGGAAGACAGCTGGCAACCGCCTATCTATTTGTGGTGAACATCTATTTCATTGTGCAAGGCAGGGAGGCAGCGAGAGGAGCAATTGACATCATCTGCTGGTTCGGGACAGGGATGAACGATAGTGATGAATATAATGTGTAAATATGAGAGGAGGGAAACCAAAGGATGGTTTTGTTATGGTAATGCGGTTATAGGTACTGATTGAGTGCTGATATTGTGTATGTGTTCACACGTGTGAGTGCCTGTGTATGAGCAGCTGTATGCGTGCTGAAAACAATGTGGTTTTTGTTGTCTCTGCAGCTTCCTAAAATAATTGCTCATCAGATCAGAATCAGGAAAACTGCACTTTATGTCGTTTTAATCACATTACAAGAATTAATAGGCTATTTTACTACTTTCTTGGTATCGATCCACTGTGATGAAAATTACAACCTGTATCCTTCAGCAGAAGACAGTTTGAGCGTCTTCTCTTTTTTTTTCATCATATAGCAGCAACACAACAGAGATGTCAGAGCTGGCACTCTCAGGGTTCATAAAATCCTTTAATCTTTTATTTATTACAATAAGTTAAGAAGATTATTATTGAACTATGGAAAACCTCAAGGATAATCCCTTAAAAAAGAAATGTTGGCATGTTTCTCAAACAAGCAGGGTTCTTGTTGAAGTATGCTGCCAACCTGGATTTGACTTCTAAACAAACCTCTAAGTTTGGTCGCTAAAAAATAAAAGAGCAATAAATGAAAAAATGAAGAAAATCAAAGGGAAACACCTCCCATTGTCTCAATTATGCAAGAAAAAAAAGAATATTCAGGGACTTGTCTCTAGTTTTTATAAGGATTAGTGTCTTACATTCTGGTATAAAGGAAAAAGAGGTGATGAATCCGTCAAGACAAGTTCCCTGCTCAAACTCTAATGTTTAGCTAATGATTGTCGGCTTAGGCTCAGAAAGGGAGCGAAAAGTTGAGGAAATGACTTATTAGCATGGTTTTGATACGTCCAGGACTCTGCATTCACCTACGACCACTCTCTCAAATCTTCTCATCTAGATGAAAACATTCTCATTCAGCCCTCTTTCCTTTCTTCTTTCTCCTCACTGGGTCTAATCTTGTAAGCTATTATTTTTCTATTTCCCCTCTCTGTCACTTTGCATTATTTTTGCTGCTGTAATTCCTATTCGTCCCTTCTGGAATCTTCCTGTCCTGCTTTGTCCTCAGGTCTAATCCGGACTTTCTGCCTGTTTTCAGTCCCCGGTCTCCATTCTCAGTGGGGCTCAGATGGAATAGCCATGCATGACGCCCCTTCTATGGCAACCACACCTCCACAGGAAGGCAACGCCGACTTTTCGGATGGGCAGAGAAGGCCTTTGAGAAGCTGGCAGCAGAAGTAAATCCTTCTCTAAGGAACAAGGAGAATTAGCAGGGAGCAGTGGACTAGGGATTTAACCCTACCCCTCTCCTTTGAAAGGCACAGTCAGTCCCACTCCTGCGGCTAGCCACAATCAAACAGAGGAGGAGTGGGGAGGTGGCAGCGGGGAGAGGAGAACACAAACTCCCTGAATGACACAAGCAGTGGATTGTGGAGGAGCCTAATCCCACTTTAATACCTTTCCAAGTTCAGCTGCTAAAGAATGCTCTTTAAAACAACACCACTGTGTGAGCAGTGAAGGTTGACCAGGGGGAGGTACGCCATTCAACCTCCCCAACATTACCTGATTAGTGGTTTGAGGTCCAGACTGCTGGGCCAGCATGCCAACAGGGGACTGAGTAGAAGATGTAAATTATTTTATTATTTTTTATTATTATTATTTTTATATATAGAAAAACATATGAACAGGGGTTGGTGATACCCTTAGTAGCAGACACAACACTGGCCTCTGTAAAGATCCACAGGGATATCAAAGATGATGTATGTCTGAAATCAAACCTCAAGTGAGTTAGGTCATCATTTACCAGTTTCTCCCTCTACTTGATCCCAGAGACACTAAGCCTTGTATTCACCTAAAATCAACTTTCTGAACTTTCATCTGCTTCGGTAACATGACGCTTAGTGTTGCTTTGGCAAGCTAGTCTGTATAGAAAAGACACCACAAAGGGGACCACCAGCATGTCAACCCACATCACAGCTTTTGCTTTTTTCTCCTCCTACACCTGAGCGCACAGATCAAGTGATGAGACCCTCCTGTGTGGATCAATGGCTGCATCTCAAGCAGAGAGACCTGTCAATATTTACCCAGGCCTCCCTGGAACAGGACTCATAAATGGAAAAAAAGAGCCCATCTCAGCACATACCTCAGTCCCAAAGGAATCATTACGTCCCCCTTTTTAATCCTGTGTTCACATACCTTTAATCCCTTGTCCACTCTTTCTTACATCATCTATGGTTGTCTCTCCCTCTCTGTGACAGATTATCACACTGTTGAGGCTTGTAACACTGTAGCAAATAGACAAAAATGTGGACAGGACCCAAAAAAAAAAAAAGCCTTATGAAGTAAACAAAAGCCAACAGAGTGTTGCTGTGTCTGATGAACACTTCGGCTGAACAAAGTACAGCTGAGGGACATCGGCTCTTCTTCTTCCTCTCCTTTTCCAGGCACTTTGGAGACCTGTGCACTCTCCCTTTGAACAGATTACGGGCAACTTAAACTGTGACAACTTCTTAAGCTATCACCACATGCTGCCAGTGATTCCTCTGCTACAGACATTACACTGAATGCTTCTGCCTCAGTGATAGGCATCGGGAGGACAGGGTGGGATGAAAGAAACGCAGAAGAATAAGAGAGGGGGGCAGGGGGGTGATTATGGCTCTTGACAATCGTGCCACATTTAGCAACACGTGCAACAGTCTCACCTACTCCCCTTTCGCTTTTGAACAACACTAAGAAATACCATAACAATTTAGGGGGAAGAATAGCCTGGGCCATTATGTCACCACATCCCTTCAAAGACAGAGAGGATGATGAAGATAATCCAGGCGGCAGCTGTAAGCTATTACTTTGAAGATGGGCTCTTGTGTTTGGGGAAGAAACCTGTAGCCAAGCCAATCGAGCAGAGGTGAAAGATGAGGACTGTGGGGCAAACTGATTTTTCACAACTCTGTATTCTCTCAACGGCTAAACATGGCTCACCAAAATGTTTTAGGGTTTCCCTTTCTTGAAAAAGCAGAACAGTAAAGCTCTAAGTTTGGAGGATATGCTCACTTATCTTCTACAATGAGCCAAATAAGGCAGTCAATATAATTTGCATAACATTCAGATACATATAGGACAAGAATTAGAATCTCACCGAATGACAATGTGTAAGCATAAGCTTGATTTTAGCCATAGGTAAAAATTCACCAATCAACAGTTAGTAGTGGAACTAAGTACATTTGAAAAGTACCAAACGTGTAGCTAAATTTACCTTTTATGTACTTTACTTGAAACCTTTCATTAATATGGCACTTTTGATCCCAGTACAGCTCTAACATGTAGTCATTTAATCAGTTATATAATCAAAAGAAAAGTGACAACTAATTTGTTTAGAGCAGTCGCGACTTCATTTATTCTATCTGTCAATGTACGGTGAAAATGATCAGCAGGTTAAATCGTAATAGAAATTCTAATTAGGTGCAGTTGGATATATTACTGTTCAAAACGAGCTGCGTCTCCATCCACTGCAACTGTACAATCTAGATTTTACACTTATGTTGGTGATGATAGTACATTGACTATTTTTGTTGTTCATAGATCTTCATTAAAATACTATTACTTTAGTTACAAATTTTCCAATGCAGGACTTTAATGTGTAACAGATTATTTTTTTATTTTAATTTTAGTACCTTTACCTAACACATGTGGACGATTCAAACCATGGATGCATGTCCATGGTCGTGATCTATAAAGGTTGATATATCACACTTTTTATGACGTTAAATGTTGTTAAATAGTCTTTCATAAAGTTTTTCAAGTTTTGTCCTAATTACACAGATTTTTTTGCCTTGAAGGTTTTATGTCATGTATTTAAAGTAATTTTCTAATCCAGACTTTCAGGTTGATTCTTGTTCTGCTTGTTGCCTGGTAAGGCAACAAATGGCAGGGATCTCTGATCTGTCACTCAGCCAGTTCTTAGCTCCCCCCGTGACACTCTTTGGTGTGTGGAAATTGCTTTTTAGCAACTGTATCAAGAGCTTTAGCTACAGAGGAAAACATTTGAACCCCAGATGTTTTGCTTCACACGGATGAACAAACCTTTTCAACGTCTCAACGTCATGAAAATTACTTTGTTATGTATGGCTCTGTTGCCCTCTTCATGCAGAGGATGCTAGATGTTGACCACACTAACCCAAAAATAGCAGCTTGAATTCAGTTAATACAAGAGTGTGATTGCTTGCAGAGGCTAGAATGATAAAAGCAGATTTCAAAAAGAGACTTGTGCTCTAATGCAACTGGTTTGTGAGAGTAAGGGAAAAAAAAATATTTTTATTTGACTGTTATAAAAGCAAACTTTGAGCTGTGTGAATAGTAAAAGACAAAAAAGGTAGTAGTGGTAATGCTGTTCGTATGAACAATCTCAGTGGCTGACCTTGTTTTATTGTATCAGCATTTCTCTTTGGAGCATAGATTCATGGAGAGTAATGAAGGCAAATAAAAAGTGCCATCCTTCTGCTCCCAAGGGCCAGCTCCAGTCAGCTCTAAAAGCTGCTTAATCACCATCCCTTGCTTACTACATTAGCATAATAATGGCCTTTAAATTGAGGCTCTTTGTTTTTTAATTAAACTCCCAGCAGGTAAAAGTAAAACACATTAACGGGAGATGTGTACACCACTAATGGCCCAAAGGTGCCGTCTTCATCACGCAGCTCTGGCCACAAGGTTCTGCTTGTTCCCTACACTGACGCTCAGCATAGCCTGCCTGCGTGCCCACAGGGGAGGAATGAGACAGGCTGATTGCACTTGGCATAGCAAAGATAATCGCAGAAACGTGTTTCATGTGTTAAGAGTGTGCATATGCACCTGCCCTGCCTCTCAGAGGGAACACATTTAGTAATAGCTGCTGATCAGAGCAATACTAAATCTGTAAGATGACGCCGGTTACAGTTTGTATGGAGTGAAGTGTTTCCAGGATCATCTATACCACATGTCTGCTATTGTGAAAATAAATATGGACACTTTATTTCTACGGTAGAATGAGCTCCTATGTGGTGGAATGTGCAGCTCTTTGGACGAGTCCCTGTCCGGACGGACATCCCAGGCTGATCTGTCTATTACGCTACACTGCACAGCTGCAAAAAGAAATCCTAACTTCATTCAAATGATCTCATTCTAGGGTTCACAGATTACTCAACACCTGAACCACAGCGAAGAAGAGTTATGTGTTCCAACTCACTGCAAGAGCCTAAAACAGACAAAATGTGTGTCGATCTTTAATCATTAGTTTACATTAGATCAAATATTTCTGTTATTTAGAAGAAGGCATTGGATATAACTCAAACTGGTGTTGGACTATATGAGATATAAGGCTACACACAATATATAGTCAGTGCTACACGTTCATACAAAGCCCCATACGCAACAGCAGAATGTTTACAATTGTTTTGCAGCATCACTCCTTCACACATCCCTACTAATGAGCCACTACAGGAAAACAGCATGGAAATAATCCTCCCCAGCCACACAGGTAGAACAAAGCTCATGGAGTGAAAAGGACAGTGTATTTGGCAGCATAGGAGGCTAAGTACACATTTAAATACAAGAGTAAGCAGGCAAGCACACATGATGCTGTTTGGACAGCTGCTGTTGCTGAGTATGTAAAATGAGAGCAACATCACATTTAAGCTCAATTTTTAGAGCCTAGATCAAATAGTGTGATCCCGCACTCTGCATCTGTGAAGAAATTATGACTGTCATGATTTCTTTTTTACATACACACTCACGTGCGCCTATTTTTACCTGTTCTCAAAGTGGAGTTGATCCTTAAACAAATAAATTATAAGACTGTGCCTTACAAGGCTGTTATGAAGTTCTGTGCACTGCCCTTTATCTTTCCTGTAAGTAAAGCACGTTGTAAAGGCCATCACCGTGGATGTGACATGATTACAACACGAAGCCGAGAAGCTCGGTTTGATTAGCTCCCGTTAAAACATCTTTAAACTCATCCACATAAATTTCATAAATGTTTAAGTGGATCTCTTTGTTCGGCTTCAGTTGATCTGAATGATGTGAAGCAGAGCAGGCCACCGATGAGCCACTTTGAGTGATTATTGCTTATGAAAGTCAGTGTAACAGCTCTCACATGCTTCAAAACCTCGGTATGACTAACTACAAGCTCCCACATATGCACAATTATTACTTTTATAATGAGAGATTGACACAGGAGTTAGCAACAAGGCACAATCCTTGCACAACTTTTGCAGCCATGCACACAAATATGATTTGATGTCCAGTGAAAGACAAGATTAAATCATGGCGTAGTGAAGGCTTTATCCATCTCTAAGATGCTTTACTTTCTTTATTGTAAGAAAATAAATGGACTCATCTTACAGATTCAGCGCAGGAATAGTTAAAAAACAACATTTGGATTGGAGGGCTTTATAATTACTATTGACCCTGAGGTTCTGGGTCTAAGAAATAAAACAAACAGTAATATGAGGTGTTCTAAAGCACAAGTCTGCAAATATGCAAAGACGGGGTCTGGAAGAGAGCATCACGCTTTGGCTTCTTTTCTCCACTCCCTAATCTGTGGGCCTACACAATATTAAGACGGCTTTGGAGCCACTTGTGACCCAGCTGTGCACTAATGAAAAATTCCACAGCTCTGTGCAGAGGCCAATGGAGCTTGACCCCTTTCCGTCCTGAACCAAGCAATGTCCATCTTGAGGAGTTTACCAGCACTGAAAGATTCTGGATTAAAGGGTAGAACAGGAGATAGAGAGACAATCTGGGAGCGCTTTAAAAAGGCCTTGTGTGTTTCCCCTTTTTCTCTTCTTGCAATCTTTAGCATATTGGTGCGAAGTAAAGTGTTTGCTCAGGTTTTAATGGGCAGAGATGATCTGGAGATCCTTGTGACCGGGGACTGTTGAATGTGGGGGCTCTGTTTACTTAACAGAGAATCAGTCTAAGCCCAAAATTAGTTTGGAGGGAGAGAATGTGAGGCAACCAGGAATTAGACGTTGTTCACAAGATCTGGATTCAAGTGTTTGTGATCTTTTCGCCCTTGATTCTCTCTGTCTGTGTCTTAACTAAGACAAAAGCCAGCACCATAGGAGATACTGAAAGAACACCGAGAGGTATATAGAGATAGCAATGTGAGTCATGTTAGCTACTCAGAAAGGTCAATAAGCAGTCATAGTTTTTACACGGATGTAGATGTTTTGGTATGGTCTGTCTTTCATTATCTCCTTTTTTTCTTGTCATTTATTTATCCAAACTTAAACATAATTTAAAGAACAACCGCCCACTCATCTCCTGTACTTGCTAACATTCAGCTATGTAGATATATAAGTATCCAGATAACATCTAGTAAAAGTAGCCAAGAAATGCAGAGGAAAGAAGACAAACAGTACAGCTTGAAGGGTGCAAGAAAGGGATAGATTAGAAGAGTGAATTTTTATTTTGTTGCCTTATTTGGGACAAATGCACATCACAATATTCATACTCATATATCTAAGACTCCTGTATTTTATGGAAACTAACTTATTTGCACATTATAGGTGAATTATAGGTGAATATGTTTTTTATAAACTAGCTGGCACAATGAAATTTCCCCAATTTATTGTGTATTTTTGTATTAATATAATAAGTGTGTAAGAAAATTACAAGTATTATTTATTCTCATTAAACATGCATGAAACAAAATGTGTAAAATAAACACTTCAGCGTGAGTTTTGGATGTTTTATTTTGACTCCAACTTGACCCAATTATTATATAATTAGTTTAAACTGAGTGGAAAATCCGAATATAGTGGCGATTGTGGCAGGATAGATCAACTGACTGATACCCAGAGAAACCCCGACAGCGACCTTAATTTTTTATAAGAATGACTGATAACAATCTGTCAAATAATTTGTCTCTCTAGGAGCATCTAAATCATTCATGGTATGAAATTGTTGCATCCTTTAAAAGATGAATCCCCCATTCCTTGAGGTTACGGACAACAAAGCTAATATGCAGTGGCGGGATTGACAAGAAAATGAAAAGGAGAAAGCAAATGAAAAATAAACACTGTTATTGAAAGACAGGATGCTTTAAAACCCGGGGGCCAGGGATTAACATTCGGCTTAGCATTCAAATAATTTATTTGAATATCTGATCAGCAATCCTCTTCAAAGAGCTAAATCCAAGGATTAGCAGGTGTTATGCTAAAAAGCTGTGTTTTTTGTCGGGAACGTAGCTACACTAGCCAAACAAATATGTCTTTGAGTGTGAAGAGCTGGCATGGATGTATGGTTGTAACCATGGCGACTGACTGGTAGTTAGGAGCCTTGGTGAGGGGTGCGGTGTTGGAATGTGTCAAACAGACAGAGGGGCGCACACACACCGCAAAGCAAACCAAAAACCTGCTGTTTCACTAAAGACCATCGGCAACATTATTGAGACCACCTACAAATTCCAGGGAGCTTAAAGGTCATTGTGAATCATCTTTTTTTTTAAATATATGTTCTTTTTTAGTTGGTTTGACTGAAGAGCTCCTGGCCTGGCCAAGGGAGTCAGATATAAAAGTGATGAATCTAAACTCGACAAGTAGATGTATGCATAAGGATGGATTAAAGAATGTGCTTCCCCTTTTGCCTATGAAGATTTATTCAGTTACCTTTGACCTGAAGAAATTAAAGAGTTTTGAAATATAGGACACAGTGCTCAGATCTGCCAGGGCACATACATAAGGCATGTTAAAAGTAACCCAATTACATACATTAACTACTATTTACTCATGTTAATAGAGCTAAAAGAGAGATGAGGTTGTGATATATAGAATAAAACTTTAAACAAATTTATAATACACGTACAACATGACACAGCTTCACGTCGTAATAGCTTCAAATTCAACAGCTACAACACTGAAATTCTGCTCATACTTAAAAGATAGAGCATATTGCATGTATTGGACTGACAGGGGCAATTTCACTCTAACATGAACAGGCAACTTTTACTTGCGGGTGAGTTTCAACACAGGACTACAGCATGGAAGAGTACTCTTTACAACTTTTACTTGTAAAGAGTGCATCCTTCATTACAGCTCAAGCCAGACATGTTTATACTTGCAAGATTTAGTGGTTTCTCTGTGTATAGTCACACACAGTCAAATACTCAGTGTTATCTTTGTGTTGTTTTACTCTAAAAGAACAATAAATGAATTGTCTGTATGCTTGCTTCAACCTGCATTGTGTATGCAAGTGTTTGTGTGCTTAATCTTGAAAGGGAAATTCTCTCTCCATTGTTGCAGCTAAAGTTACTGTGAAACTATTTTGATCAAGTCTTAAAGTATTCAAGCATGCATTTTGCCCCAGGAGGTCTGGCAGAGGAGTTGTCTGATGCCCTTTTTGCTCTTTCTCTCTGCTTTCCCCTGTCTTTCCCACACACCCACACACATAGACACACACACAGCATTTCTCTGTCATGTGGTTGGTGGAGTGTAAAATCTCATCTCTCCAGCTGGAAGAGAACAGGTTCGACAAAATTCCCTTTTCTCCACGTGGAGCCTTAAAGGCTCGGAGTGGAATGGTGAAGCATGGCACGGCACGTCTGCTCTCTCCTCACAGACCAACTCACAGTGCATCTGCATGGCCCCGCGGCGCTTACCTCGAGTCAGCTCAGTGGCCTTAACCACAACCCTTCAGTGACTGCATTATGATCTCTAACAGAGCGCTGACACGGTTTATTTTCTTCTCTTTGGCTCTGAACTCAATAAACTGACACTGCATTGTGCTGAAGTGCACAGGGACACGTACAGATGCCTCGACTCAGATGATTCATGCATATAAGACCTGGTTAAATAGCCTGATATGAATTCTCAAGAGGGTATGATGTGCAGCAGCTGTAGTTATGCATATTTAACTGTGAACAACACCGATCTCACTGGTGCCCCTGCTGCTCTTTGTACAAATGACTCTGTGGATATGGATTCTTATTTGTCTTGTCTGATGACAATGTCTCCCGCCTCATTGACATCCATGGTCAGCCCTCTCAGCAAGGAAAAAGGTTTGCATTCATCCACCAATTTTACACTCTCTTTAAGTCCAGGAGTGTCTTTGTGTGCTGGAGAGCAGCCCATTCTCTGTGGCTGTCTGAAAAAAGCAGCTGTTTCTATAATGCTGTGGCAGCACTTTATGTTGCAGAATGATAAATGAAGGGGAAAAGGCAGAGCTGAGCTGCAGCTGAAGCACACGCACGCAAAAACAATAGCATAGGAGGGTCCATGCACTACGTGGATATGCTCTCTGTGCCTCCCTCTTGCTTACGCACTCCCCCTCTCTGCAGGTTAGACAACTGGAGCTCACCCATAGCTAGAGGTTATAACAGCGTGGTGGGGCAAGGGAGGGGGCTAACAGACTGACACGTCCCACCAGTCCACGTGCACACCCAGGGGAACGAGAGGTCGTGGTCGCTGTCCCATCGAGACCTGTCGCATCTCTGTCCTCAGGGCAGTCATCTTCCTTTTCCACCACCAACCTAATGACAGAACCCTGAGGCCTCATCACTCTGCCCTCCCCCACCTCCACCCCTCCCTCCCAGCTCCACGCTTCTCTCTCCCCGTTGTCCTGCACAGGTGCCTGTCAGAGGGGTGTCTGCTCCACGACTGGTGTAGCTGTCCACATAAAGGACACCACCCCACCTCCCGCCGTGCCTCCTCCTCATGGCCCCAGGCTCAGCCTTTCATTTTGAAGTGGCGCGGGCCAGCTCTGCACCAGCCTGGGCCCTCAGACTGCAGCCTGCTCCATTGTTTGGCCTCAGAGAAAGACTATTATTTCAACTCAATTTACTGTGAGTAAACACTGAGTGATAAGGCCCCTTGTCCTATCCCTCACACACACGCCTCTGTGATCCCTCCTTCCCTGACCGGGCTGTAATATACGCTGCCAACAAATCACTGCTTTCAGCCCATTTCTATCACCAGCTTCAGAATGGAGCTTACTAATTCACTTTCCAACACAGAACAGAGGACAGGCCTCATGTGTTTCAGAATATGGCTCCATTACTGAGCGGCATTTAAAGGGCTTGTGGCCCTATGGTTGACTGTTGTAAATTTTAACCAACTGCATTCTCACATCGAAGGATACAATTCACATGCTAAACCTGGGCTAATCAGATGTAAATATGCCAAGATATCAACTGTGAAACAGCGCTGCGGCAGTTTATTAAACGACAATTGTAATCATTTTTAGCATCAGTAATATCAAAGGCAAGACATATGATGAATGGCTCATCTGCTCAGAGAGATCAGTTGAACTGAATAATCATGATGGTGGCTTTTTATGTTTCCTAGACAAAGGATGCGGAGTGACTCGCAGCTGCAGGAATGAGACTATAGCTGAGTAAAGGTGATATTGCGACTTTACATGCAGCCAAAGCAATGGACACGACTGAAGATAAAATTCTTTACAGATAAATGAGACGCTAGTTTGATTCTTCAGTTGTGCATATTTTGCTATAAAAGCAGCCTTATAAATTACACTACCTGCTTTACTTTACATTGTTTACCACAGAAAAAGCCCTCAGCCCCTCTTCTATTCGAGGTACAGTGTTTTATCTTAATTATACAGAATTTTAAACCAGATTTAAATAGCAGTCGTTTGCACTGTCTCTGCCTTATGTGGCTAATATAATTATTTGGGACCCACTTTGTCTTAGGCAGAAAGAGGCTGACACAGTAGCACAAACTAATGTGATAAAAGCTTAGCATATCACGGCTTGATTCAAATATTTTAAAGGTAACTGTTTATGACAAGGTAATAATGCCTCATGCAAACGGCTGGCCTGTAAATTGGTTAGTTAGGCCATGATGGATGAGGGGGAGCTTAACCTTATTTCCAATAGAGCCCCTTGATTTCTAGAGCTGAGGATAATGAATTTGATTTAATTAGACCATCCCTCATCTAATTAAGAGTGGGAGAAATCTGACCCTGTGTTTTGTCTTAAAACCTGGACTACTTTGAATCATATGGACATATCCCAAAAAAGACGCAATTAACCATTTTGATTGAAAGAAATACCTCTGTAAAGAGCCATCACATTAGCATTGCATTATCCCAATTTATCTAAACCACCTTTTATGAAATAAGTAAACTTAATCAATTAAAGAAATGATTATTGTGAGAAATAAAAACAAACTACCTGCCCATTAAGAATGGAGTTGAGAAGATGGGAGTAGGGATTAGGCAACAGCTATAAAGGTCCAATTGAAGTGGTGATTCATCATCAGATTATTAATGAAGCTTGTGAGGGTACCCCGCAGTATTGGTAATGGGCTGGTTGGCCTATCTCTTCCTAATTCCTGTGGGCAGACCTGCTCCTTCCTCTGCCAAGGTAATCTCTTTAAAGGCCAAGGAGATTCAGTCCACCAGGCCCCCAAAGGCACCCTTGTGTTGCTCTCACAGTGCTCTGCTTCACTTCTCGAGCTTGACAACTCTCATTATGGCTCCAACTTTTCTAGGCTTCACCTCTAAGAAAAAAAAAAAGAGAAAAACTCTCAGCTTGATCATTTTGACAGCTACGAGTGTTGTATTTGTCATCCTCTGACTAAATGGAGAAGCTGGGAAAAATAATGTAAAGTCGGAATTGTCCAGAGGCGGATATTCAAGGTCTGATCAGCTTGCAGCTCTGATGATGTTTGTGGGTGCAGACAGCTTAAGTATCTGAAATCACCCATCACTACTGCAATTGCTGGAATGCTTTACAATACTTCTCATTGGCAGTCCATCTCTTAGTGGCCTTTGTAAGCCAGAAAACCAAAACACAATATGTCATAGATGCTTAGGTAGCCAACACACTGCAGATCCAATTACCTGTAATACACACTTTAGTTTATCTCACTCCCACTCATTATCTAAATTGCCGACATATTATTAGGGTACCTGCTTGAGAAGTGTGTGTTTCTCTTTGTCTCCTAATAGAGCCCAAAGGGAGTGTTGTTTTGTACGTAAGCCTCTATAGCTTGTGAAGGAATGGGCTTTATAACCACTTTCCAAAACAGATACACGCGGGAAGCCCAGAACTCTTCACCATTATGCACCAAACACAAACGTATCTGTCATGACATGATGAGTGCTAGAATCAGGAGATTAATTATGTGATAGTAGAGAAAGGAGCCTGGACCTCAGTCAGAGTGGGCCCTCGTTACATTACCTCTTCCTCCTGAGGAGCTCAATTGACTTCAGAGGCACAAGGCGACCTCCACAAAAGAGCTACACTGTCTGAGAACTGTGACAATTAGAAATGGCTGATAATGCAATACGTTATTAATATGGCCAATATGCCAGTAATAAGCAAACTACTGTTAGAATCATGTTTTCTTGTGATTGGGGAGTCAGATGCACTAAAGACTTTTATTGAAGTGAGGATAATCATGTGCATTACACATGAAATGAAACTGCTTTCAATAACAATTTCATGGTGTTCATTGCTTTTAACCATGTAGAGTCTACTTAATATCATAGGTAGTAATAAAAATGCTCTAGTACTGGGAAATATCATGACTTTTCTTTTTACCATCACATCTACAGTTTGTGGACAGACTCCTTCCATTACAGTCACTGTGTTTTGTTCAGTGTGTTGGCACTCATCTAATGAGAAGACTGGTGCTGAGCCTGTCAGAAGCCCACAGAGGGAGAACTGAAGGCCAATTGCGCCTCGCATCATTCAAATCATGTCCATGCAAGTGAGACCTACTCTTGACACTGGCTGCTCCTCTGAGGCCCATATATGGAATTGCAGAATAGCTGCCGCGACTGAAAATGTCTCATCCATAGGGACGCTCACAAGCAATAACACACGATATGAGAGACAGACAGCTAGATTGAAAAGAGAGACAGCTAGACAGGCAGAGATCAAGTCCAATCCCGCTCCCGTCATCTGGGTGTTCATTCACAGGTCAGGCTTAGTTAATCTAATTCCTGGGCTTTCCCACAAAAAGCCAAGTGCCACTCAGGAGAAGTGGCAGGGAGAGTAAAAGAGAGGGGCTGGGAAGTGGATGTGGAGAGGGCTGCTGGTGGCTGCGGTGGTGGGCTTGAATAATTATGAATCAGGGAGCTTAACCTTCTGGGGAGTTAATTTGAAGAGCACTGGGGATAGGGGAGTGGGACTCTTTATTTCCCTGGGGTGCCCCTAATGCCATTGTGAGGGAATGGAGAGATCAGGACACGCAGCAATATCGTGTCTGTTAGCCACCATATGACGAGCTGACCCCAGAGCTGCGCTCACAATCACACCTGCCGTCATCAGGGCTAATTTGTTAAACATATCAATAGCGCTCTGCTGGCCTTTTCTCTGCCACATTGGGCCATTGATTCAGCCGCGGTGATGAGTGACATCACCCAACCCCTTTGACTTCATTCTCTCCTTGCATCCACCGCCAGACATATTACACTTACAATGTAAAAAATGTCCACAAAAAAAGCGGCCCAATTAAAGCAAAAACAGATAAATCAATTCAGTTGGGTTCACTGATAATCTTGAAATACAATACATTTATCAAATGCCTGTTTATATTCAGTACTTTTTTTCTTTGCTCCAAATAGCTAATCCCACATGCACAGCAAGCCAGGAGACACACACTAAAGGACGAAGGAAGACAAAGAGGGGATAGAGACACAAACCGATGCATAGATAAATCACAGCGTGAAGAAATTATACTTCTCAGCCCTGAGCTCTGTGAAGGCCGTGGGCTGGAATTCTTTTATTTCGGGTGGGGGGCCTCTGTCCCAGGCTTTCACCGGGAGAGGCTCCTGTCATGTTTGCAAGCATGGAGCTTGAGAGATTGGTTGGCGGGTTGCTGGCTGGCTAGCTGGCAGAAAGAGCCTGTTGTGCGGCTGTGGCAGGAGCAGCGGCAGCAGCAGCCTATGGCGGTACAGACCTTGACATCTGGATTCTGTTTGCTGGGAGCACTCTTAGACAGGCCTTACCCTGCCAAGGAGAATCTCAGTCCTTTGATTTCTACTCCCATGGCTTGCTCTAATTGTCATCCCTCATTATTTAGTCAAAGGTGGAGGGATGAATCATAAACTATTGCAGAAAAATGACATTTTCTACTCAGAGAGAAATCCTCCTCGGCTCCGCTCCCCGTCTCATCTCAGCTGATAAGGACAATGAATTTTATACATGGCTAGAGCACAAACATCTCTCATGTGTGCTCATGTGATTAAGATTTGGCTGAGAGAGTCTGTGTTCTTTTGAAACCGCAAGTGATGGAAGAGGAGAAGGGCAAAAGTTGCATGAGATTTGATGACAGTCCTCAGTTTAGAAAAGGATTTTTTTTCTCATAAAATTAAACTCCATGTTCATACTAGCCTATAACAGACGGAATTGCTGAGATCACTATAGGAAAAAAAGTAAAAAATAAATCTTCACCGATTTCTTTTAAAAGGGTTTGTCTGATATCAGATCAAGTCTAAATGAACAAAGTGTGACAAATGGATAAAACCTAAGTTGTAGTTGCTTTAATCACAACACCAACACAGTCAAAGCTGATAATCAGGCTGGCAATGATAGCTATGTGTATGTGTTCAGTGGGCCAAGTGAGAACAGGTTTTGTTGATCTGAAGTAAAGCATAAAATTGAGGCTTCTCTGCCTTTGATATTTCCTCTGTTTGTTTTGGAAACTCAGAGACGAGTGAATATGTCATAGGCCTATGCTTAAGTGTGTTTTCAGATTAACATGTGTCCTATTCATTACCCCTGAAGTGGAATGTGTGTTCTGCTTACTATGAGATATGACAGAGTCTGTCACTCATTCTATAGCATAGAATTGCAGTGCTGACAGATCTATTTAGTTCTTTAAGCTTTTTTTTTTTTTATCTGAAGAGGGGAGCAAGTTGTGTTGCAGGATAAAGCGCTTAAAACTCTTCTTGCCTCTTTTTTTTTTCAGGCGAGACCAAGTTCCAGAACAATGCACTATTTTTTTTTATATTTGCAGGAATTCAGAATGAGAAAGATGTGTATCAGCACCTTCTCTCTTACAAAGCTTTGAATCTTGCTTTTATAGTAGCCATCATTCACTCACCAGCAGCTAGATGAGTCATTTTTCCTACTGAATGTTAAACCCACTATCAGATTAAGCAGTCTCTGATTTCAGTGCTAATTGTGCACGTCCACTTAAGAAGCTGACAGCCCTGCGAATGAGGAGGCTTACAGGCCTCTGCAGAACGACACTCATCCATCACAGCCTAACCGATTGCATCCCTCTGAAGGCTCAACACGCTAACACCATTAGCTCTACTGCTGGGCATCTAACTAGCACATCACTCACATGGCTACATGCTAACAGCATTACAGCTAATGCTGCGCCTCTAACTAACACATCCGTCATAGGGCTAGAAATCCTACGGCTGTACAGAATCACACTGTCTCTCGGAGACAATCACCCACATTATTTTAGCTCTGTTACTTTTGTTGTTCTGTGGCTAATACCCTCATTTGTCTGTGAAGATGCTGAATGCCACTGAAAGGAAGTTGTTTTGATTCTGTTTTGTTCTGCCCACAACAGAGCAGGGCATTTGGTTAAATACACAAGCCCTTATGAAGGGAGCCATTCAAATCCGATTATGATTTCATATTTCACAAAGACAGTACACCACTAGGATGATTTTTAATTAGAACCAGAATCAGTAAAAAGAATGGGGCATGGAGACAATAAAATGAGGAATGCATTCATGCGTGGAATGATTCTCTAGCTTTATTTAAGATCTGTGCCAATGTGCTAACAGCATTAATGAAGTTATAAAGAATTATGAGGGGAAATCAAATTTGCCCCGCCACTTGAGCGCCACTAAAATGCCAAACAATAAACTACCAGATTGCAAATTAGATCAGTAAAAATATCAAACACATTGCGGTGCAGGAAAATCCATAATTGCATTTAGTGCCTAGCCTCTCCTGGGGGAAGAGACACTAAAGATCATCAGCAGGCTACACGGGAGCTGCTATTGACAGAGCGGTAAAAATCGACAGGCTAACTAAATAAACACTCCAGGCTCCATTAAATATTCAACGGCTGAGATTTGACAGTCTAGCATGCCTGCCTCTTCCCATTGCCTCCACTGACTTCTCTCTGCAGCACATCTTCTCCCTGCCTCCCCTCCTCCTGCATCCCCCACCCCCCTACACACTTCTCTCCCCCCTCCTCTCCACTGTGACTCCTGACAGCAATAAATGATGCTGTGCCTGAGGGCGCTGCTCCAGTGGGAGACCTGGGAGGATAGAGCAGGAGAGCAAAAGAAATAAAGGGGAGACAGCCTATGACCAATGGCTATTAACCAAGGACTGAGACAGGGCCCTATGACATCCACTGACACCCCACCCCTTCAACACACTCTCATTCTCTAAGGCGGACTCACATGAGCACATTCACTGTTGCAAACCTGATACATAACAACCTACGCTACCCATGTTGTTGTATATATTCTAATGCCACAAAAACATCTGAGCCACAAGACCCTATTAACACACAACAGTAGGAAGTTAGTGAAGCATAATCACTTCATCCAGTTTTTAAAAAAAAATACAACTGGCACCTAAAAGAAGAGAGAAAAAAAACAACTCAAATCTTCAGGCATCTAAACTCTTGCTGCTTCCTGACAAGATCGTATGCATTCATCTGCTGTTGTGAGCCGAGCAAGGTTATGCAAATGAGAGATGACAGTGTTATTGTGTGAGGAATATCAATGGAGTAATTACTGTTCCATGTCGGGCTATTGGCCCTCCGCTGCTGTGCCCAGCCAGCGAGCTTCATTTTTCAGCAGCCCTCTCTGGGGAGAGATGAGCGGCGTGCTCTGGAGAGCAGAGCTAATAATGGCAGCTCGGATACAGGCAAGGCTTAGACGAGCCCCGGGGTCCTGAGCCGCAGACTGCTAAACGTTGCAGGAGTCTCAGGAGAGCCCCCCAGCAAAGATGAAATGATTAAAAAACCAACCAACCTGACTGACTGACAAGCTGACCAACCACCTATAACTCTTTGTGTGCTGGGTCAAACAATCTCTACTTTCCTCAATCACAACAGCAGCTGACCTGTTTGGACTTCAGCAGGCTGCTGAAGATGATTCTTAGTACAGAGTTGAGAGGAGAAGAAAAAGAGCAATCATGGCAGATGAGAGCAAATGTTCCAGGTATGTAACCAGTAGAAATGTGCTGTGCACAGAGAAAACAAATGGGCAGCAGGGATTTGCATAACAAAAAAGGGATGAAGGTGAGTAAATATGAAATCATGCAATAAGTGCATTGCTACACTGACTGTGCCAGTAAGATCATAGTCATCTGGTTTGTCTCCTTTTGGCAGCCGTCCAATGAGCAAGCTCCTCTGGCATGTAAAGTGTCATTAAATTTTAAGCTCAAATTTGCTGGGGTGTTTAACAAAGCACTTCTCCTTAATGTGCGAAAGCAGGAACTGTCTGTAACACGTCGACTTTATCATCTTTTACATGTGAGGGATTGTCTAATAAATAAAAATGTTGAGAGGCTGCAAATTCACCTGATGGAGAAAAGACAGCACGAAGTGAAACTTCAAAGAGCGAAGGCCGGTACAGACCCTGGAGCTGTGAATTAACATACCAAGTAGGAGGAATGTTTCTCCCACAAACCTTAAAAATGCAGCAACCTAATCACTTTTTCTTTTCTGAAACAAAAAGAGAAGACTTTTTCAATCCTGTGAGTTATTTGTCTGAATTCAACTCAAGCATTGTTTTTTTTTTATTCGATTTTTTTTAACATGGGGGCTAAATGTATCCACATTTATAACATTCAAAGTTGCTAAAAGTTCAAATGCAGCATTTTGTGGGGGAAATAGTGAATTTTGGAATGAACATAAATATTAATAAGTGTTAAATATTTTTGGGGATTTTCTGACATTTTTACTTTTGCTGCTTTTTTTTCAGTGTTCCCCAACTTAAATACTAAATGACTTTTCCATTCAATTACTATTGTACATATTTTAATCGTTTATCCTTTGTCTCGTACTTATGGTGAACTGACATGTACTAAAACTGTTGCTGATGTTTTACAGGGGGCACATTGTGGTTCTTTTTAAGTCAAGTGGAAAATCTTAATAAAGTATAATTAGTACCTACAATATATTTCCTTTTTTAAAAAATAAATGCTTCAACCTCTGCACATAATTTTTGCAGAGTTCCTAAAGTTTCCATCGCTTTACTGCCACAAAACACAAACTAGTCTTTTTTTAACCCAAACACCAGATTCAATCTTATAAATGCTCTAATAATACAACTTTTTTGCCTTCAAATATCTGTGTCATGATCTGGGGTGTTGCACTTACACAACCAGGGCCTGATGAATAAGGGGGTTCAAATGCTGCACTTGCACCTTCACACCATTCATTTCCAGGTCAGGTGCACCTATCGCCATGTCCAGACACCTCATATATCATGCAGGCAAGGACCGGCTTATCTCCATACTTATCTCCCCAGCAATAATTCCCACTTAAAGCTTTAGCCGCAAGCAAATGACTGGGCAGGGCGGGAACTGCAGGTCGAGGTGGTACACCATTCCCATTCCTTTAGGACTCTGACAAACAGCTAGATAGAAGCTACTATAGAAGACATCCACAAAGTATGTCAATGTGCAATACAGCCAGAGCTCATAAAGGAGCCAAACTACAAAAACATGGTTTTAACGTGAACACATGAGAAAACAAAATAAAAGTGTAAACTCAGTTCTGCAACATACTAAAAAGTTAAAGGGCATTTATCAGATTTTACCAGATTGCAATCTGGTACTAAAGTCTGGGTTAGTGTGGGGGATTGAGCAGGCAGGGGGCCATTTGTGAAAATACTCAACTAAAACAGTCAACTCAATCAAACTTCTCTCATAGATGAGCACCAGAAACAGCCCAAGCTGACTCATGCACAACGCCATTTCCCTGGTAAGACAGACAGGCTGCTGAGCATTTCCAGCCACATACTAAGAAATTCACTGAATATGAAAAAGTCAGTTTTCATCCATTCGGTTTCTTATTGTATTGTATTTAAATAGCACAATAGCTATATGAAGTGGCAAAAAAATTATCTACTTTATATCTAGAGTATAAAATTACCAGTTCTTTCTTCTCGTCCTTGCTTATATTGTTCTTTTTACTCAGCTTCCCTGTGCTTTTGGACTCATTCTTATTTCTTTTTCTTATTCTTCTTGGCCTTTTTTGCACTACAATAAAGAATGACCTGACAGAAATCTACCTTTTCCTGACATGGTTTCTAGTTGTCATAAATCCCATTGTATGACTAACTGACTGTTTTGTTTATCATGCCTGTGTCTTTGCTTCATGTCCTTTTAACAAAGCTTTGATCCTGCTAACCTTATGGATCCTCACCATAAACACTTACCTCCTGAAGACGTTTTTATCGCCTTGCGGCTCGATGCCAGGCATCTGCGCGGAAGTACAGCAACAGATAAACTTGCCAGTTACCAGCAAGGGCAAAGAGGGCAACAGTCTCTGAGAGTGAATTGTTTTAAAACTCCTCTGTCATCCCTCTGGTTATGGTTTTGGGCTCTCATGAACCGTAGATTTGGTATGAACAGATTTTATGCGTGTCTTTTATGTATTTTGCTGTTTGACCTTGCGATCATGTTGTGATGACTGAAGACATTAAGAACATCACAATAATCTATTTTAGGCTTGTACAAATATGAATAATATCCATATCCAGACATATCTATCATAATGTACAAAAGATTTTCAAGACAAATATTATTCAGACCTTAATTTTAGAAATGGCTTTCAACAGCCAAAAGCACACATTCACACATTTCTGAACATACATGCAAACACATGAACCACCCGTGAACACGCAATCGTTGCCAGCGATGTCTCTGTGAGCATGAGACCACAGGAATTGTTTATCACTGCGATCACAGTGACTAATCAAAAGCAGGCTGTTTCTTCTGAACCTGCGCGAGGTTGAAATGTTTCCTCATCCCACACTGAGACATGTATGTGCCACGGCATGACCTCCCCCTCCTCCTCCTCCCCCTCCTCCTCTGCAGTATCTTGTCAGTCCAGGTCCCAGCATCAAACCCATCAGGGATACTCTACAGGAGACTACAAACATCCACGCTCTGGGGTAGCAGAACATGGGGAACCATTCCTTACTCAAGACAAATGTTCCCTTTGGTTCTGGTTTATTTATCCCACCCTTAATCTTAATAATTAGCAGATAATGCATGATTTTTTTCCACTCCTCTCTCTCGGCCATAAGTTCATACTTAAATATATCAAAGACGCAAAGAAATAATTATGGTAAATAAAAAAAGAGCAACCATGGAGAAGGGAATGAAATGTGATTACTAGGCAAAGTAAGAATTTCCATTAGCATTTGCCAAAGTCCCATTAAATGTTATGGGCACATCAAGGCCCACAGAGCATGTTGGTCAGCACAGTGGGAGTATGACATCTTACACTGTGCAGGGCCTCATTCTGGACCATGCAGACAGCTTCAAAAGAACTTTACCTTCAAGAAAAACAGTCTGTATGCCTAAACTGTGCTGCAAAAGCCCCTCTCACAACAAGACAAATGTTAAACTGACTTACCCTTGGGGAGAACATAATGCTTGATGTACCACAGTTAGTTACGCAACATTTCTTTGATATAAACAACAACAGGCTGATCATAACATCCAGACAAGGCCAGATGCTGTAAACAGACAAAAACAGGCTCACTTCTACAGGAATAACGACACAGAGCCAAGACACTGTGATAGCAATGATGGAGCTCTGTAGCCCATGAGGGATGTTTCAAAACCACTCGGACGCTTGTCAGTGGAGTTTATTGCTTCCTTGAAATATCTGTAAAAGAGGAACCATTGAGCAAAAGAAAACGGTTTAAGAGCAGGGGTGTAAATCTCTTTTAATGCTGCTGATCCCTGTGTAAGTGCCGCTTCCAGAAACCGCTCGCTGTTTCTTCTTCCCTACGGTTCCCTCATTACGCATCGTCTAGGAGAAATGGCTACCTTTTCACTTCGCCTTCTCAAATATTGCAAACTCTAAGCGGTTTTCTAAGTTATAACTCCAAGGGCAGTGTCTGCCAAGAGTCTGTCGCTTGTACTTAGTTTCTTCTCCCCCCTTTCTCACTGTGGCTGTTGGTTTCGAGAAGTCATGTTATAAAGCCAAAGTTGTGACACACAGAGGCATGTTGTTGTAGTATAATCTGGATATGGATATTCTGACACCACAAGAACATCTTACACTATATTTTGAAGGTCTCTGGATGACGAACAGTCAAGAGTGATCAAGGAATCTTAATTTTGATGAATAGGAATGTTGTTTTTTTCTGTGTTTTTTCTTCCATTCAGGATAGCTTTTGACACGAATCCTGAGGCTCTCCATCTCTGCCCCTGGTTAGGTTAGTTCCTGGTGGGATGTTTTTGTGCGGAGAGGCCACCTCTCCTTCTTATCTTCCTGTCATCTCTGTGGGACGGCAGGACACAACTCCCTCTCTGGCTCCAGAACCGCAGGCTTCCCCTGGACACCAAACCACCGCTCCACACAAGATGTACTCTTTGAGAGGGTGGCTGTTTAGGGTGTGTCAGAGCTTATTAGCGCCAGAATGTGCGAAAAAGAGAGAGCTGGGTGATTCACTCATCCCAAGGGCCAGCAGAGTGGGGTTTACCACAAAAAGCAGAGCAAGCGGACAGACTGTTTTGACAACAAATAAGTACACAAAGGTTAAGTTGCTTCGTTTATGACTGACAGCTTTCCAGACACAATTTTTATTGTGTGTGTTTGGGATTTGGTAAACCTCACACCACTGATATTTGATGCTGAATGAGAAAAATGACTTAAAAGTAAATTCATACAGCCATTCTCATCAACCATTAGTTTTGGGTGGAAGTCAGTGGTTGAGTGCATAAATATCACATTTCTGCCCACTAAAGCTGCGTTTCTCAACTTTTTTTGTCCGAGGCACTCACACGTCCATGTCAGATGAACTTAGCTCCCCTTTGCAACCACAAACCATCATGCTCTAAACATGTTACTCCAAATTACATTAATAACCAGATACTATTCAGCCATCAATGATATAAAAAGTCAAACATAATTAAAGTGGATAATTTTTAGAGGCTAAATCTAAATCTTTAAACAGTTTCAAGCATTTCTCTATTTTTAGACGACTATCCTGAGTTTTAGTGATTATTGTTATCCACTGTTATATATATGTGTCTTTTTTAATCATTTTTAAAATACTTTGGAGTCCCCATTAACTCAAATTTATTGTGAATTGTTTTCTAGTTTTTTTTTATGTCTTCTTCTTTATGCCACCTGCTGTATGCGACAATATCAGCCTAAAGTACTATTTGGAAACGCAACAAAATGATTTTCTCTTTTTTGAGAGAAAATCATTTTGTTGCGTTACCTAATAATACTTTAGAATTTGTTGTTTTTGAAAAAACTAAAATAGGATGATAATTCAAGCTGCACTCAGGGATACTTCATGATCCATTTTTCATGTATTTCATCTCTCCCATTAGATTATAAACATGAATTCTGGTGGAGCTGCTGTGAAATGTGTGACTGTGTCTGCTCAGGTCTGTGGATCTGACCAATCAGAGAAGACAGTGGGGGATGGGAGGTTATGACCTCCCTTGGTTCACCTTTTACAGAAAACACATAAATATGTAGGAGCCAACAGCTCTATATGTTTCATGGAAACTTAAAACTATTTTGACAATTTGTCATTACTGTTTGAACTGGTAGTTGCTTGAGCCATTAATCAGTTCTGTTCAGCTGTCTGTTTAACACTCAAAACTGTTTAGTTTCTTAAGACAAGGATATTTCTAATCACATTCTCAATTTTGTTTTCAAATGATTTTAGCCATCTCACACTTTTTCTTTTTCAACACCCAGAAATCACTGCCCCATAACATCAGTATATGTCAGTGTTTTCTGCCAGTAATGATGACTCTTAGTTGCCCACAAGACATAATAATGATTTCAAATCTTAAATACACTCAGTGTGATGTATATATATCTTAAAGGAGTTTGCAAAATCAGAAAATGAAAGTGAGAGACAGGGAGCATTACTTATTCCCATGTATAAATTGTGGTGAGACTAAAAGCTATTATAAAATCATGAATGGCAGCATGTGTGTAGATAGTCCCTCACATAGACATACTTGTGGGCAAAAAGAAAAACATGGAGCGTACTGGGGCACTAAACCTGTAAGCCGCTTGAAGAATGTGAATAAGGATTATGGTTAATGTACTTCTAATATTCTTCACAAGGGTCATGTGTGCTTAGTCACCTCCTTTGAAGAGGTTGAGGCTTCTGCCAAGCAACACCAACGTTCGTGTTTATGTTGGGGGAAAAACAAGTTTCTTTGGGTCAAATTTAACTAAAAGAAAATGCAGCTTAAATAAATCCAAACTCTTGAGAGAAACAGAAAGAAATACTGAACAGAACAAAGCTTCGAGGGCTGTAACAATTTTTCTATAATGTAAGCCACAAAAAGATGCTGACGCCACAGAGTGTGCCGTGACCCCTCCGACCTTACGCCTGCTGCCTGGCTTCTGGTTAGTGTAAGCAGCGTCCAGCTGAAAGCTACCAGAGGCCTTCATGTGTATATGTGATGTTTCCAAAGAGAGATAGACCAATTAATCTGATTATAGTCGCAAATCCTCTGACATGTGTAGGCCTGTCTGAAACCATGTGCCGTACAGATGTGTGTCCATGTGTGTGTGAGTATTTATATACCTGTGTGTGTAGATGTGATGCACAAAGACAAAGTGAAGATATGGCTCAATGCCAATGCACAAAACACAGAATCTTGGCAGAAAATATATGACCTGCAACATTTACAGAATACCACATGTGACATTTGTAAACATTTATCAATGTGATAAATGGGAGTGGGTTTTTCTAGACAGCAATGGCTGCAAAGGAGCTGTAACTGTATGCAAATACACGCTTTGGGTGAGTGGTCATTCCTCGGAAGTCAGAAAGCAACATTTAAAAGTACCTGAAATGAAATACTGGGTGAAATAGTAAACCATCTGTCAAAGCTTTTGCGGTCTGTTTAAAAACACAACACCCGAGCACTTAAACAGCCCCTTTTTATTGGCAGGGCTATGAATATGCCTATTCTAAAGGGTGATCCTTTCATTTTTTAAGTCAGAGATCTGACTCAACGTATGTTTGTGTCACTGACTGCAGCCTGCGCTGAGGGGCGGGAGGAAGTGGAACGAGGAGCTGACAGACAGGGCCTGATACTTCACTTCCACCACAGGCCAATCCCCAGCTAACCCCTGTGCTGACAGCCAGGATGTAGCACTCATCCACAGGCCACAGCCTAGATTCTGGGGCCCAGGAAAAGGAGAGCAAGGAGCGGAGGGAGAAGGCTGCTCGGTTGATGATAGAGAAGTGGGGGCGAGTGGCTGGTGGTTTGGGTGGCACGAACCATTTTTATGCCTCCAAAACTGCACAACTGACAGGCGAATCCATAGACTGTGGCGACTGCCAGCAGCAAATCCAACATTCGGCTGGGTGATGGCATGCAAGTGGACGTGCCACACAAACAATTATGGCTGCATGCATACAATTACTTTGACCTAAGACTTTTGAAAACACTGAATAAAACCGTCAAACAAGAACCAAACTGAGGATGGCCTAGTTGTATTTTCATTGACAGTGAAATTACTGATATGTAGACTAATTCAAAGACAGACCTAACACCTAGGTAGTTTAACTGCTTAAAGTAGAGGTTACTGATAATGTGACCCCAATAAAACTTCTGTTCTCTGACATTTGTTGAGAGACAGAACCTTAAAAGAACCAAAGACTCAGGGGCAATAAATAATGTGGTCCTACTTGGTACTGCGCAAAACGCTCAGCAGAGTGATGACCACTGAAGGCTGAGAGGCCACTGATGACCTGGTGACTACATGCAGTGAGAGGGCTCTACTCAGGGCCCGAGCTTTCTTTCCAGCTGGGATCACAACACAACGATGGAGCTCCAGTTTCAGCTGGGACAGTGCTCCCCTGTGAGGCTGCGCCTGCAGGGCCAGTGCTAAGGCAGACAGACAACTAGGGGGTCACTCACCCCACCTACTCTCAAGGGGAGGCAAAGACAAGCACTGAGACCAAGACTGATAGTTTTTTCCTCGCGCTACTTGTTTTCTGTTTTTAATGAATGAGTTTGGTTTTGCATCAAACCTCAGGCTATTAGAGATATTTTTGTTAATGGGATTTTCAGTGACACTAAAACAGGCCAGAGAAGAACATTTTGATGAATAGAGCAAACAACTTGGCCCTTACCTGCAGCAACGCATTTATCTTATCAAGGCAGCCATATAGATATTTCCATTCCGACAGCACTATGAAATCACATACGCACAAAAGACACTTTGAAAATTTTCTGTTTTATCTCCTTATCCATCCTCCTCATAGACACCAGATCATTTTGCAGTGTTCAGGAGACGTGGAATTTCCCAAGAAGACATATTGTGGCAGCTTTCTGGGAAATATTAATATCCAGCCTGCAGAGGAAAGGTAAAGGGAGAGGAGAAGGGATCGGGGGTGTACAGCAGGGGGGTGAGGTACAGACGATCAGTATCATGGCATGGTACCTGATGATAAAATGCCTCCTCTATTGCAGTTCTTTCCAACCTGCAGAGAAATAGTTACCCCTCAACTGTTTCACCATTTTGATGCAGGATACGCTGTCTGTTTCCTAGGGGACACAGAGGGTGGTGGTGCCTGGGTGGGAGGGCTAAGAGTCCAAAGTGGACAGTCATCTCCACACACACTCCCCTGTCATCACGGCTGCACTGCAGATTCTCCACATCTGCCTTGCCTTACACCGCATAGCCCTGCTCTTACCAAGCCCCCATCGTCTCTGCCTTACTCCCACGTCTCCACTCCCCCATCAGGATCATCCAAATATTTCCCCTCGCTGCTTTTTGAAGCTTCCATGGGTCACGGGACCTCATGCACAAATCATGCTGGTTTGCTGTGGGGGGGCCGGTCAGAGAGGACGGGAATGAGTCAGATGCACAGAAATCCAATCTGCACTGTTTTCATACAGGGTTGCTTTTCTTGCCAAGACAGCCATCACCAATCAGCAGCTGGGTCTAAGCAGTGAATTTAGAGAGCTCTCACTGTAGATGCCGGACCTGGCAGCTGATCTCAACCATATTCCCTGGCCACGCCAAGGGGAAGGGATGGAGAGTAAATTCAGAGAGTCTGACAGCCTGCAGTGGTTTAACATGAGGGTTAGCCCCAAATACATAGCTCTGGGTCTGTGTTGATGGATGGATAACCAAATCCATTCCATTGTTTGCAATAAAACCTAGATGTTGGTTTTTATACTAAGACACCACATTTGCTATGGTGCTGAATTATGATGTGGTGAAATAGAGACCTGACAAATTCAAAAATTCAAGAAGCAACCAGTTCAGGGGCTATTTTCCTCATGCAAAGTAAAATAACAAACTCATTTATACAAGGATAAGACAGGGTCAGATCTACATTGTGTGAACGTAAGAGGCTTGATACCTATTGTAGCAATTTAATGACATAGAATTTTAGGTAGACACTCAAATCAGGGCCATACACAGGACAGACAGAGAGGGAATAACCAGCATGGACCTTCCCTCCCACCTGCAGAGCAAACCAGCTCAGGGTGAGAGAAGATGCTGGGCAGGAATCTGCAAGTGCTGGTTAAAGTAATCACATTGGTCTCACTGCATCTGATCTGAAGTCTAACAGACTTCCAAACAGTTGAATGAGTAAATAAAGTGCCCCAGGGGACTCCCGCTGAAGCTGGATTACCACAAGGGTGCAAACACAAAAGGAGCTGAAGCCCCACAACCCGATGTGAGCTGCAGACAAAAGCCTTGGGTTGGACCTCGACCAGGGAACCGGCAAACTTTATTAATCTCATCCTAGACTGAGCCTCCTGCCATCGCAATCCATGCACTCATGGACGGACACAAGCTCTGCTGTCATTGTCAACAGGTACACTCTCTGAAATGGCATGTGCATAAGTGTATTTGTCTTTGTACATGTGTATAAGTATGTAAACATACTGCATGAAACTGTACATGAGACAGTTTATTTGTGATTGCGTGCAAACATTTAAACATACCGTGCAAAAATGAGCATGTCTGTTTGTGCTCGTGAGTGTGTCTGTTGGAGTGCATGGACCACATAAGATGAGTCCCATGCTCACTTGGCTGTGGAGGCCAGGTTTGGAGGGGACTAAGGGCCACGACATTCTGCAGTCCCAACCCACCCTGGCCCCATTCTTTCCCTCTTTCTGGGCCTGACACAAATAAAAGGATTAGGAGCCCCAGTTTCCGTCAGACCCTCCATTCAAGACAAAGCTCTGACCAGCTTAGTGTCACACTTAATGATAAAAGTGCAAATCTCTGTCAGTCACTTTGGGCAGGAATACCGGTATTTGGGGGCTAATCTCATTTGATGAAGATTAAAACAGTTAGAAAAAAAAAAAGCAAAGAGCAATGTTTTGATGCATTTGTACAAAAATCTACAGTTGTGTGAATTCACGCAACCAAATCTGACATACTACAACTCAGGTAAGATACTGGAATGTATCTTTACAATTCAGGGAGCAAATGCAATGCAGTGAAAAAGCTTAGATTAGAGACAAAGAAAGAAATGAGAACAGAGAAGAAGCAAGTGTACATACGCATGCGCCCACACCCTCACAAAAAACCTGGGGCGTATGTAGACAAACACACTGCTCTGCCCATTCACATGTACAGCTTGAATGTGTGACGTGAGTGTGAGAGTAAGCCTTGGGCACACAACAGTCTGAATGCAGCACTTGCCACTATGATGCCAGTCCTCTCTAGTGTATCTGTGAAAAGCCTACGTGTTGGAAAAACATTCCAGAGTGGGATCACATATACACAGTTGGGGCCAGCAGCCATACTGCGAGCCAGCAGCCGAAGCCATGTCTCAATTTCTCATGCACGTTCGACCGAGCTGCCTGAAGAAACAAGTGAGGGGTATTTCCACATTTATAGATGCAGAAAGAAACAAACACCTCTGAAAATGGTATGAGAAACACAGCAAATGTGCAGAAATAAATGAGAAACGGCAGCACTTTCACAACACACTGTGAAGGATATTTGAATTGAATAATTTCAGTGCAGATAAAATCTACCCAGTGAACATTTTCGCCATCCTGATTTAAACATGTAATCTAGCGAATCAAAATTGAAAATATTTGCTGAGTGTGTGTATTCCTCAGCTTGCTTCTTCAAGAAGACTATTACAGTATTTCACAGATTTAGCCAAAATCTCATTTGTAGATTGCATTTAATGGTTTGCGGTTGCCTTGCCTTTTGTTATGAAGAGTTGTCATGCTGTGAAAATAAACCCAAAGGCCAGAGGATTTGGAGCAAGTAATGAAAATCGCTGCTATGCCGAGCCGAAGGCTCTCTCTCTATCGTCACTGATTAGCATTCCCGATTGACTGACATGTCCACTGGCTGCCTAACAGCCGGCTTTAGGAGATGAGGTTAAATTGTGGCTACCAACAAATTGCATGCTTGAGTTCCTCTGCACCCCTCTGCTATCATCCAGTGTAATGTGAGCACACCAGGCAGATCCCTCTGCAGATCCTTCTCCTCCCCTGCACAACAGCTCCCCCACACAAAGCCACGGAGACCTCTTTCCACATCCCTCGCCACCAGTCTGGCCTCTAAAGTGGTGATGGGCATTACCGTGCCTGAGCCTCTGTGGCTTCCCATAGAGTCCTGCAAACAGTTTTGTGTTTAAACTGCTGCTACACACACTGCTCACCCCCAGCACCTCTGCCACACACTCTGCAGCCAATCACTGTGACTAAAACGCACAGCGGACACTTACAGAAATAAATCCAAATGAAATCACCTGATTTAATGAGCAATACTTGACTTTGTGATTTACTGACATCACAAAAATAAGTAAATAAATATCATATTTAAGGCACACAGACTAACACAGCAGACTAATAACCTTTTAAAAATTTCACTAGTGCTTTCACACAAACAGTGTGAAAAAATGTATGTAAAAATCTTATATTTATCACTCATGGGAACCAGACAAAAAAAAAAAAGTAACCTATATGTTGCAGTGATGCAGATCAACACACTCCAACAGGTCTTTTAATGGTTATGACTGTTTTAGCAAACCATGAGACAGATGATGCATCCTCGTCTGCTGCTGGGACAGGCCGAGCCATGTTGACATAAAACCCAATACTTCCTTACAAAGGAACAGGGCCAGCTTCAGCTAGTTTCTTGCCGTGCACTAAGAATCCCACCAAGCTGTGCAATATCATCCGGCATTGTGTTTCCAACATTTGATTTATCTCTGTGTACCTAAGAGCAATGACTAAAGACAGCTTTTTATCATTTTCAGGGAAAATTTTAAATAAAAAAAGGGAGAATAGCTGAATAAGATAAAGTGTTCCACAAATGCCACCGCACACAGGCCTGTACCAGAGCTTCCACTGAAATACTTACCGTCTTCAATTAACGGTAAAACTCCTCAGCTGGGTTGACAACACAAACTATGTCCCAGTGTTTTTCTTTTCTTTTTTTTTTTTTGGTGTGCATATGAGTGTTCACATAGCACCAGATCATACGGGAGTGTCCTAAAGTGAGCAAAACACACACACTGGGTGAGCCAACACAGAAACCCAGCCGTCAGCATCTATCCGGCACACACTGCGGTAGCGTCCCGAGCACAGCTAATTAAAAAACAACAATTTCACAGGAGGGCACTCCAAACAGTTCTAAAAAGCACCTCTCAGCACACCGGGGGATCGTGCAGAATACAAGGGAGGTGAGACAGGTTCTGGGAGCTCTGCTTTTATGGCTTCATCACTGCTGTGCTATTCTACTGCTCATTCTACCGTGACCTGAATTTAAGTTTGTAGCACATGAGTTTGAAGATTTGAAAAAAAAAGAAATCTGCTTGTTGATCTTTTTTTTTTTTTCTTTTTTGTTTGGGATGAATTACAAATGAAACATTCTAAAATTGTATGTTGCTACACAGTAAAACTTTACAGAGCATGAAAAAGAAAAAACTGCCCTCTGGAATGCATCAGCAAGATCCAAACGCAGACAGCGTGGTGTAAAATATAGTTAGCAAATGTTATGTTTTGTAGTTGGAGCCTGTGGCAGTTTCTAACAAGGCAGTCCATTACAGGGGTGTTGTCCAACACTTCGGTGGAGTGATAGGCCTTATTACACGGCTCCCTTCAAAGCATCTGCTTGGTTAGAGGAAAGGTCCCTGTGGGGAAAAGATCTCCCTCTTTCTAATGATGTATAATTGACCTCCAAACACCAGGGCACAGCAAACTCTCCTGGAATGGTGTAATTCCACTCTACCTTTCACATACCGCCTGTCTCGTTCAAGCTTGTTCCTCCTCTACGGCTACGGCTGTCGTCCAACTGACAGCTCTGCTGATATGCCTTCAGACTTGTATCATGTATTTTCACAAAAGCCAGCACTACTTAGCTGTTTATATATCTCCTCTTTAAATATTTAACTAATCAAAATCATCTCTACATTTAAGATGGTGTGAATCCTTATCAACAATATCCCTCATTCGTAAAAATGCTTGTTTCATATCAAAACAGAAATGACAAACTAACTAAAGGCAAACATATGGGGAAAAAGGCCAAAGTAATCCAATCTCGTTACTACATAATTACAATATAGGGAGCATGATGTGTTAAACTGGGTTGGTAGGAGTTCTAATAACACAGTAGACAACTGTTTTCCCCCGTCTGCACTTAAACCTCTTACAAAAGAGCAAAATAAAAAAAAAGCCTGCTTGCCAATTCCTTGATTTATTACAGCTAGTGAGGGCTGATTACGGGGCATGAATCAGTTGCTGTAGGAATGTAATTAGGCACGAAGACCTCTGTAAGGTTTGGAGCTCTCTTCACAGCCCAAAGCAGTTTGTGGGCTGACAAATGCATCTTAAATGGGTGTCATAAAAGTCAAAAAGGTGCCAATTACATCTTTAAGTAACCCATCAAAAAATGGAATAAACAGCAGAAAAAAGCGGGGACGCTTGTGTTGGTATGATGAAGGGATCTACCAGTTAATTCAACCATGGAGGGGTTGAAAAAAAAGAGTATAAAGAATTCAGACGTGACAAATAATAATGTGGGAGTGCAGGATGGTGCCCGGCAGCTAGTTGTTTTTGGCTGAGGTGATCCCAATTGTCACACAAGCTCACAGCATTCAAAGTACCAAGCAGGGAAACAGAAGGGGCCGACTGGTCAGCTATGTTCCAAATGCTGATTGTTAAAGAGCACATCAGAAACAAAATACCAGGAGAGACTGTTTGGCTGTCAGATAAAATCCAGTCTGTCTCTGCGTGCGTCTCTTTATCTTCCTCCGTTTATACTCAACAAACAAATTCAAAAACTGCAAATGGACAGTGCTGCAACAAGCATGAGAAAGAGATCCCTCACTCTATCTGAGCGTATCAGCTTCCAGCCAGCTCTGAGCCGTGACGCCGTGACTCTGGTATCCCCTAGTTACTGCTATGAATTTTCCATTGTTATCGGCCGACTACACTGCTGTCACAAAGCTGGATGAATGGCACGGATGGCAATAGATGTAACTCTTTGTTGCTTGCAAGGTATCTAGCAGAGAGCCATAATGTCCCGGTAATCGAAGCAGAATTGTTAAAAAGGCCGGACACAAAAAGCTGAAAATTTAGTGACAAGCATGAAAAGCGCTCATGCAATGAGAAACACAAGGCACCCCGGGGTCCTCACAGGCCAAACAGCAGCCCTGTAATACTCAGGGTCACTTTGCTTCAGAGTTAGCTTCCCTTTATCTGCCATCTCTGCCCATATTATGAGATCATTTATTAATTCAGTTCACTCAAAACTAAAAGCTTGTTCATGGGGAACCCCCCCCCCCCCAAAAAAAAAACTAATAAAATCTATTTTGTTCAGTGCTTCCAGTTACAGACCCTAAATAGAATTTAAAATGGTTTAAATTGACAAAAAGTAAATAACAATAATAAAAAAATTTAAATACGCAATGGATAAATACATTTCTTCAAATAATTCAAATATAATTCAAATGTATACAATTATTATAAATTATTCTATTATTAATAATGCTGTTTTAAGTTATTCTGTTGCTGTGAATCCTGCAGAGCAAATGACTAAATAAACTGTTAAGAATGAGCCACTGAATGCTCTGTTGCTGTAATCAAACGTGAGCATTTTAACCCATATATTTTCACAGAGGTTTCCATCACTGAATTTAAATTTTATTTTATTACTAAAGTGTTGTTGCTGCAGTGCGTGCACGACGAGCGCGTGCGCAAATTTCAGACTCTCCACTTGAGCCTCACAGGTTGGTATAGAGTGCAGTGCGCGTGCTGGTTTATAATATACAGTCACATTTTCGCCACGCTGCAATCGTTTTCTTTTCAAATAAAGTAAAGCCCAAAATTATATAAAGAAATAGAAAAAAACACTGCTAAAAAAAAAGAAAAGAAATAAAATAATAGAAAATAAATGGAATTAACAGAAATGAGATAAGCAAGCTAAAATCAAATAAAAGAAACCGGTTCTTTTATCTAAGGCAAATCAAGGCGAGTTATTTACAGCCCAAACAAATATGGGCTGATCAAAATCGGAAAATGATCTAAACCGCGCTTTGGTTTTAAAGTGTTGAAGATAAAAGAAAAAAAAAGTTTTCCGTCGTTTGGGTGATTCTGAAGCCGTTGGTGGTGGTGATGGAGGAAAAGGCCACGCGACTCAAGCGGAAAATATCCGACGGGGAGCGGAATAAAACCCGACAGAGCACGCCTCCACATTTTCAGGCCCGAGTAGGATTTTAGTTTGAGGTGTGGAAACACCGTGGGCCACGGCGACAATAATAAAGTCAAGAAACAGAATAACACGACGATGTGTGAGCACTGATTTCTTATAATATAAGTCTAAGCGGGTGAAGAAAAAAAACTGCTGTTTTAAACAATATGCTGCAGGAAATAAATATTAAACTGTAGACTTTATCATAGCTCTATGCATCTCAATTCAGAAAAAAAGAAGCTTATAGAATTTATAGGAGACCTCACACTGCAGCTTAATTACTTTTCAGACGTGTGTGTGTGCACTGCAACACACACACACAAGGCCAAACAGACCATCCAAAACCATCACGATGCCCCACGAGTTTTTCCTAAATCGCTGCACACCAACTGAAACAATGTGAAGAAATGCAAAAAGGAAAGATAAAACAGAAAAAAAGGAGAGAGAAAAAGCAAAGCTCCCTCCCCGGACACTGTGCTTACTGTTGGTAGTCGTGTTTGCAGTAAAGTTTCCTTTCTCTGAAGTAACAGCTGGTGGTGAGAGGCTGTTGACACACGGTGCACTGCAAACACTCTTCGTGCCACGAGGAATCGTTGACTCTCATCAAGAAGCGGTCGGAGATGGGACGCTGGCATCCCTCACACACGGATCTGTGGTGACACTCAGTCCCTGGAAGAAAAAGGGAAACAAAGCAAAAAAAGAGATGAGGTCGGTCAGGAAAAGAGGGAGAGGGCCTGCATCGTGGAATGCTGCGCCTAACGACAACCTGGAAAATGTTACAGGCCATATATTCTTATTATTATTACATTCAAAAGCTTCAAATGTAGGCTCCCTCTTCAATAATAATACTAATAATGAGGCCTGCATCACCTCACACACTCAGCCTTCCTGGATCTTGGTAATAATTTAGGTTAGAAGCTCACTGTTATCTCTGTTATTTAAAGACGTATATTATTGTTTAACCTCTCCTCGCTTTGGAATTGTCGAAGGTGGAAAATCAGGAAATAAAACTGACTTGGGCGTGCGTGCAAACATCCACAATAGAAACAGCAGCCCGAACGTCAGTGACTTGCAGAGATGTGTTGCGTACACTTCAGAGCTGGAGGACTCACCGAGCATGACTCCCAGCGTGGCTTGTCCCGATCGCAGCGGATGGTCTTCAATTTTAATGCCGTCCAGCATGATGCACGTCTCGGACTGTTCTCCCGCGGAGAGGCGCTCCAGTGACACCAGACCTGTTGCAATATCCATAAGAATACGGTTTAGACCTGACAAGCAAATCCCGGCCACTCAAATCTGTCTGGACTTTAGGGAGCACGAGAGAGGCTCGGAAACCTGTTGAAAACGTTTGAGCTCCGTGTGACACACAGCCCACAGCTCGAAGGAGGGAAGAAAAAAGGAGGGGGAAATAAACTAGATGAAGTGGAGAAAAACTCGACTTTGATGCAAGGAAAGAGAACGTCTACGTGTGAGAGAGGCGCGGAGAAATGAGACAGCAAACATTAAAGGCGGACAACTCTCTGAACAGTCACCTGTTATGATTAGAGGAGCGTGGAAGCTTTATCTTCTCCTCCCCGAGCCGACGGGAGAGAGGGAGAGGGAGCTGGAAAAATGACTTCACCGAGTGACACTCTCGCCGAGGAAGAGGGGAAAAGAAGCAAAAGTTGACAACAAATCCAAAGATAGGAGAGTGCGTGTGCAGATGTCCCGGCAGGAACTCTTTGGAAGTAACAGAGACGGTTGGCTGGTTGTGCCCCTGTCGCTGCAAAAGTCTGAGATCAAGATTGAAGCGAGTAGATCCTCCCACTCCTGCATGCATGGCTACACTTTTTTTTTTCATTTCCCCATTCACCGCCATTGAGATGCTATTGGAGCAGAGCACACAGCGCTCCTCACAGTCCAATAACACACCAGCCAAAAGGAAAGTGATATTTTACACAGGCCTGATGATGATAATAATAATAATAATAATAATAATAATAATAATAATAATAATAATAATAATAATAATAATAATAATAATAACAATAATAATAATAATAAGAATAAGAATGATATTAATAATAATAATTCTGTGATTGCGCTGTAACGTCACTATTGGGTTTATTAGGCCAACCAAGCATCATCTGCCAACTGAATGCACCAAGTTGAGATAAAAAAAAGAAGAAAAAAATTGGAGCCCTCATCACGAATTGCTAGATTTGCTTCTGTCATAAAAACTATACAGATAGGAGTATGTTGTGTGTGTCTCTTGAAGCATCACGAGCTCTTTGTGTATTGTCTCCGCTGGAAGCTGCCGAACTCTTTCAGCTGATGCACCTGGCGATCGGCGGTGATAACAGCGCTGTGTCCGGCCCTGGGGTGGCCTGCAGACACGGCTGTCCACCTTTCGATCAGGCAGGAAAATTAGCACCAACAATGATATTGTCAATTATAATAACAATAAAGATAATAATAATAATATAAATAATAATAACTTTACTAGTAGTAGTAGTAATAATGATAATACAGTCTATTTTTTATTTTTTGTAGGGACACATTAAGGACATATTCCTCGCGCACAATAAAACCAAAATAATCGGAATACTTGGAATTCCTAAAACAGCCTAAACTGAGGATAATTTGAACTAAACGTGAATGTCCAAACGGTTGCCGACATTGACGGTTTTGACAGCGGATAAATCCAGGAACGACCTGTCAGTTTCTCTGTTCAAGATCTTTACACGCAGTTCGCGAAGTTTGTGGAGGTGTGGAGGAACACAGCGCACCGAGGCCCGTCTGAAATTACAGGCTCGCTAATGGGATCGCGCGCTGCGTCCCGTGTCACGCTGCACGAGACACTGATTGTTATCAACGTTGGGGGAAAATAAGAGCAGTGGACACATAGAGGAGGCCTGATGAGAAACGTTATATGTGCTCTGAAATCAGTCCAGCATTTGCGGTGCTTTTTTTTTTTTTTACTTTGAAAACAACTCTGCTTTACGATTATTACGAATTGCAATAATAATAATGACAATATGTTTTCACACAATTTGGTTTTAAATGTTGCATTAAAATCAGGAGGAATATCAAAAGTGTCGATTGCGTTTCAGACTTTGTGACTGGTGTGAAATCTATAGTCAGCGTTTACCTTCGCTCCAAAGGCCCCAGCTGTGTGTTGTTTCTGATCTCCTTTGTGCTGCATCGAGGCGATGACCTGCAGCCCGGTTTGGAACACAGAGAGGAGATTGTTAGCGTTGCCCTCTGCTGGCCAAACAGAGTACTGCTGCAGTTATGAAATGCACAGAGAGGATACTTCAGAAACATATTTAACAGAAACGTGTTACTTATACATCTCTAATGAACATTAACATCTTAATATTTTTCATTAGAGGAGTCTCGCTCCGCTAAAAATGAATCCGCACCAGGCTGTCATGAAGACATCCTCCCCCGGCTTAGCTTGGTTTCCTCCTATTTCCAGCACTTCTATCAGCATGGGGTCAATTACCTCCGCCTCACGCTATATTGGATTATCTTACCACTAAGCAGCATTATGAGCTGAACATTATCAATACAATATAATCAATAGATTTTCAAGAACATCTGAATCCCGCCCTCCGCCCCTCCCTCCCGCCACTCATTCAGGAGTTATCGCCCAGGTCACTTGTGTGAATGAGGACATCAAACATTCATTCAATAAATCAATCCGCCAACTCTCAACCCGCGGAGCTTTAATGAGCCTCTACATGGCAAACCCTCCCTCGCCTTCCATGGGGCAGAAAAATAAAACCCCAAGCAGCAGGTGTGCAGTACAGAAAGCAAGCAATTTACTTTAAAGTAGCCAGAACTGTTGCATCCATCGGAAAGGTAAGAAACCAGTATAATAACGCGCCTTTGGAGCAGCTCGCATTTCCGCACGAGTCTGCTGTGATTTCGGTTGCTGTACAATTTTCACAGTGAGGGTAATGACTCCGTATATAACACCAAATTAAATTATTTCAGGGACAACGAGCGAAAACGTGATAATTTATTAGGAAAGTTTAGTGAAAAGAAACGCGCAAAAATGAGGCTGAGCCTCCCCTGCGTTCAAATTGGAATTAGCTGATAGGGCGTTTGACTAGAAGAGGCGAAAAGTTTAGAAGAATTAGGAAAACAGACAAAGACGGATTGTTTGTGTTGTTTATGTACATGAATAATGCGGGATTATGATTTCATAGGCCACTCCCAAAATACAGTAAGAACCACAGACAGTTGCGCCTGGATGAATAAATTAATAAACAAAAACAAAATAACCGGTTATTATTTTTAAATGTTATTTAATGACTTCGATGAGTCTAAATAATATATAACAGACGCTTTAATCAAACTGCAGAACTGGTCAACATATTTTTCTGTACATTTACATCGTGCTGTTTGTAAGCTGAATGCAGAATAACAACGATGCCAGGCCTGCTCCGCTCAAAGCCGGAGGCTGTGTATGCAAAACACAGAAAATATTCACTTCAGCGCAAACGAAGAATACATGAAACCAGCACACCGAAATTAGCGCTGCATCCTTCTTAAGCAAAGCGTTTTGCATCAACTCTACCGCAGGTTTGCATGAGCTGAAATGCTCCAATTTTCAGCTCTGTCTGCAAAAACAAAGCGCACCGAGAAGCATTTTAAAATAAAATACCTTGGTAAAAATGGGAGGAACCTTTTCACATCCTCAAAGGAGACACTCTGAAAACCAAACACATAATGGCTGCTTAAACTGCAGAGCCAGAAGACTTTGATAGTTAACTCACTTTGATCTTTTAATGAGTGTTTCTAGGCTCTCCACGATGCTTTTTCTAAAGCTCGAATGACTGGAGGCGGATTAAATTTGTTCGCCACTTTTTTTTAAAAATGACATAATGCGCCAGCAATCAATTTCTAATCTAAGATATGTTCAAATGTGTTGATGAAAATATTGATATCGCATTTTTTTTATTTCCATCCCGCACAAGCTTTTCTTCCATGGTTGCATGTCTAATATGATTACTGAGTGGCTGGGGAAGCGTTTCAGGGGCCGAGCACTTTTCTCGTTTAGTCAACGGAACCGCTGACCGTCGTGGATCAACAGTGAGGCTTATTGGAGGCTTGAGCGCCGGCAATTTGCGACCAATCGGCTGTAATTTAATCTGACTTTGCTGAGTCCCAAGGTTTTCAACATTTTTTTTCCATTGTTTTCATCCCTTAAAAATTAGGCTTATGGAGTTATTTTACTCAGCAAACAAACAGGCAGAGCGCTACTGTAATAACAAACATGCTATGAGAATGCCCGAGCCCCAAAGGCCTATGGGCCCCTGAACAAGCAACTAAATTTAACAACTCACTTCAGTTCAAAATTCATATGTCACAAAGTGGCTCCTCGAATGTTCTAAATGACCACAAGCGTCGGTGTATTTCGCCTTGATGGTGAAATGACGTGTTGCTTAACGAAACTTCATCGATGCAACGGTGCAGGATGAGCAGTGGATTTATTTGCGCCACATATCCCTTTCCCCTCTCGTGCACATAATTCAACTTTTCTCCTGCCTCAACCGTGCACACGGCCCTTCTAACCTTACTGAGAAAATCAAAAAGAAAAAAAGAAAGAGAAGAAAGAAGAAGAGATACTACTCGATAATCCCAAATCCCAAAGGATTAGACCAAAGTATAATACAGCACTGTCAACTCATGGCTAGATTTGTTTACGTTATGATTTATTGGATTCTGTTTTTTTCCCTCTCCTTTCCACTGACAAATTTATTGAGTTCTTGACAAATGGCCTGACAGGCCCCTGTGTGACAGCAAGCTGACATACAAGTTTGAAAATACGACTTTGAAATCTGTTTACCTGTGTCTGTGGGCCACACTCTGTTAAGGCATAGAGCTATAACTTGATTAAAATGAAATCTAATTATAAAGTCATATATATATATATATATATATATATATATATATATATATATATATATATATATATATATATACAACCAAGGTTGCATGATAATAATAATAATGAAGAAATCAGTCTCAATATAACAGTATTATTAGCTCTACTGCATTTCAGATAATATATCCAACTAAATGAGCACAAGTACCGATAACCATAATGTATTTAATTGTTGAAACATGTCAGAATAAAATAGAATAACATGAATAATAAACTTTATTAGATTCGAAAGGTTATTATTTCCTGCTTTACTGTCTTTGAATCATTAATTAACCAAACTGCTAATTTTGGTGAACTGAATGAACTGAGAGCAAGTCACAGTCACAAATAACATTTTTTCTCTTAAGATTCTCTATTTCCTGTTAACTAACTCTATTTGAATGTATAAACAGGAGTTCCTGACTGTCAAAAATGTATGGAGTGCAGTAAGAACCAGTTAATCCCAATCTTCTGAGGAGGTACTGATTGCCCTGAGACATTATTTTTAAATGTAGCCCTCCTATCTTTATGGTAACTCATCATTCCAAGCTGTGGCACTATTTTCCTGAAGACCCAGCTCATCTGATGACAGTGATCCCTGCAGTCAGATTTATGCATCGGTCCCCCAGACTCGGTCTGAACTGTACTAAATTACTCCACAGTTGCATAGACCCTTAAAATCAGCTGTCTGAATAACAACATCATCCCCTGCTGGACAAAGGCAGCCAGTGCAACCTTCTCTGTTCCCTTCACAGAAAAACTTTGTTCATCCCTGAAAAATGTCTTTACCAAATCAACACTGACATGAAGCCGCTTCCATGAAACTTTACCAGTTTAAGTGCTGTAAATACAGTGTGTTAATCCTCAAAATATGCAGAACATTTTCTTTGAAGTCGCATAAACACTGTATCTTACTCTTGACTTTATCTTTCATTGAAGTAAAAAGAATGTTGGAGCTGTGTTAAAAAGAAACACACACAGACAAAAATGCTGCGGTCATTTTTGATTCTTTTTAGTAACTTTTCTGCTTAAACATTTTAAGGAGCCTTTAATAATACGAAACACAGACACATTGTACACTGTTATTTTAAAAGGTTTAAAGAAATGTAAAAAAAGAGAAAAACATAGTTGAAAGTATTTGTCCCCAAACTAATTATTAAATTCTTGAACACTAATACGTCAGATGAAGCTACTTTATCTTTAAAATGCTGTCGGTGATATCTGTGCAGGCTTTGAATGTATTCACCATTACACAATTTATATTTTGAAGTTTACTTATTCAGTTTTATGTTTTCATTTCTTTTCTTGAGACACTTTCTATCCATCCAAAATTAGTTAAGTTATTAGAAAGAAGTTGTTTTATTCAAGTAATACATTTTAAGTAATAAATAACTCAGAAAAGGCCCTAAAAGGTATTAAGAAGTGTTTTACTTAAATCTCTTTCTCACAAGCATTGGAGAGCAAAATAAATGACGTAACAATAACAATGTTTGGAGAATGATGTGTTTATGATCGAGGTAAAAACTAAATTTGGATAAAAAAACAAAACACATGCAACGTATGTCTGTTATTCATTTATCGCTGTACCACCATGAAGTTTGTCATTCTACCCCAAGAATGCAAAGCACATTTTTTTCTAAGCAATTATTTTAGTCCCATTTGTGCATTTTGGTTGCTTTTTCTCTTTTCAACTCACATTAAAAATACTCACAACTTTTGCTGTGTCTACATCTTTAGTTTTTTGTATGATCATAAAACATTTCTAAATTAGACTTAGTCTAAAATCTGTCTATAACATCAACAACGGTAATAATACTAATAACAACAATAGTGACTGGTGAAAGCCCAACAGTTTCTACAAAATTATCTCCAAAATATTTTCAGAAGCTGCTCAAAACGGGATGAGAGGAACCAGATGACATTTATGAAAGCCAGAAACAACAAAATGTTTCTGTTCTGTGATGTGGGGATCTCGCTTCCCTTCTGTTTAACTTCACACACAGGCGATGGCTAAACAAGTCCTCTTGCAAGCCTAAGATGTTCAGAGACGGGAGGAACAGCTCAAAGAATGGCCATTTTAAGTTAAACCTTCATTTCCAAGTGTCTGCATCAAACACACACATATCTGTGTGTGTGTTTGAGACTTTCACTACTGATGAGCACAAAAGCAATTGTAAGTCTTTGTCCAGTGATGACCATTTACAATCTCACGCCAGGGAAACCAATTATTTGAACTCTGAGAAAAGTTTTTCAAACGCTTGACACACTTTGACTCGTGAGATCCTTTAATGTTAAACTGTCGTGCCAGAGCTGGACACATGGCATTTGTTGTTACATGGCTACTCTCTGCTCAGGCAGGATTTGCAGCTTCTTTCATCAAATGATCATGTTATTCAGTGGATTTGTTTCTGAAAAAATAATGTTTCCTCGAAGTGAAAAGTTTGACCTGCGGGAGGCCAGGGGCATGATTTTAGGACGAGTGCCATGAACAACAAGCGTCGGCCTTCATGTGGAGTGTAAAAATTCTGTGTGTGCTGAATACAGTGCATGTGCTGGCAGATTTTGTGGCTTAAGTATTGAAAGATATTCCAAACACACCCAGATATATACTTTTATGTTGAGGTACAACTGAATGTCTCAGTTTTCAGGGCACAAGCAGAGAATCAGTATGCATGCATAATATGTTCTGAATGAAAGGCAACAGAGACAAAAAAAAAAAATCATTTTTAAAACCTGTAAAACTATGCAGAAAAATCTGCTTATCGAGTTCAGCAGCAAGTTAACGCCCTCACAATCAGATATCTGCATATGCGTCTCAATCAAACAGAGTGGACATGTTTTTATGTACTGAATGTGTGTGCAATGTGCACATATATGATTGTGAATGAGTCATTAATAGGCTGCACTTCAGAGAAAAAGGTAGAAATCCTCCAGATGTTCTGCAGCTGGGTGGATCTGGTAGTGAAGATCTAGACAGCATCTGTCACAGGCGAACATTTCTAATCTGTCCTGAACATTAGGCAGAGAGCACTAAAAAACCCATCGCTTGCAACATGTGCGGCTCGGTTCACAGTGTGCTCACCACAGGCTCTGTAGTTTGGCCCTGAGAAAGTTCACAATTAAATGAGAACAAAAGCAATATCTATCACACTGAACAGAAAATAAGCTATTCAAACTGCTTCGAAATGCAGAGACTAAGCAAAGCGGCTAGCTGAAGTTATTATGGCAGAGCGCCTGAGGCTAGAGAACAGGGCTTTGAACTAGAGGTCCAGCAGAGCTTAGTGAGGTCAAAATATGTATAACAGCAAGCAGAACTAACGTCACAACTTTCTAGACAGATAGTTTCTTCAAATAACTTCAGTTCTGCTTTTCAAGGGAAACACAGAACATGTATATAAACTGTGGTACACATGGCCACTTACATTATAGCTTACTGCCATCATCATGTCAGTCACCTTCAGTATGAAGGCAGATTATAGATAGATGCAAGCTTTGAAAGTGACTTCCACTATCTTTCTGAATATTTAGGTTATTACATTTGAACAGCAGTAATACTACTGTATTGCTGCTTCTAGCATTTTCTAAGCTTTTGGAACTGTGGGAGTCACAGCAAGCAGACCTTGATGGTATCTAGATATTTCCCTTCCTGGGTTCATGTGCCTAGTTACTACTTGGTCAACCTTGTGCCCTGTGAACTGACCCTGTCCTCCTGTCGAGGTTTGAAAGGAAAAGAAACCCAATCCTCCAGGGAGCGCTCTGACTAACAAGAAAACTGCTGGCCCGAATCTCTCAGAAGTGCTGTGTTTTCCCACTGGACCACTTTCAGCTTAATAAACATCTTAACTAGCCAGAGGTCCCGCGGGAGCTGCTGGGAAATCCTCTGGGCAGCCAGAGCTCAGGAGCTGGCCCTTTATTGCATCCAGGTGGTTGTTAAAAAATGCTGGCTGGCCATAAATGTCCAATAAAATGCAAGTGGCACCTTTGCGGGTGGACAGGGTCAGTGCACCTGTCTGGGGACGAAAACTCCATGTCCGATCAGTTTGATGTCACTCTCTGTGTTGTGCCACCACAGTGCAGATGCAGAGATTATTCAGCAGGGCTTCCAGGTCCAGAGGTTTAATATTTTTTTTGCTGAGAAGTCAAAACACAAGGTAATGTAAAAAGAACTGCAGAGACTAAAAACTTGATATTGAGACAAAAACACAAAAAAGGCAGACACAATAAGACACAAGGACAATAAAAAAACAGTGATACTTAAAACTACCATTTGGAGATACAAACTGACCTCTAAGAGTTGTAAAACAATTATAGAGCAATAAAAAAGGCCACAAAAGGACTAATTAAGTCAAATGTAAAAAAATCAGAATATACAGGGAAAGTAACTATTACAAAACTATTACAAAGAAGAAAAAAACAATCCAAAAAGACAACAAAAACATTCTAAAGGACAACAAAAAGACCTAAAACTACTTCTAGAAGACACACACTAAGGGATACACAACCACAACAACAATAAAAAAAATTCCCATTACCATTGTGTGTATGTACACTGAATCAAAGCAACGCCCAATCATACAGACACCCAGTCATTGTGGGTGCCTTGCTCCCCTGTAGGAGAGGTAGGGAGGTCTGTTATACGTAGTTTCCATGCATTTAATAATCCTTTCCTCTTTGTGCTCTCAGCAGATAAATCAGTCCTGTCATGCTGTTGCACTAATGCACAACTATGCTGTAAATTAGTGGGACACTGGTTGGAATTCTGTCCAAGAACCTGTTTGTTTACGAGCGCTTCACACGTAGGTGAACAGTGGCAGCAGCTTCCCCTCATCTGTCCACCCTGATCGCTGTCCAAAGGGAGAGTTAATTGTCCCGCAGGTCTTGGTAAGACCTGGTCGGTGTATTGGGTCTTTGATCTGACTTGAAAGGAGTTAATTGATTTCTGTGTTCCAGGCAGTGTTAGAGGAAAGAGGGAAAAAAATAAATGCTTGCTGGTCATTTCACAACATGTGCCAAATATCTGAGAGAGAACGACGGGTGGGGGTGGTGGGTGAAGAGAGAGATCACCTCACACCCGACTCCATCCCTGCACAATTATAGTAATGTGACTCACATGGGCAGGCTGCCGTGGCTGTGGGAGAGAGGGGAAGAGAGCTGCTGTCTGGGGTTGAAAGGGGGTTCCCTGCTCTGGGAGATCACTCATCTTACCTCTAGCTGAAGTATGGAAAGACAGATATGATGTGCAGCTCCCCTCAGAGTGCAGCCTGGGGGCTTGTTAAGGTGGCTGTACGGTGAAGACCACACGTCTAACCCCTTGCTCCTCGTCTCAGTGGGGCACTCCTGCACTTGATGACGTCAGCAAGGAACAAAGAGAAGAAACTGCAGGAGGAAAGCAGTAAAATGGTAGAGAAATGTTTGACTGCTTATGATCTGGATGATTGTATCTCTTTCTTACAATATTAGAACTTGATTTTCTGACCAGCTTCAACTGGTCATGAAGGTTAAACTTGACCAAGTGTTTCCTGTTTGTTCATAAAAACAAAAATGCGGAAGGAATTCAGTGAACTTTGCATTTTCTGGCTGTGTGATTTGCTGCATCACCAGCTCTTTTCAGACCTGCTTTGACAGGCCTCCTGCCTTTACTCCCTCACCTCACTCTGTCTCTGGTCACCTCAGCTCAGGGGGAAACAGGGCTGTCAGAGGGAGAGTGGCAGGCTAAGCCCGTCTTAACACAGCACCTCAAACCACCTCATAAATACAGGCTTCCTCTTCCAATTTCCAAGCGGCCCATCTACCTCTGTCTACATGCTTACACACTGCTGCATGTCATGGGCCGGGGTGTGAGTTTAAAAATGACCATGAGACATCTGGTGGACTCACAGAGGGTGGAGCTTTGATGTGAAGCTCTGCAGTCCAGTTTAACTTTAGCTGAGCCAAATCCTCTATAGGTAACACAGCAGCGGTGACTCAGGAGCTTAAAGTGGGCTTGAGACTAGATAGCAGGAGTTTAGGTCTCTTGAAACAGATTTGTGAAAGGCTTAGACACAGCAGCATCTATCCACAACCTCAGACTGATTTTTAACTGAAAATAGTACAAAGAAAATATTCGATATGGTGTTGTGGTCTACAGTTTCTTTCTACGGTCTATGAGTTCTGTTTTGCTGTTAGATTCTCTGTTTAAGTGTGTTCTTTTGGTTTTCCATGTTCTGTATTGTAGTTTATTTGTTGGCACTGGTTCACACCCTGCATCTCAGCTACATTGTTTCCTGTTTTATTTATTCAAAGCCTCCTCTCTTGTGTGCTGGTCAGCTGTTCAGTTAACTTCTGTTCTCCTCTGCCTCACCTCCATCTTGTTTGTGATTACCCTCCTTAGTGTATATATTTCTGGGTTTTCTGTGTTCATTTGTCCTTTTTGTAGTGTTTTATCTTGCTATGCTCAGCCTTATTTTTCAGATGTTTTGCGTTCTGGTACCCTTGGCATTGCAACTCCCTCAGTTTTAGTTAATTTGTTACCTCCACCTGCCCTCCTCTACACACACACACACACACACACACACACACACACACACACACACACACTGTGACATGTTGAAACTGGGCAGTTTTGTTTTTGGACAAAAACGAGCTCATTTTTGATTTGGTGCTAGACAAATGAATCAGATGAGTTGGGACAGGGGCATGTTTATCCTAGTATTGTATCACCCCCTCTATTAAACGTTCATTTAGTATTTTCAAAGTGAGGAGACCGAGTTATGTTAGCAAAATGTTTTCCCGTTCTTGTTTCACAGCCCTTCAACAGTTTGGTACCTCCATCATTTTTTTTTTTCTTCCAGAAAATTGTAAATGTTCAGACCGTGGTTTAGCGTTGTTTGGCTGAAATAAGCAGTATTTTGCCTGAAAGGAAAGGGTCATACAGATTGTTCCTCCAAGACCTCTAAACATATTTCAGGAATAAAAGTGCCTTCACAAATGTGTAAGTTATGGGATGTGCACTACTACCCACACTGTGGACAAGGTGAGACAAGGGGTCCATGATTTCAAAAAGAAGAATTATAATCCTGATTTGTCAGACTACAGGACAGTTTTCCAATTAAACTAAGTCAATTGTTTTTGTTCTTTTTGCAAGGTAGTATTCTAACTTATATTTGCGGATGCAGCGACAAACTGTTCATTGACAGAATATTTTTTAGAAGTGTTACAGACTCTTTGCAGTGATTCCCACCACAGAATCATGTCAATTTTTACTGTATGCAGGCCGAGGAGCTGAAGTAACAGTAATTCCCGAGTGGCTTTTAACCCTGTGCCTCAAAAAAAGAGACTTTGTTTTAGGATTCTATGAATATTTTAATGATTTGGGTGATTAAAACCTCTAATTCAAAAGTTATTCTTAAATGACCTATTTGTTAAGGAAATATTTCAGGGAGTGTGGAATCTCTGCAAACATGAAAATATTCTGCCTCTCTGGGACACTTTTTTTTTCTGATACATGATACATCTTAACGGCCTGTAACAAATTAATCTAATTAATTGAAAGATGCTCCTTGTGTTGTGTTGTCCAGACTGTTCAGAAGTGTGTTCCTGCCATCAAATTCAAAAGGAGCATATACATCTACAAGTTTACTCGTCTTTTTTTATTTTACAATAAAAATAATAATCAGTTTTAACATTTGGATATGTTATCATTAATTAATTAAATTCAAAGGTTTAAATGATTAGATTTCTCATTCAGTTTTTACAAGGCCTCCTAACTTTTCCGGTAATAGACTGGTGCTAAACAGACAAAAAAAGATTGTTTTTCTCTTAATTAAATATTGTGGTTTCTGAAAAAGATTATTTTCTGTATCATAAAGTGCATTGAAAGAAAAAGTGCAATCATGTGAGGCAGCTTTTTGATGGGCAGGTTTCACGAGGGAGTTGCGGTGGTGAGAGAGAGGCTGCTCCTTGCCCATCTGGAGGCTTTGGCTACGCTGCTTCTCTGGCCATGAAAGCAAAACTGGTGATTAGCTTAATCTAAACACTCACATCTGACCTGCACAGCTAACAGCAGACTTTACCTGCTGTCCATGTCTGCTTACAGCAGCAGCTTGAATGCTGCTCACATGCAGCTCAGTACTGTTTTAGTGCAAGTTCTCCCAACATCTATAAATATATACTAACAAACAAAAGTACATATATCTATATCTATCTGTATAGAGATATAAGTATATATATATCTATCTATATATATATGTTGTTTTTAACTTTATTTTACAATCATCAAGTAGGTAAAACAAACAACAAGATAGTTTATACTCTATCCAGCCTATCTGTGGCAAGTTTGTAAGATGAGAAAATACAGCAGTTTCTTAGGATTATTTCATTTAAGTATTAAATTTTAGTATTCAGTTTATGCTGAATATATAATTGTTTTTACACTGACATGGGGCTCATTGGCTCAGACAAATATAATACAACAAGCTTAAGATAGTACCTAAAACAAGATTGTATTTAGATGAATTAAAACTGAATAATAAGTTTATGGATCAAAGTTGTAGCATTTCAAATCTTACACGCTTTTCAAAGATATTTTGTAGTACATAAGCAAAAATGAACTGTGGAAAATGAAGGGTGTGGGAATATGGATACATATGGCAGACTGTACATTGCACTATATAAACAGCAGGCAGGGAGGCTGTTGAAGCCTGTCGCTGTGCTCTAGGGCATCACTGACATGAGTGTCACCTTCATGAAGGAGCGTGAAAGCTGTTCCCACTGCAGAGGATTCCTCAGACTGTCGCTCTGATTTTAGCAGCAGAACAGAGTAACAAACGCTTGTGGAGGGTTGTCATCTGCTGCATGCTTCATTAAACACCTGTGAATATGAAGAGCCATTAGGAATTTTGGTCAGGAAAAAAAAATTAAACGTTTCCCACGCTGTTAGCAGAATTCTAAAGTTCACAAACTTAGCAGGAGGAGAGGCTAATTAATAACTGGGACTTTAATCTGTTCATGAGTTTCTGATACTAATTACACCTACAGATTCTCACAATTTAATGAGTTGCAGATGACATGAACAGTGTGATGGTGGAAATTCTGCATCTGAATTTGGCAGCAAATTGTCGTTTACATTAAAAAAAAAAAAGAAAAAAGAAAACATCAAATAAAGATGATCTCTTTTCAGAAGAATGAATCAAAACGAGTCAACAGTTTTCGATGTAATTTTCCGTCTTTATATAGTGCAGATTAGACAAATATACTGTATGTCACAGCTGAAACGTAATGTTGTCCTGTTTTTAAAAAGCTGACTCAGTAGAGGAGTCACAGTTGACGTGGGTGGGTGTCTGGGGTAAATGCTCCCATGTCTCAAAGCGCTGCTTATTCTTGCTGCACGGTGCTCATGATGAACTTTCTGATGGAAAGATGCTTCTGCTGGAAAATGAACATCAGAGGGGCCTGTTTGTCTGTCATGAAGCTGCGTTCTGCTTCAGTTTGTCTTCCGTGATTGTTTCTCACTGTCAGCGAGGACCTGATACTCTGATGAGCCAAATGTGAGTCAAAGCTAACATTCTTTTTTTTTAATTAATCTATTCAGGAATATGAACTAGTTTAGCATTCAAATCATCTCCTGTTAAACTATCTTAGTGAGATTAGGTGAAAGCCAAAAGTTAAACATGTACAGAAATTTAACAAGGAAAGTAGATAATCACAAACGTTTCAATCATATTTTGTTTAAATAGAATCAATCAATGAAGTTAAAATACTTCTTCTGTATAAAATTCCACAACAAGCACCACAGCATTGCTTTCCTAAATGTCTGTGCATTTCACAGTTGAATTTTGTCCACAAATGATTAATTTTTTGTCCATCTGGACTGTTGCAGTTGTCGGGTAAAGGGCTGCGGTGAATCAGGTGGGAAGTCACTGAGCAATGCTTCGCTCTGTTCCGAAGTTGTAGTGAAACTGTAAAGAGAAGAAGAAGAGAATGTACACACAGAAAAACAGAACAAAACTATCACCAACCGAAAAATAAATCAAAATAAAAGCACAGCCACTAAAATCACCCAAATAAATAAAGAAACAAAATGACCGTGTAAGAACATAACTGATTTGAAATTGAAGAATTTGAGGTGTTGATTGAAACTTATTTTAATAATATTCACCCAAATTGAAATTACAACTATTCAGAGCAGAACTATATAGTTGTCAAGAAAGAAATTTGGGAAACATGAAGAACCAGTGTCCCCTTGTGGCAGGACATGGACATCACTAATAACATATAGAGATTATGTCAAACATTCCTGGTTCATTTGACATAAAGTACAAGTTAGACTGTATAGTTTAAAAAAATATTAGATACAATGAATTAGATATTGTAAAGTCATTTTTTGTTAAGTATTTTTTATATGTTTTTTTTTGCCACAGACATAAAATGGCTTATTTAGACACAAAACCAAATATAATAAAACGAGCATTGAATGTTAACACAGTCGATGACGCTTTAGGCCCTGACAACAATCTAAAGCCACAGCATGTCAGAGTCACATAAATAACTGACTCTTTCTCAGTGTTACTATGAAGTTTAGTGCTTCCACGACCAGGGTGAAAAAAGTCAGTTTTCACAAGCACATAAACATCTGGCTTTAAGTTGCCTGTCATAAAAATGACTTCTGTGCAGTGTGATATACAGTATGTTAGATAGATCTATCTATCTATATCTATATCTATATACATACACCCATATATATGTATGTATGTATGTATGTATGTATTGTATACTGTATTTACATATCTATACATATGTGTATATATGAAAAAGTCAAAGTTCTAAAAGAAAGTCAGTCAATGTGGAGTCAACAGAACAGAACAGAACAACGGGTTTCAGCAAAAGAGTTTCACAAATATATGTAACATGCACAGCTTTCCTGTAAGATGCTGCATGTTCAAGTTGGTGACAGAAGTAATTCTCACTTCACAGTTAAAACAGTTGTATTACTGCAACACAGCACTAGGTGATGCTATATGATCACTGAAATAAGTTTCAAACTCTCCAACAGAAGCCACTGAGAAACAATAGCTGAAAATTTGAAATTGGGTGCTCGCTATGAAAAAAAAACACCTTCACTGATTTTCATCTACTTGAGGGGAAACAGCAAGTTACCCTAAACCTGTCACATATCACAGGCCTATTATTTGTGAAAGAATTCAACCCCCAACCACCCCCCGACCACACACACACACGCACACACAAATCAGTCTCAACATCTGGCACAGTAAATAAATATTCCAGTGTGTGTGTGCGTGTGTGTGTGTGTGTGTGTGTGTGTGTGTGTGTGTGGATGATGGATGGGGGAATGGGGTGTTATCAGGGAGAGCATGTATCAATGTCTGCCAGTTTTACACACAGGCTGACAGGACAGTGACACACTAGAACATGGGCGGCAGTCACCCAGACGAGCCGAGCTTCATTTCCTGTCCCTGCTCCACTGCCAAAAATATGTGACATGTTGTCTTCATTAATTCCACCTCTATTTGGAGCTCTCCCTCTCACACAACCCTGTACACTACTGTCCTTACATACATTCGCGCTGAAACGCACACACATTCACATACATGCATAACCAGGCACAGAAACACACATACACTGATAATTCCCTACAAGCACTAAAAACCAATCATACATAGGTGCTAATGAAAATCTTGTCATGTGTGCATACACGCTTCTTTCCACTCTAGCATACTCCCTCTGAAAATCATTAGCCAGCCGCCAAAAACATTTTTCAGCAGAGCAAACTACATAAAGATGTCACTTTAAATCGCTTACTAATTAACACTTAAAAAGACACAAATTAGATATGCGTGGCTAAAAGCAATTATAATATCCGCAAGTTTTGCGAGTCATTTGGGAAATGAAAAGAATGCCTAATTGCTGGAACCAACATCATCTGAGACATGGCTTAAGTGATGCCTGTTAGGAAATGGTCTTATCTACAACTGCGGCTGTGATTACAACAGTTTTCCTCAATTACATGTGCATATGGAGAATTCTACAAAGGATATTTATTTCGTGAATCTATGTTTTTCTAATAAAAACGAAGAAACTAGAATCTGTGCAGAAAGCACATCTTGTTTCTGAGATGGGGAAAAGAAACTCTGCTGTCATGCAAAGCAGACAGTGACCTCTTCTGGACAACAGGAGAAGCAAGTTTCATCCAAAAGCAATGACAAAAGTCAGGGGAAATTTATTGATAAAAAAGTTTTTCCTAATTTCAGAACTGTGCCTTTGTTGTTTTACATAATGTAACCACGAATGAGGTGCCAACAGAGCACAGAAAACAGAGCTGGCATTCATTCAACAGTGTATTACAGAAAAATAAAAAAAAGGTGCAGACTTTTTCCAGCTTTTTAGCAGGAAAATCACTGACTATATCCCCCCATTGTTCTGTACATCTCATCATGGGATAATAACAAGAGGAGAGAAGTAAAAATAACACAATGGTGAGGGATGCTTCCACTTGGAAACTAATTATCAAGCTAAGCTGTGACTTATCCTCATCAGCCTGGCCCCACCATTAATCTTGTGCTGTCGTCCACTTCACTAAATCCTGTGTGTTACACTATCTCACATTTACTTCATCAGCTCCAGCGCGGCTGTAATTAATGATTTCTCATGCCCTTCCCTTCTCTTCCCCAGCTCAGCTCACCATGTGTCCTCCTGCTAATCACACTCTCTGAGAAGAAAAGGAAGGAGGAGGAAGCAAGTGTGTAGGGAGAAGAAAAAAAAGACGAGAACATATAGGATGAGCAGTCAGCCTGTCTCAACCCTGGACACACACACACACACACACACACACACACACGAACACGTACATACCATTAATACCTGCACCGACAATGAGCTTCATTCAAATGACCATATGACAAGATGGCGACTCTGTGTGATTTGGATAGTATATGACAGAAGACAGAGGCAGAGTGCAGAACAGACACCCGGTTTGATGAGGGAGTGTTTGCCTTGTAACACATCTCAAACCCAACAGCACCTGTTCTTTTACAGTGGTCTGTCACTTCCTGGCAGTTCTGATACCAAGATACCGTGCTAATGAGAGAGAAGGGGGGTTGTCACTCTCTTTAAAGAACACACGCACACACAGAGACACACAAAGGCATGCTGATTCTCTTTCTCTCGCTCTCACAAACACATGAAGTATAAAAAAGGAGCTGCTCACAAATGATTTTCTTCCCACAGATGCCTGTAGGCTACAGTATTTCATCAGAAATAGGAAGAACTTTGTCGTGCTTAATATTTGCTCAACACAATCTCAAACTTTTTAACTATGAAGCTGATTAGAAACCTAAAAAGTTAAACATGTGGAATGTGACCAGAAAGGGCCATTAAGATGTGCAGCACTGTGGGAGATGCTAGATTGAGCTGTTGGAGGAAAGAACTGGGGAATAAAAGTCAAGTGTTTTGGAACAGGAGATGAAGCTTTTAAGAGAGAATGGCTGCCTAGCATAGCCATGCTTTTATTCAATTGGGGCTTAGTGGAGCCAACAGGGCCTCGCTGTCTCAGACACTTAATTACAACCCCAAGACCGTTTGCTTTGCATTCTGGGCCAGCGGCGTCAGTGGCAGTCGAGCGTTGCAGCCTCTACTCACTTCCTCCTCGATCTCTGCCAGGGATTTGATCGTAATGCCCATTAAATTGACTTGCTGCATCTGAAATCAAAAGCAGGGAAAGGAGGAGGGAGAGGAAGAAGAAGAAGAAAAAACACAAGAAACATGGCGGTTAGGCTCATGGCTAAGTAAGCATGCTTAAAATCTTTAATCCTCTCCCTCTCTGTGTCAATACAAACGGGGCTATAGTGACAACCACTGCCAGCCAGCCAAATGGACTGCATTGAGCCAGCTCTGCCTGACTGCATGCATTCATCACTCAGAAGAGAGGAAAGAAAAGGAAAGAAGTGAGAGGAAGGAAAGGAAAGGACAGAAGAGGTATGCACCTGAAGAGACACGGTAAGAGAGGGAACTACCATTATTACTCTCATGTTACATATAGACCTGTCCAGGGTGTACCCCGCCTCTCGCCTGATGACCGCTGGGATAGGCTCCAGCCCCCCCGCGACCCGACCGACGGATTAAGTGGGTATAGAAAATGGATGGATGGATGTTACATATATTAATAAAGATAATATGATGGATTGCACAACAACCTGAAAGATTTTTTTACCTCTGTGGGTTTGTCATGAAATTTCTCTGAGATCACAAAGGGCACATCATCCAGAGCTGCAACAGACGAAAAAACAAAGTAAAAATTTGACTTTTAAACAAAACCAAATTACTTCCTATTCTTCTATTTCTTCAAGACTAAATGTGGGATTATAAAACAGCAAAGCTATCAACATCCCCAGCCACCCTGACACCTCCCCTCCTTCAGTCTACTGAGAGAAGATGAAAGGCTTTTTTATTCTCTGCTACATTTGAACACCTCCACTCTCTCCTCCAACCCAGCCCTTTTCCAACCCTCTTCCAGTTTAATTACTCTTGATTATTCCCGATTCTGTCTTGTCTGAAAGATGTTCACCTCTGAAACAAAGACACACTCACACTAGGCACAGAAAAGCGGAAAGAAGAGAGACAAAACATTCACCAGATATCAAATTTGCATGAAAATAAGCCACACTGTTCAGCCGGCAAAAGTGGATTGAAATGAGGACTTGCCAGGAGCGTGGTGGTATAATTAGCATTTGACCAAACAAACGAGCTTCAACAGAGCTATAATTAAGCAGGCCTGTAATTAAGTGTATGCCCTTTATCATAATGATCGTGGTTAAAATGGTGTGATGGCTGCCAGTTGATTATTAATGGTGTAACCCGTCCTGAATGCATCCTGCACTGGAATCAAGGTGTCATGACTGTCAGGCTAGAGAGCAGCCCTTTGTTTATAAAATACATTAGGGCCCAAATTAACACAGGGTGACAAGAGACACAAAGCCTCTCGTTTCCAGGCTGAAAGGAAACCTGCAGCTGCTCAGCTCCATTTAAAAACTCCCAAATCTGGAAGCACAAAACTTGCTGGTGCTGGCTTCAACAAGAGCTCTAAATATCAAGAGGTCGAACTCCCAACTGTTTCTCTTTAAGCCAGGGTCCATCAGACCACTGGCACAGGAAAAGGAACTCATAAACCGAAGCCAAAGCTCTTCGTGAGTCATGGTTTGGGATTTGATGCTCCTATTACGTTTTCTTGTTGGAAGCAATAGTCAAAGTATGAAATTACAAAATTCCCTCACTTTGACACTTATGTGACTTGCTATCCTCTATTGGCTGTTACGTAGATCTATGGTTTGGCATTTTCCATGCAAGTGTAGTACAATGTGATCTTTGTAATCAAAGCATGACCCTCTCCCTAAGGACCAAAGGAAAGCTTTTTGAGTTTCTTGGCTTCCAATCATCTGCGTGCTGCTTTTAAAGTGGTGCTTTAAGCTGTGAGCTGTGAGCATGCTTTGACGGTCATAATTCCAAAGATGATGTGTTAAATGTTTACCATCTTCAACAGTTTAACATAAGCTTATTAACACCTAAAAGGTGAAGCTACAAATATCTAATATTATTAAAAAAATAATATTTAAGTTTTTCCCCTTAAAACCACAAATGTCACACTCACTGTGTCAAGCATCACCAAAGTCATAAAAATGTATCCTCTGGGCAACATGAACATCTGTACCTAATTTCATAGTAACCCATCCAATAGTTATTAAGATAATCCCGCCTGGATCAAAGTGGTGCACCAACAAATGAACAGACAGTGCCATTCTTAAAACCATAGTCGATACTTGGCTAGTAAGCTGCTTAGTGGAGGGATTCAAAAGATGTTAAAAGCCAAGACACAACTTTTGCCACAGCAGCTTCGAACTTGTGGATATCTGGAGCATAAAGCCAGCCAAGGCAAGTGGTATGATGGCTTGCTCAAGCTTATAACTACAAGCAAATAAACGTGCACTACTGTGTCGCTGGCAGCACCAATACCAGGCAGAAGTAGGCAGCAAGAATACATTTAAATCAATAGCCAGCAGTGGGAAGCAGAGATTGCGGCTGCTGATGGATCTACGTGGCATGGACAGATGAATGCAGAGAGCTGAAGGCCAGAGAGTTGCTTTATTGCTCAAGGATTACATTTAAAACCAGGTCTCACTTTGTATTCCCCGACCATCTATACTAGAGAGCCCATCTTACATCTAGACAAATGGAGAGGCACCGGAGATGACTTGGTGGTAAGGAATGCAGGCTGTACTCTAAAGTAATCTTGAGGTGCAAAGGGCAAAAATAATGTAAATTGAATCCTCTGACCAGGAATCCCACTATGAAGCATGTTTGAGCCGCTGAAATGGCCAGGCTACACCCCATTAACCCATGAGTGTATTGCAGTGTGGGGAATTGGATAGTTATTTGGCATTTGGAGTATATGAGAGCAGTCAATACGAAAACATCTGGCAGGACTTTTGGTACACTGACTATGATCATGATGGTGATGATGATGACTGTGAGCACAGAGGTGGCGTTAAGTAAGGAGGACCCTGTGGCTTGAGTGATTGTAGTGTAAAGAACGAAGTCAGCACAGGGCCCGTGTGGATCATTGCCTTATTAATGGCTCCGTCAGGTGCGATGAGCAATGGCTGCATTGTCATCTCCAGCCCCTGGGCACAGATGAATGGCTGTTTCAGGGCAGGAAGGGCTCCCTCGTACGCTGGGCTGAGCACTAATCCCTCACTCTTCCATTGTTGGATGCACTGTCACCCAGGACCTCAGCAACACTATACATCGCATTTCCAGGGCTCCAACAGACATAGCTGTGCATAACATGAGCTCCGAAATACCCACACACACACGCACAATCACATAAACCACATCAAGTTGTGAACATTGACTGATGGAAAAAAAATATGCGTGGGTGATCAAGCGTACCCCATATTACCTGAACCACAACTCAAGAGTCTCACTTTAGGAATGTTGATGAACTTTTATTTTACACTTCACTAATCCAGCACAATTGCATTGATCTCCGTCTGGTATGATTACTTGGGTGAATCGGTCTTGCTCCTGAATTAAGTGAGGAAGTCAAAGTCGAGGCAATAACAAGCAAACAAGAGAGAACATCTACAACATTTTTTTAAAATCTGTTATTCTGTTGTTCTGTAGCATAAGATCTTAGGGAAATGATAACCAAGAGAGCCCAGAAAAAGCTTGAAGTTTTCTCTGGAAGCTGCTTTATTTCACATTCCAAACAATTGGTTTCTTTCCCTTTCTGTGTGTAGCCAGGCTAGACACTGCAATGCCTTCCGTATCGATGTGACTCTCAATTTGAGCCAGATTCTTTATGCAGACCATGGAAATGCTATTCCTGTTGCAGACCCTGCTCTCTGTCAGCAATGCAGTTAATGGTGAGTAGATGAACAGAGAGCTGGAGGAGGACCCCCTATGCCCACTCACAGCCCTTAGCCCCACTCTGACATGAGAAATAGTGCCCAGGCCTGACAGCATCTCGGAGACATATTGTAGTTTATTTTGTCGCCCGGGCATGCCATCTGTGCCATTCCAATGGAGGGTGTGTGTTCAGGCTGCTGGAGAAGAGAGGGCGCAAGGCTCTGGGTCCCTCAGTAGCTCTGCAGCCGCGGCAGGTCATTAGTCAAATTGCCTAATGAGAGAGAATACAAATGGCCCCCTACCCTGACAGGAGGAATTTTGGAGGTGTCAGAGCTCCTGACCCGTGCTATGAGAACAGATGATAGCGAGTTGCTATTTTCAGATTCTTTTAATGACTATGGCTCTGTGAAACCCATTCTTTTTCTTTTATCTTTTCCCCACTTTTTCAAACCCTGTTGACAGATGAGTGGAAAAAAAGGAAAAACTTTTCAATACATTAAAAATCTCACTTGCAAAATTGGAATTGTAACTTTTAAATTATTCAAATGTTTACTTGGAAGTCAATTAACATTCAAAAAGGCGTATAATATTGATACAAAAACAGATTATGATGTTGAGGGTTTCTGATAATGTATTTTTATTTGTCTCTGCTGGCTGTGTGCAGCGTGTTTCTTCAGTCTCACTGAAGTGTGTGCAACCTTCTGTTGCAATTCTCCTGACAGCAAGATGGTTAGTTTATACTTAAATATTAATTTCATTTCATCTGAATGTTGGAAAATGTAAACAAGTTTAAAAGGTTTGTGAATACTGAGAGTACTGTGTAAGATATCCAGTGGATTAAACTGTTTATAGTTACACACTACAGGCTGGGGGCTGCAAAACAAAATAGATGTGTGGAGAAAAACTGGAGGAGAATCACAATCATTCCATATACGCTTACTTTGTCCACTTTTATGATCCTTTGTGAAAAGTAATGAACACACCATCAAATACCTTACTTATACATATGGGTAATTATATTATGAAGCATTGTGAAACATAGTTGGACATACTGTGGACATACTGTAAAAACTAGCAGCAAACACATATCTCATTGAAATGATATAAAATTCATCAGTGTTAAAGTTATTTATCTATTTTTTTTGGCATCAGATGTATATGACAAGCTAATGTAGAATGACCCACTTTCTTTTCCATATGTGACAAGCAGTTCTTGAAATCTGGTTAAGGATCTGAAGCGGTGCGATTTACCGTGAGATGACTGCAAAAACAGCGGTATAATTCAAAGACGCTGAGGGGTGTCTTCATGTGTGATAACTTCTCTCACAAACATGTATCCAAGTTAGAAGAAATTTTGTCCAAATGTTGAGCTGTGAGGTTATCTTGTATTACTATAGAATCAATTTTAATAATCCTTCAAAGTTGTAATAACAGGAGAAATACTGGGAGAACCCTTTTCTATTGGCTGGTTATTGAGAGCTCTCTTGAAACTAAATGGACAATCAGACTTTAATCAGCAGCACAGACTATTTTAAGACGCTGCCATGGCACTGGCATTGATCCCCAGCTGTGGCTGCTGGTAAATGTGCAGCAGAATGTGTGTATAAATGGGGTACGCCTCTCTGGACAAGTGTAAAAGCTGGCAGAGGGCTGACAGTAAATTGCATGTGCCGGATGGGACACAGCAGAAGGCACAATTACACAAATCCCCTCTTAATTAGCGGTTCTGTGGGCAAACTAACCCGTAATGATGCGAGGGATGTGGCGAGCCCCAGAAATCCTAACAAGAAACACTCAGCAGCACTGGAGACTGGGTCATATGGCCCCAGCTCCCCTGAAGTAGTGACTGACGCATGATCTGTTTTGATCAGTGCGACTGCAGGAGATGATTCCCATGTAGCGCAGCTCCCTACCACTCTGAGCCCTTGCTTAGCTACTTGCCCTCTGGACTGTGGGTAAAGCAGCAGGCCCTATGTGGTTGAGGGTGGCATTATTAAGTTTTCCTTGCTCACAGTACCGGGCAATGTAAAGTGGCATCTCACACAGTGAGTAATGAACTGTGCCAGGGCGGAAGCAGGAGGGATGACAGCCAAAGAGGCCTCCTTGGCAGCCACTAACCTGGGCATCCACTAATTCATCATTCCCTAGAACCAATCCACCAATGCCTCACTGCCATTTGTCATTAATTATGCTAATAAGGATACCATTACTCTCCTGATGAAACAGGAGACTGTTATTAGTATAATACATTTACAGTGTAATACATATGCATTTGCTTATTAGTTTTACTCTCTGAAGAGTCAGACTTCAAAAAGAGATGTTTTCCAGTGCTTAAATAAAACTGCAATGCAATTTCTTCCACAGGTGAGGCAGGGACATCTGCAACTGTTCTATAATTATTCACTATTCCCAGCTCCATAGCAAAAAAAAAAACAAAAAAACAAGGCTTCTTCTGTGTAAAAACACTGATGTGTTTGAGTTTTTTTCACAACATACTTCATGGTTCTAAGCAAACCAGTCTGAGCAGAACTATTTAATATAGCTTCTGGGAGCCCCAGATGCCCTTTTCCAAAACGACTTCATTCCCAGGCTCTCATTGTGCTTTCTAAATCATACCACAGTATGTATTAGAAGATCATTAATTACAAACTTAACAAGTCAGCAGAGCCATTAAAAGATCTTTAAGGCATATTTGACCATAAATCTCCTTAAACTATATTTAATGACTAGATTTTTGTGAAATATTTTTTATCAAGTTCTAATTAGATGTGTGATAACAAACCCTGCTGTACATGGGGCAGATGAGGGCACCGTGACAGGCCCATCCATTGAGGCCGTCCACGTCTGGACACTGAAACTAATGGAGCACTGCCTCTATCTCAGGGATGGATAGAAAGCAATGAGGGATGAGACTCCACAGTCCAGTCTGGCCTGCAAATGCAAAGCCATTTGAAATCCTTTTTTGACTGTAATAAAGGTTCAAAACTGCCTTTGGGCCTCAGGCTCCAGTCAAAAATTCCATTAGGATTCATACAGGATTGGTCCTAAAAAACCTAATGACACCATAATGCTGGAATTGGTCATGTTTTGTCACCAAACCTAGATGGTCCAGTAAGATTTCTATAATATGAATTACATACAAGTCATCAGCTCTATTTCAAGCTTTGTTTCAATCCAGTTGAACTGAATATGTAATTGTGTCTCAATGGTTTAGAATAGCTTATAAACAATAACTTTAAAAATCATACAATAAAATTAATGACTGATGATTTACATTATTTCTGTAATACATGATTCACAAACCATACATAAACTCAAAATGATATCTAAAAACAACCATGACAAAATTAAGCTGTTGGGAAAATTACACAATCCAAAACACGTAATGTATAAAACCCACGTTGGTCCACAGAGGACAACACAATAAAGGCTAAAAAAACACAAGATTACTAAAACGTCAAGACTCCCAAATTGTTATATACTTGCCATGAGTTGCCTATATTTTGAATTGTGTGCAAATGCCATAAAAATTGCCCCCCAAAAAAATTGCCAATCTTAACAAGCCCAAAGGAGGGAAGAGCCAGTTGCATTCACCCTTGGATTGTCTTACAATTCAGACTAACATTATTGAGAGTTATTGAACTTTTTAACTGTACAGTCAGCCCTGCTGATTAGGTTGAGAAAGGTAGAAATCATTTTAGAAAACAACATTATTTTGTTTTAGCTATCAATTTCTGTAAAAGCTGCCCTACACAAATGGATAAAACTACTTTTCCATTTCACTATTTTAAAGCCAAGAAGACTGGAATGTTTACTTTAGCATAGCACTTTGTTTACAGCATGAGAAGATAGGATCATAAGATGATTAAATTAGTAAGTAAGTCAATTATAAGCTATAGATTTATTATTAAGAAATTAAACATTCCTTCAGTTGTTCATGAATGTGTGTTTGTGCGTATATGTGCACTTAGTGTAAATACTATTCCCCCACTAGAACATTCTCCCTCTCTTTTTTGCCTTTTGCTGACCAGGGAAATTAAGAAGCAAAACGTGGGTTTTAAGAGCATTCCTTTCATGTCTTGATGTAAGCTTTGGCATTACTTCAAACATCGGGATCGGTTTCATAGAAATCCCATTCCATCTAAAGTAAAAGCACGGCAGTAAATCTGCCCATGCCTCCCCCATAACACTTCCATAAATGATTCATTCAGCTCAGTTTAGCTGATGCAAAACAGAATGTTAGTGACTTGTGGATGAAGCCTGGGTTGCAAAAGGAGGACAAAACAAGCTGTTCAGTAATTTCATTAATCTATAATAGAGAAAGAGGGGAGAAAGAAGTGAGAATAAGATGGCATACACTTATAATAACTGTTGTGTCACTATTCGGGGGTTGTGTTTTTTAATCCCTCAGCCTAAAGAATTGTGTTATTCTAAAATATAACCCCAGCGGTGCAGAAGCAGCTGAGATCCATCATGGTTTGAGATAAGACCCGGCTGATCTCTTCCCTCTGCACAGCCTTGCCCAGAACTACAGGGGGAGATAAGATGGAACTTTTGTTTGAAACCTGATGAGAAGCCTCTTAATGAAACTGCTGCGCCAAAAATAATCTTTTTTCTCCATGTTAGTCAATCAAGAAATGGTGTAGTTGGGGGGGAAAAAAGAGGAGAAAGAAAGTAATTTTGCATAATCAGTGAGCACCATCTGGAACAATTAACCAAATTCCACAGAACTCAGAGGATCAGTCATATTGGCTTATTAAAGATCCAGAATTATACAAGTAATAAATCCTTGGAAAAACGAAGCGTACCCCTGCCTGTCACGACTATTTTAACTTCAAATACAGTGGAATACTTGATAAGGCTGAAAAGAGGAGATTAATATATGCAAATTATGTCGAGCATTTAAAAGCCCCCAACAACTGTCTCGTTTTTTTCTGTCTCTTATTACAGGGCTTTATGTTTTATTCATACACCAACTCACCTGTCATTTCATAAGCTATAATATTATGAGGGTATTATTAAACAGTATAAAGTGGAGCTTTAATTGGAAAGCTCCATTGCATTTTCCAATTATTTGTAGCAAATTAAAAGCAGATGCACATAGTTTAATAAGAATTCTAATATTGTTTCCTGAGAATCAAAAATCACTGTCATTCTGCCAAGATATTTTGCAAACCCAAGTTAATTTTGAGCCTCCTATTTTTTTCCTCCTCCTTCTCCACTGAAGGATGAACTGTCTAGTGCCTGTTAATTGAAGTTCCCCTAATGGATAGGGAAATAATTGCTCTCCATATTATGTTAGATCAGGGCCAGTGTCAGGATCTATTTTTGATTAATGCTATAGATATGCAAATGTATTACTTTTTATTAGATTTACCTTTTTATCAGGTGGATGCCTGCTGAATACTATATGTTGTTTTGCTCATAATAAAGAGAGACTGCAATGCAACAGACATCAAATTGTTTTCTTTAGGATTTCTAGACTGATTTCTAACACATTTACTTTTGTTTTAAAAGATATCTGCTTTTTAGACAGATTTCTTGAAAGCACATACAATTACCTTTAAAATATCCTGATTTACTGTCAGTGTTTGAATAATAGACCTAATTGCCAAAAGGACTTGGCATGGATCAAAGCAATGCCGGTGAAGAAAAGCAAAAGGTTGGGGCTGCTATGAAAACTTGATAACTTTTCAAATGAGCCTGAACTGTCAAGTGATGGAGGGCTGCAAAATAAATGTGAATTAGTTTTTAATATTCTGGTAATAAATGTCAAAGCTTCAGCACATCACAACTGTACATGATGTGACTGCAGATGACAGATTTCCTCGACATGTTACCTCTCCTCCCCTCAACTCGTTTTTTTTTGTGTGTTGGGGTTTTTGTTTTGTTGGGAAGTGACGGAGGGTTTAATCAAGAAAGCAGGCAATTCATCAATCCTAAAGAAGGCGCCTGTACAACCCTGACAGAGCGCACATGGTTTTAGACCAACTCGAACCTGGCCAGCTGTCAGCCCACACACACACATGCATGCGCAGGCACCAACGCACACGCACACACCAATGCTACCGTCATGCTAACAATTAACACAAATAGGCTGTCGGCTACGACCTCACACTTGGGCTGCAGGCAATCACGTTGTTAATGAAGGGAAGTTGTGTTCTCTCACATTCACAGTGTGATGCTGTAAGGCTGACGAGTACACAGTCCCAAGTAATAAAGCAAGAACCATCTCAGGCTGACTCCATTATTCTCTTTTCTTCAAAATCACAGTTCGTGAAGGTAGAATGAGGGAGTCTACTCTGTGCACCTGCAGAGGACAGTTTTCTGCAGGTAAATGATGACTGCTGGCAGCGCACCGTACAGTATGTGCATGTTCCTCCCTGTCACTCAAATCCCGTCCCAGTGGACGAATCTCACACCAAATGCCACAAACCTTTCAGCTGTGTGTTAATATCTGCCTCTTCAGGGCCTTCTGTGTCCTGACTAACTCATAAAATTACTGTCATACGTAATAATAACGTAATAATCAGTGTTATTTTGCAGTAATGCGCCAGTTTATTTTTTTTTCCTCCTTTTACTTTTTTTAAAGACGTTCAATTCAAAATAATTTTACCTATTCAAATAAGTTTAATATGATGTACAGCAGTTTTGATCTCCGTAGTTATTTATAACTAGACTTTCATTAAATAGCCTGGGTGTAATATGGCCAAAGCATTGGTGTGCCTGAGCAGTAGGAGGAATCCTCACCACATGGTGTCTCTCTCCAGCTGGATAAAAAAGCTCACTTGCACAGCTCACACGCTCATGATGTCTACAGCTTCTCAGCCGCTTCTGACTCTGCGGCGCTGAGACTGTCGGAGTCAAGCTCTGTTTCCTAACAAATTTGCTCTTTTTTCTGATTTAGTCATACGGCATCATGCTGAGGTTGAGTTTCTCTTTGACCAAGAGTAAGGATTTTCCAGTGCATACAAACATATGTAAGTATGGTATGTAATGGATCATCTCTGACAACTGTTAATGCAGGGCTTTTCGAGGAAGTCACATTCTCTGAGATAAACATTACTCTGTATAGCGTCTATCAGAGAGAACATCTAGACATGAAGCATAGGTATATCAAGTATCAGAAGAGCTTTCCTTTTAAATAGACATACACTAGGAGAAACTATATTATTTATGCTGAACTATTAAGACTACATTATATAGAATATTTATATATCTATATAGATATATAGATAGATATCTATGTCTATATATGCAACAAAGGAAGCATTAATACAAGTATTTCACTTTTTCTCCAAATACTAGCGTTAATTTAAGGTAAGAAATGCTGTGTAACAATGGAGTTAAATTATTCTAATTGTCTGCAGTAACACAAACAGCATCAACAAATGGCTCTGACTTGTATCCATAAGTCTGAGATCTTTTACCTGTCATGGTGTAGATCCCACTGTGCTGTTGTTCATGGTAAGGCCGGCCTATGGTTCTCCTGCTGGCAGAAAAAAAGACACCCTGGTCATTCATACAAAATATATGTAAACTGATCATGTCAAAAGGACTTCCTCCAAGAAACATATCTAAGAATTTTAAATTGATTCATTAAAAAAAAAATCAGAAGCATTGAATTTCTATTTGATCACAAAAGTGTCAAAACAGCACTGACATAACAGACTGAATCCAGAGAGAAGAAATATAGGAAAAGTTCAGCTGCTCCACAGCTGCCCAGGGGCTTCAACAGACCTTTAACGGAGGGTTAAAGCAGGATCTTGTTAATTCAGGAGGAACTCAGAGATTCCATTATTCAAGAGAAGTCTGATTTTTTTTTCTTTTCTCTTTTTTTTCCTACTGTCTCGTGGCCTTGTACTACAGAAAACAGCACCGAATGCACTTTGTGGGTAGTTGAAGTTAACAAACCATATAAGATTGAAATCCTCATCAATCAAGCTATCATGAATTACACCCTGTGACTCACCCCTACGGATCGATAAATCCACAGCAAGCAGGGGGAAAAAATTGCAGCCTCAAGAGTGCTGCATAACATGACATGCTTTGGAGGTAAAATGATTTCAAGAATTGGCATTATGGAATAAATGATCATCTAATGATAATGCAAAGCAGTTGGCAATATCATTAAAGAGGGGAGCTGCTTTGATTAGATGACAAACAGGCATGAGAGTTTGATGTTAAGGACCAAGAACAAGACAAGGAGGATGTAGAGCAAACAGGAACTCTGTCCTGAATTTTAACAATGAAGATATAGACAGATATAGTGAGTGAACAGGTGTGAAGTTGCAAGTAATAAAGTGCATTTTGTATTTTATGTTCTGTATTTGGTATTTTGGTATTTATCTATGGAAAAACATAATCAATCTTTGCTTAATTGGAGTTAATATAAAACATTCCCAAAATGTAAGCCTAACGCCAGATCTGCATATTCTGAAGGTGCTTTATGTAAGGTGTGACTTTCAAAGCCTTATCTCTTTGGATGAGATAAATAAACCCAATAATTTCCATCAACAGCAATAAACAAGACTTGTGACAGGCTGTGGTATTTATGAGCTGAAGCCTGCAACTCAGATTTATTTGCAATGAAAGGGCCGACTTTTCTCCTACTCATTTACATCAGCATTTGGCCATGTTAAATCCAGGCCAATGGTGAATTTTTAAAAGGTTGGCATCAATCTTGGGAGAACGACTGCCATATTCAGCAGGGACTTCTTTTACCTGTAAAGGTTGATTCCACTGCTGAGGGAGAAAGGTACACATCTTTCAAATCACAAAGACATCTCATGGATAAAGTGGATGCAAATAGTTTTCATTTCTTTTAAAGCTTCTTCTGCATGTTTGTCTTATTTCACTTTGTTTCAAAAGAAACAAAGAGAACAGAGAAGTCTGGTTCTCCATCTCAGTATGCCCACAACTTGGTGTGAAACACGAAATTTCTGCTCAAGAAATGCTTCTCTACAGGCAACCTCCAGGGCTGATTTCCCATCTGTTTGACAAACACAAAACTGTCTCAATCCAAATAGCTGATTTCTAAATACAATTTTAGGTGCATTGGAGAGCGCAACATATGGCAAATCAATTAGACAGCTAATTCTTAAAACAAAAACATGGCAAGTGCATTTGCTAATCAACAGCAGTGTTGGGGCTCGTATTATGTTGGCCACTGGAGTTTTGAAAACAATTAATCCTCATTTCAGGCAAGGAGAGCCATATTGACACATATTCCTAATTTGAATATTCAATTATAGTGAAGTTCCTCATCAAATTATAGTAAAACTGGGAACATGGCCTGAAAGATTTAGGCAATTACAACATGGGTGAAGAGCATTGTGTTCCTCTGAAAACTGCCGGAGTTAAAATCATATTAGTGTAGCAAAGCAAAGCACAACACAAAGGATTACTTGACAACATGAATTACAATTCAACAGATTTGCTTTGTATGGAGTTTGTCTTTGTTGTTTCACACAGAATAAAGAAATGAGTTGTTTAAATCAAAAAAGAGAGAAAAAGAAAGAAAATCAAGAAGTAAAACAGAAAGTGGGAAAGGCTGTGGGGACAGACAAGCAGTAGTCAGTGGAGAGGTAAGATGAGAATGAGAGTAATATCACTGACAGAGGAGCCTGAGCTGCGATACAGAGAGCTGGAAGCTCTTGTTTTGACACACATCCAACCTTCCCCGTGACAACATCTCCACACCTTCCTCTATGTGCCAACAGTGCTGCTTTGTGGGAGCTGCTTTCTCACCCATCATTATCCTCCTTTAAGCTCAGTGTCAGGTGCTGAAGAGAGGATCTTTCTGATTTCCGTGGCAAATCACTGTATAGTCTGCGCCCATCTGATCTCAGTTGATCAATCAATCATTTGTGGCACCACTCTGCATCCCTTTTCTTGATCTCTGCTACTTTTTGCAACTTTTTTGAACATAAAGTAATGAGTGAGATTGAGCTGGGAAGGATTCTCCTTCAGCACTTCAGACAGAAGATCTGTCATGTGACACACTGACAGTCACAGTGTCTCTTTTTCTTAACAGTCGTGTGCAGTGGGAAGTCTTGGTTAACCAGCATGCAATGAAAGCTGATACAATACTCAGGCATAGCTCCAGCAATGTGCGAAGTGTCACAGGTAAAAGACTGTGCAATTCCAAATGCATTGATATGAACGCCAATTCTGACAATGATGACTCTCTAGAGTTCATGTGTTTAGAAAAAAAGCAAGCCAAAAAGATGCTTGGCCTTGACATTTTTATCACTACACAGTTTGGTTTAAAAAGTGTCCATGTGTACAAATAGCCTTTTATTCTAAGAGAAATGTCAAAAACCTTGATTCTGAGCGAGATGAAAGAAATTGCAATATTAGGACGAGGCTAATTTATGCTAGCAGTCACTGTAGAGGTCAGATATCAGCCTCAGCAATGACAGTTTTATCAGGAGAACAAATAGCAGTGCTGGTCAGGAGGAGGAAGGAGGGAGATACTTTACAGGATACATTAAAAGGCTGACCGGATGGTGCAGGTTTTTTACATTATGAAGTCAGGGAGTGGCTGATAAAGTCTGTTTTGACAGAGAACAAGCTAAAGTGGTTGACATCAAGCTGCAGCTATGAATCAAATCAGAACACCGTCACGGCTTGAAATGCTGTTGACAAACTTGATAAAGAGACATTTAATACAGGAGGCATAAATGCATTTGCACAGAAAACAGGCCTCTATCTTTCATGGGCTACATATATGGTAGATATAGCTTAAAACAATGAGAAATACTAGTTTTAGTGTTAATCCTTGTACTTTTAGTTTTATATTAATCAAGAAAAACAATTATTCTCTAACGACTAATGAAATAATATATTTTTCTGCCATTTTAGATATTACATAACAATATTTTATTTTAAATAAAAGATGGATATAGCAACCATGATTTCCCTCATTTGCCTACAGAATATTTTCTGAAGTCTTTATCATTTAACTTTCCATATATTTTTTGGAACTAGAAAGGAGGTGCAGGGGCTGGATGTGCATGAGACCCTAAGCACACTATACACATCCATCCACCTCATACGGCTTAAGATGTTTTGTTGTAATCTGACAGTATATGAATGAAATTAAATTGCACTGTCACTCTAAGCTGTCTTGAAACAACTCCAATTCAAAAGCATGGATACTATGTAAATGGTTGTTACCATTTAATTAAAGATAAGCTAATTTTTCTCATGAAATGGTGAAATGTTTCATTTTCACCTTTTGATATCTTGTCAATGTTCTATTGTGAATAAAATATTGTTTTATAGTATTTGCATTGTCACCTTCTGTTTTTAGTAACATTTTACTCAGCCTCCAAACCTTTTTGGAACTGGTCTGCTTTCTTGCATACAAAAATTCTCGTACAGTTCAGTGAAATTAACTTTGCATCAAGCTATGTTCATACAGTGTTGTAAACATGTTTATATCTGTTCTAAAGTTAGGACATTTTATCTGGGGATCAATGGGGACTGACTTGCTTTTGGAGCAAGCCTGAAGTGGGCTTTTAAGAAACCTTTTGGGCACTCTCGTGTTGGTTTTATTTTTCCCTCTGGCAGTTGACGCTTAGATCATAAAACCCAGATCATACAACCCATATCCATGGATGGAAAATGAATTTGATACATGATTTTAGTATTCCCTGGTTGGAAATAATATGTTTTAATCTATCTAATCCTATACACACTTTATTCTGTTTTGGAGGTCTGGAGCCTATCCTAGCTGACACTGGGCAAGATTCACAGGACTAACACAGAGAAGGAAACCGAGAACATGCAAACTATAGGTTAAAACCTTTGTCTTCCTTATACTGAGATAACAGTGCTAACCACTGCATCACTGTGCTACACAATCGAACTTTCCTCAGGATATAATTACTTAATGTGACCTGGAAAAGCAGTCAGGAGTTTTGTCACTTTGATTTACTTTTAATTTATTTTATGTACGGATTCTACGTTTTTTGTCGTATATCCTAGTGGATACATTTCTTCGTTCATATTCATAGCAAACAAATTGATTACAAGAACAGTGGGAAATTTCAGGGACACTTCACATGACTTTTTGACAAATGTTGAATGAAAAAAAAAAAGCTAATGGAAAAAATTGGCTGATTGTCCAGTAAGTAAAAAATAGCAGTTATATGTCTTTCAGTTTTAGTTTTTAATAAAAGCAACACTAATAGTGCTTGTATACAGTGGCTAGCTGTGGATATAGAACTTGTAATAAGTCTAATTGGCACTGACTGAAAAGCCTTTCAGTTTGTAGGTGTGTGAGATCTCCTGACAGCCCATAATTACATGTATATACAATTAATAACCAGCATTACTGCCTACAGTCGAAAATACAAAATATCAAAGACTTTTGCTAATTGAATTTTTGACTCTCTGAGGTCCTTTCCAGGATCTGTAGCCACTATTTTTCGAACTGACATAACAATACCAAACAATGCGGATGAAACACATTAGCCTTGATGCAGTAACCTTGTGCATCCCATAATGATGCAACACTCTGCAGTTACTCTGTGCTGCTGAAAACCTGATTTGTAGTTTACGTTTGTACACAACAGTGACAGGCTCTCTCTGCCTGAGGCAACTTAACATTTGAAGGGGGCGGGGGGGTCACTGTGCTTTCAAAATTATAAGGGTCATTAAAAATTTACACGTTATTGACTGTATTTAAAACATCTTTTCCAGTGACTGTAAAGAGCACTTAAATTTAAGAGGTGCTACTCTCCAAAGGCCATAAAGTTGTTATAGATAGCCTGAAGGAGGCGTGGAGGAGAGAATTTTCTCCTGCTGAATATGAATAAAGTACAGCGAAGAGTTACCACACAGTTACATTGTGGTACTGCACTTACTTGACGAATCAGTGAGACTTGTTTATAAATCACTGTGTCAAACCATCTAATCTGTGACTTTAAAGAAAGTACAGAACTATTCATACCTTTAAGTATGGCTGTCTGAAGTGTATGTAACTACACAGGAATAAATAGTCAAAGAACTGCCACAGTATAAATTGCCCAAAGTCCTGTCCTTATGTGTCAGTGCTTTACGGATGGAAATACTCTCAAAAGAAGACTCTTGGAGTGTGGAATGAATTTTAATGTTAATACAAAAACAGCAGCCTGTGATCTCAGCAGGCATCAGTAGGGGGGTGTGAGTCGCTTGGAGGTGCAATTTATTCCAACCTCTGAGCCTCACAAACTTGAAAGTGGGCTTCAAAAGAGCTGAGGATTACCGGGAAGAGTTGTGAAGGCGCACATTGGCCTGAGTTCTTATAATAGCCTCAACACATCATAGATTATTGACCAGCGACTTCCAATATATGGATAATTCACAAAACTATGCAGTTTTCTATTTGAATCCACAGCTGTCCGTTTCTTGCTCTCATCCAACTCCATGGCCATGTGAAAAGAAGCTCTGTTTTGAATATGCCTGCTGGCATCCACTGCTCTGGCCTGGTGTGGCTTTTAAGTGGCTTTTACTCTTCCCTGCACAGAATGGCAGAATGCTGCACTTGAAGCTGGCAAACACATCACAACCCTGTGCCAAGCTTCCCTCTCCATAGCGCCGACGCATGAAGGAGTCTCCATTGTTTATTTACAATTTGCTGTGGAAATCCCCTGCTCTTGGTTGTGATAAATAATTGAGCTGTTTGATCTGGACACAGTACAAAGGTTTGCTTCATTCACTCTGAGGCCTTAGGCGGAGGAAGCCAGAGCAGCATGAGCTAAGGAGGGAGCGCACACATTCCAGCGTGGCGGAGATCTTAGAGCTCTCCTCCCTTCCTCTGCAGCTGTCGTTAACTCTCCGGGCAACATCTCCACCTCTTTGTCTGCACAGTGCAACAACTCCTGTCACCAAGTCAGAGGAGCGACTTGCCTCTGCCTCCTGGGACACACCACAAATAACAAGAGTTTAGCCCTCATTGAACTTGTGTTCTTGTTCAGGGGATCGTGTCTAGTTAGCCTGTCTCACCAGTTCACCCTTACTACCTTGTTGTCCAGCCACAACCTTTACAGCAGATTGCCCAAGAGTGATCAATTGCTTGTGTCTTCGTTGTCGCACATATGGTAGAGATGCGAAACAAAATCCCAGCAGGGACACTAGATGTGAAACGAAAAGAAAATCAAGGAGGAACGTTGAGCCCCTGCTTATACTGCTGAATACTGTGACTTGATGCTACCTTGAGTTGCTGAGTAGGGCGTCAGCTTGGGGTCCATTCGGCGTTTCCTGAGACAAGTGATGCCGAGGAAGATCTCCCATTCGATACCATATTCCCATATTGTTTATATCACTGTATAAAGAGGAATAAGACACAGATATTTCTTGAAGCTTTAAACAGCTAGGTGTGTGATCTTGTTTTTAACTTTGTGATTATAGTGTCTATACAATAATCTAAAAAGGTTAAAAGAAAAAAAAACCCACAAAACTTGGTGTGTAACACAAATGACAAACTATCATGATTTCATTCATTTCCAGTGTTTATCAGCTCACCCTACACTGGTGTGGTTAACAAGGTGGAACTTGGACTTCAGAGTGACCTGAATGTCACATACAGCTGTATCGGCAGTCTCACGACGGCTCATTTTCACACAGAGCCTCTTCTTCCTAAAGGCGGTTTCCTCTGTTGGGTAAAGTACACATGAGGGTGTCAGAAAAGAACTAGTGGTTGCATATTCAGTTCCTCTGAGCCTCAGAGAAAAGAGAAACCTATAGACATCTTCAATCTCAAAGAGAAATATATTCATTTACAAACCCACTTATATTTATTATTTTGCCATTACCACTCGAACAATAAGAACTGAGCTAGTTTTGGATGACTTGCTGTGCTCAATGGGAAATGACTGCATTCTGAAAAGCTACAAAATTTGCATGCATTATTATCATTTTTATCATTTTAGTAGGTAAAATGACAAAAGCAAGTGAATCCTCCATCAGCTGTAGTGCACAGTAGGGATTTAAACTTGATATTCCCGATAGAATCTCATACATAATGTCACATGTATACATTAAACATGGATTCACGTGAAGTAATAAAACATTAAATTACAACACAGGCAAACAAAACATAATCTCTTTTCTTCATTCTGGCAAAAAAGCATTGCCATGCGTTCCTATATTGCATCTGTGCCTTGCTCATTTATTTCCGCGGCAACACTAGAAAGTGCAGTGTAAATGCAATGATAATAAAAATAATAAACAAGCTGTCCTCTCTCCCCACACCCAAATATTATTACATTTCCAAGGCATGGATAGCGAGGGGGAAATACGTAGCACTCAAAAAGCACTAAAGCATTGGGGAATGCATTTCATTAATATTAGATAACCCCCATCTACTGGTCCTCTCCCCAAATAAATACATAAATAAATAAGCCCCTCATAAAGAAAAGCCCAGCTCCAGCTGAGATAAACAATGACTCATGATTCTCTTCTCTTGTACCTCCAGGGCAAAATGTTTATTTTATTCCCACAGTCTGCCATAAATTAAGCTAACCTGCACCCATAAAACATTCACTATCTCAAGCAAAGCTGCCCCTGAGGACCTTTGCATAAGCTGGTCGGAGAGCGAAAAAAACTACAAGAGGAGGGGAGTGGGCCTGTGCTCAGTATTGACTGTTTATTTACTCGTGTCCAATGTTCCTTGCACAGGTGTGAAGAACTCTGGCAATGCATCCTTGATGTCAATCAGCTTCATATCCACAACAACTTCAGGCCCCTGAAAGACAGAGAAAAGGCAGTAAATTGTAAAAAATAACAAAAGTATGTATGCAAATTTAGCTTTTGAAAGGACAGAGATCAAAGACAAGCCCTTCAACCTGGGAGGGATCAGGACAGCAAATGTAGATAATAATAGGGTCAATGATATATAAAAAGCTCTGGAAGTCTCTAAAGAGAAAAGCTGACAAAAAAAGCTCCAGTAATTACTCTCCTACAGATTTTTTTGAATGAGAGAAGCATCTGTAATAATTTTCAACCTTTTGGCTAGAAGCTGTGGTGTGATGGGAGACAGCACAGGCAGTCTGATCAACAGAATGGGACTAGTTAAAAATAATCAGGGACTGTGTAGCTGACATTTTCAAGCATGACTCTCCCCTGCCTCCCATTACATTTTCATATTTTGCCATAATAAATTGCAATAATACACAGCGGCAGTAGAAAGTGGAGTGAACCAGGCATGACTTGATGCGTCCGAAAGCCTGGATTACACTGCTACTGTTGCCTGACTGTCATTACCATTAGAAGCATTTTTTATTCATAGTTTTTATACTGACGTAAAGAGGAATATGGATGAATGTTATTACTATGCATGAAACCTTTTTTTTTTGTTTTCCCCTTTTTCTCAAGATTTTTTTCCATCACAGGCTGACAAAAGGGGGCTATCTACCTTCAACCTAGAGTATGATAAATCACAAACTATTTACCTCCCCCCATATAATTCAGGGGCTAATTTTACAGAATCTGTTTTTGTCATAGACAATTACAGTGGGAGTTTCATTGACTGGCAGACAAAATAGCCTTTGTTGATGGCTCTGCCATGTTTTATTTGTGTCAAAGTCTTTAAAGCAGTGTGGACACACATTTAAAGATAATACGCAGGAAGTAGGGAGAGGCTATTTGTATGCTATATCCTAAAGTGAGGGCCAAATTGAGCTAAGGTATGAGGCAGTCGCTGCCAAGCTGCCTGGCTTTTAGAGGACAGACTGAAAAAAATATGACTTGATTAAGTACTAAAATTGAGCTGATGCAAAGTAATAACAAAAATTCAGGTTTTGTTTACAATGCTGTCTGCATGGTCCACCTGCAGCCCAGGAAAACTTAATTAATAGACAGCCAATAGCAACTGTATGAGCTTAGGTTGGACAGGTTGATGACTCTGGCAGTGTAAGCAGGTGTATTTATGGCCACAGAGCAGCTGACAGCCAAGAAACACATCACCTGTATGCTGCAGGCAGGCGAAGGGTCCAAAAATGACCCAACAGCATTATTAGAAATGTAATGCAAAGATCATTTCAGCCACAGAGGACTCACGGCTGCTTAAATTGGCAACGCTATATATAGCCCAACCAGGCTGAAAGTGCTTTTTGTGTTGTGGTTTATTTCTTACAAAAAAGAATATTCATATTCAAAAGTTATGTGTGCATCAGCTTTCAAGAATCACTGGTTGGTAACAATTTTCTCTACAGGGACAGTGTTGATTGAATAAATTGGAATAGTTAAAATACAGCTCATTGTTATTTCATGAATAAACATAAATAATATCCTCAGGAGAGCATACAAAAAGAAAAATATCTCTCCACGGTATTATTCATCTGGAATATGCATGCAAATCCATTATATGTAAAACTTCAAAACTGCACAGCTAATGCTGTCCTTTTTAAGTGGGACTTTTCAGTGATCAAAGTGCAAAGTGCATGAAGATATTCTGGCTGCAGAGAGCTGAGCTAATAAACACTGGCAAACAGGAAAAGTGCAGCAGATGAGGTGTTAGTGGTGAAGGTAGTGGGAAAGAAAGAAGTTTACATTCCTGCTTACAGTTTTTCTGGAGAAACAGAGGTAGCGAGTGACCTTGGATTTGAATAAGCCGTCCTTCCACAGGTCGGCGTCAGAGCCATCTGTTGTTTGTGCAACCTACGTGAAAAAAAGAAAAAAAAACAAGGGGGGATAAAAAAACACATGCAGGAGGTGGGATAAAGTTAATGTATGTATGCCATGGGCATGCTGCTTTTGCCTCTTCCTTTGCATACTAGCCTTAATTAACGCTTGCCTACACTTGTGCTCCATCTCATTAGTGCTCTGCGTGGGTAAAGTCTTAGCCTCCAAAAAGGTGGCTAAAAATATCATCCCTTGGGACCAGGCTGATTAAAGATGCCCTGACAAGGATCTGCTCTAATAAGGAAACCAAACTTCAGTGTGCTTCAGTGGAAAAGCTGCGATAACATTTGGGGTAAATGTTGATTATATTATTATTTTAAGCAAACCTACTGTGGTAATAATTTGCAAGACACAGGTAAACTGGGAACATTGCACATGTCCCTGCAAGTAGATTTACTTCCATTATTTAAAGAGGGACATTTTTACAGAGTAAAGTACAGACAATTTAATGCCAGTCTAAATCCAAAGACCTGATTTTCTGAGATTGCCCTTGTACAATAGAACCATTCATCGTTGTAAATGAGCAGTAAAGTCAGTTCAAAATATAGATTGCATCACACTGACAGCATGTGGGTGCCACAAGTCAAGCTCAAGGTCCTACACTACATTGCTATGTAAATGTAGGTATGCAAGGGAAAATGATAAAGCAAAACATAGCATGCAGACTGCATCAGAAAGACTCTTCCATCGTTCGAGCAAACATGCTTGGCTGAATCGTCATGTTCCATTGGCTAGCATGTGTGAATCACCTAAACAACTGCCAGAGTTATTTTCTAAAGGGATCCTTTACAAAGAAGAGTCAATCTAATGAGGTTCATTCAAATGAAGAAGTCATAGATCTCTGCACCCACCCACACACATTACCCCCTTGACAATAATGATGAATGACCCCAGTGACTAGGTGGGGGAAAACATGGCATGGGGAGATTCATGCAAAACCAGCACTGACTTGATGGGATGAGAGCAGAGACTAGCATGGGGAACAGAGACAGATAGGGTGAGAGTAAGAGAAAGAGGAGCAGACGAGCAGGGAGACGGATTGTGGGGCGTCTCCAACAGCAGTTCCATGAAAGGTCCCAGAAGGAGCCTATACATCACCAGCCTCCCTCTTCCTTACAAGACAACCCGTCTTGGCCACTTTTTCCAGGTCAGTAGCCAGCGCATCCTGTCAGCGTAAACAAAGGGCTCGCTTTGTGAAACCCAAAGTCAAGCTGAGGAGTAACGAGGGCACGGTCCTCTAAGGAGGCACCTCAGGCATCATTCTGCCACAGCCGCTGGCAACAGGGGTGCGACGCAGCATGAATGTGAAACGCCAACTGCTGAGCCACAGCACAGGAAGTATGCATAAAGTTGCACAGGCTTTTTCTTTAACACCTTCAATTGCGCTACAACATGGCTTGATCATTAAACAGACTTCAATGAGAAGAAAGTCACACACATGATAAGAGACATCATACAATAGCTCTGATATTGAAATGTGTCATAACTTGTGATATAAAATGCAATGGCAGATTCAACTGCCACTTGCAGTGATCTAAAAGCCCACCTGTGAAACATGTCTTAAGGGGAATATTGAATATTGCTACCGTATGAAGCATCTCCGGAGACAGACACCAACATCAAGTTGCTATGAAGCACTGATAGGCACAGCCATGAATAAAAAGCTATAAGGGCATGCAATCAAAAATCTCTGGAGATTTAAAGCAAGTGAAGTAAAGAAGAAATGGGGCAGGTACAGGAAAACAAACAGTCTCTTCAAAAGAGAACAGACAAGCTGAAAAGATGAAATGTGAATCTTATGAATCTTATCTTTCAACTGAAAATAGTAGGAAAGGTGACTTCTGACTATTTGTTGTGAACTTCAAACATTTTCTCAATGTTAGGGAAATCAAAGTCTCTTATTAAAATTATTATTCATATAACTCGCAAGGCTTTGCATTAAGTGTTCCAGAATGGGTGCTTGGGCTAGTTCGCTAGTAGTTTAGCTGAGAATGAGGGGAAACAGCCCCAATGTAACCCTTGCAATGAGCATGAGTGTGCAAAAGTCTGCTCATGGTGTTTGATGTTGGGTGAAGCTAGTGCTTCAGCAAAGCTCCTGATCCCAGTGGAACAGCGTTTGATCTTGGCCTGTGCTCTCTTGTGTTGGAACAACCTGCTCAGGTTCAGAGATGTGAGTGCACCATATCAGAGAGCAAAAGAGGTAATCTTCCCTTTGATCTGCTATATAAACTGTGTAGTAACTATGGTGAGCAGTCAGTATTAGGGAGGAATTTGAAAACGATTTTCAGTATGAAAGGGGGAAAAAAAATCAATACAGCTTAATATACTGAAACTTCCCCCCATTTGTGGTGCTTTAGTACACTGATCCAAGGTGTTGATATTTTTGTTAGTATTTCAAATCTGAAGATGAAAATACACTTAGTCTTGTCCAAAAGTTGTTCTTGAAGATAGGACAATGGCATTTTGGCCTTCAGGGCAAAGTGTGGTGAAAGCACGCTCTAATTAACGTCACGTGCACAGATTTGAATTTAAAAGTTTACAAGGAGTACTTATCCTGAAAAAACAAGAATGCTGTGGTGTTCATAGCTTTAAATCTGGTGCACATGTTATTGTATTAAAATTACTATCAGAAAGACAGTAGAGTGTTTTCATATCTCTATTTTATGCCTCCTTAACTCATCGCTCCTTTAAGCTCCTGGCTGTGACCCAGAAATTGAGCTCAGAAAAACCTCTTGAAGGAATTCTTAATTCTTAAAAGCCACCTGACTTGCCAGAGGAGCTGTAAGTGAATATGCACAACTGTTTCCTTTGAGGTCTTCAGCTGCTGAGATAGAAAAAAAGAGGCGTGACACATTGTCTCACATTGTAAGCTAATTAAAAGTTAATAAATGAGCTGTCACAAACACTATTAATACTCATATGACAGAGAATGTGAAATGGAGTGGTAGGTTATAACAAAACAACGGACACGCAATGCAGCTGAGTCACATGTCATATTTTATGCACATTGTTTCATAGAGAAATATGCATTTCTCATTTCGTAAATGTTGATACTTCTCTCCTCATATTTCCTCATCAACTCTTCAATTTTGTTTTCAGGTGGGACGGACTGAAATGAAAGGGATTTCAGGGGAAAAGTCAAGGATGTACAATCTGCGAGATAAGAAGGGTGGACTGTAAGTAGGTCCACAATGCTAATTACTGGCAGAAGAAAAGGTATGCTACAGTCTAAAGTTAGCATGTTAAATTGCTCATTCTGGTTGCTCAATATTTCTACTTTGAGCAAAAAGAGATCAACCAACTGCTGTGTCAAAAATAAAATAATTTCTCAATGGATTATTTTTTGGAATATTTCAGATTACTTCAGAGTAGAGTATTTTCTCAGTTTTTTAGCATTCATGAACTGTTGAAACAAATCATGATTCAAAAACTTAATGACAATAAGATACATAAGATTTGTTTTATGTTATCTATCGATTTAATTATCTACTAGTAAATTCAAAAGTAAGCCAGATTTATTTCCTCATTTAAACTGCTGGTGTACTGTCCTTTCTGGATGGCCTGCACTATATATTGTACAGTATTTACAATATAGTATTTGCACATCAGTTGTCTAACGGGCTTTCTTTCTGTTTGTCACTATCATGCAGTGTTTTGCAATTTTCACGCCAGCAGCTCCATTTGATCCCACCCATCATCTTCTGCCGGAGATCAGAACAAGCTGTGCATGTAGGGTGGAGCAGGAAGAGATAAAAACCGGGAGAGGAGGGAGGGTGTGGGTGAGTAAGGTTTTAACAGAAGGGGTCTAAATAGGAGGAGAGGAAAAGAGGAAGAGACTTCTGGCCTTGAGCTTGTTTTGTGCTTTGTTTAAGCTACACGTTCTCTTCTAGTTTTTACCCTCTCCAACACAGTTACAACTACAAAAAGGTCTCATTAACAAGCTTGGCCTGAACTACTTCACATCCTGACACATCCCTGCTATTGGTGAAGTTGTGTGAGGCTTGAATATAAAGAACTCACAGGGACAAAGTTAAATAGTATGGGCTTCAACCAAACATCATTAAACCCTTGCCTCTGGTGTGTCTACAATACTGGTGGCAACCAGTACAGAGAATCCTCTAAACCATCAAAGCAAACTTTATGAATAAGTCATGTAACAGTTATAACAAGAAAAACAAAAACAAATAGGACACCATGGATGGCTGCCAATTTTCTAACTGTGCATTATATTACACAACCAGTTGTAACAAATATGCAAACAAAAGCAAAGAACAAAGATAAAACCATTTATTAGATCTAAGATTAGACCTTGGATCTCTCTTTTTTTTCCCCTAAGGAAATTAATATATATTGGCTAGACTTATTAAGACAAGGAAATTAGCGAATAACTGCAACACACAAACACACACCCAAAAAAAAAACTCTGATGGGAGTGATGAGTTATGCTGCATGGACGATCAATTAACAGCTCGGAGCTGATTCATAAGCATGAAATGTAGCGAGCTCATTTGAAAATGACCACCATACTCTAACCAGAAAAGCACAAGTAAGAGTAAGGTTGCTAACAAACTGACCTGTTGACAACCATGTGTGGGTTCTTTACTAATTTCACAGGTGATTCTTGTTAACATCATGGGGTTCAAGTGTGAAGGTGACCATTCATACCACTTGTTAAGTGGTTGAAGTTATTCAGACAGACAGACAGACAGACAGACAGATAGACAGATAGATAGATAGATAGATAGATAGATAGATAGATAGATAGATAGATAGATAGATAGATAGATAGATAGATAGATAGATAGATAGATAGATAGATAGATACTTTATTAATCCCAAGGAAAATTCATGCTGAGCCGTTTGCTTTTAATGGTTTTTAGTGCCTTCATAGAATACCCTTTTGGACAGATTTCAAACTTTAACTTATTTAATTTCAAAATTTCTACTGCTATTCACAGTTCAGGAACATGGACAAAAGTTATGCCGCCAAAGCCTGACATATAACAACAAAAATAAGGTAAAGATCTTAAACTGTGGCGTACAGCTTAGGTTTGCACGGTTTCACCTGAACAAACAAAATATATGACTTCTGGTAAAAATGTCCCTTAGACAGACAGGATCAAAGTGGAGAGGTTTGGTCATCATACACAGAAGCACATTATGAAACAAAACACAGTATATCATTAGAAACAACTCATTCTATCAAGCACAGCAGCGGAGGGCTGATGATTTGGGTTTGTTCTGCAGTCACAGGACCTGAGCCTCTTCTTGACACTGGTTTGACCACAAACTTTTCTGTTTACCAAACTATTAGATTCAAATATGAGGTTATCTGTCCAACAGCTAAAGTCTGGCCAAAAACTGGGACATTGGTCAAGAATCAAAGTATTACAATGGTCCAGTTTTTCACATTGTGAAACAACAAAGAAACTCTTAACTTCATACAGAGAACGAACAGGTTTTTGCTGCTAATGGTGGCTCTGCAAGCTACTGAATCATGGCATATACTTATTCATCTGGGGTTGTATTTAACTGATTTTAAGACCTGTTGAGGACCAGTTGATTCTTTTTAAATATGGTCTAATATCTAAGCATTGGTAATGGAAGCAGGTGCACTTTCATTTTCAAGTCCAAACAAAAACCTTAGCAAATAGCATTGAGTGATGTGTTAAAATGCAGTCAAAGAGAAACTAAACACGGCCCATTATGGAAAACAGCAAATGCACTTCAGACACTTACTTAAAGCTGTGCATTATTAGTAAATTCTAACAGTAGTTTTTAGGGTTTTCCCTACCAAGAATCTAGCCATCAGAGTATTTAAGTGTAAATGTAGTCACCCTTTCATTCAAAGTAGTTATATCCTGATCAAAGCTTTTTGAAATGCAGTCTTATTGAAGTCCTTAAATTTATATTCAACACAATGAAATAGCAGTTGTAGCCTTCTAAACTAAATACGTGTCATTTGTACATGATCAAATGACTTAAGGGCCTGCTTCAAAATGACTAAACTAATTCTTCCAGTGAAAAAAGTTTAACTGGAGAAATGTGACTCCTGATACTGACATGATATCTGACAATAGCTTTAGCTCAGGTTATTCAGAAATAGCAAGTTTGGCTGGTCCCTTCACATGTCCTGGTCTCCTTGGGCAAGACAGTGAACCCTGAGTTGCTCCAGATGGCAGACGAGCACCTTGCTGCCAGTGGTGTGTGAGTGTATGTGTAAATGAGTGAGAGCTTTGTGGAGGTTAGAATCCATCTAAGGTTAAAAGACTAATTTTAATACATGCAGTATTACAAACTGATGCTTCCTTTTCCTCATGAACAATCTTTGGCAGCAAACAGACTGCAAGCTATACACAACACAACGCTTGTCTCTCTTGTCTTTTTGGGGTGTAATCTGTTATGTCGGAGCATTAAGGCTTTTTTCTTCAGCTGCTTCTGTTGAGCAGTCAATGAGAAAGATCGCTCTGATTGGCTGCTCAGCACAGTAAGTAGTGAACTCTGTAGTCCGTTAACGTGACTTTAATGCTTGAAGCTTACATGCTTAATAAAGCATGCATGTACAAAACAATCAGAATAACGTGTTAGTTTTAACTGAGATGCAGGTTTTTGAGCCTAAACACAATATACCACCTTATAATTGAGCTAGGTATAACTTGGATGATAAAAACTGAACTAATAATGACCAGACTGTGTACAAACATTGTTTTGCCGACATATTTTTTTTACCTTACTGAATCATTTATAGACTCCTGCTTCGATCTGCACAGCAAAGTTGCGTCTTCTTGCACATGTGTACACTGTACCTCAGAGTTGGCAGTTGGAGGTTGGCTTTGCTCTGTGTTGAAGAGCAATTTTTTTCCTCAATGTTGCTGACATGTGGAGACACAGCAGGGTGGTGTGCTGTCAATGCTTGTTCTTGACATCGATTTGGTGTATAAGAAAACTAAGTTTTACTTTAGCTTTTCATAAAAGTACAAGTGGAGTTGGTCTAATTCACAAGAGCTTGTCAGACCATCCTCTAGGAACACTCTACTGCTTCTTGAAGGCTTTACAGAACAATATTCTAATAGTGAGAAATAGAGTAGAGATAAAGGATTGGATAAGATGACTAATTTTGCAAATTTTGTTGACCTGGATGTCAGAACTGGCTGCACAGTGGTGTGGTGGTTAGCACCATCGCCTCACAGCAAAACGGGCTCTAGGTTTGAATCCTGGGGCCTTTCTGTGTGGAGTTTGCATGTTCTCAAGGTATATGCTTGGGTTTTCTCCAGATACTCTGGCGTCCTCCCACTGTCCAAAAACATGCATGTTAGGTGAATTGGTGACTCTAAATTGTCCTAGGAGTGAGTGTGAGCGTGCATGGTTGTGTCTCTCATACATCTCCGTGTGGCCTGTGATGGACTGGCGACCTGTTCATGGTGTACCCTGCTTCTTGCCCAGCTGGGATAGGGTCCCAAATTGGCTGACCCTAAATTGGATTAAGTGGGTATAAAAAATGGATGGATGGATGGATGTCAGAACACACCCGTCTGTGTGACCAAATAGCTTTTCACATTTATACACTGTAAATTTTGCTCTTACATGCAGATACATTGTAGCATACACTGTAGCATAACACAGCTCTTACTAAGTCACACAGACAGGCTGAGAGGCTGAAAATAGTGGACATTTCCATATGAGGACACGCAAAAGCACACACCCACAAACAAGCACACAGGTAGAAAATCTTTACAAAGAAAAAAACTTGATTTTGATTGAGCAAATAAAAATGCATTCAAGTAAACCTGGATCAGCATTAACACTGATCCTAAGGATCAGCTTAAGGCAACTATACTCACAACATAGTAGCCCTCTGGGGCCTTGGTGAATGAAGTAATTACTCCAACTGCAGAGATGGGGTCTGTGGGCAGCAGGTTGCTCTCTTTGGACATGTTGGTGATCTGTTAAGCAAGCAGACAAGCCTCATAACAGGGAAAAAACAATTACAATAATCAACAGGTTTGTTTTATTCCGATCCAATTTGAGTTCTGCTTATACAGAAGAAATGCTGTAAACGTATTGCAAGAAAAAGAAAGGCAAACTGCAAGAAAATGCTGAAAAAATGTTTAAAAAAATCCTGTGAAAAAATAACCATAAATAAAAAGATTATTTAAAAAAAACAACATTAAATAAATACACAGAATCAAAATGAGGATCACACCCTTCACAGTCATTATCTGCAGAATGGACACAGGGCTTTCCTTTGCTAAAATGGTTTCATTATTGACTTCTTGATGAGGCTTATTAGCCTCTAAGAAAAAGTGCCCTCCTAATCAAGGATCAAATGACAAGTGAGACCAGTGACTAAACACCAGTTGGAGAGCACCCAATGACTTCACCAAATCACAAATTAGGGGGAGTGATCACATATTTTCAAGGAAGTCCCAATCAATTGCTATCTATTCCTGTCTAAGGGTATTTTTTCCTAATGGGCATGCAGGCCTTTTACTGGGTAAGTGGCTTTGCAAAGGTTCCCTTATGCAATTTTATTAGATTAGGTTTAAAGCTTTCTTGTACCAACTGACAAAGTTGTTGCATTCAATCTTGATATTTACAAAATCTATTGCAATTAAGCTGATCAAATTAGGGGATTTACTCCAGAAATAGCTGTCTCTTTAACAAATGTTAGGTAGGTCTACTCATTCAAATGAAACGGGATGGCAAATTAGCTAATAAAATGAAAGATAACTTTCTAAAATAATTTTTTCAAGAAGAGCTATTTTTTCCAGCACACCACTGGAACTCAGAGACTCAAAAAAAGCATCCAAACAAATCTGAAACTCCCAAGAAAAATAGAGTGTTTCTAAACGATACTCAAATCAGTATGTCTTTCATGGTTAATAGCGGTTTCATTGTGAATGCAGTGAACACTATCTTTACAACCGTATGACTTGTACAATATTGAAACATTTGTTGAAGCACCAATAATAGTTTGTTAATTTAATAATACAAATGTGTAACTGAGATGATTTTGTAGCTTGTAGTATCATACATTGCCATGGTCTAATTAATGGTTGCAAACCTTATGTGGTATTAAGTAAGTGGTAATATAGAAGTTTGGCTCCTTAATTACAGCTTAAATGTAAACATTATGTGAAAACTAATGAAAAACTGTGCATTACTTACATTTAGAATGGTAACTCGGACACAACTTATTTTTACTTACTGTACTCTTACTGTACTCTTTGAGGCTTTAAACCATTAGGCTTATAGTTTTACACGATTTACCGCAGAGCAGAGCTCATTTCACAATAGAGTTCTAATACACTAGTGTTACAGAGTGACATCTCATATACGCTATACTATAAAAGTACTGTGACTCTATCCGTGACTGATTATGACTGCAGTAGCCTACAACATGTAGTGCACTTTGTGTAGTATAGGCTACCATGTCAAGTGAGAGTCAAATAACTGCAGTGTTGGAGTTCTATCAGCGCTGTCCCAGGCATCACGCTGAGGTGAAGCTAAAAACCTATAAAAGCACAAATTTGTGTATTATTGCTTAGCTTTCTTACCTGTAAAATTCTCTTCCTGCTCAGTAGCATTCACCTTTTCAACTCAACATCGGACTTCACACCCGTGGGAAAGTAACACTTCCGGAGTTCACGAGCTGCAAATCATTAACCAAAACCCAATGCATTATCACAAATAGGCCTTTGTGGCTTACGAGCACCTGGTGTTTCAAAATATTGAGTCAGTTTTCATTTAACTAAGAAAATTCTGTTTTCAGTGAGACAGCATTCTGTTTTTAAAATGTAACTGTAGCTTTACTTCATATTTTTATTTATAAAAGAAACATATTTTTTTTAGCACAAGGTGCAACATTTTCAGTGTTTGAATTATACATTATTTTGCATTTATTCAATTTAATTTTATTTAAATTTATTTATTTTTATTGTCCAGTAGATTGCATCACGAGATTTACTGACTACATTTTAAAGTAATCTGACCTCAGCTCTGTTTATGTTTACATATCATCAGCTAATTACATTTTTATGATGTTTCTCAGTCACTGAGATCAAATCAGTGGAACTTGAAGGGTGAAGGGTTAACATGTCAATTTACTTTAAGTACAGAACATAGAAGCCGGATGAAGCAATGCCACATTGACTTGTGGGTGTATTTCTTTGCAATAACTTAAGCGATTCAATTTAGCTGTTCTAAATAAAATAAGATTGTGCCTCACTAAATGACTATTATTACATGGATACATCCACAGGTCATGCCTCCTGACAGTTGGTTGTCTCTCTAATAGTTATCACATGTCATTACTGTAATCAGATAAAAGTAAGACAAAGAGTGATGAGTGATACTAGCTTAGCTGTTACATTAGGATGTGCATATCCCTGAGTACAGAAGCTTCTTTGTACACTCTCCAAACCAACAGGCAACAGATGCTTCCTCATCATCAGGTTTATTATTTCTACCCCCCCCCCCCCCCATCCCCCATACCAATCAAATACATTATTTAATTGTACAACTATTATCCTAATTAATTCAAATCAAAGACTTGTTGCTCTGTTCTGTGACATGGTGCCATATGCCAGTAGGGTGTCTTCGCCAGGGCCACACAGAGTGAGATGAACATACTGACATACATGCAGGCCTGACTTGCAGGCCTCAATATTCATGTTAAATGTGTTTTTTATTCACTGATGATACATAATAAATTGAACAAAGAAAATCTTTGACAGTCTTAATAGCAAAAAATACTGAATTACAGAGCGGAACCTGATGTGACCAGTTTTTCCTCTGCTGACAGTCATGGTCACATTATGCTTTCATTCATTCTGACGAGATATTACACATCGTGACTCTGTCGTTCCCATTTTAATTAATTGTACGTTTGTATGTTTAAATGTTTTCAAACATGGTAAAAAAAATATCTCCACTTTAACACGTTGGTTCTGGTAGAGATTTGTGTACTATGAAGATTCTTGGAGCAGTATTGTCGAGGGTAATAGGCATCAGTAGATTCTCCCAATACAAATTGGTCCCAGGGGATGGTCCAGGCAAAGTATGCTGTTCCCTTTATATGAAACACCCAAAATGAATTGGGAAATAGAAATCTCACAGTAGGTTATCTATCCACCCATTGGGGAACTGGACTCTATTCCAGCTGTAATTAGGCACAATTTTGATAATCTATCACAGGGCTGACAAAGAGACAGTGTCAAATTCATACTTTAAGTTAATCAATAATCATCAATTAACCTAACATACACATATGGGGATTTTGAAATAAAAGCAGTGCATGCAAACTCCACACAGAAAGGCCGTGGCCACAAATCAAACGAGAAATCTTCTTGTTCTGAGATGACCATGCTAATACATGAACTTGCACCCACCCTAGTACAGCCTATTCAAAATACCTAAAACATCAGGCCTTCTTGGAATGAATCATTTCTTGCTCCATTTTCTTATGACATTGCTGTTTTAATGGAACATTGATATATTGAGAAACTGACATTATATTGTGCCATAAAACCTTATATATATATATAAAACCTTTCATCAAAGTTCTATCCAAAGTATTCCCTTAGAATGAGGCTATGAAATGAATCTCAAGGTTTGAGCCTAAAAACATTAGATTGACCACATTTATATGTGGAAGACACATTAAAAAAGTTTACCCTCCTGATTTACTAAAGAATATAAGTTAATATAGACAATAGAAACTAGATTTTGGACATTAAAATGATTGACAGGACAGCATCTTGAAGATCGCAACTTGCTGCAAAACAATGTTCCTCAGAGCAAAATAGCTGCTCGTGGCTGACTATAATCAGTGTTTTTTTTTTTCATCTGGCAGCAGCAAATAGTTTGAGCAGAGAAAACTAGATGCTGTAAAAAGATGTTCTTTTCCAATAATCTCACTTCGTCATCTTCGTGGCGACACATCATCACCACTACCCACCTCGCATGCACATAATCTTACCAACACATGTTATCACATCAAGGTGTTGAAGACATGCTGAAACAGGCATGCTCATTTTACGTTGAATTTGTGGCAGTGCTGAGGGTAAGAGAATTGACTCTCAGGTGTCAGTTGGAAGGAGAGAAGAAAACACACACACACTCACACTCACATGCTCTGGCTGGGAAAAGGTGCACCTGCTACAGTAATGGTCTAATTATGGAGTAGGTGATGAAACGCTCATTGAAAGTCTGGAGTTATCAGCAACACATGCTAACTGTGAAAACCATCAGCTTTTACAGTGTTTTAATGTGTGGCACCTTGCATGCTGAGGATTGTAGGGTAGGATGAATGATGGCTGTGGCAGATTTCTGTAGGGGAGCAGCCAATGTGAGATGCTTGGTGTTACAGCTGGTGTCTCAAAAAAGGTTCATTAAGGCTGTGATTTCTTTATTCACCTTTTGTATCATATACTTTAAGACGAAAGTCAGTTGATGCTGACCCCATAAATGCTGGATCCTCTTACCATACAGTATATGAAATGTAACACGCACATTCCCAGTCTTTACTATGTCGTAATCATGAGAAGTAATTAGCAAGAGACAGACAAGTCCTTGAACCAAAATAAGACCTTTATGAATGACTTTACACATAAAAGATTAAAAAGAAAAAAAACAGCAAAGGCTTTTTTTTATCTATAAAGGTTATTCATTATGTTTTAAAATTTGCTGACGCTTGTCTCGGAACTGAAGATGAAGATTTCTGTGTTACCACCCTAAGAGTAATAATATCCCCATCTCAACTTGGGAAATCTACTGCACCCCAATGTCACCTGCATGAGCCCATTATAGGCTGTGTAGAAATATGCAGGTCTTGTTTCATACAGAACCTTCAACCCCTTCCTCCTCACTTTTCTGTCTACATACAGAAATAAAACCCTGTGTCTGAATGGTTTATAATAACATGCTTTAAGAAGCCTACCCTTAGTGCCCCCATAGGATACGGCCTTGCAGGGTTCCATAATATCATGCTTCTTTCTAATTAAAGGTCAGCTTGGTCAAGTCTCATTGTCGCTCTGACTGGAAAAATCTCCTGAAACATGATGGTTTTTCCAAATGTGATTTAATTTTCCATTTATGCCATCTGTTTTTTTTTATTAAAGCACTGACTTGCGCAAGTTGAAAATGTATGAACTGCCAGATTAATTTACTAATTCAGCACATTTGTGAAAGAAAATAAATCGAAATTTAAAAAAAAGAATTCATAAAATGCTTATACATTAAATGCAAACTTCTAAAATGAAACAGTGGTTTTCTTTATCTAATTTGTGTGGCGCTTTTTTTGAGCTTGTGCATGAATCTCATGCACTTAGAGACTTGACTACTGTAACTAATTTCTTTGGTAATATTTTGCTCATCTCTATCAGTTTACACTTTCCCACTCAAGTTATCATCAAATATACACACATACACTCACACGTATCCGTGCATACAGCCCTCACACACACGCACACACACATATACTTTCCTCCGTCTGGTAGGGAGTCTGGACTGCTCCGACTGACTGCGCCTCACTGCCCTTGTGCAGTGGTGTGCCAGTTGTGCCTTCCCCCATTGCTGTGAATGCCACCATCTGGTGTGCCACGTGGACATCATAATCTCCCCTTAATTACATTAGCAGTGCAATCAGTTACTGCATTACAAGGCCGGGCGAAGAGCTTTTAAATCTTGGAGGAAATCATAAATAATTGCACTAAGTACCCAGCGCCAGATGTGAGTGCCAACTTGGCTGGCATGAGATAAATAGTAACCTCAACAACAGTGTTCACATTTGAATCTGCAAACAGTTTTTGGACAGTATGATCTTTCTGTCCTTTGCTCTCATCCCTGTCCTCGTCCTTTCCTTTTAGATTCGCTCACTTTGTGTCTTAAAGCACACAGAGAGGCTGGGCTCCACTGTATTCAGTCAGCCACCTGTTGCTTTAGAATTTCCCCTCCACTGTGTGACTGATAGCATTCAGGAAACATTTTGTAACAAGGCATCTTACCTCATCACCATTCTGTCCATTACTGCCCCTTTCAGTCAATTTTTCAGCATATAATTTGATGTTTCTCAGGTATCTTGTTTGGCAAGTTGAAATTCTTTATGGATTCTCAGTAGTTGGTTCAGCTGTGTGAATGTATGAGCAGCATAACAAGATATTACACATCATGAGGCACCATCAAGTCTTTTATTCCACTGAGATGAGATTGAGTTGTGTTGCATGGTACTTTTCACGCATCTTCCTGTCAGCCTCTCAGTCCCAAGGGTTGCTTATACTGACACACATCTCGCTCAGTGTATTGCCAGTTATGTGTCGTCCTCCTGCCCACAGGCTACAGGAAGAGTGGTCACCAAAACATGAACTCCTATGACGAACAGGAGGCAGTAAAAACCCTTCCACTACAGTTTGACTTGTCATTTCAGGAGAAGCATCGCTGTTATTAGTGTTCCTAACATCTCCAGTGAGCCAGCATACATAATGCAATGTGATCGTTAATGTTATTATCTGTACCTGTATTTCTCATGCTATATAACATCTCAAAGAATATGCCACAAAAAGCTATATTTCAGTCTACAATGTGGAGCTTTAACTGCAGGTAAACATCATTTAAAGAGAACAATATCTGAGTGAAAAAGTGTTAATGTGTCTATTGCACTTAGGGAACATGGGTAAAAAAGAAAGGAAGCTTTCGAAAATGATATTTATGGTACTCATAAAAATCCAATTTAAGAATGCTGATAAAAGCTTGAAGTTCTCTTTGAAATGACTGGACATAGCTTTACTGCTGCATTGCACTTGTTTTTGGGACCCCTGCCAGGAGTCTGGATATTCAAGTACATTCAGAGTAGTGTAGCTATTATCCTAATGACAGTGTGCAAGCACCACCATATTACCCCATCCTTTAAAAACCTCTTTGGTACCTTGATGAGAGAGTTTAGATTTTTTGCACTGACTTATCAGTAAATCAGTGAAGAACTTTCTGATAATATATTATGTTGAGGATATGGTCAAATATTTGCAACACAAGCTGGCAACGCATGATTGCTTTTTCAATGAAAGATTTGATATTTCAAGATTCAAGATCTGTTTGTGTCCCCCAGATCACACAATGTAAATAAGATATACATTTTATAAAAGGCACCATGACAACCTGTCTCCTTCATGAAGATATTGATAACAACAGAGAAAATGTCCATTTCAATTTGATCACAATCTGGCTTCAAAGTGCAATTTAAATGGATGGCTTTTCTTTTTGTCTAAACAATTTCAGGATAAAAACAGAGCAGAGTGAAGAAAGAGAATTACAGATATTGACTAAATACGACTTATCATTTATCATAATTTCTCTATCCACTTTGTCACGGCTTCAGCATTTAAGGAAGATAGATGATACAAGATGTTGTCCCCTCTTTCGTACTCTCCGTGCTCTGGGAAGTGTGTCCAATTTGGACTTACTTTACCTCTTTGTAATTCAGTTTGTCCATGTTAAGTCACTATTGAGACTATTATGTTTTCCTTGCATGTTTTTCTACATGCTGAGCCACAACATCTGGCATTTGGACCTCTAACCTTTATCATAAAGGATACACTTTATAAGCAGCAATAAATCGTACGGATAACAAATATTTAGAGGGCATCGTGTCAAATTGCTACATGGGTGTTTTAGTTGACTAAGCGGCTGATATATGTTATTCAGGGACTTTCTGAAGGCACAACAATGTCAGAGTGGTGTCATTAAGAAGCAAGGCTCTGAAAGGTGTAGCATTTGCTATGTTGCATCACAGTAGGCTTTATGCTGAGGTGGTTTCCTCTGCAAGGGCAGCCATTAATATCTAAGGAGGAATATTCCCATGGTGAGGCGACTGGTTGAAGAAGGTCCTGCACTTGTGCAGACACGTAAAACATGATGGTTCAGAAAAGTGCTGACTTCCTCATAAGCTCCGCCATCTGCTCCCTAACTAATGTAAAACAGCCATCGTGAAAAAAATGGTAAGAAGCTTATGATCTACTGTCCAATTTTACTTACAAGACCAAGATATTACCATCCAAAAAAATCAACCAATCTCACATATAATGAGAGAGGAAATAAAAAGGAAAGTAAACAAACAACATCAAGAGTTATTAGTTCAATAAGATGTACGGTTTGGATTATCACAACAGTTTGCTTTCATTCCTTTTGTTTCATGGTCTTCATACAGTGATCTTTAAATCTATTACACACGCAGGACTTTGTCACTTAACTCTCTCATGTATTTGGATGTGTTGTTTGCCTCTGTGTTGTGATTTAGAGGGAACATTTTATCAGAGCTAGCCAACAAAGCCTGGTCCACCAGGGAGCCAGGCATTTTATAGGGGTATAAATAATCAATGACACTGAATCTGTAATAGGCTGTAATGCTGTTTGTTAACTCCCCCATTCCATCCCTCCCCCACACAGAATGTCGTGTGTGTTGCTCAAACAATAGAAACGAATTGCCATGGCTAATTGACAAAGCAGGAGAATCTCCTTGTAGCTGCCTCAGTTTATTCCCGTATTTCTTTTATTGCCCATGAACTGTCTTACATCATGCAGTGAGATACTTCTCTGTTTTGTTTCAGCCATAAATCACTTGTGACTGCTTGTTGTATGTTACACATACCACATCTGTTTTCTCACAAGAGGTATACATGGAACAGACAAAGTCTATACTACAATCTATGCTTTACATTGTATTCAGAATACATTATATTCAGATTAAGTTGTTGAAACAATTTGATTATTGTTGAATAATATCAACTGTTGCTTATTCTGAGAATCTATCTGAAATGAATCATTGATCAAATACCAAGTAAAGGGGGCTTTAAAGAGTTGCCAAAATGTTCACTTGTATGAAACATCATAAACCTACAAGACATGTGGAGATTTTGAATAACTGTGGTCAGTCAAATGTGTCTAACGGAGGAGAGCGTAGCTTTGAAATAAGAAATGTCAGAAATACAGATTATTCTAAGTGATTTTTAGTTGCATACGATCGTGTTCTTTTTAACATATTTGAGAAGAGGAGAAAAACACCAAAGTATAACCACCCTCCAACCCCTCCTGCATCCAAGCGTACACCCACAGCCAAACATGATACATATTTTGAGTCTCACCCCTCCCCCAGAAGTCACCCATGAGCCTTTGATTTCCATTATTATTAATATCTGCCTGTTTAATTTTCAGCTCTGTCATAATGTGTCGGCCTAAACTACAAGAGACAATCCCTTATTGATTACTTTCCCAGAAGCCCTGGCGCATGCCCCAGCTGATCACGCCTCTCATGCACAGACATCTCATGCATTTCAGATAATAAGCTGCTGCTCTGGAGTTGAAACAAATTGGATGTGCAGTCAGTCACTGTCCAAGTAAATCATGTTGCAGTCTGTCAGCAGACAAGGCTTGGATTATCATCTTACCCAAGTGAAGCAAAAAAACATAGGAAAAAAAGTTAGGAGAACCTTCTGTGAAGACAGGATGGTATATTTGAGCAAGACTCTTGTTGCAGAGTTAAATATAATGAGCCTACTGATCACCAAATGAGTTCAAATAGAATGTAACTTTGATAATAAAAACTTATCTGAGGCTGTCCCGTAAAAAAAATAAAATTTGAAAATTGTATACATTTTTTTGGATCTATTTTGAAGAAGCTTGAGGTTTGAAATGAGTATAATGTCCATTAATTTTACCATAAGTTGCTCACTTTTGAGTATATTGATAGCCAAGAACTGGCATTTACCATAAACTATAGCAAGTCATTGGTCCCTTAAATTAAAAAGAAAGTACTAATTTGCAAACAAACATGACAACTTAATAAGATGCTAGAAATTTTCTACCAGAATGAAAAAGATCAGCTATGTTATATCTTGTATATTCACCGTATATTAAGGTGTGTTGGCAGACATCTCCATTGCATTACAGAGGTAGCAAACTTTCAATAGCTAATATTAGGCCTTGTGCACGTTCCACTCTACACAGACAAGACATATTGTGCCAAAATCTATGTCCAAAACAATGCTACCATTGTATTCATGTGCTTAGAATTCTGTAACAGGAAGAAAATAAAGCATCCTGTCACCGTGAACTTGGCTGTGTTTTAAATTCAGCACATTTTCAAGCGAAAAAAAAATCAAAAATGGAAGTTTTTGGAGTTGCATGGGAAGGCATGATTAATAATACATCAGGATTATAGAGCACAGACCTTGCTGCACTGACTTTAATAAGTCCATGGAGGGAAAACAAACCCAGACAATAAAAACAACCACATTCACTGCCTGGAAAACATCTGCATTTAAACTCCAATAAATCTGCACAACCCCCCCTCATTGAGTGTTAGTTGGCTAGTTTCTTATTAGAATAAACCCAAATATTACTGATAGCTCTCATATCTTATAAAAATACTATACAAAAGAATGGTTTTATTTGGTAAATACACCTGAGCTACAGTGGTTTGCTGCAAAACCCTGAGAAGTAGAATAATTGGCACCCTAGTGTAAGACTCCCTCTGTTTGGTGCCAGCTGTTTAAAATATGGATGATATTGTTTTCATTGCAGGGCTTTTATTGAGTTCTGCTTGGGCCAGGCAGTATAATCCTCTGACTTTGACCTTTTCTGGCATGTGGAAAAAGTAAATAAACAAGGCACTGATGTATTCCCTCCATTACCAGAGAACCTGAGCAGCAGATTTTCTGTTGATCATATTCAGGAGTCTGGATTCAGAAAGCTGTCTGTTGTAGCCTTAGCAGGAGTGGTGAGATCCCTTTTTTTGTAGAACAGGCAGAGAAATAATGGATGATGGGGAGGAGAAGAAAAATTATTGACAATAGTGATTGGTGTATAGCTTCTTCTCTCCTGTGACAAATTTTCCCAGCTTACCAAACTAAAGGTTGTTGACCATATGATGTTTTACTCAGAGCTTTTATAGTGCAGCTCCTCATTGAGAAAACAATGATATCTACAACAGCCAGATCTATAAGTTAGGTGTTATTTTTAAACGATATCTTTGACACACTGAAAAAGACTACACAAAGATTCCTAAAAGTATGAAACAATGAATGAAGCAAGACAGTGTATGATGTGAGTTTGTGAATTCTCCTCCACTCCAAATGCAGTATGTGGCGCCCTGCACAGTGCGTATACTGTATGTGGCGTCCTACACTAATTACATTATTCCATTCATGACTATCAAGTGTTAACTTTTGCATAAATGCATAGATCAGAAAATTATTAGATTTAAGTCTTTCCAGTCATACACTGTCACCTTAAATCATGCATAAATGTGATAATTACCCACACAAGGCCAAAAGGGCCCATCACTGCCACTTTAAATCCAATGAACGCCATGACCTGATCACTATAATTGACCATCTATCAGGGTCATTGAGGAGCTGAATGTTGTTAACTGACGCTTATAATTCCTCTTGATCAGTGCTAATTATAGAAAGTAGGAGAAACCAATATTTTACACACCCAGAGAGCAGCTGGCAACCATTTCAAAGAGGTAGGACTGAATATTTTAATATAAGTAGGTTTGTAAATTGAAAAATGCATTGTGGTTTAAACTGCGGACAGTGAGAAATTATGTTGTTGGAGGGGTGGGCATTTTTCTGGCATAGACCGAGTCCACTTGTCCCCTTGTCGGGAAGGGTCACTGTAGATCAATACAAAGTTGTTCTGACTGATCACCTTTATCCTATGATGAAACATTTTTATCCTGATAGCAGTGGTGTACTGATGACAGTGTCCCCGTCTATGAATCACAAGGGATCATTGAAAGGTTTGACTAGCATGAAATATAGCATGAATACTATGATCATAATCTTCTCAACCCAAGTTACGCCTATGTTTAACTGATGTGTTAGCTTACTCCAACACAAAATCTGTTTCAGAGGAATGGTCCTCCATCTCTCAAGCTGAGTTCCAAAGACCTGTAAATTCAGTGCCAAGATTAATTAAAGCTCATCTTGCAGCAAACTGTGGCTTAACACATAAAATACCCACAATTGTATGTAAAACTTACTCTAAAAATTATTTGAATAAATACTTCAAATTCAATGTTTTGCACAAGTTTTACTAAACACTATAAAGTTGGGAGTGCACCAATGTGAGCTCCAGCTCCAGCATTTGACTGCTTTAGTGCAGTTTTATATGGCAATTTACAAAAATTAAGCCACAAATGTGTTATATTTTAATATGGTTAAGTTTGTGTTATACATAAAGGCATATTAAATTAGAAAGGATTTTGATTTACTCAAGGGAGAATGGCCATCTGTTCACAAAATTAATTTAGTCTTGTAATTTCTGTGGTATATGAGGTGCACTTAGCGGTCAGTTTTTACACAGATGTCACATATATGTATGACCTGTAAGGAGATTTTAAATAAGCCTAAATATGCAAAAATTGTAGAAGCATATTGCAACCTTTTTAGCAGTTCACATCAAAAAATTACTACAACGTCTGCCAGAATTTGCACCCCATTTCTTTTTGTCTGGGATTCTAGCTGCACTGTTCACTGGGGCAAGTCATTGAGAAAATGCACAATTTATTGAAATTTTATGGAAAGACTCTTACTCCCTCTCACCACCGCACAATTACGTAAAAGCCATCTAGTCCTTGTGTAATCCATTTTATAGTAATTCATTTATGACTTTGGTCACAGAGGGAATGTCTCTCCTGCCACTAACACCCTACAACATGTGTGGATGGCACAAGGAAGAAATCCACAATACACTCAAGGGTACAGCTTACATCAAGAAATTCTTTTTTTTTTCTTCATGAGCACTTCATAAAATATTTAATTATGCTTTTAGAACAGACTTGTTTCATTACAAAGTTGTACGTTTTACTGCCGTGTACAGAAATGACAGAACTGAGGATCATTTTTGAGTATTTCAGAATTTTTCTCCTTGATGGAAAACAGGCTGTTCGGACAGTTAATTTCAAGGAAGGAGAGAATTAAGAGATGGCCAAACTAAAAAGAAGAGAGAAATGGTGCTACAGACACAGGGGTAAAAGGAAAATGAGACAAAGATACCAAGTGAGTGGTTGAAAGCCTGCTATAGTCTCTCCTGAGGTGAGTATGATGATTGCACCCACATTCCACTGCAGAGCTAAAACCCTTGGAGGCTTTCGGAATGTGAAAACCTACTTCTTCTCTCTTTATAGTACAACACTTAGGCAGCGGACCACTTTTTTTCCCCACCCTGAACATTGCTCACATCGCTGCTCCCTGAAGCTTGAAAGCACAACATTTCTCAGCCAGTAACTCCCACTGGGACCAAAGCCTGGAGATGGAAATGCAAAGGATAAGTTTTATTGGACAGTTGCAGACAAATAAATCTAAATATGTATTTTGGTCATGTTTGTGTGCTGACTGCATCCTGAGGGAGTTGAAATGATTATATGACATAAATAACAGCGCTGTAGCATGGTATTAGGTCACATGTTTACATACCAGGACCTAAGGTCAGGGAAGAAAATAATGCAAAGACTATTTCTCCTCTTTGAAAGTAAACATTGTTTGGTAGCATACATACATGATGTCTGGAGCCATGCTTTCTTGTGTGCATAGACTATTAATGAGAGATGGAAACTTACAGTCAAGTACAATATACACGCTTAAGTTGAGAAAATTCATAGTGCTATTGAAGCCTGCCAGCGAGGCACCTCTCAACCTGTCCAGCATGGGGGGGGGTGACGGTGACACTGGGTCTCACTGAATGAAATGGTTTAGGCTCAGTGGTCTGCGTGAGGGAAAGTCAATGGGAGGTGTCAATGAGAGGGCAGGCGGGGACTCCTGCAATCACATGTCTTGTGATTGACATGGCCTAACCTCTTGGGCTGTGCGTGATGTCAGTATAGAGCAGACCAGTAATACCGTCTCAGCCCAAGCTTCACAGTGAGTTATGGACGAGGACTGTAGGTTACAAGAACCAATATGTATCTCTTTCACTACGTAGTTTTACAGGTCAATCCTGGGCTCTCATTTGAATTGTGTACATTTGATTTTATATGTTGTTTTATGTAATATCACGAAAATGTAAAGATAAAAAAAAGTGGTTAAAAGAGCAAAGTAAGAAGTAAAAAAGTTAGTTTGTAATGTGAGTGACAGTGCAACAATATATGTTCCAATATATCTTTCCTGGCCTACCTTAGACTACTCATCTCTCAGCAGACTTACATCATTACTTATCAATTAGTATTGGCGTGTCAATTTAGACTCACTATCTCCTTCAGCCAACTTTTTGTTGAGGTTGACTAAAACTGTCATATGAATTGCCATTACAAGCTTTAAACAATAGGCTACATGATCTAGTAATATGAAATAGTATCAGTAATAGCTTTACTGTAAATTAAAGCTCTTAAAATCTTGTGTAGCATTATTTGTTAAGTGCTTTGGACTTAAAGACATTTGACACCTCTCATCTCATTGGGCTGCGTACATAAATTATGTAAGCTATGCTCTGAACAATATGTTTTAATTCAACTTCAGTTTGTAATGTAACTGATTTTGAAATTAATTTCTATTTTCTGCCTCCTAAGACAAGGAAACTGCTGCTCTATAAAACAGTGTATTTTCTCTCACACAGTGTATTTGAAGGCAGAGCAAACTTGGGAAATAAAAGTGGCAACCTATGGCAAACTGCACTTCAGAGAATTCAGCCCCTTTTTCTCTCTGTCATGTGACAAGTGAGCCGTACAACTTTTCAGAATTATATATCCGTGTGTCTAATTATTTCTTTTCACGTCTATACAATGAAAGACTGCATGCTTTTCTCTTCCTGGGGCCGGGACAGCAGGAGGACTGCCCTCCAAAATATTCTCTCTCATGCCTTTGACACACACGTCTGTCTGCATGTCAGCATAGCAACTTTCCCGACGTCTTTGGTTTTAATGAAAGAGATCTGGGGGCTACAAATGCAATAGGTGCCGTGATGACACATTTCAGTTCCTATTGTGCAAATAGAATTGCTCAGACTTTCTTTTAATCTTTCTTATTCACTGATCCATAGTTCATACAACAATGAAGATGTCAGAGAAATGCCCTTCAAAACAAGGCATACGCACAGGCTCTATTGTGATGAAGATTTAGTTCAGAAAAAGACTTGGTCAGAATTGTAATGGGCAGAACCCTAACAAGAACAATTTTGAAACTTTTCATTTGAAATAATTCCTTTCTGATATACTTAATAGTGAAAATGTTGTATGTTGGGTATTTTTTTTCATTTCTCTGAAGTGAATTATTTTTCTTCTATCGAAAAATGGCTGTAACGAAATGCTTTTGCTGCAGTGCGGTCACAAGGGGGTAGCATTGACACAGTTGTTTAAGCCCTTTAGTAGGCAGCCCAGCAGCAGGACAAACTGCCTTTGATGTAATTGAGGTCTTAGACCTCTTAGAAAAGCATATATTGGTTTGTATGTGGAAATGTTCAAGGAACAATGGATTTCCATAAATGGATGTAAAATCGTATTTGGAGCATCCCTGGCATGCTAACCATTCTCTAAACAATAACAAAAAGGACTCCTTCAGGATGGGATGGGTAATTCCAAGGCACTTACTGCCTTGAAATGTAATGGAATGTAGCATTAGGATTAAATGTGTGACTAAAAGATACAGACTTGACTAGTTTTACCTGGGTGATTCATTCAAATAAATCTGCAGATATTCTCATCCCTGCACAGCACAACCATACATCCTAATAGAAGTCAACAAGCAGCATATAAGTAAATGTTTTTCTTTTTGTCTCGCTTTTGAAGGAATGATTAAAAGCTGATTTCTTTATTCAGATTTTAGAAACACAAATACAGTCATCTTTCCACCTTATAGCAGGAGGCAGGTGAATTATGACCTCCAGATTAACCTGTTAATTATCAATCATTCCACAGCCACACTACTACTCCCCTAACTAACATTTTTGTCCATCCATCTTATCATCCAAAGTAATACTTAAGAGTACGACTCTGGCAGGCCCTCATAAATAAAGCTAGCCTATTTACATATTCAGTTTATCATAGATATTGCATACTCTGTACATAAAAATTCAAATGCAGACTTTATGAAATATGATCATGCAGCAAATGTGAGAAAACACAGAGCACAACCTATTCATATACAGAGGGGATTTAGTGCAAGTGATTAATAAAGGATGAAATAGACATCAGACAGAATTGAACTATTTTTGTTTTTATGGCTTATTCACAAAATTATGTTAAGTGAAAGCATCCTTATTTCTAAGCAATTCAGCAGCCATGACTAAATTTGTTATATGACAGTCTTTAGATGAGGGATACAGAAGGAGTTGTGTTCCATGAAGTCAGCACTATATGCAGACTCTGTCTAATTCAGCAGAATATAAAGACATGTATAACACAACTGACTTTTTCTGTAGTAGCCATTCTCTGTTCTGAGTTTGGCTTAACACAGACACCAGTGTAGGTAAAACTGATAACTCAAATAAACCTCTAGAATAACAGTTTTATGGATTCAAGTAAACACACTTACATTGTTTTGCGATGATGATTTTGCTTCACATTCTAAAGATATCTTGAAATATTGGTACAGATCTATTGACTGATCAGCATGCATTCAAGCACAACATGATTTGTGTGTGTGTGTGAAATAAAAATGTTGGAAATAAATCCTTATTTTCTCAGAAGAAACTAAATATGTGTTGTCGATTATTTACATTATACATTTATTTTAAAAAAGAGAATAGGGTGTTTGGTTTGTACTTAAAACAGCTGAGTGGAATAATGGAATAATGGAATAAATGGAATAAATGGAATAATAAAGAAGCAAATACTGTGCAGTAAATGTCTGATCTCTTCTCATGAACTAGTTAACCCGAAAGAATATGATCTACAAATGTGTTTCAGCAAAAGCAAATTACCTGGGTTTTGTGGAGGGGAACTAATCTCTCCAAGCATGACACTGGACAGGAAAGGCCTCTTACTGTTATTATGATGTGTCGGCTTGTGTTAGATGGAGGGCCTTGATGGCCGCATCACAAAGGAGCATCGAAGCCCCTCTACCATGACAGCGCTGTGATGGATGCACGGGTGGTGGAGGCGCAGTGAAGATGGAGGTTAGAAAGCTGGAGATGAGGAGAAGAAGAAGGGTGATATGAGGTGCAGATGGGGGTTATATACAATGGTAAATACCTACAAATGCAATGCATTAGCATTAGGCGCAGAACCTGAGATAACATTAGCATGCACGATAAGGCTTTTCATTGGACAGGCTATCTCTGAAACAAAATAAGGGTCCTGAGTGGTGAATTTCCAAGCTTTTTCTTGTGACCTGTGATGGCCTGTGATTAAATGGTATATAGTCTAGATTCCTGGCATTACGGTATTAAAATTACAACAGCAATGTCATACATGTTCAAGGTGTTTTCTACAAACACAATAAAATGACATTAAGTAGTAGCATGTTTACATGTTCTCCAATAAAGTACTGTAAATATATTTCAGCTCAAACATGTAAACTAACGTAACGCCATTTTGTTCACCTGTTAGATGCATCTCTAGCTAAAACTTGATTAATTTGTTTTTCATAATGTTTTATTTACCTTCAGAGCTAAGAATTTTCTCAAAAAACACAAAAGGAACATTTCATGTTTTAGTTTCTCTCCACATTATGTATTATAATTAATATATATATATCACCCCAGAGCAACTCCATAAGATGCACTGATTGCTAAATCATTACTATTTCATATATTTGCTTTTTTATGCCATAACATTTAAAAGTAGCATGGTCAAGAATATGCTGTTGCAGTAGCAACAGTTGGTGTAGTGTAGTTGGTGTATCGCAATGTTTGTTTTTTCCATCAATAAGAGTGCTCACAGCTGGGGGTGTACACAGTATCCATGCTAAAATATTAATAGTCAGTTTTCTCCCATGTCAGCAGCTTGTAATTTGATTTCTGGTTTAAGAATGTTGTTTTGGGTGGCAGATATCCCCGTGAACACAGGTCTTCGCCTCATCTTGCTCCTTTGGGCTCCCAGGAGACAATGGCTTGGGGAAAATGTTGTAGAGAGATGATGCTCCTCCTTGGCCTGGTAAAGATTGGGGGTGCCAACGCACAGCGGGACAGGTGTTCTGAGCTGCACACAAGGGAGTCTCACCAGGCTGCAGTGCCTGGCCCACATCCATCTCTGTACCTGGGGAGATAAATGGAAAAATGTGACCTGAACAGTCCAACAGCACAGCCATGGCAGGAACGTGTTCTAACAATGGGGAGTAGGGGAGGGTTCCCCATATCATTACTAAAATTGAGGCACACACTGCAATTAATTTCCGGCCTAAATGAATGTCTGCTGCTTGCAGCTACCTCTCTGCAGCAACATACATAGATTAATAATCCAGAACAGAAAGATAGTCTTACTTGGTTCCATAATGATATAAAATGGGTTTCAATGCATATTTCATTTCTTGATCAACATTTTTTTGTCACCTTGAAAAACCTACTTTTTCAGCTTTTATTGTATAAAATGGTGTGATCTTTCGACTGCCCTTTGTCTTGGAAGAAAAATTAATTCTCATTTGCATTACCACGTCTAAATGTCAGCCACCGATATTTTGTTAGACATTAGTAAAGCTGGCAGCGAGAGGCGCTGGATAATTGCACTCAGCCTAGCAGAGGGATTTACATAATTTCAGATAGCAATTAAAGAATCCTTGGGAATTTTCTTTCTGGCCTCTCTCTCCAGCTCACTTCTACAACAGTACAAAGGAGGCATTCGTTTACATTAAGCACCATGCTCCTTGCTGTTCATTTGCATGAAATTAAAGGTTTTCATGATCCTGAACAGCGGGGTAACATTTAAAATGCTGTTTTAAAGCCTTCACCTTGGAATAATGAAACACTTAGACTTTTTTAGAAGGCAGTGGGAGTTCACTTACTGCCTGTCCACAGCTAAACTTTCTCAGTTTCCATTCACTCATACAATACGGCTCAATAATGCTTTTAATTAATTAAAAACATAACTTTTTCTTCACTTTTCAAGGTCCCCTTTCTCTTTTGTCTGTCGTGACTCGTGACCATCATCTCGACTCAGCTCTCACAAGTTCTTTAAATGTATGTTTAAAGAAAAAATTATCTGAAAGAATGCAAATGCCTCCATCAAAATTTGCTTTCTAACTTGGAATAACAACTAAATTAAACTAAAATCTACTTCCCGGCTAATTTGCAGGATAAACAGACATGGATGTTTGCCAGTGCTGCAAAGACAAAACATTGCATGTACAGTATCTTTAATTAGGTCCCAGTGGGTCCACTGTGTTATCTGCCATGCTGATGAGACTAAACAATAACTTGTTTTTGCCCTGACTCTGATATATGCATTCGTGTGTGGTGGCAAGAGTGCAAAATTAGAATAGAGGTACTTATATTTTATATTCCAGTGTTGTTAAGGGCATGATGAACCCTGCATGCCTTACTGGCATAGCCCACATTACACATTTGATATGGGTATGGATTATCAGAATCAGTGAACCTAACTCTTCTCCTGGGAGGAATGAGCCTCAGATGTCCAATGTGCATAATGTTACTTTACTTAACAGTACAGCGGGTTTACCAGCTCTCTTTTGTGTTTAATCAAAATGCTTCCCAATAAAAAAAGATATGCTGTCATGACCAAAAAAAAAAAAAAAAAAGCCTGATGAATAGTAGACAATAAAGCTTTGTCACAGTGCTTGAAAATAAATACAAAGACTAATCAGAACAATACCCTTCACCCTTCTTTCTTGATTCCCCTTCCATCCTTAAAGGCATCACAAAACATTTTCACACTAGTCGTCCCACCGCTGTGAAATAAATTGTGACAGTAACTCAATATGAAGTGAAATAGCTGAGAAAGCCTTGAGTTCACTTGCGCTGACAGTGCTGTTTAATTCCATCTCGTGCCAGCCTGACATTTCTGCTGCCACTAAATATTAAACATGTGTACCCGTTTCATTTGCATCTGGTAATGAGGTGGGAGACAGCGCCCAACTGGTCAAGCCTCTCTTTCAGGGTAGTGCGTCTGTGCTGCCTCCAACACACTCACATGGACAAGGGTAAAGCAAAAGAAATATTTAGAGGAATGGGTTTGAGACAGAATGGAATAGGAAATAAAGAGTAGGCAGGTACGGGGGGGAGAATACAGCACCCCTCTAAGTATGATTTAGATATTATTCAATGTGTGTGAATCTAAATCTGTTTATACAGGGACTTTAGTGAAACATCTTTCTTATGAAGACACATCATTAGATTTTAAGATAAAAAGTGTTACTGTTAGGCAAAAAACAGTTATGGTTAACATTAAAGTAATTCTCCAAGGATTTAATATGCTTTGAAGTCTTTTGTGTCTGTACTCTCCAGAATCCAGAAACCAGTCTGAAATGACCCAGCGCTCAAGCAGTGCCTACTCCAGATGACATTTCTCCCTGAATCTTTTAAGATGCATTCCTTGCTGCAAAATGCATTAGTGGGGAGAGGAGAAACAGAAGCACGAGAGGAGAGGGTTAAATGTGATTCCTCTAAATGTCATCACATCTTCATAATGCAATATATATTCATGATCTGGCAGTCCAGGAGGGCAGACATCACATTTGTGTTCGGTAATTCAAATGTTTTAGCCGAATGTTGCTTCACCATACAATTCTGGGCAGTTATTTCAAACCAGGATATGTCTCACTTTTTTAAAGCTTTGTATATTTGCATAGGCTGGTGCCATCTTTGTGTGATGTGGATGTTATTGAAAAGGTGACCGGATGCTAACAATATACACAAGTTAGGTCTACATTTGCCATTTAGAATCTGTTTATCTCAGAAAACTAGCAGCAGAATCAGAAGTATTCCACTTTTCCGATGTTTCAATAAATGGCTTTGATTTTCTAGTCAAAATGTTGAGCCTTTCTCATGTAAAGAGTAAAAGATCAAAGGTCAAAGTTCAGAACAAAGAGAATTCTCTACCATGGATGGAACTTTTTGCTTCTGGAGCCTATCCCAGCTGTCACTGGGTAACAGGCAGGGTACACCCTGAACTGGTCACCAGTTCATTGCAAGGCTTCACAGAGACAACACCATACATGCTCACACTCACTCATAGGGTCAAATTAGAATCACCAGTTGTGTTTTTGGATGGTGGGAGGAAGTACCTAGAGAAAACCCACATATGAATGGGGAGAACATGTACATTCCACACAGAAAGGCCCCAGCCAAGATTCGAACCAGGAGGCAACGGTGCAAACCAGCACACCACCATTTATTTTACATAAAACGTTTTCCTATCCTAACACAATGCAGCACATTACATAGTCTGTTACTTCAGATATGGTGTGTAAGTATCAAGCAGGCTTTTGTTTGTTACTCATAACTGTGACTAAATGTTGTATAATTATGAAATACCACTGCATTCATGTTGTGTCTTAAAGGCATCAGCTGCTGTCAAGACCTACCCACTATTGAATCCTCTATATCGTCAACACTATATAGTAAGTGAGTGTTGTAGTGAATGAGTGGATGGTTCAAACACAGCATAAGAATGAGTTACTGCTTTGCATTCCACAATCTTTTGCTAGTCAGATCAGGTCCTTTCTCCAAGGAGGCATTAAAGAGATAGACGCTTTCAAAGCAGACCATAGATGCAATGGCAATCCCCACAAAGTCAACAAGCTAAAAAAAAAAGGATGATTTTCTTTATTTTTGTGAAATAAATTTATCATCTTAGTGTGGCTCAAACTCATATGCCTGAGTCTCCCAGATGTTTCCTCCTAATATCATTTTGTGGTTTTAAAGAAGACTTTGAAAGAGCTCAGCACAAGTGTTGGGTATTGTGTTTGGTATAGCAGTATTTTCATGTACTTTAAAACCTGTCTGAAGGGAACGCTACAGCCCTAACAGCAACTAGACAATTATCACATTGTCTTCATGAGGATCTAATGTGAATTATTCCTTTTTGTTTATCAGATATACATTGTGTAAACCTGCTTAGCACATAACGGTAGAGGATGGATTTAGCAACAAAGTTAGTTGTTGCAGCTTAATATTAATATGCCAGTGTTGCATTCACAGCCTGTTTCTGCTGCTCCCTTGCGGCAAAAAACCCCCAAAACATTTTAAAGTTTTATTGGGAAGGGACAAAAATACCTTAAAATTGTTGGAAAATATTTTTGAGTAAATGCTCTTGTCATCTGCCATTACCACAAATCAGTACGATGAAAAATGTATTTACCTATACACATTTTTTTTGTCTTTTACTAATTTTACATTCAAACAAGCTACTAAATACATTTGTTTTTATTGTTTGTATGCAATACTGTTCCTGCACTGTACTGGTCACTGTTTTGGATAGAAAAGCCAGTTTTTCAGATGCTGTTGAAATGAAAGCACAATATTCTCTTTCCTCTGTCAGACTCTCATGACGGCATACAGTCATAACCACTTTGAATAGAAATCAACATTGTATGAGTATGAGGATACTTCACATATTAATTTTAGATGTATGACTTCTTAGGCATGGATGTACCTTTTTTTGCTGCTATAGTGGGGAAAGGAGATGTATTCCTGTCATTGCTCTTACCTCTCTGCAACAGTTAAAGTTAAAATACACTGTGCCTCTCTATGAGGGCTTGTATTGCTTTCATAATATATATCAGATATGTCACAAGAGCCTTGATCAAAACCAAAGCTGACTGTCACGGAGAAACAGGCAAACATCAAAGAGCTTACAGTAGAAAGGCAGAGGTGGTTGAAGTTAGATACATGTGAGTGTGTGTGTATGTGTGAGTGTGTGGAGGGAAGGAGGCGGGGGCTTCCCACTTCTTGTTAATTCTCTCATAAGAGCTGTTAAGCCCACTCAGCAGTCATAGAGAATTGCGTCCACTCGCGGTCCTCCGGTGGGACTGCGTGTCCTGAGGTTTACTGTTGCTAGCTTGTCATGTCCACGTCAACAGCACTTATCGCCTTCTGTCTGAGCGCTAAGACATTTCCCAGGCATTTAGCTGCCTGTTTGTCTTCTCTTGATTTCCCCTCCAAATCTGTCACATATAGTCTTCACCTGACACCTCACAGAGTGTTCTTCTCTCAAACACTGTCAAAACAGGGAGATCCAACAGGAAGAGATAGCAGCAGGGAACCACAGATTGCCAAATGTTATACACTGATCAGGCGCGGAAAATAATGACCTGTGTAGGCAAACCAGCCTGGACTCGTTTACTTGATCAACATGCTGTCTGCTATCCAAATAAGAGAGAATGAACAGTTTGTGTTCACAGTTTTAGTTTTACAGCTCTTTTGCACTCTGAAATATCAAGTGCTGCTTTATGCTACTCTCACATTGTCTCTAAATCAATAACACTGAGTCCAGAGTTTTCACATCACCAAGACTTTTTTCTTACTTCTTGGAGTAAAAATCACTGGCACGAAAACAATGCACTTCACAGCGAGGGCCTGGCATACAATCAAACACTTCTTTTTGGTGCATTTTTCTTTTCTTGCCTTTCTGCCCTGGCGAAAACTCTTCCATTATTTCCATAAGCTCTTGTTTTTAATACATTATTGATCTTAAGGTTGAACTATGGGCCATCGCATTACCAGGATTCTAAAGCCCATCGTGGCATGACACTCATGTACTTGTGAAAAATTATACCAATTATGAAATCAGCCAACAACTACCTCAAAAAACAATCAATTGTCACATTGGAAAGCATTTTTTCCCCACAAAGATATTGGCTTTGCGGTTACACAGAAGGAGTGGGTGTTGGATGTTTAATGACTTCCAAATACTGATTTCTCTCTTTTTTTCAAACAGTTAGCACTATTCACTATAAGATGCTTCTGCACTAATGCTAATCTTTGACTATGTCATGTGCTCTGTTGAGCAACTGTGGGCTGGTAAGACATTAGCATTTGCCTTTGATTATTCCTTTTGAGTACCAAAGGTTTAGCACCACTGTGAGCGCCTAAAATCTATGAATTATGATGAAAATAATACATACCAGTGAATTAGGACAGGGTATATTCATTTAAATTCTGCAAATGCCACAAAGGTAGTTGAGAAGAGAAAGCCATTTCTAGAGGTTCTAAAGTGGTGGGGGCCGGGCGCTGAGTGCTGGCGGGGTCAAGTGCAAGCTGTGTCTTAGACAGTGGCTGCCTGCTTGTGTTTCCATATCACAACATTCAATCATGCAGTGCCCTCATGCAGAAACCTTTAACTCAATGCTCATAAATGCAGGGAAGCAAAGGATACTGTCTCCTCTGGCACCAGTAACCTCTGCACTTATTTTTGCTGTGGTCAGTGCATACTTGTTATTGTTTTGTCCCTATGCATCCGGAAAAAGATGTATACTCTATGTTTACTCTATTCGGAATCATCAGGCAACCTTTACTACTTGTGGAGAACTAGATGAAAAACTATAATTAAAGTCACCTTTATTGTTTCCAATCTAAATCATCGGTGTGACATCTACAGTAAATGACATTTTAATGAAAATTTTAGACAGGTTATTTTGAGTTGTTTCCTAAAAAATGCAGAGGTTGAGCTCTGGTGAATTGCAAGTGTCTTTTCGAGGGTGGGTGGCCTGACGGGCGAACAAAATCTGAGCCAAATAAATGAAGTGGGGATGGTAATACAGTGTGTTATAGCAGCGAGGGAGAGTGACAAGCCCGTTCCTCCCATGAAGCAGCTGAGCTGGCATTAAACAGACAAGACATCCCGATCAGTCAGTTATCAGCCCAGGAATAATGAAGGAACAGGCCGGCAGACCACAACGAGTCACCCTAGTCAGCCAAGTGGAGAATTTAATTTCGTGCAGGTTTCTTTGCAGCCAAGCATTTCCCCATCGGAGGTCCACTGGTGCTTGGGTGAGTGCGGGCAGCTCAATGCGCCCGACACAGAGTCTCTCTGGCACTGACAGAGATGTGCGGTGATGGATTTCAGAGTGGCTGGGGGAAGAGGGTGGACTCAAGTTTGGGTAGGGTTGTTAAAGAGGAGAGAGCGATGATAAGGTGACTTCAGAGAAAAGTAAGAAGGCGATCACTCGTGTTCCTCATTTTCCAAGTCACGGGTGTATTATTACATCAAAGAAAGTGAAATGAGAAATGGGTCCTGTCTGACCCAAAGATATGTAGGAAGGTAATAATATTGTCTGTGCTTAATGTTACCTTTGCTTAACCATCAGCCACTAACACGGCCACTTTGCCTCTAGATTTAAATATCAGAAAAGATCACTGTCTCCAATCAGAAATGAAAAAATCTTTACATGTTTTGCTTCAGTTCAAATATTTTATTTGCATGTTTTGTAAGAAAAAAATATTTAGGTGAAAGCCCTTCAGCAGAAATGGATTGCATGTTGACCATGTTTCTTTTTCTTACTCAACATCTTCAGCACCTGAGAATGAACTGCCCTGAAGTCATAACACTTTGTCACATCTTTGCATATTTTTTTTGTGATTTGTAAGGTCTGTACATCAGTACAGCCTTGCAGGTATCTTTAACTGGCAACAACAAAGATGGCATACTATATTTATGCAGTATATGCAGTATGTACATATGCTGAGGAAATCTGAATTTAATAAGGAAAAATATCTTGACTGTGCTTCCATTTCTTTCCATTGTAAAGGATACTTGAAACCTAATCCAGCAGTCCTCAAAGTGGGGTCTGGGGGCCCTCATGTGTCCTTTAGAGATTCCAGTGGGAATTAACTAGGGAGTTTGCCCACAGAGATAATTTATAAGAATAACTATTCTGTTTATAGGTTTTACACTCTTTACTGTTATCTGGTCATATAGAGCAGACCATATGCATTCTATGAGTATCAGCCATAACATTTTGACCATCTGTCTAAAATAAAGTAGATCCTCCACATAATGCCAAAATAGTTCTGATCATTTAAGATGTGGACAAAGAACCTCTGAGGGTGTCCTGGAGTATCTGGTATCAGTGCATTAGCAAAAGATCCTTTGGACCCTGTGGGTTGTTGGGTGGCCCCTCCATGGATTGGGTTTGCTTCTCACGGATGTCATCAGATCCCATTATATTGGTATGCCGGGAGTTTGGAGGCTAGGCGAACATCTCATTTTTTAACCTTTTCTACGCTGTTTTTGAGGGTCCCGCTGCTGCCATACTGGGGAAGTATCGTGGCATCCATATTGCCAGGATGCAGGTTTTCACACTGTAACAAGATCAGCACCGTTACTCTCTTTACATATTAGTTGTGTCTGATCAGTGCAAAACACTGAGCTATTCTACTTGCAGTAATATGGATTTAATTGAGGCTACAAATTGATTGAGATATTTAAGATTATGAAATGGAAGTCAATCTTGACACTTGACATTTTTTTTGTTTAGTAAGTGTTTGCTTTTACCATCTCTATTGTATATAATAAAACCACTTATACAGGGGTTACTGTGTTTACAGGTTCCATAAAACCAAATTTGAATATTTGTTTAAGTCCTTGTCAGTCAAATCACACAAATTAAAACCATCACTGCAAAAGTGATTTATCATTATCTGATTTTTATAGTGCAACAATCAAGAGGTAGTACTTTCAAAATTTTCTCTGCTTTGAGGGGTGTGTGGTCTGAAAGATGTGAGAAGTTTTTGTCTCAGTATGTCAGAAACCTTAAAGAAGAAATCAGAAAATAGATTTTTCAAAATATATAATTTTGCTATAATACAGCACTTTGAAATGTGTTAGTATTCAATAATGGTCATATCACATGGTTTGAACTATCATGTATACTTCAATTGAAAGAAAGAAAGAAAGAAAGAAAGAAAGAAAGAAAGAAAGAAAGAAAGAAAGAAAGAAAGAAAGAAAGAAAGAAAGAAAGAAAGAAAGAAAGAAAGAAAGAAAGAAAGAAAGAAAAAAGGAACCCCCACTATTTATAACAGTGGTGTGAGTTCAGTTGTTCAAAGTGTTTATTTTCCTTTTGTCTCACAATGTGGGACTTACATGTCTTATACAGCGCTCCTCTTTTTCATGTATCTACATAACTTTAAATGAAAGCTGCCCTAAAGCACCGTTCCCAGAATACCAAGTGAGATTCCAAAAGTGAAGGAACAGTGACAACATTTATGGTGACACTGGTGGCCCAAAGCCATACTGTAGCGCCTGCCAGCTGTGCCAGATAACTGTCACTTAATCTCACCCTTATCTCACTTTCTTACCTTACTGTATATCATTTCCATCCGTTCACAGGCAACTTTTGATTGAGATGTCATGCAAATGTTCGTTTAATCTCATTCTACAGACCTGAAACATTAGCATGTACCTATCTCAGGTTTTACATTGCAGAGGAGAAATTCAGTTCTGGATCTTCCTTTACAGTCTTTGAAATAGTGTAAGAGGCTTTGTTTCCAATGTTTGATCATGTGGACTTTCGATCTTCCTGATGTCGGTGAAAATATCTTCTTAGACAACAGCAAATTCTTTCATAAATGATTCCATAATCTGGGATCGTGCTTGGCTTTAGAAAAAGACTATGACGAACATTATCACCTCTTTCACACATTCAACAATTCATCACACTGTGTGGATAAGGGGATTGTCCTGACAAATATTGATCCTATCACAGCAAAATATCACAGGATTAAGGAAGTTAGTCGTATTTGTTCTATTAGTAGTTATCAGATTTCTTTTTTTGTACTTGTGAAACAGTTCTAATGTTTGAAAGGGCCTTCTGTGCTGTGAATGTGCTGCTGCCAGCCCTGAGTCACAGCCAAGAATTTGTGGACAACCTGTTTTTATAAATTGTTGTGTACAGTATGTGCATTTAAAAGTCTGAACTAAAATGTGTTTTCTTATTGGTAATTGTATACTTTTGTTGCAAGTGAATTGGCACCAACAGTGACCACTCATTTGGAAGCAAACCAACTGCCTGTGGCTGTAAAGACCTGCCCAGGGTTCAGGTTCTTAAAGCGGAAATAATTGCAGAGGTGCACGCTCCATTAAAAGCAACTATTTAATACAATAATCATTCAATTAAAAATCCCTTGTAGCAGCTGCCGTGGTTGATTTGGATCAAAGGAACATGTTATTTGCAGTACAAGGGAAATGGTTAGAGCCAGGTCTCGCTAAGGACAAATTCTTAAATGTATCTAAAAAATGTATTCATAATGATCCTTTGCTTTAATCCTTGCTCAGAGTTGTTTGTTGTCATTTTCTTGTCTCTGCTGCATGACCAATGACTCTCCACTCACTCCACTCAAGATTAACAGCAGTAGACTACAGGCTAGAATTTAAAATGAAAAACATCTCAGCTCAGGAAACTGGACGTTCTGGAATGGTTACTAAAAAGTTCTCTACAGGATTCAAACAATGCTCTCTCAGATGTTAGAACAATTTACAACCCTTTCTACCCCTTAATAGATGCTTGTTTGTTGATTGAATGAGGCGAACAGCATAAAGAAGTGTTTCTGTCCAGCTTTGAGACTTCTTTACATTTTAAAATGTTTTAAATATTTATTCTGACTTCGTTAGCTCTACTAATATACAAGTTATTTTTGGCACAATTGGCTTTTATTTCATGTTGTTTGACAGGAAATGGGCACAGAGAGATGAAGGATGACATGCAGCAAAGTGTGGGACTCGAATCCAGGGTCAGCTGCAGCAAGGGACTGTAGCCTTTGTACATGGGGAACCTGCTCAACCGCAAAAACATTTGAATTTTTCACTTTTCACCCATATATATATATGCGTTTTCCTTTTAGTTATTTTAGATTCTCAGTCATCCAGGTCATGGTAGTCCTACATGCTCAAACAGAAGCTAACTGGACTGTTTTTCTTGGTTCTGAAAGATGTTTCTTCTCTTGTGCAAAAAGCTTCAAAATGTGAATGTCAAAACAACAGCTTAGAAGCCTGAAACTCCCCATGAGTTGTTTAGAACTAAAGAAGCATTTTAGATGAGAGGTGAAACATCTTCAAAATCGAAGAAAATCCAGTTGCCTTCAAGCATGTAGGATCCTCTTTTGTGCCTGGCAGCTATTGTAACCAGAGCAACTTGTTCTGGGTAAATGTTTGGCCAAATGCTGTCAACAGTCATGACATATGCCAGCAAACAAACAGCTAAACAACATCATGTATTTGTGTATTTGTTTCAGTCTTATCTTTTCAAAGTGGACTGTATTATTTAGCTTTTGAATGCACATAAAATCTTTGCATGAATATGGACTACTTGAAACAGGGCGATTAATACAAAAAAATAGGTTTGGAAGCCAAAAGGAGCAGTTTTACGCTTACTAACCAAATGGCCTTTCAAATCGGAAGCACCAGACATTACCCTGCTGGTTTGCATGCAAGCCCATTCTTCATTATGGAGAGATGGCTTTGTGTTTTTATCTTGTTGGGTGCCTTTTGAGCAAAGGAGCACATTACATCAAGTCTTTGTTTTATTGTGTTCAGCAAATTAATAAATGGGGAGCACAGTGGGAAAAATAGATATGAAAATGTGTACTTTGCATTATTGAAAAGCCCATCCACTAAAGGTTACCAGCAGCTATTGTAGTACAATCTGTGAAATGTAATTAGAGTGTGTGTGAGAGAGCAGCACAGATAAAGCTGCCTCTGCCATTATGGACTCCCTCATAACATTTTGCTCTCCTCTGAAACTTATTCTCTCTGAACTAATTTTGCATGACATATTGCATTTCTGCTTCAGCTATCATGAGGCTACCTGTGAATTAAACTGGGTTTGCGATACAGCAAATTTCCAGATTACGTTTTGGACATGCAAATACCTCATATTTGCTATGATTTATTCATTCAGAGCAGACAAAACTCAAAACATTACTTACAGCTGTTATTGCTTGCGCCCTGCGTGCAAGTGAGATATAAGGCAGGTTGAAGAATTCAGTCATTCATTTTCTATTCCTGCTTCATTCTATTCAGGGTTAGGGAAACAATCACTGCATGAATTTTATACACTGGATTTGCTTCTCTTGATATAACACTCTAATACAAATAGAACCAGGTCAACTCATCATTTCAATGTATTTTAAATTCATACAACTGAACTCATAAGGTTGAGAGGGATTTGTGCTTTTTAGGTAAATGGTATTAAGGTTATAATGTCCATCTCTTTAGATTTAAGTCACCGTTGGTGTCAACCTGACTTTAAATTGTCAGTCTCAGGGATCTCTGTCTTGTCTTGCCTTGGTTCTCCTTGGTAAAAGTGAATGCATGCAAAAAAATATTGTTATTTTAATTAACAAATCATGCAATATTTAGACCTTTATCAATCATTCTTTGAACAAGCATGATCAAAATGTATACTGCAGTCAACATGGGTCTGCAACACAGAACACAGAAAAAAGTTGGTTAATTGGAGGGGTGTGGGTGTGTCACCTGCAGCTTTTCATCCAACAGGTAACTGCAGCTCTCCATCCTTCTTCCATCTCCTGGCAATACACTCCACTGAAAAATGGAAAGAAAAAAAAACAGTACTCTACCTAACAGTAGCTGTAAGTGTGAAATTCTCTTCCAAATATTATATTTTTTGTAACTACTTGGGTATTTTGTGCTTTAGCCGGTGAATGCTTGAATTGTGAAGCTGTCAAAGTTTGGTTAGTAGATGCAGTAATTTAACTCTAATTTAACTTTGCAAGAATGTTACCACAGACCCCCAAATCAGAATACTGCAAATATATCAATCTATAAAAAATATATCTGCAATACTGTCATCAGTGGACCACAGGCTTGATCACAATTGTGCTGGCTACAGTAGTGAGTCAACAGTCATGTATCGATGTCAGATTGACCATTTTTTGGTCAGTTTTGGCATTTGAGTTTCCAGCACCTAATTAATCAGGGTTTATTCACCCTAAACTGATCTCATATTTGTAGTAAAGAATAAAATGTGTTGTCAGTACATATTTTGCAAATGCATTCAATTTTAGTCAATTTCAATTTTTCAAATTTACATCGCTGTCAAAATTTCATGAAGTCAACAGAAAATGAACAGATATTGTCAAGAAGGATAAACACAATTTCTCATCAGTTATCTTGTGATAACTGAAACAGACTTTTATATTGAAAAGACAAAATGTTTGAGCAGATTTTGACTCACAGTTGTAAGTCTACAATGTGATTGTACCTGTAAATATTTGCAGATACAAAAACATGTTTTTTACTGGCTCTAATTCTAGAGTCAGATCCCAAATGAGTATCATATGATCAACAATTAACTTTGTGTGAGTCATTACACTTATATGAGGTCACATTGACATGTATGTTGAGCTTAAATTTTCTCTCACAAAGACACAATGAATCCTTTTCTATGCCTCTTCTTCTGATAACCCAGCTCTTCTTTTAATGGTGCCTCTCCATGAAAGAAGTGATAATAGAAGCCAACCAGGCCAAAAGTTGAACAAAAAAGAGAAATGATTAAGGAACCTTATTAAAAGCAACCTTGTAGATTCAGAAGCATGATGGAGAGCACATTATGAGGCCTGATCCTTTTCAAATGACACCACGGTTTCCCGAACACGCGAAAAACCTGATTAGGGTGACAAGCACTGAGTGATACTGCAAACCTGTTAATAACATGAAAATTAGAAGGGGCTCATGCAAAGAAAGGAGATTAATTTAGCTGGAGTCCATCTTGTGCAAATTGCGAAGTTGTGAATATGTTTTCAGATAATGAGCCTTCCTTCTTGTCAGCTCACTTGTCATTTTCTGTAATTAATGTTAAGGAAGACTCCTTCCTGATGGTTCATATTACTCATGTACCAGGAAAATTTCTCCCCAGAAATAATTTACATTTATTATCATCAGTCTGTTTGTGTGGTTTATTTCACAGTGGAGTAATTTATTGCAGCACCATTTCGCTTGCCTTGATTAGTCACTCGTCAGACTGAGATGTAATTTTTTTTCTTCATATGTCTGGTCTGTGGAAATTGAAAATGTCTTTGGCTCAGCATGGCACCTTTGCAGCTCCACCTTGTACTCCTTTTTCAAACAGTTTGTGTATGTTTACTCCTACATTTTTTGAAAATCCTTCTCTCCCTTTTCATAAAGACAAAAGCAGATCTTCTACACTTTATTATATGTAAATCACAAACATACTAGGAATAAATAAAAAGCCCTGATGTAAAAGCTTATAAATAATTAGTATTGTATTGATTTGCCAGATGGGAATTTGTTTTCTCAGTAACAAAGAGGACCGAGAATTCAGTCAAGACATAGGTTTCTCTACAGGAATTAGTCAAGTAGCAGGACATTTCCACAGTGACAAAAGCTGAATCTATTATTATATTAGCAAACCATTTATTTTATCATACAACATCTAAATACAGTGATGACAACACTGATATCTCCTATTCTCTTTTTTTACACAGAGGCATTTCTTCCCCACAGCCTCCACAGACACCAGCTGCACAGATTCAACCCTCTGTGGTGTGACCATAACTCAAAGAAATCTTCATTTAAGACAGATATTCAAATCGGCCTTTCTTGGCCACTAAGCTTTGCTTTTCTTTGCCAGTAAATTTATAATCCCACTTCTTAAATGTATTATTCATCCATGCATGTAAATAATGCATGCCTGCTTCCACAGTGAATTAACCCTTTACCTTACTGGGGTGTACAGGAGTCATTGTTTTGAAAGGCAATTATGTAATTTAATTAATGTTGTAATTAATACCGTAATTAGCTTAAACACCCTGCAACCGGGTGCCACTACTAAGCTGTCTTAATTAAATAGATTGAATGTTTTCATATCTTTTTGCACTGTCATGTTGTAGGGTATCAAGTGATGGGCCATCTTATGTGCATATTTCTACGTTTTAAAACAAACAAGGTGTAAGAGCTCATTCACAGATAATGTTTGCACTAAAAGCTTTCTGTCTTCAAAGCTTCTACTCACAGAGAAATTGCAGATGATTGTTTCTGAACTAACACCGTAAATCTTGCCTCGGTCTTTTGTGACCAGTCACAATTTGGTAGTCTATCACAGCAGGAGTCATTGTCTCCTAAAATTATGAAACAAAATAAATCTTATTCCAGATTCTGCTTTCCCATTAGAAGTAAGGGAGCTTGTGCAAGCTTGTGTTTTATTGCTGCAGCACAGTGGCGTGAGCAGGCAGACAGCTAATCCGCTAGTAGAGAGTTTTTATCCTCGCCCAAGCTGACAGTGATAGAAAGTGTTTTCCCCAAACTAGAAAAATAGTTGAGAGAGGATGAAATAGCAAAGAGGTCAGTGAATACTGAAGTGTTTCCAGTCCACTCAACTCCACCGGCTGCAGGTCCGGTTTTGTATTCATGGGCTGTGAGCATCCGTACAGCTCATCTATTGTGCATGTGTATGTCAGGATCATTTTTGAAGCCAGACGCCTCGGCTCTAGCAGGGAGCAATAAGGAGGAACTCCCAGCTTGTAAAATTAATTCCCCTTAGTGTGTCAGAGTATAGCTGAAGACCCTGGGAGTTAGTGAGGAGATATAAGCTGCTTTAATGTGTGGGATTTATTTATTTATTTGTGTGGGGGTTGCTCGCAGTATATCTCTCTACATTTAAATAATGTATAAACATTTGAAAAGAATATTAAGAGAAAGATTCTAAAAAATTTGTCCTGCGTATCATATGTGCATCGGGGAAACACGGTGGCTTTCTATTTTGTTGCAAGTGCTTCTATCAATGTCATTAGACCATTCATTGAACTAAGTGAGGAATCCATCAAAAGCTGACAGGAAGCTGTAGACTAATGGCTGTTAGGCGGTAATATTCTTTAATATGATTTTTATTTGCCTTAATTTCATCTTCTTTTTCACAGGTCCCAAATCGGTAAAGAGTGGCTGAACACCTGAGCACTCAGCTCTTCAGCTCACAAAGCATTACATTCCATATGGATTTATTCTGGCAAAAATCTACAGCTCCCAGTAAACTGAAATGAGAAGCACATTGTGTGACAATTGCATTTCACTGCAGGGACACATGATGTAAATTAGGTTGGGTGTATATTATCGTCTATGGCAGCAAGTGGGACAGCAGTTTGTGTACACAAAAACCTTCTGCACCCTGTTTCTATCTCCTTGTACTCCCCCTGTGTTTGTGGCCACCTTCATCATACACTCCAATACTCCAAATTAAAAATAGCTCAGCGGGTTCCAATTTTGTGCTGACACAAACCTAATTTTACACCTCCTTTCAGTAGTTTCCCCTGTTCTTACACCTCATATCCTCCCAAACAATCAACGCGGCCCTGAAATTGCCTGAAACATAACAAAACAAATTAAATGGAAATTAATTTTTTGCAACAAGATTATCTACTGAGTGACTGTTATCTTTTCCTGCTGTTTATCTGGAGCAAAAGGAGGAGATCATTTTACAATTAATGGCAAAGGATTCAGAACCCAACTGTAATCATTAGATGACACATCTTGAAGAAATGGCCCTTCATATTGCCTTACCCTGGGCTTCGGTAATCTTGACCCTGGGTATTAATGGATGAGTTAATAGCCTGCAGAAATCCTTTAATTTATGCCAGGATGAATTAAGAATAAGTAATGGATTCTGCTTTTCAAAATGTCCAGACAAGGCATTTCCGCTCAGCCTATCAGAGAAATGAAATTATCATATTATCTCTATGAATGGGTCTTCTGAACCCATATTTCACAATATCTGATGGAAATAGTTTTGACATTCATTACACGACTCTTGCTTTATTGTGCCTTGCTAGTACATGCAATGACAAAGGCGGATAATGATTTTCCAGCTAGCAATGAAGAGAATGAGTGGTGAAAAGAAAGAAAAAAAACAGAAATGACAAATCCAACAGTCAGTGTTCTAATGTAAATACAAATGTAATTATGGAGGTATAAATTGGTTTGACTCTCTGAAGTGAGGCCACCACCCTTTACCCCTGTCGTCAAAATACATTCACAAAAGATTTGATATTTCTTAGTAATAATATCCTAATAAAATGCAAATGGTTTTTTCATTAGGTATGTTATCTTATGTATGTGTTTTAAGAGGCCCAGGTAATTGTACTTGTGTAGGCTCTTTCCCACATTTAATGTGATTTGTATCGGTTGGTATAAGCTTCTTTGGTCATCTGGGGGTCCTTTTCTCAGCACCCTGAATTTCAACCATAAGACTAAACCAGGGACTAAACAAAATTCCAGAAGCATATCTTATTCCCCAAAGTGGCCCATGGAGAGGGCTGTGCTTCCAATACTGGGCCTCTAGTTAGGCCTCCAGCGCTGAACATTTCTGATTGGTCAAGTATTACCTGTATCTTATTCTTTGCCTTTTGGTATCAACTAACTTTTAATCTCTAAAGTTGATCAAATCTATTGACCTCAAGTTGTACCACAAGAATAATTGTCACTGGGTATAAACACACAGACTCAACTCAGCCATTCATGCCAGCTTCGGTCATCTGGGGTAAGACAGCAAACAACACAAGCTGTAGTTGTGAAGAGAGCTTGAAAGTGAATGAGGACTTAAGTGATGATGACTTGTAGGCTCTGCAAGCAGCGGCAGTGTCTGATGTTACCTCTCTTCTGATTGGATCATTTTAGACAATCACCCTCCAGTCCAATTTCAATGGGCAACAGTAGTAACAGAAGCATTACTCAACAGTAGGATTTAGTTGTGGTAAAACTTTGATGAAGCGTAGTTGTACCAAAACTTGAACTAATAATAATAGAATTGACTTGAATTAAGCAACAGAGGCTATGTATAAAACAAATGAGATGGTAAAAGTTTGGTATTTAAAGCGTAGTAGTTCAGATTAAGAAAGCATCACGGCTTGCATCACAACAGATAGTGTGGCTGTAGCAGAAATATCCTGGATTATTGGATACTGAGTCCTGTTCCCTTGCTAAAAACACAGAACATGTTGGACACACAAGCCAGACAATGGAATTCATGTTGGGTGCCATAAAACATACACAGATTTTGTCTTTATCAGTACAAATATCTATTTTTTTTGTTATGTGACTTTTTCAGGTTTTGTCTTGAGACTGGGCTGTGTTTTAAGACTGAAAATCATGAATTATGATTATGATTATCGTAAGTACGTCCACAGCAGGGTATTAGTCCATGAAAGAACCTGAAAGAAATGAGCAAACGCGCACACGCACACATACAAATGACACTGCGTAGTATCCCTATATTTTCTTTTGAGACATAGCTGTCCTTCTTAATTTTCTGTTATATCTGTACAAGCTAGTGTTTTTGTTATATTCAAGTTTACATGCTGTTCTTACCATGCCTCCTTAAACCAAATAGAAATTTATAAACCAAAAGAACTTTTATATTTTCATGCCTTCATATTTTTTTCCGACTAACTGATGTGTTTAAAGTTATTTAGGAAATTCTGAAAAACTGTACTGATCTATTGAAAAACTGTTTTTAGCATAAAAATATTTGGATTAAAGTGTAACAGCATCATATTATGGAACTTACTAACGAGTAACCTTGATTTCATGGATAGAAGAATGATGCAGAATAATGCTGTGTCTTAAAGCACAAAACGCGCATACAGAATACTGTTGAAGCACAAGAATGTTGTTGTTGTATTTGATTTATTCACCAATGACACCTCCAGAATTAAGTTCTGTGAGACTGTGTTTCTCATATTGTTTCCCATTTCTGTGTGTAAACAAAGGTGGACAAAAAATAGTCTTATATATGTTATTCAGTCAATGACAAAAAAAACAACGACGACAAACAAATGACTAAAGCAAAGTTGACTAATTTTGTCTTTGTGAAGCTATAAAATAAAAAGAAAAGAAAGAGAATAAAACATCACCATTTCCTTTTATGCTTCACAAAAGTTTAGTAGGATTTATCATAGGGCTGTTCTAATAGATTGCACTGATAGCTTAGTGTTTATTAATATGCTTTCATTTTTATAGGCACAAAAGTATCTCTTCACATCTCCTTTACACCTCTGCCTGCTGTATGTTGTGGCCCACTCTTGGGGACACAGTCTGCATTTTTAGTGGATGAGGTCATGCGTGTGTCAAAAGTTTGATGCAAGGCATAATTCTGTCGCGCAATGATGAAGTCATCCATACACTCAGGTTGTGACTCCTCAGGTTGAAGAACATCCTGTAAGCAAACAGGAGCCTCCTAGATCCCTAAACCCTCATGTGCGTGTACTGAAGTTGCACATACTCTCCTGTCAAACAGCAACACAACACTGGCAGTTATTTGGGGCTTGTTTGTAATCTTTTCGGGCGCTTTGTCAGACAGGCGCAATGATATTAGTGTGAGTGCACAAAAGCCCCCGAGTGGTGTCACGCACAATTAATGTCCCCAGGTAGCAACTCCATTAGTCTTATGAACTCAAGTCGCAGTGGGGAATGCTAATGGTGGAGGTGCCGTAGGGCATTAGGAAGGAGCGTAGCCAAAGCTACCACTTTACCCTTCGATTTGACCAGTGCGCACCTCCATTTCACTTTAAAGCTCTACAACCAGCACCCCCAACCTCGTCAGTTTAGTAAGACACACCGTGAGGTAAAAGCAGCCTTTAAAAAGATTCCAGTGGCAATATGTGCCACTTTCGCACAGTTGTGTTCCGTTCTTTTTTTAATGATCATTTATATGTTCCAGGCATCTTATTCAAACGTCTCTATTACAAAATAGTGTCATGTTTTGTGTCACACTAATGGCCCCATTGCGAGTCCGTATTTTCAGTTTCATGTGAAAACACCCTTTAGTGGTTAATCATTGTCAGCTTTCATAAATTTTGACTTCCATCTCAGCAGCCTCAAATCCCACATGGTCACATGACCTCCTCCACAACAGATCCCGAGCCTGACCTTGCTGGTGTAGAGGCATGGAGCGGTTCATTTGATCCAATAGGCCTACAGCTGAGCTAAACCCAGTGGTGAGGCCTGCCTGCTCCCCTGCCCCATGCCCGCTCTTGCGTGGATGTTATTTAGGAAGCCTAGTAGCTACCTTTACATCACAGCTCAGTAGCATCATGTTGCCTCCAAACCTACATGTCAATTTCATGTCACACAGTCCACGGAGCGAAAAAAGAGGTAGAGGTGGTCTGTGATAAAGAGTGAACTGACAGAAAACAGAGAGATAGAGAGAGAAAAGCTGGTAATTTGGGCAGAATGAACCCACATCTCCAAGCAACCTCCATCCAGGCATGAAAAACTCAAGCCTGCCATGACAGTGACTGCAAACAGCCAAAAGTCACTCTGAGCCTATTCACAGCCTTTATTACATTATCAATTACAGATTATAAATGTACTCCACAAGGTCTGTTTCTTAGTGCCTTACTCCATCATGTTGTGCCGTCATCACTCAAACTGAGGCCCACACGGGAAGGCCAGCAGAGCTCTCAGGTTCCTAAGCGCCTTTTCACCGTTGCTATGGAATGCAGTGCCGGTTTTATTGCTTGTGGCAGTAATTGCACTTACATTTGACGGTCTTTTGTTGAGATAAACCACACTGCTGGCTTTCTGTTAGCCGCTATTGGAAGCCAGTAGTCAGAATGCTCTTAAATATGTGACAATGTACCAGCTGAGGGCCAAATGTGCATCTTTTAACTTTTTATTTGAAATCTTTTTTTTTTTTTATCATGTAAAGTTAAGGTAAAAATGATCCCAGCCTGTTTTTAAAATCATCCTTTGCTATCATTTTCTGGATGTGTCCATGGGTGTTTGAAGTCCAGGTCTTTGATTTTATGACCTTCCTATGAATGAGCCAAGCAAGTGTTCATATTGATTTACACATTAAATATATTAGTAATAAAACAACATCCTGCTGGAAAAACAATTGTAAAATCAATAGTAATTGGAACCAAAATATTATGAGTTCTTGGTCTGCAGTCTTACTGTCTCTGTAACTGACCAGTGAAATCCTGTATGTTTGCACGATAAATGTGATAAATATTGATAACAATGTCAAATGAATGTATGGCTGTAATTCTGAGCACCTATATATAAATTGAATATACTCTGGAAAGATGGTCTGTGATGAAACAGGAGGATAACAAACCAAAGCAGAACTGAACTTGTTGAACTTGAAGCAGTATGCTCAGTACCTTTCAGTAGATAGAAATTGTATCAGGTCAGAGAAAGCCATGCTACTCAATGTAAACATCGCTGATCATCATTTTCTATATTTTTTTGTGAATATTTCCCAGAGAATGGCTTTAGTTCAATGGTGACTTGTATGACTTGTGTGACTTGTATGGTGATGACATACAAAACAGGAAGCAACATTTTCAAATGTAATGGTCTGCTAGCATACCCAAAATGTGTAAATAATATCTGTAATAATTGAACTGCCTATTAAACCTGAAATAACAGTGTTTTTTTTTGTTTTTTTTTTTGTTTTCCACTACTTTGGGCACAGCAGAAAAAAAGTTGCAAACACAACACTGATCCCCGATTTGGATGTCATCGGTGCTGACACGCCTTTAATTAAATCTTATTGGGCACTCTACGATTCATGGCCATGTGATTAATTACATGTAAAGCCGCCACAGATATCAGTGTGTAAAATTGCCAGTTTTAGCACAAATCATGAACTTTTCTCAAATATCAATAAGCAGTTCTTTTGCATAAATCTACAGTAATTCATAGGAGGGCCAACAATTACGCAAAAGTCTCAAACTTGATTCTCCTCAGTCCAGCAGCAGATTTAGGTAATGCAACAGCCCTTCGACCTATGAATGTAGACTCTCTACCTTCATTAATGGCCTCCTGAACCTCCTGAATAAGCGGGTAGTTACCACATTGTAATTGCTAACAGCTAACCCAATTTAATAGCAGAACATATAGTAGACAATTAACCATTTCCCCATCATTTCAACTTACTATGCAGGGACGCAGCTTATGTGATAATGTTTAGGTTCAACATTCACCCACATTTGCGTTATATGATTAAGTTGATCTACCACACATTGCTGCATGATAGTGTTGTTCATCTGCAAAGTCTTGCAAAATAACAATATGCACTCACTTAACACCATGAAAGTATTTAATTTTCCCAATTTGCCCATTAAAAAGTGTTTTTAATTTTCTTACTGATACGGAAGAGGATGGCACTAATTTGTTCACTTTTCATGTGTCCATGTGATTGACACCCATCTGACATAACATATTACACGATAATAGGTTGAAAACACATTGTTAGGTTTGACAAATGTGGGGGGATGGATGTCACAAATTTTAATTTATCACCTTTATGGTCATGCCACAAGGACACTCTCCTATACCAAACAACAGCCTGCATATACCTTACCATGTCTCATTTTTAACCTTGAATTGTGACACTACTACATTTTGGGCACATCGACAAACATGCACATTAAAAGTGTTTTTATGAGCCTTGGCTGTAAAGTGACCATTTATGAGGTGAAATCAAGCGTATGTTCCTTCTAAGTTCATATGAAAACTTAGCAATAACTTGCTCATTTACACCTCCATCACTTCTGGTTGACATTAATTTAAAATCTGTCTATCCACATGATTAATGTAAGTTAAAATTCACTTTTTTTAATCTTTTTGTTTAGTCTAAACCAGACTCCTGAGGAAATGTCTGGATCTCTGGGTGTCTTTTTGCTAATGATATAGCATTAAAAGGTTTAAATATATCCAGATATAACTAAGATGGGCTGTGAGGTACAAACTGTAGTCTGTGCTACCTGACTGTCTTGGATTGCTACGATGAGCCATAATTATGCACAAATTTATTAGATAAATTGTTGCTTGTCAGGACCAATCTAAACACAGAGACAGCAGTCACCATAAATTACGGTTAATGTTTCAATAACATTTCAGGTAAACTGTCTTTTTTGTATGTCCTTTTACACGTTGTAAAAACTTCAGCAAAGAGAAGGTGTAAGCAGGGCTATACTTTTAATAGAGAGACACTGCTCCTTTTATACACCCCTTTGATATGGGATCCCATGGAGCAGGAAAACAAAGCATGAGGTGTGTCTTATTCTCCAAAGAGTGTCCTGGGGCCAAGGAGTGAGCTTGCTGCCATCCTGGAGGCTTTGAGTGCTTTATAACAGTGTACACAGAGGACCAGCTTCCCACAGCCCAGTCATTAACAAGTGGGCAGCAATGAAGACAAAGCCGGAGAGGGGCTTTCCTCCATCCTGCCACCACACCTGCTTCTACATTCACTGAGCCAGACTGGCCCAGCATGACGGATGACTTGTAGTGTGCTAAACTCCAGGGAAAGCATTCCAGCCCCTTGTCTTGTTTGTTTGATAATTCAAAGGATTTTGACAACAGTCTACAGGTCAGAGCCACAAAATGTTGAATTTAGCTGCTTTGTCATCACTGGTCTTGTAAAGAAATAACATGACTATTCAAAACTACAACACAAATACAGTTTAGTTTAGAGCTGTCACTTATCTCACTGGTCCACATATCTGAACTGTCTGAATAAGCTGAACAAGAATAAAAACCTCAAGTTTAAAGTCGTGCAAAAATTAAATTTATCTGTACTGTTAACTCAACTGTATGGATTTTATATGGTTTACCATATATCAGAGGGTGAGGGTAAATTTCAAATAAGCTGTAAATCTGTCACTGGAATTTTATATTAGACTTCAACATCTTTGGTTTTCAATTGTTCCAGAACTAATTACATAATAACTCTCTGTAGGATTAAGATGCGAATGAATTTATGGAAACAGCTTTTGGAACTCATATAGAACTATATTCTGATGGGTTACATCTGTGTTCTCATTGATGTGCCCATCTTATGAAACAAATTTGTATTTTAGGGTTGAAATATTGTATAATCATATAATCTTTTTCTATCTGTGAACATCTTCACAATAGGCTGGGGACAATCTTTTCAATGGGTGTGACGGTTAAAGTATGTTCTTCTCATAAAAAAAACACAAAAGACCTTCCACAGCATTAACATTTCTTTTGACCTCAACACATTAAAGGAAATATGTTTGGAATAGCCAATGACACATTAAAAACTTAGTTTTACATCATAACTTTTTACTGCCACTTAAATTACGAATGAAAAACATGTACATAAACTGTCATAATTGCCATTAAGCAAAATAAAATGAATTTGACAGCTCTGTGATGCTAATGAATCTAAGCACCATGCTTCATAATAAAAAAATTAGAATAAAGACAATAAAAGACCCTCCCAATAAAGAAGCACAGAAAGACACACACACACACGTGCATACACACAAATATAGTGTCCCAGCCCTCCTTTAGTCAAATGAATATAAATGTGTTCTCAAGCAATCAACTGGTGTAAAGGAAGTTATATCTAAAAATCACTGTATTTCAAATGACAGTATTTAATCTTCAGTATTCCCTCAGGAAGTCAACCCTCATAATGCAATTTGTATTTAACACAAAATGACCTACAGCCTCTTGTGGTAATGCTCAGTTGAACTCTCACTCTGTATAGCAGCAGTGATGTCTACTTGCATTCACGATCCTATGAACGCAGACAAATGCTGTCATTGTCTCTTACAATCAGGTCTTGATACTGAAGTACAATCACTCTCACACTTTTCAGGTTCACCCTGTCTTTGAGGAGAAGTGAAATGTGACAAAAACACTGAAAAGAGCTCATCAATCTGATTCACTGTTAATATCAAATGATAATGCAGTGTGATTATAAGTTAGCAGACAAAACCAGAATGGGCTTTTTCATTTTTCTAATCAGAGAAGTTGTGTTGGCTTCACTCCGTCAACAATGAGCTCTCTTTGCTGTAATGGCTCTTAGGTGCCCTGCTTACGTCTCTCTAATTACTTTTGTTTCATCAGGTCTTACAGAAATGTGGTGAAGACAAAAATCAATACTCGATAACAATGAAAAATTCATATTGTTGTTTTTCATCCTTCCCTATCTCTCTTACTTTCTTTCCCCTCCTCTTACTCACATCTTGCTCTCTTATTCCATGATATATTTAAATGTTAATAACCATTCATTTCTGACACCCTATCCACCAAGCCCCAAGTTTAACAGGAAATCTATTTAATCTGAAGAATCTCATTACATGATCATGACAGCAGCTAAAGCTCCAACTATTGTCGATAGATGGGAGGTAGGAGGGGGAGAGAGAGAGGGAAAGAAAAGACGGGCTTGCAGAGAAAGACGATGATGCACAGGAAAAAATGAATTCAGGGATAGATATTTAATTCAATCGCTGTGCATGAAGCAACATAAAGGAGGTATGAAAAGTCTTGCTTCTCTTCTCGTTTGAGAAGATCGTGATTTAATGTTTTGTATTGTGCTGTGCAGCTGAAAGCTTTAATCACTCCCAGAGCCGAAGAGAAGAGGCTGAAAAAGTTAAAATATCCCACCCTTTAGTGCATTTAACAGTATTCCAAATATGAACTTCTCTTAAGGCCATTAAAAGATTATCATTGATTTAACAAAATGCCTGTTCAGAGCATTAGCCACAGACGGTTCCTCAAACCCCTCAGAACACCATTCTCTGAGCTTCTATTATCTCATCCACCCAGCACTATTTAATTTCATTTCCATGAATATGCAATGAATTCAATTTTGAACACTATTTTCATCTGCTCCTGTAATCACAAAAATGCCAGTGTAATTAGTTTCTAATTACTTGGTGTAATTGTTGTAGTAATCATTTTAATTACCCAAATGCACAGACATTAGATGCTAAAAGGAAAATAATCTGCTTGTACCTCCTACTGTGTCCCTCATTCTCCAGAGTTTGATATCTAGATTTTGACATACGCTGCTTCACAGTCAGAGACATAGGCAATAGAGAGCTGCTCTGTATGGATATCTTACAGCACTTGATAGGGGAGTCATGTATTGTATAGGAGGGAATGTTGGGGGGGGAGGGTGGAAGAGACAGAGGCAGACAGACGGGACCAGACTTACATTGTAGCATCTCTGCAATCTGCTCTTTGGAAATTTGCATGCCCCAAAAAGCCATTAAGTTAAAATATACAGTTATTGTACCTTTCTGGGATCGGCGCCATACAAATGCTTATTGCATGCGCTTATAGCTCAGTCTACCAGATGGTAAATCATGAAATTTTATGAAATTATTGCACCAGTGAGGTGTTTTGAAAAGGAGCAGCTGTGAGGGAGATGGGACATTATAAACACTCACAGGTGTTCTGTCTTTCCCCACCGCCAGCCACAACATAAAAAATTAAATTATAAACAAACCAGCAAATGTTGTAATCTCCTTCACAGATACACTACTTACAAGAGAAATTGCTTAAACTAAGCACAGAATTTAATTTTAATTTGCATAAAATATTTATTGTGGCTGAGAAATTTCATAGAAGAGCTGGCTCAACTGCCAAGTTTGGAAATTGCAGAAATGTACATTCAACTAGCATCTCAGTGCCATGGATGAAGATCCATTAGGGAAGGCTCTAATGGGCACTTCACCCAAGCACATATGGGCAAGTACACCTAATAAGAGGGAGCTGGTCAGTGCCAAACACCACAACAAGCTTGTGTTTCTCATTAAGATTTTATTCCTTCCTTAGTATTTAATTAGCCACTCTTGCACAGGGACCAAGGAAGATGGTTTCACATCTACTATGTTGCCACCTACCAAGTTGCCAATATGTAAACTGGAGGTCTCCTGCTCCCTGGCTTACAAGTAGTCTATTATATGACTACTTGTTGCTCGAAACAGAGTCAGATTCTCTACATAAACCTTGTATCTCTAAGGTAAGACATGCTAACTTAGTTTCTCTCAAATCATCTCATTGCTACGTGCATGTGTCCTTGCTTAGTGGGAGCGTATTCAACTGTACTGACATTCTCATCAAGCCATGACCTCTATAAACAAGAAACAATTGTACTTCAAAGCTGGTTGTGCTGGAACCTTGCCTGGAACCGAGTATACTTAACTGCAGAGAAGAGGTAAACTAATTATTGAGACAGTATCACAAAGCCTTGTGTCATCAATTGTAGGGGTTAGCAGTCATGGACAAAAACCCGGCTGCAAAACATTTGTCATCGAGCCACTAGTGGGAACAAACTAAATACATTGAATAATATGCATATTTGAGAAGAATATTAACTGTTCAATAACACTTAAAGCATTGCTTGACTAGCTGCATCCCCATAGCTAAAGAGTGGTCACCTAGCAACAGTGTCTACAGAATTTGTCCAGTGCCTCTAAATGCAGATGACCCAGGCAGTGCGAAGGAATGGATGTGTGACCCATTTGTAAATGTCCTCATTGAATCAAATTAATGTTGCTGGAAACAACATCTCTGCCAAAACCTGTAGTGAATCCACTTCACTGTTTTACCTAGACTGTACCTCCCAAGTCACAAAAATTCAATATGGCTACCTGATAGTTGTTGGCTTGGGGATATAACAAGTTTACATAATCTCAAATAAAAGGCTGTTGCTCTGGATGATCTTTGCACTACAGAGTGAGTGTAAAAGAAGAGAGAAAGATGCCAAAGTGCCAATGATTAAAAAGTCATGAACAAGACAATACAACCCAACATAAAGATGGTGCCCTTTCAAATATGATTTTATTGAAATGGCCTGTTGCGTGTTTTTGTTGCCTTCTAAATAATAGTGGTCTAATTCAAAATGTGTAACAGACTCAAAATTTGAGGGTTTGCATGTTATTAGATCAACGTCTGGCCCTTACAGTTGCTAAGCTTTGACTTTTATTTGCTCTGTGACTTACTTATTCCTCTCAAGGGCTCTAGTTAGGCGATAACTTCACTTGAGAAAAGCTCAACAGGACATTCTAATTTTGAAAATGTGTTTTAATGGTGTATTTTGTGATGCACTGCACTTGCCAACACAGACCAAACAATAAATGCTTTGTTTTGAGAGTGGGCTTTCCAACAACAACTTCTGGCACCATCTTTTTGTCCCAGTCAGCCCCTGGTCATGATGCCAGTTCACCAGCTCTGGTCACTGCTGTGGGTTCATAGTTCATATCAGACTGAAAAAAATAGATCCAGTTTTAAACATGATTAAAATTGTTTGTAGCTGAACTTATGAAAAACATGAACCATTATATTACACTATCATTTTAAGTGTCCAAAACATATTATCATAGTTTATTGAAGGATACTTGTATACCTACATATCCTAAATTTGCAGAGTAATTAAAAACACTATTCCTCAACAAATACATGTATTGCAGATGACTTGATATGCTGCAAGTCTGTTTTGTAAATGTGAAGCTAAACTCTTTTTCTCAAGAAAGCATCTTTCCCAAATGTGAGGCTTTCAGGCTGCAAACAACAAAAGGTTATCACCCACTTTTGTGTCTGTGTGTGTCGTTTTGGATTACTTTATCATCATCTCCCAAAGAACGTTTTTTCTAAACATATATTTATTGTATATGACTTGGCATGTAACATATTCAAATGAGATGCATCTGTGTTCTTTCTGTGAAAAGAGGCTGGTGCCTGGACGAGTTACGCTGCAAGGGTAGCTGGGATGGTCATGCATATTCAAATCCACTGCTGGACATGGCTGCCCTAAATAGGCAAAGAGCGTGCAACACTCAAGGGTGGTTTGTCTTCCATGTGTTTTTTCTTCTTTCAAGCTCCTCCAGCACATACTGATCAAGGCCCTTGTAGGCATTTATCTCACATTGGCTGCAGGCACTTCATGGCCCTGCTACCTTTTCACATCACTGTTGAATGGATCTTTGCATGAAAATCTAAGACATCTATCTATCGATCTGTCTATCTATCTATCTATCTATCTATCTATCTATCTATCTATCTATCTATCTATCTATCTATCTATCTATCTATCTATCTATCTATCTATCTATCTATCTATCTATCTATCTATCTATCTATCTATCTATCTATCTATCTATCTATCTATCTATCTATCTATCTATCTATCTATCTATCTATCTATCTATCTGTCTTTTTTCTTTCTGTCTTTCTTTCTAAAGTGCATGCTATGAACAAAAGGCCTCCTAAGTTGCTCCAAGAGCATTTAGGCATCACCAGTCCCTCATTAAAAGAGCTACAAAGTCCATTAAAACATCATGAAGAGGGTGGCTGTCAAAGTAAAGAACACACTTAAGTTTGGCCTTTGTTCTCTATTACGACTTCAAGAAAATGAAAACCACGGCCAATCACAGAACCAGCTCTCTTGGTCAACTTATTGATCCAGTTGTTGTCATCCACATCAATGCCCCCCCCCACAACATAGCACAGAATAACAAAAAAGGATGCTCACCAGGATTCCGTGATATAAGAAATGTGGAGGAGTCATAATAGGTAAACAAAAATCTGAATTGAACCTTTTTTTAAAAAAAAAACATCTTCACCGTTTTTCTTCCAGCTTTAGTTATTGTCCGAACTGACAGCAAGATATTTGTGATTTCAATCTGCTGTCATTGGAATTTCATTAAATGATTAACATGGCCAGAACCAATAACAATATTATTCCAATATCAACAGAACACCTGAAAAATCAACTAATTCACCTTAATAAAAAGGTAAGGGAAAAATTACAATAAAAGCAATTTGCAATCAATAATATTTTGATCAAATCAAATGTGCTGAGATCAAATCACAATATTACATCTGTTATCAAAATTTCATTCTTATAATATCGCTATTATCATCAATACAAAAAACTCCACTATGCTGACCCTTGATAATCTCAGGAGAGAGTTGCTGTTTTTTCTAAAATAAACAACAACGTTCTTTATTTTTAGCTACATTAGGTTTTTAAAAGTGTGTCCCATACCAGGAAAAAATAAAACAACTCACTCTAACTTTTGTATTTCAAGTCATTTAACATACTAAGAAATTTCACCAGAACATTCTTCTGTAATCAGCAAATTGGAATGACAGAAAGAGTGCAGCCGATCCTTCAGCAGGAGAGAAGCACATTGTGGCTTTTTGTTTATGAAGCTTTTAAATGGAGCAGCTTTTTACTCCACCAAACAATGCCTCTCAAGAAAAGAATAGTCTCATAATGATCCGATATGACAAATTTACTCTTTGCAATTATTTGCTGCCATTTCCAGGCTCTGTCTCCACTTTGTGCATGGTTGGTCATAAACCTGCACCTTGCAGGATAGTGATATACCTTTTCACAAGCAACATTTATAACAAATGTAATGGCGTCGGTGGGGAGAACGGACGGGGGCTAAGGGATGCCCTTGATTGACTGTACAAACCTGTCTCTATGCTGCATTGCGAAATTGTCACAGAAGTAGTTTTTCAGCTTCCATGAATTCCTAATGTTCAGAGGCATGATGCAAAAAAGAACTGTCACCACACATATACAGGGAAAAAGGAAAAATTAAAACTCAACAATGCCCATGGAACATAGCAATAGCAATGCCAAGTATGGTAATCAAATCTGCTTGCAAATTACTTCAAACTCATCAACAAGAGCTTTTAATGAAATAACATCCTTAAGTGAACACTGGGAGAGACTGAAAAGTGAGCAAAGGCTTTTCAGGGTAGTTTGAATTTTTAATTGCCTGTCGAGAGAATATTAGATGAAGCTTGATTAGAAATAAATTGAAAATCTCTGTTGAATGCATCTACTGATAGACACACTAAAGGAGACAGGCAAGGAAGGCAGGACGTCCATAAAAAGCCCAGGAAGACTTTGGAAGTTGATTGATTTACTTGCTATTAGTGTTTTTGTACCTACTTATATGATTTCTTAATAACCAGCTACCTTACACACACACACACACACACACATTAGATTTATGTATAAACTTTAAAAGAAGAATAGTTTGAAAACCGATGCCCTTGTAGTGTCAGATGTCAAACGTAAATTTTATATATTCGACCTGAAGCCAATTTCTCAGTATTCAAAATTGCAAACTTGTTACTTGTGACTATATGTCTGGTGCTGTTGTAATGTGATCATTTCGCTGGACAGTGGTGGCACTTTTCTCTGCTTTCTTCCACTACATATGTCTCTCTTGTGCAGTCTTCTGACCTTTGACTTCTCATTCTGATTTATTCTGCATGTCTTTAGTCGTAGTTGCTTCCAGGACAGTTTTGATACCCAATTAAACATAAAGGTCTACAGCATGAGTCAGACCAGGGGGAAAAAATAACTCCAGTCATGTTATTTGTACGTCTTCCCTACATGAGTCTAAGGCATTTATTTAAAGTTGGAATTTGTGAAATATGTAATCATTTACACTCTAATAACTGTACAAGTGATAAGAAGATGACATACTCTGCTTCACATAATATTTCTGTTATCTATTTGATTATGTTAAACTTTTACATCTCTACTGTTGCAAATTAAATGTATTTCTTAAGTTAACCAATGCTAACTTACAAATATGTTTGTTTGTTTTTTTTATCAAAGAGAGCCATCTGACATTATGCAAGTCACATTAAAACATTGTTTTAAATCATGAAAATTGGTCATCTGGTGGTGAATTTGTTAAATGAAGAAAAAATATGTTTTAAGTATTTGTAATACTGGTGTAATGTGTAATGTGTTTGAATGAATTCTTTTTTTTTTCACACCCAAAAAATTGGACCCTTTCAAAATAGGTCCAATATTGTTGTCTGATATGTATTCTTTTTTACACAGCTGAATGAAATAACATACAACTGTCTTGCTTAATGTTGTGTTGGCCTCCATGACAGCCATTATTTACAGACCAACAAAGTAGGTGGTGGGTAAAATGAATCAAAATCCTTTATGAAATCACCCTCATTTTTAATTTTTAAAGGTTAGTAAAACACCTAGCTATAAAAGTGCAAAAGGCAAAAGTATAAAAGGCAATGGCAGATTAGGACAACAGTATATACATTTATACTTTAAGAATACCTATATTACAGTTCCAATTGCACCAGTTCCATTCCAAAGGTCACAAGATCAATAAGGAAAAAAGATCACTGCTCCTTCAGTAGTGTGATTGTTGGATTTGTAGGATTTGAAAGCGATAAGAGAAAAAAACAAATAAAGGAAAATGTTGTTGCTCAAATGCTCAATCAAATAGCTTGAAAATCACGGGATTTATCGGAGTAGACTCAAAATAAACAGTGTCTTGAGTAGAATATTACTCTAAAATCTATTACTCAAACTCCTCCTGGGGTAATTTCTTTAATGATTATATTCAATAAAAGACCATCGGTGAGGGAGAGCATCTATATGAAATAACTACTTCCAGATAACAGAGGCCGTCACAGTGACAGGCAGGTCAAGAGGTCAGCAGACTGCAGAGCATGTGCAGTCGGCTGTGTGAAATAAAGGACACAGGGGACACTGAGCGCGCCTCATCTGACCAGCCTCAAGATATAGGCTGTTCTTTACTCACAGCAAAGAGGACAATATAAACAAACCTGAGAGAGAAATATCTACACAGTGTATTTCACTGACTACATGGCACCGACACTGAAGCATCAAGAAAATACTTACCATAGTATTAAAATGGTGCTTAACCATACCATAGTATTAAAATGGTCCTTAAATGCTAAGGGAAAAATGGAAAGCTTTGTATGTATCTGGATTGCTCCTTCTACACTGTCTATGGCTTGTCTCCCATTTGTTCTGAATTCTGCCTACATCCAGACACACAGAAAGAAGCTCAGAAAAAAAATCTACTATTTATTTAATTTTAAACGTCACAGCAATTGCATGAACAAAAATTGCACCAAGCATGGTAGGGGAAAACAATAAAAAGAGAGAAAGATCTCCTGTTGAAATGTGTCTGTGCTGTTTCATACATTGATTAGACAAAATAAAACAGCCATAACATTGGGTCAGGAGAACACAGGGCATGGGTGCTGACATTCTATCACCGCAGACATATATTGACTGGTGCTCTGAAAGTAGTCACTCACTCATCAGTGTGAGGCAGGCTGATTGAGTTGCCAGCAGCCACTAAATGAGGCCTCCATCCACTGTGGGTCGAAATGAACCGCAATCTTTTCAGACCTCGTTGCAGCCAAGAGACCAAGTGAATGTGTGTGTAAGATAGAGAGAGAGAGAGAGAAAGAAAGAAAGAAAGAGAGAGATTAAAAACCCAGGAGGATTTGAAATAAGTTTACTTAGAAAAAAAAGGAGAGAGAAGAGAACCATGAAAACAAAGCAAGTAGACTTCTGAGTCCAGATGCTCTTTGTGTACTAGATCTAGCATATTGTGCTGTCTTTGTAATCTTATAGATTGTTTTTGAACTGCATCATTCTCACATCAAACCACACAAAGACTGAGGACTACAATCAGTCATTATAAAAGTAGTATCCAAGCCCGCTGACAGATTTCTCCTCCACATCCTTACCCTTATTCTTAACTTGTGCTCTCTTTGTATTGCAAAGACAGAAAGCATGCAGTTAATAATAGCTGATGAAAGATTGTTTGAGCAGAAAAGGAGGTATGTACATTAGGGGAGAGAGAGTCAAGCGGCTTGAACCAGAGGGTTCCACGCACAATTTGTTTGAACCTGGGCCCTCCTCACTCTCTGCATGCTAATTTACCTTGGGGCTGCACCGCCTGTTTTTAAATATCGTTAATTGACTTAAGAGCTCATCAACGCGCTTTGTCTTCATTAGGTTAATGAAAAGGCCCAGTGTTTATTTTTCGTAACAGATTGTGGCAATGACATAATCTAATCGGTTACTTCCACTTCCTGAAGGATTGAGTTCTTCTCATGAGCTGCTGGAGTCGTTCAGATGTTCTGTGTTTGCGGGCGTCTGTCTCTGACAAAGTAGGGACGGGGGAGGAATTAGAATAAACACATTTAGCCCTTGGCATGAATCTATGTTGCCCTTCTCTAATCGACAGTGTGAACTAACAAGAAGGTAATGGCAGTTTTGATGTGTGGGTTGTCGGGTGAAAAAGAGGGGACAGAGGCTGAAATTGAAGAGGATTTCAGATTTTTCTCTGTAATCCTAATGGGGGGAAATAAATCTGCCACACAGGAATGTCTATGAACACACAATGTGAATCTAAAGGGCATTGTAAGATTTTGTTTGGAAAATGAAAATATAGAAATGACTTCCTGGTTTTTGGGGTTGGATACTGTATTTATTTCCATGTGCCTATTTTTTTCTATCATGCTTTGGCAGTTTCAACTTAACTGTTAGACAAGAATGCTGATATAAGGTAAGGCTAAAGCTTAAATAACTATTTGACTAATAATAAGTATGTTTGGCAACTATTTTGAACTATTTTGTCTTTATTTATTTTTAATAGTAAAATGCCACACATTTGCTGGATCAGATCCAGTAATTAATCCTCTATATGACACTTGCTGGTAAAGAAAAAGATGCAAGTTAAAGTCTGAGAAGTGCCCTCACCACTGAAACCTTACCTACTATAGATAAGAAAAAAATGTATCTAGAGACCAGCTTTGAAAGGGTTTTTCAGAACTGGATATTTCACCAAAAGCCAGAGAGGCTCCCTTTAAGATGATGAATGAAATTATCCTTGAAATAATTTTCTAAGGAAAAGATTTAATGTTGACAACACACAGTTGTGTGTTCTGTGACTGAGGTCGACAGGCTGAAGCTGAACAACATCAGTTATTTTCTTGAGATTGCATATGTATTTGTGTTTTTCTGATTCTTTTTTTTTTTTTAACTTTGTGAGTCTTTTTTTTTGTCTTGCTGGCAATGTGATATGGTAGTGTTTTGAAAGAAAGATAAAACCAATAAAATAAAAAAAAATTATCCCTTAAAGTGTTGCTGTAGCAAGTATTCCCAACAGGCCATTTGTTGTGAGCTCACTCACTGTAGTAAACTGCACAGGCCTTCGCTGCAGCCTTTTTACCGTACATCTCTTACGCGATAGAGAGTTCTCTTTGGATATACAAGACTGGCTCAGGCAGTAGGAGACGGACCCGAATGAATCTACTGATTTATGGCCGAAACACATTTGGACAAACGAGCATTAAACTGGTAGCGGGTGAGTTTAAGTTGTGACAACAATTAAAAATGATAGGTTTCAATTAACTGACTGGTTCACTTAGCAGTTGCATGCACAGCTGAGTTGAGCCCTGGTTAAAGCTGGACTTAGTTATTTAACTGGAGCACTGTCATTTTCCCAGTACACAAACATAGGAGGACAAACGAGATATCCACAGATGTACGTTGCCCATGACGCTGGGGATTGTGTGAGTTAATGTTCAAGACATTGTGTCGCTTCGAACTTTCTCTCAGAGATCATCGAACATACACACACCTCAATTTAATGCACACGTTGGAATGAAACTTTTACTTTACTTTTATTTGAATAGTTATTTTTGTCACATGACACTGATTATAAAATCAGGATTTCAGTTGTGCAGAGCGACAGTCAGGAAAAGGTTTAAGTTACCGTAAGCTGAAACATAACTTTATTGTACTGATTTTCAACCTTGTTTTGTCATCTTTTTAAAAATAAAAGTATGTAAATGGGAGGAGCTTTACTGGGAATTCATACTTTAATGATTTTACAGAATTGCAAAAAAATATCTTTGAATCATTTAAATCAAGTAGAGCACATACATGTTTGGACTTTGATACATTTTCATGTAGCTTAAATCTAGTTTTGGTCAAAATACAAACACCAAATACTTTTTTTTAGTTTAGTTTCATGTAAAAATGCTCAATGGAAATCAACTTGGTTCATCTGATTGGTTGAAGTTTGCTTGTAACTTTGATGGATAGATGGGGATTTCCCATATAGCTCTGTGAAACAAAAACATCTGAGCCAGTGCCAGATTGGGGGGAGCACTCTAAGTGGTCAGTAAATTATCTTGGCCATACATTACACAACTTTCAAGCAATTTCAAAATTGTAAACAGTTCTCCAGTGTCTGAATGAAACCGGGAAGTATCTCATGAGAGTTGTGCAAGTTCCCATGATCTAGTCTTTTGGTCTCATAAAAGGTGGTCATAAAACTCAATCCAGGCTGTTTTAAAGCAGTCTTTACAACAAAATGTCTCCACTATGTCTCATCTCCTTTGTACCACATACGGTGCCACATTCTATTTATAGTTTTTCTTCTTCAGCATACTACACTGTACTTAAAAATGCAAATAGTGGCTAAAAGCAGCTTATCCGTTGACTTCATCGTTGTTAAAAATTTCCACCAGATGCAAGATGGAAAATAATCTTGTCGCCTTGAAAATAGTGACCCTGCAAGATCTCAAGTCTTTGCAAAATCATTAGTCTGTGACTTAAAACTCAGTGACACTGGCTTTAGATGTGAGAGGGTGTCAGGCATTGGTCTTTTTAAAATCTTCTTCAAGTTTTTTCAAAGTTGTATGTGACGCATTACTCTCAGTGTGTCCTCCGAAATCTTCCGTCCAAAAGCCCCCTTTTGTTGCCTCAAGGTGAAGATCAATGTTACTGTTTTTAATAAGGGTGAATATTAACGTACTTCTGAGCAAGATGTGAATGCTGGTCTACGGCGTTAAGGTCATTCGTAGTCATGTAAAAGACCCACTTCTGCCTGCTCTGTCTCTAAACACGAGCACAAGGGGTGGAACCATTCAGTAGAGCTATAATAATGCCAAAGAGTACAGGGCTGAAAAATTCCCACATAAAGCAAATATCAGTAAGCCAAGCATGTATTTTGTTTCTGTCGACATTTTGAAACTAGAAAAGACCTTAACATTTTAAATCCAGTGTTATAACCCTTAAATGGTCAACCTGGGTTGATGTAAACATTTAGTACTAAGCAATGAGGAGGAAAACAGTTGAATAAGTGTGTCCGCCTTGGCCGCTGTAATACTTAGGAAAAGTGATCTGATCTTCCTCCTGAGGACACTAACATTTGAGGCCATCTTGTGTGGTGTGGCCCATAAAACGTGACATGCTGGTAAAATAAATCACCCCCTCGACCCCTGGGCCCCACAAGCTACCCACTTCCCTTCTTCAGTCTGGTACATGTGGTCATCGGAGGGCTGCAAAAGCTCATCAGTAAGAACTTGAGAATCCTCTCAGGAGCTGTTCTGGGGTCAGCTCAGCCTCTCCACTTCATAAACAGCTCCCCTCGTAGTCAGGTTCATCACTAACCATTTCCTCCTTCTCTTTTACTCACTGTCCATCCATGCTCTCCTTTCCTGTAACATTCAATAGCAGACGTTTCCAATAAATCATTCAACCCCTCCTCTTGCCTCTTGTCTAGAAACCCCTGTCTGTCCCCGACTTGGCCTGAGATGATGCGTTCTGCTGAAGTCACTTAAATAAAAAGATCGCAGTGGGAGACATAATGTGTTAAAGTAATAAGATGGTCTCAGGCAGGTCACGGCCCCTCTCCCTGCTCCAGTGCTCCTGTGGAGGCTCTTTGAGTTAATGGGCTGTGGTCAGTGCACTGGTGAGTCATAAAGACTGCCCTCTGAAACTACAGCCCCATTCGGCGCAGTGGATCCTCCAAAAGTCGCTAACTGGCCCATCTAGATAACAGCACACCTAGCATTATATCCATAGAGCTTCTGACAGTCCGAGGACCTATAAATCTCTAGTATTTATCATCTTGTCTTGTAAGGATGTGTGAGTCCTTGCTGACTGCCATACTTACACAACTGTTCTTCAGTATCAGCTCATAGCTGGATTTCTGTGTCTGGTGAAATACTGAAACATGACTCTTTCGCAGCCCTTTTTCAATTTGTACACCCATTTGACATACTGGAAGAGTACCTCTTCTATTTCTATAATACAATGATGCATGCAGAACCTTGGATTACTAATTAATCCAATAGAATTATTAAAAGCAGAAAGCTGTAACAGATTATCGTTTTGCATTTCAGCAGCAGGTTATTTTCATGATGGCTTGTGTGACTTTACTCGGCTGTGGAGGTTTGTTGAACGAATGGATTGACCATTAATGAATGTAGCTCAAGGGATTAATGAGAAGAAGCAGGGGACGTGTCATGAAGAAGTGCTCTGGCATCGTGACGACGACACCGCAGTCCCCATCTTCTTCTCCACTTACAGTGATTACATTTGAGCCCCTGTCATGTGCTATAAGTGGTTTTATGAAATTGTATTAAATGCCATTGTTTATGCCTCACTTTTTGCTTCCTCATTGGTCCAACACTGTCTTTTTGTTGCCTGCCTTTAGCACGCTTCATTTGAGTCTCACTTCAGGTTTCATCACCAACGCATTAGCATGCTCAGTCAAATTAACCAATTCTTCCTCTTGCCAGATTTGTGGAACCTCACATTTTTTAGCCCACGGAATCCTTTTGCTTGTGGATGATTAATTTGTATGGCTGTATGGTTCTCCATCAGTAACAACAGCAGGGAATAACTAGTTTAGTAACCAATCTGATGAACCAACTTAATTTACAACAACAAAAACTTCTGATAACAAAGTTTTGATCCATGTAAACATGGAGATCGATCCAAATGTTGGTTTGTTGGTGACAAACACTGCAGCAGAGGGAAAATGGGGGCTTATAATATCTTAAAATGCTACATGCAAATACGGTACACAAGAAAATCAAACAAAAATAAAACGGCATATGTCTACTTCACCAAGCTCAGTTGATTTTTTTTCCAAGTAAATATCTTGAAATATCTTTGAAATATCTTATCTCGTAATAAATATGTGAAATGAATATATCAGAAACTACCATGGGATATTTAATGAGTTAATGCCATCTCTCTTCTTCTCTGATTAAAAAATCCATACCAAAAACCAGCATGTGTTATTAGATGTTTTTAACCACATTCCACTGTTTTACTGGCTGCAATACATCCCAGGAAGAAGCAATCTGCTGTGGTGTATAGTAGAGGAGGACCCCGATGCAGACACGTGGAAGGTGAAATTAAATAAACAAAGATTCTAATAAACAAAATACTTAATACAAGAAGCTGCAGGATATGCTATCCAAAAACAGATTAATCAAAATGACAAAACAGGCATGGAACAATGTAGAAACAAAAGACAGTTCTAAAGACAAGGATCTAGTCCTGCACAACATAAACTTTGAACATACGCGATGAAATGAATGAAAAAAAAAACAACTGAGAGTCAAACATATTTAAAAAACAGGTGCAAAGCAAACAAGGCAGGAAGTAAAATCGGTGGAACAATAGTTTCAAATTAAAACAGGAAGAGAAACTAAATGAAAAACAGAACAGTAAAAATCACAAACCCCAATGGAAGAAAAAAACTGCGTGGCCAATGACAGATATTATTTCATACTCTTCAAATCAGTGAGTCAATTGTTCTCCTAATTTTACACAGCCAACCATATTACAATCTTACCAAACACAAAACAAAGCAGAAACCAACATTAGCATCTGTGCTATCAATGCTAAGACTGGAAGGGCCACAGTTAGCTGCCACTACCACTATTCAAGTCACATCTGAATGATTACACAGAACTTCGTGGTTAAAAACAAGGTAACAATCAACAGGAAATCGATGGTAGAGTTCCAGCTATCTGATATTGTTATTTATGATAATAATTCAAATACTTTACCTCATAACTATAGTGTGTGTCAGATATAGCTTGTAGCTGATGTCTCTGACCAACTCTGCAGTGATGAGTGACAGATACATACATTTGTAACTTTGCACCAACCAAGCCTTTTTCTCCACTTCGCTGGATATAGTGAACAACATTTAGACACTTATTCTGAACCTTGGGCCAATCTGAACACTAAATGGTTGATAAGGAGTAGTTTAACCATATACTAGACACATTCTTTACACTGGCTCAAAAAGCGGAGAACAGACTGTGACTGTCAGTCATTTCTGTGCTGTATACGTAGCTCACTAATCAGCAAACCAAATCAGCTAAGGTTCTTTCACATAGTTGAAATGACCACATAACCAATTAGCATGTTAATAAAGAGGAGCAATGCTGAAACTGTTTCTAAACCACTGTTGCTACATTTGGATGTCATCACCATAGTGTTTGAATAGTCTTTGTCAATATATATATAATCTAACCATATTTTCCTCATGTGAATTAAAGTATTACAACAAACCAATGAAGCTGAAACAGTGGGAGCTCTAAACTTCAAAATGCCAGCTAATATTGGGAACATGCTCCTCTCCATCAGCTGTCCTCATTGTTTCAGATAGAAAAGGTGCAAGAGTAACTATGCTGCATTTAATGTCACTACAGAATAATCAGTGTTTGGTGTTATATGTTTTTTATTGTGTTTAGTCTTAGCAGACCACATGCAGTTGACGGTGGCCTGATGCTTGCAACTGCTGCATTAAAGTGTTCAAAGTGATTTTTTTGAAATTATAGACTCACTTCTTATCTCTGAGGTGCAATGAGCAGAATTCTAGTGGTGCTTGAACGTACCTTTAAAGCATATAAAATTGCAACCAGTCTGCGTAACATGCTGTACAGATACATACAGAGAGAGAGAGAAAGACTGCCTCTCCCCAGTGTGGCTATAATAACCTCCTGGTGTTGAAACAGACTCTGAGAGATATCCTTGAGCCTCGCCTCATCTCTCTAACAGGTCACGCTGAGATCCAGGAGATAGTGAGCTATAGTTAAGGTCCAGATCTGCTATCTAGACTTGAATGATGGAGGAAACCATGTGGCGACATGTTTATTGTCACCCAGATGGTCCACAATGCAGTGTCTCAGTGAGCCACTTCGGTTCCTAATATAATTCATAGGGTGGCACCATTGTGGGGTGACTGATAAGGCCTTCACTTTGCCCTGCACTGGTCACTTGTCTCAAGGAGACTCCAAAGAAACTTCACTCTGTACAAATGGTGGCCAAAATATCTAATCCCACCAAGGGTTGCACTTTAGTGTTAAAACTTGTAGTGAGGTTACAGAGCTGAGAAAGGCCATTCATAATAAGAGAATTCTGTCTTTACCATTTGAGTCCTTTGAGGAAACCTTATTTAAAGGGGAAAAAAAAGAAACTTCTTGTCAGAGAGCAGTGCAGAAATTGTAGAATAGATGAAAGAAACCAGAATAACAATACAAGCCCACCCAATGAGAAACCCGTTGGCAGATGTGGTCGTCCACATAAAATTAAGCCTCCAGAGGCTTTTGCCTTGGCGTGTCAGAACATTTTGTCACCTTCAACTTCAAGAATTTTCTTCCTCAGCGAAATGCTAAGAAAATGTTATTCCTACAAATTATTAAACTCTGGTGTGTTTGGTGACATTTTGATAGCTAAGGACAGCATCAAATAAGCATTCCAGCAAGGGAGGTTAAATGGAACCAAATGTACAGTTGTCCCAGAAGAGAGCAAACTGGTCACTGATGAGTGAGATCAGAGGACATCAGCATGGTGCTGTGTTGACTCCTAAAATCTGTTTCTCATCAAACAAATGTGCCCCATATTCTCCAGAGAAATTTGCTCTGACAAGAAAAATGTGGATAACTGCATAAAGATATTTACAAATCTGTTCACCATTACGTAGCCTGTCATCATTACCTAGTGCTATTATGTTATTCTTTCACATTTTTACTCTCACACATTTATGTCTCTATCACTTTAAAACTGTGCAGCACTATTGCTGATAATCTCCTGCTCTTTTCTTTGTTTTTCTGTTTTGAAGAATTCTTACTTTCTGGTCATGATGCAACATAATGTAAAATAAAAACGATTGTTTTATTCGAATGAAAACGTTTTGAAAATAATATGAATGTCTTGGCCCTTTCTTGGTTCAATGCTACAGGTACATAATCTGTGAAAAGGCAAAAAAATTGGATCAGGAGGAGGATTGGGAACATCCCACATAAAATCACTCTTGGAAAAAGGCATTATGTGTCTGAATACACAAGGCCCCTCATTGTGGCTTCAAATAGAATAGAATAGTTCATGAATATTAATATTTTTTTTGACCGCCTTTTCAGTCTTTCACTATCTCATCTTGATCATTTTTATGCTATTGCTGAATTAACAAAAAACGCAGAGAGGGAAAACAGAAACACTTGTATGATGCAATACAATGCAACATCAGTCCTGCAATATTTTTCCCCTAATACTTTGTGTGTTTACTTACCCTATGATGCTGTGTTTCATAATGAGTGTCAGTTCTTCTCATTTCCTCATTGTAAGAAAAACAATGGACCAAATTTGGCCCACTGAAGTTCATGAGAGCACATTTAAATGCTCAAGCTTGTGGTAATGTAATATCCCTTAAAATCTGAAGGAGAAATTAACTTGTTCAGATTTGTACTTAAAGTGCAATTTGCAGGGTAAAAACCAAAGTGATTTAAAGTGTTGGAAAACAAACAAGAACTGTTTGCATTACAATAATGTTAAGAACTGTGTTTGCACACATTAAAAAAAGACGTGTAGCATAGAAGAGAGCAGGCAAACTAGGATGAATTTGACAAAAAGAAAAATGGATCCACACTTTTATACAGAAGAGGTAAAAAATGTGCATACCCCAGCCTTATAACATATCAGAGTATAAAAAACATAAAGAAATAGAGGTTGTCTACTACATGAGTATTAAAAAGGCCACAAAGCAAAACTACATGACCAAGGATCAGCAGGTGGGTTATTAGTCATATTACTTTAGACTTTTTTGACTTTAGAGTAGGAGAACGAGGGTAAATTAGGGGAGAAATTAAAGATGATTAACAGATTAGAAAAAAAAGACCACACTTTCCCTGTTGCTGTCAGTGAATGCTCTATCACTGTCGGCAACCTGATGGCCATGGAGACTGCGTGGAGTGAACCACTAACTGCTATCAATCCAGCTTCTACATTCCATCTGGAACGCCATAAAACCTACATCTAAATCAGTATCAGTATAATCAGTATAAGCTGCAGGCAAAGTTTTGTTCGTTGTCTCAGAAGCATTCGAGAAGTCCTGTCTTTTCACCTGCCGAAGTGCATCCTGGCAGGAAAGCTGACTTCATCAGCTCTTTACGGGGAAAAAAAATGGGAATTCTGCATTGAAAGGCTGACGTTTGGGCAAACTACACTGACAAAATATTGACGGTGAAGAAATTTACAAAAAAGCAGCTTTTTAGATCAGCGCTACTACCCCATGATAGTTAAAAGGACGCGCCATGATAATTTTTTTGAAAATAACAATTTCTAGGAACACTGTGCATGGCTTTCTTTCCTTCTGAAACTTTGTTTATATGCAAAATGATTTAGAATCAAATACAAATGTAAATACGTTGATTACTCTATGAAAAGGCTGCTTTGTCCAATACCAAACAAGCAGAGATGCTTTGTTCAGCTGTTATGTTTTTCTATGAAGTGTATGAGCCAGATGACTATCCAAATGCAAAAGAACAAACACTGTGCAATAAAAATTCAAAAGGCATTCATGAGTGGACTTCCAATCTCTACCAGCAGCCAGGGCTTATTTTTCAGTAAGACCAGTAGTTGGAGTTCTGCCTATCGAAGCAGCATCTTTATTCGGATGGAAAATGAATCCTCAAGGAACATGGCCATGCGCTTTATTGTGTATGCAGTGTGTGGCCAGGTTCAAATTGGCAATCAATTATCCAATTAAGACTGACAGAAATGCACATCAGGAATTCCAGCCCATCAGTCCAAGCTTCTGATTGGAACACGATTAGAGGGACTTAATTAAACCCTAGGTGCTGGGTGTTTAAACATCATTTGTGCAGCGTCGGAGGGCTTGGAAAATATAAATCTGGACTGTGCACACCATGTCTCGGTTACAAGCCAGGAAAGACCTGTGAAAATGTTCCTTTGACTCCATCCTGTATGTGACCGCATTGGTTTTTCAAAGATTTGCAAGGACCATGGTATTGTTACATTAAAATACATGCCCTTGGGAAGATATGAAGAAAGAGATAAATATTTGTGAGAATTGCACAGTACAATGCAATAACAATAGCGACCATGATATTGTGTCACATTAGTCTTAAAACCATTCGTACAGTTTAACAGGTTCTGAATAATTCAAGGACATACCATACCACGGAGAGCCGTATAAATGTGATGTGTGGAATGAAATGCAGCTTGTTTTTGAGATTCTTGGGGGTATTTTCTTACTTGGCCAACCTTTCCTTCTCCTGTGTGGTTGTTTAGTGCCTGTATTGATTTCTGAGCTGTTTCTTCCTGCTATGTCAGACAGTGTGAAATGGAAGGCACTGCATTTTAATATTGGGTTGTGAATTAATCATTTTTCCTGATAGCAAAGCTCAGCTCTGTCCCTGTAGGAGAACACCTTATCACAGCAAATAGGATTCAAAGGGAGAGGAGCAGTATAATCCACAGCTAATTGGATAAAATGGCTATGCTCTCTCCCTCCTTCCAGGGGCTGGCGTCCGTGCAGCCCCCTCCATAGGGATCTTGGAGCCACCGAAGAGGTTATTACAGTCTGTCCTAAGGGAGCATTAATACCTTAGCCCTTGTTCAGACATGCAAATAATCTAATTCAAGGTCTAGCTAATTAACAACTTAGCTACAGTAAAGATAAAGAGGCTCAATAATAAGCTTGAGATTTTTGCAAGGGAGGGCAATGTACCACCTACCACAGATACAACAATGTCACAAAAACACGGCCTGCACTGAAAAATTAGCAAACAACCTTGCATTATAATGAAAAAGAGAGCTTTAAGCAAAACACAGAACAATTAATATTAAAGGCTGACGTGAAACTGGCCATTTAAGGGAATGTGAGACATTATTAAGGGAGCGTAGTCTACATTTTTTGGGAAATGGGGGAGGGTGTTTAATGATTGAACATTTTGTCTCCAGAGAGCACATTTGTCCCTATCCTTTAGCAGATAGCACCCTCACTTTATCTTGAATCTTAACAGGAAGGGGAGATACTAAAAAGTGCTTTGTGTTCAGAAGTAAATTTGTCATGTAAAATTTGGTTGACAGGAGGGAGCAAGAGAGCTAGAGCTATTATCCAATAATGGTTTAAAATCTTTATAAAGTTTCAATATCAGAGGAAAAGTTAAATCAACCAATCAATAATGTTGTTTCACTTTGAAATTCTATGGAAATAAAACAAGAAATCAACATTTCAGAAACAAAAAGAAAGGGCACAATGTAACAGCAAAAACAAAAAATGTGACATTTCACAGAACATAACTGAGAAATGTAAGCACATGCAAGGAAATTCAACACTGAAGCAGGACAAAACTTCCTAAAACACAAACAAATAAGACAAAACTATAATACCACTTGTAGCATATTTATAAAAACACAACAGCAACGCATACAAGTATTTTATAAACTGCAACAACGAAACAGAAAACATTTCAACAAAACCAAAATGCATTTCAGAAAATCTAACAAACAAAACCAAGAACACAACAAAATATTGCAAAACACACACATTTAATGCCTCTGCAATGTTGCAGGGTTTCCTTTTATTCTGTCTTTAGTGTTATTTATCTATTGATTTATGAAATTATTTGTTTATTTATTAATTGCTTTATTTAGTCAGGTTTTCTGTTTAATTTTTTCTGAAACTTTGCTGTGTTTCAGGGTGGATTGCTTTGTGCTGTGTTTTTCAGCATAGGGCAAATACACGAGATAGAGGTTATTATCTCGTAATTACTATCATTGTTTTACTTCAGAGGCAACAGTTAAAAAATCTAATAGGACACAGAAACCTGAATTAAAAAACTGAAAGATAATATTAACTCCTGCTCTCCACCTCAATGATTTCTAAACAATCATTTACAACAAGGACAGATGTACAGTAAAACTGGAAACACGCCGCTGTGTAAGAGAGCAAAATGAAGTGGTAAGTAAAAAGTAGTGCTCTTTTATACTTATACAAGTTTAATATAGCACAACATATGTGTTCACTGAATAAATGTTAAAGTTGTGTGTTAGAGCTGGCTGGTAACCTCCTGTTGTCAAATGTCAATATGTAAAACAATATGCATGTGACTTTTCTTCAGTGGACGATCAGATGGATATGTCAACATTTGTTTGACACTTAAAACACTTAAATCCAACACAAGTTTCTCCTTGAGTACTCATGCAGCATACTATGGGCACTTATTTGAATAGCCTCTGTAAGCTGTTGTTTCATAATGAGGATCGGGAAAAAATGGAACATGTTTTAAGGCATCTCTGGCTTTTCCAGGGTAAAATGTTAATCCAGCTTTAGCAAGGTTAGATGGTCAAGGTTGCCAAATTACCGACAAGCACTAATCACCCTGCCTTTGAGCGAGTCTGGCTCAGAAGCAAACACTGTGGAACATTGCTCCCAGCCCCCACTGCAATGCCTCACCACACTCACAGCTACACTCTGCACCTATCTTGTGTATGAAACTGTGATTTACAACATCAATTTACATCTGCCAATACCAAATAACTTTTCCTTCAGTTCACAATGTTACTGCATCAAAGGGTGTGTGTTGTCCCTCTCAGGATGGCTGAGACACCTCAAGCTTATATATCAGACCTACACAAACACACAAGCATGAAGATCGCTGACCTTTAGAAATTGCAACATTCCCATCAAGAGAGCATCAGCATCAATTAACACAAAAAGCTTTTCAGACATGGAAATATGCACACATCTGTTATTTTGTTTGGACCCTTTTTAAATTGGCCATGAAAAAAAATCAGCAAGAATGTACCCATCCAGAATGAAAGGATTGACATTTAGGAACACAGACACTGATATAGCCATCTCTTGGAAACAATTAATAAAATGCAGTCAGATTAGTGTTAGATTATTACTATACCGACATTCTAAGTTTTGTCATATGTATGAATAAGTGCTATAATGCATGAGACATTTTCACAAGCATAGCTGCCAATGTATGTCTGTATAATTAAATAAGATTATGTGTATTTGTGCAACTTTAAGGTTTATAGTTTTATAAGGAACACTTAGGTTCACCCGATAGCAGTGTTCCCGTCCATTGTAATCTGTTCAGTGTGTTATTGACACACCTGCTCATTGTTAGAGAATAAGTTAATTGATAAAGTCTTTACTTGAAAAGAAAAACTCAAACGAAGAACCCAGGGAAGAGTATATATTTTGAGTGAATGCAGCCAATTGGTATTTAATTCATGGTTAGTGTCAACAGTGTATTAAAAAGTGACAGAAATATAGTCAAACAAATGCAGCATAGCTATTCACCTTTCAAAGTAAAGTTAAAGAAAAGTAAAGTTTTCAAAGCTAACAGTTTGTGAGCCAGTTTTAAAGATCAAACCTACTGTTGGATCTATTGAGCTGATAGGGGACCCCAAAGTGTTGAAAGATGTTTGATTTATTTCAAGGAATGAACTTACTGGAAAAAGCATCCCTCTTGGCCATATGATCAGAACTACAGTAATATCATTGAAATCATCCAAAATACATTGTCATCATCAAATGTAGTGTAATGTAATGTCATTTTACTGAAATAAGTATAATTACAAAAGGGTTAATGAAAGTACAACATAAAATGTGGTATACCAAGTGTTGGAGTCCAATCACTCTTTTTAATAGCTTTGTAGCGGCCAGAAAATCAAGTATTCATGAAGATTGAGGAAGATGATCCAGTGAACTTCAATTTAATTGGTGCAAATTAAAACAATCCATCTTTTGCAGCTGTCTATCTATCTGCTATCACCACTTCATTGCTCGTCTTGCACCTTGATTACAATTATCTTTTAATAGCAAAACTTGTCAGCAATTTCTTTCCCTTCTGATTTACGTCCAGGCGCAACACAGTGTTGTCACACTCATATAATTCATGTTTTAGTGTAATGCAGAGTAAGCCTTTGCTGGGCAGATGCAAGATGTATTGACACCATCATCTCATGTGTGCTGTGCGCTATGACATATGGCAAACTGTCTCTCTGTAGTACAGGCTGCAGTGCTTCCCCGATTCATACAAATTTGGCATGTTTGCATGCCTGGAGCTTGGTCCCAGTAGGCTATGTTCAGACTGAAGAGTATCAATTGATTGAAAAATAAATGCATATGCAGACACTTTTTTTTTGCAGTGTCCGGTAATGGTTCCAGGTAATTAGACTGAAAGATGACACGTTGACTTTAATTTGGGACAAAGTGATCTCTCTCTTGCCTCTTTTAGCCTCATCTGACTCTCAACTGATATGCTGAGCTAAGGCCTTTGCAGAGATACATCACATGTTTTACCATAAAATGGGATCTCGCCATTCCTTGCAATAACTGGATGTTGAAATGCTCATTTTAGATGACTTAAGATTCAATAGATGACACCGGTGTAGTGCTTTGGGAATGGCTGACATCAATGACTGTTGAGATAAGCAGAACTTACAGCCCAGACACTGCATTTGTTTCAGTAAACCACAAATATGCATCATCTCAACATTTCATAGCCACAGAGGTTCAGTGTCACTCACCAGATGTTGGCTGTTTATATGATGGGGTCGTCAGATTGGCCTCTTATTTTGAGCAGCATTCTCCTCACTTTTGGTTTTGACACATCACAGTTAACAGATGAAAAAGAAAACTCTTTTCTTACATAAAAAGTCAGCCTGAACGTTAATAACCTACAAGATGAAATTGGCAAATTTGTACAAAGATTGTTAACTTGCAATTGGGTAGGGTGGCCTGGCTCTGTTTGTGAATTGCTGTAAATTTCTACAGTGAAATGTTGTTGCCCAGCAGGGATTTTCTTCCATGTTTGATTACTGGTTCTACCAAATCAAGGTCCTTTTCAACAATTCTCTCCATGGGTTGCATCCCACAACATCCTTTTAAAGAACCAGAAATGGTAATGTGAGCAGTCATACGCTTCTGTAACAAATGACACTGAGCTGTGGAGATATGAGACACTAGCTAAATAATGACCCTGCATTTAACGGTCTTTAAGAGGCTGTGAAATTACGACCTTTTCCTTAATATGATCAAATAGGGTTTCCTAACCTAACTTTACCCAGTCATTTTGTTTTGGTATGAAAGAAAAAGCTTTTTATAGCTTTTTGTGGGCAATGTTGTACATGTTTGTGTTTCTCAGAAGCGTTACATGTGTCGGAACAAAACACACCAGCAAGATCAAAGTGAAACAAGACATAAACCACTCAAAAAACGAATGTAAGTTGGTGCACACTTTCAGAGGCCAAACTTAAGTATACCTCCAGATCAGTCTGTAAAGTTTAAGTGAGTCCAGGGTTATTGTCAGAGAAAGAAAAATCTATTATCTGCATAACAATTCCTTTTACAGTATCAGCAGCAGACTCATTGTTGCAGCAATAAAATGAATCTAAGTCAAGAGTTTCAGCCTCTAAAATTGCTGGACATTACAGTAAATGAGCCATGCATGAACAATTATCTGCGAAGAGGTGGATAAAAACATAGCAAATAAACAGGTTCATATCAAGATATGTGATCAATGGGAGAAAAACCATTGCACCCTGACATTTTATTGCCAACAATTATTCACTTACAAGGGATAATAGACGCATTAAGCTGATAGAATTTCTCATAAACAAGACAATTAAAAATGTACTTCAGGGAACTAAAATAGCTAAAATAGGACGTTGAAGAGGTGTAATACTAACTGTGCAATTTTTACATGTGACCGTGATTTTATTGGTCACCCTTGTGCTGAATCTAAGTGTCCCCTTTGCTTGAAAAAAAAAAATAAAATCTATATAAGCTTTAGGGAATTGCTTAGCCATTTCCACTATGCCCCAAATAAACTTGGATGTTCTCCATCCATCAGGTGACTACATGGAGAGCTGACCTGTCATAAATTCACTCTGTGGGGATGATGACAGGGCCGGAGCCAATCTTCATGAAAGAAAAGAAAAAAAAATGTCACGAGGTTCCCATCCCCCCACTCCCAGAGCCCCCTTCCAACCCCACCTCACCCTTTACCCTCACTACTGGAGCACCTTCGCTCCCTATCCTCCTGCCTATCTCTCTGTCTCTGCACCTACGAGGCTTTCTCTCTCTCTCTCTCTCCCCCTTTTCTCTCCATGGGTAAGCAGGTAATCATGAGCTGTCACAGAAAGGTGACCCATTAATGTGATGGATACGGTGTGAAAAACAAATGGTGTGAAACGTGTGGATTGCTGTCCTTACTGCACCTTGGCCTTTTGTTCTGTCATATCAATATCCACACAGGGCCTCATTACACCGCTGCACTACACAATGAGTGGAGCGCCAGGGTCAAGACTGCGCCACGCTCCCTTTGACTGGCTCCGACTGGGCTTTTCAGCTCAACCTCACCCAAGAGGACTCCCAGGTAAACAGGAAGAGGGGCAACCTTTGGAGCCAGAGACAGAGCTCATCATCCCAGACCAAATAAGCACACCCCCACCAGCAGTTCTGTATCCATCAGGGGCCTTGACTCTGTTTACAGACAAAACTGATAAGAGTCACATGGTGAAATCACTGAGTTTTGATCAATGCATGAACCGGTTCTTTCGTCAAATTCTAGATACAAGTTTTGCATCTAGCAAGTGAAAGCCTTTGTGTCGTAGGTTTTCTAAGTTATTCCCTGGTTATGTCTACAAGGTCAAAAACATCCTTTTTATTGAATTCATGCTGATGCTGTCGATGTCTCACAGAGTTGTTTCTTTCCTGCAAATGTTCAGATTCCTTGGCTATAGATCACATTTTCTTCAGACAATGGCAGCTCACATAGAGATAATTGATACTCTACATTGCCAGACTGTGTGTGAACAGCAGCAAAAGAATCAATAAGTAGGACTTATATGAATGTGTATGGACTTCTAAATTGCTTCAGGCATACTGTAAGATGGGCACTTAGATTTTCAAAGAGCCATACGGTCACTCAAGGTCAGGAGGGGAAGCAGTGAGAAGTTATCAGAGTCCAGGGCTAACCCGGCACTGTCCATTACACTTAACTGCTGTCTGGTCAAGCACTTATTAAATACTGGGGCTAATTCCACTGCCAGGACCTGTGATCTGCTAAGTAACAGCTAATCACCAATTAAGAAATATCATGGATTACAATCTGTTGGTTTTATGTGCAAGAATCAGACTTATGGGACGTGGAGAATTGTGTCTAAAGCTGAAGGAGTGTCTATGAAGTGTGAGATATTCTGAATGCATCCTCCTATTAAAAACAAAATCCCTTCTGTAAAGCAGCTTCCAAAATTGAAAACCGCTAAATACATTTATTTACATGTGAATAAAATATCTTTAGAGTGGTTTTGTTTCCTTGTCACTTGTACAGTAGAAGTGATATAAAGTCTCTCAAGATGTGTTGATGAACACCTTCTGTTTCCCCTGAGCTCTGTAGTGGTGGTCTCGTGGACACCTCAGATGAAATGCTGGGGACTCTATTAAGGACAGTGGTTATGGGCCACAGACTAATCTAGTATGACAAACTGGAGGTGTCCTCTTATTTCCAGACCGTTTGATGAATCGAAGGCTGTAGTCCCCCATGCTGTCATGTCAGAGTGGAGCTGAAACAGATTGAGAAGGAACAGACAGGAGATTGATGATCAGTGCCTCTTCCCTCTCCTCTAAAACCCACGGAATCAGTCCATTAGCCCTCCTCCCATTTGCCTATCATTTTACACTGGCAACTTCCCCAAACATTCAAACCTGAAACATATATAGGTGGAATGAGTGACATAAACTAGTTAAGTTTTTGTCCTTCTTTAGCAAAAACTATCTAAAAACTTGATTTTTTTCCTGTTTTTTTTTTTCTTTTTTTAATTCAATATCAAACTTTGCAACAAAAACAACCTACCGTGGACATTATGAAATCTTTTTTTCTACAAAATCTCCAGTTTTCCTTTTTTAAATATTGTGCCAACCATTCTACAATTAGTTAAATATGTTGTTTAGCATTAACTAAGAGTTGGTGGCTCAGCACACAAGAAAAAGAGTGAGTGTAACACTCAAAACCTAGCAGAATAGTTTTGGAGAATTTCTAGATAACAGATAATTCTTTCATAGCAGTATATAAAGTGGATTATTTCATATGGAGTCACTGATCCTGGTTGAGAAACACAACAGGAGACGTAGAAGTCTACCTTAAACCACAACACAGTAAGGACTAAACAAATCAGACATAAGATGGCAATTACTGAGCTGTAGATGCGCTGGTGTTCAGATTTTATTGTGTCTGGTGAGAGCCTTAGGATAGTTGTTTCCCCATTTCAGTCTCTAATTGGTTGCTTGCAGTGACTTTACATGTAAAGTTTTATGATTGGCAAGGGTTTCCACCCAAAATATTTCAAATCTATCCTTTAACACTAATGTAAATGACAGTGCTTTAAACGTAATTTTATTCTATTTAAAGTAGTGCATTCTACGCTTAAGCCTATACGTTTAGGCTTTATTGCTGTTAAATGTGTGCAACTGGGATTCTTCAGACTTGGGTTATCTATGGTTATTGTTAATGGAGGAATGAAGACAATGACAACACTCTTTGTGGATCCTGTTGTGTCTGACCCCAACACACACACACACAAACATATACACCTCTGCCATCCCCCTCTCTCTACGATGACCGCATCCCCACTGTAATGCACCTGTACGTGTGTGAAGGACATCCCGACCGGCAGGGCTATCACAGACACAATCTCGCAGCACTTTAATAACTTTGAGAGCGGTCAGCACCCTGCGCTTTAATAACACTCCCTGTCAGCTCACCCCACACTGCGCAAAATTGTCTCGTTGGAATTCTTTATGGTGGAGGCCAAAGAACTCTGGTGATGGGGCTGGAATATAGCCACACTCAACCCGCTCCCAGCTCTAAATGGCTTTCCAAGAGTATGTTTTTATCTTGGGCTCAAAACAAACAGGAGAGAAGAGAGGCACTTGCTTTGTGACGCAGCAATACGCTCTGAGAATCTGTGCTGCCAATTTTGAATAAAAGGTGTTTTCTTCTGTTGGAAAGAGTAAAGTTGACATCCTCACTCATCCGGTATGATAAAAGCAGGCCTAAATTTTGATTTCACACAGACCCCCACAGGAGAACGTTTTCATGGAAGAGCACCTCTCCAGTAAATGAAGTTGTAGAAAAGAAAAAAATATTTTTGGGACTATATCACTGTGCTCTTTTCTATGTACATTAACTGCGAAGACAATTATATCAATTATTGAGTCATGCCCTTTTTCCAAGTTATGGACCTGGAAATCTCCCTGTTATTGTTGTGACTTTTGTATAATGTAATATCAAGTCTTGCTGGTAATATATACAGTACCACCATTAAATGATTTCAGATAGTGAAGTTTATTTCACTTTCCTCTTGCTGCCATTTGCAGCTGCCAACAAGCAGACTTGCGTGGTGTAGCTCAGGGTTCTTATCATTATGCAAATATTTGATTATCTGTTAAGGGAGATCACAGCTAGTAGCTTCACAAATGCAGCATGTTTATCTCCAGAATACATATTAAAGGAAAATTCAAGCTGAGCATGTGAAGTGTAAATCACACAGTGCTGCACATAGTGTGTAGCGGCTGTGTTTCAGAGCTAATGATGGGCTCGGGCTGTGTTTTTGTGATGCGTCTCAGATTAGAGCTCTCTCCTGCAGCAGTGGTGCTGCGTTCCTGGTCATCACAGCCTAGTACCACTGATTAACATAATCAGCCAGCATTAGTTATTCATGTGATGTGCAGAAACGCTCGGGGGTCAAATCTTTGCCCTGTCTAATAACCTATGTTAAATATTAAAGAAGTACATGGGCTGCCTGATTTACATGCCTCTCATCCTGCCTTTAAATGCAGTAGTAGGGGGGGGAACAAAAAAAAAATCACTCTAGGCCTGTGGTCCATTACTTGTAAGCAGAATAAATATATATGGTGCACTGAAGATGCATTGCTTTGAAGATCTGGGTTGTTGTAATATAACAATGTGTGTCCAATCCTAGTTTATGTGCAAGGCTCATGTTCATGTAAACTGTGTGTGATCATCTCATGTATGAACCAGCTCCTAGTAACCACCAATGCCCTGCAGAATCACCCTCCTTGTGCTTACAAGTGTGTGTGTGTGTGTGCGTAGAGTATTAGAGACCACTTTTTTCCGCACGACTTCATCTGACTGTCTAGCAAAAAGGACCCTAGTGGGCATGCATGAACTGACTTGCTGCATCTTTATGCCTCACATTTCTTGATTAGGAACAATGAAAGAGGCTAGCCAAGCGTTGAGCTGTCCATGCTGGATGAGCTGAGTAGAGCAGAGGGTGGGGAGGGAGACCCTATGGGCTACAGGGACAGGGGCAGACTCTGGACCCTGAGGAAGTCATTAGGAGACCAGTGACCTCACTGGTACAGAGCACAAAAAAGCTGCCCAGTGGCATGATGTCATACTTCACATGTCAGCTTTCATCATAGAGATACAATGAAGAATACTAAAGTGTGAAAAGAATGTTGCATACCTGGCAGCTTGAGATCCACTTGAAGTACAGCGGTGGCCTTACTTCTCACATTTTTCCACAACTGCTTTGCCACAATTCTTAAAGATAATGACTACATTCAAAAGTAGAAACCTACAAATTTTTGGGCACTTTTTAAAATACGGTTTAATAGCTCATCCTCATCTGATTTTAGCACAGCTGAGCATATGAGTATGTACAAGTGTTTATAATTTGATTGAACAAATCTTGCTGATATGCAGCTTGTTGACTGAACAGTTACACACCAAAAAAAAAAAGTTATTTGTGGGAATCATGACAAGCACAATGTAGTCCATTCACTTAGAAAATTGTATTTGAAATATATGAATCTCATCCAAAATCATAAAATCTATAGAATTAAATAGTTAAATAAATCCCTCCGTTGTCCTGGTCTCCTCATACTTGCTTCACCCCCCCATACTGGATTTCAGCTCCAGCCTGAGTCATCTACCCTCTTGCTTGCCCCACCGCTGACACGGATCCAAAACCAGCACAACCAGTGCCATTCCCTCCTACATGGACCACCTCCTTTCAATAAGTAAGGACAAGACAACCCTTTTGGATTTTCCCACTATTTTGGAAGAACACACTAACCCTCTCCCTCCTCCTGCAGAGTCTCCAAGTTATCTGGATCCACCCTCGACTATTCTCCATTATTAATAAATCCTTTTACCTTTATTCATACCCAGTCTGCATTTGAGTCCGTATTCTCTGACGGCTTGTCTTCAAGCCGTGACAACAGTTTTATTGAAGTCATTTATGATAAAATTCATTGTAATCCAATCATAATCCAATAAAGTCAAATTTATTCTAATCCAAATTCAAACCTGAGCATGCACAAGGTGACGGTGGCAATAAAAAAAAACTTCCTTTTAACAGGAAACCTTCAGCAGAACCATAGTCAGGAGGGATGGCCATATGCTTCGAAAATTTGAGGGTTGATAGCACAAGAATAAGGGGTCAACAAGTATCATAACACCAGGTCAGGCATACTTTCTAAGAAAGAGAAACACATGCTGGTGACAAAAATAACTCGAATAGGTACTGGCAGCTGGTTCCACAAAAGAGGAGCCTGATAACTAAAGACTTTCCCTCCCATTTGACATTCAGAAACGACAATTAAATCTGCAACTTGAGAGAGAAGTGCTCTGTTGGGAAAATATCAGATTGTGAGATATTGTAAGATATGATGGAACTCGAAGTCATTAAGAGAATTTTTTTATGATGTGCTATGAATCCTGACTGACACTCTGAAAGCAGATTTTTTTCTGTGATCACAAAGTTGCTTGGCAACAACTTTTTTCAAGAACTTTAAACATAAAGGATAAGCTAACAGTTTTGGATCCAGAGTAGTTTTTTTAAATAAATGTTTGATTACAGTAACCTTAAAAGCCTCAAGCAATCCAATATAGAAATGTTGATTAAGGAAAAAACCTCCTGGTTGGGATTGGGTCAAAAAGACAAGCTGATGGTTTACATGAAGCTATGGTTGTTAGTTCAGAGAGACGGAAACAGTCAAAACGCAAATCAAGATTTTACAGAAACTTCTAAAGCTGTTGTACTTAATGGTACATCAGTGTCAATGGTGGGAAGGATTCTATGATTCTATGATCTTTCTTTCTGAAACAATGATACTGATGAAGAAGCTCATGGAGTCATCAGTACTAAGAGGTAAAGGGATGCATGGCAGGGAATTTTTCCCCTTCTGTGGGCACTCCCCTTTTTTTTTTTTAAATGAAACTTTGTTTTAATGCGTTAGAGAGTGAAATAACTTGGGGACGTTTCAAAGTTTTGCAGGTGAGTCATAGTGCTGCGCTGTACCACATACTGTAATCAGTGATGATAAATGTGCCTCTAAAGCTTTTAGAATGTTAACACTGTTTGATGAAATGAGCCAAAGCAATCAAGACTAACTATAATGAGGCAGTTGAGCATCATTTACTGAACTTTATCTGCAAGCAGTCTCAGTGAGTCATACATATTGCATATAAGTTGTTGGGCAGTACAAGAATACGTAGTATTTATCAAAGAATACATCCAAGTGATGGAGATAATCTTGTTTGCTCCACCTATAAACCGAATCACTCAAAATAACTCATAAAACAAAATTTAAAGGGTATTGCACAATTAGTTTTGTTCTCTGAGGATTAGAGAAGACAGACGCAGTCACAACAGCAGGTGGGTCTCAAAGCTGGCACTTTGTTCCAATTCCAGGTTGGACTTTTAATGACAGCTTGCAGTGTGGAAGAGAATGGATGCACAATTTATCACCCATATTCCTCACCCTGTAGGAAAGAAAGACCAAGCATGTAGACTAATGAACTGCAAACTCTCCTTCAGGCTTCCTTTTATAACGACGGAACCACTCAGGATTTTTCTTTCCTTTCTTTTTTTATTTTTTTTAATTTGGTCCTTAAGAAAATAACAAACCTCCTTGGCCCTGCTCATTACTGCTTGGCTGTGGTGACCATTAGGAAATGAAAATAACTTTGCTCATTTTGTGCAAAGCGAGAGTCCCTAGGCTGAGGGTCTGAGTAAAGAATTTAATTTCTAAATATAACTTCAGTTCTCACAGGCTATTGGACTCTCACATAAAGAAACTGTGTGATGGGCTAGTTTACAAGGCTACTGAATTGCAAATAGAATGATCGTTTTGTGCAGTGCAATGAATAAGAAACTAAAATGAAAACATGAATCAATGTGCGTGGATTTCCTCTTTACTTTTTCATGTGCATAACTCAAGCTGCTATGCCCATGACTATGCATGTCAGATACCCTGGAAACATCACTTAGAACATCCTGAATGATTTCTCTTATTTCTAGTTTATCAGAATATCAGGAAGGATTAGTCTGAAAAGATGCAGAAAATGAATAAAAATGAATAAATAGGTAAACTGCAATGAATTCTGGAGAATTGGTGGTATGAAGGTAGAGGTATGGCTGGTGGAGATCAACCATTTGCAAGAAAGAAGAGGGGCAACATAATCTTAGAAAATTTTAAAACAATTATCTGCATCTATCAACACTGTACTTGCTGACTGCTTAAAAATTGGGCATTTTAACCACCTGCTTTGGTTTGGGAAGTATAAACTATTTGATTAAGACAAGAGAGACATCATAGCCTGCCCTAAATCAGACCACCCATAGTATTAGGCATCAGATGTTTCTATCACACTGCAACGGTGAGTCCTGTCCACAGAATATGTCATTCAGCTACAGAAGCGCATTTAAATTAAATATCTGATTTTGAAAACTGAACCTAATGTATCAATAAACAAATAAATAGATAAAACCATTAAAAAATATTTCAATTTGCATGATTAACAATGTTTTTGTTTGGTGCCTGTTTAACAATTAAAGTATTTCAGCTTTCAAGTCTGCCGACCCTCAAGGCCTGTGTGACATCACCTTCACCAGACTATGAGGATCCACAGGATCCCTCTGCATGCAGGCAAAATATTGTACCTGCACAGATTGAGCCTGCTGTCTATGCATAGACTTGGATTAATCTCCATTCAGGTATGTTAGTTTAACAGATTTAGAAGAGAAAAAACATGGACGTTTGTTTAGAGGAGAATCGCCTGTATCCACATTTCTACAATATACTGTCGACCACTTACTGTACATGCATGGGATTCTTCATTCTATTACCAAACAGAATTTGAACTGAAAATGAAAAACAAATGGAAACCAAAAAGCTTTCAGTACAAAAACTATTGTCAGTTGCTCATAGAAAGTCTTCATATGTATATATATATATGTTTGCAAATATAAAACTACACTGAGTTAAGTAAAAATGTGCTTCACTGCTTATTAATTTTACTTCATATTGATAAGAAAACATATTAGGTTATTCCTTTAATCAACCCTTCTTACTAAAATAGCTCTCTATATTTGCTCTGTCAAAACAGATAGACTGTTGAAGCTTATGCTCACATAAAGTTTTCATTCATTGGATTTACCACTGTGACACTGCATAGAATCTGCTCCTGTCAATGTCTGTGTAAAAATCTGTTTCATACAGTATTAAGGGACACAGGCACAGAGTCTCATGGCGCTTGTACAGCATCAATTCACTCACTCCAAACACAAATGTGGTGGCAAGCTCAATGTATTTGGCAGAGACCAATGTCTAGCAGTTACTGGATGAATGGCCCTCAATATTGCACAGAGTGAGCGCACTCCCACATCGAGGCTGGACTGCTGTTTAAATCAAGCGGGCGGTCACACTTGGTGTGTACATCACCACTGAGGCATGGTGAACAATGAGACGCCTGTACAAGGCCCCTGCCGGCCCATTGCAGGGCTGAACTGCTGAGGCCCCTGGGCTGCTTAATCAAATCTGAAACCATCACATTCACTGGGCTCTCAGGCAAGGATGCATGCAAAAGAAAGAAAAAGTCCACATCACCAATCATATCCCTCCCCCACTGCTCTTAAATACCACCATTAGTAAGGTATTACAAAGGAATACATAAGTAATAGAAATAAAGCATTTTATTTTTTCTTATTTATTTCCAGTCTAAAGTAGGTTTGTGTTTAACAGAACTTGTTAAAGTCAACCAAGGCTTTCCAAAAGCACAACATGTTCCCTACAGTATCTGTATCATCAGCCATATGAAGCTGATAACAACAATCTCCCCTCAATCTCTAACTTTCCAGACCTATGAAATTGATGTGTTTATTTAGCGTGTCCAAGCCAAGGCAGAGCAGTAATGGCCTTGTCTAGAGGGTGAAGATGGAATCCCGTCGCTTCGCCATCGATGTAGGATAATGGTTTCCTTTGATGGAGATTTGGGCCATCTAAACATAATTAGGCAAGCGTGAACAATGATCTCCATGAAGTGCAGAGTACTAATTAAAACAGTTCAGCATAACAGCATTTCAAACATGACAATAAAAATAACAAGAGGACCCAAATGGATTGCACACTGTGCCAGCAGACCCAAGGAAAAAATTACATCAGACATTCACAAAGCATTAAAGGACTATAATTTGAGAAAAACTAAGTGTGTATTAAATTAATGTGTGTATTATCTTGGTTTCTCTTCTGTATAAAATGAAAACTAAGATTCAGTCACAAAGATCAGCTTTGAGTAAGAATGAGAGGAGTTATTAGTTGCTTGAAGCTAGTAAATCACTGGAAAATTCATCGAATGATACGAGTTTCTTCCTTTGCGTTACATATATTATAATAATAGGCTTGTACTCTTAATTAGTTGTCACAAAAGTTGTAACTCACAGCTTTAAATGGTCCACATTTATATTGTGCCTTTTTAACCTTGTCCAGACTCTACAAAGCATTTTACTTGTTTTTCATTGAGCCATTCATACAGACACTCATACAGCACATATGCTCTCTACATAGTATGCAGCATTTTGTTTTATACAATCACACACCAATGTTGGTTTCAGTATGTTGTTCAAGGACACTTTGGCACATTGATGAACTGAAGATTGAGCCACTGACCTTCTAGCTGGAAGACAACCATTCTACCAACTAAGCTAAAGTAAGTTTTGTTCACTGCAATGACCTCATATTTTTTTTACATATCAAAATATGTCATAAGTGTTCAGATAAGCACCATTCCTAAGCAATAAGTACCTACAGCTTATGAATATTGGCTGTCTAAAATTATGTGAAGTTCTAAAGTTCAAAATAATGACAAAAGAGTTTCCAGTTCCATTTCAAATAGCTAGTCTCTTGAGAAGCGCATTGATTCTCAAATGAATGCAAGGCTAAAGAAAAATGGATTTTTTTCCCTTACGATGTGACTTCATATCTCTTCTTTAAATCCCTGCAGCACTGTGTGCATTTTAATAACATTCTGAGAAGGGGGAATCTTTGCATCTTTATAAAATATTCATCGCAGTGGATGACTGTGGCAAGGTACTATAGATGGTTACTTGGGGAAATCTTTGGAAGTTCAAGTGTCTAAAAACAGAACTTGGTGCCTTTTATTTCAGCTGAGACTTTGCATTCTTGTTGCAGATATGGTCCAAAGTAGTTAATGAAGCACCATCTTTTCAGTTTTTAATAAATGGTGTGCATCTAGTAAATGAGCTGATCAAGTGATTTACTGTTATGAGATGACTTTTGTTACAGCATATTTCATCCATTTTGCACTGACAAAAGATTGATTTAAGATATGACCATGTTTCAATTACTGCTGGATCCTTTATTACCCAGTTGGCACTCTTGGCTCTGGTTCTATTGCTTTGTGGGACCTTCTTTGAATTTTATTTCCTATACTGACATTTCTTCTATGATAACAATATTTCAATTACATAAGATATCTCTAATGTCCCACAACTGTGCGCAGCTCTTAACTTCCTTTGATTGACTCATGTAATACCTTTTTAAATGGCATAGCAAGTAGAAATGTACAAATATATGCACCACTAACTCAGGCTAAGTGCATTACTGATCTAAAGTTGGCCATTAAAATGACCGCTGAGAAATTATCTGTTACAAACATGCAGATTCTACTTGGAGTGCACACTGCTTGGGTTTTTTCTTTTACTTATTTTATCTTTAGCTTGCATTGACATGCTACTGCAATGTCTTAAAAGAGAACAAAAAACTTAAAAAGGCTAAAGTTAAACATAAATCTAAATAAATTTTACACCCTCAATTTTACAAATTGTCTTTATCAAAAGACAATTTCTAAAAGCATCTTTGATCTCTCTCTCTCTATATATATATATATATATATATATATATATATATATATATGTATATGTATAGCATGTCTTAACTGCCACTGTGCCAGAACTTTTCATCTTCATGATGAAAATAAAATACTATTCAACTTTGCATCTTAACTATCAGCACAATCAGAGTTATGTTAGTTAAATTAGAGAACTGTACTTACATCTTACATTCACAACCCAGTGACTGATAAAGAAGTGATAAAGATTCACAAGTAACTGGTTCTAATGACTACCAGCATTGAGCAAAAGTTAATTAGTCGATTACAATATTACTAATGCCAAATGCAATAAACTTGTTCAGGATTCATTTAGCAGACAGAAATTTTGAATCCACTCATACTTGGCCTTTTCAGAATGCCAGAAGGTGTCACTGTTTATGCAATGCATGCACACCAAATCCTTGAAAACTGAAAGCATATCTCTGGTTTATAAAGACCGCATGCATTACAGCGCAAAGAGGAATTGTTTGCCCATTCATTTTCAATTAAAAAAATCAATCAGTCATTCAACTGAATCCAGTAAATATAATTACAGCTGTTCAAATTAATATTTTATTAAGTATAAAAAGACATTCAATACTTGTATCAATAATAAAATAGTATTACATTAAACATTACATTATTCTTGTGAAATTTGTTTCTAATTTGACCATTAAGGAAGTAGCTGATGTGAAACAAAACCCCTGAACACATCCGCACGCCCACACACACACAAAAATAAAAAATAAAAGCCAGAGAAATTGTAAACAAAGCAGAAACGTCAGACACATGCACACACACAGACACACACTGAGTGGAAGGGCTTGTCAAAGGAGTAATACCCCTTGCTTGGTATCTTCAAAACTGACTGGATGACAAACATGTCTGTCAGTGCTGTGCCAATATAGTTTAGAGCCTCTCGTGATGGGGCACACACCCAATGACAGAAGCAGGTCATTTCCGCTCCCTGGCATCATAAATCCACCGTCTGGCCCCTGTCCGGCTGCTGATGCTGCAGAACGCCACACACAGTGGACCTGTCGGAGCACCATGAGCTACTGCGCTGTCCCCATGGCACACAAAAAACAAACACAAACACACACACACATACACAGCAAACCATCTCTCCTTTGGCGAGAGAAGCTGAGTAGCCACACTGTCCCATCTGCTATTGTATGGCATCTCAGGTGAGTGAAGAAAATCTGTCGTCTTATCTAAGTGCTTTTTCTTTGTTGAAGCTTACGGACTACTTTTTTTTTTTTCTTTTTTTCCCACTTGTCAAAAAAGAAAGCAGAGCTGCTGTGTTGTGGATCACATGTCCTTTGTGCAGAACCTGACAGCTCATATTCCTGTCTGCAGTAAAGACTGCACTTAATATACAGAAGCATTGTACGAATACAGTGAGAGCATGTCAGTAGGGGGATGAGGGATACTGCATGTAATATATTCATGTTTGCTTAAATCAGGCTCAAGGTTAAAACAACACCTATTTCTCTTAGCGTCACATCTCTTTGGCAGAACACAGAGTTTAGATGTGCCAAACATGACACCTCCACTCACTAATACAAGAGAAATAAAGGATGGAAGATAAATAAGTCTGCCTTTTCACAACCCTCGGCAATACCGCACCCTCATGTTCTTCTCTCCTAGACAGAAATGCAAATAGGTCATTGAGCTTCATCCCCCTTTATCCTAACATGCAATGACAGTCTTTAAATTTAAGGCAACAAGCAGAAAGAAAAATGCAAGAAACTTTCTCATTTAGTATGAAGAGGAGGTAATATTTTCCTATGTAAGGCTAGGGATCAAATATATATGCTTTAAGGAAACCATGCCCGCTTTCAGGAAGCCATGACCGGGTTGAGCAGAATGCTAAATGCCATACATCCCCAAGGTTATCTCTGAAAACAGAACCCTTTTGAAATCTGCTTCTGCTTTATTTTCTTGAATGCATGCATCAAGTCAGCTGAATGGAGAAAGATGAAGGTGACTCCTGGAAGGAGTCAAATGCTCTCTCTCCGTGCACCCTACCTGGTAGGGGTGAACACCTTGCTGTGTCTGCACTGAATGCTTGTAATTCGGACTCTTCATAACAGCTATTCCAGCCTCTCTGTGCAGTGCACAGTACAGTGTGGACTGGGATTAGACGGAGGTACAGTAAGCCAGAGGCTAATACAAAGCACTTAAATGTGAAAAGTGTCATTTCCATCCCCAAGTCCCTGAATATTGAAATTAGGTCATCAGTGCAGCAGAGGCCAATTTTCACCCTCATATATCATAGCTGCCCCTGCACCCAAGGTCTCATTACGCCGTACATGGTCAATAACCCATTAACATGCAGCAGACAATGTGTAATGTTCACACAAAGATAATGTATCTACTGCACAGTAAGAGTAGTCGGTCACTGTTTGTGCTATGCAATATTTCAGGGCAAATAAATACATTTAATGATCGGGAGAGTTACACCTAACAACCATCAGTCGGCATATTTGGGCTTGTTCCGATGCTAGTGGTTGTTTGGTAAGGAGAAACAAGAAGCTTTGTATGCAGAGAGCTTGCACCCCCCCCCCCCCCCCCCAACATCAGTTTGCCAGTGTGATATTCATTTGTTGGAAGCTGTGCTGCATAAACAAACAACGCCCAAGGCTACCACTGGCTGGTTAAACAACCACAGGCTGTTTTCTCTTTTCTCTACCATAGCACATCGTAAATTCCTTGTTGGACCACAACATGCTCTGTTGTGCTTATTTAACAAATGGCATGCTTGCACTGACAATTTTACCTTACAATGTATTAACACCTTGCATCCCAGATGAGTATTCTGTATATTTAATGTTCAGGCTTTAGTTAATAAAAGGAATTGTCAACAATATCATTACAGTGTATTGTTACAAGTTGGAGAGGGTGGAAAGACGAGGACCCAAATGCAGACAGGAGGCTTGTGGACACTGAAGTGGAAGTTTATTTAAAAACTGAAACCAAAAATGTGGCAGAACCAGAAAACCATAAACTAAACAGTGAAAACAAAAACCCTAACCCTAAATACATAACAAATCAGATGGCGAAAATACACTACCGATAAACAGAACCATAGAGAACAATCAGGTAGACAGCAACAAAAACCAAGGAGCATAAATACTGTGGGGAACTGAGTTAGTGACTGAAGAAGAGACTGAATGACAACAGGTGAGTGTGGAACTGAGGACCAAACAAGGGAACCGAGGACAACGACTCGACAATGTAAAGAGTAAACTAGAAACTAAACTGTGAACACGACACAAGTACAGAACTGAGGCAAGACAAAACTAAGAGAACAGACAAAAAGCAAGAATTACAACAAAGACAGACCATGAGAGGCACTATAAACAAAAAGGCAAATCAAAAATAATACAAACAAAGAATAAATCCTGATTTAAACCAATAACTCAAAATACTAAGAACACAAACAAGAAAACAGAATCAAATGAAACACAGAAACACCAAGAAAAAGGAAAACAAATTCAAAGTCAGAAAATCCCCAAACCCTAACAGAAATAGTAATTGCTGAATTATTGAAACATTTCTTTGTTTGTCAGCATTCCTACATTTCCCCTTGCCATCACCCTGCAATAAACTTAAGACGTCAACAATCTTTCAACAGACCAAAGGCAGATTGAGGCTTCTGGCTGCCACTGCTGTAACCATTGTGGCAAATCATTGTCACAACTTATGTTTCCTTCTCCTTTAACGTGGTTACATGACTGTGCCGGCACATTTATGGACCGTTTGATCCAGTGCTGGCAGATTAAGGCAAAATCAAGCCAAACCAGTTTAAACCTCTTAGGTGACAAGTCTCCCAACATATTGTACAGCAAATTTAAAAAAATAGAAAATGTTACGAACAATAAAACAATGTTTTGTTATATTTTCTCGGCCTGATTCAATCTATTCCCTTTAACATTTTTTTTTTTCCCAGAGAACCTTCTTCCTGCTTGTGAAAATGGGGTTTGTATTGATGAGCTGGGCCCAATATTGATTTCCCATCATTCCTGGTGTGGACATTTTCTGGTCTATTATACTACAGTCGCAGCATATTCCCCTAGCAGCTGTAAAGTGGATATATGGACAACCTGACCTTGGCAATATGGAGATAATGAAATATCCTTAATGACCCTTCCTGAAAGATTTTACAGGCTGGACTATAGACTGCCAACCCATGTACAATAATAGTTAGCAGAGGAAGATTTTAGAGGCCCAAGTAAATGTAGAGCTCTCAACGCATATTGGGAGGACTATTAACTTGTCTATTTTACTAGGTTAATGTAACCATTAAGGGCACACAGTTTTGTGAGAGTACCTAATATGAGTGAGTGGTTTACACTTAAGAGCAGTGTCAGTCATTGCTCTCTGACTAGCATTTTTAAAACACATAACCTTTTCTACACAGTCCTGCAATGTATCTGCATGTAATGTGGTTTGACAATGACAACAAGATTATCCATTCAAAATACAGGTCTTTGACAAACAAGAATCTTAATAGAAAGTTCTATGACTTTGTTTAGATTATAGTTATATTTAGTGGTTCCAGAAAAAATTGACCATTTACATATACATATTAGTCCATGTTTTGTTGACGTTTCACATATTCACATTCAACATATTCTATTATACAATCTGTGGAATGCATTTCACCTGAGTATATGATTGCAAACATTTTATATTTTCATTATCAGTCATTTATGTATATACACAAGGTGTAAATGTTCAGGGATGAGATGAAACTTGAGATGTCATTCCATCTGCTTACAGGTCTATTGTCATATTTCAATGTCTTTAATAATTAAAACCATTTATGATTGCTGAAATTGAGTTTGAAAGAGCAAAGTAAAAGGGTAGGCTAAAATAAACTGCTCCTATAACTTCCCATCATTTGCGAGAACAGTGCACCCAACGAAAAAAGGAAGAAAAGAAAGCCTGAACTCGAGAAGTACTGTGGATATTCAGGTGTCAGCTTTGGTTCGGCATCAGCAGGTGAAAAAGGGAGATCATTATTCACATGTCATGCTGACAGTTGTTTCAGAGATTTGTGCCGATAGCAGCTGATAATCATCCCCAGAGCGAAGCAACAATGAACTTGCCCTACCACTCCACTGTCTTCAGAACACTTCAAACATGCTCCACTTCAAACACAAAAGCAGCCATCTCCTTTGATGTCATTGTCAAAAAATGAGTTTTGTTCCGTCGCATTTAAACTCCACCCTCTCCGCTGAAACCTAGACGGAGACGTGCAAGAAACAGATTTTGAACATGAAAAGAGCAGCTGTGTTGTGAGATACAGCCTTCTATCCCCAGGCTGCCACACTTTTGCCTTGCCTCTACAGAATAGGAAATAGTCAGAGCTCCGCCACACCTTTATCATAAATTTAGATCAAGCCACTTGTATTAATGTGATATTTACTGACTATTTTGAACAGAATATATGCATTCTGTTAATTCGTCCTCCTTTCAAGGACTGACTTGAAGAGTATATGGTAGGCTAAGAAGGCACTGAAATATCCAGTATTACATCTCCAGCTATGGGTTTTTGCACAGCTCTTTTACTAAAAGGGTCCACGTTGCAGAGGCAGCTGGCAGACCATATCTGCTCGTGATGAAATCTCACTACAGACACGGCTGCTTCATAATGACTATAATCACAGCAGATAAGCAACTAGTGCATGGGAAGGGTGGAGATCAGAGGGTGAAAGAAATAGAAGGAGAGAAAATGTAATTGAATCTTTTGGAGGCACATTCAGATGAAAGCCATTGGCTGTGTAGGAGATGCTTTTCAGTGAATGACATTTAGATTACAGAGGTGCCCTGTTCACCATCACGGTCAATACCTCCTTCTTCACAATAGCACTCTGAGTACCAGCAACACTGCTCCCAGAATAAATGTATTACTGTAGTGATGTGTATTTTGGGGGTACAGAGGCTTTTTTGTTGATATGTTTAGAATTTAGGAAGAGAAGTCTGGCAGTGCATTGAAATATGAGTCTTTGCAGTAAGTTATCTGTTAAGATTGCAATGCGTAATCATCATAATCATCATTAACTGAGTTCCCTACCAGAAGAGTTACATACAGATATAAGGATATTCACGTCTTGGTGTATGTGGTCACGTTAAATATTCATTGAACCACCTTATCAAAATGTAACCCAGAGGAACTTTCTCCCCAACCCCCTGTCCGCTTTTATCTTTCCCATCTCCACTATTGACATAGACCAGCATATGCCTAATGTTAGAGGGATCACATATTGCCCCGGTGACACACTTCAAATGTATCTCAGATTAATGATATATCACAGTAAGAGATCTACAAAAACCATTAGTAAGCCTGACACTTTAACGTCAGATTTTAAAAAATCTCCAAGTAATCTTTTTGATTTATGAAAGTGTGTCCAGGTTCATCGCGAGTGATTCCAGATTTATCACATCCTGGTTAGAATTATTAATGATTTTCAATTTGTAAATCTGATGCTGCCATGTTCGAAGCAGCTCTGCAGAATCACCAAAGGCTGATATCAGAGTCCGAGGTTTGCTCCTGAAGCATGATTACTTTATCAAAATATTGCTACCTGTGACTTACATTTCACTTATTTTCCACTCGTGCAGTGCCTCTTCCATTGCCTTCATTTCTCTCTTCTCACGTTCGAGAGCCACACACATTTTTCAAAAACGGCTTCTAAACACCAGAGCAGTCACAGCTTATGTCATTGCTTGGCTAATCTTCTGGAGTTAGACATTGCGCTATTAGTTCCGAGTTCCTGACACATGCACTTTTAAGGGCCTAGTGTGTCAACTTGTCAGATGGGATGTAATGCACAGACGGCTGTACATTGCAATCTTTCTCACTGTTGATGAGAAGCACAGCTGAGATCATCATCGTTTTCCAAAGATAGCAAACTATGTGTTGATGTCAAGGTTTGCTTTGATGTCACGTCAATGCATCAGTGCAGCTTCTTTACTTCTACTTCCCTTGTATTCTCACAATGACTGGACATCATCACTGTGTGAGGGCTTCTTTGTGTGGCATACGCTCACTTAGATATGAATTAGAATGTCACTTTGCAGGTAAGCACTATGAGTACATATCAAGATGTATGGGTGTGGCACCATTTGCTGAAATGTGAATTCCCACTGAACCATTCGGAGCAAACCAGTCGACGTGGACAATACAAAGTGAAAGGGAATACCTCAGTAATACCTCAGTAATTTAAATACTGCCCTCCATAAATAATAACAGGATGCCATATTTGTCAACGTTTCTTGCTGTTGATTTTCAGCTTATACTGTCTGCTGCACCTCACCTCAGAGGAAATCGGTGGATGTGTAACACTGTTGATGACTGTCCTTAGATTCTGTCCCATTTTGTTTTAAAATAATTACAATCTTTCACCATGTTCATGATTCATTGTTGATTGTGCCAACGAGAATGTGTTAGTAAAATCCCTTTCACACTGGACAATACCAGCTAACATTTGGCTTTTGTCTGTAACAGAAAAACTTTAAAGCTGCATTCAGCCCCAGTCAGAGACTCTGAGGGAGTGTGTTGTGGTCGCAGCGATTTATCAGTTTCAGCTGCAGTCAAAAAGAATGTAAACATGACACTCAGAAGGACAGGTATATTTTTTTCTGAGTGCGCTTTGAGAAAGTTTCAAAAGCTTACTTTATAGACCTAACATGGTTCTGAAACAGTTAGGACCATCAATCTGAGAATAAAGCAAGATCCAGTGGATGCCTTTTATCATTTCACATGGTGGAAGGCAGTTTGCACTCCACAGGCTTTTAATTTAAAACATTTATTTTTGTCATCTGACAAAAAGTCAAATGCATTTTTATAATCTATCCATCCATGACATTATTCCCAATACAAATATTTAATCATCTTAAGTAGGACATTGCATCCATAGATTTTCACTTCTTCCTCTCGGTAGTGTCTTCTTCAGTCCCTCTCCTCTAACTTGTGGACACATTTGTCCCGCAGGATATGCTACATTTTCTTAACGGCTTTTACTGATGTTATATAAAGCTAAATGAATAACTAATAGTTACTAAAACAAAATAATTTCTGTCTAAATTTGTATTCCTCTCAACTAGTTGCAGCTAGGATAGGCGCTGGCCCCTTGAGATCCTGAATACGACAAAGAAGATATGGAAAACGAATGGATGGATGGATAATGTTGCATCATAATTATTTTTATCCTGCAAAATAATTTGAGAAAAAATATGGACGTGGTATGTATGCTAACTTGTGTCTTGCGACAGACAAAAGGAAACATGCCTTTACCACCACCTTAAGTTGAACCATTTTCTTGCATTTCCTGAACCAGTGACTTTCTAAATCACAATGAGGTTGATGACCGACCAGCGATGATTTCAGTGCTCTGAGTTAAGAAAAAGCCTGGCATATAGTTTATTGTAAATTTCTATTAAACCATAAGAGCACAACTTGATGTTTTTATGAATGTGGCACTGATGAAACAATCAACCTGTAACATGTTAATGGGTTAAGTTTCACTGCTTGTGGGTGGATTTTGTTGGCTTTGGACAGCATTAGCGCATTTATGTGCTAAGTTTGTTGGACAAGAAGTGTGATCTCAATCCTCCACACTAAATTCCTGCAAGAAAGTGGGTATTTCTAGTGCTGCCAGACATTTATGCTAAAACTTTCTTGAACACTTCCCAAAGTAATCATACTCTAAATGTTATTGCTGCAGTATACACAATTATCATGAAGAATATATTATCTATATATATGAATAGATAACAATAAATAAAATGAAAATAATCTGACAAACTTTTTGAGAGGTGAAGTGTGGCAGAGGAAGGTGTGGTTGAAATAATCAGAGATTAGCATGGATGGACGGGAGTGTTGTTCTGTTTTGTAACAGGACATGCAGAGTCGGCTGGTAACAGGTGAACTCTCAGTCAACACTATGGACAGAATTATACCACATGTGTTAACAAGAACTTTAATCCCTCCTCCTTTACTGTTACCACTCTATCTGCAGTTTCTGTCTGCCATTATAGTCTGAAAGCTGAATAGCTGCATGTATTTTGACGAAAAAAATAATTTTGCTATGCTGATATTTCTGCTGCATCCTGGTCAGGGCTCCAAGCTCCCAGTCCATTTTACCTGCTAGTGATCTCACACTTCCCATAATGATAAAGGAATTAACATATCACAATTTACAGGGTACAATAACTGCATGTTGATATTTTTAAAAACAATCTCAAGACCCACCTATTTAATTTGGCTTTTAACTAATATTGTATTTATTCAGTCATTAAATTATTTTAGTCAATTTAAATAGGTATATTATATTCTTTTTACGACATTTTAGCTATTTCCTATTGTTATTTTATCTTATTTATCTATTTTAAGTTCTTAGTCTTTGTAGTATTATGCTTTTAATCCACATCCCCAGTGTTTCCTTGGTGGGGGCCATCTGCGCTGGGGGCTGTGATCGGCTCTGGCGGGGATGTCTCCGACTCGTGGTGAACATCAGCTTGGCCAGGGTATGGGGTCTGGGGCAGTGCTCCACTGCTGTGGGCCCCTCGCTGGCTCATAGCTTGGTGTGCACCCCAGTGGAGTGCGTCGTGGGTCGTGAGCAGCACCCAGTGCAGATGGCCTCCTGTGATAGTGTTTCCTGTATTCAGCCACACGTTTCTAAGTTCATTTTATGTGTGTGTGTGTGTGTGTGTGTGTGTGTGTGTGTGTGTGTGTGTGTGTGTGTGTGTGTGTGTGTGTGTGTGTGTGTGTGTGTGTGCATGGGTCTCTGCGTGCGTGCGTGCGTGCGTGCGTGCGTATGTCTGTTCATGTATATGTGCTGGGGATGGGGACTGCTTTTAAACATAAAACACTTTGTGCTACATTTTAATGTGTGAAAAGTGTTTTATAAATAAAGTTTGATTTGATTTGATGACGCTCTTTATGAAATATTCAAGGTAAATACAAGAAACTTATGAAAAAAAAAATAGATCAAACTCAGTGAATAATTCCCTATCATTCCAATCACTGGCATCCAATAGTCACTCCCCTATTGCCAGCCATCCCTGCTCCTCACAACACAACCTTGTGGTTTTTTCCACAACCACAAGCTACTCCAGCCTTTCACCAGCTGCACACCAGTCATAGCGGGGTGGGGATACAAACCCTGGTTCAGGTAGGGGGTAATGAAAGTATAGAGGGTGCCAGATGTGGAGGCAGGACAAGACACCAAACTCACCTAAACAGTCTTACAATCACTAAAAATGCCAGCAAAAACAAGGCCATACAGGGCAACTCACCTAAAATGGCCACTTGGTTTCTAAAGGCTCAAATGGGCCACACCCTGCACTTAAATATATCCTGGATTTCTAGGTCTGTTTACCCTAAGTGCTCCCCCTGCTGGGCCCCCAGCTACTATTGCTTCTTCAAATCCAAATCCACTGACTGGACTTAACAGCCCCATCTGACACTTCCTTCACTATTTTCCTCACACTCTGTCCACCTACACCCAACTCCCTCGACAATGAGACAACAGACTTTGCAACAAATCCTCTCCATCCTACTTCCACTGGACATATCCTCATTTTCCATCCTCTATGCTCTGCTTCTGCCCTCAACTCCACATACCTAAGCTTTTTCCTTTCATATGCTTCTGCCACTAATTCCTCCCAAGGAACAGTCAGCTCTATGAAATAGACTTTCATTTTAGTCCTAGACCACAAGACTATATCGAAATATGCTCTTACTAAGTTAACAACAACGACAGGCACTCTAAAACAATCAAATGCTTTCCAAATAAGGCTGTGTGGCACTGAACCAAATGCATTTGCTAGATCCAGAAATATAACAAGTCTTTTTTCTCAATCTTGGCTGTCTGAATCTGATGCCAAATCATGCTAGTGTGCTCTAAACATCCTGCGAAACCTGGTATTCCTGCCTTCTGCATAGTAGTATATATTAAGTTATTCTTTTCTAAATAACTAGCTAATCTCTGCAACTACACTAAAGAAAATCTTCCCCTCTACATCTAGGAGAGAGATCATCTGGAACTGACTCAGGTCCGAGGACACTTTCTCCTTTGGTATAAGAACGCCTCCTGCCTAGAAATAAACTGTTTCACCCAAACTATTCTTAATTGCTTCTACAAAAACTTTAGGATATCAGGTGCACTTTTATAAATACAGTAGGGGACTCCATTTGGCCCTAGGGCCGACAAGGCTTTTGCACGCCTGAATACCTCCTCAACCTCTTTCCACCAAGGTGGTCTAACATCCATCTCGTGAGCTATCTCTCCTAATGGTGGCATGTCAGGTGGAAGGCCTACTACTCTACACTGCTCAAGATCTGAATATGTATTTTTTAGATACTTTTCCACCTCTGACTTTGTTGCCTTAAGCTGCCCTGCCTTTTCCTGGTTAAACAACCCTGAACGGGTCTCTGTAAAACGCAGTCCTTACATATTCTTTCTTCTTTCTCTTTTTCATGAGAGATTCAAATAACTTAAAATGTGAAAAACATCAGTGCTTGGTCGTTAACAATGACCGGTGACACGTTATTTAACATAATGGAATAAGGCAAAAATCACTTAAAGGTTTCTTTAACTGCATAATAGATCTTAATATGACGTGTGGGGCGGCTGGATGTGTTTTCAAACAGACAACCCAGTGAAAATGTTGCAACATTGCAGTTATTTGGCTATGTTATCCACTTGGTCTACTTGGTCATTTAACCTGTAACTAGGCTACTGATAAATAACAAAAAACATTTTTTTGAAGACATATATGAGATAGTGTGACCTGTATAAAAAGAAAAAAAATTATCTGAGAAAAGCAAAAATCATAAATTGACCCAAAAACAAAGGCTGAAATCTTTTTTTTTTTTTTTTTTACAAATAAATGTCATTGTCCTTCATTTCTAAATTTCAGATTTGGTTACATGTCCTGGAACTCCAGTCATGAGCATAGTATTACAAAGATTAAATAAAACACATTTACTGTGAGAGAAGAAAATGCCTTCTTGTACTGATTGAAGTGTTGCATTACTGCATTTACAATTCTCCAGCATGTGAAAGCTACACAGCTATTTTATGTCTAGTTTATCTGTAATAAGAAATACAACAATTAAGCCAAACAGTGAAACAGACTTTTAAGATCTGGGTAATTTACATTCTGGAAATTAAAGAGTGGATGAGAGGACTAGTCCTGCTCATATTCACTATGTCAATTAAATGTATGGCTACATCAATCTTTTAATTAGCTTTGCTTAGCAAGAAGTCTGGAAAGGGGGAGACATCTAAGTTCAGTCCAAATGTCACCCACCAACGAATAAGTTGCTAACCCTGTCAGCGCAAGCTAAATGAAAAAATGGACATCGCAAAGAGAGGGAACAGTAAAATTGTACTCACAGATTTTTGATAGCTATTCAAATGCTTTTTAACAATGAACATGTACATTTTTGGTCCACATTAACATGTGGAAAGCAAAACATTTGTTTTGGTTGCTGGAGGTTAAAAGCATACATAAAAATAAAGAAATAAAGCATTTCCAATCAGGACAAATGGATTTTCTGTTTAATTGGTTACTTTCCTTGCTTCTTTTTGCATTTTTTAGCCAGTTGGTGAGTCAGTGTGATACAGTGTTTATTTATTTTTGGTAAAGAGCCCAAGGGAATTTGTGCTTTGCTGTGGAAGTAATTAACAGAGATGAAGGGGTGGCAGCAAAAACTTTCAAGTGAAATGACAGCTGACTCTCCACTATCATAAATTATTTTTTCTTCTCTGCTGCTATTTTTTTTTTACTTCAAAATGTTATCCTTAGAGTCCATGAAACTCTTTTGTTTATTCAATATAATATACAATACCCCCCTTAGCACTATGGTCAAATATTTAACACAGTGATTTCCAAACACTCATCCCATTTCTATTATGCAAGCTTAGCTAAGGGCATAAGACTGTTATAAGGCTTAAGGTGATCTAGACATGCTGAAGGGAATTTCTATGTAGTCATTATTATCCTGACATAATGAGAAGATAGAGGCTAGCTCACAAGTTACACCTAAATCTGCATCTTTCTGTTGCCTATCATGATTCTTACTGTCATTTCACATCTGCACCCATTATTAGATTTTACTTGGTGAGCATCATAGTTACATTTAATTTGAACAGTGATGTGTTGCAAAAGCCAGATGCTCTGAGAAAAAACAGAGACATGTTGTTTCCTCCTGGGGGGTTAGCGATGGAAAAATGAAACATGTTCTCACTATCAGTAAAGTCCTGTTGTGCAATGTGTTTTTGAAGCCAAAATACTATCCTACTGCTTGGACTATGCAGAATTCTAACTGTATTCCCAATATGATGTCACATAATTTCTAAAGTACTTCTAGTGACAATATTGCATATTCTGGCTCATAATAAACAAAACTTTGTAGAAATTGTAGGTATGCTCAGTGTGTAAATACTGTATTGCTCTCTCCCTGCCAGTCTGTACAGACTGCAGGATTTGACAAAGGGAGCGGCAAGTTAACAGACTTGACAACAAGTGCCTGTGACAACCATACAAATTAAGGATGACTTATGATGAAGTATTGTGGTCTGAGCGGCACGACAGAAAGTACCAGGACTTAATTTGTGTCAGACTAGCAATGATGGTAATGAATTCCTGCGGTCGGGTTGGACTCGGTGCCAAGGTCTTGAAATTCATGCAGCGAAGATCCTGCATGTAGATTCCAGACACACTGTGTATTCATTTATTGTTGAACCACTTCTTAAATGTATTCTTCTTGCTCTATCATGCGAATCATTTCTTCGATTTTATGTCCTTGTCCATTTTGTAAATAACTTACTATTTTTGGTCATAGCTCTGACCACAATTTTCAAGTTCATTTTATGCTATAAGGTTCTCAGGCAATGGAGGCTGATCATTTCATCCATACAGTAAATGACCTTTTATTGAGAATGTCAATAGAAGGATCTGGTTACCTATGTTGAGGGAGAAGGAGGAACTTAATTGCTCCCAGTGAGTGCAGTCTGAGGACTTGATTAGACCTTGAACCACTTCTCATGTTTTTCATTTGTGTGGTGACGACCTTCCTCCTGACTGAAATCAGCCCGGGCTCATTTCATGTCCACTACTCTCTGGAGATTCATGCCCCAGTGACTCAAACTGACTGCTGACTTCATTCTAGTAACTCTGAGGAAAATCTGTTAACTCTTTAAAAAGCAGAGAGCTCATTATATTCATTCTGAAAAATGTCTTTTATTATCTATATCATGACCAGTAGTTAGTTCTGTAAAATACTGATAAAATCTAAGTGTCGCTTGAGGGCTTTAATGATCTAATTGTGGAGCAATTTCCTTTTTTGATATGTATATATATATATATATATATATATATATATATATATATATATTGTGTGTGTGTGTTGATCTCCAACAATCAAGCAGTATGAATTTGCATATCCTCTTAAAGACTAAAGAGACAAAAAAAATTGATATGCAGAGCTGATTTCTCATAAGCTGGTTTTGCTGCCTTTTTAAGATCGAGGAACAAAAGCAAAAAGGCGGAAATCACAATTATAGTGCTCAACTGACCCACCTGCCATTAGCAAGATGAATTATCCGGGTCCATGTTAGTGACAACAGCTACAGAGGGAAAATAATCCTGGTGCCTCACAGACCTGGGCTCCCAGACACCACCGGGAAGCAGACAGGGGCCGCTCAGACCCCTGAGACCCAGACAGGGAAAGGGAAAGGGGAAATAAACAAGATAAACACGTTTACCAAAGCTGTGATTGTGTAGAAGAGTGATAGGGGTTTACTTCTTGTGCAATAAAATAAATTATGCAGCACACTGGTGCATGGTGGCCACACTGCACTCTGAGGTGGGTGTGAAAGTACATGGAGGCTTAATGTGGAGAAATGTTTAATGTCAAGAGGGATTTTGTGCAAAACATTTATATATGTAATTTATATGATTTTATCATTTTCTTTTTTTCAACTCATTCTTTAGCAATCAGTGTGAATTTGTCAGAGGGCGGATATGCTACTACCGTGTATACAGGTCAACATTATAATTATGTGTATGGCTATAAACTAAGAATCAAATAAGCTTACTTGTTCACCCGTGTCTAATGAAACATAAATGTGCACAGCATAAATAACAGGCATATGTAGATATATTCATAATTCTATTTACTGCAACAAAATATGTTTTGTTCCAAACAAGTGATGTTACAGTGAATTCCAAATGGCTCTCATGAGGTTAAGTGATCAAGCACAAGCAACACTAGATATGTTTCCATATAAATGTCAAGTTCATTTAAAGCAAACTTTTGAGATTTCACTGAAAGAAAGTGAAAAAAAGAAACAAACAAAGAAACAAAGAAGGACAATCAAATGAAATGCAAATTAGCCATTATTGCAGTACCAAATCTTTAGGTAAGTATTTTCTAAGTAAGTTTTAAGTAAGTATTAAAACAGTTGGCTTGATCATATCAAAGACAAGACTGGAGATAGGTGTTCAACATTTTTGTAAATTCAGGAAGTTACAATTACATTTCAAGGTGGCTAGTATTCAACACGTTTCTTCTCTGGGCACAAACCACCTCATACGTGCATATGGTGAAAATTTGACCTTTCCAGCTTTTAGCTTCTTATTTTTTCCATCCCAGTCTGCTGACAGAAAGTGTAATAGCGACATTGGCCCACAAAATAAAACTGGGTTTTTAAAAAAATAAAAAAAACTTGCTCACTTAAAATACATCTTCACGTCAATGCTCAGTATCTCCATACATCTTGCTATGTAATGAAGCTCACTCTCCACATATTGCTATGCAACTGATACTGTTGATTGGCTATAGATACTTAAAGTGGACAGAGTGGTTGGCTGATGGCTGAAGGCACTAATCTGTAGATTTCCATTTCCAATATACTGGAAGTTTGACACCCAGGCTATTGGTAAAAAACAGAATCTTCAATCTGAACTGTCTCATCATAAAAATACATTGAACTTGTATAAAGTTGGCTAAGATACAGATACCTTCACTGACTTCATTGTGGATGATAACAGTTCGTACAGGTTTGGTATGTTACTCGGTCAAACTGACAAGACACCCAGATCATGTGATACAAACCCAATATTTCCAATTCTTCTTACCAGTTCTTACCACTTACATTGAATTGTTGATGCCTTGAGAAAATTTGATGGCCAGGGGTGGTAGAATGACTAATGGTATGTAAAATAATGACATAATGCCAGTGGGCAACTTTTTTGAGCTCAGCACCAGTGAGGTCACTGGTCTCTTAATGACTTCCTCAGGGTTAGGGCCAGCCGCTTCTCTACAGCTCAGGGCTTTTTTTCGGAACATCACCCTCATTGCTTGGCTGCAGCCTTTCCTCTTACTTTGCTTAGTCAGTTTTTGAGGAGATACATAATAAATGCAGGGTAGCTATACCATACATGTATCTATTTTCTGTCCAAATACCTTATTCAAATGATCATGATATAGTATCAAATCTTATTTATAAAGTGGCAATGTGATTCACATGAAAGAATTGCAGTAGATGCATATATTTTCAAATTGATCATCCTGTACATTAGATATTGCATGATTTTCTATCAAATGTAGTGGATTTTAATGTGAAAGAGTATTTATGCCTTAAAGTTAGCTAGGTAGTGAGCTAATGTGATGCCTTGTAAGCAATTAAGAATCAAGGCTCTGAGAGAAACTATGTGATGGTGTTTGCCAGCTAAAGCTCCAGTTGCTGGACAAATATGTCCTCAGTATAACCGCCTCACATCTGTATTTGTTCTGCTCTGAATCATAGGTGGCCCAAAGCTGTCTTGATAAATAGCTACTCCAGGCAAGTATGCTGTATGCTCTCTGACACTATAGGTCACATAACCTTGTTGTCGGGACTAAGACTAATGCAATGTGAAGTGTCAAGTTATTATACTGAAACTAGAGTGTGGAGCAGAACCTGAGCCACTGTGGTGATAGCATGTAGGTGAAACAAGGCAAGGTGAATGTAAAAAGGTCATAAAAGGAGGAGATACTGAGCAAATGAGAGGATAAGGGAAAATATTCAACACTAAGTGGGTCTTGTTGGAGGTAAAAAGAAAAAGGTTCTCGCTAGTCAACGCAAATCATAATTGGCTGCTCCAAGTTGAAGCAATGCAAAACACAATGCTGACTTGCGAGGTGCATATGATGCCAGGAAGGGGATGTGTTTGTTTATTTCAGGAGAACTAAATAATGCAGCAATAATCCTCCTCACCATGTCTCCGGAGCAAATGCCTCAGCACCTGTCAAGAATTTGCAGTATGTTGTCTGTTGAGAGAGTTGCAAGAAGAAAACATGTTATTATTACAAAGCCAAGTAAACTAAAGTAAGCGTCTGCAGATGGCAAAAACAAGCCACAGCTGTTAATACAGTGTGAAACATAAGATATGAAATATAAATGTTGCGGCAAGGGACTGAGAACAAACTGCATCAGACCGAAAGCTAATGACTTCCCATTACACAACGTGTCCTATAGCTATGCTGACTAGAAGATGGAAAAATGCTGTAGAATTAGTTGCTATATCAAGAAAATGGCAGAATAAAAGCAGCTGGATGGTGGATTTCAGGTTGTAATTAATTCCAGAATTATGTGCATATGAATGTTATCATAAAGTTGTGTTTTATGAATTATGGTAATTAATAAAACAGAAGGCTAGAAAACGTTACGAAAAGCTTGCATGTGCAATATCTTTTTAATCTTTAAAAAGGTATTTTAATGACCAGCTTGAGCTGATTGTCTTGCCATGTAAAAGCAACAACAGCAAGTCACTGTTCTCGAGAAATAGTTCATAAGGATGTGCTTTGAAGCATGTTCAACTCAGCAGGTTTTTTTGTGTTAGCTGGCTTGACAAAACCTAAAGCTCCACTTAGAGGTAACAGGTAACAAAATGATACACTTTATTTGTCAACCCATTTATTTGTCAGTCAAAACTTACTTGATTCCAAATTGGGATATAATATAGAAACATATTCATAATGCTACACCAGCTGCATCTATGCAGCTTCTCACTGTATCGCAACCCTTGGCTAAAGTTTATGCAACTCGAACTGCAAAGCTTCTTTGCTGTAATAATATATGGCTGAACAGGTTAGGAGTTCAACTTATTTCTCAACACAGTATCACTCCAGAATGTACAATGGCTATGCTGTTCAGAGGACAGTTTAATAATAAAGGTTCAAAAAATATAAATCTTCTACAATTTGAAGTCTCTAAAAAGTTTAGTTTGTCTTAAAAACTGTGATAATGCTACATTTTATATTACTTGAAACTGTTCTGGAAAATGTTTGCGACTTTTAAGAAGCCCACACACACTTGAGAATGGCCAGAACATGATGTCCAGAAACAATAATACATGGACTATCATGCAAAAGACACAAGTCTGAGCCTCAGTTGTTCCAACATCACTTAAACTTCGCTGTGACTCTTGATTGGTTGTGTTTAGGTTTTAGAGAAACACGATTAGAATTTTAAAGAATGTATGGTTGGGTTGAGCATCAAGGAACTTGCAGAAGTGTTGGCTGCTCTTGGTTGTGTTGTTTGTCCGTTAAAGTATAGGTCAGAAAAAGATCTTCCAGCCAAAATGGTCATAAAGTTTGCTTGATCATACTCTTTAAAATCGACTAAAATATATTTCCTTTAGCAAAGCAAAGCAAAATGCTATCACTTGAAACATAGTTTTTGATATTATAACAAAGCTAGTGCTAGCATTTGCTAAAAACTTAGCACCCCTTCTCCGAGTATGGTCATTTCTGGCAATAAAAAGCAGAACTGTGATCATTTAAGAATATCTTTCTCTGAGTGAGAAAATGGATGTGTGGCATAACGGTGTGAGGCAGCTGGTTTCTTTGCCTTAAATATTCATTGCTCCAACTGCTCAGATATTCAGTGAAGGACACACCCAGCTGTGTGTTTGGATTTTGTCTTTGTGTGGTTATGTTTGGCTCACACCCATTATCATTGGTTTTTTTTTGTGAATTATTCAGAAAATTCCACAATTTTGCTCAAGTTTAGCGACTTTCTACTTCTGCTTTCACTTGTTCAAATCCTTTGTGCAATTTGCTGTGCGTTAGGTGAAGTACTCTATTGATTCCGTATGTAGCGCCTAAAATTAGCCCCTGCCTAAAAGCTTTGTTTCCCATTACACCCAGAGACAAAGAAGAACACAATGGAAACATTCAGGATCAGCTTGATTGTCTTGTCTATAAGCAATAATTTGGCCAGAAGCACTAAGCGATAAGTTGGGTACAATTTCACAGCGTACTGATTTCCCTGACTGTTCTAGCCTCTTTGCAGACTCTTGGAGAGATAACTGATCAGTGGAAAAACCCATGTTTTGCAGCAGTAACAGTGACAAGAGTGTATAATAAGGTTTATTAACAAACTTAAAATATCTACCTCTGAGTTCTTTCAGTAGTTCGATACATCTCCGGATATTTGAAGAAGCCTTTGATAACATTTCTCAGCATGTTGCCATCATTTCTTTGAATCATCCCAACTGTATGATACTAAGATGTTACAAAGGATATTTAACGGCTGTTTAAAAGTCTTGGAAAAAGTAAAAAATGAAAACATCAGAAGGACCAAGTCAAAAACATGTTGTCACTTCAGATAGACTTGTCAATCTATACTTTCTTTAAAGTGTGCAAATGAATGAATCTCTTATCTTGTATTTTTATTCATTGACCTACTTACCTAATCTGGAATAACAAATGGGTCCATGCTCTTAATCATTTTTAAGAAGTTGACAACGGGCTTGCTTTTGTTTTTGTTATACATTCAAACAAAGATGGAGACAGAGATGAGACATAAGGTGAAATCATGGACAGTATTTTAATGCAGGACATATAAGCGTTGTAATTGATATATTAGATATTTTAAGGGTATCCTAAAATTATTTAATTGCTGTGATATTTCTTTTAACATATCCTTCAAAAAACACAAATCAAAAAGAATATGCTATTCCAAGCAGTATTGCTGTTTTGTTTGTCTATTTGTTTTTTTTGTTTCATTGTAGTAGGTACGTCCGATATTTAAATTTACAGCAGTCACAGCATTACTATCCTCCACTGTGGAAGGTTGGCAGTTGGCAAAACTTGCAAACCCTTTGCTGACATATGCACCATTTGCAGTGATTAACAGGTTATAGACACAACCTTTGGGTAGTTCACGCTGAGAGTTTCATTCTTTTAAAAATTCAGACAAGATGTTTGATGTATTATTTGAGTCCAATTAGATGCTTACAAGTCAGGATTTGTACATTTAAGGCTCTAACATTACTTTACACATACTACCTTCTAACTTGTTCACTGAATTCAATTGCAAACAAATGTGAATCCTCATGAATCCTTATGTGGGGAGCATACCAGTTGAGATGATGTGTAACTGGCATGTGAGCCAAACAGAGTGGCATGTTTCAACGTTCTATGGTGTTTGTATGTTCCACTGTTTGTGTATTTATAGAGAGGACATATTAGAATATTGTTTCTCAAAGAAACATCTGTCATTTGCCACAGTGATTTTCACCTGCTTTGCAAGTTGTGAAGGCCCTATGACATCTTTCTGAAATCAAAGCAGGAAGTAAATAGGCTTAAAATCAGAGCAGCCTTGATTTATTTTAGTTAATATTATGATTACTGGATCTAGAGTAAGTTGCATCATATAGAGAAAGAAAAATAATACTCTTTTGTAACCTAGTGTCAGTATATTTTAGCAGCATGAAGGCAGTACTTGTTGGCATGTGTTTGTGAAGAGGTAAGACAAACATCTGCTTTCTATCAAAAGCTTTCCCATGCCTGTTTTTTTCTCCCAACTAGCTGAAAGGAGCCACCATCAGTTCAGATATGAGAACTCCTAGAGTACCAAAATGGCTGAATGGGTTGAAATGAAATTGAAAATGAACTTCTAAAGATGTAGGGAGAGTTAGGATCAAATGTTAATTAACTCCACAGTTTTAAGCTCAAAGGCCACTCAGAACTAATCTCTTAATAGTAGTCAGATCTGCTGAAGAGATTAGTTCAAGGAGTCTATGGCCCATAATACCTCTGCTCAGTAAATCACACCACATACTCTCAGCCTCACATCTCTGGCTTCATGAGCATCTCCTTAAGCAAGCTCAAATGGAGCAAAATCATGGATGGTGGTTAGCAAGTTAACTAAAAATTATACATTAAGATTCTGGTAAACTCAGGTCTAAATAAGATGTACACAGTAAATAATGCTCAAACAATATAATGCTTTAATGCAAAATCTTGGAAAAACGAATGTGCTTTTGAACATACAAGGACACTTCCTTAATTGCTGTTTTAATAAACTTAGATTGACAATAATTATATTGCAGAAGAGAGTAATTTGGGTAATAATTTTCCCAGTTTCTTTTTTTTTTTTTTTCAGATCTAACTTTTTAGCGGGATGTATGATATTATTATTGTTTTACCTACTGTAGACAGCAGTCAGAGTGCTCTCAGTTCAGAGAGGTTTTGCCATTTAGGGCAGTGAAACTTAAAAGATTTCACAACAGTCAAAGCAAACACTATATTATATATAACATAGTTTCAAATAAGACTGTTGTTTACTTTCTCACTGCATTTTCTCAAAAGAAGTCTGCCTTTGTTGCAACACCATCCATGGTTGATGTAACTGTAAAATTCAAATGTGACACAGTGTAAGAATCCTCACTATGGCATTCACTCAGACCACAAATAAACTGTTAAGGTTTTGGCTGTTTTAATGGCTACAAAATATTTCTTGTTGTGGCCCTCTTCTAAGCAGTAGTTAGATTGGCTCGCACTGTAAAAATCCTACCTGATTCTACAAGCTGAGAGTGCACTGATCTCCGCTTACAACAGGTAAGGCACTGACAGTTCACTTTAAATAAACTGGTTTATAGTCTCTATGATGTGTTGTTTGTTAATGGATTATAGAGTAAGGATAAGGAATGACAATAAAGCTTCTAATAAACTAAAATAAAAGTAGAATTTTTATAACTAATTGCAAGTGCTGCAGGCATAAACTCAAAGATATACACTTTTCATTTTCATCTAAATAACTCTCACAGTAATTCTCTTTTTGAAACTACTAAATTTCTATATGGAATCCGAATGCTTACAATCTGGGGTGTCTTTTTTTCTTTTATCTTCTCAGTCTTTGATCAAACATCAAATTTACAACATAGTGCATGTTGAAACTACTGCATACTGTCTGGAAACTCCATAAAGACTTATCTCATCACTTAGGTTTTCAGGAATGTATAATTGATTCCACTAAACATAAAGTGAACATCATAATGCTTGCAAGTAGTGGCATTTTTTTGTAAGCACTTGTGAGAGCATCTCCATATGGAGTCACATTTAGGCATGAAAAACAGATATATGCCTGCTTATGTATTTCTGTTTGAACCTCATACCAATCCAATTTAGCAGTAGTGGGATGCAATTACAGCATTTTACATTTTAATATAAACAATCACTCTATTGAAATATGTTATAACATGGGTCTGTGAACAATGCACTATGAGCAATAAATCAAACCATGAACAAAATTGCATTTTATATTTAATGTAATATGAATTCTACCTTAATAATATAAATGATATCTTTCTCTAATTTAATTGGCACTAGCTTCGTGCAAACTGCTAATATAATTCTGAATTTCCATATTTAATGATGCATGCTTTTCATGGTGAATTTTACTTAGAAAATGTCGTCTTTAATGAACCTTAAAAAAAACCCTAATAGACATAATCAGAGAAAATGTAACTTCTCTATTCAAAAGGTTCTGGGACCAATTTTGCTGAATGCAGTACTTAAAATCCAGTTGCTTAAGTCTTGGGGTAGCAAATGTATTTATTAGTAAAGGTAGAATGAGCAAATAGATTGTAATCTAAACAGCAACACTGCAACGGCCTCTGTATTTAGGTTCACATGATATCATAATTCCTGAAAGAAGATGAAGGTATGAATATGCAACCTCCATGTTATCATTAAAGAATGGTCAGAAACCACATTGCCTTGCAGCAAACTAGCTTCTGTGTGGATACATTAAATGTTAAATTAAACAACAGGGAACAGTTGTAAAACTAGCCTTGAGCATATTTCTTGAAATCAATAAAAAATAGTAGTATGCAAAGTAATAATTCAAAAAGCTACTTGTTTTTAATCATTTGATTATCTCAGAGGCGACACAATTTTTCAAAATCTAGATTGCCAAGTAAAAACGGCATCTCCATGTTTTTGGATATATGTGACATTGATATATAAAAGATAAAGATAAAGACAAGATTATTAAAGAAAGGTGTTCAGTGAAGCTTTACACTGGTTGAGTGTACGAATATGCTCTTCTGGGTTACCGGCTGCACATTGTGCTTGAATTAAACTTGTCTCTTTTCTTCTTTTCCTGCCATATGTTGGAATGAAACCACACATGAACATTCCCGGTTCCATAGACAAGTCCTACTTTCTGCTTATCATGAGTGCTGATATTCTTTGCAGCAGTGGGCAAGCACTGTGTTTCAGAGGTATATGCAGTGTTGAAAATCTGGGAAGGCCTATGACCAAGAGATACATACACTGAGCACAAGTTGAGGTGGAAGATGGGAATGAAGAACTCTGCTGAGAAAATGAGAATAAATGGATGTCAATTTCCATGTGGAATTGGTAACCAATGATCCATTAAGCCAGCCTTTCCACAACAGACAGACAAAAGAGCCTGAATTAGAAGTGCCTGACATTTCAGTTAATTGCACTAACCATGTCAGCTCACAGTAGCAGCAAACAGGATTCTCATCCTCTCGCCACAATATAAAAGGCATATACACATTCAATAAATGTTCAATTTGTTTTTTAAAAATTTGCAATACTAAAATAACGATAAAACAAAAAGCAGAAAAAAACATCCTGAGAAAAGTGTCAAGCGTTCCCTACTTACTCTTTAAGAAATAAAGAGAAGGCAAAAACACTCACCTTACTGTCATGAAAGCAAAGGGTTTATTCATGTTTGAAATTACACAACTACCACAAGGAAGACTTTTCTGTCCAGGGTGTAGTCTGGTTAGAAAGTAACACTAAACATCTTTAATACATTAGAATCACTGCCACAAATCATTTGTCATGACTTTTCAGTTTCAGAATCACATACAATAGAAAAGAGAGAAAAGAAGTCTTGAACCCTGTTGAACAGAGTTGGAAATTTACAGTTCTGAATACTGAAACCTCTATGCATTACAGTTTTTATAGTGTTTTTTTTTTTCCTTTTTTTGAATGATTTAGTAACAAGATGAGCAACATTCAAAATGTTTTTTTTTTCTCAGTATTTACAACAGTTTTACTGTTTGGCGTTTATTTATCGACAATATTCATCACACCCCCTCATAAAAGCCACACACCAACAACATCTTCATTCCCCTTCCCAGTCTATTTTCCATGGTATTAATTTTGTAATCATTTGAATTTTTTTTTATTATTTTTGTCATTTTACGTTGCACTGCAGCAACATAATTTTATTAAAAGATTAAAATATACATTAGATTACATAGAGAATGGAAAGTTTACAGTGTTCCGAGATGTAATCAAAATAACTACATAAAAACATTAAATAAGGGCAAAAGAAACTATGGCGGTGATATTGTTTAGAGGTAGTAAGTGAGCACTCTAAGCTACAGAAATGTTGTAAATGACTGCTTTCTATGAATGAGGTAATAAAGCTGTTTATTGATTGGTGGGATGTATAATTACTCTTAAGCTATATTATATACAAATTTTCCTGCGTATTGGGGCCGACTCCTGTGTGCCATAACATAATGATCAACTGTGTGTGTCTGTTTGTGTGTGTATTCGGGGGGGTTGATTCCATAAACAGTACAAAAAAGCAATGTTTACATATGTACAACAAAACATCAAATGATAAAATATGGAATAGTGTCATGTTATAGTCAAGCAATTAATTACAGAGTTTGAAAAGTCATTTCCTTGTACTGATGTATACAGCTGTAAGGCAAAAATAAATCTTGAAAGTAACGACAAAGCTGCCATTGAGCTGTCAGCAGTAGCATTGTTGAGTTGTGGAACAAGATTGCTAGCACGTTATGAGTCAAAGAAACAGCTGTGTTAATTGTAAGATTGTACTGAACCAATTATCAAAATGGAGATTAGCAATCAAATCGAGAATCAAACAAATGGGTATTTGAATTGACATAAATTGTCATCCAGTATTTTGAGCTGAGCGTCGATAATTATCCTGAAAGTTTACTGTGTAACATCTGAGGGTTACAATATTTGTACATGTCTATGTGTTACCCCTACAACAAACAAATAAAAGCAAGGTGATTACACTTGATTGAAGCAGAGAGAAAGAAAACCCTAAGCCACCAGGAAACACTTGGTGTTCATAATGGAGGATGTCATTTGCGTGTGCGCAACATGGTCGTGGAAAATTTTAAGGTACAGGAAAACCAATCCATAGGGAGAAATGTAATTCTTTTTATAACCTCTGCCGTTCAGCAAGTTAAAAGTCTATGTCCAGCTTGAGGCGGAGATGCATTTTTAGCGGATCAATTCGAGGTATCGGAGTGCACACTGCCAGGTCCTTCTGTTGGAGAAATTACAGAAGACGGAGTTGTTGCATCTTGCCATCCTCCATTAGCCTAGGACACAAATAGGAAAGGCTGAGATTACAACCACACTCTGCAATATGAACCTGGTAAACTATAGACACAATAAAAATGGAAAGAAAAAGAGAAAAAAAGAAGAGAAAGCCGAAACTATGGTTGCACGAAAGTGTCAACTGGTATTAAACTGCTGCAGATACAATGATGCCATATGATTACTCCAGTCTTTGCTTTACAGTGGCATCAGCAAAGAGACTCATAGCAACAAATTTGTTCTGTGTCTGGACCAATGGGAACAGTCCCTGAAATCAGTGTCTAAGCAGATTTCAGCAGCAACCGACAGCTTGTCGCTACATATTCTCCTGTCAGTCAAGAGGAGGGAGGGCTCGACCGGGTGAGGTGGAGAGAGCTGAGTGAAAGTGACAAGGCAGAGCCTCTCCAGGAGAGCCAGTCTTAGCCAGCCTGACCATGCTTTGCTTCAGGCATGACCTAGCCTTTACTGGATCCCTCTACGTCACCACCCACAAAGCTAAAGGTTAGTCTGTGCAAATATATCTATAAGACACTGGCTGGATTGTTGCTAAAAAGAATAAGAGTCATAGTTGTTATTCGCCATATTTCATCACTTTATTACTCTAATTTATTTAAAAAAAAATTTTTTTAAGGTTTTACTGTTATTCTGTAGTGTCAGTTAATGTACCAGCTCTCTAACGTAGAGCTGATACTGAGCTTTGGTGAGCCAGTACACACAGGTCTACACTGCACATGGAAGTGAGAAACCTTGTGAGAAAGTGAAAAACACTTGATCCTGCTAGGAGCTGACATGTCTAAAGAGCTTACAGCGGTAAGGCCACAGCAAAGCCAAAATGACACGGAAGGCACAGAATGCTGGAAACAACTGCCCCCATTTGTTTACATAAAACACACAGATTTAGTTTCACAGAAATCCTTTTATAATTCTAAGGTGTCTGTAAATGTAACATTATGCTATGATGGTTAAGATCTAAATATTATGAGACTGGAAATATGTGTGCATTTTACCCAACAGGCAACAATAAAAAGAGAACAGCTCTGATAGAGTGCAGACATAGAGCTGTCGGATACTGTTTCTCTCTCATTCTCTCCCTCAGTCTTCATCCTCCCTCATCACCAAAATTAATCTTTACTCTGATAGCTTCAGATTATGTGCTGCTTTACAAAAAGGCACCATATCAAACCTCATCAGGGAAGATGGAATTCATGTCTGAAAAAGGCTGCAGGCAATCGCATGTTCATATTTTATCGTGAAGCTAAGTCTATGGAAAATTCTGTGAAGCATTGCAAAACAGCTCACATGCAACACACATGTTGCAGTAAAAGCTTCCTTTTTAAATCTTAGTTATGGTGTGACTCAAACAAAGCAAAAATGGTAATCTTATTTCTCACATTAGATTGATATCAGTTAATGAAGTGACAATATTGCACAGTATACTATACATAAAAAAAAACACTTTTGGAGACTAAATAAAAACTATAGGAAACTAACGTAACATTTTCTTATGATAGATACAGTAGCTAACAATTTTAACAGTGTTCATGTGCAACTGATAAAGTCTCTACTTACATTTAAACCATGTGGACTATACATGGTGTTCCCCCCCAGAGCATCATTGTATCCTGCCGTCTGACTGATAACATGGCGCAGGGTATCCACCTGAAGGGACAGACAAGATGGACAAGCTGGTCAGCTGGGTGTCTTGCAGCTGTCCAAAAGTAACTGTAATCATGCTCAGTGAAGCAAAAGATGTTAACGAGTGTGAAATCAAAAAGAGAGACTGAGACAGCAAATGTACTAACCAGGTACCACAACTACTTGACTCGATAATGAAACAAAGAAAAGCTACTCATATCACAAACATGCTCAGATCTAATTTATTTTCATAGTGGCTACGAACTGATTAACAAAAGATCAAAGCATAAGAGAAAATAATAACACATACATTATGGCTGTTTTAAATGAGATTTCAATATTTATCTTTATCATGAACAGGCATAGATTTTTGGTAGAGTGTGGAGTGTGTTGGTTGTGTAGCAGCATTAAACTCACGAGATGGAAGACAGAGACAGCAAACAATAACAAGATGAGACAGGAAGACAGCAATACAGAGTACAGAAATGAAAGGGGAAAACATAGTACCATAAACCCAATACCAACCCAAGAGCTCAAGTCAAAGCCAAATGCATTCAACACAATGTTTGTAACCAGGTAATTGCTTTGTAGCATGATAGCAGTGGGGTGGGATTATATTTTGGCTGCCAAAATATTCCATCCAAAGCGAAATAGTCAGTACACACTTCAGTCAGTCGGATGTTATTGGAGGCCTCACTTGGTAATTTGAACTGCCCTCGCATGAGCAGTGTGTTTTTCTTATTTTCTATTTTTGGTTTCATGTGCTTCAGACTGCACTGTGGATGGCTCAGTACACAGGCAAGACAAGGACAGCTCTCTGCACTGATTGTCAGGAACTGTCCCTGATTGTTGATCCTACCTGTGACTGTACATTGGCTCCGACTTGTGCCCCTTGGTAAGAATCCCCATTCAGACTCTGCATGCTCAAGAACATGTCCCCAGAGTTTGGGAGGCTAAAAGAACCTGAAGAACCTGGAAAGGGAAGATGTAAGTAGCTGAATACATGAGAGGGCTATAAAGGGAAAGCAGAGACACACAAACCCACGCAGAAGTAACACAGACACACAGCACGCACATGTCTGCGAAAACAGACCCAACTCAAGCAGACAAGCACACAGAAGAAAGACTCCCACAGAGCAAGCAAATATGAAAGGGAAGGAAGCGAAGCAAGGGACCAAACAGAAGAAGACGATATGTAGATCTTTTGACGAATGGGGTGAACACAAATGGAATGAGAATCACATGACACGAAGGGACCAGTTCTACATGTGGTTGGTTGCTTAAGCTCCCAATAGTTCCACATCACCTACTTCCAATATAAAATTGTCAGGGAGGTATCACATGGTAAATGACAAGGACAATAAGAAGCTTATGAAAAGACCAGTACCAGTAAACATGTTGCTTAAAAGAGAGTTTTTGCTCTCTGCAGAATCCAGTTGAAACTCTTCATCTTTCATCTGGAATCCTGGGTGCAAGAAAAAGGGACCACTTCATAAGCTTACCACATCCCGACGCAGGTAAACCTAATCCATTCTCAGCAATACATCACTAATTAAACTGAACTAAACATGATCTTTTAGGCTTTATGCTTTTATATTATTCAATAGAAACAGCAAACGATGCCATTTTTACAGTTGGCAAAATGCTCCCAGCAATTATGTTACACCATACTTGTAAAAAAACCAGTGGGACTACAAACCATTATATTACAAATGACAGGAAGTTGACAGAAAGTCAGGGGAAAACAAATCCCATGGCATGATTCTAAATATTCTTCTTTTTATTTATTTCCCAAAAATACATTTGTTCTCGGTTCACAACTCAGGAACGCGCTCTTTATGCATGAGTTTGCTTGGCATCAACTGTCTTATAGACAGGAGACACTGTGATCCCCAAGCTGGGAGCAGAGCCTGTCACTCTTGCCAGTGTGAATGGTGCATGAGAGAGTGAGGCAGGCAGGCAGCAGGTTAAGGACTGAGGTAGAGGGCAGATCTTTTATTTTTTGTCAATGTGCTGGAGTGCCTACCGGAGTTAGGAGTGGTAGGGGAGTTGGCCTGGCTGTTCTGCACTGCAGCGGCTGCAGCGTGTGCTGCATTTACAGCAGTCTTGGCGGCATACAGGTTGGCTTCTTCCTGAAACTTGCCAATGTTTTTCTTGTACCGGATCCTTTTGTTGCCAAACCAGTTGGAAACCTGTGTGGGAGAGCAGAAGGAGGAGGAGCAGAGGAGTCAGACGTCAAGCAGTCACAGCACCGTGCACTGAGCAGTGTGATTGTTTCAAGATGTCATGTTTGGGTCCATCAAGTACCCAATTCCCAGCCCCTGCAGTAATGTCCGCCGGGTACACAAGCTAATTAAGCCATAATCAGGAGCCACTTGTGTCTTCTCATGGATGGGAGCATGACATGCTCTCAGATCTGTCTCCTGACAAAACTAAAACACAAGAGGCTCCTACTGTATTGCACAGACTTTACAGTCAGTGTATTGTATTTCCTGTATCAGTATTGGTTATGAAGGTTACAAATTTTGACATTTCTCCTTCATATTTAATCCCCTAAAGAATGCTCACTGATTCCAGATCAGTGACTATATGTGAGTGACACCTCATGGAAATGCGATTTCTTGAATGATTAAATATCATCAAGCAAAGTAAAAAATAAGATGTTTAGCTTATGTAAGGCAACGTGTCAAATTTAGCATAAACTTTGCACAGATTTGTTTAATGTTGCTATTTGACAATAATCATTATTCAAGCATGCACAAGACTCCATAATCAAACTTAACGTTTCTCTTAATTAATCATATTTTAATTCAGAAAATAACAAAATAATACATCAGTGAAACATTTGTGTGTGTGTGTCTGCGTGCATGACTGATGATGTGGAGCGCAGCTTCTGTTAGAAATATTCAAAATAAGTGTTAAAGGGTAAAGACCTGCAGCCATGTGAACAGATTATTGGTGCAGCGAGGGTAAACTGATGCCTACGAAAGATCGAGATGTATTTTTAATGGGAGAAAAAGGACATCTAACGGCACAAGGAGGAATTGAGATAAAAGAAATATAAAAAAAGTGAGTGGAGTCAGATTTAGAAATGTTTATTTTTTTGCTGGAATGATGATGTCCACCATCGGGCACTGAAAAGTTGTGTGCAGAATGAACCGTATGTGTGAATGCTGGCTCTGCAATAACAGTGGAATAATAATGAGATGATGCTTGTTTTTAATGGTCCTATAAATTAGAGTGTCTTGTCGCTGTGCTGCAGCCCCCCTCTCAGACCTTGCAGCCCACGGCTGGACCAGCCAAAGAGCAGCTGCCCCTAATGACGCTTTATTTAATTTCCACCCATGTGCTTAAATTTTAATATCCCCAGCAGCCCGCCAATGCTGTGGCGTAAAAACTGACTGGATTTGCAGGACATCAGATCATTTCTATCCTGCACGTCTCTGTGCTCTAAATCTTTAATATCTAGGCAATTAAAATTAATGACCATTCAGGCAAGGCCCACTGTTGGCAGGGTTTCCTTGACATCAATTGTTTGATGGGTTTACCTAGAGGTTAAACTAACAAGCAAGGTTTAATTGGAAGCAATGAAAGCCCTGGCCATCATCCTTTTTACTTAACCTGCTTAGAGTGGATTGTAGGGCTAAACACGGTGCAATATTCTCGCTCATTTAGACAGCTCAGAATGTGCCCACAAACCCCTGAAAATCATAGAAAATGTTTCTATTGCTGATCAGTCTGTTTAATTTAACAAATCTTGATACAGTGTATTAAACAGATCTACATTTATGAAAATGAAGATATATTCATACCATTAAGTGTGACTTTATAGACACGGACTATACATTAGTTTACCACAGATCATTACTTTCAGCAATAGAGCATAATGCAAACAAATTCTTAAGTAAAATGTGACTGATTATTTAGTGAAATATTAAGAGTTTAAACATTGTGTTTGTCACATTTTCACTTCTGTTTTTCTGCTTTACCATAAAGTGTGTAATGATTATATTCGAAAGATACACTGTGTTACAAATCTAAATGTCATGAGATCTTCAAAACATCACTCCACACCTCTTTCCTACAATTACACACACACACACACACACACATTTCTCCCCTGTCCATTGAACTCTGGCTTCAGTGATTCTGAAGTTCAGCTAAATATTGAACAATTGCACGGCACTGGAAGGTGTGCAGCACAACCCCATCTACAGAACTAATTCCCCTCTGTCCCGTGGCAGGCCATGCATTCAATTGACTCCTGTGTTTGGTGAGAACCTGGCTGTGAGACTGCATTGCCTAATATCAGCTGCATCAAAGGCACTGACTGTATAATGACCATGCAGACCCCTTGCAAAGACACGATGCCACTGCTTTCATTAATGCCCATGAGGGTGGCCAAAGTTGTAGTTAATTATTCAAATCATTTCAGCATATTTAAGGTCAATACAACTCTCTGGTCAATATGTGGCAAAGCATAATCATTTCTGAGATAAATTAAATCATGAAGAAACATTAAAGTGTATCCTCAGAACAAAATAAAAAACAATATATTTTGAAAATCCAATGTTATCTTTTATCGAGCCAGGATTAAATATTAAAAAGTGAACAGGTTCCAAATTATATCAGATTATATCAAATGTCACTTCTGAAATATCTGACACAAACAACAACCATCTAATGCCATGCCTTTGTTGCAATGCACATGCAAAGTGACAGAGGAAATAAGATGGAGTCCTGCATTTAAAGACCTACTTAGAAAATATTATCAATGTGAAGCCATCACTGTACTTGAAATATTTGCTAAAAAGAAGCAGGACTCAGTAATCAAATGGGGCACATGAAACATAGATATTAATGCACACATTCAGAATTTTGTTAGTACAAGGTTATCATTACAGCATCTTCAGAGGGCTTTAAATGAATAAAATAAACACTGCATCTGAGCTGCTGGAATCTGGATTTACTCTCAGAGAAGATGCCTGTGTGTCACATGCATTTTAAATGATCTCTGCCAAAAGGATGCAGGGTCTTTCATCAGTGATGATGCATCGAGAAAAGCTGCAGTGTGATATTGGCATACCATTCACAACGGATAGCGTTTACTTAATGAACTACGTGTGCAATCAACAAAGCACCGCTAAAAGAATACGGGGGTGTTTGAAAAATTACTTTGCCGTGCCCTCAGAGTGACCACAGAGAGCTGTTTGTGACTCTGAAAGGTTGAGCCACTGTGAAGGATGACATACTTATGTTGCACCTGGCATTATGTCAAGCTTCTGACTTTGTTACTCACTTAAAATGAGTCAGAATAAGTCAATAAGAACGTCTGCCATGGCCACCACTTATCGAGGAGTATGCCACTAATGGGGCCTGAGATGAGTTCAAGTGAAATTTTAAAAGCATAGACTGAGCTGTTCTCATGGGAACAACTCTGTGGCCTGTTTTGGGGGATACTTGAAACACAGACAGGACCTCAGCTTGTTAAGGCCGGTGGTCATTTCTTTAAGCAATGTAAAGCACAGAGTCATCATGATGTGGGAGAGTAGTAAATAAACTCAGAGCACTGACTGAGAATTCTAAAGACCACACAATTAGTCAACGCTCTACAACACACAAGAATAATAAAAAATGTGGTGAATAATAGCTAAAAATCAAAAATACATGTCACACATTTGTACACACATAATATGGTGATAACATGGGTATAGTGTAAAAATATGAGTCAGTCAAAATAGGCTGTGGTCTTGTGTGACTTACAGGTGGGATGTAAATGCTGAATACTATCATCCACTCTTTTTTAAAAGTAAATTCAAGCTTCACATACTGTATTCTAGCATTAGCATTGATCCAGTGGTGTGAGGGAGAGGGAGGGGAGGGGGGTTCTGTGCAGTGGAAAACTGTAAACCTATTACATACATAAACAAAGAAGGTACAGAGAAAATGAAAACAGTGGATCAGGAGAAGTTATGACATACCTGTGATACTGTGATGGTGCTTCCCACCCCCTGAAGGCAAAAAAGAATGGGCTTTTACAGTATCTGACTCTTCATGACTACACTCAATATACCCCTCATCACCCCCTCCCCACACAGACAAAACACTGCAGATTATTGTATAGATTCATGTTTCTATGATATTGTGTCTCATGAGGACAACCATAGAACAATAGAGGATAGTAGTCACAATCATAACAGAAAAAAATAGAGCACAGGATAATAATACTTTGGATGTGGGGGTAAGGTGTGAGAGATATTGCCTTCAGGTTTACTCAACAAGGAGGCTATGATACATAAAAAGTAGGAAAGTCGCATCTTTATGTGTAAAATATAAATGAATTAGCCGACTCCTGCAAGGTCACTGAAGAGCAAACATACAGATAAATACCCAGTATCATCTGGTGTTTGGAAGCACCAGCCTTTGAATGCTTTTCTTAAAGTAATGGATGATGCCATTTTTTTCTCCCCAGTTTATGACCTGAGTGACTGACCAGGCAGTAGAGAGAGCACACATGGTGGATGGGAATGAGAGGGAAAAATGTCAGGGGACCCAGCGTAAGGGCGGCTAAGGAAGGACAGCATAGTGCTTTGATTGAGGCTAAGATGATATAGGCCTCCCTTCCCTGTGGCCCTGCTCTGACTGACTGGGACCTGCCTTGACTGAAGCATCATTAGGCAGTCACAATGTCAAGGTTAGCAGAGGACATTGTGTCTTGGTGGTGTGTCCTACTGTAACGATCCCTCTAGGCTTTAGCCTTCCCCACCTTGATTACCCACCAGTTACTGTTAGATGAGCAAAACCCACCTGGGAAACGGTGATGCTGCACTTTTTGGCCAGCTCCTCTTTAGCCTCCTCACTTGGATATGGGTTGCTGAGGTGGGAGTAGAAGTATTCGTTCAAAATTTCTGTCGCCTGCTTGCTGAAGTTTCTCCTTTTCCGCCTGAGTGGGGAGCAAAACGAGAGAAGGGCCAAGCAAACCTATTAGTGAGACCGGCATTAACTCATCCATTTGGATTGCACAAATTGCACAATCAATCTCACACATAAATGGTGGAAATAATGAGGAATGGGCTCTAAGGGCCTTCAGGAGCATATTATCATGTCCTGCTCCAAGTGAAAGAACTCTGACCAATAAACTGATATACACAAGCATGCACAAACAAATCCACACAGTCTCAAAACACATACAATGTTTAATTTGGTCTGTTGGTCTCCAATCTCCAGTCCAAGCGTGTAATGTGTAGAGTTTAGAGCACCGGATGGGTGGGCTTCATGATGGAGCGCAAGGCCCAGTCGGAATGCATCTCGGTACATTATAGAAATCATGGCATGCACAGTTGAGCATTGTTCCTGAAGTGCCACAGCCCCGGGGATCTCCAGCAGAAACAAGGAAACTCTAACTAGATCTGGGTCCCCTACCCTCCCAAGGGCACTACTTATCATGTTGTTGAACATTTGCTTATTTTGCCTTGTTTACTGCGTTTCTCACAGGCAGCAAGCAGCAAATGTGCTTCCGCTTGGCTGGTTTGGCTGGAGCTTGTGCCGCTCTCAGCATAGCTTCACGATGCATCGTACTGTTAGTGATTAGATTAATCCACAACACCTGCTGATGACCTTCCCTCCATCCATTACACATGACTCGGTCCCCATTTCATTTGGTCTTAACTGCTCTCAGGTGTGAGGGCATGATTGTCTTGAAAATGGATAATGCATGGAACATGGACCTAATTAAAATCATGCATCTCAGCGGTGCTCAAACTGTGTGCTGTGCCAGAAAAGTAACTTTAGACATACACAAAGTCTAAAACTGACCATGCCCACTGAGCTTACTTATATGGGTCACACAGAAGCAATAGAAGTTTCTAAATACATATTGCACTCACAAGTATACACTAAACACACAATCCACTGACCTGGCATCAAGGAATCTGGAGCGCAGGATCATGACAGCCTCACAGGTGCTTTGCTTCAGTTGCATCTGGATGGAGCTGAATTTGCGGTGGATTATTCCCACCATGCGCTCAATCTCCTTTGGCGAGATGGGTCGCGTGCGAGACTGTTCTCTCAGCAGGTTCATCACATGGGTAGTGAATTCGTTACATGCCTGTAAAGAAACAGAGTGGCATAAAACGGCCAAAGTAAGCTGGCAAAAATTCACAACAGGGGGTTTTTAGAACTTAAAGATCTTTTTCTGAATTTTTATTTTATTTTTCATTAATCAAATTAGTTATTTACAAACTGGTGTTCAAAGCTTAAACAAAGTGCTTTGTTTGTATGCAACTTTAATGACATAATAGGTGAAGTCATCTTTGAATAAATGCAGATTTGCAGTTTGGCTTGGCCATAATGCAGAGTGAATTTAAACAGCTTTTCGTTAAACCAGTAGTTCATACATGATTAATTAGAATAACTCATTTACGTAGTGCACACTTTAGCTCATTACTCTGAGTAAAATTCGTTAAGTATTTACATTTAGATAATTAAAACCTGGAAACACCCTTAAGAAAGATGCATTTACTCCAGGCAAAGTGTTGTGTGCCCTCACGCCTCCTCTCAGAGAGCACAAAGTAAATTAGCCTAATTTAGCTCACTGGCTTGCTGAGGCATCACTGTTACACCTTCTATTTTCACCCATAATGTCTCTGTGTCTAATGGCAGGCTCAAAGTGCTAAGTGAAGGAGCTGATCATACTTTCATTTCACACAGATGATGAGGGAACTCCTTTGGATCTCCATAATCAACTACAACACGGTGAATAACACACCAATTTATTTTCTGAGCTGATTTTCTTTCATCATGTCTACAGTGTTCTCAGTAATATAATGTCCATTTAGTATTCATATGCTAATGTAGATCTTGCAATACTGAAAAAAGAACATATGTTATCCTTCTTTGGAACCTTGAGATTTGCAAAGATATGTCCTTACCTGTTCATATTTCTCTAGCTCCGTGTGGTAGATCTGTCTGATCTGGGTGAGTTTGGCTCTGTAGTCAGAATGTTCGATGGAATTGTCGGCCGCCCCACCCGAGGCCGCGGCTGCAGCTGCAGCAGCAGCGGATCCGCCGCCTTTCTCCGGTCCTGCAACTCCCTCTGCCAGCAGCATGTTGTCTAAACGCATGAGCTGGGGGTCTGGTGGGTCCTCCTCTTGGGCACCACGGATGCTGAGACCTGCAGCAGCACATGAACAAAGAAATGTTTTCAGCTGATGCCATTCAGTGACATGCTAAGACTGGAACATTTGCTTACGAAGAAAAGAAAAAAAAAAAAAAAAAACAGAACAAGTTTGTGGCATATTGTGATTTTTCCCTTGCAGGTATGAACTGAGTGCCTCCCGCATATGTGCTGTGTTCCTGTCGCCCATGTCGATGCCTGTTGTCTTTTATTTACACACTGCGCTGCACACTGTGTGTATGGGAAGGCTGACATGACAGCAACATCTATAAACTGACAAATGCTCAATGGTGAAGTGGCACTTCTACTCTGTGAAAGGATGCTAAACAGAAAACTATACCTCCAGTAAGTGTCTCTGTCTTTCACACTCTTAATGCTTGGAACTCAAAGTTATCACAGTTTTCCTCACTATGATCAGTTTGATCATTTTCAAATCTCCCATTATTTTATATTCCTGATGTTGCAGTACTTTAGGATGTATTGAAAATATCTTGGTGGAATAAAAATACATGCAGAGTCATTTCTATGCAAAGTGCTTATTCATGAAGTCTGATTTTATTCTCAGGTCCTGGTGTTTATTTTCACTGATTTTCAGTCTCGCCAGCCTGTCGGCATGTTGTAATCACACAGCAGATAGCATACAAGCACACCTGGATGCATAGGCAATGCATCCACAATGCCAGGCTTTCCAGAGAGTAAACAAACATAAAAACACTGCAGGTCAAAATTACAGCAAAAACAAGCAAGAGCAATCCAGTCTAGTAAGTGGATAAAAATGGGACTCAATGGGCAGTAAATACTGAGTGGCTACTCGAACGTTATGATTACCGGAGTTGTTTCAATTCAATAATCCCTCCCGCAATTCAGGGATTTTCAACAGCTCATTACAGCTTCATTAAGATAGGGCCGGCCTCTGGATTCTAAATAAGAAGATTAGTGGCTCTATTGTGTCAGCCAGTAGGCATGCAATCAGAGAAGCCCTTTTACCATGCTTTGACCGTCTGACCCTGCTCACCATCAACAGGAGTAAATACTAGATGAAAAAAAAAACTCTTTTCCTCTTTATATTTTTCTTATAAAGACAATCCTGGGTAGGAAAGGAAAAAAAGACAACATATTATGGCCACTTCTCTGATGTTTTCATCTTTGTTGGTGTTTTGTTTGTCCGCAGGGCCTCTGAAACACAAATTTGCCTCTATTTATGGATCGGCTGGCTTTGAGTCTTTTAGGTGTAATGGTGTGAGAGGAGTGGATGAATGTGGCTATTTGTGTTGGAGACATTGAGATGCTGGACAAGGCTCCATCAGGCTCACAGAGCCAAGCCATCCGAGTGGACAATATGCCACTGCTCCACTAACCCTCAACCACATCACGGTGCATTTGAACAACTCCACCCAAAGCTATTGCTCAGGACAGACTCCATTGTTTTCATTCCAGTTTGTGTGGCATAAAACAAAATGGCACATGATTCAAATGTTGATTGACCAGATGCCTGGCTACATATTTCAACATAGCCTAATAGCTGGTGGTTTATCTGCCACAACAGTCCATATTTGCCTAATTTGCTATTTACTCCCACTCTCTAATTCAACACAGGCTCAGCAGGCCACACTTTCCTTTGTGCTGCGGGTGGTGGTAAGTAGGTAGGCACGTTTTTCATGTCAGGTATATTAAATATAACTCTGGGACGCAGCGTACATTTCCACTCCAAACCCAGTTGTCACTTTCACTCCACTCACTCTGAATCCAAGGGAAATGCAGCTGAGGGAATTTACAGGGCTTTTCAGCTAAATGGGCATAAATCACTGGTTTCATTCAAACTAAATAATCACAGACCATAAAGAGCTACTTGTCTCTTACCATATATTACCACAAAGTTCCCGTGCGCAATACTGTGGCCATTCACAGCAAAGGAAAACAGAGCGAGACATTATAAAGTGACATGTAATCCTGTTAGTTCACTGACATGTGGAGTGGCCGTGACATTTTTATCATACATGTCCATTTCTATTTGGGAAATCAGCAGGATAAAAATGATTACTCCACTGCTCCAAGAAGCAGACGGCCCCGCAGGAGTCCACTAGGGTGTGTTTGTGCCACAGCAGCTCAGGTTGGCCATTCATAACACGTGTTTAGGAGGGATGGTGCATCTGTCTCAAGCAAAATAAATACAGAAAAAATAAAAATAAAAAAACGAAGCCATATCTCTGTCTCGCTGTCTCTCTCTGTGCACCTTTGTTGGGAGAGCTAAAGATTTAGGATTTACTGCTTAAGCTTAGCATCATCACACAACTTCCACAATATAAGCTCGAGCGAGATAATATCTTTAATTTGCTGTGTGGTTGACAAATCTGTATAGTAAGTTGAAACTCCACAGTCACATTATAGCATTGCAATGCTGGTTTTCCTGCTCAAATCTTTATCCTGTTTTTGTCTGATGATATAGGTATTAAAACAAGTTTGGGCACCCGACTTTACCTCTAATCCACCTCCGCAGTCAAAGTGGGATTAATCTCACTGCAAATGGAGAGTACGAAAGTCATGTCACCTTGGTAAACCCTACGAGCACTGCGAACTTAAGAATGAAAAATCGACATGTTTCAGTTATTTCACATAGACCTGATGATTATGCCGTCTCACTTTAATTACCAGAACACATTAAATGACATGACAAAGAGAATATCAAAATCAGAAACTGTACTAATAATAATGTCACAATGTCACAATTGCCCTCATTTGTCATTCAACAATACAGGCGGGTAGCTGGAAAAATCACTTGCATATACAGTACGATTGTTCCTCATTTCTCTTCCGTGGCTGAGACAAAAGGGGACAATGTGATTAATCTGTGCCTATCAGTCAGGGGCAGTTCATCTTTTCACTTTTTACAGGTTTCACAACTGCTATCAAATCTCGGGAAGGAGCAAATTTGACAGATACAGACAACGCAGTCCTTTCCTCTTATAGATCCCCTCCCCTGTTCCCTGTTTATAATCATTTCCGGTTCATGGCTGCTGTCTCGTACATCATTCCCTGCTTGAAGCCCTGACAGTGATCTGAGCACTGCCTCGGGGCGCTCTCCGTTCCTCCCACCTCTTTTCCCCTTGTGCCCTCTTTTATTCTGTGGGCTTAGCTGACCTTTGGCCCGCTGCTTGTTTACTCTCATCACTGAAGTGTGAGCAGGAGAGCCATAAAGGCAGAGCCCTGCTGGGTTAATGCGGCCTGCTGAAAAGGGAAGGGGTGGCTCAGGGCTTCTCCACCTCCGTTTGCTGCACCGTCAAATCACAAGACGATACATTGAAAGAGGGGTATTTCTTGCAAATAAGGCAAGAGATTTTTCTATCCAAATACCTTGATGCTTCTTGTGTGGAGTTTTTGCCTTTGCGTATCAATGCATGTTTCTTCCAAAACTGTTTCCAAAACAGCACGTTCATTATAAATAACCCTGACCTCCTGCAGCTCCTCGCTTACCCAGTGCCTCCAATGAACAGCTCCAAGCACACATCGACAGTCTGTTCATCTAATTGCATCGATCCGCTAAGGTCTCCAAAAGCTAACTAATCGAAACAGAATTTATTTTCTGTCAATATTTGCAAAGGTCATCTCTCTTAAAGCTGTGGACTAGACTAGTGTGAGGATAGAAGCATCTCGGATGAGGAAGGGAAGGAGGAAAACTAAGGCATCTCGCCTGTTACTGAGGCTCATCCAAGGTGAGCTTTAATTCGAGCTTGGCACTCAGGATTCAAGGCTTCTAATCCACCATGTTATTAAAACCCCCTGCCAAAGCAACACACCAGAGACTACAGAGGGCTTAGAGTATCCATTTCACAAAGAGGCCAGTGTCACTGCAGCCGCGTTCCCCGTTTCCTTTGACTTCATATCATCTCCTTTGTCGTGGCGCCTGGATCAGTAACCTTCAGCTGCAGAAGCTGAGAGCTGGATCAAATTACCATTAAAAATCTTTTGTTCTGACAAATGAAACATAAGGATCCTCTTTCATCGATGTTCTTAAAGACTTTTTTTTCTTTAAGGTTGGCCTACATCCACATGGCACAAAGAATCTGAGAGAATGCCTGCAGGCACTTTCTAGCATGTACAGTAATTAACATGCCATTAACACATTAATACACATTAACTATTCCCAATGTTAATGGCAGAGTAATTACCATACCTGATACTGCACTGTGGGGAAGCCAAAGCACTTTGCCACTTTGTGTTTCACTTTCTTTGTTGAGTGAGCTGAAAGGAATAATTTGGGGAGATGGCTCAGTCTGCTTTCCTTCACAGAGAAATTAGCAGTGTCCATCCGTGAGTCTCGATTGTTGCATTGTTTGCTTTGTGCTTTCCCACAAATTATCTATCTGTTCTGATTTTACTAAAACAGAAGTAAAGCCCCTGGTGTAAACCACCAAGGACTGGTTTTAGAGAGATGAGGTTGAAATACTAAAGTGGACAAAGAGTCTTATAGAAGAAGGCACAGAATGGACTCCAAACTGGGGAATCCCTGTCTGGAATGATGATGTATTTCCTCCCAGTGCAGTGAGTGATAAGCTAATCAGCTGCACTGACAGTGAAGTGTTTCAGCCCCCCAGTGCTGGGTCAAGACTTCTCCCATCATACACCAGCAGCACACACTAAACAGACAGCGCATGGAGGTGGTGGTGAGGAATGACAAAAAAGTGGCTCCGGTCAGAAAAGAAGATCTCTGTCAGTTCAGGTAGCCTTTGTCCCTCGATGAAGATGATGAGGCACTCCTCCACCCACTAAGGAGGAGGTTGTGACAGCAACGGGGGGTTGAGGGGTGTGAAGCATGGAGGAGGAGGGCTTGCCACTCTCGACCCACGACTCCAAGACATGCAGGGAGTGGGGGTGGGCAAGGGGGTGGGAAAAGACAACCCAAACAAACATCTTGAAGACATTTTGCCAGGCACACCAAAATTAATCACTGTCCCACGGTGGCACTGACATTTGTGGGAAGTGACACACAACATGACAGACTTGAAGGAAAGGATGAAAGGAGACTCAGAGAGGGTGGGAGGGCCGGGTAAACAAGAGCCACTGTCACTCGCTGTGATCATGTGTGTGTGATGTGTGCATTTGTGTGTCTATTTGCAAATGTGAGAGAGTGGCCACTTTGTTTTCAAAAAGTGGGCACTCAAAAACTCAGTGTGGGCAAATGGCCAAGTGGTGTAGTGATGGCTGACCAGGCCTGGCTGTGGCGACCGCACGCAGCGGTCGGGGAGACTGGCCAAATGAGTGGACAGGACCTCCGCTACAGATCAGCACACTGACTGACCCTACAGGACACATACAGCATGGGGCTCCATCATAGGGCTCGCATGGTTCTCATGGTCTAATAATCACAGAAAGAGCCAAAAATCACAAATACACTTGTTTTTCAGGCAGATATCCCACATATTTGATGACCATGAAGCAAAACATGCTCAATATTTTTGTCAGAGAATATCCGAATCCCCTTATTGCATCTCATGTTTCAATATTTCATTTCATCCCTCTTATATTGAATTAGCATGTTTTGCTTATTTCTTTTCTTCAGTTTCATTTTACATTTCGTGTATTGATGGCCTTTAGCTGCTAGCCTCAATTTGCTGCAAAGGTAGGCTGATTTGTTATTCAGACCCCAAGCAAATAATGCAAATGTGGCACTGAAAGCCACTTATGAAATACCCAAAGGCAACTAATCACTCCCCTCATTCCAGCCTTTCTGCAGCCTCCTAATTAGAAGCTGGAGATTGCATGAAACCAGGTCACACAGCAGGTCTCATACACACCGATAACCAGGAAAATACGAGGGCAAAACTCCATCCAGACACCAAGCCAAGCACACATTATTCTAAAGGCTAGAGGTGAAAAAATAATGCTATTCACTTTATTAATCCCATATATTTCACTGTATGCTTCCAAAGAAAGGATTTAGGCTTGCAGCATTTAGTATATGTGTTTTGTAGTTGTGTATTTTTCAGTGCGTGTGACTGCGTATGTGCATACGTTCATGTCGGCTTGTGTGCATTTGAAAGCAGCATGCTCACATAAGCAAAGAAACGGCATTGGTAGCATACAGCCAGCCATGATCTACTGCCAGAGAGATTATTCTTTGCAGTGCCATTTCTGCAAGAGAGTTGACAGTCCATCATTTAGATTTTGCAGTGTATCCACGAAAAGGCTGCATTGCCTGAAGCAGAGGGAGCTGCTCTTTCCTTCAGTGTCTTTTATATAAGAGAATTCAGCTCCAAATTGTAAAGCCAGAATCCTTCGCTTGGTGTACTAGTGTGTAAGGACTCTGCCACGAGGCACCTGAGGTTATGACAATGGAATAACACTGTGCTTGACGTGCCGATTCTCAGAGCAGTACTTAGGAAGCTCTGGTAAATCTAACAAAAACGCATCCAACTATGGTGTTTTTTGGTTGGATGTTCCTGAGTTGTTGCTGGTTAGTGCTAGGTTTGCAAAGTGCAGTGTGAGGAGTAGCTGGGCAGATCAGGTCCAGGCCAAACAACAGCTTGTGACAGAAGCAGGCCAAAGAGGACGTTAAGACACAGAGACTTAACAGGCAGCCGGCCTGCCATCCACTCTTTTTCAGCTCTCCTTACACTCAACACATCACTTCAGATCCATCGCAAGTGTCTCTCACAGAACATGGCGAGAGCAAAGTTTCATATTACCATAAGAAAGGAACAAAATAACTCTGGCTTGTTCGTAGCAAATGAGTGAATGATTGCTGGGAGAATATCATCTCCCTCATTTCATTTGACCAGCTGAATAGTTTTATTATACACCTACAGATGATACTTCACATTTTGTTGTTGTGTGACACACTGAGAACAAGATAGCAAACAAAAAAGGTTACTTGGTGCTAATTATTCCCAGCATGTACTTTACACACCATTTAATGAGTTAGACTGGAGGCGTGGCCATTGGCTGTGACTTGCTCTCCCAGTTATCCAAGATGAACCATGCAATCTCCCTCACATCACCCCTGTCATGTGTAAGTCCCCTTCCACATCCAATTCCCTGCTAGGGCTTCACTGGAGCAGAGACAAGGCGCCACTGAAGCAACACAACAGCTCCCGTAGCGTCTCTGCACACCATGGAGGGAGGAGTTTGAGGGGTGGGGGAGAGCTGAGAGCTCACTCTCATAATTACAATAATTAACAGTTGCAGATTTAATTGGAAGGGAAGGCATTAACAGGAGGAACATTGTGGTGGCGCGTGCAGAGGGAACCTTTGCTGCAAGAAGCTTTTGTCTTCTCTGTACCTAATGACGCCTTGGCTGCGGCTGGCGTGTGCTGACACAACACAACACAACCAAGCTGCGGGTTCAGACAGTGGGGCTTGTCAGGACTCAGACTGGAGGCAGATAATTAGGTGCCAGGTTAATGAGAGCACAGGCTCTTGATGGCATTTGGTTACTGTATGTGGGCAATTAATGGCTTTGTTTTTGTGTTTTTATTGCCCACTTGTGTGGAATGTATAATACATTATTCACCTCAGGCCTGTGTGAGGTGTTTGATGGAGTGGTGGTGACTCTGGCCAAAGAATCCGTTTTGTTCACTTTGGTGAGTGGTAAATTCAAAGCAATACGTATGATGTGGAGTGGTAAAATGTAATCTCAATTCACTCATGGCTACTGCACTGCATGACCTTTTCAGATTGTATTGCTTCATGTTGCTGGAAATGATGTTAAAAACTCAAATATGTCAAGCAAACACTGAGTCCGGAGGTCAGGTACAGGACAAAACACACCAGAATAAAGAAACCATACCCTGTGTCCAGAAGTGTTCGGTTAACTTACCATATCACATTTCATAATGTATTTGTGAAATCTCAGACACTCCAGAAAAGCCCTGCTTTCATTTTAGAGGATTTATTGGCAATGAATCCACTGAGAGGTCTTTAGACATCCTCTTCTTTAGCCCAACCACTCGACGCCTCCTGTTTTGGAGTTAGTTGTTCTCCAGCCTGTGGTGGCCAATTAGAGTGCTCTAAGATAAATGGGCACTCGCAACTTTGATGTCCATCTTTTTAATAAGCTTTGGTTAAGATGACATCTGTGTGGAAGAGTTCAATATCTTCACAGTGGGAGAGAAAAGAGGTTTACTCTAAAATGAAAAATCATGTAAATACTGCTGGAGGTTTAGGCTGGGTGGGGTGGATCATAGTGTCGGCTGTGACTCTGGCATTGGCATTCATTATCTTCCACTGCAGTTGTGCAGATTAGGCAACGGAAGATGATTTTTAGAGCTTTGTGAAATCTATACTTTTTATAGAACTGAATCAGCTTCAGCATAAACAGAAAGTCTTTTTAAGGAGTCTTCAACTTTAGAGGCTGAAGAAGTTTGGTAGTATTTATGTATATTCAATACAATAATTAGCATAAATATAAATGCTGAATAATGAAATACAACCATAATTGAAGAAAAGTATAGGGTAATAATATCTGAAGTTGTGCTGTAATAAAAGGCTGCATCAGTCTGTACAAAGGGAAGTAGAAAAAGAGCATATATCTAACCTTGCCTGTAGAAGTGCTCCTTTATATGTGCGTGTAACTCAGTCAGGAATAATGTAAATGTCTGGAGAGTCTTAAGACTGAGCAGGCCCGTATAAAAGCACCCTGTTTCAGGCTAGTAAAACAAGTCAATAAATACAGCGGAGAAGCCCGTGCTGTCTGCTGCACTCTCCTGAATGAAAACAGAGGTGAACTGCTTATTTTCAGTATGGCACTGCGTGTCTGACAGCAACATTATGGGTGCTCATACATTCTGACTATCACTCGTCACAAGCTATATCTGTCAACATTACACTCAAGTGCATTTTAGATGTAAAACAAGTGTTCTCTGAGAAGACTATTTATGACTTTACGTGGTCAGCTGCTAAATGAGCTAAACACTTCCTACAGAAGTGGGTGACTACAGTTACGATGCTTTCAAAATCTTTCTCACCCAATTTGTCAGTTTGTCTCTTTTTGTTGATTTGTCACAGATAGAACAAACAGAAAAATTACATCCTCTGCCTCCGCAGGTTGGCAGTTACTGTGTTAGGAGGGAGATCCAAATGGGAAGCCAATGACACAGACTTGCACAAAATGGAAACACCATTAGGAAGGCAAACACTTCACTGCAATAGCAGCTACCTGATTACAGGAGGAAAGCACAGCCATGGTTCTCCTTTTTTCATACTGTGTCAACACTTTGAGAAAGCAAATGTTTCAGTGACTACCTTCCCTGCGCTTTAATCCATATGGTGCATTCTGTTTGTCACCACAGATGTTCCACTCCCAGGATGGGTTTTCAGAAGAGGAGAAACTGCTCTCTGTACAAGCAATGCTCACCTGCTCCCAGCCCCACAATGAATACACAGAGGTCACACACCATATCACACCAGGGCCAATCCTTTATTAAATTACCCAGCTATCTTATTTCCTGTCACCACATAGATATGAGGGTTATCTTTTTCATTTATGTAGCGGATTTTCAGGGGATTATGCATTAAAGATTAAGGGTGTGTATACCTAACACCTCAGCACAACAAAATGCAATACCTCAGACAGTGGATGGCTGATGTGTGTGAAAGGGAAGGCGGTGCTGCGAAACAAATCTTCAACAGCCAGAACTGGACAGGGTTTATTCTCCTCAGACAATACAAGCTGTGACTACACAGAATGTTTCAGCCCTAAAATACTGTGGTAAGCAATACAAATCCCTTGGACAAAATGAAATGTATTAAACATGTGGATTTCATAAATCTCCCTTTCCTCGGTCTGGGTCAGAGGTATATTCACTGTTGAGCTCAGCAGGCATTTTTCCCTCAGCATTGTTACTCTGAGTCGCAAGTGCTCCGAGTGGTTTCAAAATGAATGTCAGCAAAAGCTGCGTGTGTATAGCAAACAGCAGATCCTCACAGTAAAATGGTTCAGATCACTTACCCCTGCTACTTTACAGGAGTATTACAGTGGTATAGGGATTTAAAGGTCTGCTGCAGAAAAATTACTGCTTAAATACTAAAGCAAGCTCTACATTATAAATGTAAAATGCTACTGAGATGAATGGCTCTGGATAGTTCTCCAGATTCACTCCCTACAATACAGACAGTTAAAGCCATTCAGATTCGAGCACAACACTGTTAAACACCCAACTGGGATCCCTTTAACCTTGAGCAGCATACCAAAGGTAGAAGCAGCCTAGGGCTATGGGGGGACTGGCTACCACAAATCCCAGTGCCATGCTGTTCCACAGTGGGGGCCCAGCATGGCCAGATTGCTAGAGAGGCCGGTCGAGGTGGTGCTACAGAGTTAGCAGGGGCTGATCACTCATCTGCTACAACATTCATTTAAGTTGCTCCTTTATCTGTTTTGTTTTCCAAATGATTCTGCTCTGGTAACCTCACTGAGGATACCAGAAGTGTTCCTACACTCACCTTGTGGGTGTTGGAGCATCTGTTGGTGGTTTGTTCATGAGAAATTTCAGCTAATTATTTAGCTGCACAGATAGATAATATGTGAATGTTAAAGATGAGAAGAATGAGGGAGTTATTATTGCACTTTGGTTCTCACTCTACAAATAAATTTGGGAATTTGAAACAGCAAGCAACATGGATACACAATTAAATACTCAGGCTCTAGTATTTTGATTTTCCTTGGACTAAAAGCTTGTCAACAAAGTATGAAAGATGTATGAATGTCATACATGGCTTTGCCTCGTGTGGGGGCCATGGAGAAAAGATGAATAAAGACGGAAGATAAATTAGTCTGTGAAAAGGATATGCTTTCCCTCAAGCTCACGCTACAGATGAAGCAAAACAAATAATGAAGCCTACAACCTATGAGTCACTTCAACCCTATTGTATAATTCAATCATTTTTGTGACAGCTGACGATTACTTCATCATTGCACAAAGACAGATTAAAAAGTTGTCAAATTAAATATTAAAGAGGCACTGCAGGCAGTTGTGAATTTTTAAAGGAATAACACAGATTGGAGATGAAATGAGGCACCTATATGCATATTTTATGCCATAAGGACTGAATTCATATACTTTACTCTAGGCCACCTACTTTGCAATAAAGAATAGTGAGTGTATAGATGTGGTAATGCAGCACAGCGGAAATGATATGAAAGAGAAATTGGTTTTATGAAATGATGTCAAAGGGAATACGGCTCTGCATGGTCATGCAGAGTAAAGATAAGATTCTATTTCGACGCGAGAGAATATTTTGTTAATGGTTTCTTCATTTCCTTGAAGAAGAAAGAGAAGCCAGAGTTGTATGCACCTTGAATGTGGTTTCTAGTGAATGAAGTTAACATCTTATCTATCAATAGCAGAGGGGATCTGTTGAAAATACCCATGTGTGGAGTAGAATGGCGAATGTAAAAGCTTTGTCATCTCTTGAAATAAAGCGAAAGTGACAAGTGACAGTAAATGCTATCGCATTTTCAACAGGAGAAAGGTTTGAAGAGGAGAACAAAGCCATAAAATGCTGTGCAGAGAGGGTTAAATCTCTATAAAGAACAGAGAGGAGGCAGCATTTCACTAAGTCAGCATCGATTGGAGTAAACAATGACTGATCAATAAGCATATAAAAGGCTCCTTCCAACAAAGACTTACATGTAGATTTCAAATATCATATCTCATAGTGCATGTTCTGTATTCTGTCCTATCTGTTGAATTAGTAGATTATGTTTTTATACTAAATTTCCAATTCAGCACTACATACTACACAGATACACTCCTGTGTCCATACACACTTAGTCATGCAATAAGCATCATTGTCACAGAGACTTCCTTTCCAAATGGTTCAGCCTCTACCATCTGCAGGCGTTCCCAGACACACCGCTTTGAGTCTGCCATAATGATGCATGACTAAGTACAGTTAAAGTGTTGCAGTCTGTTGGCAAAAAGCAGTCAAGCACTTTGCTATAGTGTCACTACGGATAAACCATACAGCTGAAGGTTGACGATGGATAAAAGGCAGTGACAGGCCTGGTGATGCGACTCCGCGTGTGTGTTTTTGTGTGTGTGCTGGTGCGGATTCACATGCGGATGAGAGGTTAGAAACCATGGCACAGCAGATTTGTATGTGTACTTAACTAGGAAGTGAAATAGGGTTGGACACAGTGAAATGAAATGCTGTGCTGGAGTCTGTTGAAACTGGGACACACTTTAAAAGTTATTCCTCCTGCTAATAAACAGTCATCTTCTTCCTCTACTTCTGTGGGGAATCGCAGCCTCATCGGTTTGATAAGGCTACACACATTTCTCCAAGTTGCTCTTGGCCATCACAACATAAAATTGTAACTGCAATCCAAGAAAATGATTTGAACAACATTTCTTGATGTACTTGGATTTAATTCTGTAAATTATTTATGGATGTTAGGCTTACAGAAGATTATTACTTTTAAAAATGTCCAGCCTAAGCAGAGCATTCATTATTTAACTTATTTGACCCTGTATACAGTTATTTTTTGTTGAATTGAGCATTAAGGGACCCAGTCCCTCTCCTCATTACGCTGTCTCCTCCAGTACCACTCACAGTAGATATTCAGCATAAAGTGAATACATAGGAGACAAAGAACTCTCCATTATACTGTACTCTGTTTGCCAAAGTCTTTAGTGTCAAAACGCTCGGCAGACTTTGTTGCAGCTTTGTTGGGTTCACCGCTGCAGCCGCTTTCATGTAAATGATCCTGAATGTTATTTTCTAAAGAATGCTTTTTAAAGCGAAATCCCCATTTCTGCCTCTGCATCTTGTCACAAACCCTTTTCTCTTCTATCTCCTCCCTTCTCTCCCACTCCCTCCTGCCACAGCCGTAGACTGCATAATTGATGCAAATACTGTCACATGTGTCAGGAGTGGAAGCTCTTCTAGTTTACTTCTGTGCTACACTTTATCGGGGAACATTAAGTGGAGAAAGCAGCCTCATGCCCGGGGTGGAAAATCAGCTTGTCAGTGGTCTCATTCACATAGCCATTTCCACGGGATTGTTTCATCAAGGTGATTGAGAACAAAAAGTACGGCAGCAAATTCCAGCTTATGTTTAGGAGCCCTACCACATACATTATTTATATTTGTTGCCCACCCTAGTCTCTCTATTCAGCCATCTGAATACATCATGCCCTAATTCTCAAATATTTCTTCAGATTTCTTCCTACTTGGGCAATATCCCTTCCACATGAACCATGCCAAACCATTAAGCCTGTAAAGCCTGCTTTTTGTGTGACACAGACCTGAAATTACAGATAGCTGCTTTCAAGGATTGCTAGGCCATGCTGGGAGAGCTGTAATGGCTGTAGAGTGACTGGAGTGCAGTCAGAGACAGAAACAGGATTTCATTTACAACAACGATACAGGAGGAATTATGTAAAATGGTAACATTCCATGCCATTTAATGAGCCATATTCACTAATGTCTGAGTCTATGGTCTAGTAGTAATAAAATGCTGTGCCTGCAAGAGCAGTGCTGCTACGCTGTTTCTGTCTATTTCCAGCTGAAACAATGAAACAATGGTGCATAACAGAACAGACAGACATTTGCAGTTTTTTACCCTGCACGCTGAATGCTCTGCATTTAGAAAGAGTGAGGCGCTTGTCTTGTTACCCTCTCTTCTCCTATCCCCTGTGCTCCCCCCATTTTCCTTTTTTCTGGCCTCAGTCTGTGCCACAGATTAAGTGACTTGATCCTGCAAACATCTGAGGAATTCAGCTCAACAAAGAGGTCAGACAAAGGCCAGGGGATAGCCTTACAGGTTCTCCTCCATTAGCAGATCTACCGAGGTGTCATCGAGGGGGCTCCGTCGACAACAAAGAAGCCTGGAAAAAGCAGCTTTCCAATTGATGTTTATCTTTGCACTCATGATTAAATCCTTCTGAGTCTGCCTGATCATATTTTAGATGTTGGAAACTAATGGGAGAAATTCATAAGCCTTTCACTCCGCAAATGTTGTGTGATGAGTTGCATTCGAAAACAATATATTTTGGACTGGTAAATTATATCTCACAACTTTGCTCAAATCTTCACAGTTTTTTGCAATTTTTTTTCTCAAACAAGCTCTCACTTGTGAACTGCAACACTCGTGCCAAGTCAGCCGCAAGTGCTGACTGTCTCTTTGTTTACATATCTCTTGATAGAGACAAACAAAAATACCCCATATTTTCCAGGCAATAGCATTCACGAAGAATATCTGGGGCTCCTAGAAAAACATTTCAGCTGTAATAAGTTTTCTCCATGAGCATCTGAAACATTTCAGAGGGCTTCTTTGAAGCTCTCACTATGTTGACTGTTCCTATATAGACAGTGCTTGGAAAGCCTGAGTGCCATATCACTGTAACCTCTCAGTGGTTCTGCATCAATAATTAATTGCCAATGTGAGTAAACACCAGTGAAGATACGAGAATGCCCCTAACAACACACACCATGCTGCTCCCACTTAAAGCGGTATGCTAAACAAATTTAGTTGAGTTTGCAGATACATGCTAATGTAGTATAGTCTGCTCACATCATGGAGAAAATTCTAGCAATAACTTGTGTGTATCAGAGTGTGCAATTAAGCCACGTTTGAGATATTCAAGCAGGTGGCTCGATCTTTTGTCACAGACTGCCATGTGTCATCGGCTCTGCTCAAGAGGAGATCTGGAGATGTTACTTCTGCACAGTTACCCTTTCACTTTCAGGCAACACGCTGTGTGTTTACAGCTAACACAGCCTCATTTATATTACTTATTGCGTGGTTTGTATGTACCGGGCCTGTAGAACATGCTGACCTTGTCAGTATGTGCAGCATCTCCTAGTGCCAATGAGGAGCCTTCTTAGGTATTGTGATCCAGCTACTAAAATGCCTCCTGCGCATATATAACTAGGGAACTGCAAGTCACTGTGTATAGATGAACAGTTGCTTATTGAATGACCAAACAATATAACACGCCCGTTCAGCTCTGATGAAAAGATGTCATTACATGTACAGCATGAGCACCTATCACAGCACAGTTTAATATCTGGTTTTGAACACCCAGCTTGTTTCTGAATAAAAGAGAAATGAGAGGCTCTGTAATATACAATACAATGCATACTCTAATTTTATCACTACGACTGTGTGTGCATCACCAATGAGCCTTTTTCAGCTTTTGGTGGTGGAATATGACCAGCTATTCAAAATTCAGGAGCAGGGAAAGTGTCTTTTATCTTACTATAAATTCTCATTATTTCTAATAGCACTTCTGAAGGCTAAAGAGTAGAGCAGAGCATGTTCTCTTTATTCTTCAGTCGCTGACAGACATGGCCAAGCACTATGGGTTAATGTAATATCACAGTTGGATGCCTCCTCTACTCACTTACATTCCCTGTTAGCTTAAAAGTCCTTCAGTGAAAAAAAAGAGAGAAAAAGTATGCAGTGCATGAAAGGAGATGACGACTGCGGGAGCCTATGACGACACAGGGCCTGAAAATTACACCAAAAAGTAGTCTCTCAATAGCCCCTTTAGAGAATTTGTTTGATCGATTAAAAGCACATTTTATCTTAATTCTAAATAAAGCCATGCATCATTATAATAACATCTGAAGAAAACAAAAGAGTTAGAAATGCCCATTTATTTTGTTGTGGGGAAACGTTGGTCTAAGAATAGAAAAATGGGCCGTAAGAAGTCCATGGCTCATCTACTGAGACTGGCATATCAATTAGGATTGTGAATAAGAGTGTAATTGAAAGCAACAGGAGCAGAAAGAAGCGGAAATTCATCAAGGCAAGCATGGAAAAGCACAAATGAGGTCTGAGCGAGACACAGAGAGCCTCGTCCCTGTTCTTCTGCTCTGTTTTAGCCCAGAATACATCCACCTAATCTCTCCAACCATTACCAAACAATGAAATCAGCAACCAAACAACTCTGCCTGCTGTAGTTTCCTTTAATAATTCTAAGCAGGCTAATTGTTTTATTAGAGGTACAAATAAATGTATTTCTTGGACTGGCTCTCTTTTCAGCCACAGTAGATTCATAAACTCCGTGTTAACGCCACATTGGCTGCTCACGTCTGCAGCCTCGGGGCCTCAATAAGTGGTAAATCTGGTTTTATAAAGAAAAAAAGAGTTCACTGTGTAGCATTAACCACTTACTGTTGGCTCATCAGTCACAACCTGTTGAAGTGGTTCACCACCTCTTAGTGTGTAATTTTGTACAGACTAAGAAATATTAGTGCTGTTGAGGTCAAAGGTCACCATGGTGGGACCTTAATAGGAAGGTTTTATTGGCTGTGTCTCTGCTCTGTGCTTGTGATTGCTTTACAGAGTCTGACTTATGGGCCAGTAGCATCTGTGTCTTCCTATACTCTTATCTCTGCTGGCAAGCGAACACACTGGTGCAGGCCTGCCACACGATCATTGTACCATGGCTCCACTGTCACTAAATGGCACGTTCTCTCAGCCCCATTCCTCCCTTTCCTCGGCACGGGCTTCTCCAGCTGCAGCCTAATTTCCTGTGACTTGCCTAATTACTGTAATTAAGGATTAATTGCCATTAATTATTCACACATAAGCTCATCGCAAATCATGGGGTAAATGTCTTATGAAAGCTGCCATACAAGCCATGTATAAACACACTAGGATGCTCCAGGCTGCTGAATCGATCACTCAACCCTCCAGCAAATCTCCACGCCACACTTAGGAAAACAGCGATAACTCTCCCCAAAATCAACCAGGTGATGGAAGAATCAATTCAGATGCTTTACTCATCTCAGCAACATTCGGTCACTGTGATGTGCTTTCAGGACTTAGAAGGCATGAAACAAACGGAGAAGAGTCTGTGAAGCATGCCGTAAACACAAACTTTTGATAAAAGGGTGTGCTGTCTCGAAAAGAATAGATAGCGTAGGTAAAAGGGTTGGGGGGGTGAGGAAAAGTAGAAGCTAAATCTACTCTGATCTACTTTTGCTATCCTATTCTTGCAATGCAATAATCAGTCCATTAGATCTGCTTTCTCAGCAAAGCAATGAGTCATTCCTGTAAGCAAACCAAAAAAAAAAATCTAAATTATAAGACATTCACTTAAACCTGAGGGATTGATATTGAGTCGAGGAGAAACATACCATTATTCTCTCTTGGGAGGAGTTTTTATCTCTTGTGACCAGTGATTTCTCGGACCTGGCTTTTCATGAGAGAGACAATAGGGCATAACACAGGCAAATATTTACACTTGCCTGTACTCTGATTATTCCCAAGCATTTTTAGGGAAACACTTTTTAAGGCTTTGGCATCATAAAATCATAATAATGTCTGTAATGTAAATCTGCTGAGCATGAAATGTCTTCCAGGGACCTGCATGCAAACAGTTTTTAAAATGAGACATTTTTACAAGGCTTTAAATCAGCAGTGGAGCCTGTGTTGATAGAGGGGGGAAAAAGAAGAAGTAAACGTCTGGTATGTCACACCAGGTCTGTGAGACCTTACAGTAAACTTTATGGTAATGTACAAGAGTGAAAATTATTTTCTTGATTCTGGTGAGGCCTGTGGAAGCTGCTGCCTCAGCAGTGATGTGGCACACCCCATATCCCTTTCTCTATGTCTTTATATCTATAATCTCGGGTCAATGTTTGAGAAGTTGATTGGATGAGAGAAGACTAATTGTTGGGCCAAAGGCAGATGTGGCAGATTAATGCAGGGAACAGCTTCATTTTGGGTGCATAAGTTTGTGTGTTTGATTTAAACATTTATGTTAATGGACCTTCTGGCAGCCCTTTAATGCTCTATGCTCTCTTGTAAACAGCCCACTTTGCAAATCCATCATTGGACCATCCAGCAAAAAAAAAAAAAGACCAAAGCTGCACAAGGAGTGGGGAATGGATAATACCATTCAAGATCAAGGGGATAACAAGACCTCAGACATACAGAGGCAGTTTGAGCCAATGCTGACAAAATTTCTCGTGATCAGCATTACTGCAGCCAGAGTTTAATTTATGGAGCTGAGCTGGTCCTGTTTTATGTGTTTGTTAGATTAATGTGCAGAGCCTTAGTTTTTTACAGCCAAAGTCTTTGATCAAGTTCAATTTATTGGGATTAACCTGAGGTTCAAGCACAGTCCATGATCCATTTTAAGTCATTATATGAAGCCTCTACTCTCTCCAGCTGTGATTGGGTTTCTAGTCCTTATAATTACGCATGAGTTTAAGCTGTCAAATCTCTCCTCCGGTTATTTAATGACCCTTTGCTATAACATATTAATTTCCTGTTATTTTGAACCTAACTTTTATACCTTTTGACTTTGCAATGTGCACCTTAAATTAGCATGTGTTAATTGTTACCTTAGAAGAAGTGCAGTGCTGTGATAAATGCTACTTTTCACTGAGACACAAGAGAAGTGCCTGATTGTGCCTTGGTGTTAATATGGAAACGTGTTTTACAGTCAACGTGTCAAGGCGCTGTGTGTCAGCATGTGAGTTACAAGACCCCACAGCCTGTGCAACTTTGTGTGGACCCTGCTGCCCCCACACGTTTCACACTCCCACCTCCCTCTGTGTGACACCACCCAGCATGCACATGCATCATCGCGTCATTGATGCCTAATTGATACTTTCCTATTTATTGTCACCTTCCCTCTCTGTCAGCTGACTTGGCTCTCCATGTCGCTTTGCATTTATGGACTCCCGGTTGCCTTGATCTCAGTAATTAGAGTTTATGTGCTAATTGGTGTAAATACAAAGATGGGAGTTGCAGGCAAACACTTTCACGTTGCAGCTATAAATTGTGGCTCTGATAAGTGTGGGTTGTAGTGCTGAGGGGATAGCAGAAGTGTCTCTTGGAAACAGATATTTCTGTCACCAGCTCTCATCTCTTTTTCTCCCTTTTTTTCTTACACATTCAAAGTGCTATATGACTTGAATAATATTCAGACAGCTTTGGACATCTTTGCAACGTCTGGCTTTGAAAGTCTCATTTACCTTTGGGTGGCAAATGTCACATTTATTATTTCAAGGCCAAGTTGTCAACTTAATTATCATGATATGACAGTGTTTTCCAGCGTGTATATATATATATATATATATATATATATATATATATATATATCTTTAATCAAACACAACAAATTTAGAAATGTGTAGTATGCTGTTACTCCTTCCTGTCTGCAACACATGAGACGACCAGAAATGTGGCAACCTGATGGTTTGCCTTTGGTTGGTATTGTAATTGGTTCACTGCTGAAAGAGAAACCTGATGGTTACAAGGTAAAGCTAATGTGTTGTAAGTATCATGAGATGGGAACAGGTCTAACAACAAGGGATTAATGATGACAGTAACTTGTGGATTAAAATTGACAAAAAAAAAATCTGGAAAAAATAGTAAAAATGCCATGCTAAGGGGTTAAATTGCAAATAGATATCAAGATCGCAAATTGCAAACTTTCACACTGATTTAAAACACGCTTCAGCATGTGTTCATCACATGCAGGAACACAGATGCATGTTTCTTAACCCCCTTTTCATTTTGGTTCTTTTTAAACTCAGTGTTGTCAGCAGATGTCCTTCTAACGGAGACAAAGAAAATGAGAGGGGGCTGGATATCATCAGCATAGAAATGAGCCTCCTCCATGCCACTTCTAAGGCACAGCCACAGTGCCGCTCCAGCCACTACACTACCTTTTCAACTTGCAAATGACAGTGTCACCAAATGCTATCCTTCCATCAATCAAGTCAGGGGGGTCATGAATATACAAAAGGCAAAGCGGAGTCTGGCTGCCTCCCGCAGCTCTACTTGGCCCAATTATACAGGCTCAGCTTTCTCCTGTGAGCTTCCACTTTTTGTTTCAGTCTAAAGGGTACAATCCAAGGCAGCCCCAGGCTTAATCAAGGTAGGTCACGCATACTGGACCTCTCAAGTGGACCGCAAATGCAAGTTAAATGTGGACACCAAATGTCATCTTTCTTTTCCATCATTGCTGCTTGGGGGCAAAGACAGCAGGGGTCAGGTCTGCACCCCTTTTTCCTGCTCACACTCTGCCACATCCCATGAACTGAAGTCCTCTTTTTTACCCAAACACAACAGCAGACCACTAGGCTGCTGCAGCCCCCTTCTTTCTTCTGTCTGCAGCAGCCTGCTTGCCCCTTTCTTTACCCCAGCTGTCAGATCATAGCAGTGAATTAGCATTCTAACGGATACGCCTCAATCCGGGGATGAATTAGCACACAGGACTAACTAATGACCTCCCTGCTGAAAGTGGACCTTATAGTCGATGGTACAGCTGATCAATACCACCGCTTCAGCTCAGCTTACACTCGCTTCTCTCTTTTTAGTGTTCACTGACATCCTTTCACTGCCTTACAAAAGATATTTTAAGACAAAAGTAAACTGGAATATTAAAAGTTTTATTTGTGTAACAGTTTATTGGTATAGAAATGTAGCAATAACATTGACCAATACAATCTCACGTCATCATGATAGGGAATATAAACAAGGCAAATCCATGTGTTAATGTAAGCAATGGCAATGCTACCAGATAGCATCAATCACTGAATGCAGTCATTGCGCTCTTGCTTCTTGTTGACAAAGTGTTGCAAGAGCTGATCGATAAATCGCCAAAACTGATGATTCTAATTGTTTTTGATAAAAGTGGCACTGATGCAAAGGTTAGGACCATTTTGTTACACTGAAAGCCAGCTTGCTGAATGAAGGAGTTATAACTTTGTCATGTGACACAATACTAATGAGGCAGGAATGGACTTTTTTGGGGGAATATTTGACAAATAATTTCTGAATAAACTATCCCCATATAATCACCCCTCCCTATCAAAGAAAGAAAGGCGAGTCAGTTACACCATGTAATGAATAGAACATAAAAGGAGATTGCTGTCAATGTTGTTTATCAGAATTCAAAATCTTTCCCAAACAAACTCACAGATAAGTGTAACAGAAAAGCATGTCATGCAGGCTTTGATCAGCTTTTTTTATGTGTTCATGTGTCAGCAGAAGCACTGCAATCAAGCTACAATAAGTCTCTGAGGAAGCAAATGGTTAATGTGGGCCCACGGCTGTGAAAATAAATTACTCTAAATATGTAAGTGGACGTTGGAATGGGGCCTGTAAGAGCAGAGTGAGTTTGGGTAAACCAACAGTCTGTCTGTGGTAATTTATAGACAGCTATGATAAATACTATTTGTCCATGACAGTCACATGAAATAATAAACCAAGGCTGGCTATAAACATTACAAAATCCTGACACTATTGATTTATAATGTCTAACAGTGACATCAAACCAAACAAGTGACAGAAACAATGCCAGGGCTTTAGGAGCAGTTTGTCAACTATTAATTCTGTCATAGGGGGTTTTGCTCTAAGCCGAGAGAGCTTGTCTTGCAATTGTCAATCCCTTTGCTGGAAATGACTGCAGCACGTTCATGGGTAAGGGCTCAAGGCACAGCACCGTTAGCCCTAATTACCCCCATCCCTGCTTTGGCAACGACAAGACCAGCCTCTATTTAAAATGCATGTTAATTATGCAAATTATTAATTGGGCTGGTGCTTGAGGATTTGTGTTTATGCCCGGATTAGAGTTAATAACTGTATCAAGCCACGTTTTAAGCCTGACCTATGACAAGTAATGCTGAGGTGCTGAAAGGGATATTTTCCAATACATTACCCTCTCTTCTCTTCCAAGTCTGTTCCCCATTACAGGAGGCTGAATAAATGACACACAGATTCTCTTACCTCGCAACAACAGCCAGTTTGGATCTAGACACTGCTGTATAACATCATCTAACAATGCTGCACAGTGGTACTTTGTTAAAGGCTCTGGTGAAGGAACAGCACTTTATATTTACCCGTAACTACGATGCTCACAAAGCAGACACCTAAATGCAGTCACAAAATAGCAGAGGGTCTTATTTCATGGCAGTCCAGGAGTTTCTGTCAGGCTAATTGCACACACCTGTGATGGGGACCACACATGCTCTGTCACCACCTGCCATGGATAACAGTCAACAAAAGTCTGAACTCTGAACGCAGAGATCACAATACCGACCCACAGGTCTTGCACTTTGCCCCAGTCTTAAAATCTTTTCAGCAACATGCACGGTGGGCATGCTTGTTTGCACTAATTTCATGCATAAAAAATAAAAGAGTTCATTCAGGAGCAATTGAAGAAAAAGCTGCAACCCATCACTAATGAACCCATTTACAATTTTTCCCTTTGTGTGCATATTTAAGTATATGTCCCATGAAATTGTCAGTGTATGCTCATTATGGATTTGCCTCAGCTCTGTTCAATCCTCAGACATCCTGTCTGAGCTTGCCAAAACCTTTGGGAGCTCTGGAAGCGATCCCTCCATAGGGTTAAGCTTAACTTTGTGTGCCAACAGTCATGCATGAACGAAGAGCCGTTACATGATACCCGAGAGGTATGAAAGGAAAATCAACTGCCAACAGTTGCATTAGAGGACCAGATAAACACGTCAATAATCATACTGATTTCTCGCCATTTTAGTTCATTGAGTTTCTTCACAAGTTAAGACCAAGAATCAATATCTGAACCTAATGTTGAAAAACTCACAATGGTTTTGAGTGAATATATTGCTCACCTGGTTATCAAGTAAGTTTGTTTTTTTTTAAATTTAACCAAATTCTCTACTCACTTGCTGTCTATCCATGGGGATTTTGGTATTACCTGCACTCCAATAAAATCTGTCTGAATTCTGTGTTTGCATCACCATCCATAAAGGAAAGTACACCAGCCATGTATACACACGGTAGGCCTATATATCTATTCTTGTCTCATCTAATTGAAATCCCTCTCTTTCAAACTGCAATAATGGTTATTGCATGTATTTTCCAGAAAATCTGACACACTTTATGTTTCAACAATAAACAGACCGCACAGGATGTCTGTCCCTCTGTCAGCAAGTCAGCAGTCTTTCCACTTCCTGCCATGAATGAAATGGTTAAGGGGGCATTAAGCTGTTTTGCTCAATGGCCCTTAACCAATATAAAGAAGTACTGAGATAGCATGGTCTGATTTATGCCCCGTGAAGACATTATCAGTGCATGCAAGCACATGCATGAACAGAAATACAGTTGATGTAAAAAAGAAAATGATAAATAGATCAATCACAACAAAAAAAGACTAAAATACAATCAGTGAAACAACAATAGACTAAATGAATTTAGTAAAAGAAAAAAATCTCTAAAACAGCAAATAGACTTTTTCCTTTATTTTCTTGAGAACCTTTTGTTTGTTGGAACTAAATTATGGCTTGATTAAAGTCTAACAGAGAGCTACAGTAAATCCTGTGTGAATGTTTGCTGCAGTTCCTCTAAAATGGGAAATATTGATCAGCATGATTTCCCTGGGTACTAGGTAGCTGTGGAGGAAGAGTGAGAGACATTATTTCAGGGACATGGAGCCTCAGTTAAAAAAAGGAAAGAAAAAAAGGTGACGTTTTGGTGTATGCTTTAAAACATGACTTTGTCTGAGTGGCCTTTGATGGTGTGGCAAAAAGGTAGTTCATCATTGCCTGCATGGGAACCACAGAGGTGGTTGTCTTATGTTGATTTTCCATTATTAATTTGAGGCACACAAGGTCATTGGGGCCGATATAGCCATGAGAACCAGTTGTTATCTTAACACAGCTGTCGGGCTGAATCTGCATTGACTGATTATGCCATTGATTGGTAACATTGTGAGAAGGAAGCCCTGAGGATATTGCTCTACTATGTGGTACCAAAACCATCACCTAAAAGCAGGCCTTATTATTTGTACTTTACAATACCTACAGCAGTGAAAAGTGCAGCTTCAAGAGTGTTGTACAACCATGCCTAGCATCAATCTGCTGTACGCAAATCAGATGTAAATGTTAAATTGTTGCAAACATATGCAAATACAAGATAAACCTTGTATGAAAGAGAGGGAATGGGGGACCAAAAAGAAAATAAACATTACAAAAACTGTGAAATCTTAAACAAAAGGGGGTTGAATCCTGAGCAGCTGGCATGGAATGAACTCTTCTGGAGAGGGAATGCCAGTTTCAGAGCGCCCCGAGCATCGATTTAGAGCCAAGGCAGTAAACAGCTTTTATCAGCAATAATGATGGCATAATCCCAGCTAAAGAGGAAAGTAGCATATGGTGCAAAGCTTACAACTGCAATCCCAACAAAGTAGGGGGGATTTTCATCACTTTGTCCACTTGAAAGACACTGCCAATTCATTTTTTTCTTTTGTCTTTTTGAGAATAACAATCTACATGTCAATTTTTTTTTTTTGGGGGGCGTAAGTGGCAGTTATTGGAAAGTGGGCGGAGAGTAGGGTTGCAATAAAAAGGGACATAGTCCAGGACTTAGGCTGGCTGTGTCAGGGCACCTGGTCCCTCAGTTAAGACACTGGGAACTGCAATCTGCATGATAGAATTAACACAACTTCAATCACACAACAAAAATCCTTACTGGTTAACTCTAAGCCAGTATAAGTTGTTGAACAATGCTTTTGCAAGTATCTGAATGTGAAATTGCAGTGCAGGCCCAATAATGTACACATTGCTGTACCTATATGCTTGACAAGGTGACAACTATTGCTGTCTAACATTGCTATTCTGCATTACACCCGCACATACACATAAGGAGCATCTTTGCAGAGATTCATCCTGTAGCTGCCATCTACACTGACGTCAAACAATCTTTTCTTGTGTGTCTGTATTTCACCTGTCAGTTTCATCATATCCTCCCATCATTAAAACAATCAAACCTCTCCTTTTGATCAGACAGCCAAGACCAGGAGACAGCTCTTTTCCAACAACAGTTTAATGTTGCCAAGTAGCACTCTAGACTGGCTTCAACCTCTGTCATTGATTTTCCTCCAAGCTGTGACCATTCATTGTTTGTGACATTCTCCTGTCGGCTCTTTAACACCCTTCAACCAAATCAATTTCATATTTTTGTCAATGTCTTGCAACTGGATGAGCCAGATGGGAAGGGACGTCATATGATTTAAGATGTCGATTTTCTGGCAACGGTTTTATCTGCACATTTTATAAGACGTGGCTGGCACGATGAGTTTATTTAAGGATATATAATGCAGGAGAAACAAAAACCACTGCGTTTCAGGTTTTACATATTGGTTTACCAAATATTCTTCTATTAAAAAAGAAAAAAAAATCAGATCATAAAATTACTGTAAAAGAATTTTGTAGTTGAGCATTTGTTGATCATCGATTAGTACAGTTATTAGTTGACATTGATATTACTTTTTGATAACTGAAACAACTATTTGTCTTTAGTCTCAAGCTAACTGCCCTACATCTGAAAGTAGCTACAAGTGGTGCTAGGTTTTTGTGCAGCATATCTTAGTTGGCCTTTCGTACCTATAAACCAAAAAGAAAAGTGCTTTCTCCAACTCTAACAAATTACTAAATTTATTTTTTCCTCTCCGTATGTCTAGCAGATCATATGGCATTGCCCTCCATTATACTTTCAATATCACACACTAACAATGACAACAATAATAGAGCGGGTGACCTTGACTTCCCGTCTGGACTCTAAGAATAATATCTGATAGCAATATTAAGTGCAACAATAATGAGATGAATATTCCCCATTTATTGTAGACAGCTTTAGGACAAATTCTGAAGGGAGAGCCGCCCGCTGCAGCTACATGCTGGTCACTCTTAGTTGTCAAGGCTGATTTATTGCCTCCTAGCTGTTCAATTTCACATTTTGTCCTCGTCATATCCCCGACTCATGATCATTCTGCACTGACCCTTGTAGGGCAGGCAGGGAATATTGATAAAACAATTATCTGCTTGCCGTTCATTTGATTTTCCATTTCAATTACGGATTGGAGGAGGCAAAAAGAAAAGATTGCGGCATTGATTTTTTTTTCCCTACCTTACAACAGGAAGGAGGCAGGCTTTGATGGGATGCTTTGGTGACATGGAATAGGGGAAATAGAAGAGTACTAGCTTTAGGTATTTTACTTTAAGCGTCATATACAGTTTGTGAAGTTAGTGCTCCTTCACGTGGACAAATAACAGTTTTTCTAAATCCAAAAAGAAATGCAATGATTCTACATCCAACTTTTAAAAATGATTTTCCAGACACATGTATCGCATACTCATGACATTGTTAACCTGAGGTAAACACTGTATGCGCCTTGCACTCTGGAGGCCAAATGACCCAAAGGTCATAGCAGTTTGTCAGTGACACCATTCAACTCTAGCCCCCTTTCTGATGGTCTGCCACTGTCTATTTGTCACTCTAAAATGACAACACAGTTGCATCATACTTGTTTTCCTGCAGCACTGACACAGTGCTCTACCACCTTTACACTGTACAACATTGTACTGTGATGGGGATGATTTAAGACATACCACTGCTGCAACAGATGGAAATAAAGCAGTTAAAGAAACATGGTAAATATTTAATTTTCAGTGAGGTGTATGGTAAAAGCAGAGTTTTATTCCAAAGAGCTGTGTCAAATGAATCCATTACTACAAAGAATAAATAGATTCTTCTGTAAATGATTTGGAACATTGGTAATGGCAAAAGACCTAATGGGAATCCTGGTAAAATAGCCTTTGGGGAGCCTGGGAAAATCTGCCTTAGTGAAGTGTCCGGCTCTCGGCCAAAACCCTGTGTAGAAGGGGGAAAGGGGGAGGGGAGGCACAGACTTCACGGAGATGACAGAAAGTGCGCGGGAGAGAATGACAGACAGAGAGTGGAAGGGGGAGGGAGATGCACTCTCAAGGAATCTCCAGCCGTGGATGAAGTTAAGTTCCACTGTTGAGCATAATCAAGTAAAAATGCTGAGGACTTGAAAGGGCTGATGATAATGCTATTGCTGTCCAGTGATCCAGCACGGTCACAGGCAGCAGCAGCAAGGCACAGTGCTGTACTACTTCCTATATCACAGTCCGCTCCGGCGCACACAGCAGCTCCCAGGAGATTTCACATGGCTGACCTCAAATAAGTTTGGCTTTGATCAAAGTTTAGCATTAGCATGATCAGTCTGCTTACTGCAGATCAGGTGATCAGGGAGATGAGACCTGGGCTAGGAGGTCCTGGCAAAGACTCCTTCCCAAAGCTCCAGTGCACCCTTCCAACACCAGATTATGTTGGGTAATTAAGGTAATGAACTGGCTAACGTAACAGCGCATAATGAACCTTTTTATCCCTGTTCTCTAAGGTGCCTCTTGCAGTTCATCTGACACATCTCTCTCTGCATCACTTGAAAACAGCTTTACTTTAATTTTCTATCCTGATTTCTGGTGCTTTAAATGCTGGAACTGTTATAACAGGTCATTTAAGACAAAAGAAAAGTTCCACAAGATTTGTCTGCGTGTGATACAGTGTAACAATGGAGCTCTTGTTCATAGTTTGGGCAGCAAGGAAGAAGAAGAAAGAGTGCAAAGGCACCTTTGTGGATATGTGCATTTGCCTGCACTGGTGTACATCCGAGTGAATGGCCAGGCCTCATGTCGCTCTGTGAGGCAGTGAAAGGCTGCAGTCCAGTTCCCCCCAGTCAACCTCCTACCCCATCAGTGCATGACTTGTCTGCCTGCTCCCTTTTCATTTGAACACATTTTCTAGCCAAAAATTTCACTTCAATCTCACCTCATCTCTCCATACTACATTAACCCCTGGCAATTGCCTTCCAAATGACCCCATTAAGCTGTAATTGCCTCAGCAGGCCTGCTCCCTCGCTTGTAATTCTGTGCAGCGAACCCACCAGACGTTCCCCCGGCATTGTTTCATGTTCTGGCTCCCATCAAACAGTTCAGATGCTGAACCCCCACCCATCCCACTACTCGCCATCTCCTCTCTGTCGTGGCTGGAGCTGTTGGTGCTCACCACTAGCAGTGCCAGTGGCATTCTCTCCTTGTCTCCACAGCAAGCCCACACAGAAGGTGCTGCGTCCTCATTCCCTCCTTAACAGCCAAGCTCACTGTCAAATCACAGAAGTGCATACTTTCTTGACAAGAGACCTTTGAAATAAATGTTTTTAAAAAAAAAATTATGATGTCAGTCTTTTCATTTCATAGGTACTACCTAGGTACACATAGCAGAGTATTTGGTGTAATCTGTTAAAAAGAGCAGCTACAAACCAAGATGTTTGCTTTTTGTCAGTCAGAATTTTTTCTTCACTTGTCAGTTGCTGAATTAGCTGTGGCGTAATATTTGTATGTTAAAACCATAATTTTTATCTTCACTTGCCATTACAATGCTGTTGGGTGCAGGGGAGCACTTCTAGTGATGACACCAGCCACAGAAACCACCACCCCCCCAAGCACAACTTCACCTTTGCTGCTCCCACTAGGGAGCTGATGTCAAGACTGCTCAACTTTTTGAAGAAGGCCTCTGCGGATAACTAACGCACAAATGCGGATAGGTGGAGAAAGTGATCCTGACAGTGATGTATTGCAACTAGTTGCAGGTGTCAAAAAGAAGATGCTCTGCCAGCCATCGGTGTGCATGCACGGTATATATGCATGCATGCACACATCTGGGCCACCGCATGTTTTTTTCTGAACATGTGTCCCGACTGTATGCACATCATGCTTGCATGTATTTGTGTGTGCTGTCAGACATTTAATGTGACTGTTCATGATGTCTCTAAGCTTTTACATGTGACCTGGTATGGGGGGACTCTGACTAATTATCCGTTCAACACTCCCTCCATCTCAAGCAGTACATCCTCCCTTATACCCATATTAGCACATAAATGCTCTTCACTCACACACTGCTTCTTTGTCTGCAAGTCAAACTGTGGTATATTTAAGTTAACACAATCTTCAAAAACTATCTTCCTTCTACACACTTTATTTGTTTATAAAAACTCTCTGGAACGTGGAAGAGCTTCCCTGTAGCACAGTAAAGCTGGGTTCCAGTTTTTATACTGCGGCCCTTTACTGTGATTTGAAAAGAGGGTCTGAATTCGTTCTAAGCCAAGCTTTTTCTGAACACGCAAACCTTCAAAAATGCTTTAGATCATTTCATTCTCTCATTGCCTGTTTATTTAAATTCATTCTTTTCCTAAGCAAATGTTCCCAGGAATATCAAGGTGTTTTTGTTGCAAAGCTCTAACTGATCCACGGGGATTTGCTTCCAACAGCCTGTCTCTCCCTTGCCTTTCAACACAAAACTCTGCGCTCCAATCAAAATGAACCACCAGGGACCCCCCCACACACACACACCTCCCCATTTCCCTCCCCCCTGAGCTACGCCTGCTCCGAGTGCTGTGATATCAGCCTCTCTGCCATTGATCGCGGAGTATAGCACAGAGCATGTATGCCACCGTTAGCAGAAAACAAAGACCTCTCTCCCTTTAATAGCGGAGCAGACTATTAATGCACCTAACGTCTTCTGCTTCTCTGTGCCCTGAAGAATGAATGAAAGAAAGCAGATTGCAATTAAAAAGGTTAACTAGGGTCCACGTCTCGTCTCAACTCATCTTTTTCAAACAAATCTTTTTACCTTGTATACAGATTGATATCTTTTGGGAGTGCGCATACACTTGCCACAAGAGATAAAAACACGCATTCATGTCTTACTTATAATTGTGTTCCATGTTGCAAATCTAATCGTAGACACTGAATTCAAAAAGGAAACACAGCTTTATTGATCCACCTAACACAGACCAGGAAGATCTCATGAATTAGGAATGAGATAAATCACCATTAACCCCAGAGAACCCACCTTGTGGTCGACCACTGACAAACCGCACAATTTTTTTTAATATTCAGGATAATTCATTCTGGCAAAGTATAAATATAACTATTCAATGAATTCAGCATGTGTCTGTTTATTTAATCAAGAGCTGATTTACTTGTGACAGAGAATAAATTCTTCTATTTTCTTTGAGCCTCTATAAAATTGCCATCATTTTTAATTAATTCTTAATTAAAATATATTACACCACAGCTTCTACCCATCTCTCTTGATATTCTAACATAATCAATTCAGAACCATTTACATATCATTAATTAAAAGCTTTCCTCTCTCATCCTTAAAATCATAATGAGGGCCGATTCCTCATTAGTAACCTATAAGGGAGAAAATAACAATACAGTAGAGAATGGATGGCACATTCCACAGCGAGTCCTTTGTCTCTGAGTTTTTTCTAACACTTCTAAATTGGATTTCAGAATTACTGAGTCAATTTTCAAGGAAAACAAGTGAAGCGACAGAGACTATATATTATACATTTGTGTCTCCATGTTCCTTGGAACAGTACTACAAAGCCCATCTGTGTCATGATTGATTTTGATTTTGCACAAATTCAGTTTAAACTTGAAGGAAACAGAATTTATCATTAGCGATTTAAAATAACGGACGGGACAAATTGCAATTATAAAAGAGCGTCTCAATGAAAAAAATTATAAAACAAAAAAACTCACATGTATACATAGATATATATATTTATATACACTTGTGAATAGTGACTCTTCACGATAAATGTCAGACTTGCAGTTTTCTCTGAGCAATAAACAATTCTGCATGATTATAAAAGCCAGTTTAATGCTTGTTGTTATGCATTCAGACAGCATAATTGAATCTAAACTTGTTTGCATCTTCACAAACAATGGGACGAAAATCATTTATTATCCTGACTTAAAAAAAAAAAATTAAAAAACAAACCGTTTCTGCTATCTTTCCATCTGGAGCTCTCTCTTAAAGAAGAGTAATAATATCAAGTAATGATAGGTATTGTTATGTCGAGGATCAGGCACGTTCTGATTTTTATCGCTCGTCTCTCACAGGTGCTCTGGCGTTACTTGTCAGGACTGCATGTCTGGGTCTTCCACATGTCAGATAAAAATCGCTGCACTTGGTGTTTCGGCAGCCTGACAGCAATTTATTTGAATGTTTTGTCACACTGGTGTTGGTGCATTTTGTGTGGGCTGCTCACCGGAATGGCAACAGCTCATAGCTTCCTGACACTCTCTGATACACACACACACACACACACACACACACACACATACGCACACATAAAATCACAGATGCATACTGCACTGCAATTTCATTCACAATTAAAAAAAATACATATATAATAGCTGGTAAACAATGTGTTCATTTATATCTAACACCCCATAAAGCAGGTGACGCTACTCATTAACACTAGTTATCATTTAAAAAATGTAATTTACACCTACATGACTACACACACCACCCTATACTGTATGAACGCCAAATGAAATATCAAACGAGCTGGCAAATGCTGATGGTGATCGACAATTATAGTCATGAAAGTACAGAGTATATTTTCGTATGTAAACCTCAACTCTAATACTGTTCACAGTATATAAGAAAATAATACACGCTGTTTGGAGCATGTCAAATACAAACCATACTGCAATCGTTTGATTCTCTGAGCTGACATGGGATATCGAGTAAGTTAATGAAATCCTCTCAAAGACAGGAACTCTATTTTTACACTGTGATAATTAAAGTACGGCACAGTTATAATTTACAGCCCTCGCCTAATTGCATAGGAAAAGTAAAATGGGAGAGCTCTACAGTATGAGGGGAGATTAAATGTGTGTCTCTGTGTGTGTATCTTGAGTCAAGAAGAGTGAGCGTAAAAGAGCTTCCTGTGCATCTAAACAGCAGGATTGTATCTTTCACCATCATGGAACATATCAAAGATAAGGTAATGAAACATACACTGTTCTGCTTTTTTACTACCAGGCCTTTTGACAAATCGAGTACAAACCAAAATCTCCATAAATCATTATTAAAGACAAGTATATCATCACCAGCGCATATATCTTCCCCAGCCTGACCTGTAGACTAATGAGAAAAGGCCCAGACTATCTTGTCTGATTAATTAATTCAAAATGTCGGCTGTTATTCAAATGTGAGGCTGGTGTTATTTGAATAACACTTGACAGCGACGCCTGAAGAAATAATTTCTGGTTTGTGAGGCTGCTGCGGCATTACTGATGATGGCTCATGGAAATGTTAGAAGCCGAGGAGTATTTCTCCCCTCTTTGCTGGTCCATTCGCTTTCCCTCCCTCACTTTCTCAGTCATGATAGCTGCGAGAAGTATTTCATTACTTCAACCAGGCTCCCCACCTTACCCTCTCTACAATTATGGCTCTTTCTGCTTTTTTTTTTTACTGTCTGTCCTTTCTCTGTGTTTGTATTCCCTCCCAGAGCCAGCCCTGATCTACGGGGCAGTGCTTTGGCTCTGCGAGAGACATGCTGGCAAAGAGGAAGGTCATGGTTTTTACAACTGCAGCTCCCCAATGCTGACAGCCCGTACTGCCAAAGTGACACACTCTGTTTGGCTTTCCCACGTTCATACAGCTCCACAGCACTTCGTCTTTATCAAGGAGCACGTCACACACACACACACACACACACACAAATGTGTGCATTTAATCAGCCTCAGAGCGTCATTTCTTGTCAGTGTGTAACAAAATGATCACGTGTACTGACATAATCACAGAATATGACAACAGACAGAAGTGGAATTTTTCCCATTTGGTGCTGCACTATTCCTTTTTCTGTCTTTTTTATTTTACTGCACAAGCAATGGGATTGGGGGTAGGGAAATAGTCACTAGAGAAAGAAAACCATGAATGTACGTGCTGAGGCCTAGAGGCAGCGCACACCCCTCTATCGCTTCCCTCATCAAGCATGGATTCTAATCAGGGCTGGGGAGATATAAGACGCTCAGTCATTAAATAAATTAACTCTGCCACTCCATGCTCTCCTTCAGCACCCGTGCAAGGCCCGCCGTGATCTGCATACTTACAGGGGCTCACCTTCACGCTGTACCCTAGTATGCCTGCCAACACACACACACAGGTTAGAAACAAAACTTGCATATTTAGAGAAGGAGAAAAAAACCCACCTCCTGTCCCTCAGCAAGCCACAGAAAGCTTTTACATAATTGTATTGAGAGTGAAAAAACAATCCCTTTGGAAATCAAAGGTATGTCTCACAATTGTGAATTAAAAAATTGTGATAGCTGTTTTCTGAAATCCAGTGTTGATTCAGAGGGTCGGTGAGATGGCAATATAGATAGTCATGAGTTGTTGATTTTTTTCTTTTTCTTTTTTTTTTTAAGGATCCGAGCAGTGTGCTGCCATTCATCAAGAGGAAGCAAGTGCAGTGACGAACAGTAAGGGAGCTCAGTGTCGGCTCGGATCACTGACACAAACAATCAAAGCTGACACAGTCTTCGTATAGCACCTGCCACTCTGGCAACACAAATAGATCAATATGAGGGGAGCTCATTCACTGTTTAAAACTCATATCCTTGCACCCACATCATCTTCCAGAGCACTGTGATGTAAAAAGTGCATGCTTAATACATATCAATCACTCTGACAGAGGAAATGCTTATTTGAGGAGCCAACGTGAGGCAAATACACGGTGTCAGCAGAATGTCCGTTGTCAAAACTTGCCATTTGAATTTTCGAGCACATTGTGCCGAGACAAATGTCCTCAGAAATCCCTTACATTGCAATTTATATCATTTTAATGCGCAATTTAATTCTCCATTACTTAGAGAGGAAGTACCTGGGAGGGTGGAAACACATTAGAAAAAGTAAGAAATGAACAGAAGGGTCTGGGGATCTCTCTAGCAGACACAATTAAATATTCATGTGTCTCCTCCTAGGACACAACAGATACAGATCATTATCATGGCAACAGCACACCACCATTTTGTTCACACATTTGGCTTGAAATCAATGGGTGTGTATGAAATTCCATATGAAAAGAAGGCACAGATAGAAGGCTAGTTATTGACTCCATCATCAAAATTAGAAGTGCTCCTTTTATAGTTCAAATGGCTTATATAAATATTAATCAGTGTTATATTCAGAGTCTTCATTAATACAGCTAAAATTACCAGCTGTGGGTGAATTTCTTTGTAAAGGTATATGTGTCCTGTCCTTCTTTCGAGGCACATGCCACAGGACAGTCCAATAGCCCACAATGTTAGTGAATCATTCCAAAATTCATTACAAGCAATCAGCCCTTCCCAGACGCCTGCTTGAGGAAAAACCAAGAGAAAAATAGCAGTAATGTACTCTGGATGACCTCCACCTTCTGAAGAGGAGAAAAAACAGCCTTTTTTTTGCTTTTCAATCCCCATCAAAGAGGAGCAAAAGGAGGGACAGCATTCCCCTGCTCGCCATCATTAATCATAGTTTTCTGGGAGCAAGTGCATATTAATTTCTGTCATCCTAAACATCATTTGGTATTGTTATGCCACAGCTTAGTCCTCATTCACCAGCAGACGTCGGCCGTTCCTCCTGGTTTGAGGGAAGACAGTGTCTGTGTGGCTGTGTTTCAGAGCAAGAGGCCTTTATCCCTGGGGCTCTGACACCAATTAAGCCATTTCACGAGAGACGAAAACAGGGCCCGCAGTTTCTCTGTAACATGAGCCAGCACCTAGCTGCTGGCCCCTTGCCATCTTTCCATTACTTCAGACGCAAAAATGAACTTCAAGGACTTAAGAAAACAAAAAGATAGTCTGTGCAGCAAATGGTTTTACTTGACTAACCCCTAACAGAATTACATACAGGGAGGTGTTGACGTGTTTGCCCACTGAACACCAGCAGTAGCGCACCACTTTCTCTCTCATAGGCTCCAATAAAACAATGATAGAAAATTATTCAATAAATACTTAACTTCAAAAGTACAACCAAAATAATGTGATATTTTATGTCACAACTGCAAAGAAAAATGCTAAGAGTGCACTTCTTTTTAGACCCCCCTTCATCCAGTGTTGCCTTTTAGCAGGCGGTAGAGTGGAGCTTGTCTTAAGGCTATACCAGAATAACGCAAGGTTTGTTATGAATTAAATATTAGAAATCTTAACACAGCAGCCAATAAGAATTATTTGCCTTATTAAAGCAGCAGAAGACGCTGATTAAAATTTCATTGCATTGCAGTCTTTTCCCCATTTCTGCCGTCGATACATCATTGTAATGTATGAAACGTGGAACAATAGCATCTGGAACAATGGAACGAGGGGTTCAGATTTCAAGCTTGCTAATGAGGAAACGGTAGCAGAGATTCACTTTTCCTATCAATGGAAAACACAGGTGACGTTTATGTACCACGCTGCCTTTGACAAGCCATGGACTGCCACTGTGACAAACTTTTCACAGTGAGATTTAAAATAGTCTTTTTCCTAATCTCTTGCTCAAATTTACAGGTGATGAAATTTATAATGCCATCACCTGTTGGAGTAACCCTTGCACATATTCACCCACACGTACACAATTAAACACACTCCAACTCAAAAATGAAAAGGGTTGTAGTCTTCCATAAAATTTAAAACATAAAATGTTACTTGAACAAATGCAAGATTGTTTTCAGAGTTACTGCACTCACAAATGATAGTCATTTGTTGTTAACATGTAATGTGTACAGAGTAAATGGACATCATGGTGTGTATTGTCCCATGAGAAAAACTCCTCCCTGAAACAGTAGAACTAATGAAATAGGGCCCTATAAATAGCGGAGTCATTACTGAGAAAGGATTTGGTTTGCACCAGTCTTTTGCTTGAACCTTTCTTACATTTATAACCATTTCTATGGCATAGGGTAAAGTCTGGGTAAAGTTCATGTAAAAAAAAAAATTAAAAAGTGAATGTGGGCTTGAACAAAACATGTTTTTTGAGAAAAAATTAAAAAAATAAGCAGCACAAATTTGGTCATTTTGAAATTCCTCAAGACTTCTACATACATACAAAAGTAATTAAAAAGTATTTTTAAAATATTTCAAAATTCTCCTTAAGTGTGTCTGGCAGGTCAAAGATCTTTTCCAGTTTTGACAACAGTCTAATCTCAATGATATGTGATAACATAGTCCTCGCTAACGTGCCACAGCATGACAAGTTCTATCACTCACATGTGTTTACTCTATTATTACTCTATCGCTTTAAACAGGAAATCATAATTTGATCTACCTTCTTCCCGTCTGCTTCAGATTCATATTTTTGTATTCAGCAACAAACAGATGCCACAAAAAGCAAGAAGGGTGTGCAAAGAGTCTCCAACAGGCATGCTCCTACTGCTGTAAACTAATTTCAATCAATCCTTCCTCTTTGCATCCAAAGCAGCCTCTGCTGGCTGCCACCGCCTGAAGATAACTATTTCACCACCTCTGTCATGCCTAATTAACAACTCAGATGTACAATTCAGAAATTTCGCAATTAACCTACTAAAATATTGTTGGAGGATGCTAATTGTTATGCCAGTTGCCATAAAGACTAATTTGCATAACGTATGTGCAAAAAACAATTATGAGCTGTTGATCGCGCAGGAGCCTGCAGTAAATGCTTGGAGCGATGGGGGGAGAGGGGAACGTGTGCTCCAGTGTGCAGATGGAGGGACAGCACCGGATCATTGTGCAAAAAAAAAAAAAAAACAGATTTGAGGATCTGTAAATGCAGACACAAGCCAGCACCGCTGCAGAGACATCTATCCCCACAGCACAAAAGCATTTACCCTTCCAAATGAAACTGATATGGATACTTCTGTTTTTTTTTCCAGTCCTCTTTGTCTAGCTCTCCTTCTTTTCATCTTTGCTGATGGGGAAATGGAGGGTATTTGGGAGCTACTTAGATAATAGCCACATATTCCCCGGTCCCCCTTGTGCTTTAGAGGAGGAAGCAGTGGCCATGCCATTGAGCCAGTCAGGAACCCAGCTGTGCACGAACCATTCGGCACAACACTATCTAGTCACTGCAGCCGCATCACTGGGGCTCCCTGAGACAAAAAGCAGCCAAAGTCAATTGTCTCTGATGCTGAATAGCTTTCTGTTCTCGGTCATGCATTTACCAAGGCTTTTTTTAGGCTTTAAGAAGCCCAATAAAATAAAATAAAAAGCATATTTGTTTGCCAGCTATTTCAATGCCTTTTTATTTCTGCCACAGCGGTGACAAAAAGGATTACAAAAATGTAATAAATAATAATAATAATAATAATGAGAATAATAATTATTATTATTATTATTTCTATAAATAATGATAACCCAATAGGAAGGGTTATGAAGAAGGCTCATTAACTTTATCAGAGAACATTGAAATTAATGTTCCCTAAAGATTTAAGAAAAATGCTCTAACTCTATTTACTCCAGGTAATGCTTTTAGTCTGCCTGGTATGTGGTTAATTACAAGCTCATCCAGAGCTGTGTTCAGTTTACACATTGTTTCAGACCTGAACATCACATGTAACATAGACAAAACAATACAGATACATAAAAGCACGTCACACTTTTTTCAGAAGCGAAGTGTAACATGTGCAACAAAACGGCGACACTTGCTCCACCTATGAGCGCAGTCCCTCCCTAATCCACTGCTTCAAACACTGGATCGCAGCATTTATCAGCCTGGATCTGCCACATTCCCTCCCTCCCCTACCTCCCGAGACCCCCCATTTCTGAACCTGATGAGTCAAAGGTCAGGAAAACAACAAGTCAATACGCAACCAGAAGAAGCGCCTTGCAGCTGAGAGAGCTGTGGAGAGGGCTAAGCCGCTCTGTAGCACTCCATGATTTAGCCTGTAATAGTTTTCTGTAATCTCTTTCTATTGATTAAACCTCACATCAAAGAGGAGTCTTGCTACAGAATCTCTCTTTTCCTGGTCAGAAATACCATATGGAGGTAATCTTTCACCTTTGTTATTCTTGCCGCTCCCGCTGGTGCTGCTGTGAGCCCCTCTTCCAAGCATGAGAGTGAGACAAGGGAGTAGCCAGCAGGATAAAACAAACCCAGCGCAGAGGAATAACTGCAAAACTCCGCTGAACCCATGGCAAATTTTACTCAGTGCTTTCACTGTCTTCTTATGCAGCCTACACGGCAAAAGGTACGATGTGAATGTATCCTTTGTCTTGAGACATGGGAGCATTTTGTCTACCATGTTTTACATTTACTCCAAAAGAAAAAATATCACACACTGAAGAACAAAGAACAACACATGCCAATAGAATCTCACTTTTCATTTAGCTTATCTAAATGCAAAACCAAGAAAATATAAGGGGGCCCTCCTGCTAAAAACACTCAATTTAGTGACAGGCAAATGACTTCATGCTGCCACTTAATCTCATTTCTTGCATAATGCTCTCTAATTAGCATATCAAAGTGAATTAATACTTCCAGGGCATTAGCAATGCAGAAATATGCTGCAGCTCTACAATAACAGTGAAAAGAGTGTTATAAACTTCTAAACCCCATGACAGATCCTCAAAACATCTTACTATCAGTACAAAAACACTTTCAAGCTACAAATAAAAAGAAAAATAATGATAAAAAATACACCTTGATCACAAACAAAGGCATACCTTAATCTCGCTTTCATCAGCACACATGACAATAAGTCCTGATAACATGATGCATGTGCACAGTAATTACGCTGATGATTCTTGGTCCGCTTACAGATTTATCATCAAAAGTTATCTTCAGCCAGTGGTAGGTTTCATGACTAAAAGACAGGAGTCCAATGTGTCATCTGAACAGACATGAAAGGGCCAAGGAAGCCCTGCGAACAATGTCACAGGAGCCAGTGAAAGGCTCACTGTGTACTAAAAAAACAGGCCGGTCAACAAGGCCACCAGACCAGCTGAGCTCTGTCAGTGGCTAAGAGGGGGAGGCTGTGACTCTAAACCACAGGTTAACCATGCACACACACACGCACACACAACCTTGTTCCTTCTTCTCCTTCTTATCACAAGACACATGGACTGACTCGGTCCATGTGTCTTGCGATAAGTGTGTGTTCTTATGCAAGAACAAACGTTCTTATGCATACATTTCTTTCAAATGTTTCTTTCATTTTAATTTGTATTTCTGAAACTGTTTTTTTTTTTCTCAAACCTAGGAGCTTAGCTGAAACTTTCAAATTTTAATTTTGGACTTAGAACAGTGGGTTTTTTTTTTTAAATCCTCTTTTCCTCTTTTTTCTTTTTATTCCTAGGAGGTCAGCATCCTGCAGTCACAGAAGTACTTCTACACTGGAAAACGTGTTCTCATCAGATCTGGCATGTGGTGTGATGTGTTATCTGCATCTTTGGTCTTCAAACTGTAACTCTTTCACTGTCATAAACTCGACAGGAGCACAAACATAGCACAGCTCTTTGGCTCGACAGAGGACTCCTGCCTGTCCCTGTGGACACCACCTGTGTTGAGGAAGTTCATAAAGTTTTATGATCTCTTAGAAGCTCATTTCCTCATAAACTGCACAAAGGTCACAAAACTGATATGGGATCAGGTTTTGCTTAATGTGTTTTTTATCTACATTCCTATTTTGTTTGTCTGAGAAATACACACACACACATATGTATATAGATAGATAGATAGATAGATAGATAGATAGATAGATAGATAGATAGATAGATAGATAGATAGATAGATAGATAGATAGATAGATAGATAGATAGATAGATAGATAGATAGATAGATAGATAGATAGATAGATAGATAGATAGATAGATAGATAGATAGATAGATAGATAGATAGATAGATAGATAGATAGATAGATAGATAGATAGATACTAGAAGAAAAATATCAATGTACAGCAATATTTGAATGATGTTTTCAGTTGTGCCAAAGCACAAGTTTCTTTGATTCTAGAACAGAGCAGTCACATAAGTGAGAAAGACATTCACCCTGGTCTGTTAAAAAAGAAAAAAGTAAAGAAATAAAAAATGTATGGGGGCTTTATTTCAGAATTTCAACTGACGTAGTTTATTTTATGCCCAATAGCATAAACATTGAGGGTAAATTGTGGGAATCAGAATGGAGAAACATGAATTTCTAATTCTAATATGGCAAATTTAGGCCTATAAAATTAAAATAACTAAAATAAGAAAAACATAATCTGTATTTTCTGTTGTGGCTCATTCATATAAATGTGCAAGCACATTAAAAGTGTTTTTAACCCTGTTCATAAGTACACAAAGACAAAATCCTTACAAATTCCTTCAAAGTCAAATTTTTCCAATTAATTTTCTCTAAATATATTCTATTCTCTGAATTTCACCAGAATTAACCATCCAAAAATTTTTTAAAAAGAAGTCTGCATACAGCAGCACCTTAATCATAGATAAAGAGCGTAGTCTCCTTGAAACCGTGGCACTTGTTGTCATGTTACAAAGCATGAATTCTGTGTGATCTTCGCAGTGTACAGCATATGCTACGGGATTTCCCCATCCTGTTCTGTGCCAGGGTGGTGTGTCTGAAAGCTGGAGCACACTTGCAGTTTAAATCCAAGCAACCAGTGCTGGAAAAGACAGTCCTGCATAAATGAGAAGATCTTGGGGGGGGAACTAAATCCACCTGCTGTACTGAGACAACAGTACTGTTTCCTCATGGCACAGTGACAGATTTAAAAGGGTGATTGATTTATTTGGCCAGAGGTCGCCTATAACCTGGATGTAGGATGCCACTGGATCACCAAGAGGTACAAATGCCTATAAGCTATTGTTTTAGTTCTATAACAAATTCTGTGTTTCTCTGAATTTAGCACATAATATCAGGATATGTTTAACAGAAAAATCTTACCTGTCTTTTCTTTGATTTCACAGAGAACGCTGAAGAGAGCTGGTTTCATTCTGTGACAGTTCAGTCCATGTTTCCTGTTTCAGTATAAGAAAAAATAAAATACTGAAATAAGTTCACTGATAAATCACACGTCAGTTGTGAACAAGTAAACTGATTTATCAAGAAACTAACTGAAGTTGTCACTGTGCCTTTCACTGTTCCAGCCGAAATACTTTTGTGGAGTTATCATCTACCATTACACAGTAAAGCTTATTTTCTTCAGAGTTAAGTAGAAGCAAGTGTCGATGAAATTCAATCATAAATATTACTCCCAATTAAAATTTATTGTAGTTAATGAGGCATTAACTGTACTGTAGTGAAATCAACTTGATTTTTACCCCAGTTGTAATTTCGCAGATGTATGACTTTAGTGCGCACAAACTTTCTGTACAGCACCTCCTCTCTCAGATACATGCTGACAGGTACTTTCAATAAAATTCCGTTGTGACAACTTTGTCATGTGTTAAACCTTTGTGAGGCAACAAACAGGCTACACCTTAGATAATCATTACAGCCACTCCAGCCTATTGTTAAGCATAGGGGAGTTCAGTTAATCGGGCCACATCTCAACAGTGATGCGTGCAGCGATTTGTGCGGGGCGAAGTTAATAAAACATATAAATCAACCAACTTTGCTTGCGCCTCGTCCAGACTTTGATCAGTTATGGTCATTATTTGATGCAGAATGTCACCAATGTCTTGCTTTCTTCCGTCTCCGTCTGTCCCATCGTGTCCATGTGGAGGCGGCAGTGCCATGCCTCCTTGCACCGAGTGGCCAGCCAGACTGACACCGCCGATCGACTGCATGATCCGGGCTTGATCGTCCATCGTAGCCGCTAAAGAGTCTGTGCACTGAGCCACGCAAATTGAAAAACTCATATACGAAATCGGCTATAGCATGTGCCGTAGACTGGGTAGATGAACGACTGTGTGGTTGTTCGCAAAAATCGAGCACACACAGTTTTTTTAATATATATATATATATATATATAAATAAATATATATATATATATATTTTCTTTTTTGGATAGCAATTGCAGTAGAGATGTTTTCGCTTAAATCTTTTCCAAGTTCTCGCTGTCCTCTTGTTGTTTTACGCGCGGTCCAAAGTGCCAAAACGCGTGGCTCTGTTTGTAGAAAAACGCATAAATCGTTCTTCTCCTTCTGAAAACTTCTTTATCAGAATTGACGGTCCATCATATCCCGCACCGATCCTCGCACCAATCTGTCTTTTCTCTGGGATTTGATTGTAGTGTAGACAGTAATGCTCCTTGATGATCTTTCATTTATTGGCGCTCTTCGTGAGAATCCCGGCGCATTTCCACCCGAAAATGTCCAAATCCTTCTCGCGAAGCACCGGCAACAACAACAACAAAAACAAAAATTATCCAATGTGGAAAACGTGTATACAAATCAAACAATCTCAGCTTCGCAGGTGTCGCCAACAGTAAATGTGCAGAAATGTTTCCAGCGCCAACTGACAGTATTTAAGAAAAAACACACAATCTGTGGCATACGATGTCCAAATGTTACTATAAAAAATTATGAAATGTACAAAAAGTTGGGAGATTTCTGCTTGGAAAAAAAAAAGCAACAGCGAGACGAAATTAATTAGGATACAAGGTTGTATAAAGGCGATGCGCAAAAAATATCTCGCCCTGCTGAAATTTATGAGCTCCAGCCTCTGCCTGTGTGTGTTTTATGTTGTTTGATGGCAGCGGTAGTGAGCGATTGACAGTGTGCCAATGCCACTCACTCAGTGCAGACGTGTCAGAGCAGGGTACAGGGGTGGAAATTTTTTTTTAAAAAAGATACAAAATACAAGATGAAAATGCACGCTCCGCCCTGCAGAGGAGGGGTCTATATTCTTGTCACTTCTCGCCTGAACACCGAAAAACAAAATGTTAAGAGCTAGTACTTAGGATGGTGATTATAATGATGAAAGCACGGCAGAGTCCCCTCTCTCTTTCTTGCAGCAGCGGCAGCAGGGTATCCTCGTTTCCTTACGCGTGCACGTGCAGCTATGTGCATATTCTCTATCAATGATAAAGATTTAGCCCTGCAACACCACAGGCAAATACATAATGAGAGTTTTTATACAGTTTGATGTAGAACTGCATAGTCGCTTGTAAGCCTCGGTTCAAGCCAGGCGAGCAGTAGACATGTTTATATTATTGGATGTAAAGCCCATCGACCAATCCCAGACGAGAACTACGAAGACTGACGATCCGTCTGTCCTATTGCTGGCAGATGCATGTTGCCGAAAACCCACCCACTTCACCCCTCCATCTTCACGCTGCTCGTACAGAAGGATAGGAACTTCTGATTGGTCGTTGCTACGAGTGACATCCATTGCACAAGCAGGCGGCGCTGCTCAGTGCTCCTCCGCAGTTGCTATGGCAGCAGACAAGTTGTTGAGCTGGATGCAAGGCAACAAATATACTGTGTACATCAACAGTAAGCATGTGGATCATGGATTCATGAGGGAAAGAGGGGGAAAAAAGACAAAGAGAGGACTGTTTCAAATTTAATGAAATTGCATGATAAAATTGCAGGACTGAAGCTTGTGGCGATACAGGCGGTACACGGGTTTTTCCAGTATTGGAGTTCTACATAAAGTGCATTTTTCAAAGAAAAGCTGGTGTGGTATAAACCCTTAATACTTATCTTTTTATACAAAAGGTATTCTGTGATGTAGTTTTGATCCTTGAATAAAATCATAAAACCATACGATCACTTCTGTGGTTGTTCTTTTAAGTAAGATTTTAAATTGCTATTGCAGGCGTCAACAATCAACAAATTGTTTCTCAACATTTTGAAGTTTCCCATATCGTGTGTGTCTGTTTCTATTTAAAGAAAAGTTTAATAGCTGTATACCTGGGAAATAGTATATGTAATATCAATTTCAATGGGACTTTTTTGGTTGAACATTAATGGCTCCAAAGGGGTTGAGAGTCTAGACAAATTTGATCCTTGTGGAGCACAGTTTGTTCTGAGGCACTTGATGCTCAATAATTAAAACTGAGTTATAATATTCCTAACTTTAAGTTACTACGGTGGAGAGGACTTTAGCATTCCTGTGAAAAGTGGTGGTAGTTTGGTTTGTGTTGTTATGCAGCATGATTTTGTTTCTCAGGATTAACAGAATCAATCTGCCTCACTTGAGCCATCTCTATGTTGTTTTGGGCAAAAAGCAAGGGGAATAAATTTATTTTCTGCACTACATGAAAAAGAAAAAAGGAAAAGGAAACCAAACACTTGAAGGATTGCATTTATTAAATAGCAGCATACCTGACATGGCAGCTCTTGACCTTATTTCTTTGTAGTAATTATATGCTGTTTTGACAGTGATGTTACAGCATTTGTTTAACTTATACAATGCGATTTCAACTCACTCTTGTCAGCACAGAACAGACAGAAACAAGATTGTTGATAATGAGGCACAATTTTTTCCACTTTCTATTATTGCCCATAATTTGCTACTCATTAATTCAAGCATCTTACTTCTTTAGAATACAGAGTTAAGTGGATCCATTAAGATGTTGTCCTGATCTGTCCTCTTATGACATATTCTGTGTGCTTATGGGTTAGTGTGACGTGGTGAAGAGTCTCAGGGGATGATTCATCTTCATGAGTCAGAATTGAGTGACCAGATTAAACTGCAAAATATAAAGCAAGTTTTGCCAAAAAGGAAATAATTTAAAGTCACGATACAGTGAGTCATAAAAAAGTAACAGTGCACCTTTAAATGATCTTAGGAGAGAGGACACCATCCTGCTGTTACCTCTCTGCATTCCAGAAACTAAAGACTGAGTCCAAGATGTCACAAAATAAAGGAAAGCGTACAGTATTAAGAATGTACTTGATTTGACAGCTATGCATTCTCATATATGGAGTTTCATTCATCAATAATTACGGTATTCGATTTGAGGACATGACTGATGTGAAATAAATCTCAAAAGTTACATGAACTCTAAAGTCAGAAATCTTAATATTACAACGAAATTCCATATGTGAGAAAAAATGTGGTTTGACTCGGTGGTTTGCGTGGTTCTACTCATTCATTTGACCTTGACGCATGGGAGCAACACACTAGAGTTTAGTGAATGGAAGTCCCAGGACTACTGCATTTATCATTGAAATACTGAGCTGTCAAGTCACACTACATACCTGTCAAAAAGGGCTCAAAGGTACAGCTCCAGCTCCTCTCCTCTCTTGCAGTGCATGATTCTTCATTGCATTGCATAGCAGGCCTATTCACTGTTGTTTTCAGCCATATGTCAACATAATTCATTTCCTTATGTGACAGCTCTGTACAGTAAAACACTGTGGGTGAAATAGTTCACAAATTCATGTTTACAGAACCAGGAGGTTGTACTTCTATAACCACTGTTACTTCTGGCGTTAAAAAAAAGGAACTATTATAAAAATGTTTTATTTGACATATCAGATATGTAAATTGACATGTTGTTTCCTTACCGTAGTTAGGTTAAATGAAATGACAATATTTTTACAAATGAGCTGAGCGAGGCAAAGGAATAAGCACTTATGAGTGTAGAGACAACACTTTGTCATCATGCTTCTCATTGTGACATCTGAAGAGACCCACAGGTGCTGTAGAAAGTGACTGTGTTGTCATATTTCATTTAGGCATCCTTCTGCAAAGCTGTAATTGCCTAATTAGCTTGTTAATTAGGAGATTAGCATTTACTGATAGAGTGGCTTGCTCTGTTGTGATGAGAGTAATACAGATTAAGTGAGAAGTTATGGGTGCATGAGTTCACAGTTTTGCTGTCCATAAGGGTCACAAATCATTAAAAGATTTGTGAAATTGCCTCTTGTAGTACATATGATAATGATTCTTGCCACTCCTTTAGGCTTCCTTGTCTCAGAATAGGTGTTAAGGATGGTGAAAGAATGTAGAGGGCAGTCTGTCACACAGACGCAAGATAACTTCTGGTCTCAGTGTCGCCTGTATGATCCCCTGTTGCTCGGGGAGATTGGAGGAAATGACCAAGCAGACGGTGCCAGAGACATTACTAACCCAATTATGAACAGTCTCTCATCTCGTTTGGTTACTTCATTTTATTTATATCCTGATATTTGTCGCTGCTCTGTAAGCACTTTGTCCTAATTATGGTGGCAGATGTGAAAGGAGAGTGAAGTAGTTTGACTGTTGGATGAATCTGCTCTTGGGTGTGATGCTATGAACAAATGTTACCTTTGAAAAAATCCTATTGCATGGGTCAGACTCATGAAGTGAAGAACCATGCATACGCCTAATTTACCACAAAGTACTTAAATGTAAAAACCAATCCAAATCCTGTTTTCAGGAGTATTATCAGCAACATTTACTCGAAGCATCAACATCAAAAGTGTTCATTATGCAGAGGCATGGCTTTTGCAGAATTACATTACTATGAACTATATTATTGGATTAATAATGATAATGACGAATAAACATTAACATATATCTGTATTTCACTTGTATAGCTGCTCAAGATGGTTTTCAGAATCACTGGAGATGTCTGAAATTCAGGTCTAGACTCTGTCCCCAGTTGCCCATTTACACATGCTAGGCAGCGGGATGTTATCCACATGAGATGCACTTTCATAACAATACTTAGGTAAAGCACACACAAGGGAGGACATGATGTTAAAAGTATGTTTTGTTCATACCATAGTGAGGACGACAAAGTTCCCTACTAATCTTTAGGGATGACTGTTTTTGTGCTGATATCAATTCTAACTGTAGCAGGCTGTGGATCCCTCACTTAGATGATGTTCCACTAAATATAGGGGCAAATGTAGAGTATGACACAATTCAAAGACAAAAGATTTAATCGAAAAGTAGTTTCATACAGTTCAAAACATTTGTTTGACATAGATATTTCAACTACTAATTGAAAACAAAAACAGTTGTATAAATGTAGCATTGGTTAAGTGTTTAATACAAACATCAAGTAAAAGACCAGGGAAGCATTTATGATCAATTTGATTGTATTCTTATTATTTCATATCACAGAAACAAATAGACGAGCTTTCCATCATATCACAAATATCACAGTATTTATCACTTTCCAAGAGGCACAGTTAGGCAAAGGCTGTCTGAAGCAACAGATTCGTTGTAGAAATACCATACTGAAGTCTGCCTCACACACCAATGCCTGGGCATCTTACTTGAGCGGTTCCTTAAGTTTGTTAAGACTCATTTGGTCACAAGGTTTTACCATGTCATCTCACCAAGTGAGAGTTCAGATTTATCATACTAATGCATTATTTAATCAATGCTATATAAATCTTAGAAATGGCCAGTTTTGTTAAATTTCCTTCCTAATTTTTTAAATCCAAATGTTTTCAGATATTAAACCTCAGATTTGATGGTACATTGTGAACAGTGCCATTGCTAACAGATGTAGGTGTAGCCCACTAAAACTGACATCACAATAGCAGGCCAGGTACGCTTTGGTGTTTTTCCAGTTTGTCAAGCACCTTTCAATATTTGTAACCTGGTGCACTCTGCGTGAGGCCTGCATCTGAAACACAGGAACAGCTGCAGGGGAGGACGTGCGACCAGGTCCATCTCTACCAGCATCTCTACGACCTATCCAAAAAACGCAAGAAGGTACAACTATTATAAATGTTACAAAACTTAAAAAAGGGCTTAAAAGTAAAATAGAGAAGTTGAAACTGCGCAGCTATGTTCATTTCTAAAAAAATGTTCTCTGCATATTGGGCTTCATGAATGACTTCCTCAGAAGAGGTTGTGCAGGCAGTTGTCTCAGTAGTGAGGCCTACTGATTTGGACAAAAACTGTGGTAAGTTCAGTGCGACTGAGGAGCTGGCATTTACAGTTATGGTGCTGTGTTGACATCACAATTTTCTCTTCGCAAGGACCAATTTACACTGGTGCTAAGCTAGCAAAGTGCTGTATTCGTCACATGTGCATTGTTGAACCAGTGCACATGTCTTAAAAGCAGGCAGTTAATTGTCAACATTCTCAGCCTTGCAGACGGCAGCACACACCAAAATCGTAAAGCTACTACATCTGGTGACACCCTCTGGAAAATTTCTGGTCTTTTTTCATGACTCTTACAAGGTGATTTTGCTGCCTAAACCTAACCCAGCAGTTTCTGTGCTTTAACATCACTAAGTCATTTTGTCGAGTTTATTTAGTGTAACCAAATTATGAGTGATGGCATTAAACCAGTTGAGCTGGCCTCCAACCCCACTCCAACTTCAAACTGTGGGCTTGTTTGAAGGTTAATAAGGATCACACTACTGATATGGCATGCACTTCTTTTACTGAAGTTTGTTCATGGTTTGAATATTCTGGTGATGAATATACAGAAAGAGCAGTTTAAACTCCTACCCTCTAATCTTTAACTTTATGTCTAATGTAACTCCTATATCTGCAATGGAGCTCAGTGTCTGCCCATACAGGGCACCTCATTTTTGTGTATAACTACAAGAAGTAAATAAGGATGTCACCTAAAAAAATCAAGGTTTTTACAAAGTTTTAATCCCACAAGAATTATATTTAAGGAATCTGTTTCTTTAGTAAGTCAAGACAGATGTGAGAGATCAGTAGCAGGCACTAATCAGGAGGGGAAGGTGAGAGGTACACAGCTATACTGCTCACCACGATCAATCATACTATACTTGTCCTCCCTCGACTCTCTGGCTGTTACTGTCTCCAGTGAATGCACTTCTCTCTTTGCTTAAATTATTACACAGGCCATAAACTCAGAGAGGTGAGCGTCCTGCTAATGTGGGTACATGTAGTGGTTGCAGTAACCTTTAAGATTGGCCAGCGAGCACTGGTGGCTTGGACACGGGCCATATATTCTGGTCAATACTAGAGGCATGGATTGACTTGACGGGGCATTTTAAGGCCTTACATTTTAACTGACATCAAGGCTGCAGCCCAAATTGATTCTCAAGAGCAGAATACAATCAGACCTTGATTGCAATACTTTCATTGCCAAATTCTAATTGATTTAGAATATTTCTCAAATATTTTATTTGACTAAAAGCTTAAAGAGATCAGTGGGGAAAAAAAGATGTCTCCTGTTGCCATTTTGACAATGATGTGAATCTACTATTAGAAAACTGTTAGATAACTGAAAATGTTCATGAATTTCAACTGATGTCCATACATTCAAATTGGTAACTTGAACAAGTGTCATTCATTTTCATCTGAAGCCCTCATCCAGATGCAGGCTTTATCTAATTTATTTAATCTCTTTCATATTTTCAATTATAAAGATTAAAACACACCTTTTCAAAAAAAAAAATTTCCTTCCAACATCAATTTGTCTGGTAATGAAGAGAAAATCTCTGAAGGGGTCAGACTGGAGCGTGTCTAAATCACAGTGGCCAGACTGCCCTCAGCTCAGCTTGAGTATTGACATTATGCCAGCTATGACACCATAACTCAGCCCACTGTGATGGTCATTTGATAAATGGTATCATAAATTGTTGACAAAACAATTTGTGATGTATTATGTTACCGATGGGTTGTACTGCTTATCAAATCAAGTAATCTGGCAGGGCTCTCCATTCATCAGCATAATGCAAGCGCTAGCTGTAGATAGTGATGACTTTGTTGCTTTGTCAACATACAGTTCAAATGTAGTGTTGCAGGAAACAAGGAGACTGGCTAACACCAGACTGTCATTATTTTTATGAGGCTCTAAGAGAAGTGCAGTGTTGCTATCTTTTTTCTCACTTGAGGGAATGAGGGTGACACAAGTAGATGCGTTGTTCAGAAAGACCTCATCAAAATGAAATGAAAGTTATTATACTGAAAAGCTCCTGTGCATAGAAGAATAGTGGTGTGCAAACAAATGTCACATAAACGAAAAAGAGGCACTGCACATATTTACATCTAAAACCCATGATGCTTTCATGAGTGACAAAGTCAATTTTTTCTTTGAGCAATTATTTGTTTTTGTGATAATAATTTGATGCCAGAGTTTCAGACCACTCTTATGCTTGTACAGCAAATAGATTACAAATGATTAGCTGATTTGTAAAATTATTTATTTTACACTGTGAAGGATGAATGCAATTACACACAATGTATTAATTACTAAACTTTGGAAATACAGACTTTTTAAAGCCCTTAGACCAGAGATGCACCATTATCTCTTATGCCAGACCAAGTACAAATACTTACATACCTCCTAATACTTAGGGCCATCCACTGTCAAAACATACAGCAGCTCCTCACTTTGTAACAATAACAAAATGAAACAGAAAAGAATGGGAATCAATCAGCTCAGACCGTGATGTCAATCCTAACTTTAGGGGAAAAAACAATGTAAACATGTTAAAGCCTCACATGAAAAGAAAAAATGATAATCCCAACTTTTGGTCTTTACCACTAATTTTGTGTTTTAAAACAGTATGATGAGATTTAAATTAAGGCTTGAATTTATGCCAAAAGAAAAGGGAGGCCAAATTGAGTGACAGATGTGCTGGATATGCTACCAAATGGATGTGGGTGGTGTCTTCAGGTTCTCATATAAGATCAATTCTTTGCAAATCCCAAACAATGTGATAGCAGTGGCCAAATGACAGACATGATGCTTTTAAATGGTATCACACAAGCCACTTGGGGTCACTGTGATAGCCACCTTTATCTTTTACATTGTTTTGTGGCAGTGGACTGATGTGGGGAATCCCGCAGGATTCTTATTCACTAGGGAGCAGGCAGGTTTAACATTGTTGTGGGTAGGAGCAGGTGGTCAACAATAAAAAGCGGGTCCTGGTGTGATGCTTGCTTCGTTATTAAGCCAGTACCACAACGATGGTGTCAACAAATTCATTTGTGAAGAAGAAGAAAAAATGACTATACAAAAGCAAAGCTGGGCGAGTCTCCTATCTGAACAATTATCTCTGTTGGGAACTTGTGCAACAGATTAAACGAATAAATAGAAGATATTGTGTAAATAAGATGTGTGGCAGAAGTAGTGCGATATCAAACAGGCAGGACTAGAATAGAGGAAAGCAGCCTTACATAGGGCTCTGGTGTATGTCTCGAGTAAATTTGGCTAAAATATCTCATATGTTCAATGACAACTCTTTCTTACTTATTCATAGTTTCAAGCTAAATGTATGGCTGCTATTTCCGACAGCAGTGATTAACAGACTGCTTGAACTCTACACTGCATTGGTTCCTCATAGGTTTGATCTGATGGATTTTTTTCAAGGAGCTTTTTTTCTTTAACTCCTCCCCTTTTTTACAAGTAGCCTTGATAGCAGAGTATTGTTTTCATGACTTCATCATGGACTGAAATATTTCCAAACTGGTGACTTAGATTCTCATCAAACTACCTGCTCAACAAAGTAGGTGAGAGCCATAAGGTATTATTGGATGTGGTGGCATTATGAGCAAAGTGTCAGACTTACTTTTATTGGGGTCAGTGCATCCCTATTTTTGAGAGGTCTATTTATCTCCTTTGAATGCAAAGCTAAGCCAGGTGGCTGCAGTTTGTCCCTTTTGACTGTACATATAATCTCAATGTTATATCAATATTTTCATGAAACAGTTCTACATATATTGTATACTTTTAACATGTTTTGCATAATTCAATGACGAAAATCCAAAAATTCTAATCCATTGTTTGTGACAAAGCTTAAAAGGACAGCCTCTTTTTCAACTTATTCCACAGTCCTGTGTAGAAACATCCGTAACATAAGCCCAAAACTTCCCTGTACTTTGTAATATTTCTGTTTGACATGCTAACACACATGTCAGCATTTAAGACAGTTGTTTTTCTCCTTTCCAACCATTTGTCAACCTTTATTTCTCATGAAAATGTGCCAAATAGAAAATAATCCTATTGTAACAAACAGCTCAATGATGAGATCATTAATGTTGGGTTACTGACAGGCAGTGGTGTAAATGTGACCAATAGCTGCTTGTTTTTCTAATAAGTGTCCTGAATTGAGAGCTCAAAGAGAAGTGAAAGGAAAACAGCAGTCAGCCTGGTTTGTGTGATTCAGAGACATTTTTAGTAAATGTTAAAAGCACAAGTCTTTATTTTTAGCTTCGATGAAGTATACAGAGATTACACTTTTAATTGTCAGCTTTCTTCAAACATGTTCGGGTGACTATGTCCCATTTGTCTTGGCATTAATGTGAAACATACACTACAATATTTATGAAGTGCACCACCAGCTTAAAAAACAGTGCTCAATAGAAACCTCATGCTCTTGATCAAGAAACAATGCTGCATCTTTTCATCATGCTGTTCTTTGCTAGAAGTTGCCTGTCCATCCTCTCACTGACAGTGGCAGGCAGTAAGCGACCCCTGGGCTTCAAAGAGACATTGAAGTTCCGCAAATAATCTGTCAAGCATGGAGCCCAATGACTATAACCACATCTGTCCACCACACCTCAAACAAACCTATTCATGCATGCACCGTTTGTTGTCGATATGATGGAAAACGTTTGTTGTCATCAGAGTGTTTTAGCACAGTGAAACCCACGAATAGACCATTGTTTCAATGTGGTTTATTGAGAAAAAGGGATTAGATGACCCACTGGTTTGTGACATTTAGTATCGGCTATCTCACTGAGGAGGCGACAGGATTTATGAAATGGGTCACACACGTGCACATGAGTCTTACTTAAGCCTCCAGTTAAAGCCACATGACCTTAAAAGAGAGGGAAACGTATGACTGGAAAATGCTAATGTGGTTCACTTGGTGCACATTAATTCTGTGCATGAATAATCGCACTTCAGCAAAAATAAAAATGTAGCTTTAGAGTGATGTGTTCTTTCATATATCTTAAACATTAATGAAATCTGCTCTTTAGCAATTAGTCATTTGTGAACTAGTGAGATCGTGACTATATTTATTTTTCTTGTGACGATATTGGAATTAGAGAAAATTGCTGATTTGAGAGGTTTTCATTATATCAGCTAAATCAAACTCAGTAAATACTGTCTATGCATGTCAGTGGAGGCAAAAAGTTTGTGAGATTTTGTTTTGATGGCATCATGACCTTTGAGGGAGGATTTGTGATAGAAGCACTTGATTTATACTGTTTGGTAAATTTTGCTGCACATTTTCTCACGTTTTTGACATTGATCTGCAGTTCTAGCTTCTCTGAGAAGTGCGCTGCTCTACAATCTCAAGGTTAATGCTTCTCGGGAAAATTTACCTCTGGCCTTCAGTGCAGATCACTGCAATTAGGCTTTTCACTTGTGAATTCAAACATTTTGAAATGAAGGGGTCGGCTTATATTATTTGGCCCCTGTGCCCTGAAAAAGAAAGATAACACAGAGGTCAGATGTGTCATGTTACAGGGCTGGAATTATAGTGAACTCCGAGCAGTGAGTAATATGAGAGGTTTTACTTTTTTCTTGCATGTACGTACAAGTATTCTGCGGCTCAGTTGGCTTTTTATCTAAATGTATTCATTTTTTTTCCATTAAAGTGGAAATATAATGATTTTGTTTACAGTATACACAGACTGTTACATTTTTGGGTAAACATTACTGATGATTATATTCAAAGGGGCCTTTTTTTTCCTTGTGACCAAAACACAATATTCTCTTGTTTGGGACGTGAGGACATAAGGTTGTTGATGATAAGTATGTCGTGTAAAACATAGTATTCTCACAACTGAGGCTGATACACAGCACATGTACATCTGTATTATTGACATGTCTATTTTCTATTTTTCAAACCTTTGTTTGTTTTTTTGACGACTGAATCCAACCACGGATGGGAGTTTCCATGTCAACCTTAGTTTCAGAAACACTTAAAATTGGCCAAAACATCTTAATGTCATCTTAATCTCACTGATTTAAAGTGTCAAACATGTACCGAGAGCTAAGTTTCCTTCTGTGTATGCACTACAAAATCATTTAAAGTGATTTTAGTATCACAATTTTGTGAACCTTAAGAAAAAGAAACAAAATAAACTTACTGTGACATAGTGTGAGGGAGAGCAGCAAAGCAATAATGGATTTCCCAATAGATAACATGGATCCGCACCGGAGTTTTGACGCAGAAGCTAATGAAAATACAAATGCGCACAGATATGACAGACCATAGCGATAATATCATGAGCCTGATAGGTGTCAAAAAGAATGGGTAAGTTCAAAGGTCAAAGAGAAATTAAATTGTGATGTGAGGAGAACCAGTGGAGAAATGAACCAGTGAACAGCTGCTTTATCAGCTCACAAAAGCTTATCTGTAAGACTCATCTGTAAGAAATCTGTACAGTTTGCAACCTTATATCAGAGGAAAAGATTTTTTACTTTATTACTGGAGTGCTAAAACACGTCTAAACACAAAACTGAACTAAATACCAAGTATCAGCTGGTGGGCTGATAGTCATTTTACACACTATATAACAAAGCAAAGCTACATTTTATGGTGCTTCTCAGAGACATCAGAGTTATTAAGGGAGGGGAAATCAGTTGAGACATATAAGAAAACTTCTGAATTAGGAAAGTGGAGTTACGCTCTTCTGACAGTAGAAGTGGCTGCTCTGCCAGCTTCTTTATCCCATTTGTAAAACCATACAATGTCCAGCTAATTGGAAAAATACAATGAGTTTGTGCAACTTGCACTAACGAAATAATCACAGTGATAAAAAACACAGACTGAAGAAAGAGCTAACCTTATTAGAACAACAAAAACCTATTACTGCCACCTGAACTGTACACAGCTTTGAGGCAGAGACCATTCTCTCCCTTTACATACAACATTTTTTGGAGCACTGCTAAGAATGGTTACTTTTTCTTATGAGATTTTGCACTTATATTCCAGAAAATACATACGACTATTAACATTTCAAACAAATGTTTCCAAAAAGATCTAATATAGTCATGTGTTATATTACATGTCAGAACAATGTAAAAAAAGTGAATTGCCATTCAATAAGGCAAGGCAATTTAATTTAGCAATTCAAGCACAATTCTACAACAAGGTGATTCAAAGTGCTTTCCAGAGACATTAAAACAGTAGAAATAAAAAGCATGATTTAAAATTTAAACAAAAAAGAAAAATAAGAGCAATAGATAAAGTCAGAACAATAAAGATAAGCTTGAATAAAATGTAATAAAATGATATATATGAAAGATAAGATAAAATAAACTGTAATAAAAATGTAAATGATGATAAAATTAGTAGTTGAAATATGATTTAGTTTTGAAACTCAAATTCAAATGCAGCTTAAAATAGAGTATTTCAGCTGATCTGAGGCTTTCTGGGAGTTTGTTCCAGACATAGAAGCTGAATGCAGCTTCTCCATGTCTGGTTCTGACTCTGGAAACCGATAAACATCCGAAAACAGGTGACCTGAGGGGTCTGGAAGGTTCATACTGGGTCAGGAGGTCACCTATGTATTTTGGTCCTAGACCATTTAGAGCTGTATAGATCAGCATCAGAACTTTAGAGTTTATCCTCTGATGGACAGGCAGCCAGTGTAAAGACCTCAGAGCTGGACTGATGTGCTCCAATTTCTTGGTCTTAGTGAGGACTCGAGCAGCTGAGTTCTGAATGAGCTGCAGTTGTTGAACTGAGTTTTTAGGTAGAGCTGTAAAAATGCTATTACAATAATCAAGCCTACTAAAGATGAATGCATGGACCAGTTTTTCCAGGTCCGGCTGAGACATCAGATATTTTAACCTTGATATATTCTTAAGGTGATAGTAGGCTGACTTTGTTATTGCTTTAATTTGTTTTTCCAAATTTAGGTCTGAGTCCATCACTATACCCAGATTTCTGGGAGAGATAGCAACAGAGATTATTAATACACTTCATTAAGAGAGGAGGATTCAAGTATTATTATTGTATAATGAGGCCAGTCTTTCTAAATCATCATCCTTTTCTAAACCTTAACAAACTTGACAAATGTAAACTTATTCAAACAGTGGCTGATAAACAAAAGAAACAGTGGCACAAGAACAATGGACCCACAAAAAAATTAAATGCCATTTCCTTGTTGTGCCTCTCCACTACCACCCCTTCTGCCTCAGAGTTTGTCAATCATGACCATTATTTAGCCATGAATACTTGTGTCCACTGCAACAAAGCTGTAAAAACAGTTTTTCGATTAGTGTTCCATTAGCGTTGTTTCCATGACAGTTTTTTGCTTCACACCAAAAGAGTGACTTGAATTCTTCCGATCTCTGTACAGCAGATTATTATCTGCAGGGTATATCACTGTGAAAGACCACTCTCACAGTCAAGTCGTTACTTCATTCATTATGAAGCTAATCATTTCAGAGCCTTTGTAGGTATTGCAGATTTTACAGGTATGCTTAACAAGAATTCAAAGGTGATACTAACATCAAACGCGTGACGCGACAGATACATCAATTAAAGATGTGTCCTTTTAAATATCATCAGGACAGCCTTATGTTTCTCTTTGAATGTGTATTTTCTATTAATGTATAAATACTTTTCATGAACCAAGAACCAAGAAATCCAAATAAACATTTTGGAATGTTTTTTAATGAAAGTAACTGTAACTGCCTCAAATTTTACAATAAGAATTTAATTATGGCAACGCTAAAAAGACTGCAACTGCAATTAACCGTGCTAACTATGTGTCTTGTGCATATAGAAATTCAATGTATTGGAGGACTGCAATGGAGCGGAAGATGGAGAAATGTTGCATGTGTGAGCAGAGATAGCACAAATACGTCTGTTGATTGGGAACAGTTTTTGCTATTTCATTGTATTGTGACATATCTTTCATTAAGCTTTAAGTATTAGATTAAACTACAACCAGTATCCAATAGTAATTAACTTGAGTATATCGGGAAGCCATTATTCACATTAAAGTAACCTTTTAATAGCTGAGCCTTTAACTCCACTGCAGGTAATGACTTTAAAGAGTGCTTATTAAAAGAGAAATGGTAATGAGCTTTAATAAAGCAGAACAACTTTGAAATGAAGAGCGCTTTTCAATAGAAAAGGATGAAGGGATTGGACCTGTGATTCCATTAACGAGACTAATGATTCTTTATCAGCCCTCTTATGTGTACATGGAGTTAGCATTAACAGTGATTGAAGACAGGTTTCGGTAAAAAGATGGGCCCTTTCATTGCCCTTTAAAAGATCAGATAAGAGAAAAAGAACCCTAGTAATTTAAATCATTGAGAATTGATAACACAAGTCCTACGACCTCAAACTCAGAAACCAGGGGCAAAATCTCCTTCAGCACTTATGGACTGTGACAATACAGTACATCTGTAATTATAAAACGAATCTGTCTCATTATGTGGGAAAATTAACCGAATGAAAGAAGATAGATTAAGTGATATGAATGTCAAAATTCTGCTGAGAAAATGTGAGCTATCTTCAAATTTCACATTCTCTTTGCATTTTTTAAATGTGAAACAGGAAGATTTACATTTGCATGAAATCAAATGGCTTCCATTTGGAGATTTGAATATATATTGTGTATTGTTTTGACCACAATAGACCTTTTGGTTTTCAGAGAGAGGCCAAAAGGCTTCAAGGTGGAGAAGACAAAGAATTAAAGAAATGCAGGGACAGAGGGAATGGAAATAATTAAATCAATCTTTGGTGAGCAGCTGGAGCAGGACTCCAGCTGACAACAGCACCTGGGTGTGCAGCGCAGGCTGCCTGGGGCTGCACTGCTCCCCCCCCACCACCACCACATCATTTCAAAGCCCCCTTACAGCCCCCGGCCTCTGCTGGAGCTCTGACTGGTACCCCCACCCCGTTGTTCATGTTCTCAGACAGTGGCAGCATCGTCACACTGACGCTCACAGACTAATTAAAGGGATGATTTGTGAAATGCTATCTTTTTATTCAATTAATCACCAACACAAAGCCATAAAATCCGTCAGCTAAAAATATTTCCGTTGGTTTGCTGTATACCTCATAGATTAAGGTACATTAAAAAGGCAATGGATGATTAATTTTAAAACAGCCGCCAAAAAAGGCTGGCTACCCTCCCAGTATTTTAGACCTGCCAGTTTGTTGTGTCAGAATCACTGCAACAGTACAGATGACTCCCTTTTACTATTAGTGACAACAGCTCGGTCTGTGTTCGTACATCACGTTACTTTCTTTAAACACAAGCCAAACATATATGTCTAAATGAGTGACTGTGCAGATCTCAAACAAATGCTTCCCTTCTTCCATGTTCCTCAACATGTTTTAATTAGCAATGAAAAATGAGTTCATTTGGAAGATAAATAACATGAGCTGTGCAAGCTTTTGGTTGGCAGGGCTAAAGACAGAAGTTCTTCATCCCATTTACACAAAAAAGGAGAGAGACAGTTTGCAAAGCTTAAGAAGTTACTTAGAAAATAGATCATTTCTTAAACACTTCAAAATAAAATAATAAAGTAATCTTTTCACTGTATAGTATATCCATTCAACAGTTATATAGATACAGAGTTTACAGTTTTCATTTAGAAACTATAGAAAATATAACAGATCCAACACGGCTCAAGCTAAAAAAATCTTCTGCATTTTGCTTTGAAAGTTTTCCTATTTCATCTTTATTTTCTCCAACAACCTTCCTTGTGCAGAAGAAATTACACATATCATCAATAAATGTTTATTCAGTGCTTGTGGTGAGCAATGGGTGTGAACTCAGGTGTAATTTGGTTTCAGTCTATCAAGATTAATTTTGTCAGGAACATGATGAATGCAATGCGGGGTAACGCTCCAATGCATCAGTGTCATTCCAGATGAGATTTTTCACAGGAGTTGAGAGTTTCTAAGATTAAGTGCAGTATTAGTCAATGTTTTTGGGATAAGACTTCACACTAATTTAGTGAAGAGCAACAACCTGCAGAGGAGGCTCCATTAGCAATGACAATGAACTACAGCTCTGGAGGAAAAAATCTGATTAACGCCGCTTGCCGGAATTGTAAAGTAATTTCAATGGTTGGGCGATAATTCCACATTTGCAGGGATGCCAACTCATGAAGTGCTTTTGTCCATGTCAAAGTATCTCTTTACTGATTTATTGTCATATTTTATAAGATCTCAGAGGACCAGAAATTTATAGATATGTCAACATAGAAATGTGCAACAACATATTTCTAAAATGGTATCAGAAGACAGGTGTTTGTCTATGAAATATGCTACATCTTATTTGTGTAGCAATGTAAAGTGACACATTTCAAACAAAATCAAGAGCATGCCTGAGGCATTACAAAATGTAAAGTTGGTAAAATCATGTAAGTAAGATGTGCTTCCTTGAAATATATGTTCTCATCAGGATACTGAATACTTAAAACAGGGAAATCTTTCCTGCTGTGTTTAAACTTTATTCCCAATGTAGTATCTGCCTTTTACTACCAAATATATCTTTATTCTCCTTTTTTTTCTCAAGGAAATTTCTCTATTGAGATCAGATGTCCTGAATATATAACAGTGACAAGCTCCTGTCAGCATTGATTTCCATTTCTCCTAGAAATATGCTGTTGAAATCCTCTCCAGGCAGATAAGTATCTTTACACATGACTGCCAGATTTGATTGCCTTCTGTAAAGGAGGCTGTATTGGAGTCACTCTCAGTGTTTGCCATAGTACATTGTATTTCTCCTCTGTTATGCCTTACTATGCCCCTCACAGAGCCCTCATCTAAATAGGAATATTTCTTCCATGCTTGACTGTTCTCAGAGGGATTGGTGAGCAGCAGGGCTGAGTTGTTGGCCTGGGCTGGGGGGAGTTTGGGGATGTAAGGTTTCAGCTCTCTGCTCACTGTAATGGAACATGTGACCTTACCAAACTGGAGATGTTGTCTTGAATTGCTATAAGAATAAAAAGGTTTTCTTTTTTTTTTAATGTACTGTGTACTTAGGATTTGTGCTTTATCCCACAATGTGAAAAGCATGAAAACTAAAACACAGATAAACCACAATGACTGTACTTAGAGTTGGATCATTTATTCGCTCTGCTTGTCATGTGTATCTGAGGGTGAATTAGGGTAAAGCAATATTCCTCTGGGGACCTTTGGTAAATATTAAACAACCAAACAGGAAACTGTAAATATTCAATTTTCTATATGTACATGTGGTTGACCGATGGACCAGATCAAGACATTCAAATACTTGATACCACATTAACAGACATGACAATGTGATATTGTACATTTTATCAAACTTCTTCCTCCCAGTTTAGTAACAACAATAATAATGACAATAATGACAAGAAGAAGAAGAATGTTAGTATTAATGATGATGATGATAATATAATAATAATAATAATAATAATAATAATAATAATAATAATAATAATAATAATAATAATAATAATAATAATAATAATAATAATAATATAACAATGCATCAATGTACATCTTTTTTACAAACCTAAAAAAGAAATAGGTTTAACCTTTTAGCGATTTTGAGCTTTGATAAATTTAATTTCTGTTGAATTAATATAGCATTAAAACACAATATCTCAGGATACTTAAAAAGGTCATGATGAAAAAGAATACCAAGAAACTGAGCAGTCTTTAAAAAAACAATGTGCTAATCATATTTACAGACGTCTCCTGAGTATTGCCAACAATGGAATTGGACATGTACTGGAATACTTATAATGTGTGCCAAGAAAGAAGTCAAAAGTATCAAAAGTAAGGGTGTGATGCATGTTATGGGTAACTGACTCAAATGAATTTGTCCACTTATTTGGAGCTTATCATTATGATATACTGATAAATGACCATTGAAAATACCCAGACCTCCTGTTTTTGTATCCTGAATCACCTTTATAATAAGATACTTAGATTATTATCTATTTGTGGAACTGATAAAGAAAATTCTAGAAACTATAAATCATTCCCACTTCAGCGGACCCAAAGTTTTCCCATTTATCATGAAATACCCTTATCATGCAGTTTTGGCTCTATAATGACAGCCATCCCCGAATGCCTAAATCTGAATTGTATTGTGTCTTAGTTGATAGTTGCTTCCAGATGTTTCTTAAATTGTATATATATATAGATATATAGATAGTTTTGTGAAGGTATTGTAGAAGATAAATAGACATTTCGGACAAATTCTCACTTTGTACTGTGACAACACATATCGAACGCAACTGTGTTTTTATGTATATGTTTATACTTGGTACGAATACAATCAGAGATTTTGATGTGTTTAATACTGAGAGCACAATATGTATTTCATGGTGTGAGAGCAGTGATGAGTTTGGTACTGTATACTGTGATGAGGTACACTAGGTTTGATGGTTTCTGCTTCACACAGTGCAATAATAAATTTGGGGCTATGGGGGTTCTGACATTGTCTGCGCTCAGTATAATTAAGCGGTGCATTAGAAAGAGGCCTGGAATAAAACATGAGTATGTAAATGCAGCCTGGAGCTGATGTTCTAGTGATTATTACAATGCAGATAAAGCATTTCTCACAACTGCCTGTGTCTACTGAAGCCTCCAAAAACATCTGGACCTTTTAATTGAAAAATGGCACTGTGTTTCGCTGTACTGCTTTGTGCTAAGTGAAGTCAACAATTAAGACGAAAATGTAATTGATAAGAATTGCATTGCTTCATTATTTGGTGTTCTAATCAAGAAAATTGATTTATCAATTATTTACAGGTCACAGAGCAGAGGCCATGCATTTCTGTTTTCATTGCATCATCATCTCAGAACACACAGCACCGAACTGGAGCATCTCTGGAGTTCCTCCTTGTGAAATCAATCATTTTGTGCATGTTATGTTCAAAATTAATTAGTTTTTTGTGCTGGTATATGCATACATGTTTAACAGCAGTGCTTGGTTTGGTTCCTCACACATGTCCGTGTTTAATTATTGTATGTGTTATGAGTTTGAAATAATGAGAGAAAGAACGAAGCAACCAAAAATAAATGCTTTATTCACTGACTGGCTGATGAGGACCCTATGAAGGTTAGATGGCATAAATTGTATATTTCTTTTTCTTTTTCACCTACCTATCAACAGCAACACTGATGGCATTGATAACAATAATATAAAAGAAAAAACGTGTGCATCCCATAAATTGACATTAACTATAAGAATATGATTAACATAAAAAGATTAAAGCTCAAATTAAGAGCAACAAGAGTGAACAGATTTTTTGTTGCTGTGTTACGTATAGCAGCTTTTATAACGATGTGAGAGAGTTTATGAGAGCAATGATATACTGGGTGTATGCTATCATAAGCTAAGATGAAAACATGACTTTTGCCAATAAGTCAATCCTCCTCCCAGGTAAATACTGTATTTATTTGCTTTCGCGAAAGTGATCTAAATTGTGTCTTCAAACTGTCAACATCTAAAGAAACATACCGTCATCTGTATAGCCATTCAAATGAAGAAGACAATTTATGGAATGATCAAGACTAGAACAAATTAAAGCACTAATGTTGCTCATATTTCATGTTGCAGCTCAAATAAATCGAGCAAATTAAAAGAAACTGTGGAGACACTCGAAGACTTGTGGTCAGTGTTATTTAACAAAAGAATGTGAAAAATATCTACAAAAAATATATACATGTGACACGCGTGAAGTTGTAGGCTGACACAGAGAAAGATGCAGTAAACTGTTGATTGATATGCTTCACGAGTGCATCATTCCCTCTGTTAGTTTTTTCTCATGTCTTGTGTGACATCTTCAACACATTTCCTCAAGAAAATCTCCTTGATCTACTACAGTCTATAACATGCATCCTCCACCCAGGTCAGTGCTGTTTTTATTTGTTTTCATGAAAGTGAACTAAATTTTGAGTTCAAAATTGAGTACAACTACATTTATCCACCACTAAAAAGGTTGCACTTTCACAATGAAGACTCAAAAATGGTACAATGACAACAGTTCATCTGCTCCTTTTCTTACAGTGACAGAGTTTAATTCTAAATGTGTGATGACTTCATTGATCAACATCCTAGTGTGTCCCAAATGTTTTGGAAATGAACCTGAGACTTAAGCTCTCTCCAAGTCAGAGTCGATGTTCAACATCAAGCTACATGATGGTGCACACATTCAGCAGTGTTGATTTGAAACATTTAGAAGGCAGAAGCAGGGGTTGTTGTATGCATCGAACGACTTAACTTCATGCTAGAAAGCCTAGTTCAAGACTCCTACCATACTTTTCACTTTTCTTCTTACTTGTCACTTACAAATGGGTAGACTTATATATCCTTTAGGGCTAGGCACATTAACGCGTTATTTTTGCGTCATTTAACTAATGAATTCATTATCGCCGACAATTATTTGTCTCCCATTAACGCAGTTTTTATTATTTATCATTTTTATTGTAAACATCTGTTGCTCACCGGCTTTTATTTTGAAAAAGTCCATCGTGTGTGAGCCTAGTATGTTGCTTACTGCTGCGGTGCTCACAGGAAACAGTCAGAAAAGAAAAAAATGGCGGATGAAGCAGGCTAAACAAGCATGGAGAAGGTTACGGAACTTTTACATGGCCATTTTCATTTCAAAGTTCTTCCAGACGGCGCAGTCGACAGAGCCAAAGTTATTTGTAAGCACTGCAACGTTGAATTGTCTTATCACCGGAGTACTTCGATCATATGACTGTACAGTTCCAATAAAAGTGCGTTATATGCTACTTTTGAATTATTGGATTTTGCGTTTAACAATGCGATTAATCGTGATTAATCACAGGAACTCATGTGTTTAATGCGATTAAAGAATTTGATATTTGCCCAGCCCTAATATTTCTTTATTCATGAACATGGTTCTAATCATATCCCATGGATGCACTCCCCTACACAAAAGAATAGGTAGGAGATACATAGCCATCTCCCAGTTTCTTTCCTCCACAATGACAATTGATCTGAACAATGTTTGACTGAACAGCACAGGTTTTACTAAGCAGGTCTTAGCAGTTTAAGAGGAAATATATTTGTTAACTGTATTTCTGTTGGTTAAAGTTTGCCTCATCTACCTTTATAGGGAGCTGACATTTAAGCAGTCACCATCTGCAAATATATGGATGGGATGTATTTGTGAAAAAATTAAAATATTTGTAACTACAGCTTTAAATGCACTAAAGGTCACCAAAGAAAAATAAAAATAAATATTATTTGGTGTTTTATTAAAAAAGTAAGTTTCTACCCTAGTTACTGTTCTCCTAGAGAGGAACTAACAACTCTACATTTGATCTGAGTGAAAAGAGTGAGTTCAGTGTTTCTGATGCTCAGTGAACATTCCTTCATCCTCCCTGTCTGAAGTCTGGAGATTAGTGGGCCTGGGGCAGAGGCTGTTCATCTGCCAATATGGCACCAGCCTGAGTGATGGGCATGTGGCGATGTCACTAATGATCAGACCATAATGATTCGCTGACAGGGGAGGAGAGCAATAGATTGTCACTGGGGGTTGAGTTAAAGAGGGGTCCTAATGATCTGCCTGCAAACACTGCCAGAGCACCTCCTATATCACTCCATCTCTTTACTATAGTACTCATCAGGTTCCTCTCCAATGGAGGGAGCCACAGTGTTGTGTCTCAGCGCCATCTCACAATGCATTGTAAACATCTGTCACCTCCATATCTATATTTCATGCCATTACCTTTTAGGCCTTGGGCTGCGTGCTGTAAGCCCCGGGGTACTTGATTTCTACCAGCATGAGCTTTTGCTGGAGGATGGATCAAGTCATAATCATGAAGCTGTATGGCAGTGTTTTAGCAGCAGGTGTCCTATATACCAACATCCCAAGTGGTCCCGCTTCTGTGGCACTCAGCAAAAATAAAGAATACCTTATGACCTCTATTTTTATCAAATGCTGCTTTACCTTAGTCTTCTTTTTCTGTCTCTATAGCGGTTCCTAATGTGCTATGAGAACAAGAGTGTTTATACAAGATATGTATTCAGAAAGATTACAAACTGAAAATTAGTTAAAACCTCATCTTTTTTTTCCCCAAGAGATTATATCAATTCGGGACACTTAACTCTACTTGCTTACTCAAAGTTACCCCTTGGTAGTGTCCTCAGCTATTTGGCAGTGCACATTTTAAAAATTGAATATGAAAAGGAATACTATTGTTTGTGGGATAAATTTTATTCGTATTTTTATACGCTAATGCTATTTTATTGCATATGCAGTACCAGTCCAAGAACTTTTCAAATGAATGAATGATAGATATGTCAGAACTGTTGATTCACAATACATACGTATATATACTATATTGCAAAATATATTATATAATAATAATAATAGTAGTTCAGAACTAGTAAAATGCAAGTAATTTTGATAATTTTGATAATACTGACAATAAGAAATTTTATATTAAGTGAAATCCATAATTTTGATAAAATATCCCAAATGGTGGAGCTACTTTCCAAAGAGTTTTACTCAATGGAATTATTGAAAAACTCCCCGAAAAACTCCAAATACCATACAGAATTATTAATGTACTGTTGGTCCATCACACAGATCAGTAGCCCTCAACATTGTGTTTTGTTTGTAGATTTTCTTTTTCTCTCAGAAATCACGGATATTTTTAAACATTGTTCTGCGCAGGTTTGGATACTGTGCTGCCATAATGGTTATTACCAGTGATAACCATGCTAATGGGAAAGCTGTTTTCATGTTAGAGCAGCTAAATGAGCTTTCCAAAGATACAGAAATTTCTGAAATAAGACCCTAAATAGAGACAAGTTAAGAAGGAGATGTCTCAGATACAAAGGAATAGTGAAATGGAGAGCAAGGAAGAAGAAGTTTAACCGATTTTTTTCCCTTGATCATCACTGGAAAGGGAGATCACTGGCAGATAAAATGGAGGAGATTAGAGAGTTGATAATAATGTATTTCACCAAGATATGATTATGGACTCGTCTACACAGCACTTATTCTGTACAGGCAGACAGAGACTGCAGAAAGAATGGTAAGAGCAAAAGAGGAGGGAGTAGAGGGTTGACCCTGGACATGCTAATATGAAGGAGTGTCTCTGCATCCTGGATGTTGAACTGTTGGCTGTGAGTTTCCATCCCATTGTCTCCAGAGATATTTCACCTGAGTTAACTGCCAGCCCTCAGTATGATGTTATCAGTTCAGTTTCAGCAAAGCTACAAACACAGCATTGCAATGCATGTGTGCTCTATAGGGATTTCAACTAGTATTATTGAATAAAATGTTTTATCATCATTTCAATTTCTTATTGATAAACTAATATTTGAGACATGTTACTGCAAGCATATTTAAAATGAGCAAATATTCTCTGTGATAGTGTTTGATGTTTTACTTTCAAGTTGTTCTATGTTGCATTCTTTTTTTCACGACATACTTTATTGGAATAAAGACGCCTCTTGAGTTACATACTTTACTCTTAATTAGATGTGTTACTGAAAAGTGTACATTTTATTTGCAGCTCCAGCTAAATGCTGCTCTGCTTTACAAAACTGATTTAAAAGTTGTTTCACTGTTAATACAAGCATGATAATAGATAAAGTATCATGCTTGTACCAACTCATTTCAGATTGTAGCAATTCAGTTTTCACACAAGCATCAGAGCTTGGTGAATTCAACTAAATGTGGGAATATGTTGCAAAGATGCTAAAGAATAGCTGAATTCATTATTTATTTATAGCAATGCTTTTGTTAATCATTTATTTTAGAAGAATTGATTGATGTATTCCATGAAATCAGCAGTCATGGTGGTGTGGTAGTTAGCACCATCACCTCACAGCAAGAGAATTCCTGGTTTGGATCCCAGGTGGGATGTGTGGAGTTATCTCCCTGTGTGGGTTATCTCCAGGTCCTCCAGCTTCCCCCTACTGTTCATAAACATGCATGTTAGGTTATTTCTAAATTGTCCTTAGGAATGAGTGTGAGTGTCCATGTGTCTCATTTGACTCTGTTTTGACCAGCAACCTGTCCGGGGTGTACCCCACCTCTCACCCAATGGCAGCTGGCATAGGCTGTGACCCTTAAATGGATTAATGCTGAGGTAGATTTGAGTCATGCCTCAGATGAAGTTACTTTCTTTTTGCTTTTCATTAAATGTATACGTTTCTGCCTGTTTTTGAGGTTGATATCAGTCAAAACTTCCCTTCACAACCAACAAAAACAAAAACCAATGTAAAATCTTTTTCATTATTGCAATTTTTGATAGCAAGCTGTCTAACAGGAAACCTCAGAGTTCAGGCTAAATACAATTAGCATTTTTTTTTCAATTATATGCAATCCAGCATCAATCTTTAAATGCCATAAGTCTTATTCCCAGTTTTTTCTGAAAGTTCCGCTTTAAAACAAATTCTATTTCCATCCATGTGTGACGTTAACAAGATACTATAAGAGCTGCCCATCACATAGAGGACATAATTGGAATAGATTTGACACACAGCAACAGTCTTAAACACAAGAGAGAATACTTTTACCCCATCAGTGCATTTAATTATGGTTGGGCTTGATTCAAGGCTCATGCTCTCAATATTATTTTATCTAATTTAAGGGAAAAATGAAAGGTGTAAGGGAAAAGAAAGCGGTAAGTACTTTCGTAATTTAAGAGAGTGTTAATGAGTGGCTGCTAACCTTTCTCGGTTATCTATCATCCAGTAATGGAGGCAAGGATCCGTTTTCCAATCTGCTTCATTAAAAACTTTCTATTAAATCTAAATATGACGCCACACTCTCCTAAAATTAATAGAGTTTCTGAATTTTTAATTAATCCTGATGGTGCTAAACTCATACTTGAACATTTTAACTGCTTTGAATGTATATTAACATTATTTAGGAAGAGAGAGGTTCCTAAAAGCATGTATAAACAATAAAATCTTAGACTGAGTTGCATCATTTGCACAGAATTTATCTGTTATTGGATATTAAAGTAGGTAGCTCAGAGCTTGTCCAGGTTTTATGGCTAAGAGAAAAACAAACTGTGGTACAATTCAAACTGCTGCTTAAATGGACTAATGGCATGAGGTCACATGGGGACAGTTATCTCATTTAATGCTACAAATCTGTGAAATGACAGACTTTATGTTGCAGATAAGATGCTTGTTGTATCATAGGTTATAGTGTTTACCACGTGTGCGTATGTTAACTCAAGGACACATCTTTTTTTCTAAATATTCTTCAACATTTAGCAAATATTTATATGTCTTCATGTTTTATTGGAGGGGTTTTCTTTGTAATTAAAAAAAGTGACGTGACAATGAAAAACAAAATCCTCATTATAAGTCAAAGTTCTATGTTTAAGGTCCAAAACACTCAAATTATCATCAAAAATATATTTACAGTGCAATAATGTTAACATTTTTTTGTTATCATTCTCATAAAAAAAAATAAACAACTGTAGAATACTTCAGCAATGCTTATGTAGAGAAATTGGATTTTAAAAAATCATATCTGCAAGTTGATTCATCAAGAGAAGGGTTGAATATTTAATTTAGTATTACAAAAAGTAGCAACTTGTCAACCCCATATTACAAAAAATGGAATTTACCACAGGCCCCTAACACTGAATGTGTTTATATGAAGATTTGCTGAAGTGATGCACGAACATTTCCATGCATAGCAACAAAGTCTGATCGAAGAAGTGCAGGATGTTGTGGAGGCATGACACAAATGCAAGACTTTCTTTCACAACATTTGGTATGTGTCCCATATGAGACCCACATGAGTTTTAAAAGTTTAGTTTTGTCTCTATTCTGATTTATTTAGATCAATTTAATTGTTTTCAATTCAATTTTTAATTAAATTCTTTGTTTTCACTGTTAAGATGCTTGTAGAACATCATTAAGGGAGAGATTATAGTTTGGGTTAAAACAGACTTTTTCACTACATTAATCACATGTCACAAGCCCAATTTTTTGCCAACTCAAATTGAGTTTGTCCAACATTTTCTTGAGTGCCATTGTAACAGCAGTCTCCTATGAAAATAATCCTTAGTAAATTTAAAGAAAATTCCAGGATATTTGGCTCCTTGTTTTGCCTATTGCATTTGAGTTTGGATTATCAATAAAAATGTTTGCCTTCATGATAACAATCGAGGCCAAATGCTTGCAAATAGATGCAAATTTTCCTTTGTCAAGTATTATTGTCATGTGTTATTGCATCTTTTTTGTGGAATTTGTTCCTCATATTCTTGCTCAGTTAGGGCCCTACAAAGGCGTTACAGCCAGTCAAAAGTCTGCACCCAAACAAATTGGTAAACAGTAATTCTGGGACATTGCTACCATGAGGTGTTACAAATACAGATACATTTATGGTACTTTAGTGGTATGTGAGACTTTTATTTCTTGTCTTTTCCTGTTAATTTATTCACTCTTTGAAGGGTGTGTCCAAATCTCACTTCTTTATGCAAAAAGAAAAAAAAAGAAAAGAAGGAGCCTTGTGCATTCTCTCTCTCATTTTGTAGTAGACTGACACTTTAACTGACAACCTCTACAGAAAACCTGCAGTCAGCTCTGTTGTGTTCTTTGAGTCAGGTGTCCTGTATGTTCTTGTACAGTCAGTACAACAGTCACCAATCACTGGCTCTTTGTGTGAACATATATGTCCTTTCTGTAATCTACATTTGTTTGAAAAAACCCACAAGCACACTTTTTTTGCACTTTTTTGCCTTATAAAGCACTTAACAGCAAACTCCTCGAAGCCAACAATGTGGGACCTTAAATAGCCCGGTAATGATCTTTGTCACGGATGTTATTCAATCTTATACCACATCATATTTCCACTTTTCCATTTATACCTATTTTCCTCAAATAATCGCTGGCATGAGAAAAGCCTGGATAACCATCCAAACCAGATGTGTGCAGCTGCTGTGTCAATTCAATACCCCTAAACTCCTTTTGTATGGAAAAATGTAGCAGGGCAAATGGTGAAGTCAGAGATACCTCCCTTCTTTTTTTTGTCATAAATCATGCCTGGCAACACAGAATAAGCTACTTCTAGAGAGATTGCTACTGGCACTTTACCCATTGTCATTCATCACCTCAGAGGAACTACAAAAAGCTAAAAGAAAAAAAAAACTACATGCTACCCATGTAACCTCTGGACCAACACCATCAACATTTGCAAAAGTGCATTCCTCTCCTGAAGACAAGACAATGTTTGCCACCTGTGCAATCATTCCTTTTTATTGCCACTGTGGCCTTTTGGAGAATTTAACCAAAATAATTGCTCTTCATTCACTCACATGGATGGTAGTAACATAACGAGGCATTTGAAACACACAAAAAAAGAAATTTAATTCTCTTGAGGAGTCATTTTCCAAAGGTGAATCTCAGAGTGGAGGAAACTTTGGCTGTGGCACAAAATGTTCCTTTTCCATTTATGCTTCATGAACTAAGTAAGTGTATCTTTTAAGCTTTAAATTCTCTGAACAATTAAATCCCAGTGTATCTGTTACTTTTAGAACCACTGCTGGTCTTTGTACTCTACATAACTTCTGTTATTGCCTGGATACTAAATTTGGAGACATTTTATTAACTTTCATTGTACAGTGGTATGCACTGTTTAATACAGAATATACCAGCATGGCAGAGACACATACAAGGCATGATGTGCCAGACTTCATAACCTTTACCCTGCACCTTAAAATGACTGCTGTTTTTCATTTCCCTCAAAGAGATCTGACGGGCATGGCAGTAATGGCGCTGATGAGAGCCAGAATAAACAGACGGTGGGAGACAAGACAGAGAAGAAGATGAATGTGTCTGAAAAGGAGGAATCTTGGCTGTTTTGCATTTAGAGAAAACCTGGATTTCATTTTTAGAATTTATATGTTTGCATGAAAAAGACATCCAGACTTTGTCCAGACAAATGTACTTTTATTTTTCATTTTATACACTGTATATAATCTTTGGCCATGGATCACAACACTTTAGCCGAACTGGTCATGTCATACTTACTGGGTGTTACTGTCTGGCTCTTTCTGTGTTTAGGTTTGTCATACTCAGTTTGCCTGCCAGCTTCAGTATGAAAGTACCGCAGCTTTAGTTACTGTGTATATGGAAGATGATGATAGAAAGTCAAGCAGGTTTCTAAGTGTGTTGAAGATTACCTTTATTTCATTGTACGTGTTTGGATGAAATTACTTATTTTGGGGGGGTAATCGTGCAGATTTTTTATTGTTCCAGAATTATTGGTACAATTACATCAGGGCTTTGAGAAAAACAAACTTAACATAATGTTTTTAAATCAGTTTAAATGGGATGCTTCCATCTTTCTTTCTCTGGATCCCACAAGCAAATGTTGCTCCTGGTTTCCATTCACATTCACTGCAGACAGTGGCTGCACCCTCAGACACAAGAAGTCCATTATTTATTTGAAAGTGTTTTACTGGAGCTCGTTGTTATAAATTACATTCCCAATCAATTTAGTGTTGAGCTTAGCCAGCTAGATTAGACCTCTGATTTATTTATTACAAACAGCAACTATTTAGAATATTTACATCTGTGAACATTAGCTAAAACTACATGTTGGTCATTTATTGATGTCTAAACCTAACTTCATGCAAGGAAGCCCATTCTTAAAAAAGTGAGCTTCTTCTCTCCTCTCAACACCATTGAAAGGGGTGAAGTACTTACTTAGATGCAAATAAAATCAAAGACTTTCGTGCCTGGAGTTTCCAAGGATGGTCGGTATCCAATGGCAACATGCTATCTGTACTCCACTGTTAATTCCCCATCCATACACATACAGTAGATATACACACAAGTATATGTAAAACTCGACAAAGTACATAAAATTACTTTTTTCTTGTATAACAACTCTAACTTTTGTGTTGGCCAAGCACTTCATAGATGACTGACAGCAGTATGACATTGCTGTAGAATTACATTAGTTGAATATACAAATGAGTACATCCTGATAAAGTAACAAATCACTGAACAGACTCTTTGAATCAAGATGAGAGCTGGAGTTAGAATTGATATTGGGACCCAATAAGTTGGCTTTAAAGGATGTAAACTATTTTTTTTTTCTTATTCAGTTTTTCTCTTCATATGTCAAAAAACAAAAGAAAAAGATCAACAAATAATTGGTCATTAAGGTATGTGAATAAGTATACATGTTGGTTTTTTAACTGTATATGTCAGTCAGTATGTACGTTTAGTTTATTTGCGTGCATATGCATTTAGGGGGGAATATGTGTGTATAGTATATACAGCATGCACATGTAAAAACAAACACACTGATTTGGACATGGGTGATCATTTCAAACCTTTCACCCAGATTTTTTGAAGCTGAAGCTATGACTTTTTTTCTTATTTGTTTGTTTTCTCGAAGCAACTGGTAGACTTAATCATCATCATCACTGTCTTTTTTTTCTTTAAATCTGTAAAAATGCATATTTCAGTGTACTGTGTGTTAAGAATTCATAGACACTTTCTTATTTTCAAAGTTAACCCTTTACACCAAAGAAATTACTTTGGAAATGTCAGCTAAAACAATGTATCCTAAAGTGATAAATACCGAACTAATGCATATAATCATAATATATACCACTGTGTGTTTTGTGTTAATAAAGCCTTACAATCATCAACTGTAAAAATCACATCTATATAACACACACATTATATATGATTTGTTTCACCCGGAATCAGAGCCAATACGTTCATCATTGACCTTGGCTCTGATAATCACTACATATATGAAAACCTTGCTCTAAACCCTGAAGGGACAGTTGAATTGGCTGCCATAATGTCATATCCCAGCATGTCCTCCAGCCCCAGGAAGAAACAACAAATATCGCACTTCACAGAGAGGAAATGTTGCCTTGTTCTGTGGAACTACCCTTATTTGGATCAGAAAGGTTTTTGTGGATTTTGCATATAACTGAGTGATTCAAATCTTTCAGAGCTTACCCATATTGTATCTTTCAAAAGATCTTACAAATGTGAGCTGAAGGGAGGGCTATGTCAGCAGATACATATGTAGATACATTTTGGAAATGTGCTAATTGTGTTGTTACGATTAAATTTGACTGAAAATAATAATATGCCATATATTCAATAAAGTTAACCTTAAAAATGTCTTTGTCATGTCATGAGTATTTCACTTGCAGTTTTTGGAACCAAAAGAAAAATACATTTGAGGGGGAAAAAAGAGAATCCTCTCAGTTACAGTGCTTGACCTTACTGAGGACTTCCACTTTAATTTGCATTAAAAATGTGAAATATAGATGGAGCTGCAGTGACAAATGCTCTTGGATTGGTTTCTGCAGAGCAATATGAAAATTTACAGTATGCATTAATATTAATGCATCATTATCAGCTGTCTGATTTCATAAATAAGTACAGCAGTGTCAGGTGTGGCGTAGATCACTTGGATAGGGCAGACTTTGCAGAACCACACTTAAAAGAGCTTTGCGAATTTAATTGGGAAAATTGCAAATCAGGTAGTCAGCCGTATAACTCATTGTCACATTTAATCAATAAACTTTGTAAATCAACTCATTTAATTCATAAATGATCTTATATAGATCAGGCGACCAATTAAACAATTAGCATATATTTAGCAATTAATTAATTTAACCATCAATCACGCCATCATAGTTCAAATTTTAAGCCAACAAATTTGGGAGCAGACGTGCAGGCTGGTGTTGGAGCAGTACATCATGCCTGGGGAGTGCAGATTGTGACACAGCTAGATTTACTGTGCTAAAAATCAATGCAATTAGGAGAGAGGCTGGAAGCTGCCTGGTCTTTAGGAAATTTTTGACACATGCAGTCTCACAGACACACACATACAATTTGTCTTTTAAATGTTGCCACACAAAAGTTTTAGAAAGTTGCATTTTACAGTAGAAATACAGAATAACCACAAAGCATATCACACAGAAAATGGGAACATTATACATGGATCAAGCTTTAGACATCAGCGTGTCCTTATGAAATGAATCGTATAATTGATACAAACAAATGAGAGAAAAGTTCAGATAACTGGTTGTCCCCGTTTTGATGTTCTTGTTTATAGAAATTAAATCAATAATTTTATTAACCCCTTTTACTTCTGCTTTGCCCTAAGGTTTGTGTTTTACATGTTTCTGTCTGTGAAGAAAGAAAGCCACCACATCAAGGAGGAAAAAGTCTTTCAAGAGACCGCCTTTTGTTTACTAAGTTTACTGAGAAGTTTTAGTTAACTCTTTGAGTTAACATTAACTCAAATGGTTGCATTAAAAAGATGGTTAAGGTTAGGAAAGCATCATGGCTTTCGATAAAGCAGACTCTGAAAGAACAGCTTATCCTGTGCAAAATACACATGTTGTTGGGGACACAAACCAGCCCTACTGCTGACATATGTTACTTTAAAAGTTGTTCTGGGTGGTCACTGTGATAATAACACATGTTGCTCTAAGACCAGTGTTATTGCCTTGCTTAGTTATCATGGCTAACATGTTTGCCTGTTTACACATCGAACAGATCTTGACCATCATAAGCCATCAACTGGAGTCCAGGCAAGTGTTTACACTGAAACTCCTAAGGCACATGTCCGCCATTTTAACAGCTAACAGTTAACAGCTTTATACGATGTATATTCACATGTTTGTCACTGACTTACATGTTGCAACTTTTTTAGCTAAAAACTGCCTGCTGGAATTTACATTTTACATTTCTTTGAACTAGGGGTAGGTGTAATCTGAACATTTCTCATCAAAGTCTCCCAATGTAATCAGTTGGGGGGTAAATCTAGGCTATTTTGATACAGAATCTTGCAATTTTTGCCTTGTAATTAGGCGGTCTAAAACTGGTGAACGGTAAGCGTTACCTAAAACAGTGAAGCTGTGAGCCCAAAACATTGTGCAGAAATAGGTTTAAATCCTCCATTTATGTAAAAACAGACTTTAATCATCTTCTTTAAATTAATACACTGTAAATTGCGCATTATATATATATATATATATATATATATATATATATATATATATATATATGAAGCTTTACGAGTTGCTAGATTACAACACATATCTTTCAACATTTCACATGTCCGCAAACAATCCTGAGCAGTGGCCCTTACCCTCACTCTGCAGCAAAGAGAAAGGGTGAGATGAGCTTTGAGATGGTGTGGACAAGCTGCCCTCAAACACAGGATGCGGGCAGGGTTGAAGAGCTGTCCAGGCCTTTGGTTGCTGATTGTCTCATCTGTCTTAGCTAAGTCAGCAGGATGTGACAGCCGCCCTTTTTCTGTTACCCGCTGACCACTGGACTTGGCATCCTTTCCGCTCACCTTCCCTATCAACACCTCCACCGTATCTCTATCTTTACTTCACTCTTGCCTCAAAGTCTTTGCAACTAGAATGAGGATCAACGCTTTAGTGTCAAAGAGGAGGAACGTAAGCTAACAACTTCTGACTGCGGGCTTACAAGTATCCGGTTCCGGCTGCTGACTTTGGTTTCACTGCATCATCTTGTGTCTTTGCCCATCACTACTAGAGAGACTGTCCATCATATATATGCCTGCTTGTGTTACTGCTCTCTTCCTTCCAATGCAAGATGTCAAAATGTTTTTTTGGTGTGTCATGTAGGATTACTGTTCAGCAACAAATATCTGTATATTTTGAGAGCATTTACTTCATCAGACATCCATTATGTGTCAGCTAAGTTTACTATCCTTTTGATTGTATCGGCATGCGGTCCATCAAATTTGACAAAAACATACAGCAGCTGGTGCCTGCTGTGTATTCCCAACCCAGCATTTAAGCACCACTAGTGTTTTTATTACAAGCTGAATTTAATAATATTTTTGATATTATCTATGAAATCAAAATTCTAAAGGTGCTTTGACATGTCACTTCTTCAGATCTCAAGTTTTTATTTTCTAACTTTTGGTTTTGTGTTTCATTCAGTTCCTCTTTATTCACTGCTCTACACAATTCTAAAGCCTGACTTGAAGCAGTGACAAAAGCCGCCTCGTCAGGGATAACAGATGAGCGTAGATGAGCAGTGTCAGGTAAAGTGCTGTGAAAGACATTTAATGTGTTTTATATCAGTGTGTCTGAATTGTCCAGGAACACTTGAATCACTCAGTGTCAACCAAATACGGTGTAATGAGACTCGCCTCCTCTCATCTGAAGACACACGTCTCTGTGCTGTCACTCATGCTAACAGAGCAAAAAGGGCTTTTCAAGCCTTTTGAAGCACACAGGATCGTATGATAGTACTCCACTTTGCATCAGAAATGGCTCGTGCAGGATTATTTCATTATGAGACTCCCAGAGAGAGGACAGAGGTCACACTCTGGAGCTCATTCAAACATCTGGAGTTAAGGAACATTTATTATGAAAATGAGGCAGGAGGCTGGATCAAGACATCTTATTGTTTTTCACAATGCATTCGAAGGTATCGAATTCCAAAGGCTAGAAAGTATTCCAAATCTTGCCTCTTTTTCTTCTTCTTTTTTATGTCTACCATGCTGAAGTTGTTTTGACCAGTGTATTAGTCTTGGCTATAAAGCACTCCCTATATCCTTTGCCAGTGGTTTTGCTGTGCTTTCTTACTGCTGTGATGCAGCCTGATCTGACAGAAGATGGCCTGCTATGGTGTTTTTTTTCCACTGGGATATTTCATAGTGTCTATTTGGAAAAGTTCCTTCATTTTTGAAAGCACAAACCAACACGGCAGTGTCATAAGCTTATAAAAGAGGCATGGCACTAGTGATGATGATAGGTCTTAATGTTCTAAACTCCCAGCCTCTTTTGTCTGATGCAACTAGAAAAGAATAAACTTTAAGAGGAGGGAGAAATCTCTAATTATCCCCACCTGTGCCCAGCAACAATGGGAGGGTCGGGATGAAGTCATTAACTGTCTCTCCACTGGCACCACCAGGAGTTTGTATACATCTGTGTCTTATTTTCTTTTCTGGCACAATCAGTCCAGCAAGCTAAGCAGGCATGACCGGATTTGGCAAGTTCCAAGGACTTTGGCAAAGTTAGACAAGGAGGAATCGGTGGGACGTAGAGAGGGGGATGAGCTGGCATGGACTCTGTGTTTGCTTTTTCCCCTGCCTGTTACTTGAGGAGAGTGAGTTGCTTAGAGAGGTGCTGTGTTGGTCAAAACAATCCACCAAACATGGAAGAAGGCACGAGAAAGATGCAGAAGGGAGGCTGTGGGGGAAAAAAGTGATCAAACTGGTTTCAAGTTATCCATGCATTCTGTTTGTGTGTGGTTGAACAGGCTGGAGAATCTTCTCAGTTCTGCAGATCAGGTCTGTTGTTGGATGCTGTTCAAAATGATTGGGCTTCTTTAGCTCATCTCCCATTTGACTCATGCACTTGATAAAAAAAGGCTCATTGTGATTTCAGTATTGTCAGTTTTGATTAGCTGTATCAAGCCTTTCTCTGGCCCAGCAAGTGTGCATGTTGTCAAAGCTATTTACAAGCAATGACCAGATATGAAGCCCAGACTATTGCGGTCATGTAAACAGCCACATCTGTTTGAACCCACCTGCTCCCCAGTGTTTACTGGGCTTTGTAAATAATGAAATATGTCCTGTTGCATAGAAATATTACAGCAACATGGACTTTTGCATCGAATGACACAATAATGAATTAATATTATAGAATATATACTTGTGGGAATTGTATATTTTGGAATAAAAGTAATCAAAAAATGTCCATGTATACACAGTATGTTTTTCCTCTGGTGCAGCTACACACATTCATTCTTTCAGACCCTCATTCATTCATTTATGTCTTTATTTATTTATAAATCTCCATGAGTGTTTGTTTTCATTTTAGTCCCTTGAACCTTGCCACCCTGTGTGTGACACCCGGGCTGTGAGTGAAGACGGAGAGGCGGACTGGTTCAGAATGATCACTATCATTAACATTCACGGGGGGTTCACTTATCATCCCTGACTGGAGGGACATGGCAGCCATTATGAGACGTCCGCAGGTGGAGTGCCATGATACATATTGCATCTTGCCACAATGGATTTATGCATTCAGTAACAAAAGAAAAGTCTAATGAAAAAATACAGAAGGCAATCCTTTATTCTTCGCTCGACTTCAAGTGAGGCCACCACATCCTGCGATGAGGAGCGCGGGGGAATTCCAGGGCTGTACGCTGACTTGTCACTCAGTCTGCGTGCAAGCAGACACACTGTACCTCACATTATTATTGCCTTTTAACCCTCAATATAACCCTTCAGAACATGGCCTTTTGAGTTAATGCAAGTGGTGATTCTTTTCAATGAATAAAATGTTTTAGAGACTCGGTCTGACGGAACTTAACAGTTGTACAGTTGGCTAGGAATCCTGTAGCACTCGTTATAACACAGATCACTTTTAGCATTAACAGTCAGAAACAGAAACAAGCAACAGTTTACAGAAAGAGCCAAGCATTTTCCAGACAAACTCATTAACTAAACGTTACCTGTCCAATAAATATGCAGCTGGAGCCAGAATACAACTATTGTGGCACAAAGAGCAAAAGAAAATTGAATTGATTTGAATGATACTTTATTAATTCCAAATAGAGAAAGATGAAAAACAAAAAACAGAAATATAACAGAACAATCCTCTTTTTTGTCTTGTCGGTGAAAAAAGTAGTAGTAGTAGTAGCTTTTGTACTGTAGGTCAGCTTAGTTTCCAAAATGAACTATATTTTTGTGTCATGACAACTAATGGTGACTGGGTTGGATAGGTTGCAGTGTCTGTATTTGAAGTTTGACAGTTTGATAATGACAAAAATGAAAAAAAAAGTGAAAAATTTATTGTACTTTTGAAACAGGATGACAAAATCTGTGTTTTCATATAAAAGTTTGACATCTACAGACGTTTTAAAATATCCCCTATCAAATAATCCCTTTATTAGTTGTACTATTGATATGTCATATTTGATATTTTTGTGACGTATTCCAAAGCAAGGAATGCAAATTGCATTTCAAATAAAATGTACATGTACATATATCATTTTTCTACTGAATGAAATAAATTAATTCACTTAAACAAAAAATAAAAACAGCTGTAGATAATTTGCACCCAAAATATATTTTTTCCTATGGTTGATTGAAGACACAATTTCTATTCTAAAATTTCCTTGAGTAAAAAGGTTCCCAGACCAGTAATAACCTAATTGGAGAGAAGCCCCTAACTAGTGTTGCTCCTCTGTGTCCCTGTGTATAAATAGAGTCTATAATGGACTGAGGTGTGATGCCATCATTCATCTCTGCTCAGAAACACTCCAGGTTCAGGTCTTTACTCATTTTCCTAATGATGCTCTTGTTTTAGGTATGTTTTCACTTCAAGGTTTGCAAGATTCCAACTTAATGGATACAATTCATCAAAGACTTCTGTACCCAAGTCCAGTTCATCCAGCAAACTTATTTGACAGAATAAATTGCCAAAATGAAAGGCTTTTCAGACAGGGAATTGGCATATTTTTCAAACCAGTAGGTAAATGTGTAAAAAGGAAGAGCACATCCCATTCCCATCTCAGTGTTTGGTCATCATTTTCCTGTTCAGTTGACAGATTTTGATGATGCAACATCACTGACAAATGAATCTGTTGTTTGCTAATGTATTTAACATGGCTATGTAAAGTGCTTTTTAATCCCAAATTTTAATTGACTACAAGAGCCCCTCAGAGCCAAATTCCACTGGCACCATAATGGAAAGTTTCTTTATAAAATGGTGTCTTTTGGGAACCATATCCCTCATGATAGCCCCCGGTTATGCCATGCCTTTATGTGGTAGATTACTTCTTGGCTCCGTCCCAATAAAAAAGCATGCTTTTTAACCACTGCTTCTCCCATTTGCCTCAGGATGCTCATGGGTTGGCAGGTTGCACAACACATTACCATCCTGCAGCAGTGCTTAAAACACATTTTAGCCCAGAAACACAGCTGGCATCTTGGCCAGCACTGCTGTGTTGGGCATGGCTGGACCAAACGTTAGGATGTTAGAAATTTGAATGCAGCACAGTTATTCTAATGGGAGTGGATCATTGTGATGTCTACAGTCTTCTCATTCCCAATGCATCCTAGCAGCTCTTTGCAAGAGCAGGCTTTGATTATTGTAAGCTCATTTGAAAGTTATTATACATTTGTGAAACGGGTATCTCAGTGTAATGCAGTGTGTGAGGGAGTGTTCACATGCATGGCTGATTCTGTGAGCATGAGTGTGTACTAGCTCATGCCAAATTCAGGGTCTGTGTGTGTAGAGTTATGTGTTGCTAAACATCACTAAGATCCAACAGCCCAGTGTGATGCCTTTGGTTTCCAATCTCATGCTTCACGCCTGCTGCCCCTCTATCATGGATTCTTATTTACAGACAGGACCCTCACTGAATCCCCTGAAGAGCAAATGATGTGCAGGTCAAGGCGGGGACCATATCCCATGAATACTGTCCGTATCACTGTGGAAACAATTCAGGAGTTCCAGTAGGTGATCCAACTAGTTTCTTCATGTGCACGCCTGTCAACTTCAAAATCTTTTACAACACAGAATTAGGTTATCTTACACTTGAGTAGATTTGTATTGTCTGTTCCAGTCAGTCATAGATTAACAAATGACATTGACTAATTCTTTTCTATTTCTGTCTGCTGTGGGTTTATTCAAGTGACCACACATCACATTCCTCTATCTATGTACATCATAACTTACGTTTTATCGTTAAGCATGCCCAAAATTAAACATGCAGGCAGAGGAGACAGTAAATATAAGCTGTCCAATGCTTCTCTTGTCCCATGTCATCAAGATGACTGCATTCAAAAGCCCTATGAAAAGTTAATTGTGCATCGCAACACCAGAAACACAATCCCCCGCGAATATTTTTTATATGTGTTGCTTCTAATGAGCATACAGCTCACGCTTTCAACACCAAGACAGGCTAATTCTTAGAGCTACATACTCAGGTTCCCAAACACATTCTTCTGAAACCATAAAAACTGTATGACTGTAAACATTGTCGACGTATTGTATTACACACAATGCATTCATCAGATACAAGGATAAACTATGTCTGACCACTGTATGGCATGTAACAGCTAACATTTCACAGAAGTGTGAACTAGTGAAATGAAAACAAGAAGAAGGAACTTCAGAAGAGTATTATTTTTCCAATTAAGGAGCAGTCAATAATGTATACTATTTCTTCAAGATTAGATTACAGGTTAGAAGATTTTTTGTCACGGCAATGGCGAAAACAAGCTGCTTCAGAGGAACTTTTCCAACACAAAGTATTCAGCACACAGATGGATGTCGGAAGTTTGTTGAAGTAACCTGATGTCTCGGCTAAAGGTGGGTATCCCACAATGCTGCAGCCTGCCACCTCCTATTGTCTTGATAGGGGAGCAAGAGATGTACAGCGGCCTCAAATGGAGGTGGCATCTGGTGCCCAATTTGTCATGCCTGAATTACCCAGGAGCTGATAAAGGCTGAAGTTTTAATAAAAGTTGGGAGCAGCAGATAGCAGGGTGAAGGACACTGATGAAGTGTCTTGAGTCCTATTTCCAGCTAGAGATAAGAACCTACCGAGAGGTGGGTCGAGGGTCTCGCTCGGTGTGATAATACGCTGATGCTGGGGAAAAAATAAAAAGTGCTGTGGAAATGCAACACAGCACACATAATGGAAAAAATAATAAATAAGCAAATAAATAATGATGATGATCTAAACGAGGAGAAGCCAGGGTGGAGGCTGTGGAGTCCTGAAGCGTCTCTGCCTGTAATTTGGCCACCCGCCAGCAGCCATTGCTCACCCTCAGCTCGACGGCAAGCTCCAGATGTGCCAACGGCACGTTTTGGATTTTGCCAGCTGACTGCACCGTTTGATAGCCCGCTCTCTGGATGCCCATCACCGGCCGCAGAGATAGAATTAAATGATGATGATCTTCCCACAAGTTGGGTGAGGAAACAACGCATATAAATCTTGATTTCATCTCAGCGTGAGAAGTCTTTATCCATCATCACTCTTAATGAACAAGTCATTAGCCGCGATGAATGGCGCTCTGGGCTCCTGCTCGCCACTGCTGCTTTTGTTTGCAGCTTTCAGGGGCAACTTCCTGTGCCCTTTGAGAGGGTCAAACTCATTTCTCCAGATGTGGGGTAACCTCTCTGTTCCTGGGGTGGCTGCACATTCATGTACTAAACAGGGCCTGAAAAAATGAGGATATACTGTGGATTTTTCTTTTTTTTTTTCTTTTCTTTTCTTTTCTTTTTTTCCCCCACACTGTCAGTTTCTCAGCATGTCTCTGCATGCCCTCTCATCCTAAGAAGCACATTAGCAAACTCTGTGGCTGCCTCTTATGGTAATTTTATGTGCACAATCCTCCACTTGATGCAAGCTTGCTGTGTAAACAGAAAAAGCTTTTTTGTTGTACCGTAATAGAAAACTCCCGAGGAGATGTAAAACCAAGCCACGTTTAACTGTAATACAAACATATACGAAACATGTTGTAGCAACATCAGATTTTTCCTGTATCTGCAAACTTGATCACTCTTTTATATGAAGTGATAATTCTTCTTTTTGAAGTGAGCAAGCACCTCCGTGAACAAGATATCTTCAAGACAAACATTTCCCGGGAGCCTTCATTTTTATTTACAATCATTGTGCTGCTAAAAGCACTGTTAAAGAATTTAACAGTGTGCACCGTATACCCCCAGGCTAGCAGAATCTAAAACACTTACATAAAAGTTGGATGAAACTGTTGTGATCCTCTCCACCTTCTTCTCCTCTGAAGTACAACAATACTTGAAATATGAAAAAAGGGAAGCCGTCACTCCAGCTGTAGAGCAGTAAACGTGAAGAGATAAAGGTTGACACAAGATAATTGAAAATATCTGGCACTAATACACCAGAGTCTGTGTTTGTATTTCAACATAAAGGAGAAGAGTGGCATGTGACTTTCCTTGTTAGTGACAGCTGCCATGTTCCCTTGTCTGTGGGGACATACTGTACTGAAGGATTCATCTGACTTCTACAGTAGGTTTGAACTTCTTCTAATCCCCTGAGACGCAACTGTACATGTTAGATGATTCTCCTGAAGAGGGGTTTCAGTTCAATCTTTTTAGAAGCACCATGAATTCCCTGAACGTTTAAGTCCCAGAAATAACAAAAGCAAACACAAAGAGGTTGTGAATTTGCTAAAGCTATTCTATTACTCTCGCGGGACCCTTTCTGGTCTTTTAAGACAACATAATGGTTTCAGTATCTATTGGCAGAGTGTGCAAGCCTCCTGCAGCTCTGTGGTTTTCTAGTGATCAGTCTAATGCTTCAGTTGATGAAATAGAAATTTACTGATGTTGTGGATACGCGCCATATTTATCTACGTTTCCAGTTTCAACACACGCTCTGTATAGGTGCAGAAGTGAAATACCCATTACTGCATGTGTCAGTGTCATAAACAATAGCGTCGGCTCCTTGGAAGGAGGCAGGACGATAATGGAGGCAGTGCATCAATGTTCAGCACAAGGTCTGCAATTCACACCAGGAGAACACTCACCTGAGCATCAGGAATGCTGGTTGGGGGACTGCATTAGTGGGAACAGATGTGTGAAGGAGGGCCAGTTTGTAAAACAAGTTCTGTACTCGTGCAACCTAAAGGTTCAGTTCACCAAAACTTTTTTTCACTTTTTTCAGTTATCCTTACTGGTAAGGAGCAAAGTAGGCTAAACAAATCTGGTCCATTTATCAAGGTTTTGATTTGAAACTGTTGCTGAGACCACACCACACTACCGCAATGAAAGTGAATGTAACTGTATAAAAAGTTGCTATTGAAATGTAAAACTAGACTCTGTTGATATTATTCGTTACAAAGAAATAGGCAGTGAAGTGTTTCTGATTAACTGAAATTAAACTGGACATTATTCAGTTGAAACTCTGTAATATACACACATGCTTTAGAATACAAAGTTTAGGATACTCAGAGTATCTTGGCAAATACTTAACCCAAGTACCGAACTAAACTAAAAATGGCTGCAATGTATTTAATGTATCATGAAACTATCAGCAGCTTGAGACTGCATAGTGCTCAGGATTTTACTTTTCTTTTGATCCTCCATCTCAGCTTAAGTACATCCACATTCAGTTCGGCCATTTGATGATAAATAATAGAAATGCTAACAGTCTTCCACAGGCTTAAGCATATAAAGTAGTTGTATGAGCCTCTCATGGCCTATAATGTGATAGTGCCCGAGGCAAAAAGTGCAATCACATAAAAAAAATAAATAAATAAAACATCCACGAAGCAACTTCTTAATCTGTAGCACAATATGTGTAAAACTTCCATTCACAATACTCGTGGCCTCACAATAGTGGGCCTGTGTGAGAGAATCCTATGTGACCTTTTTTTCCCTTCTGTTTTTGGGGAGCTTGTTGCAAAGTTTCATTCAGCCTTATGAGACTATAAATCTAGTTGTTTTCCCAAATAAAAACTCAACAGAAACAAGTACCCCATACAGTGAAAACTAGACTTATTTTGATGTCCTTTTAGTCATTTCGTTCAAAGCAATCACACAACAGCAGGTAGGTGCATCTGTGTTTGGTGTAGGCTCTGCAGTTTGTGTTGGAAATGCTTCATATAATTTCCATATATGTCTTTATATGTCCGAGAGGAAAACACACAGCCAACCAAAGAAACCATCAAACAGGAGAAGGCAGAGTCATCCCTGCAGTTCTGCTTTAGCTTAGATTTAACCAGAAATCTTAAACAACTGCACGAGATCTAATAAAATCCCTTTTTCTTCTCTGTCTTAACAATATCATCACTATGTGGTGCATGTACACTGTATCTATGAGCTTTGGCAATATTGTTGCATCTCATCACTTCTCTCACAAAAGTAAAAATAAAATATTCTACCTCCATATTCTACCAAAACTACTTTCAAGGCACTACACGATGACAAGGAAGATGCAAAATTATGCTTTAATCCAGTAATTTATTTGCATTACCTAACCACAAAATGCTATCACACTTAAATAAACATAATTATTGTAACTTATTCTGACTTAGATTAAAAGTATTTTCATTTTCAACATCAAAACAGTGAAAGTAAAACACATTTTTTCACATTTCAAATTAATGTTAGCCAACTTAATATCATATCTTCTTTGCATGAATGTAGCACTTGCAAGACAGAAGCCATTTACAGTTTAAAAAACTTGTAGATCTTGTAGATCAAGTACATGTTCTTTAGCACAAAATAAAGTTATTTCATTTGAAATTGTGCTAGTTTAGTGGCAACTTGTAAGTTTGCCATGTGTCATGTTGAAATTTGATAGATTAGGCTGTGTGGAGCTTCTATAGATGAGCTGCAACATTGCATCTCCAAAAACCACTATTTGAACTATTGCTGCTCAATCAACTCTGTGACAGTTTACATAATGTAAGATGTAGGCATATAATGTTTTAAGAGCCTTGAAAATTATGTAATTTTACAATTTTGATCTTGTGGGACAGTTTCATGTGATGCAAAATATAGGCATGTTCCTATTTTAAAAGTCAGATTCAGGTATGCAACAATTTGGGAGCCCAAACGTTTTAGCTACTTACAATCTCTGGGCCTTTGTTGGACTTTTTGATATGTGATTAATACGTTGAACTGGAAAAACATGCATGTTTGGTCAATTGGTGTCTCTAAAATTGTCCCTAGGAGTGAGTGTGAGCGTGTGTGTGGTTGTTTGTCTCGTTTGTCTCGTTTGTCTCTGTGTGACCCTGTGATGGACTGGCGACCTGTCCAGGGTGTACCCCGCTCTCGCCCAATGACTGCTGGGATAGGCTCCAGCTCCCCAGCGACCCTGAGTTGGATTAAGTGGGTACAGAAAATGGATGGATGTTGAACTGGTTAAAGCATAGATCTTATGCAGTCTGGGTTGCGAAGTGATGTTGATTGCATTAATGTACATAGTATGTACATCTAAACATATCTTTAAAAAATTTGCCAACTCTTCAAACATTAAAGATAAAGTTATGTTTTTGACCATGTGACAAATTTATGTCAAATTGTCAGTCTTATCATAGCTCTGTTTTGGTTCTTTGGTAGGTAAAAAAGAAAGTTCTATGACAGCAGATACACCAAATAAAAACTAACTCAAATCTCAATGCTTGAAAATAGTGGAAGGACTGAATGTAGTTTAAAAGAAACCAACAAATTGATTCTAGCCTCTGTAGAAAAGCAACTGAATGGAGCTTGCAAAAATTGTTATTTTGTCACCCTTTGTTTGACACTGTCATCTATTTTCTCATCACAGAGAATTCTTGAATCTGATTTTGATATATATGGACCAAAACAGTCCAGTTCTGGTAACAAGAGTTTGATTTCCCAATGGCTTCAAGCTGGGTTTCTTTCCTACAAAGCTGTGAGTTTCTTGGTTTGAGGTGAATGCAATGCAGCTGCTATGGGTGCTGTTGGAGAAGAAGGCAGAGCGTCACTGTGATGACTGTGGTCTTGTCAGTAATTCAGCAGATCAGATGACACTTCAATAGAAGAGCCGGAGTGTGGGGTGGAATTTGAAAATTGAGATGACAACACCAACTATAAAGGCTTTATGGTCTTTGGTATTGGTCTTTAAATGGCTGGTGATTCTTTTATTGAACAATATGCTTGTGATAGACTGCTCTCTGATACAGCAACATTACCTCTTGTGCTTAAAACTTCCAGCTTAAATTTTCTGTGCAAACTGAAAAATGAAGTCATAGGTGTGAATGTGGTCTAAATATTTCAGTTTAGCCTTTGCCGTGGGATAAATATATTTGTTATTCCTCTGAAAATAAGTCAAGCTGAGACATTTTCATTCTTTAAGACCATCAAAGAGTAAAATTGCACCCAGATTACCAACCAGCGGTGACGCAACACTTCTAATAGATGTGAATGTGCTGGATTTAAACAAAAGCAGCTGTGGTGTAATGGTAACACTGAACTGTCCTGTCAAGATTCCCTTTTAAAGTGTTATTTTTCCCCCTCGCAGTTCTGTCTAATTTAAAATGGTTTGGAGGAACAGTCTGCAAATCCTCCTTGAGCGGATTACAGTTGAGGTTGGAAAACTTGAGGCAATTTCATGTGCTTGCTAAATTGCATTGATATCAGTGAGTCAGAGACATCCGATAGTGTAAATGCTTTTTCTCTGCTAAAAGCATCACTGTCACATTTTTTTTCTACCTCTACTGAATTTAGAAGTTCATCTCAAACATATTGTTCTTTTTTATTATTAGCATCTGCTCATCATCAGTTGAAAATGTACATGAAACTGGGTTGTTGTTTGTATAGGTTTAAAATCCCATTCCTGTACGAACAGAAAAGCGAGCATTCTTCATGTGCTGCAAGGTGTGATTTTCTAAAGGAACTGCGTCAGCTTCTGAAGAATGTTTCCAAATGTGGTTCTTTAACACACATTTCAGAGGAGGGCTGTCAGCTTATGGAATATTAGCCGGATGGGTCTGTTTCCCATGGGATGCGGAAGGCTAGCTTGGAGGGATCCCAGGGAAGAAATAGAAGACACACTATGTGAAAAGCTTTGCTCTGTCATTCCAATTCAGCACAATGAAAATCAGCCACAGACCACAGCTTTACCTGGTTCCTTCCATTGTACAGTACCAGCCTCAGACACCATGCAGCTGTTATACTACTGTGAAGGTTAATATTGTACTTAATAACACAATTGTCTCTAACTGAGAAAAAACATCTTTTTCCCGTAAAACTCACTCACTGAATTTACAGCATTCCTAAACATAGCTCTGTTGTTATCTGAAATAACACATTACTATCCTAAGTGCCCATGCAATTATATTGCTCCACGTGCATAGTGTATGCAATGAAAATTTTAACCACATACGAAAGCAACAATTCAAATATTAGTTACTACCGCTGGGTTGTCCTTTTTTTTCCTATACTGTATTTGCAGTTAATAAGTGTTGTGACTTTTATTATCCTCTTGGAGCTGCACTTTTTAAGCAGTGAGGCACTCAGCGCACTCAGCACGTTGCTGACTGACTACAGTGAAACAACGTCCGCCACACTACTTGCCCTTATAGACCCAGAAAAACATGAAATCAATACTGTATGCATTTCAAGCAGGAAAATTCTGTTATTGAGTATACCACTATATAATGGTTTCCATTATTGACATCTATGAGTTATGAAATAAAACCTAATGCAATGAGGATGAGGAAAATAGTATTTGAGGGTTTTTATTGGATTAGTTTAAAGTCAGAGCAGTGCATTCTGATGTCTATAAAATGCTAATCTCAGCCAGAATATACAGCCTCAAAAAAGGTTAGAATAGTGCAGAGCTATCAAAAATGTTAACATGGGAGAAAGTGAGAAATAATATAAGCAAGTCCTGACATGTCCCTCTTAATTTTGTGACAGAGATTAAGCTAGAATCTCAATCAACACCAGTTAATATGATTGGTTAGGTTCACCAAACCTGGAGTGATGGCCTCATTGCAAGAGAACATCTTTCCACACATTGTTCAGGTAAATACAATGAAATAATAGCTGTATACACAATCATGGTATCTTTCAGACAGCAAACTTATTTTTTAAATCTTTTTTTTATTCATTCATCTTTTTTTTAGTTTCCTATGCTTTTATCAATAGAAGAGAGAAATGACTTTATTACAAGCTCCATTTCTATTATCATCATTAAGCTTGATGGTCTATTCCGAAAGGGTGAGTAAAAATTATTTTACATCTGACTCTAGTCCTAAATGCCCTTTTTACAATAAAACCAAAAGATTTGTGTTACAAAGAAGCTATATTTATTTTTGTTAAACTATCTTTTAATCTTTATGATTGTCAATGGCATGAATAGTATGTGTCATGCAATAATAAGGAAATAAGAAAAAAAAACTGCCTCTGATGCAGCCGTCTGAACGTGGCTGATCTCAGATGACCCTTCCTCTTTTCTTTCCCCACAGCCACCCCCCACTCACCCTTCCCCTTTCTTATCCATTACATGGGAGCTGAATGATGGTGATTTGGTTGAGGCCCAGTGAGTGCCTGTAGAAAATTGGTTGGTTGATAAAAACCCTCCTATCAAAGGGGGCTACTTTCTCATTTACATTTAGATGAGTATTGATTATTTATTTACTCAGTGGAGTGGGATTCTTTTCCAATCTTATCTCTCGTCTGTGCCTGTCACCTGGAAAAAAAAGAAGAGATAGAGTTCTTGACACCACACTAAGATAACGGTATTTTGTAGAGCAGATAAAACTTGGAATGGTGGTCTCTGCCTCTACATTCCCTTTTTCCTTCTCACCAATTTTGACGGCAAAGGGGAAGTTTGGAAAATTAGAAGTGATAGTTTTGTTGAAAAGGCTGGGGGTGGGAAGTGAGGGAATCTAAATTTGCAGAGGGAACAAGTCAAATTGGGTGTCCAGAAATGGTCAGGCTGCTTCCACAGGGAGGAATCTTATCCTCCTTGTCTCAGTAGTTTAAGATTTCTATCAGATACAGGCTACTATGATATTGTTTGGTAATGTGGAACAATACTGTTGATTTTATGTATTATATCCAAAGTTTCTATCACACGTTGCAGGAGTTGAATATGATCCCATAGGGTGCAGACTGTATGGAAATTAAGCCTCTGGACATGTCTGTCATGTTGTAAGTGCTAAACTCTGGTGATGTTTGGGTGGTTGAGCTGGGGATTGGTCATGCATTGCCAATGAGTCTTGAGGCTTGTGGCAGCGTAAGGAGCTTTGTGAAACTGACTAAAGGTGTTTAGGGTGGGAGGTGCAGCATGTGGGTGCTGTGTAGAAATTGGGAACCCTTGACAGACCCTGCCTCTTCTTCTCAGCTCTTTGATGGAGAGTGAATAGTCTCTTGAGGTGGCCTCTGTCAGGTCTACTCCTTCTCAAAGTAGAGACACAGCTTCAGCACAACACTGCCGCCCCTTCTCACCCTTCAACCCCCAGGCCACTCCCATCCTTTCATGGTCACTTTTCATCTCCTCTGTTCCTGCGCAGATGATGTTGCCACATGTAAACATACTTGTTACCACTCTATTTAGAGCATATCTAATGCAGAACTTGCTTTTTTTTTACGCTACAGTATATTAAGGTTGGCAGCATACTGTAAGCTGGCACACTGAGCACAGCTATATGGACAATGACTATTCGCTGCTGCCTCACAGAGGGTAACTTATTATGCAGCTGAAGGATTGTAGCCCATTTTTCTTTGTTACCCAGTCAGTCATTAGCCTACTTACACATCTGGATCCCCACAGTCATTTAAGGATATAGAAGGTTCCCTCAAAAAAAAAGGAAAAAAACTAATTAATCCAACTGGAGAGGTATATCTTGTTTTCCTGTGCCTCTAGTGGATTGGACAAAGGTCTTTTGAAATACAAACCCATCAAGTAGATACAGCCCCCACCATCAACAACCACTGTACATCTGAGCGAATAACCTTACTGTTCACCTGCTACGTTTGGCTCTCTCTAGAGCTAATGCAGCTCTCTGTATTAACATAATTCCATATATCAAAGCCCAATCTATAAGCCCGACTAAGTGACGCTTTTAAATCAAATCCTATCACATTAATTGTTTATGACAAGCTTTTAATTGACCAGTGATACATAGAAGGTATCTATGTATCATAATTAGCTGCTAACTTGAATTAAAGACTCTTTATTTGGATGTCACCAATTTGAAATAATTTCATTTGCACTCAAGATAAATTGAAAAGTAAACATCAACGTCAGTAACAGCAGCAAGAAAACAACAATACTACTGATGACAAAGACAATACTGCTAACACATGTACAGGAAAAATAAAATGGGATGAAGAACATGTGGAACACCACATGGACAACACTTAGATACAAATTATGTAGATTAACAATCGCACATTCAAAAGTCTAAAGTGGTACACAGGTAACAAGCGGTTAGTGTTCTTACATTAGGTCCTCATTTCATCTTTTGTTTACCTTTTTATTTAATAAAAATGGCATTTTCAGAAATTCAAACTTTGTCTTAAGTATAGGTTGAATTTTTAATTCATCCTGACAAAAATATTGAGATGCTTCAATGGATATTTAGTATTTGGGCAAGTGGGCCTGTGTGAAGTGCTTATGTCAAGCCAGTGACTGACCAACAGCAGACAGCAGTCAGTTCACTCTCAGTTTAAAGAATTTGAATTGGTTTCTGATGGACAAGCCAAGGTAAAGGTCACTCACAAGGTATCCATAAGAGCAGCAATTATTTTTCCTCAAGCCTAAAAACATTCATATCAGTTTGAGTAAAATCTACACAGATCTAGTCTGTGTTAACTGTCTGGTGAACCCATGTGATTTTTTTGGTTTGGCAGAGTTTTTATCAAAGATGACTGGAGCGTCTACAGTACAGTGTTTGTGTCCCGTTCAGTATGACACAACAAAATGAAAAAGAAACACATATTCAAGAGTTAGCAAAGTGTGTTTCTGCAAATGGTATGCACATAAACTAATTTCATATGATGTTATAAGCATGGCAAAAATAAGTGCTTTGTTGGAGATTAAGCCTATGACTGCATGTGACACTGCCAGGTACTTGCTATAGGTTCAAGTTGCAGCAAGAAAATTTCATAGTATGTGATGTCATTCCGAAGTAATCAAACTTGTAACTAATCCACAGTGTTGTCCCTTTAAGTGACGTGAAGCAGTGTTGACAATACGCATAACTTTTTTCTTCCTACATATACTGTTCACATTTTTATTCTATTCTCATTATTTCTTGCTTGGCATCGTAAAATATTCTCTAGCTAAAAAAAAATGGCAGCACACATTCAGCACTCTAACGCATCCAGACCTCTCAGACTGAGTGTGTGCTTTGGCATTGTTACTGTAGCTTCGAGGGGAGACAAGTGAATTGGTCTATCAACCCTCCAACAACAACACCAAGTGAATGGCTGCAGCACAGACTTGGTTAGCTCGCTGATTAGACGACATGCTGTAAGGTCCGGTCAATCAAGTACACTTCAGATCAGCTCATTTAAGCCTCTCGGTTAGAAATGACGTTTTCAGCTATCCCCACGGGAGAGCACAAATCCAAGAAGATATCTCATGTTTCTATTTTTTCCTTCGGCTTGTTGTAACTCTAACACGAGGCCAGAGAGTTTTCTGCTACATTTCAAATTCAACTGAAGACAAGAACCACTAGTTTAAGCTTTTCTGATGCCAGTTAATTGATTCTAAGTCATTTGATAGGCATTTTCAGTGCATTGTTGATGCTTTGTCTTTAAAGCTTAATGTATAGGTTTAGCTTGACAAAAATACCTTTTTAAAAGAGATATGTATAGCTCAATATGAAGTCAAATGAGTCAATCAGAATCCAGTATCTGGAGGTGTGTTGAAACAGCTGACTGTGATATAACCTAAATAATATTCTGGAAGGAGCAATTTTTCCCTTATATTGAAGTTAGGTTTCAAAGCTGCTTGACGTTTCTGTGAAAAAGACCTAATTTTGTTTATCTATTATGATCCAATTGGAGTTAAAAACCTGCAAAGTATGAAAGATAAACGAAAGTCTTTTTTTTTACTTTTAATGTGTTTAAAATCTCAAACTGGCAGCTTGTATTTTACCATTCTTTCAAGAATATTTTTCTCCACTTTGTGGCATATGACATGGTTTTAAACAACTTATTCGAATGTCATTGTGGCCTTTTGACAGTTAGAATTGCAATACAGTTTAGAATTGGATTCCTGCTGCTGAAGTTTCTCAAGAGCCAGAAAACTCAGCTTCATTTCAGACTCCCACAACAGTTTCTCTTTCTTCAGATGAGCAGGGCCAGAGGTTGGGAAGAGGACCTGTCTGAAGTCTGGCTACATCTGCCAGAGCTTCCTCCCACCTGTCTGATGCTACTGAGATTTATGTGGCTGGATAGGAGGAGGCCAATCCAGTGTGCCAGGCCATGCGTAGGCTTCCTCTTACACTGACAGTTGTGTGTATGATGCTGTAGCTGGTTTCCAGTAAGGCTTGGCCCAGCATATCTGGAATCTGTCATAAGGGAAAGTTTGAAAAGGTTAGGACAGTTCAGGGAAGATAAATAGTGAATTGGGAGGACAGCTGATGTAGGAACACAAACACTTCAAGACCATGAAGTGGACTAAGGCCAACCCCCCCCCCCCCCGCCTCGTTCCACCATCCTCTGCTGCAGTTGCTGCACATAGAGGAAATCATCCATTGTGTGCTCTACTAACAGAAGTTTCTACAGACCATTTACATGAGTCACTCTATTACTTTCATCAAAATAAATGATAAAGAATGGTTATTAGGTTTTCACAATGTCTTTTGTGTAATAAAGCTCGTTAACTGCATTGTGCAAAATAAATGGGCAGAATAATCAGTATACTTATTGACATTGTGTCATTTCTAGTTAGAGCAGGAAGGGGACTCTCACTATGGCTCCAGGCTTTGCCCTCTCAAGAGGAAGAGCGCTAATGGCTTTGGAAAGCAGGGATCGAAGGAACTCATAAAGCTCAGCAAGACGACATGAAAGGAGGAGGGACATTATTAATCCTTTTTAATGTGAATACATGACGTTCTGTGCAATACAGCATGCAGACTTGAGACTGATATCATGCGGCATCACAATGAATGATTGCAGGGGGCCTGTCTGTGTGATGCAGAGTTTAAAAGTTTAAGGAGAACTTAAAAATCCAGCATGGATAGGGACCTCACAAAGTCTGTAACAGAAACGCTGTTTTTATTTCCAGTTCAAGTGTTACATTGTTAGCATGAGAAACTATTGCTCTTGGTTGAATAAGCATATTTTGATGGACCTCAGTACATCCATGTTATAGATCCAATACAAGTAACATGGCTAGCAGGCTAACTTTATAATAGATTTGGAATCTCTTGCAGAAAATTAATCTGTGGTAGGTTCATCATGACCACATCCTTATATTACTGAAGCTATAAATTATCCTCATTAACTGACTATATTCAGGGCAGCAAACTTTCAGGGGATGTTAGTTATATTGTCACTTCAGCTATTTCAATGTACCTACAGTTTACCATAGCTTATGTTTGAAGCATGTTTCTGTGATGTTTCTTAGTGATGCAATAAACCTTCAGTAGTATCAAAAATGTAATGAAATATCTAACTAAAAATCCATATTAAGATTTAAACTGAATTATAGTGACAGTAGGCTATGATGCTGCTGGCTACATGTGCTTTTAGAGCTTATATTTGTACCAAATACCACATATTGTGACCTTTGGTTTTTCATAGTTTAAAGCAGCTTTTTTATATTAAAACAGACTTGATGGCATTTTTTATTTCAATCCTGCAAACAAAGCATGAGTCCAATGAACTCTTTATTTTTCTAAATCATAAAAACATATTCATTTCAGGCCATACTACAACTTTGTTTATTTTCTAATCTTTCCCTTGTGCACAGAGTACAATGAAAAACTGATAAACTGCAGAGGAAATAATCTCCCACTGAAAGTCTCTCACAATGGGCTCAGGAAAAAGGCTGAAATCAAAATTGCATACGCTGTTTAGAAATTCATTTAGATTACTACAACAAATACTAAATAGGTGAATTAAAAGTGCCCAAGAGGCTGTCTACTCTTAAGTTATTTTATTATTAATCAGCCATATAACCTTAGGAATGTAATTATATAAAAAAAGAAGATTAAAGATGTTAAATACAATTTTATTGAAGGTTGCTTTTTGGGCGTTTTCCGTAATGTGTTCCATAACTGAGTCACTGTAAACCATTTGGAGCTCTGTGTAGTATCTGTGGAGACCAAGAAGGTGTCAACTCATAAACTTAAATACATGTGAGAAAGTCTTTGTGACTAACTGCTGCAATAGAAATCCCCTAATAAAACTATAAATAAGAGAAAACAAAAAAGTTTCAGACTAAGAAACAATCAAACACATACCCCCAAAACACCACTTTTCATCATGGTCTCACAGGAAAAGGTGAAATATTTATGAAACAGAAAACTTTCTGTCCATGCTGATGAATACGAAGTCCATCTATTCTTTACTGTTATCGATTTATCAATATTTATTCATTTTTTCATTTTAATTCTATTCTATTTGCAGGCCACCCATGACACATGTCAACATCACATCTGGTTCATGTGACCAACACATTTTGTGTGTGTGTAGCCGAGGGTGGAACTGAGCCGACAGCAATCCAAGTAAATGACATTTTGATACGATGTGTTATTAAAGAGTCTGTTTTAAAGCCAGCCACAATGTTTTCCAAACTTTAACTGTGTAGTTGTTCAATACCTAAAATGAACCAATTATGTTATAATATGTAACCTTAATCAGGTTGTTTTTAATGTGTAAAACAGTAACTGAAAGTAAAAGAAAACCGTGTCTGAACCCTATAGTGACATTTAAAGGTAAAACCGCTTCAAAACATCAATGGTTAGGATGTGGGTCGAACTTAATCCAGCTGGATGGTCATATATTGTGCTCCTCTGTGGAGTTATATCCATGTCTGGTAGCAAGGAAAAATATTTATTGGAGAGTAGTTTAGTGGTATGAGTAAATACTCTCATTTAACTCTCAACACAAATGAGCAGACTTTCCAAAAGAACAAATCATTTATCAGAACATATTGTGCAGACTGTTTGTCATATGCACACAGTAGGATTATATCATCTGGTAATGTTAACTGCTTTATTGCTGCTTTAAATATCAGTCATGTTTCACGGTGGGCGATTTTATATTTGATAATAAAAACTGATGGATAAATCTGTATGTGTATGTGGTCTCACAGGTCAAATCCACAGCATGCGAGCTGCTTTGCTTCCTCTGTTATTAAAAGTTGATTGACAGCTGTCATGTCTTGCTCACTGCAGAGGGATATTTGTCAGATGCCATTCCTCTGACAGAGGATCTGAGGGTCTTCTCAGCCAAGAGATGGCTTACTGCTTCAGTGCGCTGCAAGGCTGCACCCACAGCAGAGCACTGCCTGTGATCAGCCTTTACAGATGAGATTATGTCTCAATTAATTTATGTTAAGTCATATCAAAGAGCAATATACCTTGAGTTTTTATTATTATCATTATTATATGTTGTACTTTATTGTATCAGTTGACTGTGTTATATTATTGCAAAAGCAGTGTAGCATGAACGCACATGGATTTACAGTAATGATTATTAACTTTAACTGTATTATATGCGAGGAAGACAATATAAACATACCTGTAATCTGTTCCAGCATCAAGCTGCTGTCTGATTTCCAATGATGCATACTTTATAATTTATTTAAAAGTCTATCCTTTACCACTCGGGTGTGCTAGGTGTTTATCATCATTTATCATCTGCATCAGTCTGCTCTCGGTTGGAAAGAACCATGCTGAGAGAATGAGTCTCTGCCATAACTGTTGCTTTGTTCTGCTGCCTTAACAACCCAATCAGCTGGCCTCACTTTCTCTTCCCTCATCAATGCAGGCTCCGTAATGTATGATACTAGTATGATTTATAATCCATGCTCAAAATTAAACAGCATAAATTACTCTTATTTACTCTGCAGGTGATAAAGATCCCGTCAAATAATGTCACTTGAGCATAATTTTTATAGAACAAATGAAATTTGTTATCAGGGAAAAGCAGGTCAAGTTCATCAATTAAAAGTCTGCTGTTTTTTTCCCCTTCGCATAAAGTGCCCAGTGCTATTTAAAATGATTGATTTTATTATTTCTTCATTTATTAAAGTACTACATGAGGCTGTAGCGTGAGTAATCAGGACAACAGAAACTGACTCAGCACGAATGTCTTAAATTGCACTTCACGTTTCAGCAGCTCAGTCTCGTGTCTTCTTTACGAGTGTTTGGCACAACAAACTGACGGGTTTTTTTTTTCATAAAAATGAATAGAGAATTCAGAAAAAGCAACAGTTCATGTCTCAAAGTGTCCTATTTAAAGAAACACTTTGAGGGGTGCACAGATGTTAAGTGCTTTTATGTCTGTTAGACCTCTGGGAAATGACTTTGTGAATAATATATATATAGCAGAGGGAAGCAGAAGGATTTTAATAAATGACTTGTCACTGACATAACTCATTGTATAATTGAGAGAAATCCTTCTTTTTTTTCTGAAATGCATTTTAAACTTTCATTTTGTTGTATCTATATATTCAAAAGCGTGACCAAGATGCGAAAGGGTTAAAATCTGTGCTACTTTGGAATGTGTCCCCAAGAAAAGGGATGAGCTCCCCGGGAATGTTTTACAGATAAAATAAAAAGAATCAAGAGAATGAGAGAAAGAAGAGAAGTTGAATATATATTTCATGTGATAAGAGAAAGATGAAGCGCAAGAAAAAAGATTCCATTACAGCTGCGACAGTTACAAAACTGCTGCTGTGTAGAGTAGCCTCTGTTGAAAAGATTGATGCAATAAGGACTGACCTTGGCTTGGAGCAGGAGTCGGTGATGTATGTATGAGCATCTCCCTGCTAAATGGACCCAGATTTGTAGCACTAATATACATGGAAGCTCAGTACCAAACTCACCACAGCTATAAATCAACAGCCACTTTGGGTGTCATTTCTGGTTTATATTCTACTATTGTTCTGTTCTTTTAATTCGTGTCACTGCCATCTGTTCATTTGATGCAGTTTCATAGTGTATGATTTGGCTGAGGAGATCCTGTGCAGACAATCCCCGTTAGACCATCGAAGTGGATTAAACGCACTGATAAATTCCACTGAGACTGTCTCACAGCATTATTAAAAGAGAAGCTGAACTGGGGAAAATCTTACCAGTGACACGAAAACAAAAATAATTTCATAAAATAAAGTGCAATAAGATAAAATATGTGTTTTCAGGAACATTATCTTTTTTCAATGCCAGAGATGACGTGTTGTCTAAACTGTGTGAGCATTTTTATCATTTCATAATCCACAGATTAACAAAAGGTCATGAAGTATCCAGTAAAAGTAGTAAAAAAAAACAAGAAACTATGATGCACATGAACAACAAATGCTTTTGAAAACAATGTCTCGTAAAGTCAAATTCATTTATAAAGGCCACCACAGACTTAACAGTGTGTGATATCCTCTAACCTTAGATGATTCAGATAAGGAAAACCAAGAGAGGACGAACAAGGAGATCGTGAATATGCACATGACCTACAGAACCTCAAAACACAGACACAGAAATGAACATTTTTCACTGAGGTACACCTTTCAAATGTACAGGACAAGCTACAACAAACTGTTTCCGGCAGACAATCTCTGGTATATTTTGTAAGTTGTTTATATGTATTTTAAGCTTTTAACTGTTATTTCACGACATTAGAATGCCATGCCGAACACTTAAGGTTGGGGTTATTGTGCGAGACATGGTGCCACCCCCTCATAGTACATGTTGTGCAATACAACGTAAAAAAAAAAAGAAATAAACCTAACATGACACCTAACATGACTTTTTTGCGTTTATTTTATACACATTTTGTTAACTGTTCTGCATAATCATTCACTCTTTATCTATGTCTGATGGAAACAGGACTTTTTCTTAGATTTTTTTATATTTTTCTTTAACACAAATTGCTAATAGAAGTTCTCATAGGAGAGAGAACAAATTACAAGCACAAGTAACATTACTACGCAGAATTACATATTGTACTGTTCTTTCTTACCGCTTTAATAAACAAAGCCAAAGTCCATACAGGTAACTACAAACTGGCATGGGAACTGCCACTAAGAGAGGATAATATGACTGAATTTCAGCTTTGCTACTCCTATCCTCAGAGTCGACACTTTTGGATTTATTCACATCAGCAGCCATGAAAAACACTACCTATTTAGGTAAATTAGCTGGAATTCGTTGTGTTGTGATTTAAAAAAGAATTTGGAGAATAAAAAAGCTACTGAAAAAATCTGCAAGATTTTCAGGAACAGATATCATCATCATTTATTATTATGAAGTACTTTCCCAAAACTTTTGAATTCTCCCTCACATACCTTAGCTCTTTTTTCTTTATAAACCACACACAAGATAATATTTACTCCTCATTTATGTATGCCGAGGGGGAAAATACAGGCACAGAGGTCAAAATAGACATTTTTCTTTTCTTTTTTAAAATAAGGCACTATTGCGGGACATTGTGTCTTTAAATTGTGTTCATCACCCTAAACCTAAAATCATCCTCTGTTGCCTTTAATAAAACCGCCGATAAGCCCCCTTTCATCCCATGGTCGCCTCAATTTTAGTGAGCCACTGAAGTTATTTAATCAGTGCTGGTGTGTCCCATTCACAGCGTATTACCAATTCTGTCTGCGATCTTTATCAGTGCGGTGATGTATGTATGAGGCAGATGTTCCAGGAGGCGGAGGAAACACAGGCCATGAATGAATGAATTATTGGACTCACCAAAAGGAGCTATAGATATAGAATTTTGAGCCCTGTAATATGTTTGCTTTCTCTCGCTTATCTTGCCAGACAAAAATATACCTTATCTCAGACTACTGGGGTATGTGTGAATGTGAAGCCTCTCCAGATCAGCCTCTTGTTCAATTTCTTTGTGTTGGATTTGGATAGGTTGTTGCTGTTTCTTGGGTTTCTTGTTATTTTTGCTGTTGCGTTGCTCCTCTGCCTGTAACTCGGGATGAAATCTGTTGCTTTGTTTTGTGTCATATCTGCTATCGGTGATGGTGAGGGGGAGTGTGGGGAGCTACTTTTAAAACTGAATGTACTTGAGTTTAGGCAGACACAACCTAATCATGAATACTGTAAAAAAAACACCACACTCCTCACTCTACCATCTTCCACTACACATATACATACTGTGTCCCGCCTTTGCCCCAGTTTGGGGGCCTTGACAACAACAAAAAGCAAAGATGCCAAATGTGTTTCTCTGTGTTTCCTGTTATATGAATTTGCAGTGAGCGTGCAGAGAGAGGAGAGGGCATCTGCACACACACATATACACGTGCACACAGCTGCGAGCCAGAAATACACTAGGCTGCTGGATAATGAGGGTGGACAGGGCAGAATTATCACTTCACATCACAATAATATTATCCTTCTCACAACTCCCGCAGCATCTTCCATGACGGTGTGACATTTCCATTTTACTTGAGTTTAATCTTGGTCCTCTAAATAAAACCATACCCTACAGGCTCTTCCCAAACTGACCCAGTCCTATTTTAATCACATGGAATTAAATAACTACAGTTTAACACTGTACTTGTTCTGACAGCAGTCATGACAAGTGGTTTTCACAGCAATCCTCCCCTCTAGTCAAATACAGAATCAAACAAAGTCAATAGGGTCTGAAGATGACAAGAGTGATGCTTCTGAGAACTATGGAGGAAAAATATTAAGCAATGTCAGGATTTTAGAATGAATTCATTCATGCTTAATTTTTTAACTAGTTTTGTAAATACAATACAACTTGTTTTGTAAAATGGCATGGCTACTGTACATGCTGCCCCTATAAAACAACCCTTTCTTGTTATGATAGTTTTTTGGCAAATCCAATAAAAAAAAGCTCAACCTGTCACAAATGCAAGACATTTTTTTTTAAATTCAGCAAAGAATAAGCTTTAGGTTTTCTTCGCATTTGCTGAAATAACTTCCTGTAATTCCTGACTCAACTGCCTGATCTCAAGAATGAACATGAACCTACCATATTGGCTGTATGATTTCATGAAGAGGACTGAGATAAAAATGCACTCACATGATATTTTTATTGGCACCTTCGAGTTTTTCTACAGGTCAAATAGCACTACAGGAATTTCCATTTTGTATCCCTTGTCAATTCAAATGCTGTGCATCTCTCCTTGTGAGCCAGCTCTCCTCCTCCATCTCATTCCTTTGTTGCACTGGGGCTGAACACTATGTTAACCTAGTAATTGGCACTGGGCCTTCCCCATTATACGGCTTTCTATTGAGCCGTTCTACATGACTAGTTAAAGAAGATGGCATGAAGATTAATGAAGTCCAGCTAATACAGGAGGGGGGTACCTCTCCAACACTTCCACTGAGGAGATAGCAGAGACCAACAACAGTCTGCCCCCAGCTCAGCCGTTTCACTACACCTTTTTTATATTGCCTGTTTTAACCCTGGACCTTCTGCTTGTAAAGCAAAGCCACCACAGCGTCCTGGTTTGATTGATGTCACTACAGCAGTCACTCTTTTCCCTTTGAATTGAAAGACCCTGCTCTCCAAAATAGATTTTCCAACACAATTCACAATGGCAGCCAGTAGCGAGAATAACAGGGCTGCCATTTATGCAGTTTAATTTCAAACCATGAGGTAGCTGACGTGTTCATTCACTTTTGGCAAATGCCCCTGTGGACAGGGTTTACAGTCTTCACTTTCATATAGTTTTGAGAGGGTTTCTTTGCTGATATTGTCACAGCAATGAAATGATAAGGCAGAAAACATGACCTTCCTGTAACATCAGGGGCAAAAAAGAAAAATATATTTAAGATCTACCCCATTTCAGTGATTTAGATATTGTGAGTATTTTTGGATGGCCACTTCATATGAACCTCAAGGAATTGATCTTTTCACACGTCTGGCAGCCATAGAGAAAAATTAGCATTCAGTCAGTCATTTATATTAACTGAAATATATAGTGGTGAATAGTGGTCCTTCTAGTTCCCTTTTGGTCTCCACCAACCCCTGTAGAAACAACCGGTTAGCTGCAAAAAACTTCAGCTTTGCTCGGCATTTTGTGCGCCTTATGTTTGGTGTTATGTAAGGTACAGTGGATTTTACTTTTTTTTTAGAATATTTGGATAAAAGAAAATAATTTTCTATGGCAACTGTCAAGATCACTGAGCACTGAGACTGACCCAAAACTCACTTACCTGTACAGATTAGTTGAGAAGCAGTAGTGTTGGAGTTCGAAATGTCTCTGACCAAAATAACTAATAAATAATTCTGCAAGCAGCAGGTTGCTGCCATGTTGAGCGGTTGACTTGACAGCTTTATAGCTGCGTACAGGTCGTAAGTGCTGTACACTTTATTGTTTTAACAAAAGGGTGCACTGTATAACTTGTGCTTAGTATCTGTTGTTACCTTCTTCTTCCTCTTTGTACAAGCATCTTCTTTTATTTCTGAATCAAAGCTGGGACCGGAACTGTGGAGCATCGGCAAGGGTCTAAGCCAATTAAAGTCTTGTAGAGCATATGCAGGAATAATTCAGTGTCCAGTCATGTATCTAAGTGTGTTAGCCTAGAATTTCTGTTGCTAAAATGTATTTACATGTATCTCAAAGGTCCGGTCTTGGATGCATCTTCAATACTGATTATGACGCTGAAACCCCTGAACTGCTTAAATGAAACACGTGAAAGGTTGACTGCAGTTTGTTCTTTGGGTGCTCTTGTAATCAGATAAATTAACCAAGGCTATCAAAAGATTGCAATAACACTCAGTGCTGCCATAAACCTAAGAGCTGCAACTGTGGCAGGAGCTTTATGACAGACATCCGTACAGCATGCTGATTTATTCGCGTACCCCTGTCCTATCGATCTTTCGTACCGAGGCCTAACTCTGCCTCTCAGGAGAGACTTCTCAAGCCAGGTTCTCACCAGCAACCATCAAAATCAACTCCAAAGCACCAGGATATTAAATGTGGTTGTCGCTACTTTTATGACCCCTTGTGACAGTGAGTGGCTGTTTTTTTTTCTTAGTGTATGCATACATGTATTCCTTTGGTGTTTGTGTAACATTAGTACATCAGGAAAGAATGCTACTAATGAAATTAAATAGAAAGCATGTGTGGGTAGCAAAGTGACCCGTATCCCGTTTGTGCATGTAATCAATATTATAGCTTGGCCTCTCTCAGTTGTTACTTTAATCAAGAACAAGCTCTCCCTCTCTTAATCGCTTGGTCCCAAGATGAATGTTTCACAAATGCTGCAGAACATATGCTTTGATATATGCACTTGATTGGTGTATATAATATATGAGGGCCTCCTTTTTCACATGGTTCCAAGAAATTGTATAATTTGGATGGAAAATTGCATCAATTATTCTTATATACGGAGACCTTTTAAGAATCCCTCCTTTTTCTTAAAGACACCTTTTTGCTGCTTTAATCATAAATGAAAAGTATGACACATAAGGGCATCCAATCATATGGTACATATTGCCTCATCCTTTTAACAAATATGTTTCACAGCCCTATTAAAAGGGGTCTTCATCTGTCCTGTCAAAAGGCAGCCTAGCAGGGTTTTTTAGTTTAATTACACTATCCAATTAAAAAAAAAAAACTCAGCTGCATTCTGATCCGCCTCTCCTTGGGTTTGAGTGGATATGACATTTACAAGGCTCGCCTTTCAAGCAGACAATGACTTGATTGATGAGGTGCAGACGCTATGAAGGAGGCGATCGCCATGTGGAAGCAGTGCTTAGTGCACTTTGATTTATTTATCATCTGTTTCTGAAACAAGGCTGGCTGTTTCAGGTCCGCACTCTGCTAGGTAAGGCTATAAGTGGACTTTAGACATGATCTGTGCGCAGAGTGCAAAATGACACTTTAACACAAAAAGGTACTCCTGCGAGACTCTGAGTGGCAGTATCTTAAGAAACATCAGATCTACAAATTGTTGGCCTTATTGTGTGGTGGTGTTGAGTCCACTAAATATTGTTGTTATTGACATTGACATGCTGTGGTCAACCAGCAGGGGCCTCTTGTTAGCTGACTCTTGCTGTTTTGTGTGTTTAGAGAATGATTAATTCATTCAGTAGGGGTATGGCTGGATTCAGTCCACAGACAGATGCTGACAAGTAAAAAGTAAAGGCTTTGAGCAAGTGTTTGCATTAGCTTTATTTCTAAAAAAAAATAAGATATATTAACAGGTTGATATTGAAATGTTTTTATTATGTATTGAATTATTTAGAATCTTATGATTATACCCAAGAGGCCTGCATAATAGAGTAATACATTATCTCATCAGGGTTTAGTTAAACGAGATTCTTTTTGTAACAAAATCATTCTGAAATCTTTTGTCACAAACCTTACAAGCAAGAGATTTTAAGAACAGAGACAGTGTCCTCTATCATGTTTTAAAACCCACTTTTCTATAGGAGACGGTAACGTCTTGATTGAAAAGCGCAGCTGCATTGAAACTCAGTGAGGCGTGCTCGCTCTCTGCAGCAGCAGCACCAACCTCATCAGAATCCACTGATGAACTTAGCCTCTGACATCTCTCTTGTCTTCACACTCGTACTGCGATGGAGTCAGAATAATTTAAAGCAATATTTCACTTCTATGCATGTATACCCGGTATGGGTTAACGAACACTTAACCACTAATCAAAGCTCCTGACGTTTCCATAGTAATGTGTTTCACCTGCTTTTACTTTCAAAAATAATTACAAAATGTCACACTTCTTGTAACACTGCAAAATGTATGTGACCCAGACTGGGAAAACAAGTTTTTGTTTTAATAAGAAATGTAAGAAAAAAAAAAGAAAAAATGTTCATCAGACTGATTTCAAACTGTTTAGTTGGTGGGAAAAAAGAGCGCTGGAAGCATGGTGAGTTCTTTAAATCAGAAACTGTCTGAAACCTCATCATCATCTTCTTCTCAGTCATACTGAGCTGTGATGGGTGGCATTGTTACCTCAGCACGATTATGGTCAGCCCTTGGAGAGGCTGTAAGGGTGAGCCACCTTTGTTGTTTATGCGCTGCCTCCCTGGCAGCTTCCTCCATACGCAGACTGAAGGGGGGAGTCAGGAGACAGATGCTTAACGACTCCCTCAAGGCCACAGCTCCGGCCCTTATCTCATCCCCAGTTTGTGCAGGTTTCCATAGTAACTGACCTGAACACTTGAAAGGATGAGTAACACTACAGTGTATATCGGCCCACAAGCTACTAGAAGAAGTTATTGAAGACATACACTGTAATATTGAGTTAATACATTTATAATGTTAACGTGTTGGATGACTGTTTGTACAGGTTTAAATATGCATTATCCCCCTTTTGATCAATATAGCTAAGCAATAGAATTGCAAACCTCAATTAAATAGATACCATACTTTGGCTCTAAATCAGTCAATGAGGTTCACCCTTGCACTTTATTTCATGTGAAAACATCATTCTTGATTATCATGCATTATCATTCTACAAAATCTGCATGCTCATAATCACTGTGCTCTGCTTGGTGTTGAACTTTTAAAGAATACATTGAGTCCTCGCCTAATTCTGTCTGTTTTCTCAATAACATTACTACTATTACTGACATGAATAACATTCAAATCAGTTTTATTATATTTTACGTTGTTTTTATGATTACAATTTAGCTTAGTAAAGTGATAATCTGCAGGAAACTCCTTTGTTTGATAGGACATCTGATGGTTAAAATTCCAGTGTGTAACCTTTAGGGCAAATTATTAGCAGATATACAATATAAAAGTCAATACTTAGTTCTACTTCATCTAGAATCACATGAAAATAAGAAATATTGTGTCTTTATCACATTGAAACAAGTCTTGTATCTTTATAGATGAGCTGGACTGACACCTTTTCCAAAAGTGACAACAAGTTCATGACAGGTGGAGAACTTGATATTGCCTTTGCTAATATTCCACATTAATAGTTAAGTTGTTAGGAATCAACCAATGAATTCAGTGTTAATGTGCTAGTTCCATGGTTCATCTGGCAATATTTAGGCAACAATGTTCTCACAATGTTCTCAAATCCAAAGTACTTTGTTACCCAAAGTCATATTCACGTTTATCATTAAAGCTTAACATGGACAAAGTCGCACAATGAAATATTTCTGTACAGGTAAAAACAAAATTATTTCACATATCTGTCACTTACTGTATCGTGCTCCTCAAAATGTATTATTATGTGAGGAAAAATAACCTATCATCAGTTACTGAATATATAGAAAATACTATATTTGCCATTCGAGCTCATTCTTTCGGCATACAGTAATGTCGACAACAAAATCTGAGGGGTTTTTCAGCGGAGGTGTCCATTGTGTACTGCCATCACAGACTGGGCCTTGAAGAGTGAACTAAACTAACAAGGACTGCTTGCACTGTTGCTGGTTGCACCAGCATGTGCACCATGGTGATCAGACAGGTGTTTTGACATCTCCCTCTCTCCTCTCGGAGAAACATCTGGTACTGCTGCCAGGCTTAATTGTAACAATATTTTGCAGGCTGTCAGTAACCTGGACACTAACAAGCAAAACAACATTAGAATAATGATGCAAGTAAAGCCTTTTACCGTTGGCCTATGCAGAGTATTTCTGGGAGCCATAAAATGTATTTCTCTATTTCTTGTTCCCAAACATGTTTGAATAATCTGTGTGGTATCAGCTTATTGCAGGTATCACTCAATAGCGTGTATCTTGATATTTTCCATGCTGTGTTTTTCCAAAAAAAGTTAAAACAGCAGTTGACTGTTTCAACAAAGTCCAGCAGTAAGTTATCCAATGAGTCTGACACAACTCCTGAAGGACTCGACTAAACAGCAACAGGAAACAATGCAGGGCCATGAACACTCTCCAGTGGACAAAATAATGACAAAACAAACAAAGGTCTAATGGGAATGTGTTGCTGTGTGAAATTCATCATATATAATGTTCACTCAAACTACTGTTCAATTTCTGAAGTTTCAGCAGTTTTGAGTAGCTCTTCTGTGGCCCCAGTTGGAGGAGCTGTTTGCTCAGCTCCCCCATCACAATTCCTCGATAAATTTCTACATTGAGGGCATTATAACTCACAAGAACTTCACACAGCCTTATTTAAAAAAGGAGAAAAAATTTATCTTTTGTGAAAAAGCAACGAGTTATATAATATCAGCTGATCTTATATTAATTTGCTAACTTATCAATAAGTAAGTCACCTACCTAGCTGGCAGCCACTTGTCAGATTGATGTTGGAATATATCAACAGCTCAATATTGGATTTCTCCAAAAGGACATGCAGTAAATAAACAGTAACAGTAGTATAATTTTGTGATCAGGCTAAAATGCATATGATATATTTTTTAGATTATTTAAGTATACAATGGAATTCAGTGTATAATGATGGGCATTTCCACATCTGAATGTGGAAATATTACATATTAACCTTTTCATTTGAACCCAGACCATGATCATTTACTTAACCAGATAGTCATATTTTTGTTGTGAGCATTATTTTGACGACTGACTAAACTGACCTCTTTAGCAAAAAGAAAAATTCTTTATTTTATAAATGTTTTAACACATTAAGTCATTTAATTTAAATGTTTAACTATGAATGATGGCCCATTCAAATCAAACAAGTTTGATTCTGTCAATTGTCAAGATATCATGCTGTGTAGGCATCACTACATCCTAGAAGATATGACCTGTCAGTCAACAGGTGTTTATGGGAGCCTGTACACAAAGCTCAGCTTATGATTCACGCTGTACTCTGTATGACTTTCGATTATGCCATAATACAATTAATGCTGAGTGAGAGTGTGTGAGTGTGTGTGTGTGTCCCATGACAAATAGAGACAGTTTTATAAATGTAGACAAAGGGTGTTAAGTAGAACTGTGGCAGAGAAATTAAATGAGTACAATAAAAATGGTATGAGACATTTTACAAGTGACAAAAGATGCTCACTTTTACAGCGTGCAGAGGACAAATTCCTGTGGCGGTTGTGAGGAACAATTACTTAAATAATTGGGCTTTCAAAGAAAAGATTGATTGTCTAAAAGCTGTTTTCTGCGGAGAATCCATTAAGGGAAACCATTTTTTCTGGCTCCTTGACGTAGTGTTTTTTTATTCATTTCTTCTTGCAAAGATGCACGATTCTATAGTTTTTTGCTGCTCTGTCATTGGTGTCTATGATGAACTATCATACATAGAGAAAAGTCATCAGTTGAACATTAGATTCAGCATCTGATTTCCTTTGGCTACTAATATATACATATACATATATATATATATATATATGTATATATATGATTTTTTGATATTCTTTTAGTTTTGGAACATAAACTATTGCAGCAGTGGTTCTGGATGCATCGTATGAACTATAATGTGAAGATTACCGAAGAAAATCATGTATAGTAAGTGTGAGCGGGTTTTTTTTCTTTCTTTTTTTTTTTTTGTTTGTGTAGCTGCTACAGTATGGCATCGTTTTTCTATCCACAAAGCTTAATTAGCACCTATTCAGTAGATGCGCTCCGCTCTGCAAGGAGAGGCGAGAGCTGGTAGGCAGCCTGAAGGTTATCTCCCAGACAAGCTGCTCAGAGACACCGCAGCCTCATTCGCAGTCGACCACGAGGCGCGTCAAGCAGGTCGTGCCCCGTCATCTTAAACCAGATTTTATTCTGGCTCATTTTGAGGAATATATTTCCCCATCTAGATCCCATTTTTAGGCTATAGGCAATAGGCCTTACCCTTGACTTTAATGTAGTACTATAAGTACCCAGATGATTGATTCAGCATCTCCAGTAGTGTGATGAGGTGTTTGGGGGTTGGAGGGGGGGTTGTTAAAAACGTATAACGCTGGCGGGATGATAAGGCGTCTCCCTGAATGCTGTTAATGCGAGGGGGGCCCCGTGGCCATCTTGAGTCCCCCTTCTGTTGTGCTGATGGGACAGAGCCGCTGCCATCTGGTTCCCATCCTCCTTGTTCCCCCACCCATGGACGCGACCGCTCACCGATGCCCTTTCATCCAGCATGCTTGCATTGTCTTCCATCTCACCTCATGGAGGTCATGCAGTGTACAAGTACAATAGAATAAGCAGAGGGAGCTAATCCAGACTCCCATCATTTGAAAAAACGAAAATGATGCTGTCCAGCACAAATAAGCCAGAATTTAAGAGCAGGTTAAAAAACAAGCTCATGATATTTTGAGTTGTGCTGCTAATATTTGTTATGCTAAATCCTGTTGCTACATGCATCAAAAAATGATTCCACAAAGATTCCATCTTTGGGCTCACCAAATAAATAATGGAGTATTATGTAAATGTGAAGAGAGAAGTGTATTGCTGAAAAAAAAAATCACTTTATTTATGTGTCCTACATCTCAACTTCTATTTCAATCACCCCCTCCCTGCACCCCACACCCACCCTCCTCCCTGTGAGAAGGGACCGGCAGCTTTGCTCCAGGGCAGTCTGGTCTTCCTGTGACTGACACCCTCCACTGCTGCCCCCCCACCTGGGTGCTTCACATACAACCTGGGGGGCCCATGTAGAATTAGCTTTAAAAGTAGGGCACGGATAATTGTCTGGACAAGAAAGTGTATCAGTGCTCTGTCTTGTTCAAGTTCCTGCCACTCAGCCTCATAAAGCTAATCCTGAGGAACTACCTCATGCTGTAGGGGCAGAGTCGCTCTGCTTTCTGACTTATTTCTCTGCGCTGGGACATACATGTTAATGCACTCCTCAGCCCAAGGCAGCAGAATATAATTAATATGTATGAAAGGTGAAAAAAGAAAGAAAAGAGGTGTTTTTGATTAATTGTTCCTCTGTGTTGGCTTTACCGTATTAATAACCAGGAGGATTAAGAAGGTCAGGACTGACCTGGTAAACATTAAAATTTCATGGAAGCACTACACAAAGCTGACAGTAAAAAGACAGTAAGCGTACACACGCAGGCTCTCACGCTGGCATGAATATAAATTACTCACATGGCGTAACACCAACCAAATCTGAAAAGTGTGCTGGTATGTCATTAATAATAAACAGGCAGGCTCCCATTTATTAGAATAGTGAAAAGTCATGTTTTCTCCAATGTGGCCTATTTTAAATGTGCGTCTGTGGGAATAGAGGAAGTACTCTGTGCTGGTGTCAGAGCAGGCTTTCCAGGTCCCCGCTGGGAGGAGGTATGGCTCGCAAGCAGCTGAACACACTCCTCATTCTGGTGGGACAAATAGCAGAGGGAATATTTTGCAGAAGCTTTTCACCAGCTAGTTTTCCCTTACACTGTGTCTCCATTCTGCTTATCATGTAAAGATCTAGGATTTTATTAGCCATGAAAATGTTCCGTATATTTTTATGTCTTAAGCAATAAAATGTAATGAAAAGGGAACACCCCACAGTGCATAAAAATTGTGCAGATTTAGGCATGGCACTAGAGGATCCAGCTGATAGAAGGCCACGGGGTCCATTTTTATCTTTTGATTCCTGCATTAACCTTGCATTAAAAATTATCTGTGTTATCATCAGCCTGGATTTAGGCTAATAAATTCCAGTTTTATGAGCCATCTTGGAGGAGAATTATCATGATGTTATGGTTTAAGTAACATATGTTCCAATTTACTGACATCTACTGGATTTGACGTGGCATCAGCCATCCATTCACATAATCATCATCTTTTCATGGCATGAAATACCCTGCAATAAGTTCCCTTTGGTTTTTGGTGATCAAGCAGCACATGGAGCCAGAAATGAACAGGCTGGTGCAGAACAGGCAGTGGTCTAGCAATGAATGGGCTTTTATTCTTATGATTATACAACATAATGTCGCAGAATCTCCTTAAAAAAATACGAGAGACAACCACTGTACTGAATAATACCCCCAATTCCCTTTGTGAGAATCTAATTCATCTGCTATGCTGAATCCTTATTTTTAAACATTGTACTGAGTAGAGCCCTCTTAGCAAAAATCACATGCATTTGAAGTGATTTGTGTTGGAATATTGCGCAGAAGCTCCTCTCTACCATATTAGTGCTCTTTATATGCTCTGCTGATGTACTGGAGAGAATGTAGCAAAGGAGTATTCTGAAATTTACATTGTGAGAATGGTAATTGATGGCTGATATATTACTAGAGTCAAATGTTTTTTTTAAAGTCATGGAAGATGTTTGTAGCCTCTGAGGTGTTTATTGTTGGATTTTCCCAGTGCAGCCTGACAAATGCAGATGTAAATCAATTTTTTAAAGGTTAATGGCTAAGAGAATTCTGAGTCATAAAGAAAGAGTTGTCTTCACGAGTTTCTATTTTTTCCTGCCAGAAAGCTGATAAACTTTTTTATGCGCGCCTACTTTATTGTTACTCTTATGACTAAAGAGGGCAGTTCGGGCAATTCAATTTGTATGTGTTGTCTCTTACAGAAGAAACTGCAAAGACATTTTCGAGATAAAGATGATTTTAGTTTTTTCTGATGAGTTTGAGTTAAAAAAATTTAGCCTTTTGTTTTTCTTCCTTTGTTGGCTGGATTGACAACAGTAATCACTTGTAGTACTGTAGAAAGATGAGTCATACAAATATAACAAAATAAAACAGGAGTGACATCACCAGCAGCCCGACACCTGTACATGGTGCAAGCAGTAGCCTTTCAGGAGGTCAGCTGGAGTCAGATGGTGGGAGCAAGACTCTAGGGCAAAAAAATAGAGCTTTTCTGGACAGCTGCTGCAATAACATGAATGGATGTGTTCCCTCTGCAATTAAACCCTGCCTGATTACGTCTCTCTGGCTATCGATTGGAAACTTTCACTTAATAACCACTAACATGGTCTCTTATCTTAACCCCAAGGTCTAGTCTTCGAGGGCTGATTGTGGAGAGATTTATGTCCATTTTGCTTAGTGACTCCTTCGGGACATTGTGTCATTTCTGTATTCCAAAGTGTGCAAAAGTCTGTTGACACTGTATAAAACTACATTATGAAACACTGGCCCTTCTCAGAGCAGGTTAAGCGGGTTCAGTTTTGGATTTGTGTAATGGGAAAAATCACAGTATCACATTACAGTATGATCATTTTTATATGCAGATTAGAAGAAAAGTGGCAAATACGGAATTAATGGATACATACATTTTTAAGTTTATGATTTATCTGATGTAGTAAAACACCTTACAAGCATTGTTGAGGTTTTGTGCAACTTGGAACTTATTTGGTATTAACATATAACAAATATAATATTTACTAAGACTGGTTTGGCCAAGGTTAAGAGCAAATATCTCTAGAGACAAATCCAGTGGACAAGGACACAAATGCAATAAAACAACACAGTAAATCAGTGAGCCAGCAGTCATTTACAGTAGATACTTCTCACTTTCCTCTTAATTATTCAATTTTGAAAGGCTTATGAAATTACCTATAGCAACTACGAATGAGTAAAAAGAAAAAAAAACGGGACAAAATCTAAGCGATTTAACATGATATAAGTGATATTGCTCACCACAGAGTGAAACTGTGATACTGAAATTTTAGTAAACATAAGACAATGTTCTTGCAAGTCTCAATCTCGGTATATTTGTCATATAGATTTACCAATATTTACTATTATGTTTAGTATGCAGAGTATGACTGAAATTAGTTGACCAAACATTCTTTGACGAGGTGATCATGAGGCAACAGAAACAAAATTTTGGCTTATGAGAGGAAAAAGTCACAGTGCATATAAATGTTTCCTGGGATCCTTCCAAACCGCTGTTTGCTCCGAATGCAACAATGGCTCATATAAGAAATTCACCCTTCACAGCTCACGCCTCTGAATCATACACCTGTTTGGTTTCAGCGTGCCAGTCTTCCTCACTCGCTCTCTGCTCAGCCATGTGAACACAGCGCAGGTTGTCCACAGTACTGCCCTCAGGCCCCGCAATGTGTTCATAGCCTGGCTGGCTGGCTGGCTGGCTGGCTGTGTAAATGCATGCATGGAGGGAAGGTGGGGGAATTAAATAAATAATAGCATGGCCTTTCTCTGGGTGAGTAAGCAAAGACAGGGGCAGAGTTTTGAGAAGGCAGACACAGTGCCCTTTTATTTTCTGTAGCTTTAAGCCCATGCTTTTTATGGTAACTACAAAGCTTAAGATGATATAGTATTTTTTCCCAAAGCTGAAAATGCTAAAAGACAACCAAGGAGAAGTTCCATCTCTGCTTTGAATGCTTATGGCAGCATTTCAGCAATGCAAATCTGCTGTAGTCATTTACGTTGAATCTAGAAGGGTATTATCTTTTGAACTGCATGTATAGTTGGTTGGTTTTCTGCTCTCTCTGTCTGGTGTCTGATCTTTGCCTAACTGCTGCATTCATCAAAGGCCTAGTCAGACACACAAAGACAATAGGTAATGAGTAGGAGCTCCCAGTTGAGCTGATCGGGGCTTTGGTGCTCCAGACAATGCAGCAACATCTGTGCTGCTGAGTGCTGGTGTGTGCTGACAGAGGCATCCCCAGAGAGGTTGAGAGGAGGGGGGGGGTGTGGATGGTGGGATGGTGTCTTCACATGTCCTGGACATAGAACCCTCCCTCTTAAAGTCGAGCCTTCTCATCACCCATCTGCACAAGGTCTTGACACAAGGAGGGGATGAGTGCAGTGAAACCATGATGCATTTCTCATCCAGGTACGCCACTTGCACAAAACCTAAAGCCCCACCTAAAAAGCATTTGAAATGTCAAGAGTTTAAAGATACCTCCGGAAGAGGGAGAGACATTATTTTTCCAACGTGAGGAGGGAGGCAGCAAGGAAACAGGTGTGGACCTCCCTGCGGATAGATCTCCTCTAGGGGAGGGTTAGCAGTGACTGGGGCTGGATGGATGCCTCCCCACAGGGAGAGAGGAACACATAATTCAGGGAGGATGCTGGTCTCTCCCATACATAGAATTAGTCGCTGAGCAGCGACGGGCCAAGCATGAACAATAACACTCCTATTCAAGCTAAAGCAGTACAAAACAACATTTACAGGGAGTATCTTATTGTAAACATGCAGGTTGAGATAAAGAAGGTCTGAAAACAGGCAGGTTTGCACACTCACTACCACCAAGGCAGTGACCCGTCAGGAGGACGAGGTGTGCCTGGTAATTAAAATGCAATCTCTGCTGCTGTGCCCCCTGGAGTGACTGTGGCAGCGGACTCACCCAGGAGCCTGGGGGCGAGAGGTGCCACCTGCACTGCCACGCCACCTGCGCCACCACTGCCTCCCTTCATTAAGCCTGGTATTTACACTAACGTCTGCCACCCCTCCCTCCCCGAAAGCCCTGGTCTTCATGGGCCCTGGTAAGGCAGCGCTTTATTAGAATTAATGTGGCACTTCAGAGGAGAGTGTCAGTGTGGCGAGTACCGGGGTGCCAGGAGAAAGAGTCCCCAGCTCTCCTCTGTCACATTGAATAAAGGCACCACAGCCAGCCTAGAGCTGAGATGAGCGTGGACAGCACATGACAGAACTGTTTTCCAGGGTAGAGGGAAAGTAAAGTATTCTTTATTCAATCTGTTTTCATGTTTACAGGATGAGCTATTATATTGTACATGTAGAAGATCAAAGCCTTGAAGAGAACATAACAGTTTGAGACAGAACGCTGTGTCAAGCATTTAACAAAAAAATGGACATTCGACAGAGCTCACCCAAAAACACGAGACAGTTGAAGAAAACGAATATCAGGTTTAGTGGGGCCCTGCGCGATCTGTGTTTTGAATGATGTAATTGTCAACTTGATTAGGTCAAGATTTAACACATCTCATAGTTGACACCCAGCTTTCTCACTTTACATGTTGGTTTTTCACCCCTGCCACATTCTTTTGAGGACAGCTAAGACACAGCTTCCTGGGACTGATGATGGAAGTATCACAAGTATCACATTATAAACCCTAACACCTTCATGTGACCAGTTATTTCCAACCAAAATTAACATGAAACATGACCAAAAACATTTGCACTTTAGTCATAGAGCTGTGTATTTCGCTTGATAGTTTGGCACGTTGTTCCATGTCAGGAAATAAAACAAAACTGTTGCATTTAAATACATTTAGCTTATAATATGGGCATGTGATGTTGTTAAACATTGTTAGCACTATGTTTGGTCATTTCTACTGGGAAAAATGGAAAAGGAGTGGTGGCAACACTGATGCTACTTGTAGTCAGGCAGCAGGGGAGGGCATTAAAACCTAGTTTGCATCACTCAGCGCCTCCAATTAAACACGAATAACCAGATACAAGTTCCTGTCTTCAAATATGTTTTATGAGCTGCCGTGTAGCGGGGGAATTCAGCAGAATATACTGTACATCTCCTCGCAGTTTGGCTATCTCTGCTGCACGCCTCAGTTCATTAGTGTTAAAAATGGTAAGCGTTTTACAGCCACATGTACTTTTTAAGTCTTATTAGCTTCAGACGATGTTCTTTAAGGGGCATGTGAGGCATCCAATTAATGCTGTTAAAAAACTAAAATAGAAGTTTCTCCAATATATTTTTTTTCTCAAGTTAGATGCAACTTTTTCTAAGCCATGGGGCTAACTGCTAGTACCCTTCTTATCAAAGGCAGACATCAAAGGACTTCGGCAGTTTACACTTACACAGCTATATCTTAATCCTTAAGACAAAATCTTCCAAGCTGGACCCGAAAGAGAAATTAACAGTTGACTCATGATGTGTAGCTGACTTGCTACAGTTTGGAGAAAAAATAGTAATATATTCCCAAATATATCCAGTCCTTCTTTGACCAATAGATATCTCCTCCTAATTTCTGCATCGACTTTTTCATCCAACTCATCGTGAGTAGTGGTAGCAAAGCCCTTTCTGCATTTTCCTGCACAGGAAGGTGCATAGAAGGCAGGCCATGCTGCACTCCGAATCCCCTTACAGTGCTGTCACTATTCATTCACAGCCTGCCCTTCCTCCTCGCGCCACAACCTCAACAGGGGCATCGCTCATGATAGAAAACAATGAGCATGATTTGTGAACTCTCGCCGTCTTTGTAATTTCATCAGTGTAATGGGATTATATTTCAAATCACCACTCCTTTGTTCATTACACATTTAAACTCCTCTGACAGACAAAAACTTAAATAAAATGTGCATGTCAACCCTGGTTGACTTTGCCTGCGCCCGCACTTGATTAGACAAACAGTGCACTGAGGCTGTAGAACGGGGGGAAATAATGTGCTCATTTATTCATTTTTCAGACAAGTCACAATAGATTTTTAACGACCAGCGTCTGACCTCCCTTAGGTACTTCTTGCTTAGGGGGGTTAATAAAGCCTAACGCTGTGGTGCTCAAGCACCACGGCAAGGAGCACACTGAGAAGATGCCTGTGATGAAATAAAGACAGGACCAAATCAACAGCCTCTGAATTCCCTGCTCCGGCTCCGGAGAGGGGAATAGAAAGAGTGTGGGGGTGGTGATGGGATGTGGCTGCAGAAAGAGACTGGTATTCCACTTAGATTCCAATTCCACAGGTCTCTGAGGGACAATTAAACCAAGTGAGGAAGAAGTACTCTCTTTTCTCAATGCACTGGGGCGTGCATATTAGACGCAGCAACCATGGTGATACACTCGCACACAGAAGGGTCTGCCAAGATTTAAACTGGGAAGCTTGCAAAAGCTACACTGAAAAAACTTCATGTTAACATTTTAGAGCACAGAGATCTGAATCGTCCTGCAGTCTTATGTCAAACTTTGTGGAGTTAAAGGATCTTCTCCGTGTCCCTGGAACATTAAAAAGAATATATGTTTGTGGATGAAGAAAGTCAGTTATTTCTAGAGTTTTAAATTGCACATATTCAACGTACTGAAGGCAGCTTGTGTTTAGATGTGGCGTATGTGGTGAAAATGTCAAAAGTTTGCGCTCAGCAGCACAAGAAAGAGGGAGCCTGTGCAGATGTGCTGCCACTAGACATCCATCTTGTTTTCCCTCCTAGCTCAGTGCTCTATTTGTCTGAATCTATGTCATTTTAGCTCACTCAGGTCAATGGCAATTCAACCTCCTCTTTCGTCTGAGGCACTTCAGAATCATAATGTGATGCATGTGGGATAGGAACCTGCTAAACACAGTCCCTGTCACTGTTCAGACATTGCTGGATATAAATGATACACGGCCTGCGCTTGCTTTCCCCATTCTGAGCCATGCTACATCCTGTTTGCACCTGTCTACGATCACAGCTTTCTGCAAAGCTTCCTTTCAGGTAGTGTCCTTGATGTGTCACAGCATTGGGCTACAATCACTGTCCTAGAAATTTCAGAAAGATAAGCTTTTAGTTTTTTTCCAAAAGAAATAATAACAAAAACATTTGTTCAGAAGAGTCAACAATTCATACTTTTTCTTGGCTCAGCCTAATTTTTCTCCCTTTAGTTGTTGCAGCTCTCTGCTGAGCACCTCTTGGGAATGCAGAAAATTACATCCTACCTGATAATTAGCAAAGTTCAGAGCAAACTAAAATCTGCCCCACTCTCTTAGCTCCCCACCACTGGCAGCTTTCTCTTAGCAACTAATTAAGTCCGCCTCTGAGGTTTTCAGAAAAGAAACGGTGCTGGATGCTGCAACAGCAGAATTAAAAAACAAAAGGAGGAAGGATGGAAATGAAGAGTGAGAGTTCATTCTTTATTATGCTTTTCTGTTTCATCTTTTCATACTGTAGAATAAAATATGACAATCGTATTCCTGGAGGGAGTATTATTATTTCACACATGGATGCCTTCTTCAAATAGAAATAACAGTGTTGGCCGCCATTATGCATGGTAGCAAAAAGCGAAGCACCCTCTGTCCATAATGTTGTTTAATTATTATATTGTCATCTTCCATATCCGGCAATGTTGCACACAGAATAAAAGAAAAAAGAAAAATAAAGAACAGAAGGGCACACTGGGTATTAAATGCAAATCACTAATCTCAGCACAGTTGAATGAAATCACACTACACAGACACCATTATTAGTGATGCTATCGTCACTGCTGCAAATCATATTTGAGACTTATGAGACATATGTGGCCCTAGAATGAGGTTCCACACGTGCTTTTATCATATTATTAGCTACATGTAAGACTTTTTTTTGTTACTCAGTTGACCTAATGGTGTCAGGTCGTGAGACACGATATTGCGCTGCATGCATTGAGAACAAATAAGAAATTAGAAATAGCATCTGTGACCCAAGAGCAACTAAATAAAAGCCAACTGTAATCTGTCATAAACCTCCAGCTAAACACAGTACATGTTGCTCATTAAAGATACTTGAGCAACTGGGCCACTTATGACTTGCAGTGTAAACGGAGTCAGCTTTTAACAGGCAACCAAACAGCCTCCTTGATAAGGCTCTGGGCTGCACTGAGTCTGTTTGTGATGTGCAATCCATGAGAGACAGAGGAAGCAGGCAAGCAGGCAGTCATTATTTTCTCCACAATTACCTGAAGTCCTTGATAACGAGCAAAAAAAAAAGAAAGAAAAAAGAAGCCATATAATTAGAAAAACACCAGCAACACCATTATTGTCAGGAGAACACAGCAGTATAATGAAGCAATTATAAATGAGCAGCTCTGTGCTTGTCATTAATTTCTGCTTTTAAGGATGTGGAGATGTAGTGCAGCTAAACGTCAGTAGCAGAATGAGCGGAGAGGATGTTTAGGTGGGTTAGGCTACAAGGAAGCACTCTGGGGTGTTTTCTCTGCGTGTGTGTCTGCAGCACAGACTGATCAGGCTTGTAGATCCAACGGTGATGAGTCCACCAAGTCTCCACATAGGCAAAACGTCCTCGAGAGGACACTTTAAACATGTTATTATACCATCCTTCATGGAGACAGAACTAAAGCTTTCAGTTGGAAATCTATGTTTCTATGCTCAGATGAGGACATGCCGGTTCCACCGTGGCCACAAGCTGCTGAATATCAGCATTCTGTGTTCATGTTGTTTATTTCGTATCAAATGGAAGATGTCCAGTTGCTAAATGAAAGGTAATGAGGAAAAGTACATGCTGGGCCAGGAACTTGCCCTTTTCACACATCATCACAAAGATTGATCTTTCCTTGCCTTTCTCCCACTTGATTCTGCTCTCACTTGAGGGATACTACATTTGAAATTCATGCATATCTTCCTTTGAAATGTATACCGTGCTCATGATGCAGCCATGCAATTAGGTAACGTGTTGCATTTCATTAAAATAATTCCCTCCCAACCACTGAGTGGATTAGAAACGTGTCTCTTTATTAATGAGCCTTTCACCACTTTGATTCCCTCACATAGTGAGATGAGTGGAGACAAGCTGAAACCCCAGCTTCCTCCTGGTTTGTCAGGACTACATTCAGATGAGCTCTCTGCTGCCTTTGAGGCGTCAGAAAGTAAAAAGGTGAACAACAGACACAGACAGTGAGTGAGTGAGGTCATTCCACTCAGTACACATGGAGAATAAAGCTCCAAAGAATTATCCTCAGTTAGAAATGCCTTCTTATTAACACATACTACAGCACACTTCATCATATTGTCTTGAGAAGGCAATTGTATGGAAGGGGCAATTAGGACAGAGAAGCTGTGAGGTTGCCATTATTTTAGAATTTAATGACCACGCAATACGGCGCTAGATGTAGAAATGAGGGATACAATACTACAATTATGCATAATCTGGCAGATCTTACCGCACCCCCCACACTCTTCTTCTTTGTGCCTTGAATAAATTTACATGGAAATGCATCTCTGCCTAATTTATTCAGAAAAATTAGAATATACATTACAAATATTTCCATGGACGACATCAGCAACATGCAGTTAGGAATTTAATGACTTATTTCTTCATATTCATGCTTATGGACTGGGTCAGGGAGAGCCCCTTTTTAGGAAACAGGTAAATAATTGAACACAGACCTATAGATGTATATTGATATTTATATCCCTCTTTATATTTCCCAGCTGCTGTGCCATTCATTTAGGAAAAGAAAGGTTTCAGGCCCATAAGAACAGAGACACTGAGAAAGAAATGTGTGCTTATATGCTGTAAAACCAGGTGTATGTGCCACTTGTAATGGCAAGATGCATGACACTGGACACAACCCAAAAGCAGGGATTATTGACATAGATGCTCCACCATTAATAAACCGCTGTATCCTTTGTGTTCGGGGTCGCCATTGCTGCAGTTAACTATAACTTGTCAAGGCTGCTCCAGCCGCACAATGCATACCTCATGCATCTCCTGTCAGCAGGCATAATTCCTGGATGCCGGCACGCCGCTGATTTCTGCATAAGTGATGCGAGCCTTCTAGTAGAGTTAGGAGCACAGGTCTGTTGCCATTGAGAGATGTTCATCACTCTTGATCTTGCTCTGTCAAGACCTGGTGTTTTAGTGCCTCTCACGATTAGGCAGAATTGACAGGCCAAGAAGGCAGTGAATAGCAAAAATGTGAGGAACTAAGGGGGTGTGGCGTAGGCTGTAGGGTGAAGTGGAGTGTAGCCGCCATTTAATCTGCAATTTATCAGTTTAGGCTGCACCATGTAACATCAGGAAGATTACATTCCAGAGAGAAGGAGCTCTATCTCTCCATCCCCTCCACCTCCCCTATCTCCTCTCACATGCTTCCTAATGTTGTCTGACGGCAGAATGCAGAGGACAAAGAGGGAGGACTGTCTTTATCGTCACCATTATTGTTTCTGAAGCCCTTAATTAATATATAGCATTGTGAACTCCTCTGTGAGTAAGCAATGAGGTGCCAGTGACAGCATGTAAGAGGTTTGCTGCAGTGAGACAGGGTGCATCTTTTATGGAAGCTATTTATCATAAAGAAAAAGTTGGGTCATTTTTAAAGTGCACAAGCACACACACTGTATGTAGATTCAGACATACACTCTGCCAGTGAAGTGCATGACCTCTGACAACACTGATCACGTTGGGCCGATAAATGCTTAATTGCCATTTTTCCATTGGAGTGCTTTATTGATGTCATTTCAGAAGTGATTAATATGAACTGTTAACTAGCTGTTGCATTTAGCACTAAATAAACCTCAGCTGGCATATTGAATTTTATTGATTTCTTTGATTTTTCTAACAATGCACATCAACAAAAGTAAGGACAGTATGCAATATATTTTTGCAATCACTGCTCTATAGAAAAAATCTCTAATTTTCCCTTAGACAATGTGAGTCCACATTTCTTTACATTTACACAAATATCCCAATCAAAGGGATTCTCCCCTGCACACTCTCTGTGGTGTCTAAAAGGGCCATTTCCAGGATCACTTCCTCTTTTAATACACACTGGTAGAGGACACCAGCAGCAGGAGCAGCACTCAGGTTTTTATCTCTCGGTCTGGAAGGGCAGAAACAGAAATGTGGAGACATGGCTTACAGGAAGGAAACCCATGGCAGCCTGATATTAAAATGGTTCAGGAGTCAAGTAGAACAAGTCAAGCAGCTTGAGGGCAAACAAAAGAGAGCGAAGAAGGAAAAAAAGAACAGGTCATTCTTAAAAGCTAATGGACTGTCAGCGGTCATATTGTTATATATCAAATATTGTAAAACATATTTGCTTCATGGTTGGACTATACTATTAGTCTGTGACTGTTCATTATTTAAATGAAACCATTGACTTGAAACAACAAAAATGTCTTTGCAGAACCAGAATTTGTCCTGTTTTCAAATTTTAATGCTACAACAAATTAATCATGTTTGAATATTGTTGTTGTCCTGTTTATTTCATTCTATTTCCTGCAATTTTACTTTACACACACATATATATATATATATTAACATGTGTGTGTGTAAAGATACATGCTTAAAAGCTTCAGTACTTGACGACTGGACATTACAGTGATATTCACCAGATGGATTTTAGCATAAATATCAGGTCACGTAGGGCTTGGACATACAAAAAGAAAAGTAAAAATAAGTAAGTAAAAATTTACATTTACATCTCTATTAAGATTTGTATTTGTATTCTTATATTCCAACAGCATATGAAAGGATACAAACACGTTGGTGCTATGTATTGCCTCATGATCACTCTTTGTTAAGCATGCCTGTATCCCACGGGTGATTTTCTAGACGTACCCGGGAGGAAGTATGACCGGCCACACTTATCTGCACAGCCTCTCTCCAGCGACAGAGAGCTTGATCCATCCTGAAAGGGGGATTGAACTCTCACAAGATGAAGACATGACATCTTCAGCTTACTTGATGTCAGTGATAGGACAGCTCACTTGTAGATCGGGCATATTGCCAGCCACTTCTCTCTGGGTCCTGAATGCTGTCTCTGAATAGAGGCCAACGACACAGATGACATCCGGGGAAACCCATCACCTGTTGCTTAAGGACAGAATAATCAAAGTGGGTCATGGCAGGATGCTGGCCTCTCTGTATGTGCACAGCTATCTAATGCATGTGCATGCATGCTTGTGTCTATGTGTGCATGTTTGCCGAAACTTGTCAGGGTAACAGCCAGAGCTGCGCCCTGAAATCCACCCCAGTGACAGAGATCATCAGCATCAGCAGCAGATCTTCAGCCTAGATCATGCTCACAGAGAGGGTCATGCCAGGAAGGCACACCACTGCTCTGTCCAGTTGTTCAGAAGAAAAAATGCTGCCCGCCAACTACTTTCTGCGCATTGATTTTAAAAATGTTCAAATCAGCATAAGTATAAGGAGTACGGGCATTTCTCCAGGCGAGAACAAGAAAGAGAATTTTAATATACACAAATAACGGCTTTATTGATCTACATGCGTCTAGATAAAAAGCATGTTTTATGGCCCTTAAGAGATTTTTCTTTCGGATCAACACTTGACACTTCCCTAACAATATTGCTTAATTGCAGCCTCTGTGAAACATGCATGCTCAATCAGAGAGGGAGTTTACTGTCGCATTTATGGAAATGAACGAAAGAGGCCCATGTTAGTTGTAGGTTACACCTGCACTTGTCAAGGTACTCAACTATGCTGGGTAATTGGCTGTTGATTGCTGCCATTAACATGTGATGGCTAAGTGCATCTAATTCCTGTTCCATTTCCACGGTTCAGTTTGATGTCACCACCCACTCTTTCTCAGAGGTGATTAGCCAGCCTGTGAAAATTGTGCTTTTTTCTAATGATATAAGCAAAATATAAGGAAGGAGCACTAGCCACAGAAGTACCAGCGTAATGGACTCTTTAACCTAATTGATATCCTGTGGGGTGAACTCTAAAGGAAAATACACGTAAATCACTCCAAATTTAAAAAAAAAAAGCAAAGCACATTTGTGGTATGGACTGATGGACATCTACTGTTACATTATTTGTGTTTGCTTATGCCTTGTTTTCATGGCTAATCGTATTGACTCTCATAATGAAGCAGAGCAAGTGTGTTACTCGTCACAAGACGGCACAAATCTCCGTTTCAACCCTTTGTCTCCATAGTTTAAACTGAAATAGTTAAAGAGAGTGGTGCTCACTTTTGCTATTTGCATCTTTCACCACCACCACCACCTCTGGGCACTTGGTATCCCTTTGAGTTTTAATCTTCTCGTCTGCCTGCCTGCATCCTTGCGGCTGTTTCATTTAGGTTTTAATATGTGTATTTGACATTTTGTTCATTTAGGCGCACCCCCCTCCCTCTCCTCCGTCCCCCCACATTTAATTTAATTGACGTGCTGCTGCCTTGTGTTGTTTTGGTCCTCAGTGAAGATTTCCCGCCACTGCCAGCAGGTTCGTCCAGCAAGACATGCACAGCGCGGCACTGTGTCCACGCATTTGTGTGCACGTGAGCGGTAAATTGAGGGCGCGCGCTTTTGTGATACTTAACATTAAGTGGAAAATGCCGGGCGGAACTCTTCTCAACAACAAGCATCCTTATCATTAAAATAGTAAATATTAGGTATTATTTGCTATTTGCACATTTGTTTGTGTGAGAGTTTATTAATAATAATAATAATAATACTTTTAGGTTTAAAAAGGACTATGATAAAGAAAACAGATCCAGCTTTAGACAGCAGGTCCAACTGGTTTTAAAATGTCAAGCCGTCGGTCTCCGTGGTGTTCTTTGTCTGATCAGACCTGCAGACCGTCGTCAGGAATGGTGCGTCTGCCATCTGCAGGACATCCAGGGTAAAACAGTTTTTACTGTGGACTCAGCGCTGATGTTGTTTGTTGGGCTGTAGCTGCTCACTAACAGTCTTGAGCCGTTTATATGAATATTAGCAAACCTGAATACCTGCTTTAAGAGATAGTCCAATAACGTTGTGGGATAAAGCTAAAACTAATAGGAATGGATATAGGACTATTAGGAATCTAGTTTTATTAGTGCACAAAAGTCTGTCCAAGAAACTAGAAATGAATTTTCAGCTTTTCTTTTTTTTTCCCCTTTCAGAGCAATGAGAGCAACCTCCATTCGCAAACAACAGGGGATGAGTCTGAGAGGAATTTATGGGATATCATGAGATCATTGTCTGATGGGAAGGTAGGAGGCTACAGTTCTGGAGTCAGGAAGCAGCACACCAACACGGGAAGTCATGCATGATCCCCGCTGGACTGATCATCTGTTATCCCACAGCCATCTGGGTGAGACCTCAGGCCTGCTTATGCCTTCATGCAGCTGAGACGGCAATATAATGCACAGATGAATTAAAAAATGTAAATAAAAATCTTCTCCACATGATCCATCTGCCGTCACCTGTGGACACAAACTCCACTCTGCCGATACCTTGTTTCTGTTGGAAGTAACATTACACTTTGTGGGTGGTTTGTGACAAAAGTACAGCCCCTTGTTGCCTCAAGTTTAACACTGAGGAAGGCATTACCCAATAAAAAGACAGCATATGGAGCAGTTCAACTAAAAAACAAAGCCAAGCTTTCATATAGCTCAAATCAGCTATGTGCCACAAAGTCAAAAGATCCAATCTCTAAATCTGGCCTATCTAGCCACTGGCTTACGGAACTAATTAACTTCACACACCAAAATTTGAATTTAAATTAACAATCAAGAGATATCATCAGGGGACACAAAGCAACCCACGAAGAAGTTTGTGATGAAAAAAAAAAAAAAGTATTAAAGAAGGCAATCGGTGAAGTAAGGAGGGCTTTTAAATGAGGGGATATCTCCAATTACAATCCACTGAAACACTTGTCAGCAGTAATGAAATGTTTGCTGAGAGCTTGCTATTTGTGGCTGCTAGATTGGATGATGCTGCTCCACTGCACCAACTTACAATTATATTCCATTCTTTTTTGTTTTTTTTACCCTCTCTGCCGATGTGTGTACAGTCGGAAAGACGTACCTCCAACTGTCCAAGAAAACTCAGAATAATCAAACACTACTGTCCAGATGGTTTGGTGTTTATCTTGCCGAGAAAATGCATCTGAAGAGCAAGGAAAAGAAAGGGGGGATGTCTGCTTCTTTTATTGTTTTTAAAGAATTACATAATGCATTAATCACAGTAAAGACAAACCAGCCTTCCCCGCATGTCAGAGCTGTGCAGGCTTACAATTTAATTTTAAATTAGATGCAACTTTTTTTTTTTTTTTTTTCTAAATTTTTGTCTGCTCAGCTTTTCAACTCAATTGTACAGGGAGCAGAGCAGCTCTGACGAACAGACCAACTCTTTAGCTTGCTCATTTGCATACAATGAAGACTAAATTTACAGCTGCTGAAACGATCGTGTATGTTTGTGCAGCAAGTCGGAGGATTCGTCAGTCCTCATTTCGGAACTGCTGCCGAGGACACGCTGACGCAGGAGCCAGGTCCAAATACTTTTATCGAATTTGTGCAGTATGTATTCCCAATTAAAGTGACATCACATAAACCTAATTAGTATAGATGCAACCTGCAACTTGATTTTCCAGCGCATGGCTTTCTCATCAAATTGATTACACCGACTCTGCAAGGAAGTGCACTGCACATACACATGGACTTGTTTGGGTGCTGTTGTAGGCAGAGATTAAAAAGCATTTGTGACGTCGCCCACTTAATGCGACTTTTCACCAGCTTGAAAGAGTAATAGCGAGGTGCTTAATTTTGCTAGTTCAATATAGTTTTAATCACAACAGTTATACTAAATGATAAAGGCCAAAAGGGCATGTCCAAATGCACTGCTCCCTGTCAGAGACCCCAGGAAAATACATTTGTTTTGTGCAAAATGGATTGACTTCTGATATGCAAGTATCACGGACACAAAGAGAGGCTTTGCATCCTCTTGCAGGTTCAATTACTGGCCTGTGGCACAAACTAATCCTATTCTACAGTTCATCATGATTGAGAATGTACAGACCATTCAATGACTTCATGCAAGAGGAGGCAGAGGGTCAACCAGTCACACAAGCATCTCACACACGCTCACAAGACAAGAACCACGCTCACATACTACACCAACCACTTTAGAATAAACTGCAAGTCAGTAACAAGTCAATAGTGTTGATTATTTGCTCTTCTAGCCTACTGTGTATTGTGCTGTCAGGTCAGTAATTGTGAAAAGTAATGGATTATTGAAAGAAAAAAAAAAAAAAAAAACTATATTACACGTGGCACATATGCGCACAAAAATGAAGGGTTGAACAGGACTTCAAGGAAAAAAAAAAAAAACTTTAGTCATTTTTGATAATTAAAGACATGCTTGAGCTATATCTGGAAAGATACAATGACACTTTGATAACACAGCACACCAAATTGGGGAAAAAACAAAATATAAGTGCACATAAATATGAGTCCCTTTTCTTGAACTTATGAGGAGGTAGAGCCAAAATAGTTTGCCCACGTAGACATGTGGCATCTCAGGTATATTACTAATCTAATACGTCTTTGTTCACGAACAAAGGCTTGAGATGAACAAAAAAAAAAAAGGGGAAAAACAAAACAGGGTGATGAGACCACAACAAGCATCACAGCAGGTCAATAGCCAACTTTTCCGCCATTATAATCACTTCTTTTGCCATCTATAATCTGTGCAAAAATGATCCAGTACTCTGCTGTCAATCAATGCAGGACAGTTACCGTCAACAGGCTCACTAGCTTCAACTCTGAGGTAGGATCTAGAATACCAAAGGACTTTTCGTTCCAACTCAGGAGCATTAAAGGGACGAAGCCATGACAATCAGAGATGTGGAGATGCCCAAGTTCCCAGCGCAGAGGGCTGGACAAAAGGTTTCTTAGGGAGATGCGGTTGGCCCATTAGAGTGTGGAGGGAATAATGCTCATTTTGGAATTTTAAAAAAGAAAGTGGAAAAACTACATGTTAAGAGCGCCCCACCTCAAAGGCACTATTTTCAATACATCCCTAAATGCCACTACTACACTGCATGAGTTGACCCTGTACATCTTAACTGCCCAGCAACAACAACTCGGGGCTACTCAGTGCTAAGGTGCCTTCCTAACTCAAGCAAGTTTATTTTTACTTGCCTCAGACATCTTGAATGGATATGATATGCATTTTCTTGTCCTTAAAAATCAGATAAAGCATTAAATAGAATGACAGAAATAAATACATTTAATTTCACATAAATATGTAGGGCTCCAAATTGTCCAAATTGATGCATGTTTGGGAATAAAATTAAGTAAACTATTCAGGAAATAAGCTGCCCAACTGTATGGTACACTAACCCTATGAAAGTGTTGTCAACTGTGTATTGATCTCAGTGTTCAGAAGTCATTCAATTCCATCAGTAGCTATGACTGTAAATCCCTGCGTCAAAATGCATTTAATGAACATTATATTGTATCTTGTTTGGACGCCCTTCACTCTCACCCGGGTGAAAAACAAAACAAAAATCTGCGATCACATCAAGGAAGTCTGGTCCCTTTATATAGGATTATCTTTTACATTGATTTAATGTCATATTGGTAATTGTGTATATATAAAATTCCTAACACAGAGCCCAAAAAGAACCTGACACAAGAGACAAAAGGATAAAAGGAAATTCAAATCAGATTCAGAGTTAATATGTTGCCAATTTTTCCCCAAAGCCGCTTTTTTTTCCACAACGGCTGAAACCTGGATTTGTCCACACAAGTACAGTAATATATACTTTGTAACGTTTCAATGTCTCTGGCTATGTACAAGCTATACAAATAAAGAGCAGGCTGACGGCCAGGTTTTCTAAGCTGTGCAGAGGGAGCAGTTGGTTGGGAAGCCTCCCAGTCTCCCGGCTCCTTCCCCCGCAGTCTGCCCATACAGGTGGCTGTTCTGCTTCACTTGCGATCGTCGATGGTCTTAATGAATTCCACCGCTGCAGTGAACTGCATCCACCAATAGCACTCCTCCCCACTCAGCCGGCTGGCGTAGAAATTATTGATGTACTGAACGGTGGACAGCAGGCAGGGCGGGTTTGCCTGGAGGGGAGGAGATGTGGGGATGGGCCCACATTAGCCGCTCAAAGAACCTCATGCAACAGCGTACAGATTATAATCAGAAATATGTAAATAAGCTAAATATATGCACACAGGTTATCAGATAGCAGCCTTTATGGTGCACTGCAATTACAGTCAGTTGGTGTGAGGATTTTTAGATGATTATTCTTAATCTTCATTGACAAGAAGTCAACAAGTCATAAGTACAAATCTTTGGAAATGGAAAAGTTTACAAAATTACACCTGACTATTAAGCCCAATGTCAGCAAGTACAGCCAGAAGAATGAAGACTTACCCTTATGAGGACAAAGACGAGTACGGGGACAAAGTCATCTGCTCCCGGCACAGAGTCTTCATTGGCTAGACTGAGAAGGTTCATGATGGTGGAACACATACGCAGTATACACTGCACTTTGTCTCGAGGCGTCTTGTACGCATTGATGGTTCTAATCTCAGCCTGTGCAGATGGCCAGGGAGCTTCTTTAAGGTAAACCTGCAACCAGGAAAGATGAACAACTTTTAAAATCTCTGAACATCAATACATATCTTAATTTTCCAGCATGTTAAAAAAAAGTCATCATGATGGTACCTCTGGGATTTGCATTGCTTTATGATTTGCTGTCACAACCTTTGAGAGCCGCTGAATGTGTTCATGGAAAAGCCTGAGAGTGAAAAAACAATACAGTTTAAGACCACACAGAAGGTCCACATGGTTCTATCCAAGCGAGCAGCTCATCCACAATACACTTCAAGTTGAATTTTCCAGTCAGTCCCAACGACTAAGGCGTGATCACTTCAATTATTTTAACCCCTTCTCATAGACAATGACAATTCTTGATATACACAAAGTAAAATTAAAGCTTTTATGGAACCACATGGAGTAAATGCTGGATTTTAACCCTTCAGAATAATTGTTAAATAAGTGTTAAATAAATAAGTAATACACATCTGAATTGTTTTCTATTAGCATGCCTGTACAGGACAACATTTGTGCGATATTTGCTGGAACAATCAGACAACAGCCTAAAGTCCAAATGTCTCTCAAAAGCACAAAAAAACCTAAAACATTTTCTTTGAACTGCACACAACTCTTTCTAAACATATGTCCAAAACAGCGCCATCAGGTCCGCAAAAGAGTCTCTTTATCTAATATTTCCTCCTCCAGATGTGTCATCGTCACGACGATAACCCTGACACCAAAGTGTGACACATAAACACATTGATCACTTGGTAAAATTACTTATATTAGAGAGAAAAGTTTAAATCACAGACGACAGACTCTTTTTTTACTCTAACTCTCGTAAATGTGTGTTGTTTCTCAGTAAAACACCTGTCCCAAAAAGAATGAAGCAGTTTGTTTGGCTGCCTAGTTCTTTGAGTTACTCACTGGTCTCGGAGGATGTCTCCATCCTGATTGGGGTAGAAGGCCAGTTTGAAGATGCGGTTCATAACACTGCGCTCGATAGCCATCTGGGCATCCTGCAGCTGGTCCTCGCTTGCATACTGCCAAATGGCATCACGGGCCATGGCGCCGTACAAGTAGCGCAGAAAATCCTCTACTGCTGCCGTCTTGTCATCAGATGCTGTGCACCCCTGGAAAGCTGGAGGCAAATCCAGAAACAGCCGATTTAACCCCCACACAAGATATGCAGTGCAACCTGAGATTCTGTGGCATTGTGATTTTTTTTTCCAGCTTTTCACTTGGAAAGACAAATGAAAACCATAGGAAAAGGTTACAGATTTTTTATGAATACAGGATATCCATGCCAAAACAAACATTTTATCATTTTACATTCAACCATTTTTCTTTTATGGGTCGGATATGTGGAAAGTGAAAATGTTGCAATACCTTTAATGAAGTCAAGCATCTTGGACTCCATATGTTCAAGAAGCAACCGAACACAGACAGTGGTGAAGTAGCGGTTAGCCACCTCCTTGTCTCTCAGCACCCTCTGGAGGAGCCTCTCCAAATGGGCCTGTGAGGTCTGCAGACCCTGACGACACCTGGTTAGATAAGCTATGTACGGAGCCCGCTTTCTTGAGGAGACACACACAAAAATTTGCAGGTGATTACTTTTTATCTTACTCCAGGCTACATCTCCGCAATCACCTGAAACAACAATATGTATCAAACAATGCAAACTGTGAGACTCAGGGGGCTGCCTTAAGCAAGCTCGTCTCCTCTCTCCAGATTTACCTGTAATCCTCAGCGATGGCAGCCAGCAGTTTTCTGCAGGTGCGTGCATCGAAGCGTCCGACGCAGCGTGTGGTCTCCTGAATCTGGGCCATCTGGTTCTTATCCTGAAGGTTGATGGCCTCGGCGAGCTGGACCTTCAGGAAGCAGACGATCTCATTGTCTGAGATAAAAAGAAAGACAGAGACAGCATTAGACAACACTCCCCCCCCTGACAAAAGAACGGCTGGTGCTGTAATCTAATCCACCTGCCACCTCCGTACGATGATGTGACTGAAAGGCACCAAAGATTTTAGTGTAAACCACAGCACTTCTCTTTCTACCTGCCACGGTGCTTGTTCAAAATATGAGAGCTGTTCTGAGCTGACACATTAATGGGCCAATATTAATCTAATTTTTACATAGTAGGCAAATTTTCATCCAACCTTGCCCCAAACATTCGAAGGTGATTCAGAAGTTAGAGGTTGAGTAAAGTTGCTACCTTGCTTAAGGACACTTTTAGCAGGTTGGATGTTCGCCAACGGTGGGGACATGCACCTTGCTCCACATGGAGATGTGATATATACCTACACTACACATTTTAAATTGATCCTTCATCATAATCAATGTTCCACTGCAATAATACCTAAAAAAGTTTAAAAAGATAAATAACTTAACTGTAATATCCACTGAGTTCAGCTGGGTGAAAGTGAAAAAGGAGACTACTGAAGTACTAACATAGGGCACACTCAGCACAGACACTCGAGGTCTCCCACCTTCAGGATCCATATGATCAGGCAGTCCATTCCTCGTGGTTGCTGCTGTCATGATGGGGAGAGCTACTGAGTCTGCAGAACACAAAGCCAGCCTCAACTTCTTCTTTGCATCACTGGAAAACAAACAAAAGACCAATCAACATCGAAGAAAAGGCAACATTTACTAAGAAAACTACAACGTGTCAAGCAGCTGTTTGTCAGATGAGTTTTGCACAAGACTTGGAGTGTGAGACCTGAAGGAGAACTTGAAATCATGTTGCTGTGCCGTCTGGCTGGCCGAGTCTGGGAGGTCATCTGTGGAAATGTTCTGCAGACCGTCTTCTCTTGGAGAGTCATGCACGTTGTCCTCGACACAAAGATCTGTGAAAACATACAAAAGTCCAACGTGAAACTCTTACTTTGTCCACTGCATGAGTATGTCATGCGCGGAAGAGCCGGTTTTATTTCCTGACCTCCAGCTCCATCGTAGGAGGCTCCTGCCGTGGCTCCATCGCTTGGACTGGTCCTCTTGATGTTCCTATACTTGTCCAGGATGTCCTCAGCAGCTTGGGCTTGGGTGCTCTGTCTGGGCAGCGGGTCATCTGAGATACCCCACACCAACAAACAGACTGCATTAAAATCACACCCACAATAATGGTTATGTCTAAAAAGGGTTAAAACAAACCATTGCTGACCTTGTGGGACACGCTCCTGTGCAATGTCATCTTTCTCCTGTTTGTCTCTTTTCCTAAAAGCTGCAATCGGAGCTGTGGAGGAGATAAAAATACTGAATATAAAGTGGAGAGACATCACTTTTACTATTACCTGATGATTGACAGGTGATTGTGAGTCACCTGTTCATACTTTAAAATACGTTATGGGATGTACTGTGATGAAAAATGTCACTGTGTGATCCATCAGTACAGTACCAAAAAAGTAAGCAAAGCAAGAGAAAAGCAAAAGAAAATTAAAATGGGGGGGTTAAACCTTTGTTTTGGAGCAGAATATCACAAAGGTCCACTGATAAAACATTCAGTGTATAGAGATGTAAACAGTCCTAGTGATGCTTAACTGATGAACACATGGTGCCAACAGGACAAACAAGAATGACGGAGACTACAGTTCGGCAACACATGATAAAAACTGGGTGAAGCATCTCTATACTGACATTCTGTATTATGCATACAATGAGATGACACTGGGACAAAAAAACAGAAAGGGGGTGCTGAACGGATGCATGGATGGGAGTGCGATCGTCTGAATTCAGGCTATATCATGTCACATCACAAGTCTACAGCTCTAAGGCGGCATCTAAAAAGCAGCGTGGCACGCAGCCGCTGGCTCCAGCAGTAAAGCTAGCTCAGTGACAACAGCATGGAAGCATTACCTGGGACATCACTCTCAGCCGTCCAATACAGCACTGTGAGGAACACAACAGACAGAATTGGCCTTTCAAGCACACGCTGCCGCTCTGCAGGACAACTGACTGTCACCATGCAGAGCAACAGGACAAACACAACGGTCTCTACAATGGTGTGGAGAGAGGCTGGGCTTCACAGCTCTCTTCTTCTTCATGTGCAGAGTTCTCTATTTTATGAGTATCAATTTATTGTTTACGAAAGAAATATCATCTCAAAGTAATAAGCAGTCCTTCCATGTGGGCACAGCTCATTATTTTCCAGACAGATGTATGAGATGGTTATTGAGTAGAACTGCAACAAGAGATGTATCATCTATCAGTGCTGATGACAACTCTGTCTATCTAATGACCATTAGCCGCTGGCTGACAGCACTGCTGGGAGGGCTTCAGCCATACAATCTACAGCGCTAAACCTTCTCTGATGACTGATTAGCTTTGTAAGTCCGTATAAATCTGAAGCTTGTGAGACCTGAGAGAAAAAGAACTGGACACATCTCTGACTTCAAACAAGAAACATCAGTTTCCGAGTGAAACTCAATCAGCAGTGCAGTGGACATCATGAATCATCACACTCTTTCTCACATTATAAACTGGTTTTCACCTGCTCTTCAAAGTGTAATATTTCCAGGCAATGATGATTAAGAGAACTCGACAAAAACAATGGGACACTGCAATCAAAAGAATCACTTTTATATGAACAAAAGTTAAAATGACCAAGTGGGCCGTTTCCTTACCTTTGGGAATGGCTGACACAAAGCGTTTCTTCCACCATGGTCTGTTGCGATCAGACTTTTCATCGTCGCTGTCTTTCCTGTCCTCCACCTTTCAGTTGAAATACACATGATATAAGTGTACACCAGCAACTAGTTTATGTAAAATACTGGAAGGAGTTACCCAGAAGCAAAGCACAACTATATGGTCTGTTACCTCTCCTTTGAGAGAGTCCTTGCTTGGCGATGACGATGGTCCTGAGGCAAAAGCTCCGGCAGGGTCACGCTCTTCAACTGCAACCCGCCTGTTAAGTCCAGGGTCACTTGTGGGCCGGCGGCCCGGGCAAACAATATCAGAGCTGCGGCTGCGGACAAGCCTGTCAGGGAAGGAGTGGCGCTGCTTGGTGTGCTCCAGCTCAACCTGGGCCAAAGAGTGGGGCATGACAAGAGAGTGGCGCGTGTCCTGCCCCAGGGCACTGGCTTCAGGGATAGGAGGATCAGGGGGAGGGTGAGGGGGCCTGACATAGTGCACTTTGGGCCTAACTATTGTCCCAGTGGTGGAGCCTAAGGGTAAAAAGTCAGAAAATAGATGAGAGAGAATGTATGATATTACTGCTAAATAAAACTGGAAAATACTCAAAACCTTTTTTTTTTTAAATCAATTAAGTGTATTACAGTAGTGCTGTTCTATACCAAGACATCTCTCCTGTTTCTAAAGAAAAACTGCTAAACATAATGAGTAGGGGGGAAAAAAAGTGGGGGAAGAGTGCTAAAGAGAGATGTTGGTGGGAGATGAGCCCTAGATGTAGGTAGGCCACCTGTTCCAAGGGTAGACTCTCTTCTGAAAAGCTTCCAATGGCAGCCCCGTGCCATGAGCACAGTGGGACAAGGGGACAGTGCCAAAGAGCCTGGGGTGAGGTCTCTCAACCTGTCATCCCTTCACCTTGCCACAGACACTGAGCCACTACTATTGCTCTTTTAAATATTTACTTGCACCACAAACGCATAAAAAAATGTTGATGCGGGAACAAAGACTAAGAAGAAGAATTCTGGATGCTAAATGAGGTCGAATGACATGACATTTCACTTCCACTTGTAATAAATTGTCCTGTAAATCTAATTATAGTTGCGCAGCTCCATGACATTAGGGTAGAGATTTAATAAAAATCTTTATGTAGAACATTTTGAGACTTCAAATTACCTTCTGCAGAGGAGAGGGGATCAAACATGGCAAGTAGGGAATCAGCCTGCGAAGGTGGAGATGTCAGATGATGGGCTCCTGCAACAGCATTAAAACAAGAGCCAATTAACAGTGATTACACCAACAAATACAGACTGCTGAGGATAACAACCTGGGGTTCAAACCTGACTCACCAACTGAGCCAGGAAATAAGACTTAATCCTTCAGTAAACTCTGTAGAAGTGACAGTGATAGATTTGACCAGACAGAAGCTAGAGTGGTGGCTTTGTGGCGATGTGACACTCTCCTACCTTGGCTTGACTCCTCCCCATCTGGACTGGTCACAGAGTCCTTCCCTCCAAAATCTGAGCTGCACTCGGACCGCAGGTCCTCAATCTTGTTGGGGATGTCTTCTGAAGTTGCACTGATACCTGGGGCACCCGCACATAAAAGTTTCAGTTGTGCTGACAATCGGGTCAAAAGTAACTCAATATCACCTCTACCGAGCGATGTTTTAGCTTTGAAGCGGACAAGCTTAAAATAAAATAAATAAATAAAAAAATAAAAAAACACAACCCTACATGTACAAAGGATTTCTAACAAAAGAGCATATTTTTCTCTTTAGACTATGCTGTATGGTCTCTCTCAGATGCAAACCCACTGGGAACTTTAAATTGGTAGCGTAAGCTCCCATGGGTTAAGGAATAGACACAGATAAGAATGATCATCTGAAGCAGACTATCCATCGGCTGGATCCTGTGGGACTTTCTTTTTTTTATTTTTTACCGTGAGCTGAGCCAGGAATGTCACCACTGGCTTCTTAATCTAGGATACTACTTTATGCATGTCAACATAGCATGTTTGCCTGAGCCCACGGACAAGATGACCAGCATTAACCTCTGTGTCATATAGAAAAATTCAGAGTAATGCTACCATGCAGGTTAACAACCCTCCCAGCAACAAGCATGACCGCTCAGCACAGAATAAAGGACAGTTAGGTGCGTTTTTGTTTTAAACATAAAAGGACAATGGAGTCATATAATACGGCTGATAGTTTCAGGAAAAAAAAAAGAACTAAACAAAACAGGCAAATTTGAGGTGGGGAGGACATGGAGTAGTTAAATGTATACCTGAAACAACACTGAGGCCTGGTGTGCTGGGTCTCGAGCTTACTTCTCTGACCTCAGTGTCGTCTGACGTGCTGCCCACTCCAGAGCAGCTCTCCAGCTCCTGCAGACGCTCCTCCTGCTTCAGGTCTGGGGCTTCTGCAGATCAACCCAAAACGAGAGGAAAAGAAAACAGTCTTTCTCCAGAAAAAGTGAGGCAAGAGCGTGTCTCATGCTCTCCTAAAGTGTGAAAAAACAAAAATAAATACATAAACTAATTGTAAAAAGAAACCCCACAGATGATGGTAATTTACCAACCCCACCACCTCCTCTCTTATGATTATTAGGAGACCAGGTTTGCACATATGTAAGAAATATAACAAAGCACACTCGATCATGTCTTACTACTGCCAATTCAAACAATAAAGCTACTGCGTCCAACTTTTTGGCTACCCTATAGAGCTGTTGGGTCAAACTCAGAGGCATCATACCGGCAGCAGTGCTCATTTGCATGCTCGTTAGTAGTAATGTGTTGGTGAAGTGCTCTTCAGAGTGCAGTTTTCTGCTGCCTAGCCATGAAACAAGCTCTCTACTTGAAGCAAGCCGGCGTTATCACCATTATTGAACCGAACAAGGGCAGCAAACGGAACAAAAGGCAATCAAGACACTCATGCATGTCATTTGGGCACCGCACATATTGAAACAGTGCATTACTCCAATTAACATAGGCTCAAGCATTTCAAAGCAACACTTAACACTGTTAATAAAGCTTTCGATTGATTTTCACAAAACACTGGTTTTCAGAATAGGGAGTCAAGCACAGAATCTCTAATTATACAAGGTTAGGTCAGTGTGTTCGCTTTACACCAGCAGGTAAGGTATAAGGTGCAGTGTGAAAGAATGCATTCAAACAGCAGCACAACTGTTAAAGCGCGATGTCCTTAGAGATTAGTGGTATAACAATAATCTACCTACCGGTCTCAAATCAGCTCCATGTGAAGTCTAGCCATACAAAGAACTGACACTATGCTGAGTGTAAACTAAGGACAGCTGCTGTCCTTGTGCTTCCCTCCCCACTGCTCTGTCACAGGTGCAAACACACCTGGTGGTCTCTCTAAGGAAACTCTTAGCTGCCTTTTACTGGCACTGGCAGATCTGCCCCGAAAGACAGGCAAGTACACACAAATATGATGACAGATGCACGCACACATTTCTCGTATGGAATGCAGTGTGCAGCTGCACCTGGTGTCCCATCCCCCACTGTAGTGAAGAAATATAAATATGCACACGTGCATTCAAACACAAGTCTGAGGCTGTCATGTAGACCAAGAACAATCGAGACAATAGCTAAAGCAGAAAAACCTGTCTCCCCACCTGAGTCACTGGGAAGAACTTCCACACTCCAGGCTTCGCTTGTGGTCTCTGAGATGGTGGAGCCATAGGGGTCGAGCAGAACTGAACCCGAGCCAGGAAGGCACAGCAAGCTGCCGAGCATGTTCTCTGCAGCTGCCCCTGAGGACGGAGACAGAGAGTTAACCTCCTCGAGCAGCATTAAGTGTTTTTTGTCTGGGAAAGTGTTGGACATGGAAGAGGTCTCATCCACAGCTGCAGAGGAACAAACTATTCAGATTTTACACACGAGAGTCATGTGAAACAGGTTCTTTTAACATGAGCATTCATATTTATGGACAATCCCACAGCAGTGCTGGTGCAACTAATGATTCTTTTCCATATCCTATGATCCATCAACTAATTATTCATTTAGATAGTCTTTAAACTGCTTAAATAATTTATAATTATTTATATAAAAACAAAAATGATGCATGTGTTGATTTAATGTGTTAATATGCAACTTGATCAAAAATTCAACTACACCATCACTTTGTGCCTTCGGGTATGACTTTCAAACAAAACAGCAATAGGACTAGAGATAAGCAAAAATATGACCCGCTGAGACGCACGAAGGGGTTCAGACCCAGAAACAATACTGCGAGCCACAGGATCATACGCCACTGTGCCAGAGGTCAGAGGTTAATGGTAACATCTCATCCTGCACTAGCCTCCAGGGCCATGACTTTGAGCTGTTGATTAAGCCTAGCATAATTCACAACCAAATTACTGCTTTGTCCACCTTCCCACAAAGTCCTCGGCACAGTGTCCCTCCATCTCCATCTGGGAAGCCGTGGCTTAACAAGGCGGAAGAACACAGAGGAGGGGGGAAGAGCTAGCAGGTGTGAGTGGGAGTTACTATCAAGGCTCCACACAAAAAAATGTCAACTTGTGGTAGCCGACTGCCCTGCTATGTAATGCTTCCATTTCATAGAGCGCGCACACACATGCATGCCAGCACCGAGGCAACAGTGTGTGATGCTGCTGGCGGGGGCAGCGCTCTCCCTGGCAGTGGGAGAGCTCTATCCCGCTGTCCATGTTTACAGTCTTCAAGGTAGGGGCGCAGACTACTTGTCTTTCAGGTGGATGATTAAATGAATGGCACAACAAGAAGTGAAACAATTAGAATTTCTGCCTCATTATCATGGTAATCTTATCAGTGGGATAATGAGGTATTAATGGATATTTAATGTGCATCTCATAACCCTATCCCTTGGAGAAAACACATAAGGAAATCGCTGTAAATTCACTTAATGATGGAAAAGTCCCCCAACGCCATATTCCGAAGAATGAAAAATGGTGGATGCAAATTAGAAGGAACCAAGGTCAATAAGACTGCAGGGACTGAGTGAATGTCAGAGAGAAAGAGAGCTAAGCAGGGCAAAGAATGTCAACAAAAAGACCGGAGTCTGAAGAACGTGCAGCCTAAATTTTTTCTTTTTGAACCAGTGTTTCAATAACGCCACAGTATACTACAGATCGGTGAATTGTTATCTCGCATAACCTGGATAATTACACATTCAGTTGAACTAAGGAGTCAGCGTTAGAAGAACCAAGTAAATGTCTTTAGATTCAGAAAAGGAACATTTCTAATCATCTATGTTTGGTCTTATATCTAACACTTTACACGTCATACTGTGTTGAAATTTGGGGAACTGCCTATAAAACAAACACTGATCCAGTCATTTAAAATGGAAAAAAGCTATCTGAATAAAATATAAAGTCTAAAGGAATCTACTAATATATTTTCAACATGTTAGAAATCCTTGGAATTTACAGATATCATTTACCCCCCACGCCCCAAAAAAAGGATGTTATTTTTCATGTTGTGAAGAATAGCCTTCCTGTATATATCCAAAGATGTTCGTAAGTGAGAGAAGAAAACTGCAGTCTACGAACTTCAGTTTTGTTCAATAAATACAAAGTGAAAACTAACATGAAATACAGATGTGTTTCAGTTTTGCAGAGGCTGAGAGGCCTTTTGATGCTATTTCACCAAAATACCACAAGGTGATGACATTTCCTCCTTTAAAAACAGAGATTTCTGGGTTCCGTAAATTGATGGACTGTGCACATCCATTCATTTTCTTTCTGATGCACAGAGTGATAGTCTACATATAAATATAACCAGACTGTGCCACACCTGCTATTTCTTGCAGTCGATCTTCATCCATATTTGGGTCAAAGTCACTGCCAAGCACGTCAGTGCTCCATGTTTCACTGACCGTCTCAGAAATGTCACGGTCATCCGTCAGACCCATCATATCTCTGATCTCAAACTTGCGTAGTTTGTCATCCAGGTTGTCCTGTGTGGTGGCTGAAGGAGACGTACAATCGCAAACAAAGTTAGACCGAGCCTGCTCATTTTTCATCTACAATCTTTGCCGACTCTCATTTGTTTACAGGACGGTTGAGTCTCAAATATACATACAAGCTTCCAAAAAAGATTTTAGCAAGATACAGAGATACAAACACATACCCTGCTCATGCTCCAAAAGCTGCAGAGCCTCTACCCCATTACTCCCTGATGGTCCGGCTCCCAGCTCAGAAACAGACTCTCCCTCCAAGTCCAGAGATGACACAGAGTTAGAACGATTGGATGGACCTGCAGTGTAAAAAAAAAAAAAAAAAGTCCCTCAGACAGCCGAACAACAACAAAGCTGATCATAGACCAGTTATGGCCTTTAAAATTTGACCAAAACAGAATAACTACTTTTATGTGTGTGACAAGTGCAGACAACAACGCATATCCCCCCAAAAAACTATGCAGTAAAACACTCTTTTTAATCTGAAATCTAAAAGAAAAATATGGCAGCAACTTGTATTCTGCAGCGTTTCATCTTTATGTGTCATCAGGCTGCAGACTGACCCTCTGAGATTCCTTCCAAGTTGTCACTGCAGAGTGAGAAGCGCAGTGTTTTGTCTGGTTTACCATGCAGCTTCGTATCATCAGCAGTGCCATCCCCCTGGGTCCCATCAGCCATCTGCAAGTTCAAAACCTGCAGACAGCAGAGAGAGGAAGAGCTTGCATCTTAAAGAAAAAACAACTATGACACTCACATTTGGCTGCAATCTTATTTTCTCATGAGCCATAATTGATAAGAGGTGTTACCTACTTCAAAGACAGCATGAAACAATTACATTTGCATCAGGGAGTTGGTTTTACACGAGAAACAAGGTTTTCTATCAACTGCATAATTGCCAGCATGCACAAAGAACTGTAAAATACATGACATCGACTCCAAGAGGTCTTACTCCCCCCCCTCCAGTGATGGGAAATAACATTACAGTGAATTTATCACATCATCATCTCCCCTGCAAATGAGTACATTAATTCAAATCACATTACCTCATTCTCTGACATCATCCCAGGGACAGTCTGAGGACCAGTTCCTAGTGAAATTACCAGCACCTCCTCTGGCATCAGCTCCTGCAGGGACTCTTGGGAGCTGGCCTCTGCCTCCCCCTCCTGGGCTATGTTGGAACGGCTGCGGCTACGAGCAGCTGCTGGTGGGTTGAAGGGAACAAGTGTTAGTTTCTGATAGTTTAACCATCTAATAATGCTATACTAGGTTTGAAATCCAAACAGTATTTGTGTAAATGAACAGCACAAGCCCAAAGATAGAAAATATGTCACACCAGCCTGTATCGCCTATTCATGGTTAGACAGAATGACTTACTGAGAATTACTTCACAGACAGGTTATTAATCAAATATTTACTTTTGACTGAGCTGACATATAAAAAAAAAAAAAAAAAACTATCTGGCATGGCATTCAGGATGGGTTTATCTCATTTATAGACGTTAGCCACAAATAAAAGAGAATAATTTTATTCAAGCATAACAAAAAAAATCTAAATGATATTCACTGTTCACTGGTTAAGCGGCTGAGATACAGACACATAGAGGCGCATAGACAGCTTTGCTCATCGTGTACCTCCACAACAAAATGATTAAGGTCTGTTTTTGCAACAATAGTATATAGTTAAATGTTAAGATATATTAAAAAAAAGAAAAACAATGTTAATGAGCTGATGTTGAGGCAAAAAAAGGTACGACTGGCATTTTAAGCACCATATGGCTTGTTTTTGTTTGTCAGGAATAGAAATAGCTGCCCAACAAAGTTAAACACTCAAGTTACCTGCTGGTGCAGCAAATGTTTTGTGGATATACTGAACTGGATAAATTCTTTAGTTATATTAATTGCAAATGAGTACAGTATGGAAGTGCCAGAGCTTCTTCAATTAGGATGTACTGAACCCATTTCAAGCATTTTAAAAGAACCGAATACATTTGACAGACACAAGGGAACACTGCACACTCTCCCTGGATTGAGAATCAGTCTAAAAACAAATGGTTTTACTGGCAGCAGTCACGAGTAACTCACTGAACGTGAAAAGAACGGTGGCTATTTGACACATTCCTCAATAAGAGTAATAAAATTTCTTACCATCCCCAACATAATTATTTTCACCCTTGTTCTTCCAGAGATGAGTTGATCACATTGTTTTTCCTTTACTTTTAACGACAAATAAAACATAAACAACAGGGTCGGGTACTAAACTATGTACTTTTAATGTCACCGCCCAAATTACAGCATTCCCGAATGAGTCACCATAAATCAATTTAGCTAAACTATGGTATAAACAAACGTTGTTGTTTTTTTAACTCAGCACTCTTTAACTCTTCATGTTCTTTTGATGTAATATATTCTAATAGACTTGTGTTTTGGACCTTTTTTTCCCTTAGAAACAGAGTGCATTTTTGCTAGTACACTAAGAGTAAAGTGCTGGGGGGAAAGAAAGAAAGAAAAAAAAAAACATCCTGTTAGATTCTGTAATGGTTTGGATGTTAATGGTACCCCACCCTGCTGACACAAAGAGGGAAATTGTAATATAGATTCTTTTTTTACCCCCCTAAATTCTGCTGAATGAAGAAGCAAAATAGAGAAAAGAAAATAAGTGGGATGATGTCTTAGCTCTTACAAAGACCCAAAGCTTCGTGGAAGGCAAAGCAGGCATGGTGGGAGCACATGGCCAAAAGCAGTGCTAAGGAACAGGAAGCAGGGCGGCAGACTAATGCTTGATGAGAGTTATCTGACATGTTGCTAGGCAAGACCACAGACACAAGGGTTAGGTTCTCTCCAGCTCCAACATAACTGACAGGCTACCCACCAAAAGGGGTTACTAATGGAATGTGAGCAGACAGAGTGGTGGTTGTGGGGTCCCAGGATGTTATAGCGGCTAAGTGTTGTCCTGGTCATTCATTGGCAGCACAAGAGGAAAGGAGAAGGACAAGGCAGGGAGTTGGAGAAAGAATAGACAGCATATCTCACAATTCAGAGTAGCTTAAGAATCAAGTCATATTCTGCATATAAATGTCATATTTCAAAGAAGCAGTACAAGTGGTTTATTTCTAATTAAAGCGTTGCTACAGCATCATTTGTCTTGGAAATGCTAATGAAGGCAATCTATGCATCTTTTCCATCCATTCCAATTAAAATTAGTTAATTTATATTTGGTAATTTAATTGGTTGTCATTTCTGTAATTGAGCCTCAATCCAGGCTATGCTAATTATCTTTATAACAAGCTGAGAAGTAGCTCATTAGCTTCCCATAAAACACAGACTTTCATCAGTTATCACCACTAAACTCTTGTTGTTTACCGAGCTTCTCCTCAGGCTAAATATCACACTTTTACACTCTAGTTCTTGTTTCTGTGTGATTTTTCAATGGAAGCTCTTTTAGTTCTTCATATCAGGAAAATACAAGAAGTTGCATCATATCATATAAGTGTGTCAATAAATGGAATTTTAAAAAAACAGAGTGGCAAGCAAACCAAGGCTTAGAGGCAGTGGAGGGAGGTACCTATGGGTAGTCTGTTCTTCTTGTTGGCAGGAGTGGTAGCTGGGGAAAGCTGGGGGGTGTTGGAGGGAGTGAGCTCCAGACTGTTGCTCTTCACGGTTCGAGACTGGGGCACATTAGCCATCAGGGTTTCCAGGGCCATGTGCTCTTCTTCTCGAAGGTGGTCACCCGCCATCACATTCCGAACAAAGTCCACCTGTGCAGGAAGGGGAAGGTATTATTTTCTGGATCGTCTCAATAAATCAATCCTTTTAAGGTAATAGTTATTTCATAGAATGGTGTAAGTCATCTTTTAAAGAACTGGTAAAGGGCAAAATATACAAAATATAAAATAAATAATTTGAGGTAGTTCTCAACAACATCTTAATGTACTCAAACATATCCTGTCAGGTCAAACTAAGGCCATCAGGCTGATGTATAAACCTGTTGTCGTGACACATTTCTGCTGCGCTTGCAACCAATTTGTCAGCAATCACATGCACTGGCTTATCCGTATTCTCCTGTGCGTGTGCGTTTTCCTGACAAATGACTGTTTGTCATCTATAAAAGATTTCTCACTCCGTTACTGGCTTTGAAATCAATGTGACACGTTATCTCAGAAGAAAACCGCTGAAAGGATGCATTTCGCTCTGCATTTCAGCTGTTTTAGCATCTAACCTGGTTTGACTGATATAAACTTGAAGGTGTCATTAGCCCAGAGCTACAGTCTTGTAGAAAGCAGCTAACTGTGTCATCTTTGTGATTCATGCATAAAGATTTTTTCGAAGTGCCTGATACTACAGAGCAACTATGTTTAAACGCACGTGTATTTCGTGCACTACGTCTGAGTGAGTGCAGCGGCTGGTAATTCTGCCCTCGAGTGGTGGCTTGATTGTGGTTTTTTTCGATTGTGAAGGAAACAAGTTGTCTCCTGTTGCTGCAACAGAGAAAACAGTTGAAATCACAGAGAAACCACGTACAAAGCTGACAAACCGAAGGACTGACTGTGAACCTGCAACGCTTTCAAAAGTGCCAGCTGTAAGCGAAACTTTGCAAATCAAGTGACTTTAAGGTGCCGTAGAGATCACCATCGCAACATCTGAAATCTACATCACTTTGTGCATCTCTGTCAGTGACGCCAATAGTTCTGTCGAGTGCAACTAACACATACCAGTAAACACATAGATGGCCACAACTATGACATGTTTTTTAATGTGTTTCTACTTTACAATAAACACACTCGTCACAAGTTTAGGCTTATTCTTACAACTGATTTGTGTTACTACAGAGACGATATCATACCGCAAAAATAGTTCCCTAATAATGTAATTTATCACCATTCTGTTTAAAAGAAAGTAAATGTTTATATATATATATAAAAAAAAAGACTGTCTTTCATCAGAATAAATTCAAACGTAAACAATTCATTATTTAAACTAAAAACAGTTCAAACATTCGACGTATGCTCCGTTTTCAGGTCTAAATCAGATGTTTGACATGTAATTCCTTTTTCTTCCATTCATTAACATCCCTGCTCAAGCAGACCATCAGATTACATTTTTTTTAGCAGTTAGAAATTTGGATTTATTTTGTTAAGGTTCTTAATGCTGGCCACTAAAACTTAATACACAAACTAATGCAGTGACAGTAAAGTCTGGAGTTTATGGAGCAGACATATGACAGAAGGATTGTTATGCGAGTTCTCAGTGGTGTTATCAACCAGCCAGCAGCTCTTATGTTCTGTGGTGCGTGTTTTGGCAACTTGAGCAAGTTGAACACATGACTTGTGATAAGATTGTGCCTAAAACAGGGATTAGTAGCCAACCAGCTGTACAAGGTTCAACTGCTGACAAGGTAACGAAGTATTTAATACTAAAAATGTCAAGTATTTAGTTTTTTCAGTTTGGTTTGTGGTCTGAGATTTCAGGCTATTTACTGTATACTCTCCCATTACAGAGTATCGTGCTCCAAGGGTTCTTAAGTACTGCCGATCTCAAAAGAAGCACATCCTTAGACAAAGCTGGAGCAGAAGAGATTCAACTTCCCACTTCTGAGGGACAGCAAACTAAGCGACAGCAGCGATAGCGAGAAAATGGGTTTAATAAAAAAAAACTTGTGCTAACAGTGACGCACGTTTCCCCTTCAAATCTGAACGACACATTTTCAGATATATGGGGACCAAAAAAATGCTGCTTGTGTTTTCTTTTTTCGGTTTGAGTTGGTAGCGACTTAAGACACCCAAATATATGTTCTTATGCTAACAAAAAAAAAGTAAAACTAAATAATAGAAGTTGAGCGTACAGAGAAGAAATTGTGAATAAAAACTTATTTCAAGGCATGTCGTTGGTGCATCTAAATAAATGGGTAAGTTACGGTTAAGCGATGTCATAGAGGGCGGAGCCAACCAAAGATAGACTACCACAGCGACACAGCTCAAGGAGATTAGTGCCTGCAGAACAGGTAGCACGACAACAAAATTACATCAGTGTACACATTGAAGAGAAATGTGTACCTAAAATCCTAAAGTTGGAGGTAAGCGTCAAAATTTGATCTGCACTACGTTCAGCACAGCATAAGACATTGATAATGTCACAAGCAGAGATGTATAAATCTCCCCGATGTCGAACAGGTTAGGTGGAGAAATGATTTCAGCCATCACATCCATCAGAGTATGGCAGCTGCAGAATGCAGTTAGCATTATTTGAATATCAAATGTTGCATTTTCATGTCAACTTCAAACAAAACCTACCAGTGCCAGCAGCTGATTATGAGTGATGTAGACTGCAGTCCTACTGAGGCCTTCGAGAAGGTTCATGGAGGACATGGGTGGGGTCTCGACAGCTCGTCCACCAATCACCACATCCAGAAAGGCAGCAACACAGCTCTGCCAAACAGAGACCCAGAAAAGGTTAGCTCGGACAAAGACGAACATGCGCTCAAGACGGCTTTAAGAAAGCGTTATTCTGATGACACACACCTTATCAAACTTGGACAAACTGCTTTTCCGTCTTGGGTCCGCGTCATCATCGGCCATGGCCAGTTGTTGCAAAAGTTGCCCCACCTGTGTAACAAAAATATGCAAATCAGTCTACAGCTGAAAGGCTCAAATGTGCAAATATGTGCGCTTGGAACTCGCTACAACACTTGCCTGCATTAGATTGAAGCGGGCCACCTCATTGATGGGAGCGTCGGAGATAATGCCGTACTGCTCTGGGTTGACTATGGCTGGGCAAATGAAGCAGGTCAGCAGTAGGTCTGTGCACATGGTGCGCACCTCACCCACCTCAAGACGCTCTACGCATGACAAAGTCTTGTACATCTGGGACACAATCCAGCGCAGGCTGTGAGGAAAGCAATAGGTGTTTTGCTTTAAGTAACCAATAAATTTGTTTACGAGAGCCACCAGCTTGGCTTCATTGGCCTCAACAGCTGCCTGCACCCGTTGCTTGTAGCCCTCAGAGCCTTTCTCTCCAAAACGTTCCTGCTGGGCTGGAGTGAGGCGCTCCGTCACCTTGGCTGGGTCAGTCTCCAGGTGGTCCTCATCCTCGACCAACAGCTGCATAATGGGTTCATGAAGAGTGGCGGTCAGGAAGAGCTTGGCCGAGTACAGACCTTCAGAGAAGAGCTTAAAGAGGATGCTGAAGGCACAGGTTCCCCGTCGGAGTAGGCGACGAGGGTTGTCGCTCTCCTTCAGCTCAAACTCTATCAGGTATCTCAACACCTGGGAGACGGTGAGATAAAAATAAAAAAAATAAAATCAATGAACCAGATTAACACTTCATTTTAAAGAGCGCTCAGACTGTGGAATTACTAAAGCTGGGTTGGAACCCTGACCTGTAGCAGGTAGCTCTCATCCTCCTGCATGATACAGTTGCCATAAAGTGAGGTGAAGACTGTGTGGATGACACCCTGGGTGTGCTCCTGGTTCAGCCTCTCTCCAGCCACCAGGCAGGATGCAACCAGTCTGGGATTTTCCCTCAATCTGGCCAAGAACTCGCCGTAGTTTGGCTCCTGGAAACCCAGAGTCTTGTAGCCATCAATAAACTGTGTATCTTCCAGCATTTTGGCATGTTGGCAGCACTCAGCTGGGGAGGCTTCAGCACTGCAGAGCAGAGATGTTTCGTTACAAATATGCATCATGTAAAACCAACTGTTCCAAAAAAAAATGCATTTATTTTTCAATCCCTCCCAGTGGCTGAACTTTTTTGTGTTTTTAGGTTTGTATTGTGCTTGGGAGCCTCTCACTTACAAGACAATCAAATTTTTATCCAGATACACGTGGTGCAATTAGAGAGGGACAGTATATTTCAAAGCAGGTACTATTCAATATAGTGCTTAACATTTTAGTTTAACATGAAAACAAGCCGAAATTTTTCTCATACAGGACCAGGGAATATTTATGTATTTATGGTACATCGCAGCACAGAAAAAATGAAAACGCACAGGACAGTTCTACACGACTGGGTTCTTTACTTGGATATACACGTGTTGCACATGTTTCTGGGTAAAATACAGTGAACTTGGCATGTTGTATCTCTGCTTCAATGCACTAAGTCAAGAAAACCATCACTCTTAAGGGTACAGCAAAACCTTAATGCAATCGACTATAGGCTATATATAGGGCTTGTTTGTATACACTAATACATGTCCAATTCACCTTAGTAAATTTACACCTCGATTATCAGGAACAAAGACAGAATTTTATGCATTTGAATTTGAAAAGAAACTACAAAAAATAGAGCAACTCCTATTACATGCAATGCTACTCTGGGTCATGAACATATAAAAAAAAAAAAACTTTATTGAGTAACACAGAATACAGAGAGAAGAAGAGAGGGCCTGAAATAGGAATTACTAATTGTCAGAACTCCAAATAACACAAATTGTTCTCTTTGGGTATTAAACAAACAAGTTAGAAAGGCCTGGCATTAAGTCTGTACTTTATATATAACAATTCCCCTCAAAGACCAGAGTGAATCAGGAAAACAGGTCTGACCTGGTGAGAATCAGACGATCAAGGTTGATTCTCTGCTGCTTGGCAATCCAGGCAGCCCGGTACAGCCTCTCAGCAGTCTTCAGCACGTCACTGTTGAGCCTTTGAATTAGCTGCTTCTCCGATGACACGTACAGCCGCTCCTGCTTCAGGTGGTGGGCCAGAGTGTGGATGTCTGGCTTCACCATCTTCACCGGCTCACACAGGCAGTGAAGCAAATGACTGGAGAAAAACGAATGGGACAAAATGAAGAGGACAGAGGTGAATATGCTGAAAACAAATGAACAGAAATTCAATAATATCTTTACCTTAATCAAATCAAATGTCACATTGGCAAGAGAAGAAGGTTTTTAAGTTGATGTCAAAATGGGTCACTGCAGCTATTTCACCCATGAAAGTTTACTTGGCACAAAGTGCCACCATGTAAACACTGTGGCGTTATACCTTGTGAATTTTTGGAAATGCTTAGCGAAGTGGCACAAAATAACTCACAATACGATCATCAGGGCTATCTCAGTCTTAGTTTCATTTCCACAAACCTCTAAAAAGGAACCTGGGGGTTGGGGTTGAAAGGATGAGTCAATGACCTGATTTCATCGACAAAAATGTGTTCATTAAGAATTCTGCGGGGCAACTCCTTTATCAAATAACAAATAAACATACTGAGGCTCTGCCTTTCCAGTGAGGGAATCCAATGCTCTTCCATGTTCAAAAATAAAAGTAAAAAATAAAAAACAGCATTTAAAAGCAGTGCTTTGCTTGTTTAAAATAAATTATTGCTTTTCAAGCTTTAACAAACAGTTCCTCAGAGCTTACAGAGTGTTTTTTTTATATGGCCTTGCATTTGGCACTGATATTTGTGCATTAACATGAAAAGTAGATGCATAATTTGCCAATTTCTTGACAGGTTAATGCACTCACATGCTGGTTGAAAAGCTTGCTGCACATAGTTTCCATGTCATTTATCGAGCTCAAGCATAATTTATTTTGACCAAAGTTAGCTTGTAGCTTATTGTCCACTTTACTACTTGCACTTTAAAATCGGTGCACTCTTTCATTTGATGTTTTGGGCTGAACAGCCCCAAAGTTAGATTGATCTCTGTGATAAGACTTTCACATTTTCAGTCTATCTGCTGATATACCAAACAGCCCGTTTCTCAGCACAAACAAACCCGACAACAGCCAGTGTCTCTGGCCATCGTGTCAAAATATTGTTTACACTTCCAGCGGGAAAGAGGGCTTAACGACTGAAAGACGACTGAATTTACGTTATCCTCGCAACTTTTGCAGCACATCTATTCAGCCCCTCTTTCTGTCTTTTGCAAGCAGCCCCCCCCCCACACACACGCACGTTACATCAGACCCTCCACCCTATAAGCACCAATACGCCAAATCTATACGCCTGACGGTAAGGCTTGCTGTAACCTGAAAGCTGCAGTTTCAATAATTAGGCCTTTTAATCAACTTTTTCTTAAAAGACAAAAAAAAAACACCCAGCAGAAAATATAGAAACTGTAAGTTCCCACTGCGGGCATCATGAAGGAAGGAAGAACTTGCATTATTGTGAGCTTGCTCCATACATGGATATGTGGAAATATGGAGCCAATTTTAGCAAGAACAACTGACTAAACTGCAGTCTTTGGATGTCAGATGATTAGGATGTTAATGTGAGTGAGTGAGTCAGGACAAATGGAGGCACAGTGTCTTTTATGTCATAATGTGTAAAGAGAATACGAATATGACTACAGATACACATGAATGCTGCTAAATGGTATGTTATTAACACTAAAAGCACAATCACATATATAATGTGATATGGAAATATGCAAGCTGAGAATTCGGTGCCACCTTAACAATAAACAACTTTTTAAACCAGCCCATCACCCATTAACAGATTTTGTAAATATTGGCATATATATATATATATACATATATATATAAAAATGTGTGTATCGGCAGCAACATTTCTTTTAATTCTTAATCAGGAATTATAAGCTGTAGAATTTTGCAATGTTTTGGTTGAACTTTTCTCGTCATATACTGAGATAAGTGTTTCTTAGTTGTTGGTTTTTTTTGTTTTTTTTAAAGTCCATTCATAGATCCATTATTTCATAATTAATTCAAAGGTAGAGCAGGAAATGGTGACCACCATCTGTGAACATTTGCATTCAGTGTGCTTCAAACGCACTGGCCCAATGACAACAAAAAAAAAACAAGCTTTTTCAAAAGCTCCAAGAGACACTACAGCAGAAAATGCAAATCATTCTTTCTTTTCAAGATGAGCACAGCCAAAATATACAATCCCAGCTGAGTGCATGAAATCTGAATGATTTCTCAGTGAATCCTTTTCACAAAAGCCTCTTTGTGGTGGGTTGCTAACAGAGAAAACACAGATTTAAATGTGGAATTAGGGCTCTGAGCAGAGAATGAGACTAGACCAGAGATAAACAGCTGGGGAGTGGGAATGACTGCAAGGCAGTGTCATCCCACACAAGCTCAGAGACAACCACAACACTTGAGTTGATATGCCTGACAAATCAAATTGGTTATGTATATTTTAACAGAAAATGATAGCCTCTGTGCTGAATTCCCATACCAAAAGGAAAAAAAGAAGAAAAAAAGATTACAAATCTCAAAATAATATGCTAGACTGTCTTCATTTTTGCATAAAAAACAAAACAAATAAAAACACAATTCTAGCCAAAGATGACTCATGCATCAAGCAAGTTTTCTCTGGTTTAGACCGGAAAATATATATTATCTTCTGACTTGACAATTCAGTTAAGAGGAAAACTGTGTTTTAGGTCACCCTCCTTAGAAATTCTGACTATCAACATTAAAAAACAAACACAATAACGTAGTGTGTTCACTGTCTAATGTGGCGAGTCTGCTGTTTAAGCAGATATGACAGAATTTTGCATGAAAGCTTAGAAATAAAATAAGAATGAATAAGAGATGTTGCTAAATCACTAAAATGTGATCTACCTAGAGGGACAATATAACATGTCAAGTTCTGCAGGATTTAATGTCCCGGGCTTACGATACTGAACAGGGTGAAAAAGTAAAGCACTTGCCAAATAACGATTACTTGTGGTCCAGTCTGGACATTTTTAGACTAAGAAGTAAACTTGGGCAGTATCAAGTATAAATATTAAGAGAGGCGGAAGGTATTACTTTTAAAATGTCAAAATAATAGGATAGCGATCCAGAGATGCTGCACAGAGGTGAAATTCTGTGGCAGACATGGTATAAGATGAGGACTGACATTATCACAGGTGCTGTTATGGACCATTCTTAAGATGGCTTTCTAAATGTTCACTGCACAAGATGTCAGATATTAGTGGAAAACATCAGTCTTGTGTAGCTTATTAAATTAAAGAAAAAAAAGACATCCACATACACAATCATATTCTCAAATAAGCACATTCCTCACATAGAAGTGAAAAGGCAACTTGGTTATTAGTGGCGAGCGGGGAGGGTGTATTGCTGTTTATCACTGCTTCTTGTGCCCATCACCATCAGTATGCAGCTACCTGGTGAGTCAGTTGTGGAGAGAACAGGGGAACTCAGAAGCAGAAGAGAAACCAAACAGTGCGCGAGAAGCCATAATCTGCAACTTTATATGCTGTATGAAAGCACCTTTGTAGTTGAGAATCACAAAATACTGTTAAGATGAATCATAAGGGAACCAATTGTTCAACCATAACATATGTGACAGCACCAGTATTATAACAACAAGGTAGAATTGGAGGCAAGAGGCAGGGCAAAAACAAAAGAAAAGGCATGTCTGCCAAACGCAAGTTACATAATGAAGAGGTTTACAATTGTTTTTGAAATACAATGCACCAAACAACAGTACTTGAAAGTAAAATACTCAGCCCACTCCTCCCACTACATGGTCCCACACACATAAAGGCAATGGAACAAAGTGTTTTTTATAGATGTTTTAAGGATTTCACTTTCCACTAAAGGCATTCGTGACTCTGAACCAACATCCCCTTCACACTTCCCTTTCCTATAATTTCATAAAAGCAAATAGTCTAAACCATATGTGGGTTTTAAAAGTGACTTTTCCTCCCATATGGCTAGTTCCTGAGCCTCAACACTTCTGTGAAATGTTTTGGGACAACTAAGAAGTGAATGCAGGCATTAAATGTTCTGTCAGATTTTAGGGATGGTCAGCTGGAGAATCCACTCTCCTCTCCTCTCAAGAACTCCTCTCTTACTTTCCTCTTCCTGATTTAACCTGCTAATCTGGGGATCAGAGAAGAGGGAGGGGGGGGGGCATGCATTTCTTAAACCAGCATGACTTGGCTCCTCGGTTGCTTACTCTGGAAATACTGAACTGACTGTTTTGATTACTTAACCGAATATTTGTTTAATCACAGGGTGCTGTCAGAGTATTCTTTAGGGTAAAAGGTATTTGATATTAAGATTTAAAAAAAACAAATAAAAGAAAAACCTTCAAGTTATTCATAATCTTTAAAGTTAAATGCTAAGTTTTGAAGAACACACTCTGCTATTGGGGAATTTAACCTTGTTTGCCATAGGTGCTTTAACTTTGGCTCAGTCCCCAGTTCTTCCCCATGGCCTTATCTCTCCATCATGCAGAGGTAAGCTGCCCCTTTTCTTTTAAGCAACAAGATGAAGTGGTTGTCAAGACTTTCATCTTGGATATTAGAGGCTAAATGGATGGATAGATGACCACTGCTCCTTGACATCCTAAAGAAAACGGGCACATTACTTCTGCAAACTTCTGCAAAGGGAAAGGGCCAAGGGGAGAAAATGGGACTGGGCCTTAATGTACTGAACTGAGGACAACCAACAGTAAGAAATTATTCATGCCAAGAGTGCACCATTAGTATTGGTCCCAGTACAAGTGTATTTCTCATCTGTGGAACAGGTACAAGGTCAGCCACACCAATGAAGTGAGGCCAAGATATGTTTTATTACTCAAGATATTTCAATGTACACTGCGGAGTTGATACGGATTCCAAGATGTGAAAATCCTGGATGAGCCGTGGTGGATGTGGGGGAGCAAACATCCCTCAACCAAGTCGCCTTTACAGTTTAACACCCGCCACCCCCCACCCCCCCAATACTGTAGAGTTAATCAATACATCAGGACATAAATTAAGTGAGCACCGATTTAAATCCACCAGCTATGAAACAAAAATTACAACAAGATAGACAGAAGATGATGATATCACAACAAGAAATATGACATTATGAGTCAGCATCAACTGGAATGACAACCGCTGACTTAAGTTATCAGGAATAACTTTCATAATGCTAATGCTGACAAGTGATGAATATACTGAGGAATTATCACAAATAGCAAAAGTGTGATCCATTGGAAAAACTTAACTCAACAGTCATCTTTGTCAGAAAATGAGGCTGTTGAGGCTGACTGGATATGATTAGCTGGTAAAAAGTTATTAAGGCTGGCAACTGAGCTTTAATGTAAAAGCCTGACTTTCAGTGAAATATGGCAGATAACAGCATGGATCATTAAAGACAAGTCACTGTCAAAGTGTTCAATAATCATTAATATATTATTCGTCAGTTTAACTCTATATCTGTACAAAGTAAAATGAAAATGTTTGAAATGAATGATTATTTGGTTAGCCATATAATCAAAGAAAATCCTTCTTTCTCAATGATGAATCCTTAATCTTCTCATGATCTTGATATAACACGAACAGCTGACAGTGTTATTCTGTGTTTAAACATTCATCATTTTAAGTGACAGAAAGCCATTTCACTACTTCTCCAGGACTAGCATGTTTTAACGTCACACATTCGGCTGGAACTACAATTTTAATCTAACCGGCTCAGGAGGATAAACACAAATTTAGCCCAAAAATCTTTGACAGTTAAACCTGCTGCTAATTGCTATGAAGCATAAAGTTTATAGTGTCCTTGATTTAACGACGCTCTATAAAAGCTAGACTTAGCATGGTAGCCAACAAATCGAGATGGGTTAGGTTAACGTCAACTAATGTATTTTACCGTCTGCGAGGTTAACCTGTTTTATATCATAAATAGAAGAGCTCTAACTTATATCAAATAACAGCTAACGTGTGAAAACGATGTGAAAGAAACTAAGACAATCCCCAACACTAAGGTGTTACATTCGCACCCGTAAAGTACAAATAGTGTTTGCACTGATTTGGAGGAGGGGCACATAAAGCATCCTAGAGAATTGGCTATCATAGCAGTAGCCAGCTAACGACCAAGTTAACCAAGTTAACTTAGCTAACGTTTGCTAGTCAAGCAAAACAGGCTAACGATAAGCTAGCTGGCTAGCTACCTTAGCTTAGCCGTAGACTGCAAGATCCTTTCCAGACTAAACGTAACCAACAACACATGCTAACATAGGTTGAGCTACTTACCAATTCTTACTAGCCTGTACTTGTGGTTCGTAATGTCTCTAAACTCAGCTGATCATGAAATTTCTCGAGTCAGGAGAATTGTTTGTTGGCGCTTAGCCGTCTCACACTGGTTTCTGCTAGAGCGAAAAGTGCTGTCATTTGCTGTCATCACGAGGAGACCTGCGCAACCCGCATGCGCACAAAGGGACTCATTGCTATTAAAGGGAGCTTTCACTCTAAAATGGTCAACAATCCTAAAAACTAAGGAAGCGAATCGTGACCATAATTTAAATCAAAATGCATTTGCAGAAATGCTTTTTCATTTTAAGAATGTGGTTGCATTATTTGAGATCTAAATCTCAAATGTCTATTTCTTTTTCATTTGAATTAAGTGAAATATTGAGCACTCTTGAAGAAGAAAATCAAAATGCAAATAGGATGATTTATTGCAAATTTATGTTATGAGTCAAATAATGCATTAGTACTAAGTGCTCCTGTCATATCCTCCATATCAACTAAGAATGAATTAACTGCTGTACAAGCATTTTCATATTGTTTCCACATTGATATTTTCATATACCAGTTGAGAAGATTAACTAATAGGTAGGTAAAATGAAGATATTGAATGTTTTTTGGAGCTCATTACACAAAGATGAATGCAATGCAATTAGTGTTTTCAGTCAGAGGCTTCATTCCTGCACACAGCAATGACTGTACAATGACTTTTTTTTTTTACAACGAATAATTGACAAATAACTATATCATTTATGCAGAAAAACAATTTCCAACTTTAGGATTGATAAATAATTATTGGATTCATTTAATTTTATTCTTATCAATTCAGGTCAATTGAGGATAGAATTTGAGAGGTTCTTTTGGAGAATTTTGATGGTGGTAATAGATGGGTTCCGCCACAAGATGGTGCTGTAATAACGGAATAATAAGAAGGTACTTGGAGAAAATAATGTATTGCACTGAGCAACACAGTGCGGTGCATCAGGTGTGTTGTTGCACATTCACTGTGCAAAAACAGTGAGAAACTCTCCACCAATTGATCAATTTGAAACTGAAGAAAGTTGTGCCACAGGAAGCACGGGCTATGGAGAGGTAAGATATGGAATGCAAATCCATAGTTAACAACTTGACTAAATGTTGAGTGTTGTCTCATGTTTGTTATACATGTTGTCATTCATTCATGCAGTCATTTTAAAATTCCTGCTTTATCCTATTCAGGGTCACGGGGAGACTGGAGCCTATTCCAGCTTCTTCAAGCGAGGGGCAGCGTCGCCTGTCTGTCACAGGGCCATGCTTCACACCCAATTCATCAATTGAAAATAGTAATGCCTACTTTTAAACGTGTACTTAAAAGATGATGACAACAGTCTTTTGTCTCAGTGGCGCTTTAGTGATTCACTTAGATGGATTCCTCTTATGTTTTTTGTTTTTTTTAACCCTCAAAACACATGAAGCCTGAAATCTTTAATTCTTCAGCTAAACAGTGACTACTGATCCAAAGTTTAAACCATCCTCCTAAAACATTTGAATTGTGAGAAATTCAGAGTCATGTGGTCGCTTTTTAAATTCCATTTATTTCATATTTATATATAGGTTATAAACATCACAAAATAGAAACTCCAGGAAAGTCTTGCACAAAGATATATGTATAATCAACTAAAAGAGCAACCTTAGATTAGTGAACAATGGTAATTAAAGCAGGCATGTCTGAATTCAGTGCTGCAACTATGTTAGGAACATTATTGTTTTATAGTTTACGTTTTAGTGCAAACAGAGCCTTAGCAGCTCTTAACTGAAATGAATTGTTCTGTATCTTTATTAAAATAGGATTTCACAACATAGATGTTAAGGTTGCTCTTTCATTGCATATGGTTTAATTAAGAACATACTGTGGTATTAGTTTCAATAAGGTCTCTAGGTCTGGGTGTTCTAATATTCAATATATAATGTATGGTATACTGTACCTCTTACATTTCTAAGCATCAAATGGTTTCTCATTAACATCGTAAATTTACTTTAAGCAATAACAATATTAAAATATCTGAATATAAATAACATGCTTTGGGCAAAATAATTATCTATTTACAATAGTAATTCAAACAACCTATGTCTAGAGCTCTCAGGCCTTTAGAAATAGCTAGCCCCATACATTGCTTTGTGTCAAATACATTTGTTTGTTTTCAAATAAAGGCCACTTTCTAACAAAGCAATTTATACAAGATTGACATCAAGCCTTTTCACAGATGAGAAACGCTCCAACAAAAATCCTTGATGAAGTGGGAAAACAAACACATGGTTTGATTGTACCTCTATGTCTATGAAAGAATAACTAATAAAGTGATAATTAAAGAATATCTACACAACTACAGAATACCAAGGAAATAATACTTAAATACTAAACCGTTGTAATAGTACAACCACTGCAACATGAAATATAGTTTTCTGATATAACATCTGATGGAGAAATTAAATGTAGGTTACCATTACAACATGTGATTTAGCTGTGCCAACTACTACATGGAGGCAATTACATGTGCACTCCCTGAATATTGTGTGCTTCATACATTATCTTCCTACATCTTTAACACCCAGATAACTGGATTTGAGCCTCATCTGCATGCAGGCTGTTAACTTTTGAGTGCAACAGGAGCAAAACAAGCCAAAAACAACATAAGTCAACTTTCAAAAGTGTTCATACACTGTAAATGTGTGTGAAAAAAAAGGAGACAGACGAGAAAGATTAGTCAAATATATACACATTTCTAAATCAAACTATGGATTTACAATAAGTACAGTTAGGGTAGCTGACATCATTATCATTACTATTTAGTGCTATGCTATATAATATCATCCAAGAGATGAGGGGTACCCAACCAGTCTAGTGTTCTTGGTTCAGATGCGGCCATGATCATGCACATAAACTGTTTCCCTGTTCTCTTATCTATTGGGTAAATCGTGGTGGGAGTGAACCTTTTGTTGCTCTCCACAAACTCACACAGCTGATTATAGATTTTGGGGTACTCGTGACGAAGAAAGACTCCCCTGGTCCTGAGCTCACGTTGGATATTGACAAAGCACACCTCTCTGGCTTTTCTTCCCTCTTCTCCTTCCTTGTCAATGTCGGGTGTGCCTGGAGGGGGAGTGAGGATGAGAGTTTCCATTTCACTATCCTTTTTCAGTATTTTTTTGTCAGGGCTTGAGGAGGCCAAGGACACCTTTGCATATTTTCGAACTGTTGGTGCTTGGACCCTTGGTGAAGGTCTGTTAGGCACTAGCTCACCAACAGCTATGGATACATTCAGAAGGAAACATTCATTTGGGTCATACTCATTACCTGCATGCTGCAGATCCTTGCAGTATTCACCAAGGTTGTCTTTGAAGCCATCCAGCTCTCTGAGAGACAAGTATGTTGGCGACATGAGGAGGCTCTCAAGCCCAACTTGCAGGAAATTGTCAGCTGTCTCTGGATTAGCAAAGCCCACAAAGAGAACGCCTCTACCTCTTGAGAGGAAGCCAGCCTTAGCAATGCGTGAGAAGGCTTTGTGGATCTCTGAGTTCTCTCTGCAGAACTTAAGAGTGTGCCGACAGACACTGCTGACACGGCCATACAGGCATGTCTCTTTGTGGGTCTCCCAGTCATCCCTGCGACAGTTTCGTGAGCAGTAAAATGTGTAGCAACTGTGACATGATTTGAAGTACAAGCAAGCATTGAACATACTTTCAATGCGGTTGCACTTCTTGTTAGCACACACCATGGTGTCTTCTTCATCTGTGCTGTGGTCTGGAGAACATTCTTCTGCACTCCTTTGTAAAGCATCACACCCACTATCAGGGTCTTTGACTGTGTCTGGGCTGGATTTCGAGGATGGGAGCTGTGTGTTCAGACTTCCCAAGTTTTCTAGTCCAGAGGGTCCTTGTTCTTTGTTGTCGTCGTCAGTGATCAGTTGCTTTAACTGGTCTAATAGATTTTCACTTGTCTTTCTGCTTGTTGGTGGTTTGTAGTCAACGACCAAATCAGCTAAGAGTTCATCCAGTTGCTCTAGACTCTGCTGGAGGGAGAAGTTGTTGTGTTTTCCTTCTTTGCTAATGTCTGTTGTGTTAAAGGGCTGTTTTTGATGCGCTGCTTTTGGAGTCTTCTCATGGCCAAGCGTATTCCAGCTGACGGAGTGCACATCACGTCTCCTGCTGTTGCCTGTACATATGTCATTGTCTGTTATGGTGATCTCCGGAGTAACAAACCAATTCCCGCTCTTGCTGTTTCTCCATGGATTACTTGAACCCTTCTCCAAAGAGTTTTCTGAGAGAGACAGAGCTGCGTAGCGCCTTGGTGAACTTGAAAGGTTAAGTATGACAGGTTTGGATGTAACATCTGAGGACGCCCCATGCCTTGCTTGGTAAAATAGGTTTTCATAGCTTCTTCCACGTGGCACAGATTGCTCTCTGTCATGCCGTGGATAAAGTATATTGTCCCAAGACTTGGAATGGTTTTTGGCATCCGCTCCTAGTCGACTTGTGTCTGTACTGCTGGTAGTAAACCATGGTGGTATACTAGGGTCATGCCTGACTCTTGGTGGTGTGACCTGAGAAGACTGGTTAGAGTAACCAGAAATACTTGAACGATACCAGTCATCTGAAAAGGCCTGGGACATTCGAGGGCGTCGGCGACCCTCTGTATGGTATGATCTTGATGGAAAATACTGTTCCTCTGGAGAGCTGACTGGTTTGGAATAAAACAACCTTGAGTTATCTGTATGGTACGGACTGAAACGATTGTCTTCTCCATAGTAACCTCTCGTGAGTGGAGTTTGAGAGAAGTATGACCCTGCCTCACTTGTGGAGTATGGCCTGCTATATACAGAGTGTGCTGGCTCCCTGTTGGTTAATTGGTCTGTGTAATAAGACCTCACAGGAAGTGTGTGCACCCATCGAGTCCTTGGATCATACTGACTAGTCATTGTACTACCAAGGCTTGTTAGACTGGACCGATCATCCTGAAAATACGCCCTTGAGTAGGGATGAGCAGGATAACGAACAGCATCATCTGTGTAGAAAAACTTGGTTGGTATATTAGGATTTGAGTAAGCTCTTTGTTCCTGACTCAGATATGGTGCTATTGGTGATGACATCCTGTGCATGTCTAGATGCTGGTAAGAAATAGGAGACATGCTGGTGGTGTAGTAATATCCTTGTCTATAATCTCCACTATAGCATTCGCTTGGAGTCGGCGTTGGTGAAGAGACAATCTGCCGTGGTACATACAAACCTCCCCTGCTACTAGCCTGGGAGTACCTTTGCCAAGGATGCTCAGTTTGTACGTTGGAAACCTGTCTCGAAGTGTGCTGCAGCACAGCAGCATCTGGTTTAATGTCCACACGACACCTGACATGAGGGGTTACCATGGGTTTGTCTGATTTATCCTCTTCAAAACAGTCCGAGACATAGAGTGGAGCGTGAGGCTGTAGTTTGATAGGGTGCACCTCATTCAAGAAGGCCCTGTTTGAGGATTCTCGTTGTATTTCAGGGCCCCTCAAGGTATCTGACAAAGTCTGAGGTCCATCCCTCCCTTTTCTGGCTCCTGGTGGAGATACAGAGATGGGCACAGGGGTGAGGGTAGCCTTGATTCTGGGAGCACTTTTAGATCTTGATCTCTTTTTGGAATCTGACCATGTAAGATAGCTGGTTTTGTCGTGGGTAGTGTGCTGCTGGAACTGCTTTGTGTTAAAAAGATCAGGAGATGAAAAGCGAAGATGTCCTGGCTGATCTAGTCCATTCCAGAGATCTTTGTTTAAAGTCTGATTCTCAGACCTCTTGTAAGGGTACTCCATCGAAGAAGAGAAGGACTGTGGATCATCTAGAGACTCAATGAAGTCAAAACTACGGCAGTGTCTTTTGTTGATGATCTCTGATTTATCAATCATTTTCAAGTCACATTGCTTTGAGGAATGGAGAGAAATGGAGTGGTCAGTGATGGGGTTAAGCGTAATGTCCCGATACAGAGTTGATGCCAGTATATCAGGGGGATGTGTTCGGGTCATCTTAAAGGAACTCCAATCCTCTCCAGTTAGTGGGATTTAAGAACAACACAGCCTGTGAAATAGAAAGCAAATATAGTTGATTACACTTTTAATATTTCAAGATTTAATGTTCTAAAAAAAAAACACAAATTTGTGTACATGAAACATACATATGATTTCTATTCATCCAGTGTAACAACTGATAGCTGCAAAGTTCATCCTGTTTAAATTTAACAGGTTTAGCTGCTCATTTACTAACCAGGTCAAAAGATAACTTCATGCCAAACAGCACACTTTAACAATGTATCTGAATAACATAGCAATGAGTTATCCTTTAAGGCTTGAATTAATATAGCTAGAGGCAGTTTAAATGTCATCAGCACACAAGAAGAGACAAGACAAAAACTTAAATTAGGCAAGGAACCCTTTGCTAAAAATGAGCTGCAGCATTTATTTAATTTTATGCTGTTTACAAAAAAAAACACAAAATTTAACATTCATGGCATTTTTTATGTGTAGTTTGACTAAAACCTTGTTTTAAAAAGTTCCTGTTATACAAAGCTGTTCACAGCAACATTAAGGACAATATCAGCTGTAGTATTTATGAGTCACGATGAAAATGTCCTCAAGGTAATTCAAAGTAATACATGACATGACTGCAGTATGTCTTGGATTATCATCACATCAAGTAGTCTATGACCCAATCCAAACCTTACCAGAAAAGCAAAGCTGCTATAAAATGGTATGAATAAATGATACACAAAACTTTTGTTCATCTCTTAATAATTAATGCGGAGAAGGTTTTTTTTTTACATAGATTTATAAAGAACATCATGGACAAAATGTTCCAACAATGGGTTTTATGTGTTTCACACACACATGGGCTTTCTTGTTGGCACTCACCCACAAGCCAACCCTGAGTTACCATCTGTTCATCGTGACGAGGGAGGACTGACCCACCATCTCCCTGTCATGTGTCCACAACACACCTAAATATCATGTCTGTTCACAACAAGGCTTGACAAACAAACTGACACTGTTATTCACTGATTTTGCCTGTTTTTTAGAACCATATTGTAGAGCAGCAATCTGTTTATCTTGTCAATATCAGTGAATAGAAGAGGCTAAAATGCATTGTTATTTTTTTTTAATTTTGCTCAATTTTCTATCAATACAGTATAAATACAGTACAATAGACTTTCTTTTTGTAATGTTTTTTTCATGTAAATGAACCTTTATTTAATGAGATTTTCAGGATACTGTTACATTTTAAAACACAAAAGCTGTTGCTCTTTATGGTATAAGCTACATGCTACATTACTATTATCAGATATTTTGCCTCCACTGGGAAATAGTCTCTAAGGTTCTGATTAATGGCTGATTGTAAGATAAGAATACAATCTAGGACAAATACTGTGTCATTTGTTTCAATATGAGGGGAACAAAATTAACATCTACCTCCAGATGAAACTGAAAGTTTGATAAGGGACTAAATAGAACAAAGCTGCATAGATCCAATCAGTTTAAATATCTCCATCCTAAATAAATATGACATTTTTAGAAAAAATAGCATTAGATTTGGTGAGACTTTATTTTATTGTACAGTATTAAAAAAATGTAGTTCACTGGTAGATCACTAACCCAGTCTACTCATTTCAGACAGTGGCCCAGCATTCATAATAACCCATAAAGTTGTATCAAATTATTGAAGGAGTTGTGAATAAGTTTGCACTGGTACTGTGTATTCTACATTAAAAACAAATCTTAAGAATTTATTTGTTTTCTATTCTGATTTTTTTTCTTTTTTGCAGAGCAAAACATTACATTTCTCAGTGACAGTGGAGAAAGCAGATTTGGACATGTTGACCCAGTAAATGTATGCATTCCCTCCTCAACTCATTTCTGTGGTCCAAGGCTCCTTTTCAATGGGGGCACTACACTTTCCTTGCAGTATAAAAGCACATGCCACATGCTGTCTCCATGGCTACAGCACACAGCAAGGGAACCATTAAGCACGCATGCAGTTGTGCACCCAGGGCCAAATCTAAGACTGAAAAAAGTGACTAATAATCAGCGTAGATACTTTAATGTGCGCGTGCGGGCCGATCTTTAGGTGACACGCGACTGCGACTTTTAATCGAAAGATGCAATGATATTAGATGAAAGAGACCGAGGGGTGTATTTTCTAATTATATACTTTATTTATGAGGCGATCAAGTACGATTTCTTTCCCAATTTATATCGAACTAAAATTAACTTGGAGAACTATTTAATCAATTTTGCCGGGTTTTCCAAACGATGACATATCTGCTGCAGATTCACCCGAAGCGTCCCCGGGGGTCGTGAGGCGCATTCAGCCTTGAAGCGTTGTCAAATAGGCTACTTGATCCAACGCAGTCGTGCACCCCGTTTTATTTTGGTGCTGCGGCACGGGGGGACGGCCCTCCATCCTTTGTCGGCTGACCCGATGCCTTTGAGCCCGGAATGACATAATTTGCGGATAAGGAATGAAGTAGGCAAGCGAACCCAGATCAGGACAGAGCCCACCGGGATGCGGAAACCTAAACAGAATGAGTTCGGCTAAGTTTAGACATTTCGGATTTCGTGAGTGAACGGGAGAGGCCTTACCGTCTCGTCAGAGAGTTGATCGGATGCGGCGGACATGGTGAGGAGGCAGCCTGTTCTCCGTGAGGTGCAGCTTCAGCCCCGCAGCACCTGCCTTGTGTCTCCCGGAGACGAACAGTCGTCCTTCATTATGTTTTCTACATCACTCGGCGATGCTCTCACTCTCGCTTATGGCTTTGTGTGCGCGCGTGTGTGAGTGACTGTGTTTGTGTGTGTGATGGAGGAGGAGGTGTGTCTCCGCTTGGGCTTGTGCGCGTGTATCTGGAGGCGTGGTTGTGCATGTTTTTAGTAGAAGGAGAGAGAGGGGGGGGGGGGTTACTGGGTGTGCAGTTTTCGAGCAGCAATGCGGTCTGTTCATCTTGGCTCTTATGGGCATTTCCGGGGGAACTGCTGGTCATTTGGTCGTCCTGCAGTGAAAGGCGCTTTATTGTCGGTGCAATTCTGCACGAGTGAAAGAAAATCTTTCAATTACAATTTTAGAAAGTTGACACTAAACTATCTGCCCGCAGATTTGGGCTGAGCCTACACTTGACTGATCGCTGCTGGCGTCCCTCCCACACTGCTGGTGCACGGGACGTTGTGATGAGGAAAACAAGCCTTACACCAACTAACTGTACTATATTATTTTATTTGATAGTGGAAGTGCAAATGACATTGGGGCGACAATTTTAAAAGACCCGCTGTGAGCATTGTCCGTCATGTTTTATCATGCAAATAAAGACAAAACAAAATATTATCACAAATAAGAAGTCTTGCTCTGCAAATATTTGGAACATTTGGATGACGAATGATATTTCTTTCAATTTACTAGTCACTGACTAATTTGTGCAGCTCTGATTATATGTTTATCAAAACTCGACTTGAATGGCCAAGTCCTTTCATTTCACAGTGAGGGATGGAGTTCTTTTAGACCTCCGTCTAGTTGTGATGCAACACGTTGTCTTTCGCTGTTGTTTTTGCTCTTAGTTTGCCCTGGACCGCACACGTCTGCTTCAAACTCTCGCCTCGCCACCTCCTTCTGCATTGTCAGAAGTGATGATGGGGACAGCTGGCTGTGAGCCCCGGCCCAAAGCATGTGACTGCCGCAGAATAACTGCTTACTAAGGCACTCTCCCCGCAGACGGAAATCACTCCTGACAAACAGTGCTGATCAGGATGAAGATTGCAATTATGCTTAGCTTTGACAGAGCTCATTTTGTCACGGTAAGATGATTTAGGTTTTGTTCTTTCTATTGTCACGATGACTCTTGCTGCTTGCCCACCAGTTACAAAACACTGATTACAAAACCGAGACCCCATCTGTGACATACCACGTGTATGAGATATGATTCAGAATACAGTGGATCTCACATTGTGCATGCAGCATCCCTGAGAGTGGGATCTATCTGAGCATGTGTGACTCACCCTCTCCAGCACAGTGCACTGGCATCAGTTTGTGTCAGCTGTTGGTTAGCAGGGATGAGTGTCAGTCAGCTGGCTGCCAGCAGGTGTATTAGGCACCTTGTAGAGTCTGGAGAGAAAATCAATGGCTCTGTTGATTAGAACCCCCGCTGACAAGGATCAATCAGGCTTGTGGCATCACAAAATAACAACATAAGAGCAGAGCACTGCTTCACACTGCTTTGATTGATCAAACAAGTTTTCATGCTACTTAGTAAACAACCTTCCGCACTCATGCTGTCTCCAATAAGGTCTATGTTAGATTAAATGACTCTTACTTGGAATTACATAAGAGACATGGAGATGTGGGGATGCACATGCAGTCAGGCCCCACATGTACAAAGCCCAGCACAAAATATCCAGTGTTGCAGGTTAATGCAAGGAAACTCTTGGACTGTAATAATACAGCAGAGAAAACAAGAATAACACATTAGACAGAGATGGTAAAACAAAGAAATTCAGCCTCTCTGTGCCCCAAGAAATCTCCAGGGAAGCTACGGATGCTGTCGGCGGCCCCTGCAGTGCTGAATATTTCACACAGACAGAATTAGACCTCTTGAATAGACATATGACTGAATGTGGTTGTTTCCTTTAGATCCACTCATGGAACATTTTGATTCAGTGGAGAAGAATTTGAAGACTCAGTGGGAGATGCACCTAGTATACCCTTTAATTCCAGACTAACCCTGATTAAACCCTCCGCAAATTAAACCACTGAATCCTCTCTGTCCACCTCTCGCGGCTCAGAAAGTTGTGGCAGTTCATATGGGGTTCACACCACTCAGATCTTGTGCTTTCATTGGGGATTTAGAAGCAGCCCTGTGAAGTATTTAGTTGCTCTTTTGGCACAGGGAGGCCCTGTAGAATCAATGTTGGCGTAGTAGATTCCTACTGGATCAGAGTAGATTAAATGCAAAGGATTTTTTGGTTTCCAAAGTGAAGTAGAATTGCCAGAGGCACATGGGGTTGTGTCCTCATGTACCTGAATATGCATGGTCTAAAAGTTGCTAAATTAAGAGATTTTATTATCCTTTTGAGAGTTAAATAAGAAAAGAAATAAAAAACAGAAATCTAATAGCCTTTAATGTACATATAATTTCCCTATGCTTAATTAGGAAATTGTGTTTACTTTGGCTGCACAAAAAAGAACATTCCACTCTAAGTAACACTTTTAAACAAATTCATGTGCAAGCCAAACCATTTGGGAATTGTATCCATGGTAACCCACACTGAGTAGGAGCAAAAGAGACAGAATTGATTTCAAAGGGAATGAAGTAAAGTGCTGATGGGACTCGTCTATGGAGACCATAAAAAATCAACGTCACAAAGATAAGACGCAGGGAGGTGAAAATCGCTCATAAATCTTCAACGTTCTGCAGATACATGCATCTGCAGAGGCAGTGCAGCCTCACATCCAATGTACATTTAGAGATCTGCCACACGTGTGTGTGTCACTGCCCAGATTATCTCTAGCAGAGATTGCCAGTTTAAAGTTAACTTACGGTTTACCAGAAGGACACCCCTTTTGCAGTATCACAGTGAAAATGAGATAGGAAGAAAGACCTGCACTCATGTGGGTTTATTCTCAGATGCTCTTCTCAGTACATGTAGGTCAAAGTAAGAATAGTGTAGATATTATTCACAACTGCTCTGTGCAAACACGAACTCCTCTGTCCTGGTCTCTGGAGTCGCAGTAAGACATCCCATGGTGAAACTTAATTAAATCTTTATTACACACTCCTCTCTCATCCTTCATCATCTGCCATTTTGGCTGAGGAATCACTCAGTCATGTGTGCAAGTTTATTAAAGGGGAAAACACATTTGGAACGAAGAGATGGGCCTCTGAGTGGGTGCTTGTTTCTCTCTGAGAGTGCCTGGTGATGCAAATTATTTGTGGTATTGCATTGTCACCCTGATATTGTTATGTAACAACATAGAAACAGAACACACTTATATTCCATTTTGAGCAAATAGCTCCAGCTCAGAGTTTCGTGAGATTTTCAAATAATGATTTAGGTCAGCAGGAGGTTTTATAATGCAGAGCTGTCATTAAGGTCTCGCTATTCAAGACTGGACAGACAACAAATCTTTTGTTCCTCACTTAGGAAGAATCAATGAGAGCCTTCTAAATATGGATATCATTCACCCTCCATCCCACAGCAGCACAATGCAAAGCAGTACTGGGTTGCACTAATTGTCCAAGGCTGTATGTCACGTATAATAGCTGAAACAGCCTCTGCTTCTCATCCATAGATGACCATTTGAGAGTTGAATCAAACATCTTTTTCTTAATCCTTTCATAGAAGCATGACTGAGAACACTTGTTATGTGTCTTCTGTATATAAATGACACTTACGCTTGTGACATCGCCTTGAGGTTTCCCCAATTCAAATGCTATGTAGTTTGTATCACCAGCTATCAAATAAGATTTGCAAATCACTTTTGAAACTTGTTTCAATTTCTGAATAAATGACATCTTAATATATTTAATTACACTTTCAAGTAACAGCCATCCAGATGCACCTGTGCTTGCAGCTTCTCTTGGCTGTTTAAATAGGTCAGCTCTAGAAATATCCTGGCTTAGGGAAGAAATCGTGAGGGCCCCTCCTCTTATCTTCTCACTTGTATGTAACAGAACGAGACTATTGCTGGCAATAGCCTTGAATCCTTTCCTAGTTAACAGTAAAGTCATGAAAGTTGTATCACAATAATTATACAATAACTCAGTGGGAGAAAATAATAATTTTGGTTATTCTCTTGTGAGTCGATTTGCCAGGCAACAACAAACTCTGTCCAATAATAGGTTCTGGTCTTCTATCAAGATATTAAAGTAATTCCCTTGGTAATGTTATTATCCAGCGAAGATATGAAAGACATGTTTTTCCTGATCAGATGAGCTTCTTGCCTTCTATCCTAGCCTGAATTTGGTAGTAGAGAACAGTATGGTCCCTCTGGGCAGCCAGATAAGTAAGGAAAGTAAGCCAGCAGCGCTTTAAAACACTGACCTTTCGAGCGAGCAGTCATAAAACATGCTGTCTGCGAATTGGATTTTGCTCTCCGCACATCTGCATTGAAAATTTTCAATGGAAGAAGAAACTGATCCATTTGGTGATTAAAATCGAACCCTCTTGCACACTGCATAAAATCTATCACCCAAAACATTTAGACAAGGCAAGTCCTTTTGTCACCGATTGAAGGGAGAATAAACTGTTAATTTTTTAATGCATTTGTTTTGGTCATGGATGGGGTCATTGATTTGTACAAGACTAGGCGATGAAGCACATCATTCTATTGAGTTTAAGGGTCCATAATAGTAATAGCCTCTCAGCTGCTGCTGCTGTATTCAGATTTGAAGCCCCTGATGAAAGACCAACATTTTTGGAAACACAAAACATTTTTGTTTTTAGAACAATATAAGTCAGGCCACAGGCCAAACCTTGTTTCTTTTCATTACAATGTGAAAGATCAAGCCCATCTCTAACTTGATAACTCTTTTAATTTCACAGTCACTGGACAGTCAATCTAAAATGAAAACAGTTGCACTATAACACTCTGAATTCTTTGGCTTCTCAATAGTACTTCCTAATTTTACAATAAAAAGCCTTTGCTGTTATCAAATTAGAATGCTCATTTTGTCTGAAAAATTGAGATAATACCAGTTGAGGTGGTTTGTTCATACTTATGTGCTGAAGCTTGTAGGCTACAGACTGTAGGCCTACACCACCTTGTGGTATAAGAGTGTTACTCTTTCAACTACTGTGGAAAACTGTTCAGCTCAGGAAAGGATCCCACTTACAGCAATATGTACAGTAATATACTGAAACAGATGCAATTGAAAAATTACAGTATTCAAAGCAAAAACCAAGCTTGCACAATTCAAGAATGATTTATTGACAGCTACCTTTCCATGGAGGCCGTTTCCGTTAAAGCCTTGGCCAACAGCAGATAGACTATTTTAAGGTTTAGATGCATCTCTCAGGTCGAGTGTCAGGTCTTTGTTGGATTTTTTCTTATTTCTTAAGAACACTTTCAGATACTGTTCATCTTCTATAGAAAGTTGTCCAATTTCCTCGAAGCTTTTAAGGACACACTGCATACCATGTTGAAATATGCCAAGCTTTCAGCTAATAGCTATTTGGAAATCACCTTGTGTGTCCAAAAAGATAATTTCATGTCTGTCAGACTGTGTTATCCTTGGCATATTTTAGAAATGCAACTAAAGAAACAGAAACAAATTCTGGGTCTTTGCACCAAGCTGCTGGTAACAAAGTGCCCAAAGACACATTTGAAACTCTTTTTTGCTAAACTGCTGTGCATATAAGTTATGCATAGATGCAACACTGGTTCAATCATCCCTTGAGCTATGTCCCTTTTTTTATCCTTGAATGATCCATTGGTCAGTGTAAATGAGTGAAAAAGCAACTGATGTCCAAAGAAAAACTTTGAAAGACCTTTAGGATTATTCTGCACAACCACTTAAAAGGTTATAGCATAGTCTGGCTCCTTGGAAGCAAATCATAAAGAAATGAGGGGGGAAATGAAAGACTTACACACAGTACTGTACATATATTTGCTCCTTCAGTATAGTGAGTACAGTCCATTTACCATTTACCCAATAATACAACAGTCAATGCTTAACAAACATGCACAAAACATTAATTCTACAAATCTTTCTTTTTCACTTCATTAGGTTGATAAGTACTTTTATTCCTTGATATGGAGGCATCCATAAGCTCAGATCTGTTTTGTCTCAAAGGGTATTATAGTGTGTATGTCACGCAAAAATAGAAGAGACTGAGGAACACATCAGGAAGAGGAATAGAGGAATAGACCAGTCCTCATAATGAGAGGACATGTAGTCCACAGTAACAAACACAACAGTAACCGTTGGTCATATACTTTATTAGACATGTGCATGTTTTAATATCATACTCATTTTCACATGATATAGCTACATTGCATATAACATCTATTTTTTAATACACTGAATTCAATAATCCACCATGATTTACTTCATGTGTTGTCTTACTTTTGAGAAACAAAAACCTCAGATTTTTGCACTTACATTTATGGTTTATATTTTTAAATCTGGCCGGCATCAACTGACAATCAGTTTTCACCCATTCACAAATTTGCAATTATTCAGTTGTCACAATGATTATACAGTGCAATTAGAAAACAACTAGCTGTAAGAAAGAAAAAAGTACATTCACAGTCAAATACATCCACCAAAAATAATACAGACCTTTAAAATGAAAAAAATATTAAAATATCAAAAACAGAAATACAAAACTACTTTGTTGCATTGCTGTCCCAGCTCTTTCTGTCAGTCTGGCAAATGGTGTGCCTCAGTATGGCCAAGAGGCCTCTGAGTGGCAGAATGACATTTTGTCAAAGTTAACCATCCATGCTAAATGTGAAGGCTCATTTTCATAGATTACACACTCAGTGTAACAAGTACCGCTCTTGCTGATTCTCTTGACAGTAGGCTGTGCTGCGATAAATCGGACAAATATGCACTGACACTGAGTTGCTGTAAAATTCAAAAATGAAGCCCTAAATCACTAAAGCGTAAACTCTCAAGCCCCGAATAGTGGTGCCTCATCAGAAGGAAGTGGTGTAAAATAATTAAAAGAACAATCCACAAATTTTTAAAGTAAAAACTAAATCATTTAGAGACACACCTAATATCAACAAGCACAAATAGCAGCAGGGGAGAGAAGTGACAGTCTGTATCACTCAGAGCTCTGTACAACACATCTATTTGGCTCGACCAGTCACAAAACAACATTCACACATTTATTCACCATTGAGCACAAGGGGTCACTGTGGCTACAGAAACAGACTAAAAAGCACAGGCAGCATGGAGAGTCTGCAGGGGAATCGGGACTCCTTTTTACTTTTGGCTACTGAAACTTCACTAAAAAGCTGGATATTGCCGTTTTTGTTCAACATTCAAATGTAATGTAATGTAATGCACTCCTGGAAGACATTTTTAGTGTCTGGAAACAGAACTGTTTTACAGTAACAGCTTCCATTTCCACAAAGATTAAAGACAGGTTTGTCAGTGCAAAGGGTGGGTGGCAGTAATTGCTAGAACCACTGCAGAGGAGCATCCTGCAGTTGATGTTCCTATGCTTTTAACATTGTTTTCCTTTCGTTATTGTATAGATTTAACATTCCTTGGCTGAGTATGCTTTGAAGTGTGTCATAAATCTACAGAAAAAATCAAGAAGCATACAGTATATGGAAGCAGAGTCTGTAGAACTGTATGAAACAGAATCGGGGTTGGAGTGAAGTGCCAAACCCATACACTGCTGTGAAACCCCAAAATCAGCCTGAATTCATGAGAAACTTATTATGTGTCTTCACAATTCAGTAGCTGATTTACAGTCACAACTGTTTCCCACTGTAACACCCCTGTCACAGACCCAGCAGCACCTCAGAGGGGGAGCAGTGAGCTGCTGCTTTGTCAGGTGGCAGATGAATAAACCTGAATATGTAGACTTCATCCATCAGTCCATGACTTTGTATTCAAGTATCATTTTGCTGTATACTCTGTGTGCAAATGCAATTTAAAACAACAGAACATTCCACCTGACGAAAATGCATGCTTGTCCTTCGTTATTGGTAAACAACTATGATAAAACTGTAATGGAAGACCCCCAGCCACACACAAGAGTCACAATCAACTGGACATCCCTGAGACAGCTCCACTTGATTTGACCTTCTTGTCTGTGTAAGGCATGCTTTTAAAGTGGATGGATTTTATCCTCGTGCAGTGAAAAAAGGGGGGAAGAAAAGTGAGAGCGACAACATACTCACAACACCTACAAGCCTACTTTACTAATTAACTCAACTACATGTGACGACACAGTTACTTGCGCCAAAGTCAGAGGTTGGAGGCGCAACGATTTCCCCTGATGACATGCAGCTAAGACATCACCGTGAGCGTTCAACGGCTCAGACAGAACTAGCGTTTGCAAACACTGGACATTTATGTGTGCAGCTCAAGTGACACAGGTACTGTACAAAGCTATTAGGAGGGAGGAAAGAGGGTGTTTTTTCCCTGATTTTTCAAAAGTGCAGTCTTACAGTTTTGGAATAGCACGGGGAGCTCTTTCACTTATTTCTTAACCTTCATGTCTGGTTAAGCAAAGCAAAGTTATATTTGTAACTTCAGTTTTAGAAAAAGTTTGAATAGGGTTAAACTACTAAGGTTCACCAGAGCTGTTCCACTTTGTGACTCTAGGAAAAGTTCATTTATTAGCTCTATACAGAAAAACATAACTGTATTTTCAATCTTCAGTAACTGCCAACAATAACACTGGGGAGGATCTTTTTTAAAACAGAAAATTGGGCAATCCTCTCAACCCCAATAACATTTGTACAGTCCCTTATTTTACTTTAAACAGAAAAACCACAATAACTTTACAGCACCAACAAACAAGGGGGGAGCAGTAATGTATTGTTTTGCTTCTTGTGGGTGTGTGATTGTATGAGTGTGTTGCATGCACATATGGGTTTTCGTCTGGTTTACGTTGACTCACTTTAGCTTGAAGCAAGACAAGAAATGTTTCGAACATCAGTGCCTGACTATTGCACCTTTTTTTCCGTACTAATAGATTTGAACTCTTTCGGCAGTGCGTGTCAATTTTCCGATCAAACTAGGTACACTTAAATAGGAGATCCAGTTGGTCCTTGGTCATTAGGGGAAGAAGGGATCCCTCCTTCAGTTTGCCTGTTCATTTTTCTCTCAGTAGGAAGAGGGAAGGAGGGGTGGGGGTTGGTCTTGTGCCGCCTCAGTCTGAGAAGAGACTGGCAAAAGATTTGCGTAGATTGCGTATGGTTTCAGCCTTCACCTCGTCCTGGCTAAGGCTGGCTCTTGGCGCTGGGGTTTCTGGAATGTTGAAGGTATTTGTAAGAGACTGGGATTTGCTATAAAGAGAAGGAAATGGCAATAGAGGCTATTAAAGTCATGCAGCAGACCAATGGAATGAAAAGACTGGAGAATGGTAAGACAGAGAGAAAGATATAGAGGGAGAAAAAGCTCAATTAAAAAAAAAAAATCATAAGAGCCTGTTCCTTCTCAGGGGTCATTCAGTATTACCTTATCATTTCAAGTCTGCTTTGACATGATATGAATAGTGAATGACTTTTCTGGATGCAGAGTGATGCATGTCTTTTTTTCTGGGATTAATGGGAGGGTTTGAGCAAAATGCAATGTCATCAACAACAATCCAAAAAAATCTATATATTAAGAGTCATTTATCTGTGAAAACTATCAGGTAATAAATGTGTTGACCACTAAAGGAGAGGTGATCACTAAAATAGATGTTCTTTCCAATAAAGATTTACAGAAGTCCCAAAAGTAAAGAAGAAACCAATTAATCAAACGAGTCAAAAACACATTTTGTCAGTTATATAGCGAGGAAAATGATCCAGCCTGGGAGGGGCCTCAGTGTGTTGCGAACCTTGGCTTTCAATATCCAGTTCAAATCTGGGATATGGATGGGTTTCGTCTCGTGTTGTGTTGGGATAAGGTCAGGATTCAGGCAGGTGTTCCAAAATATTATCTTTATTCTTCCTCAAGCATTCTTAGTTAGTGTCTGCTTTGGGTTGTTGTGTTGTAGAAGGACCTGCTTTCTCTTGAAATGTGTTCACAGACAATTGTCACATTTTCCTTCAAAATGAACTGATTCAATTTTGAATTCATTGCTCCATCAATGATAGCAAGCTGTCTAGGACTCTGACACAGAACATCATGATACTACTACAACCAAGTTTTAAAGCTGGGTTAAGATGCTTGAATGTATTTCTCCTTGATTCAAACTCCCTGTTTAAACCACAAAACATATTTACAGCTTGTGGCCTGTCAACTTTTTTAAGTAGTGTCCTTCTCCTCCCAGCTGGGCCCCACACACCATTATTCAGGAGTCTACTGATGGTGGACTGTCAAAGACAAAATGTAAGGCCTTCAGTTGCTTAGAGGATGCCCAGGGTTTCTATTAGACCTTGCAGACTACTACACATCATGTTGGAGTATTCTCTGTTGGTGGAGCACTCAAGCAGAATTTATTGTACTTGTAGGCTGTCTGTCTGACAGGAAAGTCTTTTTTTCCAAGGCCAACACTTCCCCAAATATGAGCAGTCAGAGTAAGACTGTTTTGTAAACAAAGCAGACCACCCACTTCCACCTAATTATTTTCTTATTGACTGCAAACACTTGAACTGTAATTAGAAGTTCACATACTTTTGCCCCTCGCCATTTTGTTTAATTGGGATCTCTTTATCTATTTGGAGGACTTGCATTTTCAGTCATATTTATGCAGAAATATGGAAAATCGTAATGAGTTAAGACATTTATAAGTGAAGTAGCTTTTAAATGCAAGTACATTGCAATGGGATTTGCCGTAGCAGTTAATTAATCACTTCATTATTGTGATTATATGAAATAACAAATAAATACAGCCTGTTTTCACATGTTTTCTCAGCACCTTTAGTGCTGGTGAAATTTGGTTTATTATAACATATTAAATATGAAATATTTATGTTTATAAATTTAAGTAGGATAACAATGTTAGGAGCATAAATTGTAACTGCTTTATCTCTAATTATTTGAAAAACAAAGTAAATACAGACTAATTAATTCTATCAGTTGCAGATTTTTACATTTTTCGGTCCCTCCTCTTAACAAAGAGAGGACTGATTTAAAAGTAGGATTTGTAGAAGTTGGTTGTCTGTGTCGCACAAACTGAAGTTTTCATTGTGGCTTATGCTAGTTGTTTTAGTGTATCATAATCATTCCAGACTGTCTGAAATGTTATAATTGAACCTGCTGCTGAGAGACAAATGCAAGAACCAACATACCATGCACATTCAGGTTGATCATTTGTCAATAAAGAGATTTCCCAGGTGGCATGCGTATCTAAGTGCAGGCAAAAAGTAAGAAACGATCTTCTGTGCATGCCAGCTAAAGTTGACTAAATGAAAAATGAGAATGAAACTGATCCCAGCACAGCTATCATGTACTTACTACTTACTTTAGTTGTGGAGAGCCGCCCATAGCTGGGCTGTCCTGACTGGGCTTCTGTGGGGGCTGAGGCTTTTGTTGCAGAGGGGGTCGTCCTCCTGGGCCACCCTGGCCTTGAGCAGCAGGTCGTGGCTGCTGGGTGGTGGGTGCTCCAGGACGGCCTTGCTGGCTAGATGCCCTCTGCAGTTGTGACCCGCCCTGTGACGACTGTCTAGGTGGTTGGGCAGGTTTCTGTGGTTGCCCGCCAGTAGGTTTCTGGCCCCCTGCTGAGGGTTTCTGGCCCCCTGCAGAGGGTTTCTGTTGCTGTGTTACAGACTGTTGCCTCTGAGCTTGAGGAGAACCTCCCTGGCTTCGCTGAGGAGCGCCCTGACCTGGTGGCCGTGGGGGAGCTGCAGGTCCTTGGTTCGCCTTAGCCTGAGTACTGGGGTCACCAGTACCAGGACTGACAGGCTGTTGCTGGGCCTGTGTAGGAGGTTGGCCTTGAGGTTGTGGGCGCTGCTGGGATGGAGGACTTTGCTGAGGACCACCTATGGAAGACAAATTAAGGCAGTAATCACATTCAAACACATTCATAATAATATTGTCATTTTTTAATACATTTTTCTAAAGAATAACAAAGATCTTACCCTGAGGTGCAGGACGTTGTTGAGCCTGTGGTACTTTGGGCTGGGAGACAGGCTGAGGAGAAACTGCTTTCTACAAAACATAGAGTTTTCTCACATACTGGTTGTTCCATTAGGTAAAAAGTTTAGTGTCAAATAAAATACTGTAAGCCCAAAAGGATGAGTGCAGCTTCCACACAAACACCTATTGTCAGGTATTACCCGATATCATGATTACTACATATTCAGCATTAGAGTACTAAAAGTATTTTAACAATTATTACAAAAGAGTGTGAATCAAAGGACAGAGTTGTGTATAAGTTGAGCACCTGTGCCTGCTGTCCTGCTGTGGCACGGATCGTAGAAGAGCTTGAAGTTTGTGGAACAGTCAGGTTCATCCTAGAAACCACTAGTTCTGCAATCTGAACACGATCCTCATCCTGCTGGTCCCCAATCAGTGGCATTGAACAGTCATCAACCTTAAACACAACAACATGATGAAGTCTATGGATTTCCCTCACAAACACAGACAAACATCAGTACACTGTAATGTTGCATCCTGTTTGAACTCAGTTGTCAGAATTTCAGAGTTCCCAGTTGGAAAAATCTCAAACAAGTAAAAAGAAACAATGAAATAGGTTTTCTGACTCGGAGAGTCATTGGAAACTCATCAACACACATAGAGTTTGGTAATAACAGGAATAATTAACTTTTTATTATCCTTTATAACAGCTTATGTCTCATGTAATCAGTCATACACTGCTGTCCAACCTCTATATTGCTGTGGGGTGGGTCTGTGCTGAAACTATCTTATCATCTTGTATAGCTAATAATAGGTGGCCCGGTCAGGTCTGGTTTCATCATTTTCATCTCCAAATTAAGAATCCTGAGGTAAATATAGCGCACCATAAGCATACTTTCTTCTAGTACCTCTATAATGTAGTCCTTGCCATCTTTACCGTGTAGAGCCTCCACAGCACAAATATCTAATCCTCCAAAGATGTCTGCACAAGAATCCACCCACATCCTGTATCTGCAATGACACGTTAAATGGAAATATTATAATACACTGAGACATCACAATATTTGCATTTCCATACCGTACAATTACTTGCTCTTACTTGTCTGACATGGCCACTTGCTCAAGCATAGATGAGCCAGTGTTAGTTTTCCAGTTGCCAGATATTGACGTCCTCCTGTTAATTTGAATAGAAAATTACACGTTTTGTTGCTTTCGTCTGTCATGAACTGAAGTGTGTTGGGTTTTTAACAGGAGTTTAGTGAAGTGAAATGCTGAGAACTGAAGAGAACAGAGGAACTCACATATAAGCCTTGTAATTGCTGCCAATCTTCTGGATGCGGACATCATACTTTGCATCAATAAAAGGCTCAGATGTAGCGTAAGTCTTGGTCAGCGCTACAACACTAGCGATATCTTGAAAGTCATACTGATTGTCCACTTTCACCTAGGGTGGCAAGTCAGAATCTATATGAGAATACGGTGATGACATAACATATGATATATGATATTTAGGAACATATATAAGTCCCTAAAATATTCTGTTAAAAAAACTTGGAACACTTTGAGTATTCCAGCACTACCTTTCCCATTCCTGAGTGAGCATGTCCCATCTTTACTACGACGGGGAATTGAGGGGAGGAAATCTGTAACAAGAATCATCTGATAATGAGATTTTTATCAATATATCACACCTGAACAATCAAAATACTGTTTATTTAATCATTTTTAATCATACAGGGACACCTCTGTTTCTGCACACAGTCTCACTCATTGTGATGACTTGAAACCCAGCCCTGTTCTGTCAGGCTGTGACTGCAGTGGTGGAAATGACTGCTATGCAGCAACAGTCTCAATTTAACCATACTGACACTGACTTGGCACACCAATAATCAAAAGCTCAGCCTGTACTAGTAACAAAAAACAAACAAGAATGTGCACCACAGTCAATTAGGGTGTTCTCAGCTGCTATGTCTGACATATGACATGGAAGTGAATTACATCCCAAACATGTGATCTATCACCTGTCTATGTGTGTGTTTTTTAACAGGTTGCTTTGCATGAACACTCACCCATCAGCTCAAGTGAAAAGGAAGCAAAGAGATGAAAAGAGCTGATAGCAAATAACTCACCATTTCTTTGTGATTTGGATAGTAAACCTGCTCAATCAGTGGGAACTCCTCAGGACCCAGCTGCTTGTGGAGTCTTGACATCTGAGCAAACTGAGGCAGACGCAAACTGTAAAATGCCGCTCTGCATGTCTGCGGATCAAGTGACTGTAGTAATTAAATACTACTTACCACCCATGGTTTGTCACAGAAATTATAGACAGAGTGCAAAGAGTTAACACTTGATACTCCTGCATACTGCAGTCCAATCACTATGTTGCGATGGTCGCCATTCTTGTCCATGCTGAAAGCGTGCTGTCTAATCAGCACAAAGTCAGGCTTAAAGGATCTAGTGCAAAGGACATAAGCAAAACATTAAACTGCATTGTCTGTGTGTAAACTGACTCAATAGTCATGATTATGTTCATAAATACTCATAAAGACTCTCCCATACTTATATTCTTTTTTTACAGTCTGTTTATACCCCCTCATATTTATAAACTGTTTATAGTCTGTACATTCGTAGCCTGTATATACTTTTACTTATAGTTATAGCATATTCACAACAACTTTACTGTACATTTGTAATATATATATTTATATTTTTGGTAAAGCACTTCTGGATGGATGCAAACTGCATTTTGTTGCTTTGTACTTGTGACGTGCAATGACAATAAAGTTGAATTCTAAATTCTATTCAAATTCTAACTACCATTAATGAGTGTGGTGGAACTTCAGGGCCTCAAATTTGCAGAAATGCAAAGATTCTTAACTGAATAGTACTTACTTAGTAACCTTATGTCCATTTCTGATTGCATCAATGTCCACATTGTAGGTGCCTGTGGCATTGGCCACCAGGTTGATTTCAGAGAATTCTGCCTGAAAGGACATTATTACGGTCAATTCCAACTAAACAAATGACCACAATCATGGTCAGAGGGAATGAATTACTATTTTTTCAACAGCCAGGTAGTGGAGCGTACAGTTCCATGATATTAGACATTGTCTGAAGTGTTTTCTTCCTGGTGATAAGCTCCATAAGCAGTAATGGTGAGTCAGTGCAGTATGAGGTAGAGACAAATATCGTAAAAGATTAAAGTGCCTGAAGCGGAGAAGAAGATTTTGAAATGTCCCTCTGCTCTTAAAATGCTATGAATAGCTACTGGCTAAAACTGTATCCACAGAGGGTCTTCTAAGGCAACACGTTTCAACTCAGAAATGGACCTAAATGACTATTGATCATGCAAATAGGAAACACAAACAGTTGATTTATCAGTATAAGAAATTTAATTTGCATCACACATAATAACTTGATAAATAAAAAAATAAAAATATTGCTCTAATAGTAATCATATGCAATGAGAGGACACTTCACTGTTGGAAAAATTCAGCCAACCCAGTGTGTACGAATAGTCCCTCAAGAGTGAACCGGACCCTTAACTGGACCCTAGACATTTAATCACTGTAGGGCTTTCTGTTAACATTGCTTGTGCTTTTAGTGGGAATAATGACCAGCTCATTAATAATGCCAGTGCTTTTATCTACAAAGAAACACAAGCCATTTACTAAATATATTTCTGTTTTGACATAAATAGATTGGAAAAGTCGTTCCATCCATCAGCAAAACACAAAATACTAAAATCTCGTGAAAAAAACATGCAACAATCCTCCAGTTAATGTATCCATCTAGTTACCTAGCTCAGTGAAGATTGGCTGGTTTCATTTAACTAGCCTAGTCTCCATTGTCTTTATTTTTTCAAGTCTAAAGAATAAAATGTTTCAAGAATAAAAATGAAAACCAGCTCTGACAAAAGCAGCACACAGTTACACCTGGAAAACCTACCTGTTCTACCTTGATGTCAAATTCACCATGGACCTTTCTTCCTCTGAAGACCTTCACCCTGTACATGAAACAAGGAAGTGAGTCCAACTGTTGATTATGTGCAGGATCATAATGTGAATCTGGTCAAGCGTTTTTTCTCTGTAACTGACAGCTGGCATTTTCCAGGGCAGGGGCAGCAGCACACTTTGAAATTGAGAATAATCTAGGTAAGTGGAAACATGCCAATAAACTGACTTCCATGAAATCAAATCTTAGTCTCCACAGATACCGCACTGCACACTAATATAACTGTTTATCACATCATAATTGAATTCATATGGCAGCTTAAAGTCATGTAAAACTGGGGTTTGGATATGATAATGGCCAACTTCTTAGTTAACTGAAACATGGTTTGTCATTTTGAGCGAGCATTGCACTTGTGACCAATGTACAAAGCTCTAATCATAATACTATTTCTGCACCTAACAGCAACTTGATTTGAAATTTCCTGCATCATCCTGATGGCATTAGGCTGTCCAGGTCTCTGGCAGGCAGACTGCAACCTGAGATCAGAACAAGAGCTGATGGTGAAATGAAAATGGCTTCTCTGCAAGCTTTTAGTTTGTAACGTCTTTGCCATACCACCACAAGCTCACAAACAGGGGTTAGGCCTATAAGGTGTCTGATCTGACCAAAAAGCCCAGGGGCGGTTTCACGTGCTATACCTCGCTGCACCGGCTGAATCATATGACCCTCTAGATGTTAGGCCACTGCAGCCCACGGTCTGGCACACATTCCTGTCTAGACTAGGCGCTGCACCGCCAAAGCGCGCTGCTCTTACCAGTCGGTCTGCTCATCATCGATAACTAGGAGGACCTTGGCATTGCTGGAGACACCTGCCCGATCCGCCGCCTCGGATAAGGTTGCTGCCGCAGCAGCTGTGGTCTGTTTGACGGCATTGGATATGGAAGAGAAGAACCCGGAGCCCCCACCTACAGACTGCTGCGAACTGGTGGACTGGCGCCTTTCCGCCGGCCCCGGCGACACTGCGGGGCTTTGCTGCGGCGGGTCGGGGCGTTGGAGGTCGGCCATATAGCCATTGGGAAGGTTGGACATGAAATTGCTGTCCGAGAGTCGTCGACGCAGGTAGTTCATGGTGGAGATTTATTGAAATGACGGAGAGGGGGTCCGAAAATCCTCCCAATGACAGACTTACAACTTGGTGTTCAGTGAGATAAATGAAGGACTAGGCTACTCTCCCATGTGCAGAAAGAGGGATCAATGTTACCTACAGAGGACAAAGTCAGGTGTTATTAATTAGAGGGATATTTCTAATATCTGTTCACAGTAGTAAAAAAAATCGTGACTGGTTCGAGTAAAGGAAATAATCTTTCAGCCTGTTGGTAATAACTGACAAAATATGTTAAGATTCAATATTTCGTTCTTATATGAGACGGATTCTTTTAATAAAGCAATCTATCACAGCAACCACTCTTACAATCCGCAGTAACACTCCTATCAAGCTTCGATGAAGCCTTACCTGGGCATGTATCCAAACTGATCCGCTTCAAGAACGAGGTGATGGTTCCAAACAAGCCTTTGTGTCACAGGAAAGCCTGCACACAGGTGACTCTCATGTCCTCTGTGCGCGCGGGCAAGTCGTGCATTGGGCTTAAACCTGTGAAAAAATTAAAGCCACAGCTCCTCCAGCATCTCTGCCGTCCTGCTCCCCCCTCAAGACCCAGTTTTTTCCGTCAGCCCTGCGTCACTCCCTGTCATCCTGAGGGAGAGGAGCCAAGTTACGCAGTGTGCGGTCGCACACAGACTTCCGGGCTCAGCTTGCAAAATAATGTCCAAATCTTAATAACACTATTTGAAGAAGGTAATGCACTATGCCAGCGTGATTGAAACTGAGCACACGATTCATAGTTAAACGGTTTTAATCGTAAAATAAAAATGAATCTTTCTTTTGGCATTAAAGGCGCTTTAAATATTAGCTTACTATATCAAAATGTCCTGTCCTTACATGCTCTGCCAGCAGCGTAAAGGTTTGATGTGGCGCTCACTTGTTAGCATTAAGGAGCAAATCCAAATTCAGAAAGCAATATGGAGCATATTGTTGACATGTTAACCTTACACCTTTGCTGTGTAAAGGGTTTAGATTAGATCAAATCAAAACTCACTTTTAACTTCTGAAACTTGATGTATATTTACTGATCAACAATTCAAACAGTCAATTCACTCAAATGATAATAAGTTTAATCAAAACACAGCCTGCTGCCTGTTCTGTTTAGTCTAAATCCAAAGGGATGCTGCCAGGCTTCCTGTGTTCTGGTTGTTTGTATCTGACTTGACGCACCTCTGTGGTGGGTTCTGAAGGTGGTGCTGATGAGAGCGGAGTGACAGGGGCGTCGCTCTCTTACACACAAGAGCCTTCTGCTGCGGACTCCACAGGACGTATAAGGCCGTTGAAGTTATATTGGCTGCTGCATTGTTCAACAAAACAGCAGGGGCACGTTTACCCTTACACCCCCAGTCGCTCACATTGAGTGCCTCTATTGGTTTTCAATAATGATTTTCATAGATGCGCCATCTGTTGGTGATCCCCAACCCCTCCTTGATCAACACAAAACCCAAGGGATACCTGTATGCTCTACCATGGAAACTGCACTGTGATAGTAACAGGACGGTGATCTTGATGGAGACGGGCTCTGCTGATGCATGTCTCTCCTGAATCATTAATGCCTGGGAAACATAATGTATAGCCTGCAGTGTTTTATGCTGACAAAGTACAAAAAATGCATATGATGTTCATATTAGCGATGTTTTGTTTTTTGCTGGGGATATTTTAATGTTTTTAGCTTTACAATAAAAGTTACTTAGATAAAGTCTTGTACATAAGTTTAAGAGTGTACATAAGTTTAAACGTGTCAGGACAAAATAAAAATGAAAAAAAATCTGGTCCTATGGTTGTGCAGGAGACAGGACATTTTGCACCATGTCATTATTCATTCAACATAATCTTGATCAAAATACAGAGGGAGTGTGTGGAAATATCTATTTGCTGATTCAGTAGCTTGTATAACTCCCTTTAGCTGTAAAAACTTGAAGTAATTGTTTCTATATGGTGTTATCAGTATCTCACATTGTTGTGCACCAATTTTAGCACCCTCTTCTGTACAAGTTTGCTTCGGTTAATTTAATTTATCAGCATTTGTTTAAGCAGTTCTCTTAAGGTCCCACCACAGCGTTTCAATCCTCATTTCAGTTTAATTAATATAAATAGATGGACTTTGACTGGACCATTGCAACAGTTTTGCAGTCATTCTTTTGAGTTTGCTGCTGTGCTTGGGACCATTGACTTGCATAATTGTCAGTCATGCTTTAGGTGTCAAACAGATAACCTCACATTTGACTCCAGAGTACTTTGGTATACAGAGGAGTTCATGGCTGACTCACAACTCTGGGTTGCAGCTCAATGACTGCGTAGTGTCCAGGTCTTGTGGCTATAAAACAAGTCCAAATCATCAGCCCTCCGCCACAGTGCTTGGTATGAAGCGTTTGCACTGATGTGTACTATTTTGTTTTTACCAGAGGTAGCGCAGTGGATCTATCCATCGGACACTTTTCCAAAAGTCTTGTGGTTTGTCCTCAAACCTAAGGTGTTCTGCCTTGTCCTTTTCAGAGAGAAGAGAGCTGCTTTCTCCAGCAACCTTCCAAACAAGCTATTTTCTTATCTAGTCTTTTTCTAATTATACTGTCCTGAACTTTAACTTTTAATAGGCAAACTGAAGCCTTTAGATTTTGAAATGCGGCTCTTTGTTTTTTTGCATCTTCTCTCAGTAATGCACAGTCTGACCTTGGGGTGAACTTGCTGTGACATCCACTCCTGGGAAGATTGGTGACTGTCTTGAATGTTTTTCACTTGTGAACAATATTTACTGTAGAATGATTTACTCCAAATTGTTTGGAAAAGTCTTATAACTCTCCCCAGATTGATGGGCAACCACTTTTGTCTCTCTAAGTTCATTGCTGATCTTTCCTTCTTGTTGTTGTGTTAGCACACATCTGAATGTTCCACACCAGCAAACTACCAACGCCTCTGCCTTTGTAGAGATGCTCACACTTGCTGATGTGCAATTAATGAGGTGCATTTGAAAAGCGTTATATATCTGCTATTCATCTTCTTAATTTCTGTGGAAGCAGGAAGGGATGCAGCAATACATTTTTTTAATAAGAAAGTATTCAGTTTAATGGTCTTGTGTTGTAGTTTAATGAGTTTATATTTTTCATTTTCTAAGATCTGGTATGGATCAAGCTATTTATTCTATTATGTCCTGATGCATAAAACATTAGAGTGCACTTTCTTTTTCTATAGCTACATGTCTTAGCAAGCACATAAACTATATTTAGGTTTGGCGCAAGCTTTTTCTTTTATCATTTTGATTGATTAGTAAACCCCAATTTCCCAGATTGAAATGTCTGCTGTATCAATATGCATGCAATGAAATGCTTTGGAACAGATATGCATAATTTGAGTTTGAATTTAAATGAATTGCATATGTTGGTGTCCTGTCATTGGCTTGTTAGGTAACTGCACAGTCAGGATGAAAAAAAGGCAGAAAGATAGAAGGTTTCAGCTTTTCAGCAACCTAAAACAACAATTTTGCGTTCTTAATTCAATGATAAATTTATGAGTATTATTCTTATTGTTTTTGTTTATTTCAATCCCTTTGGTTAGGATCAAGTATAGAAAGTGTTAACGTGTTTCAGGATTACATAGACAAAATTAATCTCCTCCTCAAGAATGCACTTCAAACAAATGCACCTTTTGTTGTTGCAGTTGGTTTTGTTGCTTTTATGGTTGTTGTTTGCTTTCCATTCACTATAAATCCAAACTAAAATACAAATTTGATGATAAAGTGCAGTATTTGTTGTTTTTCCACTGATAAAGTTTACAGTGTGTGATTTGGAATTTCAGTGTGTTTTTTGCCTATGTTTTTACCTCTTTGCCTGTTAGTTTTTCTAACATGGACTGTAACATGTCGTCCTCCTATTTGATACATTTAAGGAAACATAATTTGAGTACTCATATCAATTTTAAGTTTCTGCCTCGTATTCAAATAGACTAATGCTTGGAAGCTGTACAAGACCTTTCTAACAGATCTTCAGCAGCAATCACACTTTTACATAAGGTGTCACATTGTATTGGGGGTTGTGTTAACATCTGGTTTAGACAGGGTGGAGTCCTATTTCCTTTGTATTTGAGTAAAATATATAAAATAATAAGATAAAAATAATTTTAAAGTACTAAATAATTACATAAAACGATACTGAAGTGACATTAAATCACATGATGGGTTGTTTCTTTGGTATGTAATTATAATCCTTTTTAGATTAAAGAGCAGGTAAACGTTGATTGACAGAGCAGTACTCTGATGCTCACACAGTGCATTAAACTTTTGCAACATCATCTATTATCTAAATATCTTGAGTGTGTAGCGATATTTTTTAGAAATTAAAAGATAATTCCAACACTTGAAGCTGACGCTGTAATAGTGCATCAGCTGTTTCTTTCTGCTTCATGAGCACATCATGCCAGACTTTCATTGCCAGCTTGTGTCAGAATGGCATCCGTTGACCTTTTGTTTCTCATTTGAAATGATAAAGTGAACCAATGTTTGTCATTACTGCAACATAACATCGCACCAAACACCTCCAAATGTGAGATTCCTAGGTGATGATCTTTCTTTGAACATCAGTTTGTAGCAAGCAGGGAAGCCCTTTCTCGGCCATGTGAGCTGCATTCATGAGCAGAACTGTTTTAAAACTAGAACTTGATTGGCCACATACAGATTCCCTGCATTTTAAAATTCCTTGCATTGTAAAATGCTAACACTGCGTTGAATTTATCACTGAGCAAACGTGTTATTCAAGATATGTGTGCAGAAAACACAACTTTTCTATCCCTAATTATCTAAAAAAATAAAAATACACAAAGACAATGGTAAAATGCTGATTTTGATGCCTTGTTCTTGCAGTGCATGACTAAAGGGGGGCGCTGTTGAGCTGAAGTTTAACCTAGTGTGGTGTTTGTCATTCCTGTACTAACAATTATTCCTTTTGTAGCAACTCTTTGCCATTTCAAACTTTTTAGGCTATTATTCAATAGTAGGATTAATTGACTTATATATTGGGGCAGCAAGGAGGATCATTTTCATTCACTGTCAATATGCTAACACATCTCTAAACATATCAAAGTCCTTTTTTTCTTTTGCATCTGTGTCACTGTATCTGAGTGTTGCCAGTTCTGTACACTCAGATGAGATTGCTCTCATGGCAGCAGCATTTACAGGACTTAGGAGTCTTTGTCTGACCATCAACAAAAGCCTTTGGATTACTGTTGAGGCGGGCTCAGAGTACAGCTGCGAATGCAAACGTGTATGGGCAGGTCACAGGAATGGCTGGAGCCTCGGTGGGCTAAGTACTCAGAAAAATGCAGTTTGGTGAGATTGCAGATTAGGAAGGAGGGACAGAGGTGGAGAGTGGGGGGTGGGACAGGTGCTGATTCCATGGAAGGAAACAAAAGACACAGTTCACCCACAGGAATGCTATGGAGGAAATTTTGAAAGGTGTGTAAAAAAGAAATGGAAGGCTAAAGTGTTTTTTCATCTATTTTTTCCCATAACGTTCTCTACAAAATCAATAAATAAAATGGATAAAGCAAATGGTTCTTCAGTCAGTGTGAACTGTGGGACAGCGTGACATTTAACAACTTCACTTTCTACCTTTGAGACAAGCCTACCTATGAGCACATTCCGCCTACAACACAATAACAACACAGGGTGAATGAACGAGAGCTTGCCATTGGCCAAGACAGCAGCCAATCTGAAAGCAGGGGATGAGTCACAGGGAAGCCACTGTGCCTATCTGCACACACCTGATACTTTACCTGCCTGAGCTCAGACATAGCATCTCATTCCTTTGCCAGTACAATCCATAACCAAGGCTCATTGTGTCCTGCAAACTCCAGCAGTCTACTCCAAACCTCAGCCTTTGTTCTTGCCTCCATTCTGACAAAGACAAGGAGCCATGGCCGTGGCTAATTTCCAATACATTACTCGGATGAGCAGTGGCTTCAAGGTCTACATATTAGAAGGTAAGCGGAGTAGCATTTTCATTTATTCTCTCATCTTGCTTCATGATGGTGAATACTTGTATTATTTTGTATCATATTCTGGGGATTCACATTCATATGTTTTATATCTAATATTTGAGTAATACATTATGGGGTGTCTGTGTTTGTGACAGTGGTAGTGCCTTTGTTCTGTCCATGACATTCATGTAAATACAGAAAGGATTAGATGGGTTGACAATCAACACCAACAAGAATCTACTTTGTGAAAGATCAATATTTTTTTCTTAAAAAGCTTTTGTACAAGCAACCTTCTTTGATGAAACATAAAGGACTAACAATTAATACTTATGAGCTTTCAATGGCTTCAAACTTGAGCTGAGATTTTTGGAAGACTCACATTTCGATACAGATGAAATCTGATTAAAGGCACCAAAGCAGAAGGTCAGGCAACACATTCCCTCCACTAATAAGGAAGAAATATACATGCCCGAGGCATTAGAAAATCAGCATAGGTGTGGTAATACCTGCCCCCCTCCACAATAGCACTCTGTGTGAAGGAGTAGCACACAGGTGTTGGAGAGTTTGTGCTGTAGGAAATGCAAACTGAAGTGAGTAACCGAGTGTGAAGACGCTGAACTGCTCTTTTTTTGTCTCAGTATGCAAAACAGATAATCACCTATTGTTTCAGTTCAGAAAGATTGCAGACAGTATTGTTCCCTGAATACAGCTGAATCCTCCTGCAGTCCCATCAGTGTGGATTTCCAAGTGTTAACTGAGCACACAGTCAAACAATGGAGCATGGTGTAATTATGCAGCCATTACATTTTCAAACAGAGCTGTTGTTTTGACAATATGCCTGACACACAAGCTTTAGACTTCGACTGCACACTCATTTGGTGTAATATTCTTTGTGTAGCTTTGCTCACACTTCAGTTTGTGAAAAACATGAAAACACGGTGATGTTCAAAACATGTTAACTTGCAGTCTGGATATGTTCTGCAGCCTTCCAACTCATCAGTGACATCATCAGCACCCTATTGGTGTGTTTCAACATGTTTAATTGTAAAAATTGTGTGTGTGTGTGTGTGTGTGTGTGCGTGTGTGTGTGTGTATTCACTCTGATAGCCTTTTCACAAATGGGTGCCGCCCAAATTATGCTCCTTACACTCTGGGTGCCACTTGATGTTTTGCACTCCATCCAAACAGATGAGCGTGTGACAGGGCTGAATGCCAACATTATGCAGAAAAACAACATTTACCGTTAGCATTGAATCAGCTGTGTAGTGTTGTAACGCTCACTGATCAGGTAGATCGAGTTCTACAGCTTAACGGAGTTTACAATTAACGGTGGCAAAAAAATTTCCCACGAATAGTAGTCATGCAGGTTGATATCAAGGATCAAAACAACCTGTTACTCATCACTTACTTCTATATACCATTGGCAACTGAGTAAACTCATCAATGACAAAATTTGTTTCTATGAGTCAATAAACTATAGCAGAACAAAATATGATTATGGGAATAAAAATTAAACAAATAAGACCTTCCTGCTTTTCTTATTCTGCTTGAATTTGTTTTGTAGGTCAACCCCACTTAAGAGGCGAAGACAGATACAGACATGTGGCAAGTGACCGGGTGAGAACCCCCGCTGTGTATCCCATCAAACGTAAGCGCAGCCATGAGAGAGGTCTAACTCTGGAAGAAAGGTTGGTGAAACCGTTTTTTCATCTTTCCATTAACAATAAAACTAATTCAAGGCAAATTCAGTCAAAGAAATGCAATTTCATCCATGCAATGTTAAAGAAACATCTTCTGATAAATGTCCTTTTCAGGCGAGAGCGGGCAATAAGCAGAAGCCTTGGGAAAATGTCCCAAAGGGCAGCACCAGCACCTGCTGTGTTCAACAGCCAACAAAGTCCCAGATCTACCCTGAGTCCAACACCCAGCCCCACGAGCCCTCTACCAACCCATGTGTACTACGCACCAGTCATGGAGGAACCCCTGGCCCTCATCAAGAAACCGAGAAAAGATCTTGAAAGCAGAGAGGAGAAGACTACAAACTCAACTTCCAGTCAAATCCAGGTAATTCAGCTGAGTCAAACAAGTGCTGCTTGTGTCTTTAACAAGATGATTTCATGTAGGATAAAGGATGATGCTTTTGCGGTCATTACTTAGGAAATGTGCCAGTGCTGTCTGTCCCTTTGTAGTCTCTATGTAGCTCCAGGCTACCCACAGCAGTGGTACATCTCCCATCTTTAGTCAGTGAATCCAACTGCACAGGCATTCTGATTCCAAGAGTCTCTACAAGCCTAAGCTTGCCTGAGCTATGCAATCCAGCCAGATTCAGGAAGAAAATGTGAGCAATGGAGGGAAGAATGCTATCAACAAGACCAAACAGACTGCTTTCTCTATGACCCGTTAATGCATCACACTGGGTGTTGTATGACTTTTATGGCAACCTAACCAGTTTAATCACTTTATAATTAATTTAAAATTAAACTCTTCACATTGCTACTGTTGTAATTTCAGTGGAAGGTACATTGATGTTTAGGTATTAGATCTGAAGATTTGGAGGGATTAAGAGAAAACACAAAACATGGTTTCTGCTGAAATACTGTCATAATTCTGTTTTAATCCAGTTAAATGTAACTCATGATCCTTTTTTTTTCAGATGCGTCCATCTGTGATCACTTGTGTGCCCTCATTAAGAAATCCCTCCAGCAGATCTGAGGTCCATGAAAGCCATTCATCAGGTCAGTCTCACGCTCCTCAGATGATCTCACAGACCAGACAGTCACTCCCTCATCGTCACACTCGCATCACAGTGCAGATAACCATATACTCTCACTGACTCACTGAGGTGTGTATTTGATGTTTGTCATACATCTTCTGTCTTACAGTGGATTCAAAAGGCATCTATGATCATGTCCTCGAGGAGCATTTCAAGAGGAGCCTCGGAGTGAACTACCAGCAAGGCCACCCCCAGCAGCTTTCCATTAGCGTGTCTGTTGATGACCACTTTGCCAAGGCTTTGGGAGACAAGTGGCTCCAGATTAAATCCAAGTCTTCCTCCTGTTCCTCCACACCTCCGAGCAGTCCAAGTGTCACCCACTCCCCAGTTTATAGCCACAGCCCAAATCAGTGCCACAAAGAATCCACCAGCAGCTCGTCGCCGACTTCCAGCCACTGGTCTGTCAATTAAAGTAGAGATGGCCACTGATCCACGTGGAAAAACTTGACTTGGTGACTTTTTACATTTCATTGCAAACAGCTCTGCTTGTCCATGCAACGGAAAAGCCTGCATTAGTGTTGAGAGTGGGCTAACAGATGCAGGATCTCTGCCATTGCGGCCATGTGTGTGTCCAAACCTAATTCACAATGATGCAGAAAATGTAGCATTACGTGGGACATCGATGTTTTGGTACATTCCTATTCTCTGCTTAGCATCTGAAAACTTGACATACTATAGATGGTAATCTGGGATGATCGTAAAATCAGACAAATAATCCTTTACATTTCTTTGATTTTGTGTCATTCTTATACCTTATTACCGTTGGAATGCCACAATTTCATTGTATTATATTTAAATTCTGATACACTTGGGTTCTTTTAAGTCTGAATGACTAGACTATCTGCTGTGTAATATAATGCTTATAAGCTGTTCCAAAGACTGAGTTTTAAAAAGATTTAATAAAAATCTCAAAAATCCTCCCATTTTAGTGCTTTTTTGCCATTTGCAAAGTATGTCTGTGTAGTTATGTGACAAATCTCTTTAAAAAAAAATAGAAGAAGAAACAGGGCATGGTGATGTACCAGACAAGCTAACGTTGGTACTGAGTCAGTCTGTGTTGACTACGCATTCATCACAGTCACAGCAACTAACAGTGACAATTGTTGCTAAATGCTTACTGGAAATGAAATGGTTTTATGATCAATCTGGACTCCTTCCTGTAAGTTTGAGAGAATGTAGGGAGCATGCCCCAGCAGGCTCTTTGCCTTGTGTTCTGACATTCCTGTCTCCTGAGAAAATGACTGTAAGATCCTACAGATCCTGTTTGGCAAGGGATAGGAGGGAGGGAAGAGGAGAAGGAAGGGTTGGGCTAAAATAGGCCTGAGCATGAGAACCAGCCACACTCTTCAGTTACTTATTTGCATGTCCGATCTTGTCTAATTTTAAATATGATAGGGAACGTTTTAAGAAAATTCCCAAAGCCTCTGCATTTGAGATTACAGAGTTGGGGAGTTTTAAAGAGGTAAGGATTCAGGAGGTAAGGAATGTTGTGACAATTCGAACATCTCGAGAAAGAAGCTATAAGCCTGAAATTTTTGGGGGGGAAAGTGATCTAAATGTTTTCTTACATTGGAACTTTTATAGGTCTCCATTAAAGATGTATAAGATAATGTTGTTGATCATTTCAGTTAAGATATCTTCACAAAACTCTAATATCTTCCTAACAGAAACAAAAAGTTTACACAAAACAGCTCTTGTAGTAAATCCACACATACGGGAGCAAATAGTGACTAAACTGCAGATTATTTTTCCTCATGAGTCCTAAACTGGTATTTCAACATGGTGCTTTTACGAATCAACCTGTGTAACCTGAATAGGGGCTTTGATGCCACCTAGAGGTCCTTAGGTAAATCTTAAACAGCCGACATTGTCAGTGACAAATGGTCTCACATTGCATCATGAACAGCACAAACAGCTAAAAACACAGCTCTGCAAAAAACTTTTCTCAGTGACTTTTCATAACTGCAAGGAGAGAGATTATTTTGCTCTGCTCACCATTCGGAGGCAGTTGCACATTACTCCTATTAAGCTTTTATCCATCACACAAATGATTGTGGGTGTGTGTGTTTAGATGTGGATTGTGTTTCTCTTTCAGAATGTCAAGTTTATATGCATGCTAGTGTGCCAGATTTTATTGCTCGCAATTGTATAAAAAGTATAGATTTGAACAATCTTCCTCTGTTTCTACATAAGCTCTGTGTTTAACCATAGTTGTATCATAAGTTCAATGAAATGGTGTATGCTCAGCAGTTGAGTATTGTTGCACAGACCCACAAAGATGAAAGTGGTTGACAGTTTGAATTACAGATCAACTTGCCATGAGAATGTGAAGAAGAAAACTTCTCATGGCGCTGGAAAACAAACATACATTGTTGCATTAGGCAAAAATGACTGGTAATTATAATACTGAATACCTAAAAAATGACAGAAAACAACATTTAACTCATGGCAACAATAATTAAGTATGCTTTACAATACAAAAGATCAGTCACACCATTCTGGGAAAGTTGTTGAGCCTTTTCTGTTCGATCACTGTCAACAACTGTCTAATCTTCATGCAAGCAATTAAAAGTATAGTACTAATCTCTTGAGAACATGATTGCATGGAATGCATCTGCCATGGTGTTGCTGGGCATGATTCATTTTCAGAGTTCTTATCCAAGCTTTGTCTTTAAATGACAATCATTTTGTTTGCATCTGGGTGCTGCCGGTCCCAAACCGACAGTCTCATTTAACCTTCTGAAGCAAATGAGTATGACATGAAACAAGCCCTTGTGGTGTAGCCATCCGCACTGTTGCCTTACAACTTTAAGCTCCCTGTACGGATTCTGCCTGTGTGGGTTCTCCCAGGGTGCTTTGGTTTCTTCCTACAGTTTAAGGTCATGCATGTGAGGCTTACAGGTGATTCTGGTTTAACCTTTAGTGTGAGTGTTCATGATTCTTTGTTGATGGATGTGTGTACTGTATGGACATTAAAAAGTGCAACTTACGCCCTTTTCTTTTAAACTATGTATAAAAGGTGCCTCAACAACAAATGGAATGATTTAGATAGGAGTTGATTAATACATCTGCAATTACCATAATAAAAGGCTCTTTCTTTCAAGTGTGATGATACAGGCAGAAATAAAGTCCTGGATTATGGTCATTTATAAAAAAAAATCCTGTTGGTTGGCAAAAACGATTTCTTCTTCTTCTATTGAATATGAAATGACTGTGTGAAGATGTGTGTATAAGCTTGCAAATACATTTTGCACTTGCTTAACAGCCTATTGGATGTTATTCATTTATTTTCATGAAAATTAATTAAAGGAATCACACACATTTTCTTTTATTATTGTCAAAAAGTAGTTTAAAAATTTATTTTTAATTGAAAGAAAGAAAGAAAGAAAGAAAGAAAGAAAGAAAGAAAGAAAGAAAGAAAGAAAGAAAGAAAGAAAGAAAGAAAGAAAGAAAGAAAGAAAGAAAGAAAGAAAGAAAGAAAGAAAGAAAGAAAGAAAGAAAGAAAGAAAGAAAGAAAGAAAGAAAGAAAGAAAAAAAGAAATTTCCCGCCTTCACATTCAGGTTTTTCTTTCCAGTTGGACTTGTCACACACTTCACAGAGTTCAAAATATTCCGCGCAGCTGGCACTTGGGCACGTCCAAACAACATCATCCAACAATCACTGAATAAATAAGTAATGAATAGGAACTGATCAGCAGATTCAGGGGCACTGTAGCATTTCGGACAAGAGTCAGTACTGCTGATGTTGAAGGCCTCCTGATGCTCTCCTGGGGTTTCTCAGGAAAGTGACTTGAGCAACAGGTTGATGAGTAACACGGTTTGTCACTGCTGCTTCATGTGCCGTTGAGCATGAACTTTACTTCAGTCCAGTCAGTGGAAAAACAATCATTGTGGGAATCATTTATTTAATGGAGAAACTGTGAGAGATTAAGAGATTAAGATTAAGAGTTATAAAAGTAATAACAGTCATTCTAATGATCTCACAACCTCAATGGCTGCAACATGCTATATTTGCCCAGCAGGTGGCACCAGATTAAATGAATCATTTAGACTAAATTGAAATGGTTCTTTGCAATCATTTTGAAATTCTAATTGCTGTCATAGTTTTCCGCACATAGTTTTCAGCAATGTTGAGAAAATAAAAGATTGATTACACACAAATAATAAAACCATGGCAACCTCACCGTGGCCTGAAATAATGTTCCTTTGAAAGAAAGAGATATATTTAGCCAAAACAATAGTCATTATTGTTTCTTCAAGGTGGTTGGAGAAAAACACAATTTGAGGATCAGGCAAAGCAACGCAATCAGCACACAGCTGTAATTATTTTGCTCCATGTCAACAAACAAGCTAAACATTAGCCTCTGTACCGCTGCTGTCTCATGACCAGAGTGGAAAGGCGTGTTCTCACTCAGCTCAATATATAAACCAACCTCCAACAGGGGCCCTCCACATGCTGCAGGCCTCTGCACTGCCTTCCTCTCACAGCCCCTGACTTTGAGAAGTGTTGTAACTGCTAACAACTCACAGCAGGATACACTGAGTGCAGAGGACACCACATTGTAGAGGAAAACTTTGCTCTGGTCTCACACGTAAGTTCCATTTATTTCCCTTCTGTTTGTGTTTTGTTTTTCCTCTGTGTCGTCACTCCAATTGAATTGTGCAAGACCAACTAAGGAGATTAACATACCGCTTTTTTCCATACTGATGGTGAGTTTGTTCAAAATTACTACGACTGCCAACAGTGTTGAATAGGCCAATTATTTGTGGTTCAAAAGTCTCTTTTTGATGTTTTAAGTGGATTTATTTAATTGTAATGTGGAAGTGGGATTTTAGAGTCCACTGAAACTACATAACACTGCATCTGAGTATCTGCTATATGAGACAAATACACATTTCATGTAAAATGAATGCCCTGCTTTCATTTAATTGAATGCATGGATTTTACCTAGTATTGTCTTTATTCCCAATTAAGTAAGCCCAGGGGATGAAATACACTTAAAAGTTTAAGTAATTTATTAAGATTCTAAGGACTAATGACATAATACTCTCCTGCATCCAAGCATTACATCTTAAATTAAACTTTATATCTCAGTGTTGGAATACTTCATGTATATCGCATCATTACAGTATTAAAAGGCTTATTCCTGTCTGATAAAGTGTCCACGTTGCTGATACAAAAACAAAAAGCACTTCCCTGTGCCATAACTTTGTAAATCATGCATGCCGAGCATAATGATGCTTGCTGCTTGGTGTTGTCAGGTAGTTTGAGCTTGTTAATATGTTACTCAGATTAGCTTTTGTTTGTGTAAGCCGTTTTTCCCACTAACGCACGCATCTTTGTCTTTTTGCAGTGCCCATCATCAGAAGCTATCTGTCACAATGGATGCCTCTCCCACCCTTATACCCTGTCATTTTAATATGAAGTCCACAGAAAAACCCTGCATACCTAGCTAGCAATAAATTCAAATATTTTTCCTATTAATACATTTAGATCTGAACTAAAAGGCTCTACTTATTTTTGTGATAGATATTTAATCATAAATACATATTACCTCATAAGTCCCAGTTAAATCACAGCAAATTAGTTTGGTTTGATTTTCAGTTGATATTGCACGCAGTGATGGATACAGCTACACTAGCAACCTTGGCCGCTGCCACCACCGCAGCTCTGACCTTTCAGTCCGACATGTCCAGCTACTTGTGGCTGTTGGTGCTGGGCTTCGTAATTGCCTTCATTCTGGCTTTCTCTGTGGGGGCAAATGATGTGGCCAACTCTTTTGGTACGGCAGTGGGCTCAGGAGTAGTCACTTTGCGTCAGGCCTGCATCCTGGCCACTATCTTTGAGACGGTGGGTTCAGTACTGCTGGGAGCCAAAGTCAGCGAGACCATCAGACAGGGAATCATCGACGTGAAGATGTACAATGGCTCTGAACACGTCCTCATGGCAGGATCGATAAGTGCAATGTGTGGTAAGTGTGCACATAGAAATGGTTTCTTATTGTCTTTTCATGAAAATGTGAATTTTCACGTTGTTAACATGGGCCTTGGTCACGTTTTTTGGTAACAGGCTCTGCTGTCTGGCAGCTGGCTGCATCATTCCTGAAGCTCCCTATTTCTGGAACCCACTGCATTGTTGGAGCTACAATTGGATATTCCATGGTAGCCAGAGGTCACCAAGGGGTCAAATGGATGGAACTACTACGCATTGGTGAATATATGTTGTTTTATCTCCACTTTTGAGTGTGTTGAACCTGAAAAACATCTGTATGAAAAATGCTCGATTAATTATCCATCAAATGTTTTTTCAAAGTGGCGTCCTGGTTCCTGTCGCCTGTGCTGTCGGGAATCATGTCAGGAATTCTCTTCTATATTGTTCGCAAATTCATTCTGAACAAGGTAAGAGCTATTTTTACCTCTGTGCACAGGTAGTAAGTGTTATTGTAAATCAACAAGACTATAAAGTATAGAAATCAGACATGCTTTTCGGCAACAGAGGTCCCAGATGACTGATATGTTAATATGAATTACACTATCAAATGTTTGATACTGATACATCACTGCTTAAGAAAAGTTTTGGGTTCCACCTAAGGGACAGAAGACAAATCTGAATAGTTGCAATAGGACCACTGTGACACTAAACAGTTTAACTAGCTTTTTTCCCAGAAGTAACACAGACCTTGATCTCTCTGTCAACTGAAAAATTAAGTTAAATGAAGTCATATTAGAAGTTAAAAGAGGTCATATAATGTTTTTTTTCCGAGTGGTGTGTTGTAGAGCTTTTTTCATGCATGTAAACGTTTTGTAGAAATACAAAGCTAAAGGTCCAGACATCAGAGAGTAATTATTTCCCAAAGAAGACACTGAATTGACTGAAACTGACTTACTTAACCACAGCAAGATGATGAAACACATGTGTAATACCTTCCTGCTGACACGGGATGTCAAAAGTGTTGTAGCATTGAAAGAATGTAAAGTTCCATTTCTTTTGCATTGAAAGTTTGTAAACCTATTCTACATTCTACAACCTATTCTATTCTACAAGTATTAACTGTAAACAAGCATAATATGAGCTCTTTAAAACTAAATGTCTGAGCAGTAGAAGCACAGTTCCTCAAACAGTTATGTACAGTGTACTGTCCTTTATGTGTAAATAGTGACATCACTAATGTCAGCACAATGCCATTACCAGCAGCTGCCTAGTTTAGTTCCATATCCAGGTGGGAAACAAAAAAAATAGACATTTACTGTAAAGATTAAATACCAGTCTTCTTAATCGTGTGGTAAGAAAGTAAAATGTTATAATGGATCTCAGATGTTGTACATATAACCCAGACAAGTCTTCCTCTACAGTCTAACCCTGTGCCTAATGGACTGAGAGCCCTTCCTGTCTTCTATGCCATCACTATGGGCATCAACCTCTTCTCCATCATGTTTACAGGAGCTCCACGTGAGTATCAAGTTCACTGAACACACCAATACTTCTTTTCACTGACACTTAATGCACTAAACAACCACAGAATCTGATTAAATCCTTGGACCAAAGTGAGGTAAATAAAGTTCACAGGGTGCACACAGGAGTCCTGGTGACAGGCAAAAGTAGGCAAGTAATCAGGAGACTATTTCAAAAATATGCAAACAGATCTGGTTATGTAGAAATAATTTGTTCTACTCAGTTATTTGTCTAAATATCATAAAACAAAATAGTGTTGAAACAGTAAAAATAAAAGATTAAAGCAAACAAACACGTTGCAATCAAAGATATTAAATGGAAAATTTCCATTCCTTTGTGTTTCATTTGCAGGATTGAACTTATCAAGAAGTCAACTGGCCTGGGTCCTTCAATGAAGGCTGCAGGCCGGTGTGTGTGGGTCAAGGAAAATAACACCCAAAATCTCCTGCTATGTAAAATTACAGCACAATTAGAGTAGAGTGCACTTCTCACACTCATATTGCATGCAAGTTCCTGACTTGTGACAGAAAGCAATTTTTGGGGGTGGGGTTTGCAGAAATGATTATGCCAGGCTGTACAATATAACCATTTGCGCTGTTAATAATTGAGGCCAGTCATGGTTCATGCTCATGTTGAAGATGGGTAACGCCCCTCTTCTTTAATGTCCAGTTATTCACAACAAAAACAGGTGAGTTGAGATATTCCTAATGTAAAAGAAAACATCAACAGCGGTTTAGCCTTTCTGTGTGCTTATTATAGCGAAAGGGAAATTACTAACGCTCAACAGAATGTTTATCACTGTACTGCAAGACTGGCCTCTTGCTCACTATCTGATTGGAGGAGTGTGTCCTCTTACTGATACTATTATTCAAAAGAACGGGCTGACACATATGGCGCAAGCTGTTAAGATATAATGTACAATTTTTTACAAATCACATGACTACAACTCACCCAATTAGACAGAAAGGGGCAGATTACCTGATACTGTAACCAGGTTGCCTCTAAAGATGTTGATTGATTTTTCTAAAGTTGGCCAAAGGGTGTAGAGCTACTAACGTTTTTTGTTTTGTTTTTCTCACTCTTTAACTGCGCAGACTGTGTGGTGAAAAAAAAAGAAAAACACAGTTAAGTTTCTGTTGGTCCTTATCTGAGACAGAGTTCTCTCTCATGTCCCTGTCTTGTGTGCACAGTGTTGGGTTTTGACAGAGTGCCATGGTGGGGTACATTGTGCATTTCTCTGGGTTGTGCCATCGTCACTGCTCTGTTCGTTTGGTTTGTTGTTTGCCCACGCCTCAAGAAGAAAATCAAACGTGAGTAAATGCTACAGTTTCACACTTCTAATTAGGGCTACAGTCTCAAATAAGACCAATAATGGAGATGGGTTTATTAATTTGTCAGTCATGTAGGTTATTTTCTTCTGTCATACTTTCACTTTGCATATTTTGAAGATGATAAAGCAAACTTGAACATGTGTTACCACAGATTGATACGAGACTTGAATTGATCCCTAGTATTAACACAAAAAACCCAGTGTTAAATTGCTCCACCATAACCAGCTGCTTGATACAAATGTGTCCTTCAACTCAGACTTTGTGTCTGTCAGGAGAAACAGCTGCTGCTCCCTGTGAAACTCCACTAATCGAGAAGAACTCCCTCAAACCTGCACTGGAACAGCCCTCTTTACCATCTGACCCTCAACCCCAGACCCCTCCTGCAGAGAGTCAGAAGGTGGCTTTCAAACTCGGAGGTTCAGAGGAGGCTGACTTAAACACGGATATAGAACCCAAAGATCTGGATATCTCCAATGGTGAGAAGTAAAGAGCTTGAAATGCGTGAACATAGTCTATCTGGTGCTGTAAATGTCAAAATATTTGACTTCAATGGTCATATTTATGAACATAAAGTATATTCATGAGCAATCGACTGAAATTACTTTCACAGGGCTGAATGGCACTATTGGCTCCATGATGATCACTGATCCTCACAGTGGACGCTCCCACACCATCCACAAAGATTCTGGTCTTTACAAAGACCTTCTCCACAAGCTCCACATGGCCAAAGTTGGTGACTGCATCGGTGACAGTGACACAGAAGAGCGGCCCATGCGAAGGAATAACAGCTACACCTCCTACACCATGGCCATATATGGAATTCAAGGAGATCCCAAATACAAAGATGTGGACAGTGGGTTACAGAGAAGATCCAGAGTGGACAGTTACAGCAGTTACAGCTCAGCGGTGACCAGCGGGAGTGCAGTGCAGGAGGGGAGTGTGACTCAAGAGGCTGGCGGGGACCTTGCTCTGGAGGAGGACGAACTGGAGGTCGACCAACCTGCAGTTGCCTTGCTTTTCCAGTTTTTGCAGATACTCACGGCGTGTTTTGGCTCTTTTGCTCATGGAGGAAACGATGTCAGGTAAGCTAAGGTGATTATCCTCTGAGGAATTTACAAATGTGTGGTGGTTCAGATGATTTACATTTTGCTTTTATCACTAGCAATGCTATTGGCCCTTTGGTGGCTCTCTGGCTTCTCTATGAGAGTGGCTCTGTCGTGTCCAACTCACCCACACCCATCTGGTTGCTTCTGTATGGTGGGGTAGGAATCTGTGCTGGACTCTGGGTTTGGGGTCGGAGAGTGATACAGACCATGGGTAAAGACCTTACCCCTATCACACCCTCTAGGTATGCCACATATCTATGCCCTGTATCTGCTTAAATAAGGATGTATCATATTGTCAAATCATAATAAAATTGTCTTTCCCTTCAGTGGATTCAGCATTGAGCTTGCTTCAGCAGTCACTGTTGTTGTTGCATCCAACATTGGTCTTCCTGTCAGCACAACCCACTGCAAGGTATCAAAATTACAGTCTGTGAAACTTGACCGATAATAGTTGCATGTGTTAAAGAAGGTTTCTTTTTGAGAACATGTTATGAAAATACTTAATTTTCTTGCACTCACTGGCACATCTGCTAATTCAATGCCATATCATGCATGTACAGGTAGGATCTGTGGTGGCCGTGGGATGGCTGCGCTCCAGGAAATCGGTTGACTGGCATCTGTTCAGAAATATTTTCATTGCCTGGTTTGTTACAGTTCCTATCTCTGGGCTGCTAAGCGCTGCCATTATGGCTCTCTTTGTACATGTCATTCTGTGAGCTGTTCAATAACACTGTCAGGTGAACTCACGGACTGTTGTTTAAACGCTTTGTTAAACATGTACAAAAAACTGTAATGATTCATAGATATTCAGTGTAATTTCAAAGTCATTTGTCTTATCTCAATGTGTGACGCTTTCATGAATCATACAGACTCTAATTACACTGTTCAAATGTCCAAAAGACTGTGATCCTGTATATTCTTCTGTATATTTGTATAAAAGTGTTGTGTATGAATCGAATCATTCAGTTTTCACAGAGAAAGAATGGGCAACTGTCATAATCTATATATATGCATATGTGAATTAAAATATATTAAGTTGCTTTATGTGAAGGGATTTCAATGTGTTTTAGTCACCAGTCACCAAATTTTCTGTCACATAGTGTTACTTAGTGTGCATGTAAACAAAATATAGTAGCATGGTTTTGTTAGAAAATGTAATATTTCTGAATCCTATGTGAGTATGAGGGTTTGTTAGGGGTTTTATACATATATAGATGTCATACTGCACTGGTATGGAGACTCTTTCAAATAAATCTAGATTTTGAAATGAGCTGCATAGTCACCCTTTTTCTCTTACTATTTGCATTTCTACAGCCATTGCTGTCATTTTAAAATGTAATTTTAAAAAAATGCACATTAGGGTTGTTCCCTTCCACTCATTTAAAGCAAATAAACTGGGCTGTGTAATGCTGTCAGCAACTTTTTAAGACCCACAAAGCCAAGAACTCAACAGATTACTTTCATCTGGGTATGTTGTGTTTATTCTTTCACGTCGGCCAGTATTAGCAACGTTTATTCTCCAGAGCAAGATTAAATGACAATTAAATGTAAAAACTTTATTTATCCCAGAGGAAAATTGTATAAAACATGAGAGTAACATGCTCACAACATTAATACTCATACATCTGGCCAAGTGCTCATCAGTTATTTTTCGAAAAAGGAAAAAACCACTTCAGCAAATACTTCTAAATGAAACTGCTTTGTTTTTAGTACGATAGGCCTCACTCCATCAATTTATCTGTTAAAACGAGACACATTAAATAAGCAACATGACTTGTAAAACTATCTGAAAATGAAAAACAGACTAAATTACTCATAATGGGGTAAAAAGAAAAAACACAATTTTGCTTCAGAAACCACAATAAAGCTGCCCTTGCTTCTTAGACAGCCGCGGTGTTGCATTTTCAGTTCAGTCTGTTAGTCAAATAAATTCCCAATTATCTGTCATCTTCCACCATCTCTAACTGTTGGCTCATTCCAACTTCTCTTAAAATTCACAATCATCTATTTTGTCATTAAGTAGATTTTGCCCACACCTTGAAGCAGTCCACCAGTTCCTTGCTCTCATCCTCTTGTCCAAAACGGATGCATCCCACAACTTCAGAGTCATGTGAATGCAGAACTCTGAGTTGTAATGGATGTCTGCAATGTACAGAGTGAAGACAATCATTGAGCATACAGTCTCTTTTGGTGCTTCTGTGCTGCTGATCACCTGGTCACACACCCCTCAGACAGACCAATGGTGGTCTGCTTGTGAGGTATTTAGATAATCCTGGCAGTTGTGGAAGTATTCACTTTTATGCTCCAGAGCTTCTCATGTCAAGTCAAGTCAAATTTATTTGTATAGCACATTTCATGTACAAAACAATTCAAAGTGCTTTACATAAAATAAAGTAGCAGTGCAGGCTGAATTAAACAAACTGGAGGAATCAAAGAACTTTTAACCCCTTAAATGTTGCCTGCTTTTCGAAATGAGAGCGGGCTCAAAGTGGGCAGATGATTGCATCTTCACCTTTGAATCCAGGATGATGAGAAAACTATTGATTCGGTTACTTATGTAGGCCAGTAACAGTCGCTTTCATGATGTGGACTGTTAGGGCACCTGCTCTACAGTATAGGACGGATTAGACATTTTAGGTGAGACATTTTCCACTGGCATCTTCACACTAGAACTATTAAGATTACAGTTTAAATTTTTGTTTTGTTAGTAATAAAGGCAAAAGATATTTTAAAGTTTAATCATATATTGCAAGAGTTATTTGCCAACTTGATCCTTCCTTTATTTAACACTCATAGTCATTAATAAATAATTCTCTCTTAATGTTTTCCATCTGGTTTTGGATCCTTCATCCTGTGCATGGGGTCATATTCAACAAATAAGGCACCAGCTGCGTTCACGTCAGTGTTTTTTCTTACATATTCACAAGCTATGTATTGGAAATGGTTGAAGAAAATGTAAAAAGTTGAAAAAAAATACTTTCTTTTGCAACTTCTTTGTTTACAGATGCCGTTTCAGTTGGTTAGTTATCCTTTTGCTTTTTCTAGCTGGGTCAATTTATAAGAGCCCACTGTAATATGACCAGTAGCTTTGAAAAGCTGGATTCCACAGCAGCTGAACTCTATGTTACGTCAGTAACGTGACGCCTGCTCTGCACACATTACACCAACGCTGACAGTCCACATGATGGTGCTGCTCTACAAATAACTGACTGGTGGAGTTTTAAACAGCTGGCGCTTATTCCAGTCTCCCAGAAACTCCATTTCACGAGCCTACAGACATGGAGGGGGTCGAGTGTCAGCCATAGATTATATGTTCAAAAGTGAGCCTGTCTAATTGGGCAGAATGGAAACGATATCCTATGTTTGAGCTAAGCAGTGTTTTTCTTAAATACTCAAACAAACAAAATAACTTTTTTTTTCTCTGCACATATCTTAGATAAGACTAAACTTAGATCAGCATTAAAATCCACTGGTCTGTTACTTTTGATTGAGACAGGGTTTTATGCAAACAGATTTACAGTTTATACATAAAGTGCTTATTTTAATCACATATGTATATATATATATATATTAATATGGCTTGAACTCCACAGAGAAGAAGCAGAAAATATGTTTCAGACTGATCAGAGTGGATAAACACTTAATTCAATTATGTTTTAATGTCACCTTGAAACACATTTAGGGTTTGCAGATGATGATTCTGTGAATGAAATGCAGAATATGTCAAACAATGAAAGAAAGTGATGATGACATTCATAAAATTGAGATTTCATAAAATTCAACTTCGAATCGGTTCTATCTGTGTTATTAATGTTCCAGTGGAGTTTTAGGTGAAACTGCTGCAACCAAAGCAACTCTTATGTCAGCATCACATAATGTTTTTAGAGGAAAGTAACCGGTGTGACAACACCATTATATAAAAGCAAAGAGGAAGAGCTATTATCTCAAGAGTCCTGTCTTCTGAAAAGTGACAGAAATATTGTTTTGGAGGTTCTTTACCCTTGAAGTTCCCCTATTTTGGCAGCAGATGACTCTGTTGTTCCATTTAGCTGCTCAGCTGTGTTATTCACATAAAGATGAGTGACAAATTAAATGAGAAACCTGAACCTTTCACCCCTACACTGAAGGGATTCATTATGCAGTGGTGGGCATTTTGCTAGCTTGCTTTGGTGGCTCTTAGAAAGAAGGATCACCATTCATACTGCACAAGGTGACACTCAATTCTTTAATGAGTTTGAAATGTTGGGAATCTTGTGCTATGACCTTTGAAGTCATCACATCTCAACCTATCCGAATACTTATGGGAGATTTTGGCCTGATTAGTCTGACAATTTTCTCCTCAATCTTCATCAAATGGCTATGAGGGAATTTTTTTTTGAAGAAGAATGGAGTACCATCCTTCCACTGCGGTTCCACAGACTCCTATCAGTCAATCGAATAATTATTCTGGCCACCAGATAACTTCTTACACAGGGTTCACCTATTATTGTGATCTCAAGGTTTCTGCATCCAGTTGCGTTGCAAGGTAAAGCCGTATTGCCAGTGGAGTGGTTGGACACGATGTCCTAACACCTTACATAGTTACATAGTTGTTGCTTTTTTCTTTAATTTATCACCACATGTGAGATCAACAGCATCCATGTGTATCATCTATTAAATCATCTGTTAGAACATGTCATTAAAACATGTGACCTTTCTGCTTACTTTGATATAATCAGATCAATGAAAAAGTATCATCACACCGAAGAATAATTTCATTACAGTTCTTGGCAGTGACTGGGTGCTACCAATCAATATATGCTTGAGACCAGCAATTAAGAGGATAGAATAATGGATAATAAAATTCCCCTGCCAAACTAATAATTTAGAGTAAAAAAGAGACATAGGATTGCTCCACTGAGCCCTAATGGCATCATGTAATCTAACCTACACAAGCGTTTTACATTCTCCTTAACAATTCATTTTATTGATATGCTGAAAACAGGACATTGACTATTACAACCGCCTGTAAATATCTTAGACATGCGTGCTCACAGGTGTTTATCAGTGTGAAGGACCCCAACATACCTCTGCGGGCTCTCTTTAAAATGTGTCTGTGAGTAGCTGACTCTCATATACAGGTTTACCGTACAATCTTGGTTAGCAGCGGTCTGCTTTTACAGTTTCAGTGCCAAAATGACGTTTGTTGCCTTCCAGAAACCCTTTTCCCCCAAAAGAAAGAGAGAGGACGGTTTTGTGTAGATTTGTGTGAAAGAGGTTATATCAGTGATGTTGGTCATAAAATGTCACTGCTCTTGTTTGTGTTCTATTTATCCACAATGCTTCACTCATCTCATCTCATTCAGGCTTTATTTTGAAACCTGACACCGGAAGCTGCTACGCCCCCCACCCCCCCAAATTGAGATGTTGACTGAATTGTATGGCTGTGCATACAGGTGTGCCTGGGGATTCAATCTCCGACTGCAAGGATTTCGTGCGTAAAATGTGACCGTCTGATTCTCAGCCTTAAAGAGATAAATGCGCGTCCGCAGCGGAGCGGTTTTCCTCTGCAGCTCACACACTGCAAAGCGCGCAACTGGGGCATGCATTCACTTAACACAGCGAACCAACAAGCTGGTGTAGTTAGGAGCGGATTCACGGGAATAAAACGACGTCTTGGTCTTTTGTAGTGAATGACAGATCCTCGGTGTTTGAAGGAAGATTTAATTTTAAGGGAGAAGAAAACGTACACGTCACAGACGTGAAAAGGCAAGTGCGTTTTGAGATTTTGACCTCGTCTTCCCCCCCATTCATTTGGCAATCTGTTTTTCGACCAAAGCCTGAAAGATGCAGCGTCTACCTGACGGATGTGTGGCACCACTACTGCTACCTACAGGTCTGTATTTCAAAGGAATTCAAGCATGTAGTGCATGCCTCTCAAATGAATCAAAATGAACCTTTATACAAATTATTATTAATAGTTGCTAAAAAAAAGAAAAAAAAAAGAAAAGAAAAACCCAAACAGCTTGTATGGCATTTTCTGCGTCTGAACAGATCTTTATTTGATATCGGAATGATCTAATGATCGGATCTATCTGATTCGATTATAGTATAATGTAGCTGTGTTTACACACACTTACTTTACATATGGTAGCAGTTTATGTTTTGCTTTTTATTTTTTTTATATAGTTCAAAGGCTCATACAGTTTTTAGATTTTAAGTTATCAGAAAAGCCAAGATTACAGACCACTACCACCACTGGTACTCCAGCATAGAACAGATTAGATTTGTGCCATCTCCTCTGGAATTACCTGAAATTACCCATGGGATAAATGCCAACATTTGTTTACGTGTGTATCTGTGCTTCTTGCCTCCTGTCTAACTGCTGCAGATCTGCCATGGTTTGCTGTGTAGGACTGAGACTCATACAGCTGCAGTTCCCTTCATCATCATCAACAACATCTGCCACCTGAAACACAACACAAGACAAGACACACAAGCATTGAGGCTGCCTTTTGGCTGATCAAAGTGACAAAAGCCAGAAACTACCTGCAGACGATGACAGCGCTGGCGGAGCCGTTTTCTTGAAAAGTAGCATGTGATAATTGAGGATTGCCACACTAATTGCTGATTCAAGCTATTTCTGTTTGGGGGCTGATGGAAATGTTCCAGTGGGTCAGTTGACTGACAGAGTCGCAGTGGTGTTCTAGCACGGGACATAGCCAGCAACTCAGGCGCAGACACCACAAAGGAGATGGCTCGTCCGGGATCAGGGCTGCTGGTGCCCATGAATGGATTGGGGTACCCCCCTCAGAACCTGGCCAGAGTGGTGGTCTGGGAGTGGCTGAATGAACATGGGCGCTGGAGGCCATACAGTGCAGCGGTTTGCCACCATATCGAGAATGTACTCAAGGGGGACGCCCGAGGAAGTGTAGTCCTTGGGCAGGTGGATGCTCAGCTGTCTCCTTACATCATTGACCTGCAGTCCATGCACCAGTTTCGACAAGACACAGGTAAGACGTGTGAGGACTCCCTGTTTGTGGCAACAGATGTGTCAGCCTTCTCAATCAAGCAAAGTACAGATGACAAAGGTGGAACCTCAGACCTCATGTCTGAAATGTATCTGTGAATTATCTTTGACTGTCCAGAATGCAGCTGTATATTATATCTCTAGGACTGTTTACAGCAGAACCAGCTTTGATGGGGTTGCTACACAAATCCTATATAGCTTTCAAAGGAATAAAGGAGAGTCCTGAGTCCTTTTGGATTCATGTAAATGAGCCACAGGTAGAGTTTGGAGGTGCTGTAGCAAACAGAACACACAGCATCCAGGTGACAAAAGTGTAGTTGTGATATTTTCACATCCAAGCATCCTCATGACATGACCTTGGAAAAGGTCAACACGTACTATATCAATTTTAGGTGCTATGACTTAATTGGAAGGATGATGTTACACTTGTGAATCCATGTGTGGACACAGCTACTGTTTCTGCTACAATATATCAGTTTGTACCACATTTGTAAAGTTGTAAAGTTTTTTTTAAATTCAGTTTAATGTCAGATCTGTGAGACACCTTGAGACCAGAATTATCTTGACTGAAGGATTGATTTCTTCTGGCCGACTCTGATAACTGTAAATGCTCTTAAACCCATAAAGTCCCTTTCAGCACAGCCTCCATTTGGTTTACAGGAACTGTCGCTGATGACTGCTCACTTTTTAAGTATGACCAGATGTTTTCATTGTTCTTCATGAAGGCTCAACACATTCTCTGTGTTTGTGGGAATTCACCTTCCTGCTGTCAAACGTTCAAAGCACAGATATTGGAGATATTGAGATAATTGTTGTGACCAGAAATGTCAAGCTTCTTTAGATTCATTTCCACATCACTGTGTTGGAATCAGTCATAAGTATTTTTGCTGCTGGTTGAGACATCTTTGTTAGATTGTTAAAGTGGAAAGGTCATACGTGCAGTAAAACAATGTTTCATTGATGAGGTGAAACACAAGCAATAAAACCTTTTAATGGGCTTTCACTGTATTTCTAGATGTTATATAACAGCGTCACCTGGTACAGGAGATTCACATGGGATATACAGAAGGTGACCTCAGTGTGCATGAACCTGCACTATGTCCCCTGTCATTAATTTGCAATGGTTAATTTGCATGCACATTAAAAGTTTCTAGAAATGCAGAGCATTGGCAGTGTAAGTCTGTCCTGTTACACTGTCAGTTTTTCTACAAATAGCTCTGGCCATAAATTCTGTACAGAGGAACACTGGGTCGAAAATGTGCACTTTGCTGTATAATGATACTTTGAAAAATCAGTAATGGATATACGATTTTACAAAATGATTTTGTAAAAGGCTTGGAGCCTCATTTGAAGAATGTATACTGAGTCTAAAACAACTTTTTGAAATGGCTACATTTGGTAGATGTAAGATTGATGTCTGCCTGGCTCAGTCTCTGCTCCTATTGTTGTTGTTTTCCTATCAAAACAGAGTTTAATGCGGAGCAGCACACGTGTCTGAGGTTGACTGGCTATGAGATGAGCCACCGAGCAGTTTGTCAGCCATTACCACAGCACAGGAGCTCGTCCTGACGTTTATCACTCCTCACTGTGCTGTTCAGTGTGTTGCCTTCGCCCTTGGCTGGGATAAACCTGTCACAGTGGGGTCTGACGGACAGCATATCTGATCCCTGCTGCCTCCTTTCCCTCCTCTTTGCTCATCCTCTGGACTCTCATCTCCTGTCCCAAACACACACAAACCTCAGCCAGGTCATTGGCACTGATTGATTGAAACTCCCATGTGGGCTTCCTTGCATCCTCGCTTTTGTAAGGTTGTTACACTGCTGCTTGCATCTGTTTCACATTGGTGTGAGCTATATTAGTAGTCATGCAGGTCACCCACAGCCACTTGCTCTGTTCCAGGCTTATGGAGTGTCCCTATGGGGAAACCCCACTTTGTTGCAGAGCCAGTAATCTCGTCCTCTGAGGCCGTTTTTAGCAAGAGCTGTACAGAGAGATGCCGCCCATCGTGCACCATGTACAGACGACGTCGTTGTGTCTGTAGATGAATGTGAGTTTGCCAGCTTGTGGGTGTGTGTTGGTGCTCTCATCCAACTGCGGTGTTGGTGTCCCGCCCCTGCAGGCTGTGTAGGGGCACCATGTTCTCCTGTGGGTTTGGGAGGATCTCCTGTGGGTGGCAACCCAGGCAGAGTTGCTCCGACTAATGAGAAGTGAGCTATAGTTTATACTGTGTTCCCTGTAATCAGGGAATCATGACGACAACACCGGCACCACAGACGATCCAGCAGGGCCCCTCTCTTTGGGCACAAACCTAAACACATCTGTGTTTAATTGCCATCGAAAAACACAGCAGAGGAATTTAGTTTTCATACAGCTGCTTGTGGCAAACACTAGTTTGTGGAGAAATCCTGCAGTAGAGCCAGTGTGTGAGTTAATATCTAGCTGAATGCACGGAGATGTTTGGCCCCTGGCCAATAAGAATTGATCTATCCTTCTCCCCAGATGCACATTTGAACCTCTAAACACTGCTGTGGATGGATCCCCTTTCACTACAGCCAGTCCCTTAGCAAAACACATGGGCTTATCTGCCACTTCTATAATATACCAGCACGTTTGTCCTGTCATATGGATGTTACACTGTTGGTATTGATTCAGCTGCCTGGCTTTTAAGCACCTACATCTTCAATATTTTCCCTTTTGATGGAGAAGTAAGACCAGCACATCTGCTTTGGTCTACCTTGTGTTGGCACAGCTACATTTTATTGAGAGGCATTCTTAAAGCAAGCAATAACTAGCCATAAGACAGCAGCCACAACCCTTATAAATATGTCCGTCCATTGTTGTCAAACTGAATTAAATTCCTAATTATTTTAATTCTAAAAAACACACAGTTGGTTACCTTGCTTATTGAAATCGGTCATAAAGTTTTTAACTTGCCATATAGAACACAAACACAAGCCGTGAAAATGATTTAGATGCAACTTCCAGTTTTATCAAACAGATTGTGTAAACAGGAAGTATGAGTGGTTATTTTGCGCATCTTTGCTGAATGTGTTTGTGGCGTTGCAAAGGCCATTACAGTTGCACAGAGCTCATTGTTGTGAAGCGGCCCATGTGTGACCGCAGAGATAACCCCTATCAGCAGCTCCTGGCTGCTGTGTTGCCAGGAGTTTGGGCTTTGTTTGTTTTGGTTCCAGATGCATGAGAAACTTCTCTCCTCTGGCATATTCCCCTCAGCTAAATACCCTCTCTATTTAGGGGCTCTTACACCCAAAGACAAAGATCTTGTCGCGCCTTACGGGTTGAGCTGAGAAACATCAGTTGCTGCAGTTGTGATTTTAGTGCTGCCTGTAAACTTGCATTGCACATGTGATGCTTTAGATTCTCAAAGACGTTTGTGCATTTTCTTTTTCTTTAATGTTGTTTTGTATAGAGTGAGTGTGTGGGGGAACTGTTTCGGTGGTCTGTGGGAGGAAGGTGTTAAAAGGATTCCTGCTATGTGTGTGCGAAAGGTCAGGTACTGTATGTGTCAGCCTCACTGTGAAATCCCACCTGCGCCAGAAGAAAGCAAAATGAAAGACGCTAAAGTTTACACAAAGTGTGAAAACATATGAAGAAACAACTCGAAATAGAAACAAGACCAAACCAGTTAAATGTCCTGATGCATCAATCAGTTGCTCTGTGATTTTAGCTGGTGGAATGCGTCAGGTATCTTTATAAGCAGAGGTTTATTTTGGTCTGAACTCAGTAGTAATGTTGTTTGATTACATAAATTGTGGATCTAAAGAAGGATCATAAAGTATAAGGATGTGTCGTTACACTGCAATGTAATCATCGCATTCGGGCCACATCCTCAATCATGTGAAGTACAGATAAAGAGACATGACACATTATCAAATGTTTTTCTCTTTATTCTTCTTGTAATTCGCGTAATTAGTCAGAGAAGGTCTTTAGCACCATCAAATTTTTTCTACTCGGCTAAGATCTCACTGTACTCAGGGGTCCGTTATAGCACCAACGAGTTGGCTGAATTCCACTTGGATGTCGGCAGGAAAGGGAATGGAGTGGCGCTGTGACGAGGGAGGGAGGAGCTCGCAGAGGTGAGGAGTGAAGAGGAACAGAGGGAGAAGTGGAGCATTTTCCTGATGGAAAGCGACAGATTGGAGGGAGGGAATAAATCACTGGAAAAAGTGTTAGGGTTGTTGCTGTGAGTTGTTGCTGGTTTCCCAGCCAGGGCCTCAAGGTGTGCTTACTTTAATTACAGAATAATCTGCCCATACTTGTTCTCAACTATCTGACTAAACATTTTGTTTATAGAATACTGTATAATAAGCAGAAGCTGTTTCCTGCCATAAAGTCCAGGAGTCAAAAGTCTGACCAGCAGGAAACGTGGACACAATGCACAAGATGGTCTCTTTAAATTGAAAGAAATTCATGATGCAAGAAAATGATCGTATTCATGAAACTGTGAAGCACTTTTTACAATATCCACTCAAACAAAAACTAAAATATCTCTAACCATGATTATTAAAGGCATATTTATTATTGTATACATTTCAGAGTGAACGTTATAGTTTTCAAAATATGAGAACTTGAAATGGACAAGACAATTAAAAAAATGTTTGTATTAGAAAGCATCATTCAGGCTGTTGTTCAGTTTAAGAGCGAGCTGGTCTCTAGATCATGGTGCTTTGGTCTGTTGACTCCACGTCTTTATTGCATTACAGTGACAAGCAAGCTGAGCAGCTTCTGGCAGCCTGTAGCTTTGGTAGCAGAATCGTCTCTTCACATCTAGTTTCAGCTTCTAATCCAGCAAGTCACCACTTTTAACTTCTAAAGTGGATATCTTACTTTTTCATCAAGGAAGCTGCATTAAAGCTGCTCTCTGCGGCGCTTTCTTATCAGGCCTGTCTGGGAGGTCAGTTGGATCAGAGCGAGTTTCCCTCAGCCAATCATTCAGCTGCTGCCAGAGAGGAATGAGGCCTCCTGTCAGTGTTGTATGAGTAAACTCCATCTCCTGCCCATATTTATTGACTGATCTCTTGTCTTACAGAAGCATGTTGGACCAAGGTCTTAAAGTATCCTCACTCTCATATAACTCACTTTTCTAAAAATGTTGCTATGACTCACATCAGTATAGCCTTTGCAGTGTGTGATAAATGAAGGGAATGTTGATCCATTTGTTGTGTTGAAATAATGATTTAACTTAGCTTTATGGCATACTTACTCTTCGGTGTACCAACCAAAAATGAGCTAGCTGTCATATTGAAAAAGGGGGTCCGTGTCCCTGCTGTAACAAACGCAAGGTCTTTGATCTACAGGAGCTTATGGTGTAACATTTACTGAAACCATCTTTTGACTGAAGCTAGAGCTACACTGATTACCTTATGACCTTATTTCTGGCATGAAATATGTTTATCTACTCACCGAGAACAGTTTGGCGAAAGTCGGCGTCCTATGGAAGCTATTTAGATAACTTTGCGATCCATATAACGGAGTGAACGGGGCAAAGATGATGCAGCCTCTAAAGAAGGCATTATTTGTCTTTATTTCACCAATACTTTAAGATGAATGAATGAACGCGTACTATTGCTCTGTTAGCACATAGCTACTGTTATGTGGCTACTTGCAGCTATAGGAGAGCTAATGGAGGGAATTCAACACACACCTCTACTGGGACCACTTTATCCACACGCATGGCTGCAGATGAAGTGGTCCCAGTAGAGTGCCTGTGTAGAAATCCCTCCGTTAGCTCTCCTATAGCCGCAAGTAGCCACATAACAGCACCTATGATCTAACAGAGCAATAGTACACGTTCGTTCATTCATTCTTCTTAAAGTATTGGTAGATAAACGTATTTCATGCCAGAAATAAGGTCTAGGTTTAAAAATACCGGAGTTCCCCTTTAACAGTGTAATGTTAGCGTTTGCTCCAAAGCATGGCTATGGCCAAGTCCAGCTTTAAGCGATGTCAAAAAAATATGGGATCACATATTTTGTAGAAAAAGATGATCTGAGATATTAACCAAAACAGTTTTATTAAAAAGCTTCAGTGGACACAATGAAAAGGGTTATGAAACGCCCTCGAGGTAATTAAGCACAGTGTGACTAAAGAGATCCGTTGTTCTCAATCAGCTCTGTCTAAGATGTGGAGTCAGGCTAAACAAAAAGGAAACATACAGGGCGACCATGAATGATATTAAAGCACGAGGACAGAAAACACAATGCAGTATGTCTTGGAAATAGAAAACAAAAGAAAAAACGGGCTGAAACAAGAGTCAGTGTTTTTAGCCAAACTGTCAGAAGGAAATGAAGGAATCAAAGAAATGGGATTTACATCCAGAAAAACTCTGAAACAGAAGATAACAAAGTTACAGTGAGCTAAAGACAAGCAGTCATGGACTGTGGATGTTCAGATAAAAGTGTTATTTAGTGACAGGAGATGATGCTGGAACGTTTTAGTGTACGTCCAATGAAACATATAAAGATGACAGCCTGAAGAAAACATCAAATTTTGACAATCAGTCATGATATGGGGTTGATGTCAGGTAAAGGACCAGGGAAGATGACAGTCATTACTTCCATAGTAATTGCACTGGTGGCCACTGAAATATTGGCCACTTTTCTTATTCTATCAATCAAAACAAAAATAAGTTTGGTTATGATTGATTGAGTAATTTTTCAGGATGAATATGCATAATACCACAGAGCAGTGAGCCCCTCCACAGAAAAGGCATACACTCAATGACATCTCAATCTGAGTAAGAAATTTATGGTGGAAATTGGTAGAAAAAAGGTCCACAACAAGACTCATCCTGCAAAGCTGATCTGTCAGCTGCTATACAAGAAATGGGGACTGATCAATGACGAATATTGTTTTTGTCCATGCCTTAAAGAATGCCAGCTGTTTTATTTATGAATAATTTTTTGGGTTAATCTTTTTCTTCTGATTGAGTGGTGCCATAAATCTTTCCTCTATTGAAGCTAAAAAAGGTGTTTTAAAAAGCCAGAATGTTCAGCTGTTAATTAAAATAGGTTGTTTTAGGTCACACATGTGGTAAGTTTTATTTTTTGTGTACGATGAATACCCTCCAAGTGATTCCAATCATTTTTGTAAGGGATTTGTACACAGAGCTACTGTTATGGCTGTGGAATATTAATGACAGAGTTGGTATAAGGATCCCTCCCATTGCTGTTGGAAGTTGTAAGAAACTTTTTTTTACTATTTTCCGACTATCTTTAAAGAGTTCTAATCCTCGTGGCGGGCTGCAGGCGCTTTTGTGCGGACTTCTTACATCGAAGTCACAGGCTGTTTGGGGTGATGAAAAGGAATTACTGCGACAAGGCATGGGACGAGCCCGTGCCATACAAGAAATGTCACTTATTCTGATTGTTAGCTGCCCGGGCGCCTAGAAGAATATCAATGTGAGGTACTCTCACCCTCCTCTGCTGCTTTCTCTGTGTCACCTGTAAGTACTTCTAAATCATGGCTCTTGGTGCGAAGCCAAATCCTGTGACTGTTCGGCAGGAGGAGCATCCTGCAGTAGCCTGGGAGGTGAGGAAATTTGCCAAGTGCTCCTACTGCATCCACTTTTGCTACTTGCCACTTATTTGGGATTTTATCCAGGATTTATACCACTAGTTCATCCAAGCAGAATGCAGATTGTTTCAACTCTGTTTTGTCCTTTTCAGAAACAGTTTCTACAGACAACAGCTTTAACTGAAAGACAAAACAAGTATTAGAAGCAACTAATTCAATATGAAAATGTGTCAGAAACAAAATAATTCTGATCTCATTGCAGTGGATGTAGTGCTAACATCTTACTTGTCCTTCAGATTCTGACAAAAAGAAATGCATTTGCAGAATATCAAAACCTTGCCATCTGCTTTTCAGAAATTCAAGTTCTACAAATTAGTTCAAGACTTGCACTTATACCTTGAGAACTGAAAGCTCTGGATCAATTTTGCATGTAATGCCATAAGGGATCAGTGATTAAATGCTTCACAAACACCCCCTTAAGCCATAAAATCTTAGATAAATGAGTCTTGTGTTTTCATGAAATTCCAAATGACCTACGTTTACTTACTCCGGGAGCTTTAGACCTTTGAGCAAATTTCCAATGCAACTGAGTTTCCTGCAGTTCCACCCCACCAATATGAATTAAATTTAATTTGCATTGACACTCATATGTTTAAGACTAATAATGCCTTGTCAGAAAATCAGAAATGATTTATCTTGTACTTGTACTCCATATGAATAATGCATGTTTCTTCCAGCTGCTAGAGCCCTGAGGTCCTTTAGTCTTGTTCTTGAAGTGATACTGAACTGAAAACAACCTTTTATCATGATACCAGTGCACCACAAAGAAACCTATCTTTAAAGCACAGTTTTCTTATGCTTCATTTATAATTCAGCAGCTTCCCTTTCTTCCTTAGCCACTCCAGCAGAAATGATGACCTCTGGAAAAGTGGATATGTGAAATGAGTTGCTCTACATGATTTTGACCCTCCAAAGTCAGTGTAGCACCATGTCACCACGACAGGCTTTGAGGCCCACAAGACCTGCATTCAGACCTTAACTTTATTCAAACTTGACATTTAGCCAGAACAAGCACGAAGTGGTTTCCTGATTATCCTTTGTCCTCCTTTTTTTTTCTCCTAATAGACTCAACAGTCAAAATATGAGGAAAAGTCTTCACCATAACACAGCTTGAGTAAAAAATAATTGAGCTTTTAAGATGAGCCATTAATAATGAAAAAAAAGATGCATGTCTCTTCATTAAGTTTTAGGTCTGAACACAGCAGAAATGTGATTACACTTGTGATTCCACAAGGAAAATGGTCTGGGCCTAATAATAAAAAAACTCAGCGAAAGTAGAGCATACTTAAGGTGAAGTTGTGTTTGGTAAATCCATCACACTGTACAGGGGATAAAACATTTTGATACCCTCTCAACACTCTTACACCATGTCCAGTTTACTGCTGATCAGAGCTGACCACTTAGTCTGGCACAGTGACAGTTTGTGTTAATGTAGCCAGACGTTTCCTCTGATAAGACCCGACTGCGCCTGACAGCCATGAAGTGGGTTATAAAAGCTCATCTCAGCAAACTCATTTGCTGCATGCTGTTCATCTCGATGAGTCAGACACAAGTTGAAGATTCCACGCTGTTTTTTTTTTTCTCTCGATCTTTTGTCAGAAATTAATGTTCCAACCAAACATTATTCTTGTTCAAAGACTCTTTTGAGACCCACAGAACATATTTCAAGTGAAATGAGTGTTGAGTAAGCTAGCTATAAAAACCTGTAGGTGGTTGTGTGAAAGAGGAAGTGAGTCAGAAATCTGTGACGTCTAAACGCTGACCACACAATAAGGGATGAAGTGGTGTTCACAGAAAGCTCTTATTCCTCATCTTAGAATGTGATTTTATACACTTGATGTTAGCTCAGTTCAGTGTCCCAACCGCAATTGTTTTACCAATTCTTGATCCAGCAATGTCGCAGTTACTGTTACATGTGCAGTGCGGCAGAAATCATCCAGAGGTGAACATGTGATCTATTCCTCACAGTCTCCTGTGATGTTGTACAGCCATCAATCAAGTTTCTGCTGAGCCAGCTAAAGGATTTCACTGATGCACGGTCTGTCATAGTGGTGGAACGCCTAACATGAAATATTCTGTTGTCTCAGATGAATGCCTAAGCATGATGGGGTGTGGGAATTGTAAGTTTGCGTCACTGTCTTCTGCTTTTGTCATGTAAAAGCATGTAAAAAATAGAATAGAATTTTTTTTTTATGTATCGGTACATAATCAAAATAATCAGGATCTGACCAGGTCTGAAATTAGGTCCTCACAGCAACAACACCTAGCATCTTACACCATGTCATTATTCATTCATCACAAACTCTGCCACAATGCAGACGTAGTGGGTGGAAAACTAAGTACACCTCACACTTCCTTTGTGATGTCATCATTACCAAACATCATTGGAGAAGAATGTTTTTTCCCCACTCTTACTTACAACATGACTTCAGTTAATTGATAATACACAGCTTTCTTTAAGTCCCTTTCATAGCATTTCAATCAGGTTGATGTCTGGACTTTGACTGGACCGTTGCAGAACTTTTTTTTATTCTAGTCTTTTTCAGTCATTCTGTTGTAGATTTGCTGCAGGATCATTGTCCTGTTGCATGACCAAATTTTAGCCAAGCTTCAACTGTCAGACAGATGGATTTTCCTGTGACTCTAGAGAACTTTGCTATACAGATGAATTCAAGGTAAACTCAATGGCTGCAAAGTTTCCAAGTCCTTTGGCTAAACAAGCCACCGCCATGCTTGACAGTTTGTATGAGGTTTTTGTGCCGATGTGCTGCGTTTGGTTTTCTTCAAACATGGTGCTGTGCATTATGACCAAACATCTCCACTTTCTGTCCAAAGGACACTGGAGAAAAGGCTTTTTCTTGACAACCCTCACTTACAAGCCATGCTGTTATGAGCTTTAATGTTTAACATGCAAACTGTGGCCAGTAGCCTAAGATGTAGCTCTTTAGTATTTTTTATATCAGCTTATATATTGCTGATAAAATTTAAGTCAGCCTTCAGGGATTTTAGTAAACATTCATGTCTACATATTCAATCCATATGGTTAAAAATGGGTATAATAAAATTATGACAGAATAAATAGTAGCTCATCGTTGTTGGATATTTCTGTTTGTAAAACTGAAGTCAATTCAAGGGAGAACTACCAAGTAGCGCTGTGGACTGATTCAGAATAATTCTAATATTACTCTCTCTTCGAAGGTAGTGCCCTTTTATTGATGTTTTCTTTAATCTTTCCTTATTTTATTAGTGAGTACGTTACAGTATTTACTGTATGTGTGTTTTTGTATGCACTGCATATTTTGTAAGCTGGCACATCAGATTGTTTTGGTACACAGAAACATCTGAGAGGTCTTCTGTAAAATACATTTTAAAAACATTGGGATTTTTTTTTAATTAATGAGCCACAAACATAGCATTAGACTTTCACAAGATGGATACCTCATGATTATGAATCTGAATCTATCTAGAAGCTGTCCGACATGCTAGAACATTTTAACGAAATTACATATTTTTTTCTTTTTAAACTTTTCAAAATACAAAATAAATTATTTTATTTGTTTCATATGTTTTCCAGTAATCTTTGGTATCACTGGGCTCATGTTAAACTGATGGAAGTCAGGCATAATAATTCCTCACAGGAAGTTGGCCAAATAAAAAGCCTCTGTATGGTAGTGTACAGGATGCAAGCAGATAAAATTCCCAGAACATGAGTTGATCTTATATCTTAGAGAGAAATGCAGTGGAAAAACTGAGTATTGAAACTGGTATTGAAAAAAGTATTGAAACTGTCTCCGTTTTAAATTGTGCTGTAAATTTTGGCAGATCAGCTGTCTGAAAATTTCATATAGCAGCATTTAGCTGTTCAAGTGACCACCCTGCAAATGAGAAATCTTATGTACCATAGCCCTGACCCTGTTTTGTGGTTGGGTCAGACTATATCAAGTGAAGCCAAGGCTGCAGGTTTTTGTATGTGTATTATAAGAGCTGCCTGGAGCTGTGCCTCCTGCTCACTTGCTTCAGCGACAGGACGGCACGGCACTGACACGCTAACGAGGTTCCTGCTGGACATGATGCAGTTGAAGTGGTGTGAAATGGAAGCAGTGGTTCGTTGAAACACACATATGCATGCCCTGTGAATTCAGCCACACTCACTGTGAATTCACTGTAGCACTTCTTGAGTTTGCTGTACTCACACAAAGTGAGTCAGAGAGCTGAGGCTCTTCAGCCGAGGACGGTCATGATATCACATTGTCAGAAGGTTGTTTCAGGGTCTGCTGCTGCAGTGCAGAAGCTGGCAGGTAGACAGGACTGTAACTTAATTTTCTCAAGGTTTTTTTTATCCTCTGTCTTTTTGTGTTACCCCAGTAAGTGCAAAGTCTGCATAAGTCCATGGTAACTGGCCAGCTCCCTGGGCCATGCTGTGGGAGAGTTTGGAGAGTCTGATGGGCTGAGTATGAGGATGGTTGCAGAGGGAGTTAAGCCACTTTTCTTGACCACTTTGTCTTGCTGGCAGCAAAACTATTAGTTGGGCAAGTTTTACTGCAGTGTTCGCTTTCTAAGCTCAAGCAGAAGTGAGACATCATATTATTTTTTTTTTGTTCTTTGGCAAGAAACTTCCACTCATCACATGTCTTGTACCTACTCCCACCCTCCTCCTGAATTCATGTACTGTAGCGTTTTTATTTTTCCTCCCTTTTGCCTTTTTTGTGGCTTTTTTCCATCTCCATATCATCCTGCTCAATTCTCCCTCCTCCCATATTTTCTCATTCCTTTCCTTACTCTCTCCTTTCTACTGGACACCTTTCTTCCTTTTTTCTCCCTTGTTCATTGTTTCCTCTCATTCTTCCTTTCTTTATTCCTTCATTTGTTTCTCCCTCCTTCCTACCCTGCTTCCAAACCATTGGCTTCACCTCCAATTTTGTTCTTTCATCACTTTCGGCTATAAAGAGATGGCAATACTTAAGGGAATGCAAATCACTATTCACTGCTTTACCTCATTATAAAGAGGTGCATTTTGGGAAAACGAAAGTGTCATCTCAGCATAGAAAATTGGATTTACTGCGTGATTTCGTGAAAGAAAAGCAGAGGAACTGAGATGTATACCATTTAATACTGTTAAACAAGCTTAATACCAGACTGTCATGCTCATTATTATGGCCTTTGATCACTTGGTTTTCGCTAATGACCAGATAATGCTCTTACGGCTTTTCCAGACTTTGATGTACAGGTATGACAACATCTTTTGAAGTGGAGATGATTTTCACACTGAAAGCCCATGTTGTGTATGTGATGAAAAGTTCACTTCTTATCATATTCATATGCTATATCATCATATATTTTTCGGTACGTGTTTTTTGGTATTTTTAATCACAGCAATAGTCTCTTGATCATTCCTTATAGGCTGCTTGAGTATATTCTTTGTGATGGCCTTTTTTGGGAGATGAAAGTAATTTTTTTAAAAGATGTTCTCTGAGGGTTTATGTGCAAACATCAAACATGCTTCAATTACTTTATTTCCTATTTACTGAATAATTTATTAGCATATTCATGGTGAGTTCACTATTCATCTGAAGGATATTATGAAGGTTCTATGACGATAAATACTGCTGTGTTTCTGCACAGACACGGTGCTGCTTGGATCCATCTATTTAGTTTAGTTTTATTTAGTTCAAGGTCATGGGGGGGGGCTTTAGCATTTTCCAGCTGGCACCGGGTTAGAGGGAGGGGACACTTGAACATAATGCCTGTCCATGGTAGACAAACATTAAATAAAAACATTTCTCTCACTCTTCTCTTTCTGACATCAGCTGGTTGACAGGGTTCTTGATATAGTTTTCTCTTCCTGGCACAACAAATCCTCGAAGGTAAATAACAATCGACAGTTAATTCATAGAATGCATGTATGGATGTGTGTGCCGCCCAGTCTCATATTCCAGTTAGGATTGTTGAACTTTAATATGTACAAATTTGAAAGATTGCTTTTACCTGTCAAGAGCAAGGAATTAAATTGCTTAGTATGTTTACATTTTACTTTTTGAGCTTCCACTCTGGCCAACTGAGTATGAGTCAGTATGAGATAGAGAATAGTAGTTTCTGCAATAAAACTCTTGTGGAGTTACAGTAGAAATGTAAAGATAGATTAGAATTACCAGCTGCCATTTATAGTGGCTTATATTGTTTGCCCAGACATGCGGAGACCCAGCTGGGGACCTCTTGATGCAGCGTGTTCTTATTGTGGAATTTATTTTGATACAGTTGATTGTCGTTTTCTTTGTTTTCCAAGAATTAAAGAATAAGGACTTCTCTTCTTTATGTACATTGATAGGAGATTAGTCACAATGTAACAAGAATAAATAAGAAATGTGTACGAGTGAAAGCTTTATGACTCAGATTATAGGTTATATAGGATTAAGTTTCTGTGGCTGAGTGTGATTCATTCACCAAAAAAACAAACAAATTATATTTCTCTGTGTTATACAAAAACAAAGAAAAATAAATAGTGGATCACTGTTTGGAACTTGGAATTTCTCCTTGTGGGACGAATAAAGGTCTGTCTTATCTTATCTTAAGCAAATCGCCCAAATCCAACAGACAGTCGATCAATCACCTTCCCATCCATCTTCCGTACCTGTTTTATCCAATTCAGTGTCATGTTGGGGCTGGAGCCTGTCCCGGCTACCACTGGGTAAGAGGCAGGGTACACGCTAGACAGGTCACCAGTGCTGATCAGTTTTGATACATCTGCTTTAAAATAATAATTGAAAAAAAAAAAGGACAGTTATCATTTCAATGTAAATTCATCTGTTGAGTTGCCATTCAGTTCAGATTAGTTTTGATGGGTTTAAAATCTTTGTGAAGTACACTAACTATTCAAAGATGTCACCACTGGCTGTGCTCACATCAGTGTGTATTTTTCACTATTTGTGGACAGTTTCTAAATTGAACCATTCATCAGATACGATTTTTTTTTTTCAAAAGGGGTTTTCTTCATCCTGTACAGCAAAGTAATGTCAGATTCACTGGATGTTGTTGGCATTGGGCTGTTTTTCTGCTCTGTATGAGCTGTGTCTGGGAGAAGCCATAGATGAACTATCTCTGTACCTCTCAAACAGCATTGAGGTATATGATGCTGGTCCTGTTATTGGCTTCTCTCCCTCAGTAGTTAAATGGGAAATGCCGCACTATGTTTTAATAGGTTCAACAGAGAGTCCCAGGGAAGTTGAAGAGGTTTGTCAATTACAAGGATATATTATAGAGCTTGATCCTGGCGCTTTCCCTTTGCCTTCCAACCCGCAGCACAGCGAGTAAGTGCAGTAACTACAAGGTGATGTTATTCAATGACAGATCTCTAATCTCTGTCCAAGAGTTCAGAGTGTGTGAGAGAGCAGGATGGCGTCCAGTGAGTGACAGAGTGGAAAATGTGAAGAATGGCTCAGTGTGACAGTGTTGGTCAGGATCCAGGAGAGACGGTGGAGAGTGAGGGGGAAAGCTGGCGTCAGCAGCAGATGATGAGTACAGGAGGAATTGACTCTGCTGGTGCTGTTCTCAGGGAAAGGAGTAGTAGGAAGGTTCACATGTGGGCAAGTCTCCCTCCTGCTCCTTTTTCTCTCAGCTGCAGCACTGGCTTTCGTGACAACAAAATCTTTGTGTTTTTGTGAAAACAAAGTTTTAATCTGGTGCATTTTGAGGTAGCTCTTCTGGTACTTCCTGTGATGGTACATTGAGTCACTAACAGCTTTCAGTAAGGGTGTTTTCATCACTTTCTTCGGTGACCACAGCACATATTCGTTAAGAAAGTGAACGTGTAGTTGTAAGTTTGCCACTTTTCATGTAAGTGACCTGGGTTCAAATCCCCTGCTTGAAAGGTACTACTTCCAGTAGGCGTCCTTAGGCAAGGCCCCCTTACCCTACCTGCCTACCTGCTTTGGATAAAGGCGTCTGCTAAATGCATAAACATAAACATAACCTCAGTTGCAGATTATGCAAGATTCGCTGATAACAAGAGTGAAGTGACATTACTGGATGCAAAAGCTTTAAAGGTGAAAATTGCCCTACTACTTCTCTCATATCAATTTATTTAATTATTTAAACTCACTGATTTAAACTATTGACATAATTTAGTGAGAGTATATGTCAATGATAATAGTTTGAGTATGACAAAACTGCATTAGAATTATTTGAGGTTGTATTAAACCCTCAAGCCATACTGTATATCTTACATACAGGATTGATAGTAATTGTGCATTTCTGATATAAACATCCAGCTAAATTAACAACGGAATGCAATTTTTCCAATTTGGTTACTTCCCCTGCAGTGTGCCTCTAAGGGCAGCTGAGGATGTTGCAGCTTAATGATGCCTGTCCTTCCATTTCAAAGAGTGATTTACAAAGAGACCTTCTCTCACTTCCAGACAAAAACAAAGCTATTAAGGATGGAGACTGGCATGGCCTCATTTTCCCCCCAGCTAAGATGTGAGAGGCCAATTGAGCTCACCCTGAACCCATCCAGCCATTCATGACTATGGGGTTAGAGTCCCACTGCGAGGCCCGATTGGAGCAATACATCACACAACTGCAGCTCACCCTGGGGGGGGGCACATTGGTGCTGGGAAAGGACAGCTGGAGGACATCGTGGGAGGGTGATAAGTGATGAGAAGGGAAGGCAGGAAAGATGGCTGCCAAAGGCACACAGGGTCAGACAGGAAGTGGCCACTCTCGCTTAGTTTCCTGTGAGGAAGAGTGGGAAGGGTCACAGGGAGAACATAAGCAGCTCAGTTCAGGCTTTTTGGCCAGGGCAGGTATATTGTATATACAGTATTAAATTACACAAATATTAGGAGGCAGTGAATAAAGTTTCATGGTGCCTGTGTTTGTGAGACTTCCCAATGTAGGCCCCAGGAATACTGTGTTGTTGTGGTGTCTCCCATGGTCCCTAATCAGAAGCTTAAACAGTCCCTGCTAAAGAATGACAATATTAAACAAATACATCTATAAAAACACCTGAATTTTCACTATTACAGCCTTTCTGTGGTACCAGCACATGCTTCAAAATCTCACTCCAGCAGTTAATAATCTCCTAAAAACCCAACTTTTTTTTGTGTTTAGGATAAACATATTTTTGTGTTTAAAAGTTTTTGCCACACAGGCAATTGTCTTGGGAAATGACTCTCACATTCTTCCTCATTCAGTGAACCTTTGTTGGTTGGCCATATTTGTGTGGCCATGCCCTCATCTCAGTCCCCCAGCAGTTTTGCAGTCTACTCCAACTCTGAAAAACCAGGGTAGAGACAATTCCTCCCATTTCTCTTGGACATTCTCGCCTGTACTGAGGCTCAGCAGTTTACAGCCACTGCCCCATGTATCAAGAGACTCGCAGCTTGAGTGCAGGAATTGCAAACAAGACTGGTAAAGAGGGGAAACATATTAAACCAGTAAATTTACCAGTTGACCATTATCCCTACTTTGAAACCGGGTCAGGCTTTGTAATCACTTTAGTGGCAAAACCAGCTGTTTTGGGGTTGAAATTGCATAACAGCTTTCCGAAAAATGATTCTTTGATGGGACATGGTGGTGTCTTCAGATAAACTGGATGTGTCATCAATTAACATCTTTGGATATGATATGAAGCTTTACACAATCTGGTGCCGTACCATCGCAGCCATTAACAGAACATGTCAGATCTGCCATCCTCGGAAAGGAAGCAAAACACTCCAAGTGAATTCTCATCCTGGCGTATGCTGGCTTCTCTTGATGCTCCTAATGACATTGGTTCCTCTCAGCACATGTAAATTAGCTGCACACCCCCAGCCAGCAAACAGTCAGGATTGATAAACGTTCCATATTGAACATGCTGGCTGTCTGACCCCACCTTTTTGATATTGAAGGTGGTGCTCTGCAGATTCATAGCAAAAATCCTCAGGTACATCATGGCTGATTATTCTCATATGTGCTGTAACACTTAAAAATGAATCTCTTATTGACATTGTAACTAGGTTGACATCTTTTTTTGACTTCCAAAAAAAGGGAACTTGAACTTACATTTCACATTTCTGTGTGACCCTAACAGTACAAATAGACTTTCAAAAAGAGCTACTGTTGATTTTTCCTCACCAAAGTTGAGAGCTTTAAATCGATGATTCAGAATAAAACATCTCCACATGTTCAAATATTTATGAAGCTTGCGGTAAATCTACCCCTGAGCAAGGCTGTATGGAGCTGTGCTGCTATTGAGCGTGGCCAGAAACATGCGGTGATGCTGAAAGTGTTGAATGTAATGCATCCCTCAGGAACAACAGTGATGAAGAGCCACATGTGTGGCTCTCCATCACAGAGCCTTCAGCTTCCACAGTAAAGAAACTGACTGACTTTACGAAGATCTGTAGAGGCTTTATTTTTTATTTTTCCTTATTTTCTTAAGAGAAAAAAAATAGAAGAAATTAATCCAGCCATCCATGAGAAGACACAGATGCAACTTGCCGAGAAAGTTGTGCATGGCTGGCTGACTGAAGACATGAGAGACACAAGCAGCTGGCTCACTGAGCAGTCATCTGTGAGTGTGTGTGTTTGTATGAGTGTGATTCTCAGCAGCTCCAAATGAAATTAGCCATCAAACTGAGTCCTTTAAAAGGAGTCTGCAGCAGACGCTCAAGGTCAGACTTGCTGATTTTGCTGATGCACTTTATTCCCTGGTGTTGGCATCAAGCTGTCAAACAAGGGGTTGCCACTGTCCACTAACCCTCCAAGTCAGTGCAACACCTATTCACTCTCTGTGCACACTCCCTTCCCTCCATTATCACCATGGTCCTCTCTGGCATGGGAGTGTGCATTTACCCGTTAAATTAGCTGGGAGGGACGTGGGAGGGGGTGACGCTGGAGTGCTTGGATACCAATGCTGACGTGCAGTGTGGAAATGGATAGGCTAAGGTGTCCTGATTTCCCATGTGACTACTGTAATTGTGTTATAATGAAGGTGGGAGCTGAGTGGCCATCAGCAGAGGGACAGAAATGCAAAGCTACCGGCTCAATGTCCTCCTTCTTCCTGTCGTCATTCACAAGAAAGTACAAGCTGAGACAGCAAGGCATTGTGGATATGATGTCTGTGTTTCTGCTTGTTAGTCCCTCAAGTATGTGGTGAGATGTTACACCTCATCCCCATCAGTTGGTCAAGTTGCTGTCTCAACACTTGTTAGCTGCCTTGATGAGCCTGAAACTGCAGAAAACCTCATGTGTGTGCGTATGTGTGTGTGTGTATAATGACAAAATTATAGTTTAAGATCCAAGCAATGCTCTGAATTTGTGAAGCTTTTTCAAGACAATCTGTTTTTTGTTTTATGTCTTTCATTTTCTACTTGTGGTCATATCAGTTGAACTGAAGTGCAATTTCATTGATCTTGCACACAAAGCTCACTTCATTAGTCGTAATGTTTACAACCACTGTGAGAAGTACAGGTCATGGTGAGTAACACTGTTGACATCATCATTATTAAAATCTCCCTCAGGAACCACAGAGGACATTATCCAAATGTTAAATAGATAAATTACCCCAATGATGTCATCATCCGGGTAATCTAAAGCTCTGGCTTTAAATTTTCTATCATAAAAAACTAGAATTGAGAGAACGAAAGGTTTCTAGGCAGCAGATTAGTCTTACAAAATACACCAATCTGCCTAATATTGAGAGGGTCCTCCTAATGCCACCAAAAGAGCTCTGACCAGTCAGGGTGTGGACAAAAAACATCAAAGGATATCCTGGAGTGTTTGGTGCCAGCACATTAGCAAAAGATCATTTAGGCCCTGTGAGTTTCGGCATGGGATCTTCATGGATATCAATCCGTCAGATTGGACGCCTCAGAACCTTTTTTTTTTGGGGGGGGGCAAGCAGTTTTTGCATGGACCACTGCTATTCTGCAAGTGTTGTTGAGTGTTGTTGCCAAATGGGGGTTGGGCTATGGTGGTCTATAAAAATATATAGATAAGTGGCAAGCATCAAAGTAACATCCATGTGAATATCTACATACAGGTTTGTCCCAGCAGAACATTGCACTGCACCAAGATGAGTACTGATTAAACCTGTCAGTTGTTTTTTATTGTTATGGCTGATCAGTACATGCCATTCAGTTACAGTATGTGTGTGTGTGTGTGTGGGCGTCTGTCTGACCCATAAAAGGATAAAAATGCATCCTTTTTTTTCTTCTAAGTCTCTTGTAAGTCCTTCAACTTTAGTTAAATCATGTTAAATCATATTTGTGCAATTTTAACAGCTTTCGAGACAAGAAGCCATGTTCATGTTTCTTCTTTTCTCTGTTCTTTACTTTCAGGCACCATGAGACCAGTGCAGAGAAACTTCTACGAGCCGTCGTCCGCCCCAGGGAAAGGTGTGGTGTGGGAGTGGGAGAACGACAACGGCTCATGGACGCCGTATGACATGGAGATCTGTGTGACCATTCAGAACGCCTATGAGAAGCAGCACCCCTGGCTGGACCTGACCTCTCTGGGCTTCTGCTACCTCATTGACTTCAACAGCATGTCTCAGACCAACAGGCAGAGCCAACGCAAGCGACGTTTGCGGAGACGCATGGACCTGGCTTACCCTCTCATCATGGGCTCCATTCCCAAGTCCCAGTCCTGGCCAGTGGGTGCCAGCTCTGGCCAGCCCTGCTCCTGCCAGCAGTGTATCCTGGTCAACAGTACAAGAGCTGCCTCTAATGCTATTCTGGCCTCTCAGCGGCGTAAGCTGTATGGAGGGACTGCGGGGAACTCGGGCGCTACAGGAACCCTCACTGTAGTGCGGCAGAGCAACACCTTTGCTGGTACCTCCCTCTGGTCTCCAACATCCGGCTCCTCCGGCACCAACAACAATAACATAAGTGTGGGAGGTGGGCAAGCTAAAACTGAACAGGTGCAGTCGCCTCTGTCCTCTGCCAACTTCCCCTGTTCCCCAGTGATGCCATCTCTATCATCCGCCCATGGCCACCACGCTCTCACCATCAACGGACAGAACAACTTGAACCGGCCAGGCACACAGCGCATTTCCATGGGGACTGCCCGAGGAGCCATTCCACCAGGGTAATGATGTTCGCAAACAGAATCATGCATTTCCCTTGTTTTATCATTCAGATTTTCTAAAATCTACAGTAGCCTTCTACTTGGTATAGCATGAGCATAGGGATAATTTTCAGCTTAATTTACAGCCCCACTGAAGCAGTGGGTGAATATAAAAAGAGCCTGTCTCCATGTCTGCCTCACAAAGCTTCATACTGAATGTGGCAGATTGTGTGGTGCTCATTTTTATCCTTTCTATACTTCCTTCCCTGCAGATTTATGACTGCTCTCTTTTACGGGCTGATCAATGGATCTGCACAGAAAAGTCTTGTCCTGTTTGCTTGATAATACTGAGCAGGAGCCCTCTGCTTCCATATGTGTATCTGCCATGGTTGCTGCTCAATAATGAGCTTATGTTGGCCCCAGCAGGCGTGAAATACTGCAGCTCTTCTGGATCATTCTGTTTCTTGTGCTTTGAACTAATTTGCTGCTAACAGACTGCGCTGAGGTTGTATTGTCATCTGATGCAAAAACAGTCTGACACTGCATGTGGAATATCTGAATGTCTGTTTAACTGCGTCTTTGTTTCATTGTGCAGTGTGTATGTGTGTGTGTCATGTAGATGCACTGTCAGACATATGAAGCGGGTATTGGTGTAGCTGTGGAAACCTGTTTGCCATGGAGGCAGAGCTCCACTGGGGAAGAATGAATAATGGATCAAGGAAAAATGTGAGCTTCAGTAGAGCGCTCTGACCTCAGAGCAATTCAGAGACAGGAACCAAGGAAAAGAAGTGTGTAAGCTTTGTAACCGATACTTCAGTCCCGTATCCTGCTTTCTTATACTAAAATAAACCCTCTCCTGGTCTAATTTGATTCCATTTTGTTCACACTGCTCATGGGGAGAGACACACTTACTGGATGTTTGAATAATACTGTACCTCACCCAGGCAATTACACTTTCTGTGGCCTAATTCGGGTCACTTAAACGTTTTATTTTTTTCTGACATTTCTACTATAGCCGACTGCTTCTTTGTTTCCAGCTGCTGGAAAATGATGTGTCTCTGTGCAAAGACATTTGTGATGGAGAGGCAGAAACGCGTTACCTACTCAAGGACATTTCCTCCGTCTTTTAAGAATTCAGTTAAATCTCAGGTGCGTAGAGTTGTGTATGACGTGACTTTTTAACCTCACAACTCTAACGTTACTGTGGAGACAGTGAGAGCTAGAGCGAGAGAGAGAGGAAGAGAGACGGGGGGATGAGGCCGCATACATTGGTTCCCAGGCGAGTGGCTCGACACACAGGATGAATGTGGTTAGCATAGACACAGCAGGACATGAGAGCTTGCAATCACACACAAACACATGCAAACTGAATTGTGAACTCCCTCGCACATTCCCACAAGCGTGCTACAGACAGATAACAGAGGAACCCACACAGAATGTAAATCATCAGATTTGTTTTTCACACACCTACGCTCTAATATAACTGTTGGGTGCAAGAAAGGTATTTGGAGCATTGTGACTTGTTTACATTTTAGTTTGTGTTATAAAAAAAACATGCAAAAAAACCAACAAACTTTTTTCCATTTGACTGACTTCATGTGCACGTAAGCTGGCAGAGTGTCGTCTATGTTTCCATGTCCTGTGCATCATTATTTGTGACAGTTGCAATTCAGATACTGATCTTTTTGCTTTTTGTATTGTGTATGGGGGGGTTGTATTGCCTGATGCATCTGTCTTGCATGCACAAATATTAGAAGTGGCACCATCTGCTGGTTTGTATCAACACATCGGTTTATCCTATAACTGGGCAGCCCGCATATCACCACCTGTAGAGTGTAATAGTGACAGATGTAGACTGCTTGCACGCTACTGCTTGTGCCAAAAGCAGAGATGCCTTTTTTCATTCAGGATTCATTTTTCTGATTATTTTCTTTTTGATTGATTCTGCAAACTGAATCGAGCAATTGTTAAACCAAGACAATGATTGGTATTTTAATGTTACACACCTAATGATTGGTTGAATCTACCTCAAAAGTTAAATATTGACCAAATGAGTTTATTTGCCGTTACAAACCTTCAGCCAGAAGTCTTAGTGATTATTTGACCTCTCTTTTTGGCAGAATTTGTGGATTGAGTTTGAATGTATTCATTTTCTGGATCCAGCCTACATATTTTTTTGATTGGGTCAAAGCATTTATCCCAAAATCTTAATGTTATCCAAATCTCCAGAAACTTTTTGTGTTTGAGGTAATTGTGTAAAGTTTCAGCTGTGCAGCTAATAGTTTGAAACTATACTGAACAATTCTAACGGTAATTGTTCGTCTTCATTATTCCCTCCTCTTTCTGGAATCATCTATCATTTCCACCTGCACCAAAACGTCCCCAGAACACAATGTTACCACCACTATGCTAACAGGTGGTATTTTGTTCTCCCACTTGTACCATGCCATTTGATCATAAAACTTTGTTTAAGAAACTTGTTTTGGTCCATGTGGTCAGTTGCAAACTTAAGGAGAGCTCGTAGGTGCCAATTTTGGAGCAGAAACTTCCTTCCAGCATCTCTCTCCATTGATATGTGACACTGTTCTGTTAGCTACAAGTTATTTGGGCTTAAAGGTTACTAGGATGTTGCTAACCATCCAAACCAGTTATCTCTTGGCTATGGTTGAGGGTGACAGTCTTAGAACTTATTATCTTATCTAGTTCTTATTTTTGTGCTTTACTGTATTGTTAGTTTCAATCATTAATATTTTGAGTCACATCAATATGTTGACTCAACATTACATCTTCATTTGAAGCAAGTTTTAAAGAAAACAATCTGGATCCAAAGTAACTTTGGTGGTTTCCTCATTTACCCATGATTCACCTGCTCTTCCTGTTCATCAGATTTCATGACGTTTAGCTTGGTCGTTTTTGCTTGCTCAGCCAGTAAGCAAACTTCAAACACGATGCCTTCGAAAAGAAGAAAGAGCAAAAAAACCAAAACATTTAAGTCTCTAAATGGATATCTATGGTTCTGTTTTTAAGTTGTGGTTAAAGTGAGTGTTTAACAATTAAAGTTAATGTAAATGTTTCAGGGTCTCGGCTTAAACTTGTACTCACTGTGAACCGCTCTCTCAAAATGAGATTTCTTGTCATGACAAAAAAATGATGCCACTGAATAGTCTTTATGTTTTGAAAGACAGACTGGTGGTGGAATAATCAGAGACGCAATTTCACAAGATGTATGGGGATTTTTTTTTTTTTTTTGGGCTTTTTGACTCAAACCACTTCCTCTTGTGTTTGACAAAGTTGAGGTCTACACTGCCATTTTGCTTTCTGACTGTTGAAAAATGCGAAGTTAGAAAAAAAATAAAAAGGTCACTTCTCTGCTGAAAGAAAACATTTTCAATAGCACGTTGAGTTGTGTTTACGAGCCCCTTGTGCTAAGAAAGCTTGTCTGAGCGTTGGCCTGAGGGTTGTGAATATGTCGAGTGCACAGATCATTATTCCTCAGTGAGCTGCTTTACCACTCTGCTCCGGTGCTCCCCTTAGGTTAAAAATTAATATTGTAACAAATGAATAAACTATGGGAGCTCATATGGGCCAAGATGATGCAATTTTGAAATAGCTGGTGTCATTATTTCTTATTTTCTCAGCAATTCAGTTGCATTGTGACATATATCCTCCCACATCCATCTCCATTGTTGCAGGAAGAAGGGTTTGCCTCCGCTTCCTGCAACCAGCATCAATATTGCAATTAAGCACTAACAAAGTTCTCTCCATCTAACCCCCCTCACATTGTCTTAATGGTGCATAATAAACAGATGAGGAGATGTTAAGCCTCTGTCAGCACTTTCTCAGCTAGGCTTAATGTGGACTCTGTGCTTGGGGAATCGCATCTGATTAAGTCGTCAAGGAAAGGTAAAGATTCCCTCGAGACGGAAAGCATGAGACTGAGCAGACGAAGGGGCAGCGATCCTCATGCCTGCAGGGACTGTAAATAATGTGGGATAAGAATGTAGGCACTGGCCTTATCAATGAAATGCATTGATTGTTGGTCAGAAATTATAGCTTTAGTCATGAAAAGCATCATTGTAGCATGAGGCTTAGGCCTTTATCTTTGTTTTTTTTATAAAGTTGATCTTTGTGGTTTGCCCTGTTTTTAAATATGCTATGTTATGTTATGACACACTTTTGGCTTAGTTGCTTCGTTGTCACTTTTGCAGTGTGGGTGCAGGTCTGTAGAGATTTTTTTTTTTTTTTGCCCAGAATTCAGAATTTATTGGAAGCTTGACAAAGTTTCACAATGTGCATTGGTCAGCAACTTGTTCAACCTCTTTCAGCTTTGGTTGGTGGCAGATGATGTCAGCCAGGACATTAGTGATGTTTCCAAAGTACTTGACTTTTATTTTGTAAATCTTGCATATTAAATGAGCCATGTCCAGCTCCTTCTGCCCCACAACATTGTAGCATCCTAAATGCGCCCAAATGCTTCTCTTCACTGAAGAAAGAACTGGCTGCATTCCCTACTGAATTTTCTTGCCACTTCATGTTATTTTAACTGCCGACTCTTGGACTTTGAAAGGTAACTTTCATAGCAGCTGACTTGCATGCTGTTGCCCTTACAACATCAAAATGTAATCTAGTGCAGAAGCTGGATGAGGTACAGTATGTGAGAAGTCAGCTTTACTAAACGGACAATTCAATGTTATGAATCGATTCTGAGATGCAGGAAATGAGAGAAATGTTTCTTATGTGAATTGCAGAAATGGGAGTTTATTAAAGACAACAGACTCTGATGTACTCGTGCTGTTCCTGGATAAAATAATAAAAAAGGTAAACTTCAAAGTTGATCCGTGGAAGTCATCCAGTTTTACAGACTGACGGCACAGTGCGATGAGATGACTTGTGTCTTCAACCCCAGTGCTGAAGGCACAGCCAGGGTCACTGCCTCAAGAGGTGCATCTTTCTACATTAAGTAAACAGGCGAGGAGAAAAGAGAGTGAGATGATGAGTTGCAGCTGCAGGCAGGCTTCAGACTGACTGGCTGATTAGGTACTCACTGTTGTACTGTCAGAGGTTCTGCTGTGTATCTATCACAGACCTTGTGAAATGAATGAGATCAGGATATGAATGGAAATTTGTTTACAACGTGTGCATCAATCTGTCTTTGTAAATCTAAAGCACAGGTAGTGTAAACAAGAGTGGTGCTTGTGTCTTTCCATCTAGCAGATAAAGAATGTCAGTAGCTGTTTTATCGACATATTTATCATGGTTTCTGGCTGGTATTTAGATCTTTGTTAGAACTGAAAGGCACTGATGAAGATGAAAGATCTTTCTATTTAATATTAGGCTATGCTACAGATCCTTGATAGCACCTCCGGACTGTGTGCTTACAGCTTGTACAAAAGGTGCATACAGCACATAAGGGGATGATTTAAATATGATAAATGTGTTGTTGTTTTTTTATATTATCAAGTTGTGCTTTAACTCATCATGTCTACTTTTAATATGCATTGTTAACCAACGCTCGCCTTCCTCATTTTCCTCTGCAGTGAGGACAACAGTCAAAATTGACTGCCCACCTCTGATTCAAGCTGGTACTTTGTCGAGTGAAGGACATCTGCGTGTCGTGAAGTATTGAGTGGTTAGTTTTTGCTACATGTACAGACACCAATAGAGTTTACCCATTATTTCTACTGTTGCAGTTTAAAGTGTCAAATCACTTGCTGTAGTTAAAGAGCCTGTGAAAAAATCAGATATGGTTTCACACCCCTTACCATCCTTCCGTTCGTCAGAGCATTACTGCACATCAGTTTGGACTTGCATGAGTCCTCTTCACATCAGGAATCAGCTGATCCTGGGTTCCGGTCCACCAGTGTGAGCCACAATGCATCTGAATGTATACTAGAGATGCAATAGGACACAGCAGCATCTCCTCCAGGCCTCATGGTCTCTACGTTCCTGCACTGAGCTTATTGAAGGGCTTCCCCTGGCACAGGAACAGAGGCTCTCTCTCATATCAAAGCAGTCTGTTGATGTGGATTCGTGCAGAGCTGAGGAGCTGCAGGGCCAAAGAACTCAGCGGCTTCATTGTCAAAAAGCAAGAAGATTCAAAAATCTCGGTGTGTGCGTGCGTTTGTGCATGTGTGTGTGTGTGTGTGTGTGTGTGGTAAACTTTTGAATGTGTGATTCACTGAGAGCAGATTTCTTTTATCTCCTTGATGTTAAACCCTTACAGACAGGTGACAAGTTGACCTAGAAAGTGAATAGATCCCCTGGTTCAGTTATGATATTTTAAGCATTCTGCTGGCATCCACTTGTGCCCCCAAGAGGGGAAGATTCGCAAATCAATACAAAGTTGTTTTGAGTGATCACCTTTCTTCTCTGATAAAATATTTCTACCCTGATGGGTACGATCTTTTAAAAGTAGCCCTGTCAGTTTGGCTGCTGACACGTGGACTCTAATTTAGTTGCTACTTTATATCCTATTATTTTCTTTAATCAAATGAGTGCAGGACAGAGAGTGCAGAGCAGATTTACTTATATTAGATACTGACAATATGCTGTTGAATAATTGTGCAAATGTATTTGTCATTTACTATTATTAATAGATGATAGAAATAAAATATAATGCACTAGAGGAATTTTGTGAGGTCATCAGCCCAACCCAGGGAGTATTATTATTATTTTCATGAGCATGTCACTGCTTTGCCAGTATGTAAATGTGTTCATTAGCACAAGTCAGCCAGTGGCATTGACCAGCTGGCATCTGCAACTGTGTTTGTATTGCAGATATGTGAGTAGTATAACAACATTTTTAATCTGCATTCTGATTTATAGATTTGAATTATCAATATGATAAGAAATAATAAAACATTTAAATTCTGCAGCCTCTTGTATTGTGGACACGATGCATACCCAAACACTTGTCAATGACAAAATATCTCGGCACTATAGTAAACTCTGCTTTATTAATATTTGAAACATGACCATGATCTACAAAATTAACGTAACACTGTACTCAATAAGAATTGAAACTTGCAATTAAGGTCATAGACTCCTTAGAAAAACAGTTGCCAAAGTAATATATTAGAAGTAAGGTCATCACTACCTTATAGTTGAACTTCTTTTGACAACTTGAACAGTTGCCCCCTGCTGGGCATTAGAACATCAGCAGTGTTGTGTCCTCGCTTCACTTTTTCCATCTGTCCATCTCACATTTATGATCTTTCCTCTTGTCTTTTCTAACAGACAGAGCAGAATTTTCAGGTTTGTGTATCTCTGTTCATTGTTCACTCTATTTTTAGCTTTGCTTTGGAAATCATGTGCTAAATGCTCCACTATGATCTCATTTGCCAACTTTTTCCATCCAACAACACAAATGGCAATCTAGGCCAAAGACACTGATATCAACTGGCAGACAATAATTAAATGGTTGTGACACTAATATTAAAAGCAATAGCATATTAATTTCACATACATTGAACTTTGTGTTCTGGAGCTCTTTAGCAGCCTCACATCTAGATCATTCATATGTGTGATGTAATGATTACTTCTGTTCGGAAGATTGATGTGATCTCAAGTTAGGGCCTGAATTTAATCAGAGCTTTATTGACTCCAAATGTACTGATTTTCCTAGCTTTGACAAGGTATTAGTGGCTTGTTAGATTTTGTTGACCTCTTACTTTTTGCTCGAAGAAATGCTTTTAGATACTGTCTGAATTGTGAAAAGAGAGTTGCTGAATTGTGTGCTCATACAAATGCCCCAATGGTTTTGTCCGCTCTGCTCCACAGATCTTTTGGAGTGCGCAAGTCAACTGTCATCTGTGTTTGCAACAAATTCCAACCTCTCCAAATGTCATCCTGAATCAGGCTCTGTTGCCGTGCTTTGTACATGAGTCAGGCCGTCTCATCCCATTGCAGTTGTGTTGTGTTAAAGCACTTGACATTTTAACTTTAGTAGGGTTTTTTTCTGGCATGCAGAGCAGAACTTTCTGCTGTACTTAGCTTTTTCATCTGTAGCATAATAGTGCTGTGGTGCACAATTTGGATAATTTCCTGCTCAACAGTTGTTCAGTTTCTTTATTACGACTTTGTTTCACTCTTTATTGCTTTTTTCTTAAAGAGTTCCTGCCCTCCCTGTGAAGAATCTTACTGGCTCTGGACCAGTTCATCCAGCACTAGCAGGTAAGACTACATCTGCTCAGCAACATGTTTGGTAATCAGCTAGATATTGGGATTTTGGTCTGAAGGTGTTGTGTGTGTGTGTGTTTTAAAAAAAATAAACATTAACATTTATTCATCCAAAATTTACCATCACTGTTTTTTACTTTTTTCCTACTCTTTTGTGTTTTTGTGTGTGTGTGCTCTACATATGTGCCAGGTATGACAGGTATCCTGATGTGCGCTGCAGGTCTGCCAGTTTGCCTGACACGAGCTCCAAAGCCTATACTGCACCCACCACCCATCAACAAGAGCGACATGAAGCCTGTGCCAGGGATCAACGGCATGCGTCGCAAAACCAAAAAGAAGCACCTTAAGAGAGGTGAGTTTAATGGAATCAAGTGAAGAAAATACCATTAAAGGAAATAGTATAAAGCCTCACCATTAAACATTTTTATAGTGTGTTGGTGAATGACTAGGAAATGCACTGAAGAGAAGAATAGACCAACCACTGACAGTCACCAGATTGTCTTTGTCCTGCCAAGCTTTGCAACATGTTCCCTTATCAGCTGTCTGTGAGTCTGTTGTTTAACATGCAAATTAACCCCCAAATAAACTGTGAAAGGATTCATTATTGTTTGATAGACGCCTACCATTTCAGCTCTGCAATGGTTGCAATAATTTACTCTCATAGAGGTTTGCTGATTGGTTACTTTGCAAAGTGTTTCTTTATCTTTAAAAAAGCTCATTAAAATATAAAAAACTATTTGATAGACACAGTTTGACTGTGGCAGGAAAGTAAAGGGTCTGTTGCCCTGAGCTGGTTTGAAGGGTTGCTGGTCCTCGTGAGCTGGCTCATGAAATCCATGTGTTTCTTGGGTGTCCATTCTTGTACTATGCTTGTCCTCTCACTCAGCCCTTCAAAGCTCACCTTTACTAAACTCAGACTTATCTGTGAGGAGATGATGTGCTAATACTTTATTTTTCAGTTTACACTTTCCAATAACTTCCTAAAGAGGAATTGATGCATGGCTCTAATCGGTAGGAAGTTTCCATGCACAGGAAGACAACTTGTTGGTCATTATAGGAAAAATGCACAGTGCAGACCAGTTTTTTTGCATTGTAGAGCTTCAAAATGGGCCCATGTTTCATTTAGCATATGTAAACCCCATATATTAAGGATTAGTGAATAAAAAGGTTGGAGGGTTGAAATGGAGCAGTTTCTTCATGGAATTTCCTTAGAAAATCACCAACTAGTGACGAATTGAACAAATCTAAGTAAAATCAATTTAGGACAGTAAGTTAGCGGTCATGCTAGCAGCTGTGTGAGATTCTTAGCATTGCTAAATGTTCATTTTAAGAAAGTAATGGCAATTACCATGCTGATATTTAGCAGGTAGTGTTAACTTTAGTCTCTATATTAGTTTAGTGTCTTAACATGCTGAATATCTGCTGGAAAAATAGACCAGATGCAAGGCATCTGGAATTCATATTGGTATGTTTCAAGCTGTGTGTTTGTGGCACAGTTGTTTTGGCCCAGATAGCTTCCTGTTGAGGCAGCTAAAGACAGATTTTAGATCAGACAACACCTAAAAAGAGGCTAGTATGTGATATATATGAAAACTTTAGCACCACAAAACTGGGAAGTATAAATTTTTTTCATAGAAGAAAACCTGACATATCATAGATGGAAATGCACAGGTATATGAAAAAAGGCTGCGTTCCACTTGGAGGAAGGCCACTCTGTTGTGCATGCTGGTTAATTATCAAGGTTTTCCAGGGCACAGAAAGGAACTTATCGTTGATGACTACACTTTTTGTTTGTGTGTTGTGACAGCATGAAATTTTTGCTGTGAAAAAGGTCTGTTTCCTCATATAAATAAGTGCAAAGAACCCTTTCTCAGTTCTTCTTACTTGAGGTTTGGCAAGAGTTTGCTTTTACCAAGTAATTTTGCTGAGTTTATCTTATTAGTTGAAGCTAGCCTGTGATGGACAGATGGCTCATCCAATCAACTGCCAAATATCTTTTGACATTGCCCTTTTCCCTTACATTCTCCAGTGAAGACTTTCCAGATGGATCTGTGAATGGTTGCAAACCATCTGTCAATAAATAAATAAATAAATCCCTCTACATTACCTTATTTGTACTTATAAACTGATTTACTTTTCCATGAAAATTTCTCAAAAACAATTAGAAATTTTGCTGAAATGTTACAAGTGTCAAATAACACAGCAGCCAAAAGTGCTGTCTTTATGAAACTAGGGATACTGGAGGGCTGTGAGTGGGATGAACACATGCCTTTCCATTTTGCAGGGAAATTTGGATTTATCCTGCTTTGCTTTCTGCTCAGAAGACAGTCAAAGAGGCTTCTGATTAGGCTAATAAGGCTATCAAAATGCTATTGTGTGATACTGTTTGTTTAGGATTCTTATTATTGCTTTTTTCTCCTTCCTCTGTGGATCCTCTGCTTGGCCTCTTTACTTTAGTGTGGCTGCCTCTTCCGGCTGCGGTCCCTGCGTCTGCTCACTGGCTGTCCCTCAAATGAGCAAACAAAGGCTCATGAGGAAAAGAGGTTGCCTGTAAGCGTATTAGGGGTGTAAGCTGTGGATGTGCTCTCAACCATGGTAGCTAGTTGCATACAGGGATTATACTGGGAATGGCTTTTTGGTATGTGCCAGTTTGAAAGTCACCTTCTCTTTAACCTAACATTTTAACTGTATATGCGTGCAAAACAACCTCTGCATGATGTTGTGAGGCCATCTGCAGAGCCATCTTCACATTTCTCATGTTAGCTTGTGTTTGTGGCTGTTGGTGGCAAGTTTTTTCTTTGTTTACTTTGATAGTCATCTGCTCTCTCTTTGTCATGGCAAGGAAAAAACCCAGAGGATGTGGTGCGAAGATACACGGAGAAGATTAAAGTTGTACCAGATGAGGTAAGAGAAAGACACTAAATGCGTGCAAGCACAGAAGACTTACCTGAGTTGCAGTCACAAAGAGATGTAATCTGTCACTGATCATTATCCTAACTGAAAGTGAATGTCTTCTAAACACACAGTCATATACATATAGAATGTCTTTTAGTATAGCAAGTATTTTGGTTGACTATTCCAGGACTGTACCATCTGCATGGAGAGGCTGGTAATGTCATCAGGCTACGAAGGCGTTCTGCAGTACAAAGGCATCAAGCCAGAGCTGGTGGGAAAACTTGGCAAGTGTGGTCACATGTACCATCTGCTGTGCCTGGTGGCCATGTACAACAATGGCAATAAGGTGAGTAAAAGCTTGTGAGCCAGACACTGTTATAATGCCATTCTAGGCTCAAATTCTAAACCAGTGATGTCTTCCAGTTTGACCGGGTTGTGAGATGCTGGCAGATGATTGGGCCTAATGATTGGGCCAACAAATTATTGCACACAGATGGGGGATTTTACATACCCACATCAGATCTGTCATATCAGTGCAGTACTTGGTGAAATCCCTTTAAATTCTGCTCCCTGTATTTTGAATGCATAAAATAAAAATTCATATCACACTGTTTCTGCTGTAAGCCTTTTTAAAAACGGTTTATATAGCTGTTTTATGTGGATTTTTTTCTATTATTGTTTATGCACCTTGGCTGGGTGCACAAAGGCAATGTGAGGATAAATGCACTTGTGTTACGTCGCCATTATCAAGCACAGATGACAAAAAGACAATTTTATAATAGGCTACTATTTGGCCTGAAAATATAGGAAATAGTGGATTCTTAAAGAAAACCTCATCTCAAGTTTGTTAGCTTATTAATTTATTTATTCTTTTTTTTTTTTACCAATTACTATCCAGGAGGTATAGAAGTAAGAAATCCATTACAATTCAAATATATTTATGAGCATATTCTGGCTTAATCGTAAAACCATAAAAAGTGGTGAAAGATAAAAATTCAAATATGCTGTTTTATTTTTTTAATTTTGTCAGCATGAGGATTAACTCACAGAAATCCTATAATGTACAGAATGAAATGCTAATAGCAGCCGGTAAAGAGCCTGATTTGGTGTTGTGGCAGTGCAGAACATATCAGTGTCATCAGCATAAAAAGTTACTATGCCCTAACCCAGGATTGATCCCTGCTGCTATCCCTTTTCTACACAAAATAGGCCAGGAGTGATGCATTCTGCCTGCACGAACTGAGAACTACCTGATGAGTGTTGTTTTTTTTGTTGTTTTTTTTAAACAAAGGACGCTTTGTACTGACAGCTTTATACAGATTACTGTTTGGTGCATAGGTGCTTTGGGTTGGAAGCTAAGTCAAAAATAACACAAATACACCCTTTGTTTTTCTCTACTGTCGTCCCCCAACTCCTGAGAAATTTATCACGCTCTTCAGCTGCTTAGTGCTTGCTTATGTTCACCAACTAGTTGCTAATGTTGTCTATCTGCTGTTTAGTGCAGTGCTTATAGTTTTCTGATTATGAGAACAGCTGCTTGTTGCAGCCAAAAACAGCCCAGTGAGATTAGTGGTGTGACTGAGCCAAAGCAGTAAAGCTGTGGCCCGACAATTTCAGTAAACTGAGACAAAATTCACCACAAAGCTCTGTAAAACCTTGGAGAAATGCAGAGTCAGGTGTTCTTGCTGGTTTCACCACTATGAGCAACCCCTTTCACAGTAAACATACTGACTTCATTAATTGTAAACTCAAAACCTTTGAATTCAAGATTTCATAGTTTTAAGCACTTTAGGCTACATCTTATCTACATTAGTTTTAATGCAAAGACAAAGAAAAAATGTTATAAGACAATTACTTTTAGTGAATTAGCCTAAAGAAACCATTATCAGCATTGTCTTATTGTTAAATTGTTCTTGCACTGTACTATATACTGTTTGTTGTTTTTTAAAAAAACAGGATGGCAGTCTTCAATGTCCAACATGCAAAACCATCTATGGAGAAAAAACAGGCACCCAGCCTCCTGGGAAGATGGAGTATCACGTAATCCCCCACTGCCTACCTGGCTACCCAGACTCCAAAACCATCCGCATTGTCTATGACATTCCTGCGGGGATCCAGGTAAGTTCTGTTTCACTCCACTAATGCCCTTATCCACTGTCTTTTCGCTCTAAATCTGTGAACTCTCTACAACTGCTTATCTGCTTAAGGTTGATGGACAGATACTCGTGCAGAAGGGTGACGTGTTAGGGCTCTTAGGAAGCTGCAGTCTTAGAGAATAGACTGTGAGAGAGACAGACAGTCTATAGCCCAAAATACGTGATACTATGTCAATGCAATGTCATTTTCTTGCTTGTAGTTGGTTTATTTTTCATTGCTGACGTAACTCAGAGTTGATAGGTAGTTGTAGAGGAGTTGCGTATTTGATCCTGAATGCTGACATTAGCATTAATTCATGGATATCAGTGGAGATTGTCCTATGGGTGATGTTGACATTTTCCACACAATTAAGCTGTATTTTCAAATGAGAAAATGTAGATATTTGTTTTTGATCTTGATGTTTTCATCAGACCAATGAGCACCCCAACCCTGGGAAGAAGTTCAGTGCAAGAGGGTTCCCTCGGCACTGCTACCTCCCTGACAATGAGAAAGGCAGAAAGGTGAGCTCTGACACAGATTCCAGAAACCCATGATTCTACATGTGTTTTCTGTCTCGCACATCGTGGGATTTTCACATTCCTTCCTCGCTTTTGTGTGTCTCCAGGTCCTGAAGTTGCTGATCATGGCCTGGGACCGCCGCCTCATCTTCACCATTGGTACATCCAGCACCACAGGAGAGTCGGACACAGTGGTGTGGAACGAGATTCACCACAAGACAGAATTTGGCTCCAACCTGACCGGCCACGGCTACCCAGACCCCAACTACTTGGACAACGTTTTGACAGAGCTGTCAGCCCAGGGGGTCGGCGAGGACAACCTGAAGGACTGATGGCCAGCTGAGCGTGCTCACACAAACACAATCCACCACGTCCCACCATCATTCAATGAACAGGGATGCTGCATGATGGGCCAAAGTGCAGCTGACAACTCCTAACTCCCCACAAACTAAGATATCCTTCAGAAATGGTGGAATGAGATTAATGGAAGCAGAAATAAATGGTTATTACTTAGGTCTTTGATTGTATAACCTAGAATCTCCCCCCTGCTGTCTCTTGATCCATGCCTTGAGCATGTTGTATCCCTGGCAAAGTCTCTAATAGGGTTACGGATATAAGGAGATTTTTGTGTTGATGCTGGAAGCTGCAAGCAAATTGTATTCAGCCCCTTTCAAATTTAATCTGACACTGCTCCTCTGCCTTTGGAGTTGAATGCAGAGGGGCCAAATCATACATACTTGCAAATGCTGAACTTATGAATGCATGGCCCGACTAACGCTGCAAATGAATGTTGGGTTAATATCTGCAATAAGGTGAGGTGTTCCTTGATATTATGAATATATGTGTAAGAGAATTTCATCTTTACAAATTAACCCAGTTTAACTGGTTCTTTGCTTTCCCCTTTCACTTTTATATTGAATTATTTACCAACCACATGTGGTGCAACTGGTTGTGGAGTTTTAAGGAGAAGTTCTTGGCTTTCGTGAGGTCATTAAAGGTTTCACTGGGCATGTCTGATGTTTGATATAACAGGTCAGTTAATCTATAAATTGAAACTGGATTCTGCAAAATATGATTTATATTCCAGAGAGCTAATGACTACAAAATATTGGTGTTTGGTTATAAATGTATTTTGTATGGTTACATTTGTGTACTATCCATGAGATATGAGATGAAACATGCATTTGTTCACTGCTTGTTTCAATGTATTTTGACTTGAGGCATTCAGGTTGGGAGGCAGGATATGCACTTGTGCTCCAAGGTTAAACTCATTTGTTTTGTTGACACACTGATGACGCTGACCTCTCTGAATGTAAAGCCTGCATTATTATTCACCCTGTTGGAGCAGTCCCAGGCGTTGGCACAATCCATTGTGCTACCCCTACGTGAGGGGTGAGTGTGTGATTGCTTGCTGTGAGGCATTACTATGCTGGCTTTAAGTCCTTGAGGTTAAAGCAGAACTCGCATATAGACGTTTCTCTTCCAGACGCCAACAGTGTTCCTGTGGAGATCCATCCTGGGCGGCACTCCTATCCACCTGCAATCTTCAAGTCTCTTGTGAGGCTGCTTTTAGGCAGCATATTGAGCTCAACAAGCTGTATAGGGAGCAATGAAACATCTCATTCCATGCGTGAGCTCACTTAGAGTTGTTAGCGCCGACCCCCCCCCCCCCCCCCCCCCCCCCCCCCCCCCCCCCCCCCTGCAGAGAGCTTCATTCAAGGAGGCATGCAAATATTGGTCTAATATGTCACAGAATGAGAGTTATTTTTTCCTACACTCTCTTCTATTCCCATTGATGTCATGCCTGTGAGCTAAAGACTCCTTGAAGGTCCTTGTGGTGTTTCTTTGCTCTGAGATTAAAGTTAACCCAAATGGTGCATAATTCTCTATGAGTGTATCTGATGAACTTTAGTGAGCAGGTGCATTGGTGTTTATTGGTGGGCACCCAGCTGTGGGGTGAAACATAGTCTTCCATAGCACTTTGAGGCAACTTCTTTTGTTTAATCAGTCCTTTCATTTTTCAGAAAATGTCTTAAATTACAGTTTAATTCGTCTTTTTCTAAGTTGAATAATAACTGGCTTACAATGCTTTAAGATATAAAGACACACACATGCACACACATGTAAGTATATATGCATACTTGTGTGTGTGTGTGTGTGTGATATACATCTGCAGATGTGATATACCTTTAACTTCAAGCTCACTTTGAGTCTATGGTGTAACTTTAGTTTATTTTTATACTCTTCTATATAGAAAATATAATGACTGGCCCACATATTTATACACAGGCACATACATAAATGAACATAAATACATGAAATCTGGCAAGATATGTCAGTTTGTCAGGGACTGAAACATGTATGACTTGTTATGGATGTCTTATAATACAAGTAGTCTTAGCGTATGCTGTTGTTACCTTAATGTAGAATTTGTCTAGTTGATCTGCTGTGGGACACAGATAAGTACAGTAAATGTGTCTTTATTATTGGTGGGTGAGCTTTAGCAGCATGAAGATGGTTGTTCCCCTCCAGATGGGCCATTTCTCTTTTTCTACTTGTCTAAAACATGGGAAAGGAAGGTGAAAAATAACCTGGGCTAAACAGAAAATATTCTTAAGAGTTTGTTTTGGCATGTTGAAGCAAAACATTGATGGGGCTCCCTTCAGATAGCTGTCATAATGAATAAGTAAACTGAATTAAAGGTCCTAGAAATATATTGTCTACAACCCCAATTCTAAAAATGTTGTCACTGTGTAAAACTGAAATGAAAACAGAATGTAACGACTTGCAAATTTTATTAAAAAAAACAATATTTTATTTACAATAGAAAACTAAAGATATATAAAATGTTGAAAATGAAAAATTTTACTTTTTCATGAAAAACATTTGCTAATTTTGTATTTGATGGCTGCAAACCTCAGAAAACCTAACACAGGCATGATTCTGTCATGGCAATCACTACAGGGGCTCAGGAACATGCAGGGTTTCAATGAAATATGCTTAACAGAAACAGTAAAAGTTCTATTATACCTAAAAAGCACTAACACTGTTCACAACTCTGTTTCAATAATGTTATAGATCAAATATGTTCCTGTAGATAAATGTATTTTAAATATGGGATTAGCAAAAATTGTCCTTACAGTGCTTCAACCCACATCCATGTGGACTTGCAGTTACACAAAATTAGCCTAATTTACGTACCCCAGGGAGAAGGAACCTTTGGCAATTCCAAGTCTCTGGTCCTTGTGCAAAAGACCTAAACAGAGTAGCAGGGAAATACTATCCTTAAATTCTGAACAGGAGAATATAATGAACTGCTGGGAATTATCACCTGACTCTGCAACTTCTCTCAGCTTTACAGCAAGTGTCAGCTCATTGTTCAGCCTGAAGGTTTACTATTTAGGCTGGAGGCAAAGTGAGCAATGTTTGTAGGGAACGGAAAGCCCAAGAGGCCAAAATTATAAAACAGCAGCTTCAGTCCTCTTGTGTGTCTCTATAGAATGCATTCAGTCAGAGTACTGAAGAGTAGGTCAGCCATGTTGGTGGCAGCAGTAAGCAGGCAATACACAATAACTTTAGTCATGCACAAAAAGCAGAAGATAATAAGCTTCAGTGTTTATTATGAATGCAAAATTAGCTGCGTAGCTGAATTTAGTTCAAGTAATTATGAGATGAACACGAGATGGATGCCTGAAAATCTTGCCTAACAAAAACATTAGTTGTACTGTATTATTAACTTTATTACTGTATTTAAGCCAACATTTTAAACCGCATTTGTTTTCCAGAGGCTTATTGTTCAGCATTCTATGTTGAATTCAACTTGCTCGTAACCCACACAAGCTAAAACAAACTACTAAAAGTATTTCAATGTGATTTTGACCCAGCTGTTAAAGACTCCATGGCCTGTCACATTTCAAGTTTTCTCTCCCATACCTTTTTGACACCCTTTAAAAAATTGGACCGCAAGGGAGAATGCTTGTAATCTATCAGGGAATTATTTTTCCATGTTGAGTGAAGATTCAGTAACGAGAGGAATCCAAATATTTGCCTCTTCGACTTTTCCTTTCCACATGTCAGGAATTGTACTATGATCGATGCAGGCCCTTAAGACTTCAGGTGTGTAAAGACTTATTTAGGAATGATGAATAAAACATGAATTGTATTTGTCTGATTTAAAGAAGAGAGAGATGGTTTTTATGCAATTTACTATTTTTAAGATCTATCAAATGGGTTCTGTGTAGCAGAAAGGCTGACTTCTGGTTTAAATGGCTAAGGATGTTTTCTTTATGGGGTGCTTACCTCCAGGTTTCTAAACACAAGGGTTGCAATCTGAGGATGTTAACATGTATTTCAAAACATATATTTTTGATGTCTTTTTTTAATGATTGCTTCTAAAAGAACTCTTACATAATATTACTGTATTACTCTTAAGATTCATTGCATACTGTTGCATTTGATTAGAAGCTGGACAGGGGATGAAATCACTTTGTTCTTACAATTAAAGTATATCCAGTCGTACTTTCTCGTAGTGTCCGCTGCAAATTGTACTTCTCTCTCAAAATGATACTTTGACACTTTTGTGTGGATATACTGTTTGTCTGTGTCTGTCTGTGGGAATGTGTTTGAGTGTGTGCTAAGTGGGCATCTAGTACACAAAGCTTAGGTTCATGTCCTTTAAAGATGCAGTGATGTTCTCCTAGAGGTGCATGTCAACCAGTTTGTGAGCAAGTGTATTGACATTGCATAGCTCTTTGTGTGTGGAAACATCTTAGTGTCTTTAGAAACAATATCACCCTGTTTTTTCTCTGGTGATTTACCACTGTGGTTTTGCAACTTACTCCAGTTGGTTAGAAAGATCTTCTTTCCTCTGTTGGCATCTGTCGCAGATGGGGACGGGACAGCGCTTGGCTACTCTCCTCGCTCTTCAGACATCATGTAAAACATTTGGATGTTTTGCATTTTAAGTGCCCATTTGAATTAACTTTTTAAAATCATGATTTATGTGGTTTGATTTATCTTAAGCTGTGTGACATAATCTAAAAGCAAGATATTGAGAGACATTGATTAAACTATAAAGGGCTTCTTAATCAATCAGTCTTTATTGAATTGTGATGACCTTGTTGCATGTTTGTGTGTTTCTTGTGAAGAAAAAAATAAATATGCCCTTGACGGGGCTATTTTGTTTGACATTTTGTCACCTCAGCTCCGACTCATTTTTGAATTCCCAGTCTGTGCTGTGCTCCTTGTTATATGGATATAAACGAGCTTTGCTGGAGTGGTGGAGTGCAGCAGAACCAGCTCTCACTGGCAGTAAATTTGCTTTACAGTCATTTTCTGTCTCTGGCTGCTATATGTTGAAGCTCTGGCAAGCTACTGGGTTTGGTGCATACTAATTCAGGCCATGGGATCTGTCGAAACCTGGGGTGATTCAGCTCCCCATTCAGCACTACCCTTCTCCAGCACTGACCCAGATACCCAGGAGACAGTCCCATCTTGGCTTTAGCACCTAAACCCCTGTGCCCTGCCTCCTCCTTTTGCTCACCTCTCATGCCTAATGAGAGTGCCAGCAGGGAAGACTCTGCTGCATCATTGCAGGTAGGTCTGCTCTCATTAGCATTTAAATAAGACCGGGAGGTTAAATGTTTGTGTGGCAGTATTCAACATTAGATTCTGACACTTGTTCAATTGTAAAGGCTGTGGTTTGATTAAATTATTCATTTGAACAACAGGGTAGTATGGTAACCATGACACTGTGAGCATGCTCTGAGATCTGTCATACCACGAATGACTGAATGTCATTGCTTGCAGTGAGTTAAACCTTCCCCTTAAATACTAACCAGGATACAAATTAACGTGAAATGTGAAGTGTCAGTTTAATTTTTATGCAGCACAAATTTGACAGCAAACCTGAGTGAATAAGGAATTTAATAAATAATACAGCCGTGCTCACAGTCACAATACGCCTGGAACAAACCATCACTGTGAATTTCAAATATGTGAATGACAGTGTGTTTGTCTCTTCAGAACAGCCATGATTCTTGAGACATGAAGCTCACAAACCAATTACATTTACCTTGTTCTGAAGAGCCAGTCATGTGGCTGAATATAACAATTTTTCAAAAGCAGCAAATACACTAAAAGTTGGATACAAAAATTGCAGTAACATTTCTATTACTGTGATTTTTTAAGTGAGTAGAAGATTAACCAAACAAGCATCACATTTAGGATGAAGAATTTGTTTTCTTGGGCACCCCAAGAGAGTTCTCAGCTAACTTTTACCAAGGTCTCACATCCTAATTAGCTCATTTGAGTTACGGCTTGTTCATTGTCATCTTAAGGAAAGGCCATGTGATGGAAATTTCAAAGATTTATTAAACCTTGTCCCAACAATAACCTGCCACGGGTTCCTCTGTGCAGCAGCCGAGAACTCCCTAATTTGAGTTTTTCTTTGTGTCCTGTATTGTAAAGAAAATAAAAACAAAAATGAACATTGTTTAAAATACTGGATCAAATGTTTCATTCCTAACTTTAGTCAGCAGTTCATCTTCAACACAGTTGTTTGCACTCACAGACCCTTTTACCACTTTTGCATGCCACTGTGTAATATTTAGCAATGCAAAGTATGAGTTATGTCTGGTATGTGCGCCATAATGTTCTGCCTATGGCAGGAAGAATGTTTCCTTCACACAGCTGCAGCAGGATAAAATGAAAATAGCTCTGGAGATAGTCACCATCTGAGAATTTCCCAGATCACAGATCTGATCTCCATCACAATCACTGACCTTCTCTGTTCTTAACTGTACTTGACAGTTATCCTCTGGGATATGATTTACAACATGTATTTGGATACTTTTTTTCTTGTAGCTTCTAAAACAAATTTGGCATCTCAAACATATCCTGACACTTGTGAGTCAGGTAAATATTACCCATATAGCTTTAAGAATGGCTACATCAAGTGTAAGGACATTTTAAAAATGCAAATTACAACAAAACATCAATTTGAAGTTGGCTGGCCATAGCACCAAACAAAAGCATAGCGTTTTGTATAAAGAAACCAAAGCAACATATAATATTGTAATATTCATTTTGCTCACTGGACAGGCAGTGTTACACTGAGGCGTCTGCATCACCATTTCATAATGTCATGGAGGAATAGCGTGTAATGTTAATGTCACTGCTACATTGTTGCCATGGTGATAAATTGCCTCAATAAAAGTACAAAACACTGAAAGTAGTCATATCAAAACGAGAATATACTACGACAAGCTTCTTGCATAAAAATGTTTGACTGTACAGTATCTTAAAATAGAAAAGCTTCTTTTCACATTTCATAAGTGGATGCAGGCCATGCAACAGTTTGCTTGTTATCTACAGAAAAAATACCAAGACAGATCATGCTTCAAGACCCCCCCCCCCCCCTTTATCATCAACTATCATAATCTCCTCCCGGCGATGTTGTTGGTGGCACTCAGAGAATACAAAAGATTAGCTGTGCAGCAGAATCCTCTCTGCTCTCCACAGCAATTGGGGAATGTACTAAAAGGCTGGAGGAACTTGGACCATGTGGCCTTTTTTTCTCCCTGACATCAGGTAATTGGTTAACTGATGTTCTCTCATATCTGTATCCCTTCACCCCAACTATCACCAATACCCTTTAGGCATTAATAGATGCCAGGTCATGTGTAGTCTAGGGATTCAGAATGACACTGGTGGCGTCCTCTTTTTCTCTGTGCTGGAAGGTGGCGTGAGCATGCTCCAAATCCTCGATCACCACCAGCAGCCGAGCAGCAAGACTCTGACCTGGCTTCATTAGCTGAACATTGCACTCAGCACCATCTATGAAAAAGAGAAATTTGGGATTACTGTGGGTAATTTACCCTCTTCTACAGTACATAATAAAAGCATACACATTAATAAAAGGGCTTCTAAGTTACAGCTTAGTCTCACCTGGGTGATCCGAGTTGATCCTCTTTTCCTTTTTGCTCGACGTCTGATCAGACTCTGGCATCTCCACATATTTTTTCCTGCAGCATCAGTCAGAATCTTATCATATTATCACTGCTCCTTCTCTGGAGGCTGCTCTGCCTTTTCAAGCAGTTCAAGATAAATGTATGATTCACTATAATGCCAGCAGCAGCAGAGCAATGTATTCCTGTGTTGCAATATAGACCTCTAGTGCTCAGTTGACAAACTGCACCCTGACTGAAGATGTTGGCAGATACTGACCTGAGTTTGTCTCTGCCCTGGAGAAGTTGCTTGTATATCATTTGAGTCTCTACGTCAGGATCCAGTGGGTCACTCCAGTCACCCAGAGTCACAGCTGAGTGAGTTCTGCTGCAGCCTGTAACTGAGACATAGCCTTTTATTGAACAGAGGTGCTCCATAAATGAAACACACATGGAAGTATATCCTTCAACTGGACAATTTGAGTATTTTATATAATATTCATTATGAATATCTCTTATTGCAGTTACCTAACAAGTTCTAGCATTAGTCATACACTAAACTACAGGAAAAATATGTCATACAAAACAATGATTAATAAAATTACAATCATGTTATTTTTAAGTTAAAAATATAAATGGTCAGAGAACATTATTGTTATCTGAACTCGCTCTTCATTGAAGAAATAAAATGAGGGTTTAGCCATTAAATATGGATCATCCTAAACTCATTCGCTTGGTGTGGAGCAGGCTACAAGTTAGCTACAAGGACTGAGGTAAAAGGGATCATATTATGAACCAAGCCAGCACATTGATAGCAGTGTAGTTTATCTTCTGGGATTCTGTTAATTCTTGACAATCCTTCCAGTGTCTTAGCTTTATTCTAACACATACACCCTCTGAAATGACTCAGAGAAAATGGGGAGATAATAACACCACATCCTGAGTTGTCACTGAAGCTGGTGCAGCATTAGAAGTAATAACAGCAGGATTACCAGCGCGGTCCACCTGCAGGCAGCAGGTCCACTTGCCACCGCGATGAGCCCCCGGGTGGAAAGAGGGCAGCATGCGCTCATTGTAGATACTGACTTTCCTGATCGCAGACAGCCACTGGTTCAGCTCATTCACATTCTGTTTGAACACCACAAACCATCAGTTTAGTGTTCAGCAAATGGAGAAATGTATCAGTTAAATGAAAAATAATGCAGCTCTTTCATATCTTATTTGGTCTTAGCACTAATCCAAGGACATGCTAAAGTCTCAACAAAATAATGGATCAAAGAAACTGAAAGAAATTAATTAACATTCTGACAAAGGCCATGCACTTTGTTGGTGACTGGCTGATGTTGGTACCTACACACCTTACACTGGATGTACATGGTGTGCAGCTGCCCGTCATTGTCCTGACTGATGACCTGCATTACATTCTGCTGCTGAAAGGCATTTTCATCCACCCTCTCCACAGCACACACACACTGAATAAGGATTGAAGAGCGCACCTGCAACAATTCAGCCACAATTCACATCGTAAATTAAGGCCGCAAATTAACACACAAGTTTCATCCTTTTGCCCAAGCAATTCACTCTATAGTTTAAGTGAAATAAAGCTGACAGTTGATCGCAGAGCAAATTAATGAAGCAGTTTCTGATAAATAAATATTTTGCGCGCATTAAGCTACGAGGAAGGAAGTGAAGATGAGATCACTGTGGCAGCAAAGGCTACTTTTAAGTGTAAATCAGCCACTTCCGACAGCAGCTCGTCTCTCTGAGACTGAAGTGCTCCAACATGGAGGAAAGGGGCCAGGACATTGTCTGTAATCTGATTTGCAATGTTAGCATGAATATCCGCAGCTTTCAATTAACCCCCGCCTTTATTCGAGTCTCACAAAGCAGGGGACTCACTCAAAGAGAGAGCTTTTTATTAGGATAGATTGGGCTGCTCTGTCTCTCTTACTGTGTCTGGATGGTAAATGAGAGGAGATCATTATCACAAGGTTAGGCTCCACATGGTAATAACACTAATGATGATCTCACAAGAAGACCAACACAAATACATTAAAGCAGGCTGGGGATGACCAAAATGTTTCCTCATTGTGTGGGCCATCCTGATAAATGTCCATCAAAGGCAGATTAATTCATCATAAGATGGCATATCAGCTACTAAAAATGAATTATTCACTTTCACGTGACTTTGATCTGGCAGAGGAATAATTATTTTTTTTCATAATTGATAATAGATCCAGATGTCACAATAGGAGACAGATTAAATAACCCTATTTTGTGAAGTGATGAAAAACAAAACATGACACAGTGGCTGGTTGCCAAAATGGCTTGCAAAGTTGATAGTCAAATGGCATATATTAGTGGAACATGAAACTTGAGCCCGCTGGTCCAGTACAAACCTGCCAATCAGAGGTCTTCGCATAAGACAGCGTCTCACTAGTCAACCAGAAGTAGCGTTTCTTAAAGGCAAAGCGGGAGAGCAGCTGTGGTCCCTCTGCTTTGTGTTTATGGAGGTAGCCCTCCTTAACTGTGACTGAAGGCATGAATACAGCCCTCTGAGGTACCTCAGACACTGCAGAGAGAAGGTGAGATCAGGTGTAAAGAAAAACTGTATTGTACTGTTAAGCATATTCATCCTGACAGACACAAGGTGGTGCTGTGTCAATAAACAAACAGCATACATTTAATAGCTTAACATTAGTTGTTATCTTTATTTTCAGAACTTTGCTGCTCCTGGCACCTGAATCACTGTCCATCGTCACAAGGGCAGCTTCAAAGGGGAATAACAAGAATCCAAATCTGCCAAACAAATCCACCCGAAAAGCACTAAATGTCAAACTGGCCTTTAAAAGAAAAGAGTGGGTGTGATGTGAAGAACAAGGCAGAAACATGATATGTCAGAGGCGGAACGTGTTTCACAGCAGCCTCACTGACACATGACAGTAAGAAAGCAGCCAAGATATGTTGGGTAACCAGTGTGTTGTGTACAAGCACGTGCAGCTTCTCACTCCAGCTCACTGCCAGCTTATTAACAATGTCATCTCTTTCCTTGACTTCCAGCTAGTTATGAATATTTCACCACAGAGCAACAGTATTGTTTCACTTAATCCTGATATTTACTGGGACCTGTCACGCTGGTGGTTGATCAGTGGCTGGTTGGCTGAAAAGCATAACCTCTGGACATGGCTCTTGATTACAAGTTTAGGGCTCTGTGCGTTGTTGTCAGCCTTACCAATGTCATGGTCTATGTCAATCAACTTGTCCAAGAAGTCTTTGACAGAAGCCACACTGCGAAGGATGATTGGATGAAGAGGCGCCATCCACTGCTCCTTTCCGTGGCCCAGCTGAAGGCCCAAGTTGCCAACACTTTGCAGTGCCTGGCGACCATAAAGACACAATATTTGCTCCTCACTCACATCTTTGATCACATCAAATCTCAACTGACTGATAGCAGATCTCAAAGTCAAAGATCAAAAGGGGCCCTGGGGCCATGCATGCTGTGAGGCCCTTTGTCCGGCCCACACCTGGCCTAGGGTGAGGAGGAAGTCCCTCTCTGATGCTTAGCTTTGAACCACAGTCTGGTTGCAGCACACACAGAGGTAAAAATAGCCTATTCCCTGTTTCTGAAAAAAAAAAAAGGACCCATGGCAACAGTATTTCAGCACCATGGACAGCAACCACAGAAGCCACATGTGGGAGAGGAACAAGGTTTCACTCACTTCCAACATGTGACAAGGTGGCCCTTATTTTTAATTATGTCATTGGTGTCGACAATTAGGGTCACTTTCACTTAAAAAACATAGTTAGCTCTCTGTTAGCTTTTCTTACAAGTTGTGCAGAAATACTTTTTCATTGGTGTACAGCTATTGTAAAGTCCTCTATTTCCAGAGCATAGCGTGAAGTGGTTACTAAAACAACTAGAGGTGTGCTTCACATCAACATCTTGAACAGTCAAAAAGTGGCTTCTCACTTGGATATCGTGCCAACACTATTAGAAAAATGAGAAAGAGTATTTTGAAGATACTATTGTGGATATTATTGTCTGTACAGTATAAACATCAAACTTTGAGTGTGATGTCTAGACATGAATAATAAAATAGTGTCTGTGTGCATTTCTGCCTTTTGAGTCATACCTTGGCCAGTAGTAACAGTGTTCTGCTTGTCCGTGTGTCAGCATGCTGGTCTCTCAGCTGGAACAGTTTAGGCGTGAGGATAGCAGGAGCAAAAAAACGCAGAAAGAAGAATCCACTGATGGCCAAGTACTTCACATCCTGGTAATATTAAGATAAGTTAGAAAGGAAATTTAATGAATAACGATTTAGCCTTCCAAGGGATAATAGTTTAAATTGAAATCATAAGTGTTTCCCACTAATTTTCTAAGTGTGGTTGCCTCCAGACAAACCTCATGCTCAGGCTCAGTGAATTGCTCCTCTACTCTCTTGTGCAGCTGTTTGAAGGCCACTCTCATGACAGGAGGACACTGATCAACTGAGCCCACGATTGATTCGATGATGCTGGTTAAATAGCTCTGCAGCATCTCCACGCTGCTGTCCCGCACCTCTGCCTCAGACACTGCACCCTTAAATGAAATCCGTCTGCAGAGACAAAGAAAGATTTGGCAAATCCCACAGTGTCACCGGAGAATACACAATCAGATTGCAAACAGTTTTGTACTGGCCATATTATGTAAGGACCAGACCTAATCCAATTTACTTATCAAATATACTCTAATCTACTCTGTATCCATAAATGATAGCCTGCTTGCTCCAGATTATATCATTACCTGTAAGCGGAGGCTATTTCTGAGATTTAACAGGTGAAGACAGACACTTGAGTGCTGCGGTGAAGATATCAAAGAAGTTATACTGACGAGGAGATGACAAATAAGATAAAGACATGCAGATCTACTGCAGATGCTGGGGATGTTATATCCTGAATCTCCCTCCATATCAGGGATAGATAGACATCTCAAGAGGCTCATGGCAGTTGCCAAGCAACAACCCTCCCCCTTTTTTACGTTTTTTTTTTCCTCACATGGATATCTTTCTCTTAGGATTGAGGTCTAAAAAGAAAGAACAATTTCCTGTGGGAGCTTTTTAATTTGACCATTTTAACACCAATACTGTGAACTGCCAACTCAAAATCCCCTCCTCATTTGAAGCGTAAGCCAAGTGACTGTGAATCACTACTGGACTATTTTGGTTGGAATGTGATTTTGCAATAGTACTGTGATCAGCACAATGTTTTAGAGCCGTTTTACCTTGTGCGGTTCAGGTCAATCTTACATGGGTCCAGCTCAATGTACTTTCTCTCATCAAAGATGCGATTGATGATGGGTTTCAACACCTCATGCAGATACAGCATGCCAACAGCCTGACAGCAAAACAATACCATATTTTGAAGACCTTTTATATACATCTATGCTACAGGGATTGGTTTAGAAATATGTAAATCTACATAGTAAAGAGAGTAAACAAGCTACAATAAGGGGATATTAGTACAAATACAGTAAATATTGACAAATTGAGTAGGTAATAATGTATTAAATCAATCACTTGTACCGCCTTGAATGAAAAAAAAAAAAAACATACTTTCACGCACCTTCATGAACTGTTCCATGGCCTTGGAGGCGAGTGAGTTGGAGCGAAATAAAGTGTTTGGATCAGCTATGAGAGCAAAACAGAAACAAAATGTTACAATATTTTTCATTTTTACTGTTATTAAGACTGTAGCAAAACGCAAGTATGCTGAGTATTGCTCTCTGCTTATTGACCCTTGAATCTGAATTAAGCAAAGAAAGGATAGGGGAAGTGGTTTTATTCTCGTCTAGACTGACATTTATAACCTACATCAACCTAATTAATTTGGACTACATTTAGACAGCTTTTTCCATATTTTTCAATAAGAAAAATTAAAGAGTTGTAAAGCTCACTATGAATCATGCCTCATTTCATGTCATTTCAACTGATAGAAAAAATATATATTCTATTATAAGTACAGAAAAAAAATTATAAAAAAAAAAAAACTGAGATTGAAGCTTTGCCTAAATAAGATGGTAGCTACTCATAAAGTGTACGAAGACTTTTTCTGCTCCCTTCGATTACGGCTTTTATTTTGGTTATTTTATACGTTTCTTGGATATTCATGTTTTCCGTTCTCTTTCATGCATTTTTATCAGTGTCACAAAGGAAAGCAGCCTGACCTCACTGCAATGTCAACGTAAATCCTTCAGAGTGGTGATAGCAAAATATCCATGGTAACAGGACTGATTTGCCAGATGAAATATTTGTGGGGATGACAGGATTGCTTTCATCGCTCCCCAGTGGGTGTATAATACATTTTCCTTGCTTTGCCCTCTGTGTCCAACTTAAATGTTTGGCTGGCTCGCAGCATCTATTCTTGATCAAGCAGTTACAGTTTGGATCATGTGGGGTTGCCATGGAAACATGGGCACGATACTTATTATCTCAAACTACAACAACAGAACCCAAAGACCAAAGCACAACTCAGTGGGAATTATGTCGGAGATATGGTGCGGAGGCAAAAACATGACTAATCCAAACCTCGGAGAAGCCACGAAAAGACCGAAGGGGGTGAGTAAATAATTGGCATCAGAGCGGTAAATATAGTGCCGGTGGGCTTTCACTGCCCACACACAGACCATAACTGTGGTGTTCAGAGAACTTAATGTCAATTCAGAGTTAAACAGCACTAACCCTCGAGGGTCTTGGAAGAGTGAAGCAATAACAGTAAACTGGACTGTGCCAAACTCTGATTAATACTGACTAATAGAGATAAACTAAGATCTTATGCACATTGTGTCTTGTAAACTCACAGTTGTCACGTGTAAAACATTTGGAGTTTGAATTTGTAGGCATGTTACCTGACAACACGCTGGAGCCATAAAATGCAATTTTATCAAAAGTAGCTTTGTTAAGACAAAAAAAACACATGCCCAAGTACTGTAAGAACAATTTCAAACTTTCCTAAAGATTTCACAGTGGCTCAGACTGACACAAATATGTCCAACCTTTTTGGTTTTTGCTTTATTCTTACTGGTGTGGTTGACCTCCCGGGTGTTGAGGTAATCTAGGAATGGCACCACCAGGCCTTGTCCCAAGTAGATCTTCACCAGAGTCATTGCAACATCCTGCCGGCTCTCAACTGTGGTCATCTCCTCCAGCATGGTCAGAGCACTGCTGTCCTCCACCTGTAGAGAGGAGAACTCAGGTCACGTGCTAAGAATGTCAGTGTGCAGATGGAGGATGTGTAATGCATCGTGCAGTCTCTTCAGATGATGATGATGGTGACTAAGTGAATATCCGTGATGAGGACGAGCTGCGATGCTGACCTCTGTGGGGGAGATTACCGACTCGACCAGCAGGTCGATGAGAGGCTGATAGTACATGGACGGCAAGATCCGATCCTCCACCAAACGCACCTTCAGACGCAACGCTCCCAGCTTGCCACTGAAAGCAAAGCAAAATAGTGCAGCATCTAAGGAAGTGGAGGTTTTACTGCACACTCTTAAAGTAAAAAAAGTCCCCATTAGAAATAACTTATAAAAAGATGAGAAAATTGTTTTTGTGCACCTAAGGGCCATGTACTGCAGATATTGTGTATTTAATTCAGTGAAAAAAGATTTAGAAATATCGAATCAAAGGAAAATTATAGAACTGAGATTATCATTCAGCCAATAGAATTTAAATGTTCTTCAAACAATAGTGCTCAAGGTCAAAGAATTGTCAAAATAGTTTTATCACTCCTCTTTTCAAACCAAGAGTGGTGACAAAATATTTTCAGATGATTTACTGTTCTACAGCATACTGCCCTCTACAAAAACCTTATAAACTTTGGATAATTTCCTATAAGTCTCTAAGCTTCACTTTACTATGACACTAACATTTTGCATTTTATCCATCCCTCTTTGGTAAAAACAAATATCTCAAGAAACAGACGCTGCACCTGTAAATATGCATTTAAATCCTTTTAAAAAGAAAGCGTAGACAGAAGCAACTGCTTTCCTTGGATGCATCTGAAGAGAATATCATTTCTTTTAGGATTCTAAAGGCGAAATATATCTGAGATACACACATACACAAACTGGTCATTTTATATAAACAAGCACACCCATAATCCTCACCTCGTGTCAACCTCATTGTTTCCCAGGGGAAGCAAACGAAACCAGCCCTCTAGCAGAGGTGTCTTGTGCAAACAAGCAAAAGGGATTTCCACCTGTGAAAAGAAAGAACAAATAAACAAGGAGACAATATCAGTTAAGAAGAAAAATATATAACTGTATATTTAATAGATGAAACACTTTTAAAGCAATCACAAAATGATACTCAAGAAATCCTGACCTTTCCCAGAAAGTCATTCTTGCCCACCATGTCCCAGTCCCAGACCTCCACAACAACAGTTCGATCCTCACTCAACTCCTTTTGATCCAACTCCAGCTCTAAGGTCTCTCCCCAGTGAGGGAAACGGGTTTTCTTGATAATCTACAACCCAGCATTAATTAATGTTCAGTAGAAAAAAGCGTATTATTAATCTAATGCATCAGTTATCACACAACAAATGTTTATAGAGCTCACCGTGGTCTCTGCACTGTGGTTGTTAAAAATAACTCTTGCAAAAGGATCGGAGGTTCCAGAAATGTCTCTTGGAGCCAAGTCTCTGAGGCAATCACCCGACAAAAAGTAAAGAGAGCTGTTAAAAAAATCTAAATACTCAAGAAAATCCCATTACCAGTTCTGCAAACAAAATCGGTTAGTGTGGTACAACAAGAACAAGCAAAGAAAACCACTTGCCATTATTCTTTCAAACCCTTTTCACAGACATCTGAGCATGTTTCAATAACACAGTGTCAGGCCCAGATTGACAAGCTCATTAGTGGCCTGACTGAGACTGCGAGATTGTAGCCTGCGACACACAGATGGGACAGTGAGTGGTGTGACAGTGGCAGTATGATTCAGAAGGGAGTGTGGAGGCCTGCAGGGCGATGATAATAAGATTTCTGCTCAGAAATTTGATGGTACTGCATGGACTCAACTGCAGAAACCTAACTAATATATAAGATGTTAACATGATGTCAAATTCTATATGCTTCTATTGTTTATGTACCCTTCTGATCACAAGCTTGCTTCTCTAATGTTTGCTCCATTGTTGTCCGGTTCAATATCTACATGAACTCTTGTTCCCGTCATTTTCACCGCAGTGGCAGGATTTCATTTTACCTGGCTTCAATGACTCGACATCGCAGGCTGATCTTCTTTGTGCCCTTCAGAAGCTCCAGACTGAGATGGATCTCTCCTTGGACTTCTTCATCAGGGTCAACCCTTGTCAGGTTCAGCCAACTATCTAACCCTTTCCAGACCACAAAAAGAGATTCTGTTCACTGAAGCATTAACACTAGGAGAGGAGAACAGACAAGGCTATGAGGGCTGTAAATAATATTTTTTCATTTTATTCCAGCACCAATGGTAAAGTATTGTTGTATAACTGATAATGAGACTTGTTCATTTGCAACTAAAAAAATCAGGGTTAATAGTTTACTATTTGTTCATTATTATGTATTTGAGTACAAGTACAAAATCAAAATAAAGTGCAAGTCGTTTCATGGCAATTCATTCAAAATGTATTCAAGCACAGTCAAGTAAGAAAAAAACAATATACAGTCAGGTTTGCAAGTATTTGTCTAAAACCGTCAATTTAATGTTTTGCTTCTGTACGCCACCACACTAAAAAGTAGAGTCAATTAAAACATCCATCCATCCATTTTCTATACTGTCAATCTGTCGGTTGGGTCGTGGAGGGGGGGCTGGAGCCTATCCCAGCAGTCATCTGGCGAAAGGCGGGGTACACCCTGGACAGGTCGCCAGTCCATCACAGGGCCACATAGAGACAAACGAGACAAACAACCACACACACTCACACTCCTAAGGACAATTTAGAGTCACCAATTAACCTAACATGCATGTTTTTGGATGGTGGGAGGAAGCCAGAGTACCTGGAGGGAACCCACACATACATGGGGAGAACATGCAAGCTCCACACAGAAAGGCCCCAGGCAGGGATTGAACCTGGAGCCCACTTGGCCGACAGTGCTAACCACCACACCACTGAGCAGCCCCAATTAAAAAATGTTGCATTCAAATGTTTGCAAAAAGCAATTAGGAATTCATTCATTTCTATGCTTTCAGTAAAGCAAACTCAGAAGATGATAAATATGACGGGTTACTTTTCAGACGTGGCCTGAAATCCATCACAAACAACGACGGCAAGTCTGGAGCTTGTGGACATCGCCAAATACTACATTTTCTTTCTTGTGTTCAGCAAGTGACACATTGTGCTGGGGGCAGGTGACTCAGATGAGTCACGAACCCCAGAAAATAACCAGGTTGCTGTTCACAACCCCCCACCAAATTAGTTTTTTGTATCCTTTTATGAATTTACTGATACAGAAAGTGTAATAGATAAACAATTCCCGATATAATATATTTGATTTTATTTTTTATATATTATCCATTTTTCCCTCTGCAACCCAAGGAATTTCCTCACAATCCCCTTGGAGGGTAGCAACCTCCAGGCTGAGAATGGTCAAAATAATCTTGTCCCGAAACTGGTTTTACATCCATCCATCCATTTTCTCTACCTGCTTGTGTCGCAGGGCTGGTTTTAGACGTTCTCCCCAAAGTCTGATGTGGCCTACTCGTCCCACCAGTGGCTTACAGCCTTGTATTTCTATTCACGAGGTCTTCATTTGATAACTTATTGTAGATGTTACGCCCACCTCTGGACAGTGCTCTTGACATAGCCACGCACTGTAAAAGCAAACCATAAGAATATAACTAATAAAATCGGTGCAACAATTTGTTGTCAACTTGTTCGGGTACATTTTCACTGATTGTTTTGAGTAAATTCTACCTAAAATGAACAACTATAACACACTAAATGAAATCATCTAAATTCGAGAGTTCACACTAAAATACATAAATAACTTTCTTATAAAACTGAGTAACATTAATTCTTGACAGCAAAGATATAGAAAACAAGGATATTCGGCTATCCTTCATATTCTATCCAATATCCTGGAGCTACTAGACTGTTCCTAGAAATGACTTTAGTTATTATTAACACACTATCACTCTTTTGGGAACAGGCAAACAGCTTGACACCACTCACAAACCCAAACTAATTAAGTTAAAACTATGTCAGGGAATGTTCCACAAGCTTTATTACCGTCTCTTAAGATTTCCGCTTCAGTATGTTTCTGATACGTCTGCCTTGTTTTGACGGCTGCCTTCACTTGCATCGAGACCTCTTAGGACCCCACATTGGGAGTTCTCAATAATGAAAGCAAATTCAAAACATTGATGAAATCCACTACAAACTCTCAACTTTTAATTTGCCATAAAATAACAAGGAAACAAGACAAACTGCACGATCCCATCGATTTTGAATCTGTTAAATCCAAGGGGCTGTGATGTCTAAATACTTAATGCAACATTTTTGTAAAAGCCACTAAGTTAGAGATGAAAGTCTGAACTCAACCACATTTTGATGCAGATCTATTGTAGTGGTGAACAGAAGCAAAACACCCACTGTGTACTTAATGGCCTGACTGCAGTCTTACATGGTTTGAAAAACATGTAAATTACGAGGCGGTGTTAAATTTATGATTTCCCATTTTAGGAACATCCAACATGAGATAAGGTAAAAAGTCAAAGCCAGACTGTCACAAAAATCCAGCAAGGGAGCAGGTGACTCAGTGCCACCATGTAGCCATGATTCACCGAAGGGAAGACCGTGATAGGTGGCTTCTTAAAAGAAAGGTATCAGTATGCAGTAAGCATACCCTGATAAACACTTTCAACAGTTTGATACAACTACTACACTTCCACATCATACCATATTGTGAACGCCATATGTCTGGCCAAGACATCACAGAAGGTGCTACAGCTGATGCTGACGTAAATATTGTTACTGATTTCTTGACAGTGATGCGTTCTGTAAGAGAGCCAGTCAAGGCTGTCTGAAACGTGCTGGGAGCTCTCCTGGTTTATGATGAACAATTTTGTGGAGAGTAATGTTCACAAAGTGATAAAGATGAAGTCAAATAGAGTTAAACGTGTAAGAGACTTTTCCCAGACTAAAAAAGGACCGGGACTTTTGCCTCCATCACAGGCATCAGTGTACCTTTAACCTCTTACGTCTGGTCATGTACTCCATCAGTTATGGACTAATGCTAATTTGTTCAGTCATACCTCTAGCTTGAGATCCGATGGCTTCTTTGCTCAGTGTAATCTTTCCAATAACATCATCGTGGCTGGGAAAACAATTAAAAAAGAGATTATCAGGTAGAAGGCATATATTAGGACTGAAAATGCTGAGTAAGACAACTGGATGTGGTGGTCATGAGAAGAGAAGGAAAAACACAACCTTTAGTCACTTGATCTGAGCGACCACCAGCCTCAAGATGTTTATTTATTTAAAGCTTGGAGGTTTTTTTCCCAAGATTTTTCAGCTGAGCTTGAGGTTTTAACCCACATATATCATTTCATGAGTCAAGTTAAAGAAACACCAAGGACAATAAATTAACTGCAAAGCTCTGCCAGTCAAGAGTAATAGTTGAATAATACAAATGGATGGCGGAGTTACCCAATCGTGTCCTCGTCCATGACTTGGAACGAGAGTGAATGGAACCCCATCGGGAGGTGTAACGTGTACTCTTCCCCCCAGAAAGGATTTAGATTCTTCCATACCGTAGCAGTCCTGAAAAGAGAGCCGACTTGAAACAGTTACATTTCACGTGAATGGATGAAAGGTTGGGTGTTGGAGGGGGGAGCTCTCATGCTTTACTAGTTATCTGCAGAAATGAATAAGACTCGGGATTCCTCTAAGGGGGTCATAGCATGTAACAGCATGAGAGAGAGGGAAAATCTTTTTTTTTTTTGTCTGTTTACATTGCAAGGCAGCTGCATTCTCATAAGAAACAATCTGGCACACCTGGATAACCTTTTTGATTTACCTAATAGTTATACTCACTAGAAGTTATTTGGATGAGACATTCTACAGATGAGATGGTTTGTAATAGAGTCAAAAGGGGGCAATATGACATTCTCCAAATTAAAATGATCTGCATGAAAATGCTCACAGACCTTAAGCTGGATTTAATCATTTTTTCTGGATATTCCCTTTTATGAGGCCCTTCTGTTGAAGTCAGAAATGATTCTTCTAAAGGCCCAAGCATGACCAAGCCCTCCCAAATCTCAATACCTTTTTTGGTGTTAATTGCAAATCTATAATGTCAGTAAGAAATGTGAAGTAGTGAAAATCTGTAATTCACACCACATCAGTAGTTCCTGATAAAAAAAAAAAATCCTTATTTTTTCCAATGTAGCTCTAATTTTTATCGATCAAATTCTTGTACCACCGTTGCACTAAAGTGGTGGTTAAAACTTTGCAGGTTTTGAAAGTTCTACATTTCTGTATGAATATGAGAGAACAAAAAGTCGATAAAGAAAACTTAATTTAACCAAAACAAAATCATAATATAATGTTATTATTAACACTTATTAAGTGTTTCATGCCTATAAGTGGTAAAAGTTAGTGAACCTTCAGGCTTGGGCCTTTAATTTGTAAAAGTTAAACTAGAGTCAGATGTTTCCGATCAATGGGCTGACAATCAGGTGTGAGTGGCATTTTCTCTGTCTGAGTGTAACTGCACAATTGTGAAAATGACACTGCATAAACAAAAGGAGAGTTCAGATGAAGAGTTGGTGATGCTCCTCAGATTGGAAAAGGTTATAAAGTTGTCGCTGAAGAGTACGCTCTCCACCGTTACCGTGAGAACTCTGAACAATAATAGTTTGCATGGTAGGAGAAGAGAAAGCCACCACTCACCAAAAAAGAATATTGTTCCAAGTCTGCACCATGCTAAAGATCACATGGCCAACTCAGAAGACTGTTGCTCAAACAGACAGATGAGACTAAAATGGTACTTAGTGGTTTAAATGTGAAGCATGATGGTGGAAGTATTATAGCTTGAGCCTGTTTTGCTGCATCCGCATCTCGACAGCTTGTCAAAAAGCTCACAACCTTTTGCCACTCACAGATATTTGATAAGGTGTGATTTTTTTCAACCATTAATTAATTACAGACTGAAAAAATGTTGTATCATTTGTTTAACTGCGTTCCCTTTATGCACTTCTATGACTCCTGTGAAAATTTGATATGTAAGTTCATATTCATGAAAAAATTTAAATTAAAATTTAAAAAAATCTGCCACAGGACCAAAGGAAGACAAAAATTCAATCTGAAAACATACAGTAAGAATGTACAACACTCATTACCTCCCACCACAATCCATCAGCCTCATCATCCATGAGCATCACACTCAAGAGTCAGTTGGTCAGTAACAGTATAAGTGCAAGATAATGAGCGTGACTGTCTGCTGTGAATCACTGTGCTGTTTTTTTGTTTTTTTTTATCATCATGCCAGATGGAACAAAAGCCACTGAGTACACCCAATTTTCTTTGCTAAAGATATCCTCCATCTTCAACTGAACTTTCACACTTAAACTCAAAGCCGCCTCTGAGCAGGTGTATTTTGCTCTCGGTTCAGTGTTCTCCTTTCTTACAGGTGTCCCCTGTGATAATTGATGCATTGTCTCCATGGTTACCCAGGGGTGTTTAAAGGCCAGACCAGTATCAGGTTCTCTGATGGAGTGGCCATGCTGTGGGCACCAAAACACACACTCTACCCTGGTTAGATGTGCAGAGTAGCAGGAGCACAGCAAGAAAAACATTACAAATACTGTGTATAAACTGAACAGTGTGACATGAGGCAGGATTATTCTCCTTTTGCTGTATGTAAAGCACGAAACTTCCTCCTAAACGTATTATACATGTTGTCATATAATTAGAGAGAGCTCACCTGGCCACTACTTCATTGTCAACTTTAACGATGCAGTAAGGATCACTGGTTCCGGATCTTAATATATAAAAATAAAAAAACAAACAAAAAAAAAACATAAAAGAGATGACAGAATGAGCACGGAAGAATTGCCCCTTGTTGATTAATATCAATTAATTCATCAATGTTTTAATTATACCCAGGTCAAATTGAACAGATTGACTTAGCTCTATTTGCTCATAATTTACATAATACGCCAAAGAAGCATATGTAATTCCAATCATTCAAATCTAACCTGATTGTTAGATATCACACAATGCTGGGTATATTCTAACACATGAGACTTGAGTATAGAAACACATGCCATTCAGAAATTACTCACACGTCTTTGGCCGGGAGATTCCTGCCCTCGACAATTCGAAAATAAAGAGAAGTATTTTTGGACATTTTCACTGAGGCAAGATATTAGTCCAATTTTTCATATGCTGCCATACGCGCTCTTATAAAAAAGCGCTCTTCCCCTCCGCAAGTGAGTTTTCTTCGTTTCATGACACCTTCAGCTCGTGACGGCGTACAGCCCACCAGTAGCGCGCGACACAGGCGCGCATCCGGTCCCGTCAGTGCAGCAGGTTAAACCATAGGCTGTAGCCTACGGGGTTAATAAACCATGAGCCTGTTTCAGTTTTAAGGTTCTTCTTTTAAATAGAGTTTTGTGAAAAAATCCCCAGTAATGAACATCCTAAAACAAACGTGACACAATAAATTGTATCCACAAAAGCTATGAGGGTTGTTACTTTTATGTTAGCCAGAGATCGTGTCCAGTAATGTATTATTTAAATTATTGCTTCTTTCTTTGTTTCTTTTTTTTTTCCCAAAAATTCTTACTTGAAACCGCTGTAAGTCTTTGACATGACGGTATCTGGTCCTCTAATTTTGATACAACGCGCCATCTGCCGAGCATTTTACGCTACATCACGCAAAATTACTGACAGGCATCTCTACAGCCAGCTACTTGGGGTCCTATTTAGCTTAGAATGAATACAAACGAATACTACTCCGTGACTGAAACCAATAAGTCTGTATTTCTGTAGGCTTGGCCGTTTTACCCCCACTGTTGACTCACGAAGATTATTATTTACAGTTTGGTCTAAAAATAGATTAATGTAGTGATGTTTCTGAACACCTTTCAACTTGAATAGCCTATAGTGAAACTAATACAGCTGAACCTGGTATTGTTAGCAAGCTGAATGTTTTAACCGACATCCGAGTTGTTTTCATATTTCCACTGAAAGACATGGATGGTTATCCCGGAGTCATTGGAGGTGATTCTACAAAACAACAAGAAAGACATTACTACCTGTTATCCGAACTACAGACTTTGGTCAAAGATTTATCAAGGTAATGTTTTCTTCAGGACATGCATCTTCAGCTCAGAGAGCTAGTTTGACCAGTGATGGCGGTGTAACTTAAAGCTTTGAGGACGATTTATAACTGCATTCGGATTCTTATTGTTGAATTTACTTAATGTTTCTCCATGACCAGCTCCTTTCAGCAACGCCTCTCCTACAACACACTGAGTGACCTGGCTTTAGCACTCATTGATGGGACAGTATATGAGATCGTGCAGGGCCTCCTGGATATTCAGCATCTGACGGAGAAAAATCTGTACAACCAAAGGCAGAAGCTGCACTGTGAACACCAAGGTTAGTGTAAGACTTAACCAAAAACACAGGGATTATTTGGGCCTGATCAAGAAGCATCATGATGCCAGCAACATTTGTAATTGCTGAAACCTACAGACCCCACATATCTGCAAGTAGGTCAACTAGGTTTACAGTTTGTTTTTGTAATTTGCAATTATTAGTGAAATTAATACTCTTGATTGGTTTATTTTATTTGCAGCACTGAAACAAGATCTAGCACGAAAGCACAAAGAGGCTTTACAGTCGTGCAAGTCTCACAACCTTGCACTTCTTAAGTCGAACCAACAAGCAGAGCTTGAGGTAAGAAATTGATATCAAGTACCCCTTATTACTCAGAGGGATATGGTATTGCCATATGCCTTTTGTTTGCTAACTGCTGTGGGTTGGGTTCATAGGCACTGGAAATTCGAGTGCGAGAAGAACAAAGGATGATGGATAAGAAGATAGTTGCAGAAATGGATCAAAAAGTAATAGACCAGCAGAACACCCTGGAGAAGGCCGGAGTCCCTGGGTTTTATATCACCACTAATCCTCAGGTTGATGTCCCCTGTCTACTCACTACTGATAAAATGCTCACTAACACCAACAAATAATGACGAGATTGCATAAAAAACATCCTTTTTTTAATAAAAAAATATATAAATATCCAATAGGTGGTGACGTATGTCAGCTTTAACTTCTCTTCAATCTTTTTGTGTTTCAGGAGCTGACAGTGCAGATGAACCTCCTTGAACTGATTCTCAAGCTTCAACAGAAAGAGTCACAGTCGGGTCTGCTATGAGAGAGATGAGAGAAAGGCTCAATTGTGCCAAAATAAATTATCGATACAGTCAATAACAACCTGAGCTGGCATCGCCATCTAATTGTGAGATTTTGACTCACATCAGCCAACGTGTAACACTGCTATCTCTGCGAAGCAACAAGTCCAGAAAGTGCTAAACACATGTTGTTTTTAGAGGAATGTCAACAGTGTTATAAACGTGGAAAAAGGCTCCCTTCAAGGATGATGTTACAAGTCCTGGAGGAGAGCTGCAGAACTCTGTGACTGAGTATAAGGACAGCGCTTTAGATTTTTTACATGCTTGAGGACACGAAGATTAACTGATGTGGCTTTGACTCGTATTTTTGATGTGACCTTAAGGCAGTGAGACGTAGAGCCTTCTATGGCACATGAGTATTTTTCATTTGGAAAAGTTGGGAGATCTTATTTGCACTTAAGCACAATTTTAAGCAGCAACAGTTGCGTGCCACTTATTACTTTCTTCACACAAAAAGGTTTGTTGTGCAAATATTTCTTTATGGCCTTGTTGTCATCTGTAAGTTGTGTGGTCTCATTTTTTAATGAAGCTCCATTTCTAGCCATGTCTGAAAAAGTTTAATAAAGCTGTTAATTTATTTGTGAAATATTCTTTTTTTTATTCATAATAAAGTATGGCCTCACCTTGGCTTGATCAAGGGGATCATACCTCCCCAAAAAGCAGGTTTTTAAAAAAAAATGTAAAAATAAAAACCTTTTCTTTACTGACAGAGGGTACACGCTATGGTCAGGTCTCTGTTGAGGCCACACAAGTTCTTTTTGAATAGATTCTTGTTAAACATACCCATAACTTTGAAAACACACACCATTACTTAATTTTCTTCATCACCTCAAGTGTTTTTTTATTTGTTTTTTACATGCAGCCTTTCTGTTTAAATCAACTCTGTTTCTGGTGCCAGAGCTTGTGGCTGAAAAAAGAAACAAGCCAAACTATTTAAACGAGCAACTGGGTTCATAGAAAAAAAACAAAGGCCAAAGTAGCATATAACAAGCAGACCTGGCAAATGTGAAAAAATGAAGGCATGTGTTGTAAAGCAGCAGTGTCTGCCTGTGGAAACCGATTGGAATAGTGTATACATGTCTTTGTAATCTCCACTTAGCTGTATTCAATTAATGCTTATTCCTATTATGATTTTACTCAGGTTAAGATGACCACAAAATGCTGTTTACAAGGCAGTGTTTTATTGGTCGGGTTAATGACTAAATATTGCTGTGCATGTCAACATAGCCCTTCAAAGACTGAATGCAAGGGCAGTGCTAGTAAATCAATCTGATATACACCCAATAAATGCCTGCTTTAACAGTGTTGCGGTGACAGAAAGTCTGGTGCTGTGCTTACATATCAGGCATCAAAATGCACTACCTACTGTATTTAAGGTCAGGTTCCAGTGTACAGCACGTCTTGTAGCTGTACAACATGTCAGACTACTTAAAGGCAGCAGTGGTCAGGAAGGGGCTTGATTTAGACTCTCCCACATTGTAGAAGGATGTGTGGCACCACCCATTAAACACCTCCAACCTCCAACCGCTTGCTATTTCTCCCATCAAATGTGACAAAACAGTAAAAGTCAGCAGATCATTTTTAACTCAACAAAGACAGTACTGAAGCCTACAGTTCCAACTCAGTTCATTAAAAAAATCCATTTGAATACGTTTGTGTTTTACAGTTTAAGTCAACCTAATCACCTTTTAAATCAGGGTCACATTTATTTGTCACCAGTGAGGATTTTGATGTCCACCTTCTCAGCTGGATTCCGGATAGTATAGTTTTGCCACGATAAGGGTTGGGTGGGGCACGGTGGGGAAGCCCTCTTGCTGTGAAAAAGGAAACTGTACCTTTAAGAAGTAGCTCAAACAGTGCATGTTGGTTTTATTCCTCATCGGTGCACCTTCAGCTCCATCCTCAGGCGATACTCCCCGGTAACTCCTAACAGCGCTACACTGGGGAAACAGGTCGATATAACTAACGATGACCGAGCCTGAGCAGCAAAGGTATTTATTTATTTTTTGTGTCACTGCTTTTCCTTTTGTGAGTACAAAGAGGAAGGGACAGTCACACCTAACTCACGAATGGAAAGTGCGATGTAGCGCAGTGCATGGTGCGCTCCTTTCCATTCTGTTGTAAAATATTAATGTACCATTCAAAACAACGCCTTTTACATTCGTCGTTGTGTTTTTATCTTTTTACTTGGTGCCTATGCTTTCTTTGATATGTAATGTAAACGAGTCATGTACTTTATGACAGCAGTGTTATTTCCAGCCGGGAATAAAGCGTTACGTAATTATAATGGAGGCATCCCGCTGTCGCCATATGTTTATCGAGGCCAGAAATCAGATGTTGAGCCGCCGGTTGCCGATTAAGAGAATGAATACTGCGCATTTCTGATGAAAAGACAAAATGATCTTTAACAAAGACAAATATATTCCTGGTGGCATAATTTTATACTTCAGCGATGCCTTTTAGGTAGCGTGGCTGGCCTGCTGGGTGGTGAGGGAACTGTCAGACGTTATGGCTTCGTGTCTTGGGCGCAAAACACAAATGGCCTATAAAACAAAGACGTAAAAGTCACAAAACACACACAGACACACAAAGCGATGTGATGATAAATGTATATAAGATATATCAATAATCTATTTATATTACCTAAATTAATCTGGCATGTGTTGTCCACAGAATTTCTCAATACGCGATATGTATTTCAAACGTTATTTTTACTCTCTCTGAAGAAGAACACTGACAACATATTCTACATATAGAATTGTCTTTATATCCCTCTTTTGAAAACGACTGGTTTGGAAGAAATGCCACTGTTATTTTTCTGCATCTGTCAGTAAGATCACTGTCTTCAGGGTGAACCATATTGACCATACTGACACAGGCTTATTTTAATCTATGAAGCTATTCTTGGTCTGCTCCCAACTTATCTACAGACCTATCCTGCAAAACTGTACTGGAAGTTACTGTCTTAATTCAGAAGAAGTGTTACTTTTATTTTATCAGAGGGGAAGGCATCCCATGATGCTGCTCCCTCCATTTGACACCAGCTGAAAAATCACCTGAAGTTTAAGGAAAAAATTCAACCAAACTGGAAACCTATTGGTGGCAAATATGTCTGGTTCTAGACCATTTGGTCCGTGCTTGGCCTGCGATAACTGTGGTGATTAAATATTCTTAGGTTTGAAGTTTTTTTAAGCTCTTGATGTTCAAAATGATGATGCTTTATAGTTATGACAAATATATATCACAATGTGCTCAGTGTGTGTGTTGTTGTGTTATTTCTAAGAACATGAACTGCTCCCCTTCTTGGTTCGACATTGTTTATATTGCCTGGTTAAAAAAAGAAAGTAGAATTATAATTCATACTTTATTCAATTAGATATTAGTAAAATTAAACTATTTCATGTCACTACGCATTTGTTTTTAATCACATTGAAAGTTATGAGAGAGTTTTCCTTAGCACAAACCAAGCAGATTGATATGAATGTTGAACATGTTGAACCAAACACACGATGCCAATATACAGACTTCAGAAAATGCATCCCTAAAGCTTAGCTGCAGGTGTTCACAAATGTCCTTTGGTCAATTGTCTAACTGTCTTCATAAACATCTTCATAAACAGGTAATGGATCCAGTTTGACAACTGCAGCACCAACCCACCCAGCTGGCCTGTTTAACACTGTAGCTATGGCAACTTGTACCAGAGGCTGTGCGCCAGCTGTGCGCCTTTGTCAGCAACTGAACCGACTCAAAACACTAGATGGCGACATGATGGCAACGTCACTAAAACGCTGCCTCTCCACCGTGGACCTGACTCTGATGGGTGTCGGTGGCATGGTGGGCTCCGGGCTTTATGTCCTGACGGGAACTGTGGCTAAAGACACGGCTGGGCCAGCTGTCATCATATCCTTCCTTTTCGCAGGTATTGCTTCTTTACTGGCTGCCTTTTGTTATGCAGAGTTTGGAGCACGCATTCCCAAAACAGGCTCTGCCTACATGTTTACCTATGTCTCTGTGGGAGAGATCTGGGCCTTTCTCATTGGTTGGAATGTGATTCTGGAGAACATGATCGGAGGTGCTGCTGTGGCACGTGCCTGGAGTGGCTATCTAGACTCCATTTTTAACCATGCCATCCAGAACTTTACAGAGACACACATCATGCAGTGGAACGTGCCCTTCCTTGCCCATTACCCTGACCTACTTGCAGCAGGAATTCTTGTCATTGCCTCTGTCTTTATTTCCTTTGGAGTTCAAGTGTCCTCTTATCTCAACCATATCTTCTCCACCATAAGCATGGGTGTCATTGTTTTCATCCTTGTCTTTGGGTTCATTCTGGCTGAACCAGCCAACTGGAGCCAGGAGCAGGGAGGCTTTGCCCCCTTTGGGATGTCTGGAATACTGGCAGGCTCAGCCACCTGCTTCTATGCATTTGTGGGCTTTGATGTCATTGCCTCCTCAAGTGAGGAGGCAAAGGATCCACAGAAAGCTATCCCTATCGCCACTGCCATCTCCCTAGGACTTGCAGCAGCAGCCTACATCCTGGTATCCACTGTGCTTACACTAATAGTACCCTGGCGTACACTGGATCCCAACTCAGCTTTGGCAGATGCTTTTTTCCGCCGTGGTTACAGTTGGGCTGGGGTTATTGTGGCTGTAGGATCCATCTGTGGTGAGTGTCAACCTCTAACTGAGCAGTACAACTTAAATGGTGTTTAATATATTATGTTTAGCTGCAGTATTGACTTTTTTTTCACTTATTTTCTCTCTGTACTCATTTTTAGCAATGAACACTGTGCTGCTCTGCAATCTCTTCTCCCTCCCTCGGATTGTGTACGCCATGGCAGATGATGGATTGTTCTTCTCCATTTTTGCAAAGGTCAATCCCCTCACCAAAGTTCCCGTCAATGCTATTCTGGTGTTTGGAATTCTAATGGCCACCATGGCTCTGATCTTTGACCTGGAGGCTTTGGTTCAGTTCTTGTCTATCGGCACTCTCCTGGCGTACACCTTTGTGGCAGCAAGTGTTATTGTTCTGCGTTTCCAGCCTGACAAAACCAACTCCAAGGACACAGGTTCCACATCTCCCAACCCCAACACTGAGCCTTCATCTGCCCCCTCAGAGTCTGAGGCCATAACTGATGACAGTGATGGCCCCAAGCAATATGAGTCCTTCTCTGACAAACTCCAGCTGGTGGAGAGGCAGAAAACAAGAGAGCGACGTGGGGTGGGGCAGCTGAAGGCCTGCTGGGAACCATACCTGGACAGGCTGCTGGGGGACTGTGAGCCAGGCGAAGTGGTGGCCTTCGGTGTGTTAACTCTGATAGTGAGCTCAGTATCCCTCTGTGCTGTGCTGGAGTTTGGAAACAAACAGCTGCAGCTGCCAGTCTGGAGCTTCTCAATGCTCCTGGTCATCTTCAGCTTAGCTTACATCATCAGCCTGGCACTTATATGGGTTCATGAGCCACAAAAAAACGCCAAAACATTCCAGGTGAGCTTTCACTGCGATTATTTAATGTTAAATTTGACTTCAGGTTAACATTTCTTTCATTCCATTTGCAATATGAAAATTATGTCTGGAGAATGTCTGAAGTTTTATTGTTTTATAGGTTCCTCTGGTTCCACTGACTCCAGGTGCAAGTATCCTTTTTAATGTGTTCCTCATGATGAAGCTCAGCCTTTTAACCTGGATTCGATTCGCTGTGTGGATTGCCATTGGTAAGATAACATCTGAACGTAAGCAGAAAATATAGTTGCCAAAGAAATATATTTCCCAGAATTATTTCTGCAAAACAAACACACTATTTTGTGCAACTTAATTGGTGGTTAAATGAATTTACTCACAGCACTGGGCACAGTCCTTCCCCTCCACACACATTCTGGACTGCTTACAGCCTCCAGTTGAGACATTATGTGAATCTTATCTCGGGAAGTTGTTTGAATGTCCTGTCATAAACCCTCTGTCGGCAGTGTTTTAATGTGTTACACGAGCAGATTGCATACCATGTTCTCAAATAGAACCGAATACTTTTCCCGTTCATCAGCAATCCATTGAGGCTGTAGATGGTGTTTAAACAGAATTAATGCCTGTCAGTGAAAGGGGGATCACTGGGGAAACGCGATAATCTGTATTAGCTTAAGGCTCCCCTGGATCAGTAAACCATTTAAATGCCGCTGTCAGCCTGATGCAAGTTAACAAGATGCACACTCGTGGAATATTACACTTGACAGGACCTCTTGCCTGACAAGGCTTCCGTCCCCTAGAGACAGAACTGGACACTTATCTACCATAATAGCCTTTTAGAAAAGAAAACTGTTTACACAGTTAACACAAACTAGCAAAAATATTGGATTCAGTTTTATGTTCAGTAGTTTCCATAAAGCTTTTGACAAAGTGAGTGCATCTGAGTTCTATTTGAATGGTGTCGGTTGTTTTTCTGTTGCTAATACCTTGTTTGATATACCTTAAAAGAGGGAAGTGACATCATTTTTTATTTTGCATTCATTGCAGAAAGTGTGATAAAAACATGGCTTTTCAATTACCAAGATAGCTACTTCCGTGTTTTTTTGCTTTTTTTTTATACAATGTACATCTTGCGACACAAATTGCTAAACAAACCAAATGCCTCTGACCTACCATTACACTAAGGCTGGCTGTGAAAAATACAGAAGGCCTGCACTAAAGTGGTTTGTGTCCATCAGAGGCCACATAGAGACAAATGAGACAAACAACCATCCTCCTCACTCCTAGGGTCTATTTAGAGTCACCAATTCACCTGACATGTTTTTGGGCGGAGTTGACTGCCCAGTTGACTGCTGATTTGCAAGCATTAACATGCTAGACCTGATTGTGAAGATAGTAGACCTGCTTAACAAAACTATAACATTGTGAGTGTGACAATGTCAACATATTGACTTGCATTCTTGTAAGCTGTTGCACAAAAGCTGAACAAAAAGGATCGTGTAAATGTGAACATTACAACCTCTCCAGCAGTATTTTTCCACATCTTTGTGACATAAATCTGTTTAATTTGCCACCCTAAAAAACTACAATAATATTTTTCTCTCTTCCAGCATGTGACCAATGCTTTCTTGATTTAAATGACTGCTTCAGTAAAATATTTCATGCCATACCTTTTTCAGGCCTTATTGTGTATTTTGGCTATGGCATCTGGCACAGTAAAGAGGGAATACGGGAGCTGCAGCCCAAAGACATGGCCGCCCGCTATGTGGTGCTACCCAGCGGCAGCCTGGTGGAGACTGTGCAGTCCGTTCAGCCCGATGGTCAAGTGGACACCTCAGCGCACCACATCAGCCCCTCTTCTGCCCCAACAGCTGAGGACCACACTGGAAAGAGATGATGTGTGACTCATGTGAGTCATCATTACTGCCTGTTGTCTGTTGTCTCTCACGCATACTCTATTGTTACTAGTGTACTTTCTGTATCCCACTCCTATTAGCGCTCAACAGTCTGTACCTGTTGCTCTGCAAGTGTATGTTCACCACCGGATGAGATTCACTCTGTCTTATTGTGAAGCACATTTGTATATATTGTAATTCTCAAATGTACAGTAGAGAGCTTTATTACTTTCCTGTGAACTCCTTGCTTCAAAGTTGTGTTACATCCTTCACGACCAGCTCTTTTCCTGCAAACTTAGCAGTTTGTCAGAATCCACACAGTTGTAGGTTATATATGGTGCTTTATTTCTTACAAACCCTGGAGGATTTATTAATTTATTTGGTTCTTACATGGTCTGGGGCTGGAAAAATCAACATGTACGGTTTTTCTTTAAAAAGTGGAAGACAACCTGCATCATTATTGAAAGATGTTTTAATTGTTCATTAGATTTTTTTCTCCTTTTTTTTAGATAAGCAGAATACTGCACAGAGTTGTGAGTTTACATTTTTGCCTCTTCACAAATTGTTCTCCCCAATTCCACAGAAGAATTTGCAGTCTTTAATCATTTTGATTTATCTTGCCCATCTACTTCTTTTGGTATACTTAGCCTTTCCTAAGTATATCAGGTTCTGGCAAAGTATTTATTCCTATATTATAAAATAAATTATATTTATTTATTTTATACTTATACTATATCTACATGTACAGAGCACGTCATCTTGATAGTTTCTGTTTTTTGTCATTGTTGTGTTTTTGAGTTGCTATTTCTGTGTCATAAATTTTACACGTACCTCTACTGGTCTGCTGGTAGAGTTCACCTTTTCACAGACTGAACACTTCAGTTCCTCCCATTATCTCCTAAATCTTATCCCATGACCCTGCTTCTTTTGTGTGTATGTGTGTGTGTGTGTGCTTCATCATGAGCAGTTTTTTTCCAATGCATCTTTTGTCTGCAGTCCTTCCCCCCTCTCCCTGTTACCATGAAATTATAATTCAAAGCACACCGATCACTGAGATTACCTTAGGTGACCTGGGAATGAGTAGGTTGATGAGCATATAGACAAGCACAAAGCTAATGAATGGGAATTTTGTACCCCCAAAAATTGAATAGGCATGCAGGCATTGGTGGTTATGTTAAACCTGGGATCTGTTTCATCTCTCCTTAATCCCAGCAGATTTGCAACAGTCCCTGTCGCCAGTCTGCCGCATGACCTAGATTAGAGAAAACCACATGTGAGAACACTCCTGTACTATAGAAACAACATTCCTTCAGTCTGCTCTTGTATCAATAAATTACCTGAAGTTAGGCTAGTTTTTAATCAAATATGTAAAAGCACTTGAACAAGGTCACTGTCTGTTTTTTATTGATTTCGATTTGTTTCTGCACGTTACATAAGAGACCAATGGCCTTAAAGATGCTGTCAATGAAGACTGAATTCCAAAGCCGAAGCAGTCAGTCTGACTGGTTTATGATTCTTTTATTTGCCTGTTAGAAAAAAACTCTTATCCAGGATTTTATGCTCTTGAGTTATTGAACCAAAAATTAAAATCCAAATATGAAAGAGAATGTACATTAGGAGGCATTTTGACATAGTTTAAAAGATGAGTAAGGTTTAAAGAGAATTTTATACAACTTTGCACAATTTGCAAACTATTGTCCAGTAATTTTTTTTTCAGTTTTGCTTTTGATGTTGGGGCCAGTGACATATATTTATACTGTTGCGCTTTTTTAGGCTGAACATTCTCTCAACTCTTTCTGTCTTTTTTGTGCCAGGAAGCATACATTTACTTGGTCGGATTCTTTTCTTACCTCTGAATAGTATTGTGCTTTGTATTTGCACATTAAAGTCTCAAATCTTTATGTTACAGTGTATGTCTGTGTAAAATGGAAAAGACAAAAAAAATAAATGTTTTACAGCAGCATTAAAAAAAGAAAATCAGAGTATTCTTACTGCACAGTAGGTGTCATCTGAGAGGATCGCAGTTCCTTTGTGTTCATTTGTGTACCTGGTGCTGGTCAGTGTCTACTCCCAAGTGCAAAGAAAGAGCAAGAGAAGAGTAATATACTTTTTCACTGAAATCATTCGTCATAATGAAATACACTGATCATCCACAATAGTATGACAACTCGCCTTTAACTGACTATGTCCTCATACCGAGAACAAAGCTCTGACCAGTCAAGACATGGACAAAGAACATTTCCTGGAGTTTCTTATACTTAAACTTTAATCATTTGGTTCCTGTAGGTTGTGGGGTGGGGTCTTTGTTAACTGAACTTGCTTCCCACAGACAACATCAGATCCTGTAAGATTAGTACCTGGGGAATGCGTAGCCCAGGTCAACGCTTAAGACTCTTTGTTGTTGTTCCCTAAATCTCTTCCTTTGAAGAGTTCGCATTTCCTTTTGTAAGACCTTATCAGGTCGTTTTTAAACTCTTGATAGACACTGACTATCTAGCATGTTAACTTACAATCATGTTTAATATCATACCTATACTCCTTTGTAGCACACTTAATACTACTACTGGCTTGTAAATAAAGAACTCTCGACAACATTTATAACTTTTTTAGGGATTAGAAATGCTTTGTATTGTAAGTCGTTCTATTGTTTAATCAAAGTCAGATGTCTTTGAGTTACACAGAAGATTACATTCATGCTAAATTGCATTGTTACCATGCACATTATCTTTTGCAAATGAACATCTCGTTTATAATGTACAGTATTGACAACAGCTCTCAATTATCATGACAAATTGCCTCTGTTTATATTAAATAACTAACACCAGTGGGATGGAGGGAAGAGATTAAGACAAAGTATATGCTTGTTGTCACAAGTGCATAGTTAACACAAGAGAGGGATTAGCCCTCTGACCACTAGCAGTCTCCTCCGAGAAAGAAATGACAGATCAGGTGTCTGTTCAGATTTTATTAATGAGAAGTCAACGATGATACTAAGATGATTGGTTATGTTTATGTGTTTATGCAAATTCAAAACACCACTGTGCTCATGGCATCCCAAATTACTGCTGTAACTAAAGCGTCAAAATGTGAGCTACATATATAAAGATGAAATATAATGATCCATGACAACATATGTATGCACTACAGAGGATGTACTGACCGATTAGATCAGGGTGCAGGCCTAACGATTCAGCAGAGCATGAATCCTGAGGATTCAACTTTTGTCTGGCGACACACAAACAATGAAATGCACATCTGTCACTGATGTTACTTGTGTGGCATTAAAGATTACACAAGCTACCAACTTACATACAATCATGTGATTCATCTGCTGCTCTGAAGGCCATCTATTCAGGCACATCCACATTTGTTTGACAAACATATCATATAACCTGAAACCTAATATGCATTCTCCACCAACGTCCTGTTTTAATAGCATTAGCAGCCTTCCTTTTATAAATCCAGAGTAAGTCAATCAAGGGCATATTCGGCTTATCATAATATTAGGTGTCGTGGGAACTGTTAATCCATTGTGAGAAATGAAAATACAAAAGTATTAGTATAAAGCAGGGAAAAACATTATGAGTCATGCACCATCTATTTAAATGCATTTGCACTCCCAAAGTTTTTTTTTTTTCCCTTTGAGTAACGTCTCTGTGATGAAAGAGCAGAGAAATGTTTTGTATTTATGTGTGACTCTTAGCAGCAGTGGAGCCTCTGTTGAGGTGGAGGGTTTGAGAATGAATTTGCAGGGACAAAGGGGAGGCAGACACATGATCCTCTGGCCCCACTGCCTCCAGACCTCTCTGTGCTCCCCTTTCTTCCTTTTCTGTGTAACTGCATCCTTATTTGGCTGCGTTGCCGCCCTGTCTGTAAAACACAAAGCTCATTTAAAAAGCATGCATTTATAAAGCAAATGGAACTTTTTAACTACTCTAAAGAGCAGAAAACTTACAATGGACTCTTCTGAACTTGTGTCGAGGGATTTTGTTGTTTTTCTGTTGGTGTGCTCATTGCCTGTGATGGTAAACCTTCCTATTGATGAAAATGTAAAAATACAGTTTTTAATGATCCCAATAATCATGTAATTGTAAATGTACAAAGGCTCCTTTTCAGAGCACCCCAAGTCTCCTGTCCAGATTACCTAATACAAGACTTACCCTGGTGGTGGTTTTTTTTGTTGTTTGCTGTAGTTTCTCAAGACATTTGTGCAGCGTTGCATTTTCCTGCTCCAGTACATTTATACGAATGCTGTTTGCTTGCAATTGCAGCTCCATATCCAAAAGCATGTTCCCTGTACCTTATATGCAAAGGACAACATGTAAGTAAGCATTTACGATTGGCATGACTTAACTGGATTCCATATTTACACTTTCCTTTGTAATGCATGTGAAATTATCACCCAGAGATTTAAGATTTCATTGCTGTCCCTGTTGTGCACAGAGACACTTGTGTCTTACTTTTCAACAGACAAGGTAGGCCTTAAGAAGAAAAATGTGTAAAAGAATGTTAGAAAGTAATTGCTTACTCTGTGGTTGGACCTGAGAGCAATTGTTAAGCTCTGGGAAAGCCACCAAAAGCCTCTCCCGCTCCCTTAAAGCTTGCACTTGTTCTGTCACCTCAGCCAAGCCCTTTTTTAGCTCATCCACATGTGTTTCTAGTACCTGCTTCTCTTTTTGGAGCTCGACACACAAGTCCTGAAGGGAGAAAAACAGACCATAAAAAAGTGCCACTTAGAATAAAAATAGATTTTAGCCACACTACGAGGGGTAATGGACATTTAAGGGCTCTTATATACCTGTTGTTGAGTGAGCTGAGCCTGTAGTTGTTCTTTCACCTCTGATATCTGTTGCAGCTGATTGTGTAAACTGATCTGTGCCTCTTCTCTCTCTCCCAGCTGCCTCTGGAGCTCATCGCACTCTTCATCAAGAGCATCAACTCTCTCTAACAAAGATTTCTGCTTTGCATGCATTGACTGGATACACAAGCAAAATAAAAACATAAGAGTGAGAAAGTAAGGGTCTTCAGCAAATAACAACCAAGGATGTGGCCTATACTGTGACACTTACCTCTTGTTGACGGCAAGCACTCTGGTACTTGGCACTCTCCTTATCAAGAAGGAGTTGACTGTCATAGATTTGAGTTTCCAGCTGCTGGATTTTTTGTTGCAGCCTGCAACAGGCCTCCTCTGCTGTTTGCAGGTTCTTCACTTTCTCCTGCAGCACAGTCTTTTCAAATTCTAGCACAAAAAAAGATCAATTATGCAACTTAACAGTGTATTCTGCTAAACAAGACTTTTGTTAGGAAGTAGTCTGATGATAATAATTCCTGTATGCGCTCACCAAGTGCTTGTAAAGTTTCTTGCTGCAATGATACTTTTTCCTTCAGTTTGGTGTTACTCCCCTCCAAGGACAAAGCTTCTGTTACAAAAATGTTAAACATAAAGAGTTGCAGTAAATATGATCTCAGTGAATTCTCATCATGTTCATTTAAGCATTTACTACCTCTCTTAAGCTGTTGTTGCTCATCTTGTAGCCTCTTTTCTGTCTCTTTCAAGGATCTCTGTGCTTTCCGCAGTGAAAACTCCAGCTGGACTATGTTTGCTTGATGTTTTTCCACCTCTTGCTTGAACTCTTGCTGTGTTTTTCCTAAATGAGACCTAAATCTGTTGCGTTCCACCTCAGCTGCTGCTAGTTTTTCTCTAAGCGGCTGCACTGTACCCCGCACATCTTTAAGATGTTTTGCCAGCCGGCGCATGTCCCTGAGCTGCTCGTTGGCCCACTGGGCAACATCACCTGCTGTCATATGTCCCGCCTCCACTGTGTCCTTCACAACTACTGAGAGAGGCTGCAGAGATGAGGGCAGGCCTTCACTCTGACACATATCAACCAAAGCATCTCCCGTATTTCTCAAAAGAGATTGCACCTGATGACACGCATCACAGGGAATGAGTAATGATTCTATCGTTTGACAGCTTACATTATGGTGGTCAGCTTTAGGATAACACTGAGTCTTGTAGGTGGGACAGGAGAGTACATTATTGTGTGGGAGAAATTTAAATGAGCTTGCTGACGACCAGGCAGATGAACGTCTGCAAAAGTCGGCCCTTGAGCTAGATAGGGGGGAAACAGGTGTCACTGTCTCATCACAGAAAAATGTCTTTGTTTTTGTCTGTTTTGTCATATTTTTGGAGAGCTCCTATAAGAAGAAAGAGAGCAAAACATTTGTGAGAGCTACCACTTAAATGTTAATGTATTGGCCTCATTTTCAGTCTCTATAATCTTCACTAGAATTAGCAATACACCTACCTTCTTGTTAGCAAATTGAACAAAATTACTCCAGTAGTTTTTCACCACAAGACCAACTGACAGGTATCCATTCTGCTGTGCATGCTCTCTCCTCGAGCTCACCCTCTGCTGCTCAATATAAGCACTAACACTTTGGAGGAGAAGCAGTAGTCTTTTTCAGGCAGAAGACCAGAAAAAAAAGCAAGTGTTAAAAAAAAGTCTTGCAAGCTATACTTTGTGAGTGTAACGTTACATTCATTACCTGTCAATCACCAACTCCAGTAAAACAATGTGGGAGTGCTGATTGAAGGCGTCCTCCCCGTCCACGAAGTCATACTCCTCTAGCAAAGCCACAATATCCAGATCGCAGGAGAGTTTGTCAGGGAACTTCCAGGAAGAAGAGCGGACCGGTCCGGTTCTGGAAAGGACGTCCAGAACTGCACCCTGAGTGTCGACCAGGTCTTTTCGGAGGCTCTTGATACAGTCTTGTCGACCCAACAGCTGACTCATGTCTTAAACCCTGTTTTTATATTATCTGAGCTGCACAGCAATGAAGATTTGTTATTGTTGTCAGTGTATCACCTTGGCAACGTAAAAAAGAACTCAAAGTTCCATAATGCTTTACGAGCTGTTTCCGGAAGTAATACGCCTCCATTGGGACAACGAGAGCGCGACGTAGTAAGTATTCAAGCGCAGCAAATTTAGGTTTGTAGCTATAGTTAATTATGTTTCTTATTTATTATATAGTATAAAAGTGTTTTAAAGTACATAATCTTCTTGTTGTTTGGCTGTTTTCAGGTAGCTTCTGTATACCACAAAGAGACTCAGCCATGCCGCCTGGGCCTGTTCAAATAGTTCAGCCCGAGTCTAACAACAAGGTAACGCTTCAAGCTAGCTAATGTTAGCGATGGAGCTTGCACACGGCTTTTCTTGACACGTTCTTGAACAACAAAGTCAGCATACACTTTCCTTTATTTTAAAATGCGTTTATATTGAAAGATATATAATAATGATACAAAACTGAGCAGCCAGCGTCCAGTTTTGCGTAACCCATATGAAGCGCATCGTGCTAAACTTGTTAGCGCTGCTTCCCCTTGAATCCGCATAACTCAAGACAAAATATGTTGGTAGATACCTGGTGAAGCTTTTCAAACACTGTTCCGCAATATAGTTTGGCGTCTTTAAAAAAAGTGCTGAAAACTGACATATGGAAAAAATTAGTGTTAACGTTGCTTTCCAGGCACGGTGTTGCAGTAACTCAGTAATACTCAATGATTTACCTGGTAGAACATGTTCTTGATGCTTTTAAAATCACAAATGGCATTAAAATGGTGTGATAACTGTCTTATACTATTAATTGAAGACTTGTTTAATATGGTAAAGATCTAAGTAGGCTACCTGTTTAGTTGTTGACCTTGTGTGAAAGTCTTATTGTAGATCTTGCTTTAAACTGGTTAACAGCTGTAAATCTCCTCAGCAGAATGATGCACCTCCAGATGAAACTCCAGCCACTAAACCCATTGTTGGCATCATATATCCACCTCCTGAGGTCCGAAATATAGTCGACAAGACAGCTAGCTTTGTTGCCAGGTGAGTTACGCCGTATGTGACATTTGTGTAGAGCTGCCATCTTAAAGGGTTTTTTGTCCGTTATATAACTTTTTATGCCATCCCACAGGAATGGGCCTGAGTTTGAAGCGAGAATTCGTCAGAATGAGATCAACAATCCAAAGTTTAACTTCCTCAATCCCAATGATCCCTATCATGCTTACTATCGTCATAAAGTTAATGAATTTAAGGAGGGGAAAGCACAAGAACCATCTGCGGCAGTGCCCAAGGTTATGCAGCAGCAGGCTATGCAGCAGTCACAGCAGCTTCCACAAAAAGTGAGCATTGCATGAAGCATCTTAACCTTTCATTTTTATTCGTATTATTGGTTTATGGTTGTTTGGGTTTTATTCATCTATGTTATTTGATGTTTTTTTTTATTTTTTATCATCAGGTTCAGTCACAGGTGATTCAGGAGACTGTGATCCCCAAAGAACCACCCCCTGAGTTTGAATTCATTGCAGATCCACCATCAATCTCAGCTTTTGATCTAGACGTCGTCAAGCTCACTGCCCAGTTTGTTGCTCGCAATGGCCGTCAGTTTCTTACTCAGCTCATGCAGAAAGAACAGAGGAACTACCAGTTTGACTTTTTGCGACCGCAGCACAGCCTCTTCAACTACTTTACCAAACTGGTTGAGCAGTACACAAAGGTGACTGAGCAAACACTCCCATTTGTTTTATTGATGTTCTTTATTTGGATGGTGATGCTCAACTGAATCTCAATATTGACTTTCAACATTTAGATTCTGATCCCTCCTAAAGGCTTACTGACCAAACTCAAGAAGGAGGCTGAGAACCCAAAAGAGGTTATGGACCAGGTAATTGCTTTTTGCATCGAGTCATAGACTGTCAAAATAAGCACTTATTAGAATTTTTCCCATGTTGATTATTTTTTATCTTTTGGCACATACATCAGGTGAGGTACCGTGTGGAGTGGGCAAAGTATCAGGAGCGTGAAAGAAAGAAGGAGGAAGAGGAAAGGGAGAAAGAACGGGTGGCATATGCCCAAATTGACTGGCATGACTTTGTGGTGGTGGAGACAGTGGATTTCCAGCCCAATGAACAAGGTAACAAGCGTAACTACAATATGCTGAAAAATGTAAAACCCAAAGGTTAGCAAGAATCATTTATCACCATTGGTTTATCTGCTCCCTAGGCCACTTCCCCCCACCTACTACTCCAGAGGAGCTTGGTGCTCGTATCTTGATCCAGGAACGTTACGAGAAGTATGGAGAGAGTGAGGAGGTGGAGATGGAGGTTGAGAGTGAGGATGAGGAGGATCAACGGGAGAATCGGGGTGATGGCCAGCATTCACAGCTTGATCAAGACACCCAAGTGCAAGACATGGATGAGGTTCATATTTATGAAGCAGTCACTCAACTGTCCAGTTTGGACCACTTTTAGATTATATAGCAACATTTTCTGTGTAACTCTATAATCTATGTAGCTAATCCACTGTTTGAAAAGACTAAAGTTTAAGAGAGGTGCTGGTTATAACTTAACACTGCTGCTTTTTAAGGGATCCGATGATGATGAGGATGGTATGAAGGCTCCACTGCCACCAGACAACCCCATGCCACCCCCACTGCCCCCGACTCCAGACCAGGTTATTATTCGCAAAGACTACGATCCCAAAGGTAACATGCTTGCTCAGATGAGAAAATACCAAGTGTATAGTACCAAGCTACTACTATGTGAAGTGTGTGTTAAATTTACACATCTTTTCCTCACAGCTTCCAAGCCTCCGCCATCAATTGCAGCTCCAGATGAGTACCTCATCTCACCAATTACTGGTGAGAAGATCCCTGCCAGTAAGATGCAGGAACACATGCGCATTGGTCTGCTGGATCCCCGTTGGCTGGAACAAAGAGACCGCAGCATCAGAGACAGACAGACCGAGGATGAGGTCTACGCACCTGGTTTGGATATTGAGAGCAGTTTGAAACAACTCGCTGAGAGGCGTACTGATATCTTTGGTGTGGAGGAGACAGCCATTGGTAAAAAGATTGGCGAAGAAGAAATCCAGAAGCCAGAGGAGAAGGTGAGAACAATTGACGGTTTATATATCATATTGATGTTTCAAAGAAACTCTTGAAATTGATGAAATGGAAATTTGTTTGTATCAGTTGCATCAGTTTTTTTTTTCTTTAATCTTTGCCCTCACCAGGTTACTTGGGATGGTCACTCAGGAAGCATGGCTCGTACACAGCAGGCAGCACAGGCCAACATCACTCTGCAGGAGCAAATTGAAGCCATTCATAAAGCCAAAGGACTGGTGGGAGAGGATGACACTAAAGAGAAAATTGGCCCAAGTAAACCAAGTGAAATTCACCAGCCGCCTCCCATCCCTTCCTCTGGAATGAGTTTGCCTAAACCTAGTCCACCTATTACATCAATGCCTCGGCCACCTGTCTCTGTAAGTTACTATCTGGAAAAGTAAAACTCGGTAAAGCTTTTAGAGTGTATATGTTCCTTATATATCTCTATTACGTGGTTGTCCAACAGGTGGCTCCTCCAGTGCGCACCACTCTTTTGTCTGCTGTACCTGTAATTCCAAGACCTCCCGTTGCTCCAGTGGTGCGCCTTGCATCAGGGCAAATGTTAACATCAATGCCTCCAATGATGCCTGCTCCCCGCATAAATGTGGTTCCTATGCCACCATCAGCACCCCACATCATGACCCCGAGACCACCTCCCATGGTTGTTCCAACTGGTAAGACGAAGGTTTCCAAACCTCTCAGAACAGTTACAATAGAATATTTGAATACTTTGTTGTAAATAGTTAACTGAACCCCTCTTTCATTTGAATTCAAACAACCTGTTTCTTCTCCCAGCATTTGTCCCCGCTCCTCCAGTTCCACAACCACCAAGCTCTGCTCCAGCACCACCTGCTCACCCACCTCCACCTCATGACGATGAGCCAGTCAGCAAGAAGATGAAGACGGAGGACAACCTCATTCCAGAGGAGGAGTTCCTTCGTAGAAACAAGGTTGGTTGGAACAGCAATGTATTGAAAATATGCTTCTCTCTGTTTGTAAAAAGATGAAAAATGCTCATTTCCTGTATTGAGACACAGTTTGTGACCGGCACGCAGACAAAATTCAATGCACAGGATCGGAAACCTAGCCTTTTCATCCCCAAGAATGCACAGGTCGTCAGAAAAAGAAAAAAAGGAAGACGATAACTGATTATTTGTACATATCAGTATTGAAGTGCCTTGAGATGGCATTTGTTGTAATTTAGTGCTATATAAATAAAACTGAATTGAATTGAATCCCTTAGAGATAGGGTGAGAAGCTCAGTCATCCTGGAGGGGCTCAGAGTAGAGCTGCTGCTCCTCCACATTGAGAGGAGTCAGATGAGGTGGCTCGGGCATCTGGTTAGGATGCCCCCTGGACGCCTCCCTGGGGAGGTGTTCCGGGCACGTCCCACTGGGAGGAGACCCCGGGGAAGACCCAGGACACGTTGGAGAGACTATGTCTCCCGGCTGGCCTGGGAACGCCTCGGGGTCCCCCCCGGAAGAGCTGGAGGAAGTGGCCGGGGACAGAGACGTCTGGGTTTCTCTGCTCAAGCTGCTGCCCTCGCGACCCGACCCCCGGATAAGCGGCAGATGATGGATGGATGAATTGAATCAGTAGTTGTGAAACGTGGAAATTTATGTCTTACATTTTATTTGTGCTGCTGAAACAGACAACTTCCTCAATAATAAATGGAGATTTAGCCGTAACAGAAATGATTACTTTACAGACTTCTGAGCTCTCTAAACTAAATTTTGGCATACTTTAAGCCATCATTTAATTATTCATCTCCTTATTTCCAGGGTCCCGTGGCAGTTAAAGTACAGGTCCCCAACATGCAGGACAAGAGCGAATGGAAGCTGAACGGCCAAGTGCTGAATTTCACTGTCCCACTTACAGACCAGGTAAGCAAAGGGCTGGTCGTGTTGTGGTTTTTTTTGTTTCTTTTTAAATCGTAAAATGCGAGTGTACCCACTACATTTTAATGAACGTGCAAATGTAATGTCTCCACAGGTGTCTGTTATTAAAGTCAAAATCCACGAAGCTACAGGCATGCCAGCAGGAAAACAGAAGTTACAATATGAGGTAAGCTTTTCTTCAAACCGAATTCAACCGTGACTTTTTGAAAGAAAAAAAAAATTAATCAAAGATTACTGATAAATATTCTGTTTTTTTGTTTATTTTTTATAGGGCATTTTCATCAAGGATTCAAACTCCCTGGCTTATTACAACATGAGCAATGGCTCAATCATTCATTTGGCTCTGAAGGAGAGAGGTGGAAGAAAAAAGTGAACCCACCCACAAGAAGGAAAAAAGTTAATGTTTTGTCACTTGGTCCTGTCCTGTTATTTTAGTGTAATCATAACTTTTGGAATTGTATTGCCAATTTCTTACACTTTAGTGTAAAGGGGCATGCTGTTCTTGAGTGGTTTAGGATTTACAATCTGTCTGGCAACATTTTGATTCAACTTCTGATTTGTTCATTATAATTTGTAGGACTTTACAGCCACGTAATATGTAGAGCAACTCTATTAATTCATTTCAATAAAGGAATTAAAAACAAACGAATGTGCTTTTATTACTGTATAGTCACTTGTTAATTTACAAACTGGTTTAAGTGTATTCAAGTCCACGATTCACACACGTCACGCAGTTAGGTTTAGTGCAAGAGAATACAGTGGGTCGTATTTGAGGACTCGTACAGTTAGGATTTATTTTATTCCTCTTGGCAGCCACTAGAGGTAACCATAACAGTACTTTGCAAACAAAACTGGGACTGTAGACGAGTTGCTGTTCGAAACAGTATCTGTCCAGCTGCAAACTCAAGATGACAGGACCAAAGCAATGTTAGCTGAGGGCAGATTAAAGTAGTTAATCAACCAGCTGCCATAGCTTGTTTGTGAATATCTACAAAAGCCGAGGTGATAATGTAGCGTTAGTGTCTTGAGGAAAGGTCCGGTTTAGAAATAGTTTTTGGAACGGGTTGGAACGAGCAGTTTAGGCTAACTTAACATTAGCAGCCCAGCATTAGCCAGCTAATGTTAAATCGGATTCAAATCAAAAGTACTAGCGTAACCTGTTTGATGAGGCCCGAAAATAGACGCGTAAATACATTTACAGGAGAAACTGTAGTTAGAAAGTTTAGTTTACGTCTAGAAATCATGGCGTCGATGCAGTTTGATTGACTTTGGGCTGTCAACAAGCTCGCTAACGTTAGCTATCCTGGCTAGCCAGCTAGCTCTCCTGCTACCATGGCCAAAATAGAAAACGGCCGTCAGTCATTGGACACAAGGAGCATCAGGACTATTAGCAGCAGTCACATTGACGACGAAAGTTCTTTGGGATCCGATTCAGAGATCAACGGCTTCACCAGCGACAGGCAAACCGATAAATATGGATTTATTGGTGGAGCACAGCAGTACTCGGAGGCGTCGTAAGTTTGCCTCAGTTCTAACAGTGATTCATTCTCAGTGACTCCGACTGTTTTGTTATGGAGGGTTATTCTTTCAAAAAGAATTTCGGTGTTGTAATCCATTGAATCCAGAATTATTGCGTTGCAATTAATCTAAGTGGGACGGCGTGTCACAAGTTGGGATGGTGATGTTGAGTGGGCGCCTGAGCAGCAGAGCTCCCAACCAGCTGCGTGGCACAATGTGTTTTATGCTAACTGTTTGCTTTAGCTTGACCAATATATCAAAGCAACATGTAGACAGAATGTGACTTGATAATAAGCACTATCGTCTATTTAATTCGGAAATGTAGAGTTAAGCAATTTTTCAAATGTATATAGTACTGTATTTGCCACCCAGGCTTTTTTTTTTTTTTGTTGTTGTTGAGGTTGAAATAGCAGTTCTGGCTGCCCAGTTGTCTTGTTTTGAATTAATTCATGTCCTTTCAGGAAGATCAACGTAGTCTTTTCACTGCAGGCCTAAAGCCTACTTTACACAACTGAGACAGTGGAAGGAGTTGAGTGAAAGTTGTGCCAAGCACCAGCTGGCAATGAGTTCCCCTGCTTTCTGGAGTTTTTGGCAGATTTTGGAGCTCCGATGCCCCCTTCCTGGAGGGCCTCTTTTGGCTTGATCTTAGAGATGGTCTCAGGCGCGGGTTTAGCTGGCAATGAAAGCAACTTATCATTGTTTAAGGTTTTTTTTGATGGGGTATAAGCTCTTCTATTCACCCACCACATCTTGCCTACAGTTTAAACTGAGAGAGGGTTGTCCTGCACTTTAAAAAAAGGCTGCTCTTTCAAGACATTTTAACCCTGCAATTACAGGCTTGTGCCGATGAGATAATTACATATTTCAGTAAAGTAACAGACCTCCCTCATAATGAAGGCCTGACTTGCTTACCTCCAGCTTCTGGTGGAAAACATGTCTTTTTCTTTTTTAAATGAACTTTTTTTTTTTTTTTTTCTTGTATGAAAACATTTCACAGTCAAATTTTTTAGCTAAACAGACTGACTTTGGGTGGTCAAATAGGTTTTTCTGTTAAATGGGCCTCATCTGAGTTTGTGTGTATATCGTGGTACCAATTATTGTCTGTTTTTTCCAGATCTTTTTCTGTTCTGCTCTCAGAAAAAGCTTTATTCTAAGCCTTTGTTGTGTAATTTGAAGCAATATACCAAACTTACTTGCTTAAGAAAAATAATCCATATTTTCGTCGAGCTCCTACTCCCTCTGCAAAAGTAATCGAACGCTTGTATGTTGCTCAGTTTCGTTACTTTAATAGTAATTTTACGTGCAAGAAGTTAAATCCTATTTTGCATCCTTTTTGCATCGTTTGATCAGGGCTCAGGATGTGCCACCAGAGGTGCTCAGGCAAAGGGAGGTGAAGTGGCTGGACATGCTCAGCCACTGGGACAAGTGGATGATCAAGAGATTCGATAAGGTCAGCACCACCTGTCAGAAATTTAAGTGGACTGTTGTGCTATTGATGTGTAAACTTCATCTTTGTTATCTCCAGGAAGCACATTTTTGTCCCTTGCTAGTTTTCTACACACGAGTGAATAATGCAAATGGCATTGCTTCATGTGTTTGATTGCACAAGGAACCGACTTTGCGGACTCAGTTTGTGGATCCACGAGTCAAGCGAGTTCTATGTGAAATGCTCTTGGCGATTTAACTCAGGGCTGTAACTTCACCTCAATTCCATGAGTCACCAGCAAGCCTTGACACAACCCATCTCTTTATCACCTCATATACCATGTGACAAATTGACAGTCTCAGATTCAGGGTGGAGCGGCACTGACTTCCCATGAGACCTCTGCAATAAAGCAGCTGCAAGTAGAAACTAAAGATGGGCGCAAGTGCAAGGCAGCTTTAACAATTTCATTAGAGGACAGAGCTAATTTAGCCGGATTTATTTATTTATTTATTTTTTGCCTCTTTGATTGAACTTATTCGAGGTGATGACATTAAAAGCTGCACTTCCCTTGAGCGGTGTGCAAACGTATCACAACAAGAACAAAAGAGTTCAGATATGGTAATGGAAATCAAAGCAACCTCACTGTCTGGGGTGTATTCCAATGCTGAAGCTCTGAAATGTGTACTTCAGGTTATTCTGTTCCATAAACAGTGGTCTGTGACAGCCTGACTGATTATAGCTGCAGTATTTGGCCACATCACATGAGCTATGCTTAAAAAAAAGTTTCATACCTTCGCACACATACTATACAGTTTGACCTCATGAAGGTCCCTTAATTCCTCTTGCAGGTCCAGAGCCAAGCAAAGAAAGGATTTTTCCTTAAGAAACGTCAGTGTGTATATTCTGTATGCAGCATTTAGGAATCTTATCTATCTTCTGTTTTGTTTATGTGATCAAACCTTATCTTTGTGAATCCATCTTGCTGAGGCCACAGTTTGTTAAATGCTGATCTCATTGTTTTTTCTCCCCAAATTCTTATGACATCAAACAACTCCAAAGATATTCACTGCATGAAACATTTGTAAGCAGCCTCGAATATTAATGCTCGCTTGTCCTTAAACGATCGTGGTCACATGCATGCCTTTTTTTTTTTGTTTTTTAGATAACCAGCTTGTCATACTTTAATGATTGAAAACGCGTAATAGAAGCTCTGCACCCTGTTTAATGTCTGTGTGTCCTGTCATATGCGAGCCTTCAAGTGCTTTGAACCAGACTACTGTTCTAAAAAAAGGACCCACTAGCGAGTGTCACGCCCTCCCCCTCATCATTGATATGCATTGTACACACCAGATTTTGGAATCTTTGTCTGTCTTTTGTGAAAGCGTTGTCGCATTTGCTCCTTGGTGTATTTTTTTTTTTATTTTGTCAAACCCATCTCTCTGTGGCTCAGGTGAGACTGCGGTGTCAGAAAGGAATCCCTCCTGCCCTCCGAGGCCGTGCATGGCTCTACTTATCAGGAGGGAAGGTGAAGAAGGAGCAGAACCAAGGAAAGTTTCAGGTCAGACAGCTTCCTCTTTCACTTCCTCCACTCAGCACTCTTGAGGCTGTGTTTTGGGCTCATTTCATTTTTAAATATCATTTGAAATTGTTACTGAAACTGTTGTTATGCACCAGTGTTACGCCTTTGGCTGAGATGAAACCAGATGTTTGGTTTTTTTTTTTTTACATGGTGTTAAAGCTAATTCACTGTTAATAACCAGTTTTTACCAAACTGTTGATTTTTCAAGTTATGGCATAAAATGAACCGATGCATAAAGGTGGAGAAGAATCAAATCATTGAGTAAACTTGATTAAATGGTTATAAATGTTGGAGAAATCCGCTCTGAAATATTCAATGAAAATCCCTCTCAGAGCATTTACTCTGCAGTAAAGGGACCTCGCATGTCCTCCATGTTTGTTGTCAGGAGCTGGACAGTCAGCCAGGGGACCCCAAATGGCTTGACGTGATCGAGAAAGACCTCCATCGTCAGTTTCCATTTCATGAGATGTTTGTGTCGCGCGGAGGACACGGGTAAGCTGGCTAACCCCTCGATGTCACTTAAATGAATGACTGCGTCTCGTTCAACATGTAATTTGTCTAAATGTTGCTTTTGTCTGCATTTTGACCCTGTGCAGGCAGCAGGATCTGTTCCGTGTTCTTAAGGCCTACACCCTGTACAGACCAGAGGAGGGATATTGCCAGGCCCAGGCTCCGATCGCTGCCGTGTTGCTGATGCACATGCCCGCTGAGGTGCTGCACGCTTTCTCTCATGTTTTACTCTCCTCCTGTTCGCTTTTTTCAGGGCTCTGGTTTCGATTTGTCCTCCTCGGATTAGTCTATGGTTAAGCAGAACAGCTAACGGAGACAGACTGTACAGATGAAATATGCAGATAAATCCTGAAGCTATTCCAGAACATTGAGGACATTATGATATCGGCCATTGTGATTCACACGGGCTTAGTTGTTAACTCAGCTGGCTGAATTCACTATCATTGTGTCATTGTAAGGATTTGAGCATTTCCAGCTGTAATTGTTGTGTTTTTTTCATACCGACTCCTTTTCTGTCACTTCAGTATGTTAATTTAATTTTTTAAGGCCAGTGTGCCTGGCAGCCATTGGGGAAAACTGCTTAACAGGTTACAAGAACATTTTTAAAATTAAATTCCAAATACAAACAACAGCAAATATGAAGCCTCCCCAGCATCACTTAAACTGAGCTTATTCAAAGCTAGCTGAGGCCTGTAGAGTCTTTTTGCAGTTTCTCTGAGCACTGCACGGTCTGATCTTGGCGTGAACCTGTCGGGATGTCCGCCCCTGAACATTTTCCACTTGTGAATAATCTTTCCCACTGTAATATTGTTTTGGATCTTATTATATCCTGATGTAGAAAACCTGAGCTTTTGAATCGGGTGAACTTTCTTGATCACATGATAAGATATTTTTTGAACGGCGGCCTCAGAGGTTGAGGCTGTGTTGTTCACCCTGTCTGAGCTGTTGAGGAAGCTTTGTTTTAATTGATAAACTCTATTCTAAGTCTGCAGTACTTGTCCTTCTGTTTTCAGAGCTTGTTTGTGAAAGGTGCACACTGTCCTTGACATTATTTTGGTACAGACAGTCCAGCTCTGATTAGTGGTACTACGGCTTATTCCATACTCCCTGATTACTGTTACTTCAACTGTATTTACACAGATTCATATTTGGTCACCGATCTTCTTGTATCACCTTCTATCTTTGAGAAGTCTCTCCCTTTTTTTTTTTCCATCGCTCTCTATGGATTCTTTCCATATGGAGCCCTGTTGTGCACACAAATGCAACCCATTGGTTCAAGAATGAGAAAGTTGTGCCATTCACAGGGTTCTTTGTAACCTTTGTCATGTAAATTGTCACTTTTGTTGCACTGAGTCTCTTCTTTGGGACCTGTTTGCAATCAAGATTTTAGATTTTCTTTTTTATTGTTCATAAAAGGAAATGCTCTTATTATCAACTTAGAAATGATTAAGTAACTTTAGTAAGAGGTGAAAATGTTTTGAACATTTCAGTAATATCACACAGCACCTCTGTTTTACACTTTAAGTGATGAGATTAACGGGATTTGAGTTCTTTATTGCAGAATAGAAATGTGTCTATGTTTTGAGATTGTTCTTTTGAAAAGTCAACATTTCCAGAGTTATCAGACTTCCATGCGAGCGGAGACATGTCCTCTAAAGTGAACATTGTGTTTCTTTACATCATCTGTCTTTGTGTCCACAGGATGCTTTCTGGGGCCTGGTCCAAATCTGTGAGAAGTATCTTCCTGGCTACTACAGTCCTGGCCTGGTGAGACTGAAACACATGGAGGCATACACGATGACATCATCTGAGAAAATACAACTTCATTTGACTTTTTCATTCTTAGTGATGAGATGTTTGCTGTGGTAAGAGTCCTACTGGAATGTGTTCTCTCTCTGCCACCCAGCTAGATTGCTGGAAGTAATCTCGTCAACATGGGCAGGCTGTAACTACACGCTGCGTCAGGCTTAGGATTACTGTGGTTACAGCTCCCTGATGAAACCAGAGGGGTGTTTTCTGTCTTTACATACCAGTATTTATTAAAGGCTTACTGCATTGCTCAATAAGATGAGCAACAATCTACAGTAAATAATTTAGTGTCTTTGCATCGTATAATTAATTTGAAATGTTTACTGAGAAAATGTTCTCAAACAAATCACGGAGCTACCAGAATGAGACGGAATAGGGAACATGAGAAACCCGATGCGTTTGGCCTGGTTTACTTTAATGGATGAACATTGACATGTTTATTGTGTGGTAGGCCTTACAATACAAAGTGCAGTGGTGTATATTTTCTCTGCTAATGTTCTCCCACCGGTTTGTTTCTCAGGAAGCCATACAGTTGGATGGAGAGATTCTGTTTGCTCTGCTGCGCCGCGTTTCCCCACTAGCCTACCGGCATCTGGAGAAACATAAGATCGACCCCATTCTCTACATGACTGAATGGTTTATGTGTGCCTTCTCCAGAACCCTGCCCTGGGCTTCTGTGCTGCGTGTCTGGGACATGTTCCTTTGTGACGGTAACTGTGGAGTTTACTGCCGTACTCGCACCGTGGGACCAGATATTGTAGAAAAGAGGAACATCCCAATACCTTCACACTTAAGTTCACTCATCTTGTTCTCCTCCCTCGCTCAGGAGTCAAGATAATCTTTCGTGTGGGTTTGGTGCTGCTTAAGTGCACGCTGGGGACCCGGGAGAAGCTGAAGGCCTGCCAAGGCTTGTATGAGACCATGGAGCTTCTCAGGGCCATACAGCCTCGATACATGCAGGAGGGCTTGCTGGTTCGAGAGGTAAGAGTAAAGGAGGAGTCAGTTGGGTCCAGTAGAGTTTCAATTTTTGTTTATAATAGAATTTCACGACCGTATCAAATCAACTCTGAGCTTCATGGATAAAGATGTTTTATGCCTCTGATGTGATTCAGACTTTTCTTCACATTATTCTTCGTTTTTAATCTTTAGGATTTTTATTTTTAAAGTGCTAGCTTCCAGTTACATTAAGACAAGAAATCATGTTACATAATTTTGCAGTGTTGTGGTGAGTGTTGTCTCATGGTGGATATGCAGTTGGAGAGAACAATAAGAGTTCAGAAAGAGTCTCCAAGTGAATTAGATTGAAAACACAGACAACTTGACCAGAGCTCTGGTTTCCCACTGTCTGGTCCTGTACCAGTTATATGAAAGTCTCTGTCTCCCTGAACAATACCCCCTCTTATATTTACGGCTGTCTTGACTGTGGTGACGGTGCGTCCACAGCAGCCCGAGGCCCTTTGGCATTTACTGACAAAGTCCACATTTTTAGTGCGATGGTCAAACATGCAAGGAACACATTTTCCAGCAAAGAGGAGTTGTTGTTGCCTCACATTTCCTTTTGAACATGATCTTTGTGAGGTCAGCTGTGACCTGGTGATGTGTCTCTTCCTTTTCCAGATTCTTGAAGTGCCAGTGACAGCGAGAGATGTGGAGAGAGAGCACCACACCCAGCTGAAACGCTGGAGGAAGAACCGCGGAGAGCTGAATTTCAAACCACCTCAGAGGATGCACGGCGCTCGCCTCATCATGTTGACTGAGCCTCCCAGACGCCAGGACCTTCAGCAGAACCCCACTATTGTGCTCGAGGTTCCTCAGCCTCCGCAGCAGCTTAAGAAGGGCAAGGAAGAAAGGAAGAGCAAGAAGAAGAAGAGCATGAAGAAACCCCAGCCCACTGAGGTGATCCCTAATCCATATCCTCTTCCCAGTGACCACACTCCTCCCCCTCCACCCTCAGATCCACCTGCCCCACCTCCAAGTGACAGCAAGATACCTGAGCTCGTGCCGCAGACCATGGCAGCGACCGTGCCGCAGACCGTGGCAGCGACCGTGCCGCAGACCGTGGCAGCGACCGTGCCACAGACCGTGCCAGAGACCGTGCCGCAGACCATGGCAGCGACCGTGCCACAGACCATGGCAGCGACCGTGCCGCAGACCGTGCCAGAGACCGTGCCGCAGACCATGGCAGCGACCGTGCCGCAGACCGTGCCAGAGACCATTGCGGAGACGGTGCCGCAGACCGTGCCGCAGACCGTGCCGGAGACCGTGCCGGAGACCGTGCCGGAGACCGTGCCGGAGACCGTGCCGGAGACCGTGCCAGAGATCACACCAGAGACTGTGCTACAAAATGAAACTGACTCACCTCACCTGCAGAGATCGCCTTCTACTGACCTTCCTGGTGCCAAAGAATCTGTCCTTCAACGATCCACACAAAGCCTTAGCAGCACAGAGCAGGATACATACCTGTAGCTCTATAGATGTGTGTGTGTGTGTGAGTGTGAGTGTGTGTGTGTGTGTGTGTGAGTGAGTGTGTATGTGTGAGTGTGTCTGTAGACAAAGCACCAGCACGGCAGTTTCGGTCAACAACCAGCCAGCCTTGCCAAAGTCTTTGACTGGCCAGCTTCACTATTATTCTTGTATTGGACTATTTTGTATTAATTTTAGACATAATTTGCCTATGATATCATTAGTATACACTAAAGCATCCATGCTAAGTGTAAAACTACCTGAACACTTTTGCCATTTTTCAGCATGAAGCTGATGCCGCTTCCTCTTGATCCTTAACGCTCTTATTCAGACCATAAGTCTTCATATTCCGTTTGAAATGGAGACGAGTTGCAGAGTCTCTGGGAGCAAAATGTTGTCCTGGGAGTATTTATAGGTTTATATTAAAGAATGCGAAGGTGTCACAGGTTATGCAGTTTTTTTTTTTTGTTTTCTCTCTCAATTCAACACTATTCAGTTGTGTAGTAATTCCGAGAAGCGTAGGATGCAAGCTTTTTTATTTTCTTTCTTGGTTCACTAGGGGGCAGCCTCGCACAGGTTCCAGCTCATATGTCTGTTACATTCCTGTTAGACCGCAGCAAAGATGGAATCTCACTAAAATTTGGGAGGTATTGTTTTGAGATTGAACTTTGAACTTGTCTTCTAATCTCAAACATGAACCCATCACTATGTACTGTGTTTAAGTCTTGACTTAAGGAACAGTTAAAATATGGAGTCTGGTGTTTTTTTTTCAGTATCAGTTGAATTGTTGTGGTCCGAGCCACAAATAAACTCCATTTCTCACTGTGCCAGGCACTGCCAGCCACTTTACAGCAGCAGTACTTCATGTTGCATGGACAGCAGAGGGGAGGACACTGAACATTCCTCACTGTATGACACATTCCTGCCTTTGGAACAGCTAATCGGTTTAAAAACTCTTGCCAAATGCAAATATGTGTATTTGTGCATAGCTTCCTGTCAAAACTTGGAGCGCGCAAATCGCCCTATTGGTGCTGACCTTCTTCTTGGCACTACTTGTGAATCAATAAGGTCTTGGGTCAAATTTTTCTTTTTTTTTTTTTGCTAGACTTTCCAAAGACTGAAATCTTTCCACGCGATTTACGACCTCTACCTGTGACGGGGCTCACTGTGTGCGTATGGTTAAGAGGTTATGATTTACACATTGACTGGGAGATTTAGTAGCAATTTACTTAAGAGTCACGGCACCATTTCTTTGGGAAATATGAAGACATTCAATGTTTGTGAGGTGGGGAGTTTTTTTTTGTTTTTTTTACAGAACATGACAATCTGTTTTCTGCCAGTCTTTTATTAAGTTTCATCACGGTGGTAAAAGGGAGTTTTGGCAAACTAAAGCGCGCGCACACATGGAATATGTTTGTGTGTAAAAATAACATAAAAAACCTTTCAAAAGATGCGCGAGTAGTTAATAAAAGAGACAAGGCTTGAGAGTTTCTAATTTAATGAGCAGTCACACCTGAATGCAATAGTCTTTATTTACTTGCGTTACACTTTTCACCTTTTTGCTCACGTAACAGTTGAACTTAATGCTCTTTCTGTATATATGACTTCTGAAAAAATAACTTTGTTTTCCAATGAAACTTACTTCTCATACAATGCTATGTTGTTGTTTTTTGAGCAGTTACAGAAACTGCAGAGGAAACTTCTCTAAATCACTTGCAGTCTCGGACGATATATTGTAGGTCAACATTTGTAACGCTTGAAGACCGTGTTGATTTATCCTTTGGTTAACCTGGAATTTTGGGGAGCTTCTGTCACTTTTTTTCCCCCACCGATGACAGATTGGTATTATTTTTACCATTCACACTGGGGTTATACAAGAGATGTTTGACAACCTTGGGGCTTCGAGTGTTATGGTTACAAACAGAATTTTATTTCAGTGCAGTCTGAAACATTTCTGTTTATGTTTGATTGCCATCAGCCTGTAGTATATTATGTTGAATCTTTTGGCTTTCTACCTATGTGTATGCAGTTTCTCATGTTCGCCAGCAGATGGCGCATTAACGTCATCCCTTTGACTTAATAAAACATGTCTTCATTACTGTACCTTTGTCTTATAATATTGCAACACCTGAAACATGACTCGGCAGTTAAATTAACCTGGTGTTTGAATTGCATTTTTAAATAACATCTGTTGGTGATGATGTCACTGCTCTACTTTTGAATAAAGCTCTATAAATATATTTAACCTATTTTTGCATTTTTCTACACTGTTTGTTGCAGTTAGATTCTTTGATTATTATTTTTTTTCAATCTGTTGACTCTCTGAGAGCCGGATGAGAAGGTTGGTGGTTTCGTTTATATATTATGACACTGATTTCTAATTTCTGCCTTAAAGGGTACACTTTAGGCAGGCTTTAAGGCACATTTTGTTACATTTAAACTGAGTCAAACTGCCTTCCCATGTCTCCAGCAATTATTGTAAGCTAAACTAATCAGGTGCTAAATCAAGCTATATATATGAAGCACACGTGGGTGTCAATTTATCAGTCTTCTGTTTAAATAAATAGGGTAGAACGTTTCTAAAATGTTCAAAAATACCCAGAGCGGCTGGAAACTTTTTTAAATCTGTCTTGTAAGCATTAAAAGATTGGTTGAAATATATCATTTGTAGCAGCAAAACTCAGACATCACAGTGTTAAATTTTCTTTTCAATAACGCTGCCATTCTGTATTATGTCAACTCTGTCATCTTGAACAGGCCTGCATGATACATCATCTTATCAAATGGGAGTCCGGGGTCTGGTGTCGGACTGTCTGGGCATCCTGGAAAGGAAAGAAAGATTGTGAAGAGCCAGGGTAGGAGTATCCACAGCATATTTGACCCTTCAGCCTTTCTCTTCAGCTGAAACTACCACCCCCCAAAAAAGAGGTAATTCCTGCCTTGTCTCCTCATTAAGACTAATAACAGGTTGCTATTCTTTTCTCAATTGACTGTTTGAACTGCTAAATGCCCTTTTTCTCCACCTTGAGGTGTGGAATATTTGAGAATTTTGCCTCAGGCTTGAAAGAGTTCATTGTAAATTGCTGCCTTGATGACCTTAGTAAGCCAGCTAACTCATTCCTTATCGTCCAGCAAGGTGTGAGCTGCAGCTGTTGACCTCTGGTTATCAGGGAGTTAAACGTGGCGATTAACAGGAAAGGAGGCGGAAAGTCGCAGGTCGTTTGGAAATTGTCACTATTTTCATCACTGTTTGAAACAATTTAATTTGCTATTATCACTGCAGGTGAAGCATTCAGGCTACTATCTCAGAGAGTACTTGGGGATAGCTATTAATCATACTTACTCATTATGTGATTCAAAAGCCACTTGTGACCAGTATGGGATCTGCTGATATTTCCCCACATGAGGCACACCAACAGTTAATGGTCTAGGTCCCTCAGGAATGCATGCACCGTCACGCTTTCCCTCTTTGCATCGGACACCTGGCCCTCTTTCAGTGCCACCGTGCCATTTACATCTCAAAGGAGGATGACCAAGAAGGCTCTCTCTGTGCTCCCTTCGTTACTCTAGAAATGATCTGATTTATCTCTTCATCAACGGAAATATATGCCTCTGGAGGGTCACCCTGCCTCTCTTATCCCCAGCTAATAGAGATGGGAGACGGGAGCAGTAAAAAGAGAGACTTGTGATCCTTCGTGTGATCCCAGACCCAACGGACGCCTGTCACAGTGCCTGATTCATGTGATGCGGGTGACTTTCTCCCGGCTCCCAGGTTCAGTGTGTTAGGGCACAGGGGAGGTGGTGGTACGGTGGGGGGCATAACGCAAAGCAAAAGCTCCTGTGTTCCTAAGGTATCCGATTCCCACGATTGATGGAGCGTGACAGGTTGACTCAGGTTAGATTAAAAGGCAGCAGTAACAAATATGAGGGCAGACAATGGGATCGTCTGTGCAGGTGAACTTTTCATAGCTGAGGGAATATAAAGTTATTTATTGCACCAAGGGAAAACATTCATCTTTGTGCAAGAAGCATTAAAAGGGGGATATTTCTGTGCTAAGGCCAGGGTGGATAATTGAATCATCCCTGCGCTGCTGTTTTTTCTGTGTGGACCTCTTCTGTTCGTCTCCCAGAGGAAAAAACCTCACTTTCATCTTCCTCTCTAAGCATTATGAACTACTTAGATTTTTCCCACATCCAGACCTTTTAGAACAAGTCATCAATATGTACTTTTTATCTCTTCAGTGCAGACTATATAATCACTACTTGTCTGCAGTCCGGTCTCGGGCCTTACAGGATTCTCCTGGATGGAAACATGACAGCTCCTTTTCCAGACATAGCTTTGTAAATGTTTTTCCATCCTTTGGCTCCACTGGGCTATTTTGAACCATTTTAAACAGAGGCTACTGTGAAATAATGTTATGAATGCTTGTTAATGTTTGAAGCTTGGAGCAATGCCTGCAGGCTCTGACATACAAGGGTTTGCCTACTTTTGGAAATGTTCTTTCAGCACCTTTGCAGTTTCCAATGTATAATTTGCTCCCATTTAGGGTTCACAAATGGCTACACGTGAACAATACTTAGCTGATAAATATAACATAGAATAACATTCAAAAATTCTCATGGGTGCATTTAGTGCTTTGAATGTCATCACAGTTCTCATTCCAGCTACTCCCACTGGACATACTGCACTGCTTAAGGAACTGTGTGAAAATTATCAACACGAGGAAGGGTGTGTGCTAAATTTCTCTAAAAAAGAACTGTACTCTAAGGGTTCTTAATGCCAAGTCAAAAACCTGATTCAAATCTAGAGCACTGAAAATCTGATGACCTCTCTTAACTTTCCCTGTCTGAAAAATGCATATTGCCCTCTTCAAAAAAATCTCATATCCTTCTAATGACTGCATTACACCCGCTAATGGTTTCAAAACTACTCCCTTAGCAGACCTTTGTAAACCCAGCCCTCACATCACATGGAGCAACAAGCCTGTCTCTGTCAAGTGGGATTCAAACATGTTGGTGAGTGGTAAAGAAGTAAGTCAGGCATAGTAATTGAATCTGCTAATCACCTGCCTGCTGCTGTGCCTACAGGAGATTCTGACTGCAAACTGTGGGGGTTGTATGGGAGTAAAAGCTGCACACCTGTGTGGCGTCCATGCTCCTTGAGAAGCTTCAGGTGTTTTGTTTTAATCTCAGTCACTTGTCTGCCTCCCCCACCCCTGCGGCACCCATCCTCATGACCTCTTAACCCTCTACATCCCCTGGCTCAGTAGTGCCAGAGGCATGCACAATTATGACTGTGAAGTCTCGTCAAGTAAATGAAGCATAGCCGGCAGCCACATTTTTCCCGACACTCCTGAATTCTGTCAACTCCTCTCCGTCGCTGCTGGTGGTAACTAAAGCCATCACAAAAGTCTCCTTCCCATTCTTTTGTCCAGATTGAGCTGTCTTTTCTGTTTTGTTTGATACAAACTCCCTCTGTTATGAGGAAGAGAAAATAACCTGAATTTAATGAGATCGTATTCACAGCTGGCTCCTCCACATCCCCTCCTACCTCTCACTGCCACCTCGTGTCCCCTGCCTTTGTTTTTTTTGTGGCATTGATAATCGGTAATTAACCAAGCTAGGTAGAGAATCAGCTTTTAGAATTGCTCTCTCTGGGTGTTTGTTTACTTGTGTGCGTGCCTGTGGAGGCTCCTGGCCAGTGGGTGATGAGTTACAGACACAGATGGCGGGCATCAGCAGCCTGGCTGGGGGCAGATTAGCAGCCTACCAGTGTCTGAGCAGCCCCGTCCCAGTCCGCTCCCACTCCCACTGAGCCCCAGTGGAGTGCCTGTCTGTAACTCTACTCGCTTTGGAAAGCCTCATGTGTTGATGGAGGCCGACCATGGGCTTATCTCGTCTCATTCCGACACCAGTGGGCCTTAGCGGGCTCGGGGGCTCTCAGTGAGAAAGGGAGGGGGTGTCTGGTAGGGATGTCTGCATGAGCAGCTTTGTTTTGAAAAATCCACTCTGTTCCCCGTGAGATTTTGTAATTAGAGGTAACTTTACACCAAGGAATTGAGGCTTATCTAAATGCATCCACATTTGCACATTTATAGCATGATATCCAGGTGGTGAGCCTTCCATTTGAACTAGTTATCAAAAAGGCTTATCTCGTATGATTAACTGACAGAGTTCTAGGCTACAACTCTTTGTCAGCTCATGTCAGATTGTGCCTGCCACGTGTGCCACCTCCATGAGGATGTGTTTGGTAATCACCTCTTCTGATGCGTGAAAAATGCATACAGTGCAGATTTGCCATTATGCTAAATGCACATTGCACCGGACAGGAAGCCGAGTTCAAACAGTCCAGGTCAGAGGTCAGCCAGATGCAGAGTGGAGGGAGCAGAAGTGGGGGAACAGGCTGTGTATGGGTTGGTGTTCAGCGCTGTGTTTATTTTATAAACAGTGGGAGAAGATTAGTACTGGAGCCAAGCTCCCTCAGCCATATGGGGAGGAAGCCCTCTGCGTTAGGAGGCTCTTAACAAACCATTGTGCTCAAAGCTGGAGACACACAGTCACTGGCATCATTTCTGGTCGCCACTAATGATGAGTTGATATTGCTGCCAACACGCGTGTGAATGCAGGGATGTGTGGTCTGCTCAACTTCCATTCTCAACATAATAGAGTATTGAATGATTGTGTTAGGAGCGACTGACAAGTTTTGAGTCATTAGCGGTGTTGGCACACGCAGACCCTCGTCACCGCTTAGCCAGGAGGCAAAAACAGGAAATGGACAGATCCCTGCCACCCTCAGCGCCAGTCTAATGAATACTGCTTGAAGATGTTTGTGTGCGGTTCATCTCCTGAAGACCTGCAGCCCCTTCCTGCCATTGTTTTGGGTATTTGTGAGATGCGGTAGCAGTGGAGCCTCCGATGACCCAAACTGTCAACTCTTAGCTGCACTGATGGTTCTCCATCGACACTTCAGGATTTAAGCAAACACACTCTTGTTTCAGGACCTTGCTGTACTGTGAATACACACAGGTTTGGATGACTGTACCCAGTAATAAATCAAATGCAAATCTATTTAGTTTATTTTTCTCCCTCTCTTAAAAAAAAAGACTTACAAAGGGAATTGCACAGATTGTAGTCCTGAATACCCTACAACAAATACCAGCTTTCCTGGTAGCTTGCAAACTTGTACTGATGTTCTCTTAAATGCAACACATAGTCAATTAATGTGTTATGAAGTGAGGAAAAGGTATCAATGGTCTAGTGTATAGGGAGCAAAATGAACCATCTTGTTTATTTTCACAACATGGCAGATTTAACGGTTGGAAATCCCTGGTTTTGATTCTTGGTAACATAAAAATGTGGAGATGAGCTGATGGTGTGATGCTCTGTCTAGTGAAATACTCTTTTATCTCCCTTAATGTTGTCCTAAAATAAGTCAGAGGTCTCACTGGTTAGTGCTCACATCTACCAGCTCTTTTGAATTTAATAAGTGAATATGTTTCATTTGAATCAGTAATCTGGAACTAGTGCTGTGTAAAAAGGACGGATTAATAGTTCTTGAGATTCCCAAGATGGTGCCAAGGATACACACTCATGGCTCACATCTTATTTAGACCAGATGAGAAAAAACCTGAGCGTTACAGAGCAGCAAATCTAAACTTAACCAACAGTCATCAAGTTTAGCAGCGTGGTCAAGGCCTCTCCTCAAGAACTCTGAGCAGTGCAGACATGCAGCACTTGAGCATGGAAGTTACACAGACTGCAGAACACAAAGCAGGTTTGTTTCCCATGGAAAGAGCAAGAGCTAGGCTTTTCTTTTATTTACAATGAGCTGCAGGGATGAGACAGCAGCTCATGAATCAGCACAGAGGCTGTTGTGTCTCCAGAGCTGCATGGACAAAGCCCCTTCATCTCCGGGCTAGAGTGTAATTGAAGAGGATCAGGGCATAGCAATGGGACCTGTTAACACTGCTGTCATAGACCGCTGGCTGCAAGTTTCAGTGTTTTCAGCCTGCAGGCTCAAAGTGGTCACAAAATATTGTTGGTTTATTCTGGATTACCACTCTCAAGGATTGATTGTCTTTTGAATCCGTCATGTCAGCTCACTCTGTGTTAGAAAAGGGTGGTGTGATGGTGTGTTGAGCAGGAGGGCAATTTCCATCTCTTTAAACTTCTGTTCTTGAATAAATACACAATCCTTCAGAGTGCACACTGAATGCAGCACAGGTTTTATTCAATAGTACAAAACGTTTGTTTTTCGGAGTAGGATGGGGTGAAGTTTATCAGCCTAATCTTTATTCACTAAAGAGTTGATTGGCTTTTACGTCAACACAATTGTTTTGCATTGTGTGTTTGCAAAACATCCCAGTTTTACATGTCAGAGCTGTGATGCAACCATTTACATCATAGCAATCTGTGTTATAACATATTCCAGATCAGATACAGATCAGTTAATTATGTATGATAAATGATGCAATTAGTAAGACTTTGTATCCTTACAATGTATAACTTTCTTGCTATGCAGTGACTACTGCCTGGAAATAATAGATTACTCTTTTATTAAAATGATTTTGATGTTCTAAATGACTGACTGTTGAACTTTGCTATAACAAAAATAAACCACTTTTTGGGACAAAATAGCGTAACTGGAGTCAATGAAGCCACACAGGAACACATGTGCAGTTGATCCTCAGTTTTTTCATACACTAATATGAACTCATTATGCTGTATCATAAATCTTGCTGTGGCCATGATTGCATGCGTGCACCGCAGTCACCTAAAGTCAACCCCAGACTTACATCTGCTCCGGGCCTCAGGTCATGAAAGATGTAAGAATGTGATTGCTGCAGATGAGAAAAATCACTGAGAAATACATGAGCGAGTCAGAGATGCTTAATTGTGTTTGCCCTTTGCATTTAACTGCAATTATAAGGAGCAAGAACAGATATATGCAGTTCATTGCTTTTATTAACGAACATTAGGTCCTGTTTCTCCACATACCTGGTACTTAATTTCTGCTATCTTATGGTTATGAATGAATTGCAAGGTAATATGAGGAGAATGCCCTTGGAGAGTGGGAGATGGGAGGCAGTGGGGTCCCGAGAAAGAGGAGTTGTACCAGGATGACGTGCAGGCTGCGCTGACCGTGGAGATTAGTGGGGAGCAAGCTGGTGCTGCCTGTGATAACAGCAGGAAAGATGATAATGGAGAAGAAGGTTCCTGTGTGTTCCCTGAGGACAGTCCTCCATCCAGCGCTGTACAGCAGGTTTATTGTGGACAACAAGTGTAGTTGTACATGCAACCGACCTACATAACAGCCAGACACACTGATCTGGTTTGTGTCTCTTTGCCATTGTTTTGTATCCATTTGCTTTTCTCTTCGGTCATTTTGCATCTCCACACCCTTTGTTTCTCTCATTTCAGTTGTTTTGTGCTCTTACATTTTTCAGTATCTTATTTTTTTATATATATATTATTTTTTTTATATATATATACCTTGTGGTTTGTCTGCATCTCTTCTGGTCTTTGCACCTTTTGTTTTTTGGTCGTTTTCTCATTTTGTATTTGTTCATGTATGTTTGAACTCTTTCTACACTCTTTTTAACTAAGCAAGTACAATATAAACAGCACCTTCCTGAGATAAAACTCACAACATGGTTCACAATACAGACAAATGTCTTTCTGGGTTTAATTATTTTGTGGCTTTTTTTGGTTGTGAGTAATGTTGTGTCTCTTAGTGGTCAATAAAATGACTTTCTATCAAAAAAATGTCTTCAAGCGAAAGCACTGGCCTGTCAGCCAAAGGTGAAGATGTCACTGCTGGGCTTGTGCTCACTCGACCGCTTTAGTAATCTTTGCGTTATCACAGGAAGGGAGTCGGCTGCAGTTCATATTCACACGTACACATTGTCCAGATCACATTGTGTCTGCTGTCTTACAAATTTGTCTTTCAAGACAAATAATAATCTTGGCTCCTCACACATGATCTGACCCCGATGACTGCTGTCAGTTATTGTTCTAATGTTTGCCTCCTGTCGACCTACCAACACTTTGCAGCATCAGCCTTTCCAGATGTCACACGTGCTCTCAATTTCATCACAAATTAGATCCTCAGTAACTGTATTTAGAAATTCTGTGAACCTGCATCTGAGAATACCGTCAACCACCTGTAATGTTCAAAATGCCACCCCCTAATGGGAGCATGATGAAGGCCGCTTTGTTTGGCTGGGCTGTGTTTCCAAGCTGCTGGTTCCAGTTGAAAGAGCTGGTAGGGAACCAAAGCATGCCTCAGCTGACTTTTAATGACTCTCATCCAGGCACTGGCACAGTCATAGAGCAGTAGGCCTGTAATTAGACGACAATGGGCCCCTCTCTGGTGCACATACTGATGACCACAGAATTATTGATCAAAGATGTTGGAACAGGAAGAGCAGGGGGAGCAACAGACCTGGTGTAGATGTTTGGCTGTGAACAACAGGTGACATACATCTTGCAGGCACAAAACTAACTCCAGTCTGCAACGAATAATTCTATCTTAGAAAGGGGATGCCACCCAGGAGAAGCCATTTGCAGGAAGACAGATGTCGAACAGCAAAGCCCCTTTGAGATTAGATGACGCACAAGTGGCTCTTAATACCTTGTTGTAACAGAACTAATGGCACACAGCCTGACAGCAAGCTGTTTGCACTGATCAATATACCGTGAGGTACAAAAACTTTTAAATTATAAACCGCTACACAGCGGTAATGAGACACCATCCTCCAGACTCCTGCATTTTGCTAAAGCTCCCTACACATCAGTTCATCATTGCAGAGAAATCCCGAGCTTGGTGGTTGTAAATCTTTAGGGTCAGTGAACAATCATTAGACAAGAGCATCTTCTGAAGGTTAATCTTATTTTTAGAGTATAAGCTGTCTTAATTTTCCAAAGTTTTACTGTAGAGAGAAAAAAAGCAATTATACGGAGCTGTGTTACCTGATACTTGAGAGGATTTACTAAATTGGCCACACTTAAAAAACCCTTCATTACAGTAAATCCCACTGAGAATTACATCAACATGAACCCTGCCCCGTTCATCAAAATCCCCACCCTTTTTTTTCAGTCTAACATGGATTGAAATGTTTAAAATACAGTAGCACATTCAAGTATGAATAATCCAGTGTTTTATTTGGATGGATCAATGGGCAACTGCTGCACACGTGTGTTAGTACTTTGTAACAAGGCTTGGACCCAGATGGTGAGGTGGAAGTGGTCCGGCTGGGGCTCCACTTCTGTTCTGTCCTGGCTTGCATGCCTCAGATGTTACTCTGATGTTATGGGAGAGGATGCCCATGAGGCCCTCCTCACTGCTGAGTGAAGGGGAAAATGTCAAAAAGGGCAGAACGTGGGGGAGAAAAAGTAACACTGAGACTCTTTATTTCATACCTGTTCCTGCTCCTACAGCCGTTCACTCATCAACACTCATTAGACTAAGAAGATTCAGTTGATTTAGCTTTTTAGTTTAGTCCTGGATTGCAATTACAAAAATAATTTGGTTACCTGTCCTCATTTTGTCCTGGTGGTGTGCTTTCAGATACGAGCTGAGTTCTCACTGCTGAAAGGGTAAATATGACTGGGAGTAGAGGATCCATGGGCCCTTTGGGAAGTCATATCAACAAAGAATTCACTTGTGTGATGACAGGAAAAGCCTGAATGGCTCGTACAGTATTCACATAACTGAATACTCTACTGTACTCTATTCGGTTTACAGTTTTACATCACAGCAGCCTCCTGTGGACAGTATTTCCCCATAGTAAGAAAAATTAATGCAAGCACATACCAGAAAAACACAACTGATAAGATAGTAAAGACGTTTTCCAAGGTCAAGTCTGAGACATTGGCTCTGAGTCACACCATGATTAATCTGCCTGTTTTCTAATGATATAATCTAATAATCTTCTGTCAAAGAGGGACAGTTTTCCTGAATGACGTATAGATGCAGCAGCTGGAACTGTTTGGAACTGTTCCTTTTTTACTTACCTCACTGTGGGACATTAACAGTCAAGCACTTCATACACAAATAGTTCAACTTGTAGAACTTTTCATGTTGATGCAATTATCTCCCTGTACTTTGCCTGCTTTGTAAAATGCTTAGCGCTGTTGACGTGCCCTCTGCACGCCTTGTGTGGATAAAAGCCCTCGCTTTCTTTTTCTTTCTCTGCTTTTATGTGGGAAATCTATGTGCTGACTACATCCAAACTTCAACTTGAGTGTGTTAGAACAATTACTCACAAGTTATTGTTGTAAGTTTTGCCTTTGCTGATTTACTTTCTTATTGTAATGATTTACACATCTTCTCTTGCTTCCTCTTATCCTTGAGATGCAAGCCATCTCATTATGGCTATCTTCAAAAACGTTACCCCCACCCAATCTGTTTTATGAGTTTGATGCTTTGTGTTCATATCAGATTTTCCTTACATTATATTTCTTATTCAGTAGCATCAATTATTTTCCACAGACGTTCAGCCTCATCTCTGTTTATCATGATCACCAGAATATTTTCCGATTGGTTACTGATGCAGGAGAAAACTGAATAAATGAACACCGAAGTGCTTTATTGGACTAAAAGTGGACCTTTCTGATTCTGATTTTGCATTGAGATCACAAAGGAACAAGATCTATGTAACTGAGATAGAGGGGCCCTGTAAGCCCCTGTCTGAAGGTTCTGGATAATCTCAAAATTACTACCTACAAGCCTGGTTTGCAGCCTGGTCTTACCAGAAATTGTGAAAAAAAGAGCATGAAATACGTAAGCTTCATGATCCAGAATTAGAAATGGTGAGATGTCAATGTCTTGGGAAGCAGCCATTTTGTGTGACGTAGCGTCGCAGCACGAGTTGGGAACAGCAAACAACTTTGTTGTCCATAACAATGTAGAGTCTTTAAACACAACCAAGCATTTTAGAACATCTAATGCCAACCATGTACATTAATTGCAATCCAAACCATGCACTTAACTCCTAACTGTAACTATTAGCGATGGGGAGTGATGCAGAAAAAGTAAAGCAAGTACAGCAGATGCAGAAAAGTGAAAGGGCTGTGAAAAACCTTGTTCAGGCTGGGGTTTGAACTGGTAATCTCACACTGGAAGGCCAGTGTGTTTAATATTACCCATCAACCCTTTGCATGGGATTACTTTCCTACTCGACAGTGCCAGTTGTTGACATCATTACATCATGAGCGTCAATGTTGTCATAACAGGAGTGAAAGCGTCATCAGTAGCATAACCAGAGCTGTATAATTACACAGAACTGAGGACGGGAAATGTGCCATTTTTGAGCCTTTATGGTAAACTTGCTAAATATTTTCCACTGAACCAACATATATATTTTATAAACTGTTATGAGACTGAATTGCTATTAGAGCTGTCTTTGGGGGTGAAATATTTCCCTTGGGTCTCTGTTTTTCCCCTGGTTCTTGAGGAGGAAATGGAAGGGACAAATGAGAAAAAAAAAAACCTCTCAAAGACCTTGGTTCCTGAAAAATTTGCCTGTAGTTGAAATGCAGGACTGCTCATGTGAGGCAGAGGGTTCTAATACAAATAGTGACCAAAGTGATCTTCATTTAAATCCAAGAATACAAATAAGTAAATGGTTAGAAATTGTGGCCACAAGCATTTGATAGCCATGATGCTTGAGAATTAGTACATTATGTAAGACAAAACAGAGGAGCAACTCCTCCTCAAGTAAGAATATCAAAGTAGGATGTGATCAGACATCAGCAAGTACAGTCTGTTGACAGTTAGATAGATTTCGTCTTCAATTCCGATTTGTGTCACTTCAGAATGTGCTCCTACATCCTGTATATGTCTGATCTGTGGCTTTGTGCCATAAACACTAAAACTAAAAGGTATCTAGTTCGCATTAGTGTGGTGGGAAGCTGCATTTACATGGGAGTGAACTTTTAAATCTGATATATATTGAATCAGAATTTAATCATAGCTGAACAATGTGGCTGGTATTGTGAATATAACACAAGAGAACTGCTCAGGCCTGAATGCTGGAATCCTACAGCTTTGGGCCAAAACTCATTAAATGTGAAATACTTTTTGGAAATCATGGATGACGCATCATCCGGAGTAAAGAAAAGTCTGCGTCTGTCACGGTATGGGGTGCATTACTTCCTATGAAACTGGCAACTTGCACATCTGGAAGTGCCCCATTAATGCTGAAAGGTATATGCACGAGCAGCTTTAGTCCTATGTGAGACAAGAATGAACAACATTCCTCTTCCAAAAGTCCACCAAATGGCCTCTTCAGTTTACAGACCGTTGTTAAAAGAAGAGAGGATGCCACACAGTGGTAAACACGGTCCTGTCTGAACTTTTTTAAGACTGGTTGCTTCCATCCATTTCAAAATGAGATACTTCTACTTTTTCTAGAATAGTAAAATGTCTACCCATTGAACATTTTTCATATGTTAGCTTTTACAGGTTAAATGGAGCACAGTTTTAATATTTATTTGTTGTTTTGTTTTATTACTGTTTCTATTAAACTGTTATTGGTTGTTTCTACAGTAAGTTAAAAAGTATTGAAAAATTAACATTATTTCCCGAACTTTCCAATATGTTTTGTTCCTCCACCTATGTGATACAGACAGAAAATCAGCATGAAACATGAAGCCAAGACAAACATGAACGTGTGATGCATTTTTGCTAAAAAAGATGATTGAGATAAAGGGTCAGTTATTAAAATAGGTGCCAATTGTCACTAATAATCCTGTCAGCTCCAGCTAAAACAAACATAAGAGGCTACACAGGTTTCTGGCCTCTTCCTGACCACCGAGTAATGATACTTCATCACACCTTCATCCCGCTGTGTCTCTCTTCTTCACTTTTCCATTGCTGCTCCTGTTTTCTCCCTATGAAAACAGGAAGAGGGTGTGTTTGAAGAAGCAGAGCCCAAGGAGTCAAGCCGTTCACCACTGACTCTCTGCATGTGTGTGTATATGCATGCCTGGATAATTGCCTACAGGGAGCCCCTGAATGCCTTGCTCTTGTTTCTTCATCTCTCTGGAGATCGTCAGTATTTGCTTTAGGCATTGTGCCCCAAAGACAACATCTTAAGTTTTATGTATATGGCATGCTATCTGATGCATGTTGCTGCCTGTCTGAATTGCACACATGATCACATTTACTCACATACGAAGTGTGAGCAATTATCTCAATGTTTACCTGGACATTTTTCTCCGGTTAGACACCATTTACAACTCTGAAATCTGTGGTCGAGGCTCAGCAGGGCCCCTACTCTGGTCAAGCAGGGGCCTCTGCGTCACTGGGATGTGCGGCATTGCAGTCGGGGTCTTATCCCAGGCAAAATCCAGTCTTTGGGGAATTAGAAGTGAGCTGTGCCTTGTCTCTTCCCCTCTCAGCAGGAGCTGTCATGAAGGCCGTGGTGTCCTCCCACAGAGCTTCTCTCCCATGGGGTGTAGGGCAGGGGCCAGCGTCAGGTCATGCCACTGTCTTCTGCAGCTTTTACCAAGCCTGCCCTCCCCTAACGCCATGTATGACAGCCAGAGTACATGCGATCTGACAACCCACGCCCGAGCAACAAAAGAAAAGAAGGCAGCTGAGACTGAGGGTATTCTCCCCATGTGCAGTATGATTGGAAAGTAACAGTCAGACCCTTTGATTAGAATCTGGATAGTGTTTCACGCTAAATGATGTTTTGTCATCATGAACAATTTAACTGCAGTTACATTTAGCATCTGGAGCTGACGCAAAGTTACACCGCATTTCAGCTGAGAGAGATATGAGCACAAGCTGTTTTACCACCGAAAATTACCCCCATCACAATCACATTTTATGATTAAATTGCCTCCATTGGTGGCTAACTGCATGCTGGTGGTATTTTGTCTGATAAGACATTTCTGTGTGAGAAGTCAGCGGGCCGCTCCTTTTCTGCCCTCTGGTGCTTGTTACCAGAGGAATTCGGTGCGTTTGTTCATGGACCATCCAGGTCAGATAGACGCTGACATGGAATGAAAGATATGTGGATGTGCCTCATAGAGTTATGCAAGAATATGAGAAATGAATGGAGAAAAAGTAGTTAACATAGCTTCATGAGAACATGGGTGAGGTTTGATGAGTTTTTTGGGGAATTTTGTTATTTTGATAATCTTGTCTTTACAAGTTCTTTCAGAGATCCTGTGGAGCATGTCTTCTGCTTTTGAATTTCCTTAAAAATGTTCTTCTTTTGCATTTGTTTGTAACTGAATACTATAAGCTGTAGTAAAAACATGAGTTGATCTGTGAGGGCAGCTGGCTGTAACTTCAGAGGCTCTCTGTACTGACTGGCAGCAGCTGGATGACACAGAGGAAATCTCAGTGTCTGCCTTTGAGACCTGTATCTGATCTAAAGAGGAGCCTGCTTGGTGCGTCCTGAACAATAGCAGCATCGGTGGCCAGGCTATTAACAGAAGTGGTCGTGGCCGGGCCAAGTGCTGCCTGCTCCTCCTCTCCTATGTCCACACTTACAATGTAATGTTGTAATCCTTCCTGTGAAATTTACTATGAAGACTATAAATCTTTCCAAGCCTGCATCTCATTTCCTTCTGAGCAGTGCAGCTGGGGAGACCTGAGTTCCTCTTCCCCCTTTTCCTCTGCCAAAGCAGCAAGATGTTTTTTGGGAGCTACTGTGTCAGTTCCCCTACTAATTTCTCAAAGTCCAAGATGCAAAGTGTGATAAGTCACTCTTTTGACCCAATACTGCTCATGCTTCCACCAGAAGGGGAATTCTAATCAATGGGCCGGGGGTAATTAGGGTTTGAATGGTTCTACTCCTGCTGTGCATGCAGATGAAAATAAACCCAGGTTTGTGTTTTAAAATGTGTAATCCTGCTCAAAGAACCATGTACAGAAATATTAGACATAATAGAGGCATGGCTCTATAGTGGTGGGTGAGTTAACTACTTTAAAGGATTGCCATTAAATTTCTCATAGATGAATTCGTCTGACTTTAATGATCTACTAGCTCTGCTATGAGGATCAAAGTTGGTACAGACATTCATGATGCAAAGAATCAGCAGACCAAAGAATCCCATTTTCACAATTGACAAATGATCATTCTTGATGACTTTGATGATCTGAATTTTCCTGAATGCCCACTGCCAGGCTGACAATTTTGTCTTTAGAAAAACGAATCTAAGATTAAAAGAATGGTACCTAGAAAATAAGTCCTGCTGACTTTTCCATTTTCCCCTTCTGTGGTCCGGCTCTGCGAAACTAGACTCTACCTGCTTTTATGACCAAGTACTTCACACTTCACTGCAGATAGCACCTCCATAAGGTGAGTGGGATCATCGGATCATCGTAACATCACCCGCTGAAACTGCCATGAAGGAGAGACATAACACAAAGCTCCCAGGAGTGGGTCAGCAGGAGAAAAAGAGTAAATCCACGTTCTTTTGTTTAGAAACTATACTTTTCTATTCTTTCCTACAGACAAAGGAAATTATGCCAGCACGTACAGGAGTTCAATATTACTGAAGAAGCGTTAACGCCTCCAGGTGACCACAGTATCGGCGATGTACTGTGGTCACCCCTCACCTTTCAGTATCACCTCTCCATGCTTTGAACCACAGATGATGCCATGCATTAGAATAATTAGATACTGGATAGAAAAATAAAATTAATTTTAAAATCTATTGCTCAGCATGCATCGTTATAACCTTGGTTCATCCCTGACTTTGCACCAAAAGCTTTGGTTCTTCACCAGAAAGACAGTAGCTCCTTAGCTTAATTGTAAATTGAAGGCGCTCCCAATCATAATGTCATCTTCTAAATTTAAGATGCACAACAATAAAGTCATACCATTACAATAGGAAGCAAAAAGAGCCTAGATTAAATAAGTATGTCTGGCTGCCGGCAGCAGTTGGATCATTCAACTCTCCGCACATTGAATTCGACAAGTTAGAGTTAGGGTTAGACGTGGCGTCTAAAGTAACATCACAAACAAATTGGATGTGGGCTGAGATGGGTGTTTCAAGTGCACCTTTCTGCAGTCATCAGTGAGAAGATTCTCAAATGGCATCAAGCAAACTGTGACCACCCATAGAAAAGGCGGAATCTGTTTACCATATCCATGACCTTCTCTTTTAAAAAAGCCTTAAATGGCGCAGCGTTGCAAACGTACCGGACTAGTTGGACGTTGAGACTGCACAAGAACGCCACACAGCTGAAAAATATATAGACTACAAAACAATGCTGTTAATGTTGAATAGACCAATATAAATGTTTTAAGGCAGAGATATTTGTTAATGCACTTTGATCAAGTCAAATATTCTGGCAATCTGTCAGAAAAGTTTAGACATAAAGGGAAGAGCTTCCACTGACCTGCTTCTTTGACTGATTTTCTGTAGCTGTTTCCACCTTTTTATTGATCCTGTTTAGGCAGAGCCTCAAAGGTCAGAGGTTAAACTTGAGTAATGGAATCTATAGCCTGTAGTGACTGCAGTGTAGACCTGTTGACCTGTGCATTGTCCAAGTCAGCCTCAGATTCATTCGCCTGACAGGTTTAGGTGAATACGATCAGCACTACCTCGTCACCTAACCCTCTCTGAGGGATGTACTAATGCATACCTGAAAGGGGCTCTTAAAAGCCACAGCAGCAAAGCTCAAATCGTGAAATATATTTTTCCTGAATTCCTCCCTCTGATGTGGTCAATTACATCGTTATACAACAAAGGAATTCATGCTAAAAGAAGGGTTGTAACACAGGTCAAATGTGAGTAACTGATCTCTGTATTGAAAATCAATAATATGTGCTGATTTGTACGGTCGTAAGAGAATAAACAAAAGGAAGGCACTGATTTTTCTTTCACATGCAAGTACAGTTCATCACATGTGGGATTTCTTTTTTGGAGGGTCGGTTCTCTGCTGCTCTGACAACAGCACATCTGATAGCCTGACCAGCTGAGACAGTTCCTGCACCTGTGCTTGAATTAAATCCTTCCCATTAATGCTTTGATGCCCTGAAATGATCTGCCTTTGTTATTTTTTATTAATGGAACCTCAAGAGTGCCAGCATAGGAGAAACTCTTATTCTCGTGCGAGGTCACGCTGTTTTTGACATCTATCTGCAAACAATGTTCAACACAATGGACCTTGCAGTTTCTCAGACTCAACAAATTTACAGTGCTGCCTGCCTTCCAGTTGACCAGCTGACCACAGGAGAGTTCAGTCTCCAGGCTCTGTGTGGTTTCCTCTGCCTGGCCTGGGAGGATACTTCACTACCTCCTGTTTACGCTGTACATGGGAGGCCAAAGAAAGTGATGGGGACTGAGGAGAAAAATACTTTGACATAGCAGGGGGCAAAGCCTTTTTTTAAAACTGGTCTCATCCTGCTACTGTTGATGCTTTTTGGCCAAAGGGGAAAAAGAACTACTGCAGTCAGGCTGAGCAATCGGACGCTTAAGGCTAGAGCCGATGAAGGTTTATATGCACTTTGATGAAAATGCAAATCAAAATAGAAAATAAGAGTCACTTGGAGACATGTCAAATTGCACATAAAAAGACGTTTTGGCTCAGATTCCCATATTGTTTATTGTGTTCACTCTTACTAACATCCAAATTTGAATCACCAATGAATCATCTCGTCCAAAATAAACCCCAGCCAAAGGGGCTTGTTGTGTTGGCCGACGAAAGGCACAGTGTGTGGACGTGTTGTGACCCTGCTGTTTGTATATGAATGGCTGATTCGAACTGGGAGACAGACTTGACCAGTGCCCTCCTCTGCTCAAAGGAGGTCCCGCTGATGGATTGGATCTAATCAGCAGCAGACAGACCAGCTACAGGAAACATCTCCCCATCACGTTTACGGAAACCAGCACTTCTCCAGAGACCTGCTGATAGCTGCAGAGGGAGATGGGGGAGGGAGGCCAAAAACAATTAGATTCTCCCTTTTTTTGTGCAATGAAAATTTTCTCTAACCAGAATATGATTTACAGGCCTCCTGCCAAATGACCCCTTTGAACAATACAGTAGTCTAGAGCTTGATTGCCTTAGAAAAAACTGCCTAAGAATTATTCTGGGAATAAGTGTATTGTTGATTTCCCATTGAACTTAGTGCACAATTCTTCAGAGCAAGAGCTTTATCTGTAGGGACACATGCATACAAAAATTGGGTTGGATAAGAAGATGGACAACATGTTAACATTTGTTTGTCAGATTGTATATAAAGATGAAGGCAGAATATCTAATGGAGCTGAGATGTGGTGTCACAGGACAGGCACTGAGCAGCTGAGAAAACAAGAGAAGAAAGGTGAGTTTTACACTTCTTGCACTCATATCTAATCACAGACATTCACTCATTTATATTAACCTGTCTTTGCAGGTAGCTGTCAGTCATCAGCTGCAAAACCTTGGACAACCACATGCAAACCACCACCCTACAAATACTTGATACGAAAAGTGTGCAAATGGTTTCCTTTGTCTGTGCAAATCTATGCGTTATTTAAAGTGCAAAGTATTTAAAGTGCAAGATATTTAAAAGGCAGCGTACCCAATTAAAGTGCCTCGCCACTACAAACAGTCAGTAACAAACAGCTCCTTCATTACATGCGGCAAAATCTCTCCTGATATCAAGAGAGGTGGAGAAATTATTCAAAAACTTTACTTATGTAGAAGGACATATAACATATTTGTACCGGGCTGCAACTACTACTGTGAGAAATGTTGTTGCAATTACACAAAATCCAAAATAACAAGTTTTCGATACTTGTTTCGATCAACCGACAATCCTATTCTCAAATGATTAAAAAAAAACAATGGCTTACATAATTTAAAGAAAAAATTTAAGAAAAAGCAGCAGATTTCTTTACATCTGTTGCTAAAAAACATTTGATGTTCAATGTATCTATTCCACCCATCCATCCATCCATTTTCTATAGCCTCTTAATCCAATTCAGGGTCACAGTGGACTTGAGCCTATCCCAGCTGCCTTGGACAAAAGTTGATGTACACCCTGGACTGTTCTCCAGACTATCGCAGGACCATGTTTAATCTACTAATTGATAGATTCGTTAATTCATTGATTTTTAAGCACTTGTTGAAACAAATTGGAGCTATGATTAATAAAATATCTTCATATTTTATGAGGTCATTCTTTTATAAACACTATCATCTGTAAAGTAAATGGTTATTCAAGCTGCCATATAACTGTGGTTAAGTTAAATGTATGATATTTCCCACTCAAATGTAGTGAAGTAGAAGTATGAAGTGTCACATAAAGAAAAGAAGGTACTTTACACAGGTATTTAGTCTTATATGACCTCTTAATATAATATGACAATTGGTAACCTTTAGGGGAGCTGGTAGATCGGTAGCCTTGTCATATGCCTATCAACAGGATAAGTTTAATGCACCAAATGTCCAGCCATTCTTTTGCTTTTGATGAAAGAAAAGCAAACGTTACACCAAACAAAGCTCTGTCGTAGTTGTCATTTTGAATTAACCAGGTCAGCAGGTTCTAATGCATCATGCAGGGAGGAAGTTCAGGCCAAGATAAGAATCAATGAGATCCTTGAACCTGTTTTGTCACCATCTTATATCAATTACTTGATGTTTCCTGCCGATGTTTGATAGCTACTCACAAAGTTATTACCTGAGCAAGAATGTGCTGTAGTTTATTTCTTCCTCCCTCCTCTTCGTGTGTTAAAAGGAATCATCTGCCCTATTAAAATTTGCCTTTCTCTTTGTGTCCTGGCCAAAGGGCTTTTCCACCTCTGACAGGTGAGGCGTCTCTCCTGTGAGACCCCCTCCCTCTCCTCGCCCGGTATGTCGGGATGAGCAAGGTGATGAGTCGCGGTTCACTCTGTGTATGAATAGACTGATGTGTCTGCCATGCTGGAATGCTGAGAGCTGTTTGCCTTTTAGGCACGTGAAAGCATGTCACTCTGCGTTTTAGTTGCAGAGCTTATCCCTGAAAAGAGCCTGAGTGGCCTCCATTCTCTGTCCTCCTCACAAACTCTCTGACCTTGATCTTGCTGTTATGCAGCCCGCTGCCCTCTGCATGGACCCATGCAGTCACATTTGCACAGATGTGAGGGGGAAGAGCTCCAACTCTTTAATTATGGCGGTTTCAGCGTGACTGCGATCAAAAGCTCTCCTCTTTGTGAAGTCATCCTAGCTGAATTTTGTAATTAGGCGATTTGTTTGATCAGTTATATTGCATCATGTATTGTTTACAGAAATAGCCTCACCTTTCATTCTGTATGAAGGTAAGCGAGCAGGTTGAGACTTGCCCTTTCAACCCTAATCTTAAAGGCCCTCAGGATTGTACTCACCTCAGCCTTCTGTTAGAAAAACATTCAGTTTCCATGCAAGGAACTCATAAAAGCTAATAAATGTTCCTCTGTGTTCTGCTCCATTTACAAATGACTGCCTCAAACTTTAACTGAGCCTAAGGTGTAACATGAAGTGTGATCTTTCAGCACAGGCCTGTAAAGCACGGGTCATGTGCAAGGGTACCCCTGGTTGATGAGGGCACACCATCCTAAACAAAGACCAACAAAGGCAGGAAGGGCTGTGCCGGTGAACTCTACAACAAGGCCAAGACACTGCACCCACTGCACACAGAAAGTGTCAGCCGATTGTGATGGGTAGTGCAGACTGTTTTTCCTGTTCCAGTGTTCTCTCTCATATGATTCCCCTTAAGGTAAACATTCAAAGACATCAAAAGGTAAAGATCTCTAGTGTTATGGGAGGATGTTCTATAGATAAAGGAGGTCATTTTTCAAGATCTTGGTTGAGAAAAGTGAAAGTGTCATGGATTTTGGCTGCGTTTGTTACATGAGACTATAGGGGAACATCAGTCAGTGTTCTGTTCAATACTTTGGTTTAATTATTGGATGGACTGTTATGATATGTTAGATAGGCATTTGTGAACCAGAGGATGACTTTGAAGATCGTGTGATCCAGCACCACCAAGGTTGACAGATTGTTTTGTTTGAGAAACATCTCAACAGCAATTTGACATATTTCTTTGTTTCAGTTTTCTATAGTGTCATTTGAATGGATTCTACACACCTCTTATGTGGTGCCTTCATGTTGAATGGCCAAACCAATTGTACTCCCATCAACGTCAGCTGTATTTCATTCAGTTGAATTTTTTGCCAAAACGAATCATTCACACAAGACTCTCCAACTAAAGAGAAAATAAAGAAAGCAAGCAACACGACATATTTAGTTATCCATAAATCATCATTCAAATTTGCAAAAAATGTCCACTGTCGTAGGAGCCCATAATACATTTTCTGGAACTGTACTCTACAGTATTAAGCTAAATATAAAATGTTATCATGCTAGTTAAAAAGAGTCCTTCTGTTTTCTGAAGATTATACAATGTTATGGGAGAAGTGTTTTCAAATGCTTTTTTTCAATGCATAGTGGGCCAAAATTAAAGTCAGGCAAAGCTGTAGACTTGCATCTTAAATCTTAAACCAGCCCTATGTCACAAAGTTAAAACTCATAAACAGTTGCAGACTTGAATAAATAAAGTTTCTCACTTTTTACAGATAAAGAGAAAGGTTCTTCCAGATAGTTCTCTGACCATATGGAATCAAATGATGACTGAGTTGAAGATATTTATGAGAAGCCATGACATCAAACCACGTTTCACATCCAGAGCTGCAGTAAATTATTTATTTTACACTGTGCAATGATCCATGTGCTGTATTATATTGTATATGGATGGCTGTCTTTTGATTAATGTTCAGCTAAATGCAAAGTATTTTTTGTGGTAATTAGCAGTAGATTAAAGAGGTGTTGGAGCTGGGCTGGGAAGGTGTGGTCTGCAGCTGCCTGTTTCAGCTAAATCATAGCTGAATGCATGAGGAGTGCAAATATTTGCCGTCATAAGGATTTTTCTGCCAGCCAGCACATATGCTTACATTATGGTCGCCCTGATGACCCGGAGCGTGCTTCGTAGACTGTCTCGGAACGCCTTTGTAGCTTAAAGATATAGACATACTGTATATCACGTGCGCAGATCGAAATTGTGACCTTTATCAAAGCTCATGTGAAAAAATCCCTACCTGTGTTTTTAAATTAAAAAAAAAAACAACATCTAAAAGTCTCTTCTAGAAACACAATAAGCCTTCCTCAATCCTTCAGCTGTGCTTCAAAGCCCTCAATCCTTTAGATAGTTGAAGAGCAGAAACATGTGTTGCAGTGTAAGCAGTTCAACACATTATGGAAGCTGAAATAGTGCAGGGCTTTGTCTAAATATTTTCTTAGGGTCCCAACTCCTTTTTGGAGACAGTTGGCCTTCCAACACCATCTTCAGAAAGTGACACATGGCTTTGACATTGACTTTAGGCTTGTTTTGGGATTATTAAAGGCCAATTTGTCAGCATATAACATGAGGCAGACAGAGAGATATGTTTCAAGGGGCCTCGCATCTGGACCTTTTGTGTTTTAACAGTGTCCCACTTCCTCTTTTAGAAACATGAAGTACACGCATAATGGGAAGGCCACGTTCCACAGTCAGTTGGTCTCGTTTCATTAGCGCTCTCTGGTCAGGGACATTTATTCAAACACAGCCTGTCCCTGCTGGCCAATTCAAACCCTAGATGCACGTTCCCCTTCCTCCTCCAGCCACATTTCATAATAATAATCATTAGCTGTAATGAGTTAATGTAATTATCAGCTGTTTGCTGTGGAGAAAAGAATACTTTCATTAACGGCAAAAATCTTGCAGACCTCAGCATGAATTATGCTGTTAGCAGAGATGGAAAGACAGGCGAGACAAGGTCGGGGTCTGCTCTCATAATCAGTCAGTGCCAGGGCAGCTTGATTAAAGGAAACGGACGGAGTGGAAACTTTGAATGTGTGTTTTTAGTTGTGTTTTCAGCCCGTCTGGGTGATAGCAACAGCAGAACAGATGCTGAAACAATTAGGGCAAGTCAGAGGATGTTTTTACTCCCATTCTGCCCCTTCTCCCCTCCTCCCGCCTCGTGATTGCACATCAAAGTTGTCGACAGAGTGTAAAAGTTGAGTTTATTGTTTGACTCCTTAAAGCTGTTGTTAGTTTTAAAAGGAGTCAGAGCTTCTGGCTGCAGCATAAACTGGGAGCGACATAACAAAGTGATTGCTAAAAACGCATGTCAACTTCTGCTCCGGGACAAATCCGTAGTCCTGTTTTAGGTCCTGTAATGTATGGCTGTCCCTCTACATTTTCAGGCATCCTGAACAAAAAAATAAAATGTAAGTAGAGGATAACAGCATGCTGTGATCTCTTCAAATCTTAGAAATTCTCTTAATTTCGTCACTTTAGTGATTTGTTAAAAGCTAGCTATTTAATTCACAAGACAATGACTATTCTTTTTATCTTTGTGTTTTATGTATTACAGACACACGTTTACTCTGAGCGGGGAGAAGGCTGGCCACATCTCAGAGGTGACTGATTTACAATTTGTTGCTGTCTGTCAAACAGCTGACAGATGGGGAAAGCAGCACAGCCTCAGCCACACTGTCGCCACTCGTAGATACTTTGCAGCCTTACCAGTGGCACGACTGCTCCTTCAGTTTGATGGGAAGGTTAACAGCTACCATAAAGCTGTAACAGTAAAGCATACACTTAAGTGTTTTCTACCAATCATGAACGCTGAACCTGCCAAACGGTATCAACCATATCTGGCCTGATCAAACTGCATCCAGTAGCCTGAATTTTTAAGAAGCTTAGAACTCTTTTCTATGCAAGTCTTGTCTGTAAAGAAATCTTAGTTATTTTGGCTGTAAATCCTCAGATATAAATAGTCTATCATATTCCTGGCATGCCCATAGTGTGGGCAGTTTTTATGTAAGAGTCTTTTAGCTTTTTCCTGGAAAAGCTCCAACTTTGGGGTAGACTCTCAGCAGATGCTATAAACCTGACTGTTGTGTCTGGCTGCAAATTTTTAGGCCTATAAATAACAGAAAGACTAATTTAGGGATGAAATGTTAAAGCATTTGGAGCTCAAGCATATTGCTCACAAAATACTTTTGTCAGGGTTGCCCTCAGCTCTTTCTCAGTGCCAGTCAGGTCTGTGACAGCTCTTTCATTCCTGTCCTGAAGGAATATGTCACATAACCGACTAAAGTTCATCTCAGACTTTGTGAGACTTGGAGTGGAAAGTCTGCAAAGCACCTGGTTCTCACATGGACCAATGTTTAGATTTTCACTTTGACTTCTCAAAACAGGGTCAGGCTTCAGGTTTCTGTTTCTTTAGTTTAAAAGAAAACAGCCAATAATCGTATTTGCATGTGAAAGGGCTCTTATTGATTACAAGATCCAGACAGGTCTTGCGGTTAGAAAATTAAGAAAGAGCTTAAAAGAACAAGTGTGATATACCAAATGCAGCCCAGATAATTGATTTTTCACCCATCTAAGAAGGAACGTGCATTGAAGGAGCAGTGCTGTGGCAGATAGGGTAAAAGAGACTAATTTCCTCCTAATTGAGCCACGGGGCCCTTGTTTTGTCAGGAGATTTTAGGCCAAATGGAGTCAGATTCCCACAGATCTCCTGGGATGATGGGCGGGCAGAGATGAAGTCTTGCAGAGCCTAGAGATCCCAGCAGTCCCCCCACCTTCTAATCCCTGTCATTAACTCTGCACAGAGAAAACTGGCCTGCTTGCTAACCGTTCCCTTCTCATCAGCCCTGTCCTTTGTCCCTTCATGTCTTTCCCAACATCCTCTCTTTCATTAGTCTCATCTCGCGCTTCTTCACTTCCTCCTGGATTGTTATTTCCTGCAATTTCCACAAGGTCTCTTCTTGATTTTCCCTGAGAATGCAGGTGGCACGCAAACATCCAATGTGTCACCTGCACTATTCATTAAAAGAATGGCTCGTCTTATAAATAATCATGCAAGGGAAGAAGGTCAAAATGCAAGAAATGTCTCATCTGTCATAAAACTTCTCATCTGACCTATTTTTATAATCCAACAGCGACTGTCTGGGGATGTTTGTGTCTTGACAAAAAATATTTATATCATCATTCCATCGTGCCGTCCACTAAATAAATAACTTACTTTACGCAGCTATAAAACAAAGGTCTCACAGCAGCATCTCAGATGGACAGACAAACTGTCCTATAATAGCACATCCTGTGTGCTTGCTGTTTTGTTGTCTAACACAAACACACACTCACTCAAACACACAGCGTGGTGGGTAGGATGGGTGCGAGGGTGGTCCAGGGTCCTGCAAAGGAGGAGGGGAAACACCTTGTGACCCTCTAGTTCCTGACCAAGCTACTGGAGGCGAAGAGACAACAAGGATGGGCGAGCGGAGAGGATAGCAGGGCAGCTGTCCCTGTGATGCTCAGTCAGAGCTGTTGGCTCACTTTTAACATCCTGACTACCTGCTTACGTCTGCTTTGTTTGCCAAGTGTTTGAAAGATTCTAATCAGGTTGAAAACATGGCATAGAGGGGCAAATTTTAACTCTGTGTAGTGGCTCAAATGAACTGAAATGGACTAACAAATCCTCACAATGTAAATTAATTAAGCACATAGTTGCTATGGCTTTGATCACAGACAGTTTAAACAGTTGAGTGTCTGTCACTGTAATGTCCTCTCAATTGATGTGTGTGTCCGTGTGTGTCTGTGTGTTTATTTCTTGGCAGACGGAGGGCAATTCGGAAGGTAGATAAGTAACAAATAAACATGCACGATTTTGTCTCTTGTGGCAACAAAAAAAATAAATCATCTCGATAACACTGCTGCAGTTTGGCTCTCGCTGGGCAATGTTTGGTTTGCAGTATGAATGTCAAACCCAACTGTTTCCCAGCCAAAGACAGCCTGACTTCTTCAGCATACAAACACACTGATCCACTTGACCCTGCACCAGCAAGTAGGAAATTAGTGTTAATTCACACTAATAGAGCACTATAATTTTATTTTTTTCTTTTCCTCTTCTTCTTCCTAAGAAAAATGTTTCCCTAAATTAAAACGAGACAATACAGGCAGATAAAAACTTCAAAGTCACAAACAAGTAGCATTATCTTACAGCAAATAAAAGCATAATCTGCATCCTTTCCTCTAGTTTAATGCAGGAAGTGTAAGAAACGTTAATGAAACACTCAACAGGTGTGTTGCTCATTAGCCGAGAAGTGCTTAGAGCGACAAAATGAAACAATAGGGCGGTCATATTAAAGCAAACCCCTTTTATAACTGGGGGGGGGGGGTGTCTCCATTCAGCCTAATGTTGAGTCAAGAGTAGGCAGATGTGTGGAAAAGATAGCCATTTGTGACCTCGACCCCAATGGCTTAATGAGGCCTTACATTAAAGTACAGCACACAGTCCTCTTAAAGTTTCTTCAACACAATTTCCTTCTCCATAGATTGAGAACAGTTTATGAAATCTTTAGCTTCCTAGTTTGTTTTCCTCTGTTTCTTGATCGTGGAAAAACATCCAGGACTTTTAGGAGTAGAAAAAGTAAATCACATGGCAGTAACAACCTGTGCTTTTACGATGACCTGTGATTTGACAAGGTGCACTGCCAATAAGCAAACCCTCAGCAGGAGCTTTGCCCTTGCACATCTGAGGGCGTGGCACTCATTCCGTGGCACAAGAGTGTGATGTCGTCTGACACTGCAGAGTCGGCACTTAGCGAGCCGGCGTGAAAGGCCGTGGCTCATAGTTTGTTGGATCATTTCACAGATAGGCAAATATGAGTCCAGTAAAAGTTATTTTCATCTTTATTACAAACAGAGTGATTCCAAAAAGGAGAGCTTGCACTTAAAGATCAATCTTGTCTCTAAGGTGACTCTTGTGTGTGACCCTTGGCCCCCTGCAGCCGTGGCCCTCTGGTCCCTCAGCATGATTTGTGGAACTTGCATTGGCCACAAATCAAGTATGGGTGAAGAATCAGAGTGCTGCCAACATCTTTTACACTTCAAACAAACTCAGGTCACAGATTACACCTTTAGTGACTTATCTCATCCAGATTGAAGCTGACATGTGTCCACTGCAAGTGTCCTCTGACTCTTCTGTTAGGGACTCCAGTCAACTCTGTAGGGATGAATATCACACAACTCCGTCTCTTCAGTTGTTACAGAACTTATGTTTGCACCAACTTCCCATTGAACCGCTCCATTTTGTCCCTGTGAGACATAATGGCTTCGAGAGTGAGGCAGAGGCGGTCACATCACAGCAGCAGGGTCATTTCACCAGCAGATCAAAAGCAGCCACAGCTGTGGAAGGGACACATGTGTGGTCTAGGCCTGAAGACAGAAAACTGTGACACATTGCAGCTATGTCTGAAGGGAGAGAAGCTGCGGTTACATGTTTTGGGAAAAGAAATATCACATAAAAGCTCAACTTGTGTTTAGTTCACATATATTTCATTTGGAGAGAAATGTAGCCTAAGTAAGCCCTCCCTGTCAGTTGATAATCCTCCCGCATCAGGATCATCAGCAGGACTTTATCTTGGCACCTTTAGAGGCGGTGATTAACAAGTGAGGAGGCCCTCTGAAGATATCCAAGATGATGTTCTAATCTGACCATCTGTTTCTTATCAACTCGCCTTTATTTTTTAAATTTGCAAATTTATTTGTCTAAGGGATACTGGGCCTGCAAGCAGCAGGCGTCAATCCTCTCCGTGGGGGAATGAAGAAAAGGTGGGACCCTCCAGGTGTGTATGGGTATCTGTGTGTGTGTGTGTGTGTGTGTGTGTGTGAATGTTTGTCTGGTTGAGGATCCACTGAAAAGCTAAAAAGACACTTTTTTTATAGCTTTTCCAATCTGCTGCTTATCTTACTGTACATCTTAAACATCGCCTTCACTTGAAATAATAAACATTTCATTTTTTATACATGATAGCAAAATGATTTGTCTTGCTAAGTAAAGCTTGGGATTTTTCACCTGTTGTATGGCCTGAGTAGAGAGCTCCTCTCCGCTGGGAGAAGGATGAAGTGTCTGCCATGTCAGACTCCCATCAGCCGGCTCTGTCTGCTCCATGAACAGCTCCAATCACCGGTCACTCACTGCAGGCTGATAAGCTGGGATCAAGAAAGCCTTTTCCTTTCATCAAACATATTTCTCCAAACCAGTGTAACAATCCACAGTGAGGATTTATGCATCAACTCCTTGTTATCACCACTAGGAGGCCTATTTTATACAGATTATTCTATTTAACCGGGCAGTAAAATAATGCTCAGCATTACTCGGACATGTCTACTCTTTGTTGCTGTGAGAAATTCCTCTTGGCTGGTTTGAGGTCTGATTGAAGTTTAGCCAGCAACAACTTCTGAGAGATATGTGGATAGTTTTGAAAAGCTGTAGTTTTGCAGATGAGCGTGCTAGGGCAGAACAAAATTTAACAATTCAAACTTACATCTTTTTGTGCTTTCTATAAATGTCTGTCGTGTGGTAGTCTGTTGTTAAAGAGCAACTCTGAGAAAGTTTCGAGAACAACCTGCACCACCAATGAAAATGCTCCGTATGTCACCAGTCATAACATAAAATGTACATTTGCAGCCGTCCAAACTGAACTGCAGTAACGTCCGAAAAAACGTTATCTGTGGTCAGGTCGATGAGTATGTTAACTAACAGATCAATCAAACATTATTTAGAAATTAAGGTCAAATCTGTGTTTGCTTGTTCTTTTCATGTGCAAATTAATCCGCAGACCCGAGAATTGGATTGACACACACCCACACCCGTGAGCTGCCACTGATAATAAAATCTAATCTTTAAAAAAAAGGAAGAAAGAAAGAAAGAAAAAAGCTGGCGACCCGTTGTTAATTCAATTACCCTGTCATATTAAGGACGCTTCGAGAAAACCCGAAAACGTATTGTGTTTTCACAGATTCACCATTTAAAAGTAAGAACTGCCACAAAAACTCAGCTGATGCACGACAAAATGTGGCGCAACTGGCGCTTTGCACTTTTAACAGCCTTTTAACAGATGTGATTGTGATGGAAAACATGGAGCTGAGATGTCCGGACCTGTTCCAGGAGCAACGTCTAACGAACTCACTGAGGTAATAAAACAAGTCTGAGAAGTGAGTTTAAATGACGATTAAAAGATAAAGTTAACACAAGAAGGGAGGGGGTGGAAGGAAAGTGAAGCAGGGTGTGGCGCATTGTTCTGCGGTGTTGACATGATGTAATTCATCCACCAATAACGGATTGTAATTGATTCAGTCAAAATCTTGATTATATTCTTCTTGATCTTCCTTTTATTATTATAATTATTGCTGTTGTAAATTAAATAGCACTAGTAACAAGTGTCAAAACAGCTATAATCGTGTGTGTAGCATCTACTAATTTGGTACCTGATTCAAGATCTCCTGCAGTTCCAACTAGTTTCGCTCTGACTTTACAGTAATAAGGTTCAGGCCTGTGCATCTACAGGGAATGTGTCGGGGCTCCTCGTCCTTCGGGCAGAGGGATGGGCTGTGCCAGAGGAGGTGAGAGAGAGGAGGGGGAGAGCTGATAGATGTTTTACTGTGGGGGGATGAAGAGGGGGAGGAGGTGGAGCGGGGTTCGTCGTCCTGGGAGGGAACCAGGGGTGTAGAGGGCCGAGTTTAAAAAGGCAGACAGCGCCAGCAGTCACTCACTCTCATTTGTCCTCCACCTCAGCTGCAGCCAAACTTACAGCTCCTGTGATCAACAGTTTTTTTGGTTTGTTTGTTTCTTGTCTGACTCACCACTTGGAACTGTACAGGACTATCCCTGCTAAGGATTTTTTTTTTAAATCACTGCAGCATGGAGATCCCCAATGGGGAATATGTTGACAATTATGACTATTATGAAGATAATGAAACTGCCTGTGACTTCTCAGAGTGGGAGCCCTCTTACTCCCTCATCCCAGTTTTCTACATGCTCATCTTCATCCTGGGCCTGTCAGGTAATGGCGTGGTCATCTTCACAGTGTGGAGATCCAAATCTAAGCGTCGTGCTGCAGATGTCTACATTGGTAACCTGGCTCTTGCTGACCTCACCTTTGTTGTTACCCTACCTCTCTGGGCTGTGTACACAGCTCTGGGCTACCACTGGCCCTTTGGTGTGGCTCTGTGCAAGATAAGCAGCTATGTTGTTCTGGTCAACATGTATGCCAGTGTTTTCTGCCTCACGTGCCTCAGCTTTGACCGTTATCTGGCCATTGTGCACTCCCTGTCAAGCAGCAGGCTGCGCTCAAGAGGGACCATGCTCGCATCCCTGGGTGCCATTTGGCTTCTGTCCGGCCTCCTTGCTTTGCCCACGCTGCTCTTCCGCACCACTATGAATGACCTAAACAGCAACCGGACCACATGCGCCATGGACTTCAGCCTGGTGACCATAAACCAAAAGCATGAGTCCCTGTGGATTGCAGGACTCAGTCTGTCCTCCTCTGCCTTGGGTTTTCTCCTTCCTTTCTTGGCCATGACCATCTTCTACTGCTTCATCGGCTGCACTGTCACCCGCCACTTCAACAATCTGCGTAAGGAGGACCAGAAGAAAAAGCGCCTGCTGAAGATCATCACCACACTGGTGGTGGTATTTGCCATCTGCTGGACTCCCTTCCATGTGCTGAAGAGCATGGACGCTCTCTCCTACCTGAACCTTGCTCCGAGCTCCTGCGGCTTCCTGCGTTTCCTCCTGCTGGCTCACCCCTACGCTACTTGCTTGGCCTACATCAACAGCTGCCTCAACCCATTCCTGTATGCCTTCTTTGACCTCCGTTTTCGTTCCCAGTGTCTGTGCCTCCTCAACCTGAAGAAGGCTATGCATGGTCAGATGAGCTCCATGTCTTCTACTCTCAGCGCCCAGACTCAGAAGTCAGAGGTTCAGTCTCTAGCCACTAAGGTTTAGAGAGTTAAAGAAGACGTGAAGCAGGGCTGCAGGACAGTCCCGGCTACAACCACTGGAACACTTGTAAAAAGTACAGACTTTATGTGTCCATTGTTTAAAGCTGGTAAGATGTGATGATGAACTTTGAACCGTCACTGCCTACTGTCATGAATTCCATTGTATGTTGCTCCTATTCTACGGCAAGAAGCTAATGCTCCGCATGTTGTGTGGACTTGGGAATCTGGAGCCAGCTGGCTGAGCTCTTGAGCTGCTTTAGACCTCAAATTCTCAGAAAAAAAATCCATATATATATTTTTTTGTTTTTTTTTCCACAGAAGTATTCTTTTGTATCATGAAAGATGACAAACTTATGAACATAGAACTGAATTGCATGGAATTCTTTTTACACTGGAATTAAACATAAAGCTATACGGTATTTTCATATAATTTTTGTTAAGATCTGTTGCTGTCTTGTTCTAAAAGCACTTGTTAGGAATGTGCAAGCAGTGATATCAAACAGAGCTGTGTTCTCTTGAAAGCCCGATGTTTGTGAAGGTAGAAGTCTGGGCTGCAGGGGAGAGGGAGGGAGGTGTAAGAGGAGAAAAGGTGTTGCGGCTTAATTATATAGTTTGTGGAGAAGAGACGGGGGCAGACAGGCAGATGGCAGTTGACAAATGTTGTTGAGGAACAGGAGTGGGGTGGGGCGGGATGGAGGGGCTTTGTGGTGTGGCCGCGGCACTGAAGGGGACAAAGGAACCTATAAATGTTCCAAACTGATGTATATCTTTATTTTTTGACCTCACTGTAACTAACTACTGTATTAAAGATGTGTGCTATAAACAGATTTCTTTGAGTGTGTGTGTGTGTGTGTGTGTGTAAACTATGGTTTCTCTTTATGGGGGAGAGGAGAAAGTTCTGATACCAAATGTAAATGTTTATCCTGCAGTTTCACATCAGTTTCATTACACCTTCCTGTTATTTCAGTGTTAAGTATCTCCAAAGGGTTGAAGCTTTGTTATGAATAGCTTTAGCATCAGGTTTACACCTTCAGACTAATAGATCTCTAATCTCTATTGATTCACGGCCTGTATCCAGACTGTAACCGGATTATGCAAAGTTCCAGCCATCCTGAGAGTGTGTATTCAGTACTCAGTTGTGACTTCCAACGACTGGGATTTTAACTATTTGATGACACGGTCCTGTGGGTTGCGGTTAAAGGTTTTCTAGTTTGAAACACTGTTTATTTAAAAGAGAAGAAGGAGTAGCCATACATGTATTCCGAGACATGTGTTTTCAATCAAAGAGGCGGCTAAAGAAATGAATGGATTTAAAAATACCTGGAAGTTTTGTAACAATGTTATTTACTATCACTAAAAGTCTCTTAGCATCTACTGTAGTCAGAGCTATCTAACACCAACCAAACCACTCTTGTTCACTGAATAAAAGGCTCGTTAGCAATGAGTGACTCCTCTCAGGGATTTGATTTGACAGTAATGAGTTCAGTTGAACATAATCACCGTTTAAAAGATGGCGGTGGTGGGGGTAAGCAAGGGGGTAATCCTGCCAGAAGTTGGGCTACAGAACAAGTCAATATTTGTCCCCTGCTGACAAGGGATTGCAGTTAGAACGGTTGTTGGGGTGCAGGGCAGTTTGGGAGAAAGGATGGGGAGGGTGGGAGGGTCGACTGCAGATGCTTCAATGCACGAAGCAGTGACAATTTTTTTTCGAAGAGGAGAAAAGACAAATTGTGACTGAGGTGAGGAAATTCAGAAAAAGAACAGCCGTACGTAGTCATCTTGCCTCACCGTTCTAAAGTAGCAACATGTGTGAAGCGGTGCAAATGTGAAGGCTCATCATTCAACGTGTCTTTGTGTGTGACAGATCATATGTTACTTATTCTCCATCCTGGCAAAACAGAGCAGAGTTGAACTTACAGTACATCACAGGATGGTTATTGTGATGGATGTGGGGGCCTCATCATGTTTATTACATGCACATACAGAAACTTGGTTTGCTCAATCACCAGCTTATTCTTCATAAAAAACAAGTGGACATTTATATGTGAAGCTGAGTACCTTAGCGTAAGTAATGAAACCCAGAAGACAGACTTGTACTGCATCATTTAACAAAGAACAGTAACTGAAGTAACATTCATCTACATTACAGAGTAGATATGAGCATGATAAGACCATGTAAACAGGGAGGAGTTAATCATGCATGCTGAACTGCACAGACATGTTGTTATTGAGATGAGCTGGCTTGACAGCTTGTCTGATGCTGTTAACCAACAGATTCACTTCAGGATAACTCCCCCAGAAGACCAGCTGACCAAAGCACCAACTCTACTTTGGGGGAACACAGCTAACACAAAAACAACAGTTGCGTTAGGCCTCTGGATGCATGTAAATGTTGTCTGGGTTTGTGTGTGGCCTGCTTGCATGTGTGATGATGTTTAGGTGTGTCTCCAGTGCTCCCACAGTACTCTTAATGGGTGCTTAACCATATAAATCCACTGGCTACTGACAATTTAAAGTGGTTTTCAGGTCGGAAGAGTAAAACTTGAAGTTTTAATGTACCAGTTTAGGGGAACAGCTAATTTAATAATACAAATGTGAGATGCATGAACCTAATTAATTGATCCTTAACCTTTTAAAATTTTTATTGTTTTTCACCTGTTGTTACGTACGAGATCAAATGAGAACTTTGATCTTAAAAGAGATCCAGAACTTAATCTAATCTCATTGGATGAGTTGAGTATATGTGCATTTATGTTTTGGTCTGCCTGAGGCTCTTTGTGTAACATAAATGGATGAGTTTGTTTCCTATCAGGGAATCATGTTTTATAAGTGCAAATTTGCACTGCTAGGACAGCGCTTGTGAAAGTTCAACAGTGTGGCCAACTGATGTACCATGATTGTGTGCGTTCCGGAGCTCTATGTCACACAGGAATAAGTGCTGTAGGATTATTTAATTGCTGCATTTTGTTATGTTGCTGACAAGAAATATTCACCAATCACCAGACTTTAATCCTTTAATCTCACTGGTAACACCACCAGTCTGTATGTCCAAAGTTGAAGTGTAACACATTAAAACGGCCCACACAGGTGCTTGCTTCTGAGTGCTGTCGTCAGTGTTAGCCACCGCACCCAAATGGGACATCTGAACCAAAACACAACTGCTCCCCTTTCCTCAGATCTCCCTGCTGTTCAATCCCACCCAGGCAGCAACAAATGCACCCTATGCGTGTGAGTGCGCGCATGTGTCCTACCCACAAGTAAACAGAGACCTGACACATTCCTTGTGTTGTCAGCGCTAACCCTACTTTCTCTGTAACAGTCATCCACCTGTTGTCAGACCATAACACACACACAAGACAAACCATCACATGCCCACAATCAGCTCATTTCTCAAATCACCATCAGCATTTGTTCAGATAAACCTATTACAGAGGACAGTGAAGCCATTAGTTTGTTTAACACAGATCATAGATCAAGATATTCTGCATGAGTGGCTCTTTTTGTCTGCCTGTCTGTCCTACCTGTGAATCTGGTGCACCAAGGTTCAGCTCTTCATAACATAGAATTAAAGAGGCCTTGAAAAGGGATAGCTGTGTTGATGTGAGTTGTGGACTGCATTTACAAACTTGTGTTTAACTCTAATACATGTGTGCTCTTTTTCTGATCCTCTCCTCTTTACTTGAATTAACCACACAAGATTTTTAGAACATCTTTTTTTAGGATTTCATCCTGTGGTTTAAAGTGGACCGCAAACAGTTGAAGGACTATGTCCCTTATTGCCACACACAAAACAAAGTTAGGCTTCATTTGTGTCTGAATGTAATGACAGTTGTGGAATAAGATATCAGAGAAATTACCAATAAAGCTGTTCTCATTCACACACATTTTCAGTTTAATCTAATAGCTAAACACATCAGAAATTGTGACTGAATATAAGCCCATTAAGACATTTCCACACTTTGGCTTTCCTCCAACAAATATCCAGATTTTTATAGGCTCAGTGTCATCAGACAATTTCACCTTTCATGTATCTGTGCAGTGAATTCAGCCTTACTTGAATGAAGATCTCTCACAAATAAAGTAGGGACATAATGTCTTTCATGTTTCTCACACCGTCCACAGCATCACCATATCGGACCAGTGCTTAAATTTAGTCAATAAATTGCTGTTTGACTACAAACTGTAGCTCAACAAATACAGTGTATTTTCCCTTACTCCTTATTAAAACTAAGGAAGTAGTTTGAAAATCTGGTTAATATCCTCCAGGCTATGTCAGATTAGGGGTCAAATCTGTTTGTTCAAGTAAAAGTTGAAGCCAGCAGTTAGCTTAGCTTTTCTTAGCATTAATCGATGTTTGTTGTTCAAAATGTCTGACTGTTGTATTCAATGAGAGATCAAGCTAAATGTTGCATGTGTAACTTCAATTAACACCATCAGCATAAGTTTATAGTGTTCTCTAAGCATATCTGCTGTGGACTTATATATATTGTGTCTGATTTTACCAACCTTGTTGTTTAACAAAGCAGTGTTTGGTTTCCCATTGTGAATCTATGAATATTTAATTTGCATTTATTCATTTTGTGGCACAGGATTGTACACTCATTTTAAATAGCTCCTCATCACCGATGCGGGTGATTGTTTCCTTGAACTAATCCAGAAGAAACTCTGGGTGAATCGATAGAGACTAGATATGAGGAACTTTGTTTGGTGACTGACAGCTTTGTGATGCGATGAGCAGAGGATTAAGACTTGTACTGTACCGTTAATAACGTAAAGTGTCTGAGTCTGAGAATGAGACCAGGACTAGTCTAGACAGCACAGCATCTGATCCACCAAAACAAGTCAGTCCACCCTGACACAGAAACCAGGAAAGGAGCAGTTTACTTTTGCCAAAACTGTCCTCCCTCCCCCTATCCCTTCCCACCAATACCATGTTTCAATACTTGCTTACAGCCCACATACCTTTGTCTCTATCTTTTCTTTCCCACTTATATAACACATCCATCTGCTCCCAAAGTTTAAGATCCTTTCAAAGATAAACCTGTTTCCAATAATAGTATGTTACAAACGGAACAGTCACGAAAAGGTAACAATGATTATTTGTCCCAGCTTTATTACAAGAATAAGACATGAAGCAGTAGTATGAACGCAAATGCTTGACAGCGTTTGTCCAAAGACCTTCATGAAGTCTGGGTTTCTTGTGCTAAGAAATACAAAGCCAAAGCTCCAATTTTCTCCTGCTTCCCTCAGTATGAATGTGTGCTGGCAATAAAACCTGATATAACAATAGACCTTGGAAAAAGAGTCAACTTATCACAAATCTTATCAATAGTCACTTAAAAATAGTACAATAGAACAGGTTTAATTATGCCTCACACAAGAAGTTTGGAGAGCTGCAATACACACTAATAAAGTCTGCAGTCTCGCTCCTCAGTCTTTCCCTCGTATGATGACTGTAAATTACTACCATGTTGGGGATCACCATTGAAATCAGCTTGTCTCAATAATCTGTCTTGTTTAACATGGAAGTGGCCCCTTGCTGTAATTGTTTGGACCTTCAGAACAACGGCCTAGAATAATACCGCATTTACATGAGGTCAGTGTTTTCATGCTGATGCTGTTATCTTTTGGCACATTTCAAGAGGTGATTAGGAAATCAGGCTTTTCATATGGATCTCCTCCAACACCGCCTCCATGTCATTGTAGCTTATTGTTGGTTAGGGTCATGTCCACTCCACCCATTACTGCACTTACTAACTAAATTGTATTATCTGTTGATGAATATTTGGAGGAAAGAGCAGGGTGCTTCTGCACAGTGCATACAAATAAGGCCTGCTGCTGCTAGATTTCGTTAGGCGAGAGATGCCGCTTCCGTGGACGGCTTGGCTTGGCCAGACCTGAATGTGCAGCTCGGACCCTCACCCCCTCCGGATATGGTTGCTCCGGGCTCATCGTGCCTTGGACACAAAGATCCTCTTCACAACCTTCTCTATCCCGTTCATTGTGAGAGGCCTGCTTTAAGGCACATGGCTCCTGTGCCTGCTTCAGGGCTAAATACATCTCCTGTCACTGGCTGGTCCCAGTGCCAGTTCAGCTGCTGGAAGAACTCAGGTGTTCAGGCTCATTGCAAAAAAAGTTATACCTATACCAACAAGGGCACAACGTCTTACAAAGGTTAAAAAAGCAATATGTTGAAAGTAAGTTTTTAATAATATATCTGAATGAAAGAAGTTGACAGACACTAAATATTTAGTTTCTGTATTATAGTACATGAGACAAACTATGTGCTTGTCAGGGAATTCATTAAAAAAAATTTATGTGACATTAGTTACTTTCAAGGCGAGTTCCTTTCATCAATTTGTTATTTTGGTTAATACAGTCACTCACCTCTCCTGATAGATATTATGGATGCTAAAGTCCTCTGCTGTTTGGCCACTGGGGAGCAGCAACACACTGTTGATTCGAAGGTGGCTCTCCCCTCACTTTCGAATATTGAACTTTTGGGCCAGGTACTCTGCACTGTCCCATTACTAATATCATGCAGGTTTGTCAGTGGCAGGAGTATTCTCTAACCACTCTTAAGGGTTAGACTAGCAACATATGACCAAATTACAAACCAAAATGCAGTAAATGTGAACGTGTACTTGAATCAGCACGTGCGGTCATATTTGACATTGCTCTAATGCTGCTAAAACAGTGCAGCAGATATAAAGCTGCTTCATCAGTGACAAAGAGCGACCGAAGTGATCCCATCTGGATGAGAATCTCGTGAGTCCACATAAATGAACTCCTGCCATCTGTTGGTGAAGTTGTACCATTACCAAAACAAATCTTTCTCAAAGGTCAATAAAGTTCCACACTGCAAAGCAATTTGAAGATGATTATAGGGTAGGTTCACTTTATTCTAAACCCTTTCTTTGTCATTTGTCATTGTGATTGTTCCAAAAAACTTTTACATCCAAACTGATTTAACAAGCCCCCTTCAGACAGGAGGTACAAATATAATTAACAAAGATGTTTTTCGTTTCTTTATATTGGTGTCCAAGTGGTCTTATAAGATAAGCTTTTCTGTTGCACCCACAAGCTGGAATCATTTTCTGAAAACAATGCCTACCATTTAATCAAATTTGCATTTGATATAATCATTTAACATGATAAAAATGTGCCAGTAATGTAAACTCAGCTACGTCATGAAATGTCTTAATTGATATTGTACATGTCCATCATGTTACACCTTATTACATGTAGTATAGCCTCAATAATGTGGTAGGATGCATTATCAACACAAAAGCAGATTATCTCTTAGAACATTTTAACACAGTAGTTTCCCAATCTATCATATTTCGGTCTCTTTACATTTAAATCAAGTTTTGTTGCATTCTAAGGATCTTAAGAAATGACTGAGTTCAAACCTTTCTCTGTGTTTTGAGTATTTGACACTAAATGATTAGTCAGCACTTCAATATTAAAATGTATTATCATCAAAATGTGCTTGAAAATACATAAAGAAAATAGCTAATCGGTGCAATGTTCTCATCACAAAAGTCTCTAAAACTCAATATTGGGACAAAACCTTTATCTGTATTGGATTTTTAAGTCACTTTTAACTAAAGCCATTCTATGAATTTGATGACAGTGGCATGAAAAGATTCTTGGAAAGTTCAAGTTTCTCAGATATGTACATGAGTAAAAGTACTTAATGACATTCCACTTCATCCTGCATACTATAACGAGGCCCACGATCACAATGCTGAGCAGGGATTAAAACCAGGCCCTTGAAATTAAGTCTGACACACGGAAACAGACATGAAAAAGGGCTGTACGGAACAAAGTGCATCAAGTCACACAGGACAAATCCACATCCAGTGAAGTGTCGCGTTTCACTAAGGAAAGAATTCAGTGTAAATGTGTGTTTTTTTGTCAACCATTAATAAAGTTTATTGTAGAAAACCTGGACTCTGCATCAAGCTAATGAGTTAATGAGTTATGGTTTTCCCAAGTTTCAATGGAGCTAAATAATGAATCACACTGGCTGTACTGAAATAAATTAGAAAACTCCCTTCAAGTTCTCACTAAATGAGATGTAACAGTTAAACTTAAACGAGCAATGACAGAAGTTGTCTCGAGGTTTGGTCACTCAAATGAAGTCATTTTCCTGTTTTAGATTTGGCTTGAGTGGGCTTTTTGCGCTGCTGCAGTGGAGGGCGAGCTGGGGGGAGAGGATTGCGGCTCTGGTAAGGCTTGGTGTCTGGTAAGGAGAGCACTTGATCTCTCAGCAGGAATCGAGAGCTTTGACCCTTTGAGGCGCTCAGTGTTTCTGATTTGGCGTGTTGGCCAGTGATGACGGGAGCAGGGGTCTTGGGAATGATGGTAGTCATGGTACGAGTGAGGAGCTTTCTTCTTCTGGACGCCAGAGAAGGAAGTGCTGAAGGTTTCTGTTTTTTATCCGCAGCGACGGCCTCTTGTTGATCTTTTGAACATGTCTGCTGGAGTCTGGGGGATTGGCAGCTTTGCATTTTACACATCAAGTCTTTCAGGGCTCGGTCTGTGTAGACCTTCATTTCTTCACGTAACAGAGAAACCTGAACTTCAAACTCATCCTTCAAGGCTTTTTTACTAGCCTCAAGCTTTTCTTCAAAAATTGCATATAAACCTTCCAACGTCAGATCCACCTCATCTTTGCATTTTTCTGCCAGCAGCTGTATTTTCTTTTCCTCCTCTGCATTGACATCTTTGACCTGATCTTCACTGTTCAGCTCTGCTTCTCTGTCTTTGACTTTTTGCAGAAGCTCCAGAATGCCGCTCTTTGGGGCTTTCACACCACCTTGTGATCTGATCTGGTTACGTACCTGTTGGAAAACAGACTGCATCTTCAGTTGTGCCTCCTTTTCTGTTGTGCTGCTGTCCTCGGACGTTTCATCATGCAGGCTGACAGAGGAGATTTGCTCTTCAGCCTCTGCGGTTTTGTCCTGTCGTTCACCATTCACCAGTATTTCTGGACTTGTTTCTGAGGATTCTTCGCTCATTTTTCATTTTTTTCGTGTTGACACCTCTTTGGCTCCCTTACAATGGGCTACTACAATCACATGAGGAGGGCTGGCATGGGTATGACCTAACTGACTGGGGCATTTGTCCTTTGAGAGGCTTAATACCTGGGGATTTAGATCTACATTCTGGTGTAATGCTGCAAGATAGAATTCAAAAACATTGTGGCAAAAAACAATGCAAAGTAAACAGTAAAATAATCGAATATACTAACTTGCAGGGATGTTAAAAAAATACAATTCTCTTAAAGATATATGCATTAGCTCCTGTTCTTCGAGATCAGCACAAGTGGTGTCTGTGCAACGCTACTGAATGGCACTTTAACTACACCCCCCATATCTCAATATAGGATTATCTCATAGGTGTGTAGGAGTGTAGGTGTAATAATTCAGTACAGCATATCGTGTTTCTCTTTGTGCATGTGTGTAGGTGCATCCAATGACAACAGCGAGCCCCCTGGTAACAGCATGAAAAACAAAGCTCTTCTGGGACAGTCGCAGTGGGAGCACTGAGGGGAGGGCTTCTACATGTAGTTCTCACTCGTGATTAATGGCCAGTTACTGGAATGTAGAGCTCTAACACAACAAACAAACCTGCTTTTTTATGGAGAATATTTATCAAGAATAGTTTTCATGAAGTTAGTCATATATCAGGAACTGAAAGCTGATGACGTCCACTTTCAGACTGCTGGCTGGGACATTGAGAAAATAGCAAATCTCAAATAACTAATCAAATAAGATTTAAAGGAAAAACTATACTCAATTTATTTATCAGAAGTCAGAAGTTTTGATCACATACATTTGGAACAGTGGAATCACACTGATTCTTGGTTATGATGTGCATCTTAGTATTTTTCTACTATATACTACTTTAAGCATTTTTTTTCTTTCTAACATTTCTTGTGACTTAGAGACATTTGAAGTGTAAAAATCTAGAGAAGTAAAAGAGGTCTGTGGGGTAGAGTTTATGCAAAACATGTCAACTGTACATAGAATTTTGCTGTGTCACATGTTGGCCAATGACTGTTAAATGTCACTTTTTTACCTTTTAATAAATTCATCAACTGGTAATGTTTTTCCTGTTGGAGATCAGTTAATCTTATATTATATTTATATAATAATGATAATAATAAATGGGAGTAGCAAAACCTTTCCTTTCTTCTTATTTTTTTCTTTGTATTGTTTATTCATCAATTTATTCTAATTTTGCAGGAAATTCTGGAGGGGATGTTTCAGATTTAATCATATGTCTTTGGGGTGTCAGTAAATCCTCTTCTCACCTAAAAACATACAGCAGAAATTCTGAATGAGGAAACTTTTACACACCACTGCAAACAAACCTGAAGCTCAAACCAGATCATTGTGCAACAAGAACAAAACACAACATATTAACCAACAAACTGCTCTATGACAGCAAAGTAAATAATCCGTAATGTACTAACATGAACTAACATGAATGGGGATAATTAGAAGTGTATTGATAAAAGGATAAAGGAATATTTGCTTTCCTTAAGAAACAATAGCTCATAAGACAGTTATTTTCTTTATGAATGTAATATTCTTCTGTGATGCTTAACCAAATCCTGTAAATGCATATCACAGTGACTTGAGGTCAGCGTTTTGTTGCAGCAGATGTTGTCTGATAATCTTGTATCGGGCTTTTCATCTATGCATATATTTAGCTTTATCTCACACAGGCACAAGCTTGATCTGGTCTGATAAGATCATTGTGGAAGCAACAGGCAAATGATCTATCCCTGTAGAAACTGCAGTGTAACTGCTTTCCTTGTGCTGTGAGGTGACATACTGGACAGTTTGCTTGCATGCATTATACCACTGAGTGGTTATAAGCAGCTTCTGTAATACTTGCGTTGTGATTCATCTCAGCAGCAAAGATTCATTCTGTAATAATGTCCTTTAAATTTGCTGACAGATTATTTTTGAAATTTAAGAATACAAATCTGCATGGATTGAGCCACGGTGCTACTCTCAGACTTACTCCAGTAAATATTCTAAGACATACGTAAAAACTAATATTCAACATCTAGCTGTGGTTTTAACATAGAAATATGTACAGCAGAAAAAGGCACAGATGTTCTGCATTTGTATGTAATATCTATAGCATGATACACTGGTATGGTCAGATTCAGTACAGTCTAATACAGACACAACACTTTATTTCTAAGACCACTTGACCACTTTATTAAATGAATGCTTACATTTTTGCTGATAAATGAAAGTCAGTTTTTTTTTATTTTATTTATCACAGCACTGTTTTCTTGTCACTGGAATTCCATACTTGAAGGAGGTTTGACGAGATGGGGGTATTTCAAAGCACGTGAGGGTTCTCTCAGCCTAGCCCAAGTGAGCCAATGAGAGTCCAGCATGAGTGAACCTCCTCTTGCCACTAAACACTAACATATGGGCCTCGTATTTTTCTAGAAAAAGTAAACTGTAACTCTAAAGTTGTACGTACAATTATTATTTTTTTGTATCTTTCAAAGGATAGATTTAGGATTTAGGATTATATATAATATTATAATGATATCATAATGTATAATAAATTTAATAAAAATCACAGTTCTTAAAATTTCTTTCTGAGAAAGTTCAAGTTCACAGAGAGTCTACAGGCAGATATAATTTGTGATAAACATCAACTATAATCATCAATGCACATAGTAACACACTCACAGTCGAGTAAAGAGATCATGAAATTGAATTAAACCTGTGATGAGCTGACATGTTTTTCATGAAATCATTGTATAACAGGAAACGTGCACTGAGCATCAATGTTTTCTCCCCCACCAATACCAGCTCCTCATTGGTGGGAGTGGATTCAAAGTCTTCCTGCCCAGCTTTTAAATTCAGGCGTTCACGCTGCGCTTCATTTGACAGTCTGGTCAGGTGACTCGGAGCAAGATGGTGAGTTATAATTCATTCATCAATATTTCTGGATGGAATTGTGTAATGTGACCTTCCATACACAGTCTTTGGAGATTATTGTCAATGTACAACAGTGTAGCTGCTCTTTTTTTGTCATGTCTCGTGTGTGTGTGTGTGTGTGTGTGTGTGTGTGTGTGTGTGTGTGTGTGTGTGTGTGTGTGTGTGTGTGCGTTTTTCATTGTAGACCACATACACAGACAAAGGCGAAAAGGTAAATAACTGAATCATATGTGTTGTAATAAACAGGTTATTATGTGAGTATTGCAAGGATTTTGGCAACATTGAAAATGTGTGTTTTTTGACTTGCTAAGAATTCATCCATCAGTGATCCACTTTTGTTATTTCTTTCTGTCTTTAGCATGAGCAGGGCAGGTTCCTCTGCTTTGATCATCTAACTTTCTGGGTTGGAAATGCAAAGCAGGTAAGTTGAACTATGAGTACTGGCTGTTCATGTTCTGGGCACATACTTCTCATAGTTGGGGATGCTTTTTACTGAGGAATGCTATTGGTTGTCTAAAGGGGTGGAGGGGGACATAGGATGTATAACACCAAACCACCACATAGTAATTTCTCTCCTCCAGAAGCTACAGCCCAAAGTGCATCAGAATCAGTTGCCAGGAGATGGCGCTAGCACACAGAGAAGATCCTGCTTGTTAAAAAAACTAATCAAATTTCAGCTCATTGTAACATGTAATTCCCCAACAGGCTGCATCATATTACTGTAACAAGCTTGGCTTTGAGCCACTGGCTTACCGAGGTTTGGAGACAGGCAGCCGAGATGTGGTGTCCCATGCAGTCAAACAAGGAAAGGTAAAGAGCCGGCTGGGCCCAGGACCCAGAGGAACAACACAACTCATGTGAGACAACACCAGTGATGGAAACAGCAATAACGTCTCATTCTTTCAATGAAACAGTACCAGTACATACACCACAGACACTATTTGAGCAGGTTTAATTGGTGTTTTAGGTAGAATATCTCACTAATAAATAAATAAATAGTTTAATCTAATAACACAACTTTCTCACATTAAATAGATTATTTTTATTATGTTTAAACTACAACTGGCCATCTAAGCACCTACATCAGACTCAGTTGATTGCTCTGCACAGACGAGGTTAGGTGTTGGTTAATGACACAGACAGAAGTTGTTTTCATCATGTTCCTGTTTTAACTGTATTCCACAGATCATTTATGTGTTCTCATCTGCCCTCAATCCTGGAAATAAAGGTACAGTGCTTATCAGAAGCTTCAGTCTTAACCTGACAACAGCTGAAGGAGTCACTGGCATTCAGAAGGAAAATCTTTTTTAGAGATGTCACAGTTCCTCAGAATTAATCACATTTGTGCAAAACCAGGTTACTCCGCAATGCAAATGGCCGTTTGCTGTTCATCTGGAACTTATATTTTCTGCTCATATTTTGGGAATCTATCCTTTTGATTCACCTTATTTTGTAAAAATACCAAGTATGTTGTTCAAGTGATCACATGATGTCCAGAGTATGCCACAGAGATATTAGATACAAGTGTTTCGAGTTAAGAGAATTTAAATCTCACGGTGTGTGGCTAAAGAAAGTGTCTTTTTCCAGAGATGGGAGATCACTTGGTGAAGCATGGGGATGGAGTGAAAGATATTGCATTTACAGTGGAGGACTGTGACTTCCTGGTTCAGGTAATGTGACCGGTTTTTATCTGCAGGTGCATTGTCACATTTGTTTTAACACAAAGCTAAAAGTTTGGGGTTTAAATTCAAGTGCTCACAATGAATTTGGACACATACATTTTGTTGCTTTCATAATGGATTAATGTGTCCACTCTTAGAAAGCCCGTGAGCGAGGGGCAGTTATTATAAAGGAACCCCGCACTCTGGAGGACAAGTATGGTAAAGTCAGGCTGGCTGTGCTTCAGACGGTATGACACATCTTGTCAATTTATGCTAAGCAAATCTTATTCACTCCTCCGACTTGTCCAAAATATCACAATTGTGGATTTTCTTTTGTGTGCTACAGTATGGTGACACCACACACACATTAGTGGAGAGGACAGGATACAGCGGGTTGTTTCTGCCTGGTTTCCATCCCCCTCTTTTCAAGGACCCTTTCTTAGCCAAACTGTGAGTAAGCATGTTATTTTGCACATTAAATGAGGGCAAGCATGTCTCTGAATAACTGCTGAATGTATCTTTTGTGGGTTTGCACCCATTCTTACATGCAGGTCAAGTGGAAAACTGGACTTCATTGATCACGTTGTAGGAAACCAACCAGATGATGAGATGGTCCCAGCGGTGGAGTGGTAAAGAACTCTAGAGTCTAGTTCTCGTATAAACTCTGATAACAACGCTGCAGTTAAAGCCATTGTGTTGGGATGTGGTCTGCAGAAGTCCACGTCAGGGGGTGGATGAGAGGAGGAGTTTACAGGGTGTGTGATTCTTACACAACGTTTTTGGCACAAGTCAGGAATCAGCATGACTTTGCAGTTTTAAGAGGGGCACCAGAGGTTCTCCGCATCTGGAACTTATTTTCACCGCAATATACTGAAAAAGGCACGAAAAAGTGAAATAAGGCAGTTCACTGAAAGAGCAAGCTCATTGGTTAATCTGTGAAAGAGGACCGTGACAAGGGCTGGAGGTTTTTCGCTGTGAAAAAAGGGGACACGCTCAGTCATTCATGTTCTATGGGCCATAATGTTTTCCAGACATCAGTGAAAAAACAAAGAGCAAGCATTTGAAACTTCAGAAGTTCTTCTATCTCTATGTAAAGACCCTTGGGATGTTTTCGAGTGACAGTGTATAAAGTTGTGAAGAAGTTGTGGTTTAAATTCGCACTGCTGTAGCTCTTAATCTCTGGCTGGTTCATGGTTTAAAAGGTATCAGAGGAACCTTCTGTTTCACCGCTTCTGGTCAGTGGATGACAAGCAGCTTCAGACAGAATTCAGCGCCCTGCGCTCCATCGTGGTGGCAAACTACGAGGAGACCGTGAAGATGCCTATCAACGAGCCTGCCATGGGAAAGAGGAAGTCTCAGATCCAGGCATGGATTTAAAGTCTGATCAGATTAAATCAGAGCAGAGGCTTGTCATAAAAGTACAGAAACAAAATCCTTAAAAGGTGGTGGGACTAAAACTTTTTTTTAAACTTACAGGAATATGTAGAGTACTACGGAGGTCCAGGAGTGCAGCACATTGCCATGAATACATCAGACATCATCACTGCAGTAAGACCACAAAACACTGTTTTTAGCTTTTTAGGATAACATATTGTAAAGGCAACTTTAAAAAAAAAGCTTCTGATGATTCCCTTGTTTGCAGATTCGTAACTTAAAGGAGCGTGGGATGGAGTTTATGTCCATCCCTGACACCTACTATGACCAGCTGAGGGAGAACTTAAAAAACTCCAAGGTCAAGATCTCAGAGGACCTGGATGTCCTGCAGGTTAGAACTATGGCCACATTCAAACAAAGCTGGAGGTCTCATGTAATAAGGCATGAGTCATGTTTATGAGTCATATTTTCCTTTCCTGTTTCCTGTTTGTTACCTTGCACATATCCAGGAACTACAGATCTTGGTGGATTATGATGACCATGGCTATTTACTTCAGATCTTCACCAAGCCAGTCCAGGATCGCCCCACTGTGTTCTTGGAAGTCATTCAGAGACACAACCACCAGGTGAGGGCGGCAGCGGATAAACAATCGCAACAAACAACATACAAAGTACTCTAGTATTCAGTTTGCTGCATGTTTAGTAACTTTATTTCACATTTTATTTGCAGGGCTTTGGTGCCGGAAACTTCAAGTCTCTTTTTGAAGCTATTGAAGCAGACCAGCATGCTAGAGGAAATCTGACTGTCCTGACACCAAATGGAATTTCAAAGAACATATGAACCCATTCACATTTTCACTTTGGAGCTCTGGAATCTCTCAACAATGACTCACAATGAAAACTACATCATCAGGGTCTCATATTGATGTCAATGTGATGCACACATAGGAATATACACAGTATGCATAATGATCTTTATTCTTTGTTCCAATTAATCATTTTCTTTATATTACCTTATAATCTCCTCTAGTGTTACCTACAATCACCCCATGTGTTTGTATCAGTTATCAAGAGAACATCAAAAAAGTCGTAACAAATTTTTTTCTTATAAAACATGAACAAGAAAAACATATTTACAAGCTTGACTCAAGCAAAATACAATTGAAGCTCTCGTGAATGAAAACACTTAACTATCGTATGGACATTTTACTGTAATGAGACTTTTAAGGCTGAATCTTGAATGCCTTTTCCCCCCCGTTGAAATAAATACTCTGAATGTGCCAACTGGTTATTGTTCATTCATTCAAAACGTTCGTGTTTTAACAATGTTTTACCAGAGTTTACAGATGGGTTATCATCATTATCTGTAGACAAACTTTTGGTCCATGCTCGGTCCCATTCACGACTCGGGTGCAGTTCATCATGAGTTTATCATGTCCCGGTTCACTCAGCAGCACCGACATGTGTGCAGTGCTTTCATGAGTCTCTGTAAGGCCTCCAGACAGATACTGACTGTAGTTTCCAACAGAAGCAAAGAATGTTTACATTGAACAGCTGTACAGTACCTCAGGCCACTTTGGACTACTAATAGAATCAGGCCCCTTCGTTAGACATCAGTTCAAGGACCCTCGGCAACTATCTGCCCCACACAAACAAGGAATCTTTATTTCCTCGATGGGGAATTTGTAGTCATATGTAATCTCTTCATTGATGCCTATTGGCTGCCGGGAGTATATCACTATCTTCTTCTGAGACTCCACAGTGATGATCTTTGCATAGCAGTTAGGCTGGAAGACAAAAACCCACCAACGCAAACCATTTCATCAAGAATGCATAGGTTTTTAGCATTTATTGATAGTTCTCAGAATCCCTTTTGCACAACCAGTTTGTACTCACATTGCAGCTGTGGTTGATAAACCTGGCTAGGTTCCCACATTTAGTGGCGTCAATGATGGTGTCCTGATCAATGCGAAACAAGTAACTACTGCCAATGCCCTCCTCTTCATATCTCTGCTCCCTCATGTCAGCAATAACCTGAGAGAAACAAAGCCAAAATGCCAATTCATGAGTGTTGTTTATCATCAATACTACATGGAAACTACTGGGAAGAACCAGACAGTCCCAGAGGAACTACTCAGAGTAAGAGTCAGGGGAACCGTGGTTTGTTTGAAAGCACATGCGCAGCATTTGTTTGGTGAGGAGCTTGGATTATGAATTTATCTCTGAAGCTTTTCTTTTGGCCTGTTTGTGTTAGCTTTACCTGTCTGATGATTTGGCCCACATACTCAATCACCATTTCATCTGCTGCTATTGGTTCCATGGCAAACAGACCCCACTCATGGATGTGACTGTGGCTGAAACGAATCCTCTTCTTACGGAACTAACAAGAGGAGATATGAAACCATATTGTCACAGTATTGTAAACACAAGCTCGTTTCACAGGTTTATATTCTGTACAGATAAACAAAAGTAATACCTAAAGCTTAAATAAAATGGATTTGCTTTTTTTATTTATCACTCGCTTACCTTCAGGTGATTAAACTTGACCAGGTCACTATCGCAGCTGAATGAGGACAGCAGGCGGCGCTGTTCAGACCTAAAGTCAGATCCGGCTCGCTGTGAGGAGGATTGCTGGGATGGGATGCACATTCCCTGCTAAAAAAATGTGTTGACACAGATCAACATAAACTGAACACTGACTTCATCACATTTTTTGCTCTTCTCATCAATACCTGAGCACTTGTAGACGGCAGCTCGACGGGAGGCTTTGTGTTGTTGAGGTATTTTATTTTATCTTTCCTGCTGATTTTGTAGAAGCCTTCACTGCGAGCAGAGCCGGTCCTGTGGATCGGCTGCCAGGACTTGGGTTCTTCACGCCTTCCTGTCGGTACTTTAGTCAGTGAGCAGCAGTTAAAGAAGTGAAGAGCAGAATGTGACGTGCAGAGCCGAACAGAACATAACTGCTTACGTGTAACTATTTCATTTAACAGCAAACACTTCCACAACAGTTCCAGACATAGTATCATAACATTTACACACTTGGATGGAATTAAGCTTAGTAATGTTTGCATGACACAGCAATGTAGATTTAGAGAATGATATTGATTTACTCATTCCATGTTGACTAAATCCCAGAAAGTAAACTAACTTTGGCTGAAATGAATTTTAACATGAATCCTTGCTGAAAAGGATATGAGGGTGATGTATCCAGAGGGTGTCACTGAGCCACCCAACGCCATCATCCTGCTCTTGCAGCCTTTCATAAGTACACTGCAGAAGCCTGGCGTCTTCTTCATCCAGGCCCTCCCTCCAAATGCTATGAAGGATCCTTTTCTGCTTACAGAGTAAACGCCACCTGTCGGGACGTCTGTTAGAGGAGAGGGAACGGCTGCTTCTCTTAAGTGATCTGCGCCAGTGGTGGGCTCTCCTTCTCCGCTTCATCCTCCTCCACAGTTTTTTCCTCAATAAAAATGTCTCCTCATTCAAAAGGCCAGGCATATTCTCAAGTCCCTGCAACGGCCTCATTCTCACACTGGCACTGATGGGGACGACATCTTCAGCAGCAGTGTCAGGTGAAGATTCAGAGAGGCTACAAGGAGAGGAGACTGAGATGGGAGAACCACTGTGAAAAACATATTCTAACAGAGGAGGTGACGTGGTCCTCGCTTGTGTTTTTCTCTTGTGGATTATGTCTCTTCGGGGTAAGATAATGTCTCTTCCAGGAGTCTTCGGGGGTGTGATATATGGATTGCTTGACAGTGGCAGAACATGCGGTGTGCTGCTGAGAAGTGGACACACTGTGCTACAGTCTGGTGTTGTAGTCTCTCTGCCAGGTGTTGGTGGAGCTCTCCCAGAGTTGTAATGTGTCCGCTCACTTATTTCCTCCTTACCGGGAGTTTTGGGCATCTCCTCATAAAACGGGAACGAGGCAGGCAGGATATCGGAAGGAGCTTGAAGAAGCTCACTGTTTGTTGGCGAGAGGGAGAGGGCTTCACTGGCTTTATCTGAGTCTGCACGTACCAGTTCAGCTATTATCCCGTTGCCTGGTGTTGGGGGGCGCTCCACCTCCTCCACAGCAGGAGAGGTTGGTTTGCTTTTTATAAGAATATCAGGGTCACTGTCCACCAAGCAACCAGTGGGAGTGAGAGGCCTCAGGTGGGTTATGCTCTCCAGAGACTCCCCTGCCCATCGAGGGCTCCCCAGCTCAATATCAAGGCTTGGCTCTACAGTGGGACAGATTAAGAACTTGTTTAAACAAAAAATATTTAAATATTTATCTATAAAGCCCTTTGAAATACCAACAACACAGCACGACCCTGGCGGCAAAAAACTAATCCAATATATTGGTATAAAGCACTCTTACCTAAAAGTCCTATAAGTGAAGTGGGCTGTAGGTCCTGGGTTTCTAAAGGTTGGGGCTCCACCACAGCATCAAAGTCGTAAGTGTCTTGTTGACAAAATCCTCGATTCTTCTCTATTTGATCTCTACGACACCTATCTAACCAGTCTTGCAGGTCTAAATCCAGAAGAGCACCAGGGGTCAGAGGAGCTGAAGGGGTTGGAGGAGGCTCCAGTTCCACTGAGTCTTCATCTGACGATATCACGATACACTCTTCACTACTGTTATCCCCATCCTCGTCCTCCATGTCTTCATCTCCAGCACTAAGGTCTGAGGAGTCCTCAGAGCTCTCGGAGGAGAACGAATCAGAGGAGTCCAAGTCTGACAAGTATTCACTTTCCACTGAGGAGCTGCTTTCTGAAATGATCTCTGTAATGAGAAAACAAAAGTACGTAATTATGTAATAATGTTCACCATTCTAATCATATGAGCCTTTAACATACCACCATCAAAGCACTCTTCTCCATCAGTAGTTTGTAGGACGACAGCATCTTCATATTCCGTTCTTTCTTGTGCGGACATATCTTCGTCACTTTGTTGATTAACGTCATCACCATCATCGCCTCTGCCAGACTAATTAGATCAACATTGATGCTCTTCAGTCTTAGAAAATTCCAACTTGACAGTTTATAATAATATTCAATAGAAAATGGTTGACAACCAAGTGAAATTCTACTCAAAGAGCATTTTCTCGTAATTACACTTTTACTTTTTTGGTAATTACCAGAATTTGAGGATCATCAACAACTGGAACAACAGACTCCTCCCGGTCTGACATCAGATCATCATCTTTAAGAGAATTTTCATTTTTCTCTTCACCGTCATCATCACTTTCGAGCTCCAGTGGCCTTGTGTGCCTGCGTTTGGCTCTCTCAGATCTCACATCAACTCCCTGCTTCACCTCTGAAGCTACAAGGCAAAAAGAGTGACATCGCTGTGCAAACTACAGTCTACGATGGACAGTCAATTCATTACAGAAAATATTTAAATACATCAAAAGCACTGACCAGAACTTTCACAAGCAGAACATAAATCGGACTCTTCTGATCTTTTCCTTTTTACCTGCATAACAAATATTGCATTAGGTTAGGCGTCACCCAGCAGTGAAATGCTTGTGTGTCTCATTCAGGGAAATAAGTTACCTTGAAGGAAGGCAGCGGAGGTTTTTTTCCCTGCCCATTAAAGTGACTGAGGGGATTTGTGAGTTTGTTTCTCTCCCCCACACTTGGTGTTCCACTTTTCAAAGGAGAAACTTGCATCTTGAATTAGTAAAACAGCAAATATTAATCAACCGGCACCAAAATTGGAATTGGAATCATTAATTTCACCAATATGAGATTGAAGCAAAATGGAAACAATGGAAACCTTTGTTTTCTTCTCCTGACAGTCCCACCAGTCCTCAAATGCCTTGAAAGCGACCCCTTCGATCATTCTACGGGTAATATCCTTCTTTACGATTGACTTCAGCTCATCCATGAGGACTTCTAAAACTTTTTCTGCTGTGATCTTATGGGGGTTCTCCTGTGCAGGAGGGTAAGCTGGTGGTGGCACAAAGCGGTTAAACATGGGAAAAGGTGGAGCGGGCCAGGGAGGTCGAGGGAATGAAAATGCTGCACTCATATGCCTTGGAGGATTCCCCTTATCTAAAGGGGCTGCAGGTTGATTGTGTAACGGGAACATGTGCACAGGAGGCGGCACCATTAAAGGTGGAGGAGGCACCAGAAAAGTCGATGGGGGAAGAATGGATGGAGGAGGTGGAATAGGGGGAGGGGGAATGGGGATACCCACAGGTGGTAACCATCCCGGAGGTGGGATCGGGATGGTGCCATTTGGTAGTCGAGGTGGGACAGGTGGAATAGACGGGGGAAAGGGGGCAATGGTGAAAGAGGTTACTCGAGGATTTGAGCATCCAACTGTGACTGCAGGAGGAGCTGTGGGGGTAACAGGGTGAGTGGCACTACTGAAAGAATGCATGAATGGAGGTTTAGGAGGAGTGTCTTCAGTTGGTGTCAGAGGTCCAGGCGGCCTTTTCTTTGCCAGCTCCATATTTTCATTTGTGGCATGATGCTCCTGAGTAAAAAAGCATTTTATAAAAAAAACATTTTTACATAGAAAACAATGTGATAACAACTTTTAATGTCATCACCATGTCTTGAAAAATAAAGGAAAAGTAGAGGAATTACCTGTGAGCATGATAACTGAGAGCTTTCTGTGCCTTGTTCATTGTTCACATGAATCCGCCTCTCACAACGTGTAAACTCAGATGGAGTGGGAGACTGGGAGTTTGTTGTGAGAAACAAAATAGCTTGCTTCGTTTCATCCTCTTCATTTTCGATGTGCAACGCTGGACTGACATCCACCACATCCTTGCTGGAGGGCTGGTGGCTGTTTTGGGTGTGAAAAAGAGAACCATCTGAGAAGTGATTGTTATGAGTGGAACAAGGTGAAGCTGGGCTATCCTGAGAGTGGGTGTCAGCCTCCAGAGTCATTTCACCAAAGTAAGAGGGGTGAGAAATATGGCTGTTTATCAGCAAACTTTCAATGCGGGAGTCCAAACTCTCTACTTCTGGCTGGGATTCACTGTGTAGAGAAGGCCGTATAGTTTGCTGGTCAGCTGTGAAATCAATGCTCAGGATGCTGTTCTGCGGTGAAGTCGCAGAAGTAGAGTTAACAGCGTCTCTGGACTCCTGAAACAGGGAGGCAAGGTTGCAATGAGGCTCTCTATTAGTCGAGGACTGTGCATTGTCACTCCACGGAGAAAGCTGCTGGCTCTTTGTTGGTTTCTTTGTTGGGAAGGGGTGTGAAAGCTGAGGCCGATAATGCTTTAGAATGAAGTTAAGATTTGAAACTTGGCTATATCCCCTGTGATGCCTCTCTGGTTTACGACGACAAAGCTCTTGTTGCAAAGGTTTGTGAACACTAAAGGTAGAAGGCTCCCCCTGGAGGACCGGAGTCGCCTGAAGACTGGAGTAGCAGGAGTCCTGGGAGAGAGGAGTTGCAGAGAAGCAGGGAGTGCGGGGGGTTCCCTGAGATTGCGGCGTAAGACCAAAGCTGCAAGGAGTATCCTGCCAAATACTGGAGTAGGCAGTGTCCAGAGAGAAAGGTGTGGCAATGCTGGCAGGGCTGGACACACTCCCCTGTCGCTGAGCTACTGTGCTCACCTGTAAGAGATGTAGACATGGAGGAAATTATCAACATCCAATTAGGAGCTAGTTTACACAACTGAATCAAAGGATCGTTAACATCTTAAAAGTTTTACCTGCAAACTGTCAACTAAGCTTTGAAGAGCCTGCTCACTGCTTCCCACTGGTAATGTCCAGGGAGTATAAAGGCCACTAAAGAGGAGCTGAAGATATCGTGCCCGATTTTCACCTGAGGGGTTGCATGTTAAGATCAAACAAAGAATTCAATAACATTAACATTTCTGCTTCAGTACATTAAAAATCCTCCCTTCACCTTTTGGATCAACTTCCACATGAATGATGTTTCCCATCACGGATGTCTGATGGAGGTGCTGCACCGCGTCTTTTGCCGCCCTCACTGTGTCAAAGACCACCTTCGCAATCCCCAAATGCTTCTTGTTCTTGGGACTGTAAAATATTTCCACTTCTTCAATGTTCCCATGTTTTTTGCACATATCAGTCAGGAATGTCTCTCTCACATTGTCGTTCAACCTGGAAAATGTCACTTCTTTGGGAGGAACGTTACCAACATACCATTCATCAACCTGGAGGGACACGAATAAACTAAATGTATTATTATCATTCATTTCCATCTTAATTTAAAAAATAAAAAGTTTATGATGACGATGATGACAATCACCTTAAATTTGGGGAGCAGGAGGTCAGTCTTGTTGTACTTGCTCCACAGGCGGCAGATGCGGGGATCTCTGACTGTGTCCACGGGAAACAGTCCTAAGTCCTCCACCTGTTAAAGAAAACAGCTCTTCATCATGGAAAATATACTCTATGAGGTTGTTTAGCTTTATATTACAGCAGGAGCACATGTTCTCTTAATCTATGAAACGCTGGTGATGATAATATAGAAGAAAAAAAATACTCACAGGTATGTTAAAAAATTGCCCATCAAAGCGACACACTTTGTACAATCCTTTTGTCAAAGCAGGGTCAATAATCAATTTGCAACTTTTCCAGTGCTGAGGCGGAGTCTCTCTGTCTGTACTTTGTTTTTCGCTTTCCATTACATTCGTCAAAACCTGGAAACACAACAAAATACTGGCCATATGTTGTGATTTTGCACCGCGCTACGTGTAGCTGTAAGCTAGCTGAAATAAGTCCTCCACAAGAGGTTAACACACCCCAACAGGTGATGGAGAGCATCACCTGTATCCTTATCTGAACGATAACACGCAGCAAAATTAAACGTACCCAAGTACTCTAAGTTCAGACTAACGACACATTTCTCATCTCACTTACCTGTATCGACGTTTTATCCTTTGAGGAGGCAACATTGTGGCAAAGCTGTTGAAATTTTTTGATGTTTTTACTGTTCGTCGCGCAGGTTAGATTCCTCCGCCAGTGGGCAGAGACGGAATATACACTTTTCAACGATGCGGAAGAACACCAAAGCAGTGGTTAAAAGGATGGTTACCAGGTGACGGACAAGAAACTAGTTCGCACCTTCAGATTCTACATGCAAGAATCAAGCAAAGTATTGTTATTGACTTCTTAATTAGTTTACGATTGAATTAAAACCCACTCAGCCTTTGTGTAATGTAGTCAGTTATGTAACAATAAGGTTATAACTATACATTGTAACAATAGATTGAATTTTAATATTTATCTTTTATATTATATGTTTCCTTATAAGTAGAAATGTTAAAACCTTGAGGTATCAAGATACAATATGATTAAATATGATCAGATAAATGATGAAGTTTTTCACAATAGCTAACCCCATTTTCAAAGAGATTGGGCAGTTTTCTTCAGTGTCTTCACTGCCCAACCTAATATCTAGAAAAAAATAACATATTTAGAGTGTAATGCCAGCAACACACTAAAAAAAAAGTTAGGAAAGAGGCAGAGAAAGATTGAAAAGTTTATTGGATATACAGATGACAATCTTTCAGGAAGATTCTGCAATTAAGATAAATTGGTGGCACGTGAGGGTGTCAGAAATGGGCATAACACATGGATTCACCAAAAGCTTAGTCTTTCCACTTTGTGCCAAACTATGTCAGAGAATCATTAAACATTTTGTTATTGCAATAGTACAAAGCATTCAGACCTTCAGCATATACTCTGCATCGTCAAATTTAGGAAGTCATGGGAAAATCTCAGTGTGTAAAGGCTAAGAATTGAAACCACTGTTGGATGTGTGTGAGTTTTGAGGCCTTTACCACTGCATGAGAAAATGTCATGCCACCATAATCAGTCCAATTACATAGGCTGGGGATTATTTTGGAAGACCATTTTCACCCAGCACAGACTGATGGATCCAGAAACATAACCTGAAACCGTTTTATAAGGAATAAACCATATATAAACTTTGCAGAAACGCTGGAGAGTTCTTTGGGAAACAAGTTCACGATAGACGGACTAAGAAATACATCTGTTCTGTTGAAAAACGAGTTCACACTTCAGTTTCTCTTGAGCAAAAAACTAACACTATATTCAACATAACAACCAAAGATAACAAAAAGAAAACAAAAAAAACCCAATAAAAATCCAGGTTTTTATAAGCATAAGGTGCAAAGCCAGCATTTTTGGTATGGGGTTCGTAGTTTCCTATGTCATTGATAACCTGCATATCACAGGTGGATATATTGTAATTTTAGAGAGACCTACTACCATCAAGGGAATGTCTCTACCTGAGAGGTAAGAGGTTATGTCAGCAGAACACTACCAGACCTCAGTCTGCACGACTCTCAACAGCTTGGCTTCATAGATGCAGTGAGTGTGCTTGACTGGCCTGCCCACAGTCCTCGCCTGTCTCCTATTGAACATGCATGGAGCAGCGTGAGGATGAGAATCAGGACATGAATCAGAACAGACTGGTTAGCAGCTGAATTTTTTTTTCCAGCAATAAAAACTGCAACGATTATGCGCCCTCAGCTCCAAAACAATTTAAAAAACAGGCATCTGTCCAAACCCGGTAGAAGCAACACACTCGAAAAGATATAAACAAATATTTGAATTTGTTAAAAAAATTTTAATTGGTGAACATACTGAAAACAGTTTTTTTTAACCTGTTTCATTAAGATTTAAAATAAAAATGACCAAATTACAGACTTAATTTAAGTGGGAGTTGAATATGTGATGCAGTCAAATCGTCAATAGAAGTTTTAAATAGAAGGACAAACTATTTGGTTGTGTTTCAGGATGCGAGTTTCTGCCTCTATGATGCAGTGCATTTTTCTTTCTTTCCTTTTCCTAAAACAGCAGGGAGTTTCTGTTTATCTCTGGATAGTCTCTACAGCATACACACTGCCAGAGGCAGCAGTCGCTGGAGGCATCCCTCTCTATCTAACTTTAAATAAAGCAGGGCCCAGAAATGGTCAGGGTCGAGTAGCAGAGCACGAGGCAACAAGAAGAACTCAGAGTTGTTATTGTTGGAGAGAGGGGCTGCTGGAAAACTTTGCAGCTTACAGTTTACTCAAATGGAGTTTTTTACCCTTTGGTAAGAATAGAAAGTGTGGCTTGGTGACACACACAAATAGTCTTTGCAGTATTTTCAGAATTATATTAAACACGTTAACTCTGGAATACATTCCATGTTAGTTTGAAGAGACTTTTGTCAATACAAGGTAGACTGGACCAGATTTTGTTTTCTCTTGAAATCCCATCGTTAAACAGGAATTATTCCTCAACATCAAAAGAGAAACACATTAACCCTTTGTCTTCCCTCACCTCCATAATAATCTAAGCACTTGTTCAAATATTAAAATTTTCAATTTTCATTTGATGATTGTTGTTATTATTACAAAGCATGGCTTTTTAATATGTCATAGAGTATATTTCCACCAATGCTTTAGAATCTTTCACCAGTTAGTGCTTCTGAGCTATGCTGGAGCAATCAGTGGTAGCAGTATTTCTGTGATGAGGATATACTTGCTGGGAGCAAAGACAAATTTAAAGAAACTACATACTGTGTTTTAGCAAAACTGACTCTTTTGGAGCACAACTGGGGTTATTTATGTTCTTTCACATGTACATGGACACTATAACTATTGAGTAGTTATGTGAGCTAGTGAGACGTTTATGATTCAAGCCCAACGTGTGGCAATGAAACCTTTTTTTCCGATTGGATAAAGACGAGGAAATCTGTGCTCTGCTGCACTTGACGTGCTCTGCCAAATACAGGGAGAACATTGATAAGTTATTCAAAAACTGGTAACAAAGGCACTGGAAGAAGGAAATGACAGAGGGGAGTCTTTGTGCGTTGTTGTTATGCATTCTCACAGCTAACAGTGCAAGGTACACTCATACCACATATCAAATGTGGTTTTCCTGTTAATGCTACTGCCTGAGACACTACTTATGGGAGATTGTTGAGCTTGTTTTTCCTTTCATGTCCATATGTACCAATATGAACCAAAATGGCAATGTGTTCCTTTATTCTTAAATTGGAGCTACAAATTGAACAGAATTGTCCTCTTCACTCAAATGCTACAAACGTCACAAGTTACTAAAACCACACTAAATCTGAATCTACAAATGAGCATTTAATGAAAAGTCACCCTAAGTGTTTTTTTGTTTTTTTACATATAGTAGCATACACTCGATTAAATAAATAAACCACAAAAATTAACTGAAGTAACATACATTCACTTGCATTGTTCTATTTTTTTAAGTACAGTGAATACAGTCTATCTGAATGAACCCTTCTGCATCCCCTTTGTTAAGTCTAGAAGAAGTAATGGAAATTTTACAAAATGTCTCCAAGCTTTTAGGTCCTCATATCTCTTTGTTTTTTTGTTGCTGTTCGTACCACAAAGATAATATCTGTTCAGGACAAACTGAATACTATTTTGGTCTACAGGATCATTGTATTACCAAGACTCAGTATAACCTATGTGCAGGGGTTGGGAAATAACACACAAAACTGATATTGCAATAACTGAATCGCAGCATTACCTCTATATAAGCAGTGTATGCCACAATATTCAAATAAATCATGGTGTCATGATAAAAATGTCCCCCAATGCATTTATATTATCCCAAATAATCTAAAGTTCATGTTGTGAAACAACTTATTGAGAGATTCATAACGTACTAATATCTCAATTTTGTCATAACACTGTCCCATGAACCAGTGTTACAATAAACACATCAAAGAAAATGGTCAAACCCAAGTAGAACAGTTCAGCTATGTGCCACAGGACATACAAGAGCAAAAACTACATTTCACAATTATCATTAACTTAACAAATGTCTAATACCTGTAAACTACTGTATGAAAAGTGCAAAACTTCAAAACAGCACTTTCAATAACGTCACGCTTTGTAATAATCGTTCAATAACACTTTCTCCAATCCCATAACTTTTGGTGAGTTACAGGATATATGTATTTGAAAAGTGATATGTTATCCAGCATACTGACGCTCCTTTAGAGGAAGAAAAGATAAAAAATATTTCTGTACTCAGGCAGACTTAAGATGTTGTCTTAAACTCATTTTGATTGACAGTGATGCCTTTTTATAGAAGTCTTCGTACCGCAAAACTGTACTTTGAAAAGATTTTCTGGGTGTTCTGTTAACTCTAACCGCACACGGATTACATTTCATTTTAACATTGACGTGTTTTGTCAAAAACCTTGAAAACAAATTTTTCTAATGCGTACAGACTTTTGATAATCTTCAAAAATAGGATAATAGAAATAGTAACATGTGAATAGGTAACAAGACCAAGAATGATCTTGGTCAACACCTTGTAACAAAACCACAGCACTAAGGCCTGGTCAGTTAGAAAAAAAAACATATTTGCATTTTATGGATATAAAACCACAGTGGCTAAATCCTATCAAGGTTTCAGTTCTTGACTGTGTAATGTGATGACGTTAACAGGTAAGAGCAATAGATTTACCAACAACCTAAAGGTAAAACAAAGAATGTGAACACGCAATATCTAGAAGAGAACTGAGCCAAAACATGAAACACCCAACGGGCGGAAATTTGCGATTTCAAAAGGAAATCGTCTGGGCACATTTTATGAACATGAAAAATAAAGCTTTTGTAAGAGATTTCCCAATGAAGACGCTGCTGAAAGTCCCTGATTGCTGTGAGCTCACTGGTTACAATCAGGGGAAAAGAACTGCAGCCTTCAGGTCCTCACTCTCCACCCTATCGTCTAGCTGGTTCTGGAGCCGAATTACCTGCTCCAGCTCTCGGATCTGTCGGTCCGTTTTGTGACTGACAAGCGTGCGGTAAAAGTGGACAGCAAAGACAATAAAAACAATACCAAATGGCACCATGATGCAGGTGGAGGCGATGGCTGCCGCCTGGCCAGAGCTTATGGTGCTGTTAACCTGTCCAGGGTTCCTTTGGAGTGGTAAGAACTTCACCCAGCATAAGAGCATCACCTCTGTCAAGAAGAGGAGTGTGCCGATAACTGTGGAGAAAGCCCAGGCCAGTTCTATGTGGCGGTGCATTCGCTCATGCGGCGACTCGTTCACAGAGTTGAGGTTGTGAACGTTGCTGACGGCCTCCAGGTTAGGGAGGATGCAGGTGCTGATCATGAGGGCGAAGAGATGCACTGCAACCAGAACTGTGGTACAGGCACTGAAGGCGATCAGCAGTCCTGGAGGATAATCATAATCCCGCTCCAGCTGTACCTCCACCATGGCAACCTGGAAAAATAAACAACAGGACTGTTAATATTCACAAGATTGTATCAGCTCAAATAGTGAACTTGGAGTGACCTTAACTTACACAGAACCTTAGAAGATGCATCAAAGTATTAGAATTATTTATTTCAATGCTGTTATCTTGACACCACAAGTTAAAAACTTTTCTATCTTGACATCATAAAGCTGTTTTTTCCTCTGACAACTGGTTGATTAATCTCATTATTTCAAGAAATTGGCTCTCTGTTTTCTTGAGACAAGATGAACTAACCTGTTATCATGAGAAAACAAGAGAAAATTTGAAAAAAGGTTGCTTCAATTGATCATGTCTGATTTTAGCATTAAAGATCGATGTAATATATAATGGAGAGGATCCATAAGAGATGGTATCAAAGGGATGCACAGTGTTGAAAAAGACAACAGAGGAACTTCAAGAGACTACAGTTTCACCAATCCACAGTAAGACAAACTGTCTAAACTCCAGGAAAATCTGGATTTTTGCAACGTTTCTTAGAAGTGAGCATGCTGCAAAGTGCAAATGCTACGAAGTGCAAAAGAACCCAAGAGTGACGGCACAACATCATCAGAAATCTCTAAAACTTGCTCAAATCTGTGTTCATGTGTGCACTGGAAGAGAAACACCGAAACAATGGCGCTAACCGGACACAACCTTACTCCTACGCTTTACTCATAACACTTTTTCAAACACAAAGTGCTTTACAGAGCACACCACAAACCAGACCACTGCAAAAAAACAACAAGCCAAAACAACAGCGCTGGATGTCCAAGTTTGCAAAAGACAGCATGGTTGGTGTGTGTAGGATTTCCCAAAGATAGTTTTGAAGTGAAAGAGTTTTGCAGTTGGAATAGTTTCTGCTAAATGATAAACTTCTGGAAAGTAGGTACAAAAGGGTTAAGAAACCTTAGTCTGCTTTCACCTGTAAAAACAGCTCATGTATTTCATATTCGAGTTTTACAAAGGAGGAAACCTTGAGACATGTCGCTTTTACAGGGATTGCTTTAAAAATAGATTGCCCTTTGTGCACAGCACTAGCCTTTAGTTAAATAAATCTCACAGTAGTTTCACTGCAATGGCTTCATAAGAACTGGTGATGTTGGCAACATCAAAGAACAACATTTGGTTGGAGTGACAGCTATTAGAAATAACATGTTATACTCAGAGTTATTGGTGTCTACAGTTGGTTGTCTACAGTTAGCAGCTGGATAAAACCCGGAGGTGTATCGGAAAGTCGTGAAGTTTACATGAAGTGTCATTTCCACTGCCGCCATCATAACTGTTCCATCATGAGGCATCTCTATGTCAGACACTAGTTAACCAGATCATTTGGTAGTCCTTCGTGAGTGTGTTGCTATCACACTGGCTATAGGTCATGACTTGAAAACAACGCAAACTAATTAAACGGCACAGTGGTCGTTATAAGGCCTATAGAAAGGCGCAATATTCACAGCCCGAGCAGACAATAATGCGTCACATAGAAAATATCCTGTCACGGCTTTTAACTCGCGCGTGCAGTCCTACGGTTATAACTGCGATATGTTTAAAGTCAAAGCAAACTTACCATTGCGAAACCCGACAAGAGAGCCGAAGTGCGGCTGGTGGCTTTTAGTTTGGCTCGACTCAAATACAACTTTCTCCAGGACAGAGCCTGCATGGAGAGCTCGTTCGAACTCATTCCGAAAAGTTTCTGTAATGTGAAGTTGGAGTTTGACAAATAAATGCTTTTCCAGCCGGAAATATGCACAGGGAGATTAAAAACCGCACGCTGGATATTTGTTTCCAGCAGGATACGACATCTACAACGGCCAGATACGTGTTGTGAAAATATGTCAAAACTTTCACGCAACAGCTGACTGTGAGAATCTATGAGGAAACACAAGATACCCACAATCCAATGCTCTCCGCAGGCTTCGCAGCCTCCCCTCGCCTCCACCCCTTCCTTCCTTGCGCCGCTAATAGACCATTCGTCATTAAGTTGACAGGCTTCACTTTACATATACATAACCTAAGCGTGGTCCCAAATAGTGGGATTTACCTCTTTACCACATTTGAGTGACTTATTGAACCAAAAGTATTAATTTGGTGACACGAAATACACACCAAGAACATGTCACTGCAATCTGGAAAAGACGCTTTTTTTCTCACTCAATTATTTTCAATTATTTAATCATTCAATTATTTACTCAATAATTATTAATTTATTTACAGATCTGGAGCCAGACGTTCTTGTAATCTTTAAATGCAGTAATGTTCAATAGTTCTCTAGGCTTTGTGAGGTTTTTTTATGTAGACATCGGATGCTTCTTCACTCATCTTCTGTCCAATCCATGTACTTGGCCATTTTCTAATGGTTGTGTTTGTTTGGCTGTTAAGTCACCAAACACTCATGAATCATTCACTCGAAACACATCAGTTGCATCTAAAAAAAGATGCCAGTGATTGTGCCGATTTTCTGGTATTAAGTAGTATTTTTATTTTTTTTTACCTAAAATGTCATTCCCAAAGAGCTTCTGTCTCCAAAACTTGGCACATCTTTGCATGGTGCACTGTATGTCCACACATCAAATTGAAGTGGCAGACCCAAAAAATCTGTCCAAAGCAGATGATCTATATCTGAAAGTGATTTCCTGGAGAAATTAGACAAGACCTGAGACAGGATCTGAGAGCTGCATCTTACCTTTAATTGATCCATCTACTGATCACTGAGGCCTCATCGGAAAAAGCCTCTATCAAGAAGACATTTTTAAGGAAAGAAAAAAAAAGGGATAAAAAGCTGAGGTATGCCAAGTGACACGAGTCAGTGACACTAAATTGAAAATCAGTGACAACGTATCTTATTCAGTGATGAATCCTCCCCAGAGCCCAGATGTCAACAGCGTGGGATCATCTTGAGAGAAAACGAAGCAAAAGGCAGCCAACATCCAAAGACGAGCTCTGGAACATCTTTCAAGAAGCATGGAGAACTATTCCTGAAGAGTACTTAAAGAAATTACAAGAAAGCTTGTCTAAGAGGGTTCAGAACGTCTTGAATAAAATAAGTGCTACCAAATATTACTTTTCAAGCTCATTTGAATAGTACAAACTCTTTTGTTGTCTTATATACTGCATTTACAAGTATGTCTGCACATACTTCATTAAATCTCTGCACCTATTTACTATTTTCTGGCAAAAAAAATTATAAAAGTAAATTTAGGCCTGCTGTCACCTACTTTTTTACTTTTAAAATTGAAACACTATAAAGTCAAAACTATTCCCATCATGGTGCTGCAACAGGTCCTTTTGCTTCTTGGAGAGTTTGGGTGAGAAATTTTTGGAATCATATGTCAACTCAATCCTTTGTCCAAAAAGTAAAATATAATAAACAACACAGCCCCTTCTGTTTTGCTGCAGCCACAGTGCAGACATATAAATAATTAATGCATTAATGAGCATCTTTGTAATAGCCGCAACCCTCTCAGTTCACTCAGCATAATTGTATTGATGGGAGGGCGACTCATTATATTCAGGATATCTTGATTGATCTCCTAAACCTGGCGACAGAGCAGATAATTGTGATGAAAGACACAGGATATGAAAGCTGTTTCTTTTTTATATATAAAATGGAAAAGCATAGCAAATCAAGAAATATTCAAGAGCAGGTGTTTGTCTGTGGTTTTCATACGATAGATATTTCAGATTTAAGCAACTCTCAAGCTTGTAAAATCAAATCTTATGCTATTATTATGTCATCATTGGCCAGTATACCAATTCAAAAACAAATTTATTTATTTATTTGCAATCCACAATTCATCTACTACTGTATAATGAAGGCTCGCATATTATGCATTTATTATTATTTTTTTCTTGTTTTTTATTGCTTGTTTGTTTCCCCGAAGTCTTGTTATCAGCAGAGGTGAATCTAGAGTATGTAAGAGCAGGAAAAATCTAAAACGCCCTGGTCACAAGGCTGTGTAGTTGTAAGAGATGCATGTTGCATGGTAAAACACTGGATGGTGCCAAAGCAAATCATTCGCAATCCCAGTACCCTTGCATTACACAATTCTCTGTTGTATTGTCTGGATTATATAATACAATTCAATCCTGAGTAAAGCCCTTGGCACGTCTCTGGTTTTGTAGACACTGTATTCAAGTACATTGAATTTTAAATTAAGCAGTCACTCTCACCTTTATTATTAGTTTTTACACCTATCTCTGATGAACTGTGTACAGTCTGAAGTCATTACTGGTTTTATATACTGTAGGTTGATCTATAAACTTTTAAGAACAAAAATTAGATCAAAGGATTTAAGAAGTGATTATAAATCCCTCGCAACTCTGAGGTCCTACCAGCAATCGTGTTCAGGCTTAAAAAAAAGATGAAAAAATACAAATAATTGATCAAAATAACACATATTAAGGCTTGCTTTGAAGCAGTCTTTAATTCTAGTTTAATCCCAATAAAAACACAGTAAACCTGTGAAGATTCAAACTTTAAGTTGATCAATTAAACATTTTAAAAATGTAATTATCAAGACACACACACAAATAGAAGCAAAGACGGACGTGTGTGGGAGTGAAAACTCTTGTTTTACCTGCCTGTCTTCACTTCCTGTACATTTGATGCTGCATTCAGTTACACAAGAATAGTCGTTACTAACCATGCCTGGTTATGTGAAGGACATTTTTAAAAGTTGTAATCAGCGCCAAAATAGTAAAATCGTTTGTAATTTTCTTAATTTTATGTATATACATCAACCACATATTTGTAAAAGCTGTTGTTGTCGTCTTTACGCTATACGACTGCTTAGTTACTGCCAATGTGATTGCAGTAAGTGAGAGTTAGCGTTTCCTATGGGTCCTGAACAGAGCACCATGGACATAGCCAGCAGCTGCTGTGAATGTGCTTGTGTACTGAGAAGGAGGGGGTGAGCTGAGCTGGAGGCTTGATCAGCCATGTTAGTTTCGTCTGCTGTTCACAAACGATGAGAGAAGAGTCATGGCCTTGTCAATGAGCGGAGACGATGAGGAATATGAGTCAGAGTCTGAACAGGTACGAACCTCTACCCTTCATTAAGTGACCTCCATTTGTCTGTGAGTATTTTGACAACGGTTGGTTTGAGAGGGAAAAGCCGTTTGTTAACGTTTTTCTCTGGTAGCTTCAGGTCAACGTTACACCCGCTCTTCCCTGTGTTTGTGGTGGTCAGGTTGAAAGGAGGAAGGTGTTCTTTAAACACTCTTCTTCAGTCTTCAGGTCGTAAAGACTCATACGCCTAACGAAATGTATTTTTTTCCGTGTGTAAAGTAGATTTTTTTTGGGGAGGGGGGGTATCCCTTTAACGCACCGCGTACTCTCCTCCTTGGCTTCTCTATCAGGTTAGCCTCTACTGACCCACTTTGTACTGACCACCTCTTAATACTCAGCAGCTTCATCCAGTCATGATTAAAATAATTTTGTTGGGACCTGAAACCTCCATATTCCCCGCCAGGAAGGTGTAAGACCCCTTCCCCTCCATTTTTGTAGCGGGTGAAGCTGTGATTTCCTCGTGTTCGCCAACCTGCCATACTGAAAATGATCTTCTTGATCAATTTCCTCATACTTCCGAACTTGTCCCACCACTCTGCGCCTTTAAGAAGGCTTTAGACAAAATGTTGTTGAGGCTGGGACTATGGAGGGGGGGATGGGGAGAGGGAACAATGAAGTGGCTCTACTTCTGTGGCTCGGTGGTCCAGAGGTTCCCAAACTGGGGTGAAGAGCTCCCCTCAAAACACTGGTGATGGGGTTGATAATCGCAGTGTTTCGTTTACCCGTTTTGTGCGATTAAACATTGCAGTGTTAGTAACTCTAGTCCGATAATAACTGCAACATAATGTGGCTCCTAAGAAAAAAGTTTTCGTCTATGGACAGATGTGTGTGTTTACTGGGGTCAGCAGTATAACTGCTGTCTAACACGCCTTATGGGATGCATTGCACAAGCACCCATTAGAGACTTGGCCCTCCCAATTCAGGAGAAATGTGAGCAGTGCTGATGTAAGGGCATGATCTCTGCGCTGGCACAGTGTTTATATCTACAACACCCACTAACGGTACCTCATCAAAGATGACATTTTTTGAAGACTTCTGTTCAGACACATGGTCTCCACTGCAGCACAAGCTGTTATGAGAACCATTCAGATGATGAGGCTTGTGACTTCCTCCCACTGTAGTCCATGCTGAAGCTGAGTCAGAGGACTGCGCTCAGCGTACATGCCATGTTTTTGTTCACATGCCTCAGCAACCAATCCCAAATTCCTGACATATTATTGCAGCGTTACAGTAAAGAAAAGTCAGCCTATACGGTCATTTCTTTGGGCACCATGCTCTGCAGAGCTGTTTCCATCAGTTTACCACCTGTCTGAGCCCCCCTTCTGCTTCTGCTACGGTTTATCTCAAAATGCTCATCCGTGCATGTTTTATTAGCTCCATTTCAATGATATTAACTTCATAGCTGCTGTTACAATGTGAAAGTTGGGTCTGAAATGCTGTGTGACAGTCACAGCCATCCATTTAGCAGCTGCCCACCTTTACCGCTCAGTGTTTTCTGACCATGTTTTAGCAGTAGTCAGATGTGTTATCTATTGCTGTGAAAAAACGTACATTTTTAAGGAAACGGTTGTCCATATGATATCAGACTTCTTAGAAGTGAAGTTGGTATGAGGAAGAGTTAAAATAAGAAGAGCAATGTCAGTGGGGTTTGTTGTTGTGTTGCTATTTATGCTCTCCTTGAAATTTCTGTCACAGTCAACGCATTCAGAACTGGTTTCTCCTCTTTTTTTTTTTTTTTTTAGAGTATCGGTCAGATTGTAGTTGACCCGGAGTGTCCTGTCGTCTTCCGGTTGCGTTTTTTACGTGTTTTATGCCTGTCCATAGAAGCACAAGCAACCATTTGCAGAAGATGGAATCAACTTCTGTTTGTATGCCAATAAGAATATTTTCCAAATTCAGATCTGGTGCCAGCTGATTAAGGAGCTCCATTCATCTGTAGTATGTGGGCTGTTTATTATTAGGACAGTAACAATGAATGATTACAGGAAAATGTTCACAGCACCAAAGAAAACCATAACCACCTCCTGTGAGCTTATTTTTATCCATCTCTCCCCCTCCTCACACAGTCCCCACCAGTAAGGCAAACGTGTTGCCAAGGTTACCTCTCTTGCTGAAACAAGAACAACTGTGATGGTCTATGATTCGTCTTATTTTCTCCTGCTTTATTGTCCTAACATGGCAACAGGGAAGAGATTGAACACTATGAGATTCACAATTTGATTATTGATAATTCAGTTACCTGTTGATGTTATGAGTGAAAATGAATCGCCTGCTTTTCTGACTATTGTTTGATTATTTCTCAAATGCAACATCAGTCACTGGTTCCAGCCCCCCCCCCGTTGAGACACTCAGCTGGTATTCGCTGATTTACTATACCTTACTGGCTTTACTCTTTATTTTGACTATTTAAAAAAAATTAGCACTGCAATTATTACTGGATTTGATAACCTATTCTGAATCTTTTGATTCTCTGATTTGTGGTGTTCAAGTGAATCTTTTTTTTTTCTTTCTTTCTTTTTTTTTTTTTTTTGAAGGATTTACTTCACAGTCAAAACAGTTGTTAAATAATAATCAGCAGCTTACCTCACATAGTTACAGCCCAGATGCTTGATAGAGATGTTTACAGACAGAAATAATGGCAGACAAATTCTAATTTTCTGGCATTGGCATCATTTAGATATATCAGCCGGTGTATATGTCTCTAGCAGATAGTGTTGGGGAGTCAAACCTTGTCTTGTAAGTACGTAGCTAGTTTGTGAAATACATTTTTGGAACGATAATAAACCATGACCTCATTGCTTTGGGCTTGTACATTGTACTTGGGCTGTGTTTCTAAATTCTGTCTAATTAAACTGCAGAAAATGTGCTTTCTTTCCTCAGTTAACCGCTTTAACCATTTGTCTTCCAGCAGCGGGCAGCCAACCGGCCAAAGCCTAAGATGGGGACATCGTCAGCTGTTAAGCTGCCGTCCAACCGCAGTTCGTCTGGAGCCAGACGCAGGAGGACACGCTGTCGAAAGTGTGAAGCGTGCCTCCGGACCGAATGTGGAGAGTGTCACTTCTGTAAGGACATGAAGAAGTTTGGTGGACCAGGGCGCATGAAGCAGTCCTGCATTATGCGCCAGTGCATTGCGGTGAGTCGGAAGTACAGGATCGCAGAAGTTCAGAAAATTTCGACAAGGCAGCATAACACAAGAGAATTAATTTGCCACTTTTGTCAGTAAAGCTTATTATTTTTAACACACTGCAAGCCTCTCTTGAAATAACCTGATGTCTGCGCTCCTTCTGCTGAGAGAGCAAAGGGCTCATTTTATCAACCACTTTTAATTCTTCTTTTCTTGTTTCGTTCTTCGCCCATGCAGCCCGTCTTGCCCCACACAGCAGTGTGTGTGGTGTGTAAAGAGGCAGGCAAGGAGGACACGCTGGAGGATGAGGAGGACAAGTTCAACTTCATGCTAATGGAGTGCTCTATCTGCAATGAGATCGTCCATCCGAACTGTCTCAAGGTACTGGGAGCCAGACTCGGAGCAGTCGAGCAACTCCACCTCAGTCAAGTCAATCACATGATGTTTTGGGTAGAGTAGAGTACCAGGAATTCCAGATTCCCATGAATCATTGTATTATGAGGGAGTGACTCACTCAGTTGCACTGGAGTCAGTGAAGTTCATTTGTGGAGGAAATGGTGTTTATTAAACACACCGATGCAGTTCCTGACTTTGTGTGACTCAACCGTGACATCATGATTTTACTAAAGCTGTCTGGAATTAGACTTCAGCGGTCCTTCAGCTGTCCTTCAGACAATTCACCAAATGAAGAATAAAAAAAACAATGAAGCAGCACACACCCACACATCAAACCAGTTTTTAAAGCCTGCTCTAAATGTTTTGCATGCAGCAGCTAAGGATTACAACGTAATCAATGTCAGGTACCTTGGACAACATATAATTGCAAAAATGGCTTTACAGTGGCAGCATTTATTTTTTTTCATGTACAGTTACACATTGTAACTGAAGGGAAGTAAGTTGTTCCAGGCATCTGGAGGAACTTCCTGTCCCTGTCTGGTGTGTCTTTGTAATCCATGAAACTCTATCATGCTGAGATCAAAGCTCTGAGGGCCGCGCTGTCTGTTCCAGGACTCACTTTGTCTGTGAAGATGGTTCTTTATTGCTCTTGCTCTTTGGTTGTTTTCAACGTTTAACGTAAGGAACTTCATACAGCAGTTTAGGTTTTAAGTTGAGTAGAGATATTTATCTGTCTGCACTTCCCTGTTTTATAGTCTCTGAAGCAAGAGTTAAACTGTGCTGACTGGCCTAACAAGTGCCAGCTGATCACAACAGTCGCTTTCATTTCCCTTGTTTTGTTTGTGTTAAGCACACGGTCTGTAGGACTTCGTTAAAGCTTGTTTATTTTTGGGGGGGGGCTTGAAATCCTGCTTATGTTCCTGTGTCTTTGACAGGTGAGTGATGCCTCCGGAGTGGTGAACGATGAACTCCCCAACTGCTGGGAATGTCCTAAATGCAACCACGCAGGAAAGAGTGGAAAAGTGAGTACAAATATGTGTGAGTGAAAGGCAAGGCAAGTTATGTGTGGCACACAATTCGTACGCAAGGCAATTCAAAGTGCTTTACAGCTGCATAAAATCAGAAGAAGGCAAATAAAATAATTCCATAAATATAAAAAATAATCATTAATTAAATTAAAAGTGAAGAGTGCAGATAAAATACTTTCAGTTGTCATATGCACAGCTACATAGAGCTGTTTTCAGCCTGGATTTAAACATTGTCAGAGGTTGAGGCCTGTCTCACATCTCCGAAAGGATTTACATTAATGCACAGCTCGCAAAGTGATTGTTGGTAAATTTCAGAAAATGATTAATGAACGACAGGGGAATTAGCACTGAAGGGTTTTGGTAATGGGGTTGTTTTCCTCTTTCATTGTTGCTTTCAGCTTTAGTTTTTTTTATGTGATGATCAGTTTGTCACTTCCTGTTTATACTGCTCTTGTTTGAGAAAGTCAGTCACACTTGAGTGTGTTAGCCACAGAAGCAGGAAACCACTGACTTCTAATATGTTTTGGTTGAGGGATGAGCTTATTAAACCTTAGGGTACACTTAAAGGTACATGGTTGATGCTTTTTCTCGTTACCTTAGGCTAAAGGTATAAAGTTGTCTTGCAATTGTTGTCCCCTTTGGTACTGAAGCAAAAAAGGGGTCCCGGGTTTAAGTACGCCTCCAACCTCCCTGGCTCATTGCTGAGGGAACAGAAGCCTGTGAAGGAGGAGGGGGAGGTTTCCTCTGCGACCAAAAGGAGACCAGACAGAGATGAGACACCCCGGTACAGACCTGAGGAGGCTCTCCACCGACAGCCACCGCTGCTGTCCCCCGTCAACCTGCCACGGCCCAGGCCTGAAGACAAACTAAGGAAGAAGAGGAAGCTGTTTGAAGAGGAGGAGGAGGACGATCTCGGTGTGAGGAAGAAGGTTTGTGACTTATTTTTTCTAAACATTGTTGAATGAAGTGTTTGGAGCCGATTGTAACTGAACTGAAACCAAAGTGATGTAAGTAATTCTTACAACATTTCTATCCTCCAGGAAAAGACAGATGAGCCTTATTTTTCCAAACTTCTGCACCAAATCAAAACGGAAGAGGATGATGAGGATGTGTATGAGGAAGACGACGAAGAGGGAAGGGAGCCCCACATCCGAAACATTGTAGATCGGAAAGGACGGTTTGGAGACGCTGAAGAGGAAGGAGATTACAAGGACTCCAAGAATGACACTTTGAATCCCTCCATTAAAACGCCGGTTGCAGACAGCGATCAGTCCTACTGCAGCTCTCCTCAGGCCGGACCCAGCAGCGAGGGCGGAAGTGAGACACAGGAGAGGGGGCCTCGTCCAAAAGCTCGCCGTAAGCGGCGTTTACCAAACAGAGAGCTGAGCCGAGAACTGAGCAAAGCACTGAACCAGGAAATCCAGAAGACGGAGGACTGCCTGGCCAACGAGAACCGACAGCCCCTCAAGGTGGAGCCGGAGACCGAAAACGAGGAGCCCAAGAGCCTTTTCCGCAACGGTAATGAGCTTGGCGATCAGAGGCCTCACTTCAAGACCAAAGAGATGAACGGGACCCCCTGGGAGCTGCGCCACTTCTACCCGAGTCAGATCACTCCACTGGGCTTCAACCGGAGCACCCCGACCACCCGGCCAGTGCCTCCACGCTCCCCTCCCAAGTGTGTCCAAATGGAGCGCCATGTCATTCGGCCCCCTCCGATAAGCCCGCCTCCTGACAGACTGCCGCTGAAGGACGGTAAAGCACATGTCGTACAGCGTGAGGTCTGGATGAAGATATTTCGCTACCTCACGCACCAGGAGCTGTGTGTCTGCATGAGAGTTTGCAAGACGTGGAACCGATGGTAAATGCACAGCATTCACTTTAAATGGCACCATCACATTCTTATGTAGAAACCCTTGAGGTGTAAGCAGGCATTTTGTGCTTGTTGAGTGCTCTGCTTTAACATGAGTGATTGGTCACACAAATCTTTCTCTCTGGCAAGGTGTTGTGATAAGAGACTTTGGACCAAGATCGATCTGAATCGCTGCACCTCCATCACCCCTCTCATGCTAAGCGGGATTATCCGCAGACAGCCGGTGTCCTTGGACCTCAGCTGGACCAACATTTCCAAAAAACAACTAAGCTGGCTTATTAATAGATTGCCAGGTATTTTACTATGAGTAACTTGTGATCTAATGATGAGGAACAGTTGTTTTCTCTGTTTGACTTGTGCTGCGTTGGTATTTCAAAATGCTGCTCTAACTTTCAGGTTTGCGAGTGTTGAAGCTGTCGGGCTGTTCCTGGGCTGCTGTATCTGCACTCTGCACCTCCAGCTGCCCTCTGCTGCGCACCATGGATGTGCAGTGGGTGGAGGGACTCAAAGATCCACAGATGAGGGACCTCCTCTCACCACCCACAGACAACAGACCAGGTACAACACAGATCAACGCCTCAATTTGGGTTTGGGGGAGCTGGCCTGGGAGAAACTGGCTGTCTGAGCGTATTAACTGGAGTGAAATGCAGAAGTGGAGAATGCACAAGTTAAAGCGAAGGCTAAAGGAAGTTAGTGGCAGACAAGAGGTGTTCACGGTGAGGGGACCTTGAGCACAGGAGGATGATCTGCTAATTAAAAATGCTGAGTGCTCAGAAATCTTCGAGAGAAAACCGATCGTTTTCCACTCCATGGCAGCATATTGTGAGCACACAGTAAAACACTTTGATGCATAGAATTAGTCCTCTGTCTCAGCATTATGTTGTTGTTTAGGTTCTGAGTTTTTCAGCACCCACTGACTCCTTCCAGGAGCCTACATAGACGGTCTTTCTGCTTCAGAACTTTAAAGACTCCTGTAAATCCTGCTGGAATCTCACAGTACTTCTGGCCCTTTCTGCTGGGGTTTGGCGGTTCGAAAGCAGAGTCATAAGCGGGAAGGATAATGGTCCCAAAAATGAAGCTGTTGATTTGACTCGTACAAAAATCAGACTGTCCACAGGGATTTGTTATGATTTGGAACGTGGGGACCACCAGCGGCTCCCTTTACCTCTGAAAACCCATCTTGCTCCTGACGGCTGCTGTTTCCACTATGTTGGATAGATGTAAATGTGAGTGAGGGAAGCAGAATTAAATGTAGCTTATTTTAGAATTACTGTAAACTATGAATAAATTAAGGGTTTAAAGATGGGTTTAGATTTCTTCTTAATTTAAAACAGATTTTAAGCACAAGTGCAGCAGAATTGAAAGGTAAACCATGATTTAAGCTAATTTAAGTTTTTATTTTGTTGGTGCTCCCTAACCTTAGTTATTACTAATACATTGATGGTGGACAAGTCATATTTGTGCACGTTTCTCGCTCCAGTTTATCCTCCAAATCACTTCTCATAGTTCACAGTTGAGAAAAAGACGTTTTTAGACTTAGTTTCTGTGACTAAAATGTAAAGAAACGCTTATTGCAAGTAAGGACATCATGTTAAGGATGTTTTTAGGCTTCTCAGACCCACATAAACAAATCAGTTGTGCTCTGTGACCAACCAACAGGTCAGCTGGATAACCGCTGCAAGCTGCGTAATGTGGAGGACCTGCGGCTGGCGGGGCTCGACATCACGGACACGTCCTTACGTCTCATCAGTCGACAGATGCCTTTGCTGTCCAGGCTGGACCTGAGCTACTGCAACCACATCAACGACCAGTCTGTCAACCTCCTGACAGCAGCCGGGACCACGACCAGAGACTCCCTCACAGACATCAACCTCTCAGGTGAGACCAGGGGCCTGAGGAGGGACACGGTGTCGGTTCCAGCGGTTTGTGTGACACCGCTGTAAAGTGCTACAGCAGGGAGCCTGAACAGGGGTGTTGACTTGCCATATTTGTGGAATTTTTAGTTTTTGTAGTTGATATTTGTAATATTTTTCTCGAACAAGAAAGTTTATGAAAACAATAAAACGGTTTAATTTTTTTTTTTTTTTTTTTGTACTTTTAAAAAAAAATTAAATGTTTTATTTATAACTGATAACATAAAAAATGTCTCACAAAATTCAACTTTTTCAACAATATTTTGTATTGCTGTGAAAGATTAGCAAAAAGAGGCTTAGCTGTTTCACTTACTTACTGTTTGGAAGCCACTGGATACTCAGACAGGAGGTTGCTTCTCTTTTAGTTACTGCGTGACTAAAGTGTTGCTGTTGTAACTGAAGGAAAATGCTTTTCTTAAAGCCCTTAAAGCACCGCAGCACATTACGCTGCAGTTGCTCGGTTATTTAAAGGAGCAGTGTGTAATAATTATGATTTATTAACAGAAATATAATACATATAACTATGTTGTTATTGCTATATAGTCACCCTATTAAACGAGTCGTTACGTTTTTATTACTTTTAGATTTAGCCTTTTTATTTACATAAATCGCGGTCCGCTCTACACAAAGGCTTAGCCGGAAGGACACCACTTGTGTTGCCATATTGGTTACAGTGGCCTAGAAGGGACAAAGGGTGGCGCAAGTGCGATTTGTCGCTATTTTGCAGACGAAGAAGCCGGATGTGACGTTGTAGAAGGAGACGAGGAAGCGGTCGAAACATATTTTGGAAGTTATCTGAATAGACATGGCGGACCACACTTACTGTTCTGCAAAATGAACCTCTAAAGACCACGAGGCGTCATCAAAGAAATGAAAACATGACGAGTCCAAAGGGATTAGAGACAGAAGACGGAGGTCGCTGATGGGGCTTTAAAAGTTGCCTCTTTTCTGCTAGAAAGGTGATTCAGCTCAGTGTTACTACTGTAACTGATAAATGTTGTTTGGTGGCTGAAGCCCGTGCATGTTATGGAGATCATCTTCAACCCTCTCCTCCTCTTCACATGAGGCAACGTCTGTGTTCGTCCTGCCTCTCCCTCGCCTCGCCTCGCCCTGCCTGCTCCAGCAGCTCTGCCTCCTCGTCCTCTCCCTCTTACCTCCGTCTCCCATTCCGGTGTTACACTCTGCGAATGGTGAGAAAAACATGTTGCCTGCTAATGCTGTCAGACTAAATACAGACAGCCTTTAGCCCAATATTAGCTTTTATTACCACGCAGGTCCACTAATATAATGCAGAACTTACAGTGACACTCACTGTAAGTTATCTTTTCAAAGAATATCTACCCAAATGTAACATCTATTTATAATTTATAACCTCAGAACTTGAAGGTGGTTTCACAGAATCTAGCGAATACAGTTCAAACGCACTCGGAAATCACAGAATCTGCCGAACAGTACAACTTACACACTGCCCCTTTAAATGCTGTAGGCTGTACTTTGAAGATCCAAGCAATAACACAGTGACACTAACGGTGAATGTGACAGATGGAAGCTCTATATCTGATCTTCGACTGTGGGAAGTCAAACAAATTTCTTTGGAGGTCCTTCTCTATTGTTTGCAGCTGTGAAAGCTGCCTTTTCCAAATGCAGAAGTTTGCATTGAGCAACTAACTCTGAAGTACAGAGAAGGAAGTCTTGATTTTAGGTCTGTTCCTTATTTTTCTCTGTGGTCAAATTTGTAGTCTAATGACATCGATTGTAGCAACAGAAGCAGTTGTTGTGTTAAAGAGCTGCCATCGAGCTTTCTATACACACCTTTTAATTAGGCAGAATGACTAAAGCACCCTTTTATTTGTAGCAGTAAGCTGAAGACGTTCCAGAAAATTCTCACTGTTTCTTGGACTTGGTGAAACTGGCACTGCTGCAGAGTGTTGGCCTCTGATTGTTTTTTTTGTTTGTTTGTTTTTTTTTTAAATTACATTTTGAATGTAAGTGTTGTTGAATATAACTTTACAAATGTATTATTCAATGCAACGTCTCTAAAATGGAAGGCAGTTAAAAGTGAAAGTTGGAGCTTCTTGTCATTCGTAAAGGAGCTTTAAATGGACCATGTGATCCCGCAGGTTTGTTTCGCTGTGGCGCTGTGGTCAAATGCACATCTGATTTGATGTTCTGCGTCTCCTTACAGTTTGCAACCGTGTCACAGACCATTCCCTAAACTTTTTTAAGCGCTGTGGAAACATCTGTCAAATCGACCTTCGATTCTGCAAGCAGGTGACCAAGAAGGCCTGTGAAAGGTTCATCGCAGAGATGTCTGTGAGCGTGCCGTTCAAACTGAAAGAGGACAAACTGCTGCAGAAGACAAGCTAGTTCCCAACAGGACAAAACACTTGACAGACTGTCTTTGCACTTAATGGAACAACAGGACCTCTGTGATTAAGTATCTGAATCCCTCTCGTGAGCTGATGTGAGAGACGCAGTTCTGGGGGGAGGAGTCGGGCTCTACTGTGAGGTGATAAACGTTCACTGGACAGATAACGGGGACGCGGCATGCATGTATTTCTGTTGAGACTGTGCTTTTATAAAGACGTGGTTGTAATTAACTGTTGACTTATTTTTATTCTTTGGAGAGAAAAAAAAAAATAAAAAAATAGTATTTTTGTACAAGTATCATTTCATAAGTTTAGTGTCTCAGGAGCTAAATATCAGAGACTGCACAGCGTGAGGAACAAGAAAATGTCCCCTTGGTTTCGCTGTCGCGGAACTGTGTGCCAAAATCTGCGTTTGACACGGTCGCTTCGGTTGAAAACGAACAAAAAAGAAAAAGCGGCATGTGATGGAACTTAAATATCATAAATAATTTGATTTCTTAGAATGTATTTCAGCAATGATAAAATAGTTAACGGAGTTAATTTTCCTGCTACACCCTAATGTTTTAAACTGTGGAGTGTTTTTGTTTGATGGCAGTTTCATCAATATTTTAACATTAATTTATTGATTTTTCTTTTTCTATTCCACTTTGTATTTATTCATTTATTCAGTAACTTTACATTGGTGTCTTACATAGATGGGTCAGTGAGCGTGAATAATTTCTCAGGGTGCTTCGAGCCTTTTCGCTGCACCTGCTTGCTGGGGTTCAACACCCTGAAGTGAGTCGCAGGAAGTCTGCAGTCACTACGAACCCCAACATCAACTTTCTCTTAATGCAGTCGACCCCACACATCTGCTCCTCTGTAATGGCAACTGATTATGACCCTTAGAGCTATTTGCATACGTTTTCCATACATTAGGTGTTGTATTTGGGTGTTGTGATGTAATCTATCGCCTCAGGTGAATGTGATAATGTTTATATTTGTAAATTAAAAGATGACGTGCTAATATGCATTAAAAGAATTTCATTTGTACAGTCATTGATTCTTTGGAGTTTTTTATTTTTTTTTTTTAAGGCAAGGGTCAAAGGTAGGTCGTCAGAAGTTATTTCCTACTCTGCACGTTATTGGTGGTCTCTCATAAGTCTTCCTTCTTCTAATGGCTTTAAAGCAGTTTAATTGTTCAGCTAAACAGTCATTGCTGCATTATCTTATTTAAAAAGCAAACACTTTATGAAAACAACACAAAAGTAGAGTAAAAGTTCAGTTACAATCTTTAATTACCAAAATAAAAAGTTCCACATTCCCAAATACAAACACCAAACCTTGCACACGATTAAACCCTCGCTAACAGAAAAGTGCAATCTGCTCCGCTACACTTTGACTGTAGAGGACATCTGTAACTGATAGCAGCAATGTTTGTAGTGGGGGCATACGGAGCTGGATTCAGGGGGAGGGGGGGGGGGGTTCTAGACAAGGGAGATATGTAACCAGTGTCATAAAGTTTCATGTCAGGCTCTGGTCCCAGGGGCACAGTGAGCTCAAGCAAACTAATGCAGGTTAAACACAGTTCAAACCACTTGAGGGAAAAAAAAAAAATGCAACCTTGTAAAAATAAACAAACCCCATCTCTGAGACAGTTTAGAAATCTGGTAGCACACAATTCCAATCAAATGGAAAAAAATATAGATATACATCTGATATGGATAAATATATGCAAATGTACATTAGCAACTCATTACCTCTATATACTTTCTATACCACAGGTGTCAGTAACCTTAGTTACATTTTTAATAAGGAGTTCAATACGCGACTCCTTTGTGATCAACTAAAAAGCCTTAAGACATTTCATTCCACTTCCAACGGTAAACCACAAAACTAAAGCATTTAGTCTCAAAATCCATGAGTCAGCTGGAAAACGGGAGGATGGCTGGATGAGTTAGCACCAGTTTTTTGTCCCCACACTTCAGTGCTGAGACGCAACAGAGGTGATTGCGGAGGTTAGCTATTGCTATGACAGACATTGTATGATCATCTGAATGTGTAATGCATCCAAATAAGCACTTATTGTATCACAAAACAATTAATAATGTATCGACTTTGTAATAAAGCAACAGTTTCTTGAAATATAATGGCAGAGCACCTGCTCATTCGTGGGCTATGTAATACCGTTTGACTAAAACCAAGATAGAGGGCTTCTAATTATCTTTTTCTAAGCTTAGGCCAACTCAGGCAAGCATTGAGGAACTAACACACACCTCAGGTGAGTGGTGACGCATTAATGCAGAGTGTGGACAAAGTGCTTTCTGGTCAAACATGCTGAAACAACACTGTCCCCAACACGGTTTAAGGGAAAATAAAGGTGAGAGGCATAAGGGCTTGACCCCATGATTTGGCACCTAGTTTGCTCACCTATTCTCCTCCGTGTTGAGGTTCAGTACGAGTCTGCCCTCATCGTAACTGCCTAACCCAGCAGAGGAGAGCAGCAGCTACGGTTGATAGGCAGATCTGAGGGTGCTGTGTTGAACAATACAACACATGATGTGGGCCACACAGTCTTTGAACTACGTTAGGAAAAACAAAACCGACTTAAGAACAAAGCTAGATAAGAGACATGTCGACAGCACAGTCCTACTCTGCCCACTGATGAAACCACATCTTTGACAAGATTAAAAAAAACTCAGATTTTAGTGTGCAAATAACGTGAGAATATAGGAAATACAAACATCCGCAAAAGTCTTTTGGGGATTCAATGTTCATGAGCTGCATTGTTGAGTTAAGGTACAGTCTCTGTCTGAAGCAAGTGCAGAGGTGCCGCGTTAGGATTTAAAGACGTGCACGGCCCTCACAACATACTGCCTGCAGATCGGGCACTCGTTCATCCTCTTGCCACACTTGGTGCAGGTGACCATGTGACCGCACTCCAGGAGAACGCAGTCGATCGCGGCATCCATGCAGATCCTGCAGAGGTTATCGTCGTGAATGGTCAACGGGCAGTTCTCCCCATCTGCACCATACAGACAAGGACAAAGATGAGCTGAGGAGGGATGTGGACGACCTCTGAAGAAGCTTTAAAGGTGGTGAGGGAAGGAAAAACAAAAAAACAACAGCGTGCATGGAAGTACTCAACAGCTTAATAGCATCAGATACAGAGCACTTTAACAGGGTAAGGTCAGGCTCACAATAGCCTGCAAAATGTCCCTGCCTGTTATGGCTCTGCACCAAAATGTTACTATGACAACTGTATATATGTTTTCAAAGCACTAGAAGCATGCTGCTTGAGAATAAATATAATATAATGAGCTTTACACAATCAAGGTGTGAAGGGATGGGTGAGGGAGCCTGATCTCAAAGTGGATCAAGGTTCCCGGAGCGCGGCATCCAAGTAAAACGTCTAAAATCAACATTCGTTTTCATCCACAGTAAGAACAACTTCAAACCGTCACAGTGAACGCTATTCAACACGACCACATACGGGGATTCCACATAGTAATGGCTGGATAGCAGATGAGGACAATGAATACAGATGTGGTGAAGATGTGATTCTGTTCACACAAATGGAGAGGCGAGTCACAAACAGAACATGTGACCTTACCTCCGAACGCACCATTGCAGATAGGAGGGGGGAAGGCCATCACTTTTATTATGGGAGGAGTAAAGCAAACATGAGACATCTTATCATTTTCCTAACTGAGACACTCAGTCCAAATCACCCTTTTTGTGTTCAAGGCAACACGCTGCAATTGTTTTTATTATTAGCTGTACAAGTCAGTATTGTCAGAAGAAGTTAAGTTTCTACAGTTAACAACAGGATGTGGCATCCAATAGTGGCATCTTACCTGTGGTTACAGTACTGCTCACATTTTCCACTGCAAGAAAAATAAACTCAATTCAGCATTGCTCTTTGCTATGACAAGCTTACTACTGTGTGTTCAGTTTAGAGTCTCTATAATAATGAATAGGGACATATTTGTAAGTGCAAGCACACGGTCTTTACTCAGAGTGGCAAACTTGATACCCACATGACTTCCTGTTCTCCTCCGTCTCTCTGTACAGTCTGCTGACGCGCTCCACCAGCTCCCACTTCTCACAGCACCCTGAATAGTTGACAAAGTTCCGGGCCAGGATCTCCTTGAGCTGCCTGACGGACAGGCCCTCGATGTCCCTCAGACTGGAGATGTCAGAGAGCGATGCTCTGGCACGACGGCGTGTCTGAGGACTCACCTAGAAAACGACAGAAGACATTTTACTTTCTGCCCACGATATCCAAATCAATTCTCCCCTTTTCATCATGATTTAATTGGTAAAAACTGAAAAACACAGCTTTTGTCTTACATGTTTGAGGTGTATTGAAAAACATTAACATTACATTTTCCAACAAGATTTGCTCTGCTTGCACTCTGAGTTGTAGCATAAGCTCATATGAAATGCTGTCAGTCACTATCTCCGTTTATAACTCCACGGAAATGCGTCACCAGTGACCACCAAATGAAAGATTTTCAACAAGAATGTCAAGAAGGAAACAGGGTTCACCTCAGGAGTGTGTTCGCTGGGGTCCAAGTTGAGGAGAGACACTGATGTGGTGTCACCTAAATCCTGCAACAGAACAGCGGGAAACAACATTAGAGAGCACCTCGTGTGTGAGGAAGGCACTGGATCACTGAGGATAAGGATTAGACGCTCCTCAGCCTGCCTATTGATACCTCAGGAACAACAATGCCTTGTACCTTCCATTCATAGAAAAGCTTAATGGTCCATAAGCGGCCAAGAACACGTATTTATAGTGGATCCTGGCGGCTTGACGCTAAGCTCCCCTTTCATTGCTAGTTGTAGCCTTGTTTGTCCCCATTTACTTTGCTTTCTGTCCTGATCCCTTTCTTTTCAGCTGATTTACAAATTGTAGTGAAAACAGGGCGAAAGGATAAACAACATCTCTCTTGAACACTTCTTATCTTTGCCTGTGGTGGCACGCCGAGTGGTTCTCATAGACTTGTATGTAGAACAAACAAGACTGGCCACGTAATGACTCAGAACAAACCCAGAGTCTGGCAGTTCTAGCTCTGTCCCTCAGCAGATAACCGCACAGATCTTGCAGACATGTCAGGTTTCTGGCATGCTTTAAAGGCGTCACTAACCTGATTGGTATCAGAGCTATCACTCCTGCTGAGGGGTTCCTCGTGTGAGGCAGCGAAAGCAGACAGTTCTGAGGCAGACTGTGTGGTGGAAGGAGTTGATGTGTATAGGGACCGCGACTGGAGGCTGGCCGTGTCTGGATCCCCCTCCTCCTCGATGCCTTGGTGACAGAGCACCAGGTCAACCAGGTCTTCCTTTTCCCTGCAGGTATCAGTGGGGATGTTGCGCAGCAGCAAGTACTGCCGCAGGTCCTTCACTCGCAGACGCATGAGCCTCGGCCGCTGAAAAGCTGTGGCCTTCAGCAAATGACAAGTGGTACAAATGCGCAGATTCTCCTGAAGCACGGAGCACAGCGAGCAGAAGCTCTTCTTGCAGTCGGAGCAAATATACTACGGAAGAAAGAGAATGACAAACTGAGGTGATGGAAATGAGGCACTCAGTGGTTTGTGCACACCTTCTGCCACATGCTACGGTTAATAGTCTCATGGCAGACGAACGCTGCTCATTATTATTCAGATTATATGTACATTTTGTACAATATGTAAAGAATCAAACTAGGAACGCATAATAAATCAGATCACTGGAAAGCATATCAACACCAGTAGATCTTTCCTGCATTTCAATCACTCTAATCTGCTCTTCTTCTTCAGCAATGAGACAGGGGGCACTTTCTTTAAAGAGACAAACATCAAACAGTAATAAATGCAAGACATGGGATTTGACTGGCACGTTGAGTGAGAGAAGCAGAAGGTTCAGACAGAATGAGATGCGCTGCACCATACATGAACATGAGCGTAACATATTCCAGCACCAGTCTGTCTGCTGACCTTCGCTTGTTTTTTTCTCCTCACAGATAAATGTAGCCGTCTAAAAAACAGTGAGTAAGTTACGCTCCATTTTACAAACTGGACATTCTATAAAGGGGTTTATGCTTATACAGACTTCATTAATATCACGTTTTATACAAATGACAAATTTGAGGCATGTTCAGCGTCGGATAGTTAAGACAACTCACGCTACAACTTGTGTGCGACCTGACACGGTGTAAAAGATATTTCCATAACACACAGTCTGTTACTTGTGAGTGACACAAAACACAAAAGGTTCATGACATGCTAGATTACTGATTTCAGCTTGGACTGATAAGCGGTAGAGTGCAGCTGTGTCATGGTGAGGCAACCGGAGTAAAGCTTAAATCACAAAGTCACAGTGCTCACCTGCTTTAGCGTTGGTTCAATGCATTTTACACGTGGTTCACAATAATAATAAAAAATAAAAAAAGCGAGAGAGTTCTTTCTAAATAGCCCCAATCGTGGTATTATTTCATATCACAATACATATTGCAGGAAAAAGAGATATTGCGATATTGATTTTTTTTTTAAATTTTGTCCATTTTCACACATTTATCATCTTAAAATAAAGACTTGAACAACAAACTCTGCTGCAACACATGTGCGTTCTCCCTCTCATAAAGTCATGGGATGAGTTGATATGTGCTTGCATCACTCAGACACCTACCTTCCTCCTGAAGACTGAGAAGGCCTGGCCACAGGCCTTGCATACAAGACTGGGACTCCCTGAGGTGGTGGGCGGGTATGTGGAGTATCCCGCACTGGGGGCGAATCTGAAGGGTCCGGCACCGGCGCCAAAACCTGGCTGGTGGCCCCTGACGGCCCCAGTACCCATCACTTCATTCAGCAGACCACAGCATGAAGCCCACATGGACGAGGCCCCTGCCTGACACATTTAGGGTGCTCTCAGTTGGACTGTTTACACTTCAATGTGAACGATGCTGTAGTACATACTGACAACAATTCAAGAAGAAAAAACAGAGGGGAGGGGAGGGAGGGGAGGGGGTGGACGGGCACCATTTTTTCCAATTGGTTACTACAGAGACAACCAACCCCTATGGAGCCCATATTGGGTTGCCAATTATAAATTAAATGACTAAGAATCACAAGAAGTGCTAGTTTAACACAGCAGAGAACACATTGTGAAACAGTCAAAACCCCACCAGAGGCGATAAGCCGTCAAAGGAAATGCAAGAACAACAGAACCCACCAATTAAGTCCCTAAATCATATGCTTAACATCACTTATGTTCGGTTCCAGTCATCATATCTCCTGCCTGTTTGACCTTTATCAGTGTTAGCTTGTACAGGCTACGCTGACTATAAAGCCGTCATCTCTGCCCGGTACAACAGCGACATGAAGCTTACGGTTTATTAGTGGCTAGATAAGCTAGTTACTGCTAGCGAATAGTCCTGAAATTGGTTTATGAGAGATCAAATAACGAAAAATGCACCTTCATTGCAGCTCCGGTTTGGCTACTGATAAAGAGAAGAGTGACGGTGTAGTCATTATAAGGTGTAAAGTGGCTTATTTAGCTGAAGTGCCTGGCCTGGATGCGTCTTGATGCGCTGAGCGGTCGAGTCTACTTATTATTACTGCTGCTGCTGCTGCTTCTACTGCTTCTTCGTTTGAACGTTTAGCGACGATCAGGCGGAGCATCACCGCCTCCTACTGGTAGATTTGCAAACTCTCCAAATAGGTGTCAAACTATTTAGACACTGGCATTTCCTTTGTCACATTTGCAGCTTCTAAAACCCTGTGAGTTTACACATAACACGAAAGCAGATTGTGCTTTTGGAGTCGACTTCTTCAAATGTAAATTTTCTTTCAGTTTCCTCCTGAGAGAGGTCCAGGAAATTCCGTTTTTTTTTATACACATAGCCATCTTTTAAAAGGATTGGCATGCAATGGGGACGCTTAACTTAATCACAAATCAAATGCTCTGAATAAATAACTTTACAGGCAATGACTGCCTCGTGCCTTAAATCTGTGAAAGTTGCTACAGAATATATGTTCTCTTTTGGGATGCTTAGCCAGGCCTTTAAATGCAGCTGCCTTCAGCTATTTGTTTGAGTCTGTCTACCTTTAGATTTGCATTCAGCAAGTGAGGTGAAGCGCTAATGGGTTGGCATTGACTTGGCCACTCCATGCTGTCCATCTGTATTGTGAGGTGTTGTTCGATCAGCTTTGTTGCATTTAAATTAAACTCACCAGACAGAATTCATCTTCGTTTTGTGTCACATCATTAATTAACACCAGTGACCCAGTGCCAGGGGAAGCTATGCATATCAAGTCTGATTTAGCCTTTCTGCTTATGCAACTCATGAACATGTATGTACACTTTAGTTCAGTTTTCTTTATAATACTCTTGAATAATGCCATGCCTAGGTCCTGGGGATTGTCCTTAAATTTAGTAGATATTGTGATGGGCTTTCTTTGACACTAATGTGAAAAAGGTAACCCTATACGTGCAAAAGTAGTCTACATAGAAATACTAATTGAAACTATACAGTAGGAAATGTACACCGGACTAATACGGGGCAGAGTATAATACTGTAGAGTTGAGTTATTGCTAGTTCTGCTGCATTTCATGCAGGAAAGGTTTGATGACCACAGGCAGCAGTGACTGGAGGAATGGGTCTTAATCTGAATGCCCTCCAGTGCTTGACCAGTATGTCATGAAGTGGGTGGAAAACACGGCCAAACATGATACACGATTTTAGACAGCAGTCTAGCAGTTTGTCGAGTCAGCAGCAAGCCCTGCACACAGCAGCAAACAGAACGTCTTCTCAAGGACTTCCATGTTTAGTTTATTGTGTATGTTCACTCTGCTTTCTGGCAGTACTCTGCAGTAACCACATCCCTTTTGTTCGAACTCATTTTTAAAAGCCATATATTGCCATTATTTCAAATTGACGTCTTGTTCCTGCAAATGCTTCGGATTGAATAATTTGCCGACTGACCGTGTTACAACTAAACCACTATTAATCCAACAAAAATAAAACAAGACATTTCATATTTATTTTGAAAAATAATGCATAAACTTTTAGACTGACAGAATATCAAAATAACCAAATAATGTATAGTGTGTTTTTGGTAGATGATTATCTGAACCCATAACACTGATACTCTGCTACATCCCTCTTGATTTGGGGTCACTGACTGCAACATGTGCAGTTTGAATCTCGTTGGAGATGTGGCTTACCATTTGTGTTTTTTTCTTCTGTAAAGAAAGACTATAAATCAAAACTCAATTACACTTGTGATCGTTATCCTCCTAACAGTATTGTTTCTTACTCTTCCCTGCTGGTTTCTGATTCATCAATAAATCATTAGAGCTTTCTCCCATTTTATATTCTAACCTTTTTACATCCTTTTCATTCCAGTTCTCTTTTATGCAATCAGATTTTTTCAGTTTACTTGGATTAGCATTGAAGTTAGCCTTTTTATTATTCCAGGTTTTGTTGTTTTTTTAAAAAAAATAATTACTGTGGTCGTGTGATGGACAGGGTGTACTCAGCCTCTCACCTAGTGGCAGCTGGGATAGGCTCCAGTCCCCTGAGACCCTGATCTGGTTTAAGCTGGTATAGAAAATGGAAGGATGGATGGAAATGATTACATCACAAAGGTCACACTGGATCTATAAGAATAAAGGGAATAACAGTAAAGAATTCTCCAGCTGTATATCTGAGATATTGTAAAACACGTAGCAATTATCATCAAGACAAAAAAATCAAAGAAGCAACTAAAAGTCTTACTTTAGGGGATCTGGGTGCAGCGGTATGCTGTGGGAGGCAATTGTTTGCATGGATTGATTCAATTAGAGGGAAGCTTAATTGTAAATCAACACAAAGTTGATCCTCGTGACCACCCTCATCCTTGGACCTGAGCGCTTCAGGGAGAAATTGTTTAGTTATATAGTTACTCTAGATGGTATTTCTTTGGCTTCTCGTACAACAGTGAGGAACCTTGGAGTTATTTTTGACCAGAATTTATCATTTGACACACATATAAAACTGGTTTCTAGGACTGCCTTCTTTCACCTTCGTAATATTGTTAAAATCAGGAACATCTCAGAGTGATGCAGAAAAACTGCTCCATGCATTTATTACTTCAAGATTGGACTACTGTAATTCTTTATTATTGGGCTGTCCCACATATTCTCTGAAAAGCTTCCAGCTGATCCAAAATGCTGCAGCCAGAGGAGAGATCATATTTCTCTAGTTTTAGCTTCTCTTCATTGGCTCCCTGTTAAATTCAGAATAGAATTTAAGATTCTTCTCCTTACACATAAAGCTCTTAATGACCGAGCTCCATCATATCTTAAAGATCTCATTGTAAGACATTTTCCTAACAGAGCACTTCGCTCCCAAACAGCAGGTTTACTTGTTGTTCCCAGAGTTTCTAAAAGTAGAATGGGAGGTAGAGCCTTCAGTTATCAGGCCCCTCTCTTGTGTAATAAGCTGCCAGTAAATGCCAGGGAAGCAGACACCTTTCCACTTTTAAGACTAGGCTTAAACGAATATGCAACCTAAATGTGACAGCTGTGTAGTGTTAATTTTAGTCTTAACCATGATCTTCTCCTGATATTAACCTATTAGTTTTGGTTTCTAACCGTTACTAATTTGTGTCATTGCCTGAACTTAACCAAGGGAATGACAAATACCATTGAAATACGTCTCAGTATGTAAAACAGGCATCCAACAAAATGTGGTTAATTAAAATGATAGTGTAATTTTAAAATGGAATGCATCATGGATGGGCTGGACGGTGGTGTGATGGTTAGCACCATCACCTCACAGCAAGAGAGCTCCAGGTTCAACTTCCAGCTGGGGCTTTTCCTTGTGTGGAGTTTGCATGTTCACCCCACATGCATGGCTTCCTCCCACTGTCCAAAAACATGCATGTCATCTCACATGTCTGTAAATTGTCCTTAGGAGTGAGTATGAGTGTGGCCCACGGTCCATGTGGCCCTATGATGGACTGGCACCCTGTCCAGGGTGTACCCCACCTCCTGCCCAGTGACTGCTGGGATAGACTCCAGCCTCCCCTCAACCCAACCAACAGATTGAGCAGGTATAGCAGTTGCATACGAATATTTCAAATAGCTTTTTTTTCTCTAATGTATCTAAGATTAAATAACACAATTTCTCAAAAAAACTGAAATGATCAACTTTATTTGTCAATTTACAGTCTGTATCTCTCAGGATACCGTGCCCATTTAGGAGTGTAATTTTATTTTTCTTTCCATTTAATGTGCTGACTTCTAAAACATTTCATCTGCACTTAATAAGCCATTTCCTGTCATGTTTTTGGATGCAAATACAATCATGGATACTATCATCTTTATTCATTTAATTTTATACACCTTTGAACACGAGACACACATCTCTAAATAAATAAACAAAACATATTATTTGTCTTTTTTTTTACAATGCTACCATCTTCACTATGGTACATTATGGTATGTACATTAATGGCAGTGGAAGCTGAGCAAACAGTTGCGTGTATTTTATCCAGTGACAATGCAAAGCCTCACATTGCACGTCTGACACACAAAGGAGGTCTGTCCATCCTGACACATGCTGCATCTGCCTTTCACTGACACAATGTGGTCAATTCTATCATATCTCATGCCATATGCAGCCTTAGGGACCTTTGGCTGTTTGATAAATATTGGTGGTGTGTTTTCTTCATTTCCTTTGGAGGGTTGTCCTCTTTCGTCCTAAAGTCCTTCAGGCACTTGTTTTTCTGACCCAAGACTGTTGCATCATGATGTGGAGAAGCCATGCATTGTTGACAACAATGTCAATCATATGCCAAAATATGCCCAGATATCACCGTGGAGACTTTGTCAGTGTAATTACTCTGTATTACCCTGTTGTCCACATGTAAATCAAAGCTGCCTCTTCCCATGTGTAGTGGGTCTTGATCCTCTTCCATGTTGCAACTCATCAAGCGATTTATGCAAATGGTACAAAGACATTTAATGCCCATGGACTCTTTGAGATGAGTTGTCAGTTGTATCAATGTGAAGTTGACAAAGTAGGCAACACAGCCAGAGGGGTTTCTGATGGTTCTGCAGAGCTGCATAACATTTCCAGAATTACTCTCCACTTCCATTTACAAAGACTAAACATGCTTTAATAAATGTAACATAGTCAGCATTTGCACTTGTTTACGTCGTCATGAATTTAATAGTAGTATACATTTCTTGACAATCTCAGATTCCCCTCTTTACCAACCTATGAGTTCACACTATTTCAGCTGTATATATTCTTATATGAGAGCGGTTGGAGCTGTTTCCAGGCAACAGCGCCCCCTAGAGTTACAGTAAGGCGGCTGTCACAGAATTCTGGGTTGTCTCTCTCGTGCTGAGCGCGCCAAAATCAAACGTCTCCACCTGATGACGTTGGCGTTGCTGTTGCTGTGTTGTATATACTCTATAGCTCTGGCTGTGTTCGGAGTTTGTCAGAGCTTGCAGCTCATCTGAAATGTGCAAATACAATGGAAACCAGCGGTGTTAGTTTAATGATAATGTATGAGGACGAGTCCGTGGATGTTCGTTACAGAAACGGGTCGCAGTTGCAACTGTCACCGTGTGGCTGTGAATTTATGCTGGTTAAAGCCACGGACACCCACGGACATCCTCTGCAGCCCACTGAAAGAGTTCGACAGAGGAGCAGGTTCACTGTTAGCACATACAAGGTACAAACAAAGTTTTTAGTCCCGCTTTGCGCCGCTAGTGTTCGGGCAGTGAAAGGCCCTTTAGCAGAACAGTAACTGGACTGGCAAACCAAAGTCTACCCAACGTTAATGTCACTTTGTTTTCCAGGAGCTGATGCTTGCTGCACTGGCATTCAGGAATAAGTATGCCAGTCGACCATATCTACCAGAGGAACTCCTCCCCTCTGACCACAAGAAGGTGCCAAGAGCTAGTGTCAATCCCTCAGATTATATGTGGACCATAAAATCAGTATGTGTAAATGCATATCTTCTTGCAGCTTTTTTTCAGCATTGAATCTGGTGTTCAGTGGCCTGAGCTGTCCTCCTGCGAGGCTGAGCTCGGACCTGGAGGCGAGGTCATCGTCAGGTCAGAGGATGAAAGAGCCATGTTGTCGCTGTCGCCCTCAGGTGAAGACTTCTGTGTGGAGTTCACGTGCAGCCTCAGTCAGCCTCAAAATCAGCACGAGAAGACCATGAGAGGAAGCAGAACGAAAGATCCAAATAGTTCAAGGTCTTATCCACCTCAGACTGCTCAGGATAAGGTAAGGCCTTGTAATATTTGCATGCTTATATCTCAGGTTTTACAGCAGGTTTATCTCTCCTCAGCCTGAACAGATGTATCAGTCCACCACAGTCATCCAGCATCATTCTTGCTGTGCTGTTGCCCCCACATGGGCCTACCCTCTCTCCTTGGCCCGGCATCACTGGATGACTCATCACCCTCAACATAAAGATGTTGAAGCAGAAGCAGCAAGCAGTTCTATCCAGGTAGACGGGAAGACCATCATATCTGACGTATCTTGTCTGGAAAGAAGGTCACAACTTCCTCAGGCGTTGCCTCTCACATGTCCTTCGCCGCACTGGCATAGGTTAGCAGATTGATAATCATGTTGCATACTCTTAAATCATGTTCCTGTACTGATCCTAACTCCTGCTCTTGCATTTAAGGTGGAAGTTTAAAGACCCCCTGGCCAGAGAGGACGTGTCAGACCTTCCAACAGACCTTGTAAAAATAATTTGGTGTCAAGGAGTCAACTACAGGTAGTCATGCAGCTTTTCAAGTTCTATATGACCTGGAGCAGTGTACAGTGTGAGAAAAATAATGTTTCTGAATATTTGATAATCATAGAAAACAAGACAATTATTATAATTCTTTATTTTCCCCCTCCATGGGTAAATTTGCATAGTTGTTACAGTGAACAAACAGAAATAGACCCTCTAAAGTATAAAATACTAATATACTCAGAATAAGTATAAAAATACAAAAAAGAATAAAAAGAAATTAGCTTATTTCCGTGAACAAAACTAAGCACCTGTAAACTTGTAGGCTCTTTAAGCTGTCTGTGGTCATGGTTTACAGCTCAGCTGTGGCTGCTTTTTGCCTGTACGTCTGCTGCTTAGGATACTGCGTGAAGCGGTCCCAGTCATAGAGATATCCCCTGGAGATGGATCTGTCATCCGGTCTAACGGTGTCCTTAATTCTTATTTTACCCATTACAAACCTCAGCTCCAGTCAGAGCAGGTACATTTCCGTCTTTCATCATAGACATGTTGTAATCTCCAGTTTTTTCTCAAACATTTCTCGAATCTCCTTCATTTATTGGGTCTATCTCACAGGTGAAAGAACTAAGTTACCATTTCCACAGTCTCCCACCTGATGTACTCGGACAGGTGTACTCTGTACGCTCTGTTGTGAGCCGTGCAAGTAGGTAAGATAGCACTTCCTGTCATGCTGTAAGTTTAAGGACTTGGATTTTTTCAGGTCTTCAGTCATCACATAAAACTTTTCACAGGATCCTCGCTTGCTACAACCAGGCCAGGCAGTTACTGAAGCTCCCCGCCACACCCACCTGCTTACGAGAGGTTAAAAGTACTCCCTGCTTATAGTTTTACACCTGTTGATACCTAAAGTATTTATGCAGAATCAAAAGTATTTACCTTTCTCATTTGGCAGCAGTTTTTTATTACTTTCTCTGCAGGAGAAACATTTTTCTGAACCAGAAACGTTTGAAGAAAGTCCATCTGGCTCTGTGCTTGTAGAGCAACACATGAATGTGACGCAGACGGCAGATTGTCGGTAATTTGAATTCTTCTGATAGTTTTGTTTTAAAAGTTGATAGTTACAACGTGAGCAATAATGTGTATTTAACCCCCTATTAAACTTCAGGTCAGACCTTGTTGCTTCAGAACTGAGCAAGATAAAGCGATTCAACTGTATCCTTCAGCACTGACGGATGGATTTTATAAAAGCTGCTGTTTGAATGTGCAAAGTGTTGTTGTGAATGCCAGCAAACTAGCCATATTTATACTGAGGATGACTGTGTGTACTTCTTAACATGCTGTGCCCAGTTCTGCTGGAGAACAGCCACCTTCTTCAAAGTGAGAGCAAACATGTAGACCTGGAAACGAGTTCTGCTGAAGGCGCCCATGAACCAGTATATGAGGACCACATAGCCAAAGCTCTTCAAAGGACCTCCAGAGCCATTCAGGATATTGATGCAGTCATATCAGCAGCCTCGCTGACTTAAAGAAGCTCTTAAGATTAGTTTAAGTGGGAACCTCTGCAGTGTATTTTTCTGTAAACATAGAAAGCTGCATCACTGTACATACACAATAAAGTGATTATGACACATAGATTTTAGTTGTTTTATTTGATATTAGTTGGTTGTATTTAACTGCCACATATACAAACAAAGATGAAGAAAACAAACACATGCAAAGTGTTTTACAGATGCTTTTCATAAACTGTCAATCATAACTCAGATCCTTCCTGTCTGGGTCATTTGGTATAAACCATGGAAACGCGACTCCCTACAGCCATGCAGAGTAGTGGATATAGTGTAGCAATAATACAGTGCTCAGTCAACTTGAAATAGGTCCCAGCATTGCAAGCAGTTTTGATTACTATCAAGTCATAAGTAGCTTTACTTCATTTTTTGTTTGTTTTATTTAATTAACTTAATGGGTTTATATAAGGTCACAACTCAAACAAGTAGTCGTGTGGTGCCACGTGCCTCAAGTGTAGCAAATGTATAAAAGAGGACAGGCACTGTGCAGACTGACAACCGACCTGCCAGCTCATTTTATTAGTGTCTCATTAGAGTAGATCAGACAAATTAATCTTTTGGGACGATGGCTCAGTGCCAAAACCATTGAAATTTGCAATTTGACCAGCAAATATTCACAAACTATTCCCCCAATTTTGTCACAATATGTGTTTCTTATGTATGGGTGCCTCTTAGTGGTTGATATTGGTATTGCAGCCTTAATATGCTGCTGCCATTTTAGTTTTACCAGAGAAACCATCATCTTGTACGATGTGAATTCAAGCCAATACCTCTTTCATTCTTTCTTTTCTTTCGCAGAAAATGAGCAAATGTTGGTGACATCCTGTCAATTATCTTTATTTAAAAACTTTGAACATACAACCTGTAAAACCGAACTGACTATCAATATATTTTCCTCCAGTTTTTGGATCAGAATCACTTTCTTACTTATAAATATGGATTTACTATGTAGGTAAATATTTCAGTTGTCTAAATTTTTCTTCAGAATATTTACACTATAGGCACAAATCCCCTATAAGTTTGGATCAGCTTGAAATCATGAGACACACTCCCGTATGATGACATTGATTCCCACAATCACTTGCATTTGATGGGTAATTATATCAGTGTCATGGATGTTTTCCTCTTTCATATCATAACTCAAAAGTGCAGGTTTTGAAATCTTTGTTTAGGTCTTATGTTTTAAATCATCATTTCTGTGTAGTTTATTAACTTGTGCTATGCACTTAAGGATTTAAACTATTGTGCTTTATCTTCTGCTACGTATAATAACATTTTATTACACATAAAACCATATAGCTTTTTTTAAAAAAATACTTTATCTGATGTTATATTTCCATCATTTTTCATGTATATTTCCAAAATTACCTGATGCTTGCTCAGGGCAAGAGCTTGAACCTAAGAGAGGTTTTGATGCAGTCTGTTTATTTCCTTACTTAGGCAACTTTTTAAAAATTGGTATTGTATGATTTGGACTCATTTTGATTTTAATTGTGGGGTGAAATGTGTGTGACAAGAGGGTGGAAGTGGAAGTGGATTTGAATTGACATAATCACATAAGGAATACTTTGCTATCTTTGGCAATTTTTTTATATTGTTATATTTTTTTCAGCTTTTTAAATTAAGAGGTGTCATGAATAAAGTGGTGAAATAATTTTTACAATAATGGACAAATCCTGTTTATCCTTTGTATGTGTGTACTGGGCAATATCTTATCTTGGGGAAACATGTATTCATGAACATTAATTTAAGCAGCCTGTGGGTAGATTAAACAGGCGGTAGATTAAACATACCTTATGCATAGTTGATACATATGCAAGAAATTTTATAAAAACTGTGAGTTATAATAAAAATAATGAGTCAATGATTGAAACTGATGTTATGTTTGACCTATTTTACTCCTGTTTTGTTATTATGTTATAATTTCGCATTTAGGATTAAAACTATATGGTGTCTTGCTGTTAAACAAGCTCCCACTTTAATGATCATAAAACAGCCGCCAGGTCAGAATTTTGTTTTATTCTCGCTAACATTTGGTGGGATTACGGAGGATTTAGCCAATCTCAGGTCTGGGAAGAAGTCTACCGCTGCTCGTTTGCGAAATCCTCTGTTGTCTATATTCTCGCGAGACGCCACGAAGTTTCCGGTGTTGTGTATGTTCCTGGAAACATGGCGGCCAGCTTCCGTGGCCGTCCTATCCGGAGTCTTCGGATGCGAGGTAAGCGTTAAAAACTCGATTCTGTGATTGCTGTAGAAATGGCATATTGCAAAAAGAGATTTTTCCATGCACGTGATGACCTTGGAGTGTTCGGTCACCATGTCCTCTGTGTGTGTTTTTGTCAGGTCGGAATGACAGCGGGGAAGAGAACGTACCGCTGGATCTGACCAGAGGTAAGCAGAGGCTTCATCACATCACCCTGAAAGCGATTATTGTTCAAAATGGATGAGGGGACTTTCTGCAAACACTAGCCACGTGAAGTGAAAGTTAACACTGTCTGCGCATTTGTCCCTGGATGTCAATTCTTATTCCGCACACTTCCCTTTCTGTTTCGGGTTAAAACATTGGTAACGAATCATAATAACATGCGGTAGCAAGCTAACTAACTAGCTGGGTTAGCGTTAGCTAGCTACCACAGCTAACCAGCCATGACGACGCGCTGTTGTTTTGATCGGTGTGAGTGGGAAACATCGCTTGTTACATGGCCAGACAGCCATTAGTGCTGTAGTCGTGTACTGGTAATCTCTGGCTGCGTGAGAAATTGGGTTTCAAGGCAGCCTGCTGTGTTGCGCATATGGGCACAGGGTGGTTCTGCCGATACACAGCTGTTCAGCCGGGTCAGATTTACTCCTCCAGCAACAACACTGCATACCAGTTTGTTTACACCGAGCAGCGGTTCTGTCTCCCTCAGTCTAGACACCCAGATCCCTGCTGATTTTACTGCAGCCGGAATATTTTTTCACCTGAAAAGCCTGGCAAATGACAGACTATTGTGACACGATTCAACCCCCTCTATTAGGGATTTGAACTGCTTATTGTGTGAGCTGTTTATCAGCGTGGATTGTAAAAATGACTCTTTGTCCGAGCTTGGCAAAAATAAGTTGGCGTGTAACAAGAGAGCTTAAAATGAAACCATGCGTAGGACACAAGCTATCCCAAAGCCCTAATGCATTTGTAAGAGGCTGTTTGGGGTACAGATAGATTCATATTATTGTCATTTCCATTAGTGAGCACCTAAATCTGTCAGAAATATCTGTATGACCTTTCTTTCCCCAACTCATCCTTTGGCTTTAAATGCTTACTGGCGATTTCTTGAAATCAAATAACTAAGACTAAACAACACAGAGTTAGTATTTTTGTCATTTATTTTACTTTGAGGAAATAGATTTGTACAACTCATCGAGATGACGTATTAATATCTTCAGCAGCATTTGTCTTTTCAGTACAATTTGGGATCTGGGTCTAATTTTCACGTGCTTTAACTGTGAGGTCATTTATTCTTGCTCTTGCCTTTTGTCAGGGACATTTAGTGTTACAGTAAGTACGCTGAAGTTGGAAGGAACTGGAAACAAAAACACTTGTCGGCTCAAGTCTTGCTTCTAATGGTCTAGTCCCTGTTTTGACTGTACACTCTAAATTTGTTCAACCAGCTCAGCCAACTTCCTTCCCGCAACAAATCAATTTCAGTCCATTAACTGATATTATGGCAATATACATTCATGCTTTTCTTAGTTACATTGTAATTCCCTTTTCACTTTTTTGCAGAACCATCAGAAAACTTCCGTGAAATCCTCCAAAATGTGGCCAAACCGCACGGAGTCAGTAACATGCGAAAACTGGGCCACCTGAACAACTTCATAAAGGTAACGCTGTCCAGTTACCATGCCCTGGTTTTGTTCTGTACGGCAGTTTAGTCAAAGCTACACACGCAGATTTGAAGGCTGACTCTTTTGAGAAATCTGTGAAGGTTGATCGGCTGCTCTTCCTCTGAAGTGACCTCTCCTTGATCGTTTCCCCTCGGGTGTTGCTGCCAGCAGGCCCCGTTGCGCCTGTCATGGTGATGCTGACAGTTAATGTAACAGGACCTGTAGGGATAGGAAAGCACTCCAATCTAGTGTGCATGAAGAGCAGCACTTTGGCTTTGGAAACTGAGATTATTCATGTCTAGTGACTGTCCTAATTATCCTAAAATATCCTTGGTTTTTGAATTATTTATTTTACCCAACTTTACTGTATTTTCTCCCCTTGTTTTTCCCTATGAAGTTGATTGTAAAAAAGGAAGTTTTCCATTGCGTCTCACGTGATGTACATGCAGATACATTATTGTAATGAGACTGATACAGTTGTGGGTTCAGCTCAACTGCAACTCAAAGCGGGCGAACATGGATTGGATGCCTGACAAAGCTGTATTACAAGGCTTTCACTCAGCAGTGTCTTTTCTGGTGATGGTGCACAGAGTCATTGCACATGTCCCTTTCAGTGTGTTGTTTTACCTTCTGCTCAAGACTTACCGGCGTCAACTATTAATTGATTGAATTCAGTTTGTTGGTAAAACACGACACAGAGACAGAGTCACCATCAAAAAATGTGTCCTTCTATATTCTCTATCTTTTTGTCTTAGATTTCCAAAGTTACCTCTCAAATATTCTACTATAGCAGGAGTGAGCTTCCCTGGTGTCAGGTGTATCACTCCGCTTCATGACAAATGTAGAAGTAGCACAACATAGTTCTATAGGTATGCAAGTTGTATGCAACTGTGTTAAGTGAACGTAACAAACGTAACAAAAATAAATCTCATCTTACACTTCCTGAGTGGGAATGACTTGATACAGGAGGAGAAAATAGTAGTTTGTGTTGTTTTAGCTCGGCATCACCTCTCAGAATGAATTCTTGCCACTGCTTAGATTGTTGTTCCCATTGTCAGCCCACTGCCTTTCACCACTTCTGCCTGCCGTGGACGTATCGTAGGCAAGTGTTTGTGACACAGCAGCCAGTGAGTGCTGTGCAGCTTGCATTGTAGCAGGCTGAGTGTGAGTCTGCAGTCTGTTCACCTAAATCTCTTGTATACAACTGACTGGAGGCTGATAGCTGTGACGTGTGTGTGTATACGTCTGCTAGAGCACTATCACTCTGATTCCTTATAAGGGTTCCAGGACAGCGAGAGTGACGGAGAGCGTCACATGCCCCCTTCCCCATCTCCTCTTCCCTCTTCCTGCCTTCTTGTGCTCTAATATCACAACTGGTTGAAAGCAACTGTGCGATCATACTGACCCATCTCACCACCCATCCCACCCTGCTTTGCTCTCGCCTCCTGCTTATAGCTTTGCGGGTGGCCCAGCTTTGAGGGATAATTCAGACAAACCAACTACATTAGATCCTCATCTGCAATTTCCTTAAGGCGTCTTTGAGAAAGACAGCAGCTCAAAAATGGCAGATTCTGTTGCCCACGGACCTTGTTTCTTTTTACATACAATGGATTTTAGACTGTGTTGATAGCTATGGCCTGTCAGTGAACTCCCACTGCCTGTGTGTGGGCTCTTAATGATGAAGGACCTCTTATGAGGGAACTGCTAAAGGTAGAAACACACTGCCTGTCCTGGTAGGGCTTTTGATAACTGATGCCAATAGCTTTAATTTGATCACAGTAATTTACTAGAATAAGCTCAACTGTTTCTGACTTTTTTGTCTTGTGTTACTCTATGTTTTGGAGACAAACATTTATACGTACAGACAGGACTGGAAACCACTTGAGCCGGTTCTGACCTAGAATGATTTTTCTGACATGAGCGATGAGCTGTTTCTGCCTCTGGAGAATAAACATCCCAACAAACACGAATGAGTAATCGCAACATATGCAGTTCAACTGATCTGTTTTCTTTTTTTTTTTTCTCTGGGTGTCCTCTTCCTTAAAGTCTTGTGTCAGTTGGCGAATGCTTACATATAAATTGCAGCCATGCATACGCCATCTGATCACACTATAAAAGCTAGCTTATTCCAACATAAATGAGCTTCCGATTTGCCGATCCATCGCATGGAAACTTGATTAGTTTGTTATGGATTGTAGCCTATAAATGAATGATTTATCTTTATTCCATTTTTGTGTTGTAGCTGCTTTGCAGCATTGGCCACCGGGAGGAAAACTTTGGGTTTACTTATGAAGAAATCATCGTTTGGTAAGTGTTGTCATCAGTGTGCGTTGCTTTCATGAACATGTACTCTACATTCTTGGTATTGTTATTCCCATATCAAAGTGAAACTGTTCATAAGTCAGGCCCCCGAGGCTCATCAGTTTGTGTGTTATATTTAGAACACTTATTTTATGCTGTATAGGTTAAAAAGAAGCTGAAATCAATATGCTCACTAATGAATACCTGAATTGGTCAGTTCCTCTGTCACATTGATCCTGTTGCTATTTCATGCATTATCTGAGTGTTTTATCTAAGTGTTTTATGTATCTTTTTTTTGTCCCCAGCCTGAGACTAGCTCTGCTAAATGAGGCCAAGGAAGTGCGTGCTGCAGGTTTGCGGGCACTCCGCTACCTCATTAGAGACACCAGCATCTTGCAGAAGGTCCTCAGACTGCAGGTGGATTATTTGATAGCCAGGTGAGAGCCTTGCCTCATTTAGAGGAAAAGTGGTGTTTGGATGAAGTCAGTGTTTTTTTTTTTTTCTTAAATGTGCAAGATTATCTCCTGCAGATATGTTTATTTTTTTTCCCCACAGGCTGACTTAGGTTAAGAAAAAAGCATGCTAATGATAATATTAAGGACATGACGAACAGTTCTTTGGGTTGTTTCAGATGCATCGACATCCAGCAGAGCAACGAGGGAGAAAGGACTCAAGGTCTGCGACTCGTCCGAAAAGTAAGATACATCTGCATTTTAGTTTCTACTCCTTCTAAATCTCATAGTTGGTGTCATGTCAGTAGAGGAACTTACAGGAACTTTCCAGCCTTGTGCCCACACTGTGCCACCAGAAGGAACCTTTGGGTCAGCCGCAGTGTCAGTGTGGATGGTTTGTGCGAGTCTGCAGGCAAGGTTATTTATAGCTGGTTCTGTAGTTTACTGTAAACAGTCTTCACACACTCACACTCACACACATACCGATGGGCTGTGGTTTTGAGCAGGAACTATCGACTACACAGGCAGTAACACAACTTTTGGCTCATGTTATAGCTTGAAGTTGTCAGGCTATTTCAAGTTTTCTGCTGTTTGTTCGGTTCCACACTCTTCTCAGAAGAGATTTGTTTTATTCGATCTTTTAGTTTAATCGCTGTTCTCCATAATGAACAAAGCACAAACTGTTTTGGTTGTGTTTTGTTCATTTGTTGAAAATAAATGTTGCACATCAGAAGTTCAGTTCAGACTCTTTCTTATGACACTCGGATTAAGTTCTTGTGCATCCTAATTCAATCAGTGATCCGTGTGATACTTGACTACTTTGCCTATTTGAATTCATTGGACATAATTAAAATAGCACACGTCTGTGTAAGATGGGCTTCTCAAAGTCAAGAAGAGGTCTGTAACAGCTCCATTTCTAGGATGCCAAGTTATTAAATCTCATCAAATGACTGTTCTAATGTCAAAGATCATTTGAAGAACTCATTCCTTTGTTCCACACAACCGTGCTCACAAAAGATGGACTTAGACTGGTGCAATGTGCATTTAAATTTTAGTTGTGCCATTTATTATTATTACTGTCATTGTTGCATCAGAATATAACCCATCAAAGCATGGCACGGTTTAAATGGCAGTTAGGTAGCCAGTAAATAGCTACCAGATATTTAACCAGCTTGTCAGTTTTTCAGCAGTTGTGCCCGACAGGTGTAAGTGACGGTGGGGCTGTTGCCATGACGTATGCCCACTCGTTAGGGCTGTTCCATTTAGTGTTTTCTGAAATCAAGTGAGGACTCTTTCCTACTCTGAACGGTTGAACATAGATCTCTGTTGGTTCCTTGCAAACGCACATCTACATGTTATAGCATTTTGCTGATGTGTGCAACAATCTGAGATGTGGGCAGCTCTTGGTTGTATTGATGCTGTTTTTGTTATTTAAGCTTTGCTCTGATGTGGAAAAGACAGTTATCAAAGATCTGCGTTGGGATATAGCTGAAACCAAGTGTTTAGATACTGAACATTGTCCAGTGCAGCTGACAATCTGAGCTGAGCTTCATCCAGTCAGTGTTCAGTCAAAGTGACCCATCACATGACCTGTCGCCATCCAACATGAGCTTGAATGTTTGTTTTTTTTAGAAATGATAGGAGAAATTTCCAAAGGAAAGGTGTGCCAAGCATGTGGGATCAGTCCCAAGAAGACTAGAGGCTGCCATTTTGGGCAAAGGTGTTTTGAAACTGCACAAAGTCTGTGGCCTGAGCTCTTATATAATTGGAATATTTCTGTGTTCTCTTCTTCATAAATTTACAAGAAACCTGGTGTGTGGAATGATTAGAAAAGTCCATTTTCAAATCTATTTTAGGATGAAACATAACCAAATTAGGGACAACTTGAAAGTGTCTGAAAACCTTGAGTTGGCTCAGTTTAGCCTGGGATCTTTTTATAGATTTATAATTTCTTATTTTGTGCCACCTGATATATGCAATGTTCTTGGACTGGGTCTATATTTCAAAAGGTGAACTTCATATCTGAAAGTCCCAGAAAAGGGAGCCATAGAAAAGTTATTTTCAGCCTCTGTTCGCCCGGGCCTTTTTGATGAGTCTCTTTCCTTCCTCCCTCTGTAGATAATCTCCATCAATGCTATGCTGTTCCCCACCTCTATTGCAAACTCTCTAATTGCGGTGGGGACTGATGGACTGCAGGAGAGGGACCGGATGGTTCGTGCTGCCATCGCCATTGTGTGTGAGCTAGGTAAGTACCTGGCTTGTAGCCGGAGGACCGCAACACTGACGTAAAGCATCATTAACTCCATGCACACGGTCACGTTGTGTGGAGCCACTGCCATCTTGTGATTGATATTTGACCGGGTAGAGAAACCTTATGTTTTATTCATTCATTCAACCCTCATTTTACAGTTGAAGTAGAGGTCCCGTTTAAAGTCTAGATGATAAGATATTAGAAGCAGAAATGATAGAAATGATAAAGTTATTGAGAAAATGCTTCGTGAAATTTAATCTAAGACAAATTAAGCCCCAACTGGGTGAATCTAGTGTGCATTGTTCTCCATGTGGCAGGTAGACAGTAGGTGAAACCAGCTGTCCCCTGTTAAGTGAAGACATTTTTCATCTGTATCTAAATCCAGTTATTTAAGAGCGCAAATCAATGTAAGTTGGTGAACAAAAAGTATGTTTATCAGCCATATTGCTCACAACAGCGAGTGTTCTGACTGGCACTGGTCATAAATCTTAGCACAGTGATAAGCATTGATCAAAGGCTTAATGGCTGCAGAATTCAAACATCACCAGCAAGTGTAGATTAGATAAAGTTGAAGCTAACCAGTTTACATCAACATCGGTTGCTATAGAGTTTTGTTACTACAGCACATCTCATTACCATGACAGTCCATGTGTGGCTTACAAACACACTGTGGTTGTGTAAAACATGCAGCATTTCTAAATATTAAAGCCCACTCATCCGATTGCGATTAAGGACTATTATTGAGGAGTTATATGCTATCTTCACTTTTTGTTATTTGCTGTAGATGCAGTCGAGAGCATTTAACAGACACCTTTATCCAAAGCGACTCACGAGGAAGAAGGAGAATTAACAATCGCATTTATTTTAAAGAAGAATTTACACTAAACAGTTACAATGTCAAGAGGCAACTGGAAGGCGAGTGCAGATGTTTAGGTTAGTTAATTGTAGTTCAAGAGATGGTGGAGTGGGGCTGGGGGGTGAGAGGAGAGGGAAGTGAATGATAATTACCGTTAGTCTGTCGTGAGAGGAGGTCATCTAGGAAAAGCGGAGTTTTCAAGAGCTTCTTGAAGGTGGAGAGGGGCAGCCCTGCTCTGGTGGCACTTGGTAGGTCATTCCACCAATGGGAGACCATGGATGAGAGTAGTCTGGGGTTCAGCCCTCATGTGGGGTGGCAGCACCAGATGCGGTTCCTTGAAGGAACGAAGAAGGGTGACCGTATGATAGCGTTGAGGTAGGTGGGAGCAGATGCAGAAATCACATTGTGCGATAGTGATATGAATTTGATGTGCACAGCTACAGCTGGCCAGTGTAGCTCAGTGAACAGAGGGGTGACATGTGCCCTTTTCAGGAGATCAAAAACCAGACGCACCGCCACGTTCTGGACGATCTGTAGTGGTTTTATCACATGAGCCGGGAGGCCCGTTAGGAGGGCTTTTCAGTAGTCAAGGTGAGTAATGACCATGGTTTGTACCAGGAGCTGGGTAGCATGTTGTGCCAGGAACGGCCTGATCATTCTTATGTTGAATAGTGAACAGCAGCACGACTGGGCAACAGAGGCCACATGCTCAGAGAAGGTCAATTGGTCATCAATCATGAGATGGCGCGATTGATGAAGATGATTTTGACAGAGACATTTGACTATATGCTTTGTTTGGCCGGGAAGACCAGCAGGTCTGTTTTAGAGATTTAGTTGGAAGTGATACGAGAAGCCTGTGAGTGGATCATTGGTCCTAACAAGGTGGTGTACATGGCAAAGAGAAGGGGCCCCAGCATCGAGCCTTAGGGGACCCCCTGGGGTTAGAGCCTATTTTTTTTCTGTTCATTTGGCTCATAGCACAACCTGAAGTGCAGCATCTGATAATGACAAAGAGCAACGCTGCTGTTATCTTTTTCATTTATTGATGCAATCTTTTTTCCACTGAAGAGCAGATAAAAATAGATGATCCCTCACATATGTCTCTTTGGAACTGTGCTGTATAGGTTTTTGCTGTTTGGTATGTAAATTTTGGTTTGCCAAACCTAGTAACATTGTTGTTGAACTTTCTGTGAAAAGAAACCAGGGTGCACAATCCTGCCTGGGGCCAACACTTTCAGTCGTTGTATGGTTAATGGGGAAGTGTTAATGTCTGAAAAGGGGCTTTATCTCCTCCATGCTGACTCTGAAAGGAGCGACTAAAGATCCATGGTGCTGGCAGTGCGAACATGTACACTAGACAATGGCACTGTTGCAATTCCATGTCATTCCTCTGAGTAAAGCAGAAATGAATAAGCATTCTGAGTTTGTCACAGCCAGAAAGATGTGATATTAACAACAAGCCACACGAAAACATCAGATCAAAGGCTAATTAAATAGGATTTGTTCTTATTCTTTGTTGCTAACTCGTTGCCTCTGCAGCCCTAAAGAACCCTGAAGTGGTGGCCAAAAGAGGAGGCCTCAGCACTATCCTGAAGAGTGTGATTGACTGTCAGCTTAGTCGCATCAACGAAGCACTGATCACCACGGTCCTCCACCTACTCAACCACCCGTGTACACGCCAGTATGTGCGTGTCGACGTGGAGCTGGAGGTACACGTACACAAATATGAATTCAAGGTTTAGCTGTTGTATATAAATGAGCCTGTTTGCTGGGAGCTTTTCCAGTCGGGTTTAGGTTGCCCGTCTCTTTCCCATGGAGCTTAAAGTCATCAGTTACAGCATTTTTCTAAAGCCTCATTGTCTGCAAACATAGTTGAAAGAGACAATTCATCCCCAGTTACAGCATCCACAGATGCAATATAAGATCAGCAGCAGGTTCATTACTGCTATTTATATTTCCCAGTTATATGTAGGATAGATTTAAAAGTCCAAAGTCAGTTATAGTTTGTGTGTATTGATCTTTTTCGTCTTTGTGCTCTGTCCTGCAGCAAATCCTCGCGCCTTTCACTGATTTTCACTATCGTCACAACGCGGACACGACTGAGGGGCAGCTCAAGTGAGTGCATGTGGGGATTTGGAGAGTGTCAGTGTTACAGTAGAAACAAACAGATCAAGTGTCTGACATTTCCCTCCACTGATCGCTTGTTGGGTTCAAATGTTGGTGACGGTATATGTTGGAAGAGCTGAGTGTTTTTACAGTGTTTTTGTAATGTGACCCTTATCATCATGGCTGCTTGACTTGCCAGAGGACATGAAACGGGCTTAGTCACAATGCTGCTTTATCTAAGATCTGCCCTTATATTAAAGATCTGTTATTGCTTATCCCTGGGTGTAGTTCAAACCATTGCAAGAAGCTTAATCGTTTTTGGTGAAAACCCCCTTTAGGGAGGTCATACTGATGTTTTGTGTACAGAACATAATGTCTAGTTTGTTATGTTTGTGTTTTCATGCTCACAGAGAAGACAGAGAGTCCCGCTTCCTGTCGAGCAGAATGGCGATAGTAGCTGCTTTCCGTTCCTGGTCTGGTGAGTGCTCTGATGTGGTGATTTTTATAGAAATGTTATTATTCAAGTGAGAATCCCTGTTAACTGAGGGCATTGTGAGCTAAATATCTCTTTGTCTTTCGTTTGCTTTTTAATCAGGGATTATCAACCTGTGCAAGGCTGGAAATTCTGGAATTCAGTCTTTAATTGGCTTACTTTGCATACCAAATATGGAAGTTAGGGTGAGTACTCACTCAGCTGTATGGTAAGAATGATTTAAAAAGCATGTTAGAACTGCTCATTTTTGTTGCTGTAGTTTAAGTTAGCACTTTACAAATTTAAAAATGAACTACATTTATCTACTGTACATCAAGTGGGTTTTCACTTGTGTGGAGTTACATTTGTATGTATCTGAGTGCTTTAATGTGCTTTGTCCTGCAGAAAGGTTTGTTGGAGGTGTTATATGATATATTCAGGCTCCCTGTGCCCATTATAACTCAAGACTTCACAGAAGGTCTTCAAAGTGTTGGTAAGAACATTTCCCGCATCATCAAATTCTAATTTGATATTTGTGCTTCCCTCCAGATATCTTCTTATCTGGGGATTTCTTATACTGTAAAAACATATGAATGCAGTTTTGTTCCTTTGGTCGCTCTTGCACCTTGTAAACTAAAATTCTTTGTTCCTCTTAGAGCCTAAACAAGGTGGTGTGTTACACACACACACACACACACAGTATAGAATAATCGTTGTCCTGGTGCATTTCAGACCCTGCCAGATTCCAGGACACATGGAGACTCTCTGATGGTTTTGTTGCTACTGAGGCTAAAATCATCCTGCCCCACAGGGCCCGCTCCAGGTAAGAGATAATTAAAGAGAATAAGAGTATAATAGGCGAAAGTAATTCCAGTGGTAACATGAGCCCTGAAATCTCTTCTTTTTTTGTGTGCCTCATCAGGCCTGACCTGATGGACAACTACCTGGCTTTTGTTCTCTCTGCCTTCATCACCAGTGGGCTGTTAGAGGTGAGCTGATGTGCTTGTTTATGTTGACATCTAATCATTAATGGAGCAATAAGGCTAATCTGTTTGTTTTTCTGCTTTTGCAGGGCCTCGTGGAAGTTGTGACCAGCAGCGATGACCAGCTCGCTGTGAGAGCCACCATTCTCTTAGGAGAGCTTTTACACATGGTAATATAAGAATAAATGCTTTTTTGTCACACAAAGCTTGAAAATATTTTTTTGTTCATGCTGCAGCGCATGTCCCAACATAAAACATGTGTCTAGCTGGTTTAGTATGTACCTGCTGCAATGCTCATACTGATTACAACCACGTTGCATTGCAGTTGTGCTAAGTTTCTCTTTGTTTTTGGTCTCTGCCTGCTACTTTTCTTTTTTAGGCAAACACAATCCTTCCTCATTCCCACAGTCACCACCTGCACTGCCTTCCCACCCTCATCAACATGGCAGCCTCATTTGACATCCCCCAAGAGAAACGACTGTAAGTACAGTGTGTCTCATGCGTCTGTTTTTCCTCATAAGAAAATCATTATTACTACAAACAGATGGAATTAGGTCCAGGCATATTTGGACACAAAACAGTGAGTTTGCAGTAATAGTTTTGTCTTAGTTTTGGTAAATGGAGCTTGATGGGGTTCAGATCTGTGAGGGAAGAAAGAAATGAAAATCAAAACTGACACGAAGAAAGACGAAATGGAGCAGTGAAAGTGGATGTAACTTAACTTACTGAGCCATGGATCATCGTTTTACCACAGTTTAAATCACAATTTGTTACAAGGCCGGTTGGAAAGCACAACATCAATGATTGAAATGTAAAGTAACAGTGGAAGTGATGAGATGTATGTTGGAAATATTAAAAATACCAATTTTGTTTGAAACATAAATTTGATAAAATGTTTTGATAATCCCTTAGAATAACAAATATGTTGTTTTGTTGTTTTTACTCGCATCACATGTCGCAGCGCATGTTTTGCCTTTTCACTTAAAGATATCGGTCAGTCAGGCTTTTTTTAAAACTCTGAACGCTTTAAAACATCCCAATCTTTGTGTGTGTGTGTGTGTGTGTGTGTGTGTGTGTGTGTGTGTGTGTGTGTATATACTGTCCAGCCGGGCAAGTGCTGCGGTGAACAATCTGAAGCGTTTCCATGAGAAGAAAAAGAGAGGTCTGAAACCACACAGTCTTTACCTGGACCACATCATTCGCAAGTCTGTGTCGTCACATACCCGCAGAGATTCACACTCCCGTGTCCAAAGAGACATCTATGTCATTAAGGTAAGGACCAAGCAGCACACCGTGGAAAGATGTTTCAAAGGATTACATTTTGGAAAAGAGGCTTGTTGGCCGTCTTACCTACGGCTGATTATCACCTCATCTTTGTGTGCTCAGTACAGTCTGTGGTGTGTTTGCTTAAGCTAAGTCATTTGCTGCAGTTTCAGAACATATGTGTTGATTGGCACAGCAGAAAGCAGCTGATGTCAATGAAATTAATAGAACTAATAATAAAAAGGTTGTTAATCCTGAATTATGTATAGTTCTTGTTTCACGTGTCTAGATGTTCAGCTGAGTGTTGTCTGCCTTTGATTTCAGGACACTGAAGATGCACTGATGATGAACCTGAGAGACAGTCAAATCCTCAACCACAAGCAGAACCTGGAGTGGAACTGGTTGCTTATTGCCACCATCCTTAAGGTCAGGCTGTTTTCATGTTGCCACCCACTTTTTTTTCTTCTTTATCCCTATCTAAAGATATGTTTTTTTCTTCTTTCCCAGTGGCCACATGTAAACCTCAGGAACAACAAAGATGAACAGATGCACAGGTGAGACTCTTCACATAACTAGCTCAGGACATTTTTCAACATTTATAATGCCTCTTTAATGCTCTTTCCCCCCCCCCTATGTCTTGAAGGTTTGTTCGGAGGCTGCTGTACTTTTATAAGCCCAGTAGTAAATTATATGCAGGACTCGCTTTGGATCACCTGAAGGCCAGACAACTCACTGTGGTCGGATGTCAGTTTGTTGAGTTCCTTATGGACTCAGATGAGGTAAGATGAGTTTTAACAAACACATATTTCCGCTTGGTCTTGTGTCATTTTCTGACCTGTCTCCCTTCGCGCTATTACCAGGATGGTCAGGGTTACCTGGAAGACCTTGTGAAGGACATGGTGTCATGGCTCTCCTCCTCATCAGGACTGAAGCCTGAGCGCTGTCTGCAGAGCAACGGCCTGCTTACCACACTCAGCCAGCACTACTTCCTCTTTCTGGGGACACTGTCCGCACATCCACAGGGAGTGAAAATGTTAGAGAAATGTGGGCTGTTTCAGTGGTGAGTGAGCTAAAGCCTGTTGTCTTCTCTGAACTTCCACTCAGATGTGTTTGATGAAACATGTCACTAACACTACTGACATCTGCTGTTGTTTTGGCATTTGCAGCCTGCTGAATTTGTGCTCTGTAAAGAACCAGGATGCTGTGCTCAAACTTGCTGTATCCACACTGGACTACAGCAGAGACGGTCTGGCCCGTGTGATCCTGTCAAAGGTCCTCACTGCCTCCACTGATGTAAGATGGCCACAATAACTTTGACACATAAACAAGAAACCTTTAACCCATAAACACATGTATGCAGAGTAGTTACGGGGAAGCTGTTGTTGTGCACAGTTGAAAAAATGCAACAGATCACACTGCAGTTAAGAAATCACGACTACAAAAACACGTCAGTCGTCTGGCAGAGAGGGTATCTGAGTCACAGCATGATCAACTGCGATTGAGCTGCTATCAAAAACCTGCATGTTGTCGTTAGAACAGTTACAAAGCAAACTGCATCTTATTGCAAAAAATTAGCCGGAAACATATCACACATTGCTTGTTGTCCGTTGAGCAGATATGCCGGCTGTATGCCACCAAGCACCTCCGTGTGCTGCTGCGGGCCGGCGTGGAGTTCTTCAGTAGCTGGGGAATGGAGCTGCTGGTCACACAGCTTCACGACCACAGCAAGGCGGTGTCCATGGAGGCTCTGGACATCCTGGACGAAGCCTGTGAGGACAAGGTGACTGAAAATACACAAAGGCCTTAGAATACTGACAGCACAGTAGAGGTTTTTAGTTTTTTTGCAAAGTCAGGATGAATTTTTCAATAACTCAATAAAAAAAAAACCAAAACATTTTTACTCTGTTGTCTTTGTTAGTTGATACTGAAAGAGTTGTGCGACTGTTTGTGTTGAAACAGGCCAACCTTCATGCTCTGATCCAGCTGAAACCGGCTGTGTCCCACCTGGGGGACAAAGGTCTGCTGCTGCTCCTCAGGTGTGTGTTTATGACCGCAGCATTGCTTACCATTTGGAGTTGGCCAACATGATTACATACCTTGTTGAATAAGTTACATCTGTTTTCTGTTGTTCAGGTTCCTGTCCATTCCTAAAGGTTTCTCCTATCTCAATGAGAGGGGTTATGTCAGCAAACAGTTGGACAAATGGCAGAAGGTATTATCAAGAATTTGGCAACAGATAGCAAAAGAAAAAAGTTCACTCTTCTTGTCCACTTTGTCTTGATTTTTAGTAAATTTGGTTATGATAAGACTCTTGAATCGCCTGTTTCAGGAGTACAACCTTAAATATGTGGATCTGATAGAGGAACAACTCAACGAAGCACTAACAACTTACCGCAAACCTGTCGACGGAGACAACTACGTCAGGCGTAGCAACCAAAGGTGAGGCGGTGGAAGTGGTCATCATCTGAATAGGAGTGAAATTCATTTTTTTTTTTTTTTTTCCTTTAAAGTTAGTGTCTAATTAGTTTGGTTGTGTTCCAGGTTACAAAGACCAAATGTCTATCTCCCTGTGCACTTGTACGGTCAGCTGGTCCACGATAAGACTGGCTGTCATCTACTGGAGGCTCAGGTTAGGCCTTTAAATATTTGTCTTCTGTCTGAGCTGTTAGCACACTCTCTTCTTACCCACCTCACATTTTCTACATTAATTCTACGGTGACTTGCTTCCTGATGTCTGCCTGTTTTCCATTCTTCTAAAGAGTGTGGTTCCCGACCTCAGCTACACGATCCGCTCCCCGATGCTGGACACCTGGGAGGGCATTAAACAGCTGAAGGCTGCTCTCTGGGCTTTGGTCAGTAAGACTATTGATTTAAGGCTCATTAGTTACTCTTCCACTGTAATTTTAAAATCTGCAAATAGATCGATCTGATGTGTGTGTTGTTTTCTATTTTAGGGCAACATCGGCTCCTCAAACTGGGGCCTTAATCTCCTGCAGGAGGAGAATGTCATTCCCGACATCCTGACGTTGGCTCAGCACTGTGAGGTGCTGTCAGTGCGAGGGTAAGCTCTACTCTCACTTTTCACCTAGAAGTCTTTTAGTCAGCTCCTCTCAAATGGCTGAATTATAGATTTAGTTTAGCTGAATTATATCTTTAGCATATTAACGGTATGTGTTTTTGTCCTGTGATGGGGTAACAGTTGTATCCTTAATGTCCCTTCCCATACACAGGACGTGTGTTTATGTGCTCGGTGTGATTTCCAAGACCAAGCAGGGTTGTGAGGTGCTGAAGCAGTTTGGTTGGGACGCAGTCAGACACAGTCGCAGGACGCTGTGGCCTGTCACTCCTGATGAGGTCGACTCCCAGCTGCTGATCTCTGAGCTTTCCTCGGTACCAAGCACGCTCAGTCTGAACTCTGAATCCACCAGCTCTCGCCACAACAGCGAGAGCGAGTCTCAACCAAGTAAGTGAGACGTTACCGTTGGTTTATCATCAACGGTTGCATTCTGTTGGCTCAACTCTTCCGGTTGTATTTATAGTATAACATCATCATCATCCGCTATTTTTGATGCCTTGTTGCAGTTGGGTGGACATTTTTGTCCTCAGCCCCTGTTGCATTCTTAGAGCTATCTTCTCTTTGTGATTCTAGACATGTACATCCTGGATGATGACAAGTGCGATGTCCTGGACATGTCAGATGAGTCCTCGCCCTATCTATACCCCAAACCAGTCAAAGATCGCAGTCCCTTCACCATCCTGGCTTCCACTCGCTTTGTTCGCCCCCGCTTCCTTAACTCGCTGTCCCTCCCCAGCAAGAAGCTACGCTCCACCAGTGACCCTAAGACTCACTCAGGTTCTCGCACGCTCGCTGAGTTCACGATAGGTAGCATGAGGCGGAATAGGACAGTGACAGAGCCCTCCGTCTACACCCAGAACCAGGGAGAAGTCTTCACGGGAGAAGTGTTTAATGGCAGAGGAATGCCAAAGAGTCCAACGGTTAGCCAGGAGACGTCCTTTGTCGGGAACAGGGGGGGCTCCGAGGAACACCTTGTGGACGGCAGGCTGGCAAGGGGGGGAGGCTCTGGCCTTGGACTCAGTGGTCTAGGTGTACCTGGGGCTGTGGAGCACCACGGCCGGGACAGGGAACAGAGCAGCCGAGAGCGTCTAGCAGGAGGAGACGGCGGCTCGTCTTCTAGTGGAGGCAATGTGGGAGGGGTTGGAGGAGGTGGTGGAGGTACGCAATTTAAAAGCCGCAGCCAGAGCTTTAACACGGATACCACAACCAGCGGCATCAGCTCCATGAGCTCCAGCCCTTCCCGGGAGACTGTTGGAAACCCTGAGCACCCGGAGCCCGAACCAGACTCCTCTGACTGTGTGAGCCTCAACACTGTTGTGTCTGCTAAGACCATCAAAACTCTTTCTTCCCCAGTCCCCCAGGCTCAGACGAACCACATGTCCACCTCAAAGTCCTCCAATGTCTCGCTGGTACCACCGGGCTCTTCGCACACTCTCCCCCGCAGAGCTCAGTCCCTCAAGTCTCCCTCAGTGACCACCATCAAAAGCCTGGCTGATTGCAGCTTCATGTACACCAGCCCGAGAGATGCGCTGGGTTACGCTACGCTGAAGAGGCTGCAGCAGCAGAGGATACACCCGTCACTGTCTCACAGTGAAGCGCTGGCTTCACCTGCCAAAGATGTGCTGTTCACTGACACCATCACCATGAAGACCGGCAGCCTGGACTCCAGGTTAACGCCTCGCAGGTGGGTCAGCTCGCACTACAGGGGCTGCATGACAGCTAACACTGTGGCTGTTTGGATCCAATTTTCTTTTCTTAAATTTTTTTTTAATAAGCTTTTCAGAAGACATTTTTGTTGTGTAGAGAGAAAATTGTGTGTTCACTCATTCTAAAGAAATATGCTGGAAATGATGTTACTGTAGCTTTGAGCTGCTTTGTGCCTATGTAGGGGTTAGGTTTCTGTCTGCCTTGGTAATGACAGGTGTGAGAGTGTTTTTGTGCAACTTCTGCTGTGTCCATCAGGATATCACATAGGAGGCGTACCTGTCCAGAACCCACCGTCATAAGTCCATACCGCAGGCTCTCCAGAACACTTGTACCGCGGTGGGTGGACCGGACCTACCCAGTGTCCTCCTCAGTAGAAATACACCTTCTAGCTTTTGATTGTCGCTGCTTTTTCTAGACTAGTAATAGCTCCATGCCTCCAGTCGTCGTGCCATTGCTTTGATCCATAGTGTGAGCAAACCCCATGTAGATGGGTCATTTCTTAGCTGGTCCCTGTTAACCCTACCTAGAGAAGTACGAACAGCACATGGGTGGAGATGAGGTGCCACGGTACTGATGTGACCATTCTGCTTATTAAAAGATAAAAATACATGAAAAGTCAATAGTTGCTGAGGAAAGTTGGACAGTGCATAAGAAAGGACCAAAAGATGGATAAACATGTGTTGTGTAAAATGCTTGAGGTTGTGCTGACGGTGCTGACATTCTTGCTCGGTATTTAAGTGGCACTCCATAGAGAGTTTGGGAGGGGAAGTCAGTGTCAGAAACATTGTTTTTTTTTTTTGTTTTTTTTTGGACTAACCTCTGCTATTGGTGACTGTCTGTGTAAAGCTATATACTGCTTTCCTAAGTCTGTGTGTATTTTGATACGTCCGCTTTTCTGCTTTTTTTCCAACATTTTTTCACCTCCTCTCCATTTTCCTATTCGTTCCCAGCCTCTCCCCCCGGATCCTCTCACGCACCTCTCCTCTTGCCCTCCCTAGGTTTCTGAAAGCTCTGAGCTTTGCTTCTCTGGATAAAGAGGAACTACTCAGCCCGATCAACCAAAGCACTCTGCAACGCTGCTCTTCAGTGCGCTCAATGGTCTCCAGTGCCACCTATGGGTGTAATGATGACTACATTGGCCTAGCTCTGCCAATGAACATCAATGACATGTTCCACATTAGAGACTCGGCCTACTTTCAGCAGAGGATCAGCCCACCTTCAGAGGAGCGGAAACGTTTCCTTTTTGGTGATGGAGATGGTAAACGATGAAATTCTGATGATATAATAATTCCTCCACAGATAAGGGAGAGGAAAAAGATGTTGAAATGGATGTTTGTTATTACTTGTCCAGGGGATCGGCCTGCTGTCCCGTTACTGAAGCAACAGTTCAGTATATCTGAGCTGATTGTGTGTCGAGGTGAAACCCCGAACCACGTGGTTGGTTCAGAGGAGACCGGACTGCAGGAACACACTGAAGAAAACTGCCTCTACTGTGTAGGAGCCATCGTCCTCGGCTACCCCACACAACCCCAGGTCAACAGCGCACACCCTCGCACAGGTGAGGTGCTAAACACACACGGTCCTCTTACATGGACACGTGCTTGGAAGGGGGAAAAAAAAACAGAAGATGAGAAATTCTCTTCTCATTTTTTTATTTTTTGGCCAGATTATGTTGATTTCCAATCATGGGGGAGCCAGAGTGGTCATAGGCTGGAGGTGATGCCTCAGTCCAAGTTCTCTGGGGTGTCAGGCTGCAGTGATGCAGCTGTGTCACAAGGCTCAGTCTGTAGCACACCCACACCTGGCGACGTTGTGATTGGTAAGACATAACAGTAGTTTGGAGCTTAATTTTGGATCTGTGCTATTAAGATAACATCCTCTTGACTAAGGAACAAAGAAAGGATGAACGGAGAAAGCAATATGGAATACTTGAATAACAAAGGCATTCATAATGCAGTGGCTCTGTTCATTGCAATCTTTTCTTTTTATCCAGTGTTGAATGTTTGTTTTTTTTGTTTCCTGCAGGGGGCAAGGCAATATCAGAGGACGGCCCTGCTTCTCGAGTCTTGCTGAGGAAGGAGGTGCTCCGCCTCATCATCAACCTCAGCTCCTCTGTGGGAACCAAAGGCCACGAAACAGGACTACTGACGTGAGTCAAATGTTTTTTTCCTCGTCGTGCACGCACCATTCGACAACAACGTGAAAACCATCTGCCTCACATTGCGTTGGTCCCTCTAATGCCAACAAAACAGTCTTGGTCTGTCACGGTATGCACTGAGGCAGAGCCCTGTGGTGTCTGGCAACAGTTAAAGGAGATCCTCTGATTCCCGGGAATGGTAGGGTGGGACCTCTACATCTTGGGCTGGTTGTCGTGTTCCTGAGCAGTTTTTGTTGTACGAGCGGGCATACTTTGCTGCAGCTGCTATCAGTGTGTGAAGCTGTCCTGGGTGTGTTTAAATGGATGCTTGGTGTCAAAGTATTGTCCAGATTAATGTCACCGCTCTGGGTTTGCATCGTAAGAAGATGATGACTGATATGCTCTGTCGGTAGTTTAGACCGTACTTATCCTTCAGTAGGTTAATCATCTCAGATAGTTTGAATATGATTTTTAATTTCTACTCTTTCCTCAGGATAAAGGAAAAGTTTCCATATGCGTTCGATGACATTTGCCTGTACTCTGAGGTTTCCCATCTCTTGGCTCATTGTATGTTTCGCTTGACCTCAAGACGTTTCATACAGGAACTCTTCCAGGACGTGCAATTTACGCCAGTAAGAGAACAAATTGTCCTCCCTCTGCCTTTTCTTCAACTGACTGCTTCTTTGTTTTAGTTTTCCCACATGTCTAATCATAATTTCCTCTTCTCTCAGATGTATGAGGAAGCAGAGACAATACTGACAAAGCTACCAAAACCTGTAGACGAGGACATTAACCCCCCTGCAGAGTCTTGATCACCCTCCCGGCCTCCCCTGTGTTCCGTGCACACCTGCAGTCCTGACTCTTTACAAACACGGAAAGAAAGCAAGACTGACATAATATAAGTTAAGGCTCTAAGGATGGTAATTATTTGGCAGGTTTCTGTTGCTTAAAACAGAGTGTTCCTGTCGAAGAAAAAGAGGACATGGTCATCACTCACCTTTCTTCTGGCAAAAACCGAGCTGGAAACAAAAGACAGTATCTATAAACAAATATAACACGGCACACTTAATGCCGTGTCAGATCTTTTTCAACATGAAAATGGGGGAGCCGTTTTGCCAAATACTGTTGGAAATCTTTGGCAGCACTCAATATTTCAACATAATGCTCAAAGATGAGACAAATACTCATGTTCTTTTAAGAGAAAAAAAAATCTATCATGTTATTACTTTACGGAGGATGTCTTTTTCTGTAATGGATAAGGCATCTTGTCATGTCCTCCCAGAGATTTGTCGGACTGACTTTGCGTTCTTTTCTTCAACAAAACACTACAGAGGGATCCTGCTGTTTTTAAAACCTCACTGGAGCCTTCCTGGTTCATGTCCCACCCTGACCTGTGATCTGTCCCCACCCAGATATGTGCTTTTGCTTCTATTGCCTCAGCGCTTCCTACAACCTGTAGCCTCTCGTCAGCACAGACAGCCCATCACCCTTCTATTTCATGTATCTCAGACAATCAAACATCACTAGTATTGTATTTTCTAGAGCATTATTATATCTGCCACCTTTACTCAGTACAGGAGAATAGCATGTGATTTAATGCTAGTTTTTTTCCACCCTTTACTTGCTTAGAACCTTTAACATTTTTCTTCAGCCATTGCATTCTTAGTAAGCTTCACAGAAGGTGGGTTGGTCTTTTGAAAGATGCTCAGTTGTGTAAGTTATCTGTAGAACTACTAATTACAGATCAAGTACCAAACCGCTCACAGATGTTTCCAGTACCTGCATAAACCCAGCAGCTACTCATCACAATGCCTTCTTACCTCTGCACTTCACCTCTGCTGCATGTTTAACAAGCATGGCAAAGTTGTAAGGTCACTTTAAGGTATTTCTTGCTTGTAAAACCTTTTTAAAGAATAGGTTGCCATTACATGCTGCCATACATTGTAGGAATATAATTACCCAAGGATCTTTTCCCACAATGCTATATCACTATTTGTCAATTGGTGAGAAGGAGGAGTGGTGCGGTGCAGTGTAATGACTAAAGGATATGTCAAAGGTTTCCAGGGAAACAGGGTTCTGTTTCCATTGGCTTGTTTTTGCTACAATGCTGCTACACAAATGGACTCATAGAGAGATGATTCATAGATCAGCTGAATGATGTCAGACCCGATCTATTTATTATATGTCTGTACCATAGTGAGCTCAACCAGAGAAGAAAAAAGTTATTTATATTTTTTCTTGACTGTATTATAAGACTGTATTATAATTTAAATTTTTCTTTTTTTTTTTCCTTTTTGCCTGAATCGTGGTTTCCCTTGTATAATGTGTACAGTATGTTTTGGGGGGCATTGATGACCCGAAGAAACATACAATCCTATCAAAGGGATGCATTGTTAATAAAACGAAATTTGAAATACCTAAAACATTTTAAGTTTCATTTGTTGCCCTCCTCTTGATTTGCTCATACAACTCCTCTGAAACTGTTCAGAAATTCAGTTTCAGTGTTGGTCTTGAGGACATTTTTAGCTTTGTTCAAGATGCTTAAAGCTCTTTAGAGCAGATGTAACATTTAGATCTCTGTTTAACCATTAAGTAACGCAGTTACTTGCAAACAATCCAAACTATAGGTTTGCTTACACACTTGTCCAGAGCAATGTTCTGTAAAATGAGTTTGTTCCTTCAAACAGCTACTCCCAAAGAAAAGAACAAGTGGTCACCATTTGTGACACACTGGTAGCATCCTCATGACTTCTACTTATGTTCAGATGATCTGTGAAGAGTGCTGTGCAACATGTATAACAAGCGAGCTACGATTTATAGCATCTTGCACATAAGAGAGAGTTATATCTAACCAATTAAAATGTTGAGTGTGACTATAATCAGCGAAACGGGATTCTTGCACAGTTTGTAATCTGCATCCAAGCAGTGCTTGCAAAACACTTGAGTAAAAAAAGGCCAAAGGTGCTCCAAGGTCAGCAGGACCAGCACAAGACCAGCTGCATCCCAGTTGTTTGTGAAACACTCTGTGAAAAACACTGAGGCGTCTCCAAAGTGCTTTTGATAATTCAGACCTCCTGCAAAGTAAGAAAACACCAAAGACATGGGCTGAGCAGATGTATTGTTTATGTGCCTTTCACCACATTGATTTTTTTATTTTTTTTTTTCACCTCTTCAACTCAACGCAATGTAGAAAAACTTTCCCTTTATACATTTGTTAAAATCCTATTACATTGGAAAAATACAAAATTTTCAGTATAAATCAGCCATGGCTTCAGTACTTCAGTAATTAAAGAACTTCGGCTTTAAACATTTTTTTCCGATATAATGAAGACTTACATAGATATACATTCAAGTACTGGAGAAGCAGTTCCAGTTCACCACTTCCATTAAAAAAAAAAAAAACTTTCATAAAATAAATTCTAAACATTTTTGCATTATATTTGCATATGTTTTCTATATGGATATTTGTTCATTTAATAAACATATTTACCCTTTCTTTTGGGGTTGCATATTTTACAAAGAAATAATGGCATGAAATGCTGGAGTGTGTGGTCCTCTAAACATTGCTACTGTCAAATTACACATACAGAAAATAATTATTGCCAGTACAAAAAAGAGAACACAATATAAAATGAATGCTATTGCATCGGTTTCCAGTTGCATTTCCAAAAAATATTGCACACTTGTGTGTTGTTATCTGTCCCACAGGTCCAATGATGTTCATATGAAGCCAAATACATGACTCCATGTTTGCCTTGTGCCCCTCTCTGTATCCATCCCTGCTCCATATGTCACAGGTATTTACTCATCAGAGCTTGAAAACTGTTTTTGTGCTCTGAAACGGTCAATTTTCTCCTCCTTTTCAATAGATTGTGTAGGTGTACCGTCATCAGCAGGAGCGTTTTTGGTGTCTGAGTGTGGATCCTGTTTAATTTCACTGTCCTGATAGTTTAAGTTATCATACGCTGCTCTCATTTTACTAGTCATTTCAAGGTTTGCGTTCGCTTGCTGGAGCTGGAAAATCACTGCTTTATTAACACCAGGACCTGAAAGAAGGAAACATAGTCGTTTAGTGCTCAGTCTTAGTTCCAATGGTGCCACTCTGTTGCACAGAAAAGAAAAATGTACTCACCAAAATAACTGAGCAGCACAGGAAGGAATATGAGTCCATGAGCCATCCCCAGGAGTGTAATGACAAGATTTAAACGGAAGAAGAAAATCTGGATGAGCTGCGCTTTGGCAAACGCCAGCACAAGGATGCCTGGCAGGTTGGTCATTGCAACACCAGCAAACACCTTCAGAGTAAAAAAGAAACGTACTGAACTCGGCAGCTGTTGCTTTGTGATGTGCATTATGTTCAGACTTAGACAAGAAGCTTTTTGTGGCACTAACATTGATCTGTATCGCTCTAATTTTGGCTTCAGACTTTAGAAAAGGATATACACTGTCAGACTGGATAACAGTTTACTCACTGCACTGCCCATATTGGCTGTAGCCTCCATGGCTCTTTCCACATGAGTGAGCTTAGTGCTGAGTGCAAAGGATCTTGTCATATGGGACACAAACTCCACAGAAATGCCCACTGCCTGCAAACATCAATGAAATAAGTTAATAAAGTAAGAAATAATTATACAGTTTAAATTTAATTGTGAAATATTCCTTTTTGGTTCTTCACATATGAAATAAGTGATCATTTAATTTGTTATCTAATAAAAATGATCATTTTTACACAAGTGATAATTATCTCTAAAGGACTGGACCAAGACTAACTTACAATATCATAAGCACATCACAATTAAAAATGATGTTGAGGTTTGCAAACATCTTGCCCTTCTGACTTTATAACATCACAGATAAATGTTTCTGGGGAGAACCACATGGGCCCTGCCATTGTGTTATTTTTTCTAGCAACAGTTTGCAGATGTCCAGTAAATGCCTCAGTAGCAGGCTACAGGCAGTCACTACAACTTACTTTTATTCCACTTTTTTAAGAATATTTACAGCATAATACAAAAACCAAAAAGCCAATGACACGGCCACTTCCTTACAAGCATGGTCTGCTTTGATTGCTCAGCCCTGATCAACTCTAACCTTGTGTTTGTTTGAATTTAGACTCTGGAGGGAGGGACATGAGTTTCAGTGGACACAAATCCAACTCGCCCCCCCAAATGCAGGATGAGTCATTCACCTTTTTGCCTAATTTTCCAGTAAATGATAAAATCCCATCAAACATGGCCACAAAAGCACTCTTTTGTCATTGCATTCATTTAAAAAGTTACACTAGACTAACAGAAAACTTTAAATCATAACTAGAGACATATCTTACCGTGACCAAGTTGATTAGGGACACAGCATTGTAATCAATGCTCCATAATGTCATGACACCAACTGTATCCACGACGATCATGATTATGGTAAGCAAGTTGAGTAGGCCGGAGCGTAGATCCAAACCCAGCAGCAGGCAGCACACCACGAAGGTCGGCAGCAGACACATAGAGATGTTGAAGAGTCCCTCTGGCACAATAGTCAGATACTGCTCATAAAATACATTTGTTACCCTGGAAAAAAAAAGAAGAGATATCAATATAAAACTAGTGAGTGCATGTTTAAAAAAAAACTACCCATTTTGCAGAGTTGTAGAAACTAAAACTACTTTTTTTTCAAAGAGGCACGATGACATTAAAGAAATTAGGAAACTCCGTACGTGTATGGAAATACTTCAAAGTCAGGTGAGGTGCCTGGAATTTTCCTCATGCCCATTGTGATGTCGTGGGCCAGTGCTCTGGACTTTTGCAGGGCGGCGGTGAACTCCTGCGAGTTGGTCAGAGGTATGTGGTAAGCCATGAACCGAGTGGCTGTGAGGAGCGTCAAAAGAAAGTTAATTCACCGCCAACATTGCTGCTTGAGATGATATGAGATATGAGATGACTTACCTATTATTTCTCCACTGTCGTCTCTCACCACTGCCGTGTCATATGCTCCTAGACCTCTGTTACGAGAGTTGTAAGCTGTGAGATTGCTGTTTGCATGCTGTGTCATGTTTGTGATTGTGTGGGGCTACAATACTCACCCTTTGGAGCACTGTAGGTCAGGCCTGTTGCCCAGGAAGTCAGGGAGGAAGCGGTTGAACTCTTCGGTAGTGGGCCGGATGACACCATTCGGAAAAGCTTTCATACACTTGCGTCCGCACAGTAAACTAGCTATTGAAGCGTGCGAGCAGAGAAGGTGTTAATAAGGTTATGGAAATGACTTTCCTGATGTGTGGATATCCACGGCTAAGAATGCGTTTTCATTTGTTGATAACTGAGCAGTAATTCTTACATATGTTTGCAGGGCAGAAATCTCCTGTATTTGGGCCAAGCGTATAGATGCGACAACATTTGGATCCAGGGTTCAACCAGTCAATGAAATCATCCACCCATGAGTTAGCAGGAATTGCCAAATAGGATCTGTGGATCACACCATACGTTAGACTATAAACTCTGGTATCACAGGAGAAGAATCATTTTACTCCTACTGTCACCAAATCTCAGAAACAGTCCAAAAAACAATGTACCCAGATTAGTCCTGATCGTTACATTATCTACGTCCCTCATTCACACATACATAGCATCATAGCTTCTGTCAGTCAGTAGTGCACAACCATGTTGTCCTCATGTCATGAAACTATAGTCCAGGGCAAAGGAAGGGGCACGTGAGTCTTTAACAATATTTGGAGGTTTCTGACATGGTTAAATTGCCTTCTATATCAAGCTTTGGATATGAAGATGGTACGTTAGCAGTCTTCAGGGGAGAACATGCAATGAAAATATATTTAAAACAAATACAACTTAATATTTAAGTAACTAATACTTGGTAGTCGGATGTATTATATCCCCAGTTGGAAAAAACAACAACCCGAAAGCTTCCTGAAGTTCTAGTTTTGAAAGTCTGAGGCGCCTCACTGGCCCCACCCTCAAAATCCATCATGGCTATCCCATAAAAAGAGCATCAAATTGTTCTTTAGGATTTCTGTCATGTTGCGTCTCCTTAAATCAGTCACACACATAATGCTGTCCAAACTCTTTATCAGTGTACATATTTGCTTATGTTAGTATGTGTAAAATACAGCATAATGCCTTGTTATGAACCAGTATTGCTAATAACAGCTTGTCCGATCAGTGAGCAAATCTAACTTGTTTTATGAATGCAGTCAGGAAGTGATCAGTACCAGCTCAAAGCTCTGGCTTCCTGGCTGGACTGCAGTGTGACCAGGATAGTTGTTTCACTTTTTCTTTGATCCATGCTACAGTAAGCTAATGGTATGCTGTAAATTTAGACTACTATATATTAATCTAGTCAAGTAGGAAGAAAGAATATAGTAAGTAAAGTAAAAAATGTTCAAACTATTCCTTTAATGTTTGACAGTGGTCCTGGTTTCATAAAAGTTAGCAGGCTACAGGTAAATCTTGAGGAAGCATTTGAAAATGAAACCCCACCCTGTCTCTTTACTTCTCTGTCATTTTGGTGTTCCCCCTCGATAACAAAAGCTTTGCCAGAAAACAAATGATAGTGCCAGACATAAATTAGATCCATTAGATGTCAGTTATCTCAAACTGTTGTTGACTATTTGATCTAATTCTTCAAATATCCTCTGACTAATCAGTGGAGCCCCTATATCCTACTGTATCCTCGAAGGTTTTATGATGTGTCACAGAGAGCACTTCCACAACAAATCTTGTGCTTAATCTATTTTTTTAAAGAAGCAAAAATGCACCCAGTCCCTATATCATAAGTGTCCTTATAGAAGATGTTTTGATTGTTTATTCACTCTTCTTGGAACAGTCGATTAAACACACCATTTATCCGCTCTCTGTTATTTATGCAACTTAGTTTATCATTAACTACTGTGATTGGCTTGTTTATCAGAAGTTGCAACTACGATATCAGTAGGTTCAAGGATATGAAAAATTCTGATAATATGAAGGACAGGAGGAAAAAGTCTCTTCACTGAGTCAAGGAAATGGATGATACAAAGTGCAGTAATAGATCTGTATTTTTAGATATTAAAATGATAATAATAATAATAACCCTTTTACTCACAATTCAGGGTAGTTGGTAGCATACTGGATCTTCTGGGTCATTGAGAACTGATCACAGCCCACGCTGGAGCAGACTGCATTCATGCCATCCACAGTGGTGAAATTGAAGCCCCTCTTTGTAACGAAATAAACAGGAACACCGACCTCAAAGTATTTGTAGAGGTATTTGAAGTAGTCCAACATATAAGAACCCTGTACAAAAAAAACAAAAAACACAATAGTCTTTGTAAAGTCACATAGAAATCGGGCTGTCTTGTCTTTATTTAAATAATCATGACTTAAGCTGTGCTTCGGACCTGTGGCATAGCGAGCTCCTGATCTAGACCCACTTTCACATTCAGCATGAGGAATATGGAGGCGCAGAACATGAAGATGAAAACCACCATCTGAAGAGAACACAGAGTTGAGTGTATCAGCCAATATCCAGACAAAACACCTCTATGGATCATGTGAAAAGAACTTGTTTGTCTAAGTAGATTTGTTGTGGTTTTCAGCAGAGTACAGAGGTGGAGAATAACTGAACAGAAGTTTTACTAATGTTAGGGAGTCAGTAAATTTACCACTATGATCCTGGAGTAGCGTTTCAGCAGGACAGGGGCATAGTATTTCCTCATGAAGGGCAGTAGAAAGCCCTCATTTGGCTTGTTGGGACGCTCTGTTGACACAGTAACACAGCAGAGCAGTTCACAGCGATTGCTGTCTTGACGCCGAGCATCCAGGGACAGTAGTGCCACAAAGGCTGTCATCTGGAGGACAAAGTCCATGAGCACTGCCAAAGCAGCATACAGAGCAAAGGACTTCACTGCTGGCATGGTGGACAGAGCCCCTGGTTAAGAACAACAGAAACATGCTCTCAAATTAGGAAAGTGTACAAAATTTCTGGTCAATTTGTGAGGTTTTGTTTGTTTGTTAAAGAGATTTGAAAATGAAAAGTTCCTACCAAGAAAGAAACAGACAGACTCCGACAGACTGCACAAGAGCATGCTTGGAGCTACGTGCCCAAGTACACGGCCAATTTGCTCCTCTCTGGTCTCTCCAAGCTTCCGTACATCCCTCTGCAAGGATGGAAGGGAAAGGTCACGTTACTACTGATGAAGATCAGGATCTTAGACAATCAGCAACACTGTGCATTCATGATGCACACTGATGTACCCACCTGGTACTCCAGAACAAAGATGAAGATGTTGTCAGCTCCAACAGCAAGCACCAGGAAGGGCACAACCTGCAGGATGACCAGCGAGGACGGGAAACCGATCCATGAGTAGAAACCCATGGAGGACAAAACGGAACAGCCAACCACCAGGATCCCACCCAGACCCACCAAAAACTTGGAGTCCACCTACAGGACAAAGAGATAAGAATTCCCCATCGTTTGCTGTATCATAGTTTCAGGATTGTAAAACCTTATGGCCAATAAACCTACAGTACGTGTTCTACTGTCAAGATAAGTAGCATAAAGCTGACATAACCGTGATGTGGTAGCTTCTGCTTATCTTATACTGTACAGGATAAGCACTGTTTCATCATTTCTGCCTTTTCTGCGTAAGTTTATCATTCAAAAAGGCATGTTGTAAACTTCTATTTTTATGGCAACACAATCAAGAGAAAGAGCTTATTGTCACGTTAGCAGACTAAACAGCACTAAATACATCGTGCGACTGATGCTGATGGGAATGTCAAGTGTTTTGCAGACATTTGATTTTTGGAAATAATGCTAAAATGTTCAAATTCAGTGGATGACCAAAGACATGAACATGTCCACCATGGACACAAAGGACGTTTCAAAACATTTCATATAAGACTACAAAAGGGAAAAGACAGGGAATGAAGATGGTCATTGGGGGCCAGAAGTGCCTGTGCAAAAATGGATGTTAATGCATTTGTCTGCATTAAAGTGGGAGATAGACCATAAGTGGAAACAAAATCTGTGATTTGAGATACTGCACATTGATAAAGCTAAACACGAACCTCCGAAGCCTTACCAGTATGCGTTTCCATGAAGAGTACTCCCCCAGTGCCACAGCAATGTAAACAAAGATAACTGCATAGCTGATCATGAAGATGGGGATATCTTCTGCTGTTGTTCGATTAATTTCATCCTCCAGAGACCTCTGTGGACACGAAGGGACCAGTGAGAAGTGAAGGATTAATAGGTTAGCTAAATAGGTCAGAGAGTGTTGTGATAGGGGAAGAGGAAAGAACTCAACACTCCCCTCAGAAAAGCTGCAACAAAGGTTCTTTATCAGCAAGGCTGTTGATTATCAGTAATTGTTTTGTCTGATATGAGACATTTGTAGGCAGGACGGAAAAGAGAAGAGACAGACGAGTAATGACAACAGAAGTCCCTTGTCAGACTTAGATTAGGGACATGACCTCATGTTTATGATCCTAAAATCCTAGACCATTAAGATAATCCTGAATAAGATGCCTTACATCAACTATACCCTTAATCTTTTGGGCAGATTACTGTACCTCTGCCATGTACGCAAAGGTGAAGTTAGACGATGGGTTCTTCTGATAGTCCTGGACAATTTTAAGAAACTCTGTCTCCCACTGCAAAGCAACTTTGAACTTGGGGTTTCCGCGAACATAGTTGTTGAGCGAAAAGGTCAAGATGAGAGCCTCTGCACTGGTGTACTCGTCATCTGGGAAAAGCAAGACATACAATGTTCAGGTGATTTAGAAACAGCTTATTTGTGTCTTATATGTAAAAGACTACGGAGCTGAAATCTGCTCACTGTTATAGCCTCCGACAGCTAGAAATGAGAAGACCGGAGCTCCGTAATCAGCCATGCAGCTCATTCCTAAATCAGTGATGTCTTTGAAGGACAGTGGAGAGCTTGAAAAGAGGGAAGACTGTGTCACTGAATGTGGGTTCATGGACAACTGCAGATAAATCCCAGAGTTTTTTAATGAATACTTACTTGAGGCAGTAGATTAGGTGGTCTCTCCAGTCTACCTCTTTGGTCTCTCCCAGCTCAGTCATATTCACTTTAGCGTTAATGTTGTCCAGGCTATTCTGGAAGTACTGTGGCAAGCTGTTTACTGCACAGTCCGTCAGGGAAGGGTTGGATGGGTTCAGTGGTGCGTAACACACATCCTTCAGACTTGCTGTGCGGTTCAAATCCTCTGACCAGAACTCAATTTTCTAAAAAAAACAAAGGCATAAAAGAGGCATAATTGAGCCCCGAATAATCTAATTTACTTTTTAAAATATTTGTCAGCCATCAATTTTGACCACGAGAACTTCTTACCTGTATTTTTTTCTGGAGCTCCAGCAGCTCAATGATGAGATCTTTGGATACAATCCCACTGAAATTCTGTGGTCCGAACAGCAAAGACTCATAAACGTGTCCTTTTCTGCTCGGTGCTGTCAAGATCAGCTGGTTTGTCCTGAAGAAGGGGGTAAAGTGTACATCATGGAAGTGTTTCTCCTGGCGGGCCCGGCTTTGGGGAGCAGACCATAGCTCAACTGGATCGGTGGTGAGCTCAATGGACTTGAGGCCAGCAGAGAAAGCAGCCACTACTACAGTCGAGACCAAGAGTACCTTGAATGAAGATATAATATTCACAGGTGAAAAAATATCTTCTCCATCCGGCTGAAAATGGATACACTTTGAGAAGTTCAACAAAAGTTATACAGCGTCTCATTGCTTACCGTGAAAGGATAAGTGGCAATGACTGTACCCCAACTCTGAAACTGTGAGCTCAGGAAAGCTTGAGCAGCCAAGCTGGCCGTATCAGCGCAAGTAACCTCTGATGGCTGTATGACACGCTGCATGACGTCATTACTGTTCTGATCTTTGTTTTTACCAATTATTTTCCCCCTCTCTTCATCCTTTGCTTTTTTAGACTTCATCCAACTAGAGACAGAGAGGTAGAGCAGGAAGCTGAATATTAGGAGGCAGAGTATGATAATAGAAATCACAAGGAACCCGTCTGTTCCCAACAATCTGAAGGGCACAGGGGGCAGCGGGGGAGGTGGCACACTCGGACACGAGTCTTCGCAGTCCTGGCAGGAGCAGATCTGACCACCCGATGGCGTGGTCTCATTGCACCCCAGGGCACGTCCATTGTAAGGAACCACACCTTTTGGCAGTCCTGCTGTGTCGCCTTCTTTAATTAATCGGAAGTCGATGTCAAGTGGAGCAAGGCCATTACTGGAGTCTCCCTGAAAATCATACCAGCGCTGGGGGGTGCACAGCTTGGCACCATACCGACCACACATGGTGGAGATTGCAAAGCCCCCAGTGGCTGGGATCCTCACATTTTTACAAGACTGGAAGGCTGCATCTGCGAAGGTGGTGCTGAGATACGCCTGATAGCTTATTACGGCCTCATTCGTCCTGTTCAGGTAAGTGACGTTCATGACTTTTGTGATGTTTACCGACAGCGTCTGGTTGGGGCTGCAGGTGTTGATGCAGTGCAGGTGGGCAAAGTTGTCAGCACAGGACGGGCAGCGGATCAGCACGGCTTTGGACAGGGTCAGACTCATTTCCAAAGACGAGAGCTGTTTGATGGAGCAGCAGGCGTACGTGTTGCCCTCTCCACGATCCAACATGGGACACACCTGCAGCAAGAGCAACATTCATCATACAACTTGACTAACTTAAACATATGCTCAATTCTTGCAAAAATTCCTTTTTTGATTTTTTTTTTAAGAATACAAACTAGTTGAATAGTAAAGGGTACAAATAACAAATTAAACTGCGTTTTATTCAGCCCTATTTTGTGCCCCACTCAAATGATCAACAAACCTGTTTGAGCCTGTTGTAGTGATGTCCACTGACGGGTCGGGCGGGGCCATAATTGAGACAGGGGACAGTAGGAGGGATGAGGGTACCTTCTAAAGACGGGTTGAGACCACACTCCTCATAGAAAGCACAGTATCCAGGCTCATGTTGGGCCTCTGACAACATCTGAACACAACACAGATCTATTAGAAATCACCACAGAAGACAATATGACAACTACTACTGTTAAATATTGACGTTGAAATGTTTTCTAAAGGGTTTAATATCTATTTTCCACTATCAGAAACATAATCATGAAAATAACCAATGAATGTCAGAGTGATTTTTGCGCTGTATCATGTTCTGCAGTCTCGGCTGCGTAATGCCAGCTGCTATAAAGTGTAGGCTGTTCAAGTAAGTTCAGCTTACTCAGATAATTACAGAAAAATATAGCAATTTTCATACCTTAAATACAAATAAATGCATTTCTATACGGTAAAGAAGTTGTATATGAAGTATTTGTAACTGAGTAGTTTACAGACTTTCCATGTAGTCGCATTGTTTGATTTTGATAATATTCATTTGTCCGTGCTCCTGATAAGCAGCGTAACTCCGGACAGAGATATATTTAAAGCCTTATTTCAAATGTTATCATCCCTGTTTATATACAATTTATGACTGAATTTTTGTTTGGTTCCTTGAGAAGCCACTTTGGTGCACATTTTGGTCTACATATGTGTGCCATCTTCAAAAGTCCAACGACTCTGAGAACAAAGTCAAATTCATGTGAAAACAGAATGCATTTATTCAACCAGGTCAGACTTATTTTCAACCGTCGAAATAACAAAAATTGATTTACTCAAGAGTTTGAATTTCAAGCCATTTGTGCTGTACTTAAACATTTGGTGGTAGTGTATTTCCAAGAGAAACATCCATACTTTTATTTAACTTTATTAAACAATTACATTACATTTAAAATTACATTTATTAAACAATTCAATGTATTAACTTATCAATTTAACAATTCAATTTACAATAACTTGTCAATTTAAAGTTAAGTTGACAGAAAAGGAATATATGAAATATAATCTAGAGAAATATATGCCAGAGTAAATTCAGTCGGATTTTAACGCATCAGTAATCATCAGCCAAAAGTCAAACAGACCACCTGTAAGAACCCATTTTCACGTGTAATACTTTTACTTTAGTCGCACTTTGCCACCATGGACACACCTTTAGCATTGACGCTGGAAACAAAGACGTGGGAAAGCAAAGGAAGGACATATTTTTGCTCACATTTTATGTGCCATGTTTCTGTTCATGACCGAAGGTTTGACATATACATTCAGTATTTGAAATCAACAAAAAGTAAATGTTGCATTGTAGTCATTGTCTTCTACTTTTCAATCTTTGTCACAGAACCTAATCAGGTAAAGATCTTTGGAAGTTTGGGAGGGAAATAAAGACTAATTACAGGTATTATAAATGGAAAAAGAGTGCAAGATTATTGCAATAGAACATTATACTACAGTCTTATGATTTACCAGGTTCATTACCTAAATGAAAAAAAAATAGTGTTACTTACCAAAGTAGCCAGAAGAGTGATCAGGACTACAACACGGACCATGATTCTTGTGTATGTTTCAGGAACAGAACAATCGCGGTCTTCAATTATACTACACTGGAGTGTACAATAATCACTGTTGTTCTATATGGAGACACATTAGGCAAAGAAGGCAAGATGAACAGTGATGGAAGTCCTCTTTCTCCTATCATGTATCTTTCTCACAATGAGAGGGTTGGGAAGAAAAAACACCAATACTCGTCCAACGTCATCCCTCCTGTGATGTCACACCCTACTTATCTGGCGTGATTCGACAGTTGACCAATGATCGCAGCAGCAGATCAATTTCTCTGTTTGATCATTAACATTGGGCCGATTGTGATACGGTTGCTGTAGTGATTCAAAGCAGCTTGGAGAAACTATTAGAGAGAATCCAAAATGCCAGGCTCACCATCGTTTGATGTATCAAATCCCAAACTGTTCCAGACCATCTTTTAGAAAATGGATTTTTTTAAGTGTATCTGTTGTTGTTAGGGTTGTGTATGTGTAAACACGCAGGGCACAGCACAACCTATAGAGCTGAATAGATCTGAAAATGACCTTTAGACCATCATTTTATCCAAATGACTGATCCCTGAATCCCAACATGTTTCTTTAAGATAAAGGTTATTTTCTAAAGATGTTTGTTTACGTCCCTCCTAAAAGTCCAGCGGCAACTTGTTGACAGGAGCACGCCAATTTGCCAAAACATTGTAAAAAAATTATTTCCTGATCACATCCCTTCCAGTTAAGATTTAATTTGTGATTAATGCCGTTTTCACATGTCAAGGCCATTGCTGAGATAAAGCTGACAATTGAGGCTTCAGGATTATCTGAGCAATCAGGGCGAAGGTGCACATGTGCTGAAATTTGTGATAAACTGAGATGGTGAAGAAGACAAGACAAAGTGGGGAAGATATGGTTATGCTCTTTCATAAGCTGATAAGTTGAAACAGCTAAGGAAAGACAGAAATGTGGAACTTGATAAATCAAATCCTGTTGCAGACGGCAGTTTATAGATTTCAAACCAGAAGGATTTATCAGCATGACTATCAGTTTATGTACAGTTTATCAGTTTGCTGATTAATTTTAGTATTCGACAACCATCCACACAATTACAATGCAGAACTTAAGTGTAAATAATAATAACAAAGTAATGATAAAAACAAGTTTTATTATTTTTCAGTCTGTTCTTATTGATTTACACTTCGTACTCCTGCAGTTTTGTTCTTTTTGTCTTAAAGTGACAGATTCTCTCCGTCTTTTTTTGAGCGCTGTCTGTACTTTTGCGAAGGTCTCTGCCCACTCATAAAATGTTGATACAAACATGACACAAAATGAAAAAGCATCTGTCATACGAGCAAAGCTAATGCAGGATGGATCAAACTGACACGTTCCAGTTTCCGTGTAACCCTGAAGATCTAATTCACACATAGCAACGTTTTTGCCAGCCAGGATCACAAAACTTGAGTTGAAACCTGAGGAGTGAAAAAAATAAATTCTCTCTATGGACGGATTTATCATTAGAAACACAGTGTGGTGATAGTCTTCCTAAACCGAGCACTACTGGGGAATAAATGTTTCTTCTAGAGAACAATTAAACAAATGAAAATGTATCTTTACAGTATGTATCGTGTTTAAATATCATCCCACAATTCCTCTGTTATAATGCTTGTAATTATAACATTTTAATAATAACATTTTGGGCTCTGACTTGCTGATTGCTGTGAGACTGCACAGCTAACCACGGCGTCATCTCGTTGCTCCAAGACAGAATCATCAAAAGTCAAATGTAAGCTCCTGATACATAGTTTAGAAAGAAAGTTAAACACTATTGTTAACTAATTCAACGTCTTAATTTCTGATTCGGTCATTCACTTTCACCTTCCCAAGATGCTCAGCTGTTTAAATTTCTCAAAGTAAAGAATTAAAAAGTTTTCTTTTTAAGAGCAGTATTATGTTTCCCCCCCTGCCAACATATTACAGCTTACAGTACATCACTAAATGACAATAATACAGTAGATTATTGTTCAAGTTGCACTGTAAAGACCAAAGTTTGTAGTGTAGAAAAGGCTTTTTCTGTTGGACCTGTGATGAAAAGCATTTTGGAATTGAAGGTGTCGTTTTGCATCTCTGAGATTTTCCTGACTGACTTTTCTTGTGATATAAGAGGCGATATCTTCCTAAAACTTAAATTAAACTTTCAGTTCAAACTAAGAAGTGACATTTATTTTCATCATACGGTGCTTTAGAGAAACTATGTCATACTACATTGTTATAAGGTTCTTAAAAAATAGAGTAATCCAATGCTATGGTCATTTATCTTCTGATTGAATTATATTATATTTGATTGAATTGTATTGTTGTCCTGCTCCAGTGGCATCTATGTCAAAGTGGATTAATTATTAAATATATCAACGTGTTATGGGATAACTCCTTATGCAAAGAAATCTTTCTTTTCTTTTCTTTCATGAATCCACCGCCCTGTGTTTTTTACTTCATATGACTGTGAGCATAAATAAAAAATAGATAAAAGATTAAAACAGAAAAACCTGTAATTAAGTTTTTAAATCAATTCAATTTTCCCTACTGTATGAAATCTATGAACCAGCTAAAACTGAGTGTAAAGGAATTCATTTTAAAAGTGCATTAGATTTACTGCCTGTCATATGCACACCTGCTCATTTAAACTCCTGCACTGATACCAGTTACATTACAATACGTTACATAAGAGATTTATATTTCTACTTATTTTCACTGTTTCGAACGAGGTCACTCCTCTTTATTTGCAGACCCTTTCTTGACATTGTTCTCATATCCTGTGGAGACAGAAACGTGTGCTTCTTGAAATGTGCACTGATACTGAGCTGCAGTTTGTCTCGTTAATGCTGCTTAAAGGATGAACATGAGTGTAATCATTTCTCATCCTGGCAAAGTCAAAAGAAAACAGGGATCTTTTTCAAAGACTTCATATC